>NC_035161.2:33327190-36092130 GCF_001659605.2 Manihot esculenta | reverse complement strand
TCGGCGGCCGAAAGTCTCGGACAGAGCCGAAACTCAAACTTTCGGGGGCAGGCTTCGGCAGCCTAAAGCTGCCTCCCACGCTGGTTCGGCGGCCGAAAGTACCTTCGGCTGCCGAACCTGGTTTCTGCCAAAGGGCAGAAACTTGGTTCCTCTTGCCCAAAACAACCCCCTACACAACCAATCATGCATAAACCTATTCTACAACAATCATACTCAAGCATACAAACTCCTAGGGGCCTCCAACAAGCTTAAACCCCAACTACAACACACAAGCAAGCCACATTGCACATAAACACACATTAAACCATGGATTTTTCATAAAAACTCATCAAGCCTACTCATGCATTTCTACCCCAAAAACTTGCATAAAACTTACTTAAAACACATATAGAACTAGAGATCGGCTCTTACCTCTTGAAGATCGAGAGAGAAACGATCCTAGCTCGAAGATGGGGAGATTCGAGTTCTTGAACCTCAAAGCTCCAAAACTTGCTTAAACTTTAAAACTCTTCAAAAACAAGATGTAACTTGTTAAGATCTAAAGGATTTGAGGGAAAACACTTAAAATGATCATAGGAGGGCTAAAGCTTACCGTCGGCCGAAATGGGAGAGAAAACCTCGCCTGTTTCGGTCACGGGGTCTCTTATAGGGCAGGTTCTGTCACCTTTCGGCGGCCTAACGTGCCCCCACATCTCATGCATGTTCGGCGGCCGAACATGAGGTTCGGCGGCCGAACCTTGAGTCTTTCAAACAAGGCTTTCGGAGGCCTAAAGCGCTCCCAAAACCCCACCATGTTCGGCGGCCGAACCTCACTTTCGGCGGCCGAACCTGGCAAAGCCTCCTTTGGTCTTTTTCATTCAAAAACTCAATTTCCTTTTTGTTTAAAACATAAAATACATTAAAAACATTTCATAAAACATGGTTTTACCCTTCTAGAGGTTTCCGACATCCGAGATTCCACCGGACGGTAGGAATTCCGATACCGGAGTCTAGCCGGGTATTACATTCTTCCCCCCTTAAGAACATTCGTCCCCGAATGTTCACCAAACAACACATAACATGGCAAACATATAACATACATACTAAGCACATCAACACATAGGGATCTAACCTTAAAAGAGCTGAGGGTACTGCTGGAGCATAGACTCCCGTGTCTCCCAAGTGCACTCTTCCAAGTTGTGGTGGTTCCACAGGACTTTCACCATCGGGATTTCCTTGTTTCTTAACTTTCTGATCTGCGTGTCTATGATCCGTACTGGCTGTTCAACATAGGTGAGATCCTCTTGGACCTCCACATCAGGCTCACTAAGAACCTTGCTCGGATCTGACACAAACTTCCTCAACATCGAAACATGGAAGACCGGATGGATTCTTGCCATTGAAGCAGGTAAATCTAGCTTGTACGACACATTCCCAATCTTTTGCAAGATTTCAAAGGGTCCGATGTATCGTGGGGCTAGTTTACCTTTCTTCCCGAAGCGAACCACTCCCTTCATTGGAGACACCTTGAGCAATACCAGATCCCCCTCCTGAAACTCTAACTGCCTTCTGCGGTAGTCTGTATAACTCTTCTGCCTGCTTGCAGCAGTCTTGATTCTTTCTCTGATTATGGGTACCACCCTGCTGGTAATCTCTACTAGCTCAGGCCCTGCCAAGGCCTTCTCTCCAACTTCCTCCCAGCAAACAGGTGATCTGCACTTCCTTCCGTACAAAGCTTCATATGGAGCCATCCCGATGCTAGCATGATGGCTGTTATTGTAGGCAAACTCCACCAAAGGTAGATGCTGCCTCCAAGAACCGCCAAAGTCCAGCACACACATTCTGAGCATATCCTCGATAGTCTGGATGGTCCTTTCTGACTGTCCATCAGTCTGGGGGTGGAAGGCAGTACTGAAATCCAACCTAGTACCCATGGCATTCTGCAGACTCCGCCAAAACCTGGAGGTGAACTGGGGCCCTCTATCTGACACTATCGAAACGGGAACCCCATGCAGCCTGACGATCTCGTCCACATACACCTGCGCCAACTTGTCCACAGAATAGCCACTCCTGACAGGAATGAAGTGAGCAGATTTGGTGAGTCTGTCCACAATCACCCATATGGAGTCCACTCTGTTGGACGCCGCTGGTAACCCTACTACGAAGTCCATAGCTATATTTTCCCATTTCCATTCTGGAATAGGTAGCGGGTTAAGCATTCCAGCTGGCTTCTGATGTTCCAGCTTCACCCTCTGACACACTTCGCAGGCTGACACGAACTGTGCCACTTCTTTCTTCATTGCTGGCCACCAATAAACCTTTTTCAAATCTTGATACATCTTGGTGGCTCCGGGGTGAATGCTGTATCTTGCATTATGAGCCTCTCTCATAATGTCTCCTTTTAGCCCTATGTCGTCTGGTACACATAATCGACTCCCATAGCGGAGGATCCCTTTACTGTCGAATCTGAACTCACTATCATTGCCTGACTGAACAGTCCTGGCAATCTTCACTAACTCGGGGTCCTCATGCTGTTTCTGAGCAACTTGCTCAAGGAACACGGGTGTCACTTTCATCTGAGCCAACAAGGCACCTGTACCCGACAACTCTAACTGTAGCCCTTCTTCGATGAGCTTGTAGAACTCCTTTACTACTGGTCTTCGTTCTGCCGTGATGTGGGATAGACTGCCGAGTGATTTCCGGCTTAAGGCATCAGCTACTACATTAGCCTTACCCGGATGATACTGGATTTTGCAATCGTAGTCACTGAGCAGTTCTACCCATCTTCTCTGTCTCAAATTCAAATCTCTTTGACTCAGGATGTGCTGCAGGCTCTTATGATCTGTAAAGATCTCACATTTTACCCCATAGAGGTAGTGCCTCCACATCTTGAGTGCAAAGATTACTGCTGCCATCTCAAGGTCATGTGTGGGGTAATTCAACTCATGCTTCTTCAGCTGCCTAGAAGCATAAGCAATCACCCTCTCATTCTGCATCAGTACACAACCCAGTCCCACACGGGACGCATCACAAAAGACTGTAAAGTCCTCATCACCAGATGGCAGAGCTAAAACTGGTGCTGAAGTCAACCTCTTCTTAAGTTCTTCAAAACTCTCTTCGCACTGGTCGGTCCACAGAAATTTCTGATTCTTCCTGGTTAACCTGGTCAGAGGAGCTGCTATCTTTGAGAAGTCCTGAACGAACCTCCTGTAGTAACCAGCCAAACCCAAGAAACTTCTAATCTCTGTCACTGAAGTGGGTCTAGGCCAGTTAGCCACAGTTTCTGTCTTCTTGGGGTCCACCTCAATACCATTCTCTGACACTACATGCCCCAAGAACGAAATGCTCCTCAGCCAGAATTCACATTTAGAGAACTTGGCATACAAGCCATGTTCCCTCAAAGTCTGCAAGACCAACCGCAGATGATGGGCATGCTCTTCTGCATTCCTGGAATACACTAAGATATCATCTATGAAGACAATAACGAAGTGATCCAGGTATTGGCTAAATACTCTGTTCATGAGATCCATGAATGCTGCAGGGGCGTTTGTTAACCCGAACGGCATCACTAGGAACTCATAGTGCCCATATCTGGTTCTGAAAGCTGTCTTCGGCACGTCCTCATCTCTGATCCTCAGCTGATGATACCCAGATCTCAGATCTATTTTGGAGAAACAACCTGCTCCTGCTAGCTGGTCGAATAGATCATCGATCCTAGGCAACGGGTACTTGTTCTTGGTAGTGACCTTGTTCAACTGTCTGTAGTCGATACAAAGTCTAAGGGATCCATCCTTCTTTTTCACGAACAACACTGGAGCACCCCAGGGTGAGGTACTCGGTCGGATGAAACCCTTATCTACCAGCTCCTGCAACTGTTCTTTAAGCTCTTTCAGCTCTGCTGGCGCCATCCTGTAGGGAGGGATAGAGATCGGTCTGGTTCCTGGCATCAATTCTATCTCGAACTCTATCTCCCTAGGAGGCGGTAAACCTGGCAGTTCGTCTGGGAAGACATCTAAGAACTCTCTAACCACAGGCACTGAGGCGGGCTCTCTGACATCTCTGTCTAGCTCTCTCACATGAGCTAGATAACCCTGACAACCCCTCCTGAGCAGCCTACGAGCCTGTAGGGCTGATATCAAACCTCTAGGTGTACTCCCCCTGTCTCCTCTAAAGACAACCTCTGACCCATCCTGACATCTGAACTTAACTACCTTGTCTCTGCAATCCAAGGTAGCACCATGGGTAGATAGCCAATCCATCCCTAGAATGACGTCAAAATCTGTCAAGTCTAGAACCACAAGGTCGGCGGATAGGCATCTTCCCTCTATGAAAACTGGACTGTACTGGCAGACTGACTCCGCCACTGACGGGTCACACTTGGGTCCACTAACCCATAGGGGACACTCTAACCCAGAGACCATCAAACCCAACCTCTCGACCGCTCTCGGAGAAACAAAAGAATGGGATGCACCCGGGTCCATTAAGGCATAAGCATCTGAACAACCAATGATGATATTACCTGACACCACGGTGTTGGATGCGTTTGCCTCCTGCTGTGTCATAGTGAAGATCCGTGCTGGAGCTGACGGACCTTCCCCTCTGTAAGCTGATGAAGAAGAGGCTGACCCTCTCCCTCGGCCTCTGCCACTGGCCTGTGTCGCGGCTGAAGCTGCTGGCTGTGCCACACTACCCGAAGTAGTCTGCTGGGGCCGTGCCATAGGAACTGCTCTAGGACACTCCATGGACATGTGTCCCTCCTGCCCACACCTGTAGCAGGCTGTTGTCCCAAAACGGCATACCCCTCTGTGTAGCTTACCACACCGTGCACACACTGCATTATCAGCACCAGAGCTTGAGCCACTTCCTAGTCCCAGACCTGATTTGATCTTGCTCCAGAACTTATTCTTCTTTGGTTTCTTAGTGGTACTGCTCCACTTCTTACTAGCTGAACTCAAGGATGAAGGATCTATCCTTCCCCCACCTGGGGTCTTAGAACCAGAAGGTTGTGCCACTGACTGTTTAACTTTTCCCTCTATTACGGCACTAGCCTCCATTCTCCTGGCCATGTCTATAATGGCATGGAAACTTTCTCTATCGGCTGACTGAATCAAAGAGGAATACCTGGAATTGAGCCTCATGGTATACCTCCTCGACTTCTTCGAATCTGTGTCCAGATGTTGCCCAGCAAACGGCAACAACTCTAAGAATCTATCGGTGTACTCATCGACACCCATCTCATCTGTCTGTTTCAGCTGTTCAAACTCAATCATCTTCAACTCCCTTGAACTGTCAGGGAAAGCCCAACCTGCGAACTCAGTCGCGAACTCCTCCCATGAAAGATTGTCCACCCTCGGTTTCACATAGCCCTTGAACCATTCACGGGCCTTTTGCATTTCAGGGTGAAACCAGCCATCTGAATGGCTCTGCTGTCATCAGCACCTATCTCATCTGTAATTGTTTTGACCTTCTCCAGGTACACAAACGGATCATCACCTGTATCAAACTGGGGAGCACCCAACTTCATGTAGTCGGTCATCTTGGCCTTGCTCCCTCTAGATGAGGTAGGTTGAGGTCTTTGGGTTTCTGGAACTGTGGGTTCTGCTGGTGGTGGTGGTGCGACATCCCCTGGGATAGGGTTTGCCGTGCCTGGATGGAAGGATGGAGGTGGGTACATAGGGTACTGTGGATACTGTGGGTAGAAAGGTGGGTATGGCATGTGAGAAGGGTAATGATTAAAACTGGGGTAATCCGATGTACTTCCCATCGAATACCCGGGGTATGGTGAAAAAGGTGGGTACTGGGGTGGTAGAACAAACCCCGAGGCCTGAGTGCCTCCCTGAGACTCACCCATGCCCTCTTCTGGCATGTTTACACCAAGGTTACCGTCCCTCCTCTGCTCCACATCCATCTCTTCTTCTCCATCAACTGACATTCTTTCCTGAACTGTACCCCTTACTGATCTGCTTCTACCCAGATCCAAGGACCTTCTAGGGTCCCTCACTGTTCTGTCTCTGTTGGACCTGCTTGACATTGCCCTTGGCAATGCTGGAGGACGGGCGCTCGTGCCCTCATCCTCCGGTGGTACTCTAGTCAATCTAGCTGATCGACGAGTTCCTCGCATTCTGTTTACTGAAAAACAGCACAGATAACAAAACATTAGCATCAGATGGTTCATGTGGAAACACATGAACCCACATCATATACACATCATAATCATAGCATATCTCATGGCATACATACTTGCATTCTAGACAGGACTCTACATCCTATCCTAGTGGACATGATTTCCTATTGTGCTTGACCTTTCTATAACATCTATGAGCCCGACACTCTAGGTCCGACCATATGAACCTAGGGCTCTGATACCATTTTGTAACGACCCGGAAACCGGACCGCTACCGGCGCTAGGATTCAGGTCGGCTTAAGGCCGCCGGAACCCGTAGCAAGCCAAACATACATCCTGTGAACCTGTTCAATCCCATACATGAACCAAAACATACATAAAAATTAAAACTTTTCTTTCATTTAAACATTTCTTTACCCAGCCTAGCCTGTGCAAGCATAACCATAACATAAACCCCTCATTGGAGTTCTCAACAAATACTCCAATGGGGTACATAACATATATCAGGCTTGGGTTACATAAACATCATAAAACATTTATCTCATGTATTCAAGGGATTACAACAGACTCTAGTCAAGCACACTATATAACTTACATTACATTACATAACATACTTTTACATTATGAATAAACCATGTCCACTTCTATGCTATTACAGAGACTTCTCTTACTCTTGCTGACTTCTCTATCTACACAGTACCTGCAAGACTGGGGTTAGGGGAGAGGGGTGAGCTAAAAAGCCCAGTGAGTAAAAAGTAAAAACATGATATTAATTCCTCCCTTTTTAGGTATTTTATTCTTAATTTTATTATTATTATCATTTGATTTAGTTCCACACTTTTTAGGTATATTATTATTCATTTTATTATTAACATTGAATAACTTAACTTTTACTTCACATGCTTTCATGAAATGCAACACATCACATTTAATCACATAAAGGATGGTATTGTCACCATTAGTCCTCACATCTCCAAGTGCCAGGGGCGTAGAATGGGCCTCGCTGGTCTTTCTCTTACATAACATACATATCATAACATTCCAAAGTGCCAGGGGCGTAGAATGGGCCTCGCTGGTCTTTCTCTTACATAGTGCCAGGGGCGTAGAATGGGCCTCACTGGTCTTCCATAACATATCATCATAACATAACATTAGAGGACTATGGATCACCCAATAACCATCCACATCAACATCAAATTATGCAATGCAACATATTCGTGAATTTCTAATGCAAACATCCTGAACATCACATGGCATTAATGATGCATGAGTATGCTATCAGATTCATTCATTTGTTCATTCATTCATTACTTAAAAACTTAGGGAATAATCCCACTCACCTGGTGACCGAAGCTTTAACGACGGACTCTGAAAGACTATCTCACAACCGGGGGTCTCGGGTCCTCGGGTCCGAACCTACACAGGTGGACTCAAATGAGGCACCAAACAACAAGAACATAACTCTAAACATACCCCCAAAAACTTCCTAAAAACACCTCAAAACATCCCTAGAAAACATGCAAGAAAAGGCTGGGAAGGGCACTTTCGGCGGCACCTTCGGCGGCCGGAAGTCCCTCCAGAGCCGAAAGTCAGGCAGGTTCGGCGGCACCTTCGGCGGCCGAAACTCCCAGACAGAGACGAAACTCATGCATGTTCGGCGGCACCTTCGGCGGCCGAAAGTCTCGGACAGAGCCGAAACTCAAACTTTCGGGGGCAGGCTTCGGCAGCCTAAAGCTGCCTCCCACGCTGGTTCGGCGGCCGAAAGTACCTTCGGCTGCCGAACCTGGTTTCTGCCAAAGGGCAGAAACTTGGTTCCTCTTGCCCAAAACAACCCCCTACACAACCAATCATGCATAAACCTATTCTACAACAATCATACTCAAGCATACAAACTCCTAGGGGCCTCCAACAAGCTTAAACCCCAACTACAACACACAAGCAAGCCGCATTGCACATAAACACACATTAAACCATGGATTTTTCATAAAAACTCATCAAGCCTACTCATGCATTTCTACCCCAAAAACTTGCATAAAACTTACTTAAAACACATATAGAACTAGAGATCGGCTCTTACCTCTTGAAGATCGAGAGAGAAACGATCCTAGCTCGAAGATGGGGAGATTCGAGTTCTTGAACCTCAAAGCTCCAAAACTTGCTTAAACTTTAAAACTCTTCAAAAACAAGATGTAACTTGTTAAGATCTAAAGGATTTGAGGGAAAACACTTAAAATGATCATAGGAGGGCTAAAGCTTACCGTCGGCCGAAATGGGAGAGAAAACCTCGCCTGTTTCGGTCACGGGGTCTCTTATAGGGCAGGTTCTGTCACCTTTCGGCGGCCTAACGTGCCCCCACATCTCATGCATGTTCGGCGGCCGAACATGAGGTTCGGCGGCCGAACCTTGAGTCTTTCAAACAAGGCTTTCGGAGGCCTAAAGCGCTCCCAAAACCCCACCATGTTCGGCGGCCGAACCTCACTTTCGGCGGCCGAACCTGGCAAAGCCTCCTTTGGTCTTTTTCATTCAAAAACTCAATTTCCTTTTTGTTTAAAACATAAAATACATTAAAAACATTTCATAAAACATGGTTTTACCCTTCTAGAGGTTTCCGACATCCGAGATTCCACCGGACGGTAGGAATTCCGATACCGGAGTCTAGCCGGGTATTACATAAACATCACATAGCAATCATACACATACAACACTCATGGCATATCATAGCAGATAGGACTCAAGACCCTATCCTAGTGGACATGATTTCCTATTGTGCTTGACCACTTCTAACCTGTCTGAGCCCAACACTGTCTCTATAGGTCCGATCATGTGAACCTAGGGCTCTGATACCAATCTGTAACGACCCCAAAATGGACCGTCACCGGCGCTAGGATTCAGGTCGGCTTAAGGCCGCCAGAACCCATAGCAAGCCTGCTATACTCTCTGTGAACCTGTAAACCTCATACATGATCATACATTTTCTGTGAAAATAAAACTCTTTTCTGAACCAAGGCTTAACCTGTGCATGCACTATCTCTGTACTCTGTACTCATGTACTCTGTACTCTGTATCCCTGACTAGAGCTTGCTCTAGATGGGTTAACTCATACCTGTTAAGCCTGGTTTTCACATACAGGAAAACATATATACATATACAGATCATGTACAAAACATACATCACTAGGTCAAGCAACAACTATTACATCTCTTTAATATTACATGTCTACTCTAAGCTATTACAGATCTCTTTACTCTTCCTGTACTCTGCTGGACTGTCCCTGTACACTGTACACTGAACCTGCAAAACTGGGGTTAAGGGAGTGGGATGAGCTCTATAGCCCAGTGAGTAGAACAGTAAAACATCTCAGTAAAATATGATCTCATGGAATGCGTCATAACACAAACAGTTCACATCAAGAGTAAACCTGTCACCACATAGTCCCAGTAACTCTGTGCCAGGGCGTAGTCAAAGGCTCCTGGACTTCCTGTCATATATGTATATGTGTATATAACACCATTTTACTTACCATTGCCAGGGCGTAGTCAAAGGCTCCTGGACTTTACTATATACCTGCCAGGGCGTAGTCAAAGGCTCCTGGACTTCACTATACCTGCCAGGGCGTAGTCAAAGGCTCCTGGACTTCCTGTCTGAGACTATTGGATCATTCAGCATTCACTCACATCACCAAATAACAATGCAATGCAACATATTCGTGTATACTAATGCAATCAACCTATGGCATAATCATGATGCATGAGATATGCTAAAAGCAGTTTGGAGTTCAATTAAAAGTCATCAGTTTAGTTCCACTCACCTCTGGCTATCTGGACTGACTGACTTTGCAGGTTCTGAAACTCTGGAGCAGTACTCACTGCTGCTCTCTCTGGTTCCTCTGGTCTGTATAAACACATAAAGACGTAACTGAGGGACCAAACTAGCATAGAAATAACTCTCTTACACTTCCCCAAGACTCCCCTTTCTCTGACTCTAAAGCTCATGCAAAACATAAAAAGAAAAGCTGGACAGAACACCTTCGGCGGCAGGTTCGGCGGCCGAATCCCCCAAACAGAGCCGAACATGCACAACTCGCGGGGGCAAGCTGTGGCAGCCTAAGCTACCATGCAAGAGGTTCGGCGGCCGAATGAACCTTCGGCTGCCGAACCTGAGTTCATCCAGAACTCAGCTTCAACGGCAAACCATCTCCTTCTTCCCTTCAACACTTTCTAACATGCATCCTTCACGTAGTCAACACACATATACTCAAGTATATGTTCACAGGGGTCCAAAACTAGCTAATAACCCCAAACAACAAAACAAACATAACACATCAACATGTCTATATACATAAATCATCAAAAACTACCATGAATAACCTAAGCATGCTTCTCCTTCCTTTCACCCTTCAGAAAACATATAAACAGGGTCTAAAACTGCCCTTACCTCTGGAAACAGGAAGATACACCCACTGAACAAAGGAAAAACAGATCAACCTCTCTTCAAACTCTCAAAATCTCAAAAGCGTAACTTTTGTTTCTCTCAACTCTCAACACCTTTGCAAGCCTCTCAAACTGCTGTAAGAACAACCAAAAACATGTACAGATGAGTCATAAGAGACGTGGCCATTCCATGGCAAGAATCTGAGGCCAACACTTGTCAAAAAACATGACTCAGCTCACTAGCCAACTCATCGTCGGCTGCTCAATCACATGCAAGACCATGCAATCGTTCGGGGGCCGAACTTGAAAGCCGAACATGGAGCACTTTCGGCGGCCGAACTTACCTTCGGCGGCCGAACTTGGCTCCTCTGCCTTGGTTCATTTCAACTCAAAACTCAAAACTAAAGAACTGTAAAACCATAAAACACCTCATAACACTTAAAAAAAACATAACTCCTACCCTTCTATAGAATCCCAACACCCCGGATTCCACCAAACAACAGGAATTCCGGTGTCGGATTCTAGCCGGGTATTACATAATCTATCATGCAAGTCAATCATGGTCACAACACATTCAGATATTTGTCTATAAGATATGAAACTTCTGTTATTTGAATCAGTCATAGGAAGCATAGTATTTATAAGAGTATGGAGATTAATACTAGAATTCATGATCTAATGCAAGCAGTAACTAATCTCAAAATGAGAGAAACTCTTCTAATTGAGGCTAAACAGGCCTCTTTATTTCTTTCATATGGCTACACCCTCTTATTTAGTGGGTCTTGTATAATGCAATAGTGATGGCAGATTACAACACAATAAGCATAGGTATTTACTAGTTGGCTAACAGATATGAGATTGTAATGAAAATGTGAAACATACAGAACATTATTAAGCATGATTTTCTCAAATAGATTCCAATTCCTAGAATATGATATTTGTGTTGTGTTCCATCTGGAAAGTAAACAGAAACATGTTTGTGCAAAGGTTGCAAATAAATAAACAAAGTTTTATCTAAACACATGTGATTAGTGGCTCCAATGTCTAGAATCCAACTATGTCATTATATAATTTTGTACAGCAAGTTTTAATAGAATTGGACTTCCCAGCAAAATCCATGAAGTGAGAGTCTGGTTCAATTGAAAAGCTTGCAGTGAGAACACTTTTACCTTTGACCAGTTGTGTAACTTCTTGCCTCAATGAACTTAACATGGATGTTAGTTCATTGATTCTAGTTGTTGTAACGACCCGAAAATCGGACCGCTACCGGCGCTAGGATCCAGATCGACTTAAGGTCGCCGGGACCCGTAGCAAGCCTAACATACATCCTGTACATCTGGTATAATCCCATACATGATCAAACATAAGCATAAACTTTAAAACATAAAACTGTAAACTTTTTCTTTAACCCTTTTGACCTGTGTATGCACTATGACTGAACTCATAGAACCCCTAGGGTCAGCATACCCTATGTCAAACTCGGTCCATCACATGAAACAACATAAAATAAAACTCATGTACAAAGGGATTATCCAACTCGGGCCAAGCACAATACTATAACTCTGAACATATAACATAATGTCATATTACAACATAACTCTTTTACATCCTTACACAACTTTACATTACATCATGTCCACTGCTATTCTATTACATAACATGACCATAACCATATCTTGTCGTCTTCCTGAACTACCTCTGACCCTGCAAACCTGGGGTTAGGGGAGAGGGGTGAGCTAAAAAGCCCAGTGAGCAGAAACCATAAAAGAAAACAGTTCATTTTAACGTATGCTATCATGGAATGCGTCACATCACAAATATATCACCTCAAGGATGAATTTGTCACCAATAGCCCCCTACATATCAATCTCGTACCATAACAAGTCAACAATACTCTATGCCAGGGGCGATACGGCCACGCCTGGACTTCATATGCTCTATGCCAGGGGCGATACGGCCACACCTGGACTTCTCATGCTCTATGCCAGGGGCGATATGGCCACACCTGGACTTCTCATCTCATCTCATATCGTACATGCCATATCATATCATTCCATATCATGTCATAACATACTGAGGGCTAGAGGATCATCCAGTATCCATCCACATCGTTATCATCATATTATGCAATGCATCATATTCGTGAATTCTAATGCAAACAACCTATTGCATAACATGGTATTCATGATGCATGAACATGTTTGAACATGCTGAAAACATTTGATTTAAAACATAAGGGTTAGTTCCACTCACCTCTGGCTAGCTCTGGACTAACTCTGAAGCAGCTAACACTGCTAAACACCTCGGTTCCTCGGGTCCGGTCCTACACAGGTGGACACCAGTGATGTAACAGCCCGGCCATCCTCCGTGACCGGCACTGTCTTAACATCCCCTCACCCTCACGGGATCCGGGCAGGATTTGTCCCTCGGGAGAGCACCTACGGCCCATCTTACCCCAAGTGGATTTGGCCCAAATTTCCCTTTGGAAATTAGGTCGCCTCCCCCACTGCTCGAACCCTTGACCTCCCGCTTTAAGGGAATAGTCTGGTGAGAGTGAGTACCAATTGTTCCATTGGAACAATTGGTACTCACTCTCACCAGACTATTCCCTTAAAGCGGGAGGTCAAGGGTTCGAGCAGTGGGGGAGGCGACCTAATTTCCAAAGGGAAATTTGGGCCAAATCCACTTGGGGTAAGATGGGCCGTAGGTGCTCTCCCGAGGGACAAATCCTGCCCGGATCCCGTGAGGGTGAGGGGATGTTAAGACAGTGCCGGTCACGGAGGATGGCCGGGCTGTTACATAAAAGGCGCCTTTTATGTAACAGCCCGGCCATCCTCCGTGACCGGCACTGTCTTAACATCCTTTCACCCTCACGGGTTCCGGGCAGGATTTGTCCCTTGGGAGAGCACCTACGGCCCATCTTACCCCAAGTGGATTTGGCCCAAATTTCCCTTTGGAAATTAGGTCGCCTCCCCCACTGCTCGAACCCTTGACCTCCCGCTTTAAGGGAATAGTCTGGTGAGAGTGAGTACCAATTGTTCCATCTGCCATTCTGTAACAGCCCGGCCATCCTCCGTGACCGGCACTGTCTTAACATCCCCTCACCCTCACGGGATCCGGGCAGGATTTGTCCCTCGGGAGAGCACCTACGGCCCATCTTACCCCAAGTGGATTTGGCCCAAATTTCCCTTTGGAAATTAGGTCGCCTCCCCCACTGCTCGAACCCTTGACCTCCCGCTTTAAGGGAATAGTCTGGTGAGAGTGAGTACCAATTGTTCCATTGGAACAATTGGTACTCACTCTCACCAGACTATTCCCTTAAAGCGGGAGGTCAAGGGTTCGAGCAGTGGGGGAGGCGACCTAATTTCCAAAGGGAAATTTGGGCCAAATCCACTTGGGGTAAGATGGGCCGTAGGTGCTCTCCCGAGGGACAAATCCTGCCCGGATCCCGTGAGGGTGAGGGGATGTTAAGACAGTGCCGGTCACGGAGGATGGCCGGGCTGTTACAGAATGGTATCAGAGCTTAGGGCCTCAAGAGTACGATGTGTTGAGCGATGCGCTCAGGGATTTGAGGTATCCCACATCGGAAAGAGGTTAGCCTAGAGGTCATAGAAGGGCAAGCACAATAAGAAAGATTAAGAGTAAGAGCATGTCCACTAGGATAGGATGTTGAGTCCTGTCTTGCTATGATGATGTGCTATGCCATGATTTCATGCATGTGCATAAATGCTATGATGTATGACATGTTATGTATGCTATGTATGTACGATGTAGGTTCATGTGTTTCCACATGAACCATTTGATGCTGATGTTGTTTGCATGCTTGTGTGTGTGCTTCAGAGGAGTCAGGATGTGGGGTACTCGTCGATCTGTGGAATCGACAGGAGTTCCGTCAGAGAGGGAAGGTATGGACACCTTTCCCCCTGCTCTGCCAAGAGCGCAGTCGTGGGGAGTCAGTAGATGGAGGACATCAAGGGACCCTAGGAGGTCTTTTGATACAAGCAGAGAAGGTATGGATCTAAGGAGGATGTCAGCTAGTATGAGAGAGCCTGAGATGGATGTTCAGAGGAGAGATATGAGTTTGGATGTGGCTATGTTTGCAGAAGGCATGGGAGATTCCCAGGGAGATGCTCAGACCCAGGATTCCAGGATCTCGGGTTCAGGAGGGATTGATCCCTCCACTCTGAGTACAGCTGCCACGAGAGGTAAGAAATGGAAGAGAGGTCTCAGGAAGTCGCAGAAGAAGTTTTGGCAGAATTTGAAGGCTAGTTTGGGTTTTGGTGGCTCAAGCTCTGGCTCAGGCAGTTCAAGGTGCATGAGGTGCGGAAGGCCGCACAAGGGAGTCTGCCGTTATGGGACTAATCTATGTTACAGGTGCGGACAGGAGGGGCACATATCACGTGAGTGTCCCACTGTGCCCAGGTTGGCCCAGTCCCAGCAAGCAGCTCCAGGTAGAACAGCTCAGCCAGTAGCTCCAGCCATGTTTCAGGCTAATGGTCGAGGCAGAGGGAGAGGGGCAGCCTCTTCTTCAGTAGGTTCCCTTAGAGGAGGTCCGTCAGCTCCGGCTCGGATCTTCGTCCAAGCTCAGCAGGAGGCAGACACATCGAACACGGTGGTGTCAGGTACGCTCACTTTGAAGTTCTGATGTGTATGTTTTGTGAACCTTGGTGTTTCTCTTTCCTTAGTTACTCTAATGAGTCGATGAGGGTTTGGGTTGATAACTTCTAGGCTAGAGTGTTCTCTCAGGGTCAGTGGACCCAAGTGTGATCCATCTGAGGCAGAGTCAGTCTGCCAGTTCAGTTCAGGTGTCAGTTGAGGGTAGATTCCGTCCCTCCGACTTTGAGGTCTTAGACTTAATTGTCTAGACGTCACTTTCAGACTGGATTGGGTTTCTACTTGTGGTGCTACCTTGGTCTGTAGAGACAGGGTAGTCAGGTTCAGAGGACAAGATGGGTCAGAGGTAGTCTTTTGAGGGGACAGTGTAGGTTGCCTAGAGGTTTGACGTTAGCCCGTCAGGCTCATAGGGTGAGTAGGAGGGGTGTCAGAGGGTTCTAGTTCTTGCTTGAGAGTTTAGTAGTTGGGTCGGGAACCAGCCTCAGTGTTAGTAGTAGTTAGAAAGTTGTAGGAGCAGTTGCAGGAGTTAGTAGATGAGAGTTTCGTCCGACCTAGTCACTCTCCTTAGGGTGTTCTAGTGCCGGTTTTTGTGGAAAAGAAGGATGGATCCTTGCGGATCAGGAGATAAGATCAGAGTAGCGCAGTGGAAGCAGGAGGAGTTTCAGGAGGAAGTTGAGGTATTGCTTGAGGTGTCCCCTTTGAGAAGGGTGATTCATAAGGGAGAGAATCCATTCGGATTTCCACGTTCCACTTTATAAAGTTCATGTCAGATCCAAGTAGGGTTCTTGAGGAACCAGAGGTGGAGGTCCCAAGGGATCTCACCTGAGTTGAGCAGCTATTGTGGATCTTGGACACATCAGTTAGTTAGTTTTGGAACAAGGAGATTCAGATGGAGAGGTCCTGTAGCATCACCCCAGTTGAGGAGTGTTCTTAGGAGAACCGGGAGTTTTGACTCCGGCAATGCCGTGTTTCTTTTAGGAGAAAGTTTAGAGGTCTTGCTTGCTTGATTGCTTGCTTGATGTGTATGTACGATGATATGTTCTTATGTTATGTTTTTATGCATGAGTAGTTGAGGAACATTCGGGGACGAATGTTCTGTAAGGGGGGGAGAATGTAATACCCGGCTAGAATCCGGCATCGGGATTCCTGCCTTCCGGCGGAATCTAGGGTGTTGGATCTCTCTAGAAGGGTAGAATGTGTTTTCTAAAAGGTTTTTACTGATTTTATGGTTTAAAATGGAAAGGAAATGAGTTTTGGAAAGAAAAGACCAAGGAGGCGTTTGCCAGGTTCGGCCGCCGAAAGTGAAGTTCGGCCGCCGAACATGGGAAGGCTTCGGGAGCGCCTTTGGCCTCCGAAAGTCTTGTTTAAACGAGCCAAGGTTCGGCCGCCGAAAGTCAAGTTCGGCCGCCGAACATGCATGAGTTTAGGGGGCACGTTAGGCTGCCGAAGGTCTTCGACCAGGCCACCTATAAAGGGCCCTCAGATCGGAAATGGGTGAGTTTTCTCCCCATTCTCGAGCTCAGGTGAGTTTATGCCTTCCTTTGGTCGTTTTCGTGTTTTCTCTACCCATCTCTCAAGTTTTTCATGATTTCTACCCTTGTGTTTGAAGGTTTAAAGCTTAAAAGGAGTTTTGGGAGCTTGGAGCTTTTGGAGCTTGGATTCTCCATACCTCCGAGTTAGAGATCTCGCAACCCTCGATCTTCAGAGGTAAGTGTAGATCTATGCTTCCTTTTATGTTTTAATGAGTTTTAAGTAAGTTTTATACAGTTTGATGGTTGAGTTTGGGTAGAAATGCATGTTTAAGGTTTATGTGGGTTTTATACCCAATGTATGTTATGTGATGTTTGTGTTGAGGAGTTTATGTTAGTTTATGCTCCTTTATGCTTGTGGGAGTGAGTATGCATGATTGGGAGAGAGTATGTGAGGATTTGGGGTGTTTTGAGTTTGGTTTTTGGCTTGGCAGAATCGGACCTGTCGTCCAGAGGGGACCAGGTTCGGCCGCCGAAAGGAGTTTCGGCCGCCGAACCTGCATGGGAGGCAGTCTTTAGGCTGCCGAACGTGCCCCCGAAAGAGGGACTTTCGTTTCTGTCCAGGGGTTTCGGCCGCCGAACCTGCCGCCGAACTTACCCGAGTTTCGTCTCTGGAAGGGACTTTCGGCCGCCGAAGGTGCCGCCGAAAGTGCTCTGTCCAGCCGTTTCTTGGGTGTTTTCCATGCATGTTTAAGTGATGTTTAGAGGGGTTTTTGGGGAGTTGTTTATGAGTTGTTTAGAGTATGTTTGGCACCTCATTCGAGTCCACCTGTGTAGGATCGGACCCGAGAGACCGAGGAGGCCATCAGTGGTAGCAGTTGCAGAGTCAGTCAGCGTCTGCTAGGAGGTGAGTAGAACTAAACTTAATGTTTTATTTTAAGAAATTCTAATGCCTAAAGCATGAGCATGCATCATGATTATGTATAGTAGGTTGATTGCACTAGTTCACGAATATGTTGCATTGCATTATTTCATGTTGATGCTGAGGTAGGTTTGGACCAAGGCGACTTCAATAGCCCATATCTGTCATTGAGTCTTGGGTGAGTCTTTTGAGAGCCGGACAAGTACATATAGGAAAGTCCTTGTGAGCTCTCTGTGGACTAGGCACCCTGTCATGTATGTGAAAGTCCTGTGTGAGCTCCTTTGGGGGAGCCGGGCACCGACAGAGGGATTTTTGAGGTCATGTCCGATCCTTGAGAGTAAAGATGCTAGCAATTCAAAGGAACTCTCTAAAAACACTCCGTGGGGAATATTTATCTGCATGAGCCCCGAGACGGACAAAGTGATGTGATTTACTTGTGTTATGACGCATTTCATGAAAGCATGTAATTAATGAATGGTTTTTCCTGTTTCTACTCACTGGGCTTTTTAGCTCACCCCTTTCCCCTAACCCCAGTGTTGCAGGTTTAAGTCAGAGTCCAGAGGCTGCAGGGTAAAGTCAAGGTTAAGAGATGCATGTTGTAATAGCTTAGATTATGTTTATGTTTAGTAATTTTAGAAGTGGACATGTAATATAAGTTGATGTAATATAAGTTGATGTAATATAAGTTGATGTGATGTAAGTTGAGATAATGTATGTAACTGATAGTAGAGTTTATGTTTATGGATTAGAGTGTGCTTGGCCCTATAGATTGGTTAGTCCCTGTTAATGCATGGTTATGTTTATGTTATATGTTGAGTTGAGAACCAAACTTGAGGCATGTAATGTTACCCCATTGGAGTATATGATGAGGACTCCAGTGGAGGTTTTATGATTTTATGATGTATATTTCATGTCTGGATACATGCACAGGTCAGGTTTGGGTTCAACAGATGTTCAGTTTTCATGTTTTTATGGTTAAGTTTTAATCATGTATGGGATTTGACCAGGTAATAGTATGTATGTTTGGCTTGCTACGGGTCCCGGCGGCCTTAAGCCGATCTGGATCCTAGCGCCGGTGGCGGTTCGGGCCGTTACAGAGGGGTATCGGTTTCCGGGCTGTTACAAGTGAGGTGCCAAACATACTCTAAACAACTCATAAACAACTCCCCAAAAACCCCCTAAAGCATCACTTAAACATGCATAGAAAACACTCATGAAACGGCTGGACAGGGCACTTTCGGCGGCCGAAGGTCCCTTTCAGAGACGAAAGTCAGGCAGGTTCGGCGGCACCTTCGACGGCCGAACTCTCTCTCCAGAGACGAAAGTCAGGCACTTTCGGCGGCCGAATATTACCTTCGGCGGCCGAATATTACCTTCGGCGGCCGAAAGTCTGCTTTCAAGCCAAAGCCCAACTTTCGGGGGCAAGGTTAGGCGGCTAATCCCTGCATCCTCAAGCAGGTTCGGCGGCCGAAACCACCTTCGGCGGCCGAACTTGAGTTCATCCAGAACTCAGCCTTTGTGCATTTCAAGCCTCCCAAACCTTCCATACACCCCAAAACAAGCACCCAACTTCTCAAACACATGCATACATCCTTAACCATGCACAAGGGAGCTCAAACAAGCTTAAACTCCCAAAAACAACATCTAAAGCATACATAGATAGTTTATGACCCACATAGGCCAAAACCATCAAAACAAACCAAACCTCACATACTCTCTCCCAATCATGCATACTCTCTCCCATATGCTCAAGGGGCTTGAAAACTGACCTAAACCCCAACACAAACATCATATGAACATACATTATCAGGCATTGGGCATAAAACCCACATAAACCCTAACATGCATATCTACCCATACTCAACCATCAAAACCATCTTAAAACTCACTTAAAACTTCATGAAACGTAAAGGAAAGCATAGATCCACACTTACCTCTTGAAGATCGAGGGTTTGTGCGAGCTCTAACTTGGAGATGGGAGGAAACTACTCATTGGGCCTCCAAGCTCCCAAAACTCGATCTAAGCTTGAAAACTCCTCAAAACAACCATGGAACTCATAAAAATATGAAGGAGATGAAGAGAAAACATGAAAATGACCAAAGGAGAACATGAACACACCTGAGCTCGAGAATGGGGAGAAATCTCGCCCATTTTCGGTCTGAGGGGCTTTTATAGGTGGCCAGCCAAACCTCCTTCAGCGGCCTAACGAGCATGCAAAACACCCCCATGTTCGGCGGCCGAACTTGAGGTTCGGCGGCCGAACCTGGTTTGTTCAAACATGGCTTTCGGAGGCCAAAAGCACTCCCGAAACCTTCCCATGTTCGGCGGCCGAACTTCACTTTCGGCAGCCGAACCTGGCAAAAACCTCCTTGGTCTTTTCTTTTCAAAACTCAAATCTTTTTCATTTAAAACTATGAAATCAAAAAAAAAAAAAAATCATTTTAGAAATCACATTTTACCCCTCTAGAAGACTCTAGCATCATCAAAATTCCATATTCCAACGGAGATTCCGCTGGAAGGTAGGGATTCCGATGCCGGAATCTAGCCAGATATTACAGTTGTTGTGTCAGAGTATTCTAGAGGATTGTCCTCTTCAAAGCTACCTCCTTCCACTATAGCCACCATTCTGGTGTTCTTATATCCTTTAATTGACTGTGTGCCAGTTTTGTTATTTGTTTTAAACCAATTAGGGTAACCAATTAGTTCGAAACAACCTTCCCATAGATGGCCATCCATGTTACAGAAGGTACAGTGTCCCATTTTTGTGTATGACCTTCTTGGTCTTATTTGTGTTTGTGTTTGTGCTTTATTGAGTAATACAAGTGACTTAGAGTTTTCATTCATGGTCTCAAGAATTTGTCTTTGAATTTTAAATTTTACTACCATTGAATAGGCTTTATTTACTATTGGTAGAGGATCCATCCCTAGGATCTAATCTCTCATAGATCCAAACACATCGTTTAGACCCATTAGAAACTGTATAAACTTATTTATTTTTGTTATTTCGGGCAATGGCTTTAGAAGCCCCACAGGTGTATGTAGGAAGAGTCTCCATATATCCTAACTCATCTAAAGTCTCTTTAGTTTAGTAAAGTAGACAGAAATAGAGGCATTCTCTTGAGACATAAAAGAGATCTTTCGGTGCAACACATAGATCATAGTTGCACTCACCAAATCTTTCATAGATCTCTAGCCAGAGGTCTCTGGCAGAAGTAGTGTAGATAAAGCCATCTACTAATTTTTTGGAGATCAAGTTCAGAATCCAAGATGTGATCATGAAATCACTACTCTTTGACTACTTGTAGTTCTACGAGTTCTTAATAGGTGTCGAAATTGTTCCTTCGACAAACCCTAACTTCATCTTGGCTCCTAGAGCTATTATAATAGTGCTATTCCATGATCTGAAGTTAGTTCATATGAGAGGTAATATTTACTGGATGATCAAGTCCATACTTGGATGATCAAAGGACTGTAGACTCAGTGGATCTCCCATCCCTTGAATCATGATTTGTCCTTTTTCTGACATCACCATCAATATTTACTCTTTACTGTTGTTGCCTCATTTAATCATCGTCCAATCATGTGATATTTTTCAGATCTATTCACATACAAGAGATGAAGTAGCACCGAAAGTTTAAACCCTAGCATTGATACTATGTTTAGAGAGAAAGATGAAAACATCTTTAATTTGATTTTAGAAAGTAACATTACAATTACTGTATGGAGACTTCGGCATATGTTTATATATGTACCAGCAAGTCACGTGCCTCTTATGAGGCCCAATTTAAAAATTATAGAATAATCCCTTAAAGCTATTGCAAATTGCATAACAAGTTTACAATAGTAACTAATATTATTACAACAGTGAATTTAACACTAAGGCCATATCAAATTTATATATATATAAATAGAAATTTGAATTAAGATTATGTTAGTCAGCGGAAGTTTACGTAATATATATTTGATTTTACGCAGTCGAACAAATGGGTTGAGATTGTCGTGAATCTCTTTTCCATTATTTTTAATTAAAATGCATTTTTATAAATATTAATTTATATATTTTAATTGAGTTGCATTTTAAATCATTCATATTAAAGTTCTATCCATAACTAAAAGGTTCTCAAGTTTAAGTTTCAATTAGATAGATAGAGCTAATTATATCAAAAAATAATTTTTTAATTAGTTCATTTCACTTAATATATATTTTAAAAATTCATTTTTATAGTTTAATTATTTTTATTAAATAAATCAAAATTTTAAACCCAACAATTTATTTAATTTATGATTAATTTTGTAGACGTCATTCGCAGAATATAATGAAAATTGAACAATAATTCTTAATTTAAGATTAATAGTATTCTTTTTTTAATTTTAAAATGAGTGATTTACTGTCAAATCCTTATATTTTATCAAAATTAACTACTTATTTTTCATTTTAAAGTCTCTAAAATAAAATATTATTTAATTATGAAATCTAACTCTTTTAATCTATTTACATATATATTTTATGAGTCAATTTTGTTTAGTTTTTAATATTTATATTTTAATTCATATTTAACTAAATTTAAAATAAATTGACAATATTTTATTTGATAAGAATATTTAAAAAATTAATTTTATAAATATACAAATATTTTAGTTAAATAAATATGAAATAAATAAATAAAATTTAAAAAAGTACAGAAATTTCATAATAATTTCATCAAAAGTAATTTTTATAAATTTATATCTTTATTAATTGATTACAATACTAAAAATATGTATTAATAAATTATGTTATGCTTTCTCTTTTATGAAAAAATAATTAATTACATTTCCTTTTGATCCGAAAAACATTTTTCATTTGATTAGTTTTTAAAAATATTTAAATATTAAAAATATAGAAAATACATTTTTAAAATAAAATATTTTTTATAAAATAAATGAAAATTTTTAGTGCCATTTTGGATAAGAGTGGGTTGTACTATAAAGTTGTGGTTAGCCCAATCAAGATTTTGCTCCATCTCGTAGCTAGAAGAGAGTTTTAATTAATTTTTTATTTTAATTTTTTTTTATATTTAATGATTAAAATTAATAGTTTTAATATATTTTTTAAAATTAAAAAAATTAATTAATAATATTAAAAACTAAATAATAATTTTCTCTTAAAACTATAATAAATTTTATATTCAAATTTCAATTAATAATATTTGTTAATTAAGTGTATGTGCATTACGTGTCTGAAAATTTTTCTTATTAATGTTATGCTTCCAACACAATATGAATTCTTGATGGTTTTCTATTTATATTATTTAATTATTATTTTTTCATGTATAATTAAAAATAAATAAATTACTATTTTAATAAAAAAAGTGGTCCACAAATTAAAAATAAAATGATAAGTGAGTTTATTTTTATATAATGAGAATGTTTCCTTAATTAAGCTTTTTCCATTTAAAGAGTAATTTACTCAACTTTTTTAAATAAGGAAACTGAAAATGTAATTATAAAAGGTACATGAAAAAAAGAATGAAAAGCTAGAAAAAGGACATAATGGATAAGAAATTGGCATTAACATTATTATTTGGTTGGGAGCAAGGAATGTTGAATCCAATGGGATCAAAACATCTCTCAAATTAAGGTACAGATACATACTAATTTGATACTATAATAAGTGAGCTGTAACCGCAAAATAAATTCATCATAAAAATTTAATAACCGAAACATACATTGCGGTTTAAGAAAATGAATGATTCGAATACCATATCACTCAGTATATTATTAAGATTTATCATTCTCTTGATAGAGCGAGCCTCAATATGAAATTACGGTTAATGAATACTAATATATTTTCATTATATCTGCAATCGAAGAATAATTAAAAAATACTCTATTAATCTTCATCTTCTTATAATATAAAAAAAATTATAAAGATAAAAGTATATTATTCTCTAATAATATTTAAATTTTAAACAATTTATTATATTTATTTTATTTCTCGGTTTATTAACTTGAATATTAGCATGATCGTCGGGTCACTCACCACTAGTTCATATTTTTTTCTTTACAGATTTAAATTAATTACGGCGCAATTTTATTTCAATCATATTATCAATTTAAATTTCTATGATATCATAAAATAGTAAGAAAAATAAAAATTAAAGTTAGCCAGATTTTCAAAAAATTAAATTTATGAATGAGTCCTTGTATAATCATTATTTTTCACCATCCAATTTCAACCTAAATTAATAATGACAAAAGCATCTTTTAAGTCATAAAAAATAACATGATCTACACTTGGCTCCTGGTTAATGGTTGGAATAATTCAGATAGGATTTATATGGAAAAAAAAAATATGAATCCATTAATTTTATATATCATTAGAAGAATTTCTTATTTATTTTATTTTTAAATTAAATTAAATTTCCAATCGCAAGCACTGTTGCCTTTACTATGCAACCCAAAAGTAAAAGCTAACTCTGTTGCCTTTACCATACAACCCAAAAGTAAAAGCTAACTCGAAAGTGTCACTTTCTTGTCTCATCATATATTGTTTTTTCGATTTTGGTACCATAGTTCCTCGAGTTCCTCTTTTTTTACCCGCCTCGTTGTATCCCTTTCATGGATTTTTTTTAAAAAAAAAAAAAAAAGCTTATGTAGCTGTGCTGTGTGCATGAGCCTCTGTCTTTGAATTTGATCGTAGATTTGTGTTTAAGTTCTTTTTTTTCTTTTTTTTTTTTCAAAAGTATAGATCTGAAAGTTTAAGCTGTATCCAATTCTCTCGGAACAGGATATTTAGGATAGCTTATATTTTAATTTTTAAATTTTAATATAATTAACGAATTAATTTTTATATTTTTATAATTAAATATTTAAATTTTTTTATAATTAATCAATTTAAATTAAAATTGATTTTATGTAATTAAAAATATAATATTATAATTTTTAATTATAAAAATTATATTTAAATTTTAAAATTTTAGCATAGTTAATCTGTACTTTTAAATATATTTAAATTCCTCAATAAACAAACGGTCCATTCTTATCTAATATAATTTAAATATTTTCATCATTTATTTTTTATTTAAAATAACACTTAAATCCTATATAATATCCCATTTATCTAACTTAATACTTTTTATTTTTCAATTTATATTAATTAATATATTTTAATACTTATAATTTTAAAACTTTTAAAAATGTTTATAATTTCAATTATTTTAAGTATTATCAAATAACTTTTAAATAATTTGTAAATTTCTATAAAAAAGTATTGTAGAAAAAAATTGTATTTTCACAATAAATTTGATTATTTACTAATTTTAAATTAATATTTATAATAAATAGAGAAGTAATTTTAAACGAATTAAATATAGAAAAAATTAATAATTTAATTTTAAAAATATAAGAACTAATGCATCATTTACGCTAAAATTTAAAAATCATAGTATAGTTTATATAATATAAATTCTCATCTATACTAAAAGAATTTAAGTGTTCAGTATAACATTTTAGATATTTGAAATATTTATTTATTTTTATCGATTAACTAATGAAATTATAAATGGAAAGATCTCCAATTTGAATGAAATGATTGTTTCGAAATTTAAATGTTCGATTTTAAAAATATAGTGATCGATTTATTAATTACATTAAAATTTAGAGATTAACTAATAATTTATCTTAATATTTAAATTTTAATAAGTTAAAGTCTGGAGTAATAAATTTAAATTTAATATAATTATATAAAATTAATTTTTATTTAATTAAATTTAATATAAAAATATAATTTTAATTTAATATCTTTAAAAATTTTAAGTTTATTAGTTAAAAAAAACTATAAAATCAGTTTTTATATTTATAGTTTAAATTTTTAATTTTAAATAAAAAAATTTAATTTTTAAATTTATTATAATTATAGCATCTTTTTAAATTAGTTTACATCCCACCATGTGTTATTATTTTTATTATATAAATAATTTAATTAACTTAAATTAAACTTTAGTTAAAATTTTAAACTCTTAATTATTTAAAATTTTCAATTAAAATCGAGAATTAAGTATTTTAATTATATAATTTATAAATTTAATATAATTAAAAATTTAAAATCTTAATTAAAATTAAATTTTAATTAATCAAATTGTTTATATAATAAAAACTAATGACATATAACATATTAATTTAAATATAATTAAAGTTATTTTAAAAAATTATTATAATTATAATAAATTTAAATATTAGAACTCTTGAATTTAAAATTAAAAATTTATACTATAAATATAAAAAATTGCAAAACTATTATTTTTTTAGTTAAGAGTACAAAATTTGTATAAACTAAATGTGATAGTATATTAGAAATAAATTCATGATTTCAATCAATTCCCACTTAACAATTAAAATTTCAAAAAGGACCAGCTTTTGTCTACTTTTTAAGTCCCTCATTAATGTAATAGCTATTTTATTATAAATAAAAAAAAACTAAATAATTTAAAGGTAAAAAAATATTAAATTTTATAATTTTAATTTAAAAAAATTAAATAAAATATAATTCAAACTTTCATATTTTAATAAGCAACGCTATTATTTAATTTTTTTTAACAATAATTTACAGATAAAATATGATTAAATAGAAAATTTTAATATTTTTAATCTCATCTATATAATTCAGATATAAATTTAACTTTTTTTTTTTTTAAATTTATACTTACTGTCTACTATGAGTTTAATATACAGATAAATTAGTCTGAAAAAATTTATTAATTTGTGTTATGAATCCAAATAAACAGAATGAATATATGGGGATGGAGGAGTTGATGTATGGCCCATCCCATCACATGTTGTGCTCTTCACTTTCTTCAATTTTAAAATGATATGCATCTTCTTCATTATTGGGGCATTATGAATTTTCTATTTTTTATTTTTTATTTTTTTGGATTAGAAAGAAAATTGAATAATAGATTTAAATTCGAGTTTTTATTCCTCAATCCCTCAACTTAAAAGAACAATGCATGTGGGTTATTCCCATCATGTCCAGACATTTCATTAATATGTTTTTTTTATGTATTTTTCAATATTTAAAATTACATATATGTTCTTAATTTCTCAAAATTACATGTAAAAATAAAATTTATTCGCATTTACAGTCTTAACATAATAAATACATTTGAGTAAATTTATGAGATTTTATATTATACACTCTCAATTCTTAATTTCTATTAAAAAAAATTATTAGATTGGGAGAGTAAAATCTAAAACTTTTTAAATTTATTTAGATATACTTACTACTGAATTAAATATGTAAATGTATTAATATATCTATTTATATATTAAAATTCAAGCAAATTGAAGCTTAATTATTTGCGGATAAGTGTTTACTCCTTTTATCATTATACCAGATTGACATATGAAAATTAATAGGACAGCTGTCATTATTAATTGCATAATATATCCTCTACTTCTGTTATGATTTTTTATTTATTTATTATCTGTTTTAGAATAAGAAAATTTTGATTAGGGGGTTTGCATTATTAGAGAAGAAGAAAAAAGTATGCACCTTAATAGTATGATTATTAAATATTTGATAATAGAAAGCTACTCATTAACCAATCCTCTCATTACACACCCTTAAATTAATCACATCTCTAACATTTCAATTCTTCTTCACAACACCAACAGCCCAGACTTAATTATTTATTAATAAACCAGAATGTCACATAAATTATAAATTTTTTATGAAATAAGAAAATTTCATTAATTAATCTATTAAATTTTAAAAATTTTATTTTAATTTTAATATTTAATTTTTAAAAAAACTCATTAATTGATTATTAAAAAATATAATACTTAATTCGAGTATTTTAAATTTTTTTTATAATATTTAATGATAATAATTAATTAAAAAAATTAATTAGTATATTTTTAAAAATTTAGAAATATTTTAATATATTTTTAAAATTGAAGAACTGATTAATAATTTTTTTATATTACAAAAATTAAATAGTAAATTTTTATTTATTTAACTAATATAATATTTACTTTTTTAAGTAGCATTTAAATCCAAGTGAAAATATAGAATTATTAATTTGTTTTCATACTAGGATGTGTTAAATTTACTTTTTGCTGTAAGGCTTATTATTATGCACTCTACTTCACCTTTGGTAATAAAAAAAAGAAAAAGAAAACTCAGTTTCACTTAAAAAAAAATTAAAAGGGTGGGTCGGTGCGCTCAGTTAGTGGACAATTAAATTAAATTAAAATAAAAAATAATTATATAAAAAAGGAAAATTATATCTCTTAAAAAGGAAGATGAATGAATTATCCACTTGGATACCAAATCCATTGGCCATTGGACAAAGGATTGCGACAAGTGATGAGATAACTTACCTTACCTGGCAGATAGATATAGTTGCGAATTTAAAATTTAAAATTATAATTAAAATAAAATTATACAATTATATATATATATATATATATTAATTTGAGATTCTGTTAGTTATAGTTTCTAAAATAAGTGAAAACATAATTAATCCAATTAGTTAGTACCTTATCGCTAAACGTGAGGATAAGCAATCAACTTCAGATTGTTAGTGTGTGGAACAACCCAACTGAATTTGATAAAATAAAAACTTAAATCCAAAGATAAAAAGGTGATATTTTTTGAAAGGGAAAGTAAATAGTGAGGGTTGAATTATTGGGATAGTAATAATGGGAACTGCATTATTTGGATGGAGATCATAACATTCAAACATGAGATGGGGAAGAAAAGAAGATAGAGATTTCAACACTCCATTATTGTTTTGGAAGAAAGGACAACTCAGGAAAAGGGCATACCAATGCCACTTCATCCATATTCAAAACATTACTTAATAATAATTATAACTGTTATTCGCTTGAGGTATGCATTTTTTATTTATGGGAATGGGCTAAACCAGGCCTACAAAAAGAATCTTATGGGTCGAAATAGGAAATGGAAAAGATGAGGCGTCAGGCCTAGTCTCAGCCAACAGATTTAACTCTAATTGGGCAGGCTGGTTGTAGTACCACTACAAGTTCTATATATATATATATATATATTAGGTTTGCTTCTACAGGAAAAGGAAAAAGGGTATTAATCACTTTTTTTAGAACGGTGAAAGACTAAAGTGGTGACCAATGGTTAGGAAAACAAAGCTGTTGCTACAAATGAGAATTCACATTATATGAGAATAGATTAGAAATGGATTTTTATTTTCTTTTCTTCGGAAATTGACTTCTTCCTCTGCATCAAATCAAAATTAAGCTATTGGCCAAAAATAGATTTTATAAGATTAGCTTACCCCTGCCCTTCAGAAAAAAACTCCCACTTTAAAACTCAAGTTAAACGGTAGTACAGAACAATTTCAAATAAGTGCAGTAGCTCAAAAACGATAACCCCTAACCAAAGGACAAAAAATTAGCAAGAAATGATAAGCACTATCAATGGAAATAAATCAAGTAGCTAGTGTTTGCATGTCTAGCTCAACACCAAGCTTTCAAAGATGTACTATCAAAAGCAGCTGAAATCAATGTCAAGTGCTCTAATTTGACCATGCACTATCACAACTTTTGATTAGATGAAATTTAAGTCCCCAAGTCAACAGAAGAAAACAAGAAGCTCATATATGTCTATACACATATTGACCGAAAGAGTATGCAAACTGCACATTAAGTAATAAAATAAACACAAGTAGGTAAGCTGTTAGACCCAAATTGGTCGAATTCACAGTCAAAAGCAAAATATAGCCTAATCCCTACTGGCAATACTATATATGGAAAGGATCTAATTGCTTAGCAAAGTTTCATCATACCAAGTAAAAACGTTTTAGTATGAACCGATTATAAGTCTAAAAAGCTAATATATTCCCTACTCCTGAGCATTTTCTACTTCCACGTCCCCTGCATTTGCTACTGGAACTAAGCTCTCCACATAACTATAGAACTCACAGGTATAATCAGAACTGCAAATGGGTAAGGTCTTGATAGTCTTGTTATCGGGATCAAACAAAGATAGACTAACACATTGTGGATCCACGCGTTTGACTAGCAGTTGAGAATCATTGTGAACTCCAATCGGGATGCTAAGTCCAGAAGAATGCAATTCTATCATATGGAGTTTAGTCCAGCAGGTGCTATCATTATAAGAAGTATAATCTTTATCCAATGTCCACAACTCCATTCGATTGAGTGGTGTTCCATATCCAGGATAAACAGACTTAGCTGGATACAATGCCACAGCAAGTGATTCTTTGAATCCTACAACTTTAGCACAAATTGCACTGGGAAGACGGTCTAGTATTTGTATTCTCCTGAATTCTTCATTACCCATGTCGAACGAGACGATATACTTTCGATTAGCCAAGTTCCCAACCCCATTAGCTACCCAGTGCATAGACCCATCCACAGTCACAGCCTGCTGGCCCCCAGGAATCACACACGAACCAATTCTTTCCTCGATCATTCTTTCATCCAATAGCTTCCACGAACCAGTTCTCCACGAGTACACTTCGGCGCTCAAAAGAGGCGATTCATCTACGTTACAATGGAAATTCACAGCTCTTACCAGTTTAAAATCATTGGTTTCGCGACTATACCCAAATCCAGTAGCCACCATCCAAATTGGTTTATGGGCGTCATTGATTCTTGCACGAGGAAGACCTCTGAATTGCCTAGTCGAAATATTCCACAACACAAAACCGCAGGCATGACAAGGGGAGATATCGATACAAATAATACCATTGCAAGACTCAACAATCCTAGGATACCGAACCAAACAACCTAGAAACGGAATCCTAACCTCGCGATTGATTGCGGTTTGATTATCCATCAAGCAAAGAGAAAACTTAGACCCAGTTGGATTGTGGAAGCGGCGAATCAGAAGAGACGGGTGGCTGGAAGAGCGACGGAAATGGGTGGAAATGAAGTCATTGGAATTGAAAAGGAAGTACCAGGCTTTGGAAACGGATTGAAATCGTTTAATGGATTTGATGGGAAGTCTTGAGGTAATGTCTTTGACGATATTATTGCTGACAAGAGGAGGAGAAGGAGCAGAGGAATTGTTAGCCATGGATTCCGATGATCGTCGCTTACACTTCATATGAGATGATCACCGCGGGTTCTGAGAGTATAAATAAGAGCAGGGATGTCTTGTATTTTCAAAAGGTAGAGAGAGGTTTTTGTTAGGGTTCTGACTTTTGAGTAAAAAGATTTTCTGCTAATTTGTGGGAAATTGAAGGCCGAGGCACAACTCATTCGGTGCTTGCTCACTATTTTTTAAAAGTTAAAATGCCTCACTAATTTTAAAGCATAATATTTAATGTTTAAAAAATTAGAAATTAATTAACTAGTTCCATTAAATTAAAAATTAAACTAGTAATTTTTATCATATATTTAAAATAATATGAGTTAAATTTTAAAATAATAGTAAAATATAGTTATTATCCTTCAATCTATTGATGCATATATATATAATAATAATAATAAAAAATAAGCTTAAAATTTGTGATGGGTCCACTTCTCACGGGCACGGCCCTATGTCTCATAGTAGTAATGTTGAGGCCGAACACAATTTAGATTATAAAATTAGGTTTATTTGATTATGATGAGATATTACATCAACCAACCCTAAAAAGCGAACGTTTAAAACAAACCAACCATTTCAACATAATCCAGTAATTTAAATCAAAGAATCAGTTTGTTTGGATTGGATTTGTAGGATCGGTCGGTTCCATTCAAACTTTGAACATCCCTACTTCTCATCAACTGATCTGAAAGCATTATCATCTTTTTTCTTTTTTTTCAGAAATGAGGAACAATTTTCACACCACCTTTCAATGCAATGACTACAAATTTTCATTAAAAATAAATAACTGGTTATCATCTTTCTTTTCCCGTAGCAGGCCCTGCATTATCACTCCAATGTACAAATCTCCAAATTATTGAGGGAAAGAGAAGTTACTGAATTGTTTAATGCAATGCTTGATTTATACAAAACGTGAATAATTATTTTATGCTGTTTCAACTAACCAGTTCATAAGATCATCAATCGTTCCAAACTTACATGCATTAGCTGCACTTGTGGTTGTGGAGTTCTCTCTGAAATCTATAAATAGGATTCCACCACTGGTGAATTCCATGAGCTTGTTTAAAACTTGGAGATTCACTAAGATTAACAGTCAGATATGCTGACGGAATTAGATGCAATGCCTCTGAAATTTGCACAGATTTTCCAGTTCCAATCCCCTCCACCTTGTTCTTTTCCCCAAAATGCCCAATATACTCTGAGCAAATAGGATCAGCTGGATTTACAAACAAGTAAGGAAGCCAGGGAGGTAATGCCACAAATGAATCTCCTTGCTGGGGCCTCGGTTGGTGACCCTTTAGAGCAACAGCAAGTCCTGCTTTCACCATGCTGATTCCACGCTTCAGCTTTTGATTCTTGATTCTTTCTATTGGGGAAGAGAGGAATGGTGGATTAAACAAGTAACTTTCAATAAGAATACCCATCTTGGCCATGTTTTTTCCCCCGAGTAATGCAATAGCTGACCCCAATGAATGACCTGCTAACCAAACATTTGCAGCTCCAGCTAAAGCAACCATGTTCTGGAGAGCTTGCATAGCCAGCTGGAAGCGGGAGCTTTCATGAATTTTGTTACACAGGCAAAGAAGATCCAGCTTAAGGTCCCGTATAATAGATATTCGCGTTTTGATTGTTCCCCGTAAGGCAATAACATATCTTGGGGCATTTTGGGCTGAAGGATAAGCAAAATTCTTGAATTCATATATGGCACCAAAATTGGAGCCATCAACATCATCTATGAGAACATGATTCAATTGAAAATGGAAGAATTCCCACCAAGGTGGAGCATGAGCTTGAGGGCCTTGGCGACCCTGTTGGCGGTCACGTTCTAAAACATATACTCCTTTAACCAAGCTTGCAGCAATAGATGTTCGATGATGAAAATTATTCCTGCAAAAGTATTATGATAGAGGCATTAATGAACCAAAATTTTATTAGACTATAAGAGCTAAAAAATAGCCAAGTATTTGTGGAATAATGTTCTATGAAGGCATGCCTGGAAACAGTTCCAACAATATCCTAGTTTCTAATCCTGTAATTTCTGGATAAGCTATATACATTTGAGTGGCTTTTCCAATAATTTTAATACAGAAATCTCTGTCCAGTCACCTCCTCCAAATCATTATCAACAACGAATTGAGCATATTCTACTATGCATTGAAATCTCAAAATGAGCCTTACCAGTCAACAGAAGTGAGATGCACAGGCCCCGAAAGACTGAAAATTTCTCTCTCGGAGATAATGGGCTCCTCCTCTCCTATATTACCTTCTTCCATATATCCCCAAATCTCTGATACAGATCAAAATATATGGAAATATAAAACTAGTATTCAACATCCCAAAATGCATCAGTTCATGATGATCGCTCACGGCCTTGTACATGTAAAAAAAAAAAAACTGTTTTGGGATAAACAAACAAGACAAGTTTCAATGGTTACTGCAGAATTGGTTGATATTTGCATGTTTTGTTGAAGATCACAATAAGCCAGACAGGTGAAAACAAATTCTCCAGGAAATATAACATTGCAGAGGGTACCCAAATCAGAAATCGATAGGCACAGCTCTAATCAACAGTGAAATTGTCCATTTTTGAGTTATGAACCAAATCCACAATCAAGTTCCCAAGGCTTATTATCTGTATGTATCTGCTGCAGTTCAAATCTAGAACATATATGAATTTACTAATCAAAGAAAGCTAAAACTAGGTCATGAAATTAATAGAACAAAACGCAACTAATTGAATTGGCAAAAAAAAAAACTGGAAAGCTATTAACGACCCCAATTGACCGCTAAAAATGGAAACGTTCAACGCGTAAGAAGAGAAACAAGAATAACGAAGAAAGAACTGAATCAAGACGTACTTGTACACAAAAATGGAAATTATCAGTATCCAAACAGAAGGGGATGATGGTTATGACGACAGAGGGCTTCCTTCAGCTCTACAAAGAGAGAGGAGAGGGAGGTTCAACTTCCATGAGTAGAATATTTACAAATGCAAGTTGCCCCCAAAACGCCTTTTCTTCTTTTATATTTTAATGTCCGACTTTCTTTCATCTTGACTTCTTTAACCGACATTAACGTAAAAGTCAAACGATGAAATGTTTGCGATTTTTCGATTGGTTTTCTGCGAGTCTAGCCGAGGGTGGGTGCAAGACTGATTGCGGTTGCGCCCGATTGTTTTTTTTTTTTGTTTAGTAATCTGGAGAGGATTTTTTTTTTAATAGGTAGATTTATATTGGGTAATAAAATAGGCCACCAGCCTAGAGTACAATATTTTTTAAACTAAATATGATTTAATGTAGTTAAATTGAAAGGGGATACTTCTAAAATTTTCGTGAAACATTAGGAACCTAACATTGTTGAATTCCATGAGTTTGTCTGATTTTCGGAATACAACCATGGAAGTGAATATTCTTGACTAGAACTGAAAGCTTCTCCAGCCGAAAACACGTAAACAAAATAGCTTCGATGAAGGAATTGTATCATGTGGTTCTGATTCTTTCGAAAATGCAATTTTAACAAATTTCTTTGGAATTCTGCATGGAAATTCCCTCTATTCGCTAACCACACATTTCCAACTCCAGCTTCCCCAACTGTAAAATTGCCAGCGTCTGTTGCCTGGTGAAACCTTGACCTATGATGGCCGAGTAACCTTGACATAAAAAATCACCAAAAATTTATTTTTGCTTCTAATATCAATCGGTCAAAATTGAAATTAAAAAAAAATTTAAATAATTCCAACAATATAAATATTTTATTTGACAAAATATTTTATAAAAAAAAACCCAAAAACATAATAATGTAAGAAGCAGAACAGAATAGAATTTTAGTAAGAAAGCAGAGCCTCTCTTTAAAATTTGATCAAATCCACACCTTAATTATATTAGTAAATAGAAAAGGATAATCATAGAGGTCCATTGAACTTCATCCACAGATCAAAGCAAACATTCTGGAAAGCACAAGCCTTAACAAAGATCAGCTATAGGTTTTCTTTCAATAATTTGATCAGAAGTAAAATGAGATTAATAAAACATGTCATGAGCAGATATATGCAAGAAGAGGGCCTTCAAATCATTCTAAAAGTATAGATTTGCAGATGAACAAAATCTCTTCCATACAATTAGGCAAAAACTGTGAAAACTGTTAACATCTTACGATGAATGTTGTGCTGTTACTTTCTACACCTCCATGCTGATACAGAGAAGAGAGGCCGATCATGCCAGCAAATTACTACACACCCATTTTCTTCCTTAATTTTGTAACCATCACAACCATAACCTTGCAGCAACTTCCTTGCCTGCAACATACTGTAGTAGCTCAAATTCACATATCCAAACCCAGCCAAATCAAGCCTTTGAATCCACTTCTCGAGTTTTTCGTGTCTTTCCTTTCTCTCAGCTCCCTCACATGCTACAATGTTCTTTATTTCCTCCCCAAACAGCATCTTCTCTATCTTGAGTCTTTCCATGGATGTTCTCGATACAGTTGATTCCAAACAATCAAACAATGCTGCATAAGAGTACAATGCCTCCAACAGCCTCTCCATGAGATTCGATCCGTTGTGATTAGAATCTTGCTCCATTACCACCATGAGCTTTGGTGACAAAGTCCAAAGCATGTTGAGAAAGTAATCCATCTTCATTGAAGCAGTTGAAGATAGTGGCGACAATGAGGTTGAGTCAGGACTTGGGCTATATCCATTCACCATATCTTTCTCCAGCAACTCCCCCAATGTCCCTTGGTTCATTTGAAGGGCTCTTAGCAAGTGACTTCCATTTGAATTCTTCGACGGCACAGGTGATCTCTTCCTCAATTCATCATCTGAGGCCAAAAAAGGATGCAATTGGAGGACTGAACTAATTGCTAGAGCCTCCCCAGTTTTAACACGCAACTTTTCCACATCAAGATTCTCTAATTTGCTAACAATGGGATTGAACTGAAATGGAATATCCAACCTTTCTGCTTCTCCAGTCAGTTTATGAGCCATTTGATCCAGTACCTCTTTCTGTTGATGGATCCCTGTAATTCTCAAATGGGGTGGTCCCTCAGGACGTGCATTTAAAGCTTGAAGAAGTGAAAGCCATTGGGCGGGCTCAGCTGCATTGAGATCAATTATATGAACCATCTTCTCCCCTTCCATGGCTTCAATAATAGCTTGGTTTGTAAGCACAAAAGCCACTTTCAAGAACGGTAACGTTTCGAAAAACAACTTGCGAACTAGAATTTCCTCAGAAACCAAAGTTATTTTAGTAGCATTAAGGGCCCTGTGGACACCAGGCAAAGCTTTGATGACTTTATGAGCAAGTGCCTCAGTAAAATAAGCAGCAATACGCTGCATGGTATCACCATTAGCAGAGGCTAGTTGAGAGATCTGCCCAAGGGCAACCTCTGCATTTTCAAGGTCACCAGAAGCTACATGATTTGCACAAGTGAGCAGTAAATGGATCAAATACAATCCCCTCTCCTCAGACTTTAGCTCTCTAAGCATAGGATACGGTGATCCCATGCCTGGTGAGAGTGACATCACGGAATATGTTACAGATGATGATCCATCATCTTCAAACAATGGTGCAAAAAAGCTATGGGAACACAAAGGAACCAATATGGAATATAATATATGAGATCAGGAAATTACTTCACGGAGGAATCTAGAATTCAGAGAGAAACTTAAACAGATCATAGATGCAGGAAGAAGGAAAAGCAAAGGTGAAATAAACAGAGGAGTATGATAAAGTAAACAAGAAATACCCGATCTACAGAAGGAATCAGATACTCCGTCAATTCATCTCCAATTCACAGATGAAGAACAAAACATTGTATTCAAAAACTAGCCAAGCAAACCAAGAACAAGAGAATCCTTACTGGGTTTTGTAATTGATCAAAAGCCCACATGGAATCCCAGGACAATTCCAAAGATTGCCGGTTGCAATCCTCTGTTCATATAAAGACTTCTCTAGGTCTTCTGGTTCTTATCTGGTTCAGTCACAGATAGAAAGAAAGGATTCAATTAAAAGCTGAGCTCTGAGTTATGGAAGAGTATTCATGGCGACGTTGTCGTAACGTGGAGAGAGCTGCTTTTTGTTGTCTAGTGAAATGGCGTTGTTGTTTTCCCGAGTGGAATATGGAATTTTAATGAGAAGGTGAGGCTTTTTAGGGCAAAATAGTTGAGTTACCATCAGATTTCTCTCTCTAGAAACCTTTGTCTTGTTCACATTATCTCTCAGGAACTTCCACTTTTATGGTTTTTGCCTTAAGATTAGGTGGCTAGAGAATCAAGGGCTGCCCTAAAAAGGAGTTATTATAAAAATATTCCCAAAGATTGGAAAAGTCCAAACATGCTCTAGCCAAAGACAAACAAGGCCCTCAGTTTTGTTTCTTAGTGGGGTAAATAAAAGAAAATAGGGGGTGTTTGGGAATGGTTCCAAAAAATGGGTTTTGTTTTGTAGTTGAAAGGCAGTGAACTTAGCATTGGTGTTATCCTCTTTACATTAAGACAAAGAGACAAAGAGGTTAAGGAAACATCCAAACCTTGTATACTACATTAATTTATTTCTACTGCCCTCTCCCTCTGTTCATTGGTGCTTGTCAAAGCTTGAGAGCTCCCACTCCTATTCAGTTGAAAAATGTTATTAAAAAAAAAAACTTATATTTTCAATGTTAGACGTGTAATTAAAAGTTCATGTTTTGGTATTAGCCTAATGGTTTTTGTTATCCCTTTTTTTTTTAAAAAAAAAAAAAAAGAAATTTTGTCCAACTTTTTTTTAAAAAGAAAAGAAATATTAGTTTGGTGAGCAATTAAGAAAATAAAAGCGTGCTTCTCACGTGGCTCATCTTAGCCGTCGGTTCGACCTACAATTCAATCTTATAGTGGTCATTGGATCTAGGTTTGGCAAGCTTTAGATCACATTTACAGTGGGCTTGGGCCTGTGTTTATAGCCCAGCTCTTGGCGGACTCCATTAGCGGGAAATATAACAGCCACAAAATCCAGCTCTCATTTTCTCCTTCTTGAGGACACAGTCATCGCTTGCTTCTGCCCATGCCTTCATCCAATTCATGGCTTGCAAGCTCTTCTCCACTTCCGTTTCCGACTTTCCACTCGTACATGGAAAACTTTCCAACTTTCCACAAATAATTCCACCCAATGTCTCTCCTGGTCATGGGTATTGCTCTTTCAAGTTCCTTTCGAGCTCCAGAAGAGTATTTTCATCTTCTTTAGTTGTTCATGCTGCCAAAGGAGAAGCGATCCAGTCACCAAATTCAGTGTCTACCCTTGATTCTAAAACTACCCTTCCTTCTTCCTCCAAGCTGGTTCTTGTTGTTGGCGGTACTGGTGGTGTTGGTAAGCGATCTCTCTTGCCCTCTTATGTCCCCCCCCCCCCACAAAATACTGTATTTTTACCGAAGAACATGTGAGTTTAGTCATTTGTTAAAAGAGAATATTTTGTTATCCCTTTGCAGTGAGTGCGATAGTGGAAATGCTTGTGATATATGCTAATATGGAAGAAAAAAAATTGAGAAATTCTTATCCAATCAAAAAGTTACCTTTGTGTTTCTTGTGATTTTTTAGACCAATTTGTGAGGATCATTGAAAACTTGGTGAATCTAGTAGTTGTTTTATCCTCCATGTTTGGAAAAGGTGTAATGCTTTACAGGATTCCATAATACACTAAAATGAGAAATTTGACTTCTTTAAAAGTATCCTGCTATGGGCTTCATTGTTCTTTTAAAGCTTTGTGTAGATGCAACTCTTTGGTCATTTGTCTATCTCTCTCTCTCGTTTCCCCCTCCCTGCTTTTTGGAAACTTAGTTTGTTTCTCCTGTTTCAGGGCAGTTGGTAGTGGCATCATTGCTTGACCGGAATATCAAGTCGCGCTTGTTACTACGAGATCCTGAAAAAGCAACTGCACTGTTTGGCAAACAAGACGAGGAGACATTGCAGGTGCCCTTTTATCTGCTTATGGTCTCTTGCATAATCCGTAGTACTATAAACCAAAAAGTAAAAATAAAAATGGCATAAACAAACTGTTTGCATTTAAATTCTTTTATTTCCTTGAGATTTAATACATAACATAAAGAGCTGCTAAAACTTGCCAGGTACTTAGAGGGGACACTCGGAATCCAGAGGATCTAGATCCATCTATGTTTGACGTTTGTATCTCTTCCTCAGTTCACTCAGCTGTCCTTTTAACTCATCACTTGATCATATTACTAGCCTAGTTACTTATGTAACCTAAATTTTCCATGCAGGGAGTCACACATGTGATATGCTGCACTGGAACAACAGCCTTTCCTTCAAAACGCTGGGATGGAGATAATACACCAGAAAGAGTAGGTCAGAAGTTTTTACTTTTTACATCATTATTAATGAAATTTCAGTATGAAATATAAATATATTATATATTACATCTCTAATTTTAGCTTATTAGCAGCAAAATATCTATATAGACTCAACGGGAATAGCACTTCTCTATATAAGTTCATAACAAGTTACTCCATGGGTCTGTACAGTTCATAGCACTTACCTCATTACCATTTTCTAGTTTATTTTAGAGACCAAGTGAAAGATAGAGATCCAAGAAAAATTCTTAATGCAGATAAATATTATAAAAGATGTATATTATAAACTCACACGAGCAGTGCAAAGCAGCGGTGGTAATAGCATAACCCCCCTATGAAACTATTATTCTGATTTTGAAATGAAAACAATGACATCTGTAGAGATATTTGATGGATCCTGTCTGAGCTTTTTCAGTATTTGAGATTAAGAATCGCAAATTTTAAGTACCTTTTCTTACCATTCTAAGCATCTATGTGCATGGAAATAAGCCTATATTCATGCAGAGTGCAGGCCTGTCTGGCGTGGTTCCTTGATGATACAAGGTTTAGGACTTAATTTCCAATTGATTATCCTGAGCTATTCTCAGGATAAGCTGGAATTATTTGTGAATAACTCCATTGTTTGCTGTCCTGTGCACTCTACCTGAGTATATTTCATTTTAGCTTACATTGTTGAAGAACAACTTATATATGAAAGTCAGCTATTATTTGGCCTTCCAGCCATGAAAATATATGTAAGCCACAGAAAGATAAGCACACACCTAATTCCATTGACTTCTTTTTTATCTCTAAAGATTGGGAGGGTGTGAGAAATCTCGTTTCTGCATTGCCTTCATCTTTGAAGAGAATCATTCTTGTTTCATCAGTTGGTGTAACCAAGTTCAATGAATTACCATGGAGGTAAGACTTGCTTATTTGGTTTTGTAATGAACTTGTGGCTCGATTTTGGTTTTATATGATACAAAAGAAAAATGACCATTATTTTAGATGCAAGTATACCTACACATAATTTCAGGGAAAAGAATTGAAAACAAAAGTGTTTTCCAATTTTTAGGAGGTGTTTGGGCTGTGTTCATGATATTTCTTTATTGCTTAATGACATGCACAGATATTATGCTCTTGCATCTAAACGTGAGTTTGGTAATTTTATTACACTTAGTTTGGAGCTATATGGAAATAGGGAAAATTAGTTTCAGTGAATATGTTACATTAATGTAAATTATGTTTGAACAGGCTGCAATGAGATGATAATAGAGTGGTTTTATGAGAGCCTTTTCCCCTTGATAGTAAAAACCAAAGCATTTTTCCCAATGGAAAGTTTGTTGTTTATGAAAAGCAGCTTCTTTTTTGACCTTGAATGTTTTAGTAGGCAACATACTCTTGGAACTTAGGAGGATAAGTGCATGTCTGCCACTGTACCCAGTAGTTGGAGTTGAATTTGAAACATATTTATGTTCTGCATGGAATATCTCTGCTTATTTAAGGAATTGGTTATCAATTAATTTTTATATGTATAGAAAGATGCAGCTGTGAACCTTTTTTATTCTATATTTTGTTTCTAATATTTTCCTTTTTTTGTCTTATTATGAATTCTGTGTAATTGCTTCAACATTCTTTAGGATGTGGATATCAACCACTCGAATTTCCTGTTAGAATAGTGCAAATGAAATTTTATGTTATGGTTCTCTGTACTTGGATCAAATTTATTTGTTTCAACTGTTTTCTTTGCAGCGTTATGAATCTCTTTGGTGTTCTTAAGTATAAGAAGATGGGGGAGGATTTTGTTCGCCAGTCTGGTCTTCCATTTACCATCATTAGGTCTGATAGTGACTTACCCTTTGCTTGATTTTTGGATATTATAAATTCCTTGCAGCAACTTGTGGAGATACATTTTTCTTTTAGTTTGCATCTGTATGCTATTTCATATATGTTTACAGCACATTTATACCTGTCTCAGACCTGGTAGACTAACAGATGGACCTTACACATCATATGATCTAAATACCCTGCTCAAAGCTACTGCTGGGCAACGGCGTGCAGTCCTTATTGGTCAAGGTTTGCGATTTACAATTTTTTTTTTTCCATAGTGAAACAAGTTATGAAATGCATTTTCCTATTTTTATTGGGTGTTATTCGTGCACCTGTGGGTTTTCACCAATTTACAATTCATTTTCAATGCTAAAATAATAGAAGATTTATTTCCAACAGTCAGTGATGATAGTTACACTTTGGCCATTTAGATTCATATCTTTATCATGTCCGATCTGTAAGTGGGTTGGCTACTCCTATTCTCAGGCGATAAACTCGTGGGAGAGGTAAGCAGACTTGTAGTAGCTGAAGCTTGCATTCAGGCATTGGACATAGATTTTACTGAAGGTCAAATTTATGAAATCAATTCAGTTGAGGTAAATTTCATAAAGATGAGTGGATAATATTTATTATTATAGAAATTGCTTGAACTTATCAACCATTTTGATATCTCATAATTGAACGGTGAAAGCCACCATTTTTTTTTTTTTTGAGATATGAAGCTGAACAGTGGTAGTGAAACTGATATTCCTTCTGAATTCATTTTTGTTAGTCTAACTTATGCTTAATAAGCGAAACCTCCATTTTACATGGGCTGCACACGCTTGGAAGTCATTCTTAATATAATTTTTCTTATTACAGAAAAATTAAATTGAATAGCTGCCTGTAAAAGGTTTTTATATCTTTCTTTCTCTTGAGAACAATGTAATTAAGTGGTGTACTGTGAAAAAAAAAGAAAGAAAGAAAAAAGCTGCAACCTTTGTGAACAAGTGTCAAATGTTTTTATAGAACTGAATCACCTAGTTTTGTAATGTTCTAGGACAGATAAAAATTGGCTGGATAATATGCAAGTTTTCCAGCAATCGATTTCTCCCTTTGTGGTTGCTTATATCTGTTCTGTGTATTTTCCCTTTCAAGTGTTGCACCATCATTGTAAAGTTAATGATTTGAAAACTGCTGCATTTTGTTGAACTGAGATTTGTACTTACGCAGGGTGATGGGCCTGGCAGTGATCCTCAGAAGTGGCGAGATCTATTCAAAGCTGCTCAAACCCAAAATTGAATATTATACTGATAGAGAAATATATAATGTGATACAGTTGAAACTTCATAAACTTTGAAAAAGGTGTAATGGATTTTGCTTTCAAGGTTAATGTATTAATGTGTATATATATATATATATATGAGTGATGAAATAAATTATTTCTACCAGCAGATGGGGATTGTGAATGCGAGAATAAATTAAATTCCAAGCATGAACTATGTAATCAGTTGGAGCTATTTTATTGATAGAAATGAACTAAAGAAGAATTACAGAATCCTAAAAGAAGTTGCATGATAAATTTATGAAAAACCATTACTGGTGATACTAAGCTTGTGATCCTGTTTTTTCCTCCATTTCAACTTGATCTCCATCTCCAACTATTCTCTTCCAGAACCAATGATTTTGAAAGAGAATGTATACCTCCTCTATGGGAACTTGCTTTGTTTCTGGCAAAAGGAAGAAGATGAAGCTGCTCATGATCAAAATCAAACCAGCAAATAGCAAGAAAATCCCGTATTGTAGATGGCAGAGAGATACAAGGAAGCACTGTGCTATCAAAGCTGTGAAGATCATGTTCACACAGACCACTATACTTTGTCCAGCTGATCTCGTCTCCAGGGGGAAGAGTTCACTTGGAACTAACCAACCCAAAGGACCCCAAGACCTTCCATAAGCCAAGACAAACAAGCAAAGGACAACCACCAGGAACATGCCAATTCCTTTTGGAAGTTTTACTCCTTGTCCGAACTTCAGGGCCAGAGTGATACCTGTTGCCACCTGCAGATCAAGCAAATACATATTCAAGTTCAAAAAGATCCTGCAAACTTGGATAAAGATATCGAAGACCTGAGATTTACCATATAGCAGAACATTTCGAAGCCTGCTTCGAGGAAGAATGCTCTTCTGCCGAACTTGTCTACTAAAGACATTGACATAAGAGCACCAAGAACAAGTGCAGCACTTGTTATGACAGATGAGTATAGAGATGCTCCAGAGCCAAAACCCAAACTTTGAAAAAATACAGGAGCATAGAACAGGATGGAATTATTTCCTGTGAGCTGTTGAAACATTGGGATCCCTATAGCTCCTATTATCAACTGGGGACGATTCTTTCGTTTCAGTAGATTCCTGAAAGGATGCTTTATTGCACGAGCTTCATTACTAGCATCTACAAGATCAGCAAACTCAGCATCAATGTTCTTAGTACCTCTGACTTTCTCCAATATTCTTTTCGCTTCTTCCAATTTTCCTTGCTCTACGAGACTGTTAGGTGTCTCAGGAAGGAAAATGCCACCAATGAACATTGACACGGCAGGAACTGTAGCTAACCCAAGAGACAATCTCCATCCCCATGGATGGATTTTTTCAGTTCCGTAATTTATCAAGGTTGCTATCAGGATTCCTAAGCAGGTTGTAAGTTGAAACAGTTGGTTAATCGCTCCACGGATTTTTGCCGGAGCCATTTCTGAGAGATACAACGGAACTGCCTGCACCACCAGAAGAAAAGGGAGACAAATAAAATTAACAAGTCTCCATCCCATGCAAAAGCCATTTTTTTTAAGTTGAAGAAGGTTACCTGGTTGCTGAAACCAATGCCTACACCAAGAAGTACACGTCCTATAATTAGCATCCAAATAGTCACAGCAGCAGCATTGAGAATTGCTCCGAGAAAGAAGCTGATCGATCCAACAATGATGCTGCCTTTCCGGCCTTTGTTTCTCGTTACATGGGATGCTCCGAATGTAGAAACAAGGGCAGCAAAATACAACGAAGATGTAAAAAGTGTAAGGATCTGGTTATCATACTTGCAATAATCCGTCTCATTAAGATGTTTTTGCTTTCTCCTGTAAACTTTCGGGAAGAACTCTTTCAAAAAATCATCCATGGAAGTTACTCCACCTGAAACCAAAATTTCAAGCCCAGATCACGTCAACGATACAACAGGCCTATCATTTCCAACCAATGTTTGACACTGAAAGACAAAGAAACCTTAAATGATGAAAAGAACCGACTCACCCGATACACCAAGATCATACCCAAAAAGGGATCCACCAAGAGCAGCAACAATACAAGCAAAGACGAAATACCCAGTGATTCTATATTCATAAAGGTGAGCTCTTTTCAGAGGTCCCCCATTTGTAAAACCTCCTCCAGCCATCTCTGCTGTCTCTTCCAAATCTTCTTTATCTTTTTCTATATATATGTGTATGTAGTCAAATACAAGTAGACAAAGGAAAAATAAGTTGAAAAGTCAATAATATAAAAATTAAGATTAGGGCTAAAAAGGTTAATTGTGAGAAAAGATGGATTTATAGTATTTGAAGAGAGTAGGAAGATGGTGCTGATGATGTTGAAATGTGTAGGACCAAATTCAATTTTAAACCACAAATATACAGATAAGGAGAAATCAAGAATTTGATTTATCAGAATTTTCCCTTATTAATTTGTTTCCTAATGTTATGGTAATTAATATTTTAAAAGGATCCAAAACGCTTATCGCTTCAAATTTATAATTATCCTTTTAATTATAATTTTTTTAATATAATTAAATCGAGGGGCATTTTTGTTATTTATTCGATTAATTTCATAATAAACTAAAATAATTTTATTATAAAAATAGGTTGATTCAATTAGCTTGTCTATTTTAAAATTAATGTAGTTTAAACATCTTGCTTTAAAATTGAATAAAAAATGTAAGATATATTAAAATAATTACAAAATCTAATTTAGTTATTTTAGTTTTTTAAAAAAATTAAATTCTTATATAAAATTATATATAATATTCTTAATAAAATTATCAAATCAATAAACAACATTATTACAAAACAGTAAAAACTTTTTAATAAGATTTTGCTAATATATATATATATATATATAACAAAGATTTTTTTTATTATCTACACAATTTTTATAAATATATTTTTAATATTATATTTATTATTAAAATATAAATATAATAAAAAAATTTTAATAATAAAAACATAACAAAACTTTTATTGTAATATTAATAATATATTATATTAAAAAATAATAGTAAATCAAAAAGGTAAATGATAATGACAATTAATATAACAAATTGTATTGATTATATTAAAAAAATTATTTTATTATTTAAACATTTTTATATGGTGGGTTCAATTTTTATAAATATATTTTTAATATTATATTTATTATTAAAATATAAATACAATAAAATTCTTTTAATAATAAAAATACAATAAATTTAATATATTATTTATTTTAAAATATATAAATTTAATTGTGCTACTTAAAATAAAAATATAAACTTAAGCATATTATTTTTTTAATATCTTTTAAGATGCTCAATCTCCAATAATCATTTGTCTAAAGAATTTTACTAACGTTGACTTTGCATGAGAAGTTGACTTCGTATAATGAGCTGCAATCAAGGAAGAGTGCGAAACCATCGTTTTTAAATCATACCAAATTCACTAATTCAATAAAAAAATAATATTTAATTTTTATGGTAGTTGAAAATTTTATTAATTTTAAAATAATATATTAAAATATTTTAAAAATATATATTAATTCATTTAATTGTTAATTTTAACTTTTAAATATAATAAAAATTTTAAAATATTTTTGATATAAAAAAATTAATTAATAAATTTTTTTAAAAATTTAAAAGGTTAATTAATAAATTTTTTAAAATTATAAAAATTAAATAATAAAATATTTAACTATTATAATTAATAAAAATATTAATCAGTAAAATTTTTTAAAAATTAAAATATTTTAATATATTTTTTAAAATTGTGAGATTTTCTCAAGATTTGAATCACAAGTTCGGGTCGGATCGATGCTTTTGGTACAATTGCTCAGGGAACTAGTTTTTCTCGGACCCTGAATATTGGATTCGGCTGCTGTCTGCGATTTCGGAACCTCGATCTCGCCGAGGCAAACACCTAGGAAGAATTACAGCCTCTCTACTGTGTTTCTTCTTTTCCCTTATTGTTCCTTCTCCTCTCTGCTCTGCCAAACAAGGTTTCTGACTTTTGCTCCACTTTAAGCGTGCCTTTCAGATCCTCTCCTGCTCTGTATGTTTTTCCTCCCTCTCTACTCTTTTATCTCCGTTTGCTTGTATTTATATCAAAGTATGTTCTCAGATTGATGTGTAGATATGGGATCTTTCTGTCTTTTTCTTTTCAAACTTGTTATGCGTTGATATGATTATGATGAGAATTGCAGACCAATCTTCTTGATTTCATCGAACGAATTTCCAGAATTTAAACCGCAAAATAGCTATGCATTTAGGGTTTCTCTTGATGCTCGAATTAGAAATACTTCTCAATATTTTAAACACTCTTGGAGATCAAAATTAATAAATAATTGATTGGTTTTCTAAGGAGGTTTCTAAGTTCTACGCTCCTTGGGGGAGTTTTTAGTCGTCTGGGGCTCTTAAAGTTTCTAAATTTATGCTTGTTGCTGATGTATTTCTGAGTTTCTTTTATGGGATTTTGTTGGCAGCTAGATGCATTTAGGTATACAGGACATAGGAGAAACTGTCTAATTGCTTTTTGTTGGGGATTTTGTTTGGAGTTGATGTGCATTGATTTTTTAATGACTCCGTCTGGAAGAAATAATTTATTCCTTAAGTGTAATACCTCTTTTACTGGAAGTAAAGGAAAATGTTATTTTCTTCTCTTCTGCAAGGAAGCCAACTTGTTGCTGGAATATTTTGTTCTTGTAAAAGTGTTATTCTTTATTTAATAATGCTGTAAGTTCTTGTTAAGCATGGCTCCAATTATACCCTTTTCACTATTGACCTGATTCATGCAGCTTGTATATTACGCCCTTGGCAACTCTCAATAGCAATACCTAATCAGGCAGATTTTGATCTTTTATGATTTTCAATTTTAGTCTCTTTAAGCATAAAATTGAATATTGATACTTGCTTCTAGTCTGAACATCTTAAAGCAGCAATCCTACTGTAGTTACCATTTTTCTCATTTTATTGATGTTAAAGGAAGGATGCTTCATGATATGCTTGTGATTATTAATCGAGTGTGAATCTACTAATTTTGTTGCTTGCATTGTTGATAATCTGTCTCTAGTCTGCTGGTGACATTATAACAGTGAGTCCAAATATGCATAATACTATCTTATTGATGTATAAGGATGTGCATAACTCATCTTAGGAGCAAGGATATAAATAAACTGGCATTAGATTGTTTGAGTACAATAAATAAGAATTTCAATTATGTACCTTAGTTTTGGATTGCTCTTGACTATGACTGTCTGATAGGTGTTAAGAATGAATATTCAAATATAAATACTCCTGCATTTTTTTCTGTTTACTATTATTTAGTATAAGCTGAATTCTGCTATATTTGTTTGGATTGAAGGCATTTGTCTGTGGAGAAGAGCAAGAAATTATTGTTGAGCTGTATTCTGAGATATCATACCTTACTCAGAGATAGTTCAGTGAAGAAGAACAAGGTATTATTGGGTTTCTTTCCATATGAAATGGCATCCTATCATTGCGTGCTTCCTTCCTATAAATCTAATCTAACTACAGCAATTTCTTGTTAAATTTTTTTCAAAACTTACTGTTTCATTTTTACATTAATTAAGTGGGATTGAAATGAATTACGCATTGCATATAATTTTGCTAATTAGGTTTGAGCATGACTTGTCAGTATAACAGAATAATTGTGCTTTTGATTTTTTCTTTTTGTTTTTTTGTTAGTGAAATGCAAAAGTATGGTTTGCAGCTGAGGGTTAAGCCCCAGCAGGCCAAAAAGCCACCAAGAGCTCCTCTTCCAGCGCCTGTTGGTTTTCATGATGATGATGATGAGGATAATGTTGAAAAGGAGATTTCACGGCAGGCCACCAAGAACAAGTCCCTTAAGGATGTAAGCGAGCTTTGTATTTTATTTTCTCAACAAAATAGTTTGTAGTTTTTTCCTATGTTGGTTTTTCACTGTTTAGTTGTTTTCCCTTTTTGGTTTTAAGATTGAGGAGCAGCATAAGAAAGCATTGGAAGAGGATCCTTCAGTTTTTGATTATGATGGAGTTTATGATAAGATGAAACTAAAAATTGCTCAACCACGAGAACAAGATCGTGAAGAAAGAAAGGTACTGCTTTTACATGGTACTTACTTTGAAAAAGGGACATGGTTGTGTGTTGAATGCCTCATTTCAAAACTGTGATGCCTATTCTAAGGTTAAGCTTTTCCTTTACAAGAACAATTTTGTATTCATTCTAAGTTGATAATCTCTGATTCTTACCTTGGACTTCCGGAACTGTTATTTCCATAGCAATGTACAAATTATTGTTGCACATACTGCAAATAATTTTTTCTTTTTGTTAACTGTACAATCAAGCGGGAAAATTATTGTCAGTAGTTAAATGGCAAAATACAGTATTTATGATCAAATAGTAAGGATGAACATGGATACTGTTACTTCCAAACTGAACTGAATAACCAAACCACAAATCCTTATTCACCGTGTGACTTTGCCCAACCGAACTGTCCAGTAATATATATTTTGGCATTGATCTCATGCTTTGCTCGGACTGAAAGCTGGATCAAACTAGAACTGAATTTATTCAATTAAATTTTGTCATATGGTATATATTTAATTTTGTATGATGATATAATGAATAATTACATTTTGTACAACTAATTAAACTTGATTTCAGTTGCATTCAAATACATTTTGTATGTCATATGCTATACCTATATGGCTTTATCACATACTTCCTTGATCTACCTATATCACACACTGACAGACAGTGTTTATAAGCTGTGGTCATAAAAGATTGGTTTCTTGTTGCAGCCTAAATATATTCAAGCTTTGATCAAGAAAGCAGAACAACGACAGCGAGAACATGAGATCATATATGAGAAAAAACTTGCTAAAGAAAGAAGCAAAGATGATCACTTACATGCAGACAAGGACAAATTTGTCACGAGTGCTTACAAGAAAAAACTTGCAGAGCAGGCAAAATGGATGGAGGAAGAGCGTATGCGTCAATTTCGAGAGGAGAAAGAGGATGTGTGTATAACTTTTCCTTTCAACTTACGAGTTATCACTAACTTGGTCCCATCTAATATGATTTTATCTTACAGTTGAGTTGTTAACTGTCTGGTAACGCTGCTGTTCTGTCGCTGTCTCTTGATCTATTCATGCATAGCTACTAGTTGTAGTATGTCTAGTTTTCTGTATGGACTTTCCATTTTGACAATGATCTGCATATTTTGACATTTTTCTGTGTCATTTGACATTACTATATTTTCTATACTTTGAACAACCATCTATTTGTTGCATTAACGGATATCATGCTTTGCATTGTATAAATTTGATTATTGCCACTGCATGCAGTGAATTGAGCATATGTATCAGTAATGAATTCGTATAATCAGCACTATATTGTACAAAGCTTGTTTGACTGAGCATCTATTTGCTTTGTTGATAAGGGAAAATGCTTTTTAGGTTCTCAGTTACTAATGTGATATTTCCGTTATTTTGTTCAAAAGGTTACTAAGAAAAGTGATTTGAGTGAGTTCTACTTCAATCTTGGAAAAAATGTTGCATATGGTGCAAAAGACATAGAGTCAAGGAAGCAAGAGAAACAAGCTGAAGTGAGAAAGCCAGAGAAGTTGGACGATAAGCTGTCCGCAGGTACATCTGAAAGAGTTCATCCTCTACAAGAGTCAGTTGTGGAGTCTTCCAGGGTGAAAGAGGGGCATCCGTCTGATCCTCCTCCTGGGAGAAATTCGGAGTCCTTAGACCTTAAACCAGTTCCTGATGAACCAGTTATGGACACATTGGTTCAAGATAAAGCTTCATCTGAGCAACCTGCAACTAATGAACCAAAGCAAGACCATCATAAACGAAATGAGGATGCACTAGCTGCAGCTAAAGAACGTTTTTTGGCACGGAAGAAAGCAAAGCAACAACTGTGAATGTTCTTTCTGTCTGTATGTAATGTGATTGAAATTCAAGAGGGATTTCTTTCCTGTTTTTTTTATTGAGAACACGTGATTACTGATTAGTATTATTATTATTATTATTATTATTGTCGTTTCTCATTTGAGTTTTCTTTTTTTTTTTTCTCTCTTAAAAGGGTTAAAGCTGGATGTAAATTGTGATAGTTAATAGATATTTTGCTGGTTTTAGAATTTGTTTTTTGTGCCAAAGCTGGTCTTAGATTGAATCCTTGCATTAAAACTGCACTGCTCGATCTTTCAATACCTGGCTTGTATAATAAAGGGAATAGTAGACCTTATCGCCGAGCATAGTTGCCGGGTTCACCCCTTCCCCAGTTCGGACCGACTTGAAAGGTTCTGTCGATGTAGCTCAATATAAATAAATAATTAAGAGTTTTTTTTTTAATATACAATTGATTACGACTGGTCATTCAAACTTTTCGACCAATAAGTTGGAAGTACTTTATTTATTGATTTAAAAGGGACCAAATTAAAGTGAACAAATGAAGATTAGATGATGCTCTTGCAGATGCCTTGCATTCTGATTCCGACTTACGACAGCACACACAATTAACCAACCTAACATTCTACCCTCCAACCCAACACGACCACAAAGTGACAAAGACAAAATAAATATATTTCCATTTATCCTGTTGAATGATGTGAATATTAATTCCAAGCTAAAATTATGAAAGAAAATTCTATATTTTGTGCGAGTTGTTTGATCCCCAATTTCAAATTTTAATATTTACTCAGGAGATTTTTTTTGTTTTTTTGAACAAATACACAAATATAGATGTGCAAAAATTGAAATATAGTATCATTTAATTCTAATAAAATAAAGAGGAGATTATGTAAAATATAATGTTATATTTTCTGTATTTTTTAAATGAAATTATTTTATTTCGCTCATGATATTTATAAAATTAATGGCTTGGTCCATTATATTTTAAAAATTGAATTGATTGGTTCATAACACATAATCAACCCTTTAACCCTTCTATTCACTCAAAGATTTTATATTAAAAAAATAATTTTAATTTTTTAAGAAATTAAGTAACAATGGAATTTTAATATTCTGAAAATTGAAAGTGTTTAGTTGGGTTACGGAACCAATAGAGCAGTTGCTTTCATATTTGCTACACTGGTTCTAAACAAAAAAGGTCATTTTATAGAGTTGTAGACTAAGTCCCACCAAGTAAGTCGTTAGATGGGACCCACGAGAAGGAAGCAACAAAGTTCTTTGAGACAGAAGTGTTAAATTGTTCAACTTTTTTAAAAAAGTAAATTTTAGTTTACTATAATAGCTAGCGATTGTTAGAGCATTTATCTACTCTTCTAAGCCTAGCAAACTAACTTTTAGTAGCAGTGAATGGTAGATAAGCAAAAGCATTAAGCCTAAAATCTTCTCCTACTCTCATATTAATTTTATAATTTGTTTTCAACAATACAAATATCAAGTGAAGATCAAAACTCTTCTTTAACCGAGTAACGATGGGGTCAGTGGAGCCACAGTACCAATCTTTGCTTCCCACGCTTGATTCACATACAAGAATCACACACTTGTCTTCTCAGGCAATTGAGGAGTTCTTGCAACAAAGGACAGTGCCATTGAGATGGTGGCCTCGTCTTGTTGCTTGGGAATCAAGGCTCTTATGGTTATTATCTTGGGCTTCTATAATTGTCTCCTTATTCAATTTCATGCTTAGCTTTGTCACCCAAATGTTCTCTGGACATTTGGGTGCTGTAGAGCTTGCTGGTGCTTCCATTGCCAACGTTGGAATTCAGGGCCTTGCTTATGGGATTATGGTATGTCTTCTTCTTTACTTAGTTTATTCTTCTCATGGGTTTTATTTTATGTATGTTCTGGTGCTCAGATTTAGTCATGAACTGAACGCAGCTGGGCATGGCTAGTGCTGTGCAGACGGCGTGCGGCCAAGCCTATGGAGCCAAGCGGTACTCCGCCATGGGTGTCATATGTCAGAGAGCAATTGTGCTGCACTTGGGAGCAGCTGTGCTCCTTACATTCCTCTACTGGTTCTCAGGTTCAGTGTTTGTAGCTATGGGGCAATCGACAGCCATTGCCGAGCAAGGACAAATTTTCGCCCGAGGTTTGATCCCTCAGATATATGCATTTGCCATATGTTGCCCTCTGCAGAGGTTTCTTCAAGCTCAGAACATTGTGAACCCTCTTGCATGCAACGCTGTGGGGGTGTTCTTTGTTCACGTATTTCTCTCATGGCTTGTTATTTATAAATTGGACTATGGGCTTCTGGGAGCAGCCTTAACACTAAGTTTGTCTTGGTGGCTTCTTGTCATCTTGAATGGGCTCTACATCGTTCTGAGTCCAAAATGCAAGGAAACTTGGACTGGCTTGTCCATAAGTGCTTTCCAAGACATTTGGCCTTATTTCAAGCTCACAGCAGCCTCTGCTGTCATGCTTTGGTATGAATACTGAGTTAACATTTCCATTTCACTAATTCAGGAACCCATCAAACAACTTTGATTAATCTTGAAGATGTCATTTGAAATGCAGTCTGGAGATATGGTACAACCAAGGAATGGTACTCATATCAGGCCTCTTACCAAACCCAACAATCTCACTAGACTCCATTTCCGTTTGGTATGTCAAAAACCCTTTTTGATTTTGCCTAGCTTTTCACTGTTTTATTGTTATTGCAAGTTCTAACGTTGAAGGATAATGTCTCCAGCATGAACTACTGGAACTGGGACATTGAGTTTATGCTGGGCCTGGCAGCAGCCACCAGGTTGGTGATGAAATGCCTAATTAAAAACATTTCATATTTCAAATTTGAAGTTTGAACATTTGTCCAAGTTGATGGAATGAAAATTTTCTGGTTAAATGCAGTGTTCGAGTGAGCAATGAACTAGGGGCTGGCCATCCAAAGGTTGCAAAATTTTCAGTGATTGTAGTGAATGGGACTGCCATTATTATCAGTACAATTTTTAGTGTTATTGTGCTGTGTTTTAGAGTTGAACTGAGCAAACTCTTCACAAGTGACTCTGAGGTTATAGAAGCAATTTCTAATCTTACTCCTCTGCTTGCCATCTCTGTTTTCCTCAATGGTGTTCAACCTATACTCTCAGGTAACATTCATTAAGTATATGATTATGAACCATTGATAAGCAGCCCACTCTCTTTAAAAAAAAAAACATTATTTTTTTTTCTATTGACATATCATATGTATATATTAATTTTTTAGAAAAATGAAATGGGTTATTAGGATCATAAATATTTCTTTTTTGAGTGGCAGGTGTGGCCATTGGCAGTGGATGGCAGGCAGTGGTGGCTTATGTTAACCTAGTCACATACTATATTATTGGTCTCCCTATTGGTTGTGTACTTGGTTTCAAAACCAATTTAGGAGTAGCAGTAAGCTTCTTTGCTTCTCTTTAGCATCATTACCAAAATTTTATTATAGGAAAATTAAAACAAATTTTTCACTTTTTTGTTTCAGGGAATTTGGTGGGGAATCATCATTGGAGTTGTTTTCCAGACATTAACTTTAATTATTTTGACTTCAAGAACAAACTGGGATGCTGAGGTGAGTTACTTTGCTATGTTAAGTTACTATATTCAAGTCTGATATTACATACAATTTATTATTTCTTTTTTAGGTTGAAAAAGCTGCTAGACGATTGAATGAGTCTGCAAGAGAGGGCTTGGAATCGCTACCCAATCCTTAACTCGCTCCATAGGCTTCTCTTTACCATTTTCTTTTCAAGTTGCTCTTTTTATGAAATGAAGATTGGAGTTAAAGAATCCAATATTTCCTCCTCATCAGCCAAGAATTTGAATTTTGTAACGAAGTCATCCACCTGGTTAGATTTGAAGTTCCACTTTTTTTTAAAGATTGGGGAAAGCTTTCCCTTATAATTTGTAGTTGCAATTTTAATGAAATAACAGAGGAAGTGGAAATTTATAGCATAGTGGAATGAATCATATCACCGCCATATTTGCGATCTGAACTGTGGTTAATGCCTTCACTTTCTGTTTTATTTTTTCGTTTTCTGTTTCATTTTTTTGTTTAACACTAAGTTTGGATAGAGAGAAATCGAAAGAAGAGAAAAGAAAATAAATTTGATATCTCTACTTTCTCTTGTTTAGATATGAACTAAAGAGAAGGAAAAAAAAAAGAAAAATGGAGATAAAAAGGAGGAAAAATCATATTTCTCAATCCCTTATATTTTATCCAAAACATTTATCTCTAAATTGGTGAGAAATAGGGAAAAATGGAGAGAGACGAAAAAATAATTATATAAAAATACTTAAATGCCCTCATTATCTTAAAGCTTCTATTTATTAACTTGTAAATATATAATAGTCCTTTTTTCACATAGAGAAATTATATTTCCCTCTATCCTAATAATCTAACTAAACAAAGAAAGAAATCATAAATCAACTCTTTAGCTTTCTAATTCGGTGCTAGAAAACCAATGAAATGCAGTCAGTCACTTGGTATTATTATTGCACTACTTCAAGTTCAAGGTGCTTTTTTGGAGCATATTACTCGCAACTCGTCGACTGTTGCACAGGCAGTTCTTCTTCCTGAAGCAAGTAGTGGACTGCTACCTTCAACTGGATGGCAAGCTCACATGATTTAGCAGCTCCAACAAACTCGAGTATTTTGCAACTTAAAACTCTGCCAAGAAACTGCAGCTTTACGTTTCATCCTATGTGCCCAGATGTTGCTCTGGCTGTTCCACTTTCGGACCTCACTGAGAGAGAATGTGCTTTTTCCTCCATCTTTCTCTCGCAATTGAGGTGCAAAATAGTTCGGCTTCGCCCCAGCCACTGCTATCCTTGGAAAATTAAGAGAACCACAGAAGGATAAGGTTGAAGGCTCTGCCCTTGGAGTCGAAAAAGCAAACAAGAAGACATCCCCTACACTAGTTTTTTTGCCTTCTGAAACCCAGGTAGTGGATAGACTCTTCAACCCTCGAGACATTCCGGTTTGAGGGCCAACCACTGCATAAGCTGCAGCTGATCTACAAGAGTATGCTACTTTTCTTTGATCTCCTTCCCTAGACAGGGAAGCAAGTGAAAACAGGCCAGGTGTAGTTGTTGTGATGGAATCAAGAATCTTCTGAGGGGGAGCGAACTCTTCTACTGCCTTGAATTTCTTCGCGAGGCGCAGGGGTCCACCCTCAACCCATCGTATGAGAGCAATCCGAGAGGAGCGATTAGGATCATACTCTATCCTTTCTATAACGCCCATAGATGATGTGCTTCTTTTTAGATCAATTCTTCGATGCAACCGCTTTGCTCCACCTCCTCGGTGAAAAACTGTAATTCGCCCTGCAGAACTCCTACCCCCAGTCTTCCCTACACTTAAGAGTCAATTGTCTAGGGGCTTTATTTGCTTCTTTAACTATAGAAGTATTTTCCCTGTAAATATAATTATAAATAAATAAATCAGCAAAGATCAATAAGTACAATTGCAGAACTTTAGAGAACCATAAATGATATGATGCATAGGAGAAAGCCATGTGGAGAAAGCCATTTACTGTTAGATCTACAATTGAACAAGCACCATCTGTGCATCAAATGTGCATCTCAGAACAGCACTTCCAACCCAAACCATCAATAAAATTGCGAAATCTCACAGCGAAAGGAATAAACAGTACCTTATACCAATCGCTGTTCCCTTCCCAGCTGTTGATGATCTTGTCTTGAATGCCTGCCATGCCTGGACGCCGTACTTTCCGGAATGAGATGCAGCAGCCAGTGCGTTCGCCGCCGCCATTAATAGTATATCCTGATTACAAAAATAATAAGGAACGTAATTAGGAAATTTTCGTGCAAATTGAATAAGCACATTAATCGTTAATAAAGAAGAAAGAAAGAAAGAAAGAAGTGCCAATTCTGAAATACCAAGGATCAGCCATCAAAAAGTCAAAGAAGCAATTGACTCCCCTATTTTCATGAAACAATAAAACCTCCATATTTACTAGCCATAGTAGTTTAGCACAAGTGCAACCGTATGCCTATGCACAGTAAAACGAAGAGGGAAACAATCCCAAGGCAGTCGGAATAAATCTTACCCAGTGAGCTTCCCAGTTGGATTAGAGCAGTTCAGTGGCAGAATCGATAAGGATGTTCTCCGTTTGCATGCAGAATAAGCGGAATAATGTGATACTAGCCAAAGAAATGGACAGACGGTGATGAGAGTTGTAAAAAGAGAAAGCAAGATGCTGATGAAGAATGTAATAACGGTGATAAGCGTGGCTGTCGGGGATGGAATGTCATGTCGCGGTGGAGGTGGTAGTTGTGGAAGAGTTAAAGAGGAAATGGCCGTCGGCCGTATAGAGCGGGTTTAGAGGTTGCGCTTTCACCGGGGCAAAACGGAAATGTATTAGGGTTCAGATGACACATAAAATTACACAAAGTGAACCTTCTTGACCATTCTGTCGGTTCGAAATTAAAAACTCAAATTTTTATATTTATAAATATTAAATTAAATTAAATCGATTTAATTTATTTTTTAATTAAAATTAATTTAATCAATTTAAATTTTTAATAAATTTTTTATTTTTTATATTTTATTATTAATATTTTAAAATTTAATTAAAATATTTTAATTTTGATACCATTTAATTTTTATATTATTAAAAATTAATATAATATTATTACTAATTCATTTGATGTGATTTTTTAAATTTATTTTATTAAAATTAAATTAAACTAAAATAATTAAAAATTTTAAAATTAAAAATTAAATTAAATAAAAAATTAAATTAAAATTTTAAATTAATTTAAATCGATAACTTTTTTAATTTAAATTAAATACAATTTATCTATGCCTCAATGGTCGAGATAAAAAAAAATTACATTTCAGTCAATATCAGTAACCGGAACTCATTAGATAATTTATTAATTTTTTTAAATATATATTATATTAAAATGTGTTGAAATTTTAAAATTTTTATTAATTAAATTAATTGTAATTTTAAAATATTTAATATTTAATTTATTTTAAAAAAGTTTAATTTTTTGAATATAATTTTTTTTAAGTAAAACTAGGTATTATATTAATAAAATTCTATCAAATAAAGAGAGATATCATTCTAAACAAATAGATGATTATAATCAATAGATTTTTTAGTCAAAGTATAAGCAGTTAGAATAGTATTACGACGAACTCATTTAAAAAAATATCAGTTTTAGAGTATAACAAAAATTTACTATTATCTCCTCAAGTATCTGTATAAATCCCTGTATAAGATAATTTGGCAAAAATATTCTTTTTTTTTTCGTTTCTCGAACATAAATTATTAAAGTCTTTCGAACAAAATTAAGGAAGAGAGTTTCTACGAGATAAACCTCAAATAAAGTTCTAATATTGACATCGTCATTGTGATTCCGAAAACTCATAGTAATTAGTAAACCTTTATTGAATATTGTTTTCTGAAACAACCGAATCAATAAAATTTAAAAAAAGTCAACTACAGAAATAGACTAATGACTCTTCCATATTAACGAAATGTCTCATCCTAATTCTTATTGACTGAGAATCAACCATCAAAATGTAAAAAATTATGAAAAAATTTCATACGATAACTAATAATTTTTGTTTCCATAAAAAATAAAATGTCCAGCTTGTAATTAGAAACTAAATCCTTCAATGCAATGCAATATCTGTCCGAGAATTGCCGCCATAAATCTATCTGCATATTCTAAAAATTGATTAGATTGTATGGGAAAAATATCTCAACCATACATAAATTATAAATGACGATCGAAAAATTTTTAAAACTCTTAATAGGGATAATAACATTTTTTTTTATCGATAGTCAATTGACGCTAAGGGTGAGCATTATTCGGTTCAAACTGAAAAAATCGACCGAACCGAATTAATTTTAAAATTCAGTTCGATTTTTTATTCAATTCGGTTCGGTTCGATTTTTAATTTCAGAAATTTTAATTATTTCGATTCGGTTCGGTTTTGATAAAAAAAATTAAAAAAACTGAACTGAATCGATCAGTGATAATAATATGTTATTTTTAATAATATAGATAAATTAAATTATATTAAAATTAAAACATTTTAATTAAATTTTAAAAAATTAAAAATAAAGTGTAAAAAATAAAAATTTATTAAAAATCAAAACGAATCAAACCGAACCGAATCAGACTGATTCAATTTGATTCGATTTATGACTAAAATCAATTCAGTTCGATTTTCATAAATACTAAAATTTTAATTTTCGATTTATTCGATTCGATTCAATTTGGTTTTAAACTAAACTGACCGAATGCTTAGCCCTAATTGACGTAGACGTCTTTCATAGAAAGTAGATAGAAAAAGTTAAGTTTAAGAGAGAGAAAAATGCGAGAGTATCTAATTAAAAAGAGATCACATAGAGAATAGAACCTAATAATTTAGATGAAAGTAATAATTTAAATTTTTGAAATATAATTCATTGATAGTCGGTTTTATAATTTTAAAACGATTATTAAAACGTTTTTAATATTTAAGAATTTGTATTAATTATTTCTTTTATAGTAAAAATATTTTAAAATATTTATAATAACTAATTATTAAAAATTTATAAATATTTTAATATAATTTTTAAATTTAATAAATTTCAATATGAACTTAATAATGATTTTTTCTTGAAATTAATGAGATAACACTTAACACATAATGGGTGAGATTCGCTTTGGTCTTAGTCTCTGTTGATCAAAAGGTACATGGTTTTGGTCATTTCATATATGGGGCGGAATTATGTAATTGTATGACTGTAAAATCGATTAGTGGAGCTGAATCAAATAGAACACGTGAGGATTTAAAATATAAAATTATTTGATAAATTTTATGTTTTTTTATTCTTTTCTTATATATTAATTCAATCTAGTACGTAAAAATTTGCATTATTAATTTTTTTAATTATTTTTATTTGGTTCAAAATGAGTAATTGCATACATTAATTTAAAAAAATAATAATAAGATTAGAGTTTAATTAGTAGTTTCAAAATTTAATTAAAATTTAGAAGATGTCTTATAATTTTCTTTTACAACGAAAATTTTATTTATAATTATCTTATATAAAAAAATTAATGGTTTATAACATAATTATATTTTATTTTACGAAATAAATTTAATTATTTTTTTTAATTTACACTGGGGTTGCATAATCAAACCAATAGAAACAAAACTATATAAAGCAATTGCACAAAATATTTAAAAATATAAAAAGTAAAAACAAAGCTACACGCCCTCCTCATCTGCCGTGCTGATTTGCATCCCCATCTTCTCCTTTAGTCCCTTCACGTGTGCCCTGAGTAAAACTAAAATAATCAGGGTACCATTCAGTCGATTTTAATCAAAATCGAATCAAATCGAATAAATTAAAAATTAAAATTTTAATATTTATAAAAATTAAATTGAATTGATTTTAATTAGAAATTAAATTAAATCGGTCTAATTCGATTCGATTCAGTTCGATTTGATTGGTTTCGATTTTTAATAAATTTTTTATTTTTCATATTTTATTTTTCATATTTTAAAATTTAATTAAAATATTTTAATTTTAATATGATTTAATTTTTCTGTATTATTGAAAATAATATATTATTATCATTAATCGATTCGGTTTAATTTTTTCAATTTTTTTGTATCAAAATCGAACCGAATCAAAATAACTGAAATTTTTAAAATTAAAAATCGAACCGAACTGAATTAAATAAAAAATCAGACTAAATTTTTAAATTAATTCGATTCAATCGATTTTTTTTATTTAAACCGAATACTGCTCACCGCTAAAAATAAAATATTATTATACTCAAATTTAGTCACGTTAATATTATTATTTTTAAATTCAGTTATTCAGGCATTATAATTAAAAAAATTAATTAATTAATCCATATACGCTGAGAAATATAAAAAATACTTATTTTATTAACAATTCTGTATCCCCTGTAATTTTGTAAATTCAAATAATTAGTCTTTCTTGTTTAAATATAATATAATAAATTAGTCTTTAAATAAGAGAGTTTCTATAATAACTTTATTTTTTTACAAGGTGAATTTTACTTTATCAATAACTACTATTGTATCGGTTATTAAATTCTATTTTTTGGTCAATATTAAATTATAATTAAATGGTGGAATCTCTAACTCTTTTTTGAAAACAAAAAAATTATAAGAATTAAATTTAATTTTTTATTAAATTTTTATTTAGAATATAAGTTTTTTTATATTTTTAAATAAAATAAAATCATACATTTTTTACAATAATTCATTTAATTTTTTTATGAAATAAATAAAAATATAAATAAAGTGAGTTAAAATCAAATTAACCATAAAAGACGCTTTAAATATATAATAAAATAATGATAATGTAACTATATTTTCACAATAGAAACTAATTTATTAGTTTTAAATTTATAAAATTAAATAATTAACTTTAAAAAATATGAATTTAAATTATTAGAAAATTATTTTTTTATTTATCTATTAATGACTACTAATGCAATTATCAGTTAAAAAATTATAGTTTGTTTGATTTAACTGTTATATATAAATATTAATTAATATTTAATAATGGATAATAATCAATTAATGTTAAGTGTTTGATGAAATTTTATGTAAAGGCAGCTGTTGATAATAGGATTACTAATAAAGCTATATTTACATAATTTATTATATTAAATCATATATTTATTATTTAAATAAATATGTACCTTCCATTTAAAATAATAATTTAATTGAATTTATTTTTTTATAAAATTTTATTTAAAATAAAAAAAAATAAAAATTTTTAATTTAAAATATTTTCATTATATATGAATATGAAATCATGAATAATTTTATAAAAGTTGATTTGAATTATTTTTTTATAAAATTATTTATATTAAATGAATAGATAATATTTATTTATTAAATTATATTTTATTATTATTATTTTTGCATATAATATTATATAAATTAAAAAATAAATTACTCTTTCTATTTTGAAACGAGAGTGCGAAAATTTGATAATTTTTAAAAATTTTGTAACTGCCCTGATTCAAGTATCTAATACTTTTAACAAATGGATATGAAGAAACATCCACCGGCTGCCCATTTCAGCCTAAAAGCCGCGAGCAACGCTTTAAAAAGTCCACCTCATGCTTGCCGTTCGATTAATCGCAAAACCCACAAAAGCATCGCCACGAGGGTTCATTCCATTGGCTGCTTCGTAGAAAAATAAATTAGGGAGATTTTATATTTTTAAATATTTATAAATGTTACTGTACACAAATATATATATGATGATCTGAAATCCAATAGAACAGGGTTTTACAAGGGTTTTGGTATTGAAAAATAATCTTAAAAAAAAACTTATGCTACTTGGGGAGGGAGCTCCCCTTTTATCCATTTCGCTTTGCTTACTGGTGACGTGTAAAAGCCTCTCCGTGATTGGGACACGCGTCTCTGACATACAGATTCGGGTGTACGAGGGTATCAGCCGCCTGCTCCATGCGTAACGGCCTCTGATTCTCCTCGTGCGTACGTTCGAGCGGATCTGCCAGGCTGTCTGAGTAGGGCTCTGGACACTGGGCTGGGCCGAGAGTTGGGCCGGACGCTGGGCCCAAGAGAAGAGGACCTGCTTCACGTGGGCTGGACCGACCTGAGTGAAGAAGCTTGATCGAGCCCGGCCTTGAAGGATGAATGCGTTGGGCCTTTGGCTGTGGTCAAGGCCCAGGACCGGGGTAAAGAAATCCAGTGGTCATCAATTGCCCATTCACCTTCTCGGTAGTTATTGCTTTCAACTGCCGAGGGGGGGAATATCAAGAACCATTATGACCGCGTCTGTTCGTGTTCAGATGCCTTCATAACATCCTTTCATCTTTCTGTCGTTGCGCAGTTTTTGAATCTTATCTGCTTTTTTCCCCTTTCTGGCTTTTCTCTATTCTCCGTGTCCTCTGTTACCTTTGCTTTCTTGTCGTCATTATCTGGACATGTCCTTTCTTTCCTTTCCCATGAACATCTGTCATTGCTAGCTTAGAGTCTAATATAACTCTATCTTGTGCTAGGGCCTCAGACTTCCGGGTATATATCAACGCCAGCTTTTCTTCATTCTTGAACCCTCTGTTGGAGTAAGGGATTCTTCCGTTTCCAGTTTTCTGTCTGCTTCCTTCTTCCGACGAGATTGTCCTGTTTTATCTGCGAAGGATCCATTTGACGCCTTCTTCAAATGGCTGGAGGTGAGCTTGAGTTTGTATTGCTTTGTTACTCCATAGATTTGCTTTAATCTTGCCTTTATCATCTTGATAGAAAATTGTTCTGACTTGTCTCTGTTTTGAAACTTTTTGCAGTACCTGAGATAAAAATGGGTCAGCTCAAAATTTTTGAAAATTTGAGGTTACCTCTAAGGAGTCTGAGCGTTGTTTTGGAGGTCCTTCTGGTAGGGAGGTCGACGGTTGAGACCATTCGGCAAGTCGCTGGAACTATTTCACCCAGGTCGTCTGGCCGGCCTCCTCCTTTGCTTGTTGTCCGGATTCCGAAGAGGTTCTGGGGTGTTGAGGGGTTTGCTCTAATTTTACCTTTCTTCGGGAGAGACAAGGAAATTTCTCCGATGCCCCTGTTATCTGCTTTTGATATAAATGGAAGTGGCGAAAATGCTCAACTTATTGTTCCCTTTGGTGTGAAGTACCAGTATTATGCGAGGCTGAGATCTGCTGCACTCAGTCAAGCTTCTGGTGATACCTTCGAATGTATGCTCAGCAATCTCCTTGGAGCCGTAACTAGAAAGCCCCTGTTTTCATGGTACATACGGACAAGCTCGGATATTATATCCTGTCCATATGTATCGTGAATCACATCTGAGCAATCAGGGTGTCGACCTATTATAGGGGAACAGTGAGAAATACTTATGGGAATCAACTTGTTCAATTCCCCTATAATAGCGAGACAGATCTTGGCCTTTTCTGCCAAACTCACATTCTAAGCTGCGAGAGTTCCTCCGAGCTGAAGATTAGAGTAGTGAGGTAGGTGATGACGATGTAATCATAGATGGTGAAGTATCCGGACATGTAAATCCTTTAAGGATAGTCTTCCATTCTGTAGGCCCGGACATGTAAATCCTTTAAGGATAGTCTTCCATTCTGTAGGCCCGGACATGTAAATCCTTTTAAGGATAGTCTTCCATTCTGTAATGTACTTTTCTTTTAATGAAATTCTTGTTTTTCGTTCATACTTGAGCTTGTTCTTTTCTTTGTCGTGGATGGAGTACTAATACTGCTTTCTTCATAGCCTTAGCCAACTAAATTTTGTTTTTTCCGAGCTGAACTGACCGTATTCGTGAGCTCTATTTCGGTTTACTTTTTCCGAGCTAGAATGCCGACCTGTGAGCTCTACTTTTATTTCATAAGTTGAACTCTGAGCCCTTAGCTCTGTATGTTTCCGAGGTGCCCTTGTTGCCTCCGATCTCGCAGCATTTGTTCAATAACAATCGAATCAAATCTTATAACTTTTTAAGTGATAAGCAGGTCTGACCTTTATCATGCTCCCACCTGTTTGTACTTTTGAGTCTTTTCATAACTTGCCCCTCTATTTCCTTGGTATTTACCGTAGAAGTGGTGAAGTGGTGAAGTGGTGAATCTTGCAGGTTGAGTTACTGTGACTGACGAGTTGGGCTTGTATTATGTAGATGGCAAATGGGCTTATGTAGATGGGCTGTCATTGTGGACTTGGCCCTTGACGGATGTGGAGAAGCCCAGCTATCATCCTTTTGCCCCTTTACCTTCTCGCTGGTTATTATATAACCGTTGAGAGGGTAAACTTCGAGAGTAATTAATGATCGCGCCGCTCCAAGACAAAACTGTTCAGATCAACGTTTCATCTCATTATTGCCTTTCATTTCGAATTCCTTCTGTCTTCTGAAGAAACTAGCTCTTTTCTGCTCTCTGTCTCCCTGCAACTCCTGCTTTTTTCACCTTATTGCATTTTCAGGTACGCTTCCTTGTTCTTCCATGGCCCTTTCAGAGCTTCCTGATGTTGTTGACATTGAGTCGCATATTACTCCTTCCAACATAACTAAGTACATTTCCCGGAGGCTCTTAGATACTCCTCTGTATCTGATTCGAGCGCCTCTTCCAAATGAAAGGATAGTCCTTCCTTACCCTCCCCCTTCGGGTTTGGTGGATCCCCAAGAGGGTCGTCGTATAGTGTTTTTCTTGAAGCAGAGAGAATTCGGTCTACCGTTTCCTTTTACCCCTTTCTTTATTGAGGTCTTTGAATATTTCGGGGTCACTCCTCGGATGTTATCCCCAAACTCCATTTTGTTCATGTCCTGTTTTGAGTCTATCTGCCTGAGTTGGGGTTTTACACCCACGGCCTGTCTGTTCGTTACTTTTTTCCGCCTGGTTAAGGCGGTTCAAAACTTCTATTACTTTTCCCCCCGTAGGGGGTTATCTTTTCTCACAGGCTACAAGGATTCTATAAAGGGATGGGTAGAGAATTTCCTTGTGGCGGAGCTGAAATTAGAGTCCGCCAGAACGTGGGAGGTGGATCTAAGTTGGGGGGAGGTCTTTGCGGGGTGCAATGAGTTGCCCCAATTGAGTCTTATTGAGCAGGTGGGGCTGCTTCGACTGACTTCTGTTGAGAAGAAGTATGATGTCGAGAAGTGTATGTTCGTATCCAATCTTAGGGATATCCGGGACACGGGTATAGTGCCTTGTCCAATTATTCTGTTTCTTCTTTGCCCGTAATATCAGAAGATATGCTGACTCTTTGTACTTTCGTGTTTTTTGTAGCTTCTGAGGTAAAGATGGATGACATCAAGTTTCCCAAGAACTTTGTCCTATCTCGGGACAATATGCATGCGATTTTTGACGCTTTTGGGGATGGGCGTTCAGTGACTGAGATTGCTGCGGAGATGGTTCAAGCGGCTTCCTCCAAGAAGGTTAGCCGACCTCCCGCCAAAGCTTCTTCTAGAGCTTCGAAGCCGAGCTCCCGCAGCACCAAGCCATCTAGCCGTGGTGGGTCGAGCTCAACTCTTAGGCCTGCTGAAGGGTCTAGGTCTGCCCCAGCCTCCTCGGAGGTCGTGAGGGAAGCCTCCCTAGCTATTGTGGAGCAGACCCAAGGTGCTGAACAAGTGGAGCAGGGTATTGCCCGTTCTCCTGGAGGGGTGTCAGGGGAAAAATCTAAGTCCCCTGTTACTAAAGACAAGGAGGCCTCTGGGACAGGGCTGGAGATCGTCCTTATAGAGGACCCAATTCCAGAGGTTTCTACCCAGGATGTCTCTGCCCCTGTGAGGACTGAACCTGAAGGTTCTGAGGGCATTCCATCAAAGACCGGGGACAAGCGCCCAGCCTCTCCTAAAACATCTGCCCCATCTCCTGCTCGGAAGAAGTCCAGGGCTGCCGCAGGAGCTTCTCCAGCCCTTCCTTCCATTGGGAAGGGGAAAAGTGTTGTTGCCGAGCCTCCGTTGTCTTCTTCTGACAACGCTCTGAACACGTCGGACATTACCTCCGAGTCTCCGACCAGTGCTGTCGCCGAATTTCTCAAGGAGCGAATATTCGGCGGAATCACAGAGGCTTCAGATCCTCGTCTTCTTGCCCTGACTGGTCTCTTAGCCAGTTCTACCAAGGAGCAAGTGTCCTTCCGATCTCGCTCTCGTGAGGAGCTCGGATCTTCAATTAGGGAAATGCTTCTGATGGTAAGTTTTTTTTTTTTTTTCACCTCTCTTTAGGTTTGCTTCGTTTCTTTTTCTTGACAGTTGTTCTGCCTTTTTAGGTGACGAGCCTCTTTATGGAGGTGGATGCTCGTGATCGCTCCCTCCAGGAGTCCATAGACCGCCGGATTGAAGAGCGTGTCTGGAGGAAAATCTGTCTGCAACCAGTGATGCGAGGGGTAATCTGGTAGCTGCTCGGGAGCAAATCCAGTCCCTCCAGGTGAAGTTGCACTCTGCGCTAGAGGCCCTTAAAAAGGCTGATAAGAAGGCGGCTGAGACAGCAAAGCATACCGAGTCTTTAGAAGCAAAGCTGTCTCAGACTCGTAAGGTTCTCAAAGTGTCTGATGAGAGGGCAGCTGCGATGGAGGTTCGTTGTGAAGAAGTTTTGAAGCAACTGTCCTCTATGACACAGGCTCTTCAAGAGAGAAATGAGGCTGTGAGCCAGAAAGCTGAGATCCAGCGTCAATGTGATGCTTTAAAGGCCGATTTTGAAGGACTTGAGGCTCATCTCAATGAAGTGAAAGCTCATAAGGAAAAGGCCCTAGCTCGGATTGAGGTCCTTGAGCAGGAGTTTAGTACGAGCTCTGATCGTATCAGAGACCTGGCTTCATCGGCTGAAGAGTTCAACCTTCGCCACCAGCAGCTCAACCATGAAGTCAGGACCTTGGAGCGTAAGTGTTCAACCCTGCTTAAGGTAGTAAAGCATTTTGAAGACAAATCTCAGCTGGTGCGTGAGCAATGCGTAGCGGAATATCAGGAGTCTGATGAGCTGAAAAGGAAGATCGAGCAGGCCTGTGAGGCTCACCTCCAGGACTACAAGGACTCTTCTGAGCTTAAGGGATTTGTGGCTGAGGCCTACGAAGCACATCTTAATGAGTATAAAGCTTCTGGTGAAATGGGAGCGGCTATTCTTAAGAAAGCCTTCCGTATGTATGTGACCGGCTATAATCGCGGTTTAAGAGAAGCCAGACACGCTCCTGATACTCCTTTGGCCGAGCTTCGCAAGTACGAAGCGGACTCAGATGGCGAGCCAGTGTTGTATGGGGAGGATGATTTCCCTATGCCCCGAGGAGATTGCCGGAGGAACATATGCCGGCCAGCTGAGTCTTCTTCGGAAGAGTCTGAGCTAGAGGGGGAGGACGTGGAAGTCCTTGAGTCAGGGAAGGATGACCCTAACTCTGAGAAGGAGGATCTCCACCTTGAGTCAGAGATAGCTCCTGTTGTAAACGTTGAGGGCTCTGATCCAAGGGATTCCGAGCTTCCTTCAGATGTGACTGCAAGTAGAAATAATGTAGACGAGGGTGTTCTTACTGATGTAAGTCCTTTAAGGACTATTTATCCCCCCACTTCGTCAGAAGGATAATTTGTAATAGTTATTTGTAATGAAATATCAGTTTTCTTTTTCCTCAAAGTACTCTAATATCTTTTTTCTCATATTTGTACACTATGTATTCTTATTCATAAGCTCTGGATTGCTCTTGAGTTGCATGCTCAGCTCTTAGCTAATAGTATGAGAGATCAAATCTCATACCTTTTGATGGCGACTAGCATGTCTGTTTTTTGCTTTTAGCCTTTCCTTCTTGGTTGTGAATTTGGATGTCTGTTCCCGATAAACTGATTTTGGAGTATGGTCCTTTTCTCCTTCATTTATCCTCTTACAGGTTTCTTCGTTTATGAGCTTTTTGAAAGAGGGAGCCCGGCCTTTTGTTTTGGCCTTCATACCTTGGGCTTTTGAGGATGCAAGTCTATCCGAGCTGGGAGCTCGACCTTGAGCTTAAAATAGGTCTATCCGAGCTGAGAGCTCGGCATTTTGCCCGATAGCCAATCTTTTAGCGTTAGCGTCTGTTTCGAGGTTGGCGCTTCTTGGCTATTGTGCCCCGAACCTCTTCAGGAGGTCGGAACCTAATTTTGCCTTGGTAGCTCTGGGCTCCTTTCTTTTTTGAGGTCGGAACTGTGTTTTTATGAGTTTGTCCCTGCATGGAAAATTTTCATTTCGGGAGGCTTTTAAGCCCTTCACCGACCATTTTTGTTTTCAGGAGATCTTACGAGATCCTGGCTGTTTTTGTTCCTGGGTGACCTCGGGGCCCCGCCGGCTGTTTTTTTGTTTTGTTTTCCCGGGAGTTCTGGGGGATCCCGGTCTTCTTTGTTTACCCGGGAGTTCTAGGGGATCCCGGTCTTCATGCTCCGGGAGGCATCTTTATGATCCTCACCGGCCGTTCCGGGGTGACCTCGGGGCCCCACCGGCTGTTTTTTTGTTTTGTTTTCCCGGGAGTTCTGGGGGATCCCGGTCTTCTTTGTTTACCCGGGAGTTCTAGGGGATCCCGGTCTTCATACTCCGGGAGGCATCTTTATGATCCTCACCGGCCGTTCCGGGGTGACCTCGGGGCCCCGCCGGCTGTTTTTTTGTTTTGTTTTCCCGGGAGTTCTGGGGGATCCCAGTCTTCTTTGTTTACCCGAGAGTTCTAGGGGATCCCGGTCTTCATGCTCCGGGAGGCATCTTTATGATCCTCACCGGCCGTTCCGGGGTGACCTCGGGGCCCGCCGGCTGTTTTTTTGTTTTAGGAGATCTTACGGGATCCTGTTTGCTTTTGTTCCGGGGTGATCTCGAGGCCCCGCCGGATGTTTTTTGTACCTCTTTGAGGTTTTGCACAAGATTCAGGCTCATTTACTGTCGCTTCGTCATCTCAGCTGGTTTTGGACCTAACTGAGGTCTTGTTTTTTCAAGGGATCTTTCTGAGCCCTGTTCTTTCTTTTTCATGGAAGAATATTATTCATAAAGACAATCATATTGTGTAGACAATTTTATTTACTCATATTCGTCAAAATACAATGTTTTTCTTTACAAATACTTCAAGGGAAATACCTCTTTAGGTGCTAGATGTTCCAAGCGTGGGGCTCGGGGTTTCCTTGCATATCTTCGATTCGGTATACCCCTGGCTTGACCACTTTTGTCACCTTGAAAGGACCTTCCCAGGTCGGTGCTAACTTGCCCGCGGCCGCTCTTTTTCCTGTAGCTTCAAGGTTTCTTAAGGTCAGATCTCCCACTTTTAAGCTTCTTTCTCTGACCTTTTGGTTGTAATATCTCGCCGCTCGTTGTTGATAAGCGGTAGTTCGGACTTGGGCTTCTTCCCTGACTTCCTCAAGAGCATCCAGGTTGCTTCTTAACTTATCCTCATTAGTATTCTCACTAACGAATTGGACTCGATGAGTGGGGATCTGCAATTCAACTGGGACTACGGCTTCTGTGCCATAGGCAAGTGCAAACGGTGTTTCTTTAGTCGGCGCTCTGGGAGTGGTTCGGAGTGCCCATAGTATGCTATTGAGTTCTTCTGCCCAATTCTCCTTTGCGCCATCCAGCCGTTTCTTTAATCCTTGAAGGATAGCTCTGTTAGTGACTTCTGTTTGGCCATTAGTCTGAGGATGAGCCACGGAGGAGAACTTATGCCATATGCCCATGTTCGTCGTGAAGGATCTGAAAATGCTACAGTCAAATTGTCTGCCGTTGTCTGAGATAAATACTCTAGGTGTGCCAAATCTGCAGATGATATGTCCCCATACGAAATCTATCATCTTGCGAGCTGTGATTGTGGCTATTGCTTCTGCTTCTGGCCATTTCGAGAAGTATTCCATAGCTACTACCACGAATTTCCTTTGCCCCGTAGTCTTGGGGAAAGGTCCCAGGATGTCGATTCTCCATTGTGAGAAAGGCCATGGACTGGATATGCTCGCTTGAGGAGTGGCAGGGGTTCTGATGGCGTTAGCAAATCTCTGACATACGTCGCATCTTCGGACAAACTCTTCTGCTTCTTTTTTAACAGTGGGCCAGTAGTACCCTTGCCTGAATATTTTGTTGGCTAATGTCCCTGCTCCCTCGTGAGCCCCACATAGGCCTCTATGTATTTCCTCCATTACCTTTGCAGCTTCTTCCGGACTCACACACCGGAGCCATGGGCTGGACTTCCTTTTTCTGTATAAGGTTCCCCTTACTGCTTGGTAGTTGGCAGCACGAGCTGCTATCTTTCTGGCTTCATCTTTATCTTCGGGGAGCTCACCTTCCTCCAAGTATCTCAGGTATGGGGTCATCCAAGTTGGGCTCTGTTCTATCTGCAGTACCGTGTTTGTCTTTTTAAAAGCAGGTGTACGGACATGCTGTATATATACTTCATCGGGAAGCTGTTCTAACTCTTCTTTGGTCAATCGACTAAGCAGGTCTGCTTCCTCATTTTCATCCCGAGGTATTATTTGAAATCTGATGATAACTCCCTTACCCGTGAGCTCGGCTTCTATAGTTTTTACTTTATCAAGATAGTTTTGCATGATGGGGTCCCTAGCCTGATATACTCCCGTCACCTGGTTGATCACCAACTGAGAGTCGCTATTCACCTCGAGGTCGGTTACCCCTACCTCCGAAGCTACCAACATTCCATTTACCAAGGCTTCATATTCGGCCATATTGTTAGAAGCCGTAAATTCTAGACGCAAGGCATAACATACTTTAAAACCTTCTGGCCCTTTAAGCATTATCCCAGCGCCACTACCCTCAGCACCTGATGCTCCGTCTACATACAGCTTCCAGCTAAATTCTTGGGGGGGCTCTCTCTCTTCCCCCTTTCTTGATATCTCTGAGGATGATCCTCCTTTTTCCTCATTGAATGCGCACTCCGCTATGAAGTCAGCCAGAGCTTGGGATTTTATGGCTGTTCGAGGTCGGTACTCTAGACAGTAAGGGCTAATTTCTACAGACCATGCCAACATCCGCCCTGAAGTTTCCGGCCTATGTAGAATCTTCTTTAAGGGTTGGTCTGTCATCACGACTCCTTGGTGGCCTTCTAGATAAACTCTGAATTTCCGGACTGCTAGTAATAAGGCGTAAGCCAATTTTTCAATGTTCGAATATCTGACCTCAGTGTCTCTGAGTACCTTGCTAACGTAGAAAACAGGTTTCTGCTCTTCTTCTTCCACCCTTACTAGCACTGCGCTGACTGCTTGTTCTGAGGCCGCCAGATATATCAGAAGTTCTTCTCCTTTTATGGGACTGCTGAGCACGTGAGGCGAGCTAAGATACTTCTTAAGCTCTATGAAGGCCTTTTGGCAATCTTCTGTCCATTCGAAATTCGGTACTTTTCTCAACTTTTTGAAGAATGGCAAGCACTTTTCTGCCGACCTCGACATGAATCGGTTAAGCGCTACTACTCTCCCGGTTAGTCTCTGAACATCTCTTACACAGGTCGGTTCCGGCATATTTAGTATGGCTTCCACTTTCTCCGGGTTAGGCTCAATGCCTTTACCACTCACCATGTACCCCAAAAATTTTCCTCCCCTAATGAAGAAGGCTCATTTTGCTGGATTCAACTTCATTCTGTATTGATCTAACACCCCGAATATCTCCCTCAAATCTGCTATGTGTTGTTGGAAAGTGGAACTTTTGACCACCATATCGTCCACATACACTTCCAGGTTTCTACCGATATGGTGTTTGAAGATTTTATTCATCAACCTCTGATATGTTGCCCCGGCATTTCTCAATCCAAAGGGCATAGCCCTATAACAATGAGTTCCATCTTCAGTTATAAATGAGGTCTTTTCCTCATCCGACCTTTCCATTGGGATTTGATGATAACCCGACATAGCATCCAAAGAAGACATATAATCAAAACCGGCCGTTGAGTCGACCATTTTATTAATATCAGGTAGGGGGTAACAATCTTTAGGGCAGGCCTTATTTAGGTCGGTAAAATCTATACACATCCTGTATTTGCCATTGGCTTTTTTGACTAACACAGGATTTGCCAACCACTGTGGGTATATGACTTCCCTAATAAAACCTGCCTCTTCTAGCTTCTGCATTTCTTCCCGGGTGGCCTGCTGCTTCTCTCTTCCCACTACTCTCTTCTTTTGCTTTACTGGTCTGGCCTCGGGGAGGACATTCAATCGGTGTGTCATCACTTTGGGGTCAATTCCCGGCATGTCTGAAGGCTTCCATGCGAAGGTCGGCGCGTGACTTCGAATCAGGGCCATGACTTCACCTTTTTGTTCTTTGGTGAGGCTGGCATTAAGACTGAAGACCTTGTTTGCATCTGCTCCTGATAAGGGGAAAGTTTCCAACTCTCCAACTGGCTCTGTCCGGGCTTCTTTTGTTTCATCTCTGACCTCCAGAACTTCCGAGTCGAGTGCTTCTCCAGTTGAGCTCGGCTCTGTTACTGTGGCCAAGTATACCGCCCTTGCTTCTTCCTGGCTGCCCCGGACCATTCCCACTCCTTCTTCCGTTGGGAACTTGAGTGCCAAATACCTGATACTAGTGACAGCTTCAAAGTCGAACAACGCCGGTCTCCCCAAAATCGCATTGTAGCTCAGTGAGAGTTTGACCACCAAAAACACCTCATGATGGGTGCGAGCTCTGGGTGCTTCTCCCAAGGTAAGAGCCAGCTTCACCTTTCCTTCTACAAGTACCGGTGCTCCTCCGATCCCCTTGATTGGTGACTGGTCCCGAACCAGCTGTTCCTCTGGGATTCCCATCTGCTGAAACACTCGGTATGGCAGCAAGTTGACTTTACTCCCATCATCCACTAAGACCTTCTTTACTCGATAATTATGAATGACGGCTTCAACGACAAGCGCGTCATCATGGGGCATCTGAATACCCTGAGCATCTTCTGAGGAGAAAGTGATGATCATGGGAGAGTGGTCAACGATTTGCATGACTTCACTATTGCTGGTCTCTCCTTCCTGGTTTCTCTTCTTTCCTCGACGGCTCATCCGTCCTCCCGTTCCTCCAACAATCATGTGGATGGTCCCACTGGACCCGTCATTCACTGGTCCAGCTCCTATTCTCCTAGGCGTCTGAGTTGTCGGACCAGGCTGAGGCCTCTGTCCCTCTGGTTTCTTCACAAAATTTTTGAGGTGCCCCCTTTTTATCAGCCTCTCAATCTCCGCGATTAACTGAAAACAGTTATTCGTATCGTGCCCATGGCTCCGGTGGTACTGACAATACTTGTCAGGATTTCTTTGATCTGCTTCCGACTTCATGGGTTTGGGCCACTGGAGGAACTCCTTATCCTGGACTGCCATGAGCACTTCGGCTCTGGAAGCGTTGAGGGGGGTTGGTTTCTCGGGAACCCAAGGAGGGAGCACTCTTGGTTCAAGAGCCCGAGGAGGTGGAGGAGGCCTTTGATCCCTTCTCTCCCAGGTCTGTTTGTACGGCTCAGGCCTCTTTCCATGTTTCTTCTCGTGTCTCTCCGGCCTCCTCTCCTCCGGGGCTTTCTCTTTTCCTGCCATCCCTTTGGCAAATCTACTCGTCACTAAGGTGTCATCCTGCCTTATATACTTCTCCGCCCTCTTCATCAACTCAGCCAGTGAGGTCGGAGGTTTCCTGCTCAAAGAACCAAAGAACTCGGCAGAGGTTGTTCCCTTTTGCATGGCCTCCACCGCCCTTCCTTCATCTAGCTCGGGAATCTGCAGGGCCTCCGTATTAAAACGGGCGACATACTCTCTGAGTGATTCACCTTCTTTCTGTTTCACTGTTTCTAGATAGCTCGTCTTCCTATCTGCTGGCACCCTGGCTATGAACCGGCTGATGAAGCGGGTGGCAAGATCTCCAAAACTTTTGATGCTTCCAGCCTCCAAGCTGTTGAACCACGCCCTTGCTGGTCCCGAGAGCGTTGTTGGGAACACCTTACACATTAAGGCATCTGACAGGGTTTGCAACTCCATGAAGGTCTTATAGTTCATGACATGCTCTCTCGGGTTACCAGCTCCATTATAGGCCGCCATCAGCGGCATCATAAACTTCTTGGGAACGGTCTCCTGCTGTAACAGCCCGGACGTGATTCCCGGCACTGTTACCGCTCACAGCCCGTGACCTTCCTCTGGGCCCAGCCACTGTGAGCAGCTCTTAACACCCCTTCACCCTCACGGGTTCCAGGCAGGATTTGTCCCTCGGGGGAGCCATTACGGCCCGCCCTAGCCCGAGTGGATTTGGCCCAATTCCTTCCTCTGGGAATTAGGTCGCCTCCCCCACTGCTCGAACCCTTGACCTCCCACTTTAAGGGAATAGTCTGGTGAGAGTGAGTACCAATTGTTCTCACTCTCACCAGACTATTCCCTTAAAGTGGGAGGTCAAGGGTTCGAGCAGTGGGGGAGGCGACCTAATTCCCAGAGGAAGGAATTGGGCCAAATCCACTCGGGCTAGGGCGGGCCGTAATGGCTCCCCCGAGGGACAAATCCTGCCTGGAACCCGTGAGGGTGAAGGGGTGTTAAGAGCTGCTCACAGTGGCTGGGCCCAGAGGAAGGTCACGGGCTGTGAGCGGTAACAGTGCCGGGGATCACGTCCGGGCTGTTACACCTGCTGCACTATCTTTGAGAAAGGAGAAGAGGTGGGCAAGGAGGTTTGGCTCTGATCTTTCTTACCTAGCTCGGCTAAGAGCTGCTCTTTCAACCTTTTCAGCTTTTGGTTCATTTTCTCGTCTTCCGGGCTGGATCCTTTGCCCAAGCTGTATTCCTCCTCCTCTGTTTCAGTTCCCGTTTCCCTGGTTGTTCCGGCAGAATAGTTGTCCGCCTCCTCATTTTCTATCAACTCTCTTGCCCTTCTCCCATGGATTCGGGCCTCCGGTTCTTCCTCTTCCCCGGCATCGTGGCTGTTAGTTTGGAGGCGGTCAGAGGTAGGTCGGGGCTCATTGGTTCTAGGTTCCTCCACTACTGGGAGTGTATTTACTGGGGTGCTAAGGCCCCTCTGTTGCATTATCTGCCCCAACCAGTGAGCAGTAGTCTGTAGCTGGAGAGCCATGGTTTGAATGTCCTGGTTAGACAGAATCATGGTGGGAGTATTCCCTACCAAGCTTGGCGAGGGATTAAGAGGGATAGGCGTTTGGTTATTCAACGTTGTAGGGCTAGAAAAGGAGAACTGCTGCCCATCTTGGGCAGAGCTCAGGTCATTTGGAATGTTAAGGTTACTTTCTTGGTGGTTTGCCATCGTGGATCTCAGTGGGTTTTGAAAGTGAAAACTCCGGTGATGAAAAGATCTCCTTCGTTTCCCACAGACGGCGCCAATTGATGATCTGAGATCCAATAGAACAGGGTTTTACAAGGGTTTTAGTATTGAAAAATAATCTTAAAAAAAAACTTATGCTACCTGGGGAGGGAGCTCCCCTTTTATCCATTTCGCTTTGCTTACTGGTGACGTGTAAAGGCCTCTCCGTGATTGGGACACGCGTCTCTGACATACAGATTCGGGTGTACGAGGGTATCAGCCGCCTGCTCCATGCGTAACGGCCTCTGATTCTCCTCGTGCGTACGTTCGAGCGGATCTGCCAGGCTGTCTGAGTAGGGCTCTGGACACTGGGCTGGGCCGAGAGTTGGGCCGGACGCTGGGCCCAAGAGGAGAGGACCTGCTTCACGTGGGCTGGACCGACCTGAGTAAAGAAGCTTGATCGAGCCCGGCCTTGAAGGATGAATGAGTTGGGCCTTTGGCTGTGGTCAAGGTCCAGGACCGGGGTAAAGAAATCCAGTGGTCATCAATATATATATATATATATATATATATATATATATATATATATATATATATATAATGCTTAGTATATTGCATTTGATAATATAATGCTTAGTATATTGCATTTGATAAAGTTCATAGAACTATATAAAATGCTATACCAAAATTATGTCAAAGGTCAAAACCCAGCATAAAATCAAAGTAAATAAAAATAAATTGAATTAACTCCCAAACTCATAAAATTAATGTTCCTTTTAAGACGTTTGATAAAAAAATATTTATAAAATAATCAGTCATTATTAAATTATAAATCATAGATCGATACATCTAATTCAATAGGATGATAAGTGAATTTAAATAAATTTAAAAGGTTTTTATTAATATTTTATTTTAAATAGCGAATTCAAACCCATATATAAAAATGAAAAAAAAGGTAAGCAACATTACCCATAAAAAATATAAACTAATATAAGATCAATAAATACGTAATAAATAAATAAAATTGAAAAAACTTTAAGTATAAATAAATAATATTGGCTATCAAAATAATGATATAAAGCGGATATATAACAAAATTCAGTCCAATAATGATGTACGGAAATAGTGATTACAGAATGTAACGAAGTGATCTCATAATATTAACATCATAAAAAATATAGCACTTTTAAAAAGCCAATAAAAACACTTTCAAAGCAAATCTAAATTCATCAACCAACTCCTCGTACACGAATACCATAACCCGTAAATAAAGAAAATTTGAAAATAATAAAAAGACAAACAAAAGCCACCATAAGGCAGAGGCTCTACAAAATAAAGAAAAACAAACTATAATATCATAGAAAAGACCACCAACAAGAATAAAACTCTGCAATCCCTGGAGAAAACAAAAAAAAGGCTGAAGGGCCTAACCGATTCATGCCCTGACTTTCTTTCTCCTTTCTTAATTTATCTTTTGCCTAAAATTCATATATCTATTAAATATTAGAAAATTACTATGAAACTCATAAATTTTAATCTTTATAATTATAAATATCAATTAAAATATCTATCATAATTTTAAAATATAACTACGAGCTTTTCTATTAAAAACCGTTGATCGGTTTCATTATTTTTCTTTATGAAATATTTAAAATGATTTTTATTACTCTTGGTTCAATTCAGTATCAAAACACTGGCTTTGGTCTTATTCAATCCCTTTATTCCCATATACATGATTTTTAATTTATTGTATCGTACTTATTTTTTCAAGTTTTATAGGCAGTCAAAAGGCAACATATTATTTAATAACAAATTTTTAAAATCAATAAAACTTACAAATTATGGGCGAAATTCTAATTTGTAAAATGCAATCCGTCAACATAATTCAAAATTAAAGAATCTAATTGCTCATATTTGCTTCTTAATACAAACATAAAAAAAAAAATTTAAACTAAAAAATAATAATTATTTACATTTGGAACCTCACGCATTGCCAACTGTTGCTCATTATGATGCGATAATATTATATGCCGATGATTTGACCCTTATGCTATCAAGATTTGTGATGCTAATAAAAATATAAGGTGTGTGATTAGTGAGGACTCGCAGCTACCAATTGAATTGGGAACCGATAGAAGTAATACTGTGATGATTGATAAAGATTAGCAACTGCAGACTAAGAGTGATAAGGGAGGGAGGCGATTTATCATTGAGAGTGAGAAGCGAGGGAGATGATTTACAGGTTGAGAGTGAGAAGAAATCCATGATAATAAGGAAGAGATGATGTATATAGAACAGGAGAGAGGAGATGGCGCATCGATAGTGGAGAGCATAGTCAAGGAGATGATAACTAATTAATGGTAAGATAAAACTTTAATACTTTGTTAAGATTTAAAGAGGCGGATGTTATGATGAAAGCCTTTAGCAGAGAAGGTGCATGAACTTGAAGGAGGCGACACAGAATAACGAAAGGGAAGGGGAGAGGATAAGTTTTTAATAAATGAATATGACTGAGGGTAATTTTATCACTTCTTAATACTCTTTTTTCACTTATGATTTTATTAGTAGATTAACAAAATAATTGTCAGAATGACCTAATTGTTGTATTTTAAAAATATAATAAATATTTAAAATTGAACTTTATAATTATAAAAAATAAAGGGAGATTTATAATTTAGTCATTGGGCATTGATATTATTAACAAGTCAGTCTCTGCATTTTCAGAAATCTATTAAAACATCCTTATATTTTATATCCGTCAATAAAATAGTTATTCTGTCTATTTCTGCCGTTAAAAGTATAAGAAAATACCAAATTATCCCTCTTCACTTCCTCCTCCTCCTTCTTCTTCTTCTTATTTGACTTTATTCCTTCTTCTTCTTTATTGGTTTTTCCTCTTCCTCTTCTTCTTTGATTTTATTCCGATTTTTCTTTTTATTATTATTTTTTAAGGAGGATGAGGTGATTTTTCTTTCATCATCATCATCTTCTTCTTCATTTCCTTTTTCTTTTTCTTCTTCTTCATTTTTTCTTATTTTTCTTATTCTTCTCCTTCATCATCATCATCATCTTCTTCTTTTTCTTCTTTTTGGAGGAGGAGGAGGAGGAGGAGGAGGAGGAGGAGGAGGAGGAGGAGGAGGAGGAGGAGGAGGGATTATTTCGTTTACAAAAATAAACGATAATGACGTAAATGATAATGACGTTTTAATAGATGTGAGAAAAGATAGAGATTATTTTGTTGACGAAAAAAAACAATAAGGATGTCTTAATAGATATGAAAAAATATAAAAACGTTTTAATAAATTTTTGAAAATGTAGGGAGGGACTATTTCGTTGAGGAAATAAACAATGAGAGGGACTATTTCGTTGACGGAAAGAAATGATAAGAACGTTTTAATAGATATGAGAAACTATAGAGACTATTTCATTGACGAAAAGAAATGTTAAGGATGTTTTAATAGATATGAGAAAAAATAAGAACGTTTTACACATTTCTGAAAATATAGGGACTGACTTATTAATAATAGCAATATCCAATAACTAAATAAGGAGTTTTGTTTGAGGGCAAAATTGGATTTTAAAAATTTTATCTTTCATGCTTTATCTATTTTTAACGGAAAAGATGATGTAAAGAATATTTTGTTAACAGAAAGAATGACGTTTTAATAGGTTTCTGAAAATGTAGAGACTGACTTATTAATAATGACAATATTCAGGGATTAAATTATAAATCTCTCAAAACTAAATAGTTAATTTCATTAAAATATAAGAACACTATAATAATTTCTTCTTAAATATTTTACTCCAACCATAAAAAAAACTATTCCTTTAACAATAACAAAACAGTAATATAGTAAAAAATAAATCATATTGTTTTTATTAATATTATACTCTCAACATTTCATTAAAATTCAATAATTCTAAAATTATATTATTACTTATTTAATCAATTTTTGTTCGATAATAATACATGAATACTTCGAAAAATAGTTTAAAGTTTAAGATGAATAATAATAATTTTTAATAATAATATATTAATAAGTAATAAAAATTAATGCAATATATCAATTGCTCAATATAAGCTTTTATTATAAAATAAGGCTATATAATAAGAGTTTAATAAATTAGTACATTCATATTAATAAAAACTCGATTACCATTGTCGTTAAGACCCATCATCTCTTTAACAGGATAGAATTTTATGGTTTCTATTAGAAAAATAACAAATTTCATTATATTTATAGTGAAATTTTTATTTATTTATCAATGTCAATTGAATTTATGATTTGAGATCAAGAGAAAATAGAGTTTACAATAGTTGAGTTAAGCTTGATCTGAGAGCGTGCTTCTCTCTTTTTATTATTTCCTTTTTCTACTAATGACGTCCAACGACTTTACTGCTATTGTACCATCTATCTCTGACATACGGATACGTACGTACAAAAGTATCAGACATCCGTTCCATGCTGAACGGTCATTTAATTTTCCCCTGATATGCGTGTGAACAGATCTATTAGGTAAATGGCCGGTTATTTTCCCTTCTAATAGGTCTTATGACCGAGCTGGAGTGAAAAGACTGAAGCCCAAGAGAGGCCTATTTCAAGGTCAAATGATCCGGACCGACCCATTTAAGAGGTTTCATGAATTTTAGATTAGAGCTGTCATCGTGGACCCGACCTCCTATCGGGATAGTGAAACCCAACGGTCATTAGAATTTTTTAAAAATTTAATAATCAAATCTATTTTTTAAATATATAAAAATTAAAGAATACTAAAATAAAATTACACATTTTTACATAATTATTTTTAAATAATAAATAATTCATTACACTTATTATTTTTTCCAATTTATTGATTTTAATATGGATCTGGACTATAAACAATATATTGATTAAATTACTCACAGTTTTATTTCAATCACATTAAATATATTATTTTAAAAAATTATACTTTAAGATGAATAAAAATTTCACTTTTATAGAATTAATAAATAAATAATTATTTTAAATTCTCAATTTATCTGAAATAATTGTATTTTTTACTTTTTTTAAGACGTTGAAAATATTAAATTTGATTTATGTGATCATGTTATTTGAAATAAAGTACTAAATTATTTTATATAAAAATAATTTAAATTTGACAAAAAAATTATATTTTACTATAATTTTTAAATGCATATACGTTTTATATTCAATAAAATAAAAAATATATTATATTTAAAATTAATAATAATTTAAAAGAATAAATAAATATAATATTTATGTAAACTTTTAAAAAATAAGATTTATAATGTTTATATTTTTATTTTATAAATTATATAAAATATAAAAAATAATTATATACTCACAAATTTAAACTAATGGTAAATGCATATAAATAAATTTGAAAAATCTTAAATTCTACTCTTCCAATCTTTAATCCAATTTCAAAAAAAATAATATATTTTTATAAATAATAAAAATAAAATATTATTTTTATTTTCTCAAAAGCTAATAATAATGTTATTAATTTAATGCATTATTTTATTATTTTTTCTCAAGAAATTTATTATATTAAGTTATAAAAATATATTTAAATAATTGATTTTTAGTATTTTAACATATTTCCCTTAATTTATTATTTTATAAAATTAAATTTCATTTAAAATAAAGTTATAATATTAAATATATAATTTCTAAAAAGTATAATTTAGTTATCTGATAAAATAACTTTCTTTATGTAAAAACATGAGTCCCTTAAAATTATTATTAAATGGCTGTATGTTTTTTTCCCCGATAAATAGAGGGAGAAAACGCAAACTACAAACACGTTTCTCCAGCGGCAATAAAATTAAAACCCAAATTTTCCTTGATAAGCATATCTATTGAAAACACACACTTATTTTCTTTCTTCTCTCTCTTTCTAAAAAAAACAACTTGTGCCCGTGTCTCTCTATCTCTCTCCTCTAACGGGTACCAATCGACGATTAGTCCAAAATCGCCTCGTCGTCTTCCGCTCAAATCGGAACGACGGTAATCTCACCGTCCGGCTCTTCTAAGCTACCACCGACGGCGACACACGAACTTGTGGTCCAAACCCGAATCCCTTAAGAAACCGAAACCGAAACCCGGACCAGGAAACTACCTTTTTTTCCCAACAAATTTTAGCCGCCGGCGATTGACTTACCGGCGAATGGAAAGGTGCGCATGATTTTGAACCTGCGCACTTCCTCTATTTTTTTAATAAACTTTGACCTATTAACCATTCTCGAATCACTCTATTTTTTCTATTTTTTTGTCACCTACAGAGGCTAGCTCCCTGTTTAAATCATAGAACCGCAATTTTTCAATTGATTTTCCTATTTTAGGGTGTATTCTGGTGAATTCGATGTTCGGGGTTTCAAATATCGGGCGCTTTTATGCTTTAGGGTTTCTAAATTGGACTTTTTAGAGGAGCAAGTGATTATTTCATTGTATTTTGGTTACTGGCTCATGGATCTGTCATTTGCTTCATTCGATTTGTTTTTATCGTCTGGTTTGTTTGTTGAGGCATTTTTCGATTACTAGGATCGGATTTCCTCCACTCTGGTTGCTTCCGGGTGTGAATTCAGTTTACTCTATGTGAATAGAGTCTGATATTGTGCGTATTTCATTTATGATTTCATTTGAACTCTTTTAGCTACTTATTTTTGGTTTTCTTTAGTCTTTCATTATTGGTTTTGATCGCAAGAACTGGGTAGCAAGTGGAGTCTTCTAAATGCATCAAATTCAAAGTTTCATCAGGGTATTTCGTTCCTTCCGGTCAAGTTATGATACAAGTCCTCCTTTAACGTTAATTTTCTTCCAATAATGCATCTAGTTAATCAATGTGTCATAGAATCATTGAAGCTTGATGTTAAATGCCTCAATGTTTTTTAACTGGCACCTGAAACTAAACGATTGCTTTACTAAACGCAGTGTACTGCACCCTCTTCCATTCCCCTAAGAAGTGAGAATTGCAATGTCCTGTCTGATTTCGTTGAGACCTCCTGAAGTGCCAATTGAGAACTAATTGCCTGTGTTTCTGTTTCCTTAACGTGTCTTTTTGTTTTCTCGTTCATTCTTGGTGTCTCAAAATTGATATTTCTGCTGATATGTTTGGTTCCTATTATCATAGGATTCTGGAGAGATTGCAGGAGAGTTGACAAGAAGCTACCTGCTGCATTGTGTTTGTATGACGCATATCTGATAGTAAGAGGTGGTAATAATTTTTTAAGAAATTCCACGTGAGAGGATGGCTTTTTTTAGGAACTATCCAAACCAAACAGTTTCACATGGTGTACTTGAAGAAAAAGGCCAGGGACAGCGAATTGGTAGAATGGTGGGGAATGATGATATAGATGTTACTTCAAGTGAGCGAGAATTTGATATCAATGTTGATGCGCAATATGAGAGTGAAGGGGAAGATACTGGTCGGATGCAGGGTGATGCAGCTCCTGACAATGGAGTTGGTGCGAGTAATTCACATGTTCAGTCTTCAGGAAGAAGAAATGCAACTGGAAAATGGGGTTCAACTTTTTGGAAGGACTGCCAACCTCTTGGTGCTCAAGCGGCATCTGATTCTGGGCATGATTCAAAATCAGACTATAAAAATGCAGAAGGGTCAGAGGATAATATATCAGATGGAAGGGATGATAGATTAGAGTCAGAAGATGAAGATGGGCAAAAAGAAGTTGGTAAGGGGCAAAAGGGCCACTCAGATGTCCCTGCAGATGAAATGTTGTCTGATGAATATTATGAGCAGGATGGGGAAGATCAAAGTGATTCTATGCACCACAAAGGATTTAACCACTCAACTGGGTTGTTTTCTAGGGCTCATTCAAAACCTGTACCTCTTAATAACAATTTCTCCAGGAGTTCAAGGGCTTTATGCAACAACAATGATGACGACGACGACGACAATGATGACACTAATGATGATGGTGATGCTGATTACGAAGAAGAGGATGAGGAAGATGGTAACTTATTTTCTTTAGCTGTACTCTAGGAGGTCGTCAATATCCTCTTTAAACTGAGATATGAGATCTGCTACTAGCATACATTTGTTGATAATTACTCTTTCAAGGATGGGACTGATTCTTCGCCTTATTGCTTGCAGAAGATGATCCTGATGATGCAGACTTTGACCCTGATTATGGTGTTGCTAGTGGCCATGCAGCGAACAAGGTTAGTATCATCACACTGTTACAAGTTTAATTATCGTAGAATTATTTAGGGAACTTGAAAAAGAACTATTATTTTCTTTCCTTCTCACTTCAGGTTTTATGACAAAATTTTGAATGGGAATATGTACTCCATATGGAATACAAATTCTTTTGATGTTTATTATCTATCCTGTGGTCCTAATCATGGACTTACTACTATCATATTTTTTGTGCCCCCTAATGCAATGCTTGTTCAATAATACAAGGATAAAGACTGGGATGGTGAAGATTCGGATGAAGATGATGATATTGATGATGATATTAATGTCTCAGACGAAGATGATTCATGCTACATGAAGAAGTCCAAGGGTAGGCAACAAAGTAAAGGCACATGTAATGCAAAATCTTCCAGAGAAATCAAGTCATTACATGCTTCAAGTCGACAAAAGAGGGGAAAAATGTCATTTGAAGAGGATGAGTATCCAGCAGAGGACTCTGACAGTGACAGTGATGGGGATTTTAAGAGAATGACAAGGAGAGTGCATATCCGCAAATCTAATGCTAGATCCACTATGTCGATGGATCTCAATGGCAGAAATAATGAGGTTCGGACATCTAGTAGGTCGGTTCGAAAGGTATCATATGTTGAAAGTGAAGAAAGTGAAGAAATTGATGAAGGGAAAAAGAAAAAGCCCCAGAAGGTTAGTATTCAGTATAAATTGTGCAAATACATGGAGAAAAATTACAAGAAGGAGTGCATCGTGATTTACAATTTTTAAGAACTTTCATATTTCTGACTGGAGGTCATTTGTAAGACTTTGGCTAAGTTGAGTGTTATGCTTTTCTTTGGTTTATCTCTGTTTTTTTCCCCTATTCTTTTGAGTCAACAACAACAACTAAATCTTAAACCCACACTAGCTAGGATTCTTTTGGGTCATTGTTGCACCCAATTGAAAAGGTGTACCTATTTTATGCATGTTGTTGATAATGGTAAGGCTGAAACTAGATCTATTTTTTCCAATACAAGCAGGACTGGACATACTTTTGGTTCTTGTTATTTCTCATTAGTCTTTGCCCTCATCTCTCTTTTGCTTATTATTCTCCCTGTAACTTTTTTTTTTCCATTAGATCTCTTTCCTATTAGAACATAGTGGCCAAGGTTATTTTTGTTGGTTTCCATGTATGCTTGTGCACATGATTTTTCGACTGGATAAATCATGAAAGTTGTTTAGGGATAATTTGCACATTTTTCCTTTTAGTGCCTGCGAGGTGACTGATTTAACCCATATGTGGGATACAACTCGAATGTATGATTAGTAGGCTATTAAGGAGTAACTTTTTAGAAGTGATGAATGCTGAATGGAAATAGGTTGTGGTAGAAATTCTTGACATAATATATATATATATATATATATATATATATATTTAAAAGGTTTTGTTTTGAGCTTTACCCTATTCCTTGTTTGCAAATGCCTTGTTGGCTTGGATTTAGTATTCTAGCTTGATCTTGGGGCTAATTTTCTATTTTGCACAGAATTATGTTATTATGTCTTGAACTTCTGTTCTAATATTATTTCTCATGTCTGTGTTTTTATTTTTTCCCTCCAAAATTACTTTTTTAGGAAGAAATTGAAGAGGAAGATGGCGACTCCATTGAAAGAGTGCTTTGGCATCAGCCAAAGGGCATGGCTGAAGATGCTATAAGGAACAATCAATCAACAGAGCCTGTTCTGTTAAGCCACTTATTTGATTCTGAACAAGATTGGAATGAGATGGAGTTCTTAATCAAATGGAAAGGCCAGTCACATTTGCACTGTCAGTGGAAATCTTTTGCTGAATTACAAAATGTAGGTCTCTGTGGTTTTCTTGCATATATTTTGAGGTGTAATTGGTTGCCTGCAGCCATGCACCTCTTTATGTAGGGTCCTGCTCAGAAAGTTTTGTATGATTACATGTCTTCTATCTGCTATTCAAATGCCTGTTTGTTTACTTTCAGCTGAGTGGTTTTAAGAAGGTGTTGAACTACATGAAAAAAGTGAATGAAGATGTGAAGTATCGGAGAATGCTTACACGCGAGGAGGTAACATCTCTTGCTAGCATTAGTTAGCAGTTAGTGAGGTTATCTTTTCTTAAATATAAGATAAGCAAGATGGTGTTGTTGTGTGAATAGGTAAATGAAAAATCCATTTATAGAGAATTACAGTAGAAAGTGAATGGATATATTTTCAAGAAAGTTGAAGTGGAAGTAACTGTGTGTTATGGAATTCTAAATACGTGTTCGTGTGTTCCCCACGTACGTCTTGGACTCTTGGCTCTTAATATTCTGATAAATGCATATTATGTTTTGTTGATAGAGTTAATTGTCTCTGTAATACTGTGACTAGATGAGTAGATGTTGAACTTATCATCAATAATTTTTTGAGTGAACTTGCAAAGTCGAGAACTCATGTAATTCCAAATATTGTGAACATTACTCTTCGAGTTTAAATAGTTGAATTATCATGACGTAGCAAAGGAAGAAAATGCATGAGTTCATGGTGCCATTGCAACTTTTATTTCAAATGCTATTGCTATTTCTTGACTGCTGCTTCTTCTTCTTCTGTTTTTTTTTGTTGTTTTTTTTTAAATTTTTAGTTTCTTAAAAGTGAGCTAGTTTTATAGATAATAGGAAATTTTCATATAGCAGAAAGGTAGAATTTACTGTTAATGTACAGGATGAAAATTTGAAAGATGGACAATAAGCAAACAATAATGCTTTAGAAACATTGTAAAAAAAGTGCTACGTTAGTAATGTGCTAATGAGACACACAATTTAAACTTACAAAGATGAAGATAGATGGGAACAAAGAGAGAAGAACAAGACAAAAGGATTTTTGGAGGTTAAGCAATGTACACATGCTACTGAGCAAGCAGTGTTTTTTGCTAAAAATGGGAAAAAGTACAGCTGCTTAGTGCTAAGGTTAAGTCCTTATGCACCTCTGCTTGAAACCCTTCCCTTGATCAGGCTTTAATAGTATAGAATACTAGCTTGAATACAAATAATATCAGTGTTGTGTGTGTCTGTTATCTTATTGGGACTCGTCCTATATGCGTTTGTTGAATATCGCGATATTGACTGAAGGTGAGTACAAATGGCACCTTGCTAAGCAAGGAAACTTCTTTTTCATATTTGATTCTTGTCCACGCACACAAAAGATCTATCTGCAAATCTATTATGTGATCTGACGTTTTATGACTGTTTAACTATCAGATTGAGGTCAATGATGTGAGTAAGGAAATGGATTTGGATATAATCAAGCAAAATAGTCAGGTTTGTTTTTGCAGCTTTGTCATTTCTTTTTTTTGGATCTTCTGTCATTCTGTTATTTTCTTGGATTGTGGCTATAGTTGTCTTTTTGTGTTTTCATATTCTCTATAATTTCTAAACAATTTCATTTATAGGTGGAGAGAATTATTTCCGATCGAATCAGTAATGATAGCTCTGGGAATGTTGTGCCAGAATACTTAGTCAAGTGGCAAGGACTGTCTTATGCCGAGGCAACCTGGTAGTCCCTAACTATACTAGTTCTATAATATTTGACTATAAGAATGAGCATCATTGATGCTAAGTTGCTCTTTAGATTAAGTGCGAGTGTTTTAACAACTGCAAGAGTTGCTCTGATGGTTGTAGTTAATATGCTGTTGGTACAGGGAAAAGGATACAGATATAGAATTTGCACAAGATGCAATTGATGAATACAAGGTATGGTATCAGTGTAATCTTGTTTTTGGCCTGACTTAATGAGGCCTCGTGCAGAAATGATTGCTGTCATGTGAGGCCATGCTTTATGTAATTCTTCTTCATTATGTGGAAGGCACGTGAGGCTGCAATGGCTGTACAAGGGAAAATGGTGGATCTGCAGCGAAAGAAAGGCAAAGGTCTGCAATGCTTGGAATCTGCTATGTGTGGCTTCTTTTTTTTCTAAAATTGATTTCAGAACTACCATAATAATAAAAGATGAGATAAGCTCACTAGATAATAGTTCTATATTCCGTGTTAGGACCCAAAGATGTTTAGTGCTTGCAACTTGGATTTAATTTTTTTTTTTACTTGATTAGGATAATGCTCTATAGTAGCCTATGCTAGCACATTTGGTGTAGTCTTACAGATGTTGTATTGGCCCTTATTGTCTGTATTAGGTGTTATTTGTGTGGATATAGTCTTGCTTTATATATATCTCCTATTATTCTATTTGCGATTTTCCCCCTCATTTGCCAACACAATCAATTTGATTACCTTCATTGCCCTTTCATTTTTTCTGATATAGAAATAGTTGTTTTTGTGGTACATCATATGTTCAGTAGTTCTATTAAATTCTACTTTTCCCATGTGTTAAATTTGTACATGGTATTTTCATTGAATTATATAATTTAATGTGTGGGCATTTATTTTGTTTAGCAAGTTTAAGGAAGCTTGATGAACAGCCAGAATGGTTGAGAGGAGGAAAGCTTCGTGATTATCAGCTAGAGGGGTTGAATTTTCTTGTTAATAGGTATGGTTGTCTATTTTGCTTGATGAAAAAGGGTTCTTCATAGGTTTCTTGATCTGCTCGATTTGTAATTGGTTTGTTATGGTTGAAAGCTGGAGAAATGATACAAATGTCATTTTAGCTGATGAGATGGGTCTGGGAAAAACAGTGCAGTCAGTATCCATGCTTGGTTTTTTACAGGTTAGCATTTTCTGTTGTAATCTAGTAACATATATTTTCATTTTATTGAATAAACACGGAAAACGGTTCAATTAGTTGCCATGCTTGGTTTTTTACAGATAAAAACTTTTCTGTTTTACTCTTTTAACATGTAACTTTCACATTCATTGAATACACATAATATAATTTATGCTGTTCTTCTGCAGAATGCACAGCAGATCCCTGGGCCATTTCTTGTTGTTGTGCCGTTATCCACTTTGTCCAACTGGGCTAAAGAATTTAGGAAGTGGCTTCCTGATATGAATGTTATTGTGTATGTTGGTACACGTGCCAGCAGAGAGGTGAGTCATAGTTTGACATGTGTTTAGGTTTAACACACAACTTGATTCCCTTGGCCACCACTATCACAGTAATCTAAGTTTGTCAAGATGTGCATGCTACTTCGAATTGCTCATTGGCATTCAAAATTTAGTTGAATTGCATAGTGTAACAATTAAGATTCTACAGATATAACGGCACACCAGTATTATTGATATAAGTTGAAGTGCATGGTAATATATCAAGCTGTAACATTATCAAATTTAAAAAATGTTAATTTCATACGGGTGATAAAAATGGACAAGGGCTTGTATTGGGCGTCTCTCTCTCTCTCTCTTTCTCTCTTTTTTCTTTTTTTCCTTTGCACTTCTTTGGATGGAGGGATGTGGAATTTTGAAGGACAATAGATATAGCATGTTCTGTGGTTTAATAGGGTTGGAAAACAAGGGTTAGAGGGATTGGTTATCATTTCAAACCCGAGTTTTGGAAAACAAAGGATTAGAGGGATTGGTTATCATTTCAAACCCCTGTTTTGTTTTCTCATAAAAAATTAGGGGATAAGAGTTATCCCTCCTTCAATGTCAAAAATATTATTTGGTAAGACTATTTTACCCTAAAGAATGAAATCCTTTTCTATTCCCTTGAAATTTCCAAACATGAAAAATCATTTAACCATTCTTCTCATTTTTTTTTTTGTCTCATGGATTAAAAGACCATCCCTTGCCCTTTCTATTCAAGTAGAACTCCCAACCATAGTGTTGAAAGTCTTTTCTCAGTTCAGGTGTCCAACGATTTTTTTATGGAAAGCTGTTGGTACTTCCTAAAAGCTCCCATATTTTTAGTTGATTAATCTTGGGGCAGAAGGTTGGACTAACCTTGCTATTGTTTGGGTATGCTTTTAGCTTCTCTTCCTCATAAGGAGCGATATAGTGGACTAAATACTTCAGCTTTCTTGATGTGTCTTATGGATTCAGAGTAAGTGATACAAGCATCTACAGGTTGTCTTTTTGATCTGGTTCCTACCCTGATGCTTACAAAGGCATCCATGACTGCTGATGATTGATGAGTTGTGTACTGGTTACTGAAAAAACTCGCCCCCTTTACACTTTCCTATGTTTTACGAGTAGTGCTTTCTTCTCTTTATTAAATTTTGCTATACTGGTGTGATCTTTGCAGTTTGCACTGGTATTTGTAGGTTTTGTTTCAAATTATTTATGGAATTTGTTTTTCTTTTTTCAGGTTTGTCAGCAATATGAATTCTATAATGATAAGAAAGCTGGGCGGCCTATAAAATTTAATGCACTGTTGACTACATATGAAGTTGTTCTGAAGGATAAGGCAGTCCTATCCAAGATCAAGTGGAATTATCTCATGGTTGATGAAGCTCATAGGTTGAAAAATAGTGAGGCACAGTTGTACACATCCCTATCGGTAATGCTAAATATCTAAATAATTGAATTATTCTGCTTGCATATTTTGCTGTGGTCAGCTAATCTTGTTATCATCGGATGGCGGATTTGTTCTTCAGGAATTTAGCACCAAGAACAAGTTGTTAATTACTGGAACTCCTTTACAGAACAGTGTGGAAGAACTTTGGTATTAATTTCTCTCTCTATGATTATTGCTGGTCTTGCAAAATTCAGAAGGAATTTTGTGTTGAATTTGCTCCCTTCCCTTGCATGATGGCCGACTGGATTCTGAAAAATTTAACAATTTCATTTTCTTCTCTCATCTCCTTTTGTTAATTTCTTATATAAATGTGGTTTCTTTTTTTCTCTTTTGATTTCCTTGGCATTGTGATCATTTTGTTACTTGCAAACAGAGTAGTTTCTTTTTATTGATTTTGATGTATTTGTTGTTAAATTTTATTTTTTCCCTTTTTACTGTAATATTTATTCTAATTAAAAGTGGATTGTGTGCTCTTCATTCTCAAGGTTAAGGGTATAACAAAAAATCTGTCTGGCTTGTTTTTGACTTGCTGGTCACAAGTTTCATGATTCTTACTGCTTTGGAACTTGAGGACTATCTGGATTATGTTTTTTAATTGCAAGAAAATACAAATATTATTTTAATGTTTTTTTCTTTTTGTAAACAGTTTTGGTGATCTGTTATCCTTTCCCGTAGCTACAAATCATGCTTGTATCCTCAGCTTGTATGATTTTCTCTGTTTGCTGACTATAACAGGGCTCTGCTTCACTTCCTTGATTCTGACAAGTTCAGGAGCAAGGAAGATTTCGTTCAAAATTACAAGAACCTGAGCTCATTTAACGAAAGTGAGGTATGATTAGAGGTGCTTTTGTTGCACAATCTTCTCCATGTTTATCGTTTATCCAGATATTCATTATCTTCGCTATGAACTGTGGTCATATTTATTATCTTGCAGCTTGCTAATTTGCATATGGAATTGAGGCCTCACATTCTCAGAAGAGTTATCAAGGATGTAGAGAAATCTTTGCCACCAAAGATTGAACGTATTCTGAGGGTTGAGATGTCCCCGCTCCAGAAACAGTGTGTATATTTTCATTTTCTGATGGAGTGTGGTATACTTCTTGATTTTATCTGTTGGTTAACCTTCTTTACAACCTGCTGCTGCTTTTGTATGTATAGGTACTATAAATGGATTTTGGAACGCAACTTTCATGACCTGAACAAAGGAGTTCGTGGAAATCAGGTTGTAATTTCTTTGACGGTTAATTGGAAAGTTTAAGCTTGAAAAGTTATGCATGGACTTTTTCCTGACTTGTTTTCATTTCATGATCTTTTTCATTCGTAACACTATAAAATAGTAGCTTGTCATAAAAATTTTAAGCTTCTGTTTCTCATCCTTTTTCTCCATATCCATTTTCAAATATTCTTGGTAAATGGCTGGGTTTTAGATTGCTAGGACAAAATAAGGATGATTCTGTTTAGTTTTCTTAATCTTGTCAACATCATTTCAAAGTTTATGAACTCCAAACACAAAATGTTCTTGGGGATGGGCAGCAAAATTCTTTGTTTTCCTGGAAACTGTGGCAATTACATGTGTGTTAACTGTCTGAATTCTGAATGGACCCTTCCATTTGAGGTTGCAATATTTTTAAAAATCAACTTTAGTTGTTTTATTGTTGTGATTATTGTTATTGTTGTTGTTGTTGTTAGTGTGTAAAAACTGATACGTGTCTGGGTTTTTTACATTTCAGGTTTCGCTTTTAAATATCGTTGTAGAATTGAAAAAATGCTGCAATCATCCCTTCCTATTTGAAAGTGCAGATCATGGTTATGGTGGGGATTCTGGCATTAATGATAGCAGCAAGTTGGAAAGGATTATTTTGAGCAGTGGAAAGCTGGTTATACTTGACAAGTTACTTGTCAGGTTGCATGCCACAAAACATCGTGTTCTGATTTTTTCCCAGGTTTGTCTTGGAAAAATTTTAGCAGATAGAAATAATGCATGTTAAGCTATAAAGAATATAATGCTTTATGGGGAAAAGCTTTTCTTTGTCACAATAGATAAGCTACGTGTGTTCATGTGTAGTCATGAAGCAGAAAAATAGTTTGAGCTGCATAAGCTACATGTGTTCATATGTAGTCATGAAGCAAAGAATAGTTTGAGCTGCATACTCCTATTTGGCATGCAAGATTTATTCTTCATTTAGGTAAATTTCAGTATGTTTTCAAGGAAGGAAACATGATATTAAGTTCTTACTGGGGTCACTGCCAGGTGGCCCTGAAGATTGCTTTCTGCAACTGTACAGTCATGACGAGATCTGCTTATGTTAATGTTCTGATGCATCTTCTTTTTCAGTTTCTAGTATTACTGTATCTTTGTATACCAAAGTTTTGCACAATTACTATACGCTAGCCATCATCTATAACTTTGCAAAAACCTAATGAACGAGCAATTATATGATTTGACATGTTTTATGGTTTGTTTTTTATTGTTGTTAATCTCTTAGATCTTTTTGTTAGTGTAAAAGTTGGTCTATCTTATGGACATTGCTGGTTATGTGATTAATGAAATGCTATGTTGGTAAATGTTGTAGATGGTTAGAATGTTGGATATACTGGCAGAATATATGTCGCTTAGGGGTTTCCAATTTCAAAGGCTAGATGGTAGTACAAAGGCCGAGTTGCGTCAGCAGGCTATGGATCACTTTAATGCACCTGGCAGTGATGATTTCTGCTTCCTTCTTTCAACTCGAGCTGGTGGCCTAGGCATCAATCTTGCTACAGCTGACACAGTTATAATATTTGATTCAGACTGGAATCCCCAAAATGACTTGCAGGTTCTGAAGACAATGAGATAGATTTTATGTTTTTCTCCTTTTCTCTTTCCTCCCTTTTTTATTTCTTTTTTCTGATTGTGTAATTGTCTATCAGGCAATGAGTAGAGCTCATAGGATTGGGCAGCAAGAAGTAGTTAACATTTATAGATTTGTCACTAGCAAGAGTGTTGAGGAGGATATTCTGGAGCGAGCTAAGAAAAAGATGGTATTTTGCTACAATATATTGTTAACTTTCTTGAATTATTTGCATTTTCATACATAAATATGTGTATTTTTGTGAGCTTATTCTCTGTTTTTCTCAATAGCATTGTGTAAGCTAACTATTTTACTCCATGTTTTGTTTTGCGTGTTCCTTTTAGGTTCTTGACCATTTGGTGATCCAAAAATTAAATGCGGAGGGTAGATTGGAAAAGAAAGAAGCAAAGAAAGGGAGTTACTTTGATAAAGTAAGAAAATGTTGAGAAGATTGTTCTAATTTTCACCTTTCTCTATATTTGTATAAATGAGCTTCAAGGCTATTTATTTTGGCTATCAGCTGTGGATTGAAAACTTTCTAATCTGATTTTCATATAGTATTTTCACATCCTTCTATTTGTAGTGTTAGTCTATTATTATCTTTTGGCATCAATTCTCATGCAAAATTTTCATTCCGTAATTGCAGAATGAGCTTTCTGCAATTTTAAGATTTGGTGCAGAGGAACTGTTTAAAGAGGATAGAAATGATGAAGAGAGCAAGAAGAGACTATTAAGTATGGATATTGATGAAATCCTTGAAAGAGCGGAGAAGGTTGAAGACAAGGAGGCTGGGGGAGAGGAAGGGAATGAATTGTTGAGTGCTTTTAAGGTAAGGAAATGATTATTGCTAGTCCCGATGCTTTGAATCATGCTGCTGCTTCTATTTCCTTGCTATTATATCCAATTTTCTACTGCATCTGCAATTGATGATGAAGAGCATAGAAGGGGTGCTGTGTGATTAACTTTTCCTCTGATATGTGCATATATATAGGTTGCCAATTTCGGTAGTGCTGAAGATGATAGGACTTTTTGGAGTCGTTGGATAAAACCTGAAGCAGTTGCTCAAGCTGAAGTATGAAATTGTTAAGTTTTTATTCACATCAATTGGGAGTGGTCGTTTATATAAATATTTATACTTTCCGATTTAGGAAGCTTTGGCCCCTCGTGCTGCAAGGAACAACAAGAGTTATGCTGAGGCGAATCAATCTGAGAGAAGTAACAAAAGGAAAAAGAAAAATTCTGAGCTTCTGGAACCACAAGAGCGAGTGCATAAACGTCGCAAAGCAGATTATTCTGCTCTTTCAGTCCCAATGATTGATGGAGCATCTGCGCAAGTGAGGGAATGGTCTCAAGGAAATCTGTCCAAGAGAGATGCATTACGCTTTTCTCGTGCGGTATTGTTCCAACAAACATTTTGAGGATTTTAGGTTGTCCAAAGAAGTGTGTGTATATATATATATATATATATTTTTTTTTTTTTTTCTGGGATAAGAGGATTCCTATTCTTATTTAGTTTATTATTCTACTATTTTCTGATTACACCATCAAAAAAATTTGATGTTATTGTTGCTTTTTATTATTAATATTATAGTTATTATTATGCTGAAGGAATTTGCTTTTGAATTTTGTTAAATGCTGCATCTTTCAATTGAATTAATATTACTAAAAGATTGATGCTTTCATCATTTTCGTAAATTTCACTGCTGCAGTTTTTATGTCATTTTTGCTTGGTAATTTAGTCTGTTTATCAATAGATCTCTACTCGTCTTTAATTCAACCTTTTATTCAGTTATCTTCTGACTTAATTTCAAGAATATTTTTACACTAGTTAGAATATGTCAGTTTTTCTCCATCATTGATCTGTTTTACTTGTCATATTATCTGTTTTGTTATGCTTCACAATGTTCCTGTCATGACTAATTGGGTACTCACAGAAAGATGGTCCAGACCCAAAAAAATTTGCAATGGCTACTTGGAATATGATGATGAGCCTTTGTGATTGTCCCAGTGGTTAGGCTCAGTGATGTGTTTATGGCCCCATTCAATATTCATATAACATCATTATAGTAAAGTTAGAGGTTTTATGGTCAATCATTGGAATTGTGGCTGGATACTACTTAAGTGTATGTATATTTTTGCAGGAGAAAAAATTGTGATTAAAATTGGGGGAATTGTTTGATGAATTTTACGATATTGGACATCAGAAGTGCTTTATTGTTCTATTTGATTGAGGTTCCTGCATCAGTTGGCCATGCATTTTGATGCATGGATGACTATGTTTGGAGTCTAGCATAGAATTCTTGTTAGTGTGGTGACTTCAATTCAAATGACCTGCAAGTCTTATATCTTGGATTTCCTTATTCATTTTTCTTTTTTATTTTTTCCCCTATAATAGGTTGTGAAATTTGGGAATGCAAACCAAATAGACTTAATAGTTGCAGAGGTTGGTGGATCAGTGGCAGCAGCTCCCCCTGATGCACAGATTGAGCTTTTTGATGCTCTGGTAGATGGTTGCAAAGAAGCAGTTGATGGAGGAAATATGGACCCAAAGGTATTATTTGTTCGAGAAGTACTTTTCTGATGAATCCTAAGCTATTCATTATTTAAAATGGTTTTCGAGCTTTTCTAAATAATCTCTAATGGTGATTACCTATAGGGTCCTTTGTTGGACTTTTTTGGCGTCCCTGTGAAGGCTAATGATTTGCTGAACCGTGTTCAAGAACTTCAGCTACTAGCAAAGCGAATTAGTCGTTATGAGAACCCCATTGCACAATTTCGAGTTCTAATGTATCTCAAACCTTCAAACTGGTCTAAGGGTTGTGGCTGGAACCAGAGTATGTTTGTACCCATAATTTTTTTTCTGTTCATTGGTAACCAACATTTTTCTTTTTTTTTTTGGTTGACTTATTACATTATCTTTTTAGTCGATGATGCAAGACTGCTCTTGGGAATACATTATCACGGATTTGGCAATTGGGAAAAGATAAGGTTAGATGAAAGGCTTGGCCTCTCAAAGAAGATTGCTCCAGCAGAACTACAGCACCATGAGACCTTCCTGCCACGTGCTCCAAATTTGAGGGACCGTGCAAATGCACTTCTGGAAATGGTAATGGATTACAGCAAATTAAAAGGAAAGTTGGCTGCATCTGAATCCCAGTCAACCACTAAGGCCCTGTATTGGGATTTGGGAGGCCATACCATTATGGAAGAGCATCATTTTAGATGCTGTTGAAAATGCCTTATAGTTAATGTTTTTGTGTTTTTTTTCCTTTTAAATCCTGCCATTTAATTGTTGTTTTTGAGTAGTGACTAAAACATGCTGAATTTGGTTTTTAAACCCTCTCATTCTTAAGTATGAGAATCTTGGTTTTGCTGTGTTTTTTCATTCCATGTGCCATCTGGTATACATTTTCTTTTTGCCATTATGCTTATATTATGTTCACCTTTCTCATTGCCTCTTATCATTTGAATGGTGACAATCATCATAGCTATGTGGAAGCCATTAACTTGCTTCCTGTTTTTGCAGACTGATTGTTTTGATGTTTCATATTACTTGATTATTGATAAGGTCGTAAATAATGGCAGTAAATTCCGTGTTCTATATTGATATTATTTGTATGAGTACTTATTCTTATTTTTGTTCACTAAGGAACTTTCTGTTGTTGGTGGGAAGAGTGCCAATGCTAAGGTGGGTCGTAAGGCTTCCAAGAAGCAGAAGGAAAACGTTGTCAACATCTCTGTATCTCGCAGCAGGGTCAAGAAAAGAAAACCTGGTTCTTCTATGGTTGGTGTCCATATGGGAAAGAATCGACCTCAGAAACCTCAGAGAGCTGAGCAGTTGGTGAAAGAGGAGGGTGAAATGTCAGATAATGAGGAATTATGTGAACAGTTCAAGGAAGTGAAATGGATGGAATGGTGTGAAGATGTCATGGTTGATGAAATTAAAACCCTTAGACGCCTCCAAAGGCTTCAAACAACCAGTGCAGACCTTCCAAAGGAAAAGGTACATTTGTGATAGCTTTTTAATTCTATAGTATCTAGGTTATTTTTATGTACACTTGAAGTATGTGATTCTACCTTTTCTCCAGGTGCTTTTGAAGATTCGGAATTACCTACAGCTTATTGGGCGGAGGATAGACCAAATTGTTTTAGAATATGAGGAAGAGTTTTATCGGCAAGACAGTACGTGTTATTTCCAAGTTTAATTAGCTGAATTGGTTTGCACTTCAGTTCGTTCTTGTAATTTCTGTCTCTTAATTGCCTTTAATTTAATATGCTCTTTCAGGGATGACTATGCGATTATGGAACTATGTCTCTACCTTTTCAAATTTATCAGGGGAGAAACTTTATCAGATTTATTCTAAACTTAAGCAGGAGCAGGAGCAGGAGGAAGCAGGGGTTGGACCCTTCCACATGAATGGTTCTGCATCTGGTACAGTGGACAGAGATGGTGATGCCAATTATTTTCCTTTGACACGCCACGTTGAGAGGCAAAGAGGGTACAAAAACATGAATGCCTATCAAATGTCAGAATCAATTCAAAAAGGTCATGATAATGGGAAATTTGAAGCATGGAAACGGCGGAGAAGAGCTGAAGCTGATGCTCATCCCCAACTTCAACCGCCCTTGCAAAGACCAACTAGTAATGGTAACCGTTTAACGGATCCTAATTCATTGGGGATTCTTGGGGCTGCACCATCTGATAGTAGGCTTTTTAATAGCGAGAGACCTTTTCGGATGCGTAAAACTGGTTTTCCTCCAAGACAGAATTTCTCATCAGGGATAAAGTAGTAGTAGCATTTTGATGGAAGAAGAGCGGCTGATCGAAAACTGATTTCTGTGGCTTTCTCGGGTCGCAACATTGCATTAGCCATTGGCCATACTGTGGAATTCTTTGTCTACATCAAAATAAGAACTTTCAGCATCCTCTCTGTTTTATATGTAGCTGATCACAAGCTTTCCGTCAGATGGGCAATTTTCATCTGTGAAAAGGCGGCTGAGAAGAAGACCAAACTTGATTAACATGAGCAAGGTGCATCTTGCAGCAATTTTTTTGTCCGTTAGGAAATGAGTCCAGTAAATTGTTTACGTATATAGTGAAGAATTAGTGGAAAGGAATTTTAGCGTCTAATTCAATTTGAAATATACATACATGAGCTGGACAATTTACATGTATTCTGCCATGTGGGAATTGTACATTATCAGTTTTGCGTAGCTCCGAACTCTCGTTTTCCCCTTGTTTCCAATTCTGAAAGAATGTTCAGGCTTGGTTCCTTCGTCATTTCTTATGAAATAATGTATATTCTTGAGCCTATTACCGAAACTATTCATTTTGCATCTCAACCCGTAAACCTAGGTGCTTTGTAGTGGGGGACAACGTTGTGTAGAATGATTAAAATGTTTTTATGTTTGCTTCCTTAAATTACAGTAGAATTGTAGTATGCTTGATGATCGGCAGGACAACGGTGATGGGAATAAATACTTGCACTGCCATATACTTGCACTTTCAGAAGGAATCATTTCAGGCACGTAACGACAAGGACCAAAAATGCTAATTCAGCTCATATTTTATTGCCTCTCGGTGTTAACTTGCTTTGTATTTATAAACCTGACTGATGAATGGCTGCTTGTTTTATTAATGGCACTAATTATTGTTTGATACTTGGTAAGGAATGGCTGCTTCATGTAGATATACTTGAAATTTTCACACTTTCTTTTGTGGTTAGAACATGAAAGATGTCAAACGAACACTTCTCCAAGTTTACGCCAAAAAAGGGTATCTTTTTTGTCGAAGAATTGTGAAGTCCAAGCAGGGTCAAACTGGAGATAAAAACAAACAGCTGGGCTCATAAACTGTATTGAGGAGTGAAGAAGATGAAAGTATTGTGTGGTCTAAATTCACGCAAGGGAAGTTGTGGTTGAAAGCCCTTTTATCGCATTATCCTTCACATTGCTTTCTCCACCTCATAATGCTGCCTTCCAAAAGCTATGTATCAGTATGCTCCGACAAACTAACCTTAATTATTTTATTATTATTATTTCCCCTATTAATAATTCCTCTCTTTTACTTCATCGTCCAATATTTTATCCTATTTTCATTTTTTACTTTCTTTTTCTGCTTAATTCATTATATGCCATGGAAATAGGTTTATAGTTGGTTTAGCATCGCAGTTGGAAATTAAAAAAGCTCCCTTTTTTTCTTAAATAAAAAAGTTATTTTAGATTATGTTGAAAAAATCAGTTTAAAAAAGGTTGTTTTAAACACTCTTAGATTGAAATTTTATTTTGCAGTATTTCACGAGATTGATTGGTTCCTAATCAAGCAGCTATTCACATTGCCTTTAATCCAGTATTTCACGAGAGAATTAAATACATCGAGATTGATTGTAATTTTGTTCGTGAAAAGGTGTAATAAAAGTTAATATCAACAGAATATATCCGAATTGGAGAACAATAAAGAGATATCTTCACTAAAACTCTAAATGAAAATCGAGTTGATTATATATGTAACAAGTTGGACATAATTAATATTTATGCTCCAACTTGAGGGGAGTGTTATAGATTATAAAAAATAAATATGTTAATATAAAAAGTAAATATTGATAGATATGTTAATTACTTAATCTTAAAAATTGTATAATTATATGTTTGATTTTTCTTCTGTTTAGATATTGTCTCTCATGTATAAATATATGATAATCATATAATTATATGTTTGATTGTTCTCATATGTTTTGTGATTAATAAACTAATATTTATCACTAAATCTTCTCACTTAGAATTCATGAATTTAGAAAATAGATGGGACAAAGTTTACCAAAAATGCGAGGTCGAAAATGCAAATATGAAAAATAAATAAACAAATGGAAAGCTGATGTGGACAGAGATGTATCGAAGTCCATTAAATCCTGGCCGCAAGATTCCGATTGGTTCACTCATATCTGCCACGTGTATTCACAGATAGGCCCATGGGATACTGATGAGCACTCTCCCGCGCTCTTATAAAAAACCGAACTCTCTGTTTGGCTTTTACTCTGCCAAAAAGGCAAAAGAGGCAGAATCTCGGAGAGCCACTTCTCTGCTATCTTTGGATCACTGGTAAATCTTCAGCATTTGTTCCACTCTCTATTCTCTTTCGTATCTGCAAAAGAAGTATGGTCTTATTTTGATTCTTTGTGACTTTCTGTCTTCGGGATTTGCTGCTTTTGCTTTCTTCTTCCACTTGTATTGATAGTTGAGTGGCCGAGGCCGGAGTGCCTCTTTTACTGCAACAATTGGGGAATGAGATTCACACCTTTCTCCTCTTGTCCATCTCCTTTTCCAAAGTGTTTTCTTTTTAATTGCATAATAATACATTAAAAGAAAACTAAAATTGAATTATTGTTTTGTTTAATACAACTTAAAATATGGATTTTTATTAAGATTCATGTAATTCTGGTTAATTCATAATTAAAATTCATTTTCTCTTATTTCTTAAATTATTTAAAAAGGAAGAATTTATTAAACGGGACTAGATATCACGTTGGCCTTTAAGGTGACAAGACAGGCAATTATTCTCCATTTATTTTGTCTAATATGAACATTTGTAATTGTTTTAATAAATTGGAAATAAGTATAAAGGGATCTACACAAATCTGCAAATAATAGTAAGTTAAAGTAAATATTTTTAAATAATTATAAATATTTGTTAATTATTACTATTTGTCAAAGTTATTCAGTTGATAATATAAGAAGATGAGTAATTGGGAGAAAATTTTTGATGTGAGAATTTTAGTAAAAAGAGACATGGTTATGCAATTCTTGTAGAATTCATTTCAAATCATATTAAATTTAATAGGAATTGATTTTATTTATGATCAATTTCACATAAGAATTGAATTTTAGTTTTGTTCAAACCAAATAGGAATTGAACCAAATTTTTTATTTATAAAAAAAATAGAAAAACAATCAGCTGGCATAATCTTTTTAGCTTAAATCATTTGTAAACTTATTCTCGCTTGGATATGAATATGTTCACTTTTTCTTTCATATTTTTACTGTAGCTATGTGGTTCTTGATTGTCAATTGATGTGCTACCATTTTTGTTTGATATTTTTCTTACTGTGGAAAAATAATAATAACAATAATTTAAGTATGAGCTTTGATGTCCAATTTTAAAGCGAATATGCTTGTATAGAGAATAAAAGTAATAAAATGAAAGTCACTCAAAGGTTAGCTAGTTTGGTTAAGGGTTTGGGAATGAAATTTTGGCTACCTTTTGGTTTTTTGTTTTTTATGGTTATTTTTTTTTAAGAAGATGAAGAGTTGAATGATACTAGCTTGATTTGCTAATAGTTTCTGTATTTGCATACTGATATTGTTATGCAAATGGTTTCCTAATATTTTGACTATAATGATATGTTTTTAACTCACACGATTTAAAGTTTGGAGGATTAAGATTGATTCACTCCCTTCCTGCATTTTCTAGTGAAGGTGTTTTGAGGCTGCAAAGCATCAGGAACCCATTGAGAATCAGCTTGGTCAATTTTTTTGAAGGGAAAGATGGACTACGTCTATGGACCAGGAAGGAACCATCTTTTCGTTCCGGGGCCTGTTAATATTCCGGAACCAGTTATTCGAGCAATGAATAGGAACAATGAGGATTACCGTTCTCCAGCTGTTCCTGCTTTGACTAAGACTCTTCTTGAGGATGTCAAACAGATTTTCAAGACTACTACAGGAACTCCATTTCTTATCCCAACCACAGGTATTGTATTCATTTATACAAAGGCATAACTGATCTGAAACAAGCCATTAAGCTATTGAATCTGTTAATTGGTTTCTCTGCTGTATAATTTTGACCATAATTTCATTTACGTTGGCAATCTAATGTGGAAAGTCTCGGCTACATTGAATACATCAATTTATTGTTAAACTAGAACATGGGATGTTTTATAACTGTGTTGTTTCCATACACCATTCAAATAACCAGTTTTATGATCTGCTACACAGCCTAAAAGGGCTGGTTATATACTTATATATCGTTTGCAGCCTTCTGGAGTGTTTTTCTGTGATCTTCCAATCATAAAAGGGCAACCTTACTATTGCACCAAGGCTTGTCATCAATAGCTTTCAAATTTTTGTCAGGGCATATCATCTTAGGGAAGGAAAAAAAATGATGGGCCTTTTTTTCATGTGTTCTGCTAATCATAGTTTGTTTTTAGTTGATATTTTTGTTTTGCTTCAGGTACTGGTGCATGGGAGAGTGCACTTACCAATACATTGTCTCCTGGGGATCGTATTGTATCTTTCCTGATTGGACAATTCAGTTTGCTCTGGATTGATCAGCAGCAGCGTCTTGGCTTCAATGTTGATGTCGTTGAAAGTGAGTGGGGTCAAGGTGCCAACCTTGACATTCTGGCGTCAAAACTGGCAGCAGACACCGCACACACTATTAAAGCTGTTTGCATTGTTCATAATGAGACAGCAACTGGAGTTACCAACAATTTGGCAAAAGTGAGAAGAATACTTGGTAAGCATATGCTCAAAAGATTTTCAGTTGATGATCCTTCTGATATGAAACTGTAGGCATGTTAATATTCCTTGCGTTATGAAACCTTTATAGCTCTCATATGGTTCTTATGCATGAGGCTAGATTAAATGTATATATTTTTATTCCAAGTAGCGAAAATATGCAGTTGGAGATCATTTAAACTTTTGGGGTTTGCTAGTTTCATTTTTTTTTCCAATTCACATCCCTGTTGTTCTCAGTTCCAATGCCTCATTTAACTTGGGTTTTGATATTATACAATAGGTGATCTCATGTTTGTTTTAATTATTCTCAGATGACTACAGGCATCCAGCTCTCTTTCTTGTTGATGGAGTGTCCTCCATATGTGCTCTTGATTTCCGTATGGACGAATGGGGGGTAGATGTGGCTTTAACTGGCTCTCAGAAGGCACTTTCCCTTCCTACTGGCATGGGAATTGTGTGTGCAGGTCCCAGAGCTCTTGAAGCAACTAAAACTGCAAAATCAGTTCGGGTTTTCTTTGACTGGAACGACTACTTGAAATTCTACAAACTTGGAACATTTTGGCCATACACCCCATCCATCCAATTGCTCTATGGACTTAGAACAGCTCTGGATCTCATTTTTGAGGAAGGACTTGACAATGTGATTGCTAGGCATGCTCGTCTGGGCAAAGCAACAAGGTGAGCCATTTTTCCTTATGTGATTGATATGTTCATCTAAATGATACAATAGTGCAGTACACACATATCCTCCTCAAGGGCACCTTTTCCTTTATTGAGTAAATTAGATGAGGGATTGATGCAAATGATATGTCTCAAATCTTATAATGTAGACTTGCTGTGGAGGCATGGGGCTTGAAGAACTGCACCCAAAAGGAGGAATGGTTCAGCGACACAGTAACTGCTGTTGTTGTTCCTCCATACATTGATAGTTCGGAAATTGTTAGGAGAGGATGGAAAAGATACAATTTGAGCTTAGGTTTGGGTCTCAACAAGGTTGCAGGGAAGGTATTCAGAATAGGGCACCTTGGCAACCTGAATGAGGTAATCTTCATTTTTCATATGTTTCAATTTGTTATTACATGTTGCAATTCTGTGTTTTACTGTATCCCTTTTTTTTAGTTTATCTTAGAATTCTTGAAAAGTGTTGAAATTATAAATCACAGGAGACAAATGTTAGAAGGGTTGCTTGCTTGACAGAATTTCATTTGTACTTGGTAATTTTCAGTTGCAATTGTTGGGTTGTCTTGCTGGAGTGGAGATGATACTGAAGGACGTAGGTTACCCAGTTAAGCTGGGAAGTGGAGTAGCAGCAGCATGTGCTTATCTGCAGAACAACACCCCTCTAATCCCTTCCAGGATTTAATTCATCTACCATCCATCCATATAATTGTTTTTCCTTTATTTTTTTTTTCCTTTTCTTTTTCGCTACTCGCTTTAAGCAATTCTGTAAAAAAAATATGTATAATTTGTTTTTTTTGTGCTCGTACTCTGGAGGATCAAATGATCTCCTCTATAAAGCTTTGCTTTGCAGTTATCTTGTACCTGAAACGCTGTCAAGCGCAATCTAATTTCTATCTTCTTTTTAATAATTTTACGGAAATATATATATATTTAATGAAAAATTAACACACAATCGAGTAACAGTTAAAAATACTTTAATCTATATATTTTTTTAAAAAAACAGATGGGTAAAATTTTTTAATAATGATAAAAATTCAATTACTAAATAACTATTTATTTAAAATTTAACAAACAGAATATATGAAATATATTTAAAAATGATAAAAAAATAAAGATAAAACATAAATTCATTTGAACAAAATTTTGTAGCTCCCATTTAAATAAAAAATTAATTTGGTCAAAAGTCGTTGGCCCAAAATTTATGAGTTGATTGGGCTTAAATGGGCCCTTTTGAAGACGAAGCAATTAACTCCTGAACGTTAGTTTGGAATCCATTATACATCATACATCGTCTTCTCGACCTTACTGGTTACTGGTTAGGGGTGTTCCAGAGACGCCACCCCGCCTCGCTGCAAACCGCTTTGACTCCTCTGCCGCCTAGATCGCCAACAGCTTACTTTGCCCGGCCGACCTTGCTACTTTCGCCAGCCGTAATAATGACCACTCGAATCGCTCCTGGTGTGGGAGCGAATTTGCTGGGCCAACACTCGGCTGAGAGGAATCAAGACGCCACCGCTTACGTTGGCAATCTTGATCCTCAGGCGACTGAGGACTTTCTGTGGGAGTTATTTGTTCAAGCAGGTCCTGTTGGTATTTTTTTTTTTTTTACATTTTTCTTTTTTCACTTGCCTTGAATTTGATTTTTTTTTTATTTAGTTAACCTCTTTATAAGTTGTATTCTTATCGTAGTTAATGTGTACGTTCCGAAGGATAGAGTAACAAATCTTCATCAAGGATATGGATTTGTTGAATTTCGGAGCGAAAAAGATGCTATGTAAGTCTGAAGTCTCTACTCACTGGGCACTTGCTTTTCTTATTGGGTATGCTTTGATTCTATGTTGGAGACTATTGCTACACGTTTAGTTCATCCCGTTGATTGCTTATCGCACAGCAGGTTGTGTTTTTTTTTTTAATAAAAAAAGGATAAGAGTCATAGAGACTGTGTTTGATCGCTAGATAGACGGTCAAATTCGGAAACAGATTTCTTGATGGAGGAAGCAACCTATCGATGGGGTGAACAGAGGGAAGTGATGATCATGTTGACTTCTGAGTTTCAATGGGCAGTAAAGTGGGAAAGCATTTGATGAAGCTGCGAAGGAGATTGTGAAAATAAGGAAGATGTGGTGAAAACGAGCTCCTTTGAAGATCAGTTTGCATTGAATATAATTCGACCGACCTTTTGCAATCGCCAAATCAATTGCTAGGATTGCAGCACGACCATGGATAACTAAAGTTACAGATTTTTTTTTTCTTAAAATAATTATTAAGCATATTAGCCGATTTTAATTTAAATCTAACATATATCAGATATTAAATTCAATCCTGTTGCCCAATATAAGTTGGAAAGACGACATTGTAGTGAATTCGACTAGAAATGGGAAATGGACATTGAATAGCAAATGCTTGTTAACATTTTTTGCAGGTTATTATTATTATTATTATTTTAAAATGACTTTTCTTTTGAAGTTTTTAAAAATTTTAGAAATTTTATATTTAATTTTTTTTAAAAACTTAAAAAGGAACAAATACTATTTTCCAAATTACTTAAAAATAAAATATATTACAATTTTCTTCTTAATTTTGAAAATAAACTTAATATTATTGAACTTTGAACTAAGCTCCTGTACTTTATTTCAAAGGTCAAATAAATTCAATTTAAAATTTTAAACTAATTACATTCTTGTACTTTTGTTAAAGAACATAATATCATATTATTTTTTATAATTTAAAATATCAAAAATTTAATATTTTAATTTTAAAAAATATAAATATAATAAATAATTTTTAAAATTAAAAAAATAAAATTTTATTATATAAAAATAATTTTATTATTAAAAAATAATATTATATTAAATGAAGACTTGATTGAAGTTACGCAACGCAACAGTCAACATTGTCAGAAAAGCTTACAGCAAATAGCGTGTATAATAAATTGAGTGAAACTCCACTAAGCTCATGATGTTGGCAAAATAATTTTTCAATTTCTTCTCTTCCTGAAATGACAAATTTGCCGAACTTGTTGCATGCCCCAACCACTGGGGGAATGGAGACTCAGAAAAAGAGAACATCTCTAATACATTAATCAATCCAAAATTCTTTTTTTGAAAAAAAAAAAAAACGAAAGATCCAAGAAGATGCAACTTGAGCAATGCAATGGTATCCATTTGATCAACATGCGATGCCTGACTCCTTAGCAGGCAAAACCAACTTATGTTGTTTGTGAAGGACCAACTCTCATTATGGTTTTCAATTAAGCACACTGGATACTCTTGCTTCCTCCATGTCATTTACCATCCAGTATGGTGTGAAACTTGCAACACCATCTACCCTCCAACTTAACAGATGGAGTTTAAGGGACTTCCCTCCGGAATATGCTGCAAAGGATCCATGGCTTGTTAACCACGCGAATCTTAAGCAGACAACCTAATTCAATAGAATAAGGCAGAAAATATCCAATGCAAGGGGCGGCAGGACTTGAAAATTTAAAGGAAAAAAGAGGCACCTCTTTCTTATCATTTTCCCAGGCAAAAAAGGCCCCCTATTTTTTAGTATTTCTAAACAGTTCTCTAGATGTTAATAAAATTGGGTTGACAGTTCATATAAATGAATTTAAATGTAATTCAACTGGTCATAAATTGATGAACAATAAAAACAAATGATGAGCTCAGAAAGAGGATTCTCGACTTACAAGAAATTATGAAATTTCTCAGGTCAGAAGTTCATCTAACTTGCATTGCTGGAGGATGCCTTTTTTCTTCTCTTTTTCTTGGGCTTTACAGCATCCTTCAAAGTCTTCTCTCCACTTATTTGAGGCTCAGTTCCAGATGCATCAGTAGCTAGTTCAGTATCTTCAGCTATTTCATCTTCCTTAATTGGAGTGCCCTTTTGCTCAGCTCCTTTTTGTCTATTGGGTGTTGATATCCCTGCATGTTTCATCCCCATTAAAAGTCAGCCCTCTCACTCTGTAAACTGAAATTGACAGAACTCAAGATACAAAGCAATGCAACCAGGATGTGAACTACAGTTTTATGGCTCCTCCCCACCCCCTCCCCCCCGTCCCAAGCAAAAAAAGGGATCAACGTTAAGTTAACTAAAAATTCCCTTTGCTACCAAGTTCTGCTTCTGACTATAACCTTTCAAATTTATACCAACAACAATAAGCAGCATAAATTACATGAAACAGGAAATAAGTAAACTAATTTCTTGTACTTCAGAAGCCAAAATATACAAGTTGCATACCACATGAAGCTAGAGAATCTTTCAGGGAGCCGGAATCAACACCCCTCGAATAAGGATCCCTAAGACAGGAAAAAAAAATATTATTAAGCAAAGCATGGAAAATGGGAGCCTTTCAATGAGCCAACTGACATACAATCACAAGCTTTCAAGAACCTAAGTCTCAGAATCAATAAGTCCATTCCACCAAATTTTGATATGTAGTATATCTGTACATGGCAGCTAAAATTATTTCATTTTGTACCTTCAGGCACTTAAAAATGAATCTACAAGCTACCCATATGCTGATAATGGAATGAATCATATGACATAATTAACTTGCACCTATTCATTTGCTTCCAATTGCCAAGGCCCCCCATTTCAGCTCAATAACAACCAAATTAGGTCAAGAAAACCATTGATTCTGCGTACTTGTGTTAGCACACAAATTGTATATATAAGAAACCAAGCAAACAGTAATATTTTTTTATTGGTTTAAAAACTGGTGATGCAGTAATTTACACAGTTTGACCTCCAGATTCTCTCATTGCAACAAAACCAACCCAAACCAAACCATGCACACTGTTACAATTTTGATGGTGGTCTCCCACCATATAAACTAAAATGAGTTCAAAAGATATAGTCAGCTTTCTGTAATACTTCCCTTGCAATAGATGTTTGATAAAACTACTTCCATATCAATCAATACCTTTTTTTCAGGAACCATTTAAATTAATACACACAGCCACATAAAAATAATGCCAAGATCCCTATAAAAATTTTCACTCTCGAATCCTAGGTAAGCTAGCTTAACAAAATCCATACCTATACTGTTAACACGATAATCTTCATTATAAAGGAAAATAATTTTTTTAACAAACTAGAGGGGAAAAAAAGAACACAAGTTAAACTCATAATTATGGCTCTAAAAGATGGGTGCAATGCCTTAGTTTTCGCTTCTAAAAATGGTTCTTAATATTTGACAATGAATTATTATACTGGAAAGGCCAACAAAATACCAGCTTGAAGGCCCACCAAGGAAATTTGTAGCATTGCCCTCTCGGCAACTAGTTCCACCTTGTTCAGATGACCTCAAACCACCATCTGTGTCATTACTTTGGCTGGTACAGCTTTCCTCAGACACTAGCTTCAATCTCTCCATCTGGTATTTTGACAATTCACTAACGCCCTTTTGCATGAAAGATTTACTTTCATGCTCTCTGACATCACCACCAGATGTGCTAACATTGACAGCAACAGAAGTAGAGTGGCGCTTGATTTTGCGTAATGCTCTCTCCGTATTGTATGCCTCAACCTACATCAAATTGTACGCAAGACGGGGAGAAAATTTAGTGGCTAAAAGCTGCTAGAAGCAAGACCTAAAAGAGCATCATCATTCCATACCAATTGGGCTGCTAAAGGTATAAAAAGACCACCACATGAAATTGAAAAGCATCCCTCTCATTTCTTGAAGTAAAGAAAACTCAATTTGATTTCACTTTCTTTTATTCTCCCCTTTCAACAAGACCTTTAAGATATATGTTAATATCAGTGAAAAATGCTACATGGTATCAGAAAATATAATACCTAACTTGGTGAGGTAAAGGGTTGCATTCTGAGTACTAAACTGAAGGCATTTGTTGCATTCCTAAGAGCGTACTGAACCAAAATTTGTCCAGCATATAATAACATATTTGCACAAAGTTAGCCCTTAACCAGACAAGTTTTTATCCACACTATTTAAATTCATCTGCAAAAGACCTCTTAACTTTGCTCTCACCTCTAACAGGACTCATGAGTACAATTACAATTATCCCATGTTGACTCGTTGAAAAGAGAGCCAACAACTAAGTTGGAAATGGCTAGAAACTAACTGTGTTCAAAGCATCAGTTTCTTAGGCTGCATATGCTGATAGTAGACCCTTTCTTTGTGACAAAATAGTAGGCTTGATGTGTCGCATTCTAAAGCTGCTAGAAAATATTGAAGCTCCCCAATCACAGCTTCCACATCACATTCATTCAGTCATGATTGACAACATGAGATATTCCAAAAAAGAGATAAAAATAAATACGAAAAAAGAGAATGTTAATTAAGGCTAGTAGGGAGAGAATTAATCGACACAGACTCAACTCTGGATAGTAAAACTCTGAATGGAAGAGAAGGGGGTGATGATGGGTGATTGGAAAGGGATACAGAGGCAGAGGTCAAGCATGAAAGAAAATATTAAGTGCAAAAAAATTCATAAAACCTCAGCTTACTGCATTTAAACTTTAAAACCATTATGGAATTAAAAAAATCCCAGTTTGTTCCTTCTTTGATATATAATATCCTAGCATCCAATCATAAATGTAGTTTTGGTACTTTGCATAGAAATCATTATTCTTTTCAACTTCAGTTAATCAAGTGGTTAAGATGCAAAAATGGCACCTCAACTTCCAGAAGACTTTTGCATAGAAGAAACTCACAGCATCTTTTATCTTCTTTGTTATGGACTCAGCATTCCTGGATGCAATTCGCAAACATCGCATTATGTCACTCTGTGTCACACCCTCTCCTCCAGCTTTCTGAATAGCACAAATATCACCATTCGCATTCACTGTAACAGTCATTCTCCCCCCCATAACAGTTTCCTCACTATGGGTTGGATCTATCACCTACAATGAACTCATTTAGATTAAATCAGCTGGTAAATTAATAACATGAGCTCTACAGGATTCCACAAACAATTAATAAAAAAAAAAAATTAAAATATTGTAGAAAAAATTTTTACCCACCATGGTGTGCTCACTGTTGAAAAATGCAAAAGTTACTGCTATAGGAAGATGATGCACTATCAATGGAAGTGGTTCTCTCACCTGCCAGAATAGAACAAAAAGAATAAAGTGAACATATAAACACGTCCAAATGCATCTAATGAGCAAGCACTAACCTGCTGCTATATGCTACAAAGTCTGTGTAAGATAGTAGTAAAAAAGGAATGTTAGAGCATTTCAGCTTAGCGATAACCAATAAAAAGGACACTAAACTCCTCTGCCCCATAGAAATCATTACACTCATTTTGCATACCAAATGTGTCAATAAGAACATAGTAGCAGTCCATAACATTAGAGACTCTAACACTCCAAACTGTAGGAATGTATTCCTGCATGGCATCAAGCAGTTGAAGTAAAAATCTATTTGATTGTCAAAGGGAGGGAAAAGCTTGACCATGATCAGAGCTGATAGTTTTCAGCCGAACGAGCAACTTAAATATTAAAAAACAGTGACATAAGGTCTTGAGGACGTGTATTATGAAAATGTGTAACCTCAGGTGGATGTACTATCACTTGCTGACCATCTTCTCCTCCTAATGTGCATTCTGGCCTCCGAAATGTCAAGAGAGCAGCTAAAGCAGCAATATTGGCAGCATCAACAAGGTTCCTGTTTCCAAAACATGCAAACACATAAAAATAGCATTAACAACTAACAAATATTTAGCATTAGCAAAACAATAAATTAAATAAAATCTACAGGAAAACCTAGCAAAAGAAAATATGAAGAGAAGTGAAACAATTACAGCTTACCCCCCATTGTCTAAGATGTGAAGATCAATTCGGATGGCCCATACTAACTTCCCAGCAAGGACACAAAGTGATTCTGTATCCACTGCCCTGCTTTCCCTGCAGATCAATTAAAATAGTTAGGTTATATCCTGTTTATGTATGTGTGCATGTGCACTCAGGTTCTTCTTGTATACTGTTCTAACTGTATCCTCCAGTAAAGATGTCTAAATATAATGAATATGAATTATCAAACAGCAACAGATCATTAATATATCAAAATTTGTAATAAATCTGTAATGCATTCTGAGAACCCAGCCCTCAACATTTAAAACATTTCCAGTTACATATCCAATTCCATTCAATTGATCCAAGTTAAACATAAATCACCTTAGACCACGATCGATTATTCGGCCCAACTCCACTGCAGATTCTCCTGGACGGCCTGGCTCAAATGAAGGATCAGCCATGGGCGAGAACTCTGTAAAAATTGAAAGTGACCCTTCATTTGGTCGGTCTCGATAAGGTTGAACCAGCTGACTCGTCACAAAACCCATTACATGAGTCTGGCCTAGCTGCACCTCCGATGACCCATCTTCTCTGCAAGCTCACAATCAAAATGTAAATGAGCAATAACAACACACGATAATGTACAGAAGCAAAGAGCTAAAATCATAGAAAAACAATTAAACTACAATGCCAATTCTATCAAATTAACTTCATAAATTTCACACGCTCAGCCTGCTACAGTTGCCCAGCTCAACATTTTCCATCACTCGAACAGGAACTAACTTCTATCTTATCATCACAAAAGCAGAGCTCAACATTTCCATCACTCAAACAGGAACTAAATACTTCTTATCATCACAAAAGCAGAAAGATAAAATAATTACCTAGGTTCTCAAGTCACCAAACAAAAATAATAAATTGAACCCTGACTTCATGACTCCAAAAATCCCAGAAATACTTGTCTTCAACTCTTTAGCTTTCAACATCAAACTTAACTAAGAATTCCCAATCCCTTCTTCAACCATTAAAAGACAGTAACTGCCATTCTAATAGTTTTAAAACTCCAAAAATAATGTGTGTATACGAGAAGAAACTTGCCTGCCAAATTTGACTGTGATTTTACGATACTCAAGGGGATTGCGACCGTCAATTCTCAGGTCCGAAGCCAAAGCAGTCTCGATGAATTTCTTCTCATTCACAGTCATTCGCCATGCATTCGTCAATCTCGCATCCATTTTACGGTACTGTTTCTCGAACTTTACTTTAAGAGACTTTACTAATGGGGAGAAGTGATAGTGGCCGGAGACAGATAGAGAACCGGAAAAGGGTTCAACACCAAAAAATTGATTATCGCTAGTTAGTCTGGCATGGCCGTTAGCAATTTCACCGACTTAAAACCCTACGCCTAGGGTTTTGTTGATGTCCGTTTGACATACATGGATAACCAACGAGAAGTTTGTTCAATTAAAGTTATTTATTTTTAAGTTTATTAAAATTATAAATCAGTAAAATTACAAGTATTCAGAATTTTGCTTCATAAAAGTTTGAATCATTTTAATTCGTTTTAATTTAGTTTTCGTATGAACTAAGTTTTAATTTATTAATTTAACTTGAATTAAATTAATCGAATTTAAACTTGAAATAAATCAATCTAAATTTAAAAAAATAATAATAATAAATTAAATTTAGGTTTTTAAATTTTATTTATATATTTAATTTACTTTTTAATTATTTTTTATAATAATGTTAGAAATTACACTTAACATGATTTATAATTAAAGCAAAACAGAATACAATAATTATTGTAATAAATTAAATCAAATCAAAACATTCAAATCAAATCAAATTAAAATAAAAAAAAGTTTCTAAACGAAATATCAATAAACATAAATACTGAAAATTTTCTCCTTATATGCCTGTTGGACCAAACTTATACAAAGGAGACTAAGCCCAAATAACCATAAACAGAGGCTCAAACTCAGAACTCAACCCGCAACTCAAAAAAGGCAATCTCATACAAATCTATGGCCCAACCCGAAAAAAAAAACACTGGCCAGCCCAAATCGATGCTACTTGATCACCGTCCATCACCTTCATCGCATATAGCAACACAGCCAGAGAAGAAAACGAAGACAAAGAAATCACCGCACGTTCAAAATAAGCCACCAAAAAAAGAACACTACAATCAAATAGAAGGACATACAAAAAGTGAAAAACCGATATATTAATAAAAAAAAAAAAGAGTGTGTTCGATATCACTTGCTGGATTTTTTTTTCAAAATTAAAAATATTTTTTATTTTTATTATTTACTTATTAGAAACATTTTTTTAAATTATTTGTTTAAAAATAATTATAAATTTTACATAAAACATTATTTTTAAAATATAATATTTAATAATAAAATAATTTTATAAACAATTATATATAAAAATGAATAGTAAATACTATTTAGATTATAATAAAAATTATTATTTAATTTTTATAATATATAAAATATATAAAACTTATTAATTAATCATTTAATTTTAAAAAATATATAAAAATATTTTTAAAATTTTAAAAAATTTATTAATTTCTCCATTAATTTTAACCATTAAATATTATAAAAATAAAAATTATTATTTAATATCTACAAATAAAAAAATTCATTAATTAATTTATTGATTTTAAAAATTATATTACTATATTTTAAAAATTTTAAAAAATCCATTAATTAATCTCTCCATAATTTTTAATACTTAAATGTTACAAAACTTTTTTTTAATATTCTCAATATAAATAATTTAAAAAAAAAATTCTCAATATAAATTATTAGTTAGTATATTTTTAATATATTATGAATATCCTAATATATTTTTCAAAAAAAAATAGTAATGAATTTTTTTATATTATAAAAATTAAATAGTAGCTTTTAATATGAAATGATTAATTAATAAATATTTTTATAAAAATAATTAATTAATTAATAAATTTTTTATATCATATAGAATAAATAATAAAATATTTATCAATTAAAATTAATAAAATTACTAATTAATAAATCTTTTAAAATTTTAAAACCTTTTAATTTATTTTTTAAAATTGAATATTTTTTTATACCAAAATTATTAAGTAGTATATTTATTTTATAATAATAAAATAAAATTATATTTATTAATTAAATAAATAAATATATATTTTAAAAACATGAATTTGAGTGATAAAAATAAATTTTTAAAATTTTTAATGATAAACTAATAAAATTTATAAAGAAAAACAATAATTTGATAGAACTTGGAATAAGAAAAAAAAATTCAATTTTTTTATTTTAAAAAGGTTTTTTTTAACAAATAGTAAAAATAACAATGCAATATTTTTAAATGAATAAATTTTATATTTTTTTATAAAATAAAAAATCACAATAATAACGGACACACTCTAAATAAATAAAAGAGTTAAACAGGACATCCAAAAATAGAATTGGCCAAAATTTAAAAACCAACCAAAAAATCATATAGAAAGCATAAACTTTCACACCATGCCAAGAAAGAGAGGCAACTGCGCTCATAGTGATCCATAGCTTATATGAACAGATATCATCAGATTTCGAAATGCCATCCTTCTCGTCAGCCAAAACTTCCCGTCGAGCATAAACTAAAATTAAAATTCAAAACTGAAAATTATATAACACTGAACAACATAAATCAAAAAAATCAAAGCAGATCTCAAACCAAACGCGGCAAACAACGAATGAATCGAATGCCTCCCACCCCACTGCCATCAATACTAAACTACTGAAATCATGATAGAATATTTGACAAGAATGGGTTCATTTGTGTACGAATTATTCAGAAAAAGAAAAATAAAAAGCAAAATATAATGTTTAATGACCATGAGTAGGAATATCTTATATGTAATGCACATATAACGAACAAAGGGTATGAGCTAAATAAATATATTTTTAATTTTTTTTCTACCATATATTTATATTATAGTATATTATATAAAAAAAATTAAATTAGTCGTATATTATATTATAGACGTTAGATAAAATTAGTAGTATTAAAAATATTATAGTATATTATATATAAAAAATTAAGTTATGATTGCATTTAACAACTATAGATAATATATATTTTAAAAATTAACAATTGGACATTTTTAAATTATAATGTCAATGACATCTAACATAATATTTTTTAAAAAATTGAATATTATTTGTAAAGAGTTACTAATTTGGCTAAAAAAAAGTTCATTCGGCTAAAAGAAAAAAGCCATATGACATAATATTTTTTATAATTATTATTCCGAAAACCATGATTTCCACGTGGATATCTCTCTGTTAATCTCTCTATGGTCATGTGAAATCACCCACTTGTCCACCCTTTGAATTTGATAATTCCATTTTCCACCTTTCTTAAGGATAAATAGATAAAAGGTATTTACAGGATGCATTACACCTTAAATTAAACACTAAAAATAAAATAATAAAATAATTTTCAAATTATTTATTCAGTAATATATAATATATATATATATATTTTACTTCAAAAGGTATGTTGAATGAGGCTATCATATGATGGAAAACAGGTATTATGAATCACGATCATGTGGAGCCCCCTGCTGGTACACGGTGTGCACACAATAATTAGTTGTATAGCATTACACGCTAGCATTTCCCTCATTCATCCGCTGCAAGAAGTGGACGGAGAATATTCACGGTTGATGACGAATATAACAACCAAAAAGAGCTGATGATTGGCTGATTTCGATGAAGAGAAGAAAGAAGATCAAGACACGCACAGAAAGATAAGAGATTCAACATGGGTTTCTCCAAAGACAATCTAAAAGGCTTTATCTTGGCTTTGTCATCGAGTGCGTTTATAGGGGCAAGCTTCATCATCAAGAAGAAAGGCCTCAGAAGAGCTGCTATAACTTCTGGTGTTAGAGCTGGTGATTTTTTTGTTCTTTTTAATCTCATTTTGTTTGTTTGATTTGCTGAATTTTTTTTGGTAAGCATGAATAGGCTTGTTTTAATTTATTGGATACTTGAAGGTGTTGGTGGATTCTCATATCTCTTGGAGCCCCTCTGGTGGTTGGGCATGTTGACGAGTAAGTTGGACTTTTCTCTTATCAGTTTCTTTCTTTCTTTCTTTCTTTCTTTTTTCTTTTTTGGAAAATGTTTCAGTTTCCTTTTGTTAGTATTGCTCAATTTTTGGATCTTATGATTCTATTACTATATGGAAATGAGTGAATGTTTCATTTTTATTTGGAGGCTGGTTATATCTTGAGAAGGTTTCTTTTGGCCTTCAAATTTCACAGTAACCTGTTTTCCATTCACTTGTATCAGCTCCAGATTGTTTTTTTTTTCTTGGGTACTATTCAAATTGCTAGCTGTGTAGTTGATGCGTATATGGAAATTATGATTGCTGTTTCATGAGATTTATTCACTGATATTCTGTAGAAAAATCTTTGGTTATATTCTGATTTATAGTGATTGTTGGGGAGGTTGCAAACTTTGTTGCTTATGCATTTGCGCCAGCAGTGCTTGTCACCCCACTTGGTGCATTAAGTATCATTGTCAGGTAAAATTCTGGTTTTCTACATTGCACATTTTTTTGTCCGAGTTTATCCAGCAAGTCTTCTAAAGTTATATATATGTTTTCTATGTAGTGCTGTGTTGGCGCACTTTATATTGAATGAGAAGTTACACAAGCTAGGGATCCTGGGTTGTGTAATGTGCATTGCTGGTTCTATTATAATTGTGATTCATGCACCACAGGAGCACCCTATAACTTCTGTTCAGGAAATATGGACTATGGCAACTCAATCAGGTTACTCTTCTGCTTTGAATTTGTTGATTTCCTTCAAGTTTGTATTACTTTTTGTTGTTGGCTAACCATACTGCCATCTGTCACAGCTTTTTTGCTTTATGTGGCCTCAGTGATTGTGCTTGTTTTTGTTCTGGTCTTCCATTTTTCACCTCAGTGTGGGCATTCAAACATCTTAGTTTTCACTGGCATTTGTTCGTTGATGGGTTCTCTTTCGGTAAGTAATTTAATTATTGATGGCACTTATTTTAATATTTTTTATTGTAAATTCAAATATGTTGATGGTGCATTTCTTTGCTCTTATAATCAGTTTTCCAAACTTAAATTGAATTACAAGAATCTCTTTTCTTTTGTTTTCCTTTTTTCCCCTTAAAAAAGATTCTGCATTGTGTAAAGCTGATGTGCAAGTTTGAAGTCAAATAATCTGTGTTGCTTGACCCTCTGTTTGGAATCAAGAATTTTATAATACTTCAATTCAATTGATATATTTCTAATAATTCTCTTATTTGAAATGAAAGAATTCAATTCTTTTTAACTTAAAAATTTATCTTGCATGATTTTGCAAGAATTCATTTGAATTCCTTTCTTGCAAAATGGATCACGCCAAACAAAGGATATGTTTGTGAAAAGTACTCTGCTGTAACTTTATATAAGCTGACAGAAGTTGTGTTACCTTTGTTATTTGCTTGAACTTGTCGAAGTTTTGCCTTGGGTGGTCAAAAATAGTTCAGTGGTTGATAAAAATTAGTTATTAATAGATTAATCAGTTCTGTTGATCAGAATAAACTGGTGAAAGTTTCCCCAAAGTTTTCTTGTATTATGGAACAAATGTGGGTTTGGCTAGTTATTGCTTTGCTTTCCCTTTTGATGTTGGGATGGAAAAACTGTAACAAAGTCATTTCTTTAATTATTTTATGTTGGCTTCCATTACACTGTGTTTGCATACGTCTAATAGTGTTGTCTATGTGCAGGTGATGAGTGTTAAAGCCGTTGGAACAGCACTAAAATTGACATTTGAAGGAAACAACCAATTACTCTATCCGGAGACATGGTTTTTTATGTTTGTTGTTGCTACATGTGTCATCACTCAAATGAATTATCTCAACAAGGTCAGTGGTGAGATATGAATGCTTGTTTGTTTCCATTGAGCAGCTTAAATTGTTCATAATATGCAAAACATTGCTATTACAGATACAGAAAGGATTTTGCTTTCTTTTTCCCAGAAAATTTATGATTTACTGTGCTTGCTTTTTTATGTTTATTGCTAAAATGCCTTCATGTTTAGGATGTTATGTCAGGTAAACTGACATGATTTTGGGAACTTGAAACTGAGTAAATTTTTTGTTGTTATTTACTATTAGCAAGTTATCCACATTTACATGCAAAGGCTAGAAATAATTGGTTTACATCCCTACTTATCAAATGAAATTTATTGGTTTGCTTCCGGATCAATCAAGTTCTTTCTTCATTTCTTGGATAGTAAACAATGTATTTTTTCTCTTTAAAGGGTGTTAAAATCAGCATTCCTTTACCAATAATTATAGTGTTAGCATGCCACATGGGATCTTGGATCACAAGCCAGAACTGTTAGCGGACCTTCCAATCATGTAGTGGACAAAACCAAAATGACATTCATCGGAATCTACCCAACAAATAAACAGACAAATAAATCAGTAAAATTGGAAAACTATCTTTGCCATCAATGTTAGAAAGTGAAATATCTATATGTGCTCATCATCTTTTTAGATGCTTCCAAAATTTGTGATAGTCCCTATGAGCTCTCATTTTTCAGTTGGCATAGTAGCTAGCTGCTAGCTACCGTAATTGCATGGAACCTTAAACTGCCACCGTTAGGGTCTTTCAATGTTATCTCTGTTTTTGTCTTATTCTCCCTTCTTTATTGCAATATCAATCGTTGACCTAGAAACTTATTTGGGGTTTCTTGTCTGAAACTTGGTTGTTATCATTAGTTAAGTGGAAAGATAGGTGCACTCTAATAAATCACAAACTTGTAAGCTGTGCAATCCCAACTGATTGTCTTGATTTAAGCTTGTCCATTGTTTTCTGCTGACAAGTCATCCATGGCTTAGCTGGCTCCATTTGGTGATCTTTTGGAAAGAAAATATGGTATTAAATTGAATTTATAGTTCTGTACATGCTTTAGAGTCTCCAGATAATGATGGAAACATGGCCAGCAAAGTTTGCTGATAGGAGTTTCCTGAATGTTGATGCCGATGTTGAGTGCATTAAATTCATTAATAAAGCAGTAACATACTTTAATATCTTTTATTCTTTTATTTTTATTCATAAAACTATCCAATTGGGGGAAACATTTACATCAATGAACATAGCAGAGAAGCAGTAGATACAATTTGAAGCAGGATTTTGATGTAAGATAAAAAGAAGAAAAGGGACCTTTGACCGAGTTTGGAATTAATTGACTTAATCTGTGCATAAACATTAAACACTATTATTCTTCCTGGCTGGAAGAGTTGGCACTGGTTTTCTATATGCCGCTGCTTGCTTTCATATGATTGATTTGGATTAAAAATCTTGACAACCCTTGGCTGTTGCTGGGGAGTTTGGATCAGCACAAGGACTTGGTAAACAGTTCTGAAATTAAATTCTTAGAGTGGTCTAAGTGAGTCAAACTTTATACTTCCAGCTTTCTGATGTGCATTTGTTGATTGTGAAGATATCCTTGGCGTGATAGGGAACCTCAATTTATGGCATTACTGAACTTGATTTTTGCTTTCAACTGCATGAATCATCAAATGGCTCTGTGTGATCAATATAATCTTAAAAGATGTGAGATTTTCAGCAGTGGCTGAAGACTTCCCAATTTGTCAATTAGTTGCTATTGTGCCCAATTGACCAAACTTGAATTGACAAATAATATTTATCAACAATTTAAATAAAATAATGATTTTCAATATTTTATTTTCCTTTTTCCTCTGCTTCTCTACCCCTTGCTTTTATATTATACCACCTTCTCTCATCATCACTGCCATTGCTCGCTCTTCAATGTTGAACTTCTCTTCCTTTGTAATGTTAATCTTGACATGTTCTGTGTCACTCTAGCATCTTTCAAAAACATCTTTGATTCTACTTTTGATAGGAACAAGCTAGTTACTCTAAGTAGCAGCAGAAGTAGAGAATATATGAAAATATTGATGACAGTGGCAATTTGGTGGTTTCAGTAAAGATTGAAATGAAAATTGGGACATTCGTGTTGAGTTTAGAGAGATTAGAGGGGGAACATAATTTTCATGTTCTCTGTGTTTGGCAAAGAGGGGAGAGATGAGGCACACGCATAGAGGTAGAGAAAAGGGAAAGAAGGGAAGAATATTAACTTTTCTTTAATACAAATTGCTAATATATTGTTATTTTTACTACAATTTTGATGAACTAGACATAATTGCAACTAAGTTTGCAAATTAGGGAAAATTTGCCAAAATAAAAGTATTGGTCGAAATTGCAAAATACACAGTGGTTTGATTTTTTTCTTTTATGAGTTCTATGCCTTCTTATAAGTCCAGTCATTGCATGGGCATTCAATCAGCTGCCATGTTAAAGTATTTGATGCATTTATTTTAGGTTTTTTATCTATATTTTCAAGCTATTTAAAGTGCATCTTTTATGTGAATTATGCAATTATTAATATTATTATGCTCAAAACTACAATTTTAATGTTCAGGCACTTGATACATTCAACACTGCTGTTGTTTCACCCGTTTATTATGTCATGTTCACCTCATTTACAATACTTGCCAGTGTCATCATGTTCAAGGTACTCTTTAATCTCTTATGCAACCCACATCATAGATTTCATAAATACCTTTTTTGTCCAAAGTGCTGCTGTCCTTTAAACTTGATTTTATTAAGTGGCATTGGTGGTGGTGCAGGGGATCATAAATGGATATTTTAAAATGTTAACTAAATATTTTGAATGCTCACAAAAGGTTTATTAGCGAGGCTTTTCAGGCAAGGCCTTTTTCCCTGCAACAATTTTATGGTTCAAAGTGAGGCAGTAACAAATAGGCTTCCGTTGACAATAAACCTATTTTCAAGTGAAGATGTAAATTTGAGATAGTGGTTGTTTATGTCAAAATTATAGTCGAGAGTTCTATAGGGTAGGAGATTATTGGTTATGATCATTAATCTGATGTTATCATATGTGGATGATAAAATGTATGATCTCAGGATTGGGATGATCAAAGCATGGGAAGCATTATTTCTGAAATTTGTGGCTTTATCGTTGTGCTTTCTGGCACTGTCCTATTACAAACAACCAGAGAATTTGAAAGAAGTTCATCTTTTAGAGGTGAGTGACGGACATTTGTTCTTGCATTTTTTCTTTGATTTCTAGTAAAAAAGCGGAATAGGTATAAATATTTTTGGTTGTGTTCTTCAGGTGGCTATGCACCTTTATCCCCCACATTATCCACTGGATTATGCAGTGGGAATGGGGAATTTATGAGGCATGATGAAGAGGAAGATGTGCCCCCAACGGATGAGTTCTGCTTACAAAGACAATAAATGACCATCTTAGAAGGGACCCTTCTGCTTCACTTGGTCATGCTATACAGAATCCAAGTTTTCCAATGATATCCCCTCAGATGATATTGCTACAGCACCTATTACGGATCCATTAAAAAAGTTCCACGAATAGGAAATCTACATTGGGGCTGATTGTTTAGTGGCTCTCTTTTCCAGGCATCCTTGAATATATGTTTTTAAGAACTTTTGTCCAGAGGGGTGGAATGTTTTTACTGGTTCTTACTGTTTTGGGGTATGTGTTTATTTGGTGTTTGTGAAGATTGTTGGGGGAAAGGAATTAGTGTGTTCAAACTTGCTGAAGTGTGAGACAGAAGATCCAGGAACCGGAATCTTCATGAAGAAAGCTGCAATCTTTTGAAAAGTTATGAAGCTGTGAGATTGATGTGTGTTTACAGTGAAAGGCATAGACTCTGCAAGGTAGTATTTGTTACCAATTCGCTGATAGGCGTGTAAGATTTGATTGTTCATTGTTTATAAGGTAAAAGGTAGGAAGAGTTGATATATATAATGTATTCTTTGATCAGGTTGAAGAGCAGTATTTCAAAATTTGACATTCATAGCATCAATTCTTGAGATTTTGATTTCCTTTTTCTTTTGTGTGTTCCCTTCCAATCAGTCATGGAAATACCTATAGTCAGGGTTCAAGAATTCCAATTAATGGATTGCTGGTCTATGGTGCACGATTGATTCTAAATTGGATGCGAAATTAATAATTTCCATTCTTTTTTTTTCAAGTGCTAATACCTTATATAATAAAAAAAATAACTAATAAATATTCAATGGAATCATTAACATCTTAAATAATAGTTTGAAAATTTTATTATATTTTCGTATATAAGTCTGTAACTATATTTTACTTTTTAAAATAAAATTAAATAACAAAAAATAAATGATTTTTTAAAAAATATTAATGTACAAAATTTTACTATTTAATTAGTCTTATCAATTTTGATAAATGCACAAAATTTAATTATTTATCTAATTATTGTAAATAAATATAAAGGTTAATGGTGGTTGCTAATTTGTTGTCAAATAATTTATTTTGTTTTCTAATTATTTTATTTTATTTTATTTTATTTTTCTAAAAATCCTTAAACTATGAGTAAACAACCCAAATCAAAATAGCAACCGTAAGTCCGTCCGGAGAAGAAGCCCTCTGAGAAATTCGTAGTCTTTCCTCCGTACAGTCGACCCTTTGAAGGATGAGAGCAGCCCACTGTGATCATCTGCTTCACACTCCTATATGCTTATCTCCTCCTACAACTCCTCACCGACAAAATCTGCGTATCGGCTTCTCCATCTCTCAAGGTTTCATTTCATTTCACTCTCTTTTCTATTTAATAATTTCAGAACTTGAACTCTCTTTAACATTGCAGCAGCACAACACAATCGGAATCGTCGGACTCGGAGATTGGTGCATTTTTCTTGCGGTGCAATCAGAGCCGTAGATGGACCTCAGCTGTCCCCCTGGGATGAGATGCCTTATGAGATTCTGCCAAGTGGGAAAAAGGCCTACTTGGATGAGCAAGATGTGGTGACATTTCTTGATCCTCCAAAAGAATTGATTCCTCTCGACTCCGGGTCTTACAATCCAGCTGCATATCTCTGGTGAGTACCACGAACCCAAGGAAGCAAATACGGGTACCTGCTGATATTATCTTGTTGGAAATGGCAGCAATGGTGATTTTTTACATTAGTTTAAGTTGTTGCCCATGGCAACTTTACTGAACTTGTTAAAATCTATACTTTTTTTTTTTAAATATGCAAGTATTCAATAGTATTATATACTACTGATTTGAATGTTCACCGCCTGTATACTTTTTCTGCATGTACAAGTTATTTAAATTTGTTTATTAGATGGCATGTGCAGTAAATTTTGTCTGAACTAGTTTTGAATGTTCATGATCTTCAGGAAGAAAATTGAAGACATCCCGGAAGAAAGGCATCACAGATTGCTGACCTTGTTAAACCCTAGGTTATTTTTCACTAAAGCTTATGACCCGCCATTGATTTTTGAATTTTCCCCATCTTCCATGTTCAAGTTTTTTTCCATATAAATCTGCTGGTTATTACTGTTAATCTAAGCACCATCTATGTAGAGCAATATTTTGAATGGGTTAAATAGGAATCATTTATAAGATAGGGCAATTTGATGTAGGCTTATATCGAGAGCTTGGCAGATAGCTGGCACCCGCTATGAGGATCCTAAGTTGGCTAAGAAATGTGCATCCAATTTGTTATGCTCTGAAGAAAAGGAACCATCAGTTGAATTTTACAGTTGTCAAAGCAGTGGAGGTAATAACTCATTTAAATGTATTATTATATGTAGGATTATGAATTGTTCAGTGGTTTTTGAGCATTGGCGTTGATTGAAAAAGAAATTACATGTGAATGTGATAGCAGCAGCCTTACTTGTATTTCTCATTATTCGACACATATACTTTGAAATGTTTAACACTGGAATAACTAGGGCCTTCTGTTCTTCTAGGTATTAATGTCAAAGTTTCATACTAAATGATAATGATGATTCATTCTAATAATATGCTTCTCTGTGCACACTTCTTATTCATATTTCAGTCTATCCAAATTTTGATGTGATATGATATTGATATGAACACTGCTAACTAGGACAATGGCCTATCGCTTGGATGAAATCCTTTAAGAAGGTCAGTTCTAAGCTCATTTTCTAGTGGTCTTAAAGCCACGATTAGTAGGCATGCTTTATTATTATTATTCTATCACATTTCCCCCTCTCTTTTGCATTCTATGCAATAATGTATTCATGCTTATTGATTTTTTTGGCAACTTTTCAGGCTGTATTCTATTGTGATGACGGAAAGACTTATGGAAGATTGATTGGTATGGTTACGTGTCCAATTCATTTGCATTTCCTTGATTCTATTTATTTATGGGGAATAAATGAGGGCTATGAGTTTAGGGTTTCAAAGAGTTTTGGGGTTTTGCGTGTCCAAAAAAAGGATTCATGAGGCATGCTTTTTCAGTTTTGCGGTTTATAAGCTACATTTACTTCTCATAAGCTATTGTAATTTTTTTACACTTAAACAGGTGGGTCTCTTTTGGCACAAATTACAAATACCTGTAGTCCATTGTATTTTATGGTGGTGCCACATGGAGAAGTAATGTCCACAGAACAGCCTTGTGATCTAGCATATGAATTGGGGGATGGGCACCTGAATCTCCAAAGCTATCCTCAAGGTTTTCCAAGACCAGGTGGGATTTTTGTATAATGTTTAATTCAATGTGTCAAATGAGTTACTGAGATTTATAGCTTCTTATGCACGTGTTCTTATTTTTTTTCTTGTGGCAAAGTTGCAAGAATTTCTCTTCCTCATTTCTCCCTGCTTTGTTGACTTGATGAAATGATTGCTGATTTTGCATTTTCATTCAACAAGGTCATAATTCTGGTAATGTATCTTATGCATGTCAACTGAAAACAACTAAGCCTTGGTCATAATTCTGGTAATGTATCTTATGCATGTCAACTGAAAACAACTAAGCCTTGGTCCAAGTCCATTTGGTTTTGGCTATATTGATAATTTTTCTCTACTTCTCTGGGCTACACTTATATGAGGTCTAAAACAGACTTATGACATATCTTTTTCACCAATTCATGGTGAACTGGTTTCAAATTACAGTTGCGGCTGGTCTGCAGCTGCGTTTGTGGTTCCAATTGCATCTCAAATTTGAGTCGTCATAAATTTAACTTGCTCAACATGTCTTTAGCTCGTACTTCTACCTTCTTTTAACTGGAATCATTAAACAGTTGGTCTTGTTTTGTATTCCCTCACATCTATCTTCATGTATCTCTACCAATCTAAACTTTTGGAGGAGTTTTTTGACTGACCAACACCTTCAACCATCAAACTTGCTGCTTATTTTGCAGTGTCGTAGGACTTGTTTAACTTGCTAGGATTTTATTGTTAAAATTGAGCCTTCTCTGTTTCTTCATTATAAGCACATTGCTTTGATCCTATGATTTACTTTCTCTTCATTTGTATCTTCTTTTTATATAATAGAACTTAGGCACAAAAATATTCTGCTTTCTGTAACCTTTACACCATCTAGGTTAAATTTACACTGCTCACTTTTCCTCAACTGCTAAGTTTGCAATACATATTTTGTTTTAGTTGTATGCTTGTACTAGTCTTGAAACCATGGTACTTTCTGGAGCTTAAGGACATGATGTCTTCCTATATACCTGTCATACTAATATCTCATTTCATATTCAAAACCAGTAAAGTTTTTTCTTTTTTCCCTTTTTAAAAAACTTTGTTGAAAACTAAAATTGCATCCTCTGGAAATGTGCCAACTTTACCTTTTAAAAATATAGAAGACGCCATTCCTGGGATGTATAATAATTTGCAAGAAGGCTGGTCATGTTTACTAACAAGAGGATCCCTAGTATTATGACTAATGGTCAGGTGTTGTAGTACAGAGCGATATTCAAACCGTATCACTGTCCCTAAAAGAAAAAACAAAATTTAAGAAAAAAGCTTATTGATTGATTATTTGGATGAGATATAAATAATATAATTATTAATGGCTATCGTTTTCAGCATTGCTCTCTTTGTTCTCAGTGTTTAGGGCAGTCTAACCAAATTTGAAGAATTTTATCATTTTTGCAGCAAAGCATCCATACCCTTTCAATGATCAGGTTGTTATATATGTTCGTCATGTTGGACCTGGGGTGTCAGTGGGGCAAGCATGGCAAGAAGGAAAGGAATTACAGCAAGTGCCTAGGAAGCTGTGTGGTGAGATTTTAATGGTTAAGGATTGTGCTGCATCTGCAGTCGTTCGCTGAAGAAATTTTGCGTCTTTCCTGTGTGCACAACTGTGCTGATTCGTGGTAAAATTCTCAACTTTTGAGCCTACAAGTAGAGACTTGCTTGAAGACATGCATGCCAATGTTTTGAAATGGACATGCTTCCGGTCAAGGCTTGGAAAGGCGTGTTCAGCATAAACTAGAATGGAAAATAAGAGAGAAGAAAGAAGTTCTGTCCCCGTCACTGACTCGACCCTCCCAATAGAACGTATACTTGTTCTTGAATATGGTTTCGGACATATTTGAAATCTCCTGTATTAAATGTGAAAATTGTGCAGTCAGAAAGACTTATTTCCCCCAAATCTGACATCCATTTGTCGCCAACTGCTCATCATTTTTGAAGTGCACCTTTATGTTTTCTTTAGATATGGCGGTGGTTATTGCCTAAATGCTTTTTGTAATAACCTCTTAAAACATGGCCGATTGAAGTATCAGTGAAGGTTGAAATGAAGCTCTGAAGGTTTCTTGGCATCTCAGCTCTTATGAAGCTTTTATTGGTAATGGGAAAAAGCCATCGATACATAGTTCACAGCATGGGCTGAGTGAGCTCAGAATACAAGCTTTCCTATTCATCTAATAATTTCCAGAAGATTTATACATTTCGCACTAAGAAAAATTTCCCTAAAAATAAACATAAATGTTGGGAATCAAGGAATCAAATTATACATAGGCACAATTCAACCACTAACCTCCCATACAAGGAATCAAGTTAAACAAATTATAGAAAGGCAATTCCATTTTTCCCCCTCGTTAAGATGCCATACATGCATTGTTGCAACAACTAATACAAAATTATGAAACCGGCCATTGAAATTCTGAAATTTTTTATTGCTGTTCTCACATGTCATAACTAATGACTAATTCCCATCTCCATGAGACATTGGAACTGCCAAAATAAATTTTCCAAGCAAAAGGCATGCACCATCCTGCAAAAACGTCAATTTTCCAATGCCATCGCCAATTATCACTTGCATCTACATGCTCGAAAGTTTACACGTATCAGATGCTATGTTGCTCTGTCTGGAGCCATGTATTGCATATCATCAAAGAAGAGTCCAAACGGAAACAAAAAAACTTAAAAGAACTCACTCAAGCCTTTAACAAAATATTTGGCTCTACTGCTAAATTTGAGAGTTAATAAATTCTGTGAAATATAAAATGAAGACCCAAATTCTGACGAGCACACTTTGCTTATATCTGAAAGGCAACAGTTGAAGTAGAGAAGATATTTGGGAAAGGAGATTCATAGATTCATATTCTGAACTTGAGATGCTTCTTTCTCACAGAATGTGGGTTAGATCAGATAAGTTATTTGGGTAAGGATTTATCAATGGAAGAAGGAGCCTTTTCATGAGTTGTTGTAGTTGAAATTGCAGAGTCTTGAGAATCAACAAGTTTACGCAGTTTTTCTTGAAGAGCTCGTACCCTGTCCTCGGTCTTTCTTAGTTTTCTCCACCTGTAGGTAGTCCACAAGGCAAAGCCGCCATACACTACTATATATGATGCCCACACATAAGGATAAGTTTCTGCATGCTCTTTGATTTTTTTATACTGCTCTTCTACCATTTCTCTAACACCATGGGAATTTGTGGTCTGCACATCCTTTTCCCTTTCCTGTTGGCTAGCCATTTCTGTTGATGCTATTGTACTGAACAACTGAGAAAATCAATAACCAATCAAACCAAACTTGCAGAAAAACATGGCAACAAGATTATCATTCCAAATTTTATCATTTATTACAGATCATGGTGGTGCCAGTACATTGTTGGCAACGAGCAAGGAAGGCCACAGTTTGTGATGGTCACATGATCATGATATAGAAGGAAATGAGATTTGTTAGAAACTACTTTGAATATAATCTGGTAGAAGGAAATAGGGAAGCAAAATGGCAAGATTGTTATATGTAGCATGTAGCTGCATGAGATAGGAATAAAGAGTGGTGCCAACTGGTTCAATCCCCTAATATGGTCCACTCTGCAATTGAGACTACTCTGACGCAAAATTATTCAGTATTAAACTCAAAAGATTCTCAAATAAGCAATTACTATATAAAGGCAAACTTTCTTGAGTATGGAAACCGTGAAATTGAGGGTTTCATGTCCATAGGGATGTAAACTGGTACGGTACCCGTGAAATTGAGGAGGTACCCAAACTCGAATCCGTTTATGAATATAATTCCTACACCCGTCCCAAGTTGAAGGTACCTCCCCTGCGCATGAGTGACAATAAGGGTTTGGCTGATGAACAAGCATATACCATCTCTGTTTTGCTATTAGCTTCTTATAACCATAACAATAGTCTTGAATTCTTTAAATTTTCAAATACAAAGAAGCATTTCAGAACTAAACAATTAAAAAAAATCGTGGAGGACAGACCCGGTGTGCGAAAGAGGAAGGAGCTGCCGGCGCGTGAAATTGAGGAGTTACTGCACAGTCGACCTACCCTGCTCCTAGTGGCGCCGATTAATGCTGAAGCAGGAGATGGTGACGCCGATACGAAGAGATGGTGGCTGTCGGCTGTGGAGTAGAGGAGGACTGGCGGCTGCGGAGTGTGGTTGTCTTTTGGGAAAAGAATGTGATGTTTAGAAGTTGTCGAAGGCAAATAATAGTAATAATAATACTAATTTGGTTTTATGAAAATTTCATATTTTATTTTAAATTTTTTATAAAATTCAAATCATCGTATCACAGGAAATATACAATATTAATGAAAAAAGATAATAAATTTATAATATGATATTTTTTTAACTTTTTATTAAAATAAAATCTATTATATTTTTATTTATTTAAATTTACAGAAAAATATATATTTTATAAATAAATTATTTCTTATAAAAAGTTATTAAACTAACAAAAATAATCATCACTATAAAAAATTGAAAAAATATTAGCACTCCAAAATATAAAGATAATAATATATTCTTTAAATATTTTTTATTTAATTATGATGTCATTAATTTAATATAATTTTATTATATTAATTTATAAATTAGGTGTTAGGTCTAAATTAGATACATATTGAAAAAGAGATTAATTATATCTTCTTACTGTTTTCTTAAAAACAATTATTTAACAAAAGAGTGGGTATTAAATTAAATCAGAATAATTATATTACATGCATTTTTTATACAGAGTGATTAATTATGAAAAGAATTAGTAGTAAATTTGATAAATATAAAACAAAGTTAGTTTAAAAAATGGTCTCCAATTTAATAAACAAATTATACATAGAGATATCAATATTTATATATCAATATTAATAAATAAAAATATTTTTAAAAGATGATATTTTTTTGGTCGAAATAAAAGATGATACTTAATAAATGAAATTTTTGTATTGAAAAAATAAATAATTTAAAGATTTAATTTGATCACAAAAAAGAGACTCAGAGTCCAACTGCTCTACTGCGTAAAAAGAAGAGCATTAAATAATAATTGGCCTTGATTTTACTTGGTAAATTTTGTTTTCAGAACCTGCCATTCATGAACTCATCAAAATATCCAAAATTAATTGAATAATTTACAATCAAAAGAGAACTGTCCAAATAAATAAAGAGAAACAAAATGGTTCTAAGTAGGAGTCTGAAATCTGTGCCACTGGATCTTCAGTTCAGAAACTTCAAAGGCTAGGGCTGCGCTGATGATTTGTATGTGTGAAACTACACGGTACCGTATTCACTGCAGAGGGGTCATTGTAAATTGTAAGATGAACTGCACTTGAGTCCCTTTAATTTAATGTAATGTCTATGAGAGTAACTCTTATCCCTTGTTGACAATCATTCCGTCTTCTTTATCAATAAAAATCGAGAGAAAGCCAACTCCTTTTCTCCATTCTATTAATTGTTATAACAAACGTCTATCTCGTGAATTGATAACACTATTTTAAATATTATAGTGAACAGACGTACGAGCATCGAAATCGATAGTATTGCAAAAGTATGCACGATCCACCAAAATCACATAGCAATCCTTTTCCACAATCTGGAAATAATCAAATTAAGCGTGCAATAACCACGCACAGCTTTTGTCTAGACTTGCCGGGTCGCCCATTACCGAATACCGAACCTTCTTGTGTAAAACTTGGTGATTGTTTTATCAGAAAGGATATTTTGATCATTTTTATAAAATTTAATAGATAGGAATTAAATTATAATTTTTTTAATAATTAAAAATTAAATTATAAATTTTTAAAAATATAAAAATTAAAGTAAATATTTTATTCAATTAGAGAAATTAAACTATAGTTTACCTCAAGCTAATATACTAATGCAAAATTACACCTTGGTCCCTTATATCTTCTGGAATTACTAAATACCCAGAGCCGGTTTCATTCCCCACTCCACCTCCTCTTCCTTAAAGTTTTTAAACTCGCTGTTCTATTCTATTCTGCTGGAGGAAAGTTGAAATAGGGAAATAAAAAACAATGGAAGCAAAATTAGGCAAATTCTTCGAGTCCGTGAGCACTTTCTTCACTGGCGCCGATCAGATCCCCTGGTGCGACCGCGACATAGTCGCTGTAAGTTTTCTTTTTTATATATACATACAAAATAAATTTTCTTAATTCTAGCGAATGATTATAGACAGCTATTGGCTTCCCTCTACCTTAAATACAATTCGAATCTGTATGATTAAGCTTAGAATTTCCTCTATCTACAACGGGGTTTTGATGATGTTGGCAATTAGGGGTTTCAAGGAATTGCATGCCTCTATTAATTATCATTTCAGGACTTTTTTTTTTCAAATCTTAAAATATAAAGCTATGGTTTTTTGCCAGTTTACTTGATTGATTTTAGTAGAGAAACACCATATGGGGCTTTTTAGATGATATGTCTATGAACTGCTTGAAAATGTCCCTGGAGTTCTGGACTCTGGTTATCAGCCTAGAGATTTATGAAAAATAAGCTTTACCATCACTTTCAGATGTTAATTTCTGTTGTTTGAAGCTGAGAAGGATTTTTTTTTCTTTCTTTTTTATTTTCAGGAATCAGTATGACATTAATTATTTTGAAGCGACTACTCGTGTTATGTTAATTAATTTAATTCTTAGATTTGTGGCTTTTCTAGACAATTGATAGTTTATGCTAGATTCCAATGCACCTTAGTAAGAAAGAAAGGTTCTTTTAGTATTGGCACTTTTCTGTAGGGAGGATATGCATGGTTACTCAGACATTCACAAGATATATTTCCCCACCTTTTTTCCTTATCTTGGATTTTATGAAGATGTTGAAATTCCATTGTTCGTTATATTCTGAAATTGCATAACATTTTCAATTTTCCTCTTCTATCGTCTCTTTTTTTACTATCACAAGATAACATCATGGGCTTATTCCCTTTGCTGTGGTTCTGAAATCTCTAGTTCTCTTACGTGGCTTTTTCAGTTGTTTACTCGCTGGACTTGGAAACTGCTCTTTCTGGTTTGTGTAGGTTGTCTTAATAAATGCTGCTTATTCACCCGCCAACTTACAAATGTCATTGTTGTTGTTGTTTGTGTGTGTTTCTTTTAATGAGCTGGATAGTTAATAGGTTAGATTTTGTCTCAAAATGATGCATTCCTTTCCGTGTTTGTTTTGTGCACCAAAGGATGTAGTCACAGCCATATCACATTCCATATTTCATTTTGTGCGTACAATCTAATTCTATCTTTTTAACTTGGGCATCCACAGGGATGTGAGCAAGAGGTGATTGAAGCTCACAAAGGTTCCTCTGATGAGTTTAAGAATGAATGCATTATGCGTTTGTCGTGGGCTCTTGTGCATTCAAGACAACCAGAAGATGTACATCGGGGCATGGCAATGCTGGAATGTAAATAGCTAGATGCAAAGCCATCTGTGTTCTCTCTCTTTCTCTCACTGTCTCTCTCTCACACACACCACACACACAGACTGTTTTCCTTAGCGTTATGAATGACGGAGGTGTGCTTTATGTGTAATGTCATTGAACCATTAGGGTTGAGACTTTTGTAATTTTCTGCTGGATGTTCTATAGTGGTTTTTATTGTCTATGGCGCATGGTGTTTACAAGGACTTGCAACTATTTCATATTTCAGCTTCTATTGGCGGCACTACCAGCCCTGAGAAATTAAGAGAGAAGCTTTATCTTCTTGCTGTTGGGTATTACAGAAGTGGTGACTATTCAAAAAGCAGGGAGCTGGTGGAGGAATGTTTGAAGGTATAGGGTCCATATTCTCTATTATGTTAACTTGCAATTTATTTTGAAAATTAGTTTTATCACATTGCATTATGTCCTATTCTTTTCTTTTCAAAATATATATATTCTATTTCCTGTGAGTCGTGACTATCTTCTGATGTTTTGAATATCACATCATGTATCAATACATTGTGCTTGCAACAAATAGCTTCATGATCATTGAGAACTCGTAACATTTGCATTTATTGTCAACTCATATGATAAGCATGTTCTGTTAGTCTGTAGTGACTGAAGTTGTATCACAAAGCTGTGTTTTTTTTTTTTTCCTCTTTTTGTTGTTTTCTTTTAGATTGAACCTGACTGGAGGCAGGCTCAGTCCCTTAAGAAAGCAATTGAAGACCAGATAAAAAAAGGTAGCAACCAACTATCAATGACTACTTACCCTCCCTCCCTTTGTACCCTCTCACTCCAATCCCAATTCCCAATAATGATGATGATGATATTCTGGTGGGGTCACTGAATTTTTTTATTTCTCTACATTTTTTGTTCGTCTACAGATGGTATAATTGGCATAGGCATTGCTGCTACAGCTGTGGGACTGCTTGCTGGTGGGTTAGCTGCAGCTTTCGCACGAAGGAACTGATTCCGTCTTTGATAACTGTTGATATGTAGATGAAATCCCCTAAGATGACATGCTTGATCCAGGAACTTGAACAAAATATCAGTCCAATATATTGTTCATTTGTTCTTTGCAATAATGTACATTAGAGAATGCTGGAGAGGTTTCTCGTCTTTTTTTTTTTTTTTTTTTTTTTTTTTCCTTTAAATAGTTTAATTATATTCCTTTGGGTTGCTTAATATATTATTCTCAATCTCGAGTGTAGGAGAATTTATTTTAATAAAAATTGTCGTATCTATAATGGATATACTCCCGCTATTGATCATGGTTGGGATCCATGGACTCATCGCGATCCAGGCTTCCTCAGGTCTTTAATGTATTTGGTTCTTGCCCAATGGGTTTAATGCAGTTTACAGTTCTAATAGAACGCCAATTGATTTTTTTCCCCATTAGCAAGATAAGGTTCAAATTCTAAACATCAACTCAATAATAAGCCAACATTTTTCTATTTTCCTTAACTTTTATTTTTTCCCTCTTCATGGTCCAGTCCAGTACAGAAAACCATGCAAATATTATGAAACTCTTTGCCAACAGAAATTATTTTGTATTATATGTTATGATTTGGTATTTTGATCTAACCGACTCTTAAATGTTCCCACTTATATATTAAAAAGCAGGTATTAAGCATAGCCCATATTTCATCTTTGTTCCCCCTTGAAAAATAACCCACATTTCATATAATGTATTGTCACTTAATGTTCCAATATTGGAATCAGTTTCAAGTTTTGAACAGCACTATCCATTTTTCTTAAGGGAAAAGATTGTAACTGAAAATATTGGAAGTTCAGGACTTTTTTTTATTCATAGAAATGGTCAAGGTTATGATTTATAGTAGTCCTGCGTAAATATGATAAGAAGAAGAAGAAGAAGAGATCAAATTTCAAGAATGCAGCAATAGCTCAAACTTTTTACGTTATGATAGCTTCATCCCCTGACAGAGCTAAAAGGAATGCCTTATAATCTCCAGAGTTATCTGTACCCACTGCAACATCAAGAGCTATATTGTTTCTCTTGAGATACAGCTCCTTGATCTCCTTCAGATCCTTTTCTACTCTGTGACAATCACTCGACTGAGAGCATCCTCTTCATTACCCTTTGCATTAATCGCATACCGTACAATCTATAGCAAATCAAATCATCAATCATATGAAACCAAAACCAAGGCCAAGCCCATTCAATTAAATAATATTCGAGTGGAATTCTTGCATGGTTCATGGTGAACACCAAAGCCAAACCCATTCAATTAAGAAATATTCGAGTGGAATTCTTATTTGGTTCATGATGAACACATACATATTATATTTTACGTATATTATCAAGATGAAAATTTTCATATATATGACATTCATATACAGTTTTGAATATATGTTTATAAAATATTTTAAAAAATTTTTAATATATCAAATCACGATCCACAATACAACTAAGTATTTATCAATTAAAACACTCAATAAATCTTAAAGAATAAAATTCAAATTCTGAATCAAATTGGTGAAATTATTTTCAAATGAAATTAACAGAGCATGTATACTTATATATATGATACCTTGGTAATGGATGTCTTTGTAAAGATTGAAAATTGCATTGAGCTGTGACTTGCTCCTTGTAGTTAATATTCTAATAAACTCTTCATGGCTAAAGGCCTCTTCATAGATATCCCCTTGAAGAATTTCAGCTTCCAAATGTGCAAGCTTCTCATCAATTTCAGTGCCACCGTACCTATACTATTACACAATAAAACACGTTACTTGTAACATATTATATGAATTATTTAGTTATATATATGTAATTAAATAAAATTTGTCATGTTAATTTAGATAATACATAAATAACAAGGGATCAATAATTGGATTCAAAGATAAATTTAAATATAAGTTAGAATTTGAGGTATATCTTATATACTTCTATGATCACCACCAGATATTTCCAATTTTTCATATAAAATTCTAGTGAGATTTTGTTCAAGCAAATTGATTCCATGGCCCAATGGATAAGGCGCTGGTCTACGGAACCAGAGATTCTGGGTTCGATCCCCAGTGGAGTCGGCTGTCCTTGTTTCTCATTTTAAAAAATATATTAGTTATTGTAAAAAAATTTTAAATACTAGTAAAATTTTTAAAAATTAAATAATAAATTCTTAAAAATTATAAGAATTAAATAATAAAATAATTAACTGTAAAATTAAGAGAAACTAAATAATAAATATTTTAAAATATTTTTTTTGACATAGAAACATTTTAAAATATTAAAAATATTTAATATATTTTTTAAAATTGAAAAATTAATTAAAATTTTCATAATATACAAATTAAATAGTAATTTTTTATTATTTTTATTTTTATTTAAAATAAACTAAAAAAAATAAAAGGAGAACATATTTTTTTATAACAAGTAAAATTAAAAGATTCAACTTTAACTATTTTTATATTTATTAAATCGATAAATGCCAAAAAAAGAAAAAGAAAAAAAGATTTGTATCATAAAAAGCTAAATAAAATTAATAAGAAAATTGATATAAACATATAGCCTTCAAATTGATTTTACAATAATGTGTCTAGTAACTATGTTTAAAAGTTTTCAAATTTTAATTACTAAAATATTATCTGATATAGAATATAATATTTATGTAAAGTTCTATTCTTAAACCTACAATTTTATATATACTCTTCAGATTGTGAATCTCTAAAAACCATTTTTTAAATTAAAATTTCTTAAAACTATAAAGAAAGGCGAATTGGATTTTTAAAAAATACATATTAATATACAGTTAAATAATTACCAACTAAAAATTTGAAAATATAAAATATAATAAAATATATTCTAATTATCTTATTAAAATAAAATAATAAATAATTCGTAAATGCAATGGCAAAACTACTAATTCAACGACTTTTAATTTAAGTCGCAACAAGTGATTAAATTTGCAGAATTACGTTGATTATTCTAAAAATACAATTTTAAGAGAACTTGGGAATACTTGTGCTATTGGGACAAGGGAGAGGAGAGACAGAACACGAAAGTTCTAGCTATTGTTTAAACAGAATAGCATACTGAATTGGTAAACAAACAACCATCTTGAATGCCTCATTCAAAGCAACTCTTTTTGGGAGCTGAGTTAGATCTCTTCAATGAATTATATATCACCTGTCATAAATAAATAAAATATAATATCAGCTAACATTTTCATTTTCGACACCTCCACTTGGGTATGTGCCATTTTCTACACCTCCACTTGGGTATGTGCCATTTTCTACTATATGCTACTACGATTCTAATCTAGCAGCATAAGGGCACAAACCATATCACATCAGTTGAGAAGACCTGAAACTTGTTACATGCCACCCATGATTGCAAATGGCATAAGGTTCTACCCAAAATATTAAAATATATTTGAATATAAAAGAAGATAATGAAAAATTAATAATAATACTACTACTAATAATAAAAGTAGTATCGTAAAACAAAAATCAAAATGCAATATGGTAAGACATCTCAAACTCCACATACTAATATATCATTGGATCCAAAGATATAATGCTGAACAGCTAAATCACTTTATTTATGAAACAGGAAGCACAACCAAGCTAGCCAACACGAATCACAGTAAGATGGTGAACGTACCAGATGCTGTTACCATATTTTCCCAAAATTTTCCTTATTATTTAAATAAGACTAGAAAAAGACGCATGAGATAAAATATGAAAAAGCCCACAAAATAATATAGGTTATACATTTAGTTTACAACTTTCAACATTGTGAAACCTACGACCACGAGCGTACACATTCTCACAATTCATCGTTTCCAAAATAAAGCTAGATGAAATTGAAAAAACAAACCCAGAAGGTACATTGATTTTGATCTAAGCTCAAGAGGCTGTAGAAGTTTGTGCTTCAGTTTTGCCATCTAAACTCACAGAGCTATCAGCTGATGGTGGCACATAAATACGTGCTTTCTTCAAAATTTCAGCAACAACCCAATGCTTCCGCTTGCTTAAGGGCCTAGAAGGATCCAATCTAACCTGATATCATATGACATTTCCAGGAAAGATATTCATAGTCATTATCCAAATATTAAAGGCTAGCACTTAATTTAAAAAGATAACAATAAAAGTAAATATGAAGTTGGAATTGCTCATTTTATTACAGACAGCAGACAAGAAGAAAATAAAGGGCGAGCCGGAGACGACAAAGAGGGGGTTGAAAACAAATGCATTTCTGCTTTCCACCGTTTACTCTACAATCATATGAAGCATTACTAAAGTTTCATCACAGTCCCTTTGTTCATAATGCTAAAAGGTAGACAACATTATAATCACAGCAATTACATAGAAGTAAGGCATTTAAACCAGCACAAGGCATGGCAGAACAAGAAGGCCACACGAAATGAAGCGCTATTACTTCTATATGATTTAAAAGTTGTTGGCAGTTTATCTCAAACCTTTGTGCCTTTACAGCTCCTCCCACATTACAAGTGCCTTTTCACTACTATTCCATTGATAGAAAATAAATGTGATAGGGCTCTAACAATAAAAAACGATGGGAACTGCATAGCATTTCTAAACCATATCGTTTTATGTGATTAGATTAGGACCATGTATCCTGATTAGTTGAGATAATGTTTCACCATCCTAGCTATTAGGGCGCATATGGAATCACAAACCGGAGTACTTCCATTTGTTTGTATATGCTTCAACTTTGTTAGCTACTGTCCAGCTACCATAAGGTAAATGGGGTTAGAATTTTAATCACAAGTAGTACAGTATGTAAGAATTTCAAGGAATAATGACTAAAAACAGCAAACAGAAGTATCAGCCAAAATAGAGTCGGCTGTTCAGTTGGGTACTTCTTCTCCTGTTGTCTTTCTTCCCTACAGATTTCCAAGGTTTTACTTGACGATACGGTTTTAAGTTTGAGAGAGGACAACTGAAGTGGAAATGCACTGTGTTAAAAGGAGATTTAAAGGTTATAAGCGCACTCTTTTCTTTCCTTCAATACATGAGAAAAGGGAAGGTTAAAACCAGATAGCATTATTACCTACTAACAGTTGGTTTGAATAACCAACAAAAAGAAAACCAATTTTCTGCAAAGTGAATTCTAAATCTATACATAAGGTAGTTCCGGCAATTAACCCCCAAAAAAATACATATATATATATATAAGAAATTCAGGCAGATCAAAGCATTCTAATTTCATCATATCAAACAAAACTCCCTCTTAATCTTCGCTTCGCTTTGTTTACCATGGCCTCTCCGCAACTACCTAAGAAACTTACTGCAACAACGCTCGACAAAATATAGTTCTAGGCAATGGAAAGATGACTGATTTTGTGATAACTATAAAACTTTGAAACAGAATTGAAAAGAATATGGCAAAGGCGTCTAAAATTTCCATAGAAAGACACAGAACAAATGCCCACTACAAATAGACTGGAAAAAACTATATACGCGAATTTGTGTGGAGACAGAGAAGAGAGAGAGAAAGAGAGAGATACTGACTCGATCGCCAATGTTACAAAGGTCATGCTCGTCGTGGGCCATGAACTTGGAGGTGCGCTTGACGTAACGGTTGTAGAGCTTGTTGTGGAAGAGCCTGTCGACGGCCACCACCACGGACTTCTGCATCTTATTAGACACCACCATCCCCACCACCGACTTCATCCTCCCCTACTTCAAAATCCAAACCAAAATCCTATAGTTTCAGGGGCTCACACTAGGGAAAAGGCAAAAGCCTAAAACTTCCTGAACTTTGAGTGAAAATGCACCGTTTTGATACCAGAACACCAAGCAAAAAGGCTGGACCGCTGGAGAAGCCAGTGGGCAATGCAGGGATCTTGGGCCTCGCCCTCACGCTCCTCGTTACTCGTTAGGGCTTCAACAAGGATTAGATAATAAAACAAACATGTAGGATTAGTGCAATTAACCTGTATTAATTTGGGGATTTTACATATAAATTCCACTCCACAATTGCCATTGAATTAGTTAATTATTAATTTTAAAAAATTATTAAAATATTTTAACTTTTTAAAATTTTAATTATTAAAATATTAAATATTTTAAAAAATCTATTAATTAATATTTTTATTAATTTTAATCATTAAATATTTTATTATTTAATTTTTATAATTTTAAAAAATTTATTAATTAATCTCTTATATTTTTTAAAAGTCTATTAATTACTCACGCCATTTAATATTTTAAAGACATTTTAAATTTATTTATAATATTTATTGAATAAAATTAATTAAATAATTAATTAATAAATTTTTTAAAATATTAAAAATATTTTAATATATTTTTTAAAATAAAAAAATTAATAAATTTTTACATACTATAAAAATTATATAATAATTTTCCTTAATTTTTATATTAAGCTAAGAAAAAAGTTAATCCAGCGAATCAATTCTTGATTATATATATTTCGGTTTTTCTCTTCTCTTTAGCCTAACAGGGAAGCCCCCTGTCATTTTAAGAAGCAATGCTACGATATAAGGCGGATTCATCATCCTCTCTGAAGTCGCACCCCCGTCAGCAGCCACGATTTCAAACTCATACATCACAGCCGCTGCTATTGCCTTCATCTGTATATAAGCCAAGTCCTTCCCCAAACACGTCCTTGGCCCACAATGAAACACAGGGAATCGAAATTGATCAAACGACCGATATTTTCCATCTCTGTCCAACCACCTCTCGGGCTTGAACTCTCTGCAATCCTGGCCCCACACCCTCTCCATTCTACCCATTGCATAAGCAGAATAATCAGCGAACCAACCTTTCTTCACAGGGGTCCCATCAGGCAAAACATCATCACTTACCGTCAGTCTTGAATTGATGGCCACTGGTGGAAACAACCTCATCGACTCCGATAGAGCTGCATGCAAATAATGAAGCTTCTTCAACTCATCGTAGCTAAAAGTCCTCGCCGCAGGCACCGCCTCCGCATCCAGCTGAGTTGCCACTTCCGATAATTCTTGATAGATCAAGCGTGCGCATCGAGGGTCGCCGGCAAGTAACCAGAAAAACCATGTCAAGGCCGTTGAAGTTGTGTCCTTGCCAGCGAGCACAAAGCTTATGATTATGTCTCTCAAGAACTTGGTCTTGTGTTCTTGATCTTGAAATTCCAGATTGGAGCTCAGGAACATGAATCTTGATAACAAATCTTGATTCTTGGCTACCCTTTCACCGCTACTCTCTTCTTGATGCTTAGACTTCATAATCTCCATAGCAAACTCATTGATCGTTTCAATGGCTTCTTTGAATCGCTTCTCAGATCCAATATTGAATAATCTTTTGAGCTTCCAAATTGGTGGAAAGGGAGACAAGAATCTTGAAAAGCATATCTCTACAGCATCATCAAAAGCTTCAGCAAAAGGTAAATTTGACACGGATTGGAGGTCTATACCAAATGCAACTTTGGAAATGGTACTGAAAGTGAACTTCCCCAACACTTCTTGAAGATCAAATACTGAATTCTCATCACATGCCTTAGAAAGATTAGGCAAGAGGGTTTTGGCTATTTCAGATTTGACAACATCTGATATAAAGTGTTTGAGAGATTTGGTGTTGAACTCATGGCTAGCAACCTTGCGTTGCAAGGTCCAGAGACGACCATCAACGTTGAAGATCCCATGGCCAAGGAGTTCATAGAGGACGTTAAGAAAGCGAGAGCCCTTGACGTAGTTGGAGAAGTTGGTGACAAGGAGGTGCTCTACGTGGACAGGATTTGCAGTGCAGATTCCACGGGAGAATAAAGAGTTGATTTGAAGGGTTGATGACGGGGTCTGGCAGAGCATGTCTGTGACCCAGTCGTGGAAGCGGTTGCGGTTGCGGAGGAAACCTGGGAGGTTGCCGATTATCGGGTATGATTCTGGACATGGAGGATGAGAAGGAGAGGAGGAGATGAAGAAACAGCAGATGAAGATGAGGACTGGGACCAAGGAGAGGAGGAGGGTGATGAAATCCATTTCCAATATCGTTTTTACAGATCAAATTTTGTACAGCTCGCTTTTGTGCATATCCAATACTTTTGAAATCAGGATATGCTTGCTATTTTGTCTGCTTCTTATGAATTCTTGACTTTTAGAAAATAAATTAACTGAGATTTACACCTGTTAAACTTCAATGCTTTTCAGTAACATCAAAAAATTTATCAATATTTTCTCTTTGTATTACACCAGAAATAATAATAAAAAGTAAGACAAGAAAAGAAAAAGCCTGTAAACTAAAAAAAAAACTTCAATTTTATGTTTTTTTTTTTAAATTCATAGATAAAATTAAAAAATTTTAATTTTTAAATTTATTATAATTATAATAAAATTTTAATTTAATTTAACCGCAAATGAAATTTAATATATGACAACCATATGATATTATTTTATTTTAATTTATTTTTATCTAAAATTTATATAATTACCTATTTAATTTTAATTTAATTTATATTTAATTACAATCAAATTTCTAATTAGCTGAAATCTTTAATTTAAAGAATTAAAATTAGAAATAACATCCAAATTAAAAACCTTGACCTCATATTCAAAAACCTCTCTCATTCCCTATGTTTCTTTACCTTTTCACCGTGACCGTATTTCCTAAAACATAGTCATTCTCACCTATATAGATTTTAGATAAAAATAAAATAAAATAGAATAATACAGACAGTCATATATTAAATTTTATTTTTAATTAAAATTAAATTTAAAATTTATTATAATTGCAATAAATTTAAAAATCAAAGTATTTTGATCTAAAATTAAAAATTTAAGAAATATAAAAAAAAACTTAAAATTGAGGTGTTTTTATGTCAATAGGCCAAAAGAAAAAGAAGAATGAGAGAAGAAAAGCGAAGACGAAGGGAGTAGAAGGCTGTAAGTAGGTCATTGGATGGTCTGACAGTTCAATTTTTTTCTGTTTATTTAATCGAGTATCTTTATTCTTTCCTCTCTTGCTTCGTTGAGGAAAAATTTATTGGTTTGCCTTTTTATTTTGTGGTTGGCTTTTCTGGTGATGATTTCTCCACGTCTGTATCGGTGATTTAGTTGTATTTTTCTTTATCTCCTTGTTTTGTCATAGATCTGAGTTTACACGGCGAGAACTTTGTTAATATGTGATTTGAATGTGGGTTGCGGGTTTCCGTTTCTTTTCTCGGCGGATACACTGTTTCACGTGCTTGGGTCTTGCGGTGCTCTTTTTTTTTCAGAGTCTTTTAGTTCTGTGGTTCACAGGCTGATGTTCTTTTGGATTCAATTTATTGAGTTGGACTGTAATATTTTAAATTAGACTATTTGTGTGTTATTTGGATTCTACATGGATCTACATTGTATTTTGCCATCTAAACCATGATAAATGCTATCTTTGTGCATATTAGAAAAAAATCTTTTTATTTAAAAAATTATATGATATTATTTTAGATTAATATTTTAGAGTAAAAAGAGGTAACTAAAGAAATAAAATATCTGATATTTTAGCAGTGTCTCGAGTATAATAAAATGAAGAAAAAGATTATTTAAATTTGTTATTTGAAAAAAAAAAAGAGAATTAAAGTGTACATTTACTTAATGCCATATGATATTATATGATTCACTTGCTAAAAGAAAAAGGTTTGCAGGGAGGGTAACATGTACAAACCCCGAAGATTCTGGACCTGATAAAGAATATTTGAAGATCAGCGCCAAATCCTTCCATATGTCTCGAAACACAGGAACATGAAACCAAATCTTGCACTAGTCTAAAAATCCCTCCAAATCTTCTTACAAAATGAAATTCCTCTCTCATCCGCCTGACACAAAATTCAATCTCCAGTAGTTTCAGTGACTCTACTTGACACTGCTGATAACCTGCAATGATCAGTTGACAACCTATGGTATGCATACACTGCATTTGTCTCTAATAAATAATCCCATTAAAAATGCTCACCAACTCATCAACCGATCATTTCCTGAATCAACAAGCTTAGCCACAAATTGTTGACGATTTTGATCATCAAATTAATAAAAAAGCAAAAAAATCTCGGTAACAATGGCATGTAGATGCTAACCATGGTAAAACCCCGGAAAGAAGCTGTGAGTATTCTTGCCGGCTTCAGATCGCCAAGGCAAATTTGAAAGATTTGAAACTAAATTTCTTTCAGGCAATCAACTCAACAGCAAGGATTTTGCTGCTCTTGCGGACTCCAAGGATTTACACACCGAAAACTGAAATTACTGATATTTCCTCAACGATTGTTCTCCTTTTTCATCAAATAGAGTTGCAGGGGTATCCAACCGCAGGATTGAAATTGGTGATGAAGAAACCGTCGCTTCTAGAGAGTGTAGGTTTACGGCGAGCATCTGACCGATCGTTGATGGTGCGACCAATAAAGAATAAACGGAGATATTAACGCTATGAGGTGATTGGATTTTAATTTACAGTCTCATTGGCTATTTTCCAACTTCTGAAAATACTGTTGGATCCTCCTTGTCGCCTGCCGGCTTATGCTAAGGAACAGACAAACGGACGGTTATGAATCACTCTTTTTGTTTCATATCATTTCCTGGTAGCTTTTTACAAAAATGAAACAAATTTTTTAAAAAATTTATCCTCATCTCTTATGATCTTCAAGATTCTTGATTATAATTTACATTTGCTATAATTGAGCTTCAAGTTGATAATGCCTCTGAAGTATGACCAGAGCCAATTGGTCAGCCATTACGATTTTGGGCGTTGCACAAAGTTGAAATTCCTTCCTCTTTCTTCATTGAACTTGAACTGGAAAAATTGATGTTCTTCTCATCCTTTTCTCTCAAACCATCTCCGATTTTAAGTGTTATAGGGTTTCTGCCCTTCATGATTATGTATGGCATTTGGTTGGTTGTTTATATTTATGGAGCCAAACTATATGCTTAAGGCTAAATCTCATATTCATATTCTATTACCACTTAAAAATCAAAATTTTAGGAAAGCGGTAAGTACTCATTTTATACATAAGGCGTTTTGTGAGGACGAGTACACTTGTAAAGATGTCTGAGCTTGACCAACGCCTTTCTGCTAGGCAGATAGCCATGAAGGGGCCACTGCAGTACACTTAAATAGTGAAATACATACTTTAAGGGGAAGAAAAGGACAATTCTGAATGGTAAAAATGTCCGTTTGTGGAATTCCTTTTTCCTGGAAAACTTTCTTGCATGTCTTTCCTTTTTGTCCACCTTTGCTGTCTATTAGTTTACTAAAACTGTTTCTTTCAGGGTCGGCCACCCTCATAGTTGCTCCCTTTCTTTACTCTATTATTGTTCTTGTTTTACTTTGAGCTTAGGGACGGCAAATTTTCTTTCCTATATCTGCCGGCAGGAAGTCCTCTCAGGTTTAATATGATGATTCTGTACTAACCGTTACCATATGATAGGTGTCTCTGCCTTCAGGTTAATATCAAGTTGATTAGCATTTATTAAATTTCCCTGGAAATTACAAATGAGGGGTTTTCTTCTAACTGCTCTTTTATCGCTATTTATACATCAATTTCCTTGTTTACCTTCAGATGACAGTTCTTTTGGTCTCTCTTACAATGGAGGGAAAATTATGACACGACCAGTCAGAGTATCCCTTCTATGGTTTGGCACTGGTTGGCAAGAATCTGGTAAAGAAGCTATTAGAAATGCCATAAATTCTTTAACTCCATCTCGATATCTTGGTAAGAATTCTGAAGTGCCCACGTTGGGAGACTGGTGGAATATTGTTAGACAGTATACAGACAGCTCAAACGACCCAGTGTCTGACAGAGTGGATGTCGGATCTGAATGCTTCTACACAGGCTCTGAACTCAACATGACTCGAGACCAAGTGATTGACATTGGACATTCAGTGTTTAACAAGACTTTGATCGATGCATTTCGAGGGAACTTAACCTGTAATGAAGCTTTTGAAGTGAACGAGAACAGTATTTTTCATGTTGTGTTTTCTCATACAGTTATCTTCTTAGATAGAAAGGAGCAGACAGAATTGATGGTCTCTTGTAGTGGGGATCTTCAGGTCGAGGCCTTTGCAGGGGCGAATGTAACTCTGGGATGGGCAAGAGCTCCACAGAAAGATGCTAATTCTGATCAATGTTCAAGATTTTTGCAAGGGAAATCCTATTTAGGCCCACCAAATGGTGATGAGAAGATAGATAGCTTGGTGGGTTACATTCTGTCCAAGATCACGGAGGGGGTTACCAATCGTGATGGAAGAGGGTGGATTGCTAATGATGGAAGTGGAATGACAGTAGGCAGTTTTTGTGCATCTACAATTCAACGACGACCAGAAGGTCCTCCACTATTTAGAGATGGAGAAAGAAAAGTGAGTTTTAATGCTGTTGGTTTGAATGGTTACAGATACATTGTTCAATACATATGGGACCAGAAAATCCAGAACTGTGCCTTGAAGGTATCAGGTAATACAAATTACAGAAATATAGGAAAGGATAAAGGGTAGCAGTTTGCAATACTATGACTACGACATGATCAATCCTTGCATCTATAGCATTCAGAGAGTTGTGATTAAATAGGGTTCCTGACTCCTTTGTTATGCATTCACAGCTGAAATTACTGAAATTTGTTAATTTTTTACTGATTCATTTCTTGGTTCTTGCATCCTTCATTGGTTGTGTCCCTCTGTTTCAATGGTGAGCAAGGGAAAGTTAATGCTTCTTTAACATTCTTAAGAATCTATTTCTAGGGAGATTTTGCTTCAGCAGTTTCAACAACTTGTTTGTTCTCCCTTGTTACAATCCTGTGCATTGGAGTTTACTGATTTTAATCTTCATAACTATCCATCCCAAAAAGACCACCTTACAATTGCATAATGAAATATAGGTGACTGATCATGTAACTACTTCGAAACTTTCTCAGTTCTTAATCATTGCTTTTTCTGTGTTCTATCACCCGAGGTTTGTCATCTTTGCAGTCTCTCCATTGACTTGTACTTCCAAGGATACTGTTTATTGATCATTTTTCCTTTTCTTTACAGAAACCTGTAATTTCAATGTGATTGTTCTTAAACAGCCCAAGGGATATCTAAATAGAGGGCTTGCAGTCAATCACACAGATGGATTGCAGCCATACCCTCCTAACCAGATGTGTCAGTGGAGTGTCAGCTATCCAGCAGCAAAGTTTATCAGTTTCACCATGAACTACCTCTCACTGACGGCAAATGGAGATGATACACTCCAAATTTGCCCATCTAACTCAAGTCTAGCACAATGCAACGTCCTTCAGTTGCTGGAAAAAAATTCTAACAGGAAATTCAAGGTAATGGGCTCAAAAGCTACTATAAAGTTTACAAGTGGAGATCATGTTTCCTTTGAGTCCAGAGGATGGGAACTCAGTTATTCTGCAGGTGAGGCAAATCAAATTTAGCTTCATATCTATGCTAACTTTTCAAGTGTAAGTTTTAACATAACTCAGGAAGCTTGCAGGATTCTGCAATGGGAAGGAAGATGTATATAACCATGATGGTATCATAGGCTACCCACCACTGATCGGCTTTTCTTACATAGAAGGACTGAGTTGCCTATGGATTCTCCATGGGAAACCAGGAACTCTTGTATCATTAAGTTTCACCCATATCAACATCTCAGAAGACTTTGATTTTCTTGCCATATATAATGGCGCAAAGCAGCAGGTAGCTAACTTCTCTGGCTATTATTCTGGGTCTGGTCTCCCGCATTTGAACTTGACTGGTGAAGTTAGGATTGCATTTGCTACTCAGACAGAAAAAGGGCAAGGTTGGTCAGCTAATTATTTCATTGCATCTCCTGTGAGTCGCAATAGCAAAACATTCCTTGTCATCATCATTGTTGTTTCAGCTGTTGGAGTAAGCATTTCTCTTGCTTTCATAGCCTTCGCCTTGCGCAAAAATAGAAGCAGGTGCAGTTATGCAATGGATTCAGATGAGAGCCTGATGCTAATGAGACTAGAAACGATCAGAGATGAAAACCTAATTGGGGAGGGGCCTTCTGCAGTTGTTTACAGAGCAGTTTTGACGGATGGGAAGTGTATAGCAGTCAAAGCTCCTAAAGGTACAGCTTCTCCAGTTGACTTAGAGAGGGAGATATTGAGTAAATCCTCTTCCCACCCAAATATCATATCTTTAGTTGGATATGCACACGATGGACTCCAAAGACATTACTTGGCGTTTGAATTCATGAGTGGGGGCAATTTGAGGATGAACTTGATGGAAAGAGGAGAAAGACTAGACTGGGAGAAGAGATTAGCTATAGCATTACAGATCTGCTCTGCAATCCAAATGCTTCACATGTATCTGAAACCACCTATTTATCATGGCAATATAGCATCTGAGAATATTCTCCTTGATGAATTAAGCAATGCAAAATTAGCTGGTTTCAGCAAGGCAGATTATTGCAGCAACAACAGGATGAATCCTGGAGACTTGTCTGAAATGGCAGAAGATATTTGGAGTTTTGGAATAGTTTTGGTTGAGCTTTTAAGAGGACAGAACCTAGATGATAGAAATGCCTACAAAAATTTCAGGAGCCTTGAAGAGGTAAATGAGTTTGTTGGCAACCATGAGCACTTTGATCGACGATTGGGTATTCCTGATGAACAAAGTAGGATCATGGGTCTAGCAAAGTTGGGTGAAATTGCAAAATGGTGCATTGGTCTTGGCTGTGGAGTTGAAAGGGAAAGAAATAATCCTCAGATAGGTGATGTTTTGTCAGGCTTGAAGCAGGTGAAGCAAATGTTTTGTTGTGTGTGAGGTAGAAAGGAAGAAGAAAGTAAACAACAGCAACATCTTTACAACATTGTCCTGTTTTCTATATATGATTGTAAATCATAAAGGATGTCCTCAGTGCACAAAGACTCCTCGCTTTACAAGAGTCAGGAGAGGATAATCCGTCCTAATCGTACATAAATTACATTTAGTGTGAAGCTTGAAGCAATTTTTATAGAAATACATGAATGAATATTGGAAATATTCATCAACCTTTGTATATGATCAAATATCGTTTGTTCAAATAATTGGACACCTGCCTTGATATAAGGGTTTCAACCTGCAATATTTGCTTGTTTTGAACATCTTGTAATCACAACCATTTTTTTTCCTATTTTGCTCTCATGGCAGGTTTGCTGTCGCACTTTTTTTAATTTAACTGGGCAGAGTTAGGGTTTTTTTCGGTTTTATTTTGTTTCTTTTTGTGATCTTCGGTATCTCCATCTTTTCAGTGTGTCGTAAATCACATTACAGATTAGCCTGAGCAGATTAGAAATCGAATTTCACCACAAATTAGGGGGACATGGATTCAGAAGGCCAGGACATTACTCAGTTTAAACCAAATTATGAAATTGATTTGAAGCTGAGTCGACTATAAATTCAATCCAGGTTTTTCTACATATATTATCCATGAATAAAAAATTTACACCGATGACCATTGACCCCTCATTTCACCCTGAAAACGAGAAGGGGGGGGGGGGGGGGATGAGTGCCGACCGAGTGAGACTGCTCAAATAAGAAGAAAAATGAACTGACAATCACATAAAAATTCAGAGAATTGTCAAAGCCACATTATCAATAAATATCAGAAGCAAGAAGGCTAATTGTCTTTCAACTGTTTCTGAGATCACCAACAAAAGTGAAATTTTTGCTTTTGAACAAACTAGTTATGGCAAGTTGTATCTGTGCTGTTCAAGGCAAGCGAAGCAGATCCTCCAAAACAAAGAATTTATTTGGCTGAAGCACCAAATATCGCTCAATATGACTTCCCGCAGTGTATCAAGCTCCCAGCACCCAAGAAAAGACCAAAAATGGCAGCACTGCCTAGTGTTGTTTGTCCAATATGCCTGATCTTCAAAAGTCCTGGCACCTGCATTTTGATGATATATTTACACTCACATCACATTGGATACAAGATGATTACGATCACAAAAACATTAATAATAAAGACAATAAAGGAGGACGAAGAACTAAAAGATATAACAGCAGCTGGTCATTTCAATTGAAAAAGAAAATTATTGGTAAACTTTATGGTCAGCAAACAGGAAAATAAAGGCCAAAGGAACTTGTCATGAAGACAGGAGGTCAATGACCTTGATCTATTGAAAACTTCATCTCTACATGGCTTTAGCAAATAGCTAGCGCTGTTTGGCTAGGAGAACCCAAATATCTTTTTAACTACAGCATCCTTAGCGTCTCAGAGCTGAATAAATTTTCAATCCAACAGCAAACAGAATACAGCAGCCAATAATTATTATTGCTGTTGTTTTACGTTTGGGCAAGAAACTCGTAAAAGAATATATGCTTGTAGCATAGCAGAATAGAGCATCCTAGCAATGCTATTGTAACACCTTTGCAACACCTGATTTGAGGAATATGAAACTTCAGGAGGCAATAAGCATGTTTCCAGGTTCCATTTGACCCAGCATTAAATTCAGTATCACTTATCCAACATAGCCTAGACTGGAAACGTGCTTCAGTAACAGAAAAATATTTACAAGCATAGCCCACTTTATGCGCACAAAACCTTGCAATTGCTTTGACTTTGGTATGAAACCATGGGAAACAATACCATGTCTGAGCACAAATTGGATCCATCTTAACACCAAATTGGAAGTTTCTTCTTGATGCTTGAATATAATAAAAATATTAATGCAAATCCATCTGCTAGAATTTCATGTGGTGCACAAATCTGTGTGCTGCTGCATTAAATAGGTCAAGACATTTGTGTGCTTCAAAAATTGGGTTTTGAGCAAAAGCATGTTAGTCAGCATTTAGACAGTTGTCAAGTTGCATAAGCTTGAACTCATTATTCGTATAGGATCCTTTAATTATTTATTCAAAGATGAATTAAAGGATCCTCCAATTTTGGAATGAGAGTCCACTCTCCCCTCCCAAAAAAAGAAAAACACATTTTAGTCCCCATTTGAAATGTAAAAACTTTTAATTTCACGACATCAATTAAAAAATATACATGTAATTTGTATGAATATCACAAAGTTAGCCTTCAGCATAACGATATTATCATAAAAGTAAACTGTTCAGCTTTGGTACCATGTGAAGGTACACGTAAATATATCTTTTTTGGAACCTGAATAAGGTGGGGAAATCTATCCTAATGGGACAACCTAGCAGTCCCAAGTTCAAACTGCTAAGATGAGGTGGTGGGCTAAACAGGTTTTTAGATGAAAACTACAAGGCTAACACATTCAATGGTGGGATTATCTGTGGTAGAAGGAATTATGGGCTTAGAGAGGTATGAACAGAAAAAAAGGGGGAAAATCCTCCCTTGATCCCTCAAACAAAGATTTAGTTAATTTGGAGGAAACAAAATAAATACATTTTACCTGTTTTTCCAGATACTTTGATTACCATGCTTAACTTTTGGAATAGCTAGAAGTTTTTTGTTTTTGCCTCATGCACAATATGCCTTTATTGAAATTCTTATGTAATTAAAACACACACGGAGTTATATACAAAGCATATTGAACTATACCCACTATGCAAAAAAGAAAAGCATAAAACATAAATTTTCAGTTTGTTAATGAAGCATGTCAGATGAAGAACAAACATATGTTGTCTCAAGAATCTAATGTGTGAATGTTAGTATTAGTCAGATATTATACCTTATACCTGATTGCCTCATATGTCCCATATACAGCCCCTAGAAAGAAAACACAACATTAGAAATATAATCATTAAGCACAAATAGCTACACTTAATAATGTGTTACAATGTCATAAATGGATATCCATTGAAGTTACAATTATATGATGTGAAAATGTTAAATACCAAACAAGATCAAGATCCATTAACCATCATGCAAGATACATGAGCGTATATTTTAGCAATATGGAACAGGATGTTAAATATGGCTTTATTGCACGATCAATGTGCGAACTCCACAATCAGAATTAAGAAATGCATTTTGCTATTTCAAAAACACCTTTGTTCCTCAAAGCAGTATATTAAGTAGCATATTTCTACTTCTCCAAAAAAAAAAAAAAAGAAACAAAAAAGAGTAGCATATTTCACTCATCAGTATCACATGACAAGTCAAAAAGTTTCACTAAAGTAGACACATGACAGAACATGAGGAATGCATCATGTATCAGAAACCATGAGAAACATGAGCATGCTTTACATCCAAAAAAGAGGTAAATAAATATCAATCAATCCATCACAGGCTGGCTTGAGTTTGCTGCAAAACTTCAGAATCTATTTTACATCATGAACTTCTTTTGTCTTTTCTTTGGCAAAGTGAATTTTTATATTTACTCTCATCTAAATCAAATATAAATACTTAGAATCCAAGATTTTTACTTATTATAATCATTACAATCAAAAGAAGGGCCTCATATCCACACAGTGACCAAATGACAACACATAATAGATTCAATCACTAACTTTAATAACAACCCATTATTTCCAACTAGCCATTACCTTGTGGCATGATCCAATCACTATGGACACTAACATCATTTAACATACTATAAATTAAGACTCTAGTAGTTTAAGTTCCAGCTCTGCAATATGAAGGGGGTATCATACTCTCGAAAATTTTATCAACTCTAATATTTCCACTGTTCTCAATCTCATAGTTCCAAGAGCAATTGCAAGGACTTTGCAAGTAAAAAACTATGGAATACCAACTTATAACAACGCTGATCAACACATCTTCCAAAATCAAGTATACCACAGAAGAATAGACTTCTTTTTTCCAATGAGATAATACGCTCCTACCTTTACGGCTCCGAATATGATTTTTTTTTTTTTCCTTTGTAAAACCTAACTCCAAAAAACATTGTGGTAGTTGGAATCCTGGAATTAAATCATGTGCCCGCACTCAATAAGTAGTTCTCTAAACTCCTTCCAAAATCAAGACACAGTACAAATGGGAATCCTGATTCCTGAAAATAATTTTTAATAACAAGAAGAATTTCTAGTTATGCCATAAACCAATTCACTTAATCAAGAGTACTATTGGCCATGTAACCCCCCAACCAAGAAAAGCAATATGGAACAAAATCAGAACAAGAAGATTCAATGAAAGAGGAGAGAAAAGAAAAACGACAGTCCAAATGGAGAAGTTGTTGAGATGGTTTAGGGTTAAGAGAGATACCGACAGCGCCACCAACAGCACCTCCAACGGCCACGCCGGCGGTCACTCGAGCCAGGCAACTATCCCTCGCCATTCCGATAATATGAAAATCTGTACTTGTTGATTGATATCTAACTCTCTAGGTTTTTTGCGGTTTCGCAGTTTTATGGGACAGAAGTAAAATTTGGTCTTAAGATTTCACTCCGTCTGTTTTTTATATTTTAACTGTAAATAAATGCAAATGCAATTTTTTAAGATTGGACATTGCTAACTTCTTTTAAGTCTTTAATTTTAGACTTAAAAGAATTATTTTAATTTTAGATTTTTAATAAATTTTTTCAATTGGAAAAATAAAATTAAAAATTAGTAGGGCAAGAAATGCAAAAAGCAAAAATCATTTCCGTTGCCGGGAATCGAACCCGGGTCTCCTGGGTGAAAGCCAGATATCCTAACCGCTGGACGACAACGGAGTTGTTGGAGAACTGCCTAGGTCTTAATTTTTTTATAATTTATTATAAATTTCATGTGCGACTTTTAACTCTTACTCCCTCTTCCCTTGGATAGGAAATGATACCTAGCATTAGTCAGTAAATACCAATATTTAATTGATTTTCCTGCTTAAAAAAAAAATCTCAACCATTACAACAACCTCCAACATTCTTTCTTATGGCATTTTTGTTGGAGCCAGAAATTTTTATCCAATTTTTGGTATATATCTTATGTACCCTTGAAAAATATACTTTCCCAATTCGCCTATCCATTGTGTGTTTTTTTCAGAGAGGGCTGCATGTTATCCTTTATGGCCGTCTTTTTATCCTTTCCCATGTGACTTGTATAAGCTTTGGAAGAGGACACCACCTCTGCTCTTTCACATTCAATTCCTGGCAAACGTCAGGTCTCATTGAACAGATTATCCTTCCAATTGGAAACTAGTAGATTCTTCTATGTTAAGAGGCAAAATCTCATCCTTTTCCATGTGACTGGTAAGAATTGTAAGACACTCATGTATTGCCTCTGCTTCTGGGTGTGACTGATCTTTGACAAAGAAAGATTGGATTCTCTTGTCTATCTCAATCCAGCTACACCCTGGATTCTTCTTCAGTCCTAACTCTTTCATCTTTAATCTCACTGTGCGCACCTTATCCCACTTCTTCACAGACGCATACATATTTGATAAAGTAACATAAGTTGATGGATCATCAGGATCTTTCTTAATAAGCAACTTTGCAATTTCCTCCCCCAATTCTAAATCTTTATGCAAATGGCACGCAGAAAATAGTGTGCTTAACAATCCAACATCTTCTGTAATTTCTCTATTGCTATGGAGAATGCTATAAGCTTCACGCAATCTTCCAGCACGCCCAAGAAGATCAATCAAGCAAGAGCAGTGCTCAATTCTTGGATTAATTCCAAACTTGATGGTCATCTGATTGAAATAATAATAGCCCTTATCAACCAATCCTGCATGGCTGCAAGCTGACAAAACTTCAAGGAAAGTGACTGCATCTGGTTTTGCATTAGACTGCTGCATTTCACCAAAAAGCCTCAGAGCTTCTAAAGCTTGGCCATTAGATCCATAGGCAGTAATCATTGAAGTCCATGATACAACATCCCTCTCTGGCAACTTGTTAAAAACGATACGGGCTTCATCTACAGCACCACATTTAGCATACATGTCAAGGAGAGCCCCCATGACAACTTCATTAGTCTCTAATCCCCTCTCGGAGACACAATTATGTATCTCTTTACCCTTTTCTAAGGCTGCTAGTTGTGAACAAGCTGATAAGAGACTAGAGAACGTTACAGCATCTGGTTTTACACCGGCCACATTCATTTCATCATACATGTGAAGTGCCTCAAAATAATTGCCCACAGTCAGATATCCAGAAATCATAACATTCCAACAAACTACATTTTCCTTCGGCAGCATTTCAAAGACAGTTTCAGCGGAGTGGACTCTTCCACATTTGAAGTATAGATCAATTAATCCACTGATAACAAAAATATCAGCCTTAATACTGTTTCTAATCACATATCCATGCATGAATCTTCCATGACGAAGTTGGGCTGCTCTTGAACATGCCATTAAGATACTACTTAAAGTGGTTAGAGTTGGTTTAATTCCTTCAAGATTCATTCTCTTAAGAAGTTCAATGCATCTTTTGCTATCACCAACCGAACTGTATCCTGCAATCATGCAATTCCAAGCAACCAGAGGCTTTTTTGGCGTCTGCTCAAAAATGTCTTTAGCTATATCTAAGCAGCCACATTTTCCATACATGTCTATAAGAGCAGAACTAACAAAACCATCCAATACCATCCCACTTTTTATAATTACCCTATGAATCTCTTTACCTCTTTCTAAGTCCAACAGCCTTGCACATGATGAGATGACAGTCGTCAATGTCACTGAGTTCGGCTCAAACCCAGAATCCCTCATTTTCCCAAACAGTTCCAACGCTTTCTTAGCATTGCCACATTGGTAAAAACAAGAAATAACAGTATTCCAACTCGCCACATCTCTTTCAGGCATTTCGTCAAACAACTGTATAGCACACGAAAACAAGTTGCACTTCGCATACAACCCCACCAGAGAGCTCCCAACAACAATATCAAACACATAACCAGATTTTATCAAATGCGCATGAATCTCTCTCCCATAACTAGCTTCACCTAACCCACCACAAGCCTTTAGCAAACTTGGGTAGGTAAAACTATCAGGTTTCACGAAAGGATATCGCAATAACCTATCAAAAAGTTCAAGCGCTTCCATGTACATATGATTCTTGGTGTAAGCAGCCAAAAGGCAATTCCACAAGGAGATGTCTAATGGGTTCTCAACCCTTTGGAAAATAAGCTTAGCGAGGTCATAGTATTGGCAAGAGAAGTAGAGGTTGATAAGGTTCTTGCACAAGGCAATGTTGTCTTGTAGGCCTAAAGTGACCATTTTTTGGTGGATGAGTTTGCCTTGCCGTATTGACTTGGTAGTCATGCATTTTCTTAAGATAGACAGTAGCTTTGCGAAGTCCATGCAAGAGTTGGTTGGCAGAAATTATAAACAAAATTGGCATAGTCAGGAAAGAAAGTTTTGGTCACAATGGAGATGTTATAGCTGTTAATTGTATGCATGATTTGCGATTGGAGGCCAGGAATTTGAATTCTTCATCTCGTGGGCATTGCGTATACTACGGTCTATGAATGGAGAAATCATCCACTAAACTAATAACTGGATGCTTATTTATATGTATATTGATGAATTAAACACTTTTAATTAGTAGGTAATTAAGATGTGGGATTCAAATTTAAGTTTATCAAATGGATGATATAATAATAATAATAATAATACTCTAAACTTTTAACTTACCACTAGGGATGGCAAGCGGGCGGGTTTTCACGGGTACCCGATCCGCCCAAATCCTATTAGGACGGATTTGGATTTTTACAAAACGGATTTGGGCGGATTCGGATTTGAATATTTTTACCCATCTCGGATTCGGGTGGGGTTCGGAGTTAGGTGATCGGATACCCGTTACCCGAACCCGGTTAGCTATACTAACAAAACTAACCCTAATTCCTAAATTTTCTTTTTTCGTTTCACTTCATAAGCTTCCCTCTCTCTGTCGGCGCCTCTCTCCCCCGCTTCCCTTTCCATTATTTCCGATCGACTCTCTCTCCCACTTCACTGCCGGCAGCCCCGACACCGGCGATGTCTCCATTTTCTCCCCAACGACCATAAATCTTCTCCCTCCCCAGTTAGGGATTTCTCCATCCCTTGAGTACTACCTTCAAGGAATTCCTCTCGCGTTCCTGTATTGATAAGAGCGCATTCTCATACTCCCACACTTAACCGGCATCTGATTGAAGAGCTCCAAGGCAAACAACGGATATTCTAACAAGACCGGGTAAGCACTCAGAGATAGGAACAGTAATTCCACAAACTAAAAATACAGAGTCTGCAAGCTGCTCGTGAGGTTTTTTTTCTTTTTATTTTTTTTATTTATCACTTGTGCGCTTTGTGTATTATTGAATTGGCACGATATTAGCATTTTTAATTTTGTTCTTGTAGTTTTCTTGTATGAGATTTTGCTCTATCTCTGGGTTGGTGCAAATTGCTTTTTTCATTTGGATAGAGACTACAGAGTTAGCTTTTAAAAAATCCGTATATGGTATTTTTTTGTTTTACCTGAGTCTGGCTGTGCTTTGAGAAGCTATTTTGTTATGTTTCTGTTTGGTTTTTTGCTGTTTGCCTGTTTGGTTTTTTGCTGTTTGCCTATTTGGTTTTTTGCTGTTTGTCCTCTCGCCTCATCTCTCTTTTCCTTTTCTTCAACCTAGTGTAACAAAAATTGACTGGGAGGCTATTGTGCTTAGGTATTGATATGTGCAACTTCTATGAGTAGTTCATTCATTGCTTCTTGTTGATTTTTCCTTCAGAGTTACTGGCTTGGTCTTAAATCTTAATATCTAAACCTGAAGTAGTAATTTCCTAGCATATCAACTAGCATTACCCAAATGAACCTTAGTGGCTTCCATGATCTGGTTTTCCTTCTTCTGGAAAAATCTTTTTGTTCTTCTATGCATATGATTTTGGGTGTTCTTTAAATTTTTTGTGTAAAAAAATCGGGTTCCATCGGGTTCGGGTATTGTGCGGGTATTATTAAACGTATTTAGAACGGGTACGGGTATTAAAATTAAAATACTAAACGGGTTTGGGACGGATTTGGGAATTTTACATATAATCGGGTTCGGATTTGGGTACTCTCAATTTCGCGGGTACCCTACCCGTTGCCATCCCTACTTACCACTTCACTGCAATAAGGGAAAAAATACAATAAATGCAAAGTCAATATTCAAAAACATTTAATTTTCTTTGAAAGTGCGAGGATGTAATTTTAAATAAATTGAGGAGCGTTTTTGTAATTAGATTTTCGTGTACGAGTCTTCGCCCTTGCTGGGTTGCAGCATATAAAAACCAGCCAGTTCATACATTTGGTTCTTCATCCATGACAGTTGAACATAATTTTTGGAGCAAACATGGCTTCAGTTTCATCTTTTTTCTTCTTCATCTTCAAAAGCGTGCCTTTTGTGCTATGTTTAGTCCCAGTTACTTCTGCTTTGTGCCATGGTCATGAGAGCTCTGCCTTGTTGCAACTCAAGGAAAGCTTTATAATTGATGAGGGAGCTTCTTATGGTCCTGCTTATCCGAAAATTTATACTTGGAAGCAGCAAGGCGATTGCTGCTCATGGGATGGTGTCACCTGCGATGAGCGCAGTGGTCATGTGATTGGCCTTGATCTCAGTAGCAGCTGTCTCTATGGTTCCATCAACTCTAGCAGCACCCTCTTCCATCTTGTTCACCTCCGCGCCCTTAACCTCGCCAATAACCATTTTAATCACTCGCCAATTCCGTCAAGCTTAGCCTACCTTCCCAAGCTCAGCTATCTCAATCTCTCCGGCTCTTCCTTTTCTGGCCAAATCCCATCCAACATTTCAGAATTGTCTAAGTTGTCTTCTCTTGACTTGTCTCTAAATGACGAATTAACGCTCAAAACGCCGAATTTTAGAAGTCTAGTTCAGAACTTGACCAGCCTAGAAGAACTGAACCTAAGTTGGGTGGAGATATCATCCTCAGTTCCTGAGATCTTAGCAAATTTTTCTTCTTTAAAATCTCTCAGTGTGAGAAATTGTGGACTAAATGGTGAATTTCCTTCTGGGATTTTTCGGCTGGCCAATCTACAAGCTCTTCTTTTGTCAGTGAACTGGGATCTCAGTGGTCATTTTCCAGAATTCAATTCCAGTAGTCCTCTTCGATCAATACAGCTCTCGCACACAAGATTTTCTGGAGAGCTGCCACCTTCCATTGGAAACCTCGGTTACTTGGATACATTAAATATTTGGGAATGCTACTTCCTCGGACAAATTCCGGCTTCACTCGGAAACCTCACCCGACTTGATTACTTGGACCTTTCAGACAACAATTTCGAGAGTCATAATATTTCTTCCCTGGCATGGATTGGTAAGGAAACCAAACTCACACTTTTGGGACTTTCCGAGATTAGCTTAAATGGTCAGCCACTCCCAGCATATTTTGCCAACCTAACCCAACTTGATTCCTTTCTTCTAAGCGCTTGTCAAATAACTGGTCCAATCCCATCTTGGCTTATGAACATGACCCAGCTAACTACAATAGAACTTTCACGAAACAGTTTGCGAGGACCAATTCAAGATTCAATCCTCCAACTAGAAAACCTTGAAATTCTTAACCTTAGTGAAAATAACTTGAGTGGCATAGTAGATTTCCGCATGTTTCCTGAGCTCAAAAGGTTGCAGTCGCTGCTGTTGTCAAACAACCAACTCACGTTGCTAGCCAAGGCCAACAGAAACGCTACTCTTCAAAAATTTCGGGTCTTGGGATTTGCGTCTTGCCACCTAAGTCGCTTTCCCAGTTTCCTGCATGGTCAAGATAAGCTGCAGATGCTAGACTTGTCCAACAACAATATTCAAGGTGAAGTACCCGAGTGGATATGGAACACAAGTAAAGATACTTTGGAGTATCTAGATCTTTCTAACAATCATCTCATAGGTTTCCAAACACATCCAACCGTTTTTCCATGGACTCGACTAACTTACCTTCAGTTGAGTTCTAACATGTTGCGGGGATCACTTCCAATACCTCCACCATCCACTGTAATTTATTCCATCTCAAATAACAAATTGACAGGGGAAATTTCGCCATACATTTGCAGTCTTAATTCTGTTTATGCCCTTGATTTGTCTTACAACAACTTGAGTGGTATGCTTCCTCCATGTTTGGGCAACTTCAGTCCTACTCTTCAACTGCTAAATCTAGCAGGAAACAACTTCAGCGGCAAGATTCCACACACGCACACAAACGAATGCAGCTTAAGGATGATAATGCTTGATTCCAATCAGTTAGAGGGACAAGCACCCAGATCATTGAGCAATTGCGCCAATCTGGAGTTTCTAAGTTTTGAAAACAATCGAATCTTTTCCCCTCTTGGTTAGGAGCACTTCAAGAGCTGAAGGTTCTCATTCTGCGGCATAATCGCTTTCATGGTTTTGTGGGGAGTGAAGATACAACCAACTTTGAGTTTCCAATGTTGCGCATCATTGACCTCTCTCACAATAATTTTTCAGGTCAATTGCCAACTCAGTACTTTCTAAGTTGGAAATCAATGAAGGTAAAGAATGAAGATCAATTAGCATACATGCAGGCAATCAAGTACCTTGGAATTTTCAACAATAATTGGTTGACTTACCATCAAATGTTCTCGGTATCAGTAACGAACAAAGGCGTGGAGCTTCAATATTCCAAGATCTGGGAAACCTTTGTTGCCATTGATTTTTCGAGTAACAAATTTGATGGAGACATTCCAAAGGTAATTGGGAAGCTAAATGGGCTTCATTTACTCAACCTTTCTAACAACCATCTCAGTGGTGTCATTCCGTCATCCTTGGGGAATCTTTCACAGCTTGAATCATTGGATCTTTCTCAAAACCATCTATCGGGAGAGATTCCTCAACAGCTGACGCAACTTAATTTTCTTGCTTTTTTTAACGTATCTCATAATCATCTTATGGGGTATATACCCCAAGGGAAGCAATTTGATACGTTTCAAAATGATTCATACATTGGAAACTCAGGCTTGTGTGGGATTCCTCTGTCAATAAAATGTGGAAATTCGGAGGCTTTGCCACCGTCATTTTCACATGAAGGAGATGAAGACGACAAGGGTATTGCATCAGAATTCGGTTGGAAACAAGTTTTGATTGGATATTGCAGTGGGTTGATCTTTGGGTTGGTGATTGGGCACATCGTCGTCACCCGCAAATTTGAATGGTTTTTGAAGACTTTCAGGTTGAGACGACCAAGAAGGTAAGGGGCACAGGGTGCTGTAACAAAAATTAAATTGCTCCGATTTCTATCCGCATATGCCTGTTTTTTTTTTTCTTTTAAAATTATTAAAATAATGTTATTGTGATTATCTTGTATGATTTTTTTCTTGTCAAAATATAGAAATAAAGCTACTTACTTTTCTACCATATAAATATATATAACTTCAAAGAAAATGCGATCGCTCTTTCTTGGAAGCTACGACATTAAAGGCATCTCCATCAAAGAAAGCAAATAGGGAAAATATAGAGACATGAAAGATGTAGTAGTCTCATCAATCAAGAAAAACAACTTAAAATACTAAAAGAAAATGAATAATTGCCCACTGCTCAATGTAGACGTTTGTGCGTATTGACTGGGGGAACTGAATATATCAACTAAACATGTGGGGGAGAGAATGTTACGCCACAACCACAAGATTGCCTTGAAGACCACAAGCAATAATATAGACTTGGCCTAATGCAACCTGTCTCACATAAAATCCATACCCAAATTACTAACTTCAATTCAAAATTTTAGTTTCATTTATTAAATTAAATATTAAAGTTTTATTTTTGCAACTAGATATTAAATTTTTATTATCAACCATTTTCTTTTTCCTCCTGATAGAGAAGTTGGCATGGCAGTAGTCTGCCACCGTGGCTAAGGCAAAGGTACAAGCTTTACTTATGAGGGCTATCACTAAAGTAGACACTTATCATCATTTTACTTGTCAAGCCTATCCTCATTTTCAAATCAAAAAAAAAAAAAAAAAAAAAAAAAAGAAGATTTAACCCTTGCCCTTCACTTCCTCCTTTGTTTCACACTAAAAATCTTCAAAAACCATTCATATTTTCTTGAGAGTATTATCTGCCCAATCACTAAACCAATTACTAGCCCACTTCCATATCCCATCAAAACTGATTTCCAGCCAAATTCAAATGATGAACCTGAGTCTTCACCTTCATCCAAGTCCGAAGCTGATGGAGGCAAAACCCCTAAACTATCACATTTCATGAACGTGGGTTTTCCACACAATCCCCAATTTCCTCCATATGAATCATTTTGAAATGTATCAAATTGATTCCCTATTGGTATAGCCCCTGTAAGATTGTTATGAGATACATTAAACACTGCAAGGAAATGAAGCTGTGCCAATTGTTGTGGAATTTCTCCTGAGAGTTTGTTTTGAGAAAGATCCAACGATTCAAGCTTTGCAAGATTCCCCAAGGATGATGGAATGCCACCGGTAAGGTTGTTATTGGAAAGGTTGAGCAGACGAAGCCCCTTCAAGCTCCCAATGATTTTTGGAATCTCTCCTTCAAATACATTGCTTGAAAGATCAACGGCCACAAAAGATTCCAAGATCCTGGCATATGCCAATTCCGTGCCTTTGTTCGTTATCAACATTGAGTACATCAGATTGACAGTTAGAGAGAATGATTCTGTCAGAAAATTAGCAAAAGTTCCCATATATGCCAACTGATCTAAATCTGCCAGCTTCATTGCATTCCAGCATTGTGCTGGTAACTGACCTGAAAATTTGTTTTGAGAGAGGTCAATTACCCGCAGCTTTGGGAACTCAGCACTGCCTGTAGAACTACTTAGCTCACTGTGGAATTGATTGGATCGCAGAATGAGAACCTTTAACTCTTCAAGTGCCCCCAACCAAGCAGGAAAAGCATCCCTGATTTGGTTGTTTCCTAGAATTAGCATCTCTAGCCTTGAACAGTTTCTCAATGATCTTGGTACTTGCCCATTTAGCCTATTGTAGCCCAATACAAGCATCCTTAATTTGCATTCTTTTGTGTGTGTTTGAGGAATCTTTCCATGAAAATTGTTGTTTCCAAGATTCAATAGTTGAAGAGAAGAACTGAAATTTCCCAAGCATTCAGGAAGCATGCCACCCAATTTGTTGTGGGATAAATCAAGAACAGAAAGAAACTTCAAACTGCAGATACACAGCGGAATTTCCCCTGTCAAGTTGTTGTTTGAGGCTGAATACATTTTAATTGATGGTGCTGGTATAGGAAGTGATCCTTGCAACATATTAGACCTGAGGTCTAAAATGCTCACTCGAGTCCATGGAAGCCCAGCTGGAGAGAATTCAAAACCAGTGAGAAAGTTGTAAGAAAGATTGATAAATTTCAAACTTTCTTTACTTGTGTTCAGCATCCATCTGGGTATTTGGCCATGAATATTGTTGTTGGACAAGTCCAGCCACAGCAGCTCATCTTGATATTGCAGGAAATGCGGAAAGTGGCTTAAGTTGCATGATGCAAATCCTAGAATACGAAATTTCTGAAGAAAAACATTGTTGTTGTTGTTGGCAAGCAATGATATTCTGTTTCCCGACAATCTAAGAGTGGTTAACTTTTTGAGCCTAGAAAACATGTCTAGCTCCACTATGCCACTCAGGTTGTTCCAAGCAAGATTGAGGGCTCTAAGGTTTTGGAGTTGGAAGAGCGAATCTGGAAGTGGCCCTTGCAATTTATTGGATGGAAGTTGTAGGTTAGTTAACCTTGTTAACTGGGATATTGAATGTGGAATTGACCCCTGCAACCGATTGAATGAAAGATCCAAGTAAACTAGATTTGTCATCTTCATAATCCAAGATGGTATTGAACCAGTTATTCGACAGTTGGTTAGAACTAGGGTAGTAACATGGGTCAGATTTGAAAAATAAGATGGAATCTCACCCTCTAAGATAATCCCGGAAAGTCCAAAAACCACGACTTTGCTTTGCTTATCAATCCATGACAAGGAAGAAAAATCATGACTCTGAAAGTTGTTAAAGGAAAGGTCCAAGTAAACAAGTTGCGTGAGGTTTCCGAACGAAGCTGGAAAGTCTCCAGAAAATTTGCAGCTTGACACGTCCACAGCATTCAAAGAAATGAGGTTTCCAATTGAATCCGGCAGGACACCTGAGAAACTTGTTTTTGCAAGATCCAGTACCTGAAGTGGACTTGTCATGTTGAATTCAGGTAAATAACCTCGGAGAGCCCAATTATATGAGAGATCAAGATTTTGCAGCTTAGGCAGTTGAAAAACCCCAGCTGGAAATTCACCACTTAATCCACAACTACTCAAATGTACAGATTTTAAGGAAGATAAATTTGCCATGATTTTAGGTACTGTGGAGGATAAGTCTACCCAACTCAGATGGAGTTCTTCAAGGCTGGTTAGGTTTTGGACTAAGCTTCCAAAATCAGGATCTTTGAGCATCAACTGATCATTTCTACTCAGGTCAAGGGAAGTCAACTGAGAAAGCTGCAAAATGCTTGATGGGATTTGGCCAAAAAAGGAAGAGCTAGAGAGGTTAAGATATGTTAGCCTCAAAAGATTGTCCATCCCAAATGGTATATTTGAGTAATTAAAATGATTGTAAGCAAGGTTGAGGCTCTGCAGGTGAACAAGATGGAAAAGGCTGCTGGTGGAGTTAATGGAACCATATAGGCAGCTATGGCTGAGGTCAAGGCCAATCACACGGCCAGTATCCTCATCGCACTGGACACCATCCCATGAGCAGCAACCATAATTTTCATCGTCAAGTTCCCATGACTGAACCTTGGGATGAGCAGAAGGATCATTAGCAGAAGCACTGCAATCAATAACAAAGCTTTGCTTGAACTGCAGCAAGGCAGACCTCTCATCAACCACACAGGTTGCTGATGAGGCTGAGGAGATTGTGAGAGGAAACAACAAGAGCAAAAAAGACAAGAAAAGCATAGAAGCCATGTTATCTAATCAACAATGTTTACAATTCAGAAGGAAGGGTATAACAGAAGTGAGCAAATTTTTATTTGCAGAACAATCCTTTCTGCAACAATAATTTATTTTATGAATGGATGTAGAATATGGGTTTATTTAAATATCTAGATTCAGTTATTTGGTGCAAACATTTCTAATTTTCCAATGGTAAGTAGCAAGTTTTCCCCCTGATATATTGTGGCAGTTTTATTAGGTGATTGACTATACCTCTGCTCTGCGGATGTGATTGGATAACAATTTCTATAATCCCGAATTGTTGAAAATTCCTTAATTCCAAACATGGGTACAAGTTGTATGCAGGGAAAAACATACTGAAATCAAGTCTTTGAAATTATTTGTTTTGAAACTAATTATTTTGCTAATGAAAAAAATTTATTTTAACTGCGTTATAGTCGGTGGTTATTAAATCTAGGAAAATTTATTATTAAATAAATAAATTAATGAAAGGAGCAACATTCAAATTCATTGAAATCAAACATGAAAGAATCAGCGTAAGCGAAATAGTAATCTAACCATACATCTCATATAAAAATTCCACACTAGCTACCTGTTAAATTCAAACCTATATAAATATTAGGCCTTATTTTATTCGAAAATATTATTTTTTTATGAAGTGAATTTTTTAAAAGTAATTTAACTAGTTAGAGAAAATAAATTATTTTTTTATAAAAAATATTGACAATTAAATAAACAAAATTTTAATACTTCTTTGTTATCCAATCAAATAAGATCTGAATTCTTTTTAATTTATTTAACAGTATACCTAATTGCCAAAAAAAGCAATCACACAGACGTTTTGGTTCACTAATCCTTTTACAAATATTTTGGATATATTTATTTATCAAAAGTAGTTTCCTATTTTTTACTCTTAAGAGTTTTTTTTTTTTTCCTGAAAAGTAAAGAAATATGTAAAATGCATTTAAGCAATTTTCTAATTTATAAATAAAAAGAAAAAAAATTCATGTTTTTAAATTAAAAAATAAATCTAAAAGATATATTTATAAACTTTATTATTTCATTTTTAACATGTTATTTTTTTATAATAGTGTGATTATTTTAGTAAAAGAAAATTTATTGTTTTACATTTAAAAAACAGTTGAAAAATATATTTTTTTTTAATTCAAAGACAGTTAAATTTATTTTTCAAGTTAAATCTTGAAAACTGGTAAACCTAAAAAACTCTATTTTCTTTTTTTTTTTCAGAACTTTTAAAAAATCTTACTAACCTTTGCTTCTAAAAGACTTGGAAAAATTATTATAGAATTTCTAAATTTTATTAAAATTAACTACTAAATGTTTATAATTTTAAACTTCAATTAAAATAAATCTCATAATTTTAAAATATAATTATTAAGTCCTTTTATTAAATATTTAATTAGTCTACTACTAGAATTATTAGTTAAAGGAGAGAAAATATTATTAACTTACAAAGTTAGTTTCAGATTTCTTCCCAAAGAACTTATACTCTCCCTTTTCTCCCTCCATCCTTTTTCTTTTACATTTTCATTTTATCCCGAATAGAGGTGTAATTGAACCAAATTATTTATAAACTATTCAAAATTCAACTTGATAAAAGTTCAAACTTAATTTTGAAATTCGTCACTTAAATGAGCCGAACTTATATTTTATAATATTCTGCTTGTTAAAATTCATAAATTGGCTCGTTTTCAGATTTGTGAGCAAGCTCACGAGCTGACTCGTTGAGCATATCGTGAGCTGACTCATTTTTAGCAAGCTCGTGAGCTGGTTATTACGAACTGGCTCGTTAAATAAGCTCACGAATAAACTCGTTAAATAATTTCATTTAAATAAAGTCGTAAACTAATTCGTTAAGTAAATTTATGAATAATTTTATACATTATTAAAAAATAAAACTCTCATGAACAATTTTATATATTATTAAAAAATAAAATTAACTATAAATTATAAAATATAAATTACTATACCTATTTGAAAATCGCATTACTAGAAATCACAAATAATTAATATTAATTATTATAATAAGTAATTTTTAATATTATTATTCAAGTAGTATTCTATGATAAATTGAATTGCGAAAATTATTTATTTTTTAAAATTAAAATATAATTATAAAAAAATAGTATATAATTATTAATAACTAAAAATAGAAAATGAGAATAATTATAAAAATATATTAATAATGATTAATTAGGTACACGATGTATATTATATTTATAAAGAGTTTTATTTTAATTTTAAATTATGTATTTATAAGAAGAAATATTAAAATATAAAATAAGTAATATAAAATATAAATTTAAATATAATTCTCCCTCACTGAGATAAAATATTTATATATAAATTTAAATTTCATTTTGATATTCGCTGGACTTTATACATCCGAATGTGAGGTCGGATTTTAAAAAAAATACAGACCCAAAACCCATCAAACCATTCTCGAGTAAACCGATCCAATATCGCAATTCTAAAACCAGATATGTGGAGCAGACCGTATTAGTCATGAGCACAAGTCCAACAGAAATAGTCTAACCCGATAATATGATGTGAGGGAGTCCGCTTCGCAGTCTTATTAGTATGCATGTCGGGAGAATTAAATGACCGCCTAGCATTAAGGGATACTTTGACTCGTCCATACTACGGTTTAAGTGACAAAGGTAAATGACACTGTAGCAAAAAGGCGGTTATACATCACTAATAGACGAAAGACAAAAGAATAAAAGAGAAGGCAGGTGATCTTTCTGGTTAAACTTACACACTGACTACAAAAGCTTAAAATTTTATTTTCTAAATATCAGAATATCACATTTTATATAATTTAATAAATTTTACATAAAACTTTCTACATTTGATTAAAAATAAACTTATTATTATATAATGTTAAACTTATTTTATATACATTTATATAATTGATTAAAGATTCTATATTACAGTCAATAAATACTAATGTTTAAAGTTATAAATAATAAAATAAAAAATAAAAAAATCTTAAAATATTTAAATATTTAATTTATTATTATGTAATTATTTAATTAATTAATAAAAAATTAAAAAGGAAAAGTTTAAGAAAAATTTAAAAAAAATTGAAAAAAAAAAGTTTGAAAAACTTTTATAGAGTTGAAAATTGAACCCAGGTCAAAAAAAATAGAAGTTAAGAGTTCAGACTCAGTTTGATTACAAACCTAATCTCAAATTTCATATTTTTAAAAATAGAAGTTGCAGAAATCACCCACAAAACCAAAAAATTATGACCATGAACAAAACCATCAAGAGTACAATCATTTGAAACAATCTGATAATTCTAGTTGGAGTGAAAGGCCTTGATTCCGGTATTATTTTCATCTCTCGAATATTTGTCCACAAAAACGGAATGCTATCAAATTTTAGATCTGTTCCAAGATTTGAATTCCAACTCATCTCCACCGTTGACTTTCAGGATTGATTCCCACAGAGGCCTGCGATTATGGAGCAAGTTACCTACCTTTGAAAAGTTGGGTTTTTTCAGATAATGAATGGGATATTGCTGGAAGTTTGAATCGGATGATTAGTGTGATTTACATGTTCCATGAGCTATGACAGAGGTAAGATACAAGGGAATTGAGGTAAGAAGTGTGAGTGTGGTGTTGGATATGGAGACATTTATGCTAAAGGCAACAATGGTGGATATAGATCTGGAGAGGTTAGAGAGAGGTAAAAAAACACTTCAAAATTGAAGATGCGAAGGCCATTTTAGACATTTCACTCAAAATTAACGAAAAAATTAATGATATTTAATAAAAAGACTTAATAGTACCATTTTAAATTATGAGAAATATTTTAATTGCCCTCGGTGATTAATTTCAGTAAAACTCAAGAATCCCATAATAATTTTTTCAAAATTTTCATCTTTCTCAAGAAATTACGTTTATTTATTTATTTTTTATTTACAGTAAAAACAAGGACCGATTACCTTCACCAATATATATATATATATATTTTTTATCATAATATATACGTAACAGTAAATATGATATAGAAATTACCAAATATCATCTGATAACATAATATACAATTTTCTCATAAAAATATCATCTTATGTAAACAGAGAAAAATAAAATGAAATGCCAACATCACTTGTATAACCATCAACTCTAAAGCTCTAAGCACATTTACATTCTCTAAATCCTAGAAACAATTTTAAAAACTCAGTGAGGGAAGGGTAAGAAAGGTAAAGAGGGCTAAGAGTACCCTTGCCTTAAGAAGTATGTGATTCTTCGCAGTGCTTCTCTTTTTCTTCCCTCAACTCTCTGCCACTTTTGTTTTTAAATGCTTTTATTCCCACGACAGTCACCACACAGAGTCCAACGTTAATGGAGAGGCAAGAACAAGTATGGATCCTCAGATCAATGCAATGATGTGAAAGGGGGGGAAATTTAAAAAAAAAAATGGCAGAAAATAAAGATTCCATTAGATGCCAAATCAGTTTATGAACCTAGAGAAGTAAAAGAATTAAAAGAAAAGTACCTGAATGATAACTACGACACTGTCCTGTAAGCTTCAACTCAAAGAAGACAAATGCGGAGATGTACATTGCAGCTGATTTCAACAAGCCTGAGCTGAATTATAAACCAATCTGTAATGCATTCACTTTTTATGAATTTACATGGTAGCTGATTTTTCAACAAGAGCCAGCAAACTACTAAGAATTTACATTTGTGACCTTCAACCCCCTCCCAACAAAAAAAGCACCCTACATATGGGGAAAAAATTGTAAACCATTAAAAAAAATAAAAGAGAAAGAGGTTAAAAATAAGAAATTACAATTAAACCCCCCTGGTTTGGTCCCCTCTTATAGCTGTATTTGCTTCTTTAGACTCATTGAAAGGATGGAGTCAATCCCAATTGGTAAGCCATACGCAATTGGTGAATATCGCCTCCCAGAATGAGCTGAAAAATGAAAATGAACATTTTCATCTGCAGGGATTTTTTATTACTTCTTTTTCCCATGTGCTAACGAACCAAATCATCACTCCCAACACCCACACTTGACTTGTCAATCATGCGCACATTATAATGTTCGTATACTCTTCCCCTATTCTCTGCCCACCACTGTTCTGCTTGCTTCTCACTGAACCGCTTTCGGCTGCATTAGAATTGATGTCAGCTTAAGGCAGGAGTGTGCAGATGCATTAGAATAGATCGTGTACACTCGGCATGTTAATACTAATAGTATGATGAGCTAGCACAGAAAACTATGTGATTGATTCAGACAATTAGACTCCCTAAAGACAACGCACCTGAACCGCACCCGCTTCAGATCCTTGATACCACCTGGCAGGGAGGTAAGTGTTATATATACTCCAGGCTCATCTTGCTCCACCCATTCAGCTTCATGGTTTGATTCACCTTCTTTTGTTCTGCTTAAATTTCTAGCTGTTGTTTCCAAATGGCCTTGTTTGTTGTGGCCTGAAGTACGGATGGTGTTGGCACTAGAACTATTAGACAGAATCTGGCTGTTTAATCCAATTGTGACAGATCCTTCAGATGTTATCCGACCATTCAGATGATCAAGAGAAGCATTAGGAACATCAATGGAAGGAGTAGGCAAGGCAAGAGAAGTAAAGGAGGGTGACTTGATGTTCCGGGCTGCTCCTACTGGTAGCCTTTCAGCCATGCCCTTTAACTATTAAGGATAAGGATATAAAAAGAAAATCCATCATCAGTATAAGGAATAAGGATCCACTAAAATGCAAAGCATCAACAACAAAACATTATTAGTGAATGGAAAATTTACTATTTAGCCCCCATATTATAGGAAAACTTATTAGTTGGTCTATTAATTTTGAAAAATACATTAAAATGCCCCTGCGTTTTAAAAAATCTATTAATTAGTCCTTTCGTTAGTTTTAACAGTTAAGTGTTTTACTATTTAGTTCCTATGGCTTGAAAAAACTCATTAGTCGGTCCATCAGTTTTATAAAAAGTCTATTAATTAGTCTCTCTAGTACCAAGGGTATTTTAGACATTTCTGTAATACTTAACAGATAAAATTAATGAAAAGACTAATTAGTAGATTTTTTAAAACGTTATGGACATTTTAATATATTTTTCGAAACTGAAAGACTAACTAATGAGTTTCTCTTATATCACAGGGACTAAATAGCAATTTTCCCTCAATGAACTGTGCAACTTGAAGTAATTTGAGCAAACTTTTAGTTGCATGGTAAAACCAGAGAATTTAAGTATTGCTACTAGAAATAAAATTTATAGCATGTGTAATGCACCTGCAAAACCAGTCGATAGACTGTAGGTAGACATAACTCAAATTTGTATATGTACATATATACACACATGTTAACACATGTGCAAAGATATCAAATTAACATAATATAGCATCAAAGTAGAACTATAGAATAGGAAAGATTCAATTTAAAACCATTGGAATTTTGAAGTAATGAGAAACTTTGGCGGCTTCACATTCAAAACTATCCTCCGCTCCCATGAGAACATCATAAAATGTCATCTTTACATGCATACAGATATTTGTACAGAATCAATACTTCTAATTAGTTCAGTTTATGATTTCATGGAATTTACACCGTCAATTATTTAAAGAGTCAAAGTGGCCTCAATCATTGTCATTAGAAATTTCTAGAACTTTTTCTTTAAATATCTAGAAATCCGACTCATTGATATGATGAAACACTGTACAGGACAATAAAAGGCATGACTTCAAATCATTCCTTGAATGCAAAGCCCTTCTGATGTCATTATCTCAGCAGTATGAATTCAATTTTATAACCAGTTTTTTCCAAATTTGAAATTTCACTCTCAACAGTCAGGTTCCAGTTTCCTCATCATCAGCACACATCATAAAACAGAAAAGTTACATTCCAGAAGTAGCAAATGAGAAAAGCCAAGGACTAAATAGAACATTAGAGTACCAAAGAGACTATATCACTCAAATGCAAATAAACTCCACTTACTTGGGCAGTCAGCGATTTGATCACTTCTTTGGCTGCTTTGCATTTAGCTGTCTCTTCTCCAGTAATTGCTATTGCTTCCTTCAGCTGTTTAGTTGTCCTTTCCAGCTCAGCTTCCTGAAGCTGGGCTTTGTGAGTAAGATTTTCCACCTGAGAGAGAGATTGTGAGGCATAACACTGAAGTAGACAATAGACAATTAAGCTAGTAGCACATGCTAATGCTTGTAAATCGACTGAAAAAACTGAGGCAGCACTACACTGAATTGCCAGCTTTAATCTTTATGAAATATTCAAGGCCTAAAAATGAGTTCCATTAAACAAAGAAATTCAGCTAAATACTGAAAATAAAGTTATTAAATTATTAATGATGCTTCTATGAAATCCCTTGTAGGATATATGACCTTCAAAAATAACAAATCAAATCAAGTGCACGCTTAGCACCAGCACTACACCTAGTGAGCATGGCTCATACTAGCAACCTCGAGAATTAGACACAGAAACTATAACAAAGATGTTAACTACTTGAGTTTGCCTCCAACGCTATTTAAGCCATAACAGAACTATGACCTCCAAATACTGTTTAAAATTGATATCTAAAACAATTGATCTAAAATTAATGTTATGTTCTCTGCTTTTCTTACACATAAAGATTGTTGGGGTTCCCTACTCTCAACTTGGAATTTTTTGCAACATTCAGTCTCAACATGCATAAAATTTGTGGCAATATATTTAAGGTAAATTACACTTTAGTCCATATATTTTCGTATAATTAACAAATCGATATCTGTATTTTTAAAACCGAACACTTAAATCTCTCTATAATCAATCCGTCTAAATTAGAGTTCCCTTCCTCCGTTCATCCATTTTTGCTATTAAAAGTGTGGAAATATTTTTATTACTCTTTTTAAATGGATAAATTACACTTGAATTTTTTATTTTTGCATAATTAATGGGTCGATCTCATTGTATTTTTAAAATCATACACTTAAATCTCTCTATAATCAGTCCATCTCATTTATTATAATTTAAACATTTTGATCTTTCATTTTTTTATTTGAAAAAATACTTAAATCCCCATTAACTTTTGTCTATAATGTCTCACTTAACTAATTTTTAACACTTTTTGTTCTTCAATTTTCATTCATTAAAATACTTTAATACTTATAATTTCAAAACTTTCAGAAAATATTTACAACTTCAGTTATTTTTAAGTGGTACAATAACCTTTAAACAAGTTGTAATTTTATAAAGAGTATTTTAAAAAGAAATTATACTTTCAGAAGTTTGAAAGTCCACTAACTTTGAACTAATGCCTTATAATAAATGGAAGAATTAAGTTTAGACGGATTAAATATAGAGGGATTTAAGGATTTAATTTTAAAAGTGCAAAGACTAATTCGTCAATTACGCTAAAACTTAGGAATCAAAATGTAGTTTACACAATACAAAATTCTTCACCTGTATTAGAAAGGATTTAAGTGTTCATGAGGGTGTTTTAAATATTTGAAATGTTTATTCTCCCTTTGACCGGTTGATTAACAGAATTATGGATAGAAAGACTATAATTTGAACGAATTGATTATACATGGATTTAATTATTCGATTTTAAAAATACAGGAATCGATCTGTTGTATTGAAGTAATGACAAATGAACTATATCAAAGTTATTTGGCAGCTCCATTCACCCCGTATCTTTTTATAAAGAATATTTTAGAAAGAAATTATACTTTCAGAAGTTTGAAAGTCCACTAACTTTGAACTAATGCCTATAATGAATGGAAGAATTAAGTTTAGGCGGATTAAATATAGAGGGATTTAAGGATTTAATTTTAAAAGTACAAGAATTAATTCGTCAATTACGCTAAAACTTAGGAATCAAAATGTAGTTTACACAATATAAAATTCTTCACCTGTACTAAAAAGGATTTAAGTGTTCATGAGAGTATTTTAGATATTTGAAATGTTTATTCTCCCTTTGACCGGTTGATTAACAAAATTATGGATGAAAAGACTCTAATTTGAACGAATTGATTATACAGAGATTTAATTATTCGATTTTAAAAATACAGAAACCGATCTGTTGCATTGAAGTAATGACAAATGGACTATATCAAAGTTATTTGGCAGCTCCATTCACCCTGTATCTTTTTATTCAATTTACATGATAATACCAACAATAGACAAGATTATATAGACAATTGACTGAAAGGAAGGTAAAAAAGGTACACACCTGTACTCTCAATTTAATAACCTCTTGGCTTAGACTCTCATTTGCTCTTTTAGCATCATCTACAACAATTTTTGGTGACGTTAGTCCACCCAGGGTTGGGGTTGGTGTCGTTGAGCGAGGTGGGCTGGTTCTTCTTGATATAGGCGATGTTGCTCGTGAAACAATACGTGATCCAGGAACAGATGCTGAGAAAAATTTTTTGGATGAACCAAACATTGGATTAAAAGATTTAGAAATATTAAGTGCTCCCCATTGGGAGCCTCTATTAGGAACTGGTGAAACACGACTACTGTTGAATTCCAGTTTCTTGTTTCTCTTGGATCGATTTTCTGCTTGCTTCAAGGATTCCATTGATGAAAAGCTAGCAAGTTGTGCACGAGATCTAGAGTCCAACTTCTCATCTTTGTCAATGAACTCGTTATGCCCATGATTTACATTACCTCTCCTACTTACATAAGACTGAGATGAAGCATCAGTTTCAATGGCTTTCCTCAGTTTATTAAAGCAATTACCACAGACACGATAAGGTTTATTGGGATTTGGTGCCATTGAAGCCTTAAGTGACTTTTTGATGCTGCATGAATGACAAAAAACTAGTCCACAATTATAACAATTGTGTCGTTTCCTTTTGAAATTGAATGGAAGGCGGCAGCCAGAACACATAGACTGATCAACGCCAGAAACCCAATTATGAAGGCAGATAGCTGCAGTAAAATTAGTACCACAAGCAATACTTTTTACTTGTTTGTCTTTCAAGGCTTCTACTAATGTTGGGACATTTCTATCATCAATATCCCCATGTCCTAATCGTCCATTTGCTCCCTTTCCCCAGGTGTAAACTTCAGTTTTTGAAGTTAAAACTGCAACATGATAAGCACCACAAGCAATCTCCTCAACAAAACTCTTAGAGAGCTTTCCTTCAACACGGGTGGGAAGCTTTCCATCCACATGAGGGTTGCCTAGCTGGCCATAAACAGGACTGCCCATTGTATAGACATGGCCTGATGTTGTAAGTGCAACTGTGAGACTGTGACCAGATGCAACTCGGCAAAAGTTGGTTTCAACAAGAGCAGCAACACATGTAGGAACCAGTTTGGCTTCTTTGTCACCATGCCCAAGCCGACCTTTATCTCCATCTCCCCAAGTGAACAGCTTCCCTGAAGAACAATTGCTGGAACTTGAATTCCCAACCATGACCTCTACAACTGCAGCAGTATGCCAAACACCACATGCTGCTCGCACAGTGCGAAGACCTTTAAGGGATTCCACTTCCCTTGGTATTGAAACACTTCTCCGATCCCCATGACCCAAAACTCCAAATGTACCATCACCAAAAGTAAACAATTGCCCAGCAGAGGATACAACTGCTGTATGCCAGGGCCCACAAGAGATAGATGAGACATGTATGCCTTCCAAGGGCCCATTCACTCTTTTTGGAACCCAGTGACTTACTTCATTTCCATGTCCAAGTAGACCAAAATTGTGAGTTCCATCACCCCATGTGTACAAATCACCAGAAAGTGTTACCACACAGGTATGGTACTCACCACATGCCACAAACTCAGCATTTACATTACTGAGGGCATCAATAAGCTTCGGATGCAAAACATCATAGTCTACACCATGCCCAAGCCTGCCTCCTGATTCCTCTCCCCAAGAGAAAATCTCTCCTTGCTTGGTAACTAAGGCTGCATGTCTTCCACCACAGGCAATATTCTGGACATCAAGTACTACAGTAGATTCTAAGGCTTTAGGCAATAAAGAATCCATTTTCACACCACTACCACTTCCAACCCCATGGGTTCCACCTCCTAGGATGCCATCTCCTGTCCCTTCTCCCCAAATGAATACATCTCCTAGGGCATCACCATCATCATGACCAGAACCTTGACTTGACGAGCTAACAGCACTAGATAGGCTAACTCTAAAGGCATCCATTGCCATTGCCTTCATATGACCATGTATGCTATCTGAGCCACCGGATGACAAAGAATGTAACGAACCACTAGCAGAATCTGAGGGGAAAATTCCCCTGGGAGGAACAGCATATAATATCACATCCGAAAATGCCTTATCCAAACCATTTTTAGGGGGACTTTCATATGGACTATGAAGACGAAGGTGATCTCCATCCTGGGTTTAAGGCAAAGAAAAGTCCTTAATTCACATTCATCAACCAATTTGGTGGATGAAGATGACAAATACAGAAGAGAATCATACCTTCTGCAAACTGTCATTACTACCGAATGGAGAGTTCAGAGGAGAACTTCTACGAGTGTATGTCCTAGGACTGTTTGCTTCAGATGGAATTCCATCAATCCTTGATTCTGTTTTCCATTTTCGATGATGACTAAGTGAAATTAATGCTTTTAAACCACTAAACCATACCTCAGCTTCATCTTTATCTTTGCAGATCTGGTACAGAAAGATCAGACCATCAGATTACAATAAACTTCTTCAAGATAAATGTTATGGAATTCATACACAATGTGCTAGTGCAAAGAGAAATTTGCCCATTGACATTCAAATTCAAATGCATGAATGCATATAAAAAATACATTTCAAATCAAAGGGAGACTAGTAAAAGAGTATTCTTACCAAATCCAGCGACCTGTCATTATATATAAGAGAAAAAGACTGGTATTCCTTCTCCGGTCGGGGATACCTCTGAAAGATCGGCTGGAAAAGTAAGTCCATGTTTGATCAGTACCATCAGAAGAAAAAGACTTCCATTACATAATTCATCGTGCAAATTTTAAGCTTAGAACAATTCTACTATCCGAGCACATACAGCCACATACACTCATTACGTACAACTATCATACCACTAAAACTTAGGAAGCAAAATTTTTATGATATTGAGACAGGTGACACCAACTCAAAAATTTCCTGATGCCAGTGATGGGCTAACAGAAAGTTGACAAGAGGATATAATTATGCATTGACACCAATGTGGCAAAACACACTAAAATTTTTTCTTATTGCAATTAAAAAAATCTTGACGATCAATTGTGCAAATCTTATATGCGAGAGAAATTACTTTAGGCATAAAGTAAAACCCCTCTCAATACTTCACTTCCATTGGACCAGCACCACTTGATGGTAAAAAATAATGAATAAAAACCATTATTCAATCAGCCCATCACAACTCAGATACAGACATTCTAATTGGAATGTGAAATTTTCTCATCCACATGATCATACATATGAGCTTCCCAAACCAACCTAATAATGTGCATTAATGCATAAAAAGATTCAAAAGGAGAGAGAGAAATGGAGAAGCATAAAAATTATCACAAGCTTATTTAACTGCAGTATATTAACATTGTAAAGTCAAGGTTCAGTTACTATATACAAGCACATCATTTTCATAGCAAGGAACTTACTGTGCGTTGCCCAGAGATGATTCTAGATACATGGCTTAGTCTAAGATGTTTCTCCTCTTTCCCTGAGAACCATACCAAAACTGACTCATCCTGAAAGCAACCAGAAAGGATCCCATTAAACAATTATCTAATCAAAGTCAACAGATATGCTGCTCTTCAGATTACCCACTAGCTAATGCTTGATGCATCAAAAGGAATAGGATAAGCTACCATTGTAAAAGAAAGATATGTAACCAGCACTTTGTATAGACCACTTCCCAATTCGCTTACCGAAAAATGATAATTTGTTCTAAATATTCCAAGGCATACAAAAAAGTAACATTGTTTTATATAATTTATCTTATAACAACAATTAAATACAAATGAAACAAAGTTTACTTCTTGTTGAGCTAATTACCAGACTAAACCAATTTGGGCAAAAAAGAATGTATAATATGGACAATACTTACATTGGAAAGACGAAAAGGACAAAACTTGGGCTTGCCTCTTCTCCCATACTTAAGCAAGCATGCCCCCTTTTTTAAGGCAGTGATGGCCTGTTGTTTGATCATGGAAGAACCAAAATTAAGCATATTCAGCACATTTGTAGGTGTTCAATTAATTTAAGCTTAAAAAATACAATATAACACTAGCAACATGATAAATAAGAATAAAGTGCTAAACCATATTCAAATGACAAAAAAATATCAATGGATGTTACTACGAATGCAAAATATCTGAAAAATACTTCTTAATCCTTGTAATATTAAAGAGACGTGCTCAAAGCATAGTAAGACTCATAAACAAGATCTTAAAACAAGTTTAATGCAGTAAATCATTGGAAGCGATCATATCCATCTTGTTTCTTTGGAAGATAAGAAACCATCAGTAGACTGCTATAATCAGTATTTAGGTTATCTAGTTCTGATTATAATGAGAATTATGGCTAGGCAGATTACCGAGTTAATCTCATAACTATCTTATGAATGAATCAGGCTCAAATACAATGAATTATCCATGCTGTCAATTCATGATTCATCATAGCATGTTTAATTTAGGTGTTTAAACCCCAATGGCACTTTGGACAAAATTAAAAGTACTCGGCATGTGATAGTCCAGTACAGATTAATATGCATGGATACTAATGAGAGGTACACTTATTTCTAGTTCATATTTGAACTTCTATCAGATGATTAGTCACTTCTCCATTATCAATATTACACATATTACAAAATTAAAGTAATAGCACAACAAAATGAGTCAAAAAAAATTTTGTGGTTCTTCACTTCTTCTCCATTTCCTTAATTACCTTAAAAGAGAGTTATGCATGTTAGAAAATAATCCATTTTGCTCCTTTGAAAAGAGCATTCACACAGTACCAAGGAGCATAAGTTCACCAACTACGTGAAGAGATGGATCTATTTCACATTGACCATGATTGTTTCTATATTTCTGAGAGTGAAAATGAGGTGAGAAAGGGGTCATATTATGAGATTGGGGCTCAAAAAAATTTTCTTTACTTCCTTTAATGTTTATGATAATTTTCTACCACCATCAGAACAGCATTATCCATGTTCTTTGTTTTCTACCTTCTCACTGCTTTTATGAAGCAAAATGCTGTTGACATAGGAGAGCTACTTTTTCCCCTTAATATCCCCCACGCTTAATCTTCTCATCTACAATAACTACATCCCTTCCAGGTCTTGGCATCTATTCCCACTTCAATAACAATTTGCTGGTCTTTTTAATGCTCTATCAAATTACCATTGCTTATGACTTTTTGCATAAAAAGAGCAAGATACCCCCTTCCAGCCAACAAACTTATCAATTGCTTCCACTTTGGATATCCTATCACGTTATGTCTATTTCTTTAAACCAATGGATAATGAATTATGTTGGTAGTTTTCTAGTTCAAGCATTTAATACACAACTCTGCCCAAGCGATTTAGAACCACATCATTTAAAACAACACATATAAAAAGGCATGGAAGCTTATCTAACTATGCAGATACCAGCCCCAAAAAAAGAAACTGCAAACATAATTGAAGGTCATTTGCAGCAGGTATTTCATCCTTCAGACATTCTACCAAAAACTTCTGCTACCCAGATACCCATAACAGCCGGTTAAATTAGCATTTCAACTCATCCAACCAGAAGTAGAGTTTAGAATATTTAAATTTCCCGACTACAAAGAAAATCAAAATTTTTCCCAAGTAGTTAAACTAGCTAACTTTAACATACAAATCATTCAGTAACTTAAGAAATGTAAAACAATATTGCCATAACAGCAAATTAAAAACACCTGCTCGATGTCCCTTTCAACTGGGCCAGTCCTACTGAGATCCGAGGCCATTCTATCAGTCCGCGACATCACGACCATAACAATCTACTCATCATTTTCAAGAAAGCAAAACCCTTCTATTCACCAACAACACATTCAATAACCACTCAAGACCAACAAATCCACGCTCTGAAACGCCACAAACTCCCTGAAACCCCAACTCGAGCATCAAGGTCACTGACTTGCAGCTTCAATCCCACAATCCCCGCTAGTTCAATTGCAGCAAATAGAGACGGCAACAGAGCCAACTTACCAAGTAACAGTTCCTGAACTGAACACTGACCCAATAATCAAGACCCAACTCAGCTTCCAGCGATTTTGGAGCAGAAAAAAATGTGTTGTTTAGGTGGCGAGAAAGTGAGGGAAATCCTGTAGAAAACTGTATGATCTGATTAGCAGTTGTCAAGTAGAGAGAGAGAGAGAGCTCTGTCACAAAAGCAATAAAGGTATAAAAATGGAGGTAAGCCAGCAGTGTATGGCTGAGTGAGAAGTTAAAAAAATACTAAATAATAATAAATAGGGAGATTTATTATAGATCTTATATTTTTTAAAATTTATTAAAAAAATTCATCAATAAAATAATTTTTTTCACTTTTTTTTATTAAAAATAAAAAAAAATTTTAAAACATGATTTTTTCTCTAAATAAAATATGTTATTCAATCCTTATATATTAATAATAACTCAGTTTTTATACTTTTAAAAATTAATTAAAACATTCATATTTTTTTAAAATTTATTAAAATATTTTTATTTTTTATGAGTAAAATATTTTTTTAGCGACTTTTTTCCATTAAAAAATAAAAAATAAAAAGATAAAAAAAATTTTAAAAAAATTCTTCTACATTAATTTTTTTATAATTTAATCTTTAAATGTTATCGTTATTAATAATTTAATTTTTATATTTTATTTATTTTTAATAAAAAAAAATAAAAATATTATTTTATTAATAAATAAAAAATATAATAACGTTTTAATAAATTTTTAAAAATATAAAAATTAATTTATTAACAATGATAATATTTAAATATTAAGTTATAAATTATTTTTTAAATAAAAATAAAAAATATAATAAAAAATATAGAAAAGAAAAATGAAGAGAAGGAGAAAGGATAATTTTATATTTTGCTAGATAAATAAATTATTTTATTAAAAAAAAAATAAGCACGTTTTTAATAAATTTATAAAATTATAAAATTGATTTATTAATAAAAACATTTTCAAATATTAAATAATAAATTCTCCTAATAAATATATATTGAGGAACCGTATTCAATTGCACTTGTTTTATGGCGAAATATTGCGCCATAAAAAAATTAGATAGTATTCGTTTTAATATTTTTAAATTTATAATAGATTGAATTTATCTAAAATATATATATATATATATTTTATTATTTTTAATTTTAATTAAACTTTAATTTCTTATCATAAGTTTAATCCTTAATTTATATTTTAGCTAAGTTAATATTTTTAAAATTTTTAACTCAATAAATAAGTTTAACAAGATATATTTATAATGTCCTGAATTTTAAAAATATTTTGTGAAACTCTTAAATTATTTAAAAGTTAATTGTTTTATTTCCTAAAAATGCTTTCAGATTTGTTTTTTTTTTTCAATTTTGTAATTAAGCTGAATGATTCATATGCCTTTGATCGTGTTTGTAATGAAAGCCTTCCTTGTAAATTGGGGTTTTGTTTCATTTATTTTATTTAGATTCCCTTTAAAATTTATGAAATTAGAGTAAAATGGTAATTTCAACTAATTTATTTTCACTTCATTTTTTTCCTTTTTTTAGAAAAACAAAAACAATTTTATTTTTCTTTCACTTCTATTTATTTTATACTTGTTCAAAAAAGAAAAAAAAAATCATAAAATTAATTCCTTTCCCATAAATGGAGATTGGAAAGGGGCAAATATATGCAGATGGAGTTAAATTAGGAACACAACAGAATAGGAATTTGAGAAATGAAAGCATCACAAGAAAAAGATATGTGGTTTAATATTATTTTATTAATAAAATTTATTTAAAATGGTTGTTTTTTATATTTTTATTACTATTATTAATTCTATAATCATTATTTTACTAAAACTAGTTATTTTTATTATTTTAAAATAAAAATAATTATTATACATTTTTTATTCAATATAACCAATTAATTAATTATTTAATTTTTTTTAATTTTACTTCTATTAATTCATTTACAAATTATAACCTAAAGTTGAGAAGTGAATGTAAGTTGAAGAGGGAGAAGGACACAATATTTGCAGATATGGCTTTCTAATTCCTTTGTTTTTTTGATTGTTTTGTCAATTGGTCCATACATTTACAGCTAAGCCTGACCTTTAAGACTTTTGTTTTGATATGATAAGATTTGATTCAACTTGTCTCATCTCTTTCTTTTATCGTGTGGTTTTTCCTTCGTCCACGTTGTCTTTGCCTTGCGTATACCTTAGCTTTTGCAGCACCGAGCTTCGATGACTCTGCATGCGCTTGGTTGTTTACTGCGATGCTGATCCCTGTTTTGTTCTTCAGTTTATTTTCTACGGCTTATTTTATTATTAATGGGATTTGAACGATCAATCTCAGTTGGCAGGTATATCAAATCTGCAGGGATGGAAAGCAGCGCTTCCTCAATGAAATTTCGGGTCAAGCTTTATATTCGGTTCTTAAAATTCTACTGTCTCGTGGGTTTCTTTTGGGCCTTTAAGACCTTTATTTATGTATTGTAAGCCCTAGACTTTATTGATTGTATTTGTGGGCATTTGTTGCCTATTTTAATAAATATATATTTTTGAAAAAAAAGTTGTTGCGTGGCAAACGTGTACAACTTTCGAACAAAAGCAGCCAAGCAGGTTCCAGCCGTCAGATGAAGTCAAAGTCAAATTCCAATTCCAAGTGGACCACGTTTCAGTCGGCGACTAGGGCACTAGTCAAAACGCAACTGCACCGACCTGCGGCCAAATCCGGAAACTGTTAAATATAAATAGAACACAAACCACCCTTCAAACACCTTGCATTCATAGAACTTGCTTCTCTCTTGATCATGGATGAGCTTCAGATTGCTACAGAAGAAGCAGAGGTTCTTCACAGAATGAGCAACTGGGGTGTTTACTCTACCTTCGATGGTTCTTATGATCCAAGAACTATCGGCGGAAAGCTTGACCCCGACGAGCTTCGACTGGCGAAGTTGGAAGGGATGAAACGCGAGTTAGCGAGGTTGCGAGCGAGGGATGGAAATCGAGAGTTTGATGTGGTGCTGCGAGAGGTGGAGTTTGAGGTTATGATTCAACTGGGAATGATACTGGCGAAGAGTATTGATCCTGTGTTGAAGGGATTGAAAAAGGTGAAGATTGAAGAAGGAGAGGTTTGTGGGGTTTGTCAAGAAGAGATGGAGATGGGAGATGAAGGTAGAGCTATGGAGTGCATGCATAAGTTTCATGGGTTTTGTATTGTTCAGTGGTTGAAGATGAAGAAGACTTGTCCTTTGTGCAGATACGAGATGCATATCCACCAGGATACCAGTTTTTGATAAGCATTTTGTAAAGCAGAGTTCGATCAGTTTATCTTTTATTTTATCAATTCTTTTGATAATTTGGATCAGTTTGCAATTCTTTTTTGTTCTAAAAAATAATAGAATAGATAATGCAGATATTCCCGTTATTTTAAGAGCGACCCAATTTAGCCAGAGTACTTTTAAGAGATATTTACAATTTAATTTTTGAATATTATTTATAATATGTAATTTTTATATTTTTTAAAATTTATTAAAATATTTTTATTTTTTTATATTAATAAAATAATCCTTTCATCTATTTTTATTATTAAAAATATAATAAAATATTAAATTATTTTCACTTATTTTCCTCGTTTTCTTTATTTTCTTCGTTGATTCTTCATTTTTTTTTAGTTATTTTTTTTTATTTTTTTTAAATTTTTCTTCAATTTTTATTTTCATTCTTATTTTTTAATACAGAAGAAATAGAGATTTTTCTTTTTCTTCTTTTTTTTCTTCTTCACCATCATCTTCTTCTTCTGTTTTTTCTTTTTTTTTTTCATCATCAACTTTTTCTTTTTTTTTTCATTCTTTTTGTTTTTAGAGGAAAATAAACTATTTCATTGACGAAAAAAATAATAAACACGTTTTAATAGATATGAGAAAAGATAAGAACATTTTAATAGATATTTGAAAATATAAAAACTAACTTTTTAATAATAATAATATTTAAAGACTAAATAAAAGATTTTATTTGAGGATAAAATTAAATTTTAAAAATTTTTTCCCTCATCTTTTATTTATTTTTAACGAAAAAAATAAGACTATTTCGTTGATAGAGAAAAAAAATTAAGAACGTTTTAATAAATTTCTAAAAATGCAAGAACTGACTTGTTAATAATAGCAATACTTAGAGACTAAATTGTAAATTTTCCTAATTTTAATGGTATTAGATAAATATTAATTCAACATTTTCATTTTAGTGTTATATATTTACCTTTATTAAACATAATAAAATTTCTATAAAATTGTAAAATTTATCTTATTATTATTTTTTTCTCTCTCTTAATTATTTTATAAAAAATTTATAATTTAATTTTAATTAATTTTTCAATTTTAAAAAACACATTAAAAAATTTTTAACATTTTAAAAATCTATTAAATAATATTTTTATTAATTTTTATTATTAAATATTTTATTATTTAATTTTTATAATTTTAAAAAATCTATTATTAGTATTTTTATTATTAAATATTTTACTATTTAATTTTTATAATTTTAAAAAATTTATTAGTTGATCTTTTAATTTTGTAAGAAATTTACTAATTAATCTCTACTTTTTATAATATTTAATGATAAAATTAACGAAAAAATTAACTAATGTATTTTTTTAAAATTAAGGGACACTAATAAATTTATTTATACTATAGGGATTTACTAGTAATTTTTCTTTATTATTTTATTATTTAAATGAGAGACTAATAAAGCAAGAATTTGTTAAGAATGAAGTAATTTAATTGATAAAGAATAATTTAAACTAGTTAAGAATTTTTATTATAATCTAAATGATAATTGCTTTTAATTACCATCGAAACAACAACCATATGAAGAGAGAATATACACTCAAGCAAATTTCAGACACCAGGTAAGATTGGGAAGAAACAAAAATAATCTCCTTAACTACGTATTTCTATGAGTTTATCTTGAAATATGGCGTCTATTCAGACACAAAGCACAAAAGAAATAGACGGTTGAAATATGGTTTACCTGATAAATCAGACGGTAGAAGGAAATACAGTTGCAATGACAGCAGATGCTTATGAAGATGTGGAGAAAAAAGCATGCCTGCCTGAGATTTGAGAATGGATTCATAACAGTTCTGTCATCACTGCCTTGCACTAATTGAACAGATTTACATTCAGAATTCATCAGAGTACATTTACTTCCAGCATGCTTAAAAAAAGAAATTTGTACAAAGTATACAAAGCTGACCACTTTGAGGACAACAGCACATAGCTGCCTGAATGAGCTTAAAAACCACTCCAGATATAGCATTGTTCATAAGAGGTTTCCGTGACTCAGCATATGAAACCAAACCTCTTTCAACTGTAAAACACCATAGCAACTCGGCTGGTAAAAATGGGTAAACTCCTATCTACCTATGACGTGATCTCAGGAACCCATTATACCTTTTTACCATCTATTAATTGTCAGATCCTCAATCCACAGAAGAACTAGGTTCTGCAGTTTCATCCTCACTGAAACTGGATGGCCTTTCCATAGCAAATCTATGAAATACACAAAGCAAGAACGTTAACAGCCGTTAAAGATCGGCTAGAAATTTCAGGACAAGATAAGGTGAAAAATCCCTATGCATTAAAGACAAAAACACCACATTATCTCATTTACTTAAACAGTTCAGTGAAATAAAAATAATAAACAACTCACCAATGAAGACAATCGTAACCAAAATAATGTATTCTCTTCTACAAGCAGTTACACTTTGCATTTCTAGAAGTCAATTTCAAACAGGAGACTAGATGATTCCTCCCTTTTTATTTCAAACAGGAGATGCAACCAAAATAACGAAACAAAAGAATTAGACGATTTCTCCCTTTTATTAGCAAAATCGTTGTCACTTGAAGAGAGAAAGGAGGGGGGAAAAAATCTAACCACGTGACTGTCAACACAATCACAGCTTTCCACCTCTTTACTTTACTAAATTGCTGACTAAATACATCATGAGGATACAGTTCCCTGATTTTTCTTGAAGGAAGAACATATGACCGACTATAAGTTTTACTCAACAGTCAACCAAAGTCCATCAAGAATTAACAAAAACAAGCGCATTACAAGCACATGCACACAGGCCACATAAACAAGAGTGCATTCACAAAAATCACAAACCAGAGCAGAAATTTAAACCAACCCTTTATTTGAATTTGTCTTTCTGGGAATCTTAGGAAAAGCTGCTTTTGTCACATGTTGTTGCTGAGAAAAGTTGGCTCCATGTCGCTTTGAAATCTTCAATAATAAACCATAAAGTGAAGGGGTCAAAATTGAAATGTACAAGCATGCCCCATATAGTCATGCAGAGATTTTCCTTTAATTATATAAATGCAAAATATTGACATAAATGGACCGCATCATTAACTCACTGTCATTTCATTTGTTGGATGCATCCTCACTCTAACTGGGTCTCGATATTCCTTTGCCCCCTTCATTTCTCTATGCTTCTCCTACACATACCCCAACATACAAGTTAGTAGCAAGCCACTACTTCTTAACATAAGAAATTCAAATTGTGAAACAATATAATGCAGAAGCAGAAAGGTGTAAAGTAATTACAATACAAAGCAGAAAGACATTTAGCAATAGAACACCTTTTCTGACATTGTAGACAGAACTCTCTCCTGTGTATCAAGAGATTTACTGAACCCAGGTATCAAATTTGAGGGCTTTGACTTATAATCTTTCTTTTGGACAATATTAGGGCTGCTATTGTCATAGTCATGCAACCAAGGGTCTGCCTGTTCACTAATAGCTTTAGTACCATCAGGATGATGATGATTAGAAACAGTATCTGGTCTTGTGCCTTCAACACCATGCATAGAGCTCAACTTATAATTTCTTTTGCTGCTATGGCTAGAAGTCTCAGCAGCAAGATCACCATACTTATCCAAGGCAGATTTCCCACCAGGGATGGAACTAGAATAGTTGTAAGAAGTCACTTTTCGTTTTAATTGGTGGTGAGATTTCTTCTCACGAGAGTCTGATGAATTCTTGAGATCACAGTTAGGCCCTTCCATATATGAATCCTGAGAACTCATCTTGGAACCATAGACTTCAAATCTCTGCAAGGTTACAAAAATGAATATAGAAAAGGAACAACCACAAAGTTCACTTTGACTAAATAATTTATTAAATAAATGAGAAAGATAACATGGAACATGAATTGTATGGTATTCAAGCGTCAATGGCATTACCATCATTCCATTAAGGAAGGTTGGGGAGCAAAAAACAACTACAAGTCTTTGCCCACTCATTCTGTTATTGCTTTGTAGGAATTTACATTTTAACATTTAAATGAGGAAAAATGGAATCAAAACTGAAAATTCCATATCTATTATTGCCTGTGGAGCTAGGTGCTCATTCAACTAAAGTAAAAAAGGGTGACCTAGTAGTGCATGAAACATTCCACACTTGTGGACTTTGGGGAGAACTGCAGATTGATATACACAGCCTTACCCTTGCTTTGTTGAGAGGCTATTTCTGTGGCTCAGATCCATGACCTTCATGTCACAAATAGAGTAACTTACTATTAAACCAAAGTCACTGTCTATTTTCCATCAAATGGACAGGAAATGGAAAAGAGAAGTTTTTATCATGGATACACAGTGCCTGAGCCTCGAAATAAATTTATATCTTCCATCATATTACTATTCTCATAATTTGCCTACTCTAAGAGTTGTTCAGCATTTCAAAAAAAAAAAAAATGGTTCCAATACCTGAATCCTGATCTCCATATGGAAATCTTGTCTCACAAAGGAAGCAGAAAACATTATGTTTGCACCATGAAATTGCAACAAATATTTAGCCTACAATTTTCTGTTGGCTAATGGATGCACAAGTAGAGCATAACATTCAGCTGTTTAATACAACATAAATATGATATAAGGTGTGATGATATTCACATTAATTAGAAACTTTGGCCAGGACATAGAGCATAAGACAACAATTTATCTCCCTCAGCAAGACAAATTCTCGTGATAATTGCAGCTGCTGCGGTAAAGAATTTTCCGGTTGAAAAAGTTGCTTACCATTTAAATTGGATTCAGTCCACATTCAAGCAAAACTTTTTAAGCATCACCTATGATCAATTTTTCTTGCTATGATTATTAGATATGATCAATTTTTCTTAGTCCACTTTCTCAATCTTTCTGCACCCTCAAACATGTAATAACCTTCCATGCTTACACAATCAGTTCAATCTCCAAAGGATCTGTGAAACAATAATACAATAAATCAGGAAATCCACTTACACTGCTGATATTGGATTGCTTACGAACTCCAGAGACATCAGGAGAATGAATCCTAGCAAGATCTCCAACATAAAATGCTGCTGCTGAGATATTTAAGAGAAAAGAAATCAGACATAATTTTTAAAGTCTGAAATCCAGTGCCAAACTTAAAAAATCATTGATTTAGATTTCAAAGATGGTAAGATATTTGTTGAATCCCCACATCGGTTGTGGAAATGGGTAATGTGCCCCTTATATGAGCCATAGGCAATCCTTCCCTAGAGCTAGTTTTTGGGGTGAGTTAGGCCTGCCCCAAATTTAACATGGTATCAGAGCCTCCCCATCCGATGTTGGGTGCCCCATAAATGTGCCACGCACCAGTTAAAAAATCTGAGCGTGAGGGGGTGTGTTGAATCCCACATCGATTGTGGAAATGGGTAACGTGCCCCTTATATGAGCCATAGGCAATCCTTCCCCTAGAGCTGGCTTTTGGAGTGAGTTAGGCCTGGCCCAAATTTAACAATATTTATAAAGAAGAAAAAATATCACAAAAGTACATATCTATCTTTAGCATCAAGAAACAACATTAAATTTTACAGTCAAATGGCTATACCAACAACTGGACAACTTGCTGGGCTCACAACAATTTCCATTCAAGAAAATATTAATGCATGGTGAAAAGGATGAAACTTTTCTTCTAAAAATGTAAAATATGAAACTTTGACCGCAAACAGTTCAGTGAAACAACCTAAATAAATATTAGAGATAATCAAATACAGCTCTTTTTCTAGCAGTTATGGCTCCGTTTGACCCCAGCTGTCATTCTCTCAACCACAAACCAGAAGTTTATTTATCTATTTTCTTCATTACCAACTGATCGCGGAGCTTCTTTTTTTTCAAAAGAAAAAAGAAGAAGCTTTGTGATCAGATTAAAACTCTGGAGCATGGACTTTGAAGGTGTTTTCCAGTACCACATATTTGTAATAGGTTAATGTTAACATGACCCTTTGCTGCAACTAGAGCAGCTCCTTGGACAAAATTGTTAGAAACCCAAAGTTAGGAATATTCCTTTTAAGCAATGTGTCTCTATACTTGCTTGTGAAATATATAGCCACTCAACTACCAAAGTCTTAAAACAGTAAATTTACATGCATATATCAGGATTGAGACTCTTTTCTTAAGTAACAAATTAAAATTCCAAGTTAAAAAGGAGAATACAAACTTAAGAAACAAAAATTAAATTCAGTTGTTACAAATTATCTTTTGGCTACACCAATTTCATGGAGGCAGATAGAAAAAGTTTCCTCTAAGTGATACCGATGACATACCATTCATTGGATCCCTACTAGAGGATGAGAATGCTCCTGGAGGAAGCGGTTGGAATTCAACACCAAGGGGTGGACCATCCTCCCTATAGTACTTGCCCAGTTGCTTTTTGACAGCAGTAATGGCAGCATTTTCAATTTCCCCTTTCACTTTCAAATAGCCAGATGGTTTGTACCCCATCTTATTGGCCCCCTTGGGAATTAATGGCTTGCTAGCCCCATTTTGTGCTAAGTAGCCAGAATTGTTCATATCATGAGGATCTTCACTTTGAGAAAATAACTTATCTTGCAAAGATGAGCTACTTTCTGAGGATGTATCATCCATGCCATTAACATTTCCTGTGTATCGACTCGTACGATCATAGGTGACATCAGCAGCAGGAAGATTATGGCCAGAAAGTCTCTGACTTTCAACTTCCTTTGGATCAACTTTCCTATAATCACCTTGTTTGGTGCTGCCACAAGAATCCTGCCGTAAACCACTCCCACGATCCTGAATAGTACCACTAGATCTATCCTGTCGGCCATTAGCAAAGGTCTCATCCTTTGACAATCTCTTGTCTTTCAACCTTCTGTGGCAAAACCAACTGGATATTTGTTTTTCTGTCAACCCTATCTGCTCCGCAAGTTCTGATTTCATTTCCTCCGTGGGATAATTGTGCTCTGAGAAAAACCAAAAAATTTCCTTTGAAGAACATAATTATTAACCTCAGTGGAAGCACTAAATAAAATATGTCATGTCGAAAACAAGTACCATTATAAAATTTCTCCAAAGCAATAATTTGGGCTGGCGTCTTCAGTATCCTTTTGGTATTCTTTTCTGGAGATACCCTATTCTCTTCAGAGTGCACTTCACTTGAATCTAAACATCAATTTCTCAAAATCAAAATAAATATAGATAAGTGATGATATCAAATCTTTTAGAATAAAGAAAATAATATAAAACATATAGCCCAATTTGCAATGCACATGCTATTTTGAACATCAATTCACGGCATGAAGTGCTATATGGATTCTTTTTTGCCATTTAAACTCTATTTGAAACCAGTTCAGCATCAAATTCAAAAATTGTGAATCTTTTAATACCAATTCCCTTCACATCATTTTAGGTCTCCTCTTTCCTCAACACTCTTTATACCACTAATTTATCAAATATCTATATAGGCACATTTGATTCTCTATGTTGGACTTGAAGTAAAAAGTACAGTTACCTAAATTTAACTATTTGAGATAAACTATAGCAATCCAGTTCTTCCACATTTCTTCAAATTAAGATTTATTAATATATTTTGTATCAGGATATATGCACATCATCCTGTCACATCCTTGACCCCTGACATTAGGAGCTTTGGCTTGTTTTTAACAATATTCAACTACAACAACAAATTGCCTTCAACATCTCCAAGATGAATCCACTGAGTCAGCCAAGTTTGATTCTAATCTACAAGGATACAGAAGTGATGCAAAGTGTTTGGCAATGATTAAGTGATCAGATGACCAATCAATTTACATCACAAAATAGCTGGCAAGAGAAGGACCCTGCAGTTCAATTGGTCCAAAACATTTGACCCAAAGCATTCTTCATTCATGAAATAAGCCTTGGATGTGAGATTTTTATTTCAAGAAAATCATCCTCCCTTAGCAGGCACAAACACTTGGAAAGTAGAGTTAAAGAAGGAAGAAACCCCTTAAATATGCAATCCACCATATCTTATCTTATTTTCCTGAAACAATCTTAACTCCTGAAGAGGAAAAAAAAAAGATCCATAGAACTACAAAATTTCAGATTCCAATCTCTGTGTCCTCAACTATATTCTTCCTAACATTACACTTCACTTTACCCAGTGCACCAGTGCCCAACTCTTTAAATGGATTCAAATGGTTCACAGTCAAAACCATATAAAGTATAAACTTCATCTCATCCAAATTTCAAGAATAGTTTAAGAGGAATTCCGTGTGTTCTGTCATAAGAAAAGAACCTTAGCATTCCCCAAAGTTAAGCAGCATCATAAAGCTAACAGACATCCATTATTTACCTTTGTAAAGGCGTTGACCTGAAAGCTGCCCATTATTTTTTTACGAGATAATTTACAAGGGAAAAGAGGGAAATTTTTCTTTGGATAACTTTCCACTACTTCCAACAGAAAAATTTACAATTAGAAAATCTCGCATCTCACATTATTCCTAAACTTTCTCAGCAATCAAAGTCCCTTAACTGATCCGAGGCTGGAAATTCCAACAGTTCTATGATTGCGCATAACGCAGATGGCTGATGCAAAGCAACCCAATTATATAACATACAATAGCACAGTCTAATACACACCTAACCCCCTCCCCCCCCCCCCCCTTCCACCCCACCCCAACAAAAAGAAAACATAACCATGCCTCTGAATGCAATTTGTATATACCCAAAAAAAAATAAAAAAATAAGTCAAAAAACAAGAAACTGAATTCTCTACAATGATCGAGAGATAAAGAAATAATTTAATTACCTTCCATGGTTGATGAATTTCAGGGGTTCTCTCTTGTTCTGTTCTATGTGTGCTTTCGATTGGTTCAGAAAGCGAATCCCATTAGGCCATTGTTATGTAAAGGAGAAAATGCAATATGGGTTTCGGATGATTGATCAAATATCTCCTTACATCTAATTAATTCTCAATCTACACAGAGAGGGTTGGTTTGGAGAGGGGGTGGAAAGGCAAATCAGCAATTGAATACTTCTCTCTCTCTCTCTATGTTTTGTATGTTTTGTGTTTTTTTTTTTTTTTTTTCCTTTTTGTTGAGCTGCATTTGCTTCTGATTTCAATTGACATTTTTTCTATTTCTTTTTTTTTTTTAACAGTTGGGTTATGTATGTTTGATTAAATGATTAATGTTTATTTTCCCAGAAGATAAAATCATATAGTTTACAGTCTATAGCAAGAAAGATGAGGAAAAAAAAAAGAAAAGGAAAAGGAAATTAGTTGATCTGATCTGATCTCTATTCTTAGGTGCTTCATCATTTTCGTGGGCGGCAATAGAATTGGGTCTTTTTCTCATATGACCTCGTCTATTAATTTGATTGTCTGGTTTGAATTTTAGGTCATTTCAGACTAATGTTTCGGTTATTAAAGTTTTATTTAAAAATCGAATAAATTGAGTAAAAACAATCTAATCAAAATTTTGCCTTTTCAATTAGTTTTATAAAATTCAATATTTGACATTTATTTGCCAAAATGAAGGGAAAAAAGAGAACCTCAGTTTCAACACTGTTCAAACTTCAATCCTCCCCAATCTCCACAGCCATCGCACGTAGAGACAACACCCGAAACTGAAAGTACCTCAGCTTAACTTTAATATCACAGATGCCATTACTCATTTTTCAATAAAATAAATTTTTCCAGAAAAAATTACTCTCATTTATTTAATTAGCCTCATCATAGATCCAATGTAGATTATTAATTAAAATTTCATTTTTTCCAATCCTAAAAGAAAATTCGCACACTTTTAATCCTTAAGTAACTTTGCTTGATGGAAGCCAACACACCATCTGAGTAACACAAGCTTTTTCCACGAGATATATTTCACTTAGTAAGTGTTTTAAGGCATAAAAAATAAAAACAAAAATAAATAAATAAATGAATAAAAATTGAAAACATCCAATATGATATTGCTATAAGAAGCTAAAATTTAAATTATCTTTGCTCAATTCCAAAATCTGTTACAGCGATGTGCAATTTGATGCTAAGAGGCTTATAAGTCCTAAAAAAACAACAATATTTCCCTCCGCGCTACTAAGTTCATGATTCACTCGACCTTTTTGCCAGCCTTGGTTTCGCTACTATCTTTAGATGATGCGGCACTCTTGGATTCGTCAAATTCCATCAACTGTGAATGATATCAAATAATTATATTTAGATGAGAAAAAAAAACAATAATAATAACAAAGGAGGCCCACTTAATGTTATGTGTATAGATATAAGGGTTGGAACAAACCTGTTTTACTTCACTATTCCATATGACATGAGCAGCTAAGAATCCGATTACAGATGGTACAATATACAGAAGTGCAGGCTGAAAGCACAAACATTAAAGTATCAGATGATCAAACATCATATGATTGGCACGCATTACAGGGAACAAAGAAAATAACACAAGGAACAGGTACAGTTAGTTACCTGTGCAGCTTGGAACCAGTTCATAACAACAATTGTAAGGACCAAACCAACTGTATATCCCAGAAAAGCACTCTTAAAATACTGGCTGCCTTTTCCTCTAGACACATCAAACCGCAATGCCAGAGCTACAAAAATGCCTGAGCAGGAACCATATAACATTAACAGGCGGTACACCTGATTTATACTGGACAAGTATTACAGGCATACTCAACATTCAGCAATCAATTTCATATTCATTTACAACCGTTTGCCTTCTGTCTTATTCAAAATGTTAAAGTGTATCATAGGCACCAAAAGCCAGTGTGTTGACATTTTAAAACCTTACCAGGGATTACAATATCACCAAGCCCAAGCATGGAAAATGGCCTTGCAGCATCTCTTGTTGGAAACAATAGCTATAGAAGGAAAATTTATTTACAGATTAGTATACTACAAGGCAAGGCTGCATGAATTTTCCATCAAGAGAAAGACTAACCTTTATAGGAGCATCGAATGATTTTGCAACACTAACCATGACAGGAGTGAAGAAAACCCAGAAAATATCATATACAAAAAGTCCAGCCTGTAATAGGTAGCACAAAAGTACAAATCAGAAGCAATCCCTGAGTGTCTGGAACAGAAATGCACAAGCAAAAAACATAGTCATAGTATCCTTGCCATATTTGGCTAATTATCTGATCTCACATCTCAAAAGCATAAATGATTCCACAACCATGAGTTTACAAATAATGAAGATGAAGTGGCTAAAGTAAACATCCTTAGTGGTCTTAGCAGTCAGAAACTGAAAATGCCTGTGTTTTCAAGTAAGGCATCAAAAGCCTTCATCATTAAGCAGGCTGAGCAGCAACAAATAGGCAAAGATATACTATGGGGCTTTTTGTTGCAGCAACAAATAGAGTAATGAGAACTACTTATGCTTCCTAGATTTTGGAGATCCATGGATTTGCCCCTTTTTCTGTTGATTATGACAGTGATAAGATGGTATTAAACAAAACCAACCATGTCAACATGGTGCCAGCAGTTGCAGTATGAAGCTACATGTTCTATAGCAATCACTTATTTATTGAGACAATACAATCATATGATAAAATGCATGGTGGTGGCAACAACAAAAGAATAAAGACATGATCATACTAATAATGTGAATAAGCAGACTCGTGAGACTGGACCATGCTCAAAAAAAAATCCACAAATATAAGTAATTCCACATTTCCACTGCCACAATTTTCTTTCATAGAAAAATTATGGCAAATTAGTTTCAGTCAACATTACAATTCAATTCTTGAATGTAAGATGTTGAATACCCCCAAACCTTACATAAATATGAAAAATCTGTTCAAACATGAAGCAGAAAGAGAGAGAGGAGTCAAAGGATAACTTAATGATTTCACATCTCAATAAAATGGAAGCCGCAAGCAGAAAAGAAAATGAACCCTAGCTTTGGGGCAATATACTTTTGAGACTAAGATATCCAATAACTTTTACAACAATAAACTTTGGGGCAATGAACCCTGGTTTGGCTAATGCAAGGAAATGCAAGATATGACATAAAAGGTCTGCTAGACAATCAAAATTTTACAACTTAAATGTCAAGTTCCTCTGGTCATCAAGCAACTGTTATCTGCAATACATAAATTACAAAGAACTCCACAACCAGTGAACAAAACTTTACCAGGAGGATGGCACCAGTCTTAAAAGACCCAAGGGAAAGCATTTCAATTCCCTGCAACAAACAAAACCTTCACTCAGTACACACCAACCATTTCTACCTCAGGAGAAGAAACATAGAACTTGTAATAATCCAATTATATCTATTTCTCCATTTTCATGCATATGCAAGAAGATTAAATTTGCGAAGTATAAATATGAAAATCTATAAGAAAAACAACCTACTATTCAGGACAAAGCACACATCGTCATCAATTAAATCCATTAAATCATGTCCAAATATGCTGAATACCGACTACTAAGCAGAAAGAAAAGTTATCAATGGCCTCAATCTATCGTGTGCAATTGCAAATTTACACTGGAGACTGAAAGAACATACAAGCTGAACTATCAAAAATCATTAAGCAATACTACCACCCACTTAATATGCGGCTATTTGAGGTAACCATCAAGGCATCAAATATTGGAGAAGATGTTACCCAGGATTATAAACAATGTGATCAAGATGATGATGATGATGCAAAGCTGCATCATACTAATCCAGAAATACAAAAACAGAGATAATTTTCAAGCAACTAAAGCCACAAAAACAGAACAAAACAATCATTTACAAATAAACATCAGCAACAATTAGAACTTCTTTCAAATATGCAGACCTGAATAGAGAAAGCCAAGCCCAAAATATTGTTAGCGAGCCAATGCTTCTGAGAAGCATACCATGCACAAAAAAATGTTCCAGGAATTGCAGCAACAATCTGAGATCTTGTGAACTCAATCTCCAAAGCTGTGTAAGAAAGGTGTAAGGAAAAACATCATTCTGCATAATGCAAGCAAGATGTCAAACAGATCAAATAAAAACTGAAGCAAGGAGAACTGATCAAAATGGTTTAACATGCAGACAATACTTGTAACAGGAAAAACACTATGTGGCTATGTGCCACCAGTAATCAAGCACAGAATTCAAGGCATACATTTGAAAATGAGTCTCATCCAGTTGAATTCTTAATAAATAGGAACAGAACTCCAGTTACTGCAACTATGCCTAAGAATCTCCCAAATGCAAGCAGAAAATATGGAAAAATTGAACATTGTCAAGTCCATCCTCACTTGTTAAAATCCAAATATTAGATATAAAAATAGGAACCAAATATAGGATAAACTTGCATGTATCCTTTCATTACAACTTACAAGCATGAAGGCTTTTCTCTTTCTATTTTGCCCTGTGTTAAAAATGCACAGCACCATAATATAAAGTTCTAATGGAAAACATCTTTATTTAGAAAGGAACAGCAGCCAGAATGCTTTCAGGAAAACAATGTCAGGCACTCAACCATTGTCATAAAAAAAATCAACTATTTGAAGCTTAGGCCAAAGGAAAGAAGAAAGATATTAAAGAGAAAGGTAGCACATAAAACATGCATGCGGAGACCTTTTTCTCTACTTTGTCGATTATTTTTCCTCTCTTTCAAATGAACCCCTTTCCTTTCTTCTTCTCTCTTTCTTTTTTCTCTATGTCCACTCCAAACCCCTTCCCCCACCCCCATCATAAAAAAGAAAAAGAAAGAGCAGCACCACATGTGATAGACCATGATTCCTTGAACAATAGTGGAAACATAATGGATTTAAAATCCATTGAAGCACACCTAAAACAGAAATAAAGACAATCTTAAGAATACATACAATGGAAAAATGGAAAATGCCAGGTAATAAGGTCATCATTCCAATGATTTGGTAAATAACGTTTGATAGCTGGTAATAATGTTGCCCTGTAAAAGTAAGCATAGAAGAATAAGAAATCTGAAAATGATGAAACAAATAATGGCCTAGTCAAATTTGTAATTAGTAAAATAGAATGTAACATACGATAGTGCAATGATTCCAAGTGCAAAAAAGTAGCATGTCAATACAGCATTAACCAAGTCCTTTGAAAGGAACTTGAAGAGTAAGAATAGCGATAATAGCATTGCACTGCCAACAAAGGGAAAGCGCATTGCATGTTCATTAGACATTGTCTCCTGCAAATGAAAAAAACATAGTTTCCAGTAAGCTTCACTTGAATCCATAAGAAAAACAAGAGACTGAGAATAAAAGAAATTGTTGCTACTCTTACTGAAGGTGGAGTTGGCTTGACTGATCGGTAGCACCCAACATAGACTGTGAGGCATGCAGTCAAGACAACATTTAAGTTTGGATCTACCTTCACAAGCAGTGGTGCCAATGTTAAACCTGCATTTAAGATTTATGAATATGGTATCCAACAAAAGATGTCTGGATGAACAAAAGATGTCTGTGCCAATGTTGCTATTCCAAACATAACAGGACGAGAGAAAGTATAACATGTCTCATTTATGAAACAGATAGAGATCATATTGAAAACATCATTCTTAACAAAGACTTAGTATATGGAGGTTTTCAATCTCCTCAAAGCACACCCTGGATGAACAAGAGATTCAAGAATTCAACATGAACCCACTCTTCTTTACAACTTTCATATGCATGTACTGGCATGAGTTCCAATTACCAACTGCTTCTTATAACAAGAAGCAAAGCAGTTACATTCAATTGTCAAGGATGAATCACTCATGAGGAATTGTCTGCACTCAGCCACTCACTCATATCTCACCAACATTAATTTGTAACTACTACATCAACCACAAAAGGCTCATATGACTATGGCAGTCATACACAGCAGCACATAAAACACTGTCATATAAAACCCAGACCAACACCAATTGGGGGACAACTAAATGTTATATGAAAACTTCCCCCCAATCCCTTCAGGAAAATATGAATAAAATATTGCAAAATTTTCAATGATGAGTAAAATAAAGATAGCTGCTCCCAAACAAAGACCATTGCACGATCCTCTTCTTCAAAGCAAGTCTCCAGTCAATTCATTGCATGCATCAAATCCAATATCACGATTTCCTTTCTTTCTATGATGAATAAAATATATATATATAATTGAGTTGCTACAAAGGCTGGTTATAAGCCATGATCACACCCTGAAAGCCCACCAAAAATTAAAAGAACGGAATAATGCCTTTAGAACTAGGCATCCCAGAAGTATTTATCAGCTTTTAGCTGTCATATTTCCAAGCGAACAAATTAAATAGAATGTAAGCCAATGTCCTTGATTTGATAGAGATCAACACTTAGAAAAAGAACAAATAAATAAACAAAGATATATATACAAACACTACAAGTTCTAACAACTGGAGGTCAGAAAACACAGTCGTGATTCAGATATACAAAAAAATATATATACAAACAAACCTGCTAAAGCAAAATTGGCAAGACGTTCGTTGTTCTTCATAGTTTCCTAACTAATCACACTTCCAATAGAAGATTGAACTAATGAAGAGGTTCACTTCAGGATCCAGAACCTACAAATGAAAATAAAAAATAAATAAACAAAATAAATAAAATCACGGTCGCAAACACAGAGAGGAATTTAACGCAAGCTAAAAACTTTAGAATTGAGATAAATTATGATCTGTTTCCAACATTTGTAAGTATGTACATACTAATCTTGATTCAATAATACTAAGGTAAATCACGACATTCGAAGAATTAAAAAAAAAAAAATTCATGTTCCGGTCCTCAAGTCTCTCGGCAACCAAACAACCAAACAGAAGGAGATGTACCTGAGATTTATTCCCTTTCTCTCTCTAACTGTTGCTGCACAAACAGATCGTAGATAGGTCTCGCCCAGAGAGAGATTTTTATATTTTGATATTCGGGAGAGACACGGTCAGATAGGGTTTAACTAAATGGGAATGACCAAGACACGGTAGATGGCTTTTAGAACCTCGCATACAAACTTGTCGGTCACCTAAAGTGCGGTCACAGCCAATTATATAAAAAGTTAGAGCAAGGATTGTTAAGGGTCGTAGGTAAGCTTTGGATAACTACTCAGGTAGTCCCAAATACACCGCACCTGTACAATACGTCCTGCTTACAAAATTTGAACGCCTTTAAAGATGGCCACGTCTATTTAGGTATTTTCTCCAATGATAGTTTGCCATGTTAACATACCATAAGTATCTCTATCTCTTTATCTCGTTTTAATTTTAAAAATTTCATATATCAGAATAAACATTTTTAGTCAGCCCTAGCTTAATGTTATTGAAATTATTTTTATAGAATTGTAAAATTTTCATTCAAACTGAAGCTAGCTATAATAAAATTTTAATCAATATGTAAATATAAATAACAAATATTATTTTTTTATCATATAAATAATAAACATTGTAATAATTTGAATTATATATAAATAGTAATTTAATTATTTATAATTTTATTTAAATTTTAAAATAGATTATAATTTTATTAAATAAATTAATTATAAAATTATTAAAACATCTAAAATTTTAAAATCTATAATTTGTGCTGTATTATACATAAGTTTCAACAATGTGGGAATAATAAAAATATTGAAATTATTCATAGACTCATTTGATAATTATAAAATTATCTTTTATTTTAATTAGCTAATAGATAATATAATATCTATTATTATTTAAATTTCTTTACTTTTATGTATTAAATCGAATTCTTTTTTTTTATGTTTAAGAGTGCAACTAAAAATATTATTTTTTTGACATATTTTTTATTAAAAAATATGGTTAGCAACAATAAATTTATTATTAATGCATATTAAATTACTTTTAATAAAATTTAGTGACAATATTGATAATAATGTTAAATAATAAAAATTTATATAAAATCTTATATTTATAAATAAATTTATTTATTAATATTATTATAATTAATATTAAATAGAAGTTAGAATTATTTTAATAATAATTCTAATTATACCAAAAACTCTAATATAATTTATATATTTTTTTTTTTTTTTGAAATGGGGGATGGGGGATTTAATATAATTTATAATTTAAAATTTAAGTAATCTTACCATCTAAATCTAATAAGTAATACTAATTAATTTAAATTGTTTTATCTATTAGACTAAAATTAATAAAATTATATTATATGTATATATATATATACATACAAGTTAAATAAAATGAAATTATTAAATTATTAAAATTATTCATGATAATTTAAAATTATTACAATAAAGCTAATTTTAATTAAAAATTAACATAAATGTACTATTTAGAATTAAAAAAATAAAACTAGTATTTATATATTTAAATTCTGATTTTATTATATTTTATATAAAATTATATAAAAAATAAGTTATATAAAAATTTAAATTATATTATTCATAAAATAAATTATGAGTATTAGAATCAGCATAAAAATGTGCAAGACACATTAAATAAAAGCTAGTATATATATATGATAATTAAAAAAATAAAATTTTTAGATACAATTATTAAAATAACAAATTTAAATATTATTTTAAAATATCAAAAATAATTATCATAATATTAAAATATTAGATAATAAATTTAAATTTAAAAGATAAAAATCATAGGATATGTGAAATTATTATCATAAATGAGTAATTTTAAAAAACAAGATAGTAAAGTGATTACCTTAATATTAAATATTAGTAATTTTAGTAGAATTAAATTATTTATTATACTAAAAGTAATTTATTAAATTTAATAAATGTTAACGTTTAAAAATTTTATATATTATGTAATCTATATTTATCTAATCAGTTACAAATATATAATTAAAATTTAAGTAGATAATGATTTTATTATTTAAATTAATTAAAAGTTAATAAATTTAAATTTTATATATATTTAAATTTATAAGTGGATGGTAATTTTATAATTGAAATTAATTGTTAAAGTTGATAATAATTTTATTATTCAAAAATTAATTTATCATTAATAAAAATTCAAATTTTGAATTGTATATAAATAATAAAAAGTTAAATTTATAGTATAAAATTATTAAAATAATAATTTTTTTTCACACTTAAATTATATTTATCGGTAAGTAAATTTCTTATAAGTGTATTTCATAAAAAATATATTTTTTTATCAGAAAGTTGGGAATTTTGAACTTTAAATTTCATTTGTTTAATGGAAAGTATTTTTAGACATTTATAACATTTGAAAATTTTAATTAACCAAGAAATATTTTTTAATTTTAAATTATTTAAAAAAAATCTTTAAAATGGAAAATTATTAATATATTTTTATTTTTAAATTAAAATTAAATAATAAAAAATAACTTATATTATTAGAAAATATTTTTTATATAAAAAGTATTTTTTAAATATAAATTATTTTTTTTAAACGAAAAATTTATTGACAAGATTATTTTAATTTGTTTATTTTTTTCATGTTATTCTTGTTATGTATTTAATTATTCATTCGACTCTGATTTTGAATATATTGGAAAGGTGTTCAACATGAAATTAGGCATTAAAAAAATTAATTATGATTAATTTAAATACTATAACATATATCTGTATTTTTAAATCTTCACTCTATTTTACTTTTCTACGTCTTTTTTTCAAATTATATATATTAATAATCTCTTTTTAAATAAAATAAAAATTTTAAAAAACTTTACTTTATTTTTCATTATCTTATCTTATTTTACTTTAAAAAATATTATCTTATCCATTTTTAATATTATAAAAATTAAATAGAAAACATTTAAAGGTCAAAACTAAAAGAATTAGAATTAGTAAATTTTTAAAATTATTAACACATTTTAATATTTTTTTAAAAAATTAAAATATTAATTAATAAGTTTTTAAAAAATAAGAAACTAAATAATATTTTTTCTAATATATAAGCCCTGATTTGAGTTTTCCAGCGATTCTTGAAAAGGTACTCTTTGTAATCGAACCGGGATAAGTTGGGAAATTTATTCTTTCCCCCATTTTGTGAAAGACCCGCAAGCCTCTTCAACTTGCAGAAGGAAGTGAATTAATGGGCGCGGAGGTGGATCAAGCAGAGAACCGTACCCAACTGGAAGCAACGTCGGATATTGTTGATGCGTTGCTTGAGGTACCCTCCATTCATTTCATCCTTTCTTTATCTTTGTTTATTAGCTGAAGGTCTTCTGTTCTACTGTGACCTCCCCAAACCTTGTTATGGTCGCATGGGTTACTGGATGAAATTTTTTTATTTTAAATTTATTTATGTGTTGGTAGGCTGCTAGATATGATGATATTGATGACATTAGAAGCTTAGCATCTGAAGGGGTTTCTCTGGATTCCAAGGATTCACTGGGCCGAACAGGTTCTGATCATTGCATGTCTTTCACTCTCAGTTTATTTATTTTTATGGCTGGTAGTTCTAATCAGCGCTTATGCATGCTTCTGATGTTCTATTCTTTATGTTCCAGAAGCTAGTTGTTATGGTATAATTTCTGCTTTCAGAGTGTATCTATTTTGTATGATAGCAAGTAGAGCGTGTTAAGTGTCATAGGGTCTTATTTGTGGTGTTATATTCTCTAATTATCAATTTACTTGCGTTTCTTTATTATTATTATTATACTTATTTCAGGTTCTTTAATGAATCAGGAAAGCATTATTGCTAAAAGCAGGAATTCAAACTCATGAAATGCAAGATGTTATAAAAAAAATTTTAAATTCCTTTTAAACAGAACAAGGAATGGTATTTATTACAGGAAAAGCAATTCCAGAACGAACCAAATACCAGCCTTCATGTTTAGGTCTCCTTATAGTGAATTCAGTATTGACCATGAAATTAATGAATGTAAGTTGTTTGGAGCGTATTATCTAAGTGTAATACATCCAAATGTGATCTAATAAGTATTAATTCTTTTTTCTGATTTTTGTGTATAGTTGAGCTGCTTGCGCATCTTGAACAGGATTTGAGGTTTTAGTATTTTTCATTTTAACTTATTTAGAAGTTCCATTGAGGCATAATCTTAAGTCAATAGCATTTGTGATTTTGCAGTAGCAAAAGTTACTGAAGGGTTTTAATGGGTAAATATTATTTCAATTTTTCATCCCTTTCTTTCTTTAAAGTGATTAATGTGACATATTTCATTTGTTTAGGTTTGTTTATCAAGTGGTTTTTGGTTTTGTTACATTATAGAGTTATGGATATTGATGCATAATTAATTTCAAACAAAGTTGAATGAAAGAAATAATAACCATATAGCAGATCTGAATTATTTTGTGTTGGGGCTTAGTTGTTGACTTGTTCTTGTTAGAATTTAGTTTTGAATTGCAGTAGTGATTTCAATAATTCGCAATTGTATCATTACAAATTCTTTGTTCTGCTGATGGAATTTTAGCACTTCATATGGCTGCTGCAAATGGGAATCTTGATATTGTGGAGTATCTTATCAGCCAAGGAGTGGTAATAAATCTATATTGCAATTTGTTATTCATGCAATCATTTTAGACTGTTGCTCGGATATTGGCTAAGAATTTGTCATTGATGTACCAAAAAGATAAATTTTAGATGACAATTATTTTACCATGATTGCATGTTTTTCATTTGATAATCTATTGCTGAGTGCCAAACTGATCTATAGCTGGGCCATGCTCGGATATTGGCTAAGAATTTGTCATTGATGTACCAAAAAGATAAATTTTAGATGACAATTATTTTACCATGATTGCATGTTTTTCATTTGATAATCTATTGCCGAGCGCCAAACTGATCTATAGCTGGGCCATGCTATACATGGTTTTACTTTGTTATATTTTTACCCCCACGGGAAAAAGAAAAGAAAGAAAGGAATGAGCGTCTCAGTTAGTAGCTGATGCTTTTTCTCTTTATTTACAAAAGGGTTAGTTATAAAATACTCCATAAGGTTTTCCTCCAAGAAGACTAAAGCTTTCATAAAATAATAATTCAAAGACAAGTGCAACCATTATCTTAAACTTTAGGGACTAAAAAAAATTTAATAATTTTAAAACATTGAGGACTAGAAAATTTTCATAATTTTGTAGCGAATAACTAAAATGTTTTTTTAATAAGAAACCTTATGGACTGGAGGTGCTAATTTTGAAACAATGGGGCCAAAGTGTTTTTGTAGACAAATCTTTAAGGTTTATTTGTTCTTTTAGACTTTACATGGTTGTTCATAAACATAAATATAGTTCTAGGGTTGCAAACTTGGTTGGTTGGACTGGGTCCAATTGCTTGGTTCAAGCAATGTGATATATGCGTGGGTTGGGTAAATTCGATGGTCGTTTCAGTTGGACATGATCTTAAGATGATCACATTAATTAAACTTGGTGGACTTAGGCCTATAGTATCCCTGCCAATAAAGGCTATGCTAGTCGTATAGGAGATCCTAAGAAAATTTAAAGTTGAACCTATTGAATTGGACATGACATTTAGGAGAAGTAAAACAGCAGTTTGATTTGACAGGAGGTTATTTTTATATCTTTTATTTGCTGGACAACTTTTGCTTCTATGCATGTGCATGAATCTTTCTTTGGTATTGAAGTCAAATCATCCTATTGGATACTAGAATTGAGCAACTAAAAGGGGAAAATGAAGGGCTAGCCAAAGGCATGCCATCTACCTAATAAGATAGGCATGATTTTAAATGTGAGGATAACAGCTCATTTTTTTTTAAATAATTGGATTGGGTGGATTGACCAATCAATTTCTACTAATCCTCATGAAGTAGACCTGACTTCACTCTAGCACTTGTAATCTTTGTTATACTTCCAATATTTCTTGAAAGAAAAGTTTTGTGTTTGATTAGTTGTGTGTAGGATCCAAGGTAATTCCATCTTAAACACAGGAATTCATCATATTAGAGAAAGCCTGATTCCAGAATGCAAGTGCAGAACATTATTGAATGAAATAAACATACATACACACTAAATTTTTAAAATCAACTAATTTTTGTAATTTAATTTGGATTCTCTTGCAGAGTTTCCATAATCTAAAATTTGGAACTAGATCAATAAGTGACTTGAGTACACAACCAACACCTGCAACCAAGTCCAATCAATATAGCTGTTATCTACTCTACCTCATCCCTGGTAATATTTTCACTTCTTTTCCTTTTCTTTCTTATCTGTCACTCTTTGCTCTTCTCTATTATTTTTATTTTTTCCCCAATCTTCTTGTCTTTCTTAACTCTCTCTCTGCCTCTAGTTTATTCCTACATGAGTTGTTATGGGAGCAAATTCAGTACAAACCCTAAATAGACATTCTCGATAAGCATATATCCTTAGGTTGTGAATAAACCAGTGCACTCTACAAATTCATAGATGGGCTTCATATGTTCTTATTTCTTTATATTGAGATAACCAAGTTTGAACACATATTTTGGCTCATTTAGTGAATGTGCATTAACATATGAGCTCAGCTAAAATATGTTCACTAATAAACCCATCAATATCTTGTTTATCTTGTTTCTTCAGATGCTTGTTTAAAGCTTGATAGAGCTTTATCAGTAACCAGGGTTAACAAATCAATTTAATCAGAAATTGCTTGCAAGATTCTCTGTTACAGTAAATCAAAAGTAGATTAGCAAATTCGGATATCATCTTAAAAATGGTTACTGCTACAATTAAACCAACTACATTTGGTTGCCTGGTATTTGCTAAATGATTGAGAGCTGTCTAGATGGTTAGGTATGTTAATTTGAACCTGACAGTTGTAGCTCAACTTTTTGATTAAGCATATACATGAGAATGTTCCACTATTTGTAAGTTAATTGCATTATGTGTTGATAATCCAACACAAATGTCATTTTTTACTATGAATAAGGAGTCTTGCCACAACTGACATATATTTGTGCTTGTGAGCATGTTAATGCCTATACAAAATTAGCATACTGTAAAAAATTCTGTGTTCCTCTCTACATGAGTTGGCTATTAGTGTGTCCTTGTAAAGTACAGATAGATATTGAAACAGTGTTGCTCCAACTTCATTTTATCCCAAAGCGACATTGTTAGATGCTTATTTAGGTATTATTTTGGGTAGATTATCCAAATAATAAAGCAAATATCAAAAAGATAGAATAGAATATTTTTGTTGAACTTGGATATGTATCCAACATATATACCCTAGTTCAAGCTCAAAACTCATAGAAACTGATGATTATGCCCAAGTTCCAATTTAAAAGCTTTCCACCCTCATGATTGTACACTTTCTGTATGTCTTTTTCTTTCTTGTTTAAGAACTGTATTTCTACTTTCATTTTTGTTTTGTATTATCTTCTTCGGTCCTATATTGAGCCCATTTTGTAAATGGTTTCCAAAAAGCTCCTTAACATGGGGATTTCTGCTGGGCAGGATCTCAATGCCTCTAATGAGGAGAAGAATACACCTCTCCACTGGGCTTGCCTCAATGGTTGTATTGAGGTAATTACCATAGTTCCTTTGCACTGCAATTACTGTGATGTCAGGTTCTAAAATAAATGATGATCTTTACAGGTGGTTAAGAAATTGATTCTTGCTGGAGCAAGTTTAAGCACTCTAAACTGGTATGTTAGTTTTATATTTTAACCTGAAACCTGGACTTTCTTCCACACACGCATATGTGCAAAAATACATGTATCCATGTGCATTTTCAAGTGTCCCCTTTTACCCATGTTTCACTGGATGATTTGCAGCCATGAACGGACTCCAATAGATGAAGCTGTTAGTCAAGGAAAAATGGAGATTGTTGATGCAATCAATGCATCTGTAGCACAACTGGAGCTTGCTGGTGTTCAGGTTTCATAACACAGGAAGTTCAAGATAACTCACAGGTTGATACTTCTACAGCTACAGGTGTTACAAGCTTATAGTTCAATTATTTGGCTTTACAACTGTATTTGATGCCCTTTATTTTGGGGTCAAGGCTTGCAATTCGTAATTTATTAGTTATTTAGCTTTGGTCCATCAAATTTTCAATATGATTTATGTAGGATGTCAAAGAAGGCTGTTTCTTTTCTTGACCTGATGGTTTTGTGAAGCATCTTGAATTATGCTTGAAACTAACCTAGTGATGCAAAATGGAAGAATAAAGATAGAGATCCTGAGTCTTCAGTCTCTCAGGATTCATCTATGTGAACTTAGTCCTATATATTGGCTATGTAATTTAGAGTGAAGGCGGAACTGTTACCCTTTGAAATAACAACCGTCTGATGAGATGCATATGTATGAGAGAATCATTAATTTTATGTTGCTTCGGATGGGAATTCTCATTCTTTTTGAATAACTTTCAACCTACGAAAGTTTTGTTTTGCTCTTTACAATTCTTCTCCTTATTTGCCTACAAGGTGTGGAATTTATTCCTCTTGGAGATAAAATGAGGTCGTGCTTGGGGTAAGTTGAACCATGGGTATCATTATTATGGAAAATAAAAATGTATATTGTGCAAAGTTATTTACAGTGGAGAACGTTGCACATGCATTTAGAAAGACTTGAATAAAATCGGATCTTCTTAAAAGTTGAGATAGCTTGCAAATTGTTTTTGATTTTTTGGTTTTTTTTGAATCTTACAAAAGCTTGAGGGAGAAAGTATGAGAATTTAAACTCATGGGGCTTCTTTTGTAAATTCTTGTTCATATCATTAGAGAAATTATAGTTTAGTTTAACTAAACTAGTTTATGAATGATTACTTTGTTTGAGTGGCAATGAATTTTCCATTTGAAAAGTTTTTTTAATGATTTCTTGAAATTGTATATTTACGAAAATTAGATAATTTTTTTTTCTTATTGGGTATGCATAAAATTCCACAATTTTACATTATTTTTATATTCAAATAACTTTAGTTTTGTTGAAAAATGACATTCACATTTTAGAGTAATTATTTAATCAAAATTTTAAATATCCTGTTAATTTAAAAATTGGCATGCATGATATATATAAAAATAGTAGTAAAATAACATAAATTAGTAAAAGTATTGATAATAAAAATAATAATGGAACTCTATAATTCGTCAAGTTAATTAATTTGCACTTTTGAATATTAAAATTGCTATTGGAGTTTGATTTTTCTATTAATTAATCACTAAAATAATACTTACATTGTTTAACAACTTCTAAACATTGCTCATTAAGAAACTAATGGTTTCCTGAACCCTTCTTGTAATATTCTATTTTAGTAAAAAATTACTACTTAGTCCTATAATATTAAAAAACTCAGAGCATTTAATTTTTTAAAATTTATTAAAATATTTTTAATATTTTAAAAGATCTAAGTGTTAAATATTATACTATTTAGTCTTTATAATTTTAAAAAATTATCATTGATCTCACATATTTTTAAAATATTTATTAATTAATGCATCTATATTAGGAGTGTTTTAATTTTTTTATAATATTTAATGATTAAAATTAATAGAAAAATTAACTATTAAATTTTTTAAAATGTAAATAATATTTTAATATATTTTTTCAATTCATATCATAAGAATTAAATAATAATAATAATAATAATAATAATAATTTTATTATTATTATTATTATTATTATTATAACAGGAGAATACTTTCCAGATTTCTCAAAAAGCATTTCCCACCATCTTTGTAGAGAATAAACATTAATTAAATTTTATATTTTTCAAGAGATGCAATGCTTAGAAGTTTCATTAACAAACAACCTTGAATTTTTAATTTATATTTTTTAATGATGGCTAGGGATTGGGGACTTGGGAACATAATTAGGGATTCTAGGGCACAATCACATTAAAAAAATATTATACAACTTAGTGCATTTTAGTACTATAAGTCAAACAATTATAATAACATACTACAAGAAACTTTTTTCAATTAAAATTTTAATATTCTTTTTAATTGGGTATTTTTTAGTGAATTAAATTTATATAAAGTAGCAATTATACCACCATCATGGGAGGAACTTTTGCATTATTCTATGTATGTATATATTATTATTATTTTCAAATATGCCTCCTTGTGCTTTGCACCAAAAATTCTCCTTAGAGCTAATTGATAAATTTTTTAAATAAAAAATTAAATTCCCCTTATTCAATATTATGAAATTAATAATAAATAATAAACTTTTAATCCGATAATAATAAAATTTAACTTTAATTTATGATAGTTTATTGGTATTGGAGGTATTTAAGAGTTGTAAAATCTTATTAGAAAAAATTCAAAAATCATTAGAATTTTAAGTTAAAATAAAAAAAGTGTGGCATCTATAATTTTAAAAATTTTATTAAAAAGTGATTTTGATTACAATATATAGAAAAAAGAATAGTTTGAATATGAAAATGGGTAATACAAACCAAGAGGAAGGTTTGGGAAAGGGACATTATTATAGAAAAGGGCAAAATTGCAGGGGAAGGAAGGGCATGTGGAGGTGGGGTTGGGAATCTCACTCTGTTAGTTGACAAAATCATTTATGTAAATGAAAAATCATCCTATATTATTTTCATTATAGCTGGACCATAAATAATTGTTTGTCTGTCCGAACCCTAACCCTAACCCCATCCACATGCTCTCCCTCTCTTACTACATTCCATGCAAATGCAATTGCACCCATCATCTCAATGCCACAAACACATCCAAACATAAGTAGATAGCTTTTAGAAATACTTAAATTTTTAAAAGAAAAAAAAAAAGTGAAATTTTGATTCATTTAGTCAAGATTTTGAGCGTGGGTAGCTCTTACAGCCCTCTTAATTATGTGGGTGTTTTGCCCTAAGAAGAAGTAATCCCATAAAAAAATAAAATCATGAAAAATTATTTTCTTCTTTATTTGTCTTTCAAAACTAGGAAATAAAAATATTTTATTTATTTTCCCATTCTGTGTTCCATTTTCTCCAAACCAGGTCTAAGAAATAGGAGCGCTGGTTAAAATGTGTCCATCACAGATAAACCCAATCACATTGAGAGATGCTCATTTCGGGGCAATGATTTTCCACAAATTGCATTGCAGAGCAATTTCCAAACCCATGCATTTCAGGAAAGCGTCAGTTTGGACTTGCGTTGCTTTCGCAGGCAGCAGCAGCAGCAGCAGCAGCAGCAGCGTCAAAGGTCAGTGCTCTTGAACAACTGCCACTGCAGCTGTACCAGACCACCCAAAGATACCTTTTTACTGGCGTCAATTTGCATGCCCAGTACTATAGCGATTCTTGATATTTTAAAAAGAAAAAAATTCTGTTTCCTTGAAATTTCTCGGCACTTGAAACCACCAAAGAATCTTTCCGAACTATATAATTTTCGTTTTTTGTTGGGTAATTATTACCATTACATCGTCCTTCCAATGCTCCATTCATTTTCTTTCTTTTCTTTTCTGTTCTTGTTCCAAACACAACCCATGAAGGAGGGTGCAATACCACTTCATATATAAAGTTTCTCGAGGGAAGGGAGAGCATTCATGGCCACAGTAGATTCCCGTGTCTGAATCAGAATCAATCATTAAATCGGGATGACTGAATCATGGGTGATCACGAATCTATGCTCTTGAAATCTTTCAGATTTCTAACACAAACTCTATTGCTTTCATTTGATTTGTAGAACAGCCATTTAACAGACACCAGCAGCCAATAAAAAGAATTTGTTTCTTCATTCAGGGCCTTTACAGATGATCAACTATGCACATAACTAATTAACATAAAAACAAAAACATTCCAAATACGGGTTCAGAGACCAGATAATAATTTAGAACAAAAACATCACTTGCATAGATGATTGATCATGATCTTACCACCTAATCAATACATCACAGGACAAAAGATGCAGCAACTGACCGAATATATCAGCAAACATGCCATGCTATTTCATCAAATTATTTTTCCTATGCATAAAATATCTGCAAACTGAAATAAAACAGAAAATTCATTGCAGCTTCCATGTATAAACAACAAAATAAAAAATAAGAAATCAAACATGTTCAATAATCTACTCACATTAAACCCAATAGAGATCTGCATTTCATGCTACCAATATGCTATGCACATAGGAAATCCCCAAGGGACTAGATGAGCTTTACAAACAAACAAGGGCAGTATAGATCAAGAAAAGAAAATATCTCAAAGTTAGGTTTTTCATATCAAAGATTTTGTATTAGTAAAGGAAACAAACAGGGATTGTAAGTATTTATTACTATTCAAAAATAACTTGGTTTTTGTAGTGTCAGTTTTCTACCCAAATGCGAATATCGGTTTACTCCCGAGGGGACACTATAATGAAATCTAACAAGACAACCTTGTAATAATTGTTAAAATAACTACAGATAACTCGACATCCTATAAATAGTAGAATAAGCTCCATTTCCTTTGACATGGAACTTAACATAATGGAAAAGAAAAAGCTGCAAAAGTGATAAAATAAATAATCAGATTAGTGAACAGCCAAGAAAGAAAAAACAAGTTAACGTTAAAATTAATCTCCCTCACTGCACACATCAATCTGCCAGCCAAATAACAAGAATACAGAATCATGTGCTGCTGCCTGGTACGCACACAGGCAGTATTACTGTTGTCATCTGCAATATATACAAGGCATCTAATAAAGTTCTAATAAGAAATAAAGAAGGCAGAAAGCAAAGAGAAGAAAGAAAAAAGAAAAGAGAAATAAAGAGGCAACAAGCTCCAATGGGTTTGTCTTTATTCTATTACTCGAGCATAGAGTTTACAAATGTGGTATGCAGCACATCAAACAATAACATCATATACAAGCAACATGGAAAGAAAAAATGATGATGATCCACATGACAAAATCTACCCATTTATAAACTAAATGAAGAGATCCAATGGGAGACAACATGTCAGTGGACGGAAAGAAAAAGCCAAACCAGCATTAAATACAAGCACCACTTTAATCATCCACATTAGTCAACATTTATACACAAAACATATATATATAAATATATAGCCAAAAGGATAAGTCACAAACATGTGAAGCATCTCAAAGAATAGAGTATATACAAGCCAAACAGATGGCTGAAACAATGATCATTACAATAGCCATAAAAGAAGTTAACTAGAAGATTGAGAAGAATGAGAAAAAACCCATTTAGGAATATAATAGTCTTGCTTAAATATTCCATACATTGCATACACACAGCATAGGAAACAGAAACAAGTATTAAGTAGAGCCACAAAGGAGTTTGATTCATCAAAAAACAATGCATGATGAATCAACATGTGGGGCAATAAAGATGCAGAATTAACTATAAATCAATATTTATAAATCTATTTGACTGGGAAGCATTTCAAATACAAGGATAGCAAGCAGAAGTAAGTACACCATGTGTTTTGATGAATGCATGCACTTGCAAGGTTGGAGATATTACAAAAGAAGAGAGAAGTGAAGTGGGTTGAAAAAGACATCTACATAATGCTCTTTCTTGTTAGGCAACAAATGATGGAGACATTGCAACTACTTGTCATGCGAAAGTCTAAAGCAGCTCAATAATGGATTCCTCATTTACTTCTAGCTTATGGAGAACAAATCTAACTCAACCAGTCCAACACAAAATTATAAAATACTGCAACACAGTGTTATCCTGCAAACCATGATTGCATATGTATATGATTGGAATAATGGAACAAGGCGAATAAAGAAGAGAAAAATACAGTATAAAAAGGGAGATTTTACAATAATAATATACCACAATGTAAGAGAAGCCATGAGTGCAACAGTGAATAAGGGCAAGACAAAATTGCAACACATAAAAGTTAAGGTTTATGCCAAAATGTCTTTTGATGATGGATAACACTTTATACTGTAGATCACACCTTTGTCGAACAAAATTCTGATGAACAAAAAGAACCAAGGAACAAAAGAAAAGGAAGGCTACAACATCAAGAAAGCAGACTGATTTTTATCATCACAAGAGCTTAAGAACTTATATTATCAAGAAAAACAGGTTTTTTTTCCCTTTTATTATATATCTTTTCTAAAATTTGGTACAGAAATTACTCTAATAGTGAGAAGATGCAGCTCCTTTGGCATTTGGTGATCCTCCTCTCAGTGCAATTACAGAAGGAAAATTGGCACGAAGAACAAGAAAACAAAGGCAAGAGGCTGAGAATTTCAAAGACATGTCAACAAGACAGGAATCTAGAAGAGCAACTTACCAACACCCTATTAATAGTAATTAGTGGACATAAGGAAAATTATAATAAAATAATGTCAATACATAAACCTTGAAAGTAAACCTCAATTTATTGGATTACCATAGCTTGAACCTCCCAACAACCCTCCGCCGGATGCACCATAAACATCTGTCGGATCGATAATCGGGGAAGACGAGGCTCCGTTCCTCCCTCCTCCGTCACCTCCACCACCACTACTGCTCCCACCACCCAAATGCAATTCGGATATATTAGGGAACCCATCTCTTCCTTCAACTCCTTGGTCATAAAGAAACCCTTTAAACACATGGCCACCTATCTTTACCACAGCCTGATAAGCATACTCATCTTCACCACCGTCCACTGCCGTCACTCTAACACACTTGAAAACCGCCGGTGCACGTACTTTCCCCGGCAATGCATCTTTAAAACTTGCATCTGCACATAGAATTTTACAAACCCTACTCAAAATTTCACCCCTTTAACAACCCTAAAGCTTTTTTTCCAATTTGACAGCAAATAAACTAGGTATAAAGTAGGAAATTCAAACCTTGGTGGCTGGAGCTCGTATCGAAGCTTCTTGGGGGAGTAGTGTTAGAAGTGGAAGTATGAGAAGTAGTGGTGGTTTGTGAGTTTATGAGCCTAGGTTTCTTGACACCGGAAGTAGACCCAGAAGAACCAGCACCACCTCCTGCTGCAGCTGCCATTAGCTGACGCTCTCTCCTCCTAGCCGCCGGCACCCAGGTGCTCTTGACGTGAGTAGTGCAATCATAACCACGACTCTTGCAGCACGTCCTGCACCTCCTATGGCTGCAATCTTTCTTGGCTTGGTTTCCACAATCTTGACAAGTTGTTGTGCCAGATGAAGCGGAATTACCGCCAATACCACCAGCAGAGCTTGTATTGTTACCGCTTTGAAGCAGATTCCCTGAAGAATTATTGTGGTCAAGAATCGAAGCCGAAGTTTTCTTTAAATTGTATTGGCTATGGTGATTAGAAGTCTGGTTTTGCCAGAACTGGATTCCACTGATCTTGTTGCGCCCATTATTCAACAAATCTTGATCATCCATGTTTTGCGGCGACAGACACGGAGCGGCAGTGAGAAGTGGGATAACTCCTACACCCATACCGACACCAAGCGCAGTGGTAGCAGCATTCGGGCCATTGATTGGATCAGAAAGATTAATGGACGATTCATGCTGATGCAGGTGCTGATGCTGGTGGTGGTGATGGTGGTGATTAAAGGAAGCAGCAGGAGCAACAACAAACATGCCCATTTCGGGAGTGATCCCATAGTTGATTTGTCTGGCTGAGCTAGGCCAAGATGGGCCGGTGGGTCCTCCCCCAGGTGCAGCTGCAGCTGCTGCGGCGGCAGCGGCCGTAGGGCCGGCATTAAAGCCGAGGGAAAGGTCGTCCGGGCCAGCGGCACGGATGGCTGAGGAAGAAGAGGACGTAGCCCAGTCTGCAAAGGCTCCAGAATCGGATAGGAGCTGCCTACTCCTTGTAGTAGCCACAACTGAAGAATTTTTCTTGATATTATTTAAGAAAGACACAATCTTTATATATACATTCAAATATTTGTTATATAATTTCTAAAATTCCAACACTACGCTGTGTTTCTATGACAGTAAATAGATAAGAGAGAGAGAAAGAGAGAGAGAGAGAGAGTGGTACATCTATGGATGCATATGTATGTAGGTGTTATGTAAGTGAAGAGGTGGGGTCAAAAAAAAAAACTCTGAAATTGTATCAGAAGAGAGAGTGAAAGAGAGATCTTGTTTGTTGGGGATGGTGGGCTTCGCTTCCTTTTATTTCTCTAAGTAGGACTCTGGGATGGCTGCCATTGCTGGAAGGTTCTGCTGGCTGCTGGTTTTGGGCGGTGGGTTTCTGTTTATACAACAAAATATAATCACAGCACACCCAACTGTCAGTTTGGCTTTTCTGAGATGGCAAAAAAAAAAAGAGGTAGTTTTGGCCTTTGGGTATGCGAGAGGGAGAGATGACTGAGTTTCTCTGAGGAGGATAAGAGAGATTTTGGATTGTGGCAGACAGAGCTGCGAGGAGCAGCAGAAGCAGAAGATAGACTGATAAGTGATAAGAAGAAACAAAAGCCAAAATAAATATAAGAAATAAGAAAAAAGTGGCAAGAAATGCAATAACGACCCTTCAGTAGCTAACCACGCACAGACACACACACACACACACACACTCTCTCTCCCTCTCTATCTGTATTTTTGTATCTTTCTTCCTTTGTTGTGTATTTTCCTTTGTGTTGTTATTTGCTGCCTCATAATCATCATCACTCTTCTTTTGCTTCTTCTTCTTTATCCCCCTCACTCCTCTCTCTCTGGAGGCAAACACCAGCACACGCTTTCTCTATAAGCTTTCCTAGAAAGCGAAACGATGAAGTGGGTTCCTCTCTCTCTCTCTCTCTCTATTGGTGCTGTGATTATTGGAGCGAAGAGAGAGAAAATGGCATAAAGAGTTAAAAAGACTTTTGTTCTCTAGTTTTTGTAATTTTATGAAGTCACATGACACCTTTCATTCACTTTGGCCAAACCTCCTCCTTCTTCTTCTTCCTATGCTCTTCCCCCTCTTGCCTTGCATTTATCTCCCACTCTCCCCCCCCCCGCGCGTGGTCTTATCTCAATCACACTATAGACAAGTTATCAACACTACCTGCCTAGCTTCCTTTTGATTGGACGGTGTATAGCACGCTCCCTTTCAATTAAATGAACGTAGAGTCAGTGGAGTGCGAGTGTGAGAGGAATCCCGCCTCCCCTTTTGCATCGTCTATAATGTATAATCCAATCTTGTAGTGTCGTTTGGTCCGGGATTTGTCAGATAATATGGGAGAAGATATTTCAAATTTTGTCGTCTTATATACTGTAGTTTTTATTCAAATTTAAAGTTGTGCAATTTTTGTTTTCTTTCGAACCCAATAAAAAAATTATATCAAATTAAAAAATAATTAATATTATAAAAATTTAACTGTATTAAATTAAATTTATTTTTTTTATCAATAATCATAATAAATTAAAGTTATATTAAAAAATTAATATTTTATATGTATATCTATATTATAAATAATTTTAATATAATTTTATAATTTATATTATTAAAATTATAAATTTTATTTAATAAATTTTAATTTTACTTTTATAAATTATTAAATAATATATAATAAAAAATTATAAATAAATAAAAATATAAATAAAATAAGTATTTGATAATTATTTTAAATTTAATAAAAGTTTAATTTTATATACACACACGTTCTTTTTAATTATTTTTATATTTAATATTATCTAATCATTTTTATAAATTAAATTATTTATATAATTTTTTTAATTATCAAATAATTATAAAAAATATTATAAAATAATCATATAATTTAATTAATTATTAAAAATTTTTAATAATATAAATTTATTTTATCTAAATAAACTATATATATATTTATTATTTTAATTATAAATATATTAATTACTTTATAATTTTAATTATATTATATGAATGAATCACATATTAATAATATAATATATATTTATATATTAATTACACATATATTTTTATATTAAAAATATATTATTAATATTGAGATAGAATATATATTAATATTGATATTATTATTATATCAATATTAATATTATTATTTTAAAATAAACGTAATAATATTATAATTTTATTTATAAAATTAAATAAAATTAAAATAAAAACTATAATATATCAAAATTGCTTAAAATCGTTATGAAATTTAATTTCAAATATAATTCCTAAAAATGAAAAAATAAGAGGTTTAATTCTAATTTTAATTATTTTTTATGAATTATAATTATAAATTTATAAAAATGAAATATAAAATATTATATAATTAAATGTAATTTATTATTAAAAATAATTAATCACATTGTGGTTATATGTTAATTCTTTTTAATTTTTTTTCTCTAAGCTTTTCTTATGATGAGTATATTTATTTAAATATATAATTAAGACGTTATTTAAAATTATAATAAACCCAACAAGACGACAAATCTAAAGCTCATAAGAGCAAAGAGAAACACAATAGGGCTTTGCTTTTAACAACAGCATGTATCCTTAATTAAGTAGATGCCTAACTTTATTATTATTTAAAATAATTAAAATGCAAAGGCACGTGATACAAGAGAAAGCGGAAGCTGTGTGGCCCCCATCTTCCCTCTCTCTCTTTCCAAAGTGTTTGATGGATTTAGAAAGCACTTCTTTTTTAGTTCCACATTTAAATCTTCTTGCACTTTTGTTAATTACCCTATTTTACCTAATTAAGTAATTTTAGACTATGTTTGGAAGTGTGAAAAATGAAATAATTCTTGAATTGTTGATGTTAAGAAAGTTGTGGTGTGATTCTGAAAATTTGGTTAGGAAGGGAATTGGAATACGAAATCCAGTTTAAGAGCGAGATTACGAGGATGGCCAAACACCACCTAAATCTAAATGTTAGGCAGCCGATAATCATTTGTTACAATGGTAAGGAAGGGTGGGCCAATTAACATCACATCACCATCTAATCAATATTCTCTTCACCGTTGACCATCACACAGTTTCCATTTCCACTTAAAAAATATTATTTTATTAAATTATGTTTTTATTTTTTATTAAATTGATACATTTATAAGTAAAAAAAAATTAATTTTAATTAACAATACACAAAATCTAGATTAGTAAATACTTTAATTTCCTGTACAAATCTGTCCCTAATTATGTTTGGTAAAGGTATTTTTATTTTTTAAAATGAATAATTGATCACTTAAAATTTATTAAAATATTAATAACAGTGACAAATGGTGCTGAAATTCAGTTCAAAATTCAATTTAAATAAATATTTTTTATTTTATTATTTTAAAATTATTATTTATTATTTTATAATAATATATAATTGATTATTATAATTTTATTTAATTTTATATTATTTTTAAATTAATCTAATATTAATTATTTTTTAAATAAATATTTAAAATATTTTTTAATATTTAATAAAATTTTATATTTTTAAAACAGGATAATTAAAAAGTTAATAAAATAAATTATATTTTTTAATATATGTAAAAAATAAAGTAGATAAAAAATATAAAATGAAAGGAGTATAACATAAATATATATTTAAAAAATAATTTTTTATAAAAAGTAAATAACTATTATAATTAAATAATGGTTATTCTAATATATTTTTTATTTATTAAAATATATTTTTTAATATAAATTATCGATTAATTATTTATAATTTATTATTATAAAGTCTACTTTTAATAATATTTATTAATATTTATTAGAGAAAAATATTTTTTACGCTATGATTATAATATGTAAATTTATAAAAAAATTTATTAAAATAATATAATATTTTAATGTATAGTTTACTATTAAAATTTACTTATTTTAAAAAGAAATATTTTAATCTATTAAAAATTATTTTTTATACTTTTAATTATATAAATAAATTAATAATTAAGTGAAATAAATAAAAAAAATTATTTAATAATAAAAATAATATAAAAATAAATTAAATGATGAATTTAATTTAAAAAAAATTAAGTGAAGACTTAAATTTAAAATTTTAAAAATAAATTTTTTAAGAAAAATAATATAGAAGATGAGAAATTAAGTAATAAAAATTTTTTAATAAATGAATTAAAGAATTTAAAATTATAAAATATAATGATAATTTAATTAAATAATTTTGAAATAAGAATGAATTAATAAATTTTTTAAATACGTAAAAATTTAATAATAATAATTATTTATATTTTAAAAAAATTATTTATATACTCTTAAAAATTTTTATAAAAATTTGAGGGGACATGATCTTGACGATTAGTGGCTCCGTCCTAATTAATAAAACAAAAAATGTTCCCTTGTGTATGTTTTGTATTTTTCATAAATTACATTCAAAATGCTTATTTCTGCAAGTTGTTTGTAGAGTGAGATCCAGTGGTTGGGGGAAATGAACAAAATGCCCTTTCTTTTTCAATCTGCCATACACACCCTTAAAGCCTATCCTTGGAGCTATAAATGCCTTTTAAATCGTTATTTTGTACGATGTTGCTATTTTTGTATTTATTCTTTATTTTTTTTTTCTAACAAAAAAACGTCAGCAATATTTTATAATATTATAAAATTAAAAAAAATTACTATTTAACATATTTACTATTTAAATATTAACTTAATAATAATAAATTCGATAAATCTAATTATTATAAAATTGTCAATATTATTAATGTGTACCAAATTTAATTGGTTGGTAAATGAATCAATCTCACACCTAAAATTCTATATTACAACTTTACATTATTTTTTATATTTAAATTTTGAGTCACCAACTAATTAAACATTTTCAGAGTATTTGTCAAAATTAAATATTAAAATTGGTGTGATTATGATAAGATGTAAGTGGGAGACCACACTCTTCCTCAATAGACAGTGGCCCCTAACAAATGGAAACAAGTGGGTGTTATGTCTTTTATGAAGGCAATTGCATAAGCTGTATGAAACATACCAAATTTAGAAACAACTTTTGGGATTATCAACTTATAATTAAGCTTTATGCAAAAAAAAATTCCTTTTATCTTCCCATCCCCATGTGTCCTCTTCTGTCTTTCAATTAAACTAAACTTCATTATCATCATTAATTATTGCCCATACTTGATCAATCTCATATTGCTGAGTAAAGGGTAATACAAGCTGTGTGTTTTCTGTAGGCCTCACTTTTCAACCCTAACCCTAGTGGATCATCACAGAAATCTCTATGTTCAGCTATAATCCTACCTTCACTGTTTTCAAAATACCTTTGCCATTTGTTTTGTGAATAAATCCCTAAGGATACTAAGAGGTGAAATCGACACTTTTGTAAATATTGAGATTTTAGGCTTATTTCGGGTGGTTAGGATATTTTAGAATTTAAATTTAGAGGTGAGGGTAATAAAGTAATTTTTCACTAAATTAATGATAAAAAAGACCGAGTCCATTTAATTCATTAATTAAAATAAAAATTAAGAAACTAAACCGTGAGAATTAGGGAGTAATACTATTACTATTTTTTAAAAAAATTAAATGAAAAAGAGTGAAAGAAAATAATAATAAGCTGAAAAGGCAGCGGGAAAAAGAAAGGGGAGGGACCCACAAATAATGTACGGAGGGGTGGAGACAGCACGCCACCTCCGTTAATTTAGGTAGGGCTGTCCCCTTGTATTATTAAACTTTGGCGTTTCCTCATCCTCTTGAGCCCCGTGCTCCCTCTTTTTCTATTTTTCTTTTTATTTTTCTCCCTCCATTAATTACTCCTTTCATTAATTAATTATTTGTTTTATTTTTTAATTACAAATAACAAAAAGGTGGTGATTTCAGATTTCTCTTTGTCACGTGCGTACAGGCCTCTACCTTTGCTTAATTGCTTTTTTCTATTTGTTTATGGAATAATTAATAGAAGTAAAAAAATTAATCACCGACCATGACGATTGTCCCTCCACGTCATTCTAAATCCAACTCAATCCTTCTCGTATTCGTAGCTTCGTATAATTGTTGTGTATATTTTCTATTCAATGGCGCTTCATTCAAATGGAATCTGAATCAGTCATTTCATTACCCTGTTAAAACATTTTTTGATCCACTTGTTTAAATTAATTTTTTTAAATATTGAATTATAATTATTTAATTGAGTTTTTTTTTTTTTTAAATTGATCAAGTTCCTATTTACGTTTTCTTCACTTTTTTTAAAATAGTTTTTATTAATTGTAAAAAGTCAAAATAAAAGTCGGAGTAATATGAATAGTTTTTATATTAATTATTTTAAGAATAAATGAAAGTGAAAGGAAGAAAAGAGAAAGAGTAGAGTGGGAAGTAGGAGTAGGGGGAGGCAGCGTAGGTGACGCAGATTACGAGGAAGAAAGGGGAGGATGCCTCGAGCCCTGTGTTTGTTTACTACGTGACCACTGCCTCAATTAAACCTCGCGACCAACTTCTCTCTGTTCCCCCCTGCTTTCTGTTTTTTTATTCCCCCAAAACAAAACTTGTCTCCTTCTCCACTCGCTCTTTTCTTGTTGTGTGTCTCACGTCCTCTCAATCGAATTATTTATATTCAAAATATTTCAATTAAAAATGTACTTAAGAGTAATTTTGTTTAATTGGAAAAGAAAAAGGAGAGAGAAACGAAGAAGGGCCAAAACAAGGAGAGAAGAGTGAAGTAAATAGGAAGTCATTTTCAATGATAGTGACTTGCAGGCTTAGGGTAATTCTTGGCCCCTACTCCTACCCACCTCTCCATGTGTCACTCCTTCACCCTTTTCCTTACACTGGCCCCCTGCAGCTCCTCCCTCTCACTTTTCAATTTATTAGCTGCCTTCATTTCTCTTTATTTTACCAAATTATACTATATCTTTTAATAATAATTTTATTCTAACTTTCACCAATTTTTTATATAATTGCTAATAATTTTAGATTTTTTTGTGATTTTTTTCTCTAAAAGACAATATTTTTATTAGTCATCTAAGCGGCAAGGAAAATTATAAGGATATTTTTTATGTTGGTTTATTATTATTATTATTTTATTTCAATAGTTCCTACATACAATAATTGTTCAGAAATTTCAATTTTTTTATTATAATTTAAATGTGAGAAATAATTAGTTTTTGTCCCAAACAATAAGAAACCCAAGGGGTCAACACTACAATTATAAGAACAAAAGACATCTCATTTCTGAAAATATCTAGAGCCTGCAATATGACTCATCCATTGCTTAACGGCTTAAGGCTTTGATCTATTTTACTAATTGATATCGAACCAAACCTGTATTGGACCAAGTTGTGGCTCGCTCTCATTAACTTCAAGCTTTTGTCCTTTGGAAGAGAACCCCGGCTGTCATCAGCCTCCCTGTTTTGTCCATTAGAAAAGCGAAGAGGGATTAGCTTGGGTTTATAAAGGTCAAGCCTCTTTGACTCCTAGTTGATTTAGGAATATAGCATCATCACTGATAAAGATATAAATGCTTTATTGTTCTACCATAAATCTTAAGAGACTAATCTGTAATTGATGCCAATGGAATTGACAACCATGACTAGCTTCCAAAGCAAAAACAATGTAAACAAAACGAAGGGCTAGAGGTCAACACAAGGACATTAGTTATTTGTACTCCGCCTTTTTTCTTTCCCCTATTCATTTTTTGGAACCAAGATCACATAAATATCAGCAAAGTGCAGAAATTAGCCAATAAACAATTATAGATATCGCCGTTGATAGCAGCAACTCACAAAATCATAAAACCTTCTTTTCTCACCTTCATTTTTGAGGGAGCTACCATCACCAGCAAGTTGATGCAGAAAGTGCGCAATACAACTATATATCAAGTGGTCCCATGCATCAGGAAAATTGTTATACCCGACTCCACCAGCTAAAATGCTTTGAAGAGTTCAAGAAGGCACTAAACAAAGGAATGATTAACAACCAATTTGACACTATGTATTCATTAACTCACTAAAAGGCAGGCCTATTTTTTCACTTCAGATTGAATTAAACAAATTTTGAACAATATAATGACAATTTGATCACTTTTACAAGTGAGCTAATTAACAGCGGTTGTATCACCATGAATATTGCGTCATCTAAATTCTGATTACCATAAATTTTTCAGAGAAAAGGTCATTAGGAATAGAACTATCTCACCTTCAACATGATAAACAGAAGGAACTTCACATGATAATGCAACCAAGCCTTGTTTTCAGTGGTTTCTTCAGAAATCTATGAACAACACATCAACAGAGTGAAGAGTAAATGATAAGACTCAGGTTGTTACATTGTAGAATAAATGAAAAATGCAACAGAAGGATATGACACCTGGCATGAGTGAAAAGGATTTCACAGGTCTTTAGGCTACATTCGCAAAACAATTAGGATTCATCATCTGGCAAAAGTCTCCAATGCATCAATTCAACATGAAACAGAATATGTGTTTTCATTAACAATGGCATACCAAGTCAAGTTAAAAATTATCATCTGGGACGAAACCCCTTGGCAGCATTTCATCATGAAATCGAAATGCCTCCTTCAAGTTGTCATGGGAGACGTGTCCATTTATCAAAGCTACGTAAGTGGATCTATCAGGAGTTAGCCCTTTCTCAATCATTTTCTGTAAGATCAGTTCAGCCTCCTGCAGTTTACCTTGCTTACAGAACCCATTCAGAATTACATTATATGTAATGACATCCGGCAATAGCCCATCTTTTTCCATCTTATTGACTAGGAAAAAAGCTTTGTCCATATTTTCTTCTTTAAAAAATCCAGTAATGAGGGTGTTATATGTGATGCTATCAGGAAGCACTCCTTTTAAAATCATCTTGCACAAGAATTCATTTGCTTTAGATGCATCACCTGATCGGCAATAGCCCTTGTGTTGCAAGTGATAAGAGTAGGCTCGATCCCTTTCTCAATCATCTCATCCCACAGTCTGAAGGCCTCAGATATAAAACCCAGATTACAATATCCATTTATTAAAATGCCATATGAAATGTCAAGGGGAAATATCTTCCTAGAAAGCATATCACCCAACAACTCATTAGCTTCCTCCATTTCACCTACCTTGCAAAATCCATCAATTAAAGTATAGTATGTCGCAATATCTGGTTTGATATTCCTTTGCCTCATTGTTCCAAATAAGCTTAGAGCTTTATTCATATTTCCATCTTTGCAATGTCCATGAATGAGAGTGGTAAAAGTGTAAAAATCAGGGCACACCCCTTTCAAGCATCTCATCAAACAGTGCATTTGCATACGTGAGCATCTTCTCTTTGCACAACCCATTTAATATTGTGTTGTATGTAACCACATCCATAACGCAACCCCGCTCAATTATTTCATCCCAAATCATCAAAGCCTCTGATATCATTCTATTTCTACAATTACCGTCTATAAGAACATTGTAAATCACGTTATCAGGAAGCAAGCCAGATTTCCTCATATCTCTAAAGTAAACTAATGCCTGATCAAGATGTCCATTTTTTGAAAGCACCCTAATAAGTGAACTAAAGCTCATTAAATCAGGAAAAATGTCTCTATGCAACATTTCACCAAATATTTTTTCAGCTTCCAAAGGAAGTCCTTGAGGACAATACGCATTGACGAGAGTATTATATGTTACAATATCAGCAAAAATTCCTTTCTGCTCCATATCGAACACAAAAGTCTTAACATCATCAATCTTGTGATCTTTGCACAAAGCATTAACCATAATATTTTGTGTATAAACACTGAATTCAATCCCACTTCTAACAATTTCTCTATACACTTCCCATGCCAAATCAATCCAACCCACTTTCACTAGTCCTACAATAAGGCCATTACAGGCATTTATAGACACCAAAAACCCTTTACTACTCAAAATTGTAAACGCATCGGTCCCTTCCCTTAACTTCCTAGCTTGCACATAAGTCCTAATTAGCAAATCAAACACCAAGTTATCCAATTGCCAAGTAGTACTCACTGATATCAAGGATTCAACAATCTCAACCCTCGAAGCCCCACTTCTCCTAATCATCCTAAGAATCAAAGCTTGTGCATCAGATGATCTTCTACTACGTACCAAAACATGAATCATTGCACTCAATGACATGGATGAATGCTTAATATTCTTACCACGTAACACACCGCGATCAATAAATCTTTGAGCAAGTTGCAAATTGTCACGGCAACGCTTTAATACCTCAACAACCACCAATGGGTTTAAACAAATGTGATAGTTGAGCAAGGAATTTACATTACCTTGCTTTAAATTGAACAGAAGTTTCTCCACCAAGAACAAATCCGTTACTGGTGTTGATGAAATTGGTTGTTGGGGTGGATTTTGAGAGGCCTCAAGGCCAGATTGTGGGGTACAATTTACATGAGAAATGATAGAGTAAAGTCTCTTGTGCGTGTTGAAGATTCTGTGATACTGTTTCTGGAAAAGTAGGCAATGAATGAGCATTTCTGTGAAATACCCAATTCCCTTCTTCTCTCTGTTTACGGGTTCAGAGTGCTCTTCTCTGAACAGCGACTAATAGATTTTGAGCGAGCAACCGGGACGTTTTTTTCACTATTTCCTATGATTCAATGATAACGGGCAAGTAACCCTACCCTGGCCTAGACGTGGCCAGGGGCCGGTCCGGTTCCGGTTCGGACTTGGTGGTTTGATTTACTTTTTAAATCGAATTGAAATCAATTTGATTTAAATATGATTTTAATTTTTCAATGATTTTAGTCCGATTTCAATCTAATTTTACAGGAGCTGCGGTTCTATTTTTTATGGTTTTAATTATAATCCGATTTTAATTTAAAAATATTTAAAGTAAAAAATTTAAATAAAATATAAAAAATAAATATAAATCTTAAATATTATTAAATGTATATTTTATTAAATAAGTAAAATATTTAAAATATATCTACTTACATCATAAAAAATAAAATAATTTTACATATAATATAGAATAATAAAATAATATTATATTTAAATGTAAAAAATATTTTTTATAAATTAAAAATAAATTTAATTTAATTATTTAATAATTTAACTTATTTATATATTAATTTTAAGTGATATAATTTTATCAAATGATTTATTTTAGAAAAAAAAAATAGAATCAAAACTAAATCGAATTGTTATTTGAAATCAGTGGATTTCAATTTTAATTCACAGAAAAAATCATAACCGGTCCTTTTAATTTAAAATTTTAATCCGGTTCAAAAATTAAAACCAATTAATTGATCTATTTCCAAATTTGATAGGTTCGATTTGTTAGACAGTGACTATGTCCATCCTGGTCTTATTCATGATTGGGCTTTTTTCTCCATGTCTCTTTGGGAGTTGGGCTTCTTATATTTTGCGGTGTCAGTTTGGAGTTTTATGCTTTGTTTGGATGGAGGTAAATGAGGAGAAAGTAAAAGAAATGAAATTGAATTTATACTAAATTAGAGGAAAGAAAAGAGGGGAAAGAAGAAAAAGAGAAAAAAAAGGAGAAATTTCATTTCCCCTCTCTTTTTTATTAGTCTAAAATATTTCCCTTTAAATTGAAAAGAAATGGAGAGAAATAGGTATTATTACATTCTATTTGTGGTAAAATTACTTATATATCTTTGATATTACATAAAAAAAAAAAAAAAAAAAAATTCATAACTTGTGTTCATCAAGCAAATTCAATTAGAGGAGATATTTTTTTCTTCACTAATGTAATAAGGTATCCAAACAATAGAAAAGAACTTTAATTTTTTTTTTTTTTATTTCCATTACACAACTGAAAAAATCCAAACAAAGGGTTAAGGTTTTTACTCATTGTCAGCAGCTTAAAAAACAGTTATTAGGGTTTATACTATTATCAAAGTAATTTTTTTTGACAGTTCATACAAATTTATTATTTTAAGATAATTTTAGAAAAAAAAAACTATTTTCCACATTAAAACAAATAGAAAATAATTGTAGTTTATTAAATTCTTAATTAATATTGGATTGTTATATTAAAAGTTTAATGTATATTTGTTCACATAAAATTCATTTATGGGATGCTACAGTAAAGTTATTTGTAGATAATTTTAATAAAAAATTTATTTGTAGAATTAAAAAACTTAAAGAATTTAGTCATTTTACATAAGTAATTTTTTTACAACAACTCTAATATAAGATCAAACTTTGTACAAACTGATCCATTAAAGAAGCCTAAACTAAAATTCTTATAAAAAAAAAAAAAAAAAAAAAAAGAGTAAAACTACATATGATCTATTACACTAGATTATGCATCATTCTCTTGTTTTAATTTCCACTCTAACCCTAAAAGTCTGCGAGGAGGATACTTAATTTTGTACTCTGAGATTGTCTCAAGCTTAGGAGACCATGTTTGTTCTCTAGACCCAACAAGCTGTTGATAGTGCTTCTTCAGCTCTGGGGTGCTACAGAGGAAGCTGCTGTCATTTTCTTCTTCTTCTTTACTTGTTTTTAAAAGACTTATTATGAATTCAGGCGCCACCTTTACCAGAATCCTGCCATTTGCAGCCCTTACATATTGAAAAGGATCACAAGCGCCAAAACTGATTGGTGCAGGTCTAGGGCTTGATGAGGAGTTGCGGGTTAAGGCAGCGAGAGAAGCAGCTGATAAGACATGGGTGCAAGAGATGCGATCTATTGGGAGGACGAAGTAGGTTTGGCCTGGTATGAGCTCATCATCAAAGGCTAGGGATGGGAGAGGGTGACCAATGAAGAAAGAATCTGCATGGCAAACAATCTTGTCTTGATTCTCGAACATGATCTCTCCTGCTATGTGTTTCCCTGTAAGAATTCTTGTGGTTCCTTCACAGAAGATTAGCGTCACTGATGAAACCCTTGATGAATGGAAACATGGAGATAGAGCATTCCCCATTTCTCAGAAAGAAAGAGAGAGATGAGAATCGAAATGTGTTTGGATTGAGAGAAAAAAAAGAAAGGAGGGTTAAAATATATATATAGAAACAAACAAGGGATTGACTTGGAGAAAGTCTTGTTATTATTTTGTTTATTTTTAGGTTTTCTGATGGGTCGGTGGTCAGCCATGCCGGCTTTGAACATCTCTATCTTTCATTGTATCTTCTTAAAACTTCCGTGAGTCGACCTTATATACATTATTACAACTTTAACGTCAATTTTTTGATACATAACACTTTAATTGAAAAAAAAATAATTGAGATTAAATTCAATACATTGCATGATCTAAGATGACTTCAATAAGTCTAATGTCACAATTAAAATGTATTTGTAATAATTTATTGAAATATTCTCTAAAAAAATAACTAATTTCTCATTTTAAAATAATAAAAAACTGTAAAGAAAATAATTATTCTTCAGTTATTTTTCGATATGAATTTAGTAATATTTACTAATAATTATCCTTTTAAATAAATCCTTTATTTTGAGTTATGGGGTTTGGCAGAATGATTAATATAGTATTTGAAATAAAGTAAATCTAGGGATTCATTAATGATAGCCACATCAATTCTCTAATTACATAAACATTCATTTAATACAATAAATTAAATGGGTTTGGTTTCATTCATGATCACTAAATTTCTTATTACATTTTCACTCATTAAAATTTGACATGCATCAAAAAAATTCACTTGATTTTGATTTTACTTTATTATTATTGAATTAGTCACAGCAAGCAGCGATTATGCAGGCGTATCTCAACATAATGCCTATGCCTATGCTTTCTAATTAAATAAATAATACCAACTTATTGATATATTTTATTTTATTCATTAGATATTTTTTATTTTAATTTTAATTCTTTTAGATTCCGTTGATGTCTTAGTCGTCAAATGCAATATATTAAAATAATGGTAATTTAGTCTTATAATTTTTAAATATATTAAAATAATTACATAATAATTTAATCTCTCTATTTGAAAAGCCAACATTTTAACTGAAAAAGTCATAATTACGGTTAAAATTTATCAAAATTACCGCTTTCCAACTCCCTCCCTCACATCTTTAGTTGCTCTGTTTCTACTTTCTGCTGATCTTCGCCAATCACCAGCCAGCCTCCGCCGCATCATCTGCTAGTGGTTGAGTCGTTGAATTTTGTTGAATCTGAGTATCTGGCCCTCCATTTCTCCGCTTAACAATGCTTCCTCAATCTAGTCATCAATGCTGTAATGAAGTCTTCACATGATAAACGGTTGTCGAAACCGTCAAAAATAAACCTATTAAACAATCAATAATAAACTTGTAGATAGTGGCAATAGGGTCGAACCACAGAAAATTGACACCAATGATTTTCTTAATAATGATTAGGTCAAGTAAATAACAAGTAAATAAAAGAGGGGGGTTTTGATTTGATGATTAAAATTAAATAGCAAAAGAAAACAATAATTTAAAGAGATGAGAATTTCAATGGAAAAAGGATTCTAGTTGAAGTATGAATTTATTCAGTTTGTTCAGAATTGATCATTGATTATTTAGGACTCCCATTTTATTTCAATAAATTGGTTTTGGTTATGGAAGACGCTTCTCACAACCAAATTCCTCCTTAGTTCTAGTTTGATTAGAAAACGTTCGCTAATCAAACCCTAATCAATAAGTTGCCAAGGAACGTCCTTGGGGCATTGTAGCATCGAACAACTGCCGACTGCATTAAGACTTAGAGAAACCCAATTCTATCCTTGCCAACCGCGTGGTCAAGTTTAGATTATGCAATTTGATTAAATGTGTATTTGAACAACCTAAGCAATTACGGACCTAAATCATTCAAACAATATTACTTAAGCAATTTAAAAGCAATGAGCCCTTATTGATTCTAAAAGCAAAGTAATAATTATGGAAAGCTCAAATTGCATAAATATTGAAAGTAAATAAGAGTTTAACAATGAAGTTTTAAATCTCCCAATTCATCACAAAATCTGAAATTCACCAACTTCAACTAGAAAAGAATGGAATTTAGCCACTCATGGTGGACAAAATCTCAAAAGAAAGAAAAGAAAAGAAAGGAAGAAAGCTGCTGTAATTTTCTGCAGTATTGCTGAAGATGAGATGATGAGATGTTGGTTTGGATGCTGCCCTTATATAGCTGGAGAATCTCAATTCCAATTTGATTAGGGTTTTGGAATCTCAATTTGATTTGGTCTTCTTTGTAGTCTTTGATTCCTCTTTGGATTTTGTATTTGATTGAGAATGGAACTCTCTAAGTGAAGGGCGTGGCTCTTGGGACTGATCTTGTGGTGTTTGAAGTGGATTTGGACTTCTTTTCTTTGAATTTAGATTTTCTGCTCTTTTCCCGCCTCTGCTGTAAATTCTGTTGTCAAGGTGATTTGGGCAATTTCTGCGAGTGATTTGGGCAAATCACTCGCCCAATCTGCCCCAATCGTTCTCTGGGATTCAGTCCAGTTTTTGTCTCTGTCTCTGCGAGTGATTTGACCAGTTTCTACGAGTGATTTGACCAGTTTCTACGAGTGATTTGGGCAAATCACTGACCCAATCACTTATGCCTGTTGCCTCAAGGTTTCTGCTTCAGCTTGATTTGGGCAGTGATTTGGGCAAATCACTGACCCAATCACTTTTCTGTCATTTTCTGCACTTTTTTTTTCCATTTTTCCAATTTCTTCCTTTTCTGTAAAAATAAGGTAAAAACCATAAATTAAGCTAAATAATGTGTAAATAAACAATAATAAAGATCATAAAAATGTGGCTAAATTATGTTTGATCAAATACCCCCACACCTAGCTTTTTGCTTGTCTTCAAGCAACAAATAACTTAGTCAATCAAGCCCCTTTTTCTTTTGAGCCTAAGCACTTAATCAGCCCCCCTAGACTCCTAAATTGAAGTATCACAGTATAGAGTACATGCACCAAGATTGTTTCTTCTTTTCCTTGTTTCCTCTCACCTACTATGGTCAAGAAAAAGGTTTTTGATTTAATCATGCTTATTCTCTTTATATGAGCTCAATGCAACCTCTAAGAGTGACTTGCCCTTCTTTGAGTGTTTTATTTTATTTTATTCAGCAACACTTTTTATTCTTGCCTGAAAAAGTCACTAACATTTTTACGCGAAGGTGCATATTGGTGATACCCACCCCCGGTTACTCAGTCAGTCACTTGTTCAAGTGGCTACTAGCTCTGTTCATAGCTTATTTGGCCATTGGAACAGGTTTATAATTTGTGCTTTGTGCTGGTTTTTTTTTTTCTTTTTTCTTTTTTCTTTTCATGACAGTTTGGGCAAATCATCTCATAGGGAGTTACACTAACTTTTTATTTGCATGTATTTATATTTTTATTTCCCTTGACCAATGCAAATTTAGAGATTCAATTCAAGAAAAGAACTTCCAAAGTGAAGGTAGCACACTATAATTGATTCAATTTAGGCTTAAAGGGGTGGAAAATCAATGGGGTCATGAGATAGGAAGCTCTTTTAACCTTGTTATCTATGCTGAGTAGAGCAAAAGCTAAGTCAAAATTCTGTGTGTGTGTGTGCAAAAAGTGAAAAAATGTGTGAAAAAATTTTGGTGTGTGTTTATGGGGCAAAAAGATGCAAAAAGAAATAAAAAGAAAGCAAAAAGATAATGTAAACGGAAAAAAATATAACCTAAACCTAACAGTAAATACCCCCACACCTATCCCAAACATTGTCCTCAATGTTTAAACATAAATATGAAAAAATTAATAAGGAGAAGGAAAGGGACTGCCTGGGATGTGGGTGATTTGAGCAGGTGATTTGGGCAAATCACCCGGCCAAATCACTGGCTGTCATGGTCTGTGGGCAGAAAGTGTTGAACCAGCAGCTGCAACATGCTTTCCATGTGCTGCATCCTGTCTTGAGCCTCCACCGAATGGTCTTGAGATGCCTTTTATGTCCTCCAAGGTCCACCCAATTGCTTTCTTGTGCTTCCTCAACACATCAAGGAGCTTTTCCTCTTCTTCTTGGCTGGGCTGGTTAGAAATAATTACTGGAAGTGTATTTTCAGCCCCTAAAAAGGCATATTTGAGATGGCTGGGCAAGGGTTTCAGATCTGGTGTATCTGCTGCCTGTTCTGATTTCTGCTGTTTGCTGTCTAATTTGGGCTGTGATTTGGGCAGATTATCTGGTGATCTGGGCAAATCACTCTCTGTTGTGCCTGTCTGCCCCAGTGATTTGGGCATATCGTTTGGTGATTTGGGCAAATCACCCGCCACCAGCTGTGAATAGTACTCCATCTGGTCTGTATCAGTGTTGCTGTCCACTTCTTCCCTCCTGCAAAGACCTTCATAAAGTAAGTTTTCTTGATCATAATCAAAAATTTCTTGACTTAAATCATCAATAACATCAAGGCCATAAACATGAGAAACATCATTGGAAAATTTCATGGCATCATAAACATTAAATTTGATAATTTCCCCTTCAAACTCCATGGTTAGTGTGCCATCATGCACATCAATTTTTGTTCTGGCTGTGCTCAAGAATGGTCTCCCAAGTAGGATGTCAGAGGTGATTTTGCCCTTATCCTCCTCCATGTCAATCACATAAAAATCTGCTGGGAAGACTAGTTGGTTAACTTGTACCAACACATCTTCTAGCACTCTCTTGGGATGGACGACGGATCGGTCAGCCAATTGGATCACAATGCTGGTGCCCTTGAGTGTACCTGCATTCAACAAGTTAAAAATGGAAAGGGGCATGACATTGATTGAAGCCCCAAGGTCACACATGGCCTTCTTTATTCCCACATTGCCTATTTTGCATGAAACCGCGAACATTCCTCTATCCTTGCATTTGGTGGGAAGTTTCCTTTGAATGACAGCTGAGACACACTCCCCCATACTTACCTTTTCATGTTCAGCAAGTTTCCTCCATTTGGTGCATAACTCTTTGAGAAATTTAGCATACCTTGGTATTTGTTTGATAGCATCAAGTAGAGGTATATTGATTTCCACCTTGCGGAGTGTCTCAAGGATCTCTTTCTCCTCTTTTTCTTTTTGAGATCTTGCAAATCTTTTGGGAAAGGGAGGAGGTACCTTGAATTTCTCTGCTGGTTGCTGTTTTTGCCCTTGACTGGGTTCTGCCTGATCTGGTGATTTGGGCAAATCGTTTGGTGATTTGAGCAAATCACTGCTCTGATCACTTTCTGGCAGATTTTCCTCCATGGCCTGTTTTTGCAATTTTTCAACCCCATTGTCTTGCAACTCTTTTCCACTCCTCAATGTGATGGCACTAACATTTTGTCTTGGATTTATCTCAGTTTGGGAGGGTAGCTTCCCTTGAGACTCAAATTTGCTCATTGAAGTGGCCATTTGGCTCACTTGTTTCTCAAGACTTTGCACAGTATTTGCTAAATTCTTCACAATCTCTTCAAGAGGTGCATTGGGGTTCTGAGGTGCAGCTTGAGCTTGATTCCTTTGCTGGTAGCTTGGATATTGATTTTCCCTTGCATAACTGAAATTTGGATGGTCCCTCCAACCTGGATTATAAGTATTTGCATAGGGATCATACCTTCTTTGCCCATTGAAACCTCCAACAGCATTGACTTGCTGGTCCTCCTCTTGAAGGGAAGGACATAGATCGGTTGGGTGGTTGTTGGCACATATTCCACATGACTTGGGCTGCTGAATCTGCTGGACTTGTTGGGTTTGACCCACAACAAGGCTACGGACAGCATTGGTGAGATCAGAAATTTGGGATGCTAGAATGGATGTACTCACCTCATTTACACTCCTTGATGGTGGCTCTTGGTCTCCAAATTGTTGAGAAGCTGCAGCCATGGTGGAAATTAATTCCCTCATCTCTCGAGGTGATTTTCTTTCAATCGATCCTCCACAAGCTGCATCAATAAATTTTCTCTCTGCGGGTATCAGACCTCCATAGAAATACTCAATGAGAGATTGATCAGAAATATCATGCTGGGGGCAGCTTGTGCACAACTTTTTGAACCTCTCCCAGTACTCATACAAGCCTTCAGAGTGCTTTTGCTTTATCCCACTTATCTCTCGACGGATGCCTATGGCTTTTGAGGTAGGGAAGAATTTTCTCAAGAATGCTCTCACCATACCAGCCCATGATGTGATGGATTCGGGTGGTAAGTAGAATAGCCATTCCTTGGCATAATCATCAAGGGAAAAAGGGAAGGCTCTAAGCTTGACATGCTCTTCAGTAATACCTTGAGGTCTCATGGAGGAGCACACAATGTGGAATTCCTTCAAGTGCTTGTGAGGATCCTCATTTTCTAGGCCTCTAAATTTGGGAAGGAGATGTATCAGGCCTGTCTTTAACTCAAATGGTGCTGTCAAAGGGGGATATTCAATGCATAAGGGTGCTTAGCCTCCTGCTGGTTCGGCTAGCTCTCCGAGAGTTCTTTCCCGTGGCTGGGGCTGTGGTGCTTGGACAGGGATAAGCAAATTTCCAGCTTGAAGTTCTGCTTCCCCACGGACAGCAGGTTGTTGCGCCATTGCTGGATTTTCTGCCATAACCTGGAATCAGGTATTAGGTTCAAATGCAGTAGTGGCTGTAGGAGAGTCTGCTAGTGCAAAAATTTCTGCAGCAGGGGCAGATGTGACAGCAAGTGCTTCAGCTGGTGCAGAAGTAGGTGAATTTGCTGGTGCAGAAAAATCAGCAGGTATAACAACAGCTCTGTGAGATGGTGTTGCTGATGAAGATGCTTTTGAGGCTTGGTTCCTCAAATTTGCTTGCTTCCTTAAGTGCTTGGCAGTTTTCTCAATCTCAGGGTCGTAAAGAAGAGTGTCTTTACGGCCAGACCTGGTCATAAAGGGAAAATACGTTAGTTTAAATCAATTCCCCGGCAACGGCACCAATTTTTGATAAACGGTTGTCGAAACCGTCAAAAATAAACCTATTAAACAATCAACAATAAACTTGTAGATAGTGGCAATAGGGTCGAACCACAGAGAATTGACACCAATGATTTTCCTAATAATGACTAGGTCAAGTAAATAACAAGTAAATAAAAGAGGGGGATTTTGATTTGATGATTAAAATTAAAAAGCAAAAGAAAGCAATAATTTAAAGAGATGAGAATTTCAATGGGAAAAGGATTCTAGTTGAAGTATGAATCTATTCAGTTTGTTCAGAATTGATCATTGATTATTTAGGACTCCTATTTTATTTCAATAAATTGGTTTTGGTTATGGAAGACGCTTCTCACAACCAAATTCCTCCTTAGTTCTAGTTTGATTAGAAAACGTTCGCTAATCAAACCCTAATCAATAAGTTGCCAAGGAACGTCCTTGGGGCATTGTAGCATCGAACAACTGCCGACTGCATTAAGACTTAGAGAAACCCAATTCTATCCTTGCCAACCGCGTGGTCAAGTTTAGATTATGCAATTTGATTAAATGTGTATTTGAACAACCTAAGCAATTACGGACCTAAATCATTCAAACAATATTACTTAAGCAATTTAAAAGCAATGAGCCCTTATTGATTCTAAAAGCAAAGTAATAATTATGGAAAGCTCAAATTGCATAAATATTGAAAGTAAATAAGAGTTTAACAATGAAGTTTTAAATCTCCCAATTCATCACAAAATCTGAAATTCACCAACTTCAACTAGAAAAGAATGGAATTTAGCCACTCATGGTGGACAAAATCTCAAAAGAAAGAAAAGAAGAAAGCTGCTGTAATTTTCTGCAGTATTGCTGAAGATGAGATGATGAGATGTTGGTTTGGATGCTGCCCTTATATAGCTGAAGAATCCCAATTCCAATTTGATTAGGGTTTTGGAATCTCAATTTGATTTGGTCTTCTTTGTAGTCTTTGATTCCTCTTTGGATTTTGTATTTGATTGAGAATGGAACTCTCTAAGTGAAGGGCGTGGCTCTTGGGACTGATCTTGTGGTGTTTGAAGTGGATTTGGACTTCTTTTCTTTGAATTTAGATTTTCTGCTCTTTTCCCGCCTCTGCTGTAAATTCTGCTGTCAAGGTGATTTGAGCAGTTTCTGGGAGTGATTTGGGCAAATCACTCGCCCAATCTGCCCCAATCGTTCTCTGGGATTCAGTCCAGTTTCTGTCTCTGTCTCTGCGAGTGATTTGACCAGTTTCTACGAGTGATTTGGGCAAATCACTGACCCAATCACTTCTGCCTGCTGCCTCCAGGTTTCTGCTTCAGCTTGATTTGGGCAGTGATTTGGGCAAATCACTGACCCAATCACTTTTCTGTCATTTTCTGCACTTTTTTTTCCATTTTTCCAATTTCTTACTTTTCTGTAAAAACAAGGTAAAAACCATAAATTAAGCTAAATAATGTGTAAATAAATAATAATAAAGATCATAAAAATGTGGCTAAATTATGTTTGATTATATGCTAAAAAATGAAGGCCACGATGTTGAAGATTAGGAAATATTTGACCTCTTCTTTCTAACCTTCATGTACAAGGGCTGGCTGTGGGAGAATTGGGCGGTTTTCTTTAGCCACACTAAGCTTTCTGCCTTATTAAATTTTCCTGAAGAATACCACAATAAGCAAAAAGACATACCAAAAGCTTTTTCATTTGAATAACAAACAGGGTTCAAGTGGACTCCATACCATTTAAGGCTCATCAGAATTTTGAGGCAAAGAGGAATCCCAAACAATAAGAAACCCAAGGGGTCAACACTACAATTTTAAGAACAAAAGACATCTCATTTCTGAAAATATCTAGAGCCTACAATATGACTCATCCATTGCTAACGGCTTAAGGCTTTGATCTTTTTTACTAATTCATATTGAACCAAACCTGTATTGGACCAAGTTGTGGCTCGCTCTCATTAACTTCAAACTTTTGTCCTTTGGAAGAGAAACCCTGCTGTCATCAGCCTCCCTGTTTTGTCCATTAGAGAAGGGAAGAGGGATTAGCTTGCGTTTATAAAGTTCAAGCCCCTTTAACTCCTAGTTGATTTAGGAATTTGGCATCATCACTGATAAAGATATAAATGCTTTGTTTTTCTACCATAAATCTTAAGAGACTAATCTATAATTGATGCCAATGGAATTGATAACCATGACTAGCTTCCAAAGCAAAATCAATGTAAACAAAACGAAGGGCTAGTGGTCTACACAAGGACATTAGTTACTTATAGTTCGCCTTTTTATCTTCCCATATTCATTTTTTGGAACCAAGATCACATAAATATCAGCAGAGTGCAGAAATTTGCCAATAAACAATTACAGTTATTGCGGTTGATGGCAGCAACTCACAAAATCATAAACCTTCTTTTCTCACCTTCATTTTTGGGGAAGGAGCTACCATCACCAGCAAGTTCATGCAGAAACTGCGGAATACAACTAGATATCAAGTAGTCCCATGCATCAGGAAAATTGTTATACTTGACTCCACCAGCTAAAATGCTTTCAAGAGTTCAAGAAGGCACTAAACAAAGGAATGATTAACAACCAATTTGACAATAAGCATTCATTAACTCACTAAAAGGCAGGCCTATTTTTTCACTTCAGATTGAATTAAACAAATTTTAAACAATATAATGACAATTTGATCACTTTTACAAGTGAGCTAATTAACAGCGGTTGTATCACCACGAATATTGCACCATCTAAATTCTGATTACCATAAATTTTTTACAGAAAAGGTCACTAGGAATAGAACTATCTCACCTTCAACATGATAAACAGAAGGAACTTCACATGATAATGCTACCAAGCCTTGTTTTCAGCGGTTTCTTCAGCAAATCTATTAACAACACATCAACAAACTGACGAGTAAATGATAAGACTCAGGTTGTTACATTGTAGAATAAATGAAAAATGCAACAAAAGGATATGACACCTGGCATGAGTGAAAAGGATTTCACAGGTCTTCAGGGTACATTAGCAAAACAATTAGGATTCATCATCTGGCAAAAGTCTCCAACGCATCAATTCAACATGAAACAGAATATGTGTTTCATTAACAATGGCATACCAAGTCAAGTTAAAAATTATCATCCGGGACGAAACCCCTTTGCAGCATTTCATCATGAAATCGAAATGCCTCCTTCAAGTTGTCATGGGAGACGTGTCCATTTATCAAAGTTATGTAAGTTGACCTATCAGGAGTTAGCCCTTTCTCAATCATTTTCCGTAAGATCAGTTCGGCCTCCTGCAGTTTACCTTGCTTACAGAACCCATTCAGAATTACATTATATGTAATGACATCCGGCAATAGCCCATCTTTTTCCATCTTATTGACTAGGAAAAAAGCTTTGTCCATATTTCCTTCTTTTACAAATCCATTAATGAGGGTGTTATATGTGATGCTATCAGGAAGCACTCCTTTTGAAATCATCTTGCACAAGAATTCATCTGCTTTAGATGCATCACCTGAACGGCAATAGCCCTTTACAACAGTGTTGCAAGTGATAAGAGTGGGCTTGATCCCTTTCTCAATCATCTCATCCCACAGTCTGAAGGCCTCAGATATAAAGCCCAGATTACAATATCCATTTATTAAAATGCCATATGAAATGTCATTGGGAAATATCTCCCTAGAAATCATATCACCCCACAACTCATTAGCTTTCTCCATTTCACCTACCTTGCAAAATCCATCAATTAAAGTATTGTAAGTCACAATATCTGGTTTGATATTCCTTTGCCTCATTGTTCCAAATAAGCTTAGAGCTTTATTCATATTTCCATCCTTGCAATGCCCATGAATGAGAGTAGTAAAAGTGTAAAAATCAGGGTACACGCCCCTTTCAAGCATCTCATCAAACAGTGCATTTGCATCTGTGAGCATCTTCTCTTTGCACAACCCATTTAATATTGTGTTGTATGTAACCACATCCATAACGCAACCCCGCTCAAGCATTTCATCCCGAATCATCAAAGCCTCTGAAATCATTCTATTTCTACAATAACCGTCTATAAGAACAGTGTAAATCACGTTATCAGGAACCAAGCCAGATTTCTTCATATCTCTAAAGTAAACTAATGCCTGATCAAGATGTCCATTTCTTGAAAGCACCCTAATAAGTGAACTAAAGCTCACTAAATCAGGAACAATGCCTCTATGCAACATTTCACCAAATATTTTTTCAGCTTCCAAAGGGTTGTCTTTTCTACAACTTTCAACAAGCAGTGTGTTATAAGTGGTAGTATCAGGACTCAACCCTATGCTCAACATTTCATCGAAAACTTCCTTTGCCCTAGCATATCTTCCTTTTCTACATAAACCATTTATAATAGCATTATATGTAAAGAGACCCGGTTTCATACCCTTACTTATCATTGAGTTCATCACCTCAAAAGCTTCATCTAGAAGTCCTTCACGACAATATGCATTGACGAGAGTATTATATGTTACTATATCAGCAAAAATTCCTTTCTGCTCCATATCGAACAAAAAAGTCTTAACATCATCAATCTTGTGATCTTTGCACAAAGCATTAACCATAATATTTTGTGTATAAACATTCAATGCAATCCCACTTCTAACAATTTCTCTATACACTTCCCATGCCATATCAATCCAACCCACTTTCACTAGTCCTCCAAGAAGGCCATTACAGGCATTTATAGACACCAAAAACCCTTTACTACTCAAAATTGTAAACGCATCAGTCCCTTCCCTTAACTTCCTAGCTTGCACGTACGTCCTAATTAGCAAATCAAACACCAAGTTATCCAACTGCCAAGTACTGCTCACTGATATCAAAGATTCAACAATCTCAACCCTCGAAGCCCCACTTCTCCTAATCATCCTAAGAACCAAAGCTTGTGCATCAGATAATCTTCTACTACGTACCAAAACATGAATCATTGCACTCAATGACATGGATGAATGCTTAACATTCTTACCACGTAACACAACATGATCAATAAATCTTTGAGCAAGTTGCAAATTATCACGGCAACGCTTTAATACCTCAACAACCACCAATGGGTTTAAGCGAAAATGATAGTTGAGCAAAGAATTTACATTACCTTGCTTTAAATTCAACAGAATTTTCTCCACCAAGAACAAATCCGTTACTGGTGTTGATGAAATTGGTTGTTGGGGTGGATTTTGAGAGGCCTCAAGGCCAGATTGTGGGATACAATTTACATGATAAATGATAGAGTAAAGTCTCTTGTGCGTGTTGAAGATTCTGTGATACTGTTTCCGGAAAAGTAGGAAATGAATGAGCATTTCTGTGAGATACCCAATACCCTTCTTCTCTGTCTGTTTACGGGTTCGGAGTGCTCTTCTCTGAACAGCGAATAATAGATTTTGAGCGAGCAACGGGGATATTTTTTCACTATTTCCTATGATTCTATGATAACGGGCAAGCAACCCTACCCTGGTCTAGACGCGGCCATGGGCCGGTTCAGGTTCGGAACAGGCGGTTTGATTTATTTTTTGAATTGAATTGAAAACGATTTGATTTAAATACAATTTTGTTTTTTTAATGATTTTGATCCTATTCCAATCTAATTTTAAAGCAGTTATGGTTTTAAATTTTTTATGATTTTAGTTATGATCTGATTTTAATTTAAAAAATATTTAAAAGTAAAAATTTAAATAAAATATAAAAAATAAATATAAGTCTTAAATATTATTGAATATATATTTTATTAAATAAATAGAATATTTAAAATATATTCATTTATATTATAAAAAATAAAATAATTTTATATATAATATAAAAAAATAAAATAATATTATATTTAAAAATAAAAAAATATTTTTTACAAATTAAAAATAAATTTTAATTTAATTATTTAATAATTTAACTTACTTATATATTAATTTTAAGTAACATAATTTTATATTAGAAAGAAAAAATCAAACTGAAACTCAATCAATTTTTTGGTTGAAACCGGTGGATTTCAGTTTTAATTCACAGGAAAATTTTCTAATCGGTCCTGTCAGTTTGAAATTTTGATCCGGCTCAAAAATTGAAACTAATTGATAATTTAATTTTAACTTTAATCGGTTCGATTTTTCAAACTGTGACCATGTCTATCCTGGTCTTATTCTTGATTGGGCTTTTTTCTCCATGTCTCTTTGGGAGTTGGGCTTCTCATATTTTGCGGTGTCAGTTTGGAGTTTTATGCTTTGTTTGGATAACAAATTAGTGGAAAGAAAAGAGGGGAAAGAAGAAAAAGAATAAAAAAAAAGAGAAATTTCATTTTCCTACTCTTTTTTATTAGTCCAAAACATTTCCCTTTAAATTGGAAAGAAATGGAGGAAAATATGTATTATTACATTCTATTTGTGGTAAAATTACTTATATATCCTTAATATTACATAAAAAAATAAAATCATAACTTGTGTTCATTAAGTAAATTCAATTAGAGGAGAAATTATATTTCTTCACTAATGTAATAAGGTATCCAGACAATGGAAAAGAATTTTAATTTCTTTCCACTTTATTTATCCTCTCTAATTTTTCTTTATTTTCACTATAAAACTAAAAATCCAAACAAATATTAAGGGTTTTACTCATTATGCCGTATTAGGAAGGTTTTCAATTTTAATATGTATGCCGTAGTAGGAAGGTTTTCAATTTTAATATGTGAGTGAGTCTAGTCTGAATAGTTTACTTATTTCTCTTTTATTCTTTCTTTCTCTTTTATTCATTCTTTTCTTATTCTCTAGTAACATATAATTGTTATTCTACTAAAGTGTCACATATTGCTATTATATAGTGTTTTTTATTTTTTTTTCCTCATTCTTTAGTGACATATAACCGTTACTCTATTATAGTGTCACCTATCACTAGGGGTGAGCATTCGGTCGATTCGATTCAAAATATCTAATAAATCAAAAACCGAAATTTTGATATTTATAAAAATCAAATAGAATTAATTTTGATTAGAATTCGAATCAAACCGATTTGATTAGATTCGATTTAAATTTTTAATAAATTTTTTATTTTTACACTTTATTTTTAGTATTTTAAAATTTAATTAAAATATTTTAACCTGATTTGTTTCTCTAATTTATTGAAAATAATATACTATTATCACTAATCGGTTCGGTTCAATTTTTTTATTTTTTTATTAAAACTAAATCGAAATTACCAAAAATTTTAAAATTAAAAATCAAAATGAATCAAATCAAAATGAATAAAAAACCAAACTGAATTTTTAAATTAATTCGATTCGATTGGTTTTTTTAATTTGAATCGAATACTGCTCACCTCTACCTGTCGCTATCATATATAGCCTTGTATACGGTTAAGTTGAAATTTTTTTTTATCCGATTAGTCCAACCTGCTCAATTGTGGATTGAATTATGTACTAATGGATCAATTTGCATAATAATTTCTAGAGATTTTAAATTTAAATTTCCTATAATGGCTCGACTATGGAGCAGCCAATGGTTCAGCGATTATCCATTATAAATATTAGAGTTTATTATTTTAAAATAATTTTAGAAAAAAAAATACTATTTTCCACATTAAAACAAAATAATAATAATGATAGTTTATTAAATTCTTAATTAATATTGGATTATTATATTAAAAGTTGAATGTATATTTGCTCACATAAAATTCATTTATGGGATGCTACAGTGAAGTCGTAACCACCATTTTCAAACCTGCCTATCATTTCGTTGTAAATAATTTTATTTTTATAAAATAAATAAATAAAATAATAATAAAAATAAAATATAATTATAAAATAATAAAATAATTACCAAAGACACCATGTGTAAAATATTTTTATCTTTCTAAAAAAATATAAAATATTTTTATCATTCATTCTACACGGATAATCTTTTCCCCGCAAATCCATCAATTACATATATAATTTTCTGATTTAAGGTTTTAGTATTAATTATAACATATTGGTTAAATTAATTCAAATAATTTTAAAATTTATTTTTTTTATAATTTAAAATAATTAATTTAAATTATTTAATAATTTTATATTAACCATTATACATAATTTTGTTTTTTTCAAATGAAGGATGTGGAAAATGACGGTGTATATAATACACAATAAGTCAACAATTGCCAATAAATTTTTGATAAAGATCATTAATTATCGTAAGTTTGAAACATGAAGCCAAGCCTTTAGATTTGGTTGAGTTGAAAAATAGAAATTAGAAACCCAATAGTAAGCAATGACAATTGACTTTCTATCTAATTTTTACGTTTCCTTCTCAAATTTAATTTTTTTCATATTTGAACAATTCCATTCACATTTGAGATTAGAAATTCAATAGCTTAATACCAAAATTATAAAACAAAGAAAAATGAGGCATACAAATTTTCTAAAGAAAGAAAGCATTATAGGCATTGAATTATACCTAAAAGAAAGAAAAAAGAAATAATGCATTTGCATTGCATACACTAGACTAGACCAATCACATCTTGTCCTCTTAGATTATTGATTTACCAAAGGCAGCAACTGAGCAAATTGCATTGAATGTTGAAAAGAAGAGGGGATGATTGGTAAATTCTTCCCATATGAATCCTTGAAGAAAGAAATGGAAAGAGATTTTATTGTCATACAGCTTTGGAGAGCATCTATGAGAAGGAGATTGGTGGAGAAAATGATAATTGAGGTTGGGACCATGTGGGTCCTCCAATTACCTAAGTGGAAGAAGATGCAATGTCAAGCAAAGCAAAGCAAAGCCAAGCTCTCCCAATCCCCTACTCATCCCTTCTTCCTCACAGAAACAGAAGCTTGTTAAAAAAACAAGTGGGCATAATAGCTATCCTCCTCTTTCCTCTTCTACATCTTCTCTCTTGATTTTCACCTACTACTCTCACCCACCTCCTCATCTTGCACAAACCAAGCTTCTCAAATTCTACTTCAAGTTTTTTTTTTTTTTTTTGGAGTCCACCCTTTTTTTCCCTGAATTCATGGAGCAGTGTCAGCAACCCACAAGCCAAAAGGGATATAGAAACTAGAGGGAAAAGCTCCAACACTTTGTAGGTAATCTATCTACTCCCTTAAAACAACTCTGTTTTGTTCTGTTTTGTCCTGTTCTGTTACCTCTCCTTCTAACCAAGGCTTTCTGTTTTTGTTTTGTTTTTTTTTTTTTTATAATAATTTTCCTTCAGTTTCATGCATTGATCCCTCAAATTTTCTAGAAGGTATCATCATTGTCCAAAAGGGTAAATACAAGTAGGAATTGGATCTTCCACAGCATCACTTTTTACCTGTTTGTTCTGTGTCAGCTCTGTTTTTGTTCTGCTCTCTCACTCTGTAAGAGCTTTTGTTGGAAAAAGAAAAAAAAAAAAAAAACTCTTTCCTAGCAATGGATTCTTTCAATCAAGCTTCTGGGTTCCGTTATAACCCAAATTCGAACACAATGGGTGTTGGTGATGGTGATTCTGAAGAGCCAGGGATTCTTGAAATCTATGTTCATCATGCTAGGAATATTCACAACATATGCATCTACGATAACCAAGATGTCTATGCAAAATTCTCTCTTACTTATAACCCAGATGAGACCCACTCAACTAGAATTATCAATGGAGGTGGCAAGAACCCAGTATTCAATGAAAAACTGGAGATCAAAGTCGCCCAACTTGATGCAGTTCTCAAGTGTGAGATTTGGATGCTTAGTAGAGCTAGGAACTACATGGAGGATCAGCTTTTAGGGTTTGCTTTGGTCCCAATTTCACAAGTTGTTGGTAAAGGAAAGGTGACTCATGATTATAGCCTCTCATCCACTGATCTCTTTCACTCCCCTGCTGGAACTGTACAGTTATCTCTTTCTGTGAACACATCTTTGCCTTTGAATCCTTCTGCAGCCGCTGCTAATTCTTCCATATCAGCTGAAGTTGTGTTGCTAGACAGGAAAATATCAGAAGTAATCCTTGATCCTGTCGAGTACTCAAGGATCGAATTTCCTGATATCAATGCTGTTACTGAGAATCAGCAAATGGTATCCGAGTATTTTGATGGTTTGGGTTGCAGGCCTGGCTCATTTCTTCATCTGGGTGCTTCTCCTCCTGTTATCGACTATGAAATGGCCATAAATTCCTCCGAGGAAAATCAAGGTGGTTCCACTTCTCCCAATGGCAGCATCCAAAATTCAGGTTTCTTGAGCTCAACCACAACCAGCCTAAGCGATGATCGAAACTCGTCGGATTCAATTGACAAAAAGGGTCGTCTGGGCTCTAATTTTTCCAACTCCCTCAACGTTTCGGTGACCACAGACGCTAATCACGGCTCGAGCACTTGTCCTGACACTCCAACGTCAAAGAAAGGAGGTGAAGTGAGAGAGGAAAAGGACGATGAGGAAGAAAACAAGGAAGGGACTATAAATTCTGGCAAATTTGGTCAAGTATTTTCGTCTCCATTAGGGAATATAAATCTTGAAGCGGAGCAATCTGCAATGCAGCAACAGATAGTAGACATGTACATGAGGAGTATGCAGCAGTTCACTGAATCTTTAGCCAAGATGAAGCTCCCTATGGATCTTGACAAGCCTGAAAGTGAAGAAACTGGGGATTTGATTCAAAGCCATAGCAATAAACTAGAGCTTGAGAAGAAACAGAAAAAGGATGGATCAAGGGTGTTCTATGGAAGCAGGGCATTCTTCTAATTTTACTTAACTTCTGCTGCTTCATACATATGTTATTGTCCTCTCTAGGTTTGTTGTTGCAGGTTATGGAGTTTAATTTATTGAAACTGTGGGTTTCTCTCGGCTCAATCTATGCTATTTGTGACTGGAAATTAGTTCTTGTCTAGTAATATTTGGCATTAACCTTTTTAAGGACATGATTGTAGTTCTGTTGCAATTTCAGACCAGTTTTTGTTGGGTGGCATAGGGTATTCTAGCATTCAGACATTTTCCTGTGTTATTTTCCAGGAAAAGAAAATAAATTCATATGATGGCTATATATATGAACTCCACTTTTATTTATTAGAAAATTCAAAGTTAATTGTTGAAATTGATTAAGCTTGTGGTTGTATATTCACTAATACTACCTGAGAAAAACAGAGTGATATAGTTATTAATTGACAAAGAATGATAACCTGCAAATTGGAATTTTAATTTTAAAAAAATAAAATATTAGTGTAAGTTTGCGTAGAAGAGGATGAAAGAAATTATAAGAATCTTAGAAGCAATGACTAAAGGTTGAAAAGCATGGCAAATTTTGTTATTGAAGCGACTGATTTTATTTATTTATTTATTTTTTACAATGATGGTGGGTCAGATTTGAGCAATTTTTCTACTCAATTTCATTTTCTTTATAGTAGTTTAACATTTGTTGTAGTCTCACATGAGAGTTTTGAGTGAGCAGGAATCCGAGGTCCACTAGGTGGAATGTAAACCATAAAGGCATCACGTCTGTTTCAAAGAATTACCTTAGCTCTGTTTAAAAAAAATTAAGACACGTTATTAATATTTTCAAATATTAATATATATTTAATAAATAAAAATAATATTTAAATTATCATAAAAAATATTAAAGTTAAATGTTGTAGTCTATTAAAATATATTCATATTTAAATTTTAGATCTAGCATTACTTATATTACTTTTTATATGTTATTTTTGTTGATTTTTAAAATGAATATAAAATTAAAAACTATCTTTATATATTATAAGATAATTTATTTTAAATTTTCTTATGGAAGTCATACGTTACTTACCGACTCTCCTAATTTACTTAACTAGACTCGCGTTACGCAAATGATACGAATATAATAATTAATTTTAATTTATTTGTGATAAAAACAAATATTATTTTTATGATATACTCCAAGCTAAAATACGACATCGTTTTCGACTCTCCATACCTGTCCAAGATAATTATGATGGTGTTTAGCTTTTAGAGGAGTCGGAGTCATTGAAACATCATAAAGGTGAGGCAATAGATGTGGCTTTCAAAAAACATATTAAAATATATAATTTTTAAAAATTTATGAATTAATATTTTTATTAATTTTAATTGTTAAGTGTTATATTATTTAATTTTTATAATTTGAAAAAATTTATTAATTGATTTATTATATTAAAAAAATTATACTAATTAATAAATTTATATATGAGAGTATTTTAAATTATTTTTAATTATTAAAATTAATAAAATAACTAATTAATATAATTTTTAAAATATTAAATATATTTTAATATATTTTTTAAATGGAGAACCAATAAGTATATAGAATAAATAATAAAATTTGCAAAAAAAATATATATATATGTTTATGCTTTAAAGCTCACCCTTGAGATCCTTTTCAGGACTCTCCCAAAATATTATTGTATATGGTTGGCTTTCATTTTCATTACATATTCAAAGTATACAATGATTTCATGTCTTCAAACCAAATCTTAGAAAATCAGAATTCTGATTTTTGACTCACCTCTTAACTACCATTAATTCCTTTTTATTTTGTTTATTTTATATTTTTATATTTTTTAATGTATTCGCAAGTTGATTCGAGTTATTTATTCATAAAAATTATATATAAAATAATAATTTTACGTTTAAAACTTTATATTTTTTTTATTTACTTAATATCATATAATTTCAAATAGATTATTGCCTCCTTAAATTGACACTCAATTTTATAAATTTTTTATTTTAAATAACTTCAAGTTTAATACATATTTAAATATATTATTTTTTATTATTTTTCATTTGATATGATCCATGATATTAAAATAGAAATTTAAATAAATTTTTATAAAATTATATAAAATTTTACTCTTTGTATTATATATCGAATTATAACTTTTAAAAAATAAGTTTCCCTTTGTAATCTCTGTAACTTAATACTATCGTCTTTTTCCTTTTTTTAAACTTAATTTTTTCTTTTCTTTTCTCCATGAAAGACGATCTGCGTCAATTGACTATCGAAGCTCATTCCGTCAAATGTCAGGATAGCCGAAAGCAATGACCGTCCTGTGTTGGAACTGCCGAGAACTCGATAATTCTTGGACAGTTAATGTATTGAGGATTTAATTACTAGTTACAAACCGTACATTTTATTTTTTTTAGAAATAAAAACTCCTAGTTCTCGTATGGAATTTTTTCGTAATTTTTTACATTTTGATGGTTGCTTCTCAGTCAATAGACAATGAGTGGGAGGAGACATTTCGTTAATGTGAAATAGTCATGTGATTGACTTTTTTTAAAATTTTATTGATTCGGTTGTTTCGCAAAGTAGTGTCCAATAGAGATTTACTGGTTATTATAAGTTTCCGAAATCGCAATGACCACGTCAATCTTAAAACTCGAAAGATGAGAAAGAAAGATGAGCATTTTTATCAAATTATCTTATGAAGGGGTTTAGACAAACACTTGAGAATCACCTTTGCCAAATTATCTTATACAAGAGTTTGATTTTAAATGATTGTAAATTTTTATTAGATTCTAAAACTGATATTTCTATTAGATGAATTCGTCGTAATGCTATTATAACTGATCATACTTTGACTAGAGAATCTATTAAGTATAATGGTTTTTTTTTTATGATATCCATCTTTGTTTGATAGAATTTTAGCTTTTCTTTAAAAAAAAATTATATAAAATTTTAACTTATCTTAAAATAATTTTTATTAATTAAAAAATTGAATTCTCTGGAGATTTATTAAAAAACAAATTATTTAAATTATTATGAAACTTTTTATACCAAACGGAGGATTATGGTGAATCGAATAATTAAGATAAAGTGAGACCACACATTCTATTCTCTTTTTTATATTTTTAATCCGTAATTTTATCATTTTTATTTTGAATAAATTTCAATTTTATTAATAAAAAATACAGTATCAATATTTTTTTTAGATATTTTGAATTTGAATTTTAATCCGTAGTTTTATCCTATCTGTGTAGTTGATTTTAGGGTGAGCAGTATTCGGTTCAAATCGAAAAAATCGATTGAACCGAATTAATTTGAAAATTTGATTTAATTTTTTATTCAATTCAGTTCGGTTTGGTTTTTAATTTCAAAAATTTCGATTATTTCGATTTTGATCAGAAAAAAATTAAAAAAACCGAACCGAACTGATTAGTGATAATAATATGTTATTTTCAATAATATAGATAAATTAAATCATATTGAGATTTGATGATCTGAGATCCAGAAAATAGGTTTTACAAAAGGTTTTGTAAGCTTAAGAAAAACTTGGTATTAGAGGAGAGTGTTTCTCCGCTTTTATTCTTTTTCGTTGTCTGCCAGGGACGTGTCACGGCCTTACTTCCGTTAGGTCACTTGTCTCTGGCATACTGATACGGACGTACGAGAATATCAGGTCTCTGTTCCATGTATAACGGCCATTTAATTCTCCTCTGACACGCATGCGGATGGACCCATCAGTCGGATGGGCTGGCCGCTTTCCTTCTTCCAGGCTGGACTGGATGATGAGATTAAGGCCGAGTCTAGAGGAGGTCTGATCATTGGACCGAAAAGGCTGGACCGACCTGATTGAGAAATCTAAGTGGAGCCTGGTCCTACGGCTGAGCGGGTTGGACCTGACTCATGCGGGAGATTTAGAAGTTTTCAGATAATGGGCTGTCATCATGGGTCTGGCCTTAGACCGGGATATTAAAATCCAGTGGTTATCAAAATTAAAATATTTTAATTAAATTTTAAAATACTAAAAATAAAGTGTAAAAAATAAAAAATTTATTAAAAATCAAAACCGATCAAATCAAACTAAATTGAATCGAATCAGACCGATTCAATTCAATTCAAATTTTAATTAAAATCAATTCGGTTTGATTTTCATAAATATTAAAATTTCAGTTTTCGGTATGGAATGCTCACCCCTAGTTTATTCCTACGAGAGACAAAAATAAATAAATAGATAATATTAAAAAAAATAATATTATAAAAGGATATTATCTACGAAAATTTATAAATAAAATAAAATAAAATAAACTTTTTTTCAGCATCAGATTAGAAAAAAAAAAAAAAGGCCAGAAAAACTAGGACGTGGCTTTTAGGCTGTGGCTATGATAAGCCCTAATGGGCTATGGGCCTTCTGCTTTTTTTTTATTCTTTTTTTTTAATCCTTTCTTTGAGCTATTTTTCAGTTCTCCCGTTATTTTTTTTTTCAAGATTTTGAGAAAGTTTTTTTTTAGTTAAACTAATTAGATGGTTTGGTGAAATTTACTACCAATTTTTGTATTGCTATATAATTTTAAAAAATCAATAAATTAGTTGTTAAATTATATAATCAAGTTACCATTATTTTGTTATTTTTTAAGCATTTATTTCTTCTATAAATTTGAATTATAAAAACTAAATTATTAGTCTGTGAAATTATATGGATTAAATTATTAATATTATAAGAAAATTATACTATAAATAGAATAATATGTTAATTAAATTACAAAACTTAATCGTTAGCTTTTTTTTAATAAAAAATGTAAATTCCATTAAGTTTCAAGAACGATCAACTGAGAAATACAATTAGGAGGTGAGAAAAAAATTTCAACCAGACCCGGAATATCATAGTTAGATCGAGCAAGCGTATGAATTACACCGTTAGCAGACCTACGAACAAAGTTAATAGAAATAGAATTTATCTCCGAAATAAGAAACTTACAATAAAAAACAAGACTATTAAATGATGACAAATCCTGATAATTGGGATCAGTTATAGCTCGAACCAAAAGTTGAGCATCTGACTCCACAATAACCGAGAACTAAGCACCATCATTGAGCCAGCTTAAAACTTCCTTAAAAGTTATGGTATCAGCTGTAAAATATCAAAATTACTAAGAATTCGTTGTTGACGTACTATAATAAACTCACCATTCCCTCCCCTTAAAACACAACCCATAGCCTGATGTAGGAATAATGCGGCATCAACATTTAGCTTAAAACTTCCAATGCATGTGGGGGAAGAGCCAACCAGATTCAGTCATCATCCAACAATCACAGGCAAAAGGGCAAGTAACTAGAGCATGTATTATCGTTTCACTTTGATCAGAGCAAATATGACAAGACTCACTGACTTTGACATTTCTACGAATTAAAATAACCAAGTATGGAATAACATTAAGGCAAGCCCGCCATACCAGATTCAAAACTTTCAGTGGAGTCCGAATATACCAGAGTTTCTTCCACATTGATCTAACCGCAACTAAGCAACTCAAGTAAGTAGTCTGTGTCAAGAATCTATAAGCACTTCGAACTGAATAAAATTCACAGTTCTCAAATTTTCATACCCCTTGCCTAGTAATACTTAAAGGGATAGACAATACATTATGAGTATCAACCTGATTAAATATATACATAATCAAATTCATTTCCCAGCATCCCTGTTGAATGAGATTAGAAACCAAAACACATCACAATCGGTTTGTTAAGGAGTAGAAACCTTACCATTCAAATTTAATAGCACCCATAGATCCTTCCAAATTAAAATGCTTCTACCATGTCCAACTTTTTTGAGAGAACCTGACACGTAATCAACTTCTTATTCTCCCACAAACTTCTCCGCAAGTAGTTTGGATTGCTCTCAATCTCCGAATCTAAAAAAGAGCCAAACGGAAAATACTTGTCATTGAGAGTTATTGCCACCAATGAATTATCTCTAATGAAAATTGCCTATGCGTGCTTCCTTAACATAGATAAATTGAACTCATGCAATTTCTTAAATCCTAACCCACCATCAAATTTCGATTTCGCCGTCCGTTCCCAATTTATCCAATGCATGCCTCGTTCGTGAGAGCTCCCTCTCCCTACTAAAATCGAGCTATAAGTCGCTGCAATTCATAACAAATTGTTTGCGGCACCAAAAATAAATTTATAGCATGCATTGGAAGTGCCTCAAGAACGATTTAAATTTATATCAATCCAATTTGTATTTAACTTCCACTTTGTTAAACTTTTATATTATAATTAAAATAAAATTTTAATTGCACATACCTTAAATCAATAAATTTAAATTTTATTGGTTATAATTTTTAATATATTAATTTAAATATTACTATACTATAAAATAAAATTTTATTTAGTGTTATATATACATTTTTTTATATCTTAATTTTAATTTTAAATATATATTAAATTTTGAAGAGTTGAAATTTGATTTATTAAAACTTTTTAAAGTTTAGCTTAACTCGCGTTTTATTCATTTCGAATTTGAACTGAACATCACTCATTTAGCAAATGAGTTTAGATGAGTCAAAATTTTATCGAGTTTAATATCTAATAGTTTATGAATAGTTTAATTTATTTACATGTATAATAAATTTTAATTTAAAAATTAATAAATTTAAATTAAATAATTTTAATAAAATAAATAAATAAATATATATATATATTAGTCATAAACTTATAAAAATAAACTCTTAAATTTTAATAATACAAAAATATATAAATTTTAAGAATATAAATAAATTATATAGCACTAAATTTTAGAAACTTTAGATTTGATTTATGAAAATATTAATTTCAGTCAATACTCACATTCTTTAGGGAGGTCGAGTCTTCAAAGGAAGTTATTGTTAGCAGCTAAAATCTAACAGACTCCTTTTACAACCTGTAATCATGGGATCTCTAACCAATTAGTCAACGAAACCTCTTATCAATAAACCAGCCACATCATTATCAGATTTATAAAAAATGTTATAATTAACTTTCTTTTTTTACCATATAAAAACTAGTAATTACATAATAAAAATATGTAATTTTTAACAACTACTGAATTCTAAACAATTTCTTATACTCTGTTCTATTTTTCAATTTAGTGACTTGAGTGTTGGAGTGGTTGTCAGCTTATTAACTATCTTACATTTTCTTTTTTGTAGGTTATCCAATCACAGCACAGTTTCGTTCTAACCCGACACTGACCACCTCACGTTCTCTTTTTCATTTAACAATTACACGAAATTTTCATTCCGACCCATCAATTAATTTTCTTAAAAAATATACCTTAACAATAATTTTAATAATTAACAAATATTAGTGGAAAAAAATCAAAAGATTCATATGGTACTAGCATATTTATATATATTTTATATTTTTTAATGATAAATTTCATTAAATATATTTTTAAATTTTATTTTATGATAATCATTTTAATAAATTTTAATTAGATATAAAGTAAAATTATAATAAATTGATACTATAATAATATAAAAATAAACCTAATTAATAATTCAATATGATACATTGTAATATTATTATATTATATACAAAAATCAATAAAATATATCTATAATAAGTAATTAATATGTACAATAAACGTAAAAAAAAACGTATAACATACGTTAAAAAATTAATTAAAAATAAGTAATTTAATTATTAAATATATTGTTTATGTTTTTAATAAAGATATATTTTATTTTAATAGAAAAAAATCAAAAGATTCATATGCTGCTAGTATATTTATATTAAATAATAATAAATTTGATTAAATATATTTTAAATTTTATTTTATGATAATCATTTTAATAAATTTTAATTAGATATAAAGTACCAATATAATAATTTGATACTATAATAATATAAAAATAAACCTAATTAATCATTCAATATAATATATTATAATATTATAATATCATATACAAAAATTAATAAAATATATATAGTAATTAATATGTAAAACAAACAAACGCAAAAAAACGTGTAACATACATTATAAAAAATTAGTTAAAAACAAATAATTTAATTATTAAATATATAAACTATGCTTTTAATAATGATATATATTATTTTAATGAAAAAAAACAAAAGATTCATATGCTACTAGCATATATATATATATATATATATATTTTAAATTTTATTTTATGATAATCATTTTAATAAATTTTAATTAGATATAAAGTACAAATATAATAATTTGATACTCTAATAATATAAAAATAAAATTAATTAATCATTAGAGTTAAACTTATATTTTTTTTCTAATTAAATTATAATATTTTAAAAAGATTCCAATTATATTTTTTATTATTTGTACCATTAAAATTAATAGAATTATTACTTTACTCGTTACCTTAGCATAACACGTCAATAAATTTTAAGATAAAATTGATAATAATTTAAAAATTTAGATAAAATTGTTAACTTAATAATAAGTGTATCTGAATAAATCTGAGAGGTCTCGGTTCTACTCTCCCAATCTCCAATTCCCATTTTCAAAAAAATTTAAATAAAATTACAATAAAATTAAAAATATACTTTTTTATAATTATTTATTTTATTAATTTTTTTTAAGAAATGGAGGAATAGAGAGTTGAATTTATAATTTTATATAAATCACATATTTTTTAGCTATATAATCAAATTAGGTTAAATAATGAAATATTTAATTTATATATTATTAATTTTTTAAAATTTACTCTAAATATTAAGATAATTAGAAAAAGTGGCGAACTAGCTAGTGTTATACGTGAGAGTTAATAAAATAATTTAAAAAAATAATTTAAAATTTTATTTTATTATTTTTGATATTTTTAAATTGAATAATGTTAAATATTATTTTAAAATATTTTTTAAATATTTTATAATTAATATATTCAATAAAATTATTTTCTTAATGATAGTTTTAAAATAATGTTAGAGATTTAAAAAAAAGTTAGTAAAAAAATAAATCGATAATTTTATAAATCTCCTAAAATGCATTTAGTTAAATATAAAAAAATAATTTAATTAAAAAATAAAAATATAATATAAAATTATAATAAAATAAAATATAAAATTTTATTAATAATTAATTCTAAATTTTATTGATCTGATGTGACGATGGATTATTAATGTGATAAATAAATAGTAAATACATTTAGAATAATTATAAAATATTATAATTTAATTAATAAAATAAATAAAATGTAATTAAAAAAATATAAATTTTTTATCGTTAATTTTTCAATATAATATATTATTATATTATTATATTATACATAAAAATCAATAAAATATGTCTATAATAAGTAACTAATATATAAAACAAACGTAAAAAAACGTATAACATGCGTTATAAAAAAATTAGTTAAAAATAAGAAATTTAATTATTAAATATGGAGTTTATATTTTTAATAATAATATATTTTATTTTAGTAAAAAGAAAATCAAAAAATTCATATGCTACTAGCATATTTATATTTTTTTCATTTTTAATGATAAATTTGATTAAATATATTTTTAAAATTTATTTTATGATAGTCTTTTTAATAAATTTTAATTAGATATAAAGTACAATGGTAATAATTTAATACTATAATAATATAAAAATAAGCTTAATTAATCATTCAATATAATATATTATAATATTATTATATTATATAAAAAAAAATTAATAAAATATGTCTATGATAAGTAACTATTATGTACAACACGCGCAACAAAACGCGTAATATACGTTATAAAAAAAATTAGTTAAAAATAAATAATTTAATTATTAAATATATAATTTTATGTTTTTAATAATGATATATTTTATTTTATAATAATAATCAAGGATATTTTTATATGAGTTGTATTATTTAATTTAAAAATTAATATATACAAAATCATCAATAATAATATATATATTATAAAATATTTATAATTATTGTTGTAAAATAAATATAAAATATTATATATTGCATGTCATGTGAATTTTTATATTTTAATTTTTAGAATTGATCAAAATTATATTAAATATAAATATTAAATTAATTTATCTAAATTTTAAATATTTTAATTAAAATATAAAATGACCTAAACATATCAATTAACCTAATAATAATAGGTAGTTTATATGGTTATCATATCCAAAATAAAATGAAAAATAATTACACTGTTAAATTATACAATTGTTTAATAACTGTCATAAATAATATCATGAATAAAGTATTTTAATTAATTGTTAACCATTTAATATTTGAAAAAATTATTATTAGATGCATAACTCATTAAATAATTTTTTAAAATTTGAATATATTTTTAAAAATTAAAAAATTAATTAATGGTTTAAATAATAAAATTTTCATATAATAACTTACTACAATAAAGTGTATTATATAAACTACTACTACTACTACTACTAATAATAATAATAATAATAATAATAATAATAATAATAATAATAATAATAATAATAATAATAATAATAATAAAATAATAATAATAATAATAGTGTGCTGTACTGTAGCTGACCTGGTCCAGCCAAAGTACCAAAACTCCAAAAACGAACAGATAATTTTGCTTCTCCTAAATTGTAAAGTTTGGACCTACCTGTATCTGTGGGCTCCCACCTCAAGTGCATATGTGGTGCCCCACCTTGAATTACCAATGACTTCCCAAGAGGTGGGTCCCACCTCTCAAAACTTGCTTTATAAAGATCATGTCTCCCTTCACTTTCCTTATAAAAAGTGAAGTGATATACCAACCACAGGTCTGTCTCTCAAGGGAGAAAAACAATGGCCGACTATGGTACCACAATCTCTCTCTCAAGAGAGCTCTCTCACACCTCCGATGCGTCTTCCTCCGACCACAGTCCTCGGAGCGTGGCCGCAGTACTCTCCACCCCTCCCTCATCCTCTTCCTCCAAACGCCGAACTCTTAACAAGCCCTCCCCCGATAATCACCACTGCATTCGATCCATGGTGGAGGTTCAGAGAAAGCCCAGAGGCAGACCTCCGGGCTCCAAAAACAAGCCTAAACCACCTATTATTATCACCAAAGACACTGAATCCGCCATGAAGCCAGCTATCCTCGAGATCTCTGCTGGCTCCGATATCATCGATTCCATCATCAGCTTCGCGCGTAGGAACCGCACTGGTATCAGTATCATCAGTGCCACTGGTTCTGTGTCTAATGTGACGCTCCGCCAGCCAATCCCTCATGCACCATCTCTCTCTTTACATGGACCCTTTAACTTGCTCGACCTATCGGGTTCGTTTCTCGGTTCTCTTGCTCTAAAACAGTGCTCTTCTGCTGGTTCTAGCTCCTTGCATCCTTCTTGTTGTTTTGGGATATCTCTTGCAGGGGCACAAGGGCAAGTATTCGGAGGTATTGTCTCCGGGAAGGTGTTAGCTGCAAGTCAGGTGGTGATCGTCGCCGCCACTTTCTTGAACCCAACATTTCACAGGCTGCCAAGTGATAATGATGAGGCTGAGGAGACTAAACCTAATGTTGGTGGCCCTGCAAATGAGTCTTGTATTAGCAGTGGCATGGCTGTTCATGGTGTGTCCAACCCAAGTCTAATGAATTGCCAGATTTCTCCTGATATCATGCACTGGGGTCCTCCTCCTCGCCCTCACTATTAAGAAAAAGTTGAAGAAAGTAGCCAAGGAATTTACATGCAAATTTTGTTTAATTTGGCAATCTTCCATTAGTTTTTCGATTTGTTGTCTAGAACTTCAGGGAACTGCTATCATTGGCAAGTCTATCAAATATTATCTATTCTTTTGATGGCATTTAATTATTATGCATATGGTTTTGTTTTCTTAAGCTTGTGTTGGTTGGATTCATGCTATAGTTATGGTTGGATGTAGAACGTTTCTTTTTTATTTAACTTTCAATTGTTTTTCAACGAAGAAGAGAATGCTACAGTTCCTTTCCTGCTATTTTCTGCGAGCTAAGCAGATGTCAATGTCAGGTTCAGGGTCTTACTCCCTCGGGAAGTCCTTATATATATGTACCTTCTCCAAAGCAAAGCGCCTACACGATTTAGCCTGTAACTCTATTCCAAACAATCGCATGGGAATTGCCTCTGATTCTATCATCCTGTACTTGGGTGCTAGCTTTCATTTCTGAGAGTTACCTTTCCTGTATTGGAAGCAAACACTTAATTAATTCGTAGTTAAACCCATAGCTAGCTCGTTTGGTGCATAATATGATTATAAAAATCTTAATCCTGATTAGTTTTCTTGATTTTTGACATTAATACTATAATATATATATATATATATATATATATATATTTATATATTTATATTACTAATAAAAAATACCTTCTGCTAAAATGTACATCCAATCCTCCTTGTATAGGAAGCACCAACCTACACCTTCTTCTATGTGGGCTTTGCTTGTTTTTAAGCTCATGAGCGTCGCATATATTTATGTATGTGTACATTGAACCTGAACCACTACTATTTTTTTTCAACAAATGATTTTGTATTTAATTTTTGCGATCAATGTAGGAGATAATTAACTTCCGAGTTTATAAGTTGAATGCATCTAAGAGCAGCTATCCGTTTTGCCATTTCCAGGTCTAGTTCTGGTTCTATAGGGTTAGAATATTCTCAATAGATATGTCAGCTTCTTTCATCTCATCCCCTCTAGTTTCTGTTCCTCGCGTGCTATCTTTTTTAGCTCCAAAGCTTCAAACAATTGTGCAGATTGAATTGCAAACAAGAGCCGTACTAGGTTCCTTGCTTCTGGGAGACGTTTAATTCTCCTTATCTGTTTAAGTGGTTTTCTGGTGACTCCGATATCATGGACTCCATCATCAGCTTCGCGCGTAGGAATCTGGTTTGCATTAACTAATGGAGTAAGATACTGTGATGAAAAGAGAAGCTATAATGAGTCCAATATCCAGTCAATATGTTGAGATGATAGATTTGTCTGAGAGATCATTAATAAGGAGGAGGAGTGCCCCTCTTATTTATTACCATTGTCGTCCTCTTTGAACATAGGAGTGGTGAGTGGTAACCTTCATTGCTTCTGATGAGATAAAAATGATGAAACTTTTTTTCGCAGTTTACAGTGGACACTGGGTTCAAGTATGAGCGAGACTGCGATAGGGACAGAGGTTTTAGGCCAAGTGGGTGCACGCGAGGTCAGAAACATTGAGCAAGCCTGGCTTTCAAGCACGTGCAGTCCTCTCATTGGCCATGCCATCTTCACGGGGGTGTGCTTAATACTCTAAAAGACTACAGAAACATGAAAGAAAAAGAAAAGAAAAGCTGCTTCATGCACTTGTGGTTCACCCTTGTTTCCTTTCAGCTAGCTTTTGGTCAAAACTTAATTAGCTATTTTTAGGTCTGAGTTTGACGTTCAAAGCTCTTATCCTGAAATGTGAAGACCTGAAAGAAACCAGCAGGGTCTGGAAGCAGACTTTTTCTGTGTGTGCATGTGTTGGGAATTGGGACTAGCTAGCGGAAGGGTTCTTTAAATTCTAGCTTAGTGGCCATGTACGGAGGTGAAGACGCTTTGGACATATGGTGGGTTGATGTGCACAAGAGGCTAATGGTTAAATGTGTCTCTGTTAGGGACACAAGAGTTGTTTATCCATTGGTTGGAGGTCCCAAAGTTTCACGGTAGCTTCTGCTCATGTGAGGGGCTACGTGTAGATTTGTTCAGGGCCTTAGCTTCATCTAAGTTTAGGCCACTCAAAAGTCAAAACCATTGGGACAGACTAGTACTGTTGGTTCATCACCTCCTTAATCCATGTTTCAAACAAAATCTTATTAGTTATGAGGTGCTAAATTTAAGTCTTTTAGTATTTTTGGAGATTTTTATTTTTTTTAAATTTTAATCACAGTTATTTCAGTTTATTAAAATATTAAAATTTGTTCATATTGAATCCGCCTATTATGAAACAAATTGTACCCAAAGAATATTTGTTTGTTACATGATTAGCAAATACTGAATTTCAGGGTTTTTATGGATTGGAAGTTTAAAAAAAATATAATTGAGAAAGAGTCTTGAAAGTGAGATATTTACTTTACGCGCTTTGAAAGTGTGATAAAATTTTATTTTTTATATATATATATATATATTTATTTTTTTTTAAGAAAATGTGTCCGCCGACATTACTTTTTTATTAAAAACTTGCCGCGCAACATGTTTTTTTATTGCTAAAATATTATTTTCATATATTAATAAATATATATAATAAAAATATGATATAACATTAAAAAAATATAATATTTAATATTATATTATAAATAAGGAGTATTAAAAAAAAATGTAAGGATTGTTTACCAATAAATATATTATTAGTACTATTTAATTTTGGTATTATAAAATTAATATATAAAAAACTAAAATATTATTTATTTATAAAAAATTATATTACAAATATTTTATCATAGAGGCACGTGTGAAAAAATTAATAAACAATTTGATATTTTTTTTACAGTATCATTTTTTTAATAATATAATATTACATGAAGAGAAGTTCAATTAATTTTTTATATTTTTACTCAATGATAAAATCCAATTTAATTTTTTTAATTAATTAAAATTTTATATTTTTATTAAGGCTAAATAAGTATTGCCTTAATATTATTTTTTGATTTAAAATATCAAAAATTTAATATTTTAATTAACATAAAAATATTAAAAAACACATGAAAATAATAAATAATTTTGAGAATTATAATTTAAATCTAATTTTATTTTATACTAATAATTATGAAGATTTTATAATAAATATACCATTTAATTTAGATGGTTGATCCTTTATATGATTATAATATCAAAAGAGAGCTAACGATGGAGGGAGAAAAATATTTCAATTAATAAGTTATATTAAAAAAATATTTAACTGTTTATTATTAAATATTATATAATTTTAATATTATAAAATTAACACATAAAAATAATAAAATATTAGTTATTATAAAAAAAATTATATTATAAATATTTTGTTGCAGAAGAGCGTGAGAAATAATTGAATAAAAGTTTCAGTTATGTCAATAAATGAAATGGTCTTATAATGCAATCAGACCTGTACAACTGCATGAAAGAATCAGTAAATTAATAATTGGTATTATTTAATTTAAGTACTATGAAATTAATATATTATAAATAATAAAATATATTATTATAATATAATATAAAAAATTATTAAAATATTATTTATTATAAATAATATTATAAAATTAATATCATATAATATTATAATTATAATAATTAAAAATTAATAAATGCTAAATTAAAAGGTTGGTATAGATTCTCCACCGGCCTTGACAAGTGTATGTCGTGCTTGTGAAGTGTAGGCACTATTTATATTTTTTTTAATTAAAAAAAAAGATATTCAAGCGCCACACGACTAAACAGGTGGCATGTCAATCTCTCACTGCCAACAGTGAAAATTTTTTTATCCAATAATTCATCATTATTTATTATACATATTATGAAATGTCACAGGTGGCATGTCAATTTCTCACTGTCAATATGGCTGTAAGAATTTTTTTATCCTATAATCTCATTATTTATATACATATTATTAAATTTCATTTATTTCGATTTTATTTTTTTATTAATTTTAATTTTTTTAAATATATATTATATTTTATTTATTATATTTTTCATATAAAAATATATTTTTTAATATAATAGATATATAGCAAGTTAATATTTGGGATAACTGCGTCCTCGAGCATGAGGAATTAGAAGCCCTACTCCACAAATTAGTTTTCCACACCCCCACCTTTCCAATTATTTTTTTTTTCTAACATTCAATCCATAAAAATCCCTTAATTTCACTTAAAAAATAATATCATTATTTTTATTCACTAAATTAGTGAGACAATAATTCGTTCATAAAAAAATTATAAATATTTTTGAAAACTTTCTCCTTGTTCTAATTAAAAAATGAAAAATCGTCTTACTATACCTCTTTTGGGACAGATTATTAACTTTAAAATTAAATGGCAGAGATATGAAATTTGAATCTCCTCCTTGGATGGAAACTATAACATAACTAGAAGAAGAAACAGCAGGAATTTATTTGTAAAAAAGCACGAGGAGCTAGGTTTTCTTGGGGTGAGAGTGTTCATGCAGATTTTCCAGGAAGCGAATTCTTGGGTGGAAAATGAGCAGCAGCAGTGGTTTGTTGTTCAGAATGACTACTTGTGGAAGGCTTTGTTGATCTTTCGTTGATTGAATTGCCTTCTCCACTGCCATGATCCACCACTGCTACTCCTGCGTTTGCCTGTACCAATGACTCTCCAAGCCTCCCATCTCCGGTAAGTATCTCCGGCGGCAGCACTTGAGATGCTTGCCGTCTGTGGCGAGACATGTCTTTCTGTCTTTTTCTTTTTGGTTTCAAAGAGTGAAAGAGAGAGAGGGATTGCCTTAACCGTGTTTCGGATATCTATGGAACTCAATGCATGCTCCTACGAATTTATACGACACCTTTCATTTGTAAAGATTTTTTATTAATAAAAATTTGTTAGGGATATGATAAATGAAACGAGATGAGACAAGTGACAATAGGATGGTTGTATTGTATGGCTACCTTCCACTTGTTCCATGTTTTGGCTACCTAACTACCTAATCAACTCTCTCTCTCTACGCCAAACATTTTTATTTATTAATATTTAAATTAAAAAGTATTATATAAAAAATGAATTATTTATTTATTTATTTTTCATTGTCCTGCTTGCTTGGATGAAAGGAAAATCTAAAAATATGTGAGAAAAGTGGATTATATGAAATTAAAAATAGATGAGTTTAAGGTTTTTTTGTCTTTTAGAGTTTTAAGGACAAATTGATGAATAAGTGATGGGGACATTAGAAGAGAAAGAATTAGAGAAAAGAGACAAAGACACTGTCCATCTATTAATTGTGTCTTTGATATTTCTAGAATCAGTGTTTATGGCCACAAATAATTTTAGAATTGTGTGCTGCATGCTATTTCAAATTCAAGGAAATAATTATTAAATTTAATTTCATACTTTTTCTCTTTCTACGTGTTTTCATTGGTTAATTATAATTTTTTTAATATAGTAACTATTATTGTTTATTGTAAACATTATTACCACATAATTGCATCAAATTATAAAATAAAAAAAGACAACTTCACCTTTGTCTCCTTCAACTTTTCCCTTCCACAAAAATATATCTTTCAAGTCAATAATAATCGACCAATAACTTTATTTTTTACTTTTATTATAAAATAAACTTTTAATAATAACTTATTTTTAATATTTATAAATATATCTGTCGAGTCAATAATAACCGATCAATAACTTTATTTTTTATTTTTATTATAAAATAAACTTTTAATAATATTTATTATAAAAAATCAACAACGTTTTATTCATAGTATATATGAATTGAAATGTGAATGAGGTATGCTTATACACCATCAATCTCCAGTAGCATAGTATCGTTGGTTTTAAATTTTGGGTAAGAAGATATATACATAGCGATTTTGTAAATTAATTTAAATACAATGAGATTAAATATTATTTTAAAAAATTTGGTTAATAATCAATTATTAATTGCAAATAGCAAATAATTGAAGGAAAGTCTTAACTCTAAGAAATAAGTTGATAATCTCAAATTGTTCACAACTAATTTTAAAATATTATCTAATAAATATTTTAAATTAATTATTAAAATTTAAAAACTATAAATTATACTTATAACTACTCAATTAAATAAATATTGATGATGTGAGATTCAGAAAATGGAATTTTACAATGGATTCTGTAAAACTGAAAAAACTTAGATCTAGAGGAGAGTATTTATCCTTTTATATGTTTCCTTTTATATGTTTCCTTTTGTCTGCTAGTAGCTTGTTAACAGAACGTGTATCATTGGACCACCTATCACTGCTACGTTGATACGGATGTACGAGGGAATCAGATCTCTGTCCAATGCGTAACGGCCCCTGATTCTCCCTGAACGCGTATCCGGATAGTCCCACAAGGCGAAGGGGCTGAACTCCTTCCTGATTTTGAGCTGGACTGAGGGATGAGGTTGAGACTAGGTCCGGAGAGGATTTGTCTATCGGGCCGGAAGAGCTAAACCGGCCTGTTTTGAAGAAACGGACTGAAGTCCGGTCTTTGAACAGAATGGACTGGACCTGGTTCTTGGAAGGGTCTAAAAGCTTTTAGATTATGGGCTGTTCTACTGGGTCTAACCTTAGACCGGGATGAAAAAATTCAGCGGTTATCAAACATTATAATATTTGAAGTGTTTTCAATAAATTAAGATTGATACTGGCTATAGATTTCATCGAATAAAATTACTATTTAATTTCTCCTTATTATTTTTTCCATGTTTATATATTCACATAAATTAAAGAAAATATAGCTAATAAAGTTAAAAGAATGACTTTTATATAAAATTTTTAATATATATTATTATATTAAAACTAATTAATTTATATTACTAAATTATTTTAACACGAGTACATTTTATTCTTGTTATGTATTAAACAGAACATATTAAAAACAATAATAAACAAACTAGTAAAAAAAAACCTAAATACTACGGAATAAAGTATTTTTGAAAAGGAAGGGTAAATTATATTTTATATTTTTAAAATAAAATATTTAAATTTCTTTATAATTAATTAGGCTAATACTCATATATTATAAAGTGTCGAAACAAAAATAAAAGAAGAAACAAGACAGAGAAGACAAAGAGGATCACCACAAAGCCAAACACCTCCATGTCATAGTTGCACTTCCAAGAACTGAAAAATCCACTTAGTACATTTCTTAGATCCAATTTACAGTTGGCGTCTTCCCAGCAACCGTTGACAAAAACCCACCATCTCTCCCTCTAAGCCTCGCTGCTCCTTCATTCAATTTCAGGTTAAAATGCGCACTGTCTTAATTTCTATTCTTTGAAATTTTTAGCTGTTAATTCTCTGATCTCTGTTTCTTCCACTGTTTTGGGTTCTCTTCTTTTGAGTTTTATTCATTATCTTTCAAACACTCATCTCAGATCTGTGTCTATCCCAAACTGTGTTTTTCTGATGAGTGGATTTTCGTTTCACTAATTGTTGAGCATCTGGGCTTGTTTGGCAATGAATTAGCTGTTTTTTGGAGACTGGATTTGTCCTATTGTTATTGTTTTATATGCTGCATTGACTCTTTTCGTTTCTATTTGTTAATTGCGATGCAGATTGATGCATGTGTGTGTGTGTGTTCCTTTCATCCTGGGTTTGTCATCGGTTCCATTGGATTTTCTTCATGGAATTATAGAGAATTTTGTTGCAATTCTTTCTGGAGCTTTGAAATGAAATGCGTGTAAGTGGGAGTGTCTTCCTTTTTATTTAAATGTGCTGTTGATAGCAGATTTTGGTTTGGTTGAACTGTGAATTCTGAGGAGTTGGAATTCAATTTTCTAACTTGGGACTTCAAGATGACTGGGAGAAAAAATATGGGGCGAGTATCACCATTCTTTTTGGTGCTCCTGTCATTTGGATTTTGCTTTGCTACATATAACTTGTTGACATTGGTAATACAGTATAAGCACTCCAATTCAGGAAATGGATTGGAGCTATCTGACCCCATTATTACTGTGCCTCATAAAGTAAAGAGATTAGGGGAGTCAAATTCGAGATACCATGTTGCTCTTACGGCGACTGATTCTCCTTATAGCCAATGGCAATGCCGGATTATGTACTATTGGTATAAGAAGATGAAAGACATGCCTGGATCAGACATGGGAAAGTTCACTCGAGTTCTGCATTCAGGAAAAGCTGACAATTTGATGGATGAGATTCCAACCTTTGTTGTAGATCCTCTTCCTGAGGGCGTGGATCGAGTGAGATATCTGTTCTAACTTTTTAGGTTCTTTATATTTAAATACATTTCTATATGATGATAAAAAAAAAAACTACATCAAAGAATTTACTTCAGGACATGTATCGTTCTCAATGGATTTTGGCTCTGCCAATGAGTCCATTTTAGACATTTAAATGATGTTATATTGGCAATTAAGAAAGTCCTGGACTTCTGAACATATTATCATAATTATGGCTGAGAGAGTCCAACAGGCAAAAAAAGGTCTTTTGTGAATGAAAGATGATTCCTAAAGTAGGGGGACTGGATAGGGATGGCCATGAGCCCACCACTTACTCTCATTTTATTGCAATTCCAAGTTCGTTTCTATCTTACATCATTAAGTCTGTCATTCAAATAAAGTTTAGAACTTTGATTTCAAAGTACATTTTACATTTTTGCCTCAACATTTTTCACTACCTCTTCTATCCTAAACTTTTTGAAGAAAACAGTCACTGCTTCTCACTTATTACTATCAGTGATGGCTTAATCACATATTCTACTCATTTGGAAGTTTAATGCTCTATGCAGGGTTATATTGTGTTAAATAGACCATGGGCTTTTGTGCAGTGGCTGGAAAAAGCAACAATTGATGAAGAGTGAGATTCTAAAGTCATGATCTTTTATATTTTTGTTGTTTTTATTCTAAAGATCACTATCTTGTTTTGTGTACTTGCATGCATGCAAGTGCTTGCGTGTGGGTTGGAAGGGGAGGTGTATACACCTCACTTATGACATCTGAAAGCTAGTCATTTGATGATTGATGCAGATACATTTTAATGGCAGAGCCTGACCACATATTTGTAAATCCTTTGCCTAACTTGGCACATGGAGATCATCCAGCAGGCTATTCTTTTTCCTACATTAAACCAGCTGCACATGAAAAAATTATTAGGAAATATTATCCAGAGGAAAGGGGTCCAGTGACAAAGGTTGATCCAATTGGCAATTCTCCTGTAATAATAAAAAAGGTAGAATCCTTGTTGCTATTACAGCCTGTCTGAATAATTAATCTGATATGATATATCTGACTATTAAACTGTTCATGCATATCAAATTTTATTTATCTGAAGCTGCCAACAAAAGAAAAAAGAAAGAAAGAGAAAGTAGTAAGAATGTAATCTCAAAAACAGTTCAATCAAGGAGGTTCTGATTATTGTTTATGATATACATTGCTGTCCTCATTGGTGTATGACTGCAAGGATAAAATAAAGAAGAAAAAGAGGAAGAAATAACATATCTCAAAAACAGTTGGAATCAATTAGGTGTTAACTATTGTTTATATAACACATTGCTGTCCTGATTGGTGTATGACTTTTGCTTTTGCTCGCTGAACTATTTGGGTTTACCTTTAAAATGTTGCTTTGTTAATGTTGCTAACTAAACTTTCTTTCTCAGTCCATTTTGGAGGAAATTTCACCAACATGGGTAAATATTTCATTAAGAATGAAAGATGACCATGAGAGCGATAAGGCATTTGGTTGGGTGTTAGAAATGTAAGTATTATTTGAGAAGATTGTTTCTATTGGATGAAATGTCGATCTTGCGTGGCTGAAATATCCTTCAATTTTTCTGATGTATCTGTTGGCTTAAGGTATGCCTATGCTGTAGCATCAGCATTGCATGGTGTTCGTCATGTACTTCGGAAGGACTTTATGATACAGGTAATCATTACATGTGAAATCTTCTTTTATTTCATTCTATCCATCGTAGCTGCACATGAAGGATTACATCTGTTTGATTTTTTCAGCCACCATGGGATTTGGAAGTTGGGAAGAGGTTTATTATTCATTATACTTATGGATGCGACTTTAACTTAAAGGTTAAAAGATCTCTCTTTTTCTTTTCTTGTTTTTATCTGAAATCTGATGGTTTAAATGCTATTTCTCCGTAGTTCTGCTTGATTGCATTGCTTTGCAAATCTGACAAGTATGGTTGTCATTCATTTTGCTTCTTCTTCTTCCTCTCTCTCTTTTTTTTAAAAAAAAAATTTTACCATCCAGGGAGAACTAACATATGGAAAAATTGGAGAATGGCGATTTGATAAGAGATCCTATCTAAGTGGTCCTCCACCAAAGAACCTCTCCTTACCCCCACCAGGAGTTCCTGAAAGTGTGGTATGTCTATAACCAAGTTCTTTCCTTAAAATACCTTTTGGGAATTAAAAGCAGGAACACACCCATCCCACCTCTGTTTGGGAATTAATTTCTCTGTATTCATGGAAAACTTAAGCTTTTTTGAATAGCTATTTGCTAACTTGTACTTCTTCTGGAACTTAAATTTTAATGGCGTGTATTTTAGATAGAATTGGAGTGTGCTTGAATGAATGGATTAAACTTGTCTAATTAAATGAAGCCAAATGAACATGAAACCACTCCCATTTACTCAGCCTATAAGTGAAGTCTCTTGTTAGTCGGTATGTCTACCTTTGTATCAATATATAGGTATTCATATTTTATCTTAGATTGCAACATTCGGTAGTGGCTTTGCGTCCAATTTGGTTCAGCTTATATTTGTTTCAACATTTTTTTATACCTACTGTTTCTCCTTTTTTCTGTTATACCTACCTCCTGCCCAACCAAAAGGAAGAAGGGATAAATTAATCTTTTGTATACTCTCATTTATAATGAGTAAACTGGTGGAACCGAACATTCTAGTTTGGAAGATGCAAAAATCATTAACCTTAAGTTGTTTTTTCAGGCATTCTTAATGATCTCTAATTTACAAATATTGGTTTGGTGTGCCAAATAGGAAGATTCTTTGATATATTTATGATTTGAAGAAACTGGTTGTGTATGCATGCTGATACAGTGACCTTCCTTTTTGTCTGAATATTGCAATTGTCTGCAGGTGAGACTTGTAAAGATGGTAAATGAAGCTACAGCCAACATTCCAGACTGGGACTCGATAAACCGTGGTTGAAATTGAATTCAGATCACAAGTTCGTTGATCTTCTGTTCAGTATGATGGAATCCTCCAATGGAGAATCATTCATACTATTTACAGGATAACAAAATAGTGGTATAGATAGAAAACTATAGGAGAGTTTTTACAACTTATAGGAGGATTTTGTAATTTTGACATGGAAGGAAGGCCACTGAATTCTTTTTGTAAGCATCTTCACATTGAAATTATTGTTGAGCTTTGAATATTTCAGACCTGTAAATACCAACAGGTCTTTGACGGCCTTGTCAGTATAGTATAATGGTGGCTCGTGAGGCAGTTTCTGCTAGCTACAATCACTTTATTTTTATATCTATATATTTATTTTAAATAAAATAATATTTTTAGCTAAAATAGCAGTTATTGTTAATGGGTTTGCATGTATATGTCAAAATATAGGTAAGAACTGTCGTGGAGGTTCATAGTTGTATCTCAGCAGATGTCTTTTCAAATTGCTTCAAATAATAAAATTTTGATTGTAAATCAGATTTGGGTTTACGCATAAAGATTTAACTCATCAATCAACTGACTCGGTTGATTTGATCTTTATTAATTTATTTGATTTGATCTTCCAAAGAAATATTACGTGATTTGATGAGATAAGTTTTTATAAATGTGAAACGGAGATTTAAATTCGCGACTTCATAAAGTCTTTTGATACACAACCAATTAAATTAATTTAAGATTTCTAAATTCTTCATATTTTCATATATATATATATATATATTTTAAATTACCACAATTTATTAGGCACTTAAAAAAAGTAAAATTTATATTTAAAAAATAGTTTAGAAATTCAGTAATATAAATAAACAACATTTATATTTTAACTATATTAATTGTAATTTTTTCACTTACATAAATAATTTTTTATGATTTTATTCATTTTTATTTTAGATTTGTGTTAAAGTGGTATTTTGTAAGTTAAATATAACTGATGTGGTAATTTACATATAATTTTTAATGGTTATTTTTTTAATATTTTAACTAATAAAAAAATAAATTATTAATCTCTTAATACCATTCAAGGTAATTTATATATAAATTTTTATTACTTTTTTTTAAAAAATTTATTAATTAAAAATGATAAAAATATCTACCACAATGTTAAGATTTTACTGCCGTTAAAATATCACTTTGATATAAATCAGATTCTAATGTGAAAAATTACTGATTTAGTGAAAAATCGATGAAAGTATTCTTTTATATTTTGTTTCGCATTTATATTAAAAGTTAAGATTAAAAATTAATGACATTTATTTACATATATCTAACTAACAATTTGATAATTTAATGACCTATTAAACTTGAGTTAAAAGTTCAAGCCGGGTCAGTGAACTATTAACAGTAGCATCAAAGTAGAATCCAAATTTGTACAAAAACCAAATTCTAGTATATGCGTACAGAGGTTGAATTTGAATGAAGCCAACGGCGAATTAGCTTTTCGCGGCCATAAAAGGAGGGCAAGCGTAAAATTTGGCGGTTGGAAGCGAAACCCATAAATCTTGGTGTACAACCTCACTACCATTTTTGGAAAACAAAAAATAAAAATAAAACGAAATGCAACGGCAAAAATTACAACGTAAGACACTGAACATTAACATTCAACATGGAAGTCTGTTTATTCCCAGAATTTATTTCCCAGAAAGTTGGAGTCGAACCCAACTATAACAAAAATTAAAACCAGTCCCTTTTCCGTAATTTCCCTCATACCCTCTAAAGCATATGATATCACACAACAGCATCAGCATCAGCATCGTAGAACATCACAAGTCTTTGATCTAAAGACATGCACATAACATTTTCCATATGCTCATTTATACTATCATATCATACTACCACTTAATCCCGGTGTCCAACTTCTGATGCCAAAATCATCTGGCATAGGACCAATCACAGAAACTATAAATCATCACCAGCCAACCAGCAATTCTGACGGCTAGGGCAACATCAAAGTTGAATGAAATGGTGAGTGCACTATATGTTCATTCCACCAACTCCTCCAATGTAAGCCCAAAACCAGCAGTTGCTCTTATTAATGCATTCTATCTCCAATCCATGTAACCAAAGGCATTAACATCTTACGAATTTCACATTATAAAGATGTTTCAAGATTTGTCTTCCCCTGGCAGAAGAGAGCTCAGCAAAATCTGCAAACAAGGGGAATTAGTTCAAAAGCACCATAAATGCATGTTGCATTCCAGAAAAGATAAACAAGTTGGAAGAGACACCAGCATATCCATATAAATTGCGAGAAATTTTGCATTCAAATTGATGCTTCGCATCCAATTTTCAGAAAAAAATAAACCACTTCGTATTTTAAAACATGTCCCAATATAAATGGCAGAAGGTAGACTAATTTGTGCAAGTGCGCAATTTTGCGTGGCATCCCCTGCATATACAAGTTGGTAACATAAAATAAAACATTCCAATGGACAGGTTTGCTATCAGAATGCCCCCTCCCATGCAACATTGCAATCAAGCACACACAAAGGCCTGAATTTTTCAAATCAACCAAATACATAAAAGTTTAAAGCATGCGATCTTTTTTTTTGGAGGGCACAGTTTAAAGGCAATGCAATCTGGGCGTGAGCAAAACCTCCTGTTGTCTGTTTTTCTAATCGATCATCTTGACCAGTTCAGCCTTAATTTCTAAACAAGTGTCAACCACTGAAAAGATGTTAATTTCCCCACAGCAAGAGAGGTGAAGGTTTCTAATTTTTTTTTTTTTTTTTTTTGGAGGGGGAGGAGAGGGGGGGGGGGCTTCTTGGTTCCACAGCTCTAGTTGGAAGGGGAAGGGTGTAAATAAAGAAGATAAACACTCACCTCATTCAGTAGCGAACCCCCTGCAATGAGCCACAGCCACCCAACCTCCAACAAAAACTTCAAAATTTGAAATTTGACAGACTTCAAAGTTGGAGTTCATAATTGGTAGCATGATGACACAGTACATTCACTGAAATCATTCTCGGAACCTGAAGACAAAAAGGACCTAGAAGAGACTGATTAATATAGACCTAAAAGAGGTCACTATAAGACTGGGAATAATGTAGAAGAATCTTACCATCTTATGCTTTTATACTCATCTCACACAATATATCGACCACTCCAGATGGAATTTCCATGATATTGCTCAGGCATTGGAGTAAATTGCTGATTTCCATTTAAGAGTTGTTGCTGCAACTGCTGCTCTTGCTGTACTTCTAGATACTCAAAGGCCTGGTGGTTATGCCAGCCTTTCTGTTTTTCAATCTGTAATTGCACTGATGGCACCTGTTTTCCAGGAAAAGGGAAGCTAAATGTCCCGGTCAAGCCATTACTGCTATTGATACACTGAGGCATTGATTGAGAAGTGAAAGTAGTAGCATCAGTGAGCCCAGAGACTTTTGTTGATGATGGCAATTGATAGCCATCCAACCAACTATAATCATCAGTCAGTGCATTCTCACTCAGCAAATCTGGACTGTAAACAGTTTCATTCACTTGTTTAAGAGGAACGTGACTAAAGCCTGGAGGAGGTCCAAGGTGCCTTACAGGTCGACTAACTGGACTTTTCCTCAAGCCTGCTGGAAAAGCTGCTGAAGTCTTCACAGCCAAACTCTCAGAAATAACTCCAGAAGCTGCAACAACATCAATCTTTGATGGAATCACATCTTCTGGCACTTTTGCCTGATTGTAGAACATACTAGCATTAACATTTGCAGGTTGTTGGATGGGAATAGCATGTGTAGCAGGAAGGGACATGCTCAAATCTTTGGGCAACTCCTGTTTGTTTGCATGCCCATTCTCCATAAACCTGACAGCCTTCAAGCTCCTTGCAAGTGAATCAGCTTCTTCCATTACCCACTTTGAGGCAGGTGGTTGAATTGCGTGTAGATTTTGAGGAGCATTAATACTAGTGGCTGCATATATTTGTGGAACTGAATCAAAAGCAGATTGCTGGAGCATATCAAGAGGAGATGAAACAGGTCCTCCATAAAATTTGAGATCAGCAGCTACAAGGCTTGGTTTCATGCCATCATAGGGGGCCCCATGTGGACTAGGCTTGTCATTTCGCTTCTCTATCACTGCAGGCCTGAAAAGAATTACTTCATCCTCCTCATCCTCTTCTACGTGTGGCTGTGCATTGAATCCCACAGTATCGATTTTCTGAGGCTGAATGTCTTGCATCACAACATTAGTTTTTGGCAGGTCATAATCAAAAGTCAAAATGCTATCATCTGAAATTTGAGGCTCCACACCTATAACAAATTTCTTCATCCTCGAATCATAAAATATTGTTTTTTGGTCAATCCTAGCAATATTTGCTAAAGCCTTTCCTGCAGCTAGAATCCTTTTAACACGAGCTATCTTTTCCTTGCTGCCTTCGCTTCCAAAAGTGTGCTTTCTTGAGAAGTCCAAGATGGTTTGCGCAGGAAGAACAGGTAAGAATCCTCTCACCTCAAAATCTTCCCATAAAGCAGGTCGATTTCCAGTTTCCCCCTCTTCATAGTTGCTCATATTATAAAAGCATGTATCATCTTCATTATCATCAAGAGACATTGACCAAAATGACGATATCTTGTTCAAGAAGGATACGTAATGGTTCCAGAACTTCAATCTAACAGTGGCCTGTTTCTCATCTGCATCAATGCCTGATGCAACATCAGGACAACAGGCCAACCATTCTACAAAAACAAGAATCCCAGGTAAGAGATAACATGAAGAAGGATCATGCAGCTGCACAAACCTCTCTAATATATGTCCCATCAACTCAAAAACAGCAGTAAATGCATTCTGTAGCAGAACAGCACGCTGTACAATTTCTGCGTATGTCTGACCCAAAGCTTCTCTTTTCACATTGTGTACTGTGAATATAAGAACAGAGATTATCCGTACAATGAAAAGAGCATTCTCAACAGCATGTGCACCAAAATTTAGCTGCTCATCTGGCCCAGAAGAAAGAAGCTCACAAAATTCACCACTGACTGATGAGAGAACTCCCACAAATGTTTCCAGGCTGGATAAGAAAAAGCAAAGTCAAAAAATTATAAATACAAGGAATCAAATAAAAATCTGCCTAGAAAGCTAGCATTAATGGTCAAATACCTGGTGCGTGTGAAAAGAATACCATTCAGGTAGATAAAACGAATGCAAAATGATTTATATGTATCACAGAAATTAGATGTCCTTTCATTGACAACATCAGCGTCCAAGTCTGTGGCTTTAACTGCAGGTTTTTCTTCCCCTTTCCCTTTCCCCTTGTTAGTCGAACACACAGATGAATCCTTGACAACAGATCCTTTAGCATCCCCAAGCAGTTGAGTGTAACTCTGTCGGTTCTGCCAAAGAGCAATGAGAAATCTAAAAGCCTTTCACACCATCATCATATTAACAGTGAGGTATATTCTAAAATGGCCAGTGAGGTATATTAACAGTGAGCTATATTCACACAAATTGCTTCCAAAATAATAACTAGATTAACCAACAATTGCCACAACAACCTAAAGCTTGTCAAGTTGTCACTTGACTTTTCTATTCAACTAGAATCCTTTTTCTTAAGGCAACCTCAATTGAAAAAAAATAGAATAAACAAGAGGATATTAGAAATTTCCACACCAAAAATGACTTCCAATATATTAGTTTCATGCCCAACAAAACACTTAGAAATAACAAACACCTACCAAGCCCTAATCCCAAATTTGTGGACGAAAATGATAAATTGCTATACAAACATTTTTCTGTCTCATTACTCATTACTCCTCCCTCAAGCCATGAGTGCATTTCAACATCTTAAATATGACAGATAGTTTCTTCCTCTTCATTGGGAAGGTAAAGAGGAAGGTAAACCTAAAGGAAAATTCAGAGGATAACATTCTTGAAGAAAATTAAAAAAAAAAAAAAAAGGAATAGTCACCTTCTCAAAAGCAACAATCAAGTTATCTCTTGCTGTTGTAAAAGGATTATCAACTGCCAAACTCCTAAAATAGCGATACACTGCCACCAACACATCCCCTGAATAGGAAGCCAAGATAGCAAGCTGAAAATAAGAACAAAATTTGTCAAACTAACCAGACATCATAATTAAAATAATAAAACAAAAGTGAAGAAGAAAAAAAATATCAGGAAAATGCCCTACAACATAACAATAGCAGATAACAGTGTTATTAAATAAGGAACAAACCTGATGATGGGGGTTCCCACTTGATGGCCATAAAGATGCAGCTTCTAAATAGTAACTTGAAGCTGCTGCATACTCGCGTATCTTTGAGTCACTCTCCCCATATAGCCCTTTGTACCTTGCAAGGTCACCTAAGTATATCAAACAGCGGTGACAAGAGATCAAACCTTTCTTCATGTTGGCTGATTTTTTCCCATCTTTTTCCAAGAAAATTCTATTATCTGAATCCTCAGAGAAGTATCCCAGAGGAAGCCCATACTTAGCTCTGATTTTCAGGATTAGATCATGATAGAATCCAGTTGCTTCTGAAAGAAACGTTTTAAACTGAAGCCTTATTTTTGTGATACGGTCAGGTCGAGCTCCTTGAGATGTATTTGATTTAGTATTAGCAAGAGCGGCACTAAAATGAGTTCTTAGTTCCTCAATGCGCCTATAATGCAACTGCCAAAGAGTATATTCTATATTATGCTGCTCAGAAAAACCATGATCCTCAAGAATTATAGCTTCATAGTTTTCACGCATCTGCTGCCAAGCATTGGGATCTGACGGAATTCTTGCCTGAGCTGACTTCCGACGCTTATTCTCCAACTCAACGTTCTGTACAAAGTTCATGTGCACAACATATTCTCAAATACAAATATGGTGCATGACTAAATGAGACATAAGAGAGGCTGGTGAGGAGGGATCAGAGGGAGGGGGAGATTGCAATGCGCCTTATGTTTGATAACAGGCAGAAGACTTATATTTTTAGAAGAGGAAAATGAGATACCTTTTCATAGAGACGTTGTGCACGCTCCCGTGATGAAGGAGCAGACATTTTATCCATCTGTACAATCATCATCCATCAAATACACTCTTCTAAAATCAAATTGGAATCACCTGCAGAGAGCGAGAAGAACAACTGACCACATAGAGAATCTAAAACGAAAAAAAAAAGGAAAAGAAAAGAAAAGAAAGATAAGAAATTGGAACAACCAAAATACGTAGACAAGAAATTTAATGAATAAATATTTGTGCAAAATAAATATCACAAAGGAAACTTGAACAATAACTAAATGCAAATGTTTCAACCGCAGACCCACCAACTCGATCATAGAAAATGGGATCCACCTTGGTCAACATCATTGATTACTAGACAAATGTTACACCTTATTTTGATCATGTTTAAACAGAAAATTTAAAGATGTATGCACAATAAAATAATCTCATACACGAATAGAAAATCAGGTGAGGTGACACAAGCATAAAGCTAGATGATTAGGCTAAATTTAAATAAGAATAATAACAATATTTACCCTAAGCTTAAAGGACTACGTCTTGATACGCTTTCCCTCAAGTTTGCGCCAAGAAAGTCATTTTGTTTCTTAAAAGAAGAGATCAAACAACTGCACAATCTTTCAAATTCACACCCTAAAAAAAAAAAGAAGGCACGAATCGCAATGCACGCACTTCAAAGGTCAAACTGTCATGACTAATGTTGCAGATATAGCAATATCAACATGATAAAAAAATGATGAAAGAAATAATCCAAAGAGAGGCAAAAATAAAAATAAAATAAAATAAAGAATACCACGATGCGAATACTAATTTTCGAGTTCATTAAACCAAACGTCATTACTCATGATTTCTCAAAAAACCACTAACAAGAACTTTAAGGAGGGGGAACCCAAGTCAACAGCTCGATTTCGACCTATTCCCAATTCTTAAAGTCAAAAGACAAAGAAAAGAAAATCGATTCAAATTCTATTTCCCTTTAAATTCCCTAATCTCCTCATCAACCAAACCAGATAATTGACATCCGAACAAGAAAAAAAGAATCCAGTTTTCAAAATCAAATTAAAAAGAAGGTAAAGGAAGACAATAAAGGGAAACTGTCATCCGATCCGGTAAATTACATCAAACAGTTACCAAATATAAATTTCCCACTAAAGAAAGGAAAAAGAAAAAGAAATAAAAAAATTAAGGAAATCAAACTAAAAGAAAAAAGAACAGAAAGGGTACCAGTTGAAACAGATCTATAGAGATTGCATCTCGTAGATCAAAGCATCGGAGGTGAATTCGAGAGACAAAGAAAGAGAGAGATTTCGGTTAGGGTTTGTATGTTTGGTGGAGAAAAAGAGATGAAAGAGACGAGATTAGAAGAGAAGAGAGAGAACGGCATTTGGTCGAAGTCACAAATTCAAGCATTTTCCTTCCTCTTCCATCTTCCTCGTACTTCTCTCAAGCTGGTATCCTTAAACGTCGTCGTTTGTCCCCTACTTTAGTACAGTTTCTTTTTAAAAATAATATAATAACAATCGGTCTAAATTTGACCTATTTATTTTAATAAATTATTTTCTTAAACCTTTCCATTTTTTCAGAAAATTATTGGACTTTATAATATAAAAAAACTTAATATCCTATTAAAAGCTCGTTAATTAATTTTTTAATTTAAAAAATATTAAAACCTATTTAATATCTTCAAAAATTAATTAATTTCACAATTAATTTTAATAATTAAATATTTTATTATATCAAAACTTATTAACCGATTAATTTTACAAAATATACTAAAATATTATAATTTTTTTTAAAAAAATTGAGTAATTACTGATGCTGTATTAAGTCTTTTTTTTCTACAATATTTAGCATATAAATTTAATTAAATTAATAAATTAATTAAAATTTTAGAAATTTTAATAAAAAATTAATTAATAAATTTTCTCTGAAATAATAATTTTCATTTTCTTAAAAAAAGAAACGAAATTCACGCTCCATAAACCAAAGTTCATGTCTCCGGTTAATGATCGAAGCTTGTGGGTTGTGGCTTGTTTTTGGTTTTTAAAAAATTATTAATACACTCAAGGCATTAAATCTATATAGTAAAAGGTGAGTTTTATATTTACACATTCTAAATATAAATTTATAATTCCTTTTTTTATTTAATACCTAAAATTTTTAGGTTTTTTTCTAAAAATAGATTAATTATCCGTCCATTTTAAGTTAGGATCTGCTGGTTTACAAACTTATTTTACTTTACGCCTATTTGATGGTCAGGGATAAAACTCATCAAATTACGATCACATTCAGTAATTATTTTTAAAAGTAATTATTTTTAAAATGGTATTAAGTGTTTTTATTCAGTTAAAATATTAATATTTAATTATTAGAAAAGTATTTATAAAAATTTAATTTTTATAATATTTTATTACACTACTACCAGCAATTAAGAACTACTACAATTATTAGTTAGTATTGTCGTACAGTAGCGGTAGTCTACGGAGTTTTGATTGATTGATTTTTAATGATTGACACTAGATGATGATTTACTTCTTCCTTAATTTAATCATTATTTACTCATATAATTAAGAGTTATAAAATAATTTAATATATTTATAATTGAAATTATTTTTAAAATATAAAAAAATATTATTAAATATACATCATATTAGAAAAAATTTAGGTTATACATTCTATGTAAATTTTAATTACATATAAATATATATAATTTTATTAAAGTTATAAAAACATTTAAAACTAAAAATTCAGTTTCTCAATTCAATACGATTTTGAGACGATTTAGATTTGATTTTTAATAAAGAATAAGTACTGAATTAAAATATTAAATAAAAATTTAATTCGATATATATTAGTAAATTTTTTTTAGCATTCATACGGTTAAATATAATTTTTTTCAATTAAATTCAAGAATTGGCCTAAATTCCACCAACCTTTATTTTCTATTTATGGTTTGAGTTTAGGATTAATTTTAGATTATATATCTAAAGTTAAATTCGTATTTACTATTATTAATATTTGTAAAAAAATTTAACTATGATTCACTGAAACCCTAAGGTGTCACCTAAAACCGATTTGTGGTTGGGATTACTCTTTTGTAAGAGGACTTTTTTTTTTAGCATTTTTCAAAAATATGCTTCGCTGATGTAGAATTTTTTTTTTAAATAATTTTATTGCTTAAATTCATCCGTTATAATTGTTTGAATTTGAATATTGATAAAAGGCAACCTATTAAATGGAAATATTATTATTAAAAAAAAACACAAAATAAAATAAAACTGCAATACAACTATGAAAACTACAAAGCTTAAAAGAACTATCAAAAGTAGATAATAGTCGATAAAGTTTTTTTTTTGAAAGCAGTCGATAAAGTATTAAGTAAATAACGTGAGTGAACTATATGGAAGGATTTTCATCCGGTTATGGCCTCATTTGTTTTCTTTTACAAATTGAATTTGCTGAGCTAGTTGTACCAAGTGCATTTGCTGGTCTACAACGGCATCAGCCCCAACTAAATTCAACTCCCAGGCGCTACTTTTTCCTTAAGATGACGTAGATACTTGGCGATAATGGCATAAAATTTTCAATGAAGCATTCAATCTACCAGAAATCAAAATTTCAACACTTGAACAAGAGAAGGAAGATTTAGTAACATGAAGCTTGTCATGCTACCAACGACAAGAGTCACTAAACGCTAAAATGGTTCATTGCATACTATAATGATCAAATTATTTAGAAGGCAACAATGTATTTTGGTCCAGGCCCTCATATTCCAAGTGGCGCCGGTGAAAATAATGAGCTTCTAATGAACTCAAAACATAAGATTCCATATCAAATTGAATCACCAATGGGTATGCTCAAGGCAAAACCTAGTCAAAATGTCTGCATACATAGGTTCCATAAATAACTATAAACAGAGCAGCAGATTGTACAATATTGCTAATATTTGAAAAAAAAAATGCCAACAACATGCAAAAGCTGGTGTTGGGAAAGCAGTTATTTACATTATATGCATTTCCGACACAACCAACTGAGATTCAGACATCCTAAATTTCCAACATCGCCATGATCCTTCTTCACTTTTAAGCCTAAGCATTGGTAATCTCAACATAGATGTTCTGGGCCGAAATCCACAGGCTGTAATTCCATGTTAGGATAATCACTAATATTGTTACTCGCCACATGCTGTAATTATGTTCATATTTTCTATTAATGCTGACCTCTCTATTTCACATCGCTTAGCCACCCAAAACTGAGGAAAGAGTGTCCTGACTGTAACTTCACAAGATGTATCCTGTATGGTATCAAGACATTCCTAAGACCTAACAGGATTAGAGAAAAAACCATTAAAAGATTCAGTAAAAGTTTAAACATTGTCAAAAGCCATATTTACAGATGGTAATTCAATAATCTTTCTCATCATAATGTAATGAAAAGCAAAACTGTGAAGCTAGGCATACCTGTGATGCACATTGTCTTATAAATCTGAGCAATATGGATATTTCCTTTAGTAGCCATATTTGGTTTCTCTAAGCATGCAAGAAATTGTAAGTCTGCCTTCAACAGTTCAGCTTGATCATGAGTGTCATAACCCATATCATGACAGTAGCAGCAGTAGTCCAGCCAATCAATTGGTCTCTTATCCCAAAGGAGAGAACCCTTGTCTTTTCCACTTGACCAGTTAGGTCCACAATAATGCCCATAGCGTGGAAACAGCTGAGAAAGATAGCCTCTTGGACCAGTGTGCCACGGAACCTTGGACACATATGGCCTAAAGTGCAAGGAATTAGCACCAGCACCACCATATTCAACAAACCCATGAGATTGGGCACGCCTTCTTAACCCTTTGTTTATAGTGGTCGGGGTTGGAATTTTATCTTTAGCATTGATAGCCCAAGGCAAAAATGAACGCAAGGACCAGCCCCACAGCTTGATATCAAAATGAGCTTTTTGTTTCGATTTTTCTAAGGTAGTGCCCATAGCTACAACATCATCTGCAGGTTTAAGCTTGCTCCCCAAATCCTTATAAGAATGCATATGAGACAAAACTTTCATGCATATGGTGTGTGACACAGACACCTGAAATTCTTTGTTAACAAACACAAGGTATGAAAGAAGAATTTTCAGCCACCACAAAATTGCTCATCGAACAAAACTGTCATGCATAAACGACGAATAATATCAAAAAGTGATGATGCATACACTCCACGATATGTTTTAATGATAGAAAACAAAATCTTCGGCACAAATCTTCATCAAGCAAAATCTACAGTTAGGAATGGAAGAATTTACCATCAGAATGAGATTAATAAATCAAACTCCTACATGCCGTACATGGGTGGGAAAACAATCGAATAAAAAATTTTCACGATCCAAGGAAGGCGAACATCCTGAATTTTATGATAATGAAACACCTTAACATGATCTATAATCCTAAAATATTATTTTCCTTGTATTTATTCTCAAATTTCACAAAAGATCAACCACAGAGGAAAATGCAGAATCATAAAAAATTTCTTCGTGCGTTAATATAGAAAAACCCATGTGATTCCAATTTGCAGTTCGGTTTCTGCTCAAAAGACTTGTTCCTAATAATTATTATCAAGAAAGCCTAGATGGCTAACTCAAAGAGGGAGATAAATATTTTCCTCAGAAACCAAACAGAGACATTGGTAATAATAATGAAAAAACTTACAGGATCTAATTCGGGAATTATGCGAAACTGTATTAAGGAAGAGACAAAAAGCGTAGGCGCAGTGGTCATAAGAGAAAACGATTCGAGAGAAATGTGAAACGTTTTCCCTCTTAGGTCTCTGTGTGAAGGAACGCATCCTTGTCCTTTGCGGGAGGGAAAGATATGATGTAGGATTGACGACGTGGCATTTCTTTAATTTTCGTTTTTTGTAAATATGGGTCGACTTGCTGAGGTCCAAAAGAGACGTTTGGCATTGATTTTGGATTAAAAAGCACCTTTTAGAAATAAATAATTTTAAAATTAAATTTTAATATTTTTAATTATTTTTTTTTAAAAAAATTCAACAAATAATAAATGAAACAACAAACATTCTTTTTTTTTAGTAAAAAAAATATTCTTATTTAAGAAAAGATAAAAGGAGTGTTTTTATTAGAGACATTTTTCTAAAGGTAAAAAGTTTATAGATTAAAATTGAGTCCAGGCCAGGATCTTAAAAGAGGAAACAAAAGGGCATACACAGAGAAGCCTTCCATGGCCCTACAAAATAGGGTCCAAGCCCACAAAGTAAGCAAATCCGTTGCTAGCTCATAGAGAAATAAGCAACAACCCTTCTCTCCTTGTATCTCGTAAGGCACCATTTGCACCATTTCTGGGAGGCAAAACATATGACCCACCGGTGCTCAAGACAACAAAACCCATCAACCGGGAAGCAAAGGAGCTTCCCTTGCCGGACGGAGGAAAAATGAAAGATTCGGGCTAAAATAAAACACAAAAAGACATTTAAATGGATCAAAGTATACAGTTAATAAGTAAAATTAACCTATAAACTAATAAAATAAATTACTATATAAAAAAAAATACTATGCAAATTTTTTTAGTATGCCAGAGTTGCATTAATCAAGATTTACAGGGAAAATTATAATAAAGGAGTCCTTAACATAGCTTAGAAAAAAAAAGGGCCTAATGCAACTTAACAAAATAAAGCCATGTCAACTCCTTCCATATATTCACCATGCTACAACCACAACCTCCTGTTTTGAGGAGGCTGCCTGCTACTGCCTCCAGGAGCTAATTGCCCCTAATAAACTTTCTGAGGCACAGAAATTATGCATTATGAGATTAGCGGGCAAAAGAAAAGGTGAAGTCTTGATAAAACACTTTACCGAAGCATAATTCTAGGAGAAGATTATAAAAAGCACACCAAATTAGAGATGAGATCAGGTTTCAGAACGGTAATAGTTGAGACTTAAAACTCTCGACGTCTCTGATTCTCTCTCTCCCCTCTCCATTTGTTGTCTATAAGAGAGCCAGAGAAGGGAAATTACACACTTCTATTCAATTTTTTTGCTTTATTTATTTCCATAAAAAAAATGTTTGATATCCTTCTGTTTTTAGCTTTCTGTGGTTGTTGTCCAACGGTTAATTTATATATAAACATGTTTATTCATTTTTTGTTGATGTATTGAATAGAAAAGTTGCAAAAACCACAAAGTGAGAAATTATTTTACTCGTTTGTTTTTTCAAATTAATCAGGGAGGGAGATTTTCATGGGCTTGTACAGTGCTCTTCTCAATGCCATCTACAATAACCTCAAAATTTTTACATATTCTAAAATTTTGCTTCAGACATTGAGTCATTTACTCTTCAAAACAAGTTTCTAGCCTTATATATACTAAAAGAATATTATAAGAGAGATTAAGATATTAATATACATAATTGAACCAACTCGACTTTTAATCGTTTATTTACTTTAATTTTTACAGGTTGGGAGGCTATATAGACATTCAAATTAACGAATATTATCCTATTTTTGTAAAAATCAGCTGCTTATTTGAACTGCCAGTTTGTATCGCGTCCTATAAAAAATTACGATAATTTTAAATTGTATATAATAGTTACCGCAAAACTATTAAATAATTTAAATTAATAATTTTAAGTTAAGTGAAAAATGAGTTCAAAAATTATTTAAATTATTCAAACTGTTTCAATTTTCCTCTGACTTATTGACGATAAAAGTCTCGGCTCACAGCCTAGTGAATCCCATAATCAATTTGAATAGATTTAGTATAACACATCGTATTAATATCAGTAGCAGGTTCCGTAATATCATAGCTCCCAAGTCCAATAAGATAATTGGAATCCGATAATATTATTCCACTATTGAGCAGCAAGATCACTGCAGAAACCCATGACCAAACACGAAAGCCAAACCTAAGATCACTATTCCATTTTCACAAAGAATTTCGGTCTAAAAACTTGTGAGTCACGATGAAATATCTAATATACTTTTAATTACAAATTTGTCTCAGAGCTCCGAAACACTTTTGTAAATGCCAAAACATTTATCGTTGTTGAGATACTTTCACAATGATCACAACAATCATTTTGAGATGAGAGAAAAATATAAATTTATTCCGAAATTCCGATTACAAGTAAAATCTAAAGTTACAGTTGTGATGTCCATAGGAAATTCATTTGCAATTATAAAATATTTTAAAATTTAAATATTAAACGACAAGATATTTTTGAATATTTAATTTGATTGAGTTTTATTAAGTGATATAATTTCTTTTGTAATGAAGTTATTAATCCAAACGTTTTGATAAATTTATAATTATATTATAAAATTTTAATTTTAGATAATTAAATTAAATTTTTAACATTTATCATAATTTTATTAATGACTCAAATTATGTTATCAAAATTTAAAAATATCACTTGTCATCGCGTATGTTTTTTAAATTATTTTTCATTAATTATATTTTTAGGTTTTTAAATGAAATAATTTAAATTTTTTTATAATTTTATATTTATATTCTAATTTTTTTATTTTTTGACAAAATAAACTAAATATTTTTTATAAATTTATATTTATATTCTAATATTTAAATATTGAAAAGCGATAATATAATTATTAAAATTCATGAAAAATAAGCTATTATATTTTTTACCAAAATATCTGAAAAAGTTTTTATTTGTAATTTTAAGTAAAAAGAAATGATAAAATCTAAATAAATAAATAATAAAGAAAAAAAATAATAAATAAAGAAAATTAATTTAAAAAATAAAACAGCTATTCATGTCTTGTCAAGTATCTTATTTTTTAAATTAATATCTCTTACCTATTATTTTAATTTTTATTATCATTCGTTTAATCTTTTAGATTTTATTCTATTAAAATGGTAAAAAAAAAATTACTAATTACTTTAATTTTTTCTTTTTGTACTTTACTTAAGGATGTGATAGATGAATGTATGGCTATTTTGATAATAGTTTGTTTTTATAATTATTTAATATTAAAAAATTAAAATATAAATGAAATTTTTTAAAAAATTGAAGTTATTTTATTTAATAAATAAAAATTTTGAGATGTTTGTATTATTTTAGCTGATAAATAAAAAATATAAAGTAAAAACAATGAAAATAGTAATAGTGTCAAATTTTAAAGTTCTGTTTTAATATAAGGCTAATTTGATCAAAATATTTAAATTATTTGAATTGATCGATCAAATTTAAATGATAAATCATAGTTATTGTTCATTAACTCATCGCTCTGATAAACCCTAAACCTTGTCAATTTAATCCAATTTTATTGTTATAAGGGAATTGCCACAACACTATATCTTATCCCCCCCACCCACCCCAAATTTCTCAGTACTCGATAGAAAATGATCAAAAGATCACTTTCCATTTCATACGCCAACTATTGTTTCCCGTTTCGATGCGACAGGAGGCTCTTCTCTTGGTCTCCGTCCCTCTCTTTGCATTCTGATGTAGAAGTTCAATTGAGAGTTCTTTGTGAGGCACCCAGTTCTCAGTTCACTGAAGCTGTTTCTTTCTTTCACCGAGCAATAGATTCCAGCGACTTGCCTTCTCAGTCCGCCTGTAATTATCTTTTAGAGTCCCTGGTAAAATCTAAAAACTATGAATTGGCCTTTTCTGTTTATAGCAAGATGACCCACGCGGGTATTTTGCCTAGTTTTGTATCTTTGAGTCGTATAATTGATTGTTTTGTGCATACCCATGAGATCAAGTTTGCTTTTGGAGTATTAGGTTTGATACTAAAGCGTGGTTTTGTTGTTAGCTCCTATGTTATGAATCTGATGTTAAAGGGATTGTGTAGAAATGGTGAAGTTTGTAAGGCTTTGGATTTATTTAGCGAGATGAAAAGGAGTCATGTTTTGCCGGACATTGTTAGTTATAGTACGATTATGAAGGGACTCTGCAGGGAGAAGCGTTTGGAAAATGCTTTAGAATTGTTAGTTGAGATGGAGGGAACAAATTTTGAACCAGACGTAGTTACATACTCTACTTTGATGGATGGTCTTTGCAAGGATGGCAGAGTAGGACAGGCTGTGGATTTGTTAGAGAAGATGAAAAGAAAGGGATTGGAGGCTAATGTTATTGTCTATGGTGTGCTTGTGGATGGCTATTGTAAGATTGGGCAGTGGAAAGAAGCTACTGCTATGTTAAATACAATGATGGAAAGTGGGATTCGCCCTGATGTTTGTATTTATACTAGTTTGATTTCTGGACTTTGCAAAGATGGAAAGACTACTAAGGCTATGGACTTGTTTAAATTGATGCTGGAAAAGGGTGAAGAGCCTAGTGTTGTAACATATAATGTTCTAATAAGTGGACTATGCAAGGAAGGTCTTGTTGGTGATGCTCTTAAAATCTTTGAAACGATGTTGGAGAAGGGGAAGAAACCGGATGTGGTTTCTTATAATACCTTACTGATGGGACTTTGCAATACTGGTAAGGTTGATGAGGCAATGAAACTTTTTAGTGCAGTCTTGAAGGATGGAAAATATATCGAGCCAGATGTGATTACATTTAATTGTCTAATTCAAGGGCTGTGCAAGGAAGATCAGCTTGATGAGGCTGCTGAGATCTATCGTATCATGATTGAGAGGGGGACCTCTGGTAATTTGATAACTTATAATATTTTGATAGGGGAATATATAAAAGCAGGACAAATTGACGAGGCTATGCAACTATGGAAACACATACTTGAGTTGGGATTTGTTCCAAACTCAATTACCTACAGCACCCTGATTTCTGGATTTTGTAAAATGGGCATGCTTAATGTTGCAAAAGGACTTTTGACTAAAATGAGAGCTTCTGGGCTTAGACCTACACTGTCTGATTACAATATGTTGATGGCATGCTTGTGCAAGGAGAGCAGCTTGGAGCAAGCAAGGATGTTGTTTCAAGAAATGAGGAACTCAAACTATGAATTAGATATCATCGCTTTCAATACGTTGATTGATGGAACTATGAAATCAGGGGATATTCAATCTGCCAAAGAATTACTGATGGAGATGCTTCAAATGGGTTTGACTCCTGATGCATTTACCTACTCCATAATAATAAATAGGTTTTCGAAACTCGGACAACTGGAACAGGCTAAAGTATATTTTGATAGAATGATTTCCTCTGGCTTTAAGCCAAGTATCCATGTCTATGATTCATTACTTAAAGGTTTTGGTGCACTAGGTGAAATGAAAGAGGTTATAAATTTGCTTCGACAAATGGCAGATGAGAAAGTTGTTATTGACTCAACGACGACACATACCATCTTGAATTGTCTGTGCTATAGTTCACAGGGTGCTGATATAGTGAAGCTTTTGCCAAATTTTGCCCCAGAAATACCAGAAGGGACAAGCATCTCTTGCGATGAGTTGTTGATGAAAATACAAGAATGTAGCCCAGAATTTCAAGTATGCCCTACTTAATATTTTCCCATCTGCAGAACAATTTTCTTGGGCAACAACATATCCCCCATGGTTCTCCCTAAGGTAAATCCGATATTATTTTGAGTTTTAAGTTAATTTTTACCCCCCTATCGCTTTTGGCCTTCAATTTTCTTTACCTCATCCATATAAGTTTCTCTGCAATTTGGGCTTGCCTATAAATGTTTCCATATAATTGTGGCGGAGTCTTATTAGTTTGTTTTAGTTCACTTGGATCTTATTTGTTTTGCTGCATTAGGCTTAGGAAGTTCAGCATTGTAGGAAGTAGGTGAGAGAATTGTGTTTTGTAAAATGGCAAAGCTATTTAACTTTCCTGAATTGGCAAGGTTGTCCAATTGTTTGAAAATACAAATGTATGGATTACCCTATTATCATGCCTAATAGTGTTTAATAAGATTGTTTAATTGACAAGCTCCTTGTAACAACTTGTGAAGCAACAGTCGTGATATATCTTCTGGTGGAGTTGGGATTCTTCTGGATTGGCAATCTACACTGCCCCTTCCTCAACCACTCTTACCCATGCCAACCATCGCTTCCCATCAGAATTCCTTATATTACTTTGCTTGTGTCTGAGTTGTCCTCTCCGCTCTTTAAACATCCTCAGAATTGAACCAATCCTCAATATTCCCAACAGTTGAATCTGTAACTTGCTTGGCAGTGGCTCGCAACTAATGCAGTGTCTCATACACCTTTTCTTCCATATTGACATCAAGAACGAGTTCTAAGAGAGCAGAAAGCTCAGGCTCTTCAGTTTTGTGCCTTTTCTATTTTAATGGGGAGGCGATGGTAAGTAAAATAGAATTTTATCTTCAGTGATACTGAGGAAGGGTCCAGAGAGATTACTTTCAAAAACTTGGATAAGGTGAACCATCTTCATTCAATGTTAAAGAAACCTAAACTATAGGACTAGTTGCAAGTATAATTACCTATTTACCTTATCTTTGTAATGTTTTGAATATTTTTTCAAATCTAGTGATTGAATTAGATTATCTAATTATTCATTTTCGGGATAGTTGTAAAATTATTCAACGTACAGATATGAACTGTATAATATAGGGCATCATTGATGATAGGGATGATTCTACTGGGTGTACTTTTTCTGTTGGAGGGGAAGGGAGAAGAACTGAATTCTTGATGAACTGTCATTCAGTGGTGTTTTATGGTATAATTGGGAAAAAGCAACAGCCTTCTCTAATTGCGTCTTTTTCTTGGTGTAGATTGGCTAAAGGAGATTGGATTTTGGATTGGTATCATATTGATGGGATTAGATTCTGTCCATCTTAACGCTGGGTCAGTGTAGCAATATCCTGGGCTCTTTGTGATGATCATATCAAGTTAACTGTCTTTCAAAGAAAGGCAAACAATTCCCTTTGCCTGATAAGTGGAGTTCAGATGCATCTGAATGACTATAGAAGACACAACAATTGTGGCAGCCAAAGTAGAAATGCTTGGAAGTGAAGAGGGAGATTCAAGATCAATGCCATAATTCATAAGCAGCTATTCCAATGGAGAGGAAGGTCAAGATTGTTTTTAAGAGATTCAAACAGCTATATGCAATGCAATAGCATCAACTAAAGCTTATACTCAGTGAGGCAAAACCTTTTAGGCTTTTGTAGCTCATAGTAAGCTTAACGAAGCAGCTTGCGTGTAGATGCTGGATATTATTCTGAAATGGATAGAACAAAAGCGGCATATTATTTGTCAAACCGCCATCTGAAGCAGTCTTATTTTGGTTGCATCTCCCAGAAATTTAGATAATATATTATCTCTGTTCTTTCCCTATGCATTTGGCAGAAAGTTAAGCTGGTTGAGCATCATCTAGTCATTGTAAATGTCTGGATTTTGAATATAAACAAAGGAAGGAATGTGTTTTTTAGTATGTACCTAGATGATATCTATACTTCGCTTTTAATTCAGTTGATAGTAATGGGAAAATAATAAGCTTCTTGTTGAAGTGGCACATAAAAATAAGCTAATATATAGTGGAGCTCTTACTTAAATAGCCATCATGTTCCTCATCATGAAAACAATATTTGAGAAAGTTTTGTGTGGGCTCATCTTCAAAGGAAGAGAATCCTTCAAAATTAGGCGCATGCCGTTGTTTGCGCTAAGCACTCTGTATTCTTTTGTAAAAGGTGAATGAACAGTTGGCTGTCTATGCATATTTTATAAGTTGTGGGCTGATCGCTAATTTCTATTCAATATCGATGTGGGACTTGAAAGCGGTTCTGTGATTTATTTGTTGGATTTGTTACATGAGATTTGTTTGATTTGTTAATAGTAATAAAGAAAGAAAAAAAATAAAAAAATAATTAATCGTTTGGATCGTATATCAACCTTCAATCTCTGAAAAAAGAGAAGATTCTGATAAATAGGGTAATTTTCTCTAAAATCATGTATTTTTATTTTAATTATTTAATTTTAATTTATTTTTAATTTTTTTTTTAAATTTTTATTAAACTTCTTTTTATTAATAATTGTAGGTTTCAGATCAACATGAATTAAAAAACTCTGTTTATTATTTATTTTATATTTTTATTTCTATTTATCTACAAGGAAAAAGAGAGTGAAAAAAGAAAAAAAAATAAAAAAATGGATGATAAAAGGAAGAGAAAAATACATTTTTTATTTATATTAACTTAAAAATAGATAAAAAGAAATTTAATGAAAATAAATTAAAATTTAAAGAATTAAAAAAAAACTGTGCTTTAAAAAAAAAAACCGATTAATACATTAAAAATTAGGTGATTTCAGATAAAAATTATCCAGGCAAATATCCGTGCCTTATAGCCCTGTGTTTATCAAACTCGCCATCGCTTTTGCTTTACCATTTACCTACTCTGAACAACCCTATATCAGAAAATTTTTACCCAACTTTGCATCTGATAATTAAATTTCTTAGCTGTTATTAAGCTGATAATAAGTTTCAGAAAAAGGAAAAGTAATGTTAGCTTTGCTATTAGCAAATGGGATATCTATGAAAGAGAATATCAGAAGTTTATACAAGCATAAAAATTATTTAACAAAAAAAAAAAAAAAAACGGAGACACCATGGAGTTAATATTTACTTTTCATCCATAGTATAAATTCTAAAATTAAAATATTGTTCTACTCACACGCTAACTAATTTTTCTTAATATTTATGATGATAAGGAGAAAAATTAAACTGAAAAATGTTTTGTTAAAAATTTTTAAAATGTTATGTGAGTTGTAAAGTAAATAAATGTACATAAATAAATATTTTGTTAAATTATAATTTTTATTTGATAATTATTTTTTTTAAAGTGAAAATCAGAAATTGAAGAATAAAACTTGATTTAAATGGTATTTGATAATTATTATTAGAGTTGAAAATTTTAAGTTTAAATATATTAAAAAAGTATTAAAAGGTGATTTTAGAATTACATTTAATGTATTTTGGGTATAAAAAATAATAAATTATAAAATAATTTTTTTAATATAAATTTAACTTGTTAAAAAAAAAAAGAAAAGGTATTTTTCACGCTAAACCTCGGTAACCAGCAGGGCTTTTGGCTTAAAAGCACAGCAAGCTATCGATGCCCGTTTACTCACTTCCACTGGAGTAAAAGCAGAAAAATGGGGCTCTGGGATTACATTTCTTCAACAGCCAATTCAGTGAATCAAAATGCCATAAAGCCTCTCAACAACTTCGGCTTCACCTCTTTTTCTTACGCCTCTGATGCTTTTACCAAGGTCAGGAGCGCCGCAGTTCAAAACCTAAGCCACAGCCTGCACGACCACGATACTCGATCTAAGATGGGCCAATTTGCCACCAACTTCGCAAAGAACACTGCTCTTTTGGCCTGTCGCGAAGGTCTCAAAATTTTTCCTGGTAAGCATGCATGTAATGCAAATTGTTTTTTGACTTTGACCTAGTTGATGATCTTTTTGATTTTTAAATATTTGATCTGCAATTTCTGCAAAGATGCTGTAACTAGGGATGTTTGATATTTGTTAAGATTCTCTGTATTTTATTTGTTTGTATTTGTAGGATTTATTTGTAATTTTGCTTTCTTCTTTTTGTTGCTGTTTGGTATGTTTATAAACTTACAGGGACTGTTTAGTTTTTTGTCTTCAGCCCTGTATAAAGGACTTTCAACAGTTACAAACCAAGGAGAAGTTAGGTTTCATAGAAGGAACCATTTTTTAGAAGGTACAATACTTTACTTTATGGTCATCTTGGATATTGATTTCAATATCCAAAGATCTAGTAGATGGCTTCATCTACACTGCTTTGGCTCGTGACCCTTGGCTTAAAATCACCGAAAGATTCGGAAAATGTAATAGGCATATATCAATTACATAGGAAAATCTCTTTGATTGTGCAAGATAATGTCTTTATTGTAGTCTATTTTACAAGACTCAAGGGACTATGAGACGTGCTAGGGTCTATGGGAACCTATTTCCTTGCATGGTGCATCAAAGGCTATTGATGAGATTAACTATAGGAACAAACTTAAGGCTATTGATGAGATTAACTATAGAAGCAAACTTAAGGCTATTGATGAGATTAACAATAGAAACAAATTTATACAAATTTATGCAGTTTCTCATGGGTCTAAACGATGCTTATGGCCCTGTAAGGGATCAAGTCTTTGGAATGGACTCCTTGCCTTCAGTTAACAAGGCCTATTTAATGGTACTCAAATTTGAGTCCCAAAAGGAAGTTTTAAGAAACATAAGCAGTAGCATGGATTCTCTAGTCCTGTTTAATAAAGCACAAGGACAATTTCAAGAGAAACAAAAGAAGCTTGAGTCCAAGAAAGAACATTGCTCCTACTATGACATGGATGGCCTGATAGGGTACCCTGAGTGGTATTAGCCTAAAAATAAGGCTGGAGGATAGTGTTTTAGACAAGATAGAAACACAAGGAATAGAGTCAAAGATAGTGGCAGCCGTTGAAGATAGAGTTACAATCCTCTTGAAACATCATATGCCACTATGAAGATTGATGAGTTGAGTGCCATGCTCAATTCACTCCAATAGGGAGGTTACGAAGTTAACCAAAGGTAAGCAGTCCTTACAGCTAGTACCAAAGTATCAAATTGCTATCCTGGCAGTGCTTCTCATCCTAGCTACATGGACTTTACAGGTACTTTTAAATTGAAAACTATTTGTTATGCATCTATTTGTGATAATGTTGGTTGGATACTAGACACTGGAGTTACTGACCTCGTCATCTAATAAATCTTTGTTTAAATCAGTGCAATTACTTGATAAAACTGTCTTTGTACATCTCCCTAATGGACCTTCCCTTAAGGTCACCCATAGAGGAACAATTACTATATCTAATCGCATTCAATTTGACAATGTTCTCTTTATACCAAAATTTAATTACAATATTATCTCAGTTAGTAAGTTAATCTATATACCTCTTCTCTAAATCTGATCTTTTGCTCCAATTGTTATATAATACGGGACTCTCTTATTAAGAGAGTGGTCCTTGTAGAAAGGAAGAAGCATGTCTATACAAACTGAATCAATTAAGCTTTTTGTCTTCTGAAATTGAAAATTGCTTAATTTAAGCAGTTCAATTGATGCCTGCTGATTTACATTCATTTGTAAATACCATGCTTTCTAAGACTCCCATTAATAAAGAAAGCCTTTCTGATATATCTAATGTCTAGATGCATGTTGTTGATGTGATTGATTTGCATGATAGATTAGGACATGCTTCCTTTAGTAAACTCAAACATATAACATATCAAAGGATCCAATTCACCGGAAACAGTGACTTCGAATGCTATATTTGTCCTCAGGCCAAACAAACAAGGTTGCCATTTCCCCTTAGCATCACAATTGCTAAAAGGCCCTTTATATTTGTAGGACTTGTTTGTAATTTTGCTTTCTTCTTTTTATCCTCGTTTGGTATGTTTATAAACTTATAGGGACTGTTTAGTTTTTTGTCCTATAGGGCTTCTCGACTGTTGTACTGACTAACTTTTTCATTTTGTCTTGAGATAATAAAATTATCAGGCGATATTTTTCTCGGTGCTTCTTTTCATTTTCAATTTCTTTTTTAATCAGACAATCTTTGGTCCTTGATTAATTTGTCAGGTGGAGGTCCATTTGTGGATATTATCACACGATCAATGCCTGAATACAAGACGATAAAGAATCATAAAAAGGAAGAGATAATGGAATTGAAGTCGGAAGTAGAAGATCAAAAGGAAAAGATAAAGAAATTGCAAGCTTTAGTGGACAAAATGGGGAAATAACTCAGCAGTTTTAAAAGAGAGTTTAATCAGGCAGATATGCAGCATGAGCTGGATACAAATGTAGAATAAGCAGGTAAAAACTGAGTTGCTGCAGTAGCAAGAATCAGAACTTTAATGAATGGCAATATATATTTATCCATCTTTCATGTTTTGTGTGCTTCAAATAATTCTTGAAAGCCAGTCATTTTTTATATTTTTATTAAGATTTTTATATATAAATTTATTAATAAATTTTATTTTTTAAATTAAAATTAAAAAATAAAAAATAAATTATTTTATTAAAAAATATTTTCACTTTTTAAATACAAATTATTTTTCATAAATAAACGAAATCTAAAATTTATCGATTTATAGTTTGAAAGAAAATTTTATGGTGCTATTATTTAAAAATTAGTATGTTAAAAGTGAATAATTAAGATTTTCTTAATAAGCTTTATTAAGGAATGAAAACAAAAAGGCAATACTTATTATTTTCCCTTATTATCTTCTCTCCATTTTATTGAATATGTTAAAAAAAAATAAATTAGGCAAAGAAATGAAATAATAATTCAAAATTGAGGTTTGATATATAAAAATATGATTGACTGCACAATGCTCTGTACATTTTTTTTGGATATTTTAAATTTTTGTAATTTGCTGTTTTTTTTTTTAGTTTTTATATTGATTTTTATACCAGTTTAAAAAAAAATTATTAAAAAAATAGATTGAATTTTTTAAATTTATCTTGTTAAAATATATATTTATAAAAAAAAAAAAAATATCTTATTAATAAGACAATCAAAATTTAAAAAGTAAATTAAAAAAATGCAAGTGAACATCCAGGTTACTCATTAAAAAGTTAAAAAAGTTTAACACTGAGAAAAGAAATAAAAAATTATATATAAACAAATATAAAAAAGCGTTGGAACTTGAACCGCTTGACCCGAAATGACGTGGCCCACTAGCAAAATCCCAATTTATTGAGCCTTTGAATACGATGGCGTAGAAAACTCCACAGTGAGCGGTTTTCCCTATTATACTTAGGGGTTTGGTAACCTGATTAAAAAAATTAAAAAATATTTTTTTATTAAAAATGTATCTTTCTTTAAATAAATTAGCCTATTTTTCAAATTTTATTATGCCTTATTTCAAAAATAAATTTTATAAAATTTATGGATTTTAAAAATTTTAAAATAATGAAATTATATGAGTAAAAAATATATAAAATGTTATATAATTTTTATTTTTAATTTATATCAAATATTTTTTTAAAAAAATTGTATATGAAAAACAAATAGATTTAAAAGTTTATGGAAGGTGTAGTAATAATTTGAGAGTATTACTATGAGATTTTTAAAATTTTCAAATTAATTGATTTATTTTTATTTCAAAAACATGTCTCATTTTGTAAGATGGAATTTTTTTTTTATTTTTCGTTAAAATAAAATTATTAGTTAATTTATTTTTTTAATTTTAATTAAAAAATTAAATAATATAAATGTTTAAAATTATAAAAATTAAATAATAAATATATTTAAAATTATAAAGATTAAACTGTATAAATATTCAAAATGATGATGAACATGTTTTTTTCAACTAAATAATTAAAAAATTAAATTTTATAAAATATAAAAATATTTTAATTAAATAACTTTAAAATAAAAATAAATTAATCAATTTTTTAAAGATGAGAGATTTAATAGTAATTTATCATAACAATTCTAAGTGAGCAGGAAAACCCAATATGGCCCGGGGAACTAGGACTCCAGATTAGAAATTTGTGATTGCTTAAACGACATCGTTTATATTGGAGAACCTTCTACTCTCTCTGCGCTCCCGCCACCGCCATTCACTACCTCACCGATCATCAACTTCTCTGCCGTTATATCACCGAAATCGTTCTTTCTATCTCCTTTACGGCAATTTCTCACCAGTATCCACCGGTCGAGTTCTCGCTTCTTTCCGCTAGTATTTTCCGGGAACAACACTCCATCGAATCCCAATGGAGAAACCACATAGTGAGACCCCGAAATCTCCTTTCCATTGTCCACTTCATCATAAATCGCATCTCAAAAGCAAAACCTATCATACTTTGGTGCAAATTCTATCCCAATGCCATAAACATCCTGAACTCTGTGAAATCCCCCCAATTGTCCCTCAGGAGCTACAGCCAGGTAATTTCGCTTTCTTTCTTTGATTTTTCTTTTTTTAGGTGCAATTATTTCTGAATGCTGATTTTTTTCTTCTTTTAATTACTAGATGTAGGTTGTTACGGTGTTGAATATAAGAGCAAAATTTTTGCTTTGATTTTTCTGCTTGGAGTTGCTAAGGGGAATCCCTCTCCAAAGCATCACCATCGCACTGGCAGCATACAAGTGTGTGAGATTAGTGCTTTCTGTTATTGCTTTATGTTAATTTCAATGTTGCTTTATTTTTTGGGTAGAATATAATCAGAGCAATGAGCCGGGAGAAGCATCTGAAAAAGATGTCTGCGAGCATATTGAGGTTTCCACTTTTTATGGTATGGATCCAAATAATTCCGCGACTCAAACTACTGTGTCGTGTAATGAGAATTTTGACCCTGCTGGCTTCCAAGAAGGTTTTTGTGACACAAAGGCAGTGATTGATGAGATAGAGAATATGATGAGAGTAGAAGAAGATGACAATCCATCTAAACAAAGGGACCTGCCAGTGGCTGTAATTGATGATACCGACGAAACTGGTTTACAAGGTAAAGGGTTTGGGCAGTTGCAACAATGGATAATGGATGAATTAGAGGATGTGATAAAAGGAAATAAAGAAGTTAGTTTTGACAACGTTTGTAATTTTGCAACCGCATCATTGAATGAGAGCCAGAATGGTGGTGTCATGGGTACATTTTCTAATAACGTAGAAAGACATTTGGATTTTCAACCAGATGTTCTGGAGGCATTTGGGAATGTTGATCAGCAACAAGTTGACAAAGCTCAATCAAGTCAAAATACCTTTAACACTATAGATTCATCTTTGGATAAAAGTATAACTTGCGGAGTTCCAAAATTAAGTGATAACCATGAAGAGAATAGTTCTTCACTGAGAAATAATCAATTGGAAGCCAGTCATGTGATGCAGCAAAAAGAGATGGAATCAGGGAAATCAGTTTATACTATTAATGCAGTGTGTTCTTCTGATCATATGATTGAAGATGGTGAAATGGAAGAAGGAGAAATTTCAGGTGAGATTCAGGTCTGTGGCAGCTTAGTTGATGTGTCTTCTGAAGAAGTAGTGCCACAAGAGCAGAAGCAACTTTCTGAAGATGTTGCAGATGGAAATAAGTTCCCTTCCAATGACAAGAAAGAAGCGAATAAAAAGGATTCTGGGTCCAGTTCTGTTACATTGGAGATGGTTGAAAATATGAGTGACACGAGAGGAGCGGAAACCAAATATATTAGAAATGAGATGGCCTATAAACGTAAATTTATTTATCGAGATGCTATATTAGTTGAAGCGCCAGATGGCTATAAGAAACAAAAGAAAGGTTGTGGAACTAAGGAGCTAAAGAAAGGCAGTGGAGTGAAGGGAGCAAATAAAGGTAAGGATTCAGCATCATGTGCCAGAAATGCAGATCAAATAGCAACTGGACGCCAAGAAAACACATGTAAAGATGAGGTATGGTTCTTCTTGCAATATATATGTATATATATTCATATGATTGTTTTGTTTGACTATGAGCGTATTTTAGTGACAGGCTATGTTGCTTTCATACTGAGACAATCCCCTTTATGCCATTTACCTGGCCATAGCCTATGAGGTTGTGTCTGGGTATGCTATTTCCATTTACTTGCAAAAATTATTCAGACTATTTACTGTTTGCATGGATTAAGTGATGACGCACCAAATTTTATTGGTGGCTCTCTTCCTGAGATTATTTCTACACATTTATATGCATGTGGGTGCATAAATGTTTGTCATAAACTCATGAAATGATGGGGGAGTTGAAAATCTTAGACTAATGGTATCATGATGAAATTATAAAGTTTTACTCCTAGCTTTAATCCATTGTTTTGTTTGTTATTGGTCAGCTACATCAAGATGCTGGTCTGGAGAATAAAAAAAAGCGAGGACCCCCTTCTGAGGAAAAGAAAGCAAAGAAAAAGGTTTCTGATGCTTCCTACCCTGTTTCCTGTTGCATTTGAATGGTTTCTTTGTCTCTATGTAGCCTACTGATTTTGAATACTCCATTTTTCTTCTTTAAGGTCAATTAGTTTCACTTTCTACCATTTAAACACCAAAGTCCTCATAGTAATCAGCCTGTTAAAATTTTATTCTATGCATTCTTAAAACTAAAGTGTCCTCATGCTAATTCTGAACATAGCAAATATTTAATATTTTATTGATTTAATATTTCTTTGCAGGAAAAAAGAAGAAAGAAACGAGCACAAAAGAATCGGGAGCTTGGTGTTAGGAGGCTGAAATTACGTCCAGTACATAATCCAAAACCTGTGGCATTGTGTCGCCATTACATTAGAGGGAGATGCCAGGAGGTGATTATTCTTGCTGTGCTCTAATTTCTTTGGTTCTCTTTAATCTCTTATTGATCTCTGAATTGCTTCAGTCACTTCAATGTCTGCTGCAAAGGGGCATTCTGTCATATAACCAAAAACCGCTAGGAGCTTAATTTTTATGGGCAACTTTGGAAATGGTTTCTTGATAAACTACACCACTTGTGCCTATCCTTAAAATGATGTTGAGCTCTGGTGATTGTTTGGCACTACCAGTGTGTGATATTTTACTTTCTTTAGCTTTCGTGGGATATGTATTGTTCTTATGTTGGCTTTTGCATTCTTAGATAGTCCACCTGACTCTAAATTTTAAAATGTTCTGTCAATTGCTTTTTATTGTAATTCCCCCTTAACTATAAATTATAATCTACAAAATTCTTGACTATATGGAATAATGACAAAAAAGACCCTCTTGACTCTTCATTTCAAAGTAACCTTTTTCCCTTGCGGGTTTTACTTTTCTGCCCTGTTTTCGGATGAATTACCTTATGCCCAAATATAAGGCAATCCTTCTATTATACTTTCCTCCTTTCTTGATGTCAACCAAACAAGGGAAATTTCTATGTACTCCGTGCTCCTAACTGGATTTTCTACCAACAAAACTCATCCTTTCTTTTAATGGATTTCCTATCAGTAATTTAGGTGGAACATCCTTAAGAGGGCTTTCTAATGGACCTTGACTTCCACTCTTAAGTGCTCAGAACCACTGCTCTTTTTTTTTTTTTTGAGATTGTTACATTGTTTTGGTTAATGATGATTATAATCTACTTTCGTCCGATTTACTTATTTAGCCTGGTATTCATTGTTATCTCTTTTTTCCCCCTTTTTCTTTCACAGGGTGAGAAGTGCAAATTTTCACATGAAACAATACCTTTGACAAAATCAAAGGTATAATCACTTGACTTGGTACTTCTATTTGTGGTAATGCCTGTTGCATAATTTATCCTATTATACTATCAGAAGTTTTCTTTCTTGCTTTCTTTCTTTCTTTTCTGAGTTCTTTTCTTGTGGTGCGGATGCATAATAATGTCTGAGAGAACATAGGGAAAGGATGCTGCCTAGCATGTAGGACGTTTGAAATGCATAATTAATGCCTTAGAGAACACAGAGAGAAGAATGCTTCCTAGTATTTGGGATGTTTGAACATAAGCACCTATAAATAAAAATATAGTAGAAAAGTTGTAAACAAATAGCCAATGAATGCTTACAAGTATAAGAATGGCCAAAGGTTGGAGATATTCACAGTGAAGAAAGTGATATCCTTGAGAAGACGACCTTACTGTCCCCCAAAATTTATCCTGAATAACCATTCATTCTCCTTACAGAACTCCTTCCTGCATTGCTCTTGAAATTGTCAAGGGATTCCTTAAGTGTTCTAAATACCATTCAACTTCGTGAATGTGGATTAAAGCACATACTTTGCTAGATGGAAGTTGCTTCTGTTTGCCCTCCCCATAGTTAAAAAGTGAGACCTAATTTTACTACTATATTCTCTTTGATGCTTGGCCTTTGAGTGTATCTAACTGAGCGTGTACATAACAAGACTGGATCTTAAATGTTCGGACATTAATCTTTGATCTATAATTTCTTCCAATTCCTGCTCAATGCCTCTTATTTCCAACCTTCTATGATATAACTTTCTCCTGTTGCTATAAAGCAAATCATTAATTTTAGTTGATTGCTGCAGAAAGAGGGCAATAGGAATTTGTAAATTGCAACAATCTAGAGATGCCCTTCAAAGGAAGCTGCTATGCCTATAATCATCCATCAGGGGCTAATAGCTATCTTAACAGAATTTCTTTGCCTACTGATTTTGTTTATTTCAATTGTTATTTTTGCAGCCATGTTGTCATTTTGCACGTCACTCGTGCTTGAAAGGGGATGATTGCCCATTTGACCATCAGCTCTCCAAGTATCCATGTGCTAACTATGTGTCAGCTGGTTTTTGCAGCAGAGGTGAGGATTGCATGTTTTCTCACGAGGTACCTTCTTACCCTTACAGATGCTTATGATTTTCAGTCATACTCTTTTGTAATGCACTGAACACATACTGCGTCACTATCTTCACCTAATATTTGTAATTGCTGTTCACTAACTAGCTAATCGTCTGTTGTTTTCTCAGTTGCCACTGAAGGAAGATCTTCCATCTGTATCAAATGTTCCCACTCCTGACCTGAAACCTCAATCCTTGCCAGGCACTTCAAATTCTAAAAAGCAACCTGATACTCTGGGAGTTAATTCTTGCAAAAATACTGAGCATAATGTGGCCAAGAGTGTTATGAGTCCACCTTCGGTGGTACCCAAAGGCATTAGCTTTCTCTGTGCTGGGAAATCATCTGTTTTTGAATCCAGCCACTCTGCACGAGGCATTCCATCTCTGATGAGGAATGAAGGGTTCAAAGTTGGAAATAAGACAGATGGAAGAACATTAGGCTCAATTCAAAATTCAAATGAGAGTCCACGTGGTACTCCAGCAGCTGTGCCACCCATGGGAATAAATTTCCTCGCATTTGGCAAAGCACCATGGGAATTTTCCAATATTAAGAAATTAAATGGCAATAGTGGTGCCAAGTTATCTTTACCAGTCAATTTGGATTTGACTAAGCAGTCTGCTTCACCTTTACATACGGGTAATGACATACAAGTTGGTAAGGAGTCTAAACAAAGTGTGTCAAATACAACAGCTGGGTTGAATAAGATGCTGCCGGAAAGTGAATTTGCAGCAGTGCCTCTGAAATCAAACATTTTGTTATCGGGGGAATTTTCAACAGATGGTTCTACGAGTAGTTCACAGGGTAGCTTGCCTTCTAATTCAGTCACATGTGCTGATAGATCTGTTCTAGCAAGTGCAATTGCGCCTGAGAAATCAAGTGCAATCCTACAAGGTTTGTTAGCTTCTGCACATCAATCTGCAGATTATCCGTGGTTAAAAAAAACACCAAAGTCGGCTCAGAAGGCATTTTTATCTACTCTTGCATTCGCAGCAAAAGTTGAATCTGAAATGAAGATGAAGCAATCCCCCATTGGTGCTCGTGCTGTCAGTGGTAGGATCATTAAGGAAACTGGGAACATTGTAATCCCAGATTCACATAATGACTCGACAAAAGCGTAAAACTTTTTGGAAGCCCAATCTAGTGCTGCTGTTTAAGTGAAGCGGCAAATACATTTTTGTTGAAAAGATAATCGAGATACAGCTAAAATGAGAATTTTGGAGCTAATTTGAAGCTTATAGCTCGCCAAAATGCCACACCAAAGAGAGGCTATTCCCTGGTCAGTGTTGGCAATTTATCATTTAATTCTTTTCCCTTATCCCTTCCTCCCCCACCTTTTTCTTGCAGTTCTACTCGATGATTTACAGTTAGGCCAACTACCCCCTCCACTGTTTCCAATCTTTCTTTTCTACCTTAGAATTGGTTTAATTAATGACGATAAAATTTCATATAGTTAAGTAGATTGATGTTCTTTACATTTCCTTTAGATGGTAACTAGATTCTCTTAACATTAGAGAAATTTATTACTTTCTTAATTGAACTTTTTGGCAATTGTAACTAATGAATATATGATCCAGTATAATTCAACTGCAAGAGTGTGTTGCTTTTTCCCCCACTCTTTAATGCGACAAACATGCCATTTCTGCCTTATTAAAATACTGCTATTCCATTTCCCACTTTTTATGAGAGAATCTTAAACATGTAATTAATACCCATTTGGTGTTAGAATCCTTAATTCTAACACCAACAACTTGCATTATCAACCGCAGAAATGCAAATCAAACTTGAATTTTGGAGGTGAAACGTGGATTTTTTAATATATTAAGATTGTTTGAGAGGTAAAGTTTTTAAAGATCACACAATTTTCATAAGGTCTCATATTTTGCAAAAGAAACAATCTTAAATACTTTTTAGATTCAAATAAATTGGTATATTGAGAGGTTTTGACATCAACATTCTGTTACTTTATTAAAAAAACTTTCCGCACTAGAGGTAATTTGTTTGGTCTCTATTGCTTTTAAGGTGAAAAGGAAATTTTAAATTTGACTCTTTTCATTTATTTATTTTGTAATTTTCACCTTTCATAACCATTCAATTTGAATCCAAGTTTAATTGTGTCGTCTCAATTGAAAATAACTTCGATTAATTTGATTTTAATTTCCAAAATTAATAATTCAAAACTAAATTAATTAAATTTAATTCGATTCAAACCTTTTATAAATTAAATATTATGATGTTTTAAATTGAATACTATAATGTTTGTTCAATATTAGTAATCATCAGACATCTGTATATATTACAGAAAGTTTGTATATGAATTATTTGGAATGAGATTGAGGTATTCTATTTCTTGTTAATTATGTTCTCTATCAGTCTTTTTTTTTTTTTTCTTGTTATAATAATGGGAAATTTAATTTGATAAAAAAATTTAAAAAAAAAAACAAATTTAGAAGGTGAGAAATTAACCCCTGTTCTTGTTAGCAAGTGGGCAATAATAATCAAAGATATGTACTCCTAAATTGGATAGCAATACATAAATACAATAGTGAGAAGTATCATAAAATTCCTAAGCACAAGTTCTCTTCTGAAAATGATTACAAATGTTCACACAAAGGAAGAGAACTATCAGCCAACAAAACACCCATCAAATTTCACTACCCTAAAAAACACCACCAATATTTTATCTTCTTATGCATAACTCACCCAAAATCCCCTCTCTTCACCCCTTCTCCTCCTGGCCTCTGATATACATATATGCCTTTCCTCCGCCTGTTTGATCATGTGCCTTGCTCACCAAATTATGCTACTCTTCTTTCTGTTTTCGCCCAGACACCATTTGCACCTTTACAATTCAAACAAATAGAGTATCACGCCTTTTCTTTGGAATTGCTTCTGGATTTCCTTTTCTCATCATCGCCACAAATTCATCGTAGTTGATTCTTCCATCCTGACAAAAGAAAGAAAGAAAGCACAAGTTAGCAACTGCACACTATTAGTTCAATCATAGGGTTCGTCTGTCATGAGATTTTCTCTTTGAAGCATCAAAAAAGATTGGTTTTTGAAGGTTACATTATCAGCGTCAACTTCGCAAATGATTTCCTTTATCTCCCTCCCGTCATGCATTCCATAGTCGCGGAGTGCTTGCTCTAGCTCTTCAGTGGTGATGTATCTACATCATGCAACAAAATAGTGAGTATAAATACGAATCATTCTGAGCGTTTGATTAATCTAGTGAAATAAATTAATAGTGTTACCCGCTGTTATCTTTATCAAAATGCTGGAAGGCTGTGTAAAGATGTTCTTCTCTGTCCATTCTGTTCATATGCATTGTTGCTGTGATGAACTCATCGTAGTCTATGGTTCCATTGCCATCTGCATCAGCCTGTTTTTCCATTGTGGGACAAGAAAACAAAGAGAATGCTTTGAATAGTTCTGAGAAATAGAAGAAATAGGAACTACAGAACTATGAAATGGAAATAAAGAGAAAGAACTTATTACAGCTTCCATGAGTTGTTTCACTTCATATTCGGATAGCTTTGTCCCTTGCTTGGAAAGCCCTTGCTTCAGCTCCTCAAGTGTAATAGTACCACTATTGTCGGTGTCCATGCCCCTGAACATCTCTTTCAATCCCATAATTTCTTCTTCTGATAGACACCCAGCAATAACCTGTACATTTTCATGATAATTTGACATGTCATAAGCACAATTCAGTGTGAAATATAGATGCTCAATTTGCTTAATTCAATTAATTTAGGTCAATTGATGCATACCCTTAGAGCAACTTTCTTGAAATTATTCATTGCTTTGAATTGTTTGAGTCTACTCAATACTGCATTGTCAAGAGGAGTATCAGGAGCTTCTCCATCCTCCTTGATCCATGGATGACCTAAAGAAAAACAAATAAGTGCCATCAGGAACTTTGGCAGAAAAAAAAGGTCTTTTGGAGTCAAAACGTCGGAAAATTAACTATACTTACTTAGAACCTGGATGGCTGTCAACCTTTGTTTGGGGTCTGAATTTAGCATTTTTCGAACAAGATCTTTAGCTTGAGGTGAAATTGAAGGCCATGGATCGCTTGCAAAATCAACATGACCACGTAAAATTGCATTGAAGATCCCATGTTCGGATTCTGCCAATCAAATTTGATCATAGTTTCAGAATTCATCAGTTAATCAAATTGTAGCCATGGAGTTTTGTTTGCAAAAATCAAGAATCGGAAACTTGCCAGCCCAAAATGGCGGAACACCAGATAGAAGAATATACAACATGATACCGATACTCCATATGTCGGCTTCTGGTCCATATTTCCTCTTCAACACCTCAGGTGCTATGTAATATGCACTACCAACAATGTCCTTGAATACCTCTCCTGTCAAATCAAATCGAACCAAATCAATGATATGATATAGTGAAAAATTTATCTAAATCCGGTTCTGGACGAACCTGGCTTGTAGAAGACGGAGAGGCCAAAATCTGTGGCCTTGAGAGGGGCGTTCTCGTCCTTGCTGAGTAAAAGGAAATTCTCAGGCTTGAGATCTCTGTGGATGACTCCCATAGAATGGCAAGTATGCACAATCTGAACAATAGTCCTGAGCAAAGAAGCAGCAGCACGTTCAGTGTAATGACCCTTAGCGATGATCCGATCGAAAAGCTCCCCACCAGCGCACAACTCCATCACCAAATGCACAGAATGTTTGTCCTCATATGCTCCTTTGAGATCAACAACATTAGGCTGACCAGTTAGATGGTGCATGATCTGAACCTCCCTCTTAACATCCTCTACATCTTCCTTATTCACAAGCTTCCTTTTGGCTATAGTCTTGCATGCAAATTGCTCGCCTGTGACCTTATGGGTACACAAATGGGTGACACCAAACTGACCCCTACCCAGTTCTTTACCAACGGTGTAAAGTGATTTTATGTCCTCCATTGGCCGCCCTAGGACAGGTCCAATAGGAGCACCGTTGGCAGACTGGGAAGAAGGAGGAGCATTCTTCTGTGGTGGGGTGGTGGAGCTATCCTGGGGATCACTGCCTCCATTATTACTGCCATTATCATTGCCTTGATCTCCCTTATCATTTTCTGGAGCATCCCCGGATTCCCCACGAGAGCAACAATTGCCCATTTGTGGTACTAACAGGAAGAGAGAGACCGAAGAAGAGGTGGCGGTGGCGGTGGCGGTGGTGGCCGCTTAAGGAGGAAAAACAAAGGTCTTGGAACTTTGAAGGGTGGTCTCTGAAGAAAGAGAGGAATAGAGAAAGAAATTAGACATGTATAGCAAGAGAGAGAGAAAGAGAGGTAGTGATTGTTAGAGAAAAAAGGGTGGAAAAAGGTTGGATTTTTTATGTAAGGATTGATAGTGAGGGATTTTAGGATTACGATATGTAAACTGCGTTGAATTAGTCTCTTTCGGTTTTGTGTTTGAAATTAGTGGGAAAAATCATTGGTATTTTAAGGACAAATTATCACCACACTAAACCAATAATATTAATTGCAACAATTTAATCATTTTATTATTTGAATTTAATGATTATTTTTAATTTATAGATAAAATGGTACTTTAAAATCACGTAATAATTTTTTTTTATTATATAAAAAAATGATATAATTACATGCAAGAATGGTTTATTTTCAATAACTCCCATGAAATTAGTTGTCTACCTTCCAAAACTAAATATTTTCTAAAAACTCATAACTATATTTTTGGCCATTCTAAATTTAACATTTATTTTAAAATTAAACATAGAATACTGGAGGAACTTGCTAGGTCTGTAACTTTGACAAAAACACTATTATTATGATTTTTTTTTTCAAAATATACAATAATAAACATAATTTAAAATTATATTTAAAAATGATAAAATATCTTTTTCCAAACTTTTTAACCTCCATGTAAAAAACAAAAAAATAGTTACATGATTTTAGTGGGTAAGCTTTTTTTTTTTAAAAAAAAAAAATTTAACACATAATTTATTATATCAACTTAGTATGGTGAGATGGTATTTCAAAGCATCCACCAATTTTTCATATTGTCTTTTTTTTTTTATTAATTAGGTACATTACAATTTTATTCTTGATGGATAATAATAAAAAAATTAATTTGGAAAAAACTTTTTGAGTTCGAAGTAAAGGTAAAAGCCCAAACACAGATTTAATGTCAAAATCAAGCTCAGCACTGAGAAATTTAAGAACACTCTCAAACTCTTCAAATTAAGACTATAATCATTTTATTTTATTTTATTTAAATTGCAACTATTTTTTTAAATTAAGAAATTAAATAGTTAAAATATAAAAATAATGAAATTAAATAGGCAGCAGGTAGGAAATTGGTACACAGTCATATTATTTTGATTTAAACACACCATAATTAAGATGAACATAATAAAGAAAAAGGAAGATAATTCAAAGAGCAATAATCCCCTGGACGACATGAGCCATATTATAGAAGATTGAGACTTGGCAGCATTTAATTTAGGCAGCATAAGCAGTTGGTGCCAGCCGAGGGCTAACCATGGCAGAGAGAGGTACGGCCTTCTGCAATGCAAGGCCAAAAGCCTCATCCATGTTGAGTTCATCAACTCCTTTTGCCAATTTCCAATCAAAAGAGTGTACTAAAGTGCCTAATATGTACTCAACCAGCACAATTCCCATCCTTGTCCCTGCACAAATTCTTCTTCCTGCCCCAAATGGAATCAACTCGAAATCATTTCCCCTTGGATCAATTTTTGCATTCTTTTGGGTGAAAAATCTCTCCGGGTTAAAATCGTTTGGGTTTTCCCACACTTCTGGGTCTCGTCCTATTGCCCATATGTTGACACTAAGTCTAGTATTTTTAGGGATGTAGTAGCCATTCACTTCACATGCAACAGTTGAGACCCTTGGTAGGTTTAAGGGTGTTGATGGATGCTTTCTGAATGTTTCTTTACATATAGCTTGTAAATATGGAAGCTTTGGTATGTCGGATTCTTCAAGTCGCCGGCTCCGACCAATAACTTGATCCATCTCATCATGTGTGCGTTTTAGAATTTTAGGGTTTTTTAACATTTCAGAGAGTGCCCATTCAATAATGCTTGAAGAAGTATCAGTGCCTGCAGTGAACAAGTTCTGCAAAAAGAAAACAATAAAAACATTTTAAGTACTGAATGATTGATTTGATATATATAAACAATTCACTATTGCTAGTCCATGGGTATGAAAATTAAAGCGTAATTTGTAAATGAATAAAATAATTTTTTATTATTTAATTTTAATTTTAAAAATAAAATTTATTAATAAAAATGGAGAAAATGATTTTTTTTTAAAGGAGAAAGTCATTTTTTAAAAAATAATTTATTTTTTATTTTTTATTAATTAAATTTATTAAATAGTTCAAATATTACAAAAATAAAAAAATATTTCCGTGAAACCTAACTTTTATTTATACCATTTATATATAAACCGATCGACTCTACATTCGGTTTTAAACAAAAATATAGTTTCACATTATTATAAAGTTTATTGTCCATCGATATATATATGTGAGCAACGGCTGACCAAAGTACTTAACAAATATTTTCTAGAGCGTACTTTCAAACAAAAAAAAATTGCTAGTGCGGTCCCCACGCACTAAATGAGTAAAGATTTAAAGCATCTTTTCTGCATTAATTATTTTTAATTATTATTATTAAATTTTTTAAAAAATACAGTATCAACACATTCACAAATATTTATCGGTACATTTAAATAAATTTGATAGATTTTAAATTTTAATTTTTTAATCTTTAATTTTTATTTTAAAAAATAACGTTTTAAAAATTTTTAAAACTTTATATAAGTGGAAAAAATTTTCTAATCAGAAAACTAAATCTTTTATATATATATATCTAAAATAAAAATGAACTCAATTATCTAAAACACATACCAAAAGAAGAGCTTTAATGTTGGTATATATATATCTAAAACAAAAGTGAACTCAATTATCTAAAACACATACCAAAAGAAGAGCTTTAATGTTGGTGATGCTGAGCCTTTCCCCGTCGGAGTTTTCTCTGTTGGCCATAATAACATCAAGAAAATCAGGCTTCCCCTTGCGCTGATTGGTGGTAGCCATATGTTCCTCCATCATCTTTGTCAATAACACATCAAATTTCTTATGCAATTTCTTCATCCCTCGTTCGATCCCTTGCAAATCCATCCAACCAATTGAAGGTATAAAGTCACCGATGTTGAACAATCCTGCAGACGTCATTAGCTCCACCACCATGTCCTTGAACTCGTTAGACTCTGAACCTTTGCTCACAAACACCCGACGGCTAAGTATTACTTGCCCAATCATATTAGCCATGGCAAAGGTTAACATTTCTGGCACCACCACTGCTTCGTTTTTTTGGCTAGCTTCACACATGGCTCGAAGCATGTGACCCAGTTCAACAGACCTAACCTGAGCCCACTCCTCCAGAGCTTTACCACCTAGCATATGAAGGTTACTTAACTTGCGTAATAGTTTCCACCTGGGTCCATAATCTGCAAAAACCATGTCTTGAGCATCGTACGCTAAGTGAGTAGCCCCTGCATTTGGAGGACGGTTTGAGAAATTGAGATCTAGCGTTTTGAGGAAGGCTCGAGCTGCATCAGGAGTGGAGGCTACAGCCATATTACAAGTGCCCATTTTGAGGTACATGACAGGACCGTATTTTTTGGCCATTGTGGCTAATGTGGCATGGGGCATGGTCCCTAGGAGGGGAAGGGCACCAATGAGAGGCCAGCCTTTGGGTCCTGGTGGCAGAGGACGAGAGGGTTTCCTCAGAAGAGAGCGAATGAATAAGTGGGTAATGAGAAAGAGGAAAGAAGCTAGAGCCAGCTCCTGGACTAAGGCCATGGTGTACACTGGTGTGTGTGTGTGTGTGTATGGATGAGGATATCTTGCTTGTTGAGCTATGAGGTCTAATATTTATAGATGCTTTTTAGTCAACCAGAGGAGTTAGGTAAAGACACGTGAAGTTGACTTGCGGGCCATCTACTGCGCAGCAAACCCCCCGGTTAGTTGATTAGACGACAGAAAATTCCGCATGTGATCCGCGCAATTTTATGTTACAGTTTATTTATTAATTTAAATAAAATACATTTTAATACCTAAATTTTAATATTAAAAAAATTATAATAATATTATATCACGTAAAATTATTTTTTAAAAATTTATTAAATACAAAATTTAAATATTTACTTAATTTATATTTATATTTAAAACTTTAAATAAATTATTTTTTTTAATTTATCACAAATATAACTAAAAATACTAAATTGAATCTAAAAAATTAATGATCAATTATAATATAATTTTTAAAATTTTATATTAATAAATATATAATTTTTTAATTTAATTTTATATTAAAAATATATTTATTTTATATTTATTATATATAATATTAAATAATATTTATTATAAATAAAATTTTCACTGCATAAATATTACATAGCATATTAAAATATTTTATTGAAGATTTATATTCACTATTATAGTATGTAATGACGGTCGGACTTTCTCTATTCTGGACGGAACCAGACATAAGAGGAGAATAATGACTCAAAATCCATCAAGCTCTCTTTAAGCAAGACCGATCCAGCCTCTCAAGCTCCGATCTGGATGCGCAGGGTAAGCTGAGACCACTATGAGGCCGGGTCCACCATGAGCCCGGGTTCAATGAGAAGAAATCCAGCCCAGTGAGATGATGTGAGAAAGAATAGCCGGCCTAGTCACTTTGTAATCGGGTCCGCGTGCATGCCAAGGGTAGGTAAAAAGGACAAGGGATTTTCTTCCAGGGGACTCTCTTATCTCTTTTTTCCTCTCCTTCCTGGTCTCCATTTTTATTTTCTCTCTGCAGCTCTTGTCTAAATATACTACTCTAATTCATAAAATCTGACTTAAACGTCGAATGGTCTCCATCGGGGCATTCTCGGTAGACTCCTAATCATTTTTTCTTATTTTGCAGGTCCTTTCATCAAATAGAACAATGAAAGACCCATTTGATGGACCCATATGATGAACCAAGAAGAAAATCAGATCTATCATAGAACCGGAGGAAAAAAATTTTATCAGTATGTATTTTTAATATATAAAAATTATATTTTATATTAATAATATTAAATAAAATAAAATATTATATACTAATATGCAAAGTCATTTCTTTATAATTTTTATAAAAGTTGTAATATAATAATCATATTTCTCTTAAATTACTTGAAATATTTAATATTTTTATTTTACTTATTTATATATAATAAGTAAATTTGTAAAGTATATTAATTTTTTTATTGATCCGGTAAAAAATATATTTTATATTAATAATATTAAATAGAATAAAATATTATATATTTTATACTATAATTTTTTTATATTTTTAATTTTTATTAAGCTATAATATAATATGTTTATAAAAATAAAAATGAGAAATAAATAATGAGATTAATAAAAAAATATTATCAAAATAAAAAAATATATTTTAAGAATTATTTTATTAGTTAAATAAAATTTTAGAGATTATATTATAATTTTTCAAATTTTCTATAATTTTTTAGATTTAATTTAATTTTTTGGTTATAATTGACGTAAAATAAAAAAATTTTAATTTTATTATTTAAAATTTAAAATTTTAGATATAAATATAAATTAATATAAATATTTTAATTTTTTTTATCTAATAATCTTTTAAGGAATAATATGTAGATTAAAATTTTTTTAATTAAAATTAATTAAAATAAGTAGTTAAAATTGAGAAATAATTAATTTTATTATTTAAAATTTAAAAATTAAAATATTAACTTGCAAAATGATAAAAATTAATTTTTTTTATTTAATAGACCTTTCAAATTTATTATTATATATGGAATTAGTTAAAATTTTTAATTAGTAGTTGTTTCACTCCGGCGGGCTTGAGAAAAAGGCGGAAATTAGTGTGGCCCGGATTGAGAACGCGGCCTGTTTCACTCCGCCCACAAAATATTTTGTTTAAAACCCGAAAATTTCTTTAGATTAGAAGAGCCGCCGCCACAGGGGCAATTCCGTCATATAAAATTTGAAACGCCCGTAAGTGAAAGCGGAGATTCCAGAGTCCGAACTGGCTGCTCATTAACCATCTCACGGACAGGAAAGAAAGAAAAAGGTAGAAATGGATGAAGAGGAATTTCGGCGTCTTCTTGATCTCTTCCCTGTTGTCCGACCTCGCGATTACCATGTAATTTCTGCTTTCTCATGCTTTATTTCTGTATAGATTCGCTTCTTCTTCTTCTTCTTCTTCTTCTTCTTCTTCTTGCTGAGCATGCTGATCATTTTTCTCCAATTTCAGATTGACTTAGATCCATCTAGGCAATCCACTTCTCGGCGGCGGCAGAACGAGGATGTAGCACTTCAAACTGCTGCTTATATCTTTCGCTCTCTCTCTCTTTGTTATTTGGCTTATGATTATGAGATTTTCACTGCAGGTGAAGAAATGGCAGGACGCGTGGGAGGAGCAGGAGGGGGATAACAAGGAATCAAGTAATCAAGCTATTGATTTACATGGTATCTTGTGGCTTCAGATTTTTTTTTCTGCTTTCTTAGTGTCATATCTTTGATCGGAGAATTTTGATTCAAATTTCACTTTTTCTTGCTGTTGTTTTTTTTTTTTTTTTGGTGCTTTTTTGAATAGATGCATTCTGGGAGAAGCTGAAGTTGGCAGCTGAAGAGAAGGTATAGTTCTGGCTTTAATTACTTCTGCTTATGAGAATCTGTTTATAGGTGGATAAGAGTTGAAAGGCTTTTTTTTGTGTGTGTTTTGATGAAAACCTCTTTAATGGCATAGGAATTATCAATAATTATAATAATTTTTTCTGAATTCACCATTGTGCAAATCGTGTATGCCACTAGGTTACCAAATCAATGATACACCTTGATCATCAATTGTGATTGCTGGAATTAGGTTGCTTCACCACCTAAGAGGAGCATGTTGAATCCATTCTCAAGTTTTTTTTTTTTTTTTTGCCAGACCACTCTCAAGTGAAAACAAAGAAAGGAAAAGGAAAAGATGCTTTCCTTGTGGAGTTTCTTTTATATTTTGAAAATATTCATATTGGGTGTGTTTGGGAAGTGTAAAAATGATAGAGTTAATTCAATTGATGTTGGAGAGTTTAAAATTGCTAGAATAAGTCCTTTTAGTTTAGTAAAAGAAATTTCATTTTGAATGAAATGAATTAATGCCAAAAGTGGCTTGATTTTATAAGAATTTAATTCATTTATATGATGATTTATATTGAAAGCCCAAAACACCCCTACTTAAGTTATATTTATTTACTTATAAACATAAACTAGGCAAAACAAGAGAATAAAAATTATATATCATCGTAAAATTTATTCAAAACATGAATTTTCTAAATCCTTTGAATTGGACTCTATCATGAAATTCGTTTGAAACAGAGTGATTGAGTTGTTGATAGCAACCCATCTTTGATAAATATGAACAACTGTTATATAGCCATTGCTGTTTGCTTTTAGATATTCATGGACTCTTTAACATGCTTTTGTTTTTGGTGGCAAGGATTTAATTAAGGGAATGTGGTAATTGGAGCATGTTTACATGCCAAAATGTCTGGATGATGATGATGATGTACCTTGAAATGATTTTTTCGTAGTAAATAACACTTTACATGTAATGTCATGTTCAAGTTGTGAAATAGCACTGATCTAGTAATATCTATATGGAATGGAGACCATGTGAATGTAGATCAAACAGTTCAAGTGAATTGTATTGATTTTGGTCTTAAAGTTCAGGAATTGCTTAATTTAAGTTCAGCATTAGGTTATTCTGGAATGGATTATTCAGCTTAGGATTGAAGTTCTGGTGACTCTTGATAAATATGTTATTATGCAATTTGCAGCCCAAAGAATTGAAGTTGTAATTACTTGTAGCATTTGGATAGGTTGTTAGTGGTGTTACCACGTCTGCCATGCAAAAGGGGAAATCTTGGGTTCATTTTGCGGAATTGTAATCAGATCAAAGCAATTGCTGTTGTGATGATGATTTCTTGAAGGTTTCTCTTGTTATGATTTGGTATCATATCTGGAAATTGAAGCATTACATTGGAGGTTGCTTGTTTCAAACTTGACTTAAGTTAGTTGTTAGGGATAAGTCCATTTATATTATGTGGCAAAAGGAGTTGCTGTTATAGTTAGGGGGTCATTGCAGTCTTACTTGCTCAGGACCAGTAAAGAATGCTTTGAAAAATTACCTGGGCAAAACCTCTTTGTAGAAGCATCTAGAATGTCAAATCTAGCTTTTTAAATATGGGGGACAAGGAATTGTTTTGTTTCCTATTCAACAATTGATATATTGAGAAATACTTCTACGAACTAATTTTGGTGTGCTTGTGAATTTATAGATGGGAACGGCAGAGGCCAAAAAATTTTGTAATGCTTTTCAACAAGTTCACAGGCGACTAGTAAGCACAATATAATCTTCATATGAGCTAATAATTTGTGCAGTTAGGCTTCAGTTTTTCTGTTATTGATTCCATAGAATTTGTATATATCCAGGTATATGAAGAGCTGAGTTTGGACGCTGCCCGTAGCTTTATAAACTCAACGAGAAGGTCTGGAAAACAGATTTCTTCCTAGCTGTAGATTCATTTTCTCATATTGCTTATGCAGTTGGCAACTATTATCCTTTGAAGGAAAGAAAACATTGTGATGTAGTTTCTGTAATTGATTGCTGTATATTTCTTTTAAGTTTTTTCTTTTACGCCATGCATGAGTAGGTGGGGAATGAAAGGGATTCTTTCCCAAATTTAGGAGTATTACTTGCATTTTTATTTTTTAATTTTAAGCAAAGTTAAGGGCCAACCCTTACTCATTTTCTTTCTACAAAGTGAAATTCGGTGAGAGAGGTGGGGGTTTATTTTGCCCATTCCACTGATATCGAGTTATTTTTGCATAAATCCAAGAACTTCCATCTCTTTATATGTTCCAATAATTTTTATTATGAGTGATTATTATCACTTCTCGTGTTTTGACTAAACTAATTACTTAGTATCTCTTGTTTTAAACTTTTTAATTATTTTGTCAAATGAAACATTACTACTCAACTAGTACTTTTGAATATTTATATTGTTCAGTCTAATTGTAATTTTAACAAGGTGTACTATTTAGTTTATTTAATTAAAGGGAAAGCAAGTTTAATATATTATTTGATGGAAGGAATAACAAATTTAATTTTACAAAAGTCTACTGGTGTACTAATTTAGTGATTAAAGAAATATGTGGTGAAATGACATATTTGGACTCTCTTAGATAAATATTGAAAAAAAAAAAATTCACTTGAAATAATTATTTTGAATATTTTATGAATAAAAATGGTTCAAATTTAATTAAAAATAAATTAAAAATGTCTAATCAACATTAATAACGAACATGGCCTAATAGCTCGATGGCTTCCTTTTTTTATTGACAAATTTTAATAATTTTTTGTTCAATTACGCCATTAATTTTCATATGCCCACATACACCAAATCAATCTCATCGTCGTCATCATCACCGGGACTTCTTAATAAGCATTAATTTGACGCTGATTAATGACAAAAATCTTTGACTATTTGGGCAAATGTGATGGTTTTATTAGTCTACTATCTTCTCTCACTAATCACAATAACTTGATTTGTAGTTCGACCTACTGCCGCAGTCTAATCTAATTATTATATCTTTTTTAAAAAGCAATCTAATTATATTATATCAACTGTTATTTTCACTCTCATTAATTATTATATTTTTCATTTAATAACTTAAAAATTACGGATATTTAGATCATCATACGAAAATTGGATGCACTTTCAATTATCTTTGACATTTAAATAAAAATAAATTTGTCATCCATTTATTCAATGTATTTTATATATTTATAATAAATGGCTACCCTATTTGAATGTCATTATGGTGTTTGGAAATTATTTTTTTGTTAATAAAACAGATTAATGTTAATGCTAGAGAGGTATGTATAATAATTTATTTTTATTATGATAATATAAATATATAAACATAAAATATTAATTGTAATATAGATAAATATTAGGATAGGAGTATATTAAATAAAATAAGAAAATTAAAGGAAAACATAATGTCAACTTATATATATTGTATTATTGAAATAAGAACTTAAAAACAAAGATTTTTCTTATGTATTAAAGGAAAACATAATGTCACTTTTTCATCACCACAAAGGAAAAGCTTCTTACACATCAAATAAAAATTACTTCTTTACTATTTAAAATGATTATTGAATTTTTTTATGTATCACATTTCCAAACATAACCTTCACCCAAAAAAAAAAAAACTGAATTATGAAATTAAAAGAATTTTCTTATAATATCAAATAATATTTTCTTTGACATACTGTAGTAATTTTTTTAATTTTAAATAAAAAAATAATTTTATTAAATCTAATAATCGATAAAAACATATATATACTGAAATTAGACCATGTTCATTCCTCTTCAATGACCAAATGCCTCTCTTCTTCATTTAGTAAAATTCAAATAACTTCTGTGCGATACCTCTATAGTGTTAATTCTCTCAATCTTAATTTAATTAAAAATTTCTCTCAATTTAGTAGTGTCAAATAATCCTACATTCTATTGAGATATATAATAATACTATTCAAATCAGAAAAATATTTAGGGATTTTTGTTCTCATTTTTTTTCTTATAGGAAAATTAAAAATGTAATTTTCTATGTAAACAAAATTGATTTTATTTTTAAATTAGTCAAAAAACAAATATTTTTAGGATTGAATCTTGGGGAAAAAATAATAATAATAATAATAATGTAGGGAATATAATATACATGTTGGTGGCAAGCAATTTAGGAGTGGTGTAGTGTCTTTATTTCAGGCTTTTGTTTTAACTTTTTGAAGGTGGTCAAAAATCATCATTGGGATCTCAACTACTTCCATAAACTTTGACACCTCGTCTTCTCCTCATGGCCGTCAGCTTCTTATCTTATGGGTCATTGGGATTTTAAGCTGTCATTGCTGCAAAATGCTTATAGCTTTTCCAAATTGAACACATGATTGGGTGGTAATGCCAATTGTGTCAACTCATTATGGTGGTCATATCAATTATATGCATACTTGATTAAGGGCCGATATGAAATTAGGTCTACACAGGTTAAATTTGGATGTCAGATACTTCATCAATTCACGGTTTCAAATTGTTCAATCTTAAATAACATAAACCAACCATATGATTTAATACTCCAGTCTGATTTACTTTAGAGAAAATTAAAAAATTTCACTATAAAACTATTTAAACTTCAATAAAATCGAATCAAAATCGAAATTATCCTCAAATTAAAATTGAAACCGGTAGAACCGTCGCTAGCCACCATCGGAACTTGAAGTAACAGTGATTGAGGGCCTGGCCAACCAAGAAAACCATTTCGTGACCATGATTAATTATATGAGGATGTAACAGTGGTTGTGACAATCATAGTGGTGAGGATTGGGGACGTCGATGACAAATTGGTAATAAATGGTATCAGTAAAGGCGAATGAAAACTGAATTATAGAAAAAACAAGAAGCTTGTCTCCAAAAAAAAATTTGAGTGCCACAATTACTATCCGTTTGGTATTTTTTAAAAAAAATTAAATAAATTTTTATATAATTAAATTTAAAATAAAAATTTTATAAATTAAAAAAGAAATGAATTTCTATATTCTAAACATGAATTTTAATTGAAAAGTAAATTAAATTTTTGTTAAAATTTTAATTCCGAACAAGAGATAACATGGACAACAGGTGGTAATTAAAATAATTACAATGAGGTTTTAATCCCATTTTCATAAACTTTAATCATCAAGTTATCAATCGTTCGAGTTTAAGCTAATCAGAGCTTTATTTTATTCAGCACAATACGCAGCTTCTGCTACTAATATCATACTTCTGAGTACAATGGATTGTTTGTTGCTGAAATTATATGTAGAGTCTACGGCTATAGGTTTTTATTCCTATATATAAGTATATATGTGGCATACATGTCAGAAACTCATGGAGGGCCAGCAATCAATTCGCAGTTCCCCCTGTTTGTGTATCTGTGCGGAACCTGCAAGCCACCTATATCTTGGAGGCATCAGCTGTAACTCGGGTCAAGGCAACAGCGGTCTTTGAGCCAGAGGGGCGACCCAAGTGCTTGCTTATGAAATCCCCAGCAGAAAGGAGTTTCGGTAGATCCACATTGGTTTTCACACCAAGCCCATCAAGCATGTAGACTACATCTTCAGTAGCAACATTACCTGATGCTCCCTTAGCATATGGGCACCCACCTAAACCAGCAACAGACGAGTCCACTGTGCTAATTCCCATCTGTTAAAATCACAAAATATTTTTGTTGAGACTGAAAAGGAAATAAATATAAATAATAAAGATGCATGAGTACAGAGAATATGGGATCTTCAGCTACATACGTATTCCATTCTGATAAACTTTATTTATTTTTAAGGGGAGGATAATCTGATGGTTACTGAAGCATATTTGGTCCTGTTGAGATATTATCATTCCATCAGAAGGTAACACCGTTACACCAATCCAAATTTAGCACAGGAATAGGTAGCTGCAACTAAATACAGTTTTAACGGGTGGCGCATGCAAATATTCCATTACCATATTGTCGAGGCTATTTATCATAATCCAATCCAACGCATACCTGTAGGGAAACTAAAATATTTGGAAGAGATTGCCCATATGTATCATGAAAGTGGACAGCGAGCTTCTCAACAGGAACTACATCCATTACAACTTCAAGCATGGGAATAACAGTTCCTGTTTCAAGCAAAACGTGATAGAAACAAAGAAACAAAAAATCACAATACCAAGTCAAACCAAGAACTAGCATAAAAAACTAAGAAAAAAATATATATGTACGCTCCTGAACAAGGTAATTTACTGTCTTTGACCAAAAAACATAAGTAATTGTTCACTCCACCATCAGCTCTTCAATTCACGTGTTTAAATTTTCCAACTTCTTCTTAACGGCTGATTATATTTGCATACATATATTGCAAAACAAAAGCACAATGCATGCTCAAATTAAGCACAGATGTTGAGATGGAAGAGTAGCAGAAAGGAAAATAAACTGTTGCAAACTAGGAAAAGGACTTGAAAAACAAAACTATAGAAACAAAAGTTGCTAAACTACCTCCATAAGAACTCAAATTGTTAAAGAAGACAGATATGCAATGCAAAAATTTTATAACACGAGTTAACAAATGCCTTTTGGAATTCAAAGAGAATAGACCAACTACAGCGAATTATGGGTTCAATGTATGACTGAAACAGCACAAGCATCAAGACAATTTACTGACAAATAATGGAAGTATCAACAATACAACCTAGCAGGCATGTGTGTGGAAGAGATTGTAATTTTAAATGAGAGTTGGTTTGAAACATTACCAGGTGTACCAACACCAATTGTATCACCAAGAGAAATTTCAAAGCAACCCATGTCATAAAGTTCCTTTGCCACATATGCCACTTTTGAGGGAGAAATTGCTCCTTCCACGGGACACCCAACAACGCATGATACATACCTATTAAAGATTCAAAAATCAATGAAAAAGAACTAATTGGCCTGATCTTTGTGTTCAACAAAGAATCAAAACACGAGTCTACCTATATGGAAATGATGCTAGGCGTGCCATAAAATAAAAAAGCCAGCACAGTGATGCAAAAAATGAAGGAAGATAATCTCCCAACAAAATTCGAGGAGGAAAGGATATTAAATGTAAAAAAATACATACCCACGAACAGGAATTCCAAGCTCCTTAGCAGCATGTGTAACAGCACGATACCGAACAAGACTCTCTTCAATGCTACAATTTATGTTTGACTTCGAAAATGACTCGGAAGCTGATGCAAAAACTGCTACTTCCTTAGCACCAGCTGCAACAGCTGCTTCAAATCCCTAGCAAAAAATTTAGCAGACCAGAAGAATCATATCAGACCCATTTTTACTTTCTGAGATTGTTTGCATGTGTACCAGACCAGTGATAGAGATACACACTTTTAGATTAGGTGTCAGAACAGGCAATCTAGAGCCCTCCAAACTTTGAACTGCTCTCATCACATCCCTTGCATCTGCTAACTGTTTAAGGGAACCAAAAAAGGGGCCAAAGAGAGGGAGGGGGGGGGGGGGAGAGGGTGAAGAAAATGAAACGTAAGCCCTGCAGTTACATTAACTTTCAATAGAACCAAGTTCATCAAAAATCCAACTTAACAGACCCTCAATGAACTTACTATAGAAGTGAGTTCATAAACATAAAACTTTAAAATAACAAACTACTACTGAAATGCAGATACTGATATTTTTAACATATATGATGCTATTCAAACTATCTAATATTTGGTAATCACCGGCAAAGAATTCAAAATTTTGACAAATAACAAAATGTGTTTGAGGGAGAGAATGTAGTGGACAAACTGGAGGGAATGTAAATTAGTGTCATCACTCTTTTTAGGATGGAAGAAATGAAGTAAAAAAGCAAGGTGGAAGTTAGATTTTTATGCTAAGAATATGTGTATCCTTGGCATTTAATGATTTGTAGTAGTACACACTGGCAAATCTAGCATGGGCAAATATGCCATTGTCATCCCACTTTTCCCCCAAATTTTTGCAGAAAAATTTTGATGGGTCTGTTCGTCTATTTCTCCCCACATCATCCTCATATTCTCCTCCCTTCCAAAGAGGTGAAAAGGTAATCTTTCTTGAAATTTCTCCCCTATACTTTCACTCCCACAATTTCAGCCCTTCAAAGTCATACCGTAAAGTAATTAAGTAAAACCAAATTACTTTTTATGCATGCCAATGGGACCCTCCAATAAGTCTATTTGAATTGGGTCAATATCAATGGAATCCCATCATCCATGCATAATGAAATAATGTAGCATGTTCATATCATAACATATGAACAGTAAAAACTAGCATTCTTACTGGGAATACAACTCATAGGGCAGATATAGATTAATGGATCATCAGTCCAAATTGTAGACAAATAATAAAATCTAAAGGATCAACTGTGCAACTCATTGAACAAAGATTTTATTGGGCACCATCCTCCACCCCTAAAACTCTCTAATCTCTCTCTCTCTCTCTCTTTCTCTATACCTTGCTATCTCTCTTTGAATTTCCTCCAGTAGAAATTCCAACTTTGAGCCTTCACTTCCTATATACCCATCTTCAAAATGATCCCCAGGAAAAAACAAGCAGACAGCAAAAACGATATGTTGAAGTCCTAAGAGAGACTATCCAAGAGAGGTTGTGCCAAGAACTGAAATAATATAACTTTCACAAAAGCAAAAAATATAGACAACTGATATATTGTACTTCCTTGAGCAGGACGATTGCTGAGTGAATTATATACTTCTATATTATGGAATATGAAGATTATCTGCTTTCCTTCGCTGTAGAAAGGTTTGGTCACTCCTAAAATCCCTATGTGCTTGATCTCATGGATTAACTGGTAAGCTGTTCTCTTTCAGAAGAGTTCTTTCCTAGCCTTAATCTTCCGCTTGGCTTGTCAATCCCACCTTAAGTTATTCCCAAGAGGGATGAGCTCTTCGAACTATGAACTCCAGAGCCAAAGGAACAGTTTCCTCTTCAGAGGATTTTGGTTTGCTACTTCTCAAGTTGAAGCCTGAGCTATGACCAGTCAATCACCCTCTCTTTCTTCTCTACAGCCTTTCTGTAGCTATAACTTAAGAGAGCAAATTACTTTAGTAATAGAATATCCCTTCTCAATAAGTAAGGTAGGGGCTTGCTGTTTAGTTCCAGTAATCGATCTATGGTCTTTTTCAGCTATTTAATTACATGGAGTTCTCTTCTATTGCTGATTTGGCTACTAAACAGAGATCAAAGACACAAAAGTTTCACATTTAAAAAAAAGTGGAACAGTAAGGTAAAAAAAATTTCAAGCTAAATATGAAACATACAGAACTGCAAGTAAATTACCTGAGGAACCCATTTGGGCGATACAAAGCTTGTAGCCTCAACAACTGGCAACCCAGAAGAAACTAATCTGCGGATCAATTCAATCTTTACACCTGTAGGTACAGTATTTTTCTCATTCTGCAGTCCATCCCTTGGACCAACTTCTACTATCTTGACAAACTTCGGTATGCCTTTCAAAAACTGCTTTTGTCCAAATAACATAAAAGAATTCATAATTTAAATAAGATAAGCTGAACAAATGGTAGAATAAAGTGTTAGAAATTTGAATCTTGACTCAAACAGTTAAGAATAGAACAATCCAATCACAACAAGAAATGAAGACAAAATTTTCATTATTATATAAAAGACAAGACATAACAAAAATAAAGGTATATCAGTTAATAAATCACCTTATTTCTTAAATTGTGCAAGCCTTTGTCATTGGACTTAGATTTATATTGATGATCTGGAAAGTACCATGAGTCGCAAACTGTTCCACACACCATGGACTTCCTGCCTAAGCTCATAGTACTTCGATTAAAGGAATCACCATGCGACAGATCCCTGGTATGTCTTTTCCAAGAAAATGTCTCTCCTGTATACTCTTCATAATCTTCCCTGCATATGAATGAAGGATTAAGATCTGTAGTTCACATGCAAGATGAAAAAAATTATTTAAAAGCTCAAATATGTAACAGCTTCACCTATGTCCAGGTTGTATAATATTAAGTGAAAAAAGACAACGACTTAACTCATTTACCCTAAAATAATGAGGCAGAAAACTCAGTTAGTCTGCTTTTTAATTTTTGGAATCTTCGATAAAGCAAAGTCATAACCTAAAAAGGTCTAATAGATACTATTTTTGTGTTTGCTATTCGGAAAAAATAAATAAAAAGAAAATTGAATCTTCTCTTTATTGTCCATGGTGGTGATCAGCAGTTTTGGTTCATCAAATGAAAGTGGCAGTGGTTTATTAAGGCAATGATGGCACTGGTTGCAAGTTCATTAATCTATAGTATCTGCAGTCCCTTATTGATGCTCACTTACTCGCAACTGTTGGATGAGCTGCAACCCCTTCCTTCAATCCAGCAATTTCCCATTCCCATATCATTAGCACTGGGACGGCAAGCACTAGATGAGAACCTTCGTATCCTTTCAATAGTACTCAAGCTTGGCAACTTGTCAAGACCAAGCGGCTCTTCCAGACTTGACATAGCTAAAGTGGACATAAAAATTGGAACTGGGATTAAGACACAAACTAATTTAATACTTTGTTAAGAACACTTGCAAAAAGCCTTTATTGCCAAAATTCAGTTAATAACAGACCTTAGATATGCAGATCTCAGAGAAAGACTACACAAATTAATTTAAAAAATTTAGCACCTTATTCCTCTCACTGTGAGAAAAGAATTACAATGTAATTTTACATGTTCGTCAAGCATATAATTAACACAGTCATCAAGTGTTTCAACACTTTTTCATGCAAATATCAATGAATCAGTGACAACAATTTTTTCAGCAATATATGATTAAATACTTGCAATGAAAACATTATCAGTAAAATCCAAAATGAGCAGAACTCGCCAATTGAAGTAGACATGACTTACAAAAACAGCCTCCAAATCAGAGCTAGACTGGACAACATAAATTCTCATAATAAATTTCACTCGGTTCATATCATAACTGAAGATCTTTCAAAACTCATACAAGTTTATGTTGTTACTGCATTAGACTTGCAAAAATAGTCTGCAGTTCATGGTAAGATCACAGCAAACATAATTTCTCATAGCAAGCTTTTGTCGAAGTACATTTTCATGCAGTAACAAATTTCACCGAGAGAAAACATATTACTTCTTTCCAAGATCCTTTCAGATGACAAAAAATAAAGGTCTAAAATTTAACAGATGCCACAATAATTTACAACGCGATAAGGACAATAATAGGAATTATTAGATATTTGACCAGACATAATGGAGAGAAATTAAGTAAACATCCCTTTTGCTGTTGCAAAGTTCATTTTTCTCTTCCAAACCTTTTTGACTATAAACAGATTTCTATAATGCCAAGTCAAATTTCTATTCCAATGTGATTATTGCACTAGTTCTGCAAAACAATGAACCCCAAGAATAAAGAAGGCAAATTGTGGACAAACAATGCAAAAGAATTTGGAGAGGGAAAAAAAATCCCAAATGCAAATTAACATGAGACATACAAACAGCTGATCTTATGAGGTTACAAATGCAAAGGTTTAATTTACTGCTTCAAAGTTCAATTAAGGAACACATAAATAAAAAGCAAAAGTGCATACAGTAAACCAAAAACTTCAGTGAACACGATAATCAAAACCGACCACGCATTGAACTCCAAAGCAAATCACATACACAAGCTATACTATTTAGCCGAGAAAAAAACACAAAATAATGAAAGGGAATTTCACATTCGATTCTCTTCTCTTCAATAATACAAAAATTACAACTAAACACATAATTCAGGGGGGAAAAGTTTTAAAAATTTATATTTTATTTCCTCCGGGTCATCGGGAGACAAAAAGAGCACGCATTGAATTAAGAAAAGCAAGTGAGAAAGAGAAAGAAACAGACCTGAATTGAAGAGAAAAAGCTTGAAGGGAAAGACTAGGGTTTCAGAGATAATTCTGAGGTTTAGCAAAAAAATGCAGTCTTTCGTCGGGGTTAGATGGAGCGGAAAGAGGAAGAAGGGAAGGTCAGGCAACGTGAAGAAGTTGCAAAACCTTTTTTTTATTTTTTTTTATTTTTCTTTTTCATTTTTGGTGGGAGAATATTTATTTCTGTTTATTTATTATTCTTATTTTTGTTTTGAGGCCCATGAAATAAATCGCCACACACACAGATAGAGAATATGGACGGGTGGCAGGTAGTTCTCCGTTGGCAGTTGCTGTGCGTTTTTTTTATCGATAATATAAATAAATTGTATTAAAAGTTCACTCTTAATATTATTTAATAAAATATACTAATTTTAAAAATAAATTAAATAATTGTAACTTTTAGTTTTCTTTTTAAAAATAAAATATTTTCCTTTAAAAGATTATTGAAGAATAAATATTTTACTTCAAAAGCAAGTGCCTAAAAATTAATTAGTAATTTTCCACCTCAATAAAAAAAAAATATATATATATATATAAATATTTAAATTTCGTAATAAACCAGTATGTCGGAGGAATAAAGTTGCCATTTTTAACTCTTGTTGTCAAATTGCTGCCAACGCGCCTTCCACACGCGCCTCAATAGCCAACCACTTCTTTTTTGTAAAAATATATAAATAAATTCTTTATTTTAAATTGTGGCTTAGGATGTGTCAAGTGGCTTAATATTATTAAGCTACATATAGAACCGACAATAATTTTCATTCCCATCACATGACTATACGTCTTATTCAATCAAATTACTTAACTATTATAAACTTACACCTTATTGGAAAATAATTTATATTTAAAAAATAATTTTAATGATAATAAAATTACTTATTTTTTATTATTTATTTTTAATTTGAGAAATAAAATATATACTAAATTTAAAAAAAAAACCTCGCACTTACAAATTTTCTGTGACTCCCAATTTCCCTTTTCCTTTTATAGGATCCCTTTTTGTTAATTTTAGTTCGAGACTTCTGCAGAAAATTTTTGTCAAGAATTTAATTTATGAGCCACTTATTTACAAAGCTAATCTACTGTGACAAAATCATACCCAAAACAACTTGGAGCTAGCCTACAACTAGAATAATTCTTGTTGATCTATCATCGCAGTTCTGAGAGCAGCCTCTTCTTGCCACTACTGATGTGGACTCCAAAAAGCTTCACTTGTCTATGATTTGATTCCCCAGTAAAAGTCAGTGAAGACTTACCCATTATTTGCTGATCTTGACATGAAGAATCCCATTCTACAATCTTAGGAGCTGTTGAACAATAACCTTTTTGCTCATTGGGCACTAATGGTGCAGGCTTCACATGGCTTTGGATGAAGTAGATAATGTCATTGTAGAGGGTGGCCATGCGTGAAAGTTCTGATAGAAGCATGTAGTTTTTCATTCTCAGTCTCTGATTATCTTCAGAGAGAGATCTTAGGAGATCTGTGGTGGGTTTTGGAGATAATGGAAATATTGGAGGATCAATAATATTCCACCTAAAAATTTCTTCTTGTTGTAAATTGTGATGAGCTAGTATTGGAAAGTGCTGGTGCTGTGGTGTTTTTCTCCTGTGGATCTCAGATAACAAGTGCTTTGCTCCTTTTCTGAAGTACTCATTTGCAAACTCCCATCTATCTGAAACTACTTTCTTAAATCCCTGCAAGAAAAATTTCCCAAAATTACATATAAGAAGCCATTAGGGTTTCCAGGAGAAGCTTTTTGAAGAAAGAGAGAGATGTTACATAAGTGTTGAGCTGCCTAACAAAGCTTGAGAAGTTGTTGTGCTTGAAGTAGTTGGGGAGGAGATCTCTAGCAAATTCCGGAGGCCTACGCACAACAAAGGAGGCATTATCATTGCCCCAAGAGACAATGTGATCAGTGAGAGGATCATCAACAAGCTGATAAGTCTTGGTTAAGAAAGGTGCAGGAACTGGCTTTTGTGAGTCTGCAGAGAACACCATCTCTTCATCACACCTCTCCACTGTAAAAGCCATTACCCATTCACCCACAAACATGAATATATATAGTAATCATCACATCACCCTCTCTGTTTAAAGCAATTCTTCTCTCTCTCTCATTATAATTTTCTTGGCTTTTTGAAACAGAAACATATGACTATGCCACTAAAATAAAAGCTCTCTCTCTCTCTGATCTCTGCAGTTTCTAACTTCAAGAAGCATATGAGCATGTCAGTGAAATTTTATTTAATGGGGTTTTTAAATTATTATTCACTGTATATATAATACAATGAGCTATTAATTGGGAAAAAAAAAAAAGAAAAAGAAAAAGAAAAAAGCTATAGATTGTTCCCTTGGCCTCAGTATTTGCTTCAGGAATGCCTTTCAATGGAAGGACAAATTTGTGCCCTTTTGCTTCTTTTTGAATTCCTTTTGCTTAATTAGTTAGACTTTCTCTATTGTGTCAAAAAGAAATATACTAGAGTGTAATAACAATTAATCAGTACCAGATGATATTTGTAATTAAGCAACTAATTATTTTTGGTTAATTTTTAAAATCAGTTTGTTAATTACATTAATTTCGAATAATTTTTATTTCATATTTTCATTTTGAAATATCTGAATTGTGTGTATATTATAAATATAAGAGAAATTAAATTTATTTAAAAATAATAAAGAAGAGATTTTTCTTTTTTGACCTGCAAGCAATGCATTACATAATTTTACATAATTATTTAAAACTGCGGCATGAATTATCTAGTTATGAAAGACTAGACACAATCTAGTTAGGAGGTAAAACATTTCTCAAAAAAAGTTTAAATACCATATTAATGACTTTACTATTTTGTTGATGCACAAATTCAAACAAGATATTAGATAATTAAGACCGCAAAGTTATGAGAGTAGCAATAATAGTCATAGTGAGAAATTAATCCAGTCTGTAGAAGTATAATATTTTATTTGTTGTATTTCATAATGAAGATTATAATCTATTTATATATAAAAGACGGTATCTAAATAGGAAGGAAAATAAGTCTATGATTATACAATTCTTAACATTAAACAACTAATCCATCTATCAATATTTATTTTCCATATTAATATATTTACTTCCTATACTCTATAACACTCCCCTTCAAGTTGGTTGGAGTATAAATGTTAATCATACCCAACTTGTTACATATATGTTGGACCTAAATGTCCTAATCCTTATTTTGATGATTAATAAACAATTGGTGTGCTACTAATTATCTTTAAAGGTGTTTGTATTGAGCTTGCAGGTCCCCTATTGAACTTGCAGGTCCCCTATTGAAATAAATGAAATTGCTTCTGTCACAAAAGTGAAAAGTGCCTAATATGGAAGCATACCACAAGAAAGGGATAAGAAATTATTTTTGTTTATGCTTTGTTATATTCTATTCATTGTGAATTTCAAGTAATTGATTGTGATGGCTCAAGGTTCCTTCTTTTCTAAAAGTTCTTTTAGATATGGCCTTTTTTCTAAGTACTTGACTTTCAGGGATCAAAATGAAATTTTTCAAAAGAAGTGATTTTAAAATTATTTTTCATCAAAATGAAAGTTCTAAAAATATATGTTATAAAAATTCAAACGGATTGAAAAATGGATTTTTGTAGCCTAAGTTATGATTTTTCAAAGTTTTAAAGAAGGATTTTTTGTGCCCCCTAAACACAACCTTCGGCTTCCGAAAGTCAGGGACAGAAACGAAAGTCCCCTATGTTCGGCCGCCGAACATTGACTTTCGGCCGCCGAAAGTGGGTTTTTCAACCAGCCCCCAAAGTGTAACCTTCGGCTTCCGAAAGTGAGGGACAGAGACGAAAGTCCCACACTTTCGGCCGCCGAACATTTAACCTTCGGCCGCCGAAAGTGTGTTTTGGGTCTGCCTCCGAAGCCTAAAGTTCGGCTTCCGAAAGAGAGGAACAGAGACAAAAGTCACCCAAGTTCGGCCGCCGAACTCTGACTTTAGGCCGCCGAAAGTTCTTTTTTAAAGGAATAGTTTCTTCACCTCAAATGGTTCGGCCGCCGAACTCTAAGCTTAGGCCGCCGAACCTGAGTTTTTCTGGGCACGGTATAACGGTTATTTCTGAACATAAACGGCTCTATTTGCATTTAATGCATCTCCAACGGCCATATTTATGATAGAACTATAAATACAACTTGCTTTTGATGTGAAGAGGTTACAACAACCATCTAAGCAAATATTTATTGAGATCACAGCATTTTTCATTCTCTCTCTCTCTAAACCTTGAGTCAAAGCATTGATTTCTTGAAAACTTATTTTGAGTTGTAATTGGTTGGCTTTTCAGAGTGAGTAAAGGTTGTTGAGAGATTCTGTTGTTGAGAGATTCTGTTGTTGTGAGTGTGGCATTGAGCAAAGAATTGCTCTTGAGTGAAAAAGGAGATTTGTAAAGAGCAAAGGCTTGCTCTAAGATTGTAAGGGTTTTGATCTTCACCCAAAGAAGATTTGATAGTGGAGTTGAACTCTCAAGTGGACCTTGAGGAGAGGACGTAGGCTTGGATAGCTGAACCTCTATAAATCATTGTGTTGATTTTTCTCTTCCCTATTCTCTTCTAATTTCTTGTCTTTGCCATTAAATTTTTTATAAACCCAATTCACCCCCCCTCTTGGGTTGCCTCAAGGGACAACAAGTGGTATCAGAGCCAAGTCTCCCTTTCTTGAAGATATAATTATCTTGGAGTAAAGATCAAATGGCAGCCCTCAATTCTCAAGAAGGTCAATCGGTTGTGAGACCACCTTTCTTTGATGGAAATGACTTTCTATATTGGAAAAATAGAATGTATTATTTCCTTAAATCGGAAGGAGTTGATTTGTGGGACATTGTAGAGAATGGGCCTTTCTTTCCCACAAGATTCATTGATGGAAACCAAGAGCAAAAACCTAAGAGTGAATGGAGTGAGCTAGAGAAGAGAAGGGTAGCCCTCAATGACAAAGCCATTCACATCTTGTTTTGTGCTCTTAGTAGAAGTGAGTACAACAAAGTATGCATGAAATCCACCGCCAAGGAAATTTGGGATGCTTTGGTTGTCACTCATGAAGGTACCAATCAAGTCAAGGAAAACAAGATGGAATCCCTCATCTATCAATATGAGTTGTTCAAGATGAAATCCGATGAAACTATTAGCCAAATGTATGATAGGTTCATTGAGATCATTGGAGGGATGAAATCTCTTGGGAAGACATTCACAAATGAAGAGTTGGTGAAGAAAATCCCTAGATGTCTACCTAAAGAATGGCTACCAAAGGTAACTTCCTTAAAGGATGCCAAAGACTTGACCAAAGTGCAATTGGATGAACTCTTGGGGAATCTCATTGACTATGAGATGACTCTAAAGAGAGAGCAAGTGGAGGAACCTAGCAAGATGAAAAAGAACATTGCTCTAAGGGTAGCCTCCGAAGATACTAGTGAGGAAGAAGAAGAGATAAGTGAGGAAGAATTGGCTTTGGTAACTAGGAGAATAAGGAAGTTGCTTCTCCAAAATAAAAGGTTCATCCCAAGGAAGAATTTTAGAAAGGAAAAGGGTGAATCAAGCAAAAAGGAAGTAGTCATTTGCTATGAATGTAATAAGCCGGGTCACTACAAAGTGGATTGTCCCAAGTTGAAGAAGCCTATCAAGAAGTTCAAGAAGAAGGCCTTCAAAGCAACATGGGATGAGTCAAGTGATTCCGAAGAAGAGGAGGTTGGTGATGAAATTGCCAACATGTGCTTCATGGCTCTAGAGGAAAGCTCCGATGAGGTAACTACTCTTGATGACTTTACTTTAAATGATGATGATGTTGAGTTTTCATATGATGAACTTGTAGGTGCTTTAAAATTGATGAATGATGAGCTTGAAAAGAGTCATAGGAAAAATAAAATTTTGAAATGTGAGTTAGCTAGCTTTAAAAAGGAAAGTGAGAACTCACCTAAGGAACCTTTACCCTTAAATGATTCTTTACAAAAATCCTTATATGAGCTCTCACTAGAAAATAAAAATTTGAAAAATGAAATCCTTGAGTTAAAAAATTCTCTTTCAAAATTTTTAAAAGGCAAGGACAAGCTTGATGAGATTTTAGACTCTCAAAGGTCTCCTAGCATCAAGTATGGCCTTGGCTATGATAAATCAACTCAAGCAAACTTTTCTAAAACCGTTTTTGTTAAAGCTACCAACTCACATGAACCTAAGGTTTCTAGCTCAAATGGAAATATGCCTAAAGTTTCTAGTAGTGATATGTCTATGAGGAATGCACCTACAAGGAATGCACATGTACACCAATCCACTAGTTATAACACTCATATAAGACACACACCTAGGCAAGTTGCATATAAGAGAAATGATCATTATAGAACACACACTTATAGTTCACAAAATCACCACTCCAATCATATCTCTTGCTCACATGCTTTTAATAAGCAAAGGAGAAATGGCCACATGAGAACTCAAACACACTCACTCACCTATGGACCTAGAGTAAGAAGGTTCAATGGTCATTGTCACTATTGTGGCAAGTTTGGTCATACCAACTATAAGTGCTCTATTAGAAAATTGCATCTTGGATATGGTAGCATATGGAAATTGGATAGTGGAATGACTAACCCCCAAGGACCCAAGTACATTTGGGTACCTAAAAGTGTTTGAATTCTTTCTTTTAGGTGTGCTTGAAATCCTCAAAAATTGAAAGCAAATGGTATCTAGATAGTGGATGTTCAAGGCACATGACCGGAAACTCAAATCACTTCATCTCTCTTGAAAAGAAAGACGGAAGTGGACAAGTAACCTTTGGAGACAATGGAAAAGGTAAAATTGTTGGTATAGGTAAAGTTGGTAAGGAAAACTCTCCTATTCTTGATAAAGTCCTATTAGTTGATGGTTTGAAGCATAATTTATTAAGTGTGAGTCAATTATGTGATAAAGGTTGTAGAGTTATCTTTGAACCAAAATCATATTTTGTGTCTAGAATGTCGGATAACAAAATATTGTTTGTTGGTGAAAGAGTTGAGAATATTTATCTTATTGACTTACAAGCTATGACTAACCAAGATATGAAGTGCTTTGTGTCTATTAGTGATAACTCTTGGATTTGGCATAGAAGGCTTTCTCATGCTAGCATGGATCTCCTCAAAAATTTGAGCAAAGATGAGCTAGTTGATGGTCTTCCAAAGATCAAATATGAAAAGGACAAAGTATGTGATGCATGTCAAATGGGTAAGCAAGTTAAGAGTTCCTTTAAAGCTATTAATAAGGTAATCTCTTCTAGACCTTTGCAACTCTTGCATATGGATTTATTTGGTCCAACTAGAGTAGCTAGTCTTGGTGGCATGCATTATGGGTTTGTTATAGTTGATGACTACTCTAGGTATACTTGGGTTGTGTTCCTTGCTCATAAGGATGATTGTTTTGATGCTTTTAAAAGTTTTACAAAGAAAGTTCAAAATGAAAAGGGTTTTCAAATTTCTTCTATAAGAAGTGATCATGGTAGAGAATTTGAAAATGAAAAATTTGAAACTTTTTGCAATAAGTTAGGGATCACTCATAATTTTTCATCTCCTAGGACTCCCCAACAAAATGGTGTTGTTGAAAGAAAAAATAGAACTCTTTTAGATATGGGGAGGACTATGTTAAGAGAGTATAATTTACCTACTTATTTTTGGGCGGAAGCCATAAATACGGCTTGTTATGTTTCAAATAGAGTTTTAATTAGACCTCTCCTAAATAAAACTCCTTATGAGCTTTGGAATGGAAGGAAACCTAGAGTTAGTCATTTTAGAGTTTTTGGTTGTAAATGCTTCATATTAAACAATAAGGATAATCTAGGCAAATTTGACTCCAAAACCGATGAAGGTATCTTCTTAGGATACTCTATATCTAGTAAATCATATAGAGTATTCAATAAAAGAACCTTGATAGTTGAAGAGTCAATGCATGTTGTTTTTTATGAATCTAATCCCTTTGCTCCTAGAAAGGAGGTATCTTGTGATGATGATCTTGTAGGTAACCTTGATGAGTTGACCATTGAAGATCCTCAACCTCATGGAGATCAAAATCAACCCAAGGAGGTTTCAATAGAGGCAAAGGAAGATGAAGTTGGACTTCAAGAGCAACAAATGCAAATTACACAAAGTCAAGGAGTCCAACATGACTTGCCAAAGGATTGGGCATACAAGAAGGATCACCCCAAGGATCAAATAATTGGTGATACATCACAAGGGGTAACTACTAGATCCTCTCTTAGACATGTATGTAATAATATTGCATTCATATCTCATATAGAGCCTAAATCTATAGATGAGGCTATTGGTGATGAGAGTTGGGTTCTTGCTATGCAAAAAGAACTCAACCAATTTGAAAGGAACAAGGTTTGGACCTTAGTGTCTAGACCAAAACATCACCCCACCATAGGCACCAAATGGGTGTTTAGAAATAAGCTTGATGAAGATGGCAATATCATTAGAAACAAAGCTAGGTTGGTAGCTAAAGGCTATAACCAAGAGGAGGGCATAGACTATGATGAAACTTTTGCCCCCGTAGCTAGATTAGAAGCCATTAGAATCTTGCTTGCATATGCATCATACATGAATTTTAATCTCTTTCAAATGGATGTGAAAAGTGCCTTTTTAAATGGTTTTATTGAGGAGGAGGTTTATGTTGAGCAACCTCCGGGGTTTGAAAATCATGCCTTTCCAAATCATGTTTTTAAATTGATTTGAGCTTTATATGGTTTAAAACAAGCTCCTAGAGCTTGGTATGAAAGACTAAGTAATTTTCTTTTGCAAAATGGTTTTTCAAAAGGCAAAGTGGATACAACTCTTTTTGTCAAAAATCATGGAAATGACATCCTTGTAGTGCAAATATATGTTGATGATATTATATTTGGTGCTACTAATGTGTGTTTGTGTGAAGAGTTTTCAAAAGTTATGAAAAGTGAGTTTGAGATGAGCATGATGGGAGAACTCAAATTCTTCCTTGGGCTTCAAATCAAACAAGCTAAGGATGACATCTTCATCAACCAAGCCAAATACACAAAGGAGCTAATCAAAAGGTTTGGAATGGAGAGTAGCAAGCCAAGTAGAACTCCAATGAGCACAAACACCAAGCTTGACAAGGATGAAAAGGGTAAGCCTATTGATGAAAAGCTCTATAGAGTTATGATCGGAAGCCTTTTATATCTCACCGCATCTAGACCGGATATCATGTTTTCCATATGTTTATGTGCACGTTTTCAATCATGTCCTAAAGAGTCTCATTTGCATGCCGTTAAACGCATTCTTAGATATTTACATGGCACATTGCATTTGGGGTTATGGTATCCTAGAAGTTCATCCTTTAGTTTATGTTCCTACTCGGATGCCGACTTTGCCGGAAGCATTCTTGATAGGAAGAGTACCTCGGGTACTTGTCAACTTCTAGGACAATCTCTTGTTTCTTGGTGTAGCAAGAAACAAAATTCGGTTGCACTATCAACCGCCGAAGCCGAATATGTGGCGGCGGGTCTTTGTTGTAGTCAAGTCCTTTGGATTAAACAACAATTAAGAGATTTTGAAGTATCTCTTGATCACATTCCTATTAAATGTGATAATACAAGTGCAATCAATCTAACCAAGAACCCCATTCAACATTCTAGAACTAAGCATATTGACATTAGACATCATTTCATTCGTGATCATGTATTAAATGGTGATGTTGTTCTTGAGTTTGTGGATACAAACAACCAACTAGCTGATATTTTCACTAAACCTTTAAATGAAGAAAGATTTAACTTCATTAAAAGGGAATTGGGAATGCTAGATGGTGTTGCTTGTTGAGTGTATTTTTTTTTGTATCTTTTTGAAAGCTTGTCAAAATTGTTTGATATAGTTTTAATTTAAAAAAAAAAAAAAAAAGGGGGAGGGGAAGCCCAAAAATTCCAGATTCGGAGGCACTTTCGGCCCCCTAACCTTCAATTTCAAGGGCAATATGAAAAGCGGGAAATTTTATGTCTTTCTGTCTTTTATCCTTTTCGGCCGCCTAACATTCTATTCGGCCGCCGAACATTGTGAAGTTCGGCCGCCGAAGTTTAATTTCGGCCTCCTAATCTTGCCCAGTTTCGGCCGCCGAAGATTAGTTCGGCCGCCGAAAATGCGCGTCCCTTAAAAACCCCCCGCGACAGCTCATCGTCTTCCTCGCGCGCCCTCTCCCTCTCGCCGAAGCTCTCTCTCTCTCCCCGAAGCTCTCTTCGTCTCCCTCTCCCAAATCGCCCGTTTTGAGCCTCTTTTTCCTCAAAAACCTCCATTTTTCATCTTTCCTTTCACTCAAACGCCTTAAAACACATTTTTTCTCTTCTCACGGAACCCATTTCGAGCTTTTTCATTTGGGTAAGTTTTGTTCTCTCTCTCTTTTTTTTTCCTTATTTTTGTTTATTATTTTCTGTTGTTTTGATCTTTAGGGTTGTGATTTTATTGAGTTTTGTTGATATGAGTATTTAAAATCTGCTGAATTTTTTTTTCTTTTGTTGTTTGTTTTGTTGCTCTCTGTTAGCTGGGTTCATTTGTTGATAGCTGGGTATATGTATACAAACTGCCTGTTTAATTTTCTGTTAGCTCTCTTTATATTCCTTTCTGATATCTGGGTGAATATAAACTCTGCTGGTATTTTCTTTTTTTTTAAAATTTGCTGAGTATATTTTTTTTACACGCGGTTAGCTGGGTTGATTTGCTTGGTTTTGTCTTAGATATTTGTTTATGTTTTTGCAAGTTATGAAGCATCAGATTTTTTTTATTTCTGGTTTTGAATATGGCCATGATGCAGTAACTGAGTAGCTGGGTTATCTTGTTGTGCTTAGCTGGGTTATCTTGTTAGCTGGGACTTTATATATCAATGCATGACTGTGATGCTTACTGGTTGAGATTTTGTGTTGATTATGGGCTGAGTTTTGTGGTATTGCTGCTTATAGTTAGTTCTTTTATTTTTTTTCATTTGCCTCTGTAGCTGTTGTTTGGGTAACATGGGTAGAAAAACCACAGCCCGTAGACATCCATATTTTAGAGGTCAATCCAGTAGACAGTCTGAGGCTCCTAGGTCCCCCTCCTCTGACCCTCCTACCTCTCCACCCTTTGAGTTCCCTGTTGTTAGAAAGCATGATCCTGCTTTTCAGCCTTTCTCTCTCAGGTTTATTCATGCTAACAGTGTTCAGCTCTTTCGTTCTCATGGTTTTTTACAGCCATTCATTGTTCAGGGTTGGGAGCACCTTCTTATCACTCCATCCGACACCCATCCTAGGATTGTTAGGGAGTTCTATGCAAACCTACACACCTTCACCCGTCACACTCCCCCTCACCTAGTCAGTTTTGTAAATGGTCAGAGGGTTTACCTCACTCCTGACATCATTGCTCGTCACCTAGGTATCCCCAACTCTGGGGCTGTTATATCCACCACTCATAAGTGGATCACTGGTAAGGTCTCTTCCCTTCACTAGACTAGGGTTGTTTCAGGAGACGCAGACCGTGAGGCGCCCTCTAGGCTTAAGGCCTGTGACCTTAACACTCTCCCTAAAGTTGTTCACCACATAGTCACCTATGAGATTCTCCCTAGATCGGGTCATAGGACTGCACTCTCCTACTCTGACATGTTTGTAGTATCTTGTCTGCTAGAGGGTCGAACCCTTAACCTGCCACATATTATGATTCACTCTATAGCAGACTCCCTTAGGCTGAGTCGAGGTTGTCTCCCCTTTGGCCGTCATCTTACTCTTCTTCTTCGAGCCCTAGGGGTTGACCCAGGCACAGAGTCTGCCTTACCATTGTCTAGTGAGTACATCCCCTACACTGAGGCTACCCTCCACCATATGGGTCTGGTTAGAAGAGGCAATGAATTTTATAATTCTAGGAGAGATTTTGCAGCCCGCAGGGCATCCCACGAGGCAGCACAGCCACATGATAGTTCTGATGAGGAGTCAGATGATGTTTCTCCTGCTGACCTTGAGACAGAGCGAGCTCCCAGAGGCGATACTAGTACCGGGCGGTCCACCGAGCAGGGTACATCTTCTTGGACTGCATCTGATCTGTATGATGCCATGGGTCGTCTGGAGTTGCAGGTTGCTCAGATGTCTGATCGCCAGACTCAGATGTCTGATCGCCAGACTTAGATGGAGCAGCAGTTAGCACGCCTTACAGACCAGCAGCAGACCATGATCGAGCAGCAGAGACAGATTTTGCACTTCATTCAGCAGTCATCTGGAGTGCCACCTCCTCAGCCGCCTCAGTGATATTTTTTTGTTTTTTATGTAGTTGCTGTTGTTCTTTCCCTTCTGATATTGTGGTATTTTTTTTTTATGATGTCAAAAGGGGGAGAGATGGTATTACTTATGTATACATTTGATAATTTTTATGGATATTGACTATATTTGGTTATTACCTTGATTTTTGTTTGACTCTTTTGGATTAAATTTTTTTCTCTCTCTTGGATTGTGAATATTGTGTGTATTTACAGCTCCTTCATTTGAGATGCATTTTTATTGGGACTCATTCATTCATATAGGATCCATCACATCTCATAGCATTGCATTGAGTCAAAACCTCCCTTATGTGCCTTCTCACTTTTTAAATATGGCATAAAGTATTTTTGACAGGGGGAGCACATTAAGGGGGAGAAATTTTTTAAATACACACACTACACTTATGATTATTATCCTACTGTTTACCAATTGTTTGTCATCATCAAAAAGGGGGAGATTGTTGGACCTAAATGTCCTAATCCTTGTTTTGATGATTAATAAACAATTGGTGTGCTACTAATTATCTTTAAAGGTGTTTGTATTGAGCTTGCAGGTCCCCTATTGAAATAAATGAAATTGCTTCTGTCACAAAAGTGAAAAGTGCCTAATATGGAAGCATACCACAAGAAAGGGATAAGAAATTATTTTTGTTTATGCTTTGTTATATTCTATTCATTGTGAATTTCAAGTAATTGATTGTGATGGCTCAAGGTTCCTTCTTTTCTAAAAGTTCTTTTAGATATGGCCTTTTTTCTAAGTACTTGACTTTCAGGGATCAAAATGAAATTTTCCAAAAGAAGTGATTTTGAAATTATTTTTCATCAAAATGAAAGTTCTAAAAATATAGGTTATAAAAATTCAAACGGATTGAAAAATGGATTTTTGTAGCCTAAGTTATGATTTTTCAAAGTTTTAAAGAAGGATTTTTTGTGCCCCCTAAACACAACCTTCGGCTTCCGAAAGTCAGGGACAGAAACGAAAGTCCTCTATGTTCGGCCGCCGAACATTGACTTTCGGCCGCCGAAAGTGGGTTTTTCAACCAGCCCCCAAAGTGTAACCTTCGGCTTCCGAAAGTGAGGGACAGAGACGAAAGTCCCACACTTTCGGCCGCCGAACATTTAACCTTCGGCCGCCGAAAGTGTGTTTTGGGTCTGCCTCCGAAGCCTAAAGTTCGGCTTCCGAAAGAGAGGAACAGAGACGAAAGTCACCCAAGTTCGGCCGCCGAAAGTTCTTTTTTAAAGGAATAGTTTCTTCACCTCAAATGGTTCGGCCGCCGAACTCTAAGCTTAGGCCGCCGAACCTGAGTTTTTCTGGGCACGGTATAACGGTTATTTCTGAACATAAACGGCTCTATTTGCATTTAATGCATCCCCAACGGCCATATTTATGATAGAACTATAAATACAACTTGCTTTTGATGTGAAGAGGTTATAACAACCATCTAAGCAAATATTTATTGAGATCACAGCATTTTTCATTCTCTCTCTCTCTAAACCTTGAGCCAAAGCATTGATTTCTTGAAAGCTTATTTTGAGTTGTAATTGGTTGGCTTTTCAGAGTGAGTAAAGGTTGTTGAGAGATTCTGTTGTTGAGAAATTCTGTTGTTGTGAGTGTGGCATTGAGCAAAGAATTGCTCTTGAGTGAAAAAGGAGATTTGTAAAGAGCAAAGGCTTGCTCTAAGATTGTAAGGGTTTTGATCTTCACCCAAAGAGGAGAGGACGTAGGCTTGGATAGCTGAACCTCTATAAATCATTGTGTTGATTTTTCTCTTCCCTATTCTCTTCTAATTTCTTGTCTTTGCCATTAAATTTTTTATAAACCCAATTCACCCCCCCTCTTGGGTTGCCTCAAGGGACAACAATATATAATCAACTCGTCCCATACAACTTAGCATACACCGAATTTGTGAACTAAACTTCTTCTAATAATTGACGTACCCACAGAACTTCACAAATGGTTTTTGCCATGACTCGACATTCAGGCTCAGCACTAGAACAAGAGATCATATTTTCTCAACTTGGTAAAACGCTTTACACACATCATAAATACGAAAAATATTTCTTTTGCCAGAATATAGAAATTTCAAATTCTTCATTAATTCTTTAACAAATTCAGAATAATTAATAAGACTAATCATCTTACTGTGAATAGAATTTCGAATCCGTAAACAGTACTCAATACTCGTGAACAATACCCGATGAACAGTACTCGTGAACAGTACCCGATGAATAATTCTCATGAACAATACCTAATGAACAGAGTCTTAAGTCTCCAAATGTTACCCTTTATGGATAACTCAAATGAACAGAACCCTAGGTCTCAAATATTACGAGTAATCCAAATGAACAAAGTTCTAGGTTTCCAAATGTTACATTTTATGAGTAATCCAAATGAATAGAGCGCTAAGTCTCCAAATGTCATCCTTTTATGGGTAAATAGAGCCCTAAGTCTTCAAATGTTACTTTTATGGGTAACCCAAATAAATAGAGCCCTAAGTCTCCAAAAGTGTAACCTAAATAAATATTATTAAAAAAATCCTCTTCCCATAACCCAAACGAACCGCAAATCTGACAAAAAAGCTGCAAGACGACTTTGGCATCCTCTTTAGGTGAACGGTGAGAGACAAATATTATCCTAAATGGATAACACAAAAGAATAGGAGTCCTGAGTCTCCAAAAATTTAAGACTTAACAAGAGAGAAAAAATAAATCTCTACGAATCTGACTTTCATACCATGTAACAATATAATATTTTGTTTATTATATTTCATAATAAAAATTATAATCTATTTATATATAAAAGACGGTATCTAAACAGGAAGGAAAATCAAGTTTATGATTATACAATCCCTAAGATTAAACAACTAATCAATCTATCAATATTTATTTTCCATATTAATATATTTACTTCCTGTACTTTATAACACAGTCAACACTAAATAGAGAATTTATGTATCTATATAATAAATAAGTGATTATAAATTCTAGTTAAAATTAAATAAAAACGCTTCAAATAACACTAAATACATTTAACCGCCTTATCTAACAAAATATATTATTATTTCAAATTATCAACCGAAACAAAAATTGATTTTTTCATACCACATTAATATTAAATTTTAAGATATCAGAAGAAAGAGAGAACTAGACCTCTTAGAAAGAAAAGGAGTTGGAATACATGATTCCAAACTCTTCTCTACTCCCAAGGAGAGACATTATATTCTTTTCTAGAACTGAAACTTAGGCAGGTTACGATAATATATATATTTTCTTTAAAAATTTGTATCCTATCATCGAGGAGAAGGAGTCTATACATTTATAAATTGGAAAAAGAAAAACTAAAAGCTAAAATCATTGAAAAGCTGATCTACTTATTTCTTAAAAAATGATGAATAGAAAAATAATGTGATTAATTAATTTTTATACTCTGATGGTAGTGTAATTAATGTATGAAGTATGGTAATAAAAATGACAATTTTTTTTCTAATTTTAAAATTAAATCAATTAAATTTTACATATTTCAAAAAAAATATGCCTTTTATAAAAATATTAAGCACTCCTTACTTTTAAAATATTTTTTAAAATAAGTTAAATTTGATCTAAATTTAATATAATATCAAAATTTTTCAATCCATATTGAATCTCTCTTACACTAAAATATATAATTATAAAATAAATTTTTATATTTTATATATTGTTTGCCTGTAGAAAATTCGTACAACTAGACTGATATTGTGACTCAATTGTATTTGTGTGGATTATTACGTTTGGATTGGTTATTTTGTAGTCATATATATTTAAAATAAAAGATACGCATAATTATACAATAATCCATTTAATTTATTTTATTGCAAATGAAAATTTTAAAATAAAATAATTAATATTTATATAAAATTGATTAAAAGGTATATTATGAATATATGATTATAAATATAAATGCTTAATATACTATTTACCAAAATCATCTTTCAAACTTATAGCCAAAAAAACTTACCTTTCAAACTTCTGCCTTGCATCACGTGATCTTTCTCTACCTCCATGTGACACAACTCTGCTTTTCTTTTAATTTTTTTTTTTAAAAAAACAACCCACTTAGAAAGAAAGAGAAGCAGGCTTAGATTTTTGTCTCTTATTTGCACAAATCTAAATGAACTTCATGTGACGTGAGAATCAAAGCAATGATCTTTGATTTTGAATACCTAAAATTAGAATTTTAACATAGATTTCCTTAAAATATTCTGTCTTTTCTTATTTTAATATAACTAGGGCAGACATTCTCAGCTTCTGTTGAAGTTTTTATTATATTATTTAATTTGAAATTATTTTTCAAACTGTTTATATATATAAGATGCAAGTAATTGATATCTTATTATATTATATAAGAGAAAAATAAAATATAAATGAAACCATTAATTAAAAATCTTCTTTTTACCATAGGAAAGCAAAGGAAAGACAGAGAATATGGATCAGCCTCTGCCAAAAGCATTCCAAACTTCTTTCCAATATTTTCCTTTCCACTATTCAATAAGTGTATACACAAATGTTAATCAATCTCTAGAAGTTTGTTTTCTAGTAATGTTTGGTCAAATTGATTGGTGATCATTCCCATTGACACTAACACTTACCATCCATGTACGATCTTCAAATGCCACATGATATGTATGTACTACCACTCCAAATCATAGCCTCACAATGGCTTGTTTGCAGTACAATTGCGGACCAAAACCAATGGAAAGTACTATGTGGCCTTTTATGGTGTGGTGTGTAGTACATTTTCAGGACACATACTTGGGATTATATATAAATATAGCACTTGAGATTCAATTACCCATTGCATACTTATCCACAATTTCTAACATCAATTTGAAAATGTGGAGGATTCCTACAGGAGCGACCTGAGATCACATGTGGACACCCTAAGATCTTCCCTTATCTTCCAAGGATTGTGTTCTTATGTGTTCTCAGGTCGCCCCTGCCGGGCTTCCTCCGCCACTTGATGAGTTGAGTTTGATGAAGGTATACGTTGCTGATGGACCTTTCAAGTTGGAGTACTTTTTGAGTCTGCTCAATGATCTTCGCCCACCTGGTAATTCCCTTTCGCTTGTATTTGTTAGTGATTTTCAATATAAGATTGAAACTAGACAAACCAATAATTGGACCGGCCCAGTTAAACCAGTCAATCATTTTGAAAACACTGGTCCCAAATTTATATGATTTTCTTTGGGTTGTGAAACAGCTGAGATTGCAAGTTTGATTGCTAATGTTTTCAATGGCCAAACAACCTGTCTGGAATTAATTTCAGCTTGCCGGATCAGGGCGAACCCAGAGGCCTTACAACAATGACAGAAACAGCAAGATGTAACGGTAAACACCAGTTTAAAAATCGCAGTTACTCATACAATCCCATTAATTTCATTGCCAATAAAAGAATGTGATCTCTAAGGCAGCAGTAACGCGTGTGTTATTGTGTTTATAGATATGTCAATGTGTGCGCCTGCACATGATATCAGAAGGCAACAAAATATCTTCACTATCTGATTTGCAACTATCTACAATCTCTCTCATCTTCTTAACACTTTATCTATCTAGTAAAAACTATCATAACTAGCTTCCCTCTTGCTTCTTTTTTCAGCACCTGGTTATCAGAAAGCCAGAGAAAAGCACTGGCACAAGGCATTACAACATCAAAGAAATTGCAAAGGAAAGAGTTCTAAACTCACAATTCCCTTTGCTTAGCGAAGAACCATGTTGGAGACACTGCCGAGCTCTCAAGCATGATGCCGATTGCTGGAGTTTTGATTTGATTTCTTTACTGATTTTAGCAGTTTTATCTCTACGGAATGAAATGTGTTCTGTTTGAGACTCCCAAAAACAAGATTCCAACCAATGAATTGCGTGAAATTATCAATACCTGAAATGATGCAATCACACTTTGCAGACATTAGATGCCAGGAAATAAAATTTTCTTCACAACATTTTATCAGAATATAATTCATATCCCCTGAGAATGAGCACGATGCATTATTCACTGTTAAAACATTTTGTGAAACGACTCAGAAACAACTGAACCAACTGCCCTTTCTGGGTATAATGTGCAGTCCCAATTGATCTATCACTGATGTCTGAGTTCTACTAGAGGTCCAAATAGTTGCAAGTTTATGGGTAGTTTACTCAGGAAGGTTACCAGTCAACAATTACAAAGATTAATGGAAGATGTCTTTAAGCAAGAGTTCAATGCTTTCAGAAGATTAGTGAAGATTAACTAAAGGGGTGTGCCTGAGCTACTTCCTAGAAAGCAGTTACCAGTGAAAATGAGCAGCAAAACTGGCTTCTGGGAAAAGGAATATTGTTTGTGACATTTAAAATAATTAATTCATAACAAAAAGAAGAACCATCAAACAACAGAACTGACATGTTTTAAGAGCGCTTGTCTTCTGGTTTATTCGTTCACTGCTCAAATTTGAGATTCTTCCGAAGAAAAAATAAATCCGCTCGGAAGTGTAATCTATTAAAGACCTAACTTTGCCAAGATGGGAGTAAAGAAATTACCTATAGAAAGGATCCTTTTGCTGAATTCAACGAGTGAAGCTGCGACATCGATCACAACTGGTAAGAATCCTCTGCTGCGCCATGTCGGCACCTAAACTAAAACAAAATTCTACTGATAGACATATCTAGAAATAACCCATTTATACAGAAGAATGCCGATAAATTTCTCGATTTTCCAGGGAAACGAAGAGATGAGATGCAACAGAAAGAATTGGATCTTACCCCTTTAATGGCAGAGACTATATTGTGCGGAGAATCAGGAAAAACGAATCTCTAACCTACCCCCACTCGTCTAGTTTGACCAGGGCACCAACTAGTGGCAATGAGATGATAATTTCACTTGGTCATCAGCATCAACCAATAGAGTTTCCTCCTCGAATCATAACACAAAAACCTGATCCTTCTCTGTTAGGGCAGAGAAACACTGCTGCTTGGAGTCAAGTTACAGATCTTTCATCATAGCCTCAGATCAGAAACACTTGCAATCGCTTAAACCCCAAGCATACACCCTGCCACTTTTGCCTCTTGTGTTTCGAACGATCTGATTTGACACTTGCGCACACATCTTTTTTAAACATTTTAATAAAAATAAAATAAATCATATTTGTTCTCTCTTTTTTTTAAGGTATTTTGAGAAGGTGAATCTAATTTTGATCATTAAGAAATTTTTAAGCACATATTCACATCTGCATTTATGTATTTAGTGAAGGAAATAAAAAATATGCTCTCTTTTCTTTCATTTCTCTCAGTTTTCTGTGGCATCATGTGGTATTTTGTTGTCAGTCTTTCATTCATTTCCTGTTCCATCTAGACAGGGGACATTCCTCTCCCAATTTGAAGATTGGGTTCTCCTCACTTATTTCCAGACAAAATTATATTTAAATAAAATTTTTGATATTTAAGTGAAAAAGTTGTTTTCCTTTCCATTTGTTTGCTTGTGTTGCTTTGTATGTATTTGTGATTATTGCTTGCAAATTGTTTTTTGGTTTTGCAACATATGCAAGACTCATAGTTAGTTGATCTTCGGTCAGAATTAACGGTTTTCTTTCTAAGTACCTGTGTTTTGGGAGGTCAATGCTCTTTTTTGTCCAAATCCGGCAAGTAGGTCTGGTAGCCTACGTGGCACGGCTCATTCTTGTGAAGGTCGCCACCCTCTACTCAATCAGTATACAAATCTCCATTATTTCCCTTTGGGCTCTTCTTGTGACTGTGTTGGCTTCGGTTGCTACCCTTGGTCATTGTCTTCTCGATGTTGCTGTTTATCAGAGAGTTGGCCCTTATTTTTATTTAAGTCTTACTTCAGACATTTTTATCGACCACTTTTTCTCATAGATGGTGGAACTTCTCCTCCAAGCCCTTATTCTTTTGGTCTGTAAAGGTCCCTACTCGAGGAACTTGCCTCTGTAGCTATATTTCCTAGTGGACGACGGCATTAATGCAGCAGTTGGCAAGAACAAACAGATTCGAAATTGAGTCTCCTACTTCGAATCTAGGGTTTTTCCTTTTTTATTTTTGGGTGGGCCATGTATTAGTGCAAATTGGGCCATCTATTTGGTCTTGTCTTCTATTTAGCTTTTGGGCCTTTTATCAATAATAATATTATTTCTAAAAATAAAAATATCATGAAAAAAGAAAAAAGAAAAAAGAAAAAAAAAAAAACTCAAAACTCCACCGTCCAGTCACTGGAGGCAATATAAAGTTTCCCACTACGAGTCCGCAAGCCCTTCCTTCTCCAGAATTATCCAAACAATTTGATCACCCAAAAGCTTGTCCCTTGCTCTGTCAACAGCAAAACTCCGCCGATATCTTCAAAATCCCGATGGCCACAATCAGTCTCCGGAAGGGCAACACTCGTCTTCCACCGGAGGTGAATCGCGTCCTCTACGTCCGAAACCTTCCCTTCAATATCTCGAGCGAGGAGATGTACGATATTTTCGGAAAGTACGGGGCGATTCGCCAAATACGGATCGGCACAAACAAGGACACGCGAGGAACGGCCTTTGTAGTTTACGAGGATATCTACGACGCCAAAACGGCGGTGGATCACTTGTCGGGTTTCAACGTGGCGAATAGGTATTTGATTGTTTTGTACTATCAGCAGGCCAAGATGAGCAAGAAGTTTGATCAGAAGAAGAAGGAGGAGGAGATTGCTAAGATGCAGGAGAAATATGGGGTTTCTACAAAAGATAAGTAAAACCTTTTCCATTTCGAACAAAAACAAACAAAAAGAACTGCTGTATTTGGGAATTTTAGGGTTTTCCTTGTTTCTTGGTTTATGCATCACATATTTTGTTATCGATGTTTTGCTTTAATATGGATGTTATGGTAGCATTGTAGCTTTTGGGTCTGTGGACTTCTGTTTCTTGTGAACTTGTACACTGTGAAGGATGAATTATTGGTAAGAAAAGAATTCATTTCAATCCTGCATGATTTCCATTTCTTTTAAATAAAAGTATTTTTAAGTTAGAAAGAATTAAATTCTTTTATTGAATTGATAAGCAAATATAAAAAAGAATAAATTGATGAGAATTGATAAACAAATATAAAAAAGAAATAAATTGAATCGATTACGATTCTTGACTTCAAAGAGGGAGTGAAATAAGACACCGGGATTCTGAGTATTTTTGGGCCGTCTGCTGAGCTAAACAGCTGAGATTAGCTGTGTATCCCCCCTTTTTGTATAAGAAATCTTAAGCCTTTTATCGTGTAGGAAATATATTCTCTTTCTTTGTTGTATGGAAGTTATTGTAGTTTCTTGGGTATGTGATCCATGACATTGGTAACTGGCTTTTGATATTAGTGAATATCAACATAAATTAAAGTTAAAATCTAGGATTGACATTCTTTATTTAAGAATTAGGGAAATAGAGCTATTCCATGTGTAATCTGCATCGGATTGTGCTCGGAGATGAGCTGTTTCATCTGTCAATTCTTAGGGAAAAAAGTGTGTGAGAAAGAGGGAGAGAAAAAGGGTGGGGTTAAGTTGGATGTATTAATATTACCCTGAAAGTGTTATGAGCATGTACATTTGAGAAATGATATGTTCCATTCGAGTATATTTGGCCTTTTGATTTATACTGTTCGATAGCTTGTGTGGGGACTTGAGGATTTTACAGTTGGATTGACTGTGGTTAATGTCACCTTCGATCACCTAATTTATCACTACATCTCATTAAACGAATTAAATTTCACACTTTGTTGAAATTATTTTCATATCGGACAATGAAATAGTAAACTCAACGGGAAGAGTAGCCAGTAAGAGCAACTTGAACGGGAATAGCAGCAGAAGCGCACAGTGGTCTGCATTTTACCCATTTCCTGTCCATACTAGAATCTACACGACTTCACATTGCCGTTCTTAAGATGAACTACGTCAATATTATGTGCAGATCAAAGTCAATCTAGAAAAAATTAGAAGGTGACTAGATCTCAACCATGGAGGTAAGGGAAAAGAGCAGTGCTTCAAAGGAGTTCCAGGAATATAACATGGAACATGATACCTTAAGGCTACAGTTTAAAAGTGCATTTAGATACCAATTTAGATCGCCTTCTCCCCCATCTTTGGAAGATCAAGGTATAAACTTACTCCTTTATAGTCTTATAGTAAACCAAGTTTCTGCCTATGATTCTGTAAAACTGAGAGATAAGAAGTCATTAAAAGTGCAGATAATTGACATGCCTAAGACGAAGTCATTGAAAGTGAAGATAATCGACATGCCTAAGACATGGAAATACTTGTGAATCGCTATTCTTACCCGTCATCAAATATTGCTGGTTAAGAATGTTTAAATTCTTAACCGCCACCACCACTGCCCCAACTCCAAGGTCTGTGATAGCAAGAAGCAGAAACTGCGATCTTCATGGTCGTGAAAAAGCCAAATGACAAACCCTCAACAAACCCTCAACAAACTTGAAAGGTAACCTGTGGCACCGATGGATCCTAAGATGATGACAGCGAGGTCTCTGATTCTTCCTGATGTGTTTTGACAAGGGATTCCATTTTTGGAAGACTAAAGACAATAATCAAGTCCAATTTCAGGGCAACAAGCTCTCTGATTCCGAGAAGAAGAAACCTAACAAATCCGATTCCCAATCAGAGGCCGTTTCCGAGAAAATTTCTGTTTGCAGTTAAAACATTGATGACCCGTCGTAGTTCACTTAGGAAAGAAAGAAATAGTGATTTCACTTGCTATAGTATCAACTTTTGTTTTGTTTTGCGGTAATTAAATAGATATTAAAGCAAGTTGGATTGAAGTATATCTTGTCAAAGATAGCCATGAAATGTTAACGTCAGTGGGAGTAGCTTTTAGCCCGGTAAACCTAAGAAAGATGTTTATATTAAATAGATATTCCCCCTTTTTTTTTTGAAAATAAGAAAGATGTTTATATTTCTGTCGATGTTTGTATCATGGATTTGTTCTAACTGTCATTAACATAACGATATTCTAGTTTAGTCATGGTCGATTAGGCTGAAACTTACAATTTTTTGGGTAAAACCCATTCGTTTTGGCTGGAGGCATTGCCGAGTTAAACCACAAAAGTTGCTATCAATGAACTTTCGCCTAGTAATACTCGACATGGCTGAAACACCAGTCATCCATGACATCCGATATAATTTATGATCATTCTTGTAGTGCTGCGTCCGAGTGTGTGCGCGAGTATAATGAGCAGGTACTCCTGTAAATATGCCTAGGCCAGAAAGGAAAAGAAAAAAAGAAGGGAAAATAAGAAAAGGCTCCCAAATTCAGGTTTTATTGCCTCATCAATAAGATGAGAATGTCTTCATTATGCAAAAAGGTTTCCGATAAAGATATAAACAGCCAAGTTTTTCTACAAAAAACACGAGCGTTCGCAGACTTCTAACAGCAATAGGCATCCAGCCCAAAAGTACTAAATGAAGAAAAGGAGCAACTCAGATCTCATTCTGGAAATGTTCCTCAGGCCTCTTGTTAATGAGGTTCCACGGCCTAATATAAAATAATAAAAACAATGAAAAACACCCAATACCTTTGAATTTGCTACTTACTAGCCGAATTCTTCTTTTTTTTCTTCCTCTTCCTCCCTCCTCCTTTCCTTTTTTCCTCTCTTTTCACCTATAAGTGCGCATAAAAGCCCTTACAAGTAAGCTGCTCAGTCTGATTACTGGTTAAAGAATTAGAATGCATGTTCTCTTAAACCGTACATCATCTTTTTTTATAATAATAATATTATTGTTATCTTTTAATCGAAGATAGTAAGTTCACTGTGTGAAGAACAATGCCCATTACAAAGATAACAGCAATACGCATTTCAGGAAACAAGCAACAGGCAGCCGCACCCAAAGCCCTCTCTAGCAAATCATAATATCAATGCCCCTGTAATATATCACCCATAATTATGAGATTTACTCCCTCATAAATGGTCTACTCAATGCTCACAGATGTATCCATTAGCAAAAAAACCCCTCAAATGACCTATCTAAACCCAAGGCTTGCATACATTGAGCTCTACTCCTATTAGAATTCGACATCTTCCTTAAGATTTCTATAATAGTATCCAAATAGAAAAAGAGCAATCATGGATCTTCAGTGAGTTGGGATTGGTAACACTTATTTCTCTATCAATGACCTGATCTCAACCTGCAAAGCATAGGGTTCACGGGTAAAGGAAAAATATGAGGTCCATACAGCAACATGCAAAAGTATTTTATTACACAGTTTTAATTACATAATTGTTTTTTCAGAGGGAAAAAAAAGGTAAGGAGAACAGAAATGAATAGATCAATGTCCAATTCCCAAAATAAAGGACTTCTATCTTGGCTTTATTATTCTATACAATCATGAATGCCATCACACATATTATTAGTCTATGGAATATAAATGCTTTGTTGGATAAATTGAAAAGCAAGGTGCATGAATATACTCGCATATGATAAATTACAAAATAATGTATTGTATATAGCCTGAGGTCTTTTAACGGCTTTGTACTTGAGGATTTGACCACCGAGTTTATTTATTATGCTCTTCATCCCTAACAATTAAAAATTAGACTTTTACCCTTCAAATTTCAAAATTTAATTACAGTGTACTTCCTAAATTTGATATGTTACAAAATACTTCAGTCTCTCAGAATCTTAAACTTCTTGTTGATGATAGAATAAGGCCTAAAATTACTAATTTTGAAACAATAGAGACCAAACTGTATATTATGATAAATATGAAGAGTTTTTAGTAATTTACCAGCAGATACATACATTTGCTTATCTTTATTACTTTGTATTTATATGACCGCAAGGATATACGGATGAGAACATTCTGATAATAACAAGGAAAAAGATGAAATGAAGGCCTCCATGAGAAGAGTATAAAATATACCAATTATGCAAGGAAATTATTGGCAGACTTGGATATGTTTTTCTTCCTTGACAAAAGTCATCATCGACCACCGCGAGTTGCAGGAAGAGGTTGAACAGCAGCTAGGGGGTTCACTTGGTATGAAAAGGTGAGCTGCCATAAGTCCACCAAAGCCTTTTTTATGGACACAAGCTGTCTCCTAACAATCCTGAAATGTATAAATTTTTTGTGTTATATTATACATGAAACCTGAGAAAGAACATACTTGTTAATTACTAGCATTCAGTAAAAAAATCAAGCATCCAATATGGTATCCATATCTGACGTGAGCAGTTTCAACAGTTGCTAATCTAAAGTTGCAGTTTGACTCATCTTTCCATGTTGGAAAGCTAAACTTATTGTTTTCTGTTTTAGCACGGAAACAAAGCAAAACAGCTCAAACGATGGTGTAATGAACGCACCGATCATGACAGCCAAATCATCAAAGAAAAGTTTCAATTGCAAATAAGAAAGCAGCACAAATGATACAAACCCGCACAAAACTATTCATTACTCCTTGTGTTGAGCAGCTTATGGTTCTTTCTTTAAAATGTCAATGAGGAAGGTCAATTAATTCTTTCTCATTTTGCCTAAGCAAGTGATAGTCATGGCCACAAAGCAAGTCTCATGAGCAATCTAAGGGGCTATGTGATCAGACATGAAAAGCACTGATGATAAACAGCAGGAACAAGACATCTTACCCTTTTAAAGTAGCTTGTTTCCGTCGGAGAAGGTAATAAATAAGAAACATCAAGCATCCAAGAAAAATCTTCCCATTGGTTATGACCAATTGCAGATTACCCACCCTCAAATTGATAGAACGGAACCACCAAAAAAGTGGGTCTATTCGCCTCGACAATTTCAAAATTCCTTGTTTCGTATTATTATCCCCATTAGGCTGGTAATTGGGTTTTAATACTTCAGAATATCCTTTAGAAATATTAAGTTCTTTTGATGATGAATTGAGAGCTTCATGGTTATTTTCTGGCAAAACTGATGAGCCTTCGGATGAGTTGCTGGCTTTGGCAGAGTACAAGGAGTGTAATCTTCTTAAAAGTCCCTAGAAGAAGATATAGCAGAAAAAAAGATAGTACAATATGCTATTAGAAGTGTGCATGTTAATTTAAGTAGGCATCATTCCACTGTAGGAAATAAGATACAGTTGAAGGATACAGTCATTGATGATTTCATGCAAAAGAAAAATATAATTTATATTTCAAGGTCTGGAGAAGTTTCAAGGGAAATGAAAACCACACACACACACACATATCAAAACAAACAAGTCATGAATTCTCCATGCTAACTTACAGTAGCAGCACTTCTTATAGAAAGGAAAACATGAAACTATTAAAAGCTTTTATTATAATATGTGGTCAGAGAAGGAGCATGCAACTATGTTTTTTTTAAGTGAAAAAAGTTCCTTAAGAGTATGCTGTAAAACTATTTATGTTAAAATTAAAAGGATGTATGAAGCTACAATCAATATTATGCTTTGTTTAGAAAGATCTTTAACTTGAAAGTGTTGAATTTCTTAGAAAACTCATTTCAAAATACACACGTTTTTATTTCAATAAGAACTGAACTTAGTTTTTAGTTTTACAAAATTTAAATGGCCTATTTATATGAAAAATTTAAAATTTTTCATTATTTTGCAATTTAATCCAAAACTTTAAAAATTGATAAAATTATCTAAAATTGTAAATTTTATTGCAATTATATTAAAGTTTAAAACTTGAATTGAGGAGAATGTATTTCAATGATGTGGCAAGATGACGTGTATTACTTTACTATACTCATGCCATGTAAATAAATATTATTAATAAAAAAAATTCAAATTTTTTAGCTATTTTGTAATTTAATCCAAAACTTTAAAAAGTAATGTAATTCAACTAAAAATCTATAAATTTATTTTCTTCATCTCCGTTTGGCCTGGTGTAGAAAATCACAACTTTAACTTCTTTCTATTTGCCACTAATTCCAACAAAAATTGCAAACAAGTCTCGTATTTATTAGTTTCTTACATTCTAAATACCTTACTAGGTGTCCATCATAATAAATTTTGCTATATTCATTATAAGAAACCATGTTAATATAATAAAAAATAGATATTGTAGTTTTACTTTTTATAGTTGTGTTATTCATCTTCTGTTATTGTTTAATAGTATAAGCCAGCGCTTAAAGATACAAGCACAAACATTGCATTAAGAGTAGGCATGATTAAAATCCAAAAGAGTTAAGAGAACCGGAATTAAAAAATAGAAAAGAAATTCTATTATAGTTTCTTACACCAAACAGACGAAAATGAAGTATAATAATAGGGTTTTATAAATTTAGTAGCGAAAGAGGATAAATTTAGAGATTTTCAGTTGAATTATATCAATTTTTAAAGTTTTAAATGAAATTGCAAAATAGTTAAAAGTTTTGAATTTTTTGTATCAATAACATTTATCTACGTAGTATATGAGTATAATAAAATAACTTACATCATCTTGCCTTGCCACGTCAGCAAGACACATCCTCCCCGATTCAAGTTTTAAGCTAGATATGATTGTAACAAAGTTTACAATTTTACAAAATTTTATCAACTTTTGAAGTTTTGGTTAAATTGCAAAAATAGTGAAAAGTTTTGGATTTTTCATGTAAATAGTCCAATTTAAATTATTTATAATCTTCAGGTTGAACTTCTATAAATTTCCTACTGCATATATCCTTGGAAAAAATTGATTGGAAACAAACAAATTTGAGAAGTTGTGAGGAGCGAAGACTAGTTTGAAATATGATTGTCAAGATTTGACTAGCAACGGGTGCTATAAAAGTACAGTAAAAAAGGCACATTCCATATGCACTTAATTAGAGCATATGGCCCTTGTTGACAAAATCTCACATTTTAATTCAGAAGTCTCTATTTGAAATTACTATCAGGCCTGTTTGGTTCCCCTTTTCTACACTTCATGTCAAACAATTTTGAACAAGTGTATTCAACAAATTTTCATGATTTCAACTATTTTTCTTATAAGCATGTTTCAGCGAGCAATGTAAGTGTGTGCACTAGAGGTAGACTGATGGATTATGCAGATAAGCACGTATGTTATAGCCAATACTTTAAACAGTTTAGAATAAAAAATATCAATCATTTTCTATAAACTGCGCAAAAAAATATATATACCAGTAACCATAGCAGTTTCCTCAGTCATAGTCAAAATAGCACTAAGGTTAAGAACTTAAGATTGATAAAACTACTAGACGACCCAAATTTGAGGCACAGCTTCAGGAAGCATACAAGTTGACAATATGAAGCTCATCCACAGTATCAAGTAGCTATACTAATAAAATTACACTTTTATGTTGCCATTCTATTTTCCAGCTGGACTTAACAATCACTTGCACAGCCACCTATCTATCTATGAATGTGAGCAAATGCATGTAAAACCAATCCATGATATCAAACGCAAAACTTAAGAGAAGACGAAGAAAACTAATATGGCATGTAGGCATTACCCCAGTCAAGCAATTCAATAAAAGAAGTGGACATAGATATAAATGCAAAAGTTTAAAATATACCTGCCGTCTTTCCTCAGGTATTGCAGCTTTTTCAACCCAAGCTATTGCAAGGTCCAGATCCTTCAAAGTTTTACCAAGAAGTGTAACAGCATAGATTTCAACAACCTCCATAAACTCATCAATTCCCAAAAAACTCCTCTCATCACATCCTTTCTGTACATTGGCGTCTACATTTGCATCAACAAGAACACTATATCTTCCATCCACCAAATGCCACTTGCTAAGGAACTCCTCAAGAAACTCCCTGATGCCTAAAGATAAACCTGCTGATATCTGAAAGCACACCCTGGAAAAAAAAAAAAATTCCACTCTCACTCCTTTATATATAAGAATTGCCTTTTCCAAAGGCATCTGCTGATGGCAAATATTCCAAATAAAGAAAGAGAAAAAAAAATGTATTGATAAAATATTCTATAGATTTAACACATTGTTCGAGCATCGCTTGAATAACATTAACAAAAGATCCAATAATAGTTCCCTCCCTGGCCTGAACTTTTGGAGTTTTTGCTAATGAGACCTCCGATTGAAGATGTGCTCTATTTAACTGTTGAATTACAGGTTTGGTACTAGTTTAACGACATTTTATGTAATAAGAAGCAATGCCGTGAAGCAAACTTGTCCCTAAAAGACCTGAACCTCACTTTGAATAATACATCCAAGCATGCTGAGGTCACAGAGATATGATATTCATATGCTATACAGCCAAATACATCTGTCATGCAGTGAAGAAAAAACAGATAGAAGAATTATTTAGTTTTGATACTTGATTATGGAATTCATACTTTTCTTGTAAATTTTCTATTTAAGAAATTTAGGTTTTTATAAGTATGTAGGAGCTTTATCATTGTTATGAATATTCAGAGAGTTGTTTGATATTTAGTTCCTATATTGATTAGATATGTTTGGAATTTCCTAGTCTGGGATTCCTAAACATAGGAATAGGATTAAATATATCTCTGTGAACACCTAATAACTTAGTTATTTTATTTCTTAGGCTTTTTATAGTGGAAATATAAGTATTTGTTTGATAAGGCTGGGTGGTTACGTTGACTCCCTCTCCTGTATCTTCTACTGTTGCTTTCTTCAGCTGATACAGTAAGCCGGGTATTGTTCACAGCTACAAAACCACCAGAAATTTGCCTTTCGCTTTCTCTAATAAGCTCTATATAACCCTAGTTCCCTTCTTCCTTAAATTGAGACCCTAAAACAAATCCATTCCTCAACCTTTCATCCATCAATTTGTTTTAATATGCGCATAGGAATTATTTTCAAGTGCTTGAAAACTTGAAAAGCATAGTATTTAGACAAATATTGTGTGCTGTAGAGTAAACATTCAGTTTGAGAGCTGGAGGACTCATTAGCAAAATGTTGAACAGTTCAGTTTTTTTTTCTTTCTTTCGTTTTAATTTTTTAATGGATTTTGCTGAACAGATGCTAGGTAATCTATCTTAACATTACATGTTGCCCAAAACATGCGATTCACATAATATAAGATGCAGGTGCACATGGATATTTTCTTCATTTAAGAGGGAAAAAATAGAAATATACAGCAAATTAACTAGGGATTCTAAGTAGATTTAAGCATATCAGAACTGAACCAAGAATACATTGATATAGCATTGCACCATTTATAGGCAGCACCAATCATGCTGACAAGGCAGCATTTACATTACACTTTATTGGGCAAGCCCAATAACAATTTGATGGCTTAAGAGACTCCTTTTCCAAGCATGCTATTCTTTATTTCTTCCAGACTTTCAAAGACTGTCAAAGCCACCTATCTAAGGAGGAGAAGAAACAAGGGAAAAAAAAATCCAGATCCGCTACAAAAACAAAACAAAGTTTGATTTGTCCTCTACTTGTCTTTTCAATATTTTCCAATTTTAATACAATTTCGTTGTTACAAAGTAAGAAAATGAACTCCTGGTTCTCTCCCAAAGATGGAAGCAAAAACCCACATTTGGATTCCACATTGAAAATGGTACAGAACCTTCACTCCTCATCTGCATTAGAGGCATCATTATTTCCCTTTATTCAATTATATAACACTAGGTTGCACTAACTTAGTGGTTTTCTCCTCTTTCTTAAATGTTTTACCAATCACCAAGTTAAGGTGACTTTTTGGGTTCAGTCTCTACACATTCCAAATGTGCCATCAATGTCTATGCCTCCCCTCGTGCAACTGGAAGGGTAGGGAGGAATATTTTTTCACTATTACACTTTAACTTGAGGACGTTTTATTTATTTATATTGCTACTCTCTACAATCCATGTGGCTCTTTCTAATTCCTTGATCTTTTTATTATGAGTTTAAGAGTTTTAGGCCATTGTCCAGTGTAATGAAAGAGGAAGAGGCATCACAGTAATGTCAATAGAAGGTATTAAAGAAGTAAGGCTGCTGTTTTAGTTAAAGCAAAATGGACAATTTTTCCTATTTAGGAGGAATTCAGTTCAAGTTCAGCAATCAAGCATACTCCTTCCAAGTAAAAGGAACAAACCAATGACTTTTAAGAAGGAACTCAATATCGCCTGGACCAAAATATACATTCTTAGAACACTAAAAGCTGCAGTAACATTATCTAATAGCTGCCTTGAGGAGACTGGGAAATTTGATATGGGTTACTATTTGCTAAGTTATAAATAAATCAAGAGTCTAAAAATGATCATCTAAATATAAATAATAACAAGTGATGGGCCAAACAGGGAACACTACCCAATAAGAAGAACTTGGACAGGGATAGCATCTGCAGAAACAAACAGTACTTTGAGCTCATTCAAAATGTCTGATGCCCTGCATAAATAGCAAAATAATTTTATTATAGTTGCAGAGTACATTAAACATCCAGCATTTATGTACTTCTGTAAACCCTGCAAGTCCAGCACTTAGATCAATAATGTATACTATCAAAAGAAGGGGTCACATATTAGTGACTGTATGATGAACAAAATAGACAGTTCCAAGACTATGATATCGTAATACACCAAATATCGTGACAGTTTTGAAGCTGCATCATTAGGTAAAAGACGTCCAACCCACTCCCAAGGCTGTTCTACAGATTGAACACTTATTGGTTTCCAAAACTATTGTACATCTAATTCTAGTAAATTTTCACTACTCTCTTTTCCCACATTCCACAACCTGTCCCACTTAGTGCATAGCTGCTTAACCAATAGTAAAAGCTACCAATGCAGACGACGATAGAGAAATTAATGCAGTTAAGAAAAGTGACAGCAACACCATGTTTTGGCAATATAAGCATATGTTGCTTGAAATTTACAAACTAAGTCAACAAAAACCAATGATCACTATGAAAATTGAAATAAGCATAAAAAATGGGTGAAAATTACTCTTAACTTTATTGATATATCTAATTGTCAGATTTGAAAACTACCAATGTCAATTGCATGGTTCCACCAAGCTTACTCTAACTACCAATTCATTTTGTCTTACCAAAATATATTCACCATTGACGTAACACATGGTCCATGGCACCATGAGTATCGAGACAGAACTCCTCTCCCAGTTGGAAACACAAGCTTAATTACTAGCCAACCATAACTAATTAACTACTAAACATTAGTCAGAAATAATTCTATTGTTATAAGGTAATTCAACTTTTATCTAGTTCTTCAAACTTTGAACTACAACAATTTTATCAATTTTTAGGAAGTCACAACAGTTCTATGTTCCCAATCCCAGCAATTTGCAGTAGTTATCTGTTATATCAAAGGAAAGTGATTAATTCCCACAGTTAACATTACAAGGAGACCGTAATCCACTGAGAGTCTACCCAAGCAAGAAAATTCCTATAAGGAGAATCGGGAAACACAAGAACTTGCACCATGTAAGTTGCAATTCCAAGACTTTTTACCATTTGCAAAGATGTAACAAAAATAAATAAACAAAAAAACTAATATAATAGAACAGATTGACATCTTAACAAGAAATAGAATAAATGTAAACCGTAAAGTGGGTACCTGCCCAGTTGGTTCAAGGACTGAACCAACACCATACCAGCTGATGTCATCATGTCATGCAACTCAAATCCGTCTATGCTGATCGCTGAGTTTTTTATCTTGCCCTCGCTTATGCTCCTCAAAACTGAGGAAGCTATTGGTGCAGCCTCCTCATACATAGAGGCAACAAGGTAACTGAAAAATATACATAAGTATTATACTGAGAAAAACCAAATTAAATTGCACATACTTGAAAGCTAAAAATTCTAACACATAAATCCATAACCAAGAAGCTCAGGATGGGGATAGATAATCTATCTATCTTCAAATAATAGTGAGATTTATCTAGAGCGAGACTCTACTTGAAGTAATTAATCTCGAATAGATTATCGTACTCTTCCGGACACGAATTAAACACCCATCATTCTATAGTTTGGATTGTTATTTCTGGGTTCTGCAAAACGGTGTGAAGATTACCAAACTTGTGAAGACCCGATAAAGCTTGAGAGAATTACCTTTCAGAACGTTCGATTTCTTCCCAAATTGCAGCATTTGCGTCCGTCACAGCCATCTCCGTGTGCTGACTATTGCTCGAATCTTTTCCCATGATGAGAAGCGAGGGGAAAAGAAAAGCTTCGTAAAGAAAAGCACTCTCTTAAATATTAATCGGATAACATTCATTAAAAATTATGTAAAATTAGACTTTATTTGTATTAAAATAATAAAATAATTTACCAAAAATAATAAATGATATACAAAGCTTTTTTCTATAAAAATAATATTTAAAAAACCCCATTTAATTCTACTTAAAAAAGCAAACAATTTAATTCATAAAAAATTTATTTAAAATTATTAAAATTAAATATAAATTATAGTAATTTAATTTTTATAACAATTTAATTTTTAAAATTTTAATAATTTATAATAATTAAATGTTATAATTTTACTATTTATAATAATTTAATTAATTTTTAAATTAATAGTTGATTAATATTAAATTTATTAATAAAATAAAATTTATAAATTAAATTATTTATTATTAAAAAAATAAGGGCTAAATTATGAGTTTTTTAAAACTCGTGACTGTACTGTAAATTAGAAAAAATACCGAACTTCCTTGCTAGACGGGACTGAAATTAGCCCAGCTTGGGACTTCGGCCCAAAACCGAATGTTATATGGAGCAGTCCACACCCATTCGATATGAAAACATCCGGGCTCCTGAACGAGTTTTCGTTTATTTCTTATGCCTTCCTCACGTGGCGGTGACTTCTTATATGAGACAGCAGCCGGCTGATTGAAGTTCCGGCTGCGGCGGGGGCGAAGTTAACTGACAAATCTCTCCCTCTCGCTCCCTGTTTATCTTCCTAAGGTGTGTGGGATGACATTTATCTGCATTGATTTTTTTTTTCTCCCTTCACCTCTCTCGCCGTCAGATAATGCATTTTATTGATTATTGAAAGAGTCTGTACTTACCTTTCTATTATTATTTTTGTCTCTTAACCAGATGAGAATTTTGGTTGGCATTCTCGGAAAAAACTTCTTTTTCTCTAGGTTGCTTCTTTTTTGTCCTCCAAGAATCAGGTTTACGCCCAAAAAGGTAGTTAATTGTTACCGTTTATCTTTTATCCTAAATTTTTAGGAATATTTGTTGTTTGGGACGATTGGAAACTGTGGTTTTTTCTATTAATTATTTTTAATTAAAAATTGATGATGATACCTGTAATACAGAGTTGTATGATATCCATCCCAGTCGGTTTTCCTCGGACCTCGCCTCTTGCTGTGCATTCTACTGAAATTGTTGCCAATTATAGGCAAATTGCAACCCATGCATCTCTACATGAGGATGTGGTTGCAGAAGGCAACTTGAATCAGATTCTTGCTGCCATTGAAGATGCTCCAAGCTCCACTGAAGAAATCTGTATTGCTTATCTTGATAAGCTATGCAAAGCTGGAGATGTTTCTATTGCTGCCAGATTGTTGCAATTTTTACAGAATAAAAATATCTTCCTTGGCCCTAATGCTTATAATCTTGTTTTGGCGGCAGCAGGTGAAAAAACTAAGATTGAAATTTTGTCCCAAGTTTTCAAGGATCTCATCATGTCTCGTGAATTTTTGCCTTTGGCTTCTTTTCTTAATCTTGCCAAGGGTTTTATAAACACAAACGATCATGTCTTGTTATTGAGACTTGTTAGAGAAGTATCGGAGCTGACATTTCCTAGAAGTACCATGTTTATGAATAGAATCATGTTTGCCTTTGCTGAATGTAGGCAGTACGACAAAGCCCTGCTGATATATGATCAGATAAAAGACTTGAGGTCCAAGCCAGATTTGATCACGTATAATACTGTTTTGGATATTTTAGGTCATGTTGGTCGGGTTGATGAAATGCTTCATGAGTTTGCTTCCATGAAGGAGGCAGGAATTGCTCCAGATTTCATTTCTTACAATACACTATTAAACCAGTTGCAGAAGGCTGGAAGATTGGATTTGTGTTTAATATACATGAAGGAAATGGATGAGGGTGGAATTGAACCAGATTTGCTTACATATACTGCATTAATTCAGAATTTTGGTCGAACAGGGAATATTGAGGAGTCATTGAAACTATTCAGAGAGATGAAGACAAAGCAGATCCGTCCATCAATCTATATATATCGATCACTAATCAACCGTTTAAAGAAAATGGGAAAGGTGGAGTTGGCTATGACCCTTTTGGAGGAGATGAATGCATCTCTTCCAAATCTGGCTGGTCCAAGGGACTTCAAACGCAAAGGCAGGCGGTAAATCACTCAAAAGGTCTTCTTTTGGGATTTGAGTTGCTGAATGGAATCTGCTCAGGTAGAGTGCACTGGGAGTATGTACAAGTCATGGAAATGGTAGAAATGTTTGAGCTGAACCAGATGTACTTAAACTTTTTCATAGTTATCTTTCTATTCTCTCAAATTCATTTTTTCTGTGTAGAGTTTATTTATTCGACTTCTCTTCCAGCCGATAAATTTGATAGTGATTTCTGTTTCATGATTCTCAGATACTTCAATGCTGGAGATGAGTTTAATCTATCTTAGAGGCCTCCTATCATTGAAGGAAGTGCAGCTGGGACTTCAAAAGTAACAACCAAGGAACACCTAAAGCTATGGATGCTGCGGATGAAAATGGAATAAAGAAACAGGCCAGTTTACAGTCTCCTTGCTTTGTCTCTTATTTGCCTCATATATTCTCTGGTTGATGATGCTTGTGCCGATATCATTTGCTGCTGCTCGATTGTTGGATTGAAATATTGCTTATGCTGAGTTGTGAATCTGTTTGTTTTAATGTCACTTGATGGTATAGTAATACTTTTTAGTTGCGTTGTTGTATTGTGGTTGAGTGGTTGGTGGAGTTCCAGCTAGTTTGGCTTGTTTTCTGAACATCTACAAATATAATTTGCTATGCTCCTATTTGAATCATTACATGCTGATTTTGCTGGGATTGTGTTGGTAACTGAATGTTTTGGCTGAATTTGGTACATGTTGTGGGCTTTAATTTTAGGCGTACGATATGTGTCTGCTTGGCTCTGGAGTTGAGGTTTTGGATTGGCAGTATTTGTTAGGTTGATGGGTGCTAGGAAGCTTCTTTGATTGTTAAGGGTAGTAATTCCTCATCTTTTGGGCCTCTATTAGAGTTAATTTGGATGCAAATGAGTACTGTGTTGCGTATATTGAGAAGATCATTTCCTCATCTTTTTAAGCTTCCTCTCTCATGATAGATAAATTTTATGCACTTCTTCAGCACTTCCCTTACATTGTAGTAACCTACTTTGCTCATTATTCCGTGTCTCTTGTTGCAGGAAATGAAGCTATTTTTAGCAATTTTCAGCATTTTGAGTCTGAATACTATTTCTTGAATTAATGTTATTGGTGCTCAGGAACTGCATGGAACAAACTTTAGATATCTGTAGACCTGCACCTGGGATTTGTTTGCATTGTTGAATGAAAACGTTTAATCTCAGAAATGGAGCTCATAGCTCTCTCGACATTGCTGATCACTCAGTTTTACGTTTTCACTGTTATGATAAAATTATCCCCCTATTATCATTGCATTTCCTATTCACGAATTGATATATTGAATTATTCATGAACCCTCAACTGAAATCTGAAGAATGAAACGAATTGAACGTACTTAAATTCAAATTCACAGGTCCAGGCTTGAAACAAATCCACCAACTGAACACTTGCCTAATCCACCAACTGAAGGATGATACATCGTTAATTCTCTCGGCAACTTGAATAATTAATGATGGTTTTAAAAGGTTTTACTAGTGCGTCATACTTTATGTTATAGTTTTTTTTAATATTAATATATTGTTTTATTAATTAAATTTAGTTTTTAATTAAAAAAAAAAAGAAAAGAAAAGCTTTAATACATAGAACAATAGAAATGAAAAAAAAGAAATCTATGAAAGCTAATTTAACCATAAAAAGAATTTGTCCATGAAGTTTAGACCTCATGTAATTATTAACTAGATTATGAAAACAAAGCAAATCAAGCAATTAAAAGAAACGCAGGCGGAATAAAAACGTTTAGACTTGATATTAGGCATACAAAAATTTCATGAATTATTTACATATTTCTATTAAAAGGAAAATTAGACCCAGTTTTATGAGATATTTGTTTAAAGCCAAATTCCTATCATTTCAATTTTTAATTAATAACTTAATATATAAATTTAGGGGAAAATAGGTATCCATTTAAAAATTTCACCCAATATTTGCGTGAAATTAGTATTACGACACCGTTTGTGATCTATAGTAATCCCCCTTCCCTCTAGATAATGGGTTGAGGATTCTTTCTTGTCCGATTCCTTCAAGAGTCAAAAGCCATCGTTTCCTCTGTTGCAGTCTCGCTACATCTCCATCTAGCGTTCTTCAAAACCACCATAGTCCCTCGGTCTACGGCGTCGGAGCTGCTGCAACCTCCTTTTCACTTCCTATCTGCAGTGCCACCCCCACCACAAAGGTCCTTCTCTGCACTTTATCTTTTTCGAGAATCTCTTGATTTTTATTTGCACTGAGAGAAAGGAAGTGAACCCTTGGTTGATTCGCAGCTCAAACCCTAACCTAATATTGTAACTCCTCTTAAGTTTTTTATTTTGGTTCCTTCTGTTCTTTGCTATTTACTTGTTTATCTTTCTGCCGAGTATGTATATGATACAGAAATTTCCCTAATCTCTATCTGAATTCCCTGTGTTTTCTTACCCGTTCTCTATTCTTGTTAGTTTTTTATTGTTAAATTGTTTTTTTTTTTTTTTTATGTAGTTTGCTTTAAAAGCGTCATTGGTATCTCGTTTGATTTGAATTTTAATATCCTTCTACTGTAAGTGCAGCAATGAGCGTCTGTTTATTATCCTCAAGTTAGTAGGACGATTAACTTAAATGAAATTGCCTCATAAGCTTGATTTTAAATGTTGAATTTGTGAGAATCAGAACTCTGAATGAGCCTGATCATCAAATGTAAAAAATCTTGGTCTGGGCTCAGGTTTTATCCTTGTTAGGAAAAATAATGCAGGTCTAGCTCTAAACTGCCCCCTTTGGTTTTCAAAAGCCAAAGAGCTGTGATAGTGATATACCAACAATTTCTTTTAAATTTTTTGTTCCATATGGTATAAGACTTTTGTCCCTTCAGTAAGAGAATATTGACATTACGGATTTATTTGACAGATATTTTGTCATGCCTGTAATGCAATGTGGAGTGTGGACCAGTTAGACATATCCTTCCATTAGTTCCTGACATTTCTGTCTAAACAATGGATAGGATTGTCCTGGTGAACACTAAAGCATAGAAACTTGCAAAGATTCTAAACAAAGATGGCCAGTGAAGAAAAAACTCTAGTGGAAGTCTTGGAAGAGAATAACCCTATTGATCTTGCCAAATACATTAATTACGTCAGTGCTTCACAGGCTGGTGCTATAGCTACATTTTCAGGCACAACTCGGGACACATTTGAAGGGAAGGTAGTAGTGGAGCTAAGATATGAAGCATATGTACCAATGGCAGTACGCCAGATCAAATCCATATGTTCATCAGCTAGATTATCTTGGAATGTCCACTCTATTGCTGTTGCACACCGCCTGGGTCCAGTTGCAGTTGGAGAAACTAGTGTGTTCATTGCAGTATCCGCTGTTCATCGAGCTGATGCTCTGGATGCTTGTAAGTTTGTTATTGATGAGCTAAAGGCATCTGTTCCCATATGGAAGAAGGAGGTTTATTCCAATGGAGAGGTTTGGAAGGAGAATTCAGAGTTTTTGGAGAGGAGGCAGGAAATAGGTAAGACTGGGGGTTGCTGCAGCAAAAAGGTCGAGGTTAAGGCGCATGGCACAAAGGGCTGCTGTGGAGCTAAGGTCAAAGTGAATGAAGAAGCTGCAAAGATGAGCACCGATGCTGAAGCTGAGAATTAGAAAAATTCGATGGCAAGAATTTCACCTTGACTTACTGTTTAAACACAAGATTTGACATTGAATTTGAGCCTGTTTTGTACCGGTATATGTAACTTTACTTTTCGAAACAAACTGCAGGTTCCTATTCACGTTTTTGGTTTGTTTTTCACTCGATACCACAAGCCATCCAGCATATTTTACATTGACATTCCACAAGGCAAAATGGATATTGCCTTATGAGTATGAGAAATGCTGGCGTTCAGGATACGATATAAGCTTACAGAATTGGATGTTTGACAAACCAAAATGGCCTTTTGCAGAATCTAGTTCATAAGCGAATCCTTCTAATCAAGAGATGAGACATTCAAAGTATTAATCAGCTAGACAAAAATTTGGCAACAGATACTTTTTCTAGATAATATTCAAATCAAGTATTCACAGCGCGCAGCTCTTTTAACCTAAAGGTATTAATAACATAGCTAAAGATAACAAAATTAGCATGATCTTCCCCATAAACACAGTTATTAAGCGTTCCTTGACAACTCTTAGCTCGTAACACTAAGGAAATATGAAGAAGCAGAGGTATAGATTAGAGCCAAGCTAACTGACTGATCCTAAACTGAACACAGAAAAGAGCTACTTTTGAGCTCATGTTATATGTTGCACTCTGAACAAAGAATATGAAATGAAAATGAATCACTATCAAATTTCAAAAAAGAGCTACTTTTGAGCTCATGTTATATGTAGTACTCTAGACAAATTAAGAGGGAAAAAAAAATTAGCAGTAGAGAAAAAGACTGGAGATGCAGGGTATCGAACCCTGTACCTCTCGCATGCAAAGCGAGCGCTCTACCATTTGAGCTACATCCCCTTTGCATATAGCTCCAATATCCTTTCCATTAGTGGAAACGCTATCGAAGTGCAGTTGCAATAGCAACAGTGATTCCACTGTTTCGAACAGTAACAAGCAAGAATAGACGTCCCACCGCCACCGAGCTCTCTGCCTTTCAAATTTTGATACCTCCATAACTATTTCTCAGATATGGATTTCCAAGTGGTTGTCTTAGCTGGTGGCACTTCAAAGAAACTGCTTCCTCTGGTCTCTAAGGTTGTGTTTCTTTTCAACGAAAACAAAAGAAACCCCCTGAAATTTTTGGTAATCATATCTCATTATTGATTCTTTATTGGGTTTTTCCCCTTTTTTCTCTTTGAATGCAGGAGGTACCAAAACCGCTGCTTCCGGTGGCCAACCGGCCGGTTCTCGCTTATGTTTTGGAGCAATTGGAACTCTGCAATCTCAAGGACCTTATTGTGGTATGATTTTTTTTCATGTAATATTATTTGCCACCTAATTGTCTGTTTTGTTTTCCTGTCTTTCTAAGGAAAAAAAAAAGAAGAAAAATAGTGGAATGGACTGGAAAGAGGAGAAACGTAAATAAAGGAATCATGAACTGTAAAATTCGCTTCTTGGGATATTCATAACTTTAAAACCAAGTGAAAGTTCGCTTCTTTAGGATTTGTAAGTAAATTTGTGACAGATTTGAACTTGTGTTTCATTATAGGGTTGTGTTTTTTTTTTTTTTTTTTTTTTTTTTTAATTTATAGAGTTGCTTATTCCCCTTCTATGTGTATCTTGTTCGCTAGGTGGTGGAAGGGCAAGATGCAGCTCGTCTAGTTAGTGCTTGGATATCGGGTGCTTATGTTGATCGTTTACATGTCGAGGTTAATTTTATTCTCATGCAAAGTATCATTATGTATTGATGATAGATTTTACTTATTTGAAGATGTAATAATACAATAATGCTTGAATGTTTAATCTTTTAGCTTTCACCAAATATCTAATAACCATCTGTTTGGAATATATAGAAGTTGCTATTAAGTTAAAATATATTAGAGATGCAGATGTACTTTATGCAATCAGCTTCCCAAGCAACCTAACAACGAACTAATCTCCATTGTAGAAGTTGATGGTGAACTAATTAATAATTTACTTATTACATCATTGTTTTGGTCCAACCCCTAATCAAGACAAAGAAAATAAAATTGATACTGAAGCAAGTCTCAAGATTGAAAATTTAGAATGTGCAGCTGTGATGCTGAATAAATTATTTAATCATTATAAACTCTTTGTGCAGAGGTATTTTGCTAATAATTCTTGAGTTCTATGTTCTCCTTAAAAATGCAGTATCAATATAGTTAGTGCAATTATTAGATGGTGCTGCTTCTCTATAGGGTGAACCATGCATATGTAATAATTGGTTTTTTATGATTGAAATTTTTATTATTGGATGTTGAATGAATATCTGAGACACATGTAAAACCTATGTTATGTACATCATATGCTGGTGTCTAATTTTACCTCCGAGTATTGTGTATTGAAAAAGAAAAAAAGAAAAAAAATCTTCATCTCCATAATAGATAACTGTGGAAACTTATGATTATGAATATGATTGCGAAAAGTTAAAGCTGAAGGCAGAGTACTTACATTTTTATATCTAAAATGATTTATTTCTCAGATAACCAAAATTCTCTTGTACTTTCTCATGGAATATAATATATAATTTGCAATTTCAATTTGCAAATTTATTAATTTTTAATTTGAGAACCAGGAGTCAATGACAGCATGGGCTGAGTGCTCTGTAACATAGGAAACTGTTATAATTCATTTTGTATGATCTTCCTGCCAAAGTTCTGCACAGTTTATATAAAATCCTTAATGGGGCACTTCATCTTAGACATGTTTTCTTTGCCTCGTTTAGATGTGATTTCAGGATGAATATTAAATCTGGAACTTTATGAATTCAGATTAGTTCTTGAAGTATTTGCATTAAAATTTTGTAAATAGCATCCCCTTTTGCCTAATTGGCAATTGCTATATACTGTTTGCTGCCAGGATTTATCCCAACCTCAATATATGCAGCCTCTATCCTTTAAAACTTATCATTTGAACTGTTGAGCCAAGGTGATTGTCCTAGATGTTAGGATTGCTGGCTTGCTAATTTTTTTGAATGCTTTAGCGAAGTGCTTATTTGTGCAAAAAATCTTTAAAAGGCCTTGTTTTTTACTTTCTATGCTAATATGGATATATGGCCACTAGAGCCTATAATTTTTCTTTTATTCCTTTTTTTTCTTTTTAAAAATACCCTGTCTGGTTAGAATTTTTAATCTAACACTAGAGTGGTTGTAAGAGACAGATATATGAAACTAAAAGGATGGTTGGAATGCCCTATCAAGTTAGTTATTCTGCATCCATAACCACTTGACATTAGTAATGAGTACTGCAGCATTATTTAATTTTCGGATAGTGATTTTATTTGATTCTTCTCACTCATTTTATATTTGGTCAATGATCTTCCTACAGTTTGCCAAAGTTGATATCCCTTTCCTGTTTTAGGGTATATCTGCCTGCAACCTCTTTTTTACTTCTTTAAGTTTTGGGTAAATTTCTTGGTGCTCATTGGGTTGCTACAGTTTGCCAAAGTTGATAACCCTTTCCTGTTTTTTATTTTAGGAATATATCCTCCTGCAACCTCTTTTTACTTTTTTTTAATTTTTGGGTAAATTTCTTGGTGGTCATTTGGTTCTTAAGCTTGTTAGGGCATCTAATGGTAAGGAATGTTACTCCAGAACTAAGATTAACCTTAATGGGAATGAGATATAAGAACATCATTTATAGCATGTCTTGCCATTCATGAATGGTAGATGCCATTCAAAACAGTTGTCGAGTATTTTTTTTCAGAAATTTCATCATCTTGTTTAAGCTTGAACATTTTATTTGCGGTGGAAAGTATATCTATTTTCCTTTACCAAACTGAGAGTAGGGACACATTGGCCATGGGCCAGTTGAATAAGAATACTGATGGGTTGAGTTGAGAATTCTTAGTTTGTTGCTGGAGGGCATATGAAACTACTACCATTTATTTTATGCAGTTCGCATTATTCTCCAATAGTAAGTCAAGGTCTTCCATTATTCTGCAACTTTAAAGTCTTGTGCATAGTATGGTACTAGTCTTATCCTAATTTAAATATCTGCTTGGAAAAAGAAAATTAGAAATTAGACATGCTATTAACACTGCAGGTTGCTGCAGTTCCAGAAGATGTTGGAACTGCTGGCGCTCTTCGGGCCATTGCGCACCATTTGACTGCAAAGGACATTTTGGTTAGCACCAAGTCTTTTATGGTGTCTGGGTTCTCAAGAATCTCAACAATTGTTTATTTACAGCCATTGGTGTTTCATCTTTCTGCAGGTTGTGACTGGTGATCTTGTTTCTGACATTCCTCCTGGTGCAGTTGCAGCAGCTCACAGACGGCATGATGCAGTGGTGACTACAATGCTTTGTTCTGCTCCTGTTGGTGGGCCTGCTGAATCAGGGTCATCTGCTGGAAAGGACAAAATAAAGAAACCCAGATGGTACAACATCATTGGACTGGACCTTGCAAAGCAGTTTTTGTTACATATAGCAACAGGTTGATATCTTGAGTTGATTTTGATGTTGTTTGAGATTCTCTATTTGTAGATTATATGTCATCTTGGAGCCTTTTGCAGGAGCTGAAGTTGATAAAGATATTCGAATTCAGAAGAGTATTCTTCATGCAGTGGGGCAGGTAATTGAAGGTCATTTGCCTCTCTCATCTTGTTATTTTAACAAACATTTACCAGAAGTTGACAACTACTGGGCTTCTGGTAAACATGATATGAGATACTGAATATTTACAAGCATCAGTTGAAATGTTTCCTTCACTGCCCTTTTTGTGTTGGCTTGGCTAATAAAAGTGCCCATTTGTGGAACTGATTGTATACTTTCTTTGTGGTATTGAAGTCTGCTGCTTCTGTCTTAACTTCTACACTAGGAAGTATTGAAGTCCAACAGCTTGGTCTTGAATCAGAATTTTTATTCCTTGCACCTTTCCTTCTTTATAATTCTCCATCCTAGTAGACCTTTTGTAGGCCATAAAAATTTTCTATTGAATCCAATAGAAAATTTGATTGCATAATTGCTGACCAAATGTAACACGATAGTTTGTGAGTTTTAATATAAGTTTTGTAATTGTGGAGGCACAATTAAATGTATACTTATTAGGTGATAATGTATTTAGGAAAATTTGTTTGCTTTGTAATCTTATTTTTCTTCTCTCTTGTTAATTACGTTTTTTGTTAGATGGAAATACGATCTGATCTTATGGATGCTCATATGTATGCGTTCAAGAGGTTTGTCTTTTTCACATCTTGGCTTCCAAGATTTCTTTTTATCTGGTGTCCATAATCCACATCTTTTCTATTGATGTATTTCAGGTCTGTCCTGCAAGAAGTTTTAGAAGAGAAGGATAAATTTCAGAGCTTAAAACGGGATGTACTGCCTTATCTTGTTCAGAGCCAGCTGGTTGGTCTAATTAAGTCTCTGTGTCACATTTTTTAGGTACTCGTACAGTTACATAAATCTTAAACCGGTTTGAATTGTTGAATGGACATCAGAGATCAGAGGTATTACTAAATGGTGTATTATCGCAAGCAGAAGAAAATGGAAATGAGAAGGTTAGTTCCCAAAACAACCATGTCATGGTATCTCAGATACTGGCCAATGCGTCTACTCCGAGCTTTCATGAACTTTATGCATCGGGTCATAATGGTTCTGCTTCTGTTCAAAGAATTCACAAGTGCTGTGCTTATATTGCAAGCAACAGCAAATACTGTTCTCGCTTAAATTCTATTCAGGCATTCAGTGATATAAACAGAGATGTGAGTTTATGCAGTTGAAGCTCTTTCATGGTATTTTCTTTTTATCTTCTACTCGAGCACTTTTGAGTTGAAATTTGTATTCAATTTTCAAATCAGGTCATAGGTGAGGCAAATCATCTGTCAGGCTATTCATTCTCTGCTCATAACAACGTCATCCACCCTTCAGCACAGCTTGGATTAAAAACTACTGTGAGTACAGTGCTTTGCAAACACAATCTTGCTTCTAAAGCAACTTAAACCAATTTCAGTGACAATACCCTACTCTAGGATAAGGAATTTGGTATAATACGTTTGTTCAATATGAAGGTTTGTAATGGCATGTTGGGTTCATCAGTTTCTTATAACCCCACTTCCCAATCCAAGAATCTAATCTTTGTACTTATAATAATAGTTTTGTGGCTCTAGGTGGGACCTCATTGTATGTTAGGCGAAGGTTCACAAATGGGTGATAAATGCAGTGTGAAACGGTCTGTTATTGGTAGTCACTGCCGGATAGGTTCTAATGTGAAGGTATTATGTTTTTTCAGTTGTTAATGTGAATAACATACGCTGCAAATTCAGAAAAAGAAAATTACGTTCAGGCTTTTTATTTCTATTTCGTCATCTCAGGTGGTTAATTCAGTTATCATGAACCATGTTACCATTGGAGATGACTGTTCAATCCTAGATTCTGTGATTTGCAACAATGTACAGCTCCAAAAGCGAGTTGGACTCAAAGATTGTCAAGTAATCTCTCTTCTTCTGAAATTATATGCGCCATGGTGCACACATTCATGTCCTCCTTTCTCTTCATGCCAGGTTGGAGCAGGTTTCGTGGTTACTGCAGGTTGTGAGTACAAGGGAGAGTCCCTGGCCAGAAAAGAGAAGTGAATAAATTGGGGGAGATGTCCTTTGCTAGAAGCAGAAATGCAAGTCTCAAGCTCACTTTTGTAGCATGATCATCATAGGTTGGTGTCTGTAACTGCTAGTCAAACCTATGTCAAGGGAAGAGAAATCTCTACTGTCAACAAGTGTAACCTTCAACTGTTTATCATTTGTTTTGTTTTTTTTTGGCTGCATGTAGTGCTTCCCATGCATTTATATCGACTGAATTACAGTAGATTAGGTTCAATTTTGTCATATATTTGTAAAAGATGATCAGATTTTACTGGTTCTTGAATGGAAAAGCCTTCCATCATTCTCAAAAAATGTCGGTTATAGTTGCTATTCTATTGGGATGCCATAACCACTGAATAATCCATGCATCCATTCTACAGACAAATGTAATGGAATGGGTATCAAATTAAAATTGCAGGCTTTTACACTGTATCGCAACTTTAAAATTTAGAATTTAATTAAATACAGAATTCAAATAATGCAGTTTATTAAGCTTCAATTTTTTGTTTTATTGATCCTTTTAAATTAGTGAATAATATTAAAAAAATCATGCACCGTTACTATATAAACTTTGGCCCTAAATATTTTAATAAGTTTAATGAATTTATTCAGTAATAACTCTCTAAAAATCTTATTAGTCTCTATATATTTATAAAATAATTTTAATAATAGTAAAATTATATTTTTTATTAATTGGCCTCTCAAAATTTCGATTGGCTCTAATAATTTATATATTATAATTAAAATTAAAGCATTAAAACTATTTAGTTGTCATAGAAAAATATAAAATTTCAATTAAAAAAAGTTAAATTTTCAAACTTCTGTATTTGTAAATTAAAGTTTATTAGTTGTTATTTTAAAATTAAATACAAATCAACCCATGAACTTTCAGTGAGATAAAAAAGCTTTGTTTTTGTTTTCCTTTTTTAAGTCTCATTCTATGGGGTAAATATAGACATGAAACCCAAAAGGCAGCTTAGGCCTACCAAAGACATGGTCGCTCCTGGAATTAACAGACGACAGAAGTACATTAGATCCTGGCTATTGCTTTCATATTACAAAAGATTAGAAGTCTCAACATCCACCATCATATCTTTGCACAATCGATAGTATTTTTCCCGTCATGACCTTAGCTAAAGAAATAACTTAAGTAATCTGAAAAGAGAACTGACTTATATCTGGGTGCTGCTCCAGTCTCTAGCACTTCTGGTAGAGGTCCAATTAGAGCATCAGGTCCTGGATTGACAAAGATAGGAACTGAGACCCTATTCCTGCTTCCATTGGCAATCACACGATGCTCTATGCTTTTATATTGGTCATTGCTCATTATCTGCAGCACATCTCCAATATTGATCACAAGTGCTCCATTAACTGGTTGAATATGTATCCAGCTACCACCCTCTTCAATTCCTCGAACATAAAGCCCGCCAGTGTCATCTTGGGGGCTTTTTGCTTTTTCAGGTTAAAATAAAAAAATATTTCTCAATTCCTGGTTCGAAAAAAATATTTTCCGAAACCAGGGTGAAAAGAACCTCTACCGCACTTTAAAAGTGCGGTAGAGCTTACCGCACTTTTAAAGTGCGGTAAGTAAAGAATAAATTAAAAAAAAAATATTAAATGCATTACCGCACCTTAAAGGTGCGGTAATGCATGAGTGCGGCGGTTGCCGCCCCCAATTTTATTTTAATTATAAATTTAATTTTTATTTAATTAATTATTATATTTTATTAATTTAATTTATATAATTATATATTAAATTTATAAAATATAATTATAAAAATTATATTAATATTAATATTAATATTAATTAATTTAAGTTATTTGTAATATAATATTATATTTATTAATTTATTTTATTAATTTATATAATTTAATTAATTATATATTAAATTTATATAAATATAATTATAAAAATTATATTAATATTAATTAATTTAAATTATTTATAATATAATACTATATCTATCATATTTATCACTTTATTTTATTAATTTATATAATTTAATTAATACTAAAAATATATATAAATGTATTAATATAATTTATTTTATTAATTATATTTATCAATGCAGAAATTATAAAAAATTAAATAAAAAAATATATTTTTTTTCTTTGAAATGGGGTTGGGGATTCGAACCTGAGATCACTCAGATTTACTCGAATGCACTTACCACCAGGCTAAGCCTGTGAGTGCTAAAAAAATACATTTAAATATGTAAAAGCAGTGAAATATAATAAAAATAAGTTAATATATATATAAATGATAAAATAAAAAATTTTATTAAAAAATAATATTAAGGATGATTAAATCTCTTTCCGTCCTATATAGATATTTTTTTTAAACATTGAGTTCTATATAACTGGCGTTTATCATTTATATAGTCACTCTTCATTATTAATATTTGTAAATTTATAAAAATATTAAAAATCAATATTTATTGATTATTTTGAGAGGAATATAAGAGAATAAAAAAATTATGAGAAAAAATATGAAATAAAATAAATTTTAATTTTTTATAATTTTTATAATTTACAAATATTTATATTAAATATTTATAAATTAATTATAATAAAAATAATAAAAGTAGAATGATAAATATGAAAAATATAATTTTTTATTGTAAATAAATTAAAATGATTAATATTTATAATAATATTAATATAATTTTTATAATTATATTTTATAAATTTAATATATAATTATATAAATTAAACTAATAAAATATAATAATTAATTAAATAAAAATTAAATTTATAATTAAAACAAAATTGAGTGCGGCAACTGCTGCACTCATGCATTACCGCACCTTTAAGGTGCGGTAATGCATTTAATTTTTTTTTTTTTAATTTATTCTTTACTTAGCTTAAAGTGCGGTAGAGGTTCTTTTCACCCTGGTTCGGAAAATATTTTTTCCGAACCAGGAATTGAGAAATATATTTTTTTTTTAACCTGAAAAAGCAAAAAGCCCTCATCTTGGAGGAGGACTGTGATTGATGAAATATCAGAATGAGGGCCTACTCCGGCGACAAGTTCAGGATTAGGGCAATGAGGAAAGTAGTTCATGTTAATCCTTACCGAACCCATTAAGGCATTTCCTTTATTTTTGTCAATCTCCTTTACATTGAGTTTTCTGAGTAGCAGCTCTAACAGCTTTTTGATAAGCAATTCAGCCCTCTTCATATATTCAAGCACCTCATCCCTGAAATGAAGCACAAGTGAGTCATTGCTATAAATATGCATCTGTTCCTGCTAGATCAAATGAGTGCAGTCAATAAGATATCATTAAGATGTTAAATGAGGCATGGGTAACTTTCAATTTTGTGGATTGAATTAATGGAACCATTAGTTGAGGGATTGTCATACAATCAATATGATTACTCTCAGATTAGATAGTTAGATTAGCATCAGAAAATGTTAGCTAAATAAATTAGAGCACAAACAAAATTCAGCACTCATTTTCATCATTTCTGACTGGAATCTGGATAATGCCTTTGATTTGTTTGGATATCCCATTAAAATGATGATAATACTAGATGAATACTGATATTAAATAACTTTAAAAAGAGACTATATAAGAACTAATAAAACAAATGCTAAACAATTGACAAAGGAGAATTTATAACCATAAATTGAAAAGCAGGCTTATCGAAATGATTTCAGTAACCCACTTTAATCCATGAATTCTGCAGAGTTTTGGACCTTACTTGCACACAGAAGGCCACAGTGCCTGAGACTTATCATCTCCAGAGATATAATGGAAGCTCAGATAGTCCTTCCACTCCAGCACCTTCTCAGTCAGAGGACTGAAACTTGTTGCAAGGAATACAGTATCAGTTGGGGACTGCCCTTTCCAAAACTTCTTTCTTTCTTCATTGGTTAACCCAAAGAACCCATGAGCTGCATCCAGTGTATGATCAAGAATCTCTTGTGGAATCCCATGATTGATAATCTGAAAGAAACCCCACTTGCTTGCAGCTTCGAAGATTGATTTTGCAACTCGCGGATCATCCCAATTCGAGACATCAATGATGGGTATGGATTCTTGGGAAATGACTTGGCTTGTGGGCAATCTTTCTTCTGGTGGTAGGATATATTGGTGAGGAAGGGATTGAAGACCTGTATCAACTAAACCCTTTAAGCCGTTTGCTTTGTGCACTACAAAATCAAGTACATCAGACGAGGAATTTGGGCTGTTGGGCGACCCTGTTAGAGGCGGTCGGAATCTGGCAGAACTTTGCACCAGAAATTTGATGTCTTGTTTCTATCCACGGTCGTCATAATCTGCTAGTAGGTGGCTCTGCACATATACACATGAAAACTTACTTCTTAGTCCCTGATGTTTGTCACAATTAACAAATAAAAATATTATTATCTAATTTTTATAATATAAGAAAATTTATTAATTGATGTTTATTTTTAAAAAATATATTAAAATTTTTTTAACCTTTTTAAAAATTTATTAATTAATTTTAATTATTAAATATTTCTAATATAAAAAAATTAATTAATAATTTTTTTAAAAATTTAAAGAATTAATTAATAAATTTTTTAAAATTATAAAAATTAAATAATAAAATATTTAATGATAAAATTAATAAAAAAATTAATTAATAAATTTTTTAAAATATTAATAATATTTTTAATATATATTTTTAAAATTAAAAAAAATTTAATTAAATAATAATTTTCTTTTAACAAATATATCCGCCTACTTTTCACTATGTTAAAATCAATATTCTTCCATCCACATTTTCTGTTAAAAGAAAAATAGAAAGCTAAATTTCATATATTGTCCTCCTAGAATTTAGAGCTATAATTCTTAAATTTTAATTTACAATATAAAATTTATTTAATTTTAATTTAGTTAATATAAAAAAATTTTAATCCGTAACAGCAAGATCACTAATTAAAAAAAATATAATATTTTGAATTAATAAGAAAAAACAAAGTCATACCCTTATTATTTACTTACTTTTTTTTAAATAAAAATTAAAAATCGGATGATAAAATCTGAAATATCTGAAATATCTCGTATCTTTAAACTTAACCTGTGAGTATGTTTAGGGCATGTGAAGGTTCATTTAGTTTTGTATCTAAATCAAAGACGGTTCCGGTCTCCATCTGGCTTATCATTTTGTTTTTCTCTGTGCTTTGTAGGGCATACTGTTTTTCCAACACAGGGACGCATATGGCCTCAATTCTGGCACTAACTCTATATTTCCATTGTAGTGTTTCGTCTATAAAATACACACTTATAACTTCCTTTGAATCACAACTCTCAAGTATTGTAATAACTTTCCTTTTTTCTCTCTCTCTCTCGCTCTTAAGCAATCCAAATCTCCAAGTTCCTGTTCCTGACTCTTTTCTAAGAAGACTATGGCTATTCGTTTTCTAGGTAATCTTGCTAAGCAAATTCTTTCCCTGTCTGTGTTCCCCCTAAATAAAGCAGCTGCAGGATGTTTAAATGTACCAAAAGGCTTCTTAGCAGTATACATTGGAGAGACTGAGAAGAAGAGATTTTTAGTTCCAGTTTCCTATCTGAATGAGCCCTCCTTTCAAGATTTGTTAACAAAAGCTGAAGAAGAGTTTGGCTTTGATCATCCCATGGGTGGATTAACAATTCCTTGCGGAGAAGATGCGTTCCTTCACGTCACTTCCAGCTTGAGTAGAGCTTAAGGCTAGGGCAAAATGAACTTCACCAGTCACAGAAAAACAATTTCTCAAGTAGGAATTGACTGTTACTGTACATATATATTCTTTGTTAGAGAGCACAAATATTTCTGCTAAACGTGAGCAATCACAATTTCACCAGTTTTTTTTATTTTCTTTTGATTCTTGGTCAATTAAGCAACAACTAGTTTTTGTATTATTATCATTACTTATCAAATTGAATCAAGAAACAGTTTTATGAATAAAAGTTCTCGCTTTGTAAGTTTAGAATAAACATCTTCAACTTCAGAAAAAAAATCAGACCAAAAGCAACACAATCGAGTCATCTTATACATTTGCACATATAAGTACAGGGAACTAACCCTTGAGATGTCTCCTACTTCAATCCTTGCGTCCTTCCTGGCAGAACAAAATTGATTAATCTCGTGACGCCTTAGAAAGCCAATAATGTTTGTAATTATTACTAGTTCATGTTACAGAAAAATATATTAAAGGCTTCCGGCAAAGCCAACAAGAAACCTCCGGGTTCAGTCTAATCTAGAATAATTGTTTCAAACTTTCAATCCTACCACTTCTATACAGTCAGCATCCTACCTTTGGATCTATAACTGGACTAAAAACTTACAGGGAGCAAGCAACTGGTTACAGCACAGGGACATGGTGGCTTCAGCCTTCTTCATCGTAATCTCCCTCATCCTCATCTTTCTTCTATTTGAGTTGGCTTGCTGAATGGGATCGATATCCATCTTTTCAACGTCTGCAAGTGACCAGCCAGGTAATTCAAACTTCATTTCAGGATTAGGTTTTACTGTGGAACTTGGGGGAGCAGCCACTAACAATGTTTTAGACTCCCCATTCTCATCCAAGTCTACATTCAGATCAAAGTCATGAACTGGGGCTTGTGCACTTTTACCATCTAGGATATTCTCCTTCAAGGCTTCAAGTTCATCAACAGTATATAACTTCTCTATAATTGGACTGCAATTGACATCCTGATGACTATTATCCACATCTTCAAATTTCTCAAACTTCGTGGCTGCATCTCTCTCTCCAGCTTTACTGCCTCGTCCCCGACCTCGACCTCTGCCTCTACCCCTTCCTCTGCCACTGCCAATGCCGCTTCCGCTTGCCTGAGCAGTATCATGCTGTCAAAGAAATTATGGTACCAAGTTTTAGTGCAATTCTTATGAATTGGCATCTATATACAGTTATATGCATCAATCAAATTGATAAAATACAAGATAATATGAAGTGAAGACCTGGTTAGATACATCTTAAAACAATGTAACAAACAGTAGCAATCCTCCAACTTAAATAATGCTTTCCTTTTTCAATTTCTTAAGAGAACACAAAAACTTACCTTTCTGCTCCTGTTGAACTACTCGTTGCTGTCATTATCTTCTTCATCATCAGCCACTTTCCTGGAAAAAAAAAATAGCATTGCTGTTTGTCACAGCAATTTTAAAACTACAAGTTCTTAACAAACGAATGCTTTCTCCATTCTATAATTTTTGTCCATTTTTCCTTTTTTTAGTTATTCCAAAATTATTGTCCACTTTATTTTTTAGACTATAGTAATGTATAAATTAACTATTATTATTCTATTTAGTTTTGTCTTTATTTTCAAGAAATCTTCTAAAATATCTCTTTTATTATTTAATAAAATTTAATGTATTTATGAGGAATATAATTAAAAAGTTAATAAAAAAATTATATTTTTTGAAAATGCAAAAGAGGACAGATTATGAGAGGGAGAGAGTAATAAGATACAAGACTCAATCCCAAACCTTCTTTTGGCAAGACAATGATCATCCCCGGCAGCATCAGAATCCCCCAAATCAGGAACCTTGGCAACATTTTCCCTCAGAAAATGAAAGACATTAAATGTGTGTACACACTGTTTCCTGTAAATTTCAAAAAAGAAGTATATCATCTTTATGCAGGATGGAATAAGCCTTGGAGGATTGTTTTCCTCTTAGATACTGGAATGTCTGGTTGTGGTTCATTGGTCAGCGGTAGGTGGGCTCAAGGGATTCAACTCCAATCATTGACTGGATGATTGGGGACAGAATGGTGCTTGTGGAGAGATTAATCAAATTGCTTCTCTTTTTTTTTCCATTTTCATAAATTATTATTGATTTTCATATGTAAATTTGAGGAGATCTGCCTTCCATCTTTTGAAGCCCAATATCAACAAAATTCATTGCAAAAATTACCTGTTCTGCGATTGTTTTGATCCTTTTTCAACGATTAGGCTTGTTCCATCAGAGTTGTGTGAATCCTGAGGCCCCTATTGACTAGTTGGAGACAAAAATGTGTGCTACCCTCACGAGCTATGTCCCAAGCAAATGCTTTCACCTAATCATGCATCAGAACTTTTAGGATTTCTTTCACTGCTATACATACCTAACGCTACCCAAGAACATTTCTGATCCCTCTCTGGCTTTTCATTGGCTTTTATCTGTACTTGTAGGGCATACTGCTTTCAATACATGGATGCAAATAAATAAGCATTTATGAATCTTGAAAAATCTTGTTTATACATACCTAATACCACCATTATCTAAAGCATGTGAAGGGTCACTCAGTTTTCTATCTAAATCAAAAACGATTTCCGATCACTATCTGTCTTTTATTGGCCTTTCTCTGTACTTGTAGGGCATACTGTTTCTTCAAGACAGGGACGCATAGAAGAAAAGAAAAAAGTTTATCTGATTCCAAAGGAAAATATCATGTCCGTACAATAAAGATATTTCATATAGTCTCTGGGCTCGAGATACAACAGTAACCTAATTACAGAAAATAACATAAAAACCCCTCTAATGTTTTTGAATGATTAGGAGAGTACAGAAAAGAATAAACTAGAAACTATACTATTTAAAATTGAAATAAGATAAGACCAATAAAATACAAGCATATTAAAACAATATATTTTTACATCTCCCCTCAAGTTGCAGTTGGGAGAGGAAGCAGATGCAACTTGCCAAAGAGGTAATTGTGTTGGTTTGCAAAGAGTGGCTTGGTGAAGATGTTTGTAACTTGGTGCTTAGTAGAAATGCAAACTGTTTGAAGCAGAAGCTGTTTCCGACCAAATGACAATCAATGTCCATGTATTTAGTTTTCTCATGAAAGACTAGATTAAGAGCTATTTGGGGAGCTGTTATCACAGTGGAGTTGGATAGGGACTTGTAGGGGAACTAGCAACTCTTGCAAAATACAAGTAAGCCATAATAATTCAAAAACAGCGGTTGTCATGGCATGATTTTCTGCTTCTGCATATAATTTGAAAAGAGTAGTTTGTTTGTTAGTTTTCCATGAAACTAGGCAAGAGCCTAGAAAGATACCGTATCTAATAAGAGACTTTCTAAAAAAAATTACAGGTAACTAATTAGAATCACAATATGCAATAATATAGAGGCTATGCTCAACAGGGAAATATAAGCCACCATGACAATAGCCTTCAAATATCTTAAAACATACATAACTGCCTCCCAATGAAACTATCTGTGTATAAACATGAATAGGCTAAGGTGCTGCATGATTAATGTCCCACTGAGTAAGGTTAACTTATAAAAGTCTTCCAATCAATCTCCTGAAGTTTTCAGAGTCAACCAATAGTTCACCATTATCAGATGATATATGGAGCCCCTTAGGAAGGAAGAGGACAAGGGGCTGATGTGCAGTGGAGGGAACCAGTGTCCAAGTAAGAAATCATAAATTATTATTGATTTTCAGATGTAATTTCACGAAGATCTGCCTACCATCTTAGCTCAATTTCAACAAAATTCATACCAAAAATTACCTGTTCTGCTATTGTTTTTATCCTTTTTCATTGATTAGGTCTGTTCCATTAGAGTTGTGTGAATCCTGAGGCCCCTATTGACTAGTTGGAAGACAAAACCATGTGGTACCCTCATGAGCTATGTCCCAAGCAAATTCTTTCACCTAATCAAGCATCAGAATTTTTGGATTTCTTTCACTTCTACACATACCTAAGGCCACCCATGAAGATTTCCGATCTCTATATTTTTCTCTGTACTTGTAGATGTAAATAAATAAAAACGTATGAATCCCGACAATACTTGTTTATACATACCTAATACCAACATACTATCAAGCATGTGAAGGGTCACTTAGTTTTGTATCTAAATCAAAGGCGATTCCGATCTCTATCTGGCTTTTCATTTTGTTTTTCTCTGTACTTTGTAGGGCATAATGTTTCTTCCACACAGGGACGCATATGGCCTCAATGATTTCTGGCCACTAACTCTGTATTTCCAGCGTAGTGTTTCATTACATACTTATAACTTCTTTTGAATCACAACTCTCAAGTGTTGTAATAACTTTCCTGTTTTCTCTCTCTTTCTCTCTCTCTCTCGCTCTTAAGCAATCCAAATCTCCAAGTTCCTGTTCTTTATTCTTTTCTTAGAAGACTATGGCTATTTGTTTTCTAGGTAATCTTGCTAAGCAAACTCTTTGCCCGTCTGTGTTCGCTCCAAATAAAGCAGCTTCAGGATGTTTAAATGTACCAAAAGGCTTCTTAGCAGTATGCATTAGAGAGACTGAGAAGAAGAGATTTGTAGTTCCAGTTTCCTATCTGAATGAGCCCTCCTTTCAAGATTTGTTAACAAAAGCTGAAGAAGAGTTTGGCTTTGATCATCCCATGGGTGGATTAACAATTCCTTGCGGAGAAGATACGTTCCTTCATGTCACTTCCAGCTTGAGTAGAGCTTAAGGCTAGGGCAAAATGAACTTCACCCGTCACAGAAAAACAATTTCTCAAGTAGGAATTGACTGTTACTGTACATATATATTCTTTGTTAGAGAGCACAAATATTTCTGCTAAACGTGAGCAATCACTCTCTGCACAGATATTCCTGTGGTTTTATTTTCTTTTGATTCTTGGTCAATTAAGCAACAATTAGTTTTTGTATTATTATCATTAATTATCAAATTGAATCAAGAAGCGGTTGCAACAGTTTTATGAATAAAAGTTCTTGCTTTGCAAGTTTAGAATAAACATCTACAACTTCACAAGAAAAATCAGACCAAATGCAAACACAATCGAGTGATCTTATACATTTGCACATATAAGTACAGGGAGCTAACCCTTGAGATGTCTCCTACTTCAATCCTTGCGTCCTTCCTGGCAGCACAAAATTGATTAATCTCCTGACGACTTAGAAAGCCAATAATGTTTGTAATTATTACTAGTTCATGTTACAGAAAAATATATTACAGGCTTCCGGCAAAGCCAACAAGAAACCTCCGGGTTTAGTCTAATCTAGAATAATTGTTTCAAACTTCCAATCCTACCACTTCTATACAGTCAGCAACCTACCTTTGGATTTATAACAGGACTAAAGACTTACAGGGGGCAAGCAACTGGATACAGCACAGAGGCATGGTGGCTTCAGCCTTCTTCATCATAATCTTCCTCATCCTCATCTATTCTTCTATTTGAGATGGCTAGCTGAATGGGATCGATATCCATCTTTTCAACGTCTGCAAGTGACCAGCCAGGTAATTCAAACTTCATTTCAGGAGTAGGTTTTACTGTGGAACTTGGGGGAGCAGCCACTAGAAATGTTTTAGACTCCCCATTCTCATCCAAGTCTACATTCAGATCAAAGTCATGAACTGAGGCTTGTGCACTTTTACCATCTAGGATATTCTCCTTCAAGGCTTCAGGTTCATCAACAGTATATAACTTTTCAATAATTGGACTACAATTGACATCCTGATGACTATTATCTACATCTTCAAATTTCTCACATTTCGTGACTGCATCTCTCTCTCCAGCTTTACTGCCTCGTCCACGACCTCTGCCTCTGCCTCTACCCCTTCCTCTGCCACTGCCACTTGCCTGAGCAGTATCATGCTGTCAAAGAAATTATGGTACCAAGTTTTAGTGCACTTATTATGAATTGACATCTATATACAGTTATATACATCAATCAAACTGATAAAATACAAGATAATATGAAGTGAAGACCTGGTTAGATACAGCATAAAACAATGTAACAAACAATAGCAATCCTCCAACTTAAATAATTTCTTTCCTTTTTCAATTTCATAAGAGAACACAAAAGCTTACCATTCTGCTCCTATTGAACTCCTCATTGCTGTCATTATCTTCTTCATCATCAGCAACTTTCCTGGAAAAAAAAAAATAGCATTGCTGTTTGTCATTTTAAAACTACATGTTCTTAACAAACTAATAATAAGATACAAGACTCAGTTCGAAACCTTCTTTTGGCAAGACCATGATCATCCCCGACAGCATCAGAATCCCCCAAATCAGGAACCTTGCCAACAATTTCCCTCAGAAAATCAAAGACATTAAATGTGTGTACACACTGTTTCCTGTAAATTTCAAAATAGAAGTATATCATCTTTATGCATAGGAGAGTAAAATACACAAAAAGAATCCATTCATTCCCCAAATAAGGAAAAATAATAATTTGTATTGCATGCACATACAATAAGTGTGTGTGAGAGAGAGACATGGTTTTAAATCGCGGTTGCGAGTAACGGAAACAAGCCTGCAATAGCAATAATGTAATGGTAATGGCCTAGCTCTATACAAATTTTTCAAAAAAAAATTTGCGAGGTTCATAAATAAAATGATATTGATTAGATTTAATTCAAAATAATTTATATAAATGCATAATAAACATAAATACAAGAAATATATATTATTTAACTTGAGTTAAATATTATATAGTTTAAAATAAAAAAAAAACCAACATAATTTTTATAAATCGAGTAAATTAATGGATCAAAGTACAATTTTAACTCAACTAATACTTCAATCCACAATTTCTTTATAAAAGGAAAAAAAACATCAACTAAAAACTAAAATATATAAAATTTAACTAACTTTTAGAAGAAATAAATTTAGAAATACAGTAGTTTATGATGAATATAAGTTTATATGAGAAATATGCAGGGAAGATTGAAATTTGATAAAGGAAAGAGAAAACTTAAAAATTATAGTCTTTGAAGTTGCTAAAAAGTGTAGAAACTAATAAAAATGAGAATAGAGAACAGAAGAGGAAGGATATAAAAGAATTTTAATTACTGGTAATTATCGTTACCATTACTTCAAAGTCGGTCACGGCCGTTAAGGTTACGGCTGCAAATAGAGGGAGAGAGAGAGGAAGAGTTAAACTGTTGACTTACAAATGCAACGAATTCAAGGTCTTGGCTCCCCTTTGCAGAGTTATTGCATATGTCTGATCACATAGATCTTGCAAAAATAGCTCCAAAGCTTTAGCTGCACATGTAAATAACGAAAGGAGGCATGAAGTTAATAAATAGTCAAAAGAGTAACAAGTGAATTATATCCTTTAACCACTAAATCATTCACCAACTCCTCCGATAAGTAGAGATTAGGGTGGAGGACATAAATACCATAAGCATGAATAAAACACCAAAAGTTACTCACAGACAAGAAGAGGCACAGCCATGGCAATCTTTCCTATATCCTCATCAGATTGCATAATCTTTTTAATCCGAGCCTGATAAAAAATAGCAAGAAGAAGCAAATAATCAGACTCGAAATATAATAATGAAATCACAAAAATACATAAATAAATGAATTAAATCAACTGCATGTAGTAATTTAAATAGGACAAATAAATAAAACCCAACAACTTTCCCACTTTGGCAGTGTATGAAAATATAAGGAACTAGAAGAAAGAAGATAAGTACACAACTCCTTTCTGGCTAAGAATGAAATTTGACGTTTAAAAGCTGCATTGCTATAACATTCTTACTATGTTGATGCTAAGTAAATAAGTAAAGATCAACCAACAAAATAAAATGGTGAACCGTTCTGAACAACATTAACGAGAATTAAACAAAAGAAGCATCTACAAGAGCACGCTTCAGAGAAATATCAGAACAACAAAACCTTTATTTAGTTTAGCATCTTCAAATGGGTAGTATTATTTTTAGTTTTTTGTCCAACTCTTTTAGTTTTTTTTCAATTCAGTGGTAAGAACTTTGATGTGTTCCGATCATATGTCTCGGTCCAACTCAAATGGCTAAGCTATCGGGTGGGAGGCAAAACATCATATAAGCTTTTGTGGTATTTTATCTCTAACAGTTTGGATTCCATATAAACTAATTGGCAGTAGAACAACGAGCACAGCAGAAAAGCAAATTAAAACATCATGTAAACTACAAAAGCCAATTTCCACTCAAATAAAATACACTCAACAACAAAAAATAGAACCAAAAGGAACACTAACGAGTAATGACATCCCACCGCCGTAAACAGTCATATTACTACTAAATAGCAGTCTTCAGAAAGAATCCAATATACTTAACAAAGACGAAGCCCATAAAGAAAAAACCAAATACTCGGAAAACATGAACGCGAAACAGAGTAAGTTTTTTTAAAAAAAAAAAAAAAAAAAAACATAAGAGAGGGAGATTACTGCTGGGAAACGAGTGTCGAGTTTCTTCCTCATGGCGCACAGGGTAAAGGGAAAACCCTAGAAAAATCCCGCGTGGCTATGGCGTAGTCAGTCTGTTAGTGCTATTGGAGAGGAGATAAGAATATATATATATATAAAAAAAAAAAACAAAAACAGAGAAATTTTGAAGATGGGAACTAAATTTGAAACTGGGAAAAGGAGTGTCGGAAGAAACACGCTCGAAAAACGATTTTTCTGGCGGTTTCGCTTTTGGGTTTAGATTTGTATTTGGGCTTCTCCAACCTTTTGGGCTTTTAGCTCATTCACTCTTCTTTTATATATATGAATGAATATAAATATTTTTCTAATTAAATTTTACACCCTAAAATTAAATATTTATTTCTCAAATCTTAAAAATAATTCCTCCCTTTTATCATTTAGCATTCACCATTTTTTTTTATTTTTCAGCAAAAAAAATAAATGTGTTAAATTTTTTGTGGTCTTTATTTTTTTACTACTTTTTTATTTTTTTTTCTCTACATCAATTCAAGTATTATTGTGGATTACAATTAAAAAATTGACAAAAATTTGTGAAATTTAATTATTTAAATATAGATAATTATTAGCGAAGACATTGGTTATAGCATTAAGAAGATTGTCCTGAATATTTAATCAAATAATATATGTGTATATAAATATTTTTATTTGTCAGGTATTTCTTCATGTATATTCTATAATTAACAAAATTTGATCATTTTAAACTATTTTTTAAAGAGTAAAAAAATAAAGAAATTAAAAGAAATAAAAATATGAAATAATAATTAAAACATAATATTTAAGATGTAAAATGAAATGATATGAATTTTTGAATATTGAATAATTTATAAAAAAAATAAATGAGTAAATAGTGCTGATTTGTTTAAATAATTAATTCTATAATATAATTTATGTTTCTAATATGTATCATAATACGAATGCATTAGTTAACGTTATTTATAAAAATATTTTTATTTTTATTTTTATTTATCATGTCAATTATTTTTTTTAATTTGTAAGTTTTATTAAATAATAATTTTAATGACAGGATTTAATATTTTAATTTAATAAAAAAATTAGTATTTAATGGTCGAAAAACAGTTTATAAAAAACTAATTTTTATAATGTTTAATTAACATTATAATTATCTACTCTTAAAACAGACAATAGTTACCGTTAGTATTGTAGAATAATTATTTGCAAAATAAATGAGTAATAAAAAAAAATAAAATTAAGAGAAAAATACAGGGCGAGAGGACGCGAGCGCGGGGCAATCCAAGTATTGGAGTATATGCCTGACCTGTAGGTTAATTAAGAGTTCCGGATTTATCACATCAAATCTCTTTTCGTCCTTTTTTCCCCTTTTTTTCTGAAAACCCTAATTCTATCGATTCTGTTTGGCTCTCGAGATACCCTCTCTGTCTCTCTCTCTCTCTCTCTCTCTCGTCTCGTCCTCGACTTTAATCCCGATCCTTTCGTCGATCACGCTGTCTTCTATCTCTCCCCACAGGTTCGCCTCTTTTCCTTCCTCCCTATCGCGCTGTGTATGTACACGTTTTTGTCAATTTCGTCTTTCATTTTAATTCACTTGTAAGAATCGCTTTGTCTGGGAAATTACTTTGGGGATTTTGAATTTGCTATGCGACACAGAATTGGATGGGTATTCTGATGGATCTTTAAGCGAATCATTTTTTTATTGAATGATTTTGGAAGAGAATTGCTCAAGGGGAACCGTTGTTCATTCGTTTCCATTGTTAATGTGGGTTTAATTTGGTGTTGTCAAATGATACTTTGAGATAGTGGGTTGATAATTCTCTTGCTATTAGGAAATGCTACTGAGTTGTATTTCATTTCCACTTTCAACTAGTGTCAGGACATGGTTAGTGCGTTTTCTTCAACAGCGAGATAAATAAGAAGCGAACTTTTCCCTCTGTCTTTATTATTAATTTTTTTGGATAATTGACCAGGGTGACGATTGAGGTTTTCTATTTTTCTTCCTTCCTTTGTTTGGCTATCATTACACATATCTTTTAGTTATTTTCTGTGATCATATGGTTTCTCGTGCAAGAATATTGATTTTGATGACTGCTCAATGAATTTTAACTGCTCCTAGTTCCCCTGGTGTGTTGAGATGCGCTGCTTAACAACAAGCCTATCGTTTTCAATTACGTAGGTCTTAAATAAAAATCTTTGTTATAACCTGTTTGAATGGTCATTTAACTTTTATTGTTTTGATCAGTTCCTGATTTCCTAAATGGAAATTTTTAGTATAACATAGGATGAAACGTAGTTGTCCAAGTTGCAAGCATTTGTGTGCAAGGGATGTGAGTGCTGAAATAGGGTTAGCTGTTTTCTGTTATAACTGCCAAAAAGTCGAACCAAACCATTGAAATTTGTTTTTTCGGCTTTATCAGTCTGGTTCAGTTAAAACCTAAATTTTATTTAATCTGGTTTTGTGCTGTCACTCTCATCTGTGCCATCTCCCATCTGGCTGTCCCAATCCCATGATTTCCTTTCACACCCACCCAGCATAGCAGCCACAAGTCTTATCCCTTCTTTAGAGTTCAGGAGGCTGATGATATGATCCAGCTTCTTAGTGAGATCAAACATCACAGACAATGCAGTTTCGTCTCGATCTGGTTGAGGCCGGTGCTGGTGGTGACCACAATGCACACCTCTGTCAGAAACTGCTGGATGTCAGAGGTGGCTGTAGCACTTCTGGAAGAAAAGGATGGGTTCATCTGGGTTCATGGGTTTGTTCATCTGGGTATTTCTTAGTTTTGATTATATGAACATCAATTTGCATGATCTTTGTATTTGATTCATATTTGTGATTAGTTATGTTATAGATGAATTTGTTTGATTATAATGTTGAATGACTTGATTTGTTGGCTTTCTTAAACTGCAAATGTCGTTCATGGTTTTTTAATTGCTTCTGTAATTGCAAGAATCGACTGCTTACCAGTGGCTTTTGTAAACATATTTACTGGATTGAATGAAGATCTTTGGTTTGGTTAAACTCATTTTATTCTTTTGTTTTGGTTTGGTTCCTATAATTTTACAGCTGTTTGCCAAGGTTAGGTGTGAGGTTTCTGAGTTGTACATTAATTAAATAAATCCTTAAAGTACTTCTATAATGTCTACATTGGCTGAATCATAATAATTGAACGTAAAAAATTATGATAATAATTATAACTTATAAAGCATTAAGCATTAAGCTACATACAAGAGGGTTTCAGGAGAAAGAAAAACACTGCATACAAGAGGAACTATTAAATTTCTAGTCTGATATATGTCATGAGAAAATGGGAGTCCAAGGAATAGAACAACCAGCAGTAGCTTGAGCACAATTTCAAAACAAACCCATGAGTTACAAATTGCAGTGGTGAAGTCCCACAATGTGCTTCTATGAAAACTAATTATCATCATTATCATCATCTTCTTTTGCTTTATCCTTCCTTGTTAGCATGGAAGCCTTTAATGTCTTCGCCCTCTTGTGCTTGCTATAAAATTGGTTTTCTTCCTATCTACCAAATATGTGCATGCTTTCCTCTGGTATCCACTGCAGAGGTGCCTGAATTTTCGTGATCCTTTGCTGTTCTATCCCTAAATGCAATAGTAACGAATTCACCTTGAAGTGCTGAATGTTCCATATTCTTTTTTCTTTTTCTTTTTTTTTTTTTTGTTGCTACATATTGACCAATTCATTATTGTATCTTTAGGATTCTGCATAATCTCATTGCCTAAATAGAAAAGGTGCTGTTATGGAATTATGCAAATCATAGAGTACATTGTCAGACTGTGGCTGTCGTATGGTTGGTTTCATTGGCCAGCAAAATGATTTAAACAATTATTTGATTTATGTTTAAATTCTAATACTTGGACCATTTTAATTTTTGTTTTTCTTCCTTGTGACAGATTGGTTATTGACATAACACTATTTTTTGAAAGATAAAAATTTTGGCTGAACTACTTCTCATGTATTTTTTGTCGTATCACAAATTCGACACTCCAGGTCTCCCCTTGTAATTTTCTGATTATGGATCTTTTGTTTCGGTATCTTAGTTTGTTCTAACCTTCATTTATAGCTAATCAACATTTCACTAAATGGTGTGCAGCTGCTGTCTTGGTGCTCATATGTGTTTCTCTAAAATGGTGGCATTTTTTTATGTTGTTTTATTATATTTTTGGTTATAATGTGCTCCTCAATTATTGATGTAATTTTCTATTCCATCTTGTATCTGATATACTATTCTTGCTTTCACTGAATTGCCTTTTGTATTTGAGTGGGCCAACTTAAATAGTGCTACTAAAATAAGACTAAATTTCCATTTATTTTTAATGTCAATGTGACAATAATTAATTCTTCAATATTGTAGATGTAGAATGAGGAAAAACTATCTTTAACTGTTGCTCGCCCTAGTTGCAGGAATTGTACATTATCTAGGTTTCTGAGTTCGGGGGGGAGTAAGAGGTTAAACTGGAATATGTCCTTTTGGATGTTTATGTTCTTAGGTGGAGCTATCTTAATGGGGGGATAACTATTTCAATGGGAATATATGGAATTTCTTTTTGAAACTTGATTGAAAAGAGTGTTGCACTAGACCTGTTCGTTTTCTATTACTCCTTAGTCCTGAAACTTTATATGTTGTGTTTTGTGTTTTTCTGATTGGTACTTCTTTTGTGCTCCTTCCTGAAATGAAGAGATTATTAAACAAGATATAACAAGAATGAAGTTTGTAATTTTCTCTGAGGCAAATTGACTAAGCCTATTAAAACTATATTTGAAGAAGCTTGCTCCAGCTTGCAATATGTTGGGAAATATCATATATTTAGCCATTGAGCCTGCCATTTCCTTAAATGTGCATGCTTGTCTCTTAAACAGAAAGAATAATAGCTGTCTTACTAATTGTAAGATTTCACCCTTGGGAAATCAGGATGTTTGATAAATGGTCCCTTAGAAATTTTCTATCCCAATGTTGCTTATTATTATTATTTTTTGGTTCGTTCTTTGGAAGTCTGCTCTAATATCCAATTAACTGTTGGTACCTTGGTGAAGTTTTGGCATGGAATTTACTACATTTTTCTGGTGTGCATTTGCACACATTTTAGGCGTGAGCAGTTTTTGTAGTTTTGTGCTGTTATGAACTTCTATGTTTGTTAGAACTCATCCATCTTCATAGAATGAACCAGTAATTGTGTGTAGATATGCTGGATGGCTAAATTAAAAAATACAAAGTAAATATATTATTTGTGCACGCCACTGTGTATTGAACTAATTATCTTAAACATTGCAGGAATTTATTACTTTCAAAGTGATGTCTCCAGCATCAAAGTCCAAGTCCAAAAGGGCTAGCAAGGAACACCAGAAGACTTCATCTAAACCTTCAGGGTCTGCTAATGCGAGTACCGGTATACCAGCTAATGCATACAATCCACTTTCTGGAACATTTCATGCATTGGAAACAGTACCAACATCCTCTTCTTCACCTCGGAATGGTAATGGTCGATACCGGAACATAGATGAGCCAGATGATCACCTTGGTAGTTCACTTGGAATTGGGATTGAGTATGATTCTGTTTCAAATAATGGAAGCTGGTCAGGTGAGTCAGAAGATCATAAAGAGAAAAATATTCCTGTTCGGCAGGAAACAATCCCAGGGGCTGACAATGATAAGAGGGAAAAAACCCGTCAAAAGAATGAGAGGAAGCATCAGCGTCAAAAGGAGAGGCGAGCCCAGGAATTGCATGAGCGGTGTAGTGGCTATCTCATGTCAAGAAAGCTAGAAGCACTTGCTCAACAGCTTGTTGCGATGGGGTTTTCACGTGAGCAGGCTACAATGGCCCTAATATTAAATGAAGGTAAAGTAGAAGAATCTGTGTCATGGCTCTTTGAAGGGGGTGAGGATGCAGATAAGCTTCAGGATCATCAGCTTTGTGGCAGTAATTTGAAAATTGACATATCAGAAGAGCTTGCTCGAATGGCTGATATGGAAATAAAATACAAGTGCAACAAGCAGGAGGTTGAAAGAGCTGTGGTTGCCGCTGAAGGTGATCTTGAAAAGGCAGCAGAAAGTTTAAGAGAACTCAAGCTAGATCCACCTGCTGCTCCCCTAAAGCCTGAAGAAACTGGTGATCCTCCAACAGCTAGTAATGGTAAAGTTTCAGGTGCAGTTAGCCAGAATGTGATGAGAGAACAACAACAACAGAAACCCAATCCACCTTCAATGATACAACAAAGAAGAGATGACCGGGATTTTAATTACACAAAGACTGCTGTCCCAGTTGCAGGATCTTCAGAACCTGGGAATAAAATTTTGCAGCCTTTGAAGAGAATACAAGCAAAGGTGGAGTGGGCAAAACCTCAGCAAACTGCAGTGTCTGGTGAGAAAAGATGGCCAAGTGCAGGATCAAGTCCCTCTGTTTCTTATTCTTTGGCATCACCTCTGCAAGTCTCAACTCCACCATCCAAGAGAGAAGCACGTTTTGTAGCTGTTGGAAGTGAATACAAGAATCATCACCCTGCAACAGTTAAAGAACCGGTTATCATGATGCAAAGACCTCAATCTGTGAATACAAAACAGGTTCCAGCTACAAGCATAAGCTCTTCTCCTGGAACAACTGCCAGTTGGTATCCTACTAATAGTGTTGATATCATGAAGTCTAATGGCTTGCTGCCTCACATTCCCACCACTAGAAGTCTCAGTCCGAACGATCTGAATTCAAATCAGATGTTCCATCAACTTCATTTTCAGCAACAGCAACACTTCATTCCAGGCAGTAGCCCAGGGGAGTCTCTTGGAATCAGCAGAGGAAATGGCTTATGGAGTAAAACAGGTGCATCACCTACAATTGCCGCCGCATCTTCTCTTGGACTCTTCTCTGGGTTGGGTGGCTCAGCTGGTTCATCAGGTGCCTCTTCTCCAGTTGACTGGAGCACTGCTGGCTCTATGGCTCAGTTAGATTACTCCAGCATAGACTGGAGTTTGGATCGAGGATTGTCCTCTCCAAGGTCTGGTGGAATGTGGATCGGCCCAGGTCCTTTAAGAAATGGCACCCAAATATATGATTCAAGTAATAAGCTGGCAATGAGAACAGCTGCAAGTGGGAATGGTGTACGCATTCCAGGGTTGCAGGACGTTGGAGTGGCCATTGCAGAAACATCCTCGGCTAATTCACATGAATGGACATCTCCATTTGAAGGGAAAGATCTCTTTACTTTACCCAGACAGTTTGTTTCATCTCCTTCACTGTAGGGTGGAGGGGCATGGTTTCAATGAATAAAATAAGAAAAAAAAAAAAAGAACTGGAAAATATGTTGAATTTGATGTTGTTGTTGGTTCTTATCATTCTCTTGTGTTGGTTGTCGGTGAATATCCTGATTGTTGAAAAGAAAAATCATCTAAAGTCCTCTGATTGATCTCCTTGACATGACATTTACGTATCATTGAGTTGGAGGAAGTAATTGGGAAATCGAATGGGAAAAAAATTACTTTTGTCTCGCTTTGGGATATTCCCCATTAAACCCCATTTAGAAAAGCATTGGCAGCCTTTCACCCTATTCTAAAACAATCCAACAAGGGAAATGGTAATATTTGAGGTCAATTAATAACATATATCTTCCCCTGAAAATTTAACACTGATAACAACTGTGAACACTGAAGAGATTAAGTTGCTAACAGACCAGTATCAAATCACACTGATTATTCAGACACTGACGTAAATCACTGGACAAACATTTCCTTCTGTTACTGCCTGTGAACTTGTCCAAGGTATTTTATCCATTCCTAAAAACAAAAATTCCTGAACTTTCAAAAGGGTATGCAGGCAGCAGCTAGCAAAGTAAACAATTTGCCCGAAATTATTTGCCTGTTAAGCTGGAACTAGTACACGATATGAGTTGAGCGTTTGCTCTTATTTGTTCATGACAATAAACTTAAACACCTACTCTTAAGATGGACAAAACTACTGGCGCGTAGATTGACAATAATGATAAATGATAATAATAATAATAAAACGTTTTTATCTTTCTTCTCACAAGATATGTCACTCAACAGACTGGGAAAGATCAGATGGTGTGCTACAAGTAGCAGTTGAAGCAGGTTCTTTGTACCACTGATTTGCTTCTCGGGTCAAGAAGTTTGCCTCTGCAATTAGACAATTTCAAGGTAAGCAATGGACAGAGGCAACAAATAAAAATAAGAGGAAAGTGAATGTTGTTATCGGTTTTATTAACCATAACTTCATTATGCGTGCTGAAACTAACTTTTGAAGTTTCTAAAGTTCTATCAGGCAACAATCCACCCCACCTTATACGGATATGGATGCAGGACTTTTGTAATCCGCGTAACTTGTATTTTCAATCCCCCCACCAAAAGAAAAACATTCCTCCAGCATTAAATCCCAAAAGACTATACATTGCAAGAATCATCCATCAGTTAATTTTAGCTTGCTGTATCATATCATGGAAACTATTTGTTCTAAACAATGTGACTACTTCACATGCTTTAGTGATTTGCTCGAGGCTTCAAAAATAATAGTGTGGAAATCAAGTAGCAAGCTAGGCATAATGAGTCGGCCATTACCTGACACAAAAACATCCTTGTAGTCATCATCATCATATATAAATTGTGGAGGATCTGGTGAACCAATCCCAACAATGGTACTCCCACTGTGTCAAATAAAGTGGTAAAAAGGAAATAAGATAGTGGTGAATGATGAAATAATGTAAGCTTCAATCATCCTAATAAACTTTACAAAATTATTGGCATGGCTCTTTTGGCTTATGACCACATACAAATGACCTTCCAGTGCTAAACCTCAGAAATCATATATAAGGTGCTGGCTTTTTCGGATGGCAATCAAGCAGGGTGATGGGCTTTGAAATCAGTTAAGGTAATCCAGTTCTGGCTTATTAATGAATTCAGCAAGGATACAAGTTACAACAGAAGTGCATAACAAGGCCTATATATATATATTACAAAAAAGACAAGAATAAGAAGAATGGAAGATAAAATAGAGGGAGAGAGCACCAGAAAGCTCACACTAAGGAACATAGTTCCAGAGATGATAAGATGATTATGAAGGTAGTTAAAAAGGCTTAATTCATTTTTAGTCGTATTACAAAGAGGCCCCAAACATGTCATTGCTACTTTCAGAAGATAAATAAATATGGCATCTTATATCTGCCTAGGGAATAATCCCTGATGTCCAGCAGTTGTGAAAACACTAGAAGGGGGAGTTCTATTGACTGCAATTTGGTCCGCTATGCCACAGACTACTGTCCACAAAATGAGCATGATAGCTATGATGTTAAGATGGAAGTATGGCCATGCAAGAGAACACCAGATGAGACATGAATGCATCAATAGGAAGATGGAATGATAATCATTAAGGGGAGCTTTGTTTAAGATGGTTTAGTCATGGTCATAATGGGCTGGAGAATGCAACAGTTTGTAACATAAGCAACCAAATTGAGTCAAGAACTCCATGTGGATAAATGAGATAAAGACAAAGGAAGATACTAGATGAATGAAATGAAGTGGTTATGAAGGGTTTAACATCAGCAAGTCCTACTGAAAATTTAACACTCAACAAAATAGAATGGATGAAAAAAAAATCTGTGGTAATTCCAACTAAATTGGAATGCAGGCTGAATTGGAGCTGGTAATTTCCAAATGCTACTTTCAATAATATAGGTTTCAATTTCACATAGCTGCTTCTCTTCTTCCACTCTTTTGCTTCCAAATTGCAGTATTTTAATGCAGTCTAGTTGGCCGCTAACGTGAGATGTAGGCAATTGCAGTGACTAAACGTTTTTTCATGATTTTCTCATGTTTTAATATTGTTTTCAAGTTTCAATTCATGTCTTTGCCTATATAAAATTTATAATTTTATAATTAATAATAATTATAATAATAAATGTTATAATAATAAATAATTATAGAAGAAGTAATCCGTCATCATTGAATTAATAATTCAAAAAAAAAGTGTAATTCCTAAATTTTACCACCTATGTTCAATTGGATTAAATAACTTGCTTAGCTTCATATCTAGTAAGTATCAGACATTTTAACTTGCACCAGCGAGGTGTGGTTGTTAATTATATAACTTGTTTTATACTGTCAGCATGACAACACAAACAGCAACATCATGTCAAGTTTTGAAATAGGAAATACAGACAGATAACTGAAGTTCTATTACCCCAGTTAGCCACACAATGGTAACAGTAATTTGATTACTTATCTTTGTGTCACTTGAACACAATTGCTATGTTGAAACTGAACCCTTGAAGAACATTAAAATACTATGGTCCTCCTGATAATCATTCAAGCCGTTCACAAGATTTAAGAGGATATTTGAAATCATGTTTGAAAACAATGGGACGGAAATAACTTGAAAACTGAAAATATAATCATTAACTTCCATTCTTCCACAATTGTCTATATGAACTAAGGAAATGATAATAGCAGGTTAAATTCAAGAGTATGTTACTTATCAATACCATAGACATCAAAAAGGAAAATCTAGAACTTGTACCTCCCAGACATAAAAACTGCATCATATTGTCCACGGCCAGCTGCAATTATACGCTGCTTTAATCTTTTAAGAGATGGGAGAACTTCAAATGCAGGAGGTTCTGCAGAGAACACATGAGAATATACAGAACATTCTTCACCCAATAAGAAAGGAAAATGTTGAATTACAATAAGAAGCACTGTGGCTATCCAGCATTAGCATAAATCTAGTGCAAATTATGATTGATTCCAACTGATTCTAGGATAAGTACACTATTGACATTGCCACTAGTTACAATCATCCTATATCAAAAAGTCCCTTGTGCTCGTGCTAATTCATAATCTGATGAGAAGGACACTGTGCTTTTATTATTCACAAAACTTGCAGTTCCTATTAGTGATGGATGTATAAAATTAACTTAGGGGACCCAATTAAAACATAAGCCTTTTCATTTATATCAGGTGGATAGCTCATTATATCATGTCGGAGTCTTTAATTAGAAGGAAGGTTTTTCTTTTATTAGTTTTTCATATCAACCTTAAGTTACTGAACAAACACTTGCTTAGATGCTAATGAACATGATGAAATATAGTGAAAAATAAAAACAGGCGATGAAATTGATGTTAATTAAAACAGTCAATGAATATAGTGAAAAAAAATTAAACACTTCAATTATCCCAAGCAGAATTGACTTGCTAAAAATCAATGGAGTTGATGTTAATTAAATAATATAATACATAATTATATTTTCTTTAAAATTACTAATAGATTCTTAGAAACTTTCAAGTTATTGGGAGGTCCAGTACCCCTATCAAAATCTTGGGTCCATCCCAGCTTCCTGTTCAATTTTCGTTATCTGCCCAATCTGAGTGCTTCTCATCCACCTGTATCTCTATTTATTTAATGTTTCTTAAACCAGTCCAACCTGAACCCACCTGAGTGTTCACATGCCTAAAACAACCCAGTAGGATTGGTGCAGCTCCAGTTGCATAATTTGAACAATGCACAATGATCAAAAAAATAATGACAGAAAACCCAAGGAAAAAAACTAAAAGAAGAAAAAGCAAAATAAAGAAAGATCAGGTATCCTATAAATTATTACCCAAATCATTGATACAAACATCTTGAGATATTCCATCCCTCGAGATCTTCTCCAGTAATGTTAAAGGATCAACCTGACTGGTTTTATCCAATCGAAAGCGCTGAGAAATCAAAAGTTGTCTTAATAAATAAAATGCTGATACTAAAATAGTAAAAGCATTACAGTGTATAAAAAATGTTTTACCTTGTAAACTTCAGCAGTTGAACAAGCTTCCTGGGGTTTTATGAGAACCATTGGTAGGTCTAAAGGAACTGGTGAAGGAATATCTTGAACAACCTGGACAAAGGAAAGCAGAACCTTAGTTTTGAAAACAAGAAGAAGCGATCTTGTCTATCTAGCACTTTGGAAGTGCAGGATCAATAAAGTTAATGGCACTAGATGCTTCTAATATTACCATGAGAAAACAGTTTTACGTGATTCAAAATTTCTTATGCAAAAAAGCCAGTACTTCTCCATGACACCTACAACATTGACTAGGATCTGATGCTCCTTTTCATGAGAACATGAGTCCGGAGCAATTCTCCCAATGGAACATTTACGTATTCAAATTTTCTGAGGAAAAAAGTTGGTACTTTCCCCAGACACCCACAACATTGACTAGGATCTGATTCCAGTCGATGAGAACATGAGTTAGGTGTGGTTCTCTCAATGGACCATCTTGCATCTACTAACCAAATACGAATGCTTGATATGCAGTTCAACTCATCCTAGCTTTTAATCACAAATTGGTTAGGGACGGTTAGAATCATTTTACTCCATTTTACCCTCTTTAGCATTTTGGGCCATAGTTTCCTTAAGATGTTGGCAATCTATGGTCACAAACTCACAATGCATATGCATGATACAACAGCACAAGTGCACAACGTTCATGGAAATGACACCATACAGATTATTCAAATGGGTTTGAAGTTTGAACACCAAACCAAACCGCCCTGAGAAAGAGGATGATCCACAGATCTGAAGGACTAAGTTTACCATTGTATTCATAGTGAAATCATTGGAAGAAGGCATTTTAAGCATCTCAAGAGACTAAGAAAAATAACAACAGATTCTATACAAATTATTATCTTTTGCAATTTAGCATGGTTGGAATTTAAAAAAAAAAAAAAAAAAAAAAAAAACAGGGAATAATATCTTAGAGTTGCATCTTAAGGCATATTAAAGACATACTTCACCCCGACCAGTACAATAGGCTGCTCCATGAGAGAAAAAGAAGGAAATATCTGAACCAATCTCACTTGACCAATCTAGCAGTTCCTTCTCAGTGGCAAGACCACCACTGAACTGATTTGCTGCCCATAGGGCTGTTGCAGCATTACTGCTTCCACCACCAAGCCCTGCCCCAGTAGGCACCTTTTTGTCTAGATGAATCTGTCCACAAATTTCAAAAGCATAACATTTCCCATAAAATTCTTCAATCATTATATTCACATCATAAAACAGATCATCAAACAAACAAACTCATTGAAACTGAAGTAATCTGTAATGCTCCTCACCCAAAAGAAGTTGTCAATGCCTGTTTTTTTCCTGTAAAGGTTAAGGGCTTTGATAATCTGCAAAAGGGACAAAAAAAAATGATAGGAACGTAAAGTCCACAATACCTACTACAAACAATAGGAAAATGAAAAAATATAAAATAAAGTTAGTTGATGCCTTACCAAATTCCTTTCATCAAGGGGTACGCCAGGCACATTGGTTGATAAACGGTCCTTTGATTTTGAAGGAGATAAAGAAAACTTAATTGTATCTCCCAGACAAATTACCTGGAGAAGGAAAAAGAGATCAACTTGTGAATTTCTGGGAAAACTAAACCCAACAGAGAATAACTGAAAGAAGCATCCTAATGGTTTTTGTTTTTTATTTGATTTCTTAGGTTTGTGATAACTTTTGGATAAACTTACGTGAAAGAGAGACGCCAAATCATGATATCCATCTTCTCTCTTATCGGTTATTCTAAGGAAAATATTAATCTGCATCACATACGCAATCCACATTTCACATATATAGGCAATAAAATTAAACCCAAGAAAAAAGAGACCGTAAAGAATTCAATTAAAGCAACTAAACAAAATGATACCTAACCTTGCAAGGCGAGAACAAAGTGAGCCTTGAAAGAGGAGCATTTTTGTCTACTTCATCTGCCCACTTGTTTAACCTTTCATCAGGATCGTACACTATCTAAAAAACAAACAACCAACCAGCTAAAAAACACAAACCCAACAAAATTTGTAACTTAAATTCAAATCACAAACAACAAAGAGAGAGATGGGTGGATAGAAATACAACCTCTAGCTGTTTCTTCGAGGCATTGACAAATGGAGTCCTTTGTTTTTTATGAAATAAGACAGACCCACTTGGCCTAAAAGAAGTTTGGTTGCTTTTGGAGAAGGAATTGGAGGAATGATGGAAGACATGGTTGTTACAGAGGAAATGAGCGGAAGCCATGGCTGCCATCTCTCCAATTGCAAATGCAATCTCAAGCACATGGACTGACTGCAAAAATAGTAGTAGACTACAGATGAATTATAGAATTCCAATGGCTGCTTGATTAATTTGTTGGTTATTTATTTATTTATTTTACGACGGCTGGTTATTTATATATTTCTGTAGTCAATTTTGAACAGCCAGAATGGCATCAAATCTTCATCTCCTCATCTTTCCGCTTTTTGTCCTTTTCTGGACCGTGGCCTTTGCTTTGTTAATTGTGAAACTATTGGTTTTTTTATAAATAATATTTTTTAAATATAATATTTAATAAAAAATATAAATAATTTTATAAATGGTTTCCCATAAAATGAAGAATAAAATTATTTTTGCATTTAAAAGTTATTAATTACTCCTCTTTTAATTTTACTTATAAATATTATAAAAATAATAAATTTTCACATGGTAAATAAATTAAATAATAAATTTTTTATAATAATAAAATAAAAATGTAATTTATAAAATAATTGAATGAATATATATATTTTTAAAAGAAAATGAATGTGACTAATAAATATAAAATTTTGAAATTATTAATAATAATCTAATAAAAATTATAAAGAAAATAAATGGTTTAATAAAATATCTAACAAGAAAACTAATATATATAATTTTGAATTTTTTTTAATTTTAAAAATATCTTTAATAAGTAATAAAAATAAAAGCGTAACTAATAAAACAGAAAATCACAATAAAATATCCTAAAATTTTAAAAAATTAATTTTTATAATGAGAAAATAAAATGTAATTATGCTCATTTAGAAAAAACTAAGTGCCACACAAAATTAACAAAAACATTAATTTTGAAATATAAATTTTAATATTAATTCAAAATTTTAGTATAATTTTCATTTTAATATTGATCGATTTTGTTCAACATCATAATTTTGGCAGAATTATGATCGCTTGCCTTTTTTATATTTTGTTTGAGAATTTTTTTTTCCAGAAAATTATAATTTAAAAGATATCAGTTTAAGCCCTTAAACAACAGTCAAATTCTCTACTGCAAGTCATGTTGGCCTTAGCTGAGTTAGTAAAATTGAAAAAGATTGATTTTTGAAAATTTTAATATTGATTAATTAAATAGATTGTATTAGAAATTGAAATTAAAAATTTTAAAATAAAATTTTTAAAATTTTTCATTAAAATATGTATGTTGTTTGATGAACTCAAAATGTCTAATTAATTAGTTGTTCATTTCTGCATATAACACTGGAATTTCAATTCCTGCTTGTACTCTCTGCTTCAATTTTTCACTCTTTACACTACTAAACGAGCTCCTGCTGAAACTTGTACTTGTTCTTGATGAAGAAGATGTTAAAGAAAAAGATCTGCTCATTTGGTTTTCTACATAAAATTCTCTACTCGTCACCATTTCTCCTTCAAATCTTTTGTCATAACTCGAACGCCCATTAATGTCAGACCTAGTGCGAGCTAGATATGATTTCACTGCATAAAGATCTTCCCTTAGCTGCCTAGCTTTTCTATCTGCTATGCATTCCAGTGCAGAGACCACCTGTAAAACAACCACTTTTCAGGCTCTTCTACTTCTTTTCTTTCATTGTTTGGATAAGTAGGTGAGTTTAGGATTTATGATCATGTCAAAGTTGTAAGAAACTGCACAAAGTTGTGAACAGTATGAGTTACCTTGTCCATGGTTAATCTTTTCTTTGGAATTTTGCTGAGACAATTCTGAATAACTCTCCCCATCCAATAAAGTTGCTCAGCATCATGGGAGTTAGAAATTCTTGGGTCGACTATCTCAAGAAGCCTCCTTTCCTTCAGAAGTGGTCTTGCCTGCAGTTTATAACATAAGTAAACGAATGGCAGAAGTTATACACCTGTAAGGAGAATAAGATATGTCAAGTATAAGTGTGTTTTGATTGTTACACTTACCCATACCACAAGACTCTTCCCCCCTGGAATCTTGTCTGTAACCATCCGGCCGGTGACCAGCTCTAGCAGAACCACTCCGAAGGCATAAACATCCGTCTCTAGAGAAAGTTTCCAGTTGCCAGGATATTCTGGTGCCATGTATCCCAAAGTTTCAAGGACTTTGTGCTCCCACGTAAACCCAAAATCTCCAAGCTGGTAGTGCATTAGAAATTAAAGGCATATTTCAGTTTGTGGAAATGTATGATCAGGGGTTAATAACATTTAACACAACAAAGGTGTAGTATCAAGATTTGTCATTACCCGTGGTTGAAAATCATGGGTTAGAGCAATGTTACTTGTTCTCAGGTTTCTGTGAACTATGCCATTTTCATGTAGATAATTTAAACCTCTGGCAGTACCAATTGCTACTTTCATCCTCTCCTCCCATGTCAATGGCAAGGGGCAATGTTCTGCATCAGGCCAGAGATTTTACCTAATCTCTTGTTAACCCTCTTGAAATCAGTTTAATAAAAGTATTTGTTTTTTTCCAGCTGATGAACTAAAAGTTTCCTATAAGATAGATTAATTTTGCTTACTTGATAGGTGATTATATACCGAACCATTGCAGGCATACTCGTATACAAGCAGCTTCAGACACCCTTCTACACAGGATCCCAACAGCATCAACACATTTTTATGCCTAGCTTTCATGAGCAGTTGGACTTCCGATTGGAAATCTATTTCTCCCTGAGGGTATACAATTTTGTGCTGCTTAACAACTATTTTCATATTATTACTTTTCAGCTGACCTCTGAAGGCAGATCCTGTTCCACCTTCAGATAAAGAGTTCTGTACTGAAAAACCATCTGTAGCAGCATGGAGGTCTGCATATAGGAAGTCCCTTTGCCAGCCGAAATTCGGTCGTCTATTCTTGCAAAGTGAGCACATCGAATTTTGAAAGGTTTGATTAGCTTCCAACTCCTCCTTTGCTTCCTCAGTGCTGATGCTCCGTGTGATTTCTTGAACCTGGTTCTCTGGGTCAGCTGTTACACCTGTCAATCAACTCAACTCAACTCAATCCATTGAATTGCTACAAGAATTCGGGGTAATAACATAAAGAATTTAGCAGGTCAGTTACTTGGTCGAATTTCAATGCTGAACAGGTCATCAGGGGATCCAGGCACCATTTCATCGTAACTCGCTACGTCTTTACGCGTTTTCTCCTCAACAGATTTGTTGGTTGTTATTGTTTTTGGTCCTCGCAATTGCTCAATCTTGTTGTTTCGTTTCATCCTCGATATCCCACATGAAAGTTTCACTAAGAAATATTTCCTGTTTTTCTTCATCTGCCTGTACTAGGGAAACTGAGATCAGATCAGTATTATAATATGGTGCTGACTGTTGAATCATACAATAATTAGTACTATCATGCAATTCTCTGGCATATTTTCCGTTGATCTTCTGGAAAGACATGATTTTTAGTAAAATTTTGGCTGAGACTTTTGGCTTACCTGTCAAGTATCACCCATGTTGCCTTCAAATTTTCAGCTGCTGTTAAAGCAACCACCTTTGGTGAATGTCCGGTTACCACCTGTATCTTGAATTCAACCTGAGATTTCGTGCAGAAAAGAAGTATTTTTAGCTTTACCAGGCTTGTTACCTGGTAAAAAGAAAAAAAAAATCTTGGCAATCAAAATTCCTTTGTAACATTCACACTCCGATCTTTCCAAGCAAACGCATGATTTTCTACATCAGAAATGTCCGACTGCCAATTGAAAATATATATAATAAAAAAGGCTAATCAACATAAGACGATGAGAGACTTTACTTAAGTTCAATGTCTGCAAATACCTTCTGTGTTTGGTACAGCTTGGATATCTGAACAAGTTCTGCATTCTTCTCATACTCTTCTTTCTTCCTTGTTGCTTCTCTGTTGACAATTTTCTCATTGGCTCCCAAAATGGAATTGGAATCCACTTTACTTCTATATCCCACTAAAAGGATGGGAAGAAAAAAGAAAGAAAGAAAGAAAGAAAAAGAGCTGAGAAAATATATAAATGCGAGCGCAGAAGATACCAAATAAATGATTGATTTTCTATTTTGCTCCTTCCAGCTTTAAAAAAGCAAAAATAAATAAAAGACGTAAATGCTTACGCAGTTCTTTGGTTCCTGCATTAGGTGACTTACTAGGGGTATCAACCTGGTGAAGAACCGAAAGGAGAGTGAGCATATCGCCAGGCTTAAGTGACAAGCCTTGCAATGCCCACCTCACGGCGCTTGAACTAACTTCTCTTGATGCATCCTGGATCACCACCACCCTCTGAGCTTCTATTGAACTCGTCATTGGGGAAGCTCTTACACTTAAAATAATTTTAATTTAGCTATATATATGGAAACCCAATACTAATTTCAGGTTTGAGAAATTGTAGCGTTGGAGCTAGAGAATTTCACAAGAAGAATGAGCAAGTAGTGGTGGTGATCAGGAAAACATCCCATCAGAAGTTGATTCAAGCGCATATTCGGATATCCAGAGGGACTTCTAGTTCTAGTTTTTATATAGAACTAGAAGAGCTTTTTAGCTGGCATTCCAAAGATAAAAGCAATAGGACAATACAAAGGGACTATGAATTTTTTTGGCAAAAACAAAGTTTGCCTTTGGAGAATCATCCATGAATCTTTTGGCGCGGACCGTCCAAGAATCCTGCGGACATGCTGAAGAAAAAGAAAAAAGAGATAACATTAATAATTTGTCTACTTTAATTTGAGAAACTAAACAAAAGGTTGTCATTAATAAAACTAAACAAAAGGTTGTCATTAATAAAATTAAAATAGCTTTTGGACTATAATTCAAGTAGACCTATACCCCATTTGGTATAAAATTGTTTTTTTTACAAGAATTAGATTTAACTGATTTATTTTTCATCAACTCTATAAATTCAATTATTTTTAATTTAAAGCATTTTCATTTAAAATACATTGTCTTAAGGCTTGATGAAGTTAGAAAGATTGGAGTTGATTTATTGTCCGAGTCCAACTGAACTATTTGTTGGGCCAATTCTAAATATTAAGCCTAACAAGTAATTGGGCTGGGCTGGAGTAAAGGCAAAAGACCCTATATGCTTGCAGACTGTTTGGTAAGGAGTCAGTGGACTCGCTCACTTTCCCTGGCAAGAAAATCACAGAAACAGAATCAGGGCTAAGCAACAGAATATCCAAATCCACACTATTTCTAGGGTTTGTTTTACTTTGCCAGATCGCCTGCATATATAAATATCACACCTTCACTTGACTAGATCTTTTAGCTCTGCTGCTTCTTCCATTCGTAGTCGCCCCTCTTTCTTCCACTGTCTCGTGTCCGCCTCCTCCTCTTACTCTGTCACCAATGGCCGTCACTTTTTCAGATCTCCACACTGAATCAGGCCTCAAGTCCCTCGATGGTTTTCTTGCTGGAAAATCTTATATTTCTGGGTATTTAAAATGTTCTTCCCCAATAAAATTCTCTATTGAAATAGCAAATACATGAAGTTGCTAATATATCATCTTCGTTTTCAATTCTTCAGGGCAAAACTCTCAAAGGATGACATAAAGGTATACGCTGCCGTCTTGGCGAAGCCTGGAGATGCCTTCCCAAATGCCAGTAAGTGGTACGACTGCGTAACTTCACATCTTGCCGCAAGGTTAGTTTTACTTTTTCTGCTTTTTATTTAATTTTGTGGTTTTTTGTTTTCAAGATGCATTTTCTTTAAAGAAAATGTTTATTTTGATGGTTTTGTTTTGGTTTGATTTGATTGATGATAGCTTCCCTGGGAAAGCTGTTGGTGTAAGAATCGGCGGCAAAGCTGCTGCTCCAGCTGAAGCTGCTGGCCCTGCTAAGGAGGTTTGTGTTTCAGCTTTAGTTTTAATTGAAATACTGTTGTATCGAGTATATATTGTGATTTGGATGAATTCAAAATTGGATATTTTCTGTACTGATTTCATATTTAAGTGTTATAATTGTTTGAACTACTAACCATGGGCTCTTAACGCCTTTTTTCCTTGTTTTGCTTCACATTTGGATCAATGCTTTATTACCCTGCCATTGCAAGATAACAACTTAATTTCTTTTTTTCTTCTATGCATTTGCAATTTTTCCTCATACTATTTAGGCTGCTGCTGATGGAGATGATGATGACTTGGATCTCTTTGGTGATGAAACGGAGGAAGATAAGAAGGCAGCGGAGGAAAGGGAGGCAGCTAAAAAGTCTGCCAAGAAGAAAGAGAGTATGTTTTTATCTTTAGATTACATATCTAGTAGGATAGGGAAGTGTCAAACTTTTGCCTTTGTAAATTGGGATCCTCACTTTTGTTCAAAACTAGGTAATTTCTGGAGTGGTGTAAGATTTACAAGTCATTTAATGTTCTGTCATTGCTCATCTTTAGGTGGAAAATCTTCTGTTCTTATGGATGTGAAGCCTTGGGATGACGAGACAGATATGAAGAAGTTGGAGGAGGCCGTACGGAGTGTTGAGATGCCTGGTCTCCTGTGGGGAGCATGTACGGTTTGAGCTGATATTATTTGTTACGACACCTTTTACTTGTAAAATTCAGTTTTCTGCAACGGTGTCTAGTATTAAATGAATTGTTTGATTTTGGTATGTGGCAGCAAAACTGGTTCCAGTTGGTTATGGCATCAAGAAATTGCAGATCATGCTCACCATTGTGGATGACCTTGTATCTGTGGATGACCTCATAGAGGAGCATCTGACAGCTGAGCCTTGCAACGAATACGTTCAGAGCTGCGACATTGTTGCCTTCAACAAAATATAAGAACAAAGCTGAATTTTGTTATATTCTACTGATTCTAGCGTTATAGCCATTTTTGGCATCTTTAGTTTGTCTGTCATTTTCTTTTTGATTGGTTTCTACTGTCAGCATTTTCCCATGGTTCTGCTTATGTTTTTTTAGATTGGTGAGAGTTGGAAAGATTTATCACTTGAAATACCTGCCATTGTCTTCAGCTGAGTGACCCGGCTCCTCTTTTTCCCCTTCACAAGGTATTCCCCTCCTGCTAAATGGCCACTGTACTGATGGTGAATGAGAACAAGACTTGGTATCCTTGTCCCTAGCAAATTGATATATTTAAAGTGCTAAAAATAAAATTTTACCAAATGCACTAGGATGTCTAAAATAGACTTGTTTCACAATTATTAGATTAAGAACTTGGTTCAAAATATCTTCCTTGGGAATATTTATTAGAAAGTACACTTGTAAAAATTTACTTGTTGAAAAGTAGAGTCAATTTGGAGCGTCTCCCATGCAAGGCCCTTCTTCATGAAGGGCTTCCATCGATCTTTCCAGAGTGTAGTTTTTGCAGGGAAAGAAAATCTGTGGATCATATCTTCACTTGTCAACATGCCATTGTTAATTGAATTCATTCTCCTCTCCATCTCCACTCATCGAGTTTGACTTCCTCCCTCAAAGCAATAATGGATCGAAATTAATGCAACCATGTGGTTTCCTTATTTGGTTTATTGGGAAAAATAAGAATGACTTTACTTTTAATCAAAGAAGAAAATCTTTGACCTTATCTTTGGCAACACTGCTCAAGAGGATTTCGATGAAGCTTCTTCTCCTTCTGATATCAACTGAACATTCTTAGTAAATCCACCACCTATTTCTAGTTCCCTCCACCTTTGGATTTCTTAAAGTTTAATGTGGATGCAGCCCCAGATTCTAGTAAGAACTGTGGAATAACGGCGGTGGTTGTTTGAGATTATCAAGATAATCTCTTGGATTAATGTTGTTGTTTGTGGAGTTTCATTCAGACCGCATACTTTTAGAAAAGCATAGTTTGCCGAAAAGTGTTATTAGCTAAAAACATGATTTTTTAAACAAATTTTATTGAAATTGATTCAGGTCTATTTATTGAATTTCCTACCATTTACGTGAAGAAGAAACAATTTTATCTCAAGAATGCTATAATATTATACTGATAACATTCATTAATTATTTAGCTTCTAATCAATTCTTATAAAAAATAATTTAGTAATTAAACAATTGTCTATCAATTAAAATATAAAAAATTTTAAATTTTAAAACTGCATGTGCACTATTTTCATGAAATATATTAACTAAGTATTTTCTAATAAGAGTTCAAAATTAAGATCGAAATAGCCTATGAGAGTTTTTGGGCAAAATAAACAATGTTTATAATCTTTTGGATCGTAAAAAATAATAATAATAATGAAAAAAAAAAAGAGTAGCTGGTACCATTGCTTGCCATAATTTAAAAAAGAAAAAGGTAAGCAACTAAGCATTCCATACATATGCTTCGCAAATGTTAGCTGGTAGCATTGCTTGCCATAATTTAAAAAATGGTAATTTAATTAGTTATTTATAATTTTTTTAAAAAAAATTCATTACTCGCAAGTAACTAAAAAAAATTTAAAAATTATGGAAAATCGTAATCTAGAAAAAATCCACTTCTTTTGAAAAAAAAAAAATCTATTTTACTTTAGTTTCCATCTTTAAAAATTCTAACGGGAAACTGCTTTTCTAGTGGAAGAGCGAATCAAGCACTATATATCATAGCCAAACAAACAAATTACAATCAAATATGTGACCATATCTTTGAAAAAAAAATTTTTTTGTGCAAGAAAAAAAAAAAAGGTAATGAAACTATGGAAACTGAACCCTGAAAAGAAATTATGAACTAGTATAGAATTATTTATTTTCCGTTTACCCTTCTCCACTTGCATCATTTCTTTTGCCTTCAGTTTAGAACTACAAATTTTACAAGAATTTCGTTCAATTGTTTACTTTTCTTGGCAAATATTTTATTTAAAATAAAAAAAAAACTCAATTTTTTTTAATCTAAAAAAGTTAATTATGCATGAAGATGAAATGATATAGGACTTCGTAAGGATTTATTTGAATTTTATTTTTAAAATTAATTATTGATCAATTCATGGGAAGCAACAGAAAAATAGAATTGGGTTAATTATGAAGAAATTATACAGGATATGCGTATGGCGAACTCAGTTAAGCCTAAAATTGAATTATATATAATCAGAGCATAATTCAGTTCATTCTTAGATTAGATGGTATAAATCAATACAAATAATGAAATTTAACTTTATTTGGCAAAAAGCAGCAACCTTTAACTTCCAGGATGATGATTCTGAAACCATGTACTAAATCTGAAAGTTACACCAAACTGATAGACAAGCAGCAGCAGCTTAGTGATCAAATCCACATTGAAAGTTCAAATTCCCTTCTCCGTCCTGCATCACATATGGCTTGTTTAGATCAATGCCTATCATCCCATGTCCAGCCTGAATAGCAGAAATTTTTCAGATGATGCTGTCTGAGATTCAACATTACTTGCTTCTGCCGAAACTGCTTCATTTGATAGAGATTTCTTGTGCCCACCAAGTGCCTGACCTGTGGGATCTGTTTGGTTACGAATATCAGAATGAAATGAAGTCTCCATTGACGATACAAGGTCTGGTTCATCCTCTGCAGTCTCTTCTGTTTCATCGTCAGATTCTGTAGCAGGAATTTCTTCGGTCGCAGAGGCATCGTCATCTATCAATGCTGATTCACTCTCAAGTTCATTGCTCTTCTTCTTGCAATTGACTGATGAGCTGTGAACTCCAAGTGTATGAAAAGTTGAGAAAGATTTATCACAGCTGCTGTATTTGAATTCACAAGGCTCCGTTTCATAATTGCTTAACTTGTTTATATAATTCATTTTCCTTCTCTTCTTCTTGGTCTCCAATTCACAAAATTCATCACTGTGGTTCATAATAATATCATCAGACCCAGACCCAGTTTCAGTTCTAATGTCCTTTCCCAAGGATTTAGTTGCAGACCCACTCGTCTCAAGATCTACATAAGCTGGTTGTGTGGATAGCCCAACGTCGCGAGACAATCTCAACAGGCTACGAGCTGCCTCAGCGATCAAATCAGCTGCACATATTCCTCGTTTGCCTTTCTTCTGCCAGCTGCCTGAGCTTGACAAAGAATCCAGCAAATCGATACTGCTATAGGCACCCATTTCTGAGGCTGAACTGATCTGATTCTTTGGAGAGCTTGGAAGAGGAGCAGACGGAGGTCGAATCCCCTTCCAGTCTCTATCAGGATGGAATCTCATATGCCCAAACAAAGAATTCATAGAAAGAAAAGTTTTTCCACATAAACAACAAGTTGGCTTTCCACCAGTAATCATCACATCACCTGCTTTTATGGTGTTACACCGGTTGGAGCCGCCATGCATCTGTTTCTTCATCTTTATATGAGATACTTGTTGGGTTCTTTTACCATTATTATTCTTCATGATCTTGAGATGATGACGTTTGTGCCCACCCCATGCCTTCCCAGACGAAAAAATCTTCCCACAAAACTCACAGACACGATATCCTGTTGGTTGGCGTTGGACGTCGGTAGAGCCGCTGCCGCCTTCTCCAACAGGTTTCTTGGCAGTGCCGGAGGTGGGGGTGTTGGGAATCTTGATCTTTATACAAAGCTTTGATATTTTGGAAGCAGAATCCCCCATTGGAGGCTGATGGTGGTGGTCCATGAGAGATGCTAGAATTAGGGTTTATGGTAAAAGCAGTGCAAGGGGATTAGATAATAGAAGAGAAAGGGGAAAGAAGTTCTTGGGATTGGAAAGAGAGAATCATGTAAGCTGTAAAATCTGAGAAAATTAGATTGGAGTTTATTAGATTTCCAAAATGATAAAGGAGAGGACTGTCTTCGATTCTTCAATGGCAAGTGAGTGAAAGTCTTTCTTGGAAACCATTCGCCATGACAACTCTTCCCTTTTCTTTGCTTTTACTTGAATTAGCTTGTTGATAATGTAATTATCATCAAATATTTTTATATAATTGACTTGAGCTAATCCTATAATATTTTATTCTATTATTTATAAATTATTATCTTAATATTTTAAAGTGTTAGTATTTTTTATGTTTTATTATTTTATCATAAAATAATTATGTATATCATTACATATAAAATTTATTAAATCTATAATATAAATTATTTTTTTTAAAAAAATATATGTTTATATATTATTTAAAATTATTTTTATTTTCCAATAATATCAAATTTTTTCTGTGATATGATTAATTAATTACAAAAAAAAAAATCAATTCACTTCACATAAAATTTAAAGTAAAATATAAAATTTCTGTAAAGTACCAAGTCACCATTATTATTGTAATCAAATATTTTTTTTGATACAATTGGATTTTATTGAATTTTGAATATAAAACTAAATGATTCCAAAAATAACTCTAATATTATTGAATTAAAACTTATTAATAAAGATTTTCTAAATAGAATATCTAATATCGATTCTATTAATTAATTAAAATATGCATTTTTAAGTATTTAAAAAAGTAATGTTAGTTTTGACCAAAATTAGAATGAGTATTTAAGATTTCCTTATTCCAAATCCTTTTAAAAAATTTCCAAAAAGAAATAAAATTGCAAAATTAAGAATGTCTTTATTGTATTCACTCATTGATTTAATTCCTCCCATTTTTCCAAAAGCATTTGCTTTATATATAATTTGTTGTTTGACCTTTCTACCAAATCAAAGCACTTTGGTTCATCAAAATTCAAAGCAATTTTAATTCTTCTCTTTCCAGTTTTCCTTCCCTTTTCATTTCCTATGAATTTAATTAAATTCCATGTTAAACACAATGGGGAATAGGGATGGCAACGGAATTTTAATTCTTCTCTTTCCAGTTTTCCTTCCCTTTTCATTTCTTATGAATGTAATTAAATTCCACATTAAAATAATGGAGAATAGAGATTGCATATTCGATCCGACCAAATCTTAATAGAACGAATTTAAATAATTATAATCGAGTTTGAAATGGGTTTGAATTTAAAACATAATATTTAAATTGAATTTAAATTTTATATAATAGAGTATCCATTATTTGAATTCGTTTATATAAATAATTAATTTAATATAAAAAATATATTTTACAATAATATTTATAAATTTTTATATTTTTTATTTAAAAATTAAAATTTAAATATTTTTTAGAAATATTAAATTTTTTAAATAAAAATTATTAATAAAAAATATTTTTTTTATAAATTATTAATTAAAATATATAAAATTAAACAGATTTAGATTTTATTCGGATATTAATAATCATGTTAGGAACGAATTTAGATAGTTTAGATTAATTCTTAATAGAATTCAAATTGGGTTCGGGTAGTTTAATTTTTATTTTGTCTAACTGAATAATTTAAAAACTATAATAATTTTGGTAAAAATTCTCTCTTATATAAATTTTATACTCACACATTTCAAAAACCATGTTACTAACATAAATTAGAATTCTAGATGTATCTTTTATAACAATTAGTCGTTGGGATTCAAATAGAATATTATGTAAAGTTTATAGTGATGATGAAGATATGAACCTCTTGTATTTTATATATATGTTGCAATAGCATTTGTGAACTTTTTGAGAAATAAGATTAGATTAGGGTTTGAGAGGTTATATATATATATATATATATATATCCTGTGTTTTATCATAAACATATAAATCTTATCATTAAACTACAAATATTTTGTGTATTCCAAAAAAATATATATTTTGTAATTTTTTCTTCTTAATTTTATAATTGTGAAACTGTGTATGCCTTACCTAAACTTGAATTAGAGCCTGAGGGAAGGTGGTTATTATAATAATATAATAATCTCCCCTTCCAAAATATCTAATTATATTAGTAACTACTAAAACTAACAAGAAATTTGGAATGTTACAAGTAATAACAGAAAAAAATAAAATTATATAAAAAATAATAATGATAATATAATTTCTAAACAATTACAGCTCTTAAACTTTCTAACTTATAAAATCTTGAATTGAATCTTCTTGACTGAATCAATATTGAATCTCAGTTGCAATCTTGATTAAAATTCTCAACATATCCATTGGCTAGTGTTCTCTGTTGACAGCATCACCAAATGACGCCCCCACTGCATCATCAACACATCCACCGCCGAACCCAAACCAGCCTGAACCGAGTAAAACGTCTGGCCTCATAAACTCAATCTGATTGGGAGCTTCTTTGTCTTCAATGTATTGGGGTGAAACCTGCAGATTGCCTGTTTCTTGCTTAAGATCAAATCCTATATGAAACACAAGTACCAGAAAGTTCTTGCAATACAAAATAAAGTCACCTCCTACATCAAACATAACTAACAAGGAACTCCTGGAAGCTGTGCAGCGTAAAATATTCTCACCTGGTTCATCTGATGAGCTTCCACTGATACGAGTACATGCACTCAACACTGATGCAGCAGAATGACCTAAGGGAGAGTTTGGGTCCCCATGTATTTTCCATTCTGTCTCATAAGGATTCAAGGAGCAATCCTCTAAATCACTACACGCAAAGGAAGTTTGGTGATTTGAGCATTTCTTTGAGTTTTTCCAAGTCCCTGATTCATAGAGTACTGCTTCCAATAGACCACTACTTCGTGGTGAAAGACAATCCAACTGGGTCTGCTCTGCTGCAGGAGACTGAATCAAAGTATCAACAGACTCAACTGAAGGCAATGGGGAAGTAGGTGTTCCCCAGCTACCTTGCTGAGGGTCTGAATATTGGAGTGAAGGGAGCTCCAACTTCATAAGCCCACATAAGGGCTCAGAAGAAGAAGAATTACTGTCATTTAATAGGGCATGACTGCCACGAACGACACCCAATGGTGGCTGGCCATAGGTGTTCATAAGAGAATCATACTCCGAAGAGATATGAAAAGATCCAGTGATCTTTTCAGAATAATAATCTGTTGACTGAATGAAAGATGAGAGATCACTATCGACACTACCATCCAGACTAGGGAATACGGTCTGCAATTCTCGAAGGCGTTTGTGAGGATGAATAGTTGGAAACATAAAGTTATTATTATGGGAGGAATCTACAACCATGTGAACAGGGGTGTACGAAGTGGAAACGAGAATGTCGGCTTGAGTAAGACAGAAGGCTTGAGTAACGCCAACATTGGTCTCTCCAACATTGGTGAGACCTTGTTTCAGCATGTTGCTTGCAGGAATATCAAGGACTGTTGGTGAATAAGACAGAAGAACTTGATTGATTTCTAATTTCTCGAATTCCACTTCTGGAATCTTAAAATGGTCCATCTGGATCAGATTAGAACCATGTGTGTCTGTAGTTTGCAGTGTGCCTGTGTTTTGACTTTCCTGACTTCCATTTAATACTTGCTGGCATACTTCTCGAGGATAAATTGGCAAACCAGCACGTTGCAGTCTTTTTATTCTCGTATTCCAGTAATTCTTTATCTCATTATCCGTGCGTCCAGGCAGCTGCAAAAGAAATAAAACTGGTGGATAGAACATTTAAACAGCCATCGTGTCTTCACACAGCCAAAATATTCTTAAGCTGTAAAGCCAAAATTACACAGGTTTTTCAATGACAAACTTTAAAATAAAATAATAATAATAATAATAATATTTTACCAAAATCCAGATGAAGCCTCGGTGCTATTCTGGTGAAAAATGAAGAAATTTGTTATTCATCTCTACCAAGAGAAATTTAAGCCAATCAATATATTATGTATAGCATTCAAAGTACAGCTACCTAGCTATTAGAAGTATAAAGTTTGCAGCAACTTATCTCCATGCATAGTGAGTGCGCCCGACCGAACTTCCTCAAACATTCTATTTCTCCTTCTATAGAACCCAAAATACAGTGACTGATAAAAGACTAACTGAAAAAAAATCCTCTTTTCTAATTACAAGAAAATATTCCTCTGCCAGCCTACAAATCTTCCTCATGATAGCAACCAACAAAGCATTCAAATATGATCATGGTAACTCCTACAGCAATCTAGCTTAGTTGTAAAATGAAAGATGCACACATTTATCATTACCGTTACGAAGGAAACATCTATTACCTATAGTCCACTTCTGGAAATCACTAATAGTTAAAATCCTCTCCCAAGCAGCTTCTCAATCAAACATTCCTCTAAGGAAACATCATTTTAGAAGCCTTTGGCTTCTAAAAACATAAAAAGCACCTTCCTTTATCAATATCCACCTAACAAAGTCTTAGCTCATCACATTCGATGTTGACTACACCTATTTTAAAATATCTAAACGCCAACTCTCAACTTTCAGTATTGCACATTCTGAACATTATTCATGTCTCAACTCCCAAGCCACATTCCAATTGTCAAAAAACTCTTATAAGTCATGGCTAACAATCTTGGACCAGCAAAGAAGATTCAGCGGACTTCCATACCACAAAGGACAGCATCTCACCATCTCCCAACTTCAAATACGGATCCTTGAGACCAGAACATAATTTGTAACATTTAACAGATTTTATTATAGTGGTTATATGAGTTACTGATAGAGCATATTTTAGTCCATTTTGTCATTATGTTCTTAATGTTTATTTACATCTTTTCTGCTTAATTTTGTGGTTTTAATTATGTTTTGCAGATATTAGTTGTAAAGAGACAATCTGGAGAAAATGCTCTTAAAACTGCCAAAAAGTGCCAAATATGGAAAGTGCCAAAAAAGGAAAGTTTCCAAATAAGAAAAGTTTCCAGAAAAGGAAAGTTTCCAAATGAGGAAAGTTTCCAGAAAAGGAAAGTTTCCAAATGAGGAAAGTGCAGAAGCAAAAGCAAACAAGGAAAGCTCAGTCAGAAGATTATTTGAAATTCAAATCGCAGATCTTTCTTTCCTTGTTCAAAGATGTGCACACACTGCAGCAGTCATATCTTCCTATTTAGGCAGCAAGATCTCAAAGAGATGCTCTTCCTCTTCTGCGTTCAACATTCAAATTTCAAAAGAGGCTCCACCTAAAAAGGAATGTATGGACAGCATATCTTCCCCTTTGAAGATCAAAATTCGTGCATCCTTCCTATTCAGAAATAATCTGCGTGCTTTCCTCTTCTGAAAGCCATCTGCGCGCCACCTTCCTTTTCTGCAACAACTTGGGCAGCAAGTTGCACATGGGCAGCACCTTGGGCAGCCTCTACACTAATTAGGAAGCAAGGTCAGCATCTAAACTTATTTAGGAAGCATAATCTGCGCCTCCTTCCCTTTCTGAGACCAAATCGCGCGCACCAACTTCCTTCCGCAGTGCATTTTCGCGCAGCCTTCCTTCTGAAGCCGAAAAGCGCAATTCTTTTCTTTTCAGACACATCTTGGGCAGAAAATACCTCTTGGGCAGTAAGTATGACCTAGGGCAACACTTTTCAACTATAAAAAGCCACATAGGAAGTCTCTACATAGTCTTTAAGCTCCCCTTGGGAGACACCTACGAAATTCACATCTCTTCTTCTACCTTTCTTCTTTTCTTTTATTTTTGGTTTTGTTTCAGCCATGAGAGGCTGAAATCTTTTATTCTAGTTGAAGATTAGGTGATACTTTGGTTGTTTTATGGATTGGGAGACTTGATCAAACATTGTTTAACTTTTGGTTGTTCAATATTTATGCAATTTCATGCTTGATTTTAATATTGCTTTGTTATTTAGATCTACGTTGATTCTTGATTGCAAAGTAATAATATGTTAGTTTGGATGATTTAAGTCCGTAATTGCTTAGATTATTCTTACATAAGAACACTTGGGATAAAACCCAAGGAAATTGTATGATCTAGCGTTATCTCCATACGTTTGGGTAGCTAGGATTGGATCTCTCTATTTCTTAATGCAATTGACAATTGTTTTGATGCCTAAGGCCCAAGGACGTTCCTTGGCAATTTGTTAATTAGTAATTAATTAGAGGACGTTCCCTAATTAGTTCAATCATAAGGAGAGATAATGGTGGTGAGAAGCGTCTTCCATCTCCATAACTAATCTATTGAATCAACCCAAAGGAAACTAAGTGTCAATGATCAATCCCAACAACTAAAGTGGATCCAATTCTTCAACTAGATCTTTCTTATTATTTATTTCTCTTTATTTTTATTATTTGCCTTATTTTTATTGCTTTCAGTTTTAGATTAATTAAATCAATCTCAAAACCCCCTCATTTTACTTACAGTTTAGTTGGTTTCAGTTTTATCTCGTTTTAGTTTATTTTGCTTTCCGTTTATTTCTTTTTCAGTTTTATCTCATTTCAGTTTTATCTCGTTTCAGTTTATCTCGTTTTCAGTTTTATCTCGTTTCAGTTTTATCTTATTTCAGTTTTATCTCATTTCAGTTTTATCTCGTTTCAGTTTATCTCGTTTTCAATTTTCTTCTTTTCCAGTTTATTTTTATTTCAGTTTATTTTATTGGTCTTGATAAGGAAAATAGGTAAGTCTTCAATTCCCGGTGGATTCGATCCTTTCACCACTATCTGCAGTTGTAAATTGTTGATAACCAAAAAGGTTATTTTTGACCGGCTTCGACAACCGCGAGTCAGTTACACTAACAATCAGGGGAAAAAGTATAAATTATAGAATTTTTTATTTGCAGCATTGGCTCTCTAAAAACCAGAAGCACTACAGTGATTAAGAAACTAATTAGTTGTTCACTAATCCTGATAAAGCATGGTTCTTGAAAAATAAAATAACAACGAAGTACTGTCAGAATTTTGTTTACAAAAAAATACATATAGTTAACAGGGTATCATATCTTATCATACATTTGTAACATTTCACTTAACCAAGAAAAATAGGTAATATGACAGTTAGTCTAAGATCATATGCCGTCATTTAAACAGTAATGAACTCTCATGGTCAAGATGTATTACATCTCCAATCCTCCCTCCTAGCTGCCCCCTGGGCAAGAGGTCTGTTATAGATGCTTTTATTGGCAAGACTTATCATCAACAGTAGCAAGTAGATCGCGGCTCAAACACTTAATCGTCCTTTCTAGAAAAGATTAGTTTCAGATAAGGAAAAGTTTTATTAGACTAAGAATATACTGTCATAGTGCTATTCATTCTGATAGGGATTTTGCTATTTTATTTTGAGTAGGACTCCTGATCTACTTAGAACTATTTGCAGTAGGACTCTATTTGTAATCTCTATATACAGAGTTGAATTTTATGAATAAAGCAAGCATATTCTGAGATACAAATCGAGATTAGAGGCTCTCTCTTTAACGAGTCTTGAGGTAATGGGGCTCCCTCCAACGAGCTCCATCGCAGCAATCATAGGTTCAGCAAAGCAAGGAAGAAACAAAAATAAGGAAAGGCTGCTGTAATGGAATTCAGCAGTTCATTGACCCGTGATAAGATCCTTAACCAGAGAACTCAACAATTTGATATCAGAGCCAAGTGCCATGGGAGAATCAAGGGATGATCTGTGTTATAAGTTATAGAAAGTAAATATGTTAATATAGGAAGTAAATATTGATAGATAGGTCAGTTGCTTAATCTTAGGGATTGTATAATCATAGGCTTGATTTTCCTTCCTGTTTAGTTACCGTCTCTCATGTATAAATAGGTTGTAATCTCTACTGTGATATACAACAAATATTATCTTTCAACATGGTATCAAAGCCTTTCTCGTAGAGATTTTTTTCTCATTTCTCTCTCCTAAAGTTTTAAAATTTTTTTGGAGACTTAGGGCTCCGTTCATTTGGGTTATCCATCAAGGCTAACATTTGGATCTCACCGTCACTGGAGTCGTCACACCGACCCCTTGTCAGATTTAAGGTTTGTTTGCCATTCGGGTGTTGGGTAGAGGTGTTTTATTTGGTACTGTTCATCGGACTGTTCACGTGGTACTATTTATCGGTACTGTTCATCGGTACTGTTCACGCCGAGTACTATTTTCTGATTCTGTGTTTCTTTTGTTGCTATCGTTTTGGGTTGGTTGTCCTTATGGCTGAAGTTAAAACCACCACCGTAACTGATGTGATTCCTATGATGACTAAAATCACGGAACACAAATTGAATGGATCTTCCGATCAGGGAATTTTGATATCTGCAGATGAGTATGCACAATTCATCCAATACCAGGCATCTATAAAATCCTCTAATTCCTCCTCTATCACTGCAATTGCCGAGTCAGGTAACTCTACTGCATGTCTTGTGTCTTCATCCTCCAAATGGTTTATTGATTCTGGTGCTACCGATCATATGTCAGGTAATTCTACCCTTTTGTCCAATCTTGAGTCTCATACATCGCCTTCTTATGTTACTCTTGCTGATGGCACTAAATCGTCTATCATGGGTTCTGGTCATGTCAACTTAACCCCTTCTCTTTCTGTATCCTCTATGTTATGTCTTCCTAAGTTCGCATTTAATTTGCTTTCCGTGAGTAAACTCACTCTTGCATTGAATTGTTGTGTCTCATTCTTTCCTGATCACTGTGTTTTTCAGGATCTTTCGACGAAGCAGATTATTGGTAGAGGAAGTGAGTCAGAGGGTCTTTACGTCTTGGATCAGCAACTACCTCGATCTCCTCGATCTCTGGTATGCTCCACGCGTTTAACACCTTTTGATGTTCATTGTCGTTTAGGGCATCCTTCTCTCTCGGTTTTGAAGAAGTTATATCCTCAGTTTCATTCTTTGTCTATTCTAGATTGTGAGTCTTGTCAATTTGTCAAACATCATCGTTTACCTACACTGTCTCGAGTCAATAAACGGGCTTCGTCTCCCTTTGAGTTAGTCCATTCAGATGTTTGGGGTTCTTGTCCTGTTGTGTCTAAGTCTAGCTTTAAGTATTTTGTTACTTTTGTTGTTGATTTCTCTCGTACCACTTGGTTATTTTTAATGAAGAGTCGTTCAGAATTATTTTCTATTTTTTGTGCATTTTATACTGAAATCCAAACCCAATTCAATACTTCCATCCGTATATTGCAAAGTGATAATGCTAAAGAGTATCTCTGTGGGGAATTTCAATCTTATTTGTTACAAAAAAGGATTCTTCATCAGTTCTCTTGTGTTGCCACTCCTTCACAAAATGGAGTTGCTGAAAGAAAAAATCGACATCTTCTTGAAGTAGCTAGAGCCCTCTTATTCCAAATGAAGGTACCTAAATGTTTTTGGGCTGATGCTGTATCCACTGCTTGTTTTTTGATCAATCGCATGCCTTCCTCCGTCCTTCATGGTGATATCCCTTATAACATTTTGTTTCCCACTAAATCTTTGTTTCCTATTGAGCCACATATCTTTGGTTGTACTTGTTTTGTTCGTGATGTTCGTCCACAGGTTACTAAATTGGATCCCAAATCACTCAAATGTGTCTTCCTTGGCTACTCTCGACGTCAGAAAGGGTATCGTTATTTTTCTCTTGATCTGAATCGGTATCTTGTGTCTGCGATGTAACATTCTTTGAGTCCACTCCATTTTTTCCGCCATCATCTGTTTATAACACCCAAGAGGAGGAAGATGACCTCTTGTTATACACTGTTCGCTCTCCGTCTCCTCAGACTACTCCTACACCTTTCGCTCATGTGCCAGATCGCCCTCCCATCTTTCATGTGTATTCTAGACGCTTAGAGGACTCTGACTCCGTTCCGCTACCTGCTTCTTCGTCGACCGATCCTGCTCCTACTGATCCTTCATTGTCTGATTTGGATTTGCCCATTGCTCTTCGCAAAGGTAAACGTACTTGCACTTATCCTATTTCATCTTGTGTCTCTTATGATCAATTATCCTCCTCTTCTCGTTGTTTTGTCACTGCTTTAGATTCTATTTCAATTCCCAAAACTGTTATTGAGGCTTTGTCCCATCCTGGTTAGCGTGCTGCAATGGAAGAGGAAATGATGGCCCTTGACACTAATGGTACTTGGGAGTTGATGTCCTTGCCCCCAGGAAAGCGGGCTATTGGGTGCAAATGGGTGTTTGCAGTGAAAGTAAATCTTGATGGATCTATTGCTCGCCTCAAGGCTCGTTTAGTGGCCAAAGGTTATGCACAAACTTATGGAGTTGACTATTCTGATACATTCTCCCCAGTTGCCAAGCTCGCATCTATCCGATTGTTTATTTCCTTGGCGGCTACTCATGATTGGCCTTTGCATCAACTGGATATTAAAAATGCTTTTCTTCATGGTGATCTTCAGGAGGAGGTTTATATTGAGCAACCACCTGGTTTTGTTGCTCAGGGGGAGTCAGGTAAGGTTTGTAGACTTCGAAAATCGCTTTATGGCTTGAAACAGAGTCCTCAAGCATGGTTTGGCAGGTTTAGTGAGGTGGTCCAACAGTTTGGAATGAAGATGAGTAAGTGTGATCACTCAGTGTTTTATAGAAATTCTGATAGTGGAGTAATTCTGCTTGTAGTATATGTGGATGATATCGTTATCACAGGAAATGACATTGCTGGCATCACATAACTAAAAGAATTTCTTAAAACACAGTTTCATACAAAGGATTTAGGTTCCTTGAAATATTTCTTGGGAATCGAAGTTATGCGGTGTAAGAAAGGCATCTTCTTATCTCAAAGAAAATATGTCCTTGATTTGTTGGCAGAAACAGGAAAATTGGGTGCTAAGCCTTGTAGTTCCCCAATGACCCCTAACCTTCAACTTACCATAGAAGACAGCGAGACATTTGCAGATCCTGGAAGGTATAGAAGATTAGTTGGCAAGCTGAATTATTTGACGGTAACTCGTCCTGATATTGCATATTCAGTGAGTGTGGTAAGTCAGTTTATGTCTTCTCCTACTGTTGCTCAGTGGGATGCTCTGGGACAGATTCTTTGTTACCTTAAAGGGGTCTCAGGGCGAGGCCTATTCTATGGTAACCATGGGCACTCAAATATTGAATGCTTTTGTGATGCTGATTGGGCAGGCTCGAAAGTTGATAGAAGGTCAATTACTGGGTATTGTGTTTTTGTGGGAGGTAACTTGGTATCATGGAAAAGTAAGAAGCAAAATGTGGTCTCCCGTTCTAGTGCTGAATCTGAATATCGAGCTATGGCACAAGCCGTTTGTGAAATCTTGTGGGTACGTCAACTGTTGGTAGAAGTTGGGTTCACAAATTCGGTGCCTGCTAAGTTGTGGTGTGATAATCAAGCAGCTATCCACATTGCCTCTAATCCAGTATTTCACGAGATGACTAAACACATCGAGATTGATTGTCATTTTGTTCGTGAAAAGGTCCAACAAAAGATAATATCAACAGGACATATCCGAACTGGAGAACAATTAGGAGATATTTTCACTAAACCTCTAAATGGGACTCGAGTTGATTATATATGTAACAAGTTGGGCATGATTAACATTTATGATCCAACTTGAGGGGGAGTGTTATAAGTTATAGAAAGTAAATATATTAATATAGGATTGCTTAATCTTAGGGATTGTATAATCATAGGCTTGATTTTCCTTCCTGTTTAGTTACCGTCTCTCATGTATAAATAGGTTGTAATCTCTATTGTGATATACAACAAATATTATCTTTCTACAATCTGCAAGCATTACTCCAAAAAATTCAGGCCCAAAGTGAAGCTCGAGTAGCACTATCAGAATCCCGCCTGGAAGCACAAATTGGGGCTCTGTTGCGACAAATACAAGAGCTGATGGGGAACTCGAACCCAACCCAAGGCAAGGAACTTGAGGTAGGGATCGGCAGCAGTAACAACAATCACTCGAAACGTCATTCCAAGCCAATAGAAGGTCGTCCTATTGGTGGAATGGTGCCAAGATATTCCAAGCTAGATTTTCCATTGCTTGATGGTTCTGACGATCCCTTAAGCTGCTGGTTGCACAGGTGCGAATAATTTTTTGCTAATCAATGGACGCTGAAGGAAGACAAGGTGGGGTTGGCAGCATTTCATCTGTTAGAAGAAGCTCAACTATAGTTCTACAAATTGAACAAGGAGGAACTTGAGATGTCTTCGGCAACTTTTAAGGGTTATTACAACCTGAGATTTGGACTACCCCTCCAAGGAAATCTCTTGAGAGAGTTGGTCAATCTAAAATAGACAGGAAGTATAGAAGAATATCATAAACAATTCCAATATCTCTTAGCACGAGTTAATACGGTCAGGGCATACCAACAAGTTGATCTTTTTACTACTGGGTTAACCGATAGTATACGATTGGATGTCGAAATGCTGAATTCTCCCAATTTGGTCACAACTATGAATCTTGCTCGATCCTTTGAAAGGAAACAACATCTGGGTAGGAAAGTAGGCCACCGAAAAAATATCTTGTTGAATCAGAAGCCTATGTAAGCTCCTTCCACCAGCAAGGCACTGTCAGAGATGGCGACAGGCTCCACGGTTATTTCCGAAACTAGTAGCAGTGCAACTCTGTTTATAAAAAAATTATGAAGAAATGAAATGGCAGATGGGAGGCTAAAAAGATTGTGTTACAATTGCGATGAATTGTGTAGGCCCCAACATCAATGCAAAAAATTATTTTGGTTAGAACTGGACAATACTCATGTGGCACTTGAAGAAAAATTCATTGCACGCAATTACAGGCCTGCAGAATCTTAGAAACATGCATAATTCCAGAACCATGCAACTTATAGCTAAAATACAAGGCTGTCCAATAAAGGTGTTGGTAAACTCGGACAGCACACATAATTTTCTTAGCCACAGCCCAATGCTTGAAAATAGCAATTGATAAGCATAATGGTCTACAAGTGACAGTAGCACATGGCCAGAAAATTCCTAGCACATGGCCAGAAAACTCCTAGCATGGGGAGGAGCAAGGAAAAACTATCCATCGCAAGTGTGTTTCCCAATCGACTTTTGCATTATACCCCTATATGGTTTTGATATTGTTTTGCTCATGTTAGGTAAGATAGAGTGGGATTTCAATACCCTAACCATGAGTTTTCAACTTGGAAACCAATGCATCACCTTGAAGGGACTCCACTTTGATCCTCTACCACATGTTCACTCAATTAGATCCACCACTGACCAACAGCCCTTGGATGCATTACTAGAGGAACTCTCAATCCTCTTCCAAGAACCCACAGGATTACCGCCTATCAGGAAATGTGACCATCGCATTTGTTTAGTTCCGAGTTCTTCACTGGTAGTGGTCCGACCATACCGCTATCCTTACCTTCAAAAAGATGAAATTGAGAAACAAGGTGATAAGATGCTACAGCAAAGATTTATCCGTCCAAGCCACTCTTATTTTTCTTCAACAATATTGTTGGTTAAAAAACAGGATAGGTCATGGCGATTTTGTGTAGACTACCGTGAGCTGAATGCTAAAACAGTGAAGGATAAATTTTCGATTCCAGTTATGAATGAATTACTTGATGAATTCCACGGAGCCCAATATTTTACTAAGCTGGACTTACGATCCAGCTATCATCAAGTCCAGATTAAAAAAAGAAGACGTAGAGAAAACATTTCAAACTCATCATGGACATTTTGAATTTCTAGTTATGCCCTTCGACCTCGCTAATGCTCCCTCAACATTTCAAGCATTAATAAATGAGGTATTTCGACCTTATCTTCGAAAATTTATTCTGGTTTTCTTTGATGACATTCTCATTTACGGCAAAACATGGGAAAAACATTTGTATCACATACATGGCCTCTCCCACATTCTATCATGACTCTACGCAAATTCCTCGGGTTGACAAGCTATTACAGTAAATTCATTCGAGATTATGGTACCATCCCGCACCACTCACACAACTTCTCAAGAAAAATAGCTTCAACTGGAATAATGAGGCAGCTGCTTCTTTTGCAAAATTAAAATAGGCCCTAATTCAAGCCCCACTCACACAACTTCTCAAGAAAAATAGCTTCAACAGGAATAATGAGGCAGCTGCTTCTTTTGCAAAATTAAAATAAGCCCTAATTCAAGCCCCAGTCCTCTGTTTGCCAAACTTTGAAAAGGAATTTGAAGTGGAATATGATGCATCTAAAACTGGAATTGGCGATGTTTTGCACCAAAAGTAGCATCCTATTGCCTTTTTCAATAGAAAATTGATCGTTCGACATCACAAATTAACTGCCTATGAACGTGAATCAATAGGATTGGTTAAGGCCATTCAACATTGGCAGCCTTATCTTTAGGGAAGGTCTTTTGTCATCCAAATGAATCATTACAGTCTCAAGTATCTCTTGAAGCAACGTCTACTCATAATGGCATTACACCAACCTGGATGATCCAATACTTCTCTAACTGTCTTGGGTATAGAGACAGCAGACACAATAGAAATAAAAGTATAATAGAAAGGAGACAAACGATGTTAACTCACAAAATTATAAATGGGATGAGAATTTCGAAAAGAGTGAACACCTTTTTCAAAGAGCAAGAGGAGTAGTTGTTGCTGCTTAAGGCATGACCAAAATAGGTGATGATGGAATGGGAGGTGATTCATTAGAAGTACCTGCATCAGCGAGAGAAATATCATTGTTATTAGCAGATGGGTGAGACTGACATGTGTAAACCTAAAGAGGTGGCATAGAAGTAGGAGATGGACACACTTGAGGCAAAAGAGAAATAAGAGTTAGAGGTATGAGCAAAACTCTAGGAACAAAGGTTTTGTGTGCTGGACTAAAAGAAAAGTAAGGAGAGGTTTCAAAAAAGGTGACATTTGTAGACAAAATATCAACGGAACATTATGATGTAGGAGTAAGGTGCAAACTGTTTCAATCAAATGCCGATTTTTTTACTCGACAACTCCATTTTGTTGTGGGGTATGAGAACAAAAAATCTGGTGAGTAATACCCTGAATAGATAAGAAATGAGTGAATAAGAAAGACAAATATTCTCTCGCATTGTCACTTCGCAATATCTTAATGCAAACACCAAATTGATTATGGATTTCAGTGTAAAACTTCTAAAAAATAAAGAACAACTCAGAACGATTCTTCATCAGAAAAAGCAAAGTGCAATAAGAATAGTCATCAATAAAGGTAACAAAATATTGAAATCCCAGAGTTGTAATAACCTCGGACCTCAAATATCTCAATGAACAATGTCAAACATAGAAGTGACCCTATTATTAACTCGTTTGGGAAAAGAAGCTCGAGTTTGCTTTTCAAGTTGACAAGACTCACATTCTAAAGAAGGCAAGGAAGAGAGACTAGGAACCAGTTTTTGTAACTTGTTCAAACTTGGATGTTCAAACTTGGATGTTCCCAACGACTATAAATGAGTTCAGTAGAAATGGTAGACATAAAAAGAGTTGAAGGGTTAGAAGTGAAAAAATAGTACAATCCTTGTTACTCATATCCTGCTCCAATCATCTTCCTAGTACTCCGGTCCTGCACAGCCACAGATTCAACAGTAAAAATGACTGAACACTGAAGATTTTTAGTCAATTTGCTATCAGAGATTAGGTTGTATGAACATTAAGGGATGAATAAAAACATTAGTCAAGGAGATAGAAGGAAGGAGATATAAATTAATAATCCCTTTAACTTGAGTTTGTGAACCATTAGCTAATGTAACTTTAGATGGCATAGAAGGTAAAACAAGAGTAGAGAAAAAATTGAAATTATCAGAAATATGATCAAAAGCACCAGAATCGAGGATCCATGAACCAATGGATAAAGAGTTGGTTAGATAAGCAAAAGAATTACCAAAAGGAGCAATATTTGAAGAAGAATGTTGCTGAGTAGCTCAGAACTGTAGATATTCTTTGTACTTTGCTTTATTTAGAGTGACTGAATTCGATTTACAACATGAGTCTACTCTATTTGATTGAGTCATGTAAACTGTATTTAGGGTTACCTGCTTCTAAGATATGTTGAGAGAGAGTTTGAAGAGGAAAGGAATCTGCTTTAGGGACGTAAACAATAGTCTGAAGTTACTATTCCAGAAGGATAGGTGAAGGAGAGCTAGGCCGATTAACGAAGCAGGCGGGCTAGAATCGCCTTCCTCTAGCGAGTCTGGGGGGAAGGATTGCCGGCGTCAAAAGGTTGCAGAAAAACTGTTCACGCGCCGATGAGTGTACCAGAAGCCGATTCTGGTGACATGGAGGCATGTGGAGCAGATTCTAGTGGCGGCACTTCACAGAGTTGCCGATTAGAGGCCGGCGAGACTGGTGGGCTAAGTGGTGAGACCAAGAGGCCGGCGAAACTGGTGGGCTAAGTGGTGAGACCAACTGATTTCCAAAAAGTCTCCAGACAAAATGGCAGATCTGCCACTCTCACCTAACCAAGTTTCTTGACTCTGATACCATGAAACAAAAATGAAAAAGGAGAGGGAAGCAAAGAATTTGAGAGAAATTCCCCTCAAGCCAATTGAGGTATATATACTACTTACAAGAATATACAATAGGAAATAAAACAAATCAATTCCCTAATTATAACCTAATCATATCCAATCATATCATAATCATGCACAAAATCACTACAAATCTAGGCTATTTACAGAAAGTATCTCAACAGCTGTCATAGTGCTATTTTATTCTGTTAAGGATTTTGCTATTTTATTTTAAGCAGGACTTCTAATTTACTTAGGACTATTTGTAATTTCTATTTATAGAGATGAATTTTATTAATAAAGTAAGCATATCCTGATATACAAATCGAGATTAGAGACTCACAGCAATCATAGGTTCAGCAAAGGGAAGAAAAAACACAAACAAGGGAAAGGCTGTTGCATTTGAAAATTCGGCAATTCATCAACATGTGACAAGATCCTTAACCAGAGAACTCAATAAGGCCTTTCCCCACCATCTAGAAGCTCCATGTAATACTCTCTTTCGCCCATGAGCTCCCATTTTCAAAAAAAAACATTTATTTTGGATTTCCTCTCTCTCACCTTATATGGCAGCCATGGATACAATCTTTTATCTCAAACAAGGTCAGCAAATATTCAGTTGCTCTTTTAAATTGTTCCAACATCTATAAAACAAATGGTAGCAGAAGCCTGTAAGTAATATTACCAAGAAGTCAAATGAGTTTCAAGTTTTAACCAGTGTTGGTAAAAGCCCAGCCAGGTCTGCTTAAATCAAATAATGTGAAGCAGCAAATGCTTTTCTTTCTTTTCCCATAAAATGAATAGGCATATGTCACTAAACCAAGGGTATAGCACAAAAGTTGGTTTTCTTTCTTCTTTTGGCGCCTATTGAATACCATGCTTGCACAGCATCAATTCACAGGTTATACTTAGTCTCTCATTATGGTTGAACAAACTACCCAGAATCTTCTAGAGATAATATAGTACTAAATCAGTAACCGTTGTCATCTCTTACTAAAGTATAAGTAATGTTCCCTTGAAAATAGCTGGCCCTTTATTTGGGAATTAAGCAATTCGCTTTGATAAGTATGCACTCATTCATGATGAAAGCATACCCAGGCACCAAATGATCTTGGCAGGTGGCCATCCTTTTGCTTTTAAGTTTTAACAACAGTGGTCAAATCATACGTCAACATTACATTTCCAACAACCATCATTATCATCGATTTTTGCCAATCAAAGTTAGGGGAAAGCCTAAACTCCTCTAGTGCAAATAATAATTTTTCTGCAAAAACATTCAGATAACACAAGATCTTTAAAAGATTATTGAAGCAATGCTTAAGATTCAGAACAAAAAATAAAAGAGTTGCCATTCTACCTGTGTCTATAAAACTTAAAGATACAAATTTGTTGTAAAGGCATGTACGCTAAGAATCAATTGCCTGGCTCAAGTCCATGACTATAGTTAGAATTCCATTCATATGATGTCAGTATTAAAATATCAAAGCTACCAACCTCCGCAGCCATCCTTGCCCATTTGTTTCCCATACTAGCATGGAGTTCAATTATACGTCTCTCTTCCTCTATAGTGAATGCACCCTTCTTTAAATCTGGTCGAAGGTGATTTGCCCATCGCAGACGGCAGCTTTTTCCACAACGAGAGAGCCCTGAATGCTTCTGCACAGCATTCCAATTTCCCTCTCCATGCTTAGTTACATAGTCAACCAAAATAGCATCTTCTGTTGAGGTCCATGGGCCTTTCTTCAAAGGACCGTTACTAGCTTCTTCAATTGCTGGTGAATCCTGATGGCCTTTTGACCTTTTATTATCTTCAACTCCATTTGTCATTATTCTCATCACCCCAATATGCCTGAACAAGTGAATTATGACAATTCTTAGGTTAAGCAATTCATTTTAAAATTAGAAAAAGGTAAATACCATAAACAGCAATTCGAATAGGGGAAAACAAAACTCCTGCTTTTGCATTTTGAAAATGAGATAACAAAGGATAATATATTGTACGAAACATTTGTGAATGAGCTTCACAAAAAAGAAAAAAAAAGAAAAAAAATGCATAACCACAAAATTGATGGAAAAACAAGCAAAACTAAAATGCACAGTGAATTGGAAACTGAAAAGCACTTTAAAGATCAAGAATAAATATATGAGGTACCCTGCATTACAACTTATAGAACTCAGAAGTCTTTCAGTATGTCCAATGCAGGCATTGGAAACAGTATTTCTGAAAATATATATCATTGAACCCTTTGTTTTCATCGAATCTGTGTGCACACTTGGTTCTCGAGAATTTTAATTTTGGAGAATGCCAAATTCTTATGGGATTTGTCAATGGCAGCACACTCGGTCGATTGGATTTTTTTCTTTTCTACATTTCTTTCCTTTCTCAGTGTGTATCCAACTAGGAAAGTGAACTAAAATTTAAAACAGGATTAAACGTAGCGGGACAGAATTCTTTACCTGGATGTAATAAAAACAGGTGCAGGTTGCCAAATTCAGTGAAGCAATGACGCAGCCATGATTTACATTTTTCCCCAGATTAAAACCTATAATCTCAATAAATGCAACACTAGCAGCAAGTGAAAAGGCAAGAATGGGACAATGAAATGAAGGAAATTAGAATACAAAATTAAAATCACAAAACAGTATTATTGTTGGAGGGGAAAACCCCAAAACCCTTAAACCCAATTTAAAACTGAAAAAATTGAGATAAAATACGAAAAAAAAATAATTATCATACAAATGGGAGCTGGAAATTAAGACCCCATCAACCCATAAACCCCAAATTGAATGAAGTTGGAACTTCACATTTGAGTTGTTGATGAAGACAAAAGCATAACCAATCAAAAAACATGAAAATAATAATACCCAGGTCTAGCAAAGTAAAACCCATATCATGAAATTACAATAGAAAAGGGAAAGGATAGAATAAGAGGAATGGTGTTTGATAGTCTGAAAGAGAAAGGAGAGCTGAGTGAAGTAAATGATCTAGAAAGTGACATGAAAATCAAATGAAAGTAGGAGAAAATATATTTTACCTTTTTTTTCTAATAATAAATGAGAGAGAGAAAGACAAGTCTGCCCAACTCAAACAGAGACATGGCAATAAAACAGAAAAAGTAGGAGAGACGGAAGAGGACTCTTTCTTTTGATGCTGTATTTTTATTTTCCCCTCTAATTTGAGTTGAAATTTGGAAAATTAATTGAGAAATTTAATCTTAATACTATAAAAAATTTATTAATTATTTTTTATTTTAAAAATTATATTAAAACTTTTTTAATATTTTTAAAATTTTAATAATTAATTCATCCATTAATTTTAATATTAAATATCATAAAAATATTTAAAATACATATAATATGAATATTTTAATTAAAAAAAAATTAAAATTTAAGAAATTAATAAATAAATATTTAAAATTATAAAAACTAAATAATAATATAATAAATTTTTTAAAATATTAAAAAGATTGTATGTATTTTTTTAAAATCGAAATCTCGTATTATTAAAATTAAATAATAATTTTTTAAATTAATTTATAAATTTTAGTCTAAAAATTCAGGAAGCAATATTTGTTAGAATCAATTGTATAAGGAAAGAAATTTATGAAATGGCAAAGAGCCGCCAGGCGGAATTGCTCTCATCATTCTCACTCCATTGAAAATTAGGTCGGAATGAGCAATTCCTCGTTAAAAATCTGAGAGAAAATTGGATAAGATGAGTTTTTCAGCAATTTTTTTAGGGCATTTCAGATGGTATATATTAAGGGTTTATGAACTTCATTTTCATTTTTTCATTTTTATTAAGTAAAATGAAAAATAAATAAATCTAATTAAACTCTTACATTTTCACTATTTAAATTAAATTTTAATATTTTTATTTGCATGATACGATTAAAATAAAAAATACATATTTTTTTATTTTATAATTTTTATCCATTTTATTTTTTTACACATGTTATATAATTTTAAATATATTAAATTTTATTAAATATTAAAAAATATTTTAAGAGATTTTTTTAAAATAAGATAAAATTATAATAACTAAATTCATTTTCACACATATTAAATATGTGCTACTATGGTTTTATTAATTAACTATGGTTATACTCATTGACTTTTAAAATATATAGACAGGAAGAATTTTGATTTTAGTTTTATTTATTTATTTATTTATTATGAAATATTCATATTTGCAATTATAAAGAATTATTTATCAATGTAATTATTAGTTATTAATCAAATGTGAAACCACCTTGTAATTAGATTTAGTTTAACTTGAATGTTTCAATAATTACCTAACTGAATTGATAATGTTGTAAAGAATTTGTGAAAACAGCTGTTTAGCTTTTAATTTATAGCATACAAGGTGTATTAATATTGTGGCCAATTTAACTTATTGGGTGTATTTGTATTTTAATTTTAATTTTTAATTTTAATTTAAATATTTTGATCTATATATTATAATATAATTTTAATTAATATATATATATTTTTATATTTGATAATTTATATAATAATTTAATTGTATATTTTATAATTATTTTTTAATTAATCAATTAATAAAAAATTCTAATATTTATATTATTTTATATTTTAATTTAAATATTTAAATTTTAAATAAATTTATAATTTTAATCAATTTTTAAAATCAAAATTAAAAATAAATAATCTAATCATTAAAAATATGATTCACGTCTTTAATAATAAATTTTATTTTATATTAATAACTATGAATATCTTATTAATTTCTATATTTTTAAAATTATACATTTAAATCTATCTATAATCAATCACTCCTTACCAATTATACTTTAAACATTTTAAATTTTTATTTTTTACTTGAAAAATAATTAAATTTCCCTTAACTTTTATCTATAATATCTCATTTAATTAATTTTTAACACTTTTTGTTATTTAATTTTCATTCATTAAAATATTTCAATATTTATATTTTTAAAATTTTTAAAAAATACTTACAATTTCAGCTATTTTTAATAGTACCGGCTATTTTAAGTGGTACTAAATAATCTTTAAGTAGGTTATAAATTTTTATAAAAATATTTTATAAAAAATTTATACTTTCAAAACAAGTTTGATCATTCATCTCTAAAATAATATTTACAATAGATGGAAAAATTGTAATTTTAGATAAATTAAATATAAAAAATTTAATGATTTAATTTTAAAAATATAAAGATTAATCCATTAATTATGTTAAAATTTTTTCACCTATATTAAAAAGGATTTAAGAGCGCATGAAAATATTTTTTATATTTAAAATATTTATTCTCGTTTGACTTGTTAACTAACAGAATTATGGATGGAAACATCTTCGACTTAGACCAATTAATTACATAGGGATTCAAGTACATAAAAAATATGTCAATTATGTTAAAATTTAAGAATTAAAATATAATTTATTATAAAAAATTATAAAAAAAAATCATTCCTTTTGTTCTTTTAATTAATAAAGTAAAAACAAATTAATTTTAATAATAATAATTCATAAGTCTTAAAAAAACAAAACAATTTCCGAATGAGCTAATTAAAAGCCAATAGGATTAGAATTCCAGAGTGACATAGGAGTGATTAATAAAAGAATGAGCTAACTTAAAACCAATAGGATTAGAATTCCAAAGCGACATAAGATTGATTAGTAAAAGAAAATATGAAATCTATAAATACAGACACAACACTTAATACTTTTATCTACCATTAACTCCATCTCTCTCGGCAATGGCAGAAACAGAAGGTCATCAAGTTGGAATCGTAATGGGCTACCCATGTCAACCCTACTTCCAAAGTTATGATCAGAAGCAACCTCCAAGTTTTGCAGCCACAGCCGCCGCAGCAGCAGCCTCCAACTCTGGCTGGACAATAAGAAATAACTCCGCTCGCCCACCTCCTGATAGCTACCGGATGACCACCACACAGAATCATGCTGAGCTTGATTGCAGCAACGTAACGACAGATAAAAAGAACCTTATGATGGAAGCACTTCTCGTTTTATTTGCTGGTATTCTTGCATTGGGCTTCATTTTCTGGAGAGCTTCGCTAATGATAACCGATTTCCGTCCACCCAAGTTCGAAGTTGATGCAGTGACAGTCTATCCTTTCAACATCTCGTCATCTTCTCACATAACAGCAAGCTGGAACATCAGTTTATTCATAGAAAACCCTAAATCAATCTCCTTCTATTATGAAGATATGAAGGCTTCTGTTTTGCTGAAGAACGAGAGTATCTGTTCTACAATGGTTGGGAATTTGTTTATTGATGGTCGCTATGAGAAGGGGATGATGGTGAAGGCTAATCTTGCGGCCTCCTCAGTGTCTATGAACCAGACAGTAGCAGAGGCTGCAATTGCTGAGATGACAGAAGAACAAGCTGTGAGCTTCTCCTTCATGTTGAATGTTATTGGAAGAATGGATCCTGGGAATAGTGATGAAAAAAGGAAGCGTATGGTGGCCTCGTGTGAGGATCTGAAGGTTGGATTCAACACTAATTCTCAAGTGGGAAAGTTGATGGGTAGCCCAATTGCTTGCAATCTACGTATCTACAAATATAATATGGAATGAACAAACTTCTACGTACGTACAAAGGAAGTTAAAGTTTAGCTAGATTTTTCCTTCAGGTTTTTTTTTTTTTATTTTTTTATTTTTATAAGTTAAGGGTAGAGGATTTGAGAAAGTTGAACTCAGAACCTCTTAATTTATTGGTTTTGCTATGAATATACATATATATGAAATTGATGGGAAATTGTTAATGGAAACTCGAGTTCCAAACAGGAAGCAAGAAACTTCATAATTTTCCTTCAAGTTCTTATATGTTGCTGCTTGCAAAGGGAGAGATGAGAATACCTGGGAGCCTACATTTGGAACTTGGTTATATTATTGACACATTAATTCCTTTCAAATACAGAGGTCAGGCATGAGAATTCTGATCTCATGTTCTGTTGATACAATGTTTTCACTACTAAAACACAAGTAGAGTAATGACGACGTCCACTACAAGAACATTTCCAGAAATTTAAAATACTGGTACTGAGATGTTGAACTTGATTCTCCCTTCATTTTCCAGGAACAAAGTTAGTAGCATATGCCCATGCATTGTTGGCCACTGGATCAGCCAAGTGATCAAAGAGGTTCTCAATAGGTCCCTTTCCAGTCACAATAGCTTGAACGAAGAATCCAAACATAGAAAACATTGCCAAGCGTCCATTCTTGATCTCTTTCACCTTCAATTCTGCAAATGCATCAGGATCATCAGCTAGTCCCAGAGGATCAAATGCACCACCAGGGTAAATAGGGTCAAGTCCTTCCCCAAGTGGTCCTCCACCAACTCTATAGCCTTCAACAAATCCCATTAGCACGACCTGAACAGCCCAGATTGCAAGGATACTCTGAGCATGGATAAGGTTAGGATTGCCAAGATAATCAAGACCACCTTCTGAAAAGATTTGGGCTCCAGCTTTGAACCAGACTGCCTCGCCAAATTTGACACCATTCTTGGAAAGGACTTCAGGGAAGACGCAGCCAAGTGCACCAAGCATAGCCCATCTGCAGTGGATCACTTCAAGCTCACGGTTCTTGGCAAATGTTTCAGGATCTGCAGATAAACCAGCAGTGTCCCATCCATAATCACCGGGGAATTCACCAGTAAGGTATGATGGTGTTTGCTCAGAGAACGGACCCAAATACTTGGGACGGTCTGGGCCATACCTGTTTTATCAATTACAGTTTATGCCGTTAGATCCCAACACGAATACCCAAATACTTTTGAGATCTACAATTCGTTTTCTCTTCTTCTTCTAATTATTTGGCTTAATCCTCATTTGTTAAGAAATTAAGATAATAATAAATTGGTGGTTAAGAATAATAAATACCATATGCTTGGTGGAGCACTCTTGACAGTTCTGCGCATGGAAAAGCGACCGCCGCCGAAGGAACCAATCTTGCGGACGAGCTCATTTGACTGCTTCAAAGCTGTCTGCCCAGCAAAGGCGGAGTGTTGGATTGCAGAGGTTGCCATGTCTAAATTGCTTTGTGAAGCTTTTGCTAATTTTGTGGAGAGGAGGTGTCTGTCAAGTGTCAAGAGAGCCGGGAGATAAATGGGCTATGAGAAGATTTGTGGATTGGGAAATCTACACATCAGCTCCATTCTATTGGTTATTGGATTAGATGTAGATTTCTTTGTTGATTTTTTAGGGATGTGGAGGTTACTCTCTTGCCATGTGGAATTGAAAGATCTTCCTTGGATTGAATAGAGGCCACAAATCGAGTCAAAAAGACTTCACAGTAATATAATGTAATTAATATAATTAAAATTTTGAAAAAAATATAATTAAAATTTTGAAAAAAATATAATTAAAATAATAAAAACTATATGGTGTTATTCCAAAACTTAGTCTGGTGGAAAGTGCATTTTCTAGTCTTGAAAGGTCTAAAATTCGACTCCCCTAACCCCCTATTTCAAAAAAAAAAAAACTATATGGTATTTTTTATATGTCCTTAACTCGCATTCTCTCATTATAAATTATTTTTTAAAATTGTATTTATCGATTTAATTTAATAATAAATATAATTAAATATACAGGAAATATTTCATATTTTACTCTTTAATTTTTTTTTTTGAAAAAAATTAAATTTGAAACTAATAAATTTATTTTTTTTAATACATATTAAATAAAGTTATATTTGTCTTTGAATATATTAAAAAGTTAATAAATAAATTATTATTTTAAAAAATATTTTTTATAAAATAAGTAATAATTTTTTTTTAAAAAAAAATCAATGTAGTCTTTAGCCAATCTTACTTTCAAGTTTGTAATTATAAGTGATTCATGACTTGAAATAACTCACATTATCTTGTATTTAGAGAAAATAAAAAATCACACCCAATTTAAAACAATTTTATCTACGCATAAAATTCAGGTTGACTTTTAGTGGATGCTTTATTTGTGGAAAATATTTTTATCTTCTTTAGTTTTTAAGACATATATTATATATGAACTGATTTTTTCATTTAAAAAATAAAAGTTATTTTTTAATTTTAAGAATTTTATTAACATCAACATATTTTAAATATATAAATCATATTAATCCATGCACACACAGATTTAGCATAATGCAAATGAATATGAATAAATCTAAAAGATTTCATGTTTTACTCTCCAATTTTCTATTTTCATTTTTTTTAAAAATCTTATTAATCCCTTTATTTTAAATATTGCAACTAACTATAATTAAGTTATTTTTTATAAAATAAATGGAGCCCTAGAAATATTTATGATATATAATTAAATTCCTTTTTCAGCAGCATTGTAATTGAATTACGATAAATACCAGTTTTAATAAGCTCGTTTTGTATTTAGTGTCCTTAGGTGCATAAATGCTCCTAATTCCTATGTAATTTTCATTTTATGTAAATTTATTTTCTAAAAACTTTAAACAGAATGAAGCACCCAATACTCTGTTTTTAACCATTATCTTCATGATATATTTTTCTTTTTCCATTGAAGGGCAACAACCTCTTGATTAGCATGACCATGTTGGAGAGTGCAGAGGCCAATTCATCGGTAAGCTTTGTTTATTCATTGGTAATATGGGGACAGGAAAACTTTTTACCCCCTCGTTTATGAATAATTTTGTAAGAAAAAGAGTTTAAATGAATTTTTATAAAATTATTCATCAAACTTATTTTTATATATAATGAAATTTTAATTTTTTTTATTTTAAATAAAAATTTAATAAGAAATTGAATTGAATTTTTATAGAGGGAGATGAGTTATTTCGGTCTGTAGATATATGAAAATGAGAGATCCCACTGATCTGTGTTTTGGATCCACAGCCTAGGAGTTAATTTCACCATACAACTATTACTGGTGGTATATAGCAATGAAAAGTCATGTTTTGACTGAAAGCTTTTAAATTTAATTATGACACATTCCTTCCAAATACAGAGTTTCAAGCGTGGAGAAATCTGATTTCATGTTCTGTTGATACAATGCTTTCCAACTACTAAAACACCCGTAGAGTAATAATGGCCTCCACAACAAGAACATTTCCAGAAATTTAAAGCACCAGGACTGAGTAATGTTGAACCTGATTCTCTCTTCATTTTCCAGGAACAAAGTTAGTGGCATAAGCCCATGCATTGTTGGCCACTGGATCAGCCAAGTGATCAAAGAGGTTCTCAATTGGTCCCTTTCCAGTTACAATAGCCTGAACAAAGAACCCAAACATGGAAAACATTGCCAAGCGTCCGTTCTTAATCTCTTTCACCTTCAATTCTGCAAATGCATCAGGATCATCAGCTAACCCCAGAGGGTCAAAGGCACCACCAGGGTAAATGGGGTCAAGTCCTTCACCGAGTGGTCCTCCACCAACTCTATAGCCTTCAACAAATCCCATTAGCACAACCTGAACTGCCCAGATTGCAAGGATGCTCTGAGCGTGGATAAGGTTAGGGTTGCCAAGATAATCAAGACCGCCTTCTGAAAAGATTTGGGCTCCAGCTTTGAACCAGACTGCCTCGCCAAATTTGACACCATTCTTGGATAGGATTTCGGGGAAGACGCAGCCAAGTGCACCAAGCATAGCCCATCTGCAGTGGATCACCTCAAGCTCACGGTTCTTGGCAAATGTCTCTGGATCTGCAGACAAACCAGCAGTGTCCCATCCATAATCACCGGGGAATTCACCAGTAAGGTATGAGGGAGTTTGCTCAGAGAATGGACCCAAATATTTTGGGCGGTCTGGACCATACCTGTTTTATGAATTACAGTTAGATATATCCCCAACGCAAAATAGTAGCCGTTTATTCTCAAAGCAACTTGCATACACGTAACCAAAGCTCTCTCAAGTTTTCTTTGCTTATTTTCTTGGACATCTCCTTAAAAGATAAGATGCCTTTGAGCTCTACAAATTCGTTTTCTCTTCTTCTTCTTCTAATTATTTGGCTTAATCCCCATTTTTTAAGAAATTAAGATAATAACAATTTGTAATTGAGAATAATAAATACCATATGCTTGGTGGAGCACTCTTGACAGTTCTGCGCATGGAAAAGCGACCGCCGTCGAAGGAGCCAACCTTGCGAACGAGCTCATTTGATTGCTTCAGAGCGGTCTGCCCAGCAAATGCAGAGTGTTGGATTGCAGAGGTTGCCATGTCTAAATTACTTTGTGAAGAGGAGGTGTCTGTCAAGTGTCAAGAAAGCTGGGAGATAAATGGGTTATAATGAAAGATGGGAAGATTTGTGGATTAGGAAATCTACACATCAGCACCATTCTATTGGTTATTGGATTGGATGTAGATTCCTTGCTGATTTTTTTAAGGATGTGGAGGCTATTGTTTTGCCATTTGGAATTGAAAGATCTGCCTGGGATTGAATCATTACAAGCCACCAGATGGAGTTTGTATTATTATTATTATTAAAAGAAAAAACAAAGCTGCTTATCTTAAAACTATGTTAACTTTTCAAACGAAAATATTGGCATAAAATCGAAATTGATTTTTAGAATTGCTTGCGACGTATAATTAAATTTATTTCAAAATTATGACTGAATTAGGATGAATTCTACTTTAAATTAGGAATTTTCCTTTTTTGAAGTTGACTATATTAGAAAATGTTTTAGGCCCAACAGTACACCAACCAGGGCTAATGGCCCAAACCAAATATCCAGGGCGCAATACAAATAGTTTCATGTCTACATAAAAACAAGTTATAGTTATTGGCCAAGGCCTTTGCTGAGAAGAGGCAATTTTGGTATTGCTACTACAAAGCCTAAACGCCCAAACGGAGGCAAGAAGGCTGCCGATGAAATCCTAAGCAACTAACTCTTAACTATAAAAAATAACACCTCAAACACCACACAAGCCAAAAGAAAAACATATAACCACTGTGATTAAAAAAAAGTTCTCTAATATTAATCGCTTAGTAATAATTATATATTATTTTTAATAATATAAAAAAATTAGACTATAATCAATATTAAAATATTTTAATTAAATTTTAAAATATTAAAAATGATATATAAAAAATATTTATTAAAAATTTAACTGATTAAATCGAATTAAATTAAATTAATTTAATTTAATTTCTATTTAAATTCAGTTTAATTTATTTTTATAAACACTAAAATTTTAATTTTTGAAACTAAGAATATGCAGTTCACTAACATTCCTTATGGAGTGAAATAGTAATTTTTTATTATTTAATTAAATTTTAGTCAGGTGTTAGTTAATAAATATATATTAGAGGAATTTCTTAAATGCGACTATATTAAATAGAAAATTGAACTAATTTGTCCACTGGATGAGGATATCTATATTAATAATGGGTAGATACTCATATTAAATGTTAAATTTTCTAAAAAATATTTGTGTGCTTACATCTTAATTTAATAATATTAAAATAATAACATAATTAAATTTCATCTAAAATTCAATGAAAAGGATAATTTTGTATTCATAATAATAAACAACAATGTTAACATCATTAGAACAGAAGCCCATGCATACAAGTCACGCTACAGAAGATAGTGATTATCTAAAATTAGAAGATTGAATGATTAATTGATTTCTAATATTAAACCCTTTCAATCACTTTCAAACCTGAAGCTTTACGATTATAATTACCATTACAATTTGTACGATTACAATTACCATTACAATTTAGAAAGGTATCAAGTTGACACCAAGTCCTGTATAGAAAAAAGATTACCATCATGAAGGTGGTGATGACCAGATTACAGCTCACACTTAAAATTGATAATAACAAAAAAAATAATATTTAAAAATTATTTATTTTTAAAAAATTACTATATTATAGACATTAAAAATATCAAAAAAATATAGATTTGATAGGACGATTTTGGCGGATACTATCAGCAATCCAATGACATATCAGACCATCCAGGCACCACGTGGGATGATAACTATTGAAGCAAACTCGTGTTTGAATCAGGAAGAAAAGGTCAAAAGCGAGTGCGTGGAAACATATCAGCACAATTAACCCTGTCGAAGTTGCAGTTAATTATTAACAAAAGCAGGTCGGACAGAGACAAGACCATACAATTGGAGATGTCCAGAATCAATGATTTTGCATACCCATATTCGAATATAAATTAGAGGAATCCCAACCCCAGTCCTCTACGGATATCACACTTCTGAGCTCGCACCCTCACTTCGCATTTCACTTGCCCAATAATATTCATTCACATCAACCCACAATACAACAACAAGGCATTTCAAGAAAAGCAGCCAGCGATTACCATCCTTCTTAATTAATCTATCTGTCTAGGTATATTTTCATACCCTCCTCTCTGTTTCATTTCTTTGTTATCGAAGTCCTTACCAGCTGCAGAAACACTACAACTTCGAATTAAAAGAAGAAATTTGGAACAATTTTTCATTCGTCTAAGAAGCGTACAAAAAGGAGAGAGAATTTTTTTTTAAAAAAACGTGTAGGCTCAAGTTTTGGACTGGTACAGCGTGGATCTGATGTGGCAATCCGATCTTCGCAGTTTGAACAATCAACCACCAGTCTGAGGATTGGGTATGCTCAGCCAATAAGAGCACACCATCAACAGCACAAGCACAACTTAAAATTCACGCACTAACGATGACTTCAAAATCATGTTTTTCCAGAATTAATCCCGAATCTCTTGTAAATTTCACCCATCTATCTCGTTTTCCTTCAATTCAATCATATTCTTCCTTCTTTCTTAACATCTCAACCACAACGACGATCAAGAACCGGCGCTCTATTTATAGTATTCTCTTTTCTCCATTTTATTTTTGTTTGGATGCTGGGAAATTGAGTTGCTCACCAAGTTTGATTCTTTTGTTTATGTCTTCTAGGTCGCAAGTATTTTTCGCATCGCGCATTATCTTTGTCGGCATTTAAGAAAGAGGATCAATTAGAAGAAATGACGATCAAATCGGCGGTACGAATCTTAGATCGGAAACTAATTGTGAAGGATCGCACAATCCTGAGTGGAGTACCGGAGAATGTGATAGCAACATCCGGTTCGTCTTCCGGTCCGGTGGATGGAGTCTTTCTCGGAGCATTTTTCGATGGGGAAAATAGCCGGCATGTGGTGCCTTTGGGAACTTTACGTGACGTCAGGTTCATGGCCTGCTTCCGTTTCAAGCTTTGGTGGATGGCCCAGAAAATGGGAGATCACGGAAGGGACATTCCTCTGGAGACACAATTTTTGCTAGTTGAGACTAAGGATGGGTCCCAGCTCGAATCGGACGATGGAAACGAAGAGAATCAGATCATTTACACCGTTTTCCTTCCTTTGATTGAAGGATCATTCAGAGCTTGTTTACAGGGAAACACGAACGATGAGCTCGAGCTTTGTTTAGAAAGTGGCGATGATGACACCAAAGCGTCGTCGTTTACACACTCTCTGTTCATTCACGCCGGTACGGATCCGTTTGCTACGATTACTGATGCGATAAGAGAGGTTAAGTTACATTTGAAAACTTTTCGTCAACGGCACGAGAAAAAATTGCCTGGGATCGTCGATTATTTTGGGTGGTGCACCTGGGACGCGTTTTACCAGGAAGTGACTCAAGAAGGGGTGGAGGCTGGGCTCCAGAGTTTGGCCGCTGGTGGGACCCTTCCAAAATTCGTGATCATTGACGATGGATGGCAATCAGTTGGTAGTGACCCGCAAGAGGAAACCATATCCAACGATCAAAAAGAGAACAAACCGCAACCGTTGCTTAGGTTGACTGGGATCAAAGAAAATTCGAAATTCCAAAAGAAAGATGATCCAATGGTTGGAATAAAGAACATAGTAAACATAGCGAAACAGAAGCACAGGTTGAAATATGTGTATGTATGGCACGCGATCACCGGATACTGGGGTGGGGTCCGTCCAGGAGCTAGGGAGATGGAGAAATACGGGTCGTTGATGAAGTACCCGATGTTGTCAAAAGGGGTGGTGGAGAATGAGCCAACATGGAAGAATGATGCATTGGCGTTGCAGGGATTGGGGCTGGTGAATCCAAAGAAGGTGCACACATTTTACAATGAGTTGCATAGTTATTTGGCATCTGCGGGTATAGATGGGGTTAAGGTGGACGTGCAGTGCATATTGGAGACTCTAGGTGCTGGTTTGGGAGGAAGAGTGGAGTTGACAAGGCAGTATCATCAGGCTCTTGATGCATCTGTGGCTAAGAACTTCCCTGATAATGGGTGCATTGCTTGCATGAGCCATAATACTGATGCATTATATTGGTGAGTGTCCCTCCTTTTTCACTAAATTACTGGTCATGAATTATTGAAAAATTGATAGGCTTATTCCTGACTCCCTTCCATTCTTAACAATTAAATGACTGAGCTTCTTTTTGTTGTAATATTGGGTACATGAAACAGCTCGAAACAGACGGCAGTGATGAGAGCATCAGATGATTTCTTCCCGCGGGACCCAGTGTCACATACCATCCACATAGCGGCAGTGGCTTACAACAGTGTTTTTCTAGGAGAATTTATGCTGCCTGATTGGGATATGTTCCATTCCCTCCATCCAGCTGCTGAATATCACGCATCTGCTAGAGCCATTAGCGGTGGCCCTGTCTATGTCAGGTATTTCGTCTTTTAACTCAGAAACAAAACAAAATGTTAAAAACCATCCTTATGCCCTTTTCTCTTGGCTAATAGTTTATGACCATTTTTGCTCCTAGTGATGAGCCCGGGAAGCACGACTTCAAGGTACTGAAGAAGCTGGTCCTGCCTGACGGCTCAATTCTTCGAGCTCGTTTGCCTGGCCGCCCTACCCGTGACTGTTTGTGCTCTGACCCAGCCCGTGATGGTGTTAGGTAAGAGATATTTCACATTAGACTACACTCCCTTCCTCTATTTCCTCAAGGTTTGTGCACATTTTATTAACAGAAAAAAGTATTCTTTGATTGCAGCTTGTTGAAGATATGGAACATGAACAAATACACAGGGGTCCTAGGAGTCTACAATTGCCAAGGTGCTGCCTGGAACAGCGTTGAGAGGAAGAACACATTCCACCAAACCAAATCTGATGCTATAACAGGAGCCATAAGGGGCCGCGATGTCCATCTCATAGCTGAAGCAGCCACTGATTCCAGCTGGAACGGTGACACTGCTATTTATGGCCATCGAACTGGGGAGCTCGTCATTCTCCCTTACAATGTATCAATGCCGGTGTCACTCAAAGTTCTGGAGCATGATATTTTCACTGTAACACCCATCAAGATTTTAGCACCCGGATTCAGCTTTGCACCCTTTGGGCTCGTAGCCATGTACAATGCTGGTGGAGCCATTGAGGGGCTTAAATATGAAGTGAAAGGAGGTGCGCAACTATCAGAGATTGAGGAAGGATACAAGGGTGAAAACAGTATCCTGAGTGAGGAGAGAGTAGAGAATTGCAACAATGAATTGGTTGGGGAAGTGTACATGGAGATTAGAGGGTGTGGCAAGTTTGGTGCTTATTCGGCAACTAAGCCAAGGAAGTGCATCGTGGACTCCAATGTGGTTGATTTTGTGTATGATTCATCCACTGCTTTGCTTACTTTTAGCTTGGATAGCTTGCCTGAGGAAGGTGAATTTCACGTCATTAAGGTTGAATTGTAGTTTCATTCCTTTTAGCTTTAAAAATATAGCATGCCCGAGGAAGTTGGTAAACGTCATATTGTTTAGGCATGAGTTATAGTTTAATACATACAGGATAGATGCTAGAGAATTCAGGAATTATTATCATTCCTTTCAATTTTCTTCCCTCTTTCAGGTCGAGGGGTTCACTTAGTGATGTAATTTATAGTTGGAAGGAATTAACTATAAACCATTGGAACATTGTCAACATTCGTTTCCTGATTTTCTAAGCATCAAGCTGCTAAATCTCAGTTGCCTTCTAAAAATTCTCAGCTTTGATTTTTCTTTCAAAAAAAAAAAAAAACTATATTAGTAGTTTGAATATCTAACGAACACAGAAAAAAAAAAAATTCATTCATCAAAACTTAAACGCGGATGAGAGAGTAGCCGAAATGCCAAAGCATCTTCCTCCTAAATAGAAAGTAACAGCCCTTTGCAAAAAGGACTGTCAAACTGATATTGTTACCATCGCCATTAAGACTCTAAATCCTCCAACATAATAGGATAAATAACACAGAGGCTGAGATCCATTAATAAAGGCCATTGTCAGATGCAGATGCTCCAATTAAAAAATTGACATTTTCCATAGAAGATTGATATAGGGAGTGGGTCAGAAGGTTTCTTTGTTTGCAAGGCTAATATATGGAGAAGGCTCATATGGTAGTTAACCTTTCTAATGTCTCAATTGATGACTAAATGATAATTTATTTTCGTTTAAACAACATTTCTAAAGGAAAATAGATTAGTCTTACAGAATTCATGGAATAATGATATATAATTCTTTTTCTTATATTTCATTCCAGATTATTAAAAAAAAAAAATCAACCACTCTAAGAAACTTCTCACTGATTTTCTTAATAAACTAATCAAAGAAGAGTATTTATTTCTCCCTCACTTACCTTAGATATCAAGAGCAAAACAATCTAGAAAACAAATAGCTATGGCAGCCCTGTAGAGTATCAAGCAAAGGAGCTGTTTGGCACGCTTCTTCAACTGTATGGTCCATCCACTTTTCCAATACACTTTCAGCAACCACACACAGCTGATGCTGCAATACAGCTGCACCTAGGGGTCCAACCAAATTAAGCCTTGTTGCAGCAGAAATTGCATCCCTCATTGTGATAAAAATGTAAGCTTTCTGAGAGGTCTCACTATCCATCCCAAGAAGTCCACATATCATGCCAAAGATGGGAGCATGGTGAAAAGAAACAGCCCCAGAACCAATGCATGCATCTCTCATGGCTTTAAGATAAGGGAGTTCAGTAAACACAGCTGCAGCCACCCTCATGAGAGCTGATCCTTGAGCAATAGATGCCTTTCGACTTACTTCATTGGTTAAAGTTGCATCCAATATTTTGTCAAGCCTTTGCCAGGTATCCAAATCCGGAGAGAGAGTTGCAGAGTACACAAAAGGAAGAAGCAAACTTCCTGCATTCTCCAAAATATGAATCACCTGATTCTTAAAATCTTCATGACCCAAGATTATGCGTGCTTGCATTGCTGCCTCAAGACCGAAGGAATGAGCAAAACCACCTGTAGGAAGAATGGAATCAAGCAGTTGCCACTGGCTCCACTGTAAAAGAAAATCAGTGGAAGCAATTTTTCTGCGCTTTTTATCTATTATCATGTCATCTTCCATTTGAGAGAATGTACAGCCACCCTGCCATGGACAAATAAAAAGTAGATGAACCATTGACCACTGTTGAAGCATTAGAAACTCTACTACTTAAAAAATGGAGCAAAAAAACTCGGATCTATCTATTGCAGATGTGTAAATAAATCCATCAAATATACAAACTCTGAATTCTGATAGCACAAGAAGAGCACTAGATCAGATCCTTTTCGTCAATACGACAAAATGGGAGAAAACCAAAAAGCAAGGGTCTGAATCCTCAACCAAGTACACGGCAAGGTAAGTATTCAATCACTGAACTATTAGTCTAGTCCAAATACAATTCTAAATTCTAGAAAGAACATTACTACTTATTATAGTTATACTAATGCTATAATAATTAAAGTGGATCCTAACAACTTCACTGTTCATTTTTGAACATTTGGTTTCCCATTTCACCCTCTGATAGTCCCTTGAACTTGCTATATCTCAAGCACACAGATTAAGGAAAAAAAAAAAAGGAGAGGATGTGAAGATAGTCTAGGTTGAATAAGTTGAGGAGATTTTTAGCTCTTAACAACAAAATTTGTGAATATTTGGCAACAATTAAGCTGAGGAAGGCAGCTGACTAAATTGAAGGGAGCAAATATGCTGTTATGGGTTGGGTTATAAAAGATTAAGGTAAAACTTATGCGTCCCCCACTTCCCCCAAAAGTTTAGGTCTTATTTGGTTGGGGATAACTCAAAATCCCTAGGAAATGTGAAAAATTATTTCTGTTTGGTTGATATTTCTTCTTAATTTTCCGGGAAATCAAGGGTTTTTCTTCTTAATAAAGGGAAAGTAACTTACTTACCAACCTAGTTAAGTTAGGTAACTTCCCAGAAAAGAACACATTTGAACCAAACAAGGTCTTAACCTAAATCAGCCCTACCCCTTCCCATATAATTAATTAAACAAAGAATCAGACAATTTCAATGCCTAGTACCACATTTCCTATCCATAACCCTTCTCATGACAGATTTGAGTATGCACCGAGTTATACAACCATAGATTAAAATTGATATTTTCTTTTCTTTTTCTTATAAGAAGAAAAAAAGCATTTGCTGGTTGTTCTCTATTCACATATTTGTTGAATGCTAGCTAACACGATTTTGAACTAAAATGCCTTGCTACACAAAACTATGGCAGCATATCCATGAATTGTTCCACCAAAAATTTTCTTATTCATCCATTTGCATGCCACAAGTCATTTCACCAATTTGGAATTAGCTCCACTAATGCATAAAATTCTATAAGCTACTTTGGCTTACATACTAAGAACACAAAGTTGAGAATGAAAAGTGAAATGATATAGAGTTTTAACAGTTACAGAAGCTTTATAGATTTTTCTTTTTTAAGTCTTCGTTTTTCACAAAAGACCCTTCACAAAAAAAAAAATCCAAAGACATGTATAATTTGACATAAAAGCGCACAAAAACCTATAACAGGAAAAGCATGCAGTTAATATTACAATAAAATTAGTTCATGCAAGCTGTAAACCAGAAATAATTCGAATCCCAACTGGGTAGATTGTAGTCAGAGAAACAGAGAATCGAAAGTACAGTAAGAAAGCCCAAAGATGCTGAAAAAACTTAACAGATTGAAGAAGACCCAGAAGCAACGTAATTGATGGAAACATGAATATTACACTTAAAACTGCACAACATTAAATCGTTGAAAGAAATCAACTGGAATCTTCAAGAAACGTCAAGAACAATGAAAATTTTTGGGATTATGGAAAATGTTGAGAAATACGGGATATCAAACTGAAACCTCAAGTAATGGGACCATAATAAACTTCCATTTGCAAAGAAATAAGATAACTCTTAAAGATTTTACCTCAGAAGCGACAGGATACAAATGAGGACGACACAGGGCCCAATGGTGCTTGATGAATCGTCCACTTTTCTTCCTTCCCGTGCACAATTTAAATGCAAATATAGAAGGATTAATCACCAAAACGAACCATATATTATACAGTGAGATAAAATATTAGATAGAGAAAGAGGGTAGATAGATTTCAAAGTACGCAGGAGATGCGAGAGGATATTGCAGTGGGGAAATTATTTGTAGCCCTTGCTTGGTTCCTGTTCTTGTTATTTTCGCCGAAGGTAGCTTCTGAGTGGCTACTGGCTATGCTTCTTCATTGGAGGTGGAGCTGAGCTTCAGTGTGTTTGGTGAAGTTGGGCTTAGATCGAGCTACCCGATTAGCTTGAGATTTCTTTTGTTTGGCCCATGGGTATCTCTTTAATATAGGCTTGGATTGGAGTTTTAGTTGAGACTTTTCTAATCAAGCTGGCTTTCTTATACTCTCATCCTTTTCAGAATTTAATAAATTAACCTTTTTATTTATAAAATAAAGTTTTAACTTTGATTTATGGTCAAGTATCTAATTGATATCATGCGATTTTTATATTCAATTATACTCGCTAAAAGTTTAAAACTATTAGTGAATTTAATTAATATTAAAATAGAAATAATAATTTATAATTATATACTGATAATTTAATAAAATTATATTTATTTAATTTAAAGATAACTTGTAAATTTATTTTGAGTTAAAAAAACATAACTTAGAAGTTATGTTGCTTCTGTCCGCGATGGGATTGGTGAGCGAGGAGAGTGCTTCAAACCGTGGTTTCATGGGTATCTGAAATTGAAATCGCCGTAAATTAACTTTTTCTGGTGGTTATAGATGCTGTTTCACTGGGTTCTGTGTTTTATTTTGGTGTCCTGATTTACAGGTTTACATACTGATTTTTTGTTGTTTTTAATTGATTGTTGTCTCTGATTTTATTGTTTAGCTTGATTACCGTTATTTTCTGGCTGTTTGGATCGCTTAGTAGTTTTTTTTATGTTTTGTTGTTAATCGGTTTAGGGTTTTTCTGGTGCGATCGGCGCGGTTTTATCGGCGTTGATCGAGGCAGTGAAGAGCAACATTTGGTTGTGGGTCGATGAGAGGGCACTGTTGGAAGCTACTTGTAGAAACCATTATTGGATGGGTCACGCCAGATATGAGTGTGGATATGGATTCATCTGATTTATGGGTTTTGGGCTTGGTGAATTTTCTTAAGGCTTTGCCCCCTAATATCTGTGCCCTTTTGCAATTTGGGGTTTCATGGTAAAAAAATAAATAAATTTATTTCAAAATATAAAATATTATCGTGAATAAAAAGTTTTATTAATTTAAATAAAAAAATTTCGGTTCAACATTTTTTTTATCGTGTCAGTTCAACATATTCTTTCATATTTGCAATTAAACCGAACGTTTCATCTTGATTCCGGTACTAGCGTAGCGTCCCCGTGCTGGCATCAGTGAATTTCAACCAATGCCACCGCCATCGCCACCGCCCCCTTTCGGAGTTCTGCCCAGGCAAACTGAGCTCTCATCGGGCCACAGAGATTTTCTGGATCAGCATTTGGGGAACCATGAAGATCTTCACGCCAAAGCTCCGCTTCTTTTAACCGATTTGACAACAAACTTAGCCGATTTGGAAGCTAGTTTCCTGAACCTTCAGAGAAATCTAACCAAACGCACCGTTTCGTGGATTTCTCGCTCTTTTGGAGCTAAATCATCGGTTTCCAATCTTAATATCATGTTGGAGAATCTCAGTCTTCACACCTCCAAATGTTAGCCATTTGATCTTATGGTGTTTGGGATATTGAAGCTGTTCTTTAAATTAATAAACTGAGCATTGTTTTATGCTGTTTTTGGTAGATGAGGTTTGTTCAAGGAAAATTCAGACGATTCTGGGTGAGGAGTTACCTCAACTTGCCAAATGCCTGAAACGAATTGAAAATATTCGCAGATACGTGGGTGAGTTTCGATTTCATATTGTGTTTCTATTTTGTTACCGATTTTCAGCAAAAAAAAAAAAAAGATTTTCTTGGTTGGTAATGGAGTCACGAGGCATTCGGGGAACAACCTAGTGCACTCGGTACAACGTTCTATCCCCTCACACTCACAAGTCACATGGGTCTCACCGGTAAACTTTATGTCAAGAGAATATTTCAGAATTTCTCCATGTATATTGACTAATTTCTGCTAGTAAGCTTCTGTTTGGGATGAAGTTTTTGGAGGGAAATGATTATTTTCAAAGTAATGGGTACGTGAGCGTCTTGTTTGGAGCAAAGGTTTAAGTAATGGATTTTAAAGAAGATATTAAGGCATATGGAGGTTTCAAATTCACGAAACCTTCTATTCTCACTATCAACCAAATTGGTGTGTTTTGGAGATGATTTTATTGCTCGACTCACTGATGCTCAGACAATCTTAGTGTGAGAGCTTTTGTTTCACTTGATAGTTTTTCCTGGTATTATTAAATGAAGTTGAATGGAAACTTGAGTGACCATCATTTTAACGAAATTCCTGATTGTTCCTGAAGTTCCACATTGATCTTGATATAATGATTCAGCTATTTCATTGCCTTAAATTATTGTATGCCTGTTCTTTGAAACTATAAGTAATTATAGCTTGTTAAAGGTGAAAGATGTTTTAGTTTTCCTTGACATCCCAATTAGATTCTTATTATTGTTAAACTACTATAGTTCCAAATATTACTCTTTATCTCCAAACTAGATATTATGATTATGCAAGTTTGTGCATCTCTTTGTTTGTTGTGCCCAATCATCTCTATGACTGGGGTTTGAAAATAGCCCCTTTGCAAAATGCATGAGAAAGGCTGTGTACAATAGATGCTCCTCTCTTGACCCTTGCAAATCAAGAGTTTTATGAACTGGCAATACCATTTATCCTAATGGTCTTTTATTGCATGAGGTTAATATCTCTTAGTTTTCTAAATACATTTTATACTAGGCTCTATCAATTTTGAGATTAGATATTGTGTCAGAAATGGCCATTTTTTACCTTGGCTTAGGAGGCAGCCATCTAAGCTTAAGTGTTAATTATTTCAGATACTGCACTACAGTTGGAAGCTCTGGTTGGAGATCTTGAGGATGCAGTTTACTGTATTGGAGATTCTCACGCTCGGAATATGTTTTCAGCAAAGTTTATGACTTCACTAATTTCAACCGTAAAGACTTCTTTCTCGTTTTCCCCATACTTCAATCAGCATGCTAATTAGGTTAGATAGTCTATCACAGAATTTGAATATGTGCTTTAAATGCAGGATTTTGGTCCAAAGCAAGAGAGGCTACATAGAGCCATTAAACTGATGAACAACATTGAGGATTTATTGGTTGATGTTGTCATATTTCATCCTCGATGGTCCCAACTTTTGGAGTCTGTTGATATCAGAGTAGAGAAAATTTTAGCTGTTGTTCGGCCTCAAGTTCTTGCTGATCACCGTGCTCTTCTTGCTTCTTTAGGCTGGCCACCTAAACTTTTGAAGTCAACAGTTGATAGTGGAGGAATTGCCTGCCTTCCTAATCCACTTGTTTTGATGGAAGGAGACAAAAGAAAGTATTATTCCCTAAGTTTTATAGGTCTTTGTGCTTTGCAGCATCTGCAGATGAGGAGGGAAGATCGACAGCATAACATTTTTGGACGGAAGGAGTGCAGTATGAGACTTTGGGCCATTGATGAACTTGTTTCACCAATTGCATCACAAGTGGAATACCACTTCCGTAAATGGGCTGAACAGCCAGAATTCATGTTTGCTCTCGTGTATAAGATAACAAGAGACTTTATTGTGGGAATAGATGATGTTTTGCAGCCTTTGATTGACAGAGCAAGATTGGTGAGTTACAGCGCTAGAGAAGCTTGGGTTTCTGCAATGATCCAGATGCTTTCTGGGTTTTTAGCAAAAGTTGTTTCTGATCTTGCCGAAAAGTACAAGGAGAAACACATGAAACTGGAAGTTATATCCTCATGGCTTCACTTGATAGATCATGCTGTCACTTTTGATAAATGGATGCAATCGCTTGTAAATTCAGAAATTCATTTCTTCTTGGAGTCTGAAAGACAAGACTCAAGGGGTCTATCAGTATTAATGATATTTTGTGATAGGCCAGACTGGCTTAAGATTTGGGCAAAAATAGAGCTCAAGAATGCCTGGAAGAAAATAAAACTTGAACTGAAAGATGAGAAAGCTTGGTCAACTGGTAAAGAATCTGGGGTTGACTTTCAAAACAGTGAGGAATCTGAACAATTTTTGCTCATTACTAGAGAGGACTACAAAGCTCCCTTAGTAGCTGATTCTGTCCTTAAAATCACCTGGGAAATGATTGAACGTTGCAGAACTTTGCCTTCTATTTTTTCGCATATTCAATTTATCAAATCAACTGCTGGACGATTCCTCTGGCATTTTCTTAATGTATTGGTTTTGCGTTGCAAGAACACCGAGTTCCTTCTCGATTGTCCAAATGATGCCTTAATTAAAGTGTGCGGATCAATCAATGCTGCCAGATATGTTGAATCCAAGCTGCAAGAGTGGAGCGATGATGTTAACTTCTTAGAGATGAGAATTGCTGAAAGGGATGTTATCGATGGAAATGGTGATCTTGCTGACAACAGTAGCTTCTTTGGGGAAGAAATTAAAAGTCTGTTGGAGCTTGAGACTAACTGGCTCTTGGAGATAATTTGCTTTCTGCTACGTCATTTTGAAGCTCATTCCTGTGAATATCTGCAAAACAAAAGATATTTTGAAGAAGAGCAAGAAAATTTTACTACAAATAGAATTACAGCAGCCGTGGATTTAGCAGTATCAGTTGATATCATCCAAGCACTGGATGCTATTAAAGTTCAGCTAAACGTTCTCAAGTCAAATCTTAATCCAAAAGACTTCTTGGATTTGTGGAGAAGCGTTACTGATGGGCTTGACCAGTTCATTTCGAGCAGCGTTTTTTCTAGTGATATCCAGTTTTCCGGTGGGGGGATTGATCAATTTGAAGCTGATATGCAGGCGTTATTTCTAGTTTTTCAACCATTTTGTGTTCGCCCTGATGTGTTTTTTCCTTGTATTAGAGAGACCATTAAGCTGTTAAAAGTGTGTAGGGAGCAGGCAAACCATTTGCAGGTAGTTTCATCCAGTAGTGAAAATGGAACAAAATACTTGCATTCTCATGGAATTTTACACTTGTCTTTTGAACAAGTTGATAAAGTTTTGAAGAAGAGAAAGTTTGGAACTTGATTTAGTGATGTGCTTCTTTTTTTTCCTTTCTGGAGAGTGTCATCTTCCGAGATGCTTCATACATACAAGTAATATCATCGCTGCATTCTCTTGATCGTCTTTATTTTCCTAGTGCGACATTATAAGCCAAATTGAATAATTGAGTTAACGATCTTCAACTTCAAATGGTTTTTGATGAATCATTTAATTTAATTGAAATTTTAAATTAAAAAAATTATTTATTTATTTATATGAATTAAATACATTTAATTATATTATTATAAATAACATATGTAAATAAATTTAATTTTTAGTATTATTATATAATATCATTATTTTAATAATAATTCTAATTTATACTAAGAATTTTATTAAAATTTAAAATAAGTTTAATTTAATAAACAATACTAATTAATTTAAATTATTGTCAATTAAAATAAAATTAACAAAATTATATATAAGAGATAGAAGATGAAAAAAATGAAATTGTTAAAATTGCCATAATATTTTAAAATTATTATAATAAAACTAATTTTAATTATGAATTAGTATATATTTTATTATTTATGTTTCATAAAAATTTCAATAATATTAATATTAGGACAATAAGTATTAGAATGGCACATTTAAATATTAAATAATATAAAATTTTAATTTAAAAATAATAAATGTTAAAATAATAAATTCTTAATTTTATATTAATTTGATATATTCAAATTTAATTAATTAATAAGAGTTATTGAGATAAGGTTTTTTTTTTTGTAATAGATAATTTTTTTTTAAAGTTCAATTATTTATAATTTTATTTAAATTTTAAAATGAATTATAATTTTATTAAATAAATTAATTAAAAAATTTCAAATTCTAAAATCCATAATTTGTGCTATATTATATATAGAGGGTAAATGATGCGGGAATAATGAAAATATCAAAAATTATTTATAAATTCATTTAAGAATTCATTTAATAATTATAAAATTATCTTTTACTTTAATTAACTAAAAAATAATATAATATATTTTTATTAACTAAATTTCTTTACTTTTATTTATTAAATTGAATTTTAATTTTTTCTTTTAAATATATAAATTAAAAAAATTATTTTTAATGACATTTTTTTTATTAAAAAATATAATTTAACTAAATTTATTATTAATACATACTAAATTATTTTTAATAAAATTTAATGAAAATTATTCTATCAATAATATTAAATAAATAAAAATTTATGTAAAAATTTACTTTTATAAATTAATTTAATTATTAATATTAAATATAATTCTAATCATACCAAAAAATCTATTATAATTTATAATTTAAATAATTTTATAATCTAAATCTAATAAGTAATACTAATTAATTTAAATTAATTTATCTATTATAATAAAATTAACAAAATTATATATTACTTATAATAATTTAAAATTATTACAATAAAACTAATTTAGTTAAAAATTAATATAAATTTATTATTTAGAATTAAAAAATTAAAAAATATTATTTATATTCTTAAATTTTAATTTTATTATATTTTTATATAAAATTATACAAAAATAAATTAGATAAAAAATTCTATTATTTATAAAAAGTCTATTAACCTAAACTTTTAATTTTAAATTAAAAAATTTTAACTCTTAAATTTATTGTAACTGTAATAATTTTTTAAAATTAATTTTAATTATATTTAAATTAATTAACATATTTATGCTATATGTCATTATTTATATAATATATCACGTCACTTAATTTAAATTTATTAAAATTAAATTAAAAAATTCCTATAGTTTTAATAAATTTAAAAATTAATATTTTTTATTTAAAATTAAAAATTTAGATTGAAAATATAAAAATTTATAAAATTAAAATTTTGATAAAATAAATAATGAGCATTTAAATAAATATAAAAATATGTAAGCACTTAGATGAATAGGTAGTAAATGTAAATAAATAAATAAAAGGGGCAAAAAGGAAGGTGGAAAGTCTAATGGTTAGAGGAGGAAGCCGGCGTAAGAAGAGAGCTGGGCTTTCAAGAACAAAAACGAGGAGGAGCCGCAGGCAAATCCTCTACACCGCTCAAAAAAATCTAACGTAAAAGAGCCGATGCTACCAGCCAAATCAAGGAAGGCTTTACTTGCCTCACAACTTCTCTTCGAAAACACCACTATCTTTTCTGTATCTTCTTCTTCTTCTGCTTCTGCTGCTGCTGCTGCGGCTCCTCTCTTCAGTCGTGTGAATCTGAATAACCAACAATTCTTCTACTTTTTTCATTATTCCTATTCGACTGCCCATGCTATTCCAATTCAACATCTCAGCTTCAATTACAAGGACGTTGTCCAATCCTTTAAGGAATGGTTTCAGCGCAAAAACCCTGATTACTTGGATCGAGTTTTCGAGATTTTAAGCTCCCAAGATGAGGTGGATGAGATTGCCCTCTCAAAGTTGGGCCTTCGCCTCACTGAATCATTGGTACTTGATGTGCTTTATCACGGGAATGCCAACAATGATGTCCTCTCTTGCCTTAAGTTCTTCGACTGGGCTGGTCGTCAACGTGGGTTCTATCACACTCGTGCTACCTTCCACGCCATTTTCAAGATCCTCTCTAAGGGCAAGCTTATGCCTCTTATGCTTGATTTCCTTGATAATTATAAGGGTTCTAGGTTTGTTCATAATAAGTGCGGTTATGGTTTTTACGGTACTTTGGTCATTGGGTACTCTGTTGCTGGCAGGCCGCAAGTTGCACTCCAACTATTCAGTAAAATGCGATTTCAGGGTCTTGACTTGGATGACTTTGCTTACCATGTACTTCTCAATTCTTTGGTCGAAGAGAGTTATTTTGATGCAGCTGACTGTATTGCCAAGCAGATTTCACTGAGGGGCCTCGAGAACCATATAACGCATTGTATAGTAGTTAAGAGTTTGTGTAAGCAGAAACTGTTGGATGAGGCCGAGTCATATTTGCGTCGAGTGATCTTACACTGCGATGGGTGTAGCCATGGGGATGCAGTGGGGGTTATTGTGGATGCACATTGTCAAAATGGTCAATTTGACAAGGCTGGGCAGTTGGTTGAGGAGATTAGGGAGTTGGAGTTGGTGCCCATGGAGCCTGCATATAGCTTGTGGCTTAAGAATCTTGTTCAAGCTGGTAAGATTGATGCGGCTTTGGAGTTCTTGCAGCGGAAGAAGGCATTAGAATGTTATATTCCTGGGGCTTTCCGGTACAATGCTTTGCTGTGGAGGGTCTTAAAAGAGAACCGTCTTGCGGAAGCGTGTGATTTGTTGATGGAGATGATGGAGAGTGGGGTTTCTGCTGATGAGGTCACGTTTAATGCTGCATTATGTTTTTTTTGCAAAGCTGGAATGGTAGGTGTTGCACTTGAATTGTACAACTGCAAATCAGAGTTTGGGCTCTCACCTAGTAGCATGGCTCGTAATTATCTCATAAACTCTCTATGTGAAGAGGGGAACGTTGATGAGGCTTACAGTGTGTTGAAGAATTGTACTGAGCCAGGTTATTTCCCTGGTAGCAGAACATTGTCCATACTTGCAGATGGATTGTGTAGAGAAGGGAAGCTTAACATGATGAAAGAGCTGGTTTCTTTTTCTCTGGAGCGGAATTTCAAGCCAAGTGATTCCCTGTACAATAAGTTTATATCAGCTCTATGTAGGGCTGGGAAGGTAGAAGATGGTTACTTGATGCAAGGAGAATTTAATAGATCGAATAGAGTTGCTACAAAGACTATTTACTCAAACCTGATTCATGGTTTTAACAAATTAAACAAGGGGGATATTGCTGCTAGGCTTCTAATTGAAATGCAGGATAAGGGTCATATGGGTACTCGGACTTTGTTTAGAGCTGTAATTCGCAGTTTCTGTAATATGCAAAACCCAGAAACTCAATTCTTCAAATTGTTGGATGTGCAACTCTCTTCTCACGAACCTAACCGTCAGATTTTTAACTTCTTCATTGATGGAGCTGGACATGCAAAGAAGCCTGAACTAGCCAGAGAAGTATTTGATATTATGCAGAGAAGTGGGATTGAGCCTAATCTGAGTTCTGACATTCTTATGTTGCAAAGTTATATAAAGAGTGAGAGAATATATGATGCTCTAAATTTCTTTGATGATTTGCGTCACAGAAGAAAGGTTGGCAGAAAGCTTTACAACACCATGGTTGGTGGTCTTTGTAAAGTCAACAGAGTGGATCATGCATTGGAATTTCTGAGGGAAATGCGGAGCAATGGAGTGGTTCCTAGCGTTGAATGCTATGAGGAGCTTATAAAGCTGCTGTGCTCAAATAAACAATATGAAATGGCCGTAAATGTTATTATTGACTTGGAGAAAGCTGGGCGCCATGTTACGTCCTTCATAGGTAACATTCTTTTGTTGCATTCCTTGGGAAGTGAAGAGCTTTATGATGCTTGGGTTCAAGTGAGTAAGATGCAGAATGAGATTTCTCCCAATATTTATGCCCTTGGCCAACTCATTGGTCTGTTTTCTGGTCGGGTTCGACTGACCCAACAAATTGACAACTTGGAAGAAGTAATTGAGCAGTGCTTCCCACTTGACCTTTACACATACAATATATTGTTGAGGAGGCTAAGCATGAGTAAGATGGATGATGCTCTTGAGTTGTTTGATAGGCTATGTCAGAAAGGTTATGCACCTAATCGGTGGACGTATGATATCCTAGTACATGGCCTTTTGAAGCATGGAAGGACAGATGAGGCTCAAAGATGGCTAGATGAGATGTTTAGGAAAGGGTTTGATCTAATTCATGGTTCCAACCAATTCCTGTAATGGTAACAGATAAAGCATGTTAAATCATTCAAGAGTTCTACAAAATTTTGCAAGGACAGAAAAAAATATGTAATTTAGTATTATCGCTGTTCACAATTGCATGGAATAAAAATCAAATTTGATGTAGGATATTCATATTTTAGAGCAATTATAAGATCAATCAAAAATATAAGAGCTACTTAAATTATTTATCAGTTATTCTGGTAATTTCTGCTCATCCTGAGGTGCAGGATTCTTGTTCTTAGCCTTACCATATCCGAGGAAGACAGAGCCCAATGGGATTTTATTGATGAAAAGATTAGTCCTTTTTTGTCTGTATGTACATTGGTTTAGATGTTATAATCAGTAGTTTCCATATGGTGGTTGTTATAATGATTACTTCTTCTATGTTCATATTCGTAACTACAGTGAAACAATGTTGTTTCATGTTGTTTTTATTTTATTTATTTGTGTGCTTCTTTGTTCTTCTCTTTTGGGTGAACAAACTATTTTTTCAAGTTGCAGTAGTTATTTGTTTTCTATTAGAACTGGTGTCATAGAAGATTAAGACTATGGTCAATTGCTCACTAGCTGAAAGCGTACTCTTCCAGTGAAAGTGCATTCAGTATCAAGAATCCCAAGTGCCATCAGATTGAATTACTCATTTTTGTTATTTGTATCATGTGACCAATCAAATGTTGTCAAATTGGTAACATGTTACATTCTTGGTTTTTCAAGCTTTTATGCCTGTACTGTCTGTTGCAGCCTGTCTGCTTCTAGGTCTAGCCCCAAATATGAAGAATATGACAATAGTGCTTTTGGCAATTTTACTGCAATATGTTTGTCAAAATTCGAGCTGGAAGTGCTTGACAATATATCGGCAGTGGCACTGCATCAAGTTTGTTTCAATTGCAATGATTAGAATGTTGCACTCTTGATTCCAGTTTCTGGTTTTGCCGACACACTGTTACACTCATTGCTATTTTTCGTAGTCCTGCAACACTTTTGGTAGTACAAAGAATGCTTTGTGCTTAGCTGTAGCTCACACCAACTCATGTTTTAGTCGGTTATGTTGCTTTTATAGATCTTTCAATTTTCACCATTGGGCTTGGCTTGTTTGCTAGTTTAGTCTGATGTCATATTTAAATTCTTGTTTGGTCACGATATTTTTGTGCCTCTTAATTGTCATTCTCTTCGTGTTTACTAGTATGCATTATTATGCACTCTAGTTGAATGTTGTAGCTACTAGCATCCTCTTTTCTCCATATCTTGTTTCTGCACCTGCTGTGCTAGTTGATGGTTTGTATGCTGGAGGTAATATAACCAAATGGATGCCTTTTTAAGCCTTCGACAGATGCTAAATTTTGTATTTTGATGATACAGACTTGACATATCAGAAAATGTAACTGGATGTTCTGAGATGTTTTTCATGTCCGGTTGTCAGGTAGGTTTTTTTATTTATGCGGAAGAACAATGCTTCTACATTCTTCTTACAAAGGATTGGTGAACTAAACTGAAGGTTTAAATTCACCCTTAATTTCTTGTTTGATTTGCCCTTATTGAGATTGATATGCAGGCTTCAGCTAGAGTTAAAGAAATATTTATCTTTTTGAGGAAAGAAATACTGCTACTTAAGGTGGTAAGTTTTGATACTTGATCTCCGTTTCTCCTCAAGTTTTATGCCGCCTTCTGCTTTTTCCTCATCTTCATATACTTGCCTAGTGGGTTTTCTTCTGATAAATGCAGATTGGAAGGAACTGATTCCCCACTCTCTCTACGGCAGCCGGTGCATGTGTGCCCTGTCCAACAGCGCCTTCGTTGATTTTGCCTTATTTGAAAGAAGAGGTAGCATGTATTCCTCTATCCGTAGAGTACACTGAATGTACAGAAATGGCTATAAACAGTTGCTTTTTTTTTTTCTTTCTTTTTTTTTCTCTAAAAATGATGATTTACCTATGATCACTGCCATTAGCATTTTCATCATTTACTTGGGTATAAAGGATTGGGGGAAAAAAAGGATGGGAAAGAGCATTGCGTGAAAACGTCATTTGAATTTGATCCATGCACCGAAGATTGGATTATTATTAGTGCATCCAGCAGAATATTACTATGATTAATTGTTGCAGAGACGTTTGCTATGCACAAATGTCAAGTTGATCCAGACTCAATTCATCAGCTACCCTTCAGTCTAAGCTTTATAAGCTGATCTTTCAAACGGATCACCCTACTAATTAATTGTGCATGTCTTGCTTTACTAACTTCACCTGGTTAAGTAGGGTTGTGAAAAAAAAAAAAGGTAGGGTTGTGTCAACACTTGTCAGCTCCTGTCATTCATCTGCTCAAACATTTTAGTCGTAATTATCTTAATCTGTTTCTCCTCTTGTTCTCTCTTAAATTATAGCATGAGCAGTGAATTCTTACCTTCTAACTGCTGCAATATTATTTGCCTTTACTATCACCTTCACAGAAGTACCAAGTATATGTTAACACTTACAAACTAATAATTTGTAGGTAGATATGATTCATGACAAATATAATGATGTTAGCTAGGTGAGGAAATTGAAATTTATTTTTTTTTTTAAAAAAAATTTGCATCATTCCTATACTTGCACGACTTGTTAACAAATGCAGGAAAATTATCATCACAAGCTTCTGCAAAGCAATACGCAGCCTAAGTTAAAGAATAAGCAATCTGTTGAGGATACCATTTTGGACTGCAATCTCTTGGTAAAATCAGGAGGCATAAAGAGAGTCGTTTTCAACCTCGTTTTAGTAACGACGAGAAGGGTGTTTTTTATTATTATTATAATTATTTGAGATTTAATATTATTGTGAAAAATTTTAGAAACATTATTAAAAGTTTTAAATACAATAGACAGATGTGGACGAACGTGATTCTAATGCTTTGTAAGCAGCTCGAAAATATCCCTGATTCTAATCTGGCACTTGCAATCCAAGGTGCAAGTCGTCCTCTTCAGCAATGTTACATAAGAGTGTAGCTTTCATAATGAGATACTGCTTTATCTCTTCTTTTGTTTTTTTAATCTGCACTTCTTTAATATGAATTATAGGAATATCAGAGCCTCCATAAATGAAAAAAGGGAAAGAGAATCATGGGTAACAATCCAACAATATTAAAAGAGCAAAACTACAATGAGGATTACATGCCACCTTACAGTTCCACTCAAGGCCAAAACTCATTTGAATATGCATAAACAACTCCAATGCGATGTTCACATAAAACACTGGACATTAATCAATTCAAAATTATAACTAAACGTCTAACCATGCTGAATCTTTCCTTCCACCGCAGTCATGTTAAGGAAGAAAACACAGAAAGAAAAACCAACAGATTAAAAAAATGAGGGCGTGGCAATAATTTCCAAGAAAAGCAACAGTATATATACCAAAAAGGAAACATATACAAACACTTTAATTTGCCAAATCTCTCGTTATTGACATCTTCCAGTCAAAGACAAAACCAAACGACCCTATGAGAATTTTCCATGCTTTCCAACAATAATAGCAAGGAAAATAATTGGTGACGACACGTCTCTCAAATTCTACAGAGATGGAATGATCCCAGTAAAAGATAGTGGTAAAGAATGAAGATATAGAACAAGTATGATACATTTGGCAAGATAACACAAACAAAACATGTGATCATCCCTCCTGACAACAGGCCCCATTTTTACTTCATCTCTTGCATGTCATCCTCAGATTTCCAGACAACATCATCGAGGCAGGTTGAAAGATTTTTATAGAACTGCATAGAAAACATCAAATATACAAAAACATGATCAACTTGAACAACAGTTTCTGCAACCAAAAGCATTACCTGATAAGCATGATTAAAAACATTGGACTTGTAAATCAGTGTGTCAGAAGGTCAAGCTTTCAGATAATTGCTTAATTCCAATCAGCTGACTTCAGTTCTACATGCTTGACCAGACAAAAACCCATTGGAAAACATGCCACTAGGACATGCATGACACCAGGGAACAGGATCCAAATCCAGACCCTTTTCTTTTTCAAGTGTAACTGAGAGGATCAGTTCATTGACCATGGAAGAAATAGGTGTGGGTCCCATCGTTTGGCCATTTGGTGGACATTGACTAAGTAAAATTTCAAAGCTTGAAAGACCAAAGAATCCTCTCCAGAGAAATTAAGAACAGATGGCTACTTATGTTTCGTGTTTTGTTGATGTGCATTAGCTCTTCAAAGGAGTGATTTTGTAAGCAGCATTTAATTCTTGGATATAGATTTAAACTTGCCTATCCAGAAGGCACATAAATGGTAAATACAGTTTCCCTCATCATGTAAATAAATATTTCAGTGTCTTTGGTATTTTCTTGCACACATATCAACCCTATTTAGACAATACAAACTTTTTCAACAATAAGAGAAATGATACCTTATGGAATTCCAAGGTGTCTCCTTTTGCTTTCCGCACTTCAACCATATGTAGAGAAGGTGCCACTTGGAAAATCTGGTAGACAAGTAAGAAATGAAGAAGTAATACAAAATGACTACTGAGTATACCATAACAAGGAATTTCATTATTGCTGACCTCAGTGGCAACATTAAGGTTTCCCTTTCTACCAGCTTTCATATTTTCAAGTCTCATCTGAGAAAGACGATTAATATACATTACATCAGACACTTGCTCTTTAGCCAAAAAATAAAGAGGTACACTGTTCACATTTTGCCCACCTTGTAGTTTTTCTTGTGAACATCAAAACCAAGTGGCTTTGCAGCTTCTTCAATCTTATGGATTATCTCATTAGCAGGGCGTTTAGATGTGAACCTTGTTTCCCTCTTGAAGCCCTGCAGCCAACCCATTAGTCACAAAATATGATTAGAGAAAAACATGTGCTGGTCACTAAATCACCTTAAAGAGGTTAGAATAGTAATTCTCTGCTATTTTGCCTTCAATTAATTAACATGGGGACATACGAACATATAGCCTCGTAGCAATGAGAGGTCTTGGAATGTTTCAAACATCCCCTTGGCATGTGCGTGTATGCATTCCCATTCGATTTTGGTGACTTGACCTCTCTATGAAATCCTTAGACGAAGTGAAAAATAAGCTCTATAGAACTGTGGTTCAGTTAGGAAAGTTGTATGGGATTGAATATTGGCATCTAAGACTGAGTTACAACCACATCCACAGGATAATTGTGGCAAAATGTGAATGTTAAGATAGATTCTGATTACACGATAGTTGATAAGTCTAGGAAATACATCATCTGATAGAAAGTCAATGTAGCACAAATTGAGGATAAAATGTGAGAGTCTCGATTAAGATGATTTGGTCAGGTACAACATAGATCATCAAATCCCTTAGTACGAAAATGTGACAAATTAGTGGTGGAAGGACTGAAGTGATGCGGAAAAGAAAGTTAAGATATGGAGTCTAATGATATATTATAGACTGTATACCGTTAACCCACGGTCGCGGATCCAACTCTTAGTAGATTCTGTTCGAAAACTCACAGAGCAATAAAAAAAACTCTAACCGTCGTAGATGTAGTCAAATTGGTAAACCACATTAAATCTATTAAATCTACGTGTTGATTTTTTTTTCATACTTATTTTTTAGATCGTGTGATTATTTGATTCTTAACAAAGAATAGCATCATAAGATTTACAATATTGATGCAGAATTGATAAACTTAACTGAACGGTAAAAAAGGATTCAACAGCAGACCCCAACTAGTTTGGGATTAGGCCTATAATGCTAAAATTACAACAGGATCAAGGAAATGCATACACAAATACACATCCTGACTACTGGATTTCACCCGCCTATAAACAGAATAATATTTTAACATCAACCCTTCCTCAAAAGCAGAACGGGATGTTTGCTGCACTACCATTCCCTTTAATAAATGCACCAGTGCTTGCACATGCACATGCACACACATGAAGAGAACTAATCCATTTTGAATATTGTGCAAAAGTATAAAGTAAGAAAGCCTTCTAACATGCTAACCTGTTCTGCATCAAACAAATTCCCGAGATTTAGTCCTTTTGACATAGAAATTAACTCAAATGCATTCATTGCTGTTGGCTGTTCTTCCTTCTTCTCAGTTACATGATGTTCCTGCAACAATGCCAGTGAAGTACACTTCAACAAACACTATCATGCAGAATTGCAAAACAATTGCGACAAGTTCTCCGAATTGCATATAATTGTTCTATAAATTCTTGCACTTACTTCTGAGTCCTTAAAAACAGCTTCAACATCATCCAAGTTGGTGTCTTCTTTCTCCTCAAATACAGGGGGCTTATAATCTTTCTTAAACCATTCATCTTCCAAGATTTCAGGGATAGTGATGCGCTAACATAAAAATAAATTTTAAATCAGAGACATAAACCAAATGGAAAAATAAGACAAATAAATAAAATAAATTTATAAAAGAACAAAACTGTAACTGATAGCAAGTTTGCTGCGTCAGGTGAAGCACTGAAAGCTCAATCGTCTAGAATCAGCTCCACAGCACTTGCTCCCTTACAAATCTCTCTAGAAGATTGTAGCATAATTAAACTAAAGAAGAATATAAAAATTTTCATTTTTTCAAAGTGTTACTAGGCTTATAAATGGGAAAAGCCAGCATCAAATCTGACTAGCACTCCTCCACCCAATAGAAATATGATAAACATGTTGAATTCTACTCTTGCAGAAGCAACAAAAGGATGTGTTCCTCATTTGCCACTAATGGATACAAACTACATTATCCCAAGATACATGTCACCATTTCCATCAATGTTGGCTTCATGCACAAATATGAGCATCATTTCCATTCAATTTCAATAACATCTAAATAGAGCCAATATAGTAGATATTTCTCTTAATTTTGAAAATCAAAGTTATCAGTAACAAGCTATTTAATGTAGCAAAAGAAGTAAAGGAAGTTACTAAAGTACAACTACTTACGGTCATAGGATTTGGATCCAAAATTCTAGTGATCAATTTCATGGCACCAAAGGAAAGCCAGGGGGGGCAAGTGAACTCAGCTGCTGAAATCTGCATATAGGAAAGGGAAAGTGAATACCAAAGGACAGAGAACAATAAAGAATAGTTCCAAGAAAATCTGTAAAATGCTCACTTTTTTATACAGGTTCATAAGATTAGGATCATCAAAAGGCAAGTACCCTGCAAGCAGTACAAATAGTATCACTCCACAAGACCACATGTCTGCAGTTGCCCCATCATAACCTCTATCATTAAGAACCTGAACATCAAAAAAGTACACCATAGAGGCCAAAGATCCAAAGGTGACATAAACGGCAGAAAAATGTTGGCATAAAACTGATATAAACCTCAGGAGCAACATAATTTGGAGTTCCACAAGTAGTATGAAGTAGGCCATCATCCTGGAAAATAAACTTTAGATGAGAATAAATTCATGTAAAGCCGATCATGTAAGAAACTTCAAAAAAACCCACTCATCAGGCCCATTCCAGTAATGAAATTGGTCTGATTTGTAGTAGGATTTGGGTGGATAAGTGATGTCAACAATTAATTGAGCTAAGAAATGAAAATTTTACAATAATTACCCTGACTTGTTGGGACAATGCACTGAGTCCAAAATCAGAAACTTTGAGGTTGCCGTTAGCATCCAACAGCAGGTTTTCTGGCTGCAGTTAAAGCAAGATTATGCACATTTATGGTAAGCACAACAGGTGTATCAGGCATCTGTCATAAAAGAGTAATGAATGTGTCATCTATGTGTTTATAGGTTGATAAAAGTTATAGAGCACCTTCAGGTCTCTGTGGTAGACACCCCTACTGTGGCAGTAATCCACTGCATTAATAAGCTGCTGGAAATACCTCCGAGCTTCATCTTCTCGCATCCGTCCATGGTTTACCTTCATAACAAACACATGGTCACGCAAAGACAAGCTCAAAAAGTAGTTTGGTAATTGTGAGGGAAAACAAACATCCAACCAATTCAAACCTTTGCTCCTATCGACAGACGACAGCATTATTATAAATGAATATATATGACAATTATCCAAAGGGGAAAGTTTTTAATGGTTAATAGACAATGAGCACCTGCCTTCAAGATAAATTGACAGATTTGCAAGTAATTTTAATGGTGTCAAATGGATGAGTTCTTAAATCCATTGGGAATACCAAGCCAAGTAGAAGTGAAATGGAAAAAAGTTTGAACTGGACACCAACTTACAATTTTGTCGAAAAGCTCTCCCCCAGTAACAAACTCCAAGACAATGAAAATCTTTGTCTTGCTTCCCATCACCTGGAAAAGAGTTAAATGTTTGATAAAGCTTACACCAAGTATATGGATTTTACATCTTGCATCTTTACTCAGGTTTCTTCAAGTAATAATTTTGGACAGACCAATCATAATTATATTTAAGCACATAATACTAAAAATACCAAAATAGTAGCTTACATAACAAAGAATCTTAGATTTAACTCAAACTGGAGATGGAAATTGCTAACAACATTAAAATAAAATCTTTTACTAGCAAAAAGATCATGTCATGAACTAAACTCCACAATTTTGCTGCAGGAAATTCAAAGTGTTGTTTAGGATTATCAATTTGGAAGCATGTTCCACTGAATCATCTATCCCATAACTGATATGGGATTCGACACAAACCCCACGCTTAGAAATAAACTGTAGCGTGAAATATTTAAGAGAGGCCCAACATCGGATGGAAGGCTATGATAACATGTTAAATTTGGATCAGCTCAAAAACTAGCTCAAAGTGCTCTTATAAGGGATTCATAATCACTGTCCCAAATGATACAGGATTCAATGCATTCTATCATTGTTGATGATTCTTCCTCAATTCCTAAAGGAGATGCTAAATTTCATTTCCATGGGAAACAGGTGCAAATGATGTCTTAGCAAAATTACCATCAACAGTTCCTAGCAACATGCATGCATGAAAAATAACCAGAAAATCTGACATCGCCTACATATGGCAGATAAAGATGTAAGAGAAAACCAAAAGTACATTTCTGATTTAGAAGTCATAATTAAAAGAATTTACTTAACAAGTTACAACAATAGGGTAAATACAAAAGGAAATGAGAGAGAGAGACCTCATATAAACGAACAACATTTGGATGCTTTATAAGCTTCATTGTTGCTACCTCTCGCTTGATCTGTAAAAGCAAGATCAAACATTTAGAGACATGATGCAACTTACATGCAATTCTTAATACAATAGCTCGAAAAAGTTTTTCAAAAGATTAAAAAAAAATGAAAAAAAGGATCTCCTGGGACCATGGGGATTGATGTAAAAAAAGTAAGCCATAGAAAAAATGAACGAAAGAACAAGGCAATAGCCTTCAGAATAACAGGAAGGAATTGATGAACAAGCGCAGCTTACAATAATACACTCCATAAAGAAACAGGAGTGAAGAAAGTAAAACTGAAGATGGTACCATTTGCAAAAAAAATTTAAAAAAAATAACAACAAACCAGACCTGTTCAGCCATCTTGTGTTTAAGAACCTTCTCTTTGTCAAGAATCTTCAAAGCCACAGGGTCTCCAGTCTCAGAGTTCCTTGCAAACTTCACTTTTGCAAATGTTCCCTCACCGATTGTTCTTCCCACCTCATATTTACCCACTCTACGCTTGATTTTAGGTTGACTCATGCTCAACTTATAGATTGAATTTTCTTAGCCTCACAGTTCTGCAACTTTTATATGATCTTCCTGAAATGCAAATCAAAGAACAAGTTCCAGATAACTGCCACATAAATTTAAAAGAAATGAATAAATTTTCAGCCATTTCCAAGCTCCATCTTTGTGAACATAAATTGAACTCCATTTTTTGGGATCTGATAATGTTTGGTCTCCAGGTCAAACTTTTTTATAATGTTATGAGCTTGAAATTTTAAATGAACTAACTGTTCCCATCAGGCTTCACATGGAACACTACAAGCGTAAGTTCTGAAACAAAAAGCTGACATTTTTTCTTTTCATCACCACTTCTCATAATTTCCAAACAGTGAACTTCATCCCCTTAGGACAGAAACCATCACAAAAATTGCATTCGGAGTAAACAGCAGAACCTATATACAGATCATGTATAAAAAGAAGTGGCATACCCAAATAATCTACAATATTAGGAAGCTGGTATCCTTATTTAACAATGTAATAACCACTCAAATGGAAAGAAGATCCTGCCTAATTGACACTTTGCCACCATAAATAACAGATCAAAGCATCAAATTACATTAAAAATTAGAGAAGAATCAAAGATGAAAATTGAAATGGAAAAGCATAATAGAATATTGGATCATATCAGATTTTAAAAAATTCAGAGAAATGAAAAACAAAAAAGGAAAGAACAACAGAAATAGATATAAATATAAGAAGTGCATTAACCTCAAGTCCAATCACCAATTCGCCCACCGAACTGGAATTTGGAGCAGCTTTATAGCAAAATAAGACAGTAATTCAAAGTTGCTGGCTAGCAACCCCTAAATAAATATTTTATAGTTAACAATAATACAAATTAAGACTGAATTTAATACAGAGCTAAAAAGAATCTCTTTCTCAAAATCCATTACTACTCCCACAAAGAAGAAGATAAAAAAGGGAAATGAGCTACAGAATTTTTCAGAAGAACATGGCAGAAATCAGAATTTTTCTTCAAGGTAAACAAAAACCCAGATCAAATTTTAGAAGAACTAACCAAGAAAAGCTTTCACAAAAACAGAATAACAAAAGCACAGAAGAGAGTTTAAGAGGAAGGAGAAGCAGCAGCGAAGAAAGAAAAGGCAAAGGCAAAAGAATCAGCAAAACAGCCAAAGACGAAGTTCAAAGCAAATTCCACAAGTGAAAATACAAACTTTTGAATGGATAATTATTGAATTCACTAATAGAAAATCTTGAGGATTAAACAACTCGTGTAGAAAAGAAAGAGAGAGAAAGATAGGGAGAGAAGAAGTATACTTTGAGAAGGTGATGGTTGGTGCGATGAGATAAGAAGAGCAGCTGGTGATTGATTTTTTTGGGGCTATGGCTATTGAGTTTGCGAAGAGCCAGACTTAGATTTTGGTAAACACAAGTCATATATATTGTATTTTTATATGTATATATGCAAAAAGCAAATTGTATCACAGCCTCCTGTCTCCTCTTTCTTCCACTGCTACCTGACAAATCTTTTCCTGCTTATCACCGTTTCTACTGCTATGCTTCTCCATTTACTACAAGTCTTCCTCACACCCTTTTTCTCCCATGTGTTTGGTTCCATGGAAAATATTATACCATCTGCCTTTGCCTCTCAAATTTTCCCATTCCAAATGAAAAGACAAGAAGCTGACAACACCATATTTTTCTTATCTAATAGATTATTTAGATTACAGATTTTCTCTGACAATACCCATGTGTAGGATATGGTAAAAACGATAAAAATATCAGAATAATTTTTTAACTAATTCAAAAATAAATATATGGAAAAAAATTGTTTATACTTTGTCCATGGTTGGATTGATAAAAATTAAGTATGAAAAAAAAAATTATTTATACAGAGCATAATAATAATTAGTTCAATTTAAAAATATTATTATATTGACAAAATATTTAAATAAGTAATTTCGGTAAAAGAAAATAAAAATTATGTTTTATTATTTAAAAAAATGTTATTGAGTTTTCCTTAAGCAATTGATTAGTTCTAAGTAAATATAGAAGGAAGGAAGTGAGACGTGAAATATAGTATTTGATTAATATGAAATAGGGCCCGTGTTTCTCGTGGGTGCAAAATGTTGTCCAATTTCTCTCTCTTAACTATTTAATATCTAAAATTTATTAATTTGATTATTTTAAATCATATTAAATACATTTATTATAAAAATAAAATATATTATTTTTAATTTTAAAAATATTTTATATTCAAAATAAGAACTCAATAATTATAATTAAAGAATAAAAAATTTGCATCATTTTATTTCATTTTGGGAGATAATTTATAGTTATAATTAATGGTTGATGACCAATAAATATTAATTATTTAATAAATTAATTCTCTAAAATAATTATTATATTTTTAAATTATTTGTATTTTGAACTTACGACAAAAATAATAATTAAATATGTGTAATGTATTTATAATCAATAGATTTATTTTGCCTATAAACAAATATCAGAATTATTGCAAGTTGATAAATTCATAAATAACTATTCACATGTAAATAAGATGATTTTTTTTTTTATTAATAAAATTTAGCAAGGACAGTTATTAAAATATAATAGAAGCATTTGTCGATTCATAGGAAAATTTTCGAATGGACAGTGGTAAATTAAATATATGCATATAAGTATTGTTATTATTTTTAAAGGAGATTTATAATTTAATCTATGACTATTGCGTTATTATTAACAAGTCAGTCCATATATTTTTAGAAATCTATTAAAACGTCTTTATCTTTTTTTTCCGTCAACAAAATAGTCTTTCCGTCTATTTTTATCGTTAAAAATATAGTAAAAAGACTAAATTACCCCATTATTTTTCTCCTCCTCCTCTTCCTTCTCCTCCTTCCTTTTATTCTTTATCAATTCTTCCTCCTTATTATGCTTCTGCTTCTCCTTCTGCTTCTCCTCCTCCTTCTTCTTCTTCTTCTTCTTCTTTTGCTTCTTTTTCTTCTTTTTCTTCTTTCTCTTCTTCTTCTTCTCCTTCTTCTCCTTCTTCTTCTTCTTTTGCTTCTTTTTCTTCTTTTTCTTCTTTCTCTTCTTCTTCTTCTCCTTCTTCTCCTTCTTCTTCTTCTTCTTCTTGTTCTTCTTTTTTTTCTTCTTTCTCTTATTTATCTTATTCTTCTTCTCCTCCTTCTCCTTCTTCTTCTTCTTCTTTTTCTTCTTTCTCTTCTTCTTCTTTTTCTTCTTTCTCTTCTTCTTCTTCTCCTTCTTTTTCGGAGGAGTCGAAGGAGGAGGAGGAAAAAAAAGATAGGGACTATTTCGTTGACAAAAAGAAACGATAAGGACATTTTAATAGATGTGATAAAAGATAGGGACTATTTTGTTGACAAACAGAAACGATAAGGACGTTTTAATAGATTTCTAAAAATATAGGGAGGGGTAATTTCGTTGACGAAAAGAAACGATGAGAAAGGACTATTTTGTTGATGGAAAGAAATGATAAGGACGTTTTAATAGATATGAGAAAAGATAGAGACTATTTTATTAACGAAAAAAAATGATAAGTACGTTTTAATAGATATGGAAAAAGATAAAAACGTTTTAATAGATTTTTGAAAATGTAAGGACTAACTTGTTAATAATAACAATATCCAATGATTAAATAAATGATTTTATTTGAGGGTAAAATTGGATTTTAAAATTTTTCTCTCTCCTCCTTTATCTAATTTTAACGGAAAAGAGGATGGAAAGACTATTTCGTTGACGGAAAGAAAACATAAGGATGTTCTAATAGGTTTTTAAAAATATAAGAACTGACTTGTTAATAATGACAATACTCAGGAATTAAATTATAAATCTTTCAATTTTTTAATATGATTAGCTCTCATTATGTTTAAAATCGAAAATTTTTTAAATTTTAAAATAATTTTAGTACGAACGTGTTAGAGCACGTTATTTTAAAATAAATAAATTGTCTTTAGCATAGTTGGATAAAAAAATAAAAGAAAATATAAAAATAAGATGACTTGAAAGTTGGTGCGGGATAAATGAATTTCATAAGTTCTTTTATATAAAAAAAATTGAGTAAGGAAAGTAGGAGAGCCACCTACTTAAAAATAAATAAAATGCTTTTAGTAAGAAAGAGTAAAAAAAAAAGAGAAAATATAAAAATAAGATGACTTAAGGTTGGTGGGATAAATTAATTCTACGAATTCCTTTATATTAAAAATAAAAAATAAAAAATTTTTTAAATTTTGAAATAATTTTAGTACGAACGCGTTAGAGCACAGTTATTTTAAAATAAATAAAATGTCTTTAGTATAGTTGGATAAAAAAAATAAAAAAAGAATACAAAAATAAAATGATTTGAAAGTTGGTGTGGGATAAATGAATTTCATAAGTCATTTTATATAAAAAAATTGAGTAAGGAAAGTAGGAGAGCCACCACTTAAAAATAAAGAAAATGCCTTTAGCTAGGATGGATAAAAAATAAGAGAAAATATAAAAATAATATGACTTGAAGGTTGGTCGGGATAAATGAACTCTACGAGTCCCTTTATATCAAAAATGAAAAATGAAAAATTTTTAAATTTTAAAATAATTTTAGTATGAACGTGTTAGAGCGTGTTATTTTAAAATAAATAAAATGTTTTTAACATAGTTGGATAAAAAAATAAAAGAAAATATAAAAATAAGATAACTTGAAAAATGGTGTGGGATAAATGAACTTTATAAGTCCTTTTATATAAATAAAATTGAGTAAGGAAAGTAGGAGAGCCGCCCACTTAAAAATAAATAAAATGCCTTTAATAAGGAAGGATAAAAAATAAGAGAAAATATAAAAATAAGATGACTTGAAGGTTGGTCGTGACAGTGAATTCTACTAGTCCCTTTATATTAAAAATGAGTAAGAAAAATAGGAAAATCATCCTTTAGTATTTTTTAAAATTAATATAATAACACGATGTAAAAAAAATTATGAATCTAAAAATTTATGAGCAGATGGAGACTAATGATATTAATATAAGAGCCATAAAAAATCCAATAAATTTGAATGGGTCTCTTAATGATTCAGTACAAACTAAATAAATTTTAAAAATTCATTTCAAACTAAAATTCTATTGCGATTTTATTTTTCTTATTCTAACTCAATTATAAAATTTAAAATTTATCAAAATAATATTATCAATAAACTATTTAAAAAGCCAATCTTCATACATGTGATCATTTTTCAAAGAAGTAATAGTAAGTAAATTAAAATAAATTTATAATTATAAAATAGACAGAATATCAAAATTTGCTCCCTTTGCATTAAAATTCTGGGTTGGCTACTGACTCAGGTGATCATTTTTCAAAGGAAAAATATTTTTTATTTTTAAAAACAAAATTATTTTTTTATATTTTTAAAATTTCTATATATAAATTTATTAATATAATTTATTTTTTAACTTAAAAATAAATAATAAAAACAAGTTATTTTATTGAAGATTTGTTTTCCGAAAAATAGTGGAAACTTGAAACCACTTATTCTTTGAACACGTGACAGTAAATGTACAATTCCATGTGATTACGAGTTTACAATATTCATTTAAATCTAAATAAATTGTTTGAATTAAATTAATTTAAAAATTAAATTAATAAATTAATTTAAAAATCAAATTAATAAATTAATTTAAAATTTTGATTTAATTTTTATTGATTTTAATTTATTTTGGTAATAAATTTTTTAGAATAATTGAAAAAAATCTAAATATTTATGATAATTCATATTTATATTTAATATTTTAAATTTAAAAAAATTAATTTACTATAATTATAGCTAAAATGTCTAATTAAATTTATATAAGTTAAAAGTAAATTATAATATACTTTTCAAAATTCTATTTAAATAATAAAATAATTTTTAAATACATATTTTTATTACAATAACAATATTTTTTATTAATCTCATTATTCATTTTTTATAATATTATTAGAGATATTAATAAAAATTTCAAATATTAAAAAAAAATTCACAATTTAAAATATGTAATATTTTGTTTCATTTAGAATATTATTAATAGAAAATAAAAATTTTTAAATATAAAAATATATAATTTATAATATTGAATATAAATATTCATTAAAATACTTTAATATATATTATCGATATATAATGCTTTATATAATAGAAATTTATTTGTAATAAATATTTATTTAATATACTATAATTAATATTATATAAAATAAATAAAAAATATATTTAATTTTAATATAAATTTTAAATTAAAAAATTATATATTTTATTAATAATATAAATTTTTAAAAATTATATCATAATTTACTATTAATTTATATAAATTTAATTTAATTCAATTGAGAAATTAAAAAGTTTAACTTTATTGTAGAAAATTTAAAGTGTTGAATATAAATATAAATATAAATTACTGTATATTTAATTTTTTTATTTAATATTTTTTTAATAAATAAATTGAATATACGCATATTAATATTGTTATTTTTTTAAATAGAATTAGCTCTCACTTTATTTAAAATCTAAAATTTTTAAAATTTTAAAATAATTTTAGTATTAATGAGTTAAAGCACAATAATTATTTATTTATTATTATTATTGTTATTTATTTTTCATATTTAAATTTTAATATCACACATTTTTAATGATAAAATTATATTGTCACCAATTTTTATTATTTATTTTCTAAATTAAAGATAAGGTAGATCGTAGGTCCTAATCGTTTTCAACTTTCTTTTCCTCCGATTCTCTTATACATCACAAATTAAAAATTACTTTTTGTTTCCTTTGTTTGAACTGGCGATAAATAAAAATAAAAATAAAAATAAAAATAAAATATATGTTTTAATTGTGATGTATTTGTTTATGTAAATAATTGAAATCATAAATTTTTCATTTTATTTAAAATAAATTATGTTTTAATTTTTAAATTTTATATAATTAATAAATTCATCTTTTTATTTTTAAATTTAAATATTTAAACACTTATATTTTATTCTATTTAAGTTAAAAAAAAATTCATTCTAAAATTTATTTTAAAAAAATAAAAAATAATTAGTGACAAATATTAGACATAATTTATTAGATATGATCATTTTTCTATTTAAAATAATATTTTTTTATTAATATAATGAGTAATTTTGCATTAAAAAAATTATTTTTAGATACATAATATGTGAATTTTTCAATAAATTATAATTCTAAACTAATTAATGAGTAATTTGATTTTTTTTTCTTCTATTAAAGCATGAAAAACAAGAGAAATTTTAAATTTGAGTTTGTTTTTTTCATATATTTAATTTGAAGTTTATTGAAAATGGAAGAGCTCTCAATATCATTAATAATCGCAAACCTATATAACAAATAAGTGAATTATTCAAAGAACATGAACGCCAATAATCACAAATGCACAAATGTCAAAAGGTAAACTTATTACTTCTTACTACGTATTTGATTTAATTTAATGATTAAAAATATATCACTTATTTATTTATATCTCTAATTTTTTATTAAGAAAAATGAATTATTATCCAGTGTATCTAATAAATTAAATTATATGTTAATAATTTTAAAATCTAAAGCGTATATATGTTCCTTGTGATATATTTAATTTATTTTAAAAAAATTTATTGAATTGAATTGAAAAAAAATATATTTAAGAACTTGTATAAGTAAGGACTAATTTTGCAAAAATTGATGAGAAAGATGGAAGTGATGGGGCTGGAATCTCTCTCCCCTACCCCACTAAAATTAAATTAATTTAAAAAGTAATTTTATTGTCTTTTCAAAACGTTGATTGATTTAAAACTTTGATGCACTGTGCTCAATAATCATCTATTAATTAATAATAACTTATATTGGATGCCTTTTCAGTTTTTGACAATTTCTTCTTATCCCAAGTTTTTCACTTTACAGCTAATTAAATAGTTTAAAACGTTAAAAGAAATTTTGACTTTGAATATTTTCATTTACTTATTATAAAATATTTATTCATTAACATGTAAATATAAATCTTATTTAATCGGAATAATTTAATTAAAAATTATTTTTATTTGATTGATATTTTTTTAATAAAAAGTAAATTAATTTATTTATCAAATTTAATTAAGTTAAATTCAGAGTAACTTCTAAAAAGTAACATATTTAAATTAAATAAAGCCATAAATATATGATTGATAGACACAGAAACAAAATGAAAATAGAAGGTTGTTAAAGAGAGAAGGTAGCAACTAGGAAGCAGCAACAGCATGTGGGCAGTTTGTTGGAGGCTTTGGCCATTAAAACAAAGCATACAATATTCCCCACCCTTAAAGACCAAATCATTGTTCTACTCCATCAATTTTTCACATAACATCCCTTTTATAATTGGTGTCTTCTTTAATTTCTTTCCATTTCTCTCTTACTTTTCATATTCTTCATTATTTTATTTTTATTTTAATGTTTTTATCAAGAAACTATACTTCCAATTTTAATTTAGCAGTAAATAAATTTAATTGAATTCAAACTATGTCAAAATTTTAACAATTTAATTTTTCATTGTTTTTACATTTTTTTTTTTCATAAGATATAGTTCATTGCTAAAAGCCATCAAGTGGCAAGGAGAAAACAAAGTTCATCTAATACAAGGGATTTACTCTGAACGAACTATCTCTGATGAACTTTTTACAAAGGAGATGTGAAACCTGATTGTGAGTCCGACGTACCCAAGAAAAAGAGATAGACTGAAAGGATTTAGCGATATCTAACGAGTCAGAGATAATATCTTGAATATTAAGGGGAGCTGGGTTACCCCTACAGGCTTGAACTGTGATAAGAGAATCTCCTTCTATAATAGAGTGAGAGAATCCTCTACTTTTGACAAAAAGAAGTGCTTCTCGACAAGCAATACTCTCTAATTGTAAGGGGTCTGAGATAGAGACCCACGAACGACAGCACCAGTCAATAACACTTCCAAAAGGATCACGAACAATAATTGCAGTGGCTCCTGAATTCGAATTCTTGTCCCAAGCTGCATCGAAGTTAAGCTTTACGAAACCGAGAGGAGGGGGTTGCCAAGAGAGTTGAGATTGATGAATTAACAGCTGTTGATCCATTTCTGATTGATGCGAGGGGAGAGGATGGTTGGAGGTGGCTTCTCTAAAATCATCTCGACTTCTAATTGCTAAGCTAACAGACTCTTCAGCCGGTTTAGACATATTATTGAATGTGAAAGCATTCCTATCTTTCCATATTTGCCAAAGAAGGAAGGCAAAAAGTTGTATTAGACTATCTGAGTCGGATTCCTGAGAAAGAGCATTACAAACTTCTGTCCATTTGTCCATCATTGTTGAGCTCAAAAGATAAGAAGAACGAAGTTGCAATGGAGAATTAAACCAAACTGAGATAGCATGAGGGCATGAGAAAAAAATGTGATCAATGGATTCCTTTCCTCCGCAATGAGAACAGGCCGGGTCTATATGTTGGATCCGATGATGAAGGAGGTCTTTACAAGGTAGCCGCTCCAAGCAAAAAAGCCATAGGAAAATCCGAAGTTTACTTGGAACATTAGTCTTCCAAAGAGACTTCCAGAAGTAAGAATTGTGAGCTGAGGAACTTGGACTCGAATTACCATTAGGTTCTATAGCTGCCCGTCTACTCAAATCTTTAGCTTTCTAATAACCAGACCTGACTGAATAAATGTCGCTTTTCTCAAAGTGCCATATCAACCTATCTTCCTGAGCAAAAATACTGAGAGGAATGACTCTAATTTTCTCAACATCTGCTGGCTCAAAGTTTTGAGACAAGATAGTAGCATCCCATTAATCAAAGAAAAATAAAATAATATATATATTTTAACAACAATAAATTAAATAGTTAGAACCTAAAATAATCGAAGAGGAAACGGAATAAAAAAATATTAATGTGTATTTCAAAATAAAAGTATCAAATAATTGCACTCTCAAGCTTAGTCTGATGGTAAGTGCATCCGGTTAAACCTGATAAATTTCAGGTTCGAATTCCCCATCCCCATTTCAAAAAAAAAAAAAACACCAAACAATTAATGTTTTTTTTTTTTAAATAGGGTCACATGGGTACGTTTGTTTGTGTTTTTTTTTTTTAGAAAACAAAAAAAGAGAAAATGAAAGTTAAAAGATGTGCTTCTGAAATTGCCACGTCGCAAGGATAAAAAAATATTGAAATTTGAACAGACAATTAATAATGACAAGACAAGTTGTGTTGTTGGATACAACCTCAAGTCTTGTAATGTGTCATCTTTTCAACTCAAATCTAATTTGATTAGCATCAACTCTCATATTTAAATTAAATAATCACAATTCCATGTGTTTTTCTTTTTAATTTTATATATTTCTTGTGAATCATGTTGATTCAATGCCCAATGTGTCTCCTACTCTAATCTCACTGCATTCATACGCCAAACACATTCAGTTAATGAGGGAACTATATAAATAGCTTCAACGATTAAATAATCTGAATTAATTAAATAATAAATTAATTTAAATTTTTTTTATAATAATGTTAAAGTGAGATATTATAATTATTGTGGAAACAAGAGTGAGACGTCACAATTAAACCTATATATATAAACTTTCCAATTTCTAACCCCTGTCAGCCCTAAGATAACAATCTAACTCGATCATCACACTGCCCCAGGTGGGCCGATTGCTTAGCTTTCACCCTTTAATTATTTTTATTTTATTTTATTTTATTTTCTTGCAAGGAAAACCAAAATAAAAAAAAATCATTTTTTTCAACAATAGGCAAGAGAAGTGAGTGAATTCAAAGAACATAGTATCAAATGATTTATCATCATATAAAATCGATAAATAATTGAACATAACAAGATCTTCTATTATTATACCACTCCAGTGAAAATTATATTATATAACATTTTTAACGAATGTTGAAATAATACATGATAATATTAATTATTTTAATAGTGATTAGTTAAAAATTAAAATAAGTATTTTTTTGCTTTATTGATAATATTAACTTTTTAATGGTTAATTATTTTAATTATTAATAATTATTTCGATAGTGGTTAAATAATAAAATATAAAAAATATTAAATTTAATTATAATTAATTTATTTAATTTCCAAAAAGTAGTAATGCAAATATAATTTTTTTACAATCTCTTTTACTACTCAAATTTATGATCATCATAATTTTGTAGGTACATTTTTCAATTGTTGTCAAATTATTTGGGAGAGTTTCATATGAAGAAGTAAGAGAGATCAAAATAAAATTAATGGAAATATAATATTAATTCTAATATTTTTAAAATAGGCATAATTTTTTATAAATAAAAAAATATTAAAGATAAAACATTCTCAATTCATTATTTTGACGGGTTGAGACATTTCATATTTTGAGAATTCCTCAAAAACCATACCTAAGTAAAATCTCCTCCAAGCAAAAAATGGTGGCTATGAAATTTTATAAAACCCCAAACCTCCATTGAAACAAATCACTAAATGCAGAGAGATTTGAATAATTTACCCTTTGAATTTATTATGAATATTTGATTTAAATTTTATTTGTTTTATGAAAAATAATTTATATATAAAAATATTTTCTTAAAAAATCATTTGAAAAGGTAATTTATATTTTATTATTTAATTACAATGTTAAAAACAAACGATGTTAACAAGATTCATATATAAAACGTTTAATGTTGTTAATAAATCAATTTTTTTTTTAAAAATGACTTTTGTGCATCTTAAAAAGAAAATTATTATTTTTTAAAAAATTTTTAATTAAGATATATTTTTCATTAAATAATTTTGAATGTCAAAATACTAGAAAAATGTGAAAAAAAAAAAAAACAGTTTTCATAAAATAAAGGAGTCTTAGGCTTTGTTTTTTCCATATAAAAAATTTGTATGTGAAAAATTGCTTTTCAAAAAATATATTTTTTGAAAAAAACACTTATATTGTACTTGTAATTGAAACTTTAGAAAATAAAAGGTAAAATTAATAAAATTTTTATATAAAAAGAGCATTAATATTAATACAAGTTTCAAAATTTAGAAAATAACATTCTCTTTTAAAATTATTTTTTAAAATAGTTCAATTTTATCATTAATTGAATCAATCAAAATTTTACATAATTATTTGTTTATGATTATTTAATTAAAACAATTGAGATTCGGTGCTTACCAACCAAACGACAAACTTGTCAAACCAGTAAACGGTGTAAAAGAATATGACGATCTATTTTAGCCAAATCAAGTGAACGAGCCCCAATGCGGCTGTCCTCCACCGTCACCTGAAACGTTTGTGAAAAAAAAAAAATCTGCTTTATGGTATTGATTGTCTGATTCACATGATGGAGTAGACCAGAAATCAAATAGCTCCCAAAACATTTCGAAAATTGCTATTCCATATTCAGAAATTTAATAGAAAGTTTAAACTGCGTGAAATCAAATTAACCTGGCAACTAAGAGTAGTTGTCGTCCTATTCACGCAACTCGATGAACTAAATGAAACCAAGATTTAACCCAGCATCTCCACCTGGGTTTCAACCCAGCAGTTTCATAATATATACATGTATCATGGATTCTAAAAACGCCAGACTTACACTTCTTTTGCTAGCCTCTGATGCACAGCAGAATGGGAGACAAATCAATATAGATCAAACAAACCAACAAAATGGTATATTCAATGCGTGCATGCTGTCTGATTGTTCCATATATGACTAGGATTTTTCTCAGCATCAAAATTACGAGTATACTTTCGATTTCACATTCTCTACCCACATTTTCTTCAAGATGCATCAGCTATAAAACACGCTCCTTTATCTAAATGACTACTTATAGAAGTATCTTCTAAGATAATGTGGTCTCACACGAGCAAAAGTTCAGTTGTTAGTGCCACCAAAATATTAAGAAAAGGCGAGGACCTTCCCCAGATGGAAATCATACTACCTACTGACACATTCTCAGTATACACGGTTGCTGATAGTTTGATGAAGTGACCTAAGTTGTGTGTTCCATTTCTCGATGGCAGTATACTTCTTCATTCCCTTTGACCTGCACGACATTTTACAAAAATGACAATAATGATGGCTGCAGCACATGAACTGATGAACATCACATTAACTCCCAACTAATCAGAGAACTGGAACAGACAAGTAAATTAGGCATGTACCTGTCTCCACGCTCTAATAGCCTGTTCACTTGATCAATATGTCCATCAATACGATTATCCAATATTAGTGAAACCAACAGCTGCTCAACATCTTTTTCTGGTACATTGAGTTCCTTAAAGCAAGTTCACAAAATATCACTCCACTTTATAAGATCCTTGTAATAAAAGTGAAGAAGATAATGGTTTTAAAAGAAATGCAAAGTGCAATTTTGAAGCATGTGGCTTTTCTCATGACAAAACGGAACTCTGCTTAATGTTATGAGCAGGTTCAGCACATTTTGTATATGATGCTGACATGGCAGATTTTTAGTTTAAAAGAAAGTACACGTGAAAAGGGCGTACTAAGACCACTGAAAAAAAAAATACAAATTTAAAAAAACAAGTGGTTAAAACAACTGCTTCTCAGAATAATTTCTTTTAGAGGTTTTTTTGGGCCTTCTCAAATTCCACTAATTGAATCGATTCTCAAATGGCGTAATATAGGAGATGGGATAAAGCTTAGCTTGGCCATGAGCAACATACACAATTTATTGGAGCAGTCTACATCATCAAAGAAAGACATCGCAAGGAATTGAATTTAATCAAACAGGTCCATTTACTTCTTCTAATAGATGATTTGATCCCAGTTAAAGAAAATCAAAGATTCCACTTCTTGAATGAATTTTAACAAATAATAAAGCACCAATGTCATGCGATAACCTATCTACAAAGAGAAAATTTCTCAGGGATAATCTGCCTATGTGACACTATAGGTCACACTCATCAGGAAAGTCAGAAGAACTAGACAATTGTTCTTAATGCTGCTGTTATTGTGATCTCCAGGTGTTTGATGACGAAACTCAGCTTTGTGATTACAAGGTTTTGATGGAGAAAAAAGGGGGGGAAGGGGGAATGGGGGATGGAGGAGGCAGAAGTGAGAGACAAGAGGAGGGTGGGCGAGGGAGGTGCACAGCTCTGAATTGTTTTACCTTTTCTTTTTGGCACATGGGACCCACTTCTTTACAAAACAAATTCATGAATAATAAAAACGAGTAATTCTTACCTAGACTGGGCCTGTGGTGGATCCAAGATATAAATAAATGGGTTCCATTGGATTTTTATGTAGGATCCATAATATTATTGTGTCTTGGCTCTAGATGAACCAGGTCTAGGCAAGTTTTTCCATAAAAATGCCATTTAGCAAAAATCCAACTATATTTATGATTTGTCCCAATTTTGCTAACGGTGGCAATTACAGAGCACCCATTGTCACAAAAAGAAACATAGGTCCAAATCTGAAAAGTGTGCAGCAGCAGGGTAGTAAATTGTGCTTCAGTCTTTAAAGACTTGATGGGGTAAGAAAGAAAAGGCATTACCTTGGATATGAAAGGAATCCGAATTCTTGTATAAGGTTTAATAAGCTTGAGCAGCACTTGAGTTCGGACATTTTTCAATAGATCTTCAATATAATTCCGTATGAATGGATCATCCATTATTGTCCTTCTGTTACTCTGAGAAAATTCAACGGCCAACTTAAACACAGGCATAACAACTAACAAACTATAAACATAATTCAATCAAAGTACATTAACCTTGAGGATTTTCTCAAATTCCAATATTTCATTCCTTTGATATGCTGCTATGAGGTTTGTCATGGCCAAAATCTCAGGATCATTTTTATATCTGAACAGTATATCGTCATAAGAATGGCGCAAACAATAGAAAGAGAAGCATATATCAAAGTGATATATAAAACCACTTACGGCTTTGCCTCTTGACCATCAAATGGATTCACTTCAGATTCCATCAGCATATTAGCCAGTACCAGGTATCTGTCAGCCATGACGCTTAACACAGTTAGGTGATCCTATAACAGTGTATTGGAAGCTCTCAGCAAGGAAGAAATCATATTGTTGATGTACCATTAATGCAGTGCAAAAACAAGATACAGCATCGCGAAAAGAAAATATGTAATCAATCATGTACCTTCTTTGTGAAGCATATAAAATTAAATTTCTTCAATTTAAAGTCCAATTACTTTGTAGCACTGTCCAACTGTTTTGAATTAGTTTTAGCTTGTGCACAAGAAGATACAATCATGGATGAGTTGAAGTTCTGCCAATCTGTAACTGCAGTACTTATTCTCAACCTTGCATATTTTTCATATATGCACCAAAAAAGCATAAGTGGGCTGAATAATAACTTGCATGCAAATGTAGCTGTGGTTCGTAAAGAGAGAGAGAGCTTATTATGCTGCATAATTTGACAACTACATTTTCTTCTCAATGGAGGTCAAGTTTTTCTCTTTACCCTAATCAAACTATTAACACGTTGATTTCTTCGCCACCACACTAAATGTGTCCATAAGTATCAAATATACATTAATTATGAAAATGAGAAATAATTTTCCCTCCTAGTTTCTCTAACACTTGCTCTATAGATATTTTTTCTGTTGGAACCAGTCATGTTAAAATTTTTTTACTTTCAAAGTTCAGATCTTGTTTTTGCTTGACGACTTGGCATTATCTCCTGCACTTTTCATGCAAACAAAAGATTAAAGAGAAAACAAGATAAGGAGACATAAAGAACATACTTTAGGCATTGTATGCGTCTTTGGTTCCCAGCTTCATCGTAATTCTTAAAAGCTTCAAAGAAATCTGTCGCTGCCTCATCCCATTGACGCTCTGCCATATGCATCTTCCCACCACATTCTCGAATTATCCCCATTATCCTTGGATGTGGAATTGCTGACTTGATTGCAAGTGCCTTTTGGTATAATTGCTAATAAAGGCAAAACAGAAAGAAACATCATATTTTACAATGTAGAAAAGCGCAAAAGAATTCAAGCCTCCAACTATCATGAAAATCATGATGGAACCACCAAGAACTGAACTCTCACAAAGATCTCAGGAACAAACAGCCAATTTATTACAACTCAAACCCCACTTCTATTTCCAGTAAGCAATGATCAATGCATTTTGCATGTTAGTCCAGATGGAACACATACAGGAGATCAAACTCCAATGACATTAACAAAGAGACGCAAAAACAAAGCATGTACATGTTAAAAGCTCAGTGGCTGTGTGTTCTTAAGCAGAGCATTTATCCCGTTCCCTCTTCTTGGACATAACAGAGTTAACAATTTTGCCAACAAGACAAACAAATTAATCAAATAGCTACCAACTCATCTGCAACTTCCACAATAGAAAGTCCTGCCTAATCTGTGTAATCCAATAGCTTGAGAATTGCTTTTATATATTTTTTTCTAGTTTACTTGATTCCCTCTCCCTCAGCCCCTTGATGCTCTTATATATTGACATTTCATAAGAAGAACTACTTGTAGTTTGATATGGAAAACATGATCTTCAGCTTCTTATCAAGTTTGCAGCTGATAATATAGTCTAATTGTTAAATGACAGGACATCATTTCACACAGCTGGACTAATGCATTTGGTGAATCACTTAACACCATAATACATAGTTTAATCACAAAGATTTTCCTTTTTTTTTTTCATTCTTTTCTGGAAATAAATTGTACTGAAGATGAGGAAACACCAATAACAAGGTCTCAATATAAAGTGAGAGCACCAAGGGAACAGGAAAAAGTCTCTACCTTAAGCTTTTTGTTGTTCTTGGTCTCAGTGTACATTTGAATCTCAATTGCATATACCTCCAGAAGCTGACTGCCTTTCTTTTGGTCATCTGTACCATCTTCTCGTTGACAAGATTTATGGAGTTCTTTCAGAATCTGATCATTTACAACCATTGATCTCATAAATAGTTGTAATCCAGATATAAGAATAGCAAGCTCCAGTAATTATGACAATAATATACCTTGCTCATCCGGCCATATTCACCCATATCAAACCATATTTTGCAGAGCTTAAGATTTGTCTTGAACCAAAGTCTCTGTACAGGAAACAATATATAAATATCCTGTCATAAATGGCATTCTAAAATATTTATCATACCTTACCTCATTCTTTGCTTCTTCCAGGGCCTTCAAGGTGGTTTGATAAAATTCTTGCAGGAGGCCAAAATTCTGACTAGCTGATCCCGAAACGAAGTCCATGATGCTGTTTATACATTTCTCACTGTAGTTGCGGGTGACTGCTGACTTAATGTATGTAAGCATCTCCCTGTAAGCATCCATCATTTCTTTATACTTTCCCAAGCGATAATAAAGCTTAACAGTTTGTTTCAATGCTTTGAACCCCCTGGAAAGAAAACAATTATCTGATTGTAAAAAAAAGGTTTAAAATGAATAAACATTTCTATATCAGTGGGATAATAGATATGCAATAGTAAAGCATTTTGCCATACGAATGCAGAAATAACAATAATATGAGTGATATATATATATTGTACAATGACATCTCTCCAATTCATCAGATGTTTCATACAGCAAATTAATCCTTTTGATGCATCTACCTTTCAAGCCAACCCTACTAGCTTTATCAAATGTCAATTTTGGAATGCAGCAAATTACTAAAATAGAAGAACAAATTATCATTATGTCAATGCATAGTGTTGCTAAAGGTGTGCCTGAGGCACACTAGGCACAAGCCTCACTGCCTCTGAAGGCAAAAGGTGGATGGCATCTAAGGCATGCCTTACACATGTGCCTTGAAACAGGTGCAGGGTGCACCTCTTAAGATCACTGGCAGCAACTACCCACATTCCCATGGGTTGATTTAACACAACAATAACATAAGAAAGAAAAATCCAACTAATTAAACTTCCACAAAGAATGCACAGAAGAATTTTTTATGAAGGAGGTTAAGTAATCATTTAGATTGCAAATTATATGAAACTACAGAAATACGTTAGCAGCAGAACACAGAAAACCAATGGAACAGATGAGAGATCTTTCTACCTATGCATGTTAGAAATTGAGGTTATGTTTCTCCAACCAAGGAAGAAGGGTGCAACCAAAAATTCAACAAAGGCAAATATCCTGAATAAAAACATATGCAATCATAAGGATGCAATCTACCGATCTGAGATTTTTCTAGCCATAACTCAAGGTCTAGTCTGGCCAACAAGGGGAAGTTGATGCAATCAACAAAAATAAATTATATGTTTTCTTAATTCAAGGAAAGACTGTATACATGGTTTCCTGTTCTCACTGATTATACAAAAGTAAGTGTTAAAAGCAACAAGGATGTTCTTTCAAACCCTTCAAAACAACCTAGTTGACCAACAGCATTTTCTCTGGCCAGCACTAATATTCATCATTCTTCAAATTCAGCCAAGAATGCTTTAATGTTAATGTTATGAATGCACGAGATAGACTGCAGAAATGAAAAGGAAGAGGGACAGAAGGAAGAAACAGAGCCAAAGAAGAAAAAGATTCAAGAAGAGAAGGAAAAGAAGGGAGTGGGCAGAGAGAGAGAACAAGAGTTTGAGAGGGAATTGATAGTTGTATTATTGAATTGGTAATTGACCGTGATCAGTCAAAATGCTATTCCTATTTATACAATTCGTTCTCAAATCCTATTTTGATAATAGTTACAACATGTAACCAAATAATCTCCCAATCTTCAGTCTCACTAACTTATTAATCCTTAATCATAATAATTACCTAATGTAAATAACTTTGACTTGTGGCCTTTTCAGACCTAATTTCAACTTGATTAGGTACCAAAACAGGAAAATGCATACAAGAGAGGGCAAATTTTGACAAAATGGACACCAAGTTCTCAAACATAAAGTGGACAACAGAAATTGAATTGTGAAGTTCTATGGCACTCACCACTCTGCCTTCTCTGGTTCCATACTAACAACTTCAGCAAAACCTGCAAGTGCTCCTTCTGGGTCTGTTTCAACCAGACCTTTTTACAATGAAGACGAAATGTAGGGGGGAACAGAAACAATAAATTAGTAAATTTATAATGAGCAAACCTGATACAAAAATTACAACCTTCTCTGCATATAGAGCACATCATAGAGCAATAGATTTTCCAACAACAAATTTTAAGGAATTTCATAATAGCCAATGGCTAGTCATCTGAAAACTGTTAATCAAGGATGTAAATAATGGACCATAAATTGCCTCAGTGAAACCAGTTAATGAAATGTGAAAGCATTCAAACGAGAAAAGCACATTTACATAGAAAAAAAAAAAGAAATTGTAACAAAACAAAATTTCATCTTCGCCCTAACTGATTCTTTTAATATGTAAAATCATTCCATAAATTTTTTTTGCCTCAAAATAAATCTTAGTAGGATAACATAAAAAGAAATCCATTCCTTGAGATCCAATTCCTTAATAATCTTCAAAAGAAACCACAATACAGAGTACAAGGCATTGCCACTGAATAAAAAAGGAAAAGCCCATAAAATTTGCTCCGTAGTCAGCACACTGGTTTAGGTAATAACTCCTAGCTGTTACCAAAAATTTTTACAACATTAACCTAATACTAAAAAATAAAGAAGGTTTTTCCAAAATACAATCAAATCAAAGAACTCTACACCACTGTAAGAATTAATTTATACGCAGAATTCAATATCAAGGAACTTTTCCAAATATGGAGAGGGAGAGAGTCCATTTCTACAATTTGCTTAGAAAATGAAAAATGAAAATTAAAAACCTTTAGAGTTATAATATTGGTTCTCAATGTCAACGTCCTGTTCCTCAGGCTCCTCGTCCGAGTACTCGAACCCATAATCCTCCATATCGGCATCTGCACATTGCCGTTATTGCTATTGTCACTATTATCAATATTAACTGAATTGCAAATAAAAATCTAATTGAATTTTCAACGGAAAGAAGAAGAATAAGAAGAATTTATAATTCCTTTTAGAACCCTAGCTAGTAACTGGTCACTGATGATGACATAGTTCAGGTAGAAAAAAGAGTGAACACAGCACCTGAACCCATGATTAGAAGCAGAAATGATAGTTGAGATTTTCTTTTGAAGAAAAACAATGGCGTATGATCGTAACAATAACCACCGATTCAAATTCCTCTGCAAAGGTTTGGGGCATTACGTCTATATAACATGATTTCTTGCTTTTTATGGTTTCATGGAAACCCTATGCTACCCATGTCATGTTGGCATATTCCCACCTCGCTCCTTTTATATATATATATATATATATATGTATATATATAATTAAATATCCCCATCCCGTTTTCTAATTGAAGAAATCAGTAATAATAAATCAGTGACAATTTTTCCAGTTGAAAATTTGATTAATTATTGTTTTACAATAAATTTTGATAGTAGAAATTTATCATGCAAGTAGTTCCCATTTTATTAAGGCTTAGAATGTGTTTAACGTTGAGATTGAAAACAAAAAGTACTATTTTAGAAAAAAAATTATTTTAAATGTTGTTGAAATAAAATAGTATAAGAAAATATATTTTTTTATATTTGTATAATTAAATTATGTTTAAAAAATTAAATTAAAATTTTAATATATTTAAATAATATATTTTTATCGAAGGCTAATTTTAATTTTAATACTAAACAAATCTCTTGGTAGGTAGATAATGTAGATGTATTTATCTTAATTTATAAAATTAATTTACAACATCTAAGTGTTTATCATAAGAGTTAGCTGTATTGGGTTGAAACTGAAATATTAATTGAATCGAATTCATTTAAAAAATCAATTCGAATATATAATTTTTTATTTAATTTTAATAAAAAAATTTAATAAAATCGAACTAAATAATTATAATATTATGTCATTTAAATAATTCAGAAAGATAATCCTAACTAAAAATTGAATATTAAAAATAAGTTGTAAAAAAAATTTATTAAAAAGCTAAACTGAACGAATTCAATCAGATCAATTAAATTCAAATTAATTTTTATCTTAATTAGGTTTAATTTTCATTTTAAGTAAACCAACAAATATTCACTCTTATAAGTTATTTGAAGATTATAAATATTTCAAATTTTAAGTAATTATATATTTGATTAAAATAATATTAGGTGACTGATAAGCTGATAAACAGCTGACATAAAATAGTTTATAACAATATTTATTATTAAAATTACTTAAAAGTATATCAAATGAGATATAAGGTGGAGTTTCAAAATTTATTATAAGGTAATATTTATAAAAAAGAAAAACGAAAAAGAAAATGAAAATGAAAACGCCATCCTATTTTAAATCCTTATTTGGAAGTAAATATTATATCTATCATCACTCAGTCTCCAGAATAAGTTGAAATAAAGCCAAAGGTGGCTCATTGTCTTGCAGCAGCTTCCTTAATTTACACCAGCTTTGTTCTTTTGATAGGCAATTCTGGGTTTTTTTGTTTCTTTTCCAATGAGGTTCTCTTACTTGATTTTTCACTTGGCATTTTAATTTTATCTATATAAGGCAAGTGGGTTTTTAATTTGGAAATATTTTAATAGATAATTGAATTTCAAGAGAAAAAATATATATATAGAAACCAAAGTATATACATTGAACTTGGGAAATCAATATTCTGTTCAAGTGCTTCCATTCTATTCAGTTTATTACTGTTTTAAATGAATCGATTCAATTAAGATCAATTTTCTCAAATAACTGCCCCAGTCTATGATGACTAACACAGACTTACTAGAAGGAAAAAAAAAAAAACAACTCATCACTCTTATTTCAGACATTAAGGAATGAACCTAAAATGCCACTAAATTTCACAATTGACTTGCCAGTACCCCCCCAAGAGAATGCAATATTGTTAGAAACAGTAATAAACTCACCTCATCTCATCTCATCTCATTAACATTCTCTTCATTTTGTGATTTTGTTTGAAAACAATCCTAGCTCGTAACAAACAAAACTCAAACACCAAAGCGTCCATTTACAATATGCAGATAATACATATGCCTTTTCCACAATGCCATTCTCCAGACGCTGAGAGACTATGTATATACATTGTTTCTTCTTGCTAAATTTGGCTTTAGCCTGCTCTGGCGTATAACTAATTTTGTACTTGCTTTAGAGAGATGTACTAGCTTCAAGTGCACTTCAGTAGAAAACCATGAAAATAGCTCTCCAAGAAACATGATTGATGTGTCAGACCACAAGGAGAAAACATTGTTCATACTGAAATTGGTAGCTGCTTTTTATTCCTGTGAGGACCCGCGCTTGATCCAGTGACTATCCAGCCTAGCTGGAGAGGGTGTCTTAGGTGCATCTTTTGATGTGTTAAGTTTTTCTAATGCAGTTAGAACCTCAATCATCAATGGCCTATTTTTGGGATCTGTGTGCAGGCATTGCAATGCAAGAGCAGCTGCAGCTTGGGCTCCTTTCTTGAAGTACTGACCACCCAATCTGGTGTCCATGATTCTCAAAACTCGCCTGGGGTCACTCAGAAAAGGTTTTGCCCAATCCACCAGAGTTTCTTCAACAAAATAAGCTCTCTCATCATCCATTGCCCTTCTTCCTGATAGTAATTCTAGCAAGACAACACCAAAGCTGTAGACATCGCTCTTTGGAGTCAAGCGACCTGCTTGGTTTAAGCCAGCAAAAGGAAAGAAAAGGCTGTCAAAATTCTCTTTGCTTTAACTTGTATTAAGATGTAAAACAATAGACAAACACGCAGCTATACAAGCAAAAATATCAGAGCAGTAAACACCAGAAGCTAACTTTAATTACATTCCTTACTCTTGGTTTAAATTAGTTTTCTTCATCGAATGACCACCCTGAAATGTGGACTTAACGTAGTTTTTATTTCTATGTTCCAATGTTTACTTACAATTGAAGAATCTCCAAGCATTCACTACTTCCCTTTGGCATGCCATAAGCATACTACAGTCATGATCATCATGCCTGCAACTCGGTCTTCAATCTGTCTTTTATCACTTGTTCCAACTACTTTGTCCAATGATAAGGGTAAAATTACATCTGCCCATTAGTTTCTGGCACGCCTTAGAGCAAATGCTGACAATTTCCACCATTTTGAGCTTCTTAAAAACAAGTTTAGGAATGTAGTGTATTTCAAAATGTATCTCACAAAATTGTTGAGTTGTAACCTAGCTCTGGCTTGGGTCGCCTTTGTTTCAGTTACTTCTGTTTCTCAGTTCACCCTCTTTTTATCTGCCTTTGTGTTGTTTCATATATTGTGGATCCAGACTCTCCAAAACACAAGTAGTTTAACATGCAAAGAAAAAAATAATTAATATGTAACAAAAACTTAACTAACCTGTAGCCACATATTCCGGTGCAGCATAACCCCGAGTTCCCACCACTTTGGTTGAAACATGAGTGTTATCTCCAGTGGGACCATCCCTTGCTAGGCCAAAGTCAGAAAGCTTTGCATTATAATCCTGAAATGGATTTCACCAGTCCATCAGCCATATAAAAGTCTAGCATATTTGTTATGTTAGTTTATATCAATAAATTAAGTTTAAGGCTTCAACATACCGAATCAAGTAGAATATTGGATGCCTTCAGATCACGATAGATGACTTTGGCATCTAAACCATGTAAGAAGGACAACCCCCTCGCTACATCAATGGCAATGCGCATCCTTGTAGCCCAGGTAATAGGTTGATCCCCTTCTGAAAATAAAGAAAGGATGTCATTTACTATCAACTCAGGTGAAATCATATTCAACATGTAGTCATAATACCATATTATGCAGGATGTATAAGCTTTCATAGCCAAATAAAAACAATTATTTATCATAGTGTCACATTCTTCAAGCTAACAACACATAAACCCCCACCTAAACCACCTCCCACTGCCAAGCCCAAATAGAAGGAAGGGGAAAAAATGGTAAAAGATCCTTATAAATAAGAGAAAAGCTTCTTGGAAAATTATTTCAAAATGCTGTCACTGCATGTAAACAAACAAATTTATGAAAACAGCATTCCACGAATGCTCTTGCTGTTTCCTGCAGACTTTTCTTTGAAACCATTTCTTGAATATATTTCACTGAGCCTCAAGTTTGTGACTATCTTGGAAAACAAAGCAGAGTTTAGCTTACCAGAAGAGCAACCATCAACCAAAGCCATTGAAAATACAATCCCTATTCCCTAATCAAAGTCAATACCATCAGGCTGCATCAGTCTCGTCGGTCTTCAACTCCAAATTCAACTTCATTCACTCGAAATGTCTCCTCACCATATCAAAAAATGGATGGATTTCTCATGGATCCCTCTTTTACACAACTCCCACGGAAAAGATTCAGAAGAAAAGAAATTCAAGTACATATACAATCTTCAATAACCTCATAAAGAAATTGAAGTTTCTGGCATTAATTACAGAAATCATATTCTCCTTCCAAGAAATCTCACAATCCTTCCTTTAAACCAGCTTTCCTCGACATCCAATTGATCTCACATATCACATCCACCAACCCAACACAAGAATCTAAAATGATTGGTCGACGAAAACAATCAGGAGGACAACATAAAGATGATGTTGCTTATTTTAGCTCTGCTCTTTATTGGCAATCAAATTAACAATCACATACAAAACATATTTTACAAGAAAGCTGCCTATATGTAATTAGCAGTGGAGAACAAGATCATGAGAAACAACAATGGATTTGAACAATTAAGAAAAAATTAGAGAAATTCTGTTCCACGGAGCAAATTTACTTACTTCTGAATAAATGATTCTCCAAACTTCCCTTGGGCATAAACTCATAAACTAGAAGTCTGTTCTCAGACTCAACACAATACCCAATGAGCTTCACGACATTTTCATGACGAAGCTGCCCTAGGTAGTTAACTTCTGCCTGCCAAGTAGAAAGAAAGAGAACAAAAATAAGTTAAAATAGTCTTGCAAGGCGAACAACATGAATGACATAATAGTCCTAAAAGCACATACAAGCCACTCCTTATGGCCCTGAAAGCTTTCAGCCTTGAGCCTCTTTACTGCCACCACAATCCCAGTTCCAGGTTTAGTAGGAGCTAAAGTATTCTCATCAAGCCATCCTTTGAAAACGCATCCAAAACCACCCTCTCCAAGCATTGTTTCTGAGCGAAAGTTCTTGGTGGCATTCCTTAGGTCACTAAAGCTAAAGGACTTGAGACTGCTGGGAACAGATAAATCAACCGTGCTTGTTTTGAAAGACTTGTTAAAGCTTCCCAGCGATGCTTTCTGCGAAGAAGTGGTAGAATCCTGCTTCAACTCATCAATATGAGACTTTTTACTTCCTGAAAGGACAAAAAGCAAGAAGCAACTCAAATAAGATTATCCATGAGTTTTATATATATATATATATATATATCCGGATATCAACAGATAATTTCATGTGGGAAAACTAAGAACAGAAAATAGAAGACAAAAAATCTTTCACGGAGGAAAATAGCAGCAAGAACGAGCATAATTCATGAGCAAAATAAACATGAAAGCAAAATTACGAGAAATTTTGTTAAACAATGACTACCCCTCCTGAGGAAATTCATTTACGAAGGAGAATTTGATATTAAGATCCCGTAAACAAATCAAAGAACAGATGATATAAAATTAGCAGCCGCCAACATCATTTTCTATTGCTTTAATTACAAAGAAAAAGGCAAATACGCCGTTCTTAAAAATAAAAAGAAAGCAGACCAACCAGAGGAAAAATTAGTAGAAGAAACATGAGCGCACTTGGCTGGTTTTAAGCAGCAGTTTCCCATAATTGAATAATCTCAAAAAACTTCCTCTCCAATAGAATGAAAGCGAGGAGGAAGAAACTAAACGATAAAAATTTGAAAGGCAAAGGGTCCAAATAATGGGGGAGAAGAAAGAGAAGGATGAATGGGTAAAAGGGTCCATTTGATTGCATTTGATAATTGATGGGAATAAGAGATAATGAGGAGGAGGAGCAGGAGAATGAGAAGGAGAGAAGCAGCAATCTGGTCAATGAAGGAACCTCCATTAGTGTATCAAATTCAATGCAGCGGCTAGACAGAGAGAGACAGATGGGACCCACCTCATATTTGACTTTATAAATTCACGTAGACGCGAGACATGGAGGCCAAAAATTATATGCTCCATAGAGACCTGCGAGCGAGAGTGCTTCGTCATCCGTTGAAAGTTCAAAGCTGCCAAAAGTATATGGCCATGGCGGCAACTTTTCCAGTCTTCCAGATCAGTTTTGGATTTTTTTTTTTCTCCTTCTATTTTATATTTTTTATATCCATGACCTGACACGATCGCCGCCAAATAATAAATTTAAAAGTAATTTAAAAATATTTAAATTTATGTGAATTTATTAAAAAATATATATATATAAAAATGTCATAAATTAGATCTGAACTAAGCGCATTACCAAAATGTCCTTTTTAATAAGTTGATATTATTAATAACAGTTGTTAAAAATATTGAAGTTAATGGTAAAAAAATTAAATATTTTTAATTTTATTGTAATTATATCTTATATTTTTTATTAATTAAAATTAAAATTTTTAAAATTAATTTAATTATATTTTATTATTATTATTTATATCATTAAAAATTTTAAAAATTATCACATTATTCACTACATTAATCATATTATTAGTAAAATTTAAGATAAAATCAATAAGAATTTAAAAATTTAAAATAAAATTTTAATAAAATTAAAAGTCATAATTTTTTAATAATTATTTATTTTATTAATAATTTTTTAAAAAATAAAAAAAATTTTAATTTATAATTTTAAATAAATTATATATTTTTTTAATCATTTAATTATGTCTGACTAAATAATTAAATATTTAATATATATATTATTAATTTTTAAAATTCACTCTAAATATTAATATAATTTTAAAAAATAATAAATTAATATTATATTTGAAAATTAGAAGAAAATACATAAATGGACCATTGTATACTAGTAGTACTAGCATTATAAATATTGGTCACTGAGATCTCAGTGCATTAATAAATTAGAAGAAAATACATAAATGGTCTTTCTTTTATATTTGAAAATATAAAAGAAAATACATAAATGGACTAAAGTTAATAGCATGGGAGACCCCAGTGACCAATATTATGAATCAGAAAAACCACCTATGAATAGAGCATTTTTTAAGAAAGACCATGAATATCATGGAATACAACCAATAATCCATACACAAAATATACAAGATAAAGAAATGAAAGATGTCTATTTACAAAATAATTAGACAAATGTAGCATTACACATAATAGAAAACCAATTAGATAGGATGGAAGAAAAAATAGAGAAAAATTATGGAGCTATAACAGAAATAGACCATATAGAAATACCTAGTACACCTTCACCTATATCTAAAAAACCTGAAACTACATACATTTCTCAAACATACACTAATGTAAAACCATATAATATAGACCCTGCTAAAAAACAGACAAATAAACCATTTACAAAAATGATACCACTTTCAAAAAATCCAATAGATATAGCAACTATAAAACCAAAAACAGAATTAAATGATATGTCAAAATTATTACAAAAAATTACAAATAAACAAAATAGTTCTCCAAGTATAAGTACTACAGGAGGGATTAAAATAGAAGAACCTTTACCATCCCAAATTAATACTAAAGGAGAAAGCACAAGTAAGGACAAAGGTAAAATTACAATCTTAACTGAATATAATGAAACCTCGTCATCAGAAGATGAAACCATATATAATCCCTTGGAAGCACCAGACTCTGACCAAAATTATAGCATCCCTTTAAATACTATAGAAAGACAAAATAATAATAGACCAGATGACTTAAAAATTTTGGATAGAAAACAAAAACAATACAATGCAAAAAGCATTTATGAATGGAATGTAGATGAAAGATCTGAAGTAGAAATTATACAAATAACCAAGGAAATGATAATAGTAGGAAACATATACAAACAAAGAGTTGGCATCACTGAAAGAGAAGCAGCTGAGAATATAATATTAGGATTTACTGGAGAATTGAGAACATGGTGGGACAAATTATTAAGTGATGAAATAAAAAATAATATACTAACAGCTAGACGAATAGACAATACCACAGGAGAATTTGTTATAGACCCATCTACAGGTCAACCACAATCTTTTACATTAGCCTATTTAGTTTATAATATTATATCACATTTTATAGGAGACTTAGATCTGTATACAGAACGAAACAGTGAAATATTACAAAACCTTAAATGTAGAAAGTTAGAAAATTTTAGATGGTATAAGGACAATTTTCTAAAACGAGTATATGCACTTGCAGATCCAAACGCTTACCATTGGAAAGAAAAATTTTTAACAGGATTACCTAGGTTATTTTCAACCAAAGTTAAAGAAACAATTGAACAAAAATTTGGACACATATCATATGATGATCTAACCTATGGAGACCTAATAACATGTGTAAACTTAACAGGAATAAGATTATGCAGAGATATGAAATTACAACAGAAATTAAAAATGGAAAATAGACAATCTAAAAAAGAATTAGGCAATTGGTGTGAACAATTTGGTTTTGGAACAATAAAGAAACATAAACAAATGAAATATAAACCTTTTAGAACAGACAAAATATATAGAAAATACAGTTACAGACATAAATATGATAAACAAATAAATAAAAAACCTTTTAAAAGAAAACAATTTAAGAAAAATACTTATCAGAGAAAAAATAGTTTCAAAAAACCAAATAATAAGAATAATATAACATGCTATTTATGTAATAAAAAAGGACATTATGCAAAAGAGTGTCCTGCAATAAGAAAAATACATGAGTTACGACTAGAACTAAAAATAGATAACATAGACCAGTTATTAGATAGAATTGACCAGATTAAGTTATCTTCTTCAGAATTAGACGAAGATTATAGTAGTGACAATTCCTCAGATACATTAAGTAGTACTGATAGTAATCACAATTGTAAGGGAGAGATTTGTAATTGTAACGACAAAATAAATATTTTAACAGAATATAATCAAGTGTTATAACAAATAGAACAAGTACAGGATTCAAATATCAAAAAAAAAATTCTTTAAAAAATTAACAAAATTAATTAATGAATAAATAAAACAAGGAACAGAGGCACCAACAAACTTTGAAGAAATTGAACAAATGTTTAGGCATAAAAAACCAGTAACAACAATTTCTTCTATGGATTTACAATCAGAAATAAGACAATTAAAATTAGAAGTTAGACAACTCAAATTCAGGTGTGACCAGTTAGAACAAAACTAAAATTTAAAGAATAAGGAGAAAATTGTAGAACAAAAAGAAGAAATTATTTCAGAAAACGAAAGCGACAAAGAATTAAAATTCAATGATATTACTAGAATAAAATTTCAAAAATGGTATGTAAAAATCACTTTAACAATTAAAGATTTTAAATTAGAAACTATAACTATGTTAGACTCAGGTGCAGACATGAACTGTATAGACCAAGGAATAATATCTAGTAAATATTTTCATAAAACCAAATAAACTTTGTCAGCGGCAAATTCAACCAAGGTAAAAATAGATTATAAAATACCTAGTGCACACATTTGTAATAATGGTATTTATTTTAAAACAAGTTTCATGTTAATCAAAAACCTTAATACACAAATCATATTAGGAAATCTATTTTTACAAATGTTATACCCTTTTAAAGTAACACAATTGGGTTTAGAAACTAATGTATTAGGACAAGACATTATATTTAAATTTATATCACCAATTAATTACCATGATATAAATTTATTCCAACAAGAAAATATAAGTAAAATAAATAATTTAGAAAATCAAATTAAATTTCTAAAAGAAGATTTACAGTCAGTAAAAATAGAAGAACAATTGGAAAAACCAAATATTCAACAACAAAGAAAAGAAATCCAAGACAAGTTTGAAAAAAATTTATGTTCAGATTTACCAACTGCATTTTGGAATAGGAAATAACATATTGTCACTTTACCATATGAACCAGACTTTAAAGAGCAAGATATTCCTACAAAAGCCAGGCCTATTCAAATGAACCAAGAAATGCTAGAATTTTGTAAAAAAGAAATCCAAGATTTATTAACAAAAAATTTAATTAGACCGAGTAAATCACCATGGTCATGTGCAGCCTTTTATGTTATTAAAAATGCTGAAATAGAAAGAGGCGCACCAAGATTAGTAATTAATTATAAACCATTAAACAAAATTTTGAGATGGATTAGGTATCCAATACCAAATAAACAAGACTTATTAAATAGATTATACAAAGCACAAATTTTTTCAAAATTTGATATGAAATCAGGTTTCTGGCAAGTCCAAATAGATGAAAAAGACAAATATAAAACGGCATTTACTGTACCTTTTGGCCAATATGAATGAAATATTATGCCATTTGGATTAAAAAACGCACAAAGTGAATTTCATAAAATAATGAATGATATATTTACACCATATGATTTTATAATCACTTATATAGATGATGTATTAGTATTTAGTCAAGATATTAGTCAACACATTAGACATTTACAAATTTTCTATAAGACCATAAAAAGAAATGGATTAGTTTTGTCTAAACCAAAAATGAAAATTTTTCAAACAAAAATTAGATTTTTAGGACATGAGATATATCAGAATACAATAGTACCAATACAAAGAAGTATAGAGTTTGCAGACAAGTTTCCCGATGAAATTAAAGATAAAAACCAATTACAAAGATTTTTAGGATCATTAAATTACATCTCCGATTTTTATCCTAACTTAAGAATATTTTGCAAACCATTATATAATAGATTAAAAACAAATCCTAAACCATGGACAGAAGAACATACTAAGATTATTTAGGAAATTAAAAAGTATGTCAAAAGTTTACCATGTTTAAATATTTGTAATCCTAATTTTCCTAAAATAGTGGAAACAGATGCTTCTGATCAAGGATATGGAGGTATTCTTAAACAAAGAACAAATGAAAAAGATTGTATTATTATATATTATTCAGGATTTTGGAATCCTACTCAAGAAAAATATTCTACCATTAAAAAAGAAATTTTATCAATTGTTAAAAAATAATAAATTAATATTATATTTGAAAATTAGAAGAATAATTTAAAAAATATAACTTAAAAAATTAATTTATTATTTTAAATATTTTTAAATTGAATCATATTAAATATTATTTTAAATTATTTTTTAATATTTCATAATTAATATATTTAATAAAATTATTTTCTTAATAGTAATTTTAAAAATAATATTAAATAATAAATTTATTAAATAGATTAAAAAAATAATAAAAATAAAATATAAAAAATTTTAAAATTAATTTTAAATTTAATGTGGTGTGACAATATAAATAATTTTATTAGTTTTTTAACATACAATTAATAATATACAAACAACAATGCTATTTAATTTGATAATAAATATATTTAAATAAATTTAAAATTTAGTGTAATACAATTAAAATAATTTTAAAAATTAAATTTTAATTGATAAAAAATATAAAATATAATTACAATAATTTTTTTCACTTAACTTAAAATATTATTATATTTCTTTTTATTTTCATTAAATTCTATTTACATTACATATAGTAATATAATAAATATTTTTGCTATTTATAGGATAATTAATTGATACTAACATTAGCCTTTTTTTTTTTATTTTTGAATTAAGACTCAAGTACCAAATTGTTATTATTAATTAAAATATTAATTTTAAGCTAACTATGGTACGCCATTTTTTTTTCATTTTAATATATAAAAATAAATAAAATTTTAAATTTAAATATATTAATTAATTTTATAATGCTAAATAAAGTAAATTTATATGTATATGCACATACCTATGACAAGTGAATTTAAATAAATATAAAAAATTTTAATTTTATTTTTAAATTCTTAATTTTTAATTAAAAAAAATTATATTTCTATATATTGACCTGTTGTTTTTAAGGAAGTACACTAGAAATTATAATTTATTTAATCAAAGGGCTCTTTCTTTGTTTATATATATACTAAAAAAAGGCTATATCACCAATGATAACTTTTTTTTTAATCAAGATGCGAATTGGATTGATGCAAATAAATGCACAATAAAATAAAATAATAAAAATTAAAGTGACCCATAAATTTTGGTGTGTTCGTAAATTGACAGCTGGAGAATAAAAACAAATAATCAATTATTTCATAAAATATATTTACTTTTTATTTATATTAAAGTATGCGCGACTTCTTTCAAATTTTTTAGAAAACAGCATATGTGACTTTGATTTTGTCCCCCTACATTCTTAGGCAGATATATTAGTCTGGTAAATTAATATTTAGGCATTCATTAATGAATTTTATTATATTATAAAAATTAAATAATTATTTCTTTAAAAAAATAATATGTGTAATGCTCATAGTAAATGAAATTTTATATTTTATTAATGTTTTTATTTTATTTCTTATAATCTATTTGACAAGTTGATGTTGAGGAAAATAATTTCTAAAAATTATTATTTAAAAAATATTAAAAAATAATTAAAATTATTTTGACATATCAATATAAAAAACTTTTCTCAAACTGTTTTTTTAACAATATTTAAATTAATACTTTCTAAAAATGCATTTCCCCCCAAAATCTACAGCTTAAAATCATAATTCAGTATTTTAATATGTATTTTGCGGTTCTATCGATTAAGCTTTTAATGTAATTATACAGTTGCATAATGAAAATAGTTAAAATAAATATAAAATTTTTAAAAAATTCAGTATATTATTATAAAAAGTTTTATTTATTATTTTTGAAAAAAAATATATTTTTCAGTCTCTCAATAAAAAATATTTTAAAATAATCCGTTCATTTTTATCCTCTTAAATTATGTACTATTTTTCTTTTGTAGGTGATAATCTATTCCTTGGTCTTTCAATATTATACATTTTTTAAAATTTTAACATAATTTTGTAAGTGAAAAAATATGAAAAATATAATATAATATTATTTTATTTTATTTTAATTATATAACTTATATGTTTTTTAATTTATATTAAATGAATTTATTTTCTTTAGATGGACAAGGGTTTTTAAATATGTCTAATCAACGCATTTATAGTATTATTATTATAAATAGTTGTATTCACCTGCTGATCCACGTACCGCCGTTCGCTCGCGCCGCGTTGCCAGCACTTAATTTCCAACAACTAACCTCCGTTGGAGCCTAAACAGAGTGTAAAAACCCATTTTATAAATCGCGAGAAATAGTTGTGAAAAAACCTGATACCCTTGATCTCTGAGTCTGGGTATCAGAGACCCCCTCCCCCCTTCCCCTCCTAAAATCAAGATCCCTTCGACGTTGCTAGGGTTCTGCTGCCATCGCTGAGCCCATTCAACTCGCTGCTGCTTCTCCTTCTCTTACGAACCGAGGATCCCCGAAGCCGTCGCGCGATTGTCCTTCGCGATACCCTTGCCAGTGGACCAAGTGAATATTTTACGTCGTTTTTCACATTAACTCAATTTCCCTTCTCCAATTCTCTCTCTCACACGCACTCACGCCTTCGTATTGCTGCTGCATCTTTCGAGCTCAAGCAACCGACGCGACTGTCGTCAATCTCAATCCAGGTATCTATTCTTTACTCACTTTTCTTTTTTTTTTTCCCCCATTACGTTTTTCTCTCTTTCTTTCACCCTCTCTTGTTGTTATTGCTCATCTTGCTGTGATTTTATGTATATAGAGGTATTCATTTCGTTCTGCAAATTCTGGAAATGTAATTTTCTTGTCAAATTTGACATTTTCAACTGTATTGATGATTATAGCCTCTGGCTTTCTTGTAAATGCATGCCATTAACTGTCTTTACTCGGTGTATATTCTAATGGACAATTCCTTGAATTCTTATTATGTTGTCTTTTAACTTAATACTTTTAATTGATAATTTGTTGAACTTAATTTATGTTAGGTGTTTTAAGATCATAAGTTGCCGACCATTGATTATACCGTATGCGTTGAGAATTGTGAAAGTGGTGATGGAATTTCTCAACCTCTAGTAACCTTCCCAATTTCTGTTGTTTAAGTGGGATGGGTATTGGCCTTTCACAATTTGTGTACTTCTTAATTTTCGCAGACCATTACAGTTTTTCAATTTGTTTCTACGTTGCCTCTTCCCAAATCCTATTTCTGTGGTGAGTTTGATTATTCTATTCTTTGGATAGATTTGAGACACTTCAAAGCAAAGAGGATTCCTGCTACTACCCGGATGATTTAATAGATCGACTGCCCCATCCATTTCTTTCTGGGTGGTCGTAGATCTCATCATTTTCATATTTCTTTCCCTGTTTGTCTGGCCTTTCATTTTCACTTTGGATCTTGTTTTATTTTCTTTTGAATCACTCCTTTTTATTTTGTTTCTTTCTAATAGGTCCATATACCATATTATTATTATGGCTGAATTTACATGATTTAATAATGTTCTGGTTAAGAATAGTTAGAAAGTAGAATCTTCATCAATTTTGAAAAGTAACTTGATTATTACGTATATTTATGAATGATTCTCCTTAACTATTATCTTTCAGTAGTAGTAATAGAAGAAAAAAAAGAGCAAAAGGAATGGCAGAGGACAAAGGCATAGCAGATGAAGGAAAGAATGAACCAAGAGTAATTGACGAAAAGAAGCGCAAGGGTGTTATCTCTCGTATTTGGAATGGCATTTTCAGACTTCATGGAGACAATTTTGAGAAGAGACTGCAAAGCATTTCCAAGAAAGAAGCTGCTGTTTTATCAAGGATGAAAAGGAGATCCCTTACTTGGAGGAAGATGACTAGGCATCTCATTATTTTCTCGGTCATTTTTGAGGTTATGATCTTTTGCCTCATCTACTTTACAATGAATTCTCGGATCCAAGTGGCAATATATCACTAAAAAATGTTTATCTAAGAACAAGAACACCACTATATGTACTTGGTTTTTCTTTCCTTGTTCTCATGTCACTTAAGGATGCAGATTGGTTCTTGTCATTCTTTGTCTGTTAATCCAGTTTCTGTTAGCAGCTTCCAGCTACCTTCTGGGAATTTGCAGTTGCATAAATATGTGTTCCCAAAATCAGATGTTCTTTGATACCTTTTGTTTCTATATCTGCCAATTGCAGATATATAAAAACAACACTGGTAAACATCTGTATATTGATACCAGATGATAATAAATTGACCTTTGGTGTTTTCACCTAAACAATAGGTCTAAGAGCATCATTTGGTATACAGGCACGTGCCAATTCCTAGTTTGAATTCGAGAAAAGTAAAGTGTTGTGAAGTTGACATCTTGCCTTATTCATGGGTTTCCTTTGCAGAGTCTAATATTACCGGTAGTGAATTGCCTTCTTACAATCATTGTTCCATAAATCCAGGTAATTGCAGTAGGCTATGCTATTATGACAACAAGATCAATGGATTTGAATTGGAAGATGAGGGCATTTCGGGTTATGCCTATGTTTCTTTTGCCTGGTATATCATGCCTTGCATATTCAGCATTTGTGAGCTTCAGAACTATGTGTAAGTGTCTAAAACTTGCAACAACTTTGGTTTCTTGGAGATTTTCATGTTTATTCAAGGCTTCGTTTCCTTTTAGATTCTTAGAGTATCGAAACTACTTTTCTAATTGGTCTTAGTCTTTACCTGAAACAGAAGTCTAATTAAAAATAAATCTTTAACTTAATGCTGGAGTTGCTAGGCCCAATAGCATATGAAATGAAACAGAAATCCAGTCCAACAAATCAGAGTACTAAAATGAATTTGGCAGGTGGAAGTTATTTTTATTGGAAGAGAGGGCGCCAGTTCTCAGACTTGAGGCTATATGTCCAGCTGCCATCTTGATTTCCTAAATACAGTTTGACTCTTGTAAATTTATAGGCCATATTAATTATCCTTAATTCTTATGTTCATGAAGGTGATCGAAGGGATCAGAAAACTCTTGAAAGGCTGCGGGCTGAGAGGCAAGCTAAAATTGATGAACTTAAAGAGAAGACAAATTACTACACTACGCAGCAACTTATTCAGGTAATCGTAGTAAGATAGTTATGCTATTTGGTCCAATATTTGTGCTTCTCATAGAATATCTCTTTGGAGATCTTTTTTGTTTTTCCTTCTGTGCATGTTTTTGTCAAAGGTTTGTACTTGGGGCATTAGTCTGAATGCATTAAGCCAACATCATTTTATCTATTCATTGTTTTCGCAATTGGCAAATGATCTGTTAATTTGGGTGTGCGAGTGTGTATGTGTGTTGAATGAGATGAGGAACAATGTTTATGTATTTTTATTTAGACTTAGTTACCAAAGAAATCCTGTGAGCAGTATTTTCAGTGATAGTGCATTCTTTTTCTTTTATCAATTAACCATAAGAATTTTCAAAATTGTTCCTGTGAATCATGTAATGATAATGTAGCCAAATAAAACCAGGATACTTTAATCACTAACGGCAGCCTTGTAATACTCTTAACTTGTTTTATATGTATCATGGTCGAGCCTAACACCACTATCACCATCAACATGGCTCCACCATAGACAAGAACATAGCTATTAGCGCGTTTTTTTGAATCTAGTTGGCAACAGTCACCTATAAAATAAAACTACTGTTAATCGAGTTTGATGCATTAAAATATTTTATCCTATATGATATTTGCGCTACAATTTTTTTCTAGTTTTCTAGTAGAAAATGAAAACTGGGAATGAAAAATTGTATTTTTTGATGGAACCAGAAGTATTTCTGTGCAAGTAATATGTCACATAACCAGATTCTCCATCACAGAATAATAGAAATTAGAGAAGGAATAGAGAAAACAAGGGAGGAGTAGAAGAAAACAGAATTAAGAGAAAGATAATCTTTGATTGCTAATGATCTTGGATATCTTGATCTTTACAAGTTCGTTCCTATTTATACTACTTTGGGTGCCACAACTACTTTCTACAATTACAACTAAATATAGAGACTAATCTAATACTTCTTTATTCCTTACTCATAACATTCCCCACCCCTTGAAATCATTCTTGTCCTCAAGAATGAAAAAAATGCTGAAAATTGAAATGAATTTCTGTGGCTTCTTTCCTCAGACTTGGTCAAAAGGATGTGAAAATCCCACATAGCAGCTTTTGCTGGTCAGTAATCCCCTGAATTTAGAACCCAAATGCATGTTCACTTCCTGCACGTGCTTGAGCTGAAATGACCCATAAGGCTTGGCTGAAGATGCTAAACATTTTTTTATTTTTTCCTTCTCCAAATTTCCTATGCTTGTTCCTTCAAGATCGCAATAGAATTTGATGTCATAACCTTCTTTCTTTCTCTCCTTGCTATTTCCCATTTATCTTCCATAAGAATTCCAAGATGACAACAGCTGAACTCACCATATTGGCTCCCAAAATACTGCTACGTGTTTCCAATACCCACACTTTTTGTAACACATTTATCTTTCTTTTTTTCAAGAACATGTCCAAAAATAAAAAATTCATTTTTGGAAATGATTTGTGCAAACACTTCAGATTCAATGAATAGTGTCCTCATTTCAAACTCTAGTTGCCCGTCATCAGCATCTTTATCGTTCTTTTCCTCGTTAATCTCACTTACATTAGACATATCAACAAAAAGCTCCTGCTCCACCTCAATGGTCCTGTCTTTCTTATGCAAAATTTCACAAGAAACATCTTGTTCTTCACTAGGCTTTTCAAAAATTTGATTTTCATTGATCAAGACTGCAATCTTTTCCTCTGTCACTTGAATTGATTGCTCAAACCTTTCCATTTTCTGATCTAAATTTTCTATTTTTTGATATAAATTTTCTACTTTCTGAATCACTTTTTCGAATCTTTGTTCCAACCACTCCTGTTCTTTTAATCTTCTATCTAGAATCTCTTGAACTTCTTTAAGAAAAATTTGTGCCAAGTATTGCACTTCCATGATCCAAGAATTTTAAGAAAGAAAATCAATAAAGAGTAATTTGATTTTCAGAAGCAAAATGGTAATTCAAGGGAGAAATTTCTAGAAAAATCGATAAAATAGAAAGAAGAAGAATTTCAAGAAAGGGAGAACACGAAAAGAATGTGAATAAAGGAAGGAATGGAAATTTCAAGAATTTCAAGAAATAAGTCCTTGAAATGCTGGAAGTGAGGATTTAAAGAAAGAAAACATAAGAAACTAGAAAATAATAGAACAAGAAAGAATTTGGTTCAAGAATTTAAGAAAGAAAGGGGTTCCAAAGGGAAGAAAGAAGTTCAGAAACAAGGTTTTGCCAAGAAAATGAAGAAACAAAGCAAGAACAGAAGGAAGGAAATGGAAGAAATTTCTGCAAATGAGAGGAAGGAAATTCTGGAAAAGAAAGAAGGAAAGAATAGAGGAAGAAGGAGAAGAATTCTCAGGGACATAAGAAGAAAAATTCTATCAACAAGAAAGAAGAGAAGAAAAAACAGAAAGAAGAAAGAACGGTAAAGAAAGAAATTTTAGGAAGAAGAAAGAAGAATTAGAGGGAAGAAAGCAGAATAGATGAAGAAGAAGGGAGGGAAAGAAGGAAGAAATCTCAGAAAAGGAGGAGGAAGGAAGAAGAAAATCAGAGAGGAGAAGAAGAATAGAGAAATAATATAGGAAAGAACCTGGAATTTAGGCCTCTAAATCGTTGGCTCTGATACCACTTGTCACATAACCAGATTCTTCATCACAGAATAATAGAAATTAGAGAAGAAATAGAGAAAACAAGGGAGGAGTAGAAGAAAACAGAATTAAGAGAAAGATAATCTTTGATTGCTAATGATCTTGGATATCTTTATCTTTACAAGTAAGTTCATATTTATACTACTTTGGGTGCCACAACTACTTTCTACAATTACAACTGAATATAGAAACTAATCTAATACTTCTTTATTCCTTACTCATAACATTATATTATGGACATGATAGGTAAATTTGGCGAGCTGTGTTAGTGTCATGATGTCTACCTGCGCTGCCTTGAATAGAAAGGATTATGACTTGTGTTGGATAGCTTGCATGTGTTTCCAAAATGGGTATTTCTTATCTACTTATGAGTCTCAAAGGAAAAGAAATATAAACAAAGTATTTTATCTAGCAGATGCAACGCAACAATTGGTGCTATCCTTTTATAGGCTTGTAGCTTTATGGACCATGTTTCAAATGCATGATACCATGTTTGAGAATTCTTCAATTTTAGTTTAAGCCTGGGTCTATGCAGAGATATGATCCAGATCCAGCAGCAAAGGCAGCTGCTGCAACAGTCCTCGCATCTAAGTTGGGTGCAGATTCTGGCTTGAAAGTGTATGTGGGAGATGAAGATAAGCTCAATAGCGCAACAAGGATGAGTAATGATGTTGAGTTTGTGCAAGCTAGTGGCCTTAGGAATAGAAAGCCAGGGCACACTAGATCCAGTAGTGCAGGGAGTTCTCCAGTGCTTCATCGTGATGAAGGAATGCTATGTTCTGCACAAAGTGAAAGTCTTCAAACTGCTCAGGAAAAACCGCTTGTTGTTGAGCATCAGAATCCTCAAGGTTCTGCTTTGCAAGAGGGGGGATGGATTGCTCGATTAGCTGCATTACTTGTGGGTGAGGATCCTACGGAATCATATGCACTGATATGTGGAAACTGCCATATGCACAATGGTAAGTGGACACACTTCAATTTATCAACTCGTGTTCGGATGGATACTGTGCCATCCCATTATGATTTACTATTTGCAGCATCACCAGTGCATTTCGGTGAACAAGACATGCACCAATGCATGTATATCCACTTACCGTTGCAATTATTGTGTTCATTAATGAAGTTTATGGCTTGTTGTTTTGCTCAGGACTTGTCAGGAAGGAGGATTTTCCACACATTACTTACTACTGTCCACATTGTCGTGCCTTGAATCAGCCAAAACATTCAGAAGGGCATGTCTCTGGTTTTAATTCCCCCAATTTGGGCAATATGAAAGGTGAAGATAACGTTGATGTTGTGAACAGTGCCAGCAACCTCTTGGGTGAGAGCATTCTTACAGGCAGCAGCCCTACTAGAGATGATTCAGAAAAAGAGCAAGAAAGAGGAGACATAGGATCGGGGGAGTTGGCTAGTTAAGATTGCAGATACAGGTGATTGATTATACAGCGTTGAGCCTATTATCATATCTGTCGGGTGTGTTCCATTGATTGGTGGATTTGGAGTAGTGTCGGTTCACGTGTTTGTTAAACAGATATATACGCGAGTGCGGGTTTCAATCTAATCATCTCATGTCTAGTTTGTTATGGTTGCCAATGAGTGATGGAATTGCACAAGTAGAGGTGATGCAATTTGACAAAGTTCAGCCCATCACCTACTGTAGAGTATGGGTGCTATTGAGTGAGACGGATTTTCATGTAACAAAATATGTTGGGAGACTTGGTGGTGCATACCCTATTATCATATAAATGGATCATTACTCAGTTGCAGAATTTACACTCTTTTTAAGTTATTTTCATATTGCGGAGGTTAAGTTTGTTTATTTTATGATAATAAAATGATTTAGAACGAATTCCGTAATTGAGACTAAATGAGTAATGAGTGGAGCTCTTTTTAACAAGTATCACTAATCGTTATTTAAGTGAATCTTAGAAGATTATGGGGATTGACATGGATACGCTGTCTGGCCATTCCCCCGAAGGGCAACAGGATTAGACTGGAGGCTGAAAAAGAAAAAATATAGGGGGATTAGATTAGAGGAAATTTGTACTCGGGTTAAAGAAAATAAATGGAATTTTGACGTGTAAAATGAAATTCAATTCCGAATAAAAATTTGGGAATAAACTCATTTCAAAGTTCATTCAAAATTTGAAGAAATTTTTTAGTGATTAATTGAATCCCCTACTATATAATAATGATAATTTTCTTTACCATTTGTAAAGAACAAGAGAAAAAAAAAATTACAATCGTAAATTTGTTTTTCCAACGCAATTACAATTACCACAACTATTTCGAAGAGGGAAAACCATAATTACGATGAAAAAATAAAAAAGAAGAAAGAAACGAAAATCGGCTTTTTTACATATTGGAAGCCCGGCCCATAGTCCACCTCAATTCTACCACCAGCGTATCTTTCCTTTCCATCTGTCTTGAGATCGAAGAAAACTTGCGGTTGCGGAGCTCTATTTCTACTGAAGGACCTCACGCTAGTAATCACACAGAAGCGAAGCGAAAGGCTAAAAAGATGAGCAGCATAGGAACAGGTTACGATCTCTCAGTCACCACTTTCTCTCCAGATGGCCGCGTTTTCCAGATCGAGTACGCTGCCAAAGCCGTCGATAACAGCGGGTCTTTTTTCTTTTTCACTCTCTTTTATGTTTATGTTTGTTTTCAGAATAATTACTGTACCTGTCATTTATTTTTATCGTCCACAACTATTGTTTCCTTATTTTAACTTGTATGGTTAGTTTTGAAGTGGGCATGGTGTAAGCCGGGGAAGTGATGAGCTTCATTAGGTTTTTTTTATTTTTTTTTTATTTGCGGTTTTGATGTTGTTTACCGTTTTTGTTTTTGCAGTACTGTTATTGGAATCAAGTGCAAGGACGGGATTGTTATGGTGAATTGCATTTCTTCTTTGATTTCATCCTTTTCCTTCCGTTCATAGTTCAGCGTTCCTAGAAAAATATATGTGACTTTACAATTGGACTTGTATTTTCCCTTGTGGTGTTTAGGGTGTGGAGAAGCTCATTGCATCTAAGATGATGTTGCCGGGTTCCAATAGGAGAATTCACTCTGTTCATCGGCATTCTGGCATGGTACAAACTGTTTTTTTTTTTTTTAATTATTATTATTAATCTAGTGCCCTTTTACTATTTTTTTTATTATTTTTACTTTTATCATGGTGGGTAACAAAATGAAAGAAAAATTCTAACTTTACATTGTACTTCTAGGTCGCTCTTTATTGGGTTCATTGCAAATTTATGTTGTTTAGATTTTGTCTGTTTGTTATTCGGGGATATTTGTTGTTGTGATTTATCTTTTACAGTGAAAGTTGATAAATTGGTGTCTTTACTCTTTCACCGCATATCTTATGCGACTTGGCCACATTTTGTCCAACATATAGACACGGCCCCAGTGGATGTATTTCCATGTGCTTTTCGAGTTTACATGCTGATCAAATGAATGGAATTAGTTTTGCCTCTTTAGTTGGGATTAATTCTGACAGACATTGTGGAATATGTTTTATACTTACATTTGATCTATGTGTCTAATTGTCATTGGTAGGTTTGGAAGCAAAGATTTCATGTTAGCCAAAGGGAAGTATGGCTAACATGTTAGCCATAGTAAATGGTTCTGATCGTACAAAGACATTTTATATAATTAATGTATGTCTTGTGTTGCGTCTCTAATTGTGTTTCTCTATGTCTGTGCCAGACAAATTTGTTGAAGAATTTAAATAATGGCTTCATTGGAGCAACTCTTTAATGATGCCTGTTATGCAAATACTACTTAACACTGTACTTATTTCAATATGTGGCTGCTTGCATTACTTGCTTTTGGACTTGAATACCACTCTGGTTTTCTCCATTGTTCACAAAACAATTTGTGCAACAAAATGTTAAATTTTCTTCAATGCATCTTGGGTTGTAGGAATAGTACAAAATTGCCTTCTCCCTCATAATCTCAGTATAATATTCTCTCACTTATCTTATAATGTAAATGAGGTCAACATGCATTTTTTAATGGTTTTTCTATTCAAATGTGTGAATGTATGCTTCCATTCAAATAAGTGTAAATAAAAGGGTGTAAGTAGATTTTGTGGAACTCATATTTCATGAAAAAAATAAGGTGCTGGACAAAGTGTACAAGGACTTGCCACACACCAGTTGTTAATGTACTTCCACAGAGTATTAAATCTTTAAATATGAGGCTAGCCCATATGATGTTGCTCATCTATTTCTTGAACTTCTAAGTACACCACTTTTGTTATTTCTTCCATTTCAATTGGTGGAATTTGGAAATATGCTTTTTTTTAGTTATCTTATGTTTTTCCGTGTCTGACCATGCTGTTCAATTGGTCCTTATTAATATTTCTGCACTTGGTTTGGTCCTTTAAGTCCAAAAATTGGAGCATTAAAGTTGTATTGGTGTACATTTTTTAATATTCTAACTGTGCATTTGCATGTCTGTCTGTGGACACCATCTATATTCAAATATCAGGCAGTTGCTGGTTTAGCAGCTGATGGAAGACAGATTGTTGCACGAGCGAAGTCTGAGGCAACCAATTATGAAAGGTTGTTGTTTAACAATGCATTGTTTTTCATGCTAGAACCCACTTGAATATTTACAAGGAATCATTATATGGTAGGAAACTTTGACTAGTTTAGCAATTAACATGGATATGGGAGGCTGAAACCCTAATTTTCTTTCCTCAATGTGTTTGATTATCAGAGATTGAGCATGCTTTTTCAATTTTTATTGTGCCTCAAAAGGTCTCTAAGCTTGAGTTTATTTTTTCTGATCATTAGTGTTTATGGTGAACCCATTCCTGTGAAGGAACTTGCTGATCGGGTTGCTAGTTATGTGCATTTATGTACACTGTACTGGTGGCTTAGGTAAGGAAATTATTGATCCTTTCTTTTTTATTTCTGGCAAACAGCTGTCATCCCTTCAGAAAACAGTTAATCAAATTTGTCAATGCTACAGACCATTTGGTTGCGGGATAATTCTTGGTGGTTATGACAGAGATGGACCACAATTATACATGATTGAGCCATCTGGCATATCCTATGTGAGTTGAATTGCCTTTATTTTAGCTATATATTCACTAGCTCTTTTCCATATAATTTTTTCTATTGATTTGTTGATGATTGCCATTACTTGGTTTTTACTTGGTAACTATTTGATGGTTGTATTGTTTGGAGTTTCTTATAAATTAATTTCATGCTTCAAATGAAAACAAAATTTGGTACAGAGATATTTTGGTGCTGCAATTGGAAAGGGAAAGCAAGCTGCTAAAACGTAAGTTCTCACATTTTGCCGCAAATGGCGAATTTATCAAGCAATATATTCATGATATTCATTGCATAAAAACAATAACTCTGTGTTGTGGATATCTTTCTTTCTTTTTTTTTTGTTACACTTTTCTCATTAAATTTTTGAAGATAGCAATGTAACTGTGGTTATCAAATTAAGTAATTTTGGATGAAGTGAATAAATTTTGGTTGAAGGTTTCTATCAAAATAACATAGCAACCTGTTCTGATTGTGGAATTTATCATGCTAAATTATGATTTTATCTTTGATATCCCTTGTTTGTTTTGACTTTAAAGATATTGCGTGGTCATTATATTAACATTACATATATCAAGCTAATGTTTTGCATGCTTGTCCTTTTCATTTCTAATGATTGTATGAATGGTTTGGACAGAGAAATCGAAAAGTTGAAGCTTTCTGAAATGACATGCCGAGAAGGGGTTATTGAAGTAGCAAAAATGTGAGTATTGCCTCTTTCCCTCTGAATAAAATATGTTCTCTCTTTTTTGAATTACGGTGCATTCCATTAACCTTTTTCTTTGCTGATCTGTTAATTGTATCTGTTCTTTCCTCCCCTCCCTGTCTCCTCTCCTGTCCTGTCTCAAATTCCTTTTGCTACCTATGGCAAACCAAATAAAAATTGCCCGTCATAAAATGGGAACACCAAAAAAGTAAAACATAGTTTTAAATGCAAAATAATTTAAAAGATCATTGAAAGATATTGATAGGTCAGCCTTATTAGCTTGTTTATTTGTTAAACCATTCAGGCTGAGAAAATATGTATGATTGAAATATTTGATGAGCATTGTCTCTCACTATTTGGCTTTAGGTACAATTTTAGTAATTTATATTAATCGAAAGCAAGAGGTATGAACTTTAGAGGGGGTGGGATGTACTTGTGGGCTTTGTAGTTAGTAATTTGTGTGATTTATTTATTTATTTTCCATTTTTGTTTTGAGCAGCATTTACAAGGTGCATGACGAAGCAAAGGACAAGGCCTTTGAATTGGAGATGAGTTGGGTTTGTGATGAATCAAATAAACTGCATCAGAAGGTAATTTCTGGCCCTATTTTACTTCGGTGTTCAATTGCAGTAGAGAAGAAGCATTAAAATTGCAGAACTCCACATTTCTTTTTACCACTACCTCTTCCAAATTGAATACATACAAGTAAATAGCTCGGTTGGACATTTGAAAGCAATTTCTGGCAAGCTCTAGGATTTTTAGCCAAGCACTTGGATGCAGCGTGCACATAACTTTGAACAGAAAAAAAAGGGAATTAAGAAAGGTGATGCGTGGACCTGATTTCCTTATTTTTGAACGCATGAACTGTTGGTAATGTTGGTACAAGGATATTCAGGCATGTAGGTTTTGTATGTTTAGGAGCTGGTTGTCCCAATGCAGGCTGGTTTATATTTGAGCGGCTGGGTTATGTATTTATTATGAATTTGTGGGACTTTCAGGTTCCGGATGAACTCCTAGAGGAAGCCAAGGCAGCTGCCAGGACTGCACTTGAAGAAATGGATGCCGATTAAAGCTAATAATCTCATTTTCCCCGGAATTTCCCTAGTCAGAATCGGGTGGAATGGGTTTATTTTTGGTGAATCCCATATACAATTAATGTCCTGCAAATTGTTAACATGTGCTTGATCTGAGTTTTTTTTTTTTTTTTTTTTTTTTTTTTTTTTTTTTCAAGGGACAATCAATGAAATTATTTATTTCAAATAGAAGGGTTAATTAAAACAAAATTAATTGAGTTAATTTTTATCCCTTTTTTTTTAATTTAAAAAATTTTCATTTTAAAATAAGTAAAAATCTTAAAATATTTTACTAGAATTTGTTTGAATTTTTTCTTTTATAAAAGTGGTCGGTCTACGAGTCAAATATGATAAAATGTCTGATATTGAATTATTGATACTCATGTAAACGATTATGCTAGAGTATGAATATGATAAAATGTCATCCTCATGTATATCAATTTCAATCTATTACAATTTACAAATACAACCAATCTCCAGTTAACTAATCAATCATTCAGCTTTAGAAATTCATCTCCATCTCACTCGCTAGAAGTAATAAGTTTGCATTAATTAATTATATAAATAAATTTAAATAATTTAAAATATATTGAATTGATCCAAATTAGTCAGATTATTTATTTTTTAATAATCAATCTATCTCAATTTCAAACTCAATTATATGCTATTAAAAAGTTATTTTAGTATAATTTAATCCGATAGAATACTTAAAAAAATATTTTAATACATTGCTATCTAGTAGAGCAGTCCACGACCATTGATAATGAATTTACATTGATTTTAATTAATTTTATTTATTAGAGTAGATTTTTTTTTATTTTTCAATTAATTTAGTTTGATTTAATTATTTTTTTAAACCAATTCCATTTAATTATTAGTAACGAAGAATTTTAATTCTTATATTATTTTCATTAAGCGTAAAGACCTTCCTCTATTTACCAACCATTGTCCACCTATTCTCATCCCATTACTTCCTGGTCCAGCCCACTGATTCCTAATAAAGATATTTTTTGGCCACCTTAATTGGAGTCCATTGGACCATTTCTTCTTCTCTCGGCTGTTCTTCGCATTAGTTTGTTCTTCACTTTCTATTGTCGACTTCGCCGCAGAGCCATTCAATCTTGAGTTCTTAACGGCTATCTCTCTCTGCTCCACTGTCTGCCTCGATAATCTCGCCTTCATTCTCGACTTCTGGCCGTCATTATTTACAACCTCGTCATGGATTTTGCTGTGACGCGCTTCAATCTATTGGTTCTTCAATTGCTTGAGTTGTGATGCTGTGACGCTGCCTTCTCCATGTTCTCACTGTGACGCTAGTTATTGCTTGCCTCTGGTACGGTAGTATGATTGATTTTTTCACTGTTATGTTTTTGGGCTGCCTCTGGTCTGGTATACTTGGATACAATTTCGTGCCTTATGATATTTTATGATCATAATAAGTTTTCAATTTGCAAAATATTGGATTTTTTTTTGTTCCTAGACAGCTAGACTTGGTTTAGTTAATTAATCGATTAAAGGGTTTTGCTAATGAGTGAATCATTACACCAATTATAATTATACAGTTATTATAGGAGTGCAGAACAGATGAAGCTCACTTCTAGCGGATTAATGCAAACCAAAAAAGTAAAATTTCTCTAGTTTGTACTTATTACTTCGATTGGTCTATAAAAATAAGGAACTCAACTGATTGCACCAAGCCGCTGCCCTGCAACCTTCCCTCCATCTCTCCCCTCGACGATATTGCAGTCTCCTCGTTCTAGTGCTCAAACAATTGTCCTTCCCTTTCTCAATATCTTCTCTCGAACGACCACTTGTTCGGCCTCTGAACTCGACTACCTCCATCAACGACACAAGCAGCTCCAGTGTTCATATTTTCTGCCTGTGGCTCTCCAAGTTCAGTTGTTTCATCGATCATTTCCCTTTGTTGTTTCTGGTTTCACTCAATTCCTTTGTGGCATCTTTAAAATGACAACACTCTTTTCCTCATTTGCTTCACTTCTCTACCCAGATTTTCTTTCAATTTTCTGAATCATTTCTCAAGTTTTCTTTGAGCTTCGAGTCTTGTGTGCGATATTGAGCTGAGGTTCTGCTGTTTCGGTTTAGATTTTCGCTGTGTTTTGTTTGTTTTCCTTGTAAAAATTCAAATATCGTAATCAAAATGACAAGATGGATTGCTGTTTATGTGTACAACTATAGTATCTGACATGCTCTGTTCTGAGCTCAGTTAGAACTAGACATAGACAGTATTCTATGTTTAAGTTGAAAGCTGAAATTGCTGCTATTTTGTTGCTTGGATCTTCTCTAAGAGAGATTATTAACAGCTCCAGCTGCACAAGCACAATTATATAAGGCCACTTTTTTATTTTAGAAATAACTAATTTTTTATGAGGATGAGTACTAATTTTTAGTGTACAGGGAGTATTGTATAATTTTTTTCCTTTTCTAAAGGAAAATGGGTTCTGCAAATAGATAAGAAAAAGTAAAACAGATGAACCAAACCAAACTAAACCAGTTGAGATAATTTTTTCACTTTGTTAGGTTTGATTTTATTTTCTATTAGATTCAGCTTTTTACTCATTTTTAGTCTGGACTGAACTGAGCACTGCTTACCTGTATTGGCTATGGACTGACTCTTGAGTTCCGAGTGAAGATAATATGGCAAACACAATTACTGAAAGCAAACCATCTAAAACCCATTCTTGCTAATTCGCAATGAAATATCCACCTTTATAGTCATAAATCAAATACCCAATCTAGAATTGATTCACGGATGGAATTGAACTTGTTTACAATAATACGACAACATTCCTGTCTTTTGTGTGCTGCTCAGCTGCTAAAAGTCAAGCCAGAAGTATCTCTGAGTATTGTATCAACGTTGATAATTGTCTTTCAATCATCATGATGAATTCCTTTCCATCCCTTGGTTTCGAAGAAGGTGGAAGAACATTGTTGTGCCATTAAAAAAATGCTTGAATTTCAGTAGGTAACTATTAGCAAACCACCAATTCAACAGATTCTTCGTCACTGATGCAACAATGGGTAGTTTGCATCAGTAGATAGTTATTCAGTAGTGGGTAGTGGCGTAGATTATGGATTTATGCATTAGTAATAGGTAGTGGCTAAGAACACGGGTTTTCTGACGTTACCACTATGTTTTGTTTAGTTATTTTCAAATGCTGATTTGTAGGAGGTTAGTCTCCATTGTGCTATTTTAAGTTTCTATTTGTTAGAAGGTAGTTAAAACTCCAACTTGTATTTAAGTTGATAGCATATTAATAAACGTTAGTTAAGAAAAATTTTCAAAAAGTCTTTGAGAATAAACAGAAGAGGTTACAGGTTCTCTCAGACGAGCTTGACAACTTTTCAAAATAGATTGTAAAAAGAGAATCTATCCTTGCTTTCTCCTATCTTGCTAAAAGACTCATCATGCAAACCTATAACTAGATTCTACACATGCGATCCTAACAATTTGGTATCAGAGCTAGAGATTATGGGGACTCTATCCAGCAACAATTAGGCAGAATTCTCACCTTGTTCTTAGAAGAGCAAGCAGCCAATAAGGCCTGGCATGATGAATTAAATTAAAAATTAGAAGCTCTCACTTGTGATATTGTCAATTCAGCACAACTCACAAAAATTGGTAGTCACTCTCGCACCCAAAAGGCCAAAGGAGTAATAGGTTCTGAAAATTCAAGTAGAAGTACCATTGTTTCAAAATTTACCTGTTTCAATGGATGGGAGGATCCTTTAGGGTGGCTCAACAGATATGATCATTTTTTCCAACATTAACAAACTTCAGAAGAGAAGAAGGTTAATCTAGCTTCATTTCACTTGGAGGGTATAACACAACTATAGTTCCTACAATTGTTACAAGACTATCCGAACTTGACATGGGAATATTTCAAAAACGGGTGCAAAAAACTATTCTGGTTGGAGTTAGTTGGAGTTAGCAAATGATGACCAGGAGATGTCACAATGGACCAGCCACTGGCTAAATAGTTCCTAGAAATTTCCTAAGCTTGCACTTGAAGACAAGTGCATAGTGGAAGAGGGGACTAATGTTAGCAAACCACCATTTCAACTGATTCTTCGTCATTGATGCAATAATGGATAGTTATTCAACAATGGATAGTGGCATAGATTATGAGTTTATGCATAGTAATGGATAGTGGCTAAGATCATGGGTCTTATGATGTTATCATCATATTTTGTTTAGTTATTTAGTTCTTTGCATATTTTGTTTAGTTATTTTCAAATTCTGATTTGTAGGAAGTTAGCCTCTATTATGCTATTTTAAGTTCTTATTTTTTAGGGGGGTCCAACTTGTATTTAAGTTGACAGCAGGTTAATAAACGTTAGCTAAAAGAATTTCAAAAAAGTTTTTGAATACTTTAAATTCAAGAGATTATATGTTCTCCCTAATAAGCCTGACAGCTTTTCAAAATAGATCTCAAAAAGAAAATCCATCCTTATTTTCTCCTATCTTGCCAAAAGACTCGTTACACAACCCACAACTAGATCCTACACGGGATCCTAACAGTAACCATAAAATCTCTGGCTCCCTACGGCATTAGAATGGTTATTTCTTTCTTCCTTTTTTTTATGTTTCAAGCTGATTACCCTAATATCAAACCAAAGCTCATTGGTGGCATTAGAATGGTCATTAATGTTAGAACCATGGCCAAGGAGACTCCTTCCAAGGCCTGGTGTGGAATCCTATGAATGGGTTCAATTCTTTTAACAATGGACATTTTCCTTTGACCCCATTAGTTTTCATTATCACTAAACAATTTTTTTTTTCTGTAAACTGAAAGAAAGTTTTATTCAAGGGTTTTAGATGAATGTAAGTTCAATCAATTTGGTCTTTTAGTTTCTTTCATTTTGTGTTAAATACACCATATTAGCCTTCTCCACTCTCTGTTGTTAAAATTCAATTTCTTGTTGATTGTTGATTTGATGAATGTTTTGAATGTCTGTTTCCTTTAGATGCCTGTATGTGCTCATTCCTGATTATTTCATCTTTTATTTGGTTATCTCAAATTCCTTTCTAGCATATTGTTTCAATTGTTGGTCTGTTTATGGCACAAGTCGTTGGGCTTACTAAAGCTTTTACTTTGCTTGCAACTGACAATTTAGCAAATTTTGGTAAATGTGATTGTTAAAAGTGATGCTTATTGTGTTTTTATGATTATCTGGACATGTTATAATAAAGGAAGGCGGATTCTTTTTGTTGGAACTGGCTGTGAAGTGCTGTAAATATCAATTTCTTTAGTTATCTTGTATGGGTCATGTTCAGCATCTGCATTGTGGCATGGTTTGGTTTACAATTTTCCAGGAATGTCTCTGTTGCTGGTTCAGTATCTAAGATATTTCTTTCTATAGGTTGCTGAGATAAGCAAAAAATTGAATGCCAACTTTTTCCATTTGAGGAGGATTTGAAGGATATCTAGACAGGAAAGAGAGAATGATGTGGTTACGCGGCGCAAAATCCTTTTGCCACATAGATGCCTTGAGAAAATCTTCTAAATCTCCATGGATCTATTTGTCTTTGTTCTCTTGTTCAGACGCTACTCACACAAAAGCAAAGTGTGCCCCTTTGCAGGTCTGCCACTCTATTTGTTTCTTCCCTATTTCTCACATTTTTATAACCCTAATAGCTTCACATAATTCTGTGTAATCATTTCTTGATTTTTTTTACTACTTGTTCATCTTAGTAAAGGATTATTAGGGGGCTATTTGTAGGAAACCAGTATGAGAGATAGGTTTACACTACATGCTAAGGGAGGTGATGGTGGCAATGGTTGCTCCAGTTTTCGCCGAAGTCGACATGATCGCCGTGGCAGACCTGATGGTATGTTTATTAGATCAAGTTTTATAACAGCATTAAGTATGATAGATGTGATACTATAAACCAAGTGGATACAATATTATCATGGTTATTTTTCTTTGATCATAATTTATCTAGTTTCTCAATCTTCATACTGGGTTCAATTTTTTCCCTTTCATCGTAATTATTTCCGTTGAACTTCATAAATGTAGCTGATTATTGCATGGTGATTAAGAGCAAGTGCATTAAAATTTGTGAAACAGTCTTTATGGTAGCATTCTGGTTCATGTGGATTCAATAATACAGGTGGAAATGGTGGAAGAGGTGGTGATGTGATTTTAGAGTGTTCCCCTGCAATCTGGGACTTTAGTGGTTTACACCATCATGTTGTATGTAGTCCTTACCTTTCCAGTATTTTTTCAACACTACTAGTATTATTGCATGAGGACACTCAAGTTCTGCCTTTATTGTATAGAATGCAGTGAGAGGGGGGAATGGAGCTTCAAAGAGTATGATAGGAACTCGAGGGGAGGATAAGGTTACTATTTATAAGTTCTATAAACGGCAAGATTTTATGATGCCACCTGTTGTTTGGCAGTTTATCTAACCATGAGTACTCGTGTATAGTAGGTTGTGCAAGTACCTATCGGCACTGTAATTCATCTTTTGAAGGGTGAACTTCCATCTACAGTCCAAAACTGTTCCAAAACAGACTTGGACCCGTGGGAACTTCCAGGCACTCTCCATACCGATCAATCAGAATCTCACTGGCAGTCCATCTCTAAGAGCACAAACATGGAAAAAGAAGCTGAGCCATCGGATATTTCTGGTGGCTCATTAACACAAGCTAAAGGAACTTCAGAGGAATTTGCAAGCATACAAGCCATTCAAAGAGAGCCAGCAGATGTGGAACATATACACTATGATGTTGCAGAGTTAACAAATCTGGGTCAGCAAATAATTGTTGCTCGTGGAGGGGAGGGTGGTTTGGGTAATGTGTCTTCTCCTGATGTTTCAAAGAAGGCCAAGTTAAGTAAGCCTGGAGTCAATAGGGATATAGTCTTGGATCCTGATATGTCCAGTGAGGATCAATCCTGCCTTAGCAGTGGGTTGCCTGGCTCAGAGGCTGTTCTTTTGCTGGAACTGAAAAGCATTGCTGATGTGGGCCTCGTTGGAATGCCAAATGCTGGTAAAAGTACTCTTTTAGGAGCTTTATCCAGAGCAAAACCTAGGGTGGGTCATTATGCCTTCACGACTCTTAGGCCAAATTTAGGAAAACTGAAGTTTGATGACTTCTCAATCACAGTGGCTGACATTCCAGGACTCATAAAAGGTGCTCACGAGAATCGTGGACTTGGACATGCTTTCCTACGGCACATAGAACGTACTAAGGTTTTAGCTTATGTGCTAGACTTGGCTGCTGGATTAGATGGCAGAAAGGGATTTCCACCGTGGGAACAATTGAAAGATTTAGTTTTGGAGCTTGAGCATCATCAAGAGGGCCTGTCTGATCGGCCCTCCTTAGTTGTGGCGAATAAAATTGATGAGGCAGGAGCTGATGAAGTATATGAAGAATTGAAAAGAAGAGTTCAAGATGTTCCTATATATCCAGTTTGTGCTGTCTTGGAGGAAGGGGTACCAGAACTAAAAGCTGGTCTTAGGATGCTTATGGATAGTGTGAAATTGCAGAGACTTAGTTTAGATAAAATCGACTGTTCATGACAAATTTGATAGGAATACTAGTTCTGTTTATGATAGGTTTTACAAAAAATTTATGCCCATCATATCGAGTTTCATGTGGCACCTAGGGCATCTTGAAAACTAAGCTTGTGCAGGAATTGCCGGATAAGCAGTTGGCTATTGAAGGGGCCTCTGCAATGGGTGCCCCTTGTCAAGAATTTTAGAAATTTTAGATGTAACTGACATGTTTCTTTGTATGATTTATTTAACTGCAGGCCCCATAATATCTAATTGAGATCAATCCTATTGGAGTTACCTACTACCACCTCCAGATACTTGTTACACTGGTGGAAGTTCTTTGAATGCTGCGTGCATGCGTTGCCGACTTGCCGTGTCTTTTTTATTTCAACGAGAAAGGTGGAACGTCTCGGGACTGTTTTGGTTCATTTGACTTGAGCATTTGTACGTGCATTTACCTTATTTCTGTTGTTTTTAATCATATTTTTCTTGAAGTGGTGATAAATTAGCTGGTGCCTCACCGGTGGTACATTTCCACTAAACGCTCTGATCTGAGATTTGATGGACCATTTAAAATAGCTGTCATTTGTCTGAATGGGGCCATCTTCTCTTTTTTTTAGGGGGGTGGGCGGACCATATGAGCATCTGATTTTTCATTTGCGTTGAAAAGGACTCGACCACCGGTTGTCAGCATTTGAGTCCTGTGTCCTTTCAACCCATTACCTGCATCTCAATCATGGAAATCTGAAATGCACGTCAGCATAACATCTATCTAATCTTAAGCTCCTTACCGGCCAAACCTTCTCAGCAGCATCAGACCTGACATTAGATCGAATGTCCCAGTAATGCATGAAATGGGATTCAAATGTCTTCGAAAAAAAAGTGGGATTTTAATACCTTAGGACCTCAAGCATGAAGCTCATTCACTATTTTGTTGATTAAAGACAAACTCCCTCTCTCGTCACAATCGTTATATGTAGGTCATTCATAAATATTCACATGGGTGAGAGTGAAGACCCAATTCAATGGTGGCAGCTCTCTTGAGCTACCAGTCCTATCATGCACTTCTTTTTGTCCTGGTATGTGGTCCAAAATCAGATGGGCATGCATGATGCATGTGAATTGCATAAAACAAATGCGGCAGAGGAATCAACAATAGTGGGTTTCGTCATGAGTCCCTTATCTAAACGATGGAGCTTGTACCCAGATATGGAAGATCCTATCTTCTATCTTCATACTTCAATACAGGTACTTTTTGAATTTGAGGATCAAAATAATGATGAATTATGAAGCTAGTGGGAACACGCAATAAATATCTTGTAAATAAAATAATCCCTTCATTGACGAGGGGAAAAAAAAAGGAATGTAGACAAGATGTTGAAGTTAGGAAGAGAACAATTCACACATTCAAAGGACACAGGAAATTCAAGGCCCACCAAACTGGAGTTGTGCACTATCCATGAAAACTAGGCTCTAGCTCTACTAATAGTTGTAGTTTTAGCTTTTAAGCATGTCTTTAGCTCAGTTAAGACATTTTGGACCCCAGCAGCTGCAGCATCCACAAGTCGCAAATTGCCGAGACAGATCTTCTGAAAAGGAACTGAAGGTCCTAAATGTTAAACAAATAAAAGAAGATAAGAAAAGTGCATTGGGCTTGGGGTGAAAAAGGCAGATTTTTTGTAAAAAAATATATACATAGATATAGATATAAAGACAGGGTATCTGATTGAAGTAAATAGTACTGCAACTCAAGCACCAAAGCTATATCACATGCACCACTCTTTTTGCTACAAAAGTGAAGGATTCCCAAAGCAAAAGCCTCTTATTCTCTGCCCATTTCATTATGATTTTATCCTTCTTTCTCTGTAGCAGTAGGGTAGGGTAGGGTAACTCTCTCTCACTTTCCATGTCAAAAATTGTATTGTTTCATTCTAGTTTAGAACTGCATGCTTTCATTACATTCAAAAAAATTAAAACAACATAACATGATTAACTAGAAAAAAAAAGGTAATAATTTGCATTCTTTATATTTAATTAAAAAAAAAGATCTAGATTACAGAATTATAAAAAGCCAATGTTAAGGATGAAATGATACATTCAAGCGAGTGAATTGCTAATGTAAAAAGCTGCAAGATTATGCCTTAATATCTAGCTGACGTTTACATCATTCATACATATTTTTATTTTATTCTTATTTCAATTGAGAAATTATTTATTTAATTTAAAAATGGTTCGACGTTATCAAAAACAATAATATATTCTAATTGTCGGCTTCAATTTAACTTGTTCTCTTGATTTCTCCCATGAAAGTGATAATAATCCTTGTAGAAAATAATTGCATCCTTTTCTCTATGATTCAGACAACTTTGTCTACTGGAAAAAAGTAAGACTTCTTTTTTAATAAGCATTAATTCCTTGACCCTAAATTAATTTCTGTTTGCTGTTAATTTTATTTTATTTTTTTATTTTTTTTGAAATGGAATTTTATTTTTAAATGTTGGATTCGTTTTAACTATATTATATATTCAATTTGAAGCGTTGGCAAGCATATTAATATAAATTAAAAGTTATAAAAGAAATCATTTTTTTTATTTTGTTCAAACGCGAGAGGTGTTAAGATTTTGTTTAGAAGAAGCCAATTAATTGATTTTGTTAAGATAATTAATATATTTCAAATATTATGATTTGTGATGACAAAGAAAGAAAGGTTAGAGAGAGATAGAGAGAGATTTGTCGGTTCTTACCTAGGGGAGATAGAACCTGCCACACAGATGTTACTGACGTTAGATGTTTCCACGTGTATGGTGGATATGAAAGACTTTCAGCTCCAACTGCAGTATAAATTGGAGCTGAGGCAAGCGCCTTATGATTCATCCTATAGTTGAAGAAATCAATTGCCAAGTGATAAGCCTCTTCCAAATCCCTAAGAAAATGTCTTGCTGCGGAGGAAACTGTGGCTGTGGCTCTGGATGCAAGTGCGGCAGCGGCTGCAACGGGTAAGAGTTTCTTTTTCTTGGAAAATTGTTTCTCATACACCAAACAAACTTCCTAAGATTTTCTCTCCAATCTTTCTTTCCTCATCTTCTTGAATTCTTGCAGCTGTGGCATGTACCCTGACATCTCAGAGAACACCAGAACTGAGACTCTCATCGCAGGAGTTGCACCTCCTAAGATGTAAGACTCACAATCATTTTGGGTTTGAATTTGAGACCTTAATTGAGTTCGGAGAAATTCTATAATTCTATTTGCGCAGCTAAATCGAAGTTAGATTCTTGATTGTACAAAGAATTGAGAGCTAGTGTGGTTTTTGCAGGTCCTATGAGGGTACTGAGATGAACTTTGGTGCTGAGAGTGGAAATGGGTGCAAGTGTGGATCAAGCTGCAGCTGTGATCCATGCAACTGCAAATGAGAAAGCAGCATGGACATGGACCTAGCAAAGCCTGTACTTGATGTTTTTAATAAATCCCCAAAAAAACGGATGCAAAAGGGTTTGTTAATGAATATGTAAAATAGTTGTCGGCTTGCTGCTGTAAATAAAACAGCCATAGGTAATCAAAATCCTTGTATGAGGATTTAATTTCCTGAATGGCTTGTTTTATGTGTTAAGTGTTTCTGCTTTGCTGGTCTTAACTTGGTCTTCTGTGTACTTTTGGAAGGGGAACTCGATTAGTGTTGTTGTCTATGGTTATAACTCCTTTTAACTTAAATATGATCTACTTTTCCCACCTCCTCTTTCGTTCTTTTCTATAATTATCTGTTATAATCGACTTCAATTTGTTGAGTTTCATAACTACTTATGCTATTGATTTGATGATAAAGATTTTATTATGATTTCATCTAAACTAACTTGCCTACCACTGACCGGAAGAGTGCGTGGAATCCCCGATAATCAGGTTTCTATTTTCCTCCCTTCCCCATGTTAGGTTGAGTCCCAAAAAAAGCGCAAACCTCTGTTTATTTGTCAATCTTGAGTTTGAAACCCCGGAGGCAGGTGATGATGACGTCTCCCAAACACCTACTGAAAAACAATCTAGATTTGGTCTACCAACTCGTGAAGTAACAAATTAGTTTAGAAGATTTTATGATAGTCCAAAATTTTAAGATAATTAAAAATTTTATAATTGTTGAATATTTTATATTCATTAAAAATTTTATTATCATTAAATATTTTATTTATGAAATTTAAATATAATATTAAATATGACCGTTATGATTTTATTTTAAAATATTTATAATCATATATAGCGGTTAAATTTTCATAATAAATAATTTTCGTCTTTACAAATATATAAACTCTCAATTTTTTTTTATTATTTTTTTTTTCTGTGTTACCTGCTAGATTATAAATCAGATAAATTTTTGTTGTCTTGATTCTTGGAAAGTATATTTCAGAAAAACCTGTTTAATTTTGGGGATTACAAAATAAATTCTTAAGGACAGTGTTCAACACGACTCAGGTTTTATTGTTTTATCCAATATTTTCAACAATCTTAAGGATTTATCTTTACACAAATGGAATCAAATGTTGTCACTGCCTTTGCTTCTGCACTGCCTACTCCAATGACATTATAACTACCACTACTTCTGTTGTTCTTTCCGCCGCCACGCTTCTTACTTTTGCAAATGGTGGGTCTCTTCTGTCTACTGTCCTCACATCTCAAAAATTGAGAATCAAGACATGTACCTGCTGTTGATCCAAAATTGCATGAAATATGGGTCTATTCTAATAAGGTATGTAGGTATACAATTATCAGTACTCTTTTTAACCATTTCTTTGATAACTACTGTTCCTACAAGGAAGCCAAGAAAATATGAGATTCAATGAAATATGGGATTCAATGAAAAAATATGAGATTCAATGAACTTGAAATATACTGCTAAGGATGTTGGCTACAAGAGCAAATCTTGTACAAAGAAAAAGTGCACAAATCAAATAACAGGTATGAAAACAAGAAATCTGATTATAAACTCAAGTTTAATAATCTCATCTTTAAAAGGAAAAGAGTGATAAATGACAATCCTCCTAAACCAAAAATGAATTTAGTTGAAGGAGATGACATTGTTGCTGCGGTTATTTCTCAAACTTTTCTTGTAGCTAATGTGCTAGAATGGGTAGTAGATTTTGGTGCTACTAGGCATATTTGTACAAACAGAAATGCATTTACCTCCTACTTTATAGTGGGGGAAGGAAAAGAACATGTGTATTTGGGTGAGTCTAGGACTGCAAGTGTCCTTAGTAAAGGGAAAGTTTTTCTCAAACTCACATCTGACAAGACATTGGCACTTAATGAGGTACTTCATGTATCCAATATGAGAGCTAATTTAATTTCTGTAACACTATTGAGAAATGATGAGATTAAGGTGTCCTTTGAGTTAGACAAAATTATACTGACTAAAAATGATATTTTTATTGAAAAATGTTATTGTAATCAGAGACTCTTTATTCTCAATATTTTTGCAATAATAAATGGAAATACATCATCTTGTGCTTTTTTGCTTGATTCTTTTGATTTATGGCATGTTAGATTAGGACATGTTAGTGCTTCTTATATTAATAAAAAATATATATATATATTATGTAACTTTTATTGATGACTATTCTAGATATACTAAAGTATATTTGCTCAGAAACAAAGACGAAGCATTTGATATATTTCAATTGTGTAAAGTTGGAGTAGAGAATCAATTAAAGAGGAAAATTAAAATTTAAAAAAAAATCATATAGAGGTGGAGAATGTATCTTATTTAATGACTTTTGTGAAAAAAGAAGGAATAATTTATGAATTTATTCCACTCTATTCACTTGAATCCAATGGAGTAGCGGAAAGAAAAATTAGAATATTAAAAGAAATGATGAATGCTTTATTAATAAGTTATTCTTCACCTAATAACTTTTGGGGGAAGCTTTATTATCTGCTTGTTATCTACAAAATATGATACCCTATAAGAAAACCGATAAAATACCCTATGAACTTTAGAAAGGTTATACACCTAATTTAAAATATTTAAAAGTGTGAGGGTGTCTTGCTAAAGCAATTCTTCATGATCCTAAGAAATGAAAAATATGTTCAAAAACTTTTGATTGCATGTTTATAAGTTATGCTGAAACCTATAAACTCAAGTTCATAAGTTTGCTTTAGCTTCTATACATACACTTGTTTTAGCTTCCTGAAACATATATGAATTTATTCCACCCTATTCACTTGAATCCAATGGAGTAGTGGAAAGAAAAATTAGAATATTAAAAGAAATGATGAATGTTTTATTAATAAGTTATTCTTCACCTAATAACTTTTGGGGGAAGTTTTATTATCTGCTTGTTATCTACAAACTATGATACCCTATAAGAAAACCGATAAAATACCCTATGAACTTTAGAAAGGTTATACACCTAATTTAAAATATTTAAAAGTGTGGGGGTGTCTTGCTAAAGCAATTCTTCCTGATCCTAAGAAATGAAAAATATGTTCAAAAACTTTTGATTGCATGTTTATAAGTTATGCTGAAACCTATAAACTCAAGTTCATAAGTTTGCTTTAGCTTCTATACATACACTTGTTTTAACTTCCTGAAACATAATCTCTTCTATTAAAGTATTAATTGCTTTAGGTTTTAAGCATAAACTTGTTATTTATCAAATGGATGTTAAAACATTTTTAAATGGAGACTTGGAAGAAGAAATTTATATGGTTCAACCTAATGATTGTATTATTTTTTGTTAAGAAAATAAAGTCTGCAAACTTCTTAGATCATTATATGGTTTAAAACAAGTTTCCAAACAGTGGCATGAGAAATTTGATTAAGTTTTGTTGAATGATGGTTTTATCTCTGTTGAAGTTGATAAGTGTGTATATACAAAATGTATAAATGATTGATAAGTGCGTATATACAGAACGTATAAATTATGAATCTGTGATTATTTGTTCATATGCATTTACTTTTGGTACAAATTATGATATAGTTGTAAATCAAAAACTTTCATTGCCTCTAAATTTGATATGAAAGATGTGGGATAGACAAATGTGATTTTGAGAGTTAGAATCGTAAGGAAGAATGATAGTCCAATGCTATCATAAGAGCATTATGTTGAGAAGCTTCTAAGGAAGTTTGGACATTTCAATGTTAAACCAGTAACTACCCCTTATGATCCTAATTGTCAATTAAAGAAAATTGGAGTCTGAATATGCATAGATCATTGGGAGTTTGTTGCATTTAGTGAATTTTTTATCAACACCATCTATATCAATGCGTTGTGATTGTCAAGCGGCAATAGCCATTGCAAAGAATAAAACTTTCAATGGTAAGAATAAACATATTCGTCTGAGACATAATGTTGTTAAGCAGTTACTGAAAGATGGAACTATTTTCATTGATTATGTGAAGTCAGAAGTGAATTTGGCCAATTCTCTGACTAAATCTTTAGAGAGAAAACTAATAGATGAAACATCGAGAGGAATGGGACCTAAGCCAGTTTGAAATTAACAGTGATGGTAACCCAACCTTTGCGATTAGAGATCCCATGAAAAAGGTTCATATGGGTAATAACAAATCACCTTCTAATTCTGATAGCACTATTTATTGTTGTCCCTTTCTATGGTGTGAGAAGTACTAGACTGCATTAATGAGAGGATGAGATGAAATCTTTTAATGATATTCATATCCCTTGTGGGTGGTGTATAAATTGCAGTATACACTTGATGATATCACCTATATAAGTGTGGAGTGGGGCCGCTTCTATGAGATTGTGGCATAATCTCTAGAGCACTTATGAATTACCAGGCGCGCGCATGGCCTATTAGTGCAAAACGGCGTTGACAACAAGATCTGTGGAGTATTATGAGATTGATGAGAAATTAACATATAAAAAAGAGTTTTGGTACATAGAAACAAAAGTTTCACCAATTACTCTGTATATTAAGTATTATTAATTTAGGTCTGGTTCATAGTATAAAAGACACCAGATTCGAAACATACACTCTAAATTTCTAAATCCAGCAATGAAAATCTTTTGAAATCTGTGGGGGATTGTTGTAAAATTAGTTTAGATTTCAAAAAGATTTTATAGTTATTAAAGATTTTATAGTCATTAGAGATTTTATGGTAATTAAAGATTTTATGGTCGTTAAATATTTTATGGTAATTAAAGATTTTATGGTCATTAAATATTTTATTTATGAGATTTAAATATAATATTAAATATAACCGTTATGATTTTATTTCAAGATTCTTATAACCATATATAGCGGTCAAGTTTTCCACAATAAATAGTGTTCCTCTTTACAAAGATATAAACTCCCAATTTTCTTCTTTATTATTTATTTTCTCTATGTTACCTGCTGGGTTATAAATTCGAGATAAATTCTTGTTGTTCTAATCCTGAGAAGTATATTTCAGAAGAACTTGTTTAATCCTGGGGGATCATAAAATAAATCTTTAAAGACAGTGTTCAACACGATTCAGGTTTTATTGTTTTACCCAATATTTCAAACACTCCAAAATCAGTTAAGTTGGCACTGCATTTACTCCTATCTAGAGTTTAAATTTTGGAAGTAGTTCACAGGGATTTTTTTTTATTTGCAAGATATATATATTATCAAACTAGATAAACAAATCCAAATCATTGCCTACATATTAATTCACGATGATATATAGAGCCAGATATTAATGTTAACGGATAAATTCCTTTTTCCTTTCCTGATGAATGATCGATTATCACTTTCAATATCACTTTGTATTGAAGTTGAAACTTGAAATTAATTTATTTTCTTAATTTTTATATAAAGTTTATTAATAACATGCACACATAGCCACAGAATGTAATAACATAAAATTTCATGAAAAGTTAAATTCACAATTCGCACAGGCACAACATTACCCAAAAAACATACAAGTTAAAAAGTTTTTATTAAATTTTTTTATCAATAAATCCCATAAATGAAATTCTCAATTATAATTATTAAATAAAATGAGAAACGAAAAAAAATAGAGTATTAAAATAAATGAATGAAAAAAAGGGTGGATAAATAGAAATTTTAGGTTGAACTACAGGAGCAGAAAATTTTGGACTGAGTTGGGGAAAGGGGGCAACATGAACCTATAAAAAGAGCAATCATGAAGGACTACTACAGAAAGCTTTTTTGGCAAGGGTTCTTGATTTTTTTTTTTTTTTAAAAAAAAATTAGTTGGCCATTAATTAGATTTGACCTAAATTCTACTAATCCAATGTGGCCACTAATTCATTTTTCTTTGTCATTGTAATCTTGATTACAAAGCGATGCAATTTCTTTTCCACTTTACATTACATCAACCTACTTTTTTATATTTTTATTCTTTGGCTTTGTTCAGCAGAGGGCAATCTTGGAATTAATGATGACCTTTTTACCCATTAGTTTATCTTCCCTTGTTGAGTTGATTAATTACAAAACCAATCATGTATCCTACACACCACATTGTACAACTCCAAGCGTTTGCTCGGTGATAATTTTCAAAATAATATTTAATAATCAGTGATTAAGAAACTGAATTGTGAAAATTTATTTATTCTAATATTTGATTAACTATTATCTAAATAATTATATTGACAATAACAATTATTATATCAATTAGTATTGTCAAATAGAGTTTAATCAATGATGATAATTAAAATTTTAGAGTTTAAATTTCATTGATGATATTTTTCTAATTAATTACCTGAAATGTAATAAATAAAAGGACTTGGAGAAACAATATAAAAAATGATTTTCTGTGGTTTACGTCCATACAAAAAGGAAAAGATGGCATACGATTCTGTTTTGATTGCATTATTATTCTTCATCACTATCACAAAGAAAAAAAACAAGATAATTAGTGCTTATAGTATCTCAAATTTGATATTTAAATGTTAAGAAATTTGAGAATAAATATCAAACCCATTTGTGATTCATGGATAAATAAAAATTGTCTATCCACAATGAAATTTAGGGAGCAGAATGCAATTCCAAATTTCCATTGAACTTTGCATCCATATATTAATTTTCAATAATTTATATAAATATTAATGGCGTGGACAAAATATCCCAGAAAAGGACTTGGGCTGGATTGTAGGCAGCTAAGCTTCAATTTCGGTTTCTCTTCTGGGCTGGATTGTAGGCAGCTAAGCGTCAATTTTGGTTTCTCTTCTGGGCAAGACTTTGGGCTCTTAGCATTTGCATGTGGCGGCATCTTTTTTCAAATAAGATCTCTGGCTCTTTTGCGTAAGCGCGCTTTCAGGTCCCGAAAAGGACAAGAAGCATGCGTGCGCTGGCCGTTCTGGGCCGACGCTGGTTCTGTCAAGCAATTCATCGAACACTTTCTATCAGTTGTCCGCCTCTCTACCAAATTCCTCGCAATTTCGATTTTCTCTGTACCTACACTAGCAATTGTTCGCCCGAGAAGAAGATATTAGAACCAGAAGAACAAGAAGCACCCAAGAGCTTATCTTTGAGAATTGAGAAGCTTGCTAGAGGAGAATCGGTTGGTTTAGCCTATCAAAGCTGGATGCGCGAAGGCTTTCCAATTTATCGAGGTGACATTTTTCACGCCATTAACAGCTTGAGGAAGCTCAAATTGAACAAACGCGCGCTTGAGGTTTCTTTGTCTTTCTCTTCTTCTAAATATATTAGGGGTTTGTTTAATTGTTTAAGTGAATTAATTAGATGAGCCGGTTTCTGAGGATATGGAAATAAAACTGAGTTTTAGATGTCTATTTATGTTCCAATTACTTTCTCCAAAGAAAGGTACTTTTACTTTGATTTGCTTTGATAGATGATGAAACAAACTTACATTTCTATATACTGATAGTTTGTTTTTCTTGGTGACGAAGTGAGAATATATAATCAAACAATTCTCCTTCCCTTTCTCAATATCTTCTCTCGAAGGACCACTTGTACGGCCTCTGAACTCGACTACCTCCATCAACGACACAAGCAGCTCCAGTGTTCATATTTTCTGTCTGTGGCTCTCCAAGTTCAGTTGTTTCATCGATCATTACCCTTTGCTGTTCCTGGTTTCACTCAATTCCTTTGTAGCATCTTTAAAATGTCAACACTCTTTCCCTCATTTGCTTCACTTCTCTACCCAGATTTTCTTTCAATTTTCTGAATCATTTCTCAAGTTTTCTTTGCGCTTCGAGTCTTGTGTGCGATATTGAGCTGAGGTTCTGCTGTTTCGGTTTTGATTTTCGTTGTGTTTTGTTTGTTTTCCTTGTAAAAATTCAAATATCGTAATCAAAATGACAAGATGGATTGCCGTTTATGTGTACAACTATAGTATCTGACATGCTCTGTTTGTTAGAACTAGACATACACAATATTCTATGTTTAAGTTGAAAGCTGAAATTGCTGCTCTCTTGTTGCTTGGATCTTCTCTAAGAGAGATTATTAGCAGCTCCAGCTGCACAAGCACAATTGTATAAGGGCACTTTTTTTATTTTAGGAATAACTAATTTTTTATGAGGATGAGTACTAATTTTTAGTGTACAGGGAGTATTGTATAATTTTTTTCCTTTTCTAAAGGAAAATGGGTTCTGCAAATAGATAAGAAAAAGTAAAACAGATGAACCAAACCAAACTAAACCAGTTGAGATCATTTTTTCTCTTTGTTCGGTTTGATTTTATTTCCTATTAGATTCAGCTTTTTACTCATTTTTAGTCTGGACTGAACTGAGCACTGCTCACCTGTATTGGCTATGGATTGACTCTTGAGTTCCAAGTGAAGATAATATGGCAAACACAATTATCGAAAGCAAACCATCTAAAACCCATTCTTGCTAATTCGCAATGAAATATCCACCTTTCATAGTCATAAATCAAATACCCAATCTGGAATTGATTCAGGGACGGCATTGAACTTGTTTACAATAATACGACAACATTTCTGTCTCTTGTGTGCTGTTCAGCTGCTAAAAGTCAAGCCAGAAGTATCTCTCAGTATTGTATCAACGTTGATAATTGTCTTTCAATCATCCTGATGAATTCCTTTCCATCCCTTCGTTTCGAAGAAGGTGGAAGAATATTGTTGTGCCATTAAAAAAATGCTTGAATTTCAGTAGGTAACTATTAGCAAACCACCAATTCAACAGATTCTTCGTCACTGATGCAACAATGGGTAGTTTGCATCAGTGGATAGTTATTCAGTAGTGGGTAGTGGCGTAGATTATGTATTTATGCATTAGTAATATGTAGTGGCTAAGAACACGGGTTTTATGACGTTACCACTATGTTTTGTTTATTTATTTTCAAATGCTGATTTGTAGGAGGTTAGTCTCCATTGTGCTATTTTAAGTTTCTATTTGTTAGGATGTAGTTAAAACTCCAACTTGTATTGAAGTTGATAGCATATTAATAAACGTCAGTTAGAAAAATTTTCAAAAAGTCTTTTAGTACTTTAAACTGAAGAGGTTACAGGTTCTCTCAGACGAGCTTGACAACTTTTCAAAATAGATTGTAAAAAGAGAATCTATCCTTGCTTTCTCCTATCTTGCTAAAAGACTCATTATACAAACCTATAACTAGATTCTACACACGGGATCCTAACAATTTGGTATCAGAGCTAGAGATTATGGGGATTCTATCCAGCAACAATTTGGCAGAATTCTCACCTTGTTCTTAGAAGAGCAAGCCGCCAATAAGGCCTGGCATGATGAATTAAATTAAAAATTAGAAGCTCTCACTTGTGATATCGTCAATTCAGCACAACTCACAAAAATTGGTAGTCACTCTCGCACCCAAAAGGCCAAAGGAGTAATAGGTTCTGAAAATTCAAGTAGAAGTACCATTGTTTCAAAATTTACCCGTTTCAATGGACGGGAGGATCCTTTAGGGTGGCTCAACAGATATGATCAATTTTTCCAACATTAACAAACTTCAAAAGAGAAGAAGGTTAATCTAGCTTCATTTCACTTGGAGGGTATAACACAACTATAGTTCCTACAATTGTTACAAGACTATCCGAACTTGACATGGGAATATTTCAAAAACTGGTGCAAAAAACTATTCTGGTTGGAGTTAGTTGGAGTTAGCAGATGATGACCCAGGAGATGTCACAATAGACCAGCCACTGGCTAAATAGTTCCTAGAAATTTCCTAAGCTTGCGCTTGAAGACAAGTGCATAGTGGAAGAGGGGACTAATGTTAGCAAACCACCATTCCAATAGATTCTTCGTCATTGATGCAATAATGGATAGTTATTCAACAATGGATAGTGGCATAGATTATGAGTTTATGCATAGTAATGGATAGTGGCTAAGATCATGGGTCTTATGATGTTACCAGCATATTTTGTTTAGTTATTTAGTTATTTCCATATTTTTTTTAGTTATTTTCAAATTCTGATTTGTACGAGGTTAGCTTCTATTATGCTATTTTAAGTTCTTATTTTTTAGGAGAGAGTTAAAACTCCAACTTGTATTTAAATTGACAGCAGGTTAATAAACGTTAGCTAAAAAAATTTCAAAAAGGTCTTTGAGTACTTTAAACTCAAGAGGTTGCATGTTCTCCCTGATAAGCCTGACAGCTTTTCAAAATAGATCGCAAAAAGAAAATCCATCCTTGTTTTCTCCTATCTTGCCAAAAGACTCGTCACACAACCCACAACTACATCCTACACGGGATCCTAACAGTAACCATAAAATCCCTGGCCCCCTACAACATTAGAATGGTTATTTCTTTGTTCCTTTTTTTTAATGGTTCAAGCTGATGACCCTAATATCAAACCAAAGCTCATTGGTGGCATTAGAATGGTCATTAATGTTAGAACCATGGCCAAGGAGACTCCTTGCAAGGCCTGGTGAGGAATCCTATGAATGGGTTCAATTCTTTTAACAATGGACATTTTCCTTTGACTCCATTAGTTTTCATTATCACTAAACAATTTTTTTTTTCCGTAAACTGAAAGAAAGTTTTATTCAAGGGTCTTAGATGAATATAAGTTCAATCAATTTGGTCTTTTAGTTTCTTTCATTTTGTGTTAAATACACCATATTAGCCTTCTCCACTCTCTTTGTTGTTAAAATTCAATTTTCTTGTTGATTATTGATTTGATGAATGTTTTGAATGTCTGTTTCCTTTAGATGCCTGTATGTGCTCATTCCTGAATATTTCATCTTTTATTTGGTTATCTCAAATTCCTTTCTAGCATATTGTTTCAGTTGTTGGTCTGTTTATGGCACAAGTTGTTGGGCTTAATAAAGCTTTTACTTTGCTTGCAACTGACAATTTAGCAAATTTTGGTAAATGTGATTGTTAAAAGTGATACTTATTTTGTTTTTATGATTATCTGGACATGTTATAATAAAGGAAGGCGGATTCTTTTCGTTGGAACTGGCTGTGAAGTGCTGTAAATATCAATTTCTTTAGTTATCTTGTATGGGTCATGTTCAGCATCTGCATTGTGGCATGGTTTGGTTTACAATTTTCCAGGAATGTCTCTGTTGCTGTATCAGTATCTAAGATATTTCTTTCTATAGGTTGCAGAGATAAGCAAAAAATTGAATGCGAACTTTTTCCATTTGAGGAGGATTTGAAGGATATCTAGACAGGAAAAAGAGAGTTATGCGGTTACGCTGCGCAAAATCCTTTTGCCACATAGATGCCTTGAGAAAATCTTCTAAATCTCCATGGATCTATTTGTCTTTGTTCTCTTGTTCAGACGCTACTCACACAAAAGCAAAGTGTGCCCCTTTGCAGGTCTGCCAATCTATTTGTTTCTTCCCTATTTCTCACATTTTTATAACCCTAATAGCTTCACATAATTCTGTGTAATCATTTCTTGATTTTTTTACTACTTGTTCATCTTAGTAAAGGGTTATTAGGGTGCTATTTGTAGGAAACCAGAATGAGAGATAGGTTTACACTACATGCTAAGGGAGGTGATGGTGGAAAGGGTTGCTCCAGTTTTCGCCGAAGTCAACATGATCCCCGGCAGACCTGATGGTATGTTTATTAGATCAAGTTTTATAACAGCATTAAGTATGCTAGATGTGATACTAAAAACCAAGTGGATACAATATTATTATGGTTATTTTTCTTTAATCATAATTTATCTAGTTTCTCAATCTTCATACTGGGTTCAATTTTTTCCCTTTCATCGTCATTATTTCCGTTGAACTTCATAAATTTAGCTGATTATTGCATGGTGTTTACGAGCAAGTGCATTAAAATTTGTGAAATAGTCTTTCTGGTAGCATTCTGGTTCATGTGGATTCAATAATACAGGTGGAAGAGGTGGTGATGTGATTTTAGAGTGTTCCCCTGCAATCTGGGACTTGAGTGGTTTACACCATCATGTTGTATGTAGTCCTTACCTTTCCAGTATTTTTTCAACTCTACTAGTATTATTGCATGAGGACACTCAAGTTCTGCCTTTATTGTATAGAATGCAGCGAGAGGGGGGAATGGAGCTTCAAAGAGTATGATAGGAACTCGAGGGGAGGATAAGGTTACTATTTATAAGTTCTATAAACGGCAAGATTTTATGATGCCACCTGTTGTTTGGCAGTTTATCTAACCATGAGTACTCGTGTGTAGTAGGTTGTGCAAGTACCTATCGGGACTGTAATTCATCTTTTGAAGGGTGAACTTCCATCTACAGTCCAAAACTGTTCCAAAACAGACTTGGACCCGTGGGAACTTCCAGGCACTCTCCATACTGATCAATCAGAATCTCACTGGCAGTCTGTCTCTAAGAGCACAAACATGGAAAAAGAAGCTGAGCCATCGGATATTTCTGGTGGCTCATTAACACAAGCTAAAGGAACTTCAGAGGAATTTGCAAGCATACAAGCCATTCAAAGAGAGCCAGCAGGTGTGGAACATATACACTATGATGTTGCAGAGTTAACAAAACTGGGTCAGCAAATAATTGTTGCTCGTGGAGGGGAGGGTGGTTTGGGTAATGTGTCTTCTCCTGATGTTTCAAAGAAGGCCAAGTTAAGTAAGCCTGGAGTCAATAGGGATATGGTCTTGGATCCTGATATGTCAGTGAGGATCAATCCTGCCTTAGCATTGGGTTGCCTGGCTCAGAGGCTGTTCTTTTGCTGGAACTGAAAAGCATTGCTGATGTGGGCCTCGTTGGAATGCCAAATGCTGGTAAAAGTACTCTTTTAGGAGCTTTATCCAGAGCAAAACCTAGGGTGGGTCATTATGCCTTCACGACACTTAGGCCAAATTTAGGAAAACTGAATTTTGATGACTTCTCAATCACAGTGGCTGACATTCCAGGACTCATAAAAGGTGCTCACGAGAATCGTGGACTTGGACATGCTTTCCTACGGCACATTGAACGTACTAAGGTTTTAGCTTATGTGCTAGACTTGGCTGCTGGATTAGATGGCAGAAAGGGATTTCCACCGTGGGAACAATTGAAAGATTTAGTTTTGGAGCTTGAGCATCATCAAGAGGGCCTGTCTGATCGGCCCTCCTTAGTTGTGGCGAATAAAATTGATGAGGCAGGGGCTGATGAAGTATATGAAGAATTGAAAAGAAGAGTTCAAGATGTTCCTATATATCCAGTTTGTGCCGTCTTGGAGGAAGGGGTACCAGAACTAAAAGCTGGTCTTAGGATGCTTATGGATAGTGTGAAATTGCAGAGACTTGGTTTAGTTAAAATCGACTGTTCATGACAAATTTGATAGGAATACTAGTTCTGTTTATGATAGGTTTTACAAAAAATTTATGCCCAGCATATCGAGTTTCATATGGCACCTGGGGCACCTTGAAAACTAAGCTTGTGCAGGAATTGCAGGACAAGCAGTTGGCTATTGAAGGTGCCTCGGCAATGGGTGCTCCTTGTCAAGAATTTTAGAAATTTCAGATGTAACTGACATGTTTCTTTGTATGATTTATTTAACTGCTGGCCCCATAATATCTAATTGAGATCAATCTTGTTGGAGTTACCTACTACCACCGGTTGTCCGCATTTGAGTCCTGTGTCCTTTCAACCCATTTCCCGCATCTCAATCATGGAAATCTGATATGCACGTCAGCATAACATCTATCTAATCTTAAGCTTCTTACCGGCCAAACCTTCTCAGCAGCATCAGACCTGACAGTAGATAGAATGCCCCACTAATGCATGAAATGGGATTCAAATGTCTTAGAAAAAAAAAATCAGTGGGATTTTAATACCTTAGGACCTCAAGCATGAAGCTCATTCACTATTTTGTTGACTATCATGGTCCTATTTTAAAGATAAACTCCCTCTCTCGTCACAATCATTATATGTAGGTCATTCATAAATATTCCCATGGGTGAGAGTAAAGACCCAATTCAATGGTGGCAGCTCTCTTGAGCTACTATTCCTATCATGCACTTCTTTTTGTCCTGGTATGTGGTCCAAAATCAGATGGGCATGCATGATGCATGTGAATTGCATAAAACAAATGCGGCAGAAAAATCAACAATAGTGGGTTTTGTCATGAGTCCCTTATCTAAACGATGGAGCTTGTACCCAGATATGGAAGATCCTATCTTCTATCTTCATACTTCAATACAGGTACTTTTTGAATTTGAGGATCAAAATAATGATGAATTATGAAGCTAGTGGGAACACGCAATAAATAGCTAGTAAATAAAATAATCCCCTCATTGACGAGGGAAAAAAAAAGGAAGGTAGACAAGATGTTGAAGTTAGGAAGAGAAGAATTCACACATTCAAAGGATACAGGAAATTCAATGCCCACCAAAGTGGAGTTGTGTACTGTCCATGAAAATTAGGCTGTAGCTCTACTAATAGTTGTAGTTTTAGCTTCTAAGCATGTCTTTAGCTCATTTAAGACATTTAGGACCCCCGCAGCTGCAGCATGCACAAGTCGCAAAATGCCGAAACAGATCTTCTGAAAAGGAACTGAAGGTCCTAAATGTTAAACAAATAAAAGAAGATAAGAAAAGTGCATTGGGCTTGGGAAGAAAAAGGCAGTTTTTTTGTAAAAAAATATATACATAGACATAGATATAAAGACAGGGTATCTGATTGAAGAAAATAGCACTGCAACTGAAGCACCAAAGCTATATCACATGCACCACTCTTTTTGCTACAAAAGTGAAGGATTCCCAAAGCAAAAGCCTCTTATTCTCTGCCCATTTCATTATGATTTTATCCTTCTTTCTTTGTAGCAGTAGGGTAGGGTAACTCTCTCCCACTTTCCTTGTCAAAAATTCTATTGTTTCATTCTAGTTTAGAACTGCATGCTTTTCATTACATTCAAATAAATAAAAACAACATAACATGATTAACTAGAAAAAAAAGGTAATAATTTGCATTCTTTATATTTAATTTAAAAAAAAGGATCTATATCCCAGAATTATAAAAAGCCAATGTTAAAGATGAAATGATACATTCAAGCGAGTGAATTGCTAATGTACAAAGCTGCAAGATTCATGCCTTAATATCTAGCTGACGTTTACATCCTTCATACATATTTTTATTTTTTTCTTATTTCAATTGAAAAAGTATTTACTTATTTTTAAAATGGTTCTACGTTACCAAAAATAATAATATATTCTAATTGTCGGCTTCAATTTAACTTGTTCTCTTGATTTCTTCCATGAAAGTGATAATAATCCTTGTAGAAAATAATTGCATCCTTTTCTCTGTGATTCAGACAACTTTGTCTACTGGAAAAAAATAATACCCTTTTTTTTTTAAAACAAGTAATACTTCTTTTTTAGTAAGCATTAATTCCTTGACCCTAAATTAATTTCTATTTGTTGTTAATTTTATTTCTAAATGTTCGATTCGGTTTAATTATATTATCTATTCAATTTGAAGGGTTACCAAGCATATTAATATAAATTAAAAATTATAAAAGAAATCATTTTTTTTATTTTGTTCAAACACTAGAGGTGTTAAGATTTTGTTTAGAAGAAGCCAATTAATTGATTTAATAAAAAAACTAACCAATTATCGTACACGTCATAAGCAAGATAATTAATATATTTCAAATATTATGATTTGTGATGACAAAGAAAGAAAGGTTAGAGAGACAAAGAGAGAGAGATTTGTCGGTTCTTACCTAGGGGAGATAGAACCTGCCACACAGACGTTACTGACGTTAGATGTTTCCACGTGTATGGTGGATATGAAAGACTTTCAGCTCCAACCGCGCGATAAATTCGAGCTGAGGCAAGGGCCTTATGAATCATCCTATAGTTGAAGAATTCAATTGTCAAGTGATAAGCCTCTTCCAAATCCCTAAAGAAAATGTCTTGCTGCGGAGGAAACTGTGGCTGTGGCTCTGGATGCAAGTGCGGCAGCGGCTGCAACGGGTAAGAGTTTCTTTTTCTTGGAAAATTGTTTCTCATGCACCAAACAAACTTCCTAAGAGTTTCTCTTTAATCTTTCTTCCCTCATCTTCTTGAATTCTTGCAGCTGTGGCATGTACCCTGACATCTCAGAGAACACCAGAACTGAGACTCTCATCGCAGGAGTTGCACCTCCTAAGATGTAAGAATCACAATCATTTTGAGTTTGAATTTGAGACCCTAATCAAGTTCGGAGAAATTCTATTTACGCAGCCAAATCGAAGTTAGATTCTTGATTGTACAAAAAATTGAGAGCTGGTGTGGTTTTTGCAGGTCCTATGAGGGTACTGAGTTGAACTTTGGTGCTGAGAGTGGAAATGGGTGCAAGTGTGGATCAAGCTGCAGCTGTGATCCATGCAACTGCAAATGAGAAAGCAGCATGGACATGGACCTAGCAAAGCCTGTACTTGATGTTTTTAATAAATCCCCAAAAAAAAAAAGGATGCAAAAGGGTTTGTTAATGAATATGTAAAATAGTTGTCGGCTTGCTGCTGTAAATAAAACAGCCATAGGTAATCAAAATCCTTGTATGAGGATTTAATTTCCTGGAGTTTGATGGCTTGTTTTATGTGTTAAGTGTGTCTGCTTTGCTGGTCTTAACTTGGCCTTCTGTGTACTTTTGGAAGGGGAACTCGATTAGCGTTGGTGTCTATGGTTATAACTTCTTTCACTTAAATATGATCTACTTTTCCCACCTCCTCTTTCGTTCTTTTCTATAATTATCTGTTATAATCGACTTCAATTTGTTGAGTTTCATAACTACTTATGCTATTGATTTGATGATAAAGATTTTATTATGATTTCATCTAAACTAACTCGCCTACCACTCACTGCAAGAGTGCGTGGAATCCCCGATAATCAGGTTTCTATTTTCCTCCCTTCCCCATGTTAGGTTGAGTCCCAAAAAAAGCGCAAACCTCTGTTTAGTTGTCAATGTTGAGTTTGAAACCCCGGAGGAAGTTGATGATGACGTCTCCCAAACACCTACTGAAAAACAATCTAGACCAACTCGTGAAGCAACTACAAAATCAGTTAAGTTGGCACTGCATTTTCTCCTATCTAGAGTTTAAATTTTGGAAGTAGTTCACAGGGATTTTTTTTTATTTGTAAGATATATATATATTATCAAACTAGAGAAATAAATCCAAATCATTGCCTACATATTAATTCACAATGGTATATAGAGCCAGATATTAATGTTAACGGATAAATTCGTTTTTCCTTTCCTGAAGAATGATTGATTATCACTTTATATTGAAGTTGAAACTTGAAATTAGTTTTATTTTCTTAATTTTAATATAAAGTTTATTAAAAACATGTGCACATTAGCCACAGAATGTAATAGCATAAAATTTCTTGAAAAGTTAAATTCACAATTCGCACAGGCACAAAATTACCCCCAAAAAAATTACAAGTTAAAAAATTTTCATTAAATTGTTTAATCAATAAATCCTAAAAATGAAATTCTCAATTCTAATTATGAAATAAATTGAGAAAAGGAAAAAAAAATGAGAATAATAAAATAGATGAATGAAAAAAAGGGTGGATAAATAGAAAACTTAGGTTGAACTAAAGGAGCAGAAAATTTTGGACTGAGTTGGGGAAAGGGGGGCAACATGAAACTATAAAAAGAGCAATCATGAAGGACTACTAAAGAAAACTTTTTTGGCCAGGGTTCTTGATTTTTTTATTTTTTTTTAAATATTTAGTTGTCCATTAATTAGATTTGACCTAAATTCTACTAATCCAATGTGGCCACTAATTCACTTTTCTTTGTCATTGTAATCTTGATTACAAAGCGATGCAATTTCTTTTCCACTTTACATTACATCAACCTACTTTTTTATATTTTTTTTCTTTGGCTTTGATCAGCAGAGGGCAATCTTGGAATTAATAATGACCTTTTGACCCATTAGTTTATCTTCCCTTGCTGAGTTGAGTAATTACAAAACCAATCATGTATCATACACACAAAAAGAAGCATCTATTACCACATTGTATAACTCTAAGCGTTTGTTCGGTGATAATTTTCAAAATAATATTTAATAATCAGTGATTAAGAAACTGAATCGTGAAAAACTATTTGTTCTAATATTTGATTAAGAAACTATTATCTAAATAATTATATTGACAATTAACAATTATTATATTAATTAGTATTGTCAAATAGATTTTAATCAATGATGATAATTAAAATTTTAGAGTTTAAATTTCATTGATGATATTTTTCTAATTAAATACCTGAAAAGTAATAAATAAAAGGACTTGGAGAAACAATATAAAAAATGATTTTCTGTGTTTTAAGCACATACAAAAAGGAAAAGATGGCATACGATTCTATTTTGATTGCATTATTATTCTTCATCACTATCACAAACAAAAAAAACAAAGATAATTAGTGCTTATAGTATCTCAAATTTGATATTTAAATGTTAAGAAATTTGAGAATAAATATCAAACCCATTTTTTATTCATGATTATCTATCCACAATGAAATTTAGGGAGCAGAATGCAATTCCAAATTTCCATTGAACTTTGCATCCATATATTATTTTTCAATAATTTATATAAATATTAATGGCATGGACAAAATATCCCAGAAAAGGACTTAGGCTGGATTGTAGGCAGCTAAGCTTCAATTTCGGTTTCTCTTCTGGGCTGGACTTTGGGCTCTTAGCATTTGCATGTGGCGACATCTTTTTTCAAATAAGATCTCTGGCTCTTTTGCGTAAGCGCGCTTTCAGGTCCCGAAACGGACACGAAGCATGCGTGCGCTGGCCGTTTTGGGCCGACGCTGGTTCTCTCAAGCAATTCATCGAACACTTTCTATCAGTTGTCCGCCTCTCTACCAAATTCCTTGCAATTTCGATTTTCTCTGTACCTACACTAGCAATTGTTCGCCCGAGAAGAAGATATTAGAACCAGGAGAAGAACAAGAAGCACCCAAGAGCTTATCTTTGAGAATTGAGAAGCTTGCTAGAGGAGAATCGGTTGGTTTAGCCTTTCAAAGCTGGATGCGCGAAGGCTTTCCAATTCATCGAGGTGACATTTTTCACGCCATTAACCGCTTGAGGAAGCTCAAATTGAACAAACGCGCGCTGGAGGTTTCTTTATCTTTCTCATCTTCTAAATATTTTAGGGGTTTGTTTAATTGTTTAAGTGAATTAATTAGATGAGCAGGTTTCTGAGGATATGGAAATAAAACTGAGTTTCTAGATGTCTATTTATGTTCCAATTACTTTCTCCAAAGAAAGGTACTTTTACTTTGATTTGCTTTGATAGATGGTGAAACAAACTTACATTTCTATATACTGATATTTTGTTTTTCTTGGTGACGAAGTGAGAATATATAATCAAACGTAAACTATTAGATTGAGATGGTGGTGCAACAGTGCAATCATGATGACATTGTAGATTAGATCATTATTTGAGAATTTTGGGTGCAACAGTATTTTAACACTGCAGGGTCTACTGCTTTTGGCAGGTGATGGAATGGGTGGTCAGGGAGAGACCTTATAGGCCAAAAGAACTTGACTATTCTTACCTATTGGAGTTCACAACCAAACTTCATGGGATATGTCATGGGGAAAAGCTCTTCACTCGTATCCCTCCTGAGTTCCAGAATGAATTGCTGTATAATAACCTTGTAATTGCATGCTTGGAAAAGGGTGTCATAAGGCTTTCGCTTGACTACATGAAGAAAATGAGGGAATTGGGTCACCCCATATCACATTTGGTTTTCAACCGCCTTATAATCCTCCATTCTTCTCATGGTCGCAGGAAAATGATACCAAAGTTCCTGACTTTAATGAAGGCATATAAGACGGCTCCTCATGTCTCCACGTACAACATTCTAATGAAAATTGAAGCTAATGAACACAACATTGAAGGACTGGTGAAGGTATTTGATGAAATGAAGATGTCAAAAGTGGAGCCAAATGAGATATCTTTCTGCATATTAGCTACTGCACATGCTGTTGCAAGATTGTATACAGTGGCTGAGGCGTACGTTGAAGATGTAGAAAAGTCTCGTACAGGAGATAACTGGTCAACACTAGATGTTTTGATCATATTGTATGGGTATTTGGGGAAGGGGAAGGAATTGGAGAGAACATGGACCATGGTGCAAGAACTCTCACATGTTAGGTCTAAAAGTTACATGCTTGCAATTGAAGCATTTGGTAGAATTGGGCAGCTCAGTCGAGCGGAAGAGCTTTGGTTAGAGATGAAGTCAATAAAAGGGTTGAAATCAACAGAACCGTTCAATTCCATGTTGTCTGTTTATTGCAAATATGGGCTGATAAAAAAGGCAACTGCAGTTTTCAGGGAAATGGAGATAAATGGATGCAAACCAAATGCCATAACTTTTCGACATCTTGCTTTGGGTTGCTTGAAGGCTGAACTAGTGGAAGAAGCCTTGAAGACTCTAGAAATGGGGATGCACTTGAAAACAAGCAACAAAGTGAAGAATTCAACCCCATGGTTGGAAACGACACTTTCAATTATTGAAATTTTTGCAGAGAAGGGTGATATAGCTAATGCTGAGAAGTTCTTTGAAGAAATAGCGAAAGCAAAGTATACAAGGTATACTTTTGTGTACAATACATTAATAAAAGCTTATGTGAAGGCCAAAGTTTATTTTCCTAGCCTTTTGAGGAGGATGATTTTAGGGGGTGCTAAGCCAGATGCTGAAACTTATAGCCTGATAAAACTTATTGAGCAGTTCCAAACTTGATTCTGTAAAGAGTTGACATGTTATATAAATTTCATTCATTTTTCTCAATGGAAAATGATTTCTGGTGTGGTTGCAAGTTAAATTATTTGTGCAAGCTATTGGAAAAGTCACAAGGTGCTCGATATCAAATCCCACTTTTTCCTGATAAAGTTTTTAAGAGACTGCAGGTTTCGCTTCCAGAAGGGAAACCTGTAGAGAAGCCTGTACCTTCACAAATAGTATTTCAACCCATTCGGTTTCACTATTCCATTGCACCAACCATTATATCCTTAGATGAAATTTCTTAAATGAGATTTAGGCCTGATTGAGGTTTTGCCCTTTAAAGGCTTCAATGTTGTTGTACCATACGAGATTTAACATCTAAACAATAACTCTTCCCACTAGTTAGAATTTTGAACCCATAAACAATGCCTGGCTTTTCTACACTAATCTGATCAGTATCTCATTCCACGATTATCCGGAGCCCTTCATGGCTCTACAGGTATTTTGACTGGTTCCATCGTCTCGGAGAACATTTTTCCAAAGCGAGAAAGCCTGAATGGTTCTAAACTCTGTTACCGGCCAAAACCTTGAATGTCACATCGGATTCTTCATCCGAGGGTGTTAAGATGGTGAACCAAATGTGAAATAACAAAATTAGTCTGCCGTTTGATAACGACCACAGCAAGTAGTAAGCCCTAGACGACGGATAAGATGCTTTAGAAATCATAACCAAGAATAGTCTCATATGAAATTTAAGAACACAACTATAAGCCTTTTCAAGTCCAGCTTCCGGATAGAGGATACATAAAAACACTGCGAAGCTGATTATTCAAGGAAAAACAACAAATATAGAACAGTTTCATTCCACTAATATCAGTCTTGCAATTTCACAATCTGGCACATTTATGATTAGTTTGGCATTACATTTATGATGAAAAGTAACATGATGCCGGGACATCTAATGCCTTACAATTTGCTGAAGATATTAGGAAGAATTCAAGTTTCAGTGATTCAGGTGAGATAGTTAAGGAATGTTGCAGCAGTCGCAATGGCACCTCCCGTAAGGGCATCTGTCAAAATCTTGTCTTTGTTCTTGTTACAAGCAGCAGATATCAGAGCTCCAGTCAATGCACCCCCAAACATGGCATTCTTCTATAATACATCCAGAGGAAAATACGTGAAAAGAAGCAAGGGTTCATTAAAAATGAGAATACCAGAGCTTCACCAACAATTCCTCTCAAATAAAAAGGTGAACACTGACGCTAGCAGGGAAGTATTTTGAAGTCTTAACAGCATTGTCTAAGTTGTAGCTACACAGGCAATGACAAATACATGAACAGAAAGAGCATACCCAGTCTCGGGTGCCACGAACCCTCTCCATTCCATATTCCATTCCAACATAAACCCCAGCAACAGTTCCTGTAAGCAAAATAACACATTTCTAGATTTTCAATGGGGGTTTAGCAACACAAGGCTACTAGAGCATTTGCCAAAAAGAGAAGAAAAGAAAAAAGGTCTCTAACAAAAAAAGGGGAAAATAGTAGCCAATGCAATATAACAACATGCTTACCCCAATAAGCACCTTCTTTGCACATCTTTTTGAACTGCAATAACAGTATCTCTATTAGCAGAAAACTTATATTGCACCTACTCATCCATTATTACATATCAAATAAAACAATCATAAAAATTTTCAATAAATTAGTGTAATGTAAGCCCTTCAATAAGAAAATATTCCTTTTTCACTCAAATTTCAAAAATCAACAAAGTACCCATGGTTCAGAAGTCCGAAAATGGTGTTAAAGAAATCTTGAGAAAATTGCTCATACTGAAATAGAGCAACTGGCAATATGTAGTTTGTTTCAAATGGAGAACTAACAACTGGTAGAAGAACCTTATACAGTTCAGGAATTCCACGGCTATCATGTGGCTAGCATCACCGACAATATTTTCTTTAAAAAAAGCATGGGGATTGCTATCTCATTTCTTAGACACTTGCAGAAAAAAACAATAATTACCAAAGAATAGCAGATAAAAGGGCAAAAAGCATTTGAGAAGATCATGATTATCAAGGGTAACAAAAATATGAGAAATCAGTAGAAACTATAGGCTTTCTCTCTTCCCATATTGAACATTTACTAATTTGTATCATTCTTCAATCAAAGATAGTAATCAAAATTCTTGGAATCAAGCTATGGAGTAACTAATAGCATGTGAGATACAGAACACTAATGCATTATAAAAATGGAAATCCCACAGAGGATTTTCATGATTGCAGCAGCTATGAATAGGAAAAAAGAAAAAGAAAAATAAACTCACCGTTTGATCAAAATTGCGAGTGGAAATGTTCCCTGAAAAGAAAGATGGTGTATTAGTTGTGTTTGTCAGCATCAACTAAAATGACCCAAATACGTCATATGCAGTTGTTTCTTATAAACGAGAAAGAGAGATGACCTCTTTTAACCACATGATATGCATCCTCTGCGAGAACTCTAGTAGCTGCAACCTGCAAAAGTTGTATCAATCAAAACAGCGTCATTTTGATTCAAAAATAACTCATCCCATTTGCAGAAATTTCATTTTAAACAAGAAGATAAAAAAAGAATGATACAGTTCCAATCTTCAAGAAGCCATCAACGGTGAGATTGAGGAAGTGATTGCCCATGTCAATTGCCACGTCAACTTTTGGGGTTGATAAAGAACCCGCAAATCTGCTACTCGGCATTTCCGTTTCTTTTCTTTGCTTCTCTTCTTCACTTGCACACTCTTCAGTTCTCTCTCTGCTTCTGTGTGTATCTCCTTTTCTTTCAGTCTCTGCCACCTGATGGTTTGTTTTTAGCGCTTTATTGTATTGTTGTCACTTGTCAACTTCTTGGCGATATGTGTTGCATTCTCATTAGCCTTCGCCGGCGGTTGAGGAAGTGGGAAGCCTTCTTTGTCATGTGACTCTCCTCTTCAATCTTCCTTTATTTGATGGAAGATATGATTTGAAAGAAAGATCCACTCCAACTTTTTACGTTTGCAATTCCCATTCGACGAGGATCTCATATTTTTATCTCTAACGCAAATCCTAATCAAATGTAGATTATGAAACTTCAAATTAGAATCGTCCCTTTTTTTTATAATTACAAAAAATCCCAAATGGATATAATTATTATCGAGACTTTATTTATTTATTATTTTCAATCACAATTCACAATAAAAGGACGTGTGAAAATCGGATCGAGAGTTGAGGGTTGTTTTTGTTCGTCGGCAAAGAAGTGCTAGGCCTCAATATTTCTTCTCCGATCAATAGTGTATTTTATTTAGTTTTGTAGATCCATTTTTGGTAGTTGAGGCTTAATTGGATATGATTATATGTAGGTCTCTTTCATTGGTCGATTCTTTTATCTTTATATATCCAAATAAATTTTGATTATAAGATATGACAATTTTGAATTACGCTATTATATTTAATTATTTACGTTTTTTTTTTTAATTCTTTCGTGTGACTCTTCTTGTTTGGTATTCAATTTATCTTGAATTTCAGATTAATTTGTAGTGGTATTTATACTATAAGGATATTGTTGTATCTGATTATGGGGATGATGCTGTGGTGCTTTTTCCTGTGGTTGAGTTTGTGTGCTCACTGTAGAGAATCAGATGGGGATGATGCTGGTTGGTCTCCAAGTGATTTCAAGCCAAGGCTTTTTATAAATTTATGGGCTGTGGGCTGAATTTTATTTGATTTTTTTTTTTAATTTGTAGTTGTGGATTGGATATGGAAGTTTCTCTTCACATCCATTGAATTTAAAATGTAATTAATTTTATATAATAAAAAGACGTATAGTTTTTCAAATTAGCATGTTGAGTTTGGTGATTGTTTAATTTGACGATCCTTATTTAAGGTGAAAGAGTTATGATTTTAATCAAAATTTGAATATAAATTTGCACAGGTGAAAAAATAAATTTAAATTAAAATATATAAATATATAAAGATTATGCCTTTATTACCCTATTCACTTTTTTATTTTTTATTTACATAAAATATTTATAAATTTAATAGCCTTAATTTTTAAAAAATTTATAATAATTTGTCTAAAATATTTTTTCAATAATTACTTTTCTTTTATATAATATTAAAAAATTAAAAAATCAATAAAATTACATATATTAATATTTTCAAAACAAATTTATAGTAAAAAAAATATTTAAAACCACAGTCATTATAAAATCGACGTAATACTATATATTTATATAATGCATGTAAATTTAGCTTGTTTAAATTTGTTATAATTTATTGATTACAAATTTGCAATTAAAGTTTTCGATACAAGTTTCTCTCTGTGGTCCTTTATAACTAGATAATCTCGTCTTTTCTTTTTCCTTAAACCTAATTTTTTTTTTCTCTTTTTTCATGGAAGACGATCTGCGTTAATTGACTATCGAGAAAAAAGAAAATACTGTTGTCTTTATTAAGAATTTTAGAGATATTCCGATCGTCACTTATAATTTTTGTATGGTGGAGATATTTCTCACATACAATCTAATCAAATTTCATAATATGCAGACTTCATTAATAGATTTAAGCCATCCTTTAGAGGGGTTATCTATTATGAAATTAGAGATAAAAAAATATTTGTTTCGGTTTTTTAATAATGTTGATTTTGAAAATATAGTGAATGGGAGCTCATGGTTGTACAATCGATCCCTTCTTGTTTGGAACGAGGTACAAGGTAAAGAAAATCCTCTTCATATCCCTTTAACTTATTCTGATTTTTGAGTTCTGATTAAAGACTTCCCTTCTGGTTATTATAATGAGAGGTTGGCTAAATTGATTAGGGATTTTGTTGGCCACTATAAAGAGTATGATATGAAAAATGCTTCAGTTATATCGTCGGACCCTATGAAAGTTAAAATTTGTTTAGACATTCGGCAACCTTTGAAACAGCAGAAGAAGTTTGTTGGAAATGATGGTACTGTGTTTACTGTAAAGTTTCAATCCGAAAAACTGACCATTTTTTGTTATCTATGTGGGAAACTGAGTTATGTGGAGACTTTCTGTAACTTGCGGCTGAGGTTGAAGATATCAAGTTTGGTTGGGATGATTTTCTCATAGCACCTTTTCGTCGAAACCAGAGGCCGACAAGTATGTGGCTGTGTGATTCCGACAATTCTGCTCTACCGGGATTTGTAGCAAGATTGATATCAATTAGCAATTTTGAAAACACTAATTTGATAGCATATAACAGGCAATTCGCTTTATTTGGTAAAAGTCATAATACTATTTTAACTGCTTATATTTTGGCTAGAAAATTTATTAGATATAATCGTGTTTCTGTTTGAGATAATATCTCTCTTTATTTGATAAAATTTTATTAATACAATAAGTAATTTTGATTTAAAAAAAATTTTACAATTAGTGAAACCGAAAACTCAAGAGAATTGTAAAATTATTATTTACAAATTACTTTTATTTTTAATAAAATCAGCTATGAGAAAACTTTAGCAATCTAATAAAAAAAATCTACCAATAACTAACACAACATAAAAATTTGGTACAAAATAATAGCGCGGTTGAAAACTGACTAAGTGAAGCACGGAAAAAAAACTCGGTTCAGAGAACTCTTTCCATTTAGATCCTACACCAACTTTAAATATTTGAAGCTAATATAGTATTTGGATATCAAAACTTCTAATAAAAACAAGTTTTAACTTATTTCTTCCGTTTTTTTCATCCGTTAATTTTCCAACTTTCCAAAATAAATTGAAGCTAGTCAATGAAACGACGCCGTTCTGCAAGGCTGAAGGGCGCACGAACGTTAGGGTTGTCTTTGATATAAAACGGAAGATGAAGTCCATTCAAAACCGTCTCCCTGCTAAAAGAAAGCGACGAACAAGAGCAAAACCCTAAGGTTTAATTTATTGGAGGAGTCATGGATAAGAACATGCTACAAGGTCTTGACGGTCTACCTGAAGAAGACCAGAGGCGTATGGCAGCTGTGATCGAGCAGCTCCAAGTGCGAGACAGGTTTTAAATCTCTCCATTTATGGCCTCCTTTTTTGTGTTTTCTTTGCCATTTCATTTATTTTATTTTTTCTAGCCTGCCCTTTGGACTTCTTAGCTGATGAATTTATTGGGTTGATTATCCTTTAACATATTGTGGGTTATTGATTTCAGTTTGCTTCCAAAGTGATCTTTTTTTTTCGTTTTTGGCTTTTAGAGGATTATAAATGAGCTAATTTTATTTATCTGGTAATTTGAATGTGCCGTAGAATGAATGAAGCTTTGCATTCCTTTGCTATGATGGGTTCATTTCTGGAGGTGTAAATGAGTTTTTTCCTTTTTCTATTTATGACTTCACACTCACTTTTTAACAAGTTAGCGTTGCAACTTTGATTTGTGACATTGTTGATGTGGAGTTAAAACAATGTTCCTCTTAAAACCGGTGCAGCCAATGTTGTGCGTATGTTGCATCCGGACGTTTTGGGAACAACATTATTTTTTCTGATTAATCTAAGAATTTTACACATGCCCTCAATTATGTATCATAAATTTTCTTAGTGGTCAAATGTGGCATCAGTACTCTGTTGTGTATCTTGCCATTTGATAGAAAAGCTTAAAGCTACTGTTTCCTCTGATTTGACGCATAAAAACATCTTTTGCTGTGAATTTTGCTTCCTGATGTAGCTAATCTAGATCTATTATGATGCCGTAAAGGGGGTGCATAATTTGGAAGGTTAAGGCTTTAATTGACCATGGGCTTTTCACTTTTCTTCCTTATGTATATGGCTTCACATCCAGGCCTTGTATGCTGTTTTTCACATGATTAGTTGTGAAGGTTGCAATGTTTATTTGAAACTTATTAGAAGAATGTTCATGATTAGTTTGGTGTTGCAGTTTATAGGCACACAGACTCTCTGCTCAGAGAGTCCTAAACTCCTAATTTCAATTTATGGGCAAAGTTACTTCATAAGCTTCTTCCCTTTTGAAAATTGTCGCCAATACAGTCATGCTTTTATTCTTTTTAGTTATTCAGATAGTGAAGGAGGGTGGACCATAAGCAAAACAATTGGCAATCATGTTACTATGAAGTAATTTTACTGTATTATTTGTTTGAAAGGAAGCATGTATTGCAAAGTGGTTCTCTTGGTTTCTTTAATTTGGAAAAATCCTGGGATTTTAGATAAGTCTCTTCCCACACATGACATATACTTTTAGAGTTGAATTTTCTAATTTTGGTGAGCCTGCTGTATATCTGCAGTATGAGGATGTATAATTCAGTTGTGGAGAGATGCTTCAACGACTGTGTTGACAATTTTACACGCAAATCACTACAGAAGCAGGAGGAGACCTGTGTCATGAGATGTGCTGAGAAGTTCTTGAAGCATTCAATGCGAGTTGGTTTGAGATTTGCTGAGCTTAACAATCTCGCCGCCACACCAGACCAAAGCAACTAAACTACCATGGGTTGCACAAAATACCATTCCATTATTGTAGAATCTAATTTGGATAAATAGAGGATGTTCTTTCGTTGTCAATTTTCAGCTATTTTTCCCAAAATGGGGTTTATCTCTTAGATATATTGTTATTGGTTGATTTCAAGCATAAGCTCTCTTGAATGAGACATTGGATATTGATTGAGAGTCAATTTTATAAAATTTGCCATGTACTTTGCATCAGTGAAGGAGAAAATGATCAAGGAAATTGGAACATAATTATCAGAATGGAACTTTTGTTTTGGCCTCTACAGAAGTGAGCAACAATAGCTCAGCTATGAATGGCAACATGTGCTACTGGACATAAAAATAAATAAATAAAGCGGAAGTTAATACGACCTTGTGTGCATAGGACTTTAGCATTTGCTTTATATGGTAACATCTCAAATATCAGGGCTTTTTGCAAAATTAGGAGCGGAAGAAAACTTATTTGTGGATTTAGGGTTGGAAATAAATTATTTGCGGATTTTGGGTTGGATTGCCAGATGACACCCGAAAAGAAAATCTGCTGCGTTTAACAGGCGCCAGGCATTATTTCTTTTTTTTTTAAGAATGGCCTGGCGCCACTTAGAGTGGCGCCAGACCATTCTTTTCTTTTTTTTTTATTTTTTCTAATTTTTTTATAAAATTATAAAATAATATTATTATATAATTAAAAAATTATTGATATTATTTAATAATAATATTACTGTATTAATTTATTAAAATAATAAAAAATTTTATCATTAAATAAATATATATAACATTATTAAATTATTTTTATATATCTAAATTATAATCGAATTATTTTTATATATCTAATCGCAGTATAATATTAATTTTATAATTATGAAATTATAAATTACAGTAATTTTTATTTAAAAATTAATAATAAAATTTATTAATATTAATATATTAAAATTATAAAAAAAATTATTATTATAAAAATATCTAATATTATTTAATTACAACCAAAACTGCTTATATCGTTAGTACGAAAATGTCAGGACCCTTTTCACGTAGACGGTTATTTAATTATTTCAGTGCGCATGTAAGCAGAGTTGCGAATTGACTGGGTTTACTGTCCTTTTTCAAGTTACATCACAAGGCTGGACTCCTCGTACTGGATCCAGACTCGCAGGCAATCCGATCTGTCCCGTGTCTGGATCAGGACCGAATATGCTGGACCGGCTAAATAAAGTGGGTTTCTGAGATCTTAGACCTATTTCACTTTTTCGGATTTAGTTTCCCCTAAAGTGAGAAAAGTCCGGCAATTATCAAATTATATAATAATATATTTCATAACTCTCTAAAATATTAGGATATTAATATTATTCTGTATGACTGGATAATAGCAATTCAATAAAAATAAATTTAATTTTTATAATTTTAAATATTTATACTCATATATTAATTAATTAATATAATTATAATATTTTAATAAATAAAATAAATAATGGCCTGTCGCCACTTAGAATGGTATATTTCATAACTCTCTACAATATTAGGATATTAATATTATTCTGTACAACTGCATAATAACAGTCTAATAAAAATAAATTTAATTTTTATAATTTTAAATAGTTATACACTCATATATTAATTAATTAATATAATTATAATATTTTAAATAATATATAATATTATTGTTAAATAATATGAGTAATTTTTAATTATATAATAATATTATTTTATAATTTTATAAAAAAATAAAAAAAAGAAAAAAATGGCCTGGCGCCACTCTAAGCGGCGCCAGGCCATTCTTAAAAAAAAAAAATAATGTCTGGCGCCATTTTAAATGGCGCCAGGCTCTGGCACCTGTTTAACAGGCGACAGGTTTTCTTTTTGGGTGCCACCTGGCAGTCCAACCCCAAATTCGCAAATAATTTATATCCAACCCTAAATCCATAAATAAGTGTTCTCCCACCCCTAATTTTGCAAAAAGCCCCAAATATCATCGCTATTAGGCCGTCCTTAAGCGTCTCTTCGAGACAATCCGCACTGAGATAACACTGGCCCCTATGTTAAACGTCATGTCTGATTGCGCGCTTCAGCCGTATCAGAACCAATTGTTCAATCCAAGTGCAATGGTTCTCCAACCCTTTTGCTGGGCTTGACAACTGGTAGCTGCTTACCTTTTCTAACTCATTACCTTGTTATTGGCCATTAGACGTTCCTACTAGCCTAAAACGTGTATTCAGGATTCTGTTTAATTCTATGCGATTGCAGTTAAAAAAAATAAATAAATAAAGAGGCAACAGGTAGCTGCATGATGCAGAGGGGTGTAATACAGTGGTCTTTGGTACTTAAGTCTTAAAGAGACCTTTTACACCTTAAACATAATAATAATAAAAAGCTGAATTTTGTACTTTTTTCCATTTTAATAAAAATATACTCCTTGATTTTGAACAATAATTCAGCTTCTAAAATTTCAAAATCAATAGCTCATCTTCTGAAATTAAAAATTTTACAAGAATTCAATTCACAATATTTCTTTTTTAAAAGTTTAATTTTTTACCAGAATTAGTTTACTGAAATCTGAGATAATTTTACCAGAATTAGTTTACTGAAATCTGAGATAACTTCACCAGAATTAGTTTACATTCATTTCTTTTAAAATAAATCATACATTGTGCCGAGCGAAGAATAAACGATTTAATCTCTCATTTTATTTCGGTTACAATTTCAAGTCATTCAGCCCATTTTAATTCAACTTTCGACTGCTCTACTTTATTAGTCATCAATAGAAGCAGGGCAAGGGGGAAGCTCGAAACTGCTCCAAATACAACTAGCAAGGCCTAGCAACACCCAGTGTAAAGAGATGCCAATTGAAACCTTAAAACAGTTATCAAGAAACTGTAATTCTGGTAACCAGCATTACTCCTGCTTCCATACTATTCATTACCTTGCTTGACAATTGGCTACCTCTATTGCTGAACAAGACTGTGATTTGCATTTTGTCAAGCACTCCAACTTGCATTTCCTTGCCCTAAACCCAAGCTACACCTTTCCTTACTCGTGCTATTATACCATCGCGGACAACCTAATGCGCAAGCACTTCAACCTTTGATGGACTTTACCCAACCAAAAAATCACCTCATCCGCTGAATGGAGAGAATGACAAGTGTTCTTCACTATTACATCATTTACAATACGCTTGCCTAAGGGGAAAAAAAACACACAGCAGGAGAAATGGCCATGAAATCCACTCATAAAATGACTTCGATTAACCTAGAGCATTTGTTATAATCTAGCATAAAGGCAAATCTAGCTCACAACCATGTCTTTAAACGCCTTTGCTTCTACAATACAGCCGACAAGAACAACCAAGAACCCACACTTAAAAAAAAAAAAAAGAAAAAGGGAAAACAAAACAAAACAAAAATGAACCTGGAGATTCGAAGATAATAAATATAAGGATGCGCTATCTGCTTGAAGGCCAAACCAGCTTTTATGAAAAAGTATGGACAAAACTATGTCTCGAAACAGATTCTCAAATCCAAAGCCATGAGCATGCCTATTTGAACTTCAACAACAAAGGAATCAATTCACAAAATATATTAGCAGCAGGGAATCGTGCGCTTAGCCCTAGCTTTTGAAAGACTGAATGTTATCAGATATTAACTATCACACGACTACCGTTGCTTGATTTACTTTTTCTTTTTTCTTTTTTCTTTTCAGAAGAGTTTGAAGCAGGTAATATCTGTCTACATACATGCGCAAAATGATTCTCAAGGGGAAAGTCGGATAAGAAATTAAAAATTCGTGTAATTTTGAAGCGCCTTTTTATTCTTTTACTCAATATTAATGGCAAGTTAATTACTTAAAATAAGCGAAACTAAAAATTCAGATCAGAGAGAAATATGCTCAGCAGTAAACAAGAGTTTGATGCGAATCAAGCATAAGCTCCCTTATCCTGAGATATTTTCAATATATCATCTAAAAAGATAAAATCCTAGAAACAGAGGAGCGAGGTGAAAACAGGGCAGGACCCCCAAAACCAAGGGCGGAGAGGGAGATGAGCATAAGAAGTTGGTAATAATCAACTGGTGGCTGCTAATTCTAGATTTCGTGCGATGATGTTAGGCTGGAAGGCACGCCTTTAACAACTACGCAGAGAAAATCAAGGCATTTTCCCTTGCTACTAGAGAAAAGCTCAAGGCTTTCTCTCTCTCATATCTTCCACCAGTTAGAAGAAATTTTTTTTGAATAATAATGCATATAATTGAAAGCAATAGGAGTTTCATACAACAACACACGAAGAACGCAACTAAAATTATAGGGCTCTTTAAACACCTGACAATCTTTTTTTTCCTTTTTTTTAGCATCATTCTGACGAATTTTTTTTTTTTTAAAGAAATCTTATAGAAACAAGTTTTCAGACATGAATACACCACGATGAAACTTCAATTGCACCACTGGTCCACTGCTGGCTCCGTACTTGTGACTCGATCTGCATATTCACCTTTGGAACCCTGCGAAAAAAAAAAAAAAGGCTAACAGTTGTCAAGCAGCGATTGATTTCAAAAGCAGTCACCAATCTGATCATTTTTCGTTATACAACTATTTCAAATCATGAAAGCAAGGATAGTTCTCCAGTTACAGGAACATTCGATATGCAGCAAACAAGGAAAAACACCCAACATAATACATTTGAGGAAATAAAAAGCAATACTATCAAAATATGTGGCACCAGAAAAATTAATTCATAGGAAACTATGACTATACACAAATATTATTCACAGCCCGCCACAGGTAAGAAATTCACCAAAGAAATAGATTAATTACCATCACTGGCAAGAGGTCAGTTGTCCTCTTCATGGTGGGGCTTCTTGCTCCTCTTCTCAGATCGCTTCGTAACCCTTCCAACTCGTGAGTCATCAGAGGCACTCAAATCAGAATCAGATCGTGATGCTGGCTTCCTGCTCTTTCGCCTGTGCCTTTTACCAGAGTCATCAGATGCATCTGATTCAGAATCATCAGAATATCTATGACTTCTCCCCCTCCTCTTATCCTTCCTACTCTTCCTCTTGTGGCGCCGCCTGTCTTCTTCCTCAGAAGAAGACTCATCCCTCTTCCTCCTCTTCTCCCTCCTCCTCCTCTTCTTTTTGCCTTCATCCTCATCCTCTGAATCACCTGTCCTCCTCTTCTCCCTCCTCCTCTTCCTTTTGCCTTCATCCTCGTCCTCTGAATCACTAATCCCCCTCTTCTTACTCCTCCTTTTCTTTGACCTTCCTCTTTTCTTCCTTTCCCCAGAATCTGAATCTGAGCCTTCATCAGAATTCTCCTCCTTCCTAGATGAATTCCTCTTACTACTGCCCTTCTTACCATACCTTTCAGCAATAATCCTTTCAATCTCCGAATCCACCTCAGAATCTGAAGTCTCACTCTCTTCCTCTTCTTCCTCGCTTTCCTCCTTGCTGCCAACTCCAATTTTTCCATTTCCCTTAATCTTTTCCAATCCAGACAAAACTGCCGCCTGGAGTGCTTCTGGGTCTTTCTCCTTGTTATCATCCTTGATACTCAAAAAGTTTCTACACTGATATGAGAGATGCCCAACCCGACCACACCTTTTGCAAGCACCACGAGCCTCGTCAGCATTGGAACCAGTGATTCTGGCAAGAGCTAGAAGGCCCTGGAAGCTGGCGTATGCATTCTCCGCCTCAGGTTCAGCGTTTGAGGGCTTTTGCTGGGAAGACGTTTTGGAATCATCCTTGTTGGGTGCATAAGGGTCATACCCGATTGCACTCTGCCATATACCATGAGTCTGGAGGGCAGCACTACTGTGCACCCTATTGTTAGCAGGCATGCGAACTCTTCCAGCTGTAGCCGGCATCTTGAATTCTGGAGATCGAACTGGAGCAAGAATAGAGTATCAAATTGGGTTCCCAATCAAAATACCAACAACCAAAATAGGCTGAAGATTGAAATTTTCAAATCGATCAATCGAACGAGTAAATATCGAAAACTTGACCCTGACTCGAAAACAAACCTAGGGTTTCCAATTTGTAGATTCACGCAATAGCAAATTAAAATCTACGAAATAAACTTTGAATCAATCACCTAAACTTCAATTAAATCAGCTCAAAACAGGAATTGCAAGACAACGATCAAAGAGGCATCTTGAATTTTTTAGAATAAAGAGGACCGAACAAATTGATCAAGCAAAAGAGAGATTAACGGAAACTTTTAGACAAAGGGCTCGATTCACCTGCCGATGCAAATAATCTTTCAATCGACGAATGAAGAAAGGGAGATGAAGAAGTCCGGAGGAAAGGAAGAGAAGAGTGGTCTGTCGTGAATCTTTCAATCTCGATTCTCCACAGCGTTGGTTTTTTCGTCTATATATTCAATTGAAGATGTCGCTGGAAGGTCGGTGCGGCTCCTTTCGACGTCGTTTCATCCATTCTTTTGTTTATATTTTCTTTCTTTCTTTTTTGAAACGCGCTCTATCTATGGTGATTAATTGCATAGTTAAATTTTTTATTTTGATTTTAGGATTAAATAAGTTAAATTTAATTTTTTTAGTCAATTAAATTTATATACTTTTGTTAAATAGTCAAATCAATTTTAATATATTATAATATTAATTTTTGATAATAAAATATTAATTTCATAATAAAATATTATTTTTATAATTTTAAAAATCATTTTTATTTTATATATATTTTAATTTTTATGTTAATATTTTTAATATTTTAAATTAATAAAATAATATTTTATTATTAAAACAAACTATATTACGTTAAAACTTATTTTGATTTTTAATAAAATTACATAGGTTTAATTAACTATAATTTTTTAGTTAAAATTGTCACCGATTAAAATATTTATTTTTTATAAAATTTAAGATTTTAACTAAATATTGTCCCTCGAGAAAAATTCATGGTTCCACACCATACCATCAATTGTAAAGGCTAATTATTGTGATTTTAAAATTATAAAGATTGAATAGTTGTGGAGTTTTAAATTATATGATTGGATAATTATAATTAAAATTGTAGAGGCAAATTAGAAATAAAATTATTTTAATAATTTTATATTTCTTTCATTTTATAATTTTTATTCATTTTTTTAAAATTATAATAACATATAAATTAACTATTATAATTCTATTTAATTTTATTTTATTTTTAAAAATTCTTTACAAATATCTTTTAATATTTAATAAAAGTTAATATATTTAATATGAATATAATTAAAAAATTAATAAAAAATATATTTTCCAATACATATAAAAAATAAAATGAATAAAAACAAAAAGAGTATATTATTAATACCTTAATAAATTAAAAAAGACAAAAATTAAATAGTAAATAATTTGTAATTTAATATTGAGGGATTAAATTAATAAACAATATGAACTAATCAATAAAGTTCTCTTATTATTGTAACATTAATATAATGTGATGACCGCTGAATTTTACTATCCCGTTACGAGGTCGGACTCATGACGACAGTTTCCATTTTAAGGTCTTTAAGTCTTTTTAATAGGCCGGTCCAGTCCGTTCGGCCCTAAGATCAGACCTCCTTTAAACTTCAATTTTAATCTCATCTTCTAATTCAGTTCGGAGGAGAAGAAATAGCCAGTCTATCTGTCTAGTGGGTCCATCCACATACGTACCAGGAGAAAAATTAAATAGTCGTTACGCATGGAGTAGAGATCTGATATTCTCGTACGTATCCGTATGGCAAAGACATGTGACTCAATGGCAGTGAAGCCGCTACACGTCATTGATAGATAAAGAAAAATAATAAAAGGAGAGGCTGTAACACCCCTTATTCTATCCAAGTGTAGACAGAGCAAGGAATGCCACAAACTATGCCACTTTTGATATATCCAGACTAAAATAATTTTCTTTATCTGTAAATACCAAGTTTTTTTTAGGTAATGTATGTAAATTTCATCAAGTGATTAACATAAATGTGAGATTTTTAAAACAAAATTTTCGACAGAGTTTTCTCTGTTTCATTAGCACTTTAACCTGTAATACATATGAAAATCACACTTATAATTACATTAACAAGTGTCATTTGATATCTTACTATTCTTTGATTTCATAACCTTTACAACTCACTCTATTAAATATGTACATGCCAAAATATAACTGTACTATGACTCAGAGACTCAAAACTACCAGCTATGATAATGGCCTTGATATCTGATGTAGACCTCTGATAACTTCCGTTGCCCCTACTTTATCTACAACCTGCGTGAGGTAAAAACCAACACGCTGAGCGAATGCTCAGTGGGTGATCGCAACAAATAACAGAATAAAATAAACACGTCCACGTATACAGATAAACAGGTAAACAATTACAAGCTAGTAGATGCAAACATATTGACACTCACTAATAAGTTCACCAAAATCGAATATCAATCTTAATTAAGATCTTAGCCCTTATAAACACATAGTAGGATCGACTAGGTAGATAAGGAATTATAACGGTAGGCACTGAGTGCCGAACGGTAGGCTCAGAGGCCAAAACTGTGATAGCAGGGCTCTGTGGCCATGCTTATGAGGTACCAGATATGTAACCTCAAATATAGATCATGTATCGGTAGCAGTACTGCGAACTTTGTATGTTTATATGGCATGCCATACCCTTAAGCTAACCTCGACTCCTATATTACGTTTACCAGGGCCAAGTATCAGTAATTCAATATATCAATGTAAATGCATGTCATTTGAAGCTATTTGAATTCATTTTTTTCCAAAGTACATATATCATATGCCAAGGTTTACAATATGGAAAACTCATGGCAAATAGTGCAAAACTTTATTGACTTAGCATTCAATATAGAAAACTACATTCTGCCATATATTACCTAAACTTTTTAAGCAGTTTAGAGTTACAATTTGACTTCAGTTTCTTCATAAGAAATGTACATTCATGTCTTATCTTTCCAACAAGGTATGGTTCATGAAATTCTGATCATCCTAACTTAAGTTATGAATTTTTCTTTACAAGCTGCTCAATCAGGTCTTAATCAGTCCAGTATTGGTACCTGTTTATAGTATCACAAAACATATAAGATTCATGCATTTTCATACAAATTTAAGCTTAATTGTCTTCTACAAAGTTTTAGGTACACTTCTTAAGGTTCATTTGGCACTGGTATTAACAAATTTCACTGAGTAAAAAATTAGTTATGACATCATCAATAGACTCTGTTCCGGATGCACTACCACTGTGTCCAGTTTAGGTTCACTTGCAATTTTCATCATCTTACATACAGATTTAAAATTTAGTCAATTCATAAAAGTTTTAGATCTTTGTCTTAGCTTTCATTTGGTATATCTTAGGACTAATTTCAATAAAAACACAATAAGTTATGAACTTGTTAACACAAGCTGCCCTGATAAAACCTATTCTGCCAGATTTGCACTTTAAGCTCTCATGTTAAGTTTCTTTACTCTAAGCCTTTCAAACACCATTTTAACATACATATAACTTGTTTATACAATCAAAGCAACATTTCCAGCAAGTAAAATCAATCTCCAACTTCAAATGTCCATGTGAAAACTCAAGGAAAACAGAAAGTCAAAGAAACACCAAACCTTTCTTTAATTCCTCTTTCCTTTTTCCACTTCTACTCTCTAGCTATCTCCTTTCCCTTTGATGTTCCTTCACCTAGGTCAATTTATATCTTAGGGAAGGATTGAATAAACTATAAATTAAAGCTTTATAATTCAAATTCATGCATGAATAAATGAAAAGATGCCATTTCCTACACACTTCTAAGCTCACCTTTGATTTTCAAGGTTGATGTATATAGAACCCTAAACTTTTCTTCTTCAATTCCTTCAATATATGGCTGTTCCTTTAGCTCTTGGTCTTAGGGTAAATTTTGGTTAAAGGAAGAAGTTGATTGCGTGAGATTTAGCTTGGCTTTGGTGGAAGGAAGACAAAACAAAGCTTTGGTTTTCAATGGATGTGAGCTACGGCAATGAAATGGTGGAGAAGACAATCCCCTTTTTTTTTTTTATTTGCTTGGTCAATTCTTCTTTCCTTAGCTAGGTGACACATGTTGGGTACATTAAATTCTATCTTTTTAACTTTTCATATTTACACTTTAACCCACTAAACTCTTTACCATGTTTCAATTTAGTTTTCAAACTTTCACTAATCATAGATTGACCTACCAAAATATGCTTTTAGCCTTTAAAAGTCCTTTTCACTTAAGCTAGCATAACGGATTTAAACAAGCACCTCCCGAAAGTGTCTCGTTCCCGACTCGCTAATCACACTGTCTACTTTAATTCTGAATACGTCCGTTTATTTATTGGAGTTTTCTATGATTAAGTTATTAGCAGTTTAGAGTTATGCTAGCACATTCCCTAAGGCCACTTACTCTAGTAGTGAAGTAGCCTAGCCCTACCTAGTGATGACACTACTCTAGCTATGGGTTTGAGGATGTTACAACTCTTCCCCTCTTAAGAAATTTCGACCTCGAAATTTTACCTGCTTTGAATAGCTGTGGATATTGTTGCCTCATCACTTCTTCACTCTCCCATGTAGCTTCTTCTGCCTTGTGATTTCTCCACAACACTTTAACTAAGGGAATCTTCTTGTTTCGTAATTCTTTTATTTCTCTTGCTAAAATTTTCACTGGTTCTTCTTCATAAGTTAGGTCAGGTTGTACATCAATGTTTTCAGCTGAAATGACATGTGAAGGATCAGATCTATATCTTCTTAACATGGATACATGAAAGACATTGTGTATTTTATCTAACTCTGGAGGTAAAGCTAGCCTGTAGGCTACTGGACCCACACGCTCAATTATTTCATATGGACCAATAAACCGAGGGCTTAGCTTACCTTTCTTGCCAAATCTTAGCACTTTCTTCCATGGAGAAACTTTTAAAAACACTTTGTCTCCAACAGCAAATTCTATATCTTTTCTTCTCAAATCTGCATAGGATTTTTGCCTATCTGTTGCAGCTTTCAATCTTTCTTTGATAATCTTCACCTTCTCCTCAGTCTGTCTTACCAACTCTGGACCTACAAGTTTAGCTTCACTAAGTTCTGTCCAGCCTAATGGGGTTCTACATTTTCTGCCATACAATGCTTCATAAGGAGCCATTTTAATACTAGCCTGATAACTGTTGTTGTAAGCAAATTCCACTAGTGGGAGATATCTTTCCCAGCTTCCTTCAAATTCAATTACACAACTTCTGAGCATATCTTCCAAAACTTGAATTACTCTTTCTGAATGGCCATCTGTCTGAGGATGAAAAGCTGTACTAAAATTCAATCTTGTCCCTAGAGCTTCATGTAGTTTTTCCCAGATTCTGGATGTAAATCTTGGATCTCTGTCTGATATGATAGAGATAGGAACACCATGCAGTCTCACAATTTCATTAATGTACAATTCTGCATACTTTTCTACTGTATAATCCATTCTGATTGGCAAGAAATGCGCTGATTTAGTTAACTTGTCAACTATTACCCAGATGGCATCTTTCTTCCTTGGTGTGAGTGGCAATCCTGTTACAAAATCCATGGTAATTCTATCCCATTTCCATTCTGGTATAGCGATAGGCTGCAATAACCCTGATGGAACCTGATGCTCTGCTTTTACCCGTTGACATGTCAAACATTTTGTTACAAATTCAACTATATTTCTTTTCATACCCGGCCACCAATAATGCGCCTTCAGATCTTGATACATCTTAGTGCTACCTGGATGCATAACATATGGACTGTTGTGTGCCTCTATAAGAATACTCTGTTTCAGCTCTCCAATGGTAGGTACACATATTCTGTCACCATAGTACAAGTAGCCATCATCACTTATCACATGCTTCTGCTTCTTTCCCTCTTGTACTTGTCTAGTCCATGAAGCTATCTCTGTATCTTCTTTCTGTGCTTCTTTAATTTGTTGTAGCAGGCTGGGTCTAACTTTCAATTCTGCTATGATAGCTCCATCATCCGCTATAGTCAACCGCGCATTCATCGCTCTTAATGCACATAAGGATTTCCTGCTAAGTGCATCTGCTACCAGATTAGCTTTGCCTGGGTGATAATCTATAATGCAATCATAATCCTTCAGTAACTCCAGCCATCTTCTCTGTCTCAAGTTTAGCTCCTTCTGTGTGGGTAAGTATTTCAGACTTTTATGATCTGTATAGATGTAACATTTCTCACCATATAAGTAATGTCTCCATATCTTTAGTGCAAAAACTATGGCCGCCAACTCTAGATCATGGGTAGGATAATTCTTCTCATGTGGCTTCAATTGTCTGGAAGCATAGGCAATCACTTTACTTTCTTGCATCAAAACACATCCAAGTCCATTGTGAGAAGCATCACTGTATATCACAAATTCCTTGCCAGAAATAGGTTGTGTAAGTATTGGTGCTTCGGTGAGCATAGTCTTCAATTTGTCAAAGCTTGCCTGACATCTATCATCCCAAACATACTTAACATTCTTATGTAATAATTTTAGTCAATGGAGCTGCTATAAGTGAAAACCATTTCACAAACCGTCTGTAGTACCCAGCTAGACCCAAGAAACTCCTGATCTCTGCAACATTCTTTGGTGGCTTCCATTCTAGTACAGCTTTAATCTTTTGTGGATCTACCCTGATTCCCTCTGCTGATACAACATGTCCCAAAAATGTTATTTCATTGAGCCAAAAATCACATTTACTGAACTTAGCATAAAGTTGCTTTTCCCTCAGAGTCTGTAATACTATCCTCAAATGTCTGTCATGGTCTTCTCTAGTTTTAGAGTATACCAGAATATCATCAATGAATACTACAACAAACTGGTCTAAATATGGATGGAAGATACGGTTCATCAGATCCATGAATGATGCAGGTGCATTTGTTAACCCGAATGGCATAACTAGAAACTCATAATGTCCATATCGTGTCCTGAATGCAGTCTTAGGCACATCTGCCCCTTTAACTCTCAATTGATGGTAACCCGATCTCAAATCTATTTTAGAGAAAATACTGGCCCCTTTCAACTGATCAAACAAATCATCTATTCTGGGCAGTCGATATTTATTCTTTATAGTTACCTTATTCAACTGTCTGTAATCAATGCACAATCGAAGAGATCCATCTTTCTTTTTCACAAACAACACTGGTGCACCCCATGGTGAAACACTAGGTCGAATAAAGCCCTTATCAAGTAATTCTTGTAACTGTATTTTCAACTCTTTCAATTTCGTAGGAGCCATTCTGTACGGAGCAATTGAAATAGGTGCAGTCCCTGGCACAACTTCTATAGCAAAATTCACTTCCCTTTCTGGAGGTAACCCTGGCAACTCTTCAGGAAATACATCTGGAAAATGACATATTGTGGGTAGGTTTGACACACTAGGACCTTCCTTCTTAGTTTTAATCACACTAGCCAGATAGGTTGTACAGCCTTTTCTAATCAACCTCCTAGCTGTAGTGGCAGATATGACATTAGAGAGGTAATCTGACCTCTCACCCACAACTATAACCTCAGAACCCTCTAATGTTTTGAGTGTGACTCGCTTTAACTTACAATCAACTATGACATGATGTCTAGACAACCAATCCATGCCCAAAATCACATCAAACTCTCTAAAAGGTAACTCTATCTTGTTAAGACCAGTGCCAAATAAATCTTAAGATGTATACCTAAAACTTTGTAGAAGATACTTAAGCTTGAATTTGTATGTAAATGCATGAATCTGATAAGTTTTGTGATACTATAAACAAGTACCAATACTGGACTTATTAAGACCTTATTGAGCAGCTTGTAAAGAAAAATTCATAACTTAAGCTAGGATGATCAGATTTGTATGAACCATACCTTGTTGGAAAGATAAGACATAAATGTACATTTCTTATGAAGAAACTGAAGTCAAATTGTAACTCTAAACTACTTGAAAAGGTTATGCAATATATGGCAGATTGTAGTTTTCTAGATTGAAATGATAAGGCAATAAAGTTTTGCACTATTTGCCATGAGTTTTCCATATTGTAAACCTTGGCATATGATATATGTACTTTGAAAAATGAATTCAATTAGCTTCAAATGACATGCATTTACATTGATACATTGAATTAATGATACTTGGCCCTCGTAAACGTAATAGAAGTCGAGGTTAGCTTAAGGGTATGGCATGCCATATAAACATACAGAGTTCGCAGTACTGCTACCGATACATGATCTATATTTGAGGTTACATATCTGGAACCTCATAAGCATGGCCACAGAGCCCTGCTATCACAGTTTTGGCCTCTGAGCCTACCGTTCGGCACTCAGTGCCTACCGTTATAATTCCTTATCTACCTAGTCGATCCTACTATGTGTTTATAAGGGCTAAGATCTTAATTAAGATTGATATTCGATTTTGGTGAACTTATTAGTGAGTGTTAATATGTTTGCATCTACTAGCTTGTAATTGTTTACCTGTTTATCTGTATACGTGGACGTGTTTATTTTAATCTGTTATTTGTTGCGATCACCCACTGAGCATTCGCTCAGCGTGTTGGTTTTTACCTCACGCAGGTTGTAGATAAAGTAGGGGCAACGGAAGTTATCAGAGGTCTACATCAGATATCAAGGCCATTATCATAGCTGGTTGTTTTGAGTCTCTGAGTCATAGTGCAGTTATATTTTGGCATGTACATATTTAATAGAGTGAGTTGTAAAGGTTATGAAATCAAAGAATAGTAAGATATCAAATGACAGTTGTTAATGTAATTATAAGTGTGATTTTCATATGTATTACAGGTTAAAGTGCTAATGAAACAGAGAAAACTCTGTCGAAAATTTTGTTTTAAAAATCTCACATTTATGTTAATCACTTGATGAAATTTACATACAGTACCTAAAAACTTGGTATTTACAGATAAAGAAAATTATTTTAGTTTGGATATATCAAAAGTGGCATAGTTTGTGACATTCCTTGCTCTGTCTATACTTGGATAGAATAAGGGGTGTTACAATTAGTGGTATCAGAGCAAAGGTTTAGGCGATTCTAGGTCATAGTATGTATGTGTATATGTGTCATATATGTACATGCCAAAATGAGTTACAGCTATGATATGGTTCTGATGTAAATCTCTTCTTTGTGTCTTTAGGTCATATAAAAGATGTCATCTGAGTCACAGAGAGCAGCAGATGAAGAGGTAGAGAGTCATGCTCCCTCTGAGGCAGTTGCAGCTCATGCTGCTCCTGCACCTGCTGCTGCTCCTCCACCTGCTGCTGCTGGCGGACTAGGGCAGGATGCATTGTTTCAGCAAATACCTGAGTTGCTTAGGAGGGTTACACAAAATGTACCAGAGATACCACCACCACCTGTAGCAGTCCAGGTTCCCCCACCTGTTGTAGCCCAAGCACAATCTAGGCCTCCAATAGAAAAACTCAGGAAGTATGGTGCTACGGATTTTAGAGGTAAAAAGGAAGATGATCCTTCAGCTGCAGAATTCTGGTTAGAAAGTACAGAAAGGGTTCTACAACAGCTACAGTGTTTACCAGCAGAGAGCTTGATGTGTTCAGTATCATTGCTAAAAGATGAAGCCTATAGATGGTGGACAACATTAGCACAGATGATTCGACCAGAGCGGCAGACTTGGAAATTCTTTTTGGCAGAGTTTAAGAAGAAATATGTTGGGGCCTTATACACGGAGGAAAGAAGGAGGGAGTTTTTGTACCTCAGACAGGGCAGGCTTACAGTAACTGAGTATGAGCGAGAATTTATAAGACTTAGTAAGTATGCCACAGAGATAGTTCCTACAGAGGAAGAAAGATGTAAACGCTTTGAGCAAGGATTGCATGCTGATATCAGGATGTACCTCACAGCTATGCATATCAGGGAACTCTCAGTTTTAGTAGAGACGGCCCATAGCCTGGAGCGAATTAAAGAAGAAGAGCAAAGTAGAAAGCAGAAAGGGCAGCAGAAAAGGAGCCAGAGCCAGTATCAGGGACAATCCTCTGTATCTCAGACAAGTAGTAAGAGACAGAGGGAATTTCAGCAGACAGGGCAGAGAGGACCACCTAGGCAGAGTCAGAGACCTGGGTAGAGTTCAGTAGTGAGGTTTGGACAGCAGACTACCTCAGTATCCAGTACAGGAGGACCAGGCAGAGGGTTGCCACCAGTATGTGAGCATTGTGGCAGGAGACATGGTGGAGTATGTAGGAGATTGACTGGGGCTTGCTACTTATGTGGAAGCTCAGACCACTTTATGAGGGATTGTCCTAGAGGCCAGTCAGTGCAGCCTATACAGACAGAGAGATCTTTGCCGACAGGGTCTAGAGGCAGAGGTAGAGGTAGAGGTGAATCTAGTAATGCTCAGAGTCACAGAGTATCAGAGACAGTAGATAGTCCAGATACTAGAGCACCTGCCAGGGCATATGCTATCCGTGCAAGGGAAGACCAGGACAAACCAGATGTTATAGCTGGTAAATTTTCTATCTTTGGTAAATATGTTTATGCATTAATTGATCCTGGTTCCACACATTCATACATCAGCATACCCATCAATAATGAGAAGGGAATTGAAGTAGAACCTTTAGAGCATGACATCGCAGTGACCAATCCCTTAGGACATCTTGTGATTGTGAATAGAGTTTACAGAGATTGTCCTATATGTGTGCAAGGTCATACCTTTTTAGGTGACCTGATAGAGTTACCTTTTAGAGAGTTTGATGTGATTTTGGGCATGGATTGGTTGTCTAGACATCATGTCATAGTTGATTGTAAGTTAAAGCGAGTCACACTCAAAACATTAGAGGGTTCTGAGGTTATAGTTGTGGGTGAGAGGTCAGATTACCTCTCTAATGTCATATCTGCCACTACAGCTAGGAGGTTGATTAGAAAAGGCTGTACAACCTATCTGGCTAGTGTGATTGAAACTAAGAAGGAAGGTCCTAGTGTGTCAAACCTACCCACAATATGTCATTTTCCAGATGTATTTCCTGAAGAGTTGCCAGGGTTACCTCCAGAAAGGGAAGTGAATTTTGCTATAGAAGTTGTGCCAGGTACTGCACCTATTTCAATTGCTCCGTACAGAATGGCTCCTACGAAATTGAAAGAGTTGAAAATACAGTTACAAGAATTACTTGATAAGGGCTTTATTCGACCTAGTGTTTCACCATGGGGTGCACCAGTGTTGTTTGTGAAAAAGAAAGATGGATCTCTTCGATTGTGCATTGATTACAGACAGTTGAATAAGGTAACTATAAAGAATAAATATCGACTGCCCAGAATAGATGATTTGTTTGATCAGTTGAAAGGGGCCAGCATTTTCTCTAAAATAGATTTGAGATCAGGTTACCATCAGTTGAGAGTTAAAGGGGCAGATGTGCCTAAGACTGCATTCAGGACACGATATGGACATTATGAGTTTCTAGTTATGCCATTTGGGTTAACAAATGCACCTGCATCATTCATGGTCTGATGAACCGTATCTTCCATCCATATTTAGACCAGTTTGTTGTAGTATTCATTGATGATATTCTGGTATACTCTAAAACTAAAAAAGACCATGACAGACATTTGAGGATAGTATTACAGACTCTGAGGGAAAAGCAACTTTATGCTAAGTTCAGTAAATGTGATTTTTGGCTCAATGAAATAACATTTTTGGGACATGTTGTATCAGCAGAGGGAATCAGGGTAGATCCACAGAAGATTAAAGCTGTACTAGAATGGAAGCCACCAAAGAATGTTGCAGAGATCAGGAGTTTCTTGGGTCTAGCTGGGTACTACAGACGGTTTGTGAAAGGGTTTTCACTTATAGTAGCTCCATTGACTAAATTATTACATAAGAATGTTAAGTATGTTTGGGATGATAGATGTCAGGCAAGCTTTGACAAATTGAAGACTATGCTCACCGAAGCACCAATACTTACACAACCTATTTCTGGCAAGGAATTTGTGATATACAGCGATGCTTCTCACAATGGACTTGGATGTGTTTTGATGCAAGAAGGTAAAGTGATTGCCTATGCTTCCAGACAATTGAAGCCACATGAGAAGAACTATCCTACCCATGATCTAGAGTTGGCGGCCATAGTTTTTGCACTAAAGATATGGAGACATTACTTATATGGTGAGAAATGTTACATCTATACAGATCATAAAAGTCTGAAATACTTACCCACACAGAAGGAGCTAAACTTGAGACAGAGAAGATGGCTGGAGTTACTGAAGGATTATGATTGCATTATAGATTATCACCCAGGCAAAGCTAATCTGGTAGCAGATGCACTTAGCAGGAAATCCTTATGTGCATTAAGAGCGATGAATGCGCGGTTGACTATAGCGGATGATGAAGCTATCATAGCAGAATTTAAAGTTAGACCCAGCCTGCTACAACAAATTAAAGAAGCACAGAAAGAAGATACAGAGATAGCTTCATGGACTAGACAAGTACAAGAGGGAAAGAAGCAGAAGCATGTGATAAGTGATGATGGCTACTTGTACTATGGTGATAGAATATGTGTACCTAACATTGGAGAGCTGAAACAGAGTATTCTTACAGAGCACACAACAATCCATATGTTATGCATCCAGGTAGCACTAAGATGTATCAAGATCTGAAGGCGCATTATTGGTGGCCGGGTATGAAAAGAAATATAGTTGAATTTGTAACAAAATGTTTGACATGTCAACGGGTAAAAGCAGAGCATCAGGTTCCATCAGGGTTATTGCAGCCTATCGCTATACCAGAATGGAAATGGGATAGAATTACCATGGATTTTGTAACAGGATTGCCACTCACTCCAAGGAAGAAAGATGCCATCTGGGTAATAGTTGACAAGTTAACTAAATCAGCGCATTTCTTGCCAATCAGAATGGATTATACATTAGAAAAGTATGCAGAATTGTACATTAATGAAATTGTGAGACTGCATGGTGTTCCTATCTCTATCATATCAGACAGAGATCCAAGATTTACTTCTAGATTCTGGGAAAAACTACATGAAGCTCTAGGGACAAGATTGAATTTTAGTACAGCTTTTCATCCTCAGACAGATGGCCAGTCAGAAAGAGTAATTCAAGTTTTGGAAGATATGCTCAGAAGTTGTGTAATTGAATTTGAAGGAAGCTGGGAAAGATATCTCCCACTAGTGGAATTTGCTTAGAACAACAGTTATCAGGCTAGTATTAAAATGGCTCCTTATGAAGCATTGTATGGCAGAAAATGTAGAACCCCATTAGGCTGGACAGAACTTAGTGAAGCTAAACTTGTAGGTCTAGAGTTGGTAAGACAGACTGAGGAGAAGGTGAAGATTATCAAAGAAAGATTGAAAGCTGCAACAGATAGGCAAAAATCCTATGAAGATTTGAGAAGAAAAGATATAGAATTTGTTGTTGGAGACAAAGTGTTTTTAAAAGTTTCTCCGTGGAAGAAAGTGCTAAGATTTGGCAAGAAAGGTAAGCTAAGCCCTCGGTTTATTGGTCCATATGAAATAATTGAGCGTGTGGGTCCAGTAGCCTACAGGCTAGCTTTACCTCCAGAGTTAGATAAAATACACAATGTCTTTCATGTATCCATGTTAAGAAGATACAGATCTGATCCTTCACATGTCATTTCAGCTGAAAACATTGATGTACAACCTGACCTAACTTATGAAGAAGAACCAGTGAAAATTTTAGCAAGAGAAATAAAAGAATTACGAAACAAGAAGATTCCCTTAGTTAAAGTGTTGTGGAGAAATCACAAGGCAGAAGAAGCTACATGGGAGAGTGAAGAAGTGATGAGGCAACAATATCCACAGCTATTCAAAGCAGGTAAAATTTCGAGGTCGAAATTTCTTAAGAGGAGAAGAGTTGTAACATCCTCAAACCCATAACTAGAGTAGTGCCATCACTAGGTAGGGCTAGGCTATTTCACTACTAGAGTAAGTGGCCTTAGGGAATGTGCTAGCATAACTCTAAACTGCTAATAACTGAATCATAGAAAACTCAAATAAATAAACGGACGTATTCAGAATTAAAGTAGACAGTGTGATTAGCGAGTCGGGAATGAGACACTTTCGGGAGGTGCTTGTTTAAATTTGTTATGCTAGCTTAAATGAAAAGGACTTCTAAAGGCTAAAAGCATATTTTGGTAGGTCAATCTATGATTATTGAAAGTTTGAAAACTAAATTGAAACATGGTAAAGAGTTTAGTGGGTTAAAGTGTAAATATGAAAAGTTAAAAAGATAGAATTTAATGTACCCAACATGTGTCACCTAACTAAGGAAAGAAGAATTGACCAAGCAAATAAAAAAAAAAAAAATAGGGGATTGTCTTCTCCACCATTTCATTGCCGTAGCTCACATCAATTGAAAACCAAAGCTTTGTTTTGTCTTCCTTCCACCAAAGCCAAGCCAAATCTCACTCAATCAACTTCTTCCTTTAACCAAAATTTACCCTAAGACCAAGAGCTAAAGGAACAGCCATATATTGAAGGAATTGAAGAAGAAAAGTTTAGGGTTCCATATACATCAACCTTGAAAATCAAAGGTGAGCTTAGAAGTGTGTAGGAAATGGCATCTTTTCATTTATTCATGCATGAATTTGAATTATAAAGCTTTAATTTATAGTTTATTCAATCCTTCCCTAATATATAAATTGACCTAGGTGAAGGAACATCAAAGGGAAAGGAGATAGCTAGAGAGTAGAAGTGGAAAAAGGAAAGAGGAATTAAAGAAAGGTTTGGTGTTTCTTTGACTTTCTGTTTTTCTTGAGTTTTCACATGGACATATGAAGTTGGAGATTGATTTTACTTGCTGGAAATGTTGCTTTGATTGTATAAACAAGTTATATGTATGTTAAAAGGGTGTTTGAAAGGCTTAGAGTAAAGAAACTTAACATGAGAGCTTAAAGTGCAAATCTGGCAGAATAGGTTTTAACAGGGCAGCTTGTGTTAACAAGTTCATAACTTATTGTATTTTTATTGAAATTAGTCCTAAGATATACCAAATGAAAGCTAAGACAAAGAGCTAAAACTTTCATGAATTGACCAAATTCGGAATCTGTAAGTAAGATGATGAAAATGGCAAGTGAACCGAAACTGGACACAGTGGTAGTACATCCGGAACAGAGTCTATTGAGTATACCATAACTAGTTATATACTCAGTGAAATTTGTTAAGACCAGTGCCAAATAAATCTTAAGAAGTATACCTAAAACTTTGTAGAAGATACTTAAGCTTGAATTTGTATGTAAATGCATGAATCTGATAAGTTTTGTGATACTATAAACAAGTACCAATACTGGACTGATTAAGACCTTATTAAGCAGCTTGTAAAGAAAAATTCTTAACTTAAGCTAGGATGATCAGATTTGTATGAACCATACCTTGTTGGAAAGATAAGACATAAATGTACATTTCTTATGAAGAAACTGAAGTCAAATTATAACTCTAAACTGCTTGAAAAGGTTATGCAATATATGGCAGATTGTAGTTTTCTAGATTGAAATGATAAGTCAATAAAGTTTTGCACTTTTTGCCATGAGTTTTCCATATTGTAAACCTTGGCATATGATATATGTACTTTGAAAAATGAATTCAATTAGCTTCAAATGACATGCATTTACATTGATACATTGAATTAATGATACTTGGCCCTGGTAAACGTAATAAGAGTCGAGGTTAGCTTAAGGGTATGGCATGCCATATAAACATACAGAGTTCGCAGTACTGCTACCGATACATGATCTATATTTGAGGTTACATATCTGGTACCTCATAAGCATGGCCACAGAGCCCTGCTATCACAGTTTTGGCCTCTGAGCCTACCGTTCGACACTCAGTGCCTACCGTTATAATTCCTTATCTACCTAGTCGATCCTACTATGTGTTTATAAGGGCTAAGATCTTAATTAAGATTGATATTCGATTTTGGTGAACTTATTAGTGAGTGTTAATATGTTTGCATCTACTAGATTGTAATTGTTTACCTGTTTATCTGTATACGTGGACGTGTTTATTTTATTCTGTTATTTGTTGCGATCACCCACTGAGCATTCGCTCAGCGTGTTGGTTTTTACCTTACACAGGTTGTAGATAAAGTAGGGGCAACGGAAGTTATCAGAGGTCTATATCAGATATCAAGGCCATTATCATAGCTGGTTGTTTTGAGTCTCTGAGTCATAGTGCAGTTATATTTTGGCATGTACATATTTAATAGAGTGAGTTGTAAAGGTTATGAAATCAAAAAATAGTAAGATATCAAATGACAGTTGTTAATGTAATTATAAATGTGATTTTCATATGTATTACAGGTTAAAGTGCTAATGAAACAGAGAAAACTCTGTCGAAAATTTTGTTTTAAAAATCTCACATTTATGTTAATCACTTGATGAAATTTACATACAGTACCTAAAAACTTGGTATTTACAGATAAAGAAAATTATTTTAGTCTGGATATATCAAAAGTGGCATAGGTTGTGACATTCCTTGCTCTGTCTATACATTGCATAACCTTTTCAAGCAGTTTAGAGTCATAATTTGACTTCAGTTTCTTCATAAGAAATGTACATTTATGTCTTATCTTTCCAACAAGGTATGGTTCATATAAATCTGATCATCCTAACTTAAGTTATGAATTTTTCTTTAAAAGCTGCTCAATAAGGTCTTAATCAGTCCAGTATTGGTACTTGTTTATAGTATCACAAAACTTATCAGATTCATGCATTTACATACAAATTCAAGCTTAAGTATCTTCTACAAAGTTTTAGGTATACTTCTTAAGATTTATTTGGCACTGGTCTTAACAAATTTCACTGAGTATATAATTAGTTATGGTATACTCAATAGACTCTGTTCCGGATGTACTACCACTGTGTCCAGTTTCGGTTCACTTGCCATTTTCATCATCTTAATTACAGATTCCGAATTTGGTCAATTCATGAAAGTTTTATCTCTTTGTCTTAGCTTTCATTTGGTATATCTTAGGACTAATTTCAATAAAAAGACAATAAGTTATGAACTTGTTAACACAAGCTGCCCTGTTAAAACCTATTATGCCAGATTTGCACTTTAAGCTCTCATGTTAAGTTTCTTTACTCTAAGCCTTTCAAACACCCTTTTAACATACATATAACTTGTTTATACAATCAAAGCAACATTTCCAGCAAGTAAAATCAATCTCCAACTTCATATGTCCATGTGAAAACTCAAGGAAAACAGAAAGTCAAAGAAACGCCAAACCTTTCTTTAATTCCTCTTTCCTTTTTCCACTTCTACTCTCTAGCTATCTCCTTTCCCTTTGATGTTCCTTCACCTAGGTCAATTTATATCTTAGGGAAGGATTGAATAAACTATAAATTAAAGCTTTATAATTCAAATTCATGCATGAATAAATGAAAAGATGCCATTTCTTACACACTTCTAAGCTCACCTTTGATTTTCAAGGTTGATGTATATGGAACCCTAAACTTTTCTTCTTCAATTCCTTCAATATATGGCTGTTCCTTTAGCTCTTGGTCTTAGGGTAAATTTTGGTTAAAGGAAGAAGTTAATTGAGTGAGATTTGGCTTGGCTTTGGTGGAAGGAAGACAAAACAAAGCTTTGGTTTTCAATGGATGTGAGCTACGGCAATGAAATGGTGGAGAAGACAATCCCCTATTTTTTTTTTTTATTTGCTTGGTCAATTCTTCTTTCCTTAGCTAGGTGACACATGTTGGGTACATTAAATTCTATCTTTTTAACTTTTCATATTTACACTTTAACCCACTAAACTCTTTACCATGTTTCAATTTAATTTTCAAACTTTCACTAATCATAGATTGACCTACCAAAATATACTTTTAGCCTTTAAAAGTCCTTTTCACTTAAGCTAGCATAACGGATTTAAACAAGCACCTCCTGAAAGTGTCTCGTTCCCGACTCGCTAATCACACTGTCTACTTTAATTCTGAATACGTCCGTTTATTTATTGGAGTTTTCTATGATTAAGTTATTAGCAGTTTAGAGTTATGCTAGCACATTCTCTAAGGCCACTTACTCTAGTAGTGAAATAGCCTAGCCCTACCTAGTGATGGCACTACTCTAGCTATGGGTTTGAGGATGTTACAACTTTTGGCTCAATGAAATAACATTTTTGGGACATGTTGTATCAGCAGAGGGAATCAGGGTAGATCCACAGAAGATTAAAGTTGTACTAGAATGGAAGCCACCAAAGAATGTTGCAGAGATCAGGAGTTTCTTGGGTATTCACAATCACAAGATGTCCTAAGGGATTGGTCACTGCTATGTCATGCTCTAAAGGGTCTACTTCAATTCCCTTCTCATTATTGATGGGTATGCTGATGTATGAATGTGTGGAAACAGGATCAATTAATGCATAAATATATTTGCCAAAGATAGAAAATTTACCAGCTATAACATCTGGTTTGTCCTGGTCTTCCCTTGCACGAATAGCATATGCCCTGGCAGGTGCTCTAGTGTCTGGTCTATCTACTGTCTCTGATACTCTGTGACTCTGAGCACTGCTAGATTCACCTCTACCTCTACCTCTGCCTCTAGACCCTGTCGGCAAAGATCTCTCTGTCTGTATAGGCTGCACTGACTGGCCTCTAGGACAATCCCTCAAAAAGTGGTTTGAGCTTCCACATAAGTAGCAAGCCCCAGTCAATCTCCTACATACTCCACCATGTCTCCTGCCACAATGCTCACATACTGGTGGCAACCCTCTGCCTGGTCCTCCTGTACTGGATACTGAGGTAGTCTGCTGTCCAAACCTCACTACTGAACTCTGCCCAGGTCTCTGACTCTGCCTAGGTGGTCCTCTCTACCCTGTCTGCTGAAACTCCCTCTGTCTCTTACTACTTGTCTGAGATATAGAGGATTGTCCCTGATACTGGCTCTGGCTCCTCTTCTGCTACCCTTTCTGCTACCCTTTCTGCTTTCTACTTTGCTCTTCTTCTTTAATTCGCTCCAGACTGTGGGCCGTCTCTACTAAAACTGAGAGTTCCCTGATATGCATAGCTGTGAGGTACATCCTGATATCAGCATGCAATCCTTGCTCAAAGCGTTTACATCTTTCTTCCTCTGTAGGAACTATCTCTGTGGCATACTTACTAAGTCTTATAAATTCTCGCTCATACTCAGTTACTGTAAGCCTGCCCTGTCTGAGGTACAAAAACTCCCTCCTTCTTTCCTCCGTGTATAAGGCCCCAACATATTTCTTCTTAAACTCTGCCAAAAAGAATTCCCAAGTCTGCCGCTCTGGTCGAATCATCTGTGTTAATGTTGTCCACCATCTATAGGCTTCATCTTTTAGCAATGATATTGAACACATCAAGCTCTCTGCTGGTAAATACTGTAGCTGCTGTAGAACCCTTTCTGTACTTTCTAACCAGAATTCTGCAGCTGAAGGATCATCTTCCTTTTTACCTTTAAAATCCGTAGCACCATACTTCCTGAGTTTTTCTATTGGAGGCCTAGATTGTGCTTGGGCTACAACAGGTGGGGGAACCTGGACTGCTACAGGTGGTGGTGGTATCTCTGGTACATTTTGTGTAACCCTCCTAAGTAACTCAGCTATTTGCTGAAACAATGCATCCTGCCCTAGTCCACCAGCAGCAGAAGGTGGAGGAGCAGCAGCAGGTGCAGGAGCAGTAGGAGCTGCAGCTGCCTCAGAGGGAGCATGACTCTCTACCTCTTCATCTGCTGCTCTCTGTGACTCAGATGACATCTTTTATATAACCTAAAGACACAAAGAAGAGATTTACATCAGAACCATATCATAGCTGTAACTCATTTTGGCATGTACATATATGACACATATACACATACATACTATGACCTAGAATCGCCTAAACCCTTGCTCTGATATCACTAATTGTAACACCCCTTATTCTATCCAAGTGTAGACAGAGCAAGGAATGTCACAAACTATGCCACTTTTGATATATCCAGACTAAAATAATTTTCTTTATCTGTAAATACCAAGTTTTTTTTAGGTACTGTATGTGAATTTCATCAAGTGATTAACATAAATGTGAGATTTTTAAAACAAAATTTTCGACAGAGTTTTCTCTGTTTCATTAGCACTTTAACCTGTAATACATATGAAAATCACACTTATAATTACATTAACAAGTGTCATTTGATATCTTACTATTCTTTGATTTCATAACCTTTACAACTCACTCTATTAAATATGTACATGCCAAAATATAACTGTACTATGACTCAGAGACTCAAAACTACCAGTTATGATAATGGCCTTGATATCTGATGTAGACCTCTGATAACTTCCGTTGCCCCTACTTTATCTACAACCTGCGTGAGGTAAAAACCAACACGCTGAGCGAATGCTCAGTGGGTGATCGCAACAAATAACAGAATAAAATAAACACGTCCACGTATACAGATAAACAGGTAAACAATTACAAGCTAGTAGATGCAAACATATGAACACTCACTAATAAGTTCACCAAAATCGAATATCAATCTTAATTAAGATCTTAGCCCTTATAAACACATAGTAGGATCGACTAGGTAGATAAGGAATTATAACGGTAGGCACTGAGTGCCGAACGGTAGGCTCAGAGGCCAAAACTGTGATAGCAGGGCTCTGTGGCCATGCTTATGAGGTACCAGATATGTAACCTCAAATATAGATCATGTATCGGTAGCAGTACTGCGAACTCTGTATGTTTATATGGCATGCCATACCCTTAAGCTAACCTCGACTCTTATATTACGTTTACAAGGGCCAAGTATCAATAATTCAATATATCAATGTAAATGCATGTCATTTGAAGCTATTTGAATTCATTTTTTTCCAAAGTACATATATCATATGCCAAGGTTTACAATATGGAAAACTCATGGCAAATAGTGCAAAACTTTATTGACTTAGCATTCAATATAGAAAACTACATTCTGCCATATATTGCCTAAACTTTTCAAGCAGTTTAGAGTTACAATTTGACTTTAGTTTCTTCATAAGAAATGTACATTCATGTCTTATCTTTCCAACAAGGTATGGTTCATGAAATTATGATCATCCTAACTTAAGTTATGAATTTTTCTTTACAAGCTGCTCAATCAGGTCTTAATCAGTCCAGTATTGGTACCTGTTTATAGTATCACAAAACATATAAGATTCATGCATTTTCATACAAATTTAAGCTTAATTGTCTTCTACAAAGTTTTAGGTACACTTCTTAAGATTCATTTGGCACTGGTATTAACAAATTTCACTGAGTAAAAAATTAGTTATGATATCATCAATAGACTCTGTTCTGGATGCACTACCACTGTGTCCAGTTTAGGTTCACTTGCAATTTTCATCATCTTACATACAGATTTAAAATTTAGTCAATTCATAAAAGTTTTAGCTCTTTGTCTTAGCTTTCATTTGGTATATCTTAGGACTAATTTCAATAAAAACACAATAAGTTATGAACTTGTTAACACAAGCTGCCCTGATAAAACCTATTCTGCCAGATTTGCACTTTAAGCTCTCATGTTAAGTTTCTTTACTCTAAGCCTTTCAAACACCATTTTAACATACATATAACTTGTTTATACAATCAAAGCAACATTTCCAGCAAGTAAAATCAATCTCCAACTTCATATGTCCATGTGAAAACTCAAGGAAAACAGAAAGTCAAAGAAACACCAAACCTTTCTTTAATTCCTCTTTCCTTTTTCCACTTCTACTCTCTAGCTATCTCCTTTCCCTTTGATGTTCCTTCACCTAGGTCAATTTATATCTTAGGGAAGGATTGAATAAACTATAAATTAAAGCTTTATAATTCAAATTCATGCATGAATAAATGAAAAGATGCCATTTCCTACACACTTCTAAGCTCACCTTTGATTTTCAAGGTTGATGTATATGGAACCCTAAACTTTTCTTCTTCAATTCCTTCAATATATGGTTGTTCCTTTAGCTCTTGATCTTAGGGTAAATTTTGGTTAAAGGAAGAAGTTGATTGAGTGAGATTTGGCTTGGCTTTGGTGGAAGGAAGACAAAATAAAGCTTTGGTTTTCAATGGATGTGAGCTACGGCAATGAAATGGTGGAGAAGACAATCCCCTATTTTTTTTTTTTTATTTGCTTGGTCAATTCTTGTTTCCTTAGCTAGGTGACACATGTTGGGTACATTAAATTCTATCTTTTTAACTTTTCATATTTACACTTTAACCCACTAAACTCTTTACCATGTTTCAATTTAGTTTTCAAACTTTCACTAATCATAGATTGACCTACCAAAATATGCTTTTAGCCTTTAAAAGTCCTTTTCACTTAAGCTAGCATAACGGATTTAAACAAGCACCTCCCGAAAGTGTCTCGTTCCCGACTCGCTAATCACACTGTCTACTTTAATTCTGAATACGTTCGTTTATTTATTGGAGTTTTCTATGATTCAGTTATTAGCAGTTTAGAGTTATGCTAGCACATTCCCTAAGGCCACTTACTCTAGTAGTGAAGTAGCCTAGCCCTACCTAGTGATGACACTACTCTAGCTATGGGTTTGAGGATGTTACAGAGGCACCTCCTCTTAAAAGAAAAAAGCTTACTCAAAAATCTTATTTTTTGAATTTTAGATGATTATAATATATAAAAAATAAAAAAATAAAACAAAATGTACTAAAACATTTATCCTAATAAGATAAGATTATTGCTTTCCCTTATCAGATCTTTGACTCCTCATGACAGAACCTGCTCTTTAATTCTTTCGAGGGAAAAGTTATTTCCTTTTTGTGTTAGATTTTCTAGGCTTTCCCTCTGAGCAGCCATGGCTTTTGTTAATTGTTGTAGGAGATATCGTCGCTATTAGGACATGGGGTTTGTATCCAAAATCTTCCAAATTTGATTGTCGATTTTCTCATGTGCACTTCTGGAAAATGGACCTTAGTTGGATGCCTAGAGATCGGAACGTAGGAAATAAAGCATTCACATGGGCCTTTATATATACAAGCCTAAACGTCCTAAGCAGAAGCCATTCCTTTTACTACTAGTAGTCATTTATATCAACAAACAAATGGATCAGAATTCTCAAACCCCAATATTTATGTTTTTATTTTAATAAAATATTTATTATTTAAGTATCAATTTTTATATTTTTAAAAATCTATTAAAATATTTTTATTTTTTTATCAATAATAAAATAATTATTTCATTTAATTTCAATCATTTTTTTTATTAAAATTATAATAAATAGAGAAAAAAAATTTTAAAATTCTAAATTACCCTTATAATCACTAAACATTCTCACTCCACCTACACGACTGCATTAAATCAAAATCAGCATATTCTTCACTTTTTTTCTTTTATTAGGTATGTAGATTACTATAATTTTTATTCAATATAACCTATTAGCAAATTCATAGCAACAATCTTTACACAAGATTTTTCATTTTAAAATTAAAACAAAACCCATCACTTAGTCATAATAGAAACTCAATACTTCACTTATTACAACAAAAAATTAAATAGGATATCCAACGAAACTAAAAGATCTCCTATTTATAATAAAACAAAAAAATATTCAAAACTTTTAAATTGAAGCCTTGAATCAAGGCACATATCATTAACCTCAACAATATTATGCTCAAATCAAATTAACTATCTAAAATTAAAATTAAGTAAATCTAAAATATATTCAAAAATTAAAATTAAAAGTTAAATCTCAATAAAAAATCAAAGAATGTAAAAAAATGCCTGTCGATACTCTTTGTGAACGGATTACTAACGACGTTCGAAAGCCCTTTTGAACGCGACAACTCCATCCTCACTTAAATCCATTCAGATTCTACTCAAATTATACTCACACGATAATTTCATCTATTTCGAGATATTAACCTCCACTATACATAAAAAGTTATTTTTTGATTTGATATTCATATCAATTTCTAAAATTTTATCGATTTGATATTCATGTTAATCTCTAAAATTTTATCAATATTCATATAAATCACTAAAATTTTATCTGCATTAGTGTACACTAATTATTCATGCAGCTTACGGCGGCCGAAGAAGAGAAAAATAAAAATAAAGGTGATGAAAGAGTGAGAAATAGAGAGAGAAGAGTAATTGGAAAAGAGAAAGAAAACGATGGTAGCAATGAAAGAGAGGGAAATTAGAAAGGTTAAGAGTCCTTAAAGGGGAGGGGAAGAATTAATTTAGAAGACAAAGGCATTTTATTTTTTTTGTGAAAATAAATGCAAGGACTATTATTGATAGAAAGAAAATATAAACTCTATCAATATAAACACATTTTAATATATTTTTAAAAATATATAAACACTGTTCAGAAATTAAATAGTAAATTTATCTATTTTAAATAATAAAAAAATACATCACATGCGCATAGATCATATTTTGCTTCCCATTGATTCATTTTTTATTTTTTGATAAAGGCTTTAAATCACATATATACATTCGCCTTTCAGTGCTCTACAATTTCAAATTAAAAAGATAACCTATACCCAATTTAATTTCTATATTATATTTTTGAGGCTATCATTAAATCACATTCAATAGCTTTAATCAAAATTTTAGATTTTTTTTTATCTCCTGATTTAACATATTAAAATGATGTGATTCCTAACATTGTGCAAGTTCCTAATTATAATTTCCAAACCTACCCTAAACTACCAAAACTACTCTATGATGCTATTTTTTTTAAGAAAAAAAAAGCTGTTAAATGTTAATAGTAAAGGGACCTATATGAAATTTACCATAATTTAATTTTATAATAAAACAATTATACACATAAAGATTGTATTGTAAAACTTCTTTTAAACTAGATGCACAACCATGATGAATTGATAATAATTATAATACTAGATCAGTTCCAGGGTTAACAAGTACAATAGATGCAAGACCAGCACCCCAATAATACACAAAATTTGATTAAAATTAAAAGAAACAAAAAAGAAGGGCGAGGACCTACCCTAATCTAATCGTCCACCACAATTACATATAAAAAAGTTAAAATAATTAATAGAAAAATAAATTTACAAATACCAAGCACCCACCCACCAGTAGCAGCTCCTTTACGCTGCAGTACAATCTCATCGACTCTCCCGCCACCGACTTCTCTTCCATTTTTTGATCGCTAAACGGATAGCTACACGCCTCGTAACCTGCCAATTGCAATTGCCATTGCCATTTATCATTATACCTCATATCTTCATCTGAGACATACCAAATACTCTGTAAACAATCAACACACAAGGTAAGTTACGTACTTGGATCAGTGGTAGTCACCACTCCGGTGTGGTTAAAATCACAGTTGAAGTCCTGCCGCCCAAAGCTCTGATAGTACGCATTCATTGCATACGAAGCATGTGACCGCACTGTATTTGGGTCGAAGCACGGCCCACCTGCCTGTATGGGCCTGCAATTTATTCCACTGCTGCACGCGTAATCTATATTCTTCTGCAACGCCGCATCACTAGCGTCCGATCTTGGGACGCACCATTTACGGTCTGGACTTGAGGACGGTGCCACCGCTCTTGTTCCAGACGTGGGACCCTTTGCCTATCGATAAAAAATGGAATGGACGGCCGTGATTCAAACAATACAAAACTTCAGAATCTGGCTAGTAAAAGTAGTTAGATTTGGACCAGTTTCCTGTCGGGAACCTCCTTTTAACGCAAAACATAAAGGGCGGGAAAATGTTGAACAAATTAAGGGACAAACAGCATGTTGTGACAGAATCGCCCCTGCGTGAATCCCTAAATAGGCAAATTAATGTGTCTAATTTGGTCATTAAACATCTCAATATATTCTCTTCCACCAAGCGTGATGACTGCAAAAGGCGGCTAAGTGTGTCAGACCTCGAAAAAACAAACATAGAAAATATGTCTATGCTATAGACCCCCAGAGTTGGAAGGTCCAGACCCTTCAAGTACTCGAGCTTACGTGTTCTACTAGTGGTCTCGCAGCTATCGAATGAAAACCATTAACTATTATTTACTAAAACTAGACGCAAGAGCATTATATTTTTATTAGATTTAGATGTGCGTGTCCGCGTGTTATAATTCGGAAGTGACAATAAGTCCTTGTCGTTGAAACGAAATTAAACTTAAAACTTATAAAGCAAAAAAAAAATTCGAAAAATAAGTTAAAAAATAAAATAAAGAACCTGAGCATTGCGTAGAACGCCGACGTCGTAAACCGGGGTCAGATCCGGCTTGAACAACCCGAAATTCTGTTCCGAAATCCCTGGTTTCAGATTCTCATTAAACAGAGAGAAAATATATGTCTCGAAAGTCCTGTTAGGCATCAACGGCGTTCCTTTCCTAGAGTTGACGTGCTTCACGAGGTTCCCGTTGTACGACAGCGCGTTTTCCATGCTCACGCCTGGTTGATTCGGATCGCCCACTGAAGGCCAACCGGTCTCCGCCACCACGATGTCCACGTCCTCGTATCCCAACCTTTTCATAGCCGAATAAACCGCGTCGAGTTGGGCGTCAAACATGTTGGTGTAGTTCTTCCCTGTCGCCGGGTCAAAAACGCCGGCATTTGGTCTAAACAACGCGTAGTTCAACGTCTCTGGCCTGAAGCCAAAGTACGGGTATGGGTTAACCATGAAAGGAGACTTCGTTTTGCGGTGAAAGTCGAGAATCGGAGCGAATATTCTTTGATCGTAGCCTTTTCGAAACCGACCAGTACTCGGTGGCTCAGATGAGGATAATATACCTAAAGAGTGAGGCGTCGAGACTTGAATATTAGTGACGTTAGCAAGCTCAAGAGCTGATTTTAGAGCTTTCATGGCCGGTAAAGTGTGAGCTATTAGCGATTTATCAGAAGTAGCGAGGATCTCGTTGCCCACCGCAATGTATTTAATGATTGTTTTGGGGTGAAAGGGTAAAATGTTGTTGGCGATCCATGCCTGAGCAGCTGGAAGCTTAGCTAGGGAAGGGATATCGCCATTGCCGACGGTGACGGTTACCAAAATCCCGGTGTTGGCGAAGGCGCGGAGGATGTCAGGATTGGCATCGAAGATCTTAATGCGGTCGATGGTGGTTTGGGTTTTGAGGAAACTGGCAACTTGAGTGGGTGGAGGAAGGTTATTGGCAACGGTGCCATAATTTACGCCGACTGAATATGCGGCGGTGGAGAGGCGGTGGAGAAGGTGGAAAGTGAGAAATAGAAAGAGTTGGAGAAAAGGGTTAGATACAGAGATCGAAGGTTTTGCCATTTTCTGAATGAAAGTGGGAGACAGTGAAGAGCAAGTAAAGTGGAGCAGAATCCACAACGTGATGGGGCCGATGATATAAAAAAAAATCAAAGTTAACGTGGGGCCTACTATATGACTTTACATTAAACTGATGTAATGAGGTCTTGTTGAAGTGGATGTTGTGTCATATTTGTGCAAGAAAATTGCAAGTCCATTTTAAGGAAAATTTGCGAAAAATTTTATAACGGACAAAATATTAATAAAATAGGTGATTAATTATTTTCGAAATATTATAATAAAATAACAAACATACAAAATTTTACATTTAAGTTAACCATTAGAATTTCCAGATATGACATTTTTGTAAAGAAATTAAGATTAGTAAAATGGGATAATTCTTAGCCCTCTCCATTCTATAGCAGTGAAATTTGATATGTATGAAGCTTATAATTAGGTTAATTGACATTTTTTGCGCAAAATTCTCTTGAGTATATAGGTTTGTTGCATGTTGAATTCAATTAATCATGTAATATATTTTTGCTGTCAGTTTTTCTATTATAGTTAATGGTCAATCTACAATTCTCTTTCTTTTTTCTCGTGGGCATTGATAAGTAAATCTTTTATTTCTCTATCTGTTTCTTTTTTTCTCCTAAATACTCTTTTATTTATTGTCAGATGTGCATATTAAGGGTTTCCTTCAATAAATTAGAATTGCTCAGACGGCTCCATCCCTTTTTTATATTTGATTTATTGATGACACTCCCTTATTTGCTTAAGCATTTAAGGAGGAAGCTACCAACTTGCTTCATGCTCTTCACACATATGCCTTGATTTATGATCTGTCTATTAACCTTTCCAAGTCTCATATCCTTTTTAGTTGAAATGCCTCTTTCACTCTTAAGCGAGACATTTCAAATTTATTTCGTATGGACGAACTCACCGTGTCTGATAAATATTTGGACTTGCCTATACTACTCAGTCGTTCTTGTCAACAAGTTTTATTATTGGTTGAGTATAAAATCCATGTAAAGACACAATCATGGAAAAGTCAGCTATTGTCTCATGCTAGTTGGGCTACTATGGTTCAATGAGTATTTACTGTTGTTCCGGCATATTCCATGTATGTTTTTCTATATCCTAAATATTTCACTACCAAGCTCAATGGCTTGCTGTCTAGTTTTGATGGGTTGGCTTTGAGGATCATCGCAAGATCAGTTGGGTCAACTGGTGGAAGGTCTGTCTTTCCAAAGCTTGCGGTGGCTTAGGCTTTAAGGATTTTGCAGCTTTTAATATGGCCTTTCTCCTTTTGGGATGCTCGCAGCAACCAACAAACAACCACATTCTTGGATTTGGGCGAGTCTCTTAGCTGGACGGAAGGTGTTACGACGGGGAGTTCGTATAAATATTGGTGATGGTACTTCTACTCATATTTGGTCTAATCCATGGGCTCCCCATTTACCACTTCCTGATACCCCATCCTACACTATACCCGCCCAACATTGACATGGTGGCTAACTTATCAATCACTCGACCTTGGATTGGGATTATCGCCTGCTCTTTAATATCTTCCCTCGATCTTTAGCAACTACAATCTCCTTGGTTCCTGTTGCCCCTTCTAAGACTGTAGATACATTGGTGTGGCACTATACGAATGATGGACAATGTAGTGTTCGCTCAGGCTATCAATTTCTAATGACATCTTCCTTGGATAAAACGCCAACACCTTATAATGCTTCCTTCACTGTTGTTCACACATCTTGTTAGCGAAGTGTTTAGTCTTTGCAGGTTATGCCTAAGCTTAAGTTTTTTATCCGGAGATTTTTATATAATGCCTTATCGGTTATGTCTAATTTGGCTCATCGTGGTTGTGGCCATACTTCTATATGCCCTATTTGTCACTTAGCCTCTGAGACATTGGAGCATATGTTACTTTTTTTTTTTTCAATTTGCTTGTCTTATTTGGTTTTTCAGTCCTTGTACATATAAGCCTTTTCTTCATGATTTCCCTATTTTCCTTGTTTGGTGGAACTCTTTGCTCTGTAGTGCAACTTCTGGATATGATGAGCCTTTACTTCTTATCTTGACGGTCTTCACTATGTGGCATATTTGGAAGGTGCGAAATAGGTATATATTTGATCAGGTTTATCCAGATATTATCATTGTTGTTCATCTCATTTCGCTTGATTACTCGTACTTGCGTTAAAATGGTGTTTTTGCTTACCTTCCTGTGTTTGGATCTTCTTCACTTTTTGGTAACGGGGTTCTCTCCTCCTAGTGGAATGTTTAATATTCAGTGTGATGTTGCTTGGAATGACCAGTTTTCCATGTGATAGTTGTTGCGATGCTTATAAATGATAATGGCTTACTTATGTATGGTCTGGCCAAACAAGTATGATACTTATTAGCTTTTGCGGGTAAGGCTAGGGCTATATTGGAATGGTTGAAACTAACGGTGAGTGTTGATCTTTCATCACTTGTTTGCGAGACAGATTTTGCTCTTCTGATGAATGTTGTTCAATATCCATCTCTGTCCTGCCGTGGAAAATTCAGACACCATTATCTTCTATTTTAATGCTTGTTTTGTATTTTCAGTATGTTTCCTTTTGTTATATTTTTCGGGAGGCTAATCTCAAGACAAGTACAATAGCTAAGTTTTGTTCTAAAGGTCTTTTATCGCCCGATTGGTTGCTTTAGTCATTCTCTTCGCTCAAACAATTACGTTAAATGTTCGGTATTATTTGATAGTCTTATAATGCAATCTCATTGTAACTTAAAATGGATAATTCAAAAAGAAAATGAAAATTTGTGTTTGAATATAAAAAATAAAAAATTTATTGTTCTAAGTTATATAATTCTAGATAAACATTAAATAAATTAAATTTAGAGAATATTTTTTCAAATAAAATATTTTTTTTAAAAATAATTTTTTTACTATTTAATTTTAGATTAAATAAAAAATATATTAATGAATTTATATATACAATGGTTAATAAAATTTTTTAAATATATAAAATAATTTTTAAAAAATATTTTTTAAAAAATAATTTATTTTTTTATTTGAAAAAATATTTTTTATTAACTAATTATTAAAACGGCAAAAAATATGAAAAAAATATTTAATTGAAAATTACTTTTTATAAAAACAAATGGAATCTAGTAACACTTTTATTAAACAAAAGTATGTTGGAAGATAAAAATATAATTTGGTTATTATTTTCTTCAAATTTAAAAAATAAAAAATGTGAACTACGGCCATAGTTTATTTTCTTTCATTCAAAATTTCCTTTTACTTTTTATTATTTTTCAATTAAGAAAACCTAAGCATATAAATTACTACAGATAGTAACAGGAACTACATTTCTTAAAAGGCTTGTGATGAATGGTCTCTCGAGGCTTGGCGAAGCGGAGGAGTGAGAGCTATTAGAAAATAAATGGATTGTATTAATTTTTGTTCGTTGTTGCAGCGAAGAAAAGAGAAGAAATAAGAAGAAGATCAAAATGTGAGTGCGCAAAAAGCTATAAGGATAGTCTTGACCAACATCGGGATGAATTTTTGCAATTTTTGATTTGGTGGCTTTTGTGTTAGTTGTAGTGGGTGTCCTCTATAGAAATGGTTTGTTTTATTTGAGTCTTTTTGGATTTACGTTATCTTATTCCTCTATGGCTGATAATGTGGTGGTTTGGATTTTCTTTTGAGGTTTGATTTATTTTTTCTTATCATGTAGGTTATGTGGTTTCATCATGAGGGAGCTATTGTTTGTTGATGAATCTGGATTCAATGAGGGCTCCAATTGGCTTCTAAAAAGGGTATTCTTTGTAGTATATGGCATATAGAGATCATGCAACTATATTCTGTGAGTAACGCTTCAGTATGCCGTTGACAGACTGAGCTCGCCATGTCCTATTCTCATTTGGCCGATTAGACGATCGTTTATGATGGCCTTGTTCCATTTTGGTATTTTCATTGCATGTGCCTCTTTTATTTGTTTTCGTAACCTATTTTGTGTGTTCTGCTCATTTTTCAATCCCACTGCTCTTAATGATGATGTGTCGATGGAGATATCGATGTTGCAGTGGTGAAATCAGTTCTGATGCGAGCAGTGTTTCAATGAATTTAAATTTAATTGTGTTTTTTTCAATTTAGTTGATAATTACTTATGCTCACTTCGATTTTATCAAAATTTTTTTTCCTAATTTGATTTGTTTTAGTTGGATCAAACCTTTATATAATACATAACCCAATAAAATTTTAATAAAATACAATTTAATATACTCCATTCATAAAAAAAAATCTATTCTTTTTGCCGATTCCTATTTATCACTTATAAAAATTGTTTTATCTAAAAAATATGTATCACTTTAAGAATTTTACTGAACATTAGCTAACTTTTTAATTTTACTCTTATTTTGTCAAAATATAGTGTTTCTGAAATAAGAAACATATAAAGCTATTTTTTAAAAATTTCCAAAAATTATCTTATCAATATCGTTCTTTTTTTAATCATCTCCTCTTTTCAATATTATATTAATAAATAAAAATATTATTTTTAAAGTAGTTAAGTGATATAATAATAATTTTAATTTAATTAATAGCTATTTTATCATAAATTAAGTCTTTTGATTGCTTTTAAATATTATAAAGAATTTTAAATAACAAATACAAAATGATGATGGGTAAAATAATTTATTATTACAAAGAAATCGTTATACACTATGTTTTTTAGAAATTTTTAGCTGATTTTTAACGTCTGGATTTTTTTTTCCAACCTTAAAGATAGACACACAGGCTGAAGAATAACACTAAATCTCTTTCAAAACCATAACGATTTTGGAGTAATATGCTATGCTGTTCTAGGCATTAAGCTTTTTTTTTTTTTTGAAATGGCTAGGCATTAAGCTTGAACGTCCAATCATTAACTCTTTTTTTATATAAATAATTTTATAATAAAAAAATTTAAATAATTTTTTATAAAATTATATATAGTTAATTTTTTTATATATAATAAAAATATTTTAAATTAAAAAAGAAATTTTATTTTAAATAAAAAAATTATAAAAAAAATTCAATAAATTGAATTCATCCGAAATTCTTTATTCTAGACAGGTAATTTTGAAAATTCTTATGAACCAGGTGATATAATTGAAAATTCTGGACAGGTAAATGCAGTAAGCAATGCCTTTTACTACATGGGCGGAGAAAACTTGACTCTGGAATCTCAGAATAGACACATGATGCCATGACTAGAGGATGTTGGCAACGAGCCAGTTGTTCCTCCTTATTAATGAACTCTGTAACCGCATTTTCAGGAATGGATGGAACATTTTTTGGGAGCCAGTGACCAGTGATTCAATGCCAACAAAGTTAAGTGCGTAAAGATTCAGCTTGTTTATTAGTGTTTTTTTATTTTTTTCTCTCAATAAGTTATGAATGAATTGAACAGCTCTTTTTATTTCATTTTCTAAGACATTTAGGCTCCATTCATTTTCTAAGAATTCAATATCTCGAAAACTGAAGGATTCCTCCACTAGGTTATTTATGGAGAGTGAGCCAAAATTTAAGATCAGATTAAAAGGCGTAGATGATTATCAGTTTAAGTACGTATGACGTTAAGAAAGGGCTGAGAAAATTATTTGAACTAGTGTTGAAGTAATAAGCTCTGTGGTGTTGAAACGGCCCATTTCATATACCAGGACCTTCCATTGTTTAAAGGAATAAGACAACCTTGAAAAATGACGAAATTCTCGGTCGACAGAATCTTAAGAAGGTGCAGAGAAAAGCTTTTGCACTATTATTGTTAGGTTAAGATATTAATTAAAGAATCAAGGACCTTTTATCTTTTAATAAAAAATAAATATATAATTAAGCTTTCACAAAAAATATTTTTAAAAAATATATTTTATATTTTATAATATTTGAAGTATTAAAAAATATAATTAATAAAAAATATTTTTTTGAGTAAAATTTATAGTCAGGCTATTGGCTGCGAGAACGTCAAAAAGCATCAAATAATCAAGAAATTTCACGGACGCTTGAACAGTCAGCTACCCTCTCCATGTCAAGCCCAACAGCTCCGGGTCAAATTCCCGGTAAGAGTTCTTCCCTACCCGAAATGAATCGGTACGACCACCCAGGCCTCGCCGCCGATACGTTTTCTGATCATCTCCTTCGAAATGGCTCCTTTATCGACGGTAGCAATAAGTTCTCGACCAGCGGGCATACCACAGTCAAATCAAACGGAGATAGTTACCAAGCGGCTCCGCACTCTTCTAGTTCAGCAAATGCCGTGGAGACGGAGACGCCAACGCCGAAGCAGCCTAAATCGAGGAGAAAAGTACCGGTGACTATGTCGCCGGGCGCGTCTGAATCGGCGAATTGGTTGCCGCCGGGATGGTTAGTTGAAGATAGGGTTAGGACCTCCGGTGCAACGGCTGGCACAGTAGATAAGGTTAGTTTCCTTCCTAAATTAATGTTGCATTGAACTGGATTAATCCAAGTACTTGTTGTCTTACTTGTGCTCAATGCTTCAAATTCTGTCAAATAACTACTGATTAGTCAATCAAACATTTTAAAGCGGGGAATTTCTCAAATATCTTGTTTTTTTGTTTCCTTATTCTTTAGCTTAGTTTCAATCTTCCTCTTGAACATGAGAGCTTGCAATTTAGGCAAATAGTAAGAATTTCCTTTACGGAATAAAATCTTTTAGACAAGCTCATTAGAAAAAGGGAATAATTGCCTAAGTTGTATATGGAAAATCTCTTTGGTGTAGAATAGTGACTAGCTAGGTAAGTAGTTAATTGTTTTCTTTTCTTAAATTTTAGCTCTAGATTTGGATCACGTTGTTTGATATGACAACGTGTTGCATCATTTGCAGGCTTTCACCGTTCCTCTTGAAAACTAGTTCTTACAATTTGGATAGTGTCGCTCAGTTTTTTTATGAAGTTCACCATTTTTTCGATGTCTTCATTAGAAATGGAAATGAATAACTGTTCATATTGCTGGTGGACACATCCTTTCGTTCTGCGTAATGGACATCTAGATAAAAGTATGCTTCCATATGCATAGAACTTCCCAGATATATAGGGGCCTATCATCGCCTAAAAATATTTTGCAATGGAAATCATATATTGATGTGTACTTGGTATTAACATAGATAAATGGTGAAAAAAAGATCCATATAGCCGTTTCCAACTAGTTTGAGATTAAGGCTTTGTTTTATTGTTGTTGTTACAGTGCGATAAATTTTAATTATTTTGAATCCGTACCCTTCTAGCTTGATTTTTTTCCCCATTACATGTATATGATAAAGACACAATTTGATCACTTGTTATTCACTGTTGTAACTGCAACTCTATAACTGGTAGTTTCCAAATTATATTTGATATTCATGCTCCCTAAAGTCAAATTTAGATTTTCTCTTTTTAGGATTTATGTTGAGGTGTGTACAAGACCTAGCAAAAGTACGTGCTGGAGATGCGACTTGGTCCTTTGAGGAATTTAATGACTGTAAAAAATTAAATATTACAGATGGCATGGAGAAGAATGCCTTTTGCCAAGTTCCCCTATCATACAGAAGAACTAAGCTCTCTACGAGAATGTAATCCACAGGATCAATACAAAATGGATGAAATAGGGAGCGTTATGGGCGCATTATGAGTTGAATCATACAAACAATATCTTAATTTAATATATGTAATTGTGCGATACTTAAACTTTTAGTTTATAACATGAAATGCCCCATGATCTTCAATTTAGGCAATATAGAATGCTTATGATCATTACTAGCCATTTTTTTTCTAGGTTACTTTTGTTGACGGGGCAGTTGTCATGTTAAAAAGATACTCTCTTATTTGACACTTATTATACAAAAGAATGTAATTAATAAAAATAATATTTTTAGAATTGATTTTGCTCTCTCTCCCTCGTTCTCTCTCTTTCTCTTGTCCCTTTCCCTCAGGTTATTCTTATCCTCAACCTTCCTCAACATAACTCACCTCACCCAACTACCTCAATGCTCACCTTACAAGATCGGTTGAACGAAGCCCTTGGCACACCATGACAACACCTTTAACCTTCACTTACAGCCCAAACCCAGCTCCTGACCAAGCACTTGAACATTAGGGCTAACCATCATCCCCCCCTCCCTCTCTCTCTAATCATGCCCCATCAAGCTCACTTGATCCAACTCATCCTTCTCCCTCACTAGACTGCACTAGGCCTTACAGCTCCATCATTCCAAACACCTATTGTCCTCTTCCCCTACACAGCTTATGCTCACTCATTTGACTCATCCCATGATTTACAATCTGAAAAACCCAGCTTTCAAATAGGCATGTTGAAAGAGGAACTCCCTTGGCTTTAAAACATGAGCCATCATAGATCAACTATATGTTACATGGCAGACTTGCAATTCCCTTTGAAACAGAGAAATAGGGAGAGAAAGAGAGAGAAGTAGAATGGGCTGAGAAAAGAAATAGAAAGGGGAGAAGTAATAGAGAGAATTAGAAAAGAGGAAAGATATAGAGAGAAAGAGTTTATCTTTGATTGCTAATGATCTTGGATATCTTTATCTTTACAAGTAAGTTCCTATTTATACTACTTTGGATGCCACAACTACTTTCTACAATTACAACTGAATATAGAGACTAATCTAATACTTCTTTATTCCTTACTCATAACATTCCCCACCCCTTGAAATCATTCTTGTCCTCAAGAATGAAAAAAAATGCTGAAAATTGAAAGAATTTATGTGGCTTCTTTCCTCAGACTTGGTCAAAAGGATGTGAAAATCCCCATAGCAGCTTTTGCTGGTCAGTAATCCCCTGAATTTAGAACCCAAATGTATGTTCACTTCCTGCATGTACTTCAGCTGAAATGACCCATAAGGCTTGGCTGAAGATGCTAAACTCTTTTTTTTTTCTCCAAATTTCCCATGCATGTTCCTTCAAGATCGCAATAGAATTTAATGTCATACCCTTCTTCCTTTCTCTTCTTGCTATTTCCCGTTTATCTTCCATAAGAATTCCAGGATGACAACAGCCGAACTCACCATCTTGGCTCCCAAAATACTGCCACGTGTTTCCAATACCCACACTTTTTGTAACACATTTATCTTTCTTTTTTTAAAGAACATGTCCAAAAATAAAAAATTCATTTTTGGAAATGATTTGTGCAAATACTTCAGATTCAACTAATAGTGTCCTCATTTCAAACTCCAGTTGCCCGTCATCAGCATCGTTATCGTTCTTTTCCTCTTTAATCTCACTTACATTAGGCATATCAACAAAAAGCTCCTGCTCCACTTCAATGGCCCTGTCTTTCTTATTCAAAATTTCACAAGAGACATCTTGTTCTTCACTAGGCTTTTCAAAAATTTGATTTTCATTGATCAAGACTGCAATCTTTTCTTCTGTCACTTGAATTGATTGCTCAAACCTTTCCATTTTCTGATCTAAATTTTCTACTTTTTGATATAAATTTTCTACTTTCTGAATCACTTTTTCGAATCTTTGTTCCAACCATCTTCTATCTAGAATTTCTTGAACTTCTTTAAGAAATATTTGTGCCAAATATTGCACTTCCATGATCCAAGAATTTTAAGAAAGGGAGAACACGAAAAGAATGTGAATAAAGGAAAGAACAAAAATTTCAAGAATTCCAATAAACAAGTTCTTGAAATGCTGGAAGTGAGGAATTAAAGAAAGGAAAAGATAAGAAACCAGAAAACAATAGAACAAGAAAGAATTTGGTTCAAGAATTTAAGAAAGAAAGGGGTTCCAAAGGAAAGAAAGAAGCGCAGAAACAAGGTTTTGCCAAGAAGAAGAAACAAAGCAATAACAGAAGTATGGAAATGGAAGAAATTTCTGCAAATGAGAGGAAAGAAATTCTCGAAAAGAAAGAAGGAAAGAATAGAGGAAGAAGGAGAAAAACTTCTCAGGGACAGAAGAAGAAAAATTCTGTCAAGAAGAAAGAAGAGAGAAGAAAGAACAGAAAGAAGAAAGAACGGTAAAGAAAGAAATTTTAGGAAGAAGAAAGAAGAATTAGAGGGAAGAAGCAGAATAGAAGAAGAAGAAGGGAGGGAAAGAAGGGAGAAATCTCGGAAAAGGAGGAGGACGGAAGAAGAAAATCTGAGAGGAGAAGAAGAAGAATAGAGAAATAGTATAGGAAAGAACCTGGAATTTAGGCCTCTAAATTGTTGGCTCTGATACCACTTGTTACATGGCAGACTTGCAATTCCCTTTGAAACAGAGAAATAGGGAGAGAAAGAGAGAGAAGTAGAATGGGCTGAGAAAAGAAATAGAAAGGGGAGAAGTAATAGAGAGAATTAGAAAAGAGGAAAGATAAGAAGTAGAGAGAAAGAGTTTATCTTTGATTGCTAATGATCTTGGATATCTTTATCTTTACACGTTCCTATTTATACTACTTTGGGTGCCACAACTACTTTCTACAATTACAACTGAATATAGAGACTAATCTAATACTTCTTTATTCCTTACTCATAACACTATAGTAGATCCATCTCCAAAGACGTATTATGGCCATTGGTGAGAGGTTTTGTTTATTCACATGGCAAGGAAGATGCGTCTTGAAATGGTGGCATTGGGCTTTAGCATCATAGGAGTCTCAACAAGAGCAATCTAAGCAGAAGCGGATAGGATGCGATGCAGGAGTAAAATGTCAGCCGTTTGGCTTTGTCTCCTCTGCTTCATTGCCTCTACTAGACCATGCAACCCCATGATCACGAGATGAATGCAGTGCAAACCCTAGATGATTGTGTTTTAGATCTGAAATTGGTGAATTGGAAAATTTTAGATTAATAGAAACATAGGATTGGATTTAGTTTAATCAAGTGAAGATGGTTTTAACTATGGTGGTGATTAGAGTTCAGAGAATTGGTTCTAATGGCAGAAGAACAAATAGAAAAGTAGAGATGATAGGAGGAAAGTGAAGAGAGAGGTACATAAAAAGAGGAAGACTAATTAGACATTTATTTTTATTAAAGAAATTTAATAAAAAAGAAACATTAATTTAATATTTTTCTTGAAAAGTGTCAAGTTAATAGAGAGGGGAGAGAGAATATATAACTTTTTTAATATGACAAATGCCATGTTAGCAAAATTTACGTGAAAACCTGCTACAGAAAGTAAATAGGAAATTTTTTTTCTTAAAATAAAAATCAAGGGATTTGTATTGCTAATTAAAATTTAGGTATGATACAGTTGTATACCAATAAGTTTCTACCACATGTATAATTTACTGGTGTATCATGCGACTGTAAGACACCAAACAAGGGAAGTTATATAGACTTACTTTATATGGGAATGAATGATGTGTATCTAAGATACAACATAACTGCAAGATGAGTGGTGGAGATCAGATGTTAAGATGGATTTTTGATAGCTGGATAATGAATAGATAGGAATAACGACATTCATGAGAGAATGTATGTTGTAAATATGGAGAGTTGGAGACAATATGAGAGATGGGAATTTAAGATGGTTTAGTCAAATCTAACGTGCAACATCTGATGTTCCAATGTGTAAATGTCATATGTTGATAGAGGAAAGAGTGAGAAGAGGAAGGGAGAGAGTCAAGATGACATGGAAGGAAGTACAACAAAGGATTTCCAAGTCTTGGATATTAAATATAGACTTGGTTTCTAGCAGGGTTAATGGTGAATATGGATATATGTAGTTGACCGCAACTAGTTTGGGATTAAGACTTTGTTGTTGGTGGTGGTGGTGGTGTTGATTTCTTTGGTTGGTCTTCAATGTTGTGCAGTCTAAGTCATTGAATTAGAATTTAAAAGTTAATAATCATTTGAATATTGTGCACACCCTTGATAGTATCATTAATTTCCATCTTCATCACTTCTGCCAACCCTTGGTCCTGAACTTGCCATTTCATCATTTTGTTTCTGATTTACCACCTGAATTTATATTGTTTAATCCCCAGTACAGGTATTTATAGTTCGCCTAGTGATTATGTTATTGCCACATAATTCATATCTTTTCCACATTTGGAGGTTAAAATTTTGTATCATGCATTTATCGGTTGTTTGATGTAGGGTTAATTACATCATTATATAACTCGGAAAAAAAATTACGAAGTTATATTTGAATTTTTTTTCTAAATTTGCTATTTTAAGTATTCAAAAACTTTTTTTTTAACAATAAATTGTCTAAATGGACTTTTTTCTCTAATCAAATGCATTTGGTCGGTTTCCTTACTTGGGTTCTGAGATGGAAAAACTGGGCCCATCTTTTCATTAATGACCTTGCTGAGCTAGATTTTTAAGGTGAAAAATGCTCGTCATGCGAGGGAGCATAAAACTTGTAAAATTGGAGGACCGAAATAATCCTTCATCGAAATCACAATTTATTGGTACATGCTAGGTCAAGAAACATGTGCAGTAAATTCTGGGTTGCTTATGGATATGAGATCATTGTTTGTATTTTCATTTATTGTATTTTAAGTAACTCTTTTCGTATTTTTTTTAAGTAATTCTTTTTCATACAAATCTGGAAAGACTGGAATAGATATCTAATTCCTGCCTAGACTGGATGTTGGAATTTCAGTCTTCATGTCTAATATATCGATATAGCCGATACTTAGTCTGTGGTCTTATTCTTATGTAGGATTTTAAATTAAAGAAGTTCAAATTCTTATCCAAATAAAGAAGTGATTTTGTGTTTACTCTTCGAATAGTGTAATTGAACATGAGGAATGCACTCTACCTTTTGTAGTATTACATTGAGCCTGTAACAGGCCGCAAATTCAGGTCCAAGAAAGAGGTGCAGTATTATCTTGAAACAGGAACCTTGAAGAAGAAAAAAAGAGTAACAGAGAATTCTGAAGATGATGTCAACGTGAGAAACAGAACCCTATTTGTATGAGGGGCATTAGCTCCTCTATTTTTCCTTTTGCATTAATTTTTTTCTTTACATTAACTTGAATCACTTTTGTAGCCTCCAGAGGGTACCGGGAGTCACAAGAAGGCTAGCAAGAATGCAAAGCGTCCTGAAATTAAGTTTGATTATTTGAATGTGCCTGATAGGATTGAATGGGTTCTTACAGATGCAAATGGAGATGTCTGGACTCCCTTCGTTGGAGGGAAAAAGGTGGCTGAATATGAGAAGCAAAATTGGGAATTTGAGATGCTTCATTCACATCACTAACGGCTAAAGCTTTGTTGAAACAATGTTTTGAAGCCTTTCAAAATCCTGCCTCCTGAATCATCAAATGGCTGTCTCACACAGGCCAATCAAAGGTCTTATCTCTTTTTATTTTTTTAAACTTGTTCTATATTTTTGTGCTCAAAAAATGGATATGTACACCAATTCTAAATGACACCTACTGAATAACCATTTAGCATGTTGTCTCCTGAAATTTTGGCTGTAGGGCTTTTATTTCTTTTGTGTGTCTCTCAGGGATATACATAGGCATCGTCTTCCAGTGGATGTTTTCTAATTATGATTTTCGAAAGGAAATACAGATAATATGATGTTATACTGGACAGTATTGCTATATGGATGTTAAATTCTTGTTTGTAGTTCATTTTACACAGTTGGTGCATAATTTATCGACGAGTGAACTAAAGCTGTTTAATTGCATCAGTTGGGGCTAGCTTTTCAGGTCGTTGAAGATCTTCCCAAAAATTCACGATCTTCCCAAAAATTCACGATCTTCCCTCACCTCCACAGGGTGTTGTACAGTGTACACTTGCACTGTCAGGGGCAGGGCTTCCTCCCTGTCCAGCTATGCTTCTCCATCGCAGGGAGGCCCTGCGGGTGTGTTTGCCGGTTCCCTGCTGGCTGTATCTGTTGCTGCGTTGTATTAGGATATTGATTTTAGGAACAAATGAAGTTAGAATGGGATGCATTCCACTGTGCTGAGCAGGTGGTAGGGATGCGCTTTAGCATCCGGTCAAGTACGGGTGAGCAAGATTTTTTCAAACAAAAAAAATTGATTAAATTAATTTAGTTTGAATTTTTTATTCGATTCTCCATTCCATATATTTCATGAAAGATAAAGTGGAAATTTTCATAAAAAATATATTGTAACTTATTTTTCATTGTTAAATTATAATATTAAAAAATATCAAAATATAAATAAATTTATATATAAAAATATTTGTAATGTGAAAAAGATTATTAAAGTTAAAATAATAACTTCTTATTTGAAAAGATAAAGGTATTTTTCTTAAAAATAAATTACTTAAAATAGAATTGAATCAGATAATTTATTTTTAATCAATTGGTATTAAGTTTTAAATTAGAGTTGAGAAAAAAATGTGTGTGCACCGTGTGTATATAATTGGATTTGATATGAATTTAAAAAAAAAAATCTAAATAATAGTTTAAAATAAATAAATGAATAAATCAAATTGGTTGGAAAATTGTTATCCAAACTGATTCTTAAGTTGCTGTTCAGTTTCTTCAAAGTCAAGACAGTGGTGTTTATAGACTGTAGTGTTTAGTTATTAATTGCAGAGCTCTTATCCGGCGGAAATGGGAGGTTAAGGTTGTGAAAATATATAGGAAAGCTAATATGGTAGCGGATTATCTTGCGAATAGTACGTATGGTGGAGTTTTTGGTATGAGTCTTATTGATTTGCCTTCATCTAATATTAAGCTCCTCTTGGATGCTGGACTAATATGAATATTTTTCATGATCGTATAATAAATTAAAGGGTTCTATCCCTCATTTTCAATAAATTAAAGGGTTCTATTCCTCTTTTTCAAAAAAAAAAAAATTGGTCAGAGTTGACGTGGTATTATTCTTATGCAAACTTCAACATTTTTTAAGGAAAAAATGACAACATTTTTCTTTATAAATTTTAATACAAATTTCAAAAAAAAAAAAACTCAATTGTTTAAATTAATAGATATTATAAACTTTTAATAAATTCATATCGTTTAAAATATCACCTCCATGGATTCTTATTTTGTTTAAAAAAAATCAACGATAAAATTATTTATTTATTTAATATATATGGAGAACTTCCCATCCAAAAAAAGAACACCCAAGTAGAAACTAAAAATTAGAAACTTTTCTGTACAAACATAAAAAAATTTTTCAATTAAAAAAAATTTGTGTTTAGTAAATTAATAATTTTTTTTTTTTGAAATGAGAATTAGAAGAGTAAGATATGAGAACTCTCAGATTTATTGAGATACATTTACCACCAAATTAAATCTATAAGTGTAATAGATTAATAATTATATTTAGCAGCTTGGGAGATCCTTGTATTATTGTATTAGTATACATATATATTCAGTGGCTTTAAATTTAATCTTTTATGGACTCAGTTAATAGCACAAATTAAAAGAGATTCACCATAAAGAATATTAGGCTTGAAAATGAAACTTTCATAATTTGTCAGATTCGTATAGAATTGGAAACTATTCATAATAAACAGATTCAAATATCACGTATATACAATATTAACCAACTTTCACTTAACATCCACTAAAATAAATATTAGAAAGAAAATAACATTTTCTCCCATTATCCCTCACTTCCCTCAATGGTGACCGATAGCTTTTCCTATTCCAAATTCTGTTTTTTCTCACACGACAGTTGGTCTTCCTCTTCCCATCATTAGATGAGATATACATATACATATTATCATTATTATTATTATTATATCTCTAAACATATCCTTGGTTTTAGGATAAATAGTTGATATTTTTTTAGGTCGCTCACGACATTCAGTCTCAAAATGGTATGATTTCTTATAAGCTTTATTATACCACCAAAAGGCTCGTTTGATGGCTCCTTGAGACTTTAGATGTTTTCATATTTTGCCTCCTTTAACAGACCACATCTTTGGTCTCTTACCAATAATTCAACGATGGTTTGACCTCTCTTGAGCTCTGGACGATGGCATATCTGGAAGTAAAGAAATAAAAATATTTTTGAGTTTGTTCGACTTGATCTTGTTATTACATGAGTTCGTATTTCTATTGATTTCAACTTATTTTAGTATAGCAGTATTTTTGTTGATTCTCTCTCGCACCTGTGTAGGCCTTGTTCATGTAATGGTCTGGGGACCGGACCGCTACTAGAGTTTAGATCGACTTAAGGTTGCCGGAACCCATAGCAAGCCTACAATATATCCTGTTACACTTGATAAAATCCTATACATGATCACACGAACTAACAAAAACCTAATCATTACATGAATCACGGCTCGACCTGTGCATGCATCATAACTGAAATCATATAAACCCATGTTAGAGCTCTCATTAAATACTCCAATATAATCAACATAACATGTCTCAAACTCGGTTCAAACATACAAATACTTAAAACTTTTACATATAAGGGATCATAAAAATAGGGATTACAAGGACAAATACTAGGGCAAAACACAATTCTAATTCATAAAATAATACATGTCCACAACTATATTATTACAAAAAACTACACCAGCAACTTAGTTGACTTTCCGAACCAACTCTGGTCTTGCAAACCTAGAGTTAGGAAAAAGGGGATAAGCTATAAGAGCCTAGTGAGCAGAACATAAAAACAATTCAATAAACATATGATCGTATGAATGCGTCACAACACAAACAATTTACATCAAAATAGATTTGTCACCGGTAGTCCTCTAGAAATTTCAATAGTGCCCGACCCACGACAGGTGATCCTCAGGACTTCCTCTTAAATATATCATAACATATCCATAATGTCAGAAGCGTAGAATGGGCAGCCCTGGTATTTCTCTTATATAGTGTCAAGGGCGTAGAATGGACAGCCCTGATCTTTTCATATCAGTCATAACATATTATAATATACTAGAGAGCTAGTGGGTCATCCAACATCCATATACAATAACAGTAAATTATGCAATGCATCATATTCGTGAATTTTAATGCAAACAACCTAATTAATATTTATGACATTCATGATGCATAAGCATGCTTAAAAAGTTTGATTTCTTTTGAAATAATAGTTTAGTTCAGTTCTACTCACCTCTGGCTGACGCTCGCCTAAAACTGAAGTAGTTAACTCACTACATGCCTCTACGATCTCCCAAAATACATACAAGTACATACATAGAAAAAAGCTGGGCAGGGGAGTCTCGATGGCTGATTCGGCGGTTGAAGGTCCCTCATAGATCCGAAGGTCAAAACCTTCAGGGGCAGGTTCGGAGGCCTAAAGCCCATCACAGATCCGAAGGCTGAAACCTTCGTGGGCAGGTTAGGTAGCCAAATGGCTGCCTCCACAAGCAGGTTCGACGGCCGAACTTAGGTTCTTCAGCAAGGCAGAACCCGATTCTGCCCTAAACATGCAGCCTCCAAAACACTTTCAAACGCACATACAAAAGCCTAACAACTACCAAACATACTTAACACACATGAGGGATCTTAAAAACTTGCTTTAACTTAACATGCATCAACAGAAACCCAAGAGAAAAACATCCCACATCAAAACTAATATAAACTTTAAAACTTTAGAATAATCAAACATGCATGCCCTAATGATTTGTAATACTGGTTTAAAGCCTCCAGAAAACATAAGAGAAGCAAGGATTGAACTCACCTCTTGAAGAATATGAAAAACACAATAACCAAAACTTGAAAGAAGAGGGAAAATCATTTTCCGAAGGTCTTCAAAGGCTAATACTTGAAGTCCAAACTCAAAGTTTCAAGAACAAGGTAAAAACTCATGAATTCTCCAAGAAATTGAAGTAATTTTAGCAAAAACATCTGAAAAAGGGCATGGACTTACCTCTGCCCGAAGATGGAGAAAAAACTCTCTTGATTTTTGAACTGAAGGTATTTTATAGGTGGCTGAATAAACCACCTTTGGCGGCTGAAGAAACCACCTTTGGCGGCCGAACCTTAAAACCTTTTCAAAACTCATTTTTTTCTTCTTTTTTTTTTAACATGATTTAAAGAAAACTTTAAATTCATTTTATGAAAATCATATTTTACCTTTCTAAAGATTCCAACTTCGAGATTTCAGATTCTGATTGAGATTCCATTAGAAAGTGAAAATTTCGATACAGGAGTTTAACCGGGTATTACAGTTCAGTTGCTGCTTGGTGTCCTCTCCTATGGAATGTACCAAACTTAACAGTGATGTGGCTTGGCTGAATCAGTTTTTCCCTACTGTTGTTTGTGTAGTGACTAGAGATAATATAGGCAAGATAGTGCATGGTACTGCTATGCGAGTATGGTGTTCCTTTGTTGTACCAAAGGAGGCACGTGCTATTCTTGCAACCGTTAAAATGGCATACACTGCGAGTTTTCAATCGATTATATGTGAGATTGATTCAGCTATTGTATATCATGTTCTTTGCAGTTTATCGACTAACATATCGTGAGAGATTAGGACTCCGATTTTGGCTATGCTCGATGTTTGTTCTAGTATTCTAAATATTTATTTCTAATGGATTTCCTGTCAGGTAAATACTGTTGTAGATATGACAGCTAAACTTTACTTGAAAAATTTATTACCGCTAGATTTGGAAACAATATCGATAGTAGTATTATGATAGCAGTTCTCTGCTGGGAGAGATTGTTCGCTCTTTATATCTTTACAGCCATTAATATAATTTCTTTTTTCTAGTAATTTCCTTTCTGTCTCTTGTATTCAAACATGCCGATCTTCTAACCATCTTACCTGCTTATCCATCGATTTCTCTTTCTCGTTTAATCAGGCCTGTCGACCTTCCGACCATTCGACCTATCGATCTGTCGACCTTAGGGGAGAGCATTTCTCGGTCTAAATCGAAAAACCGAACCGAACCGGTTGATTTCGATTTATCGGTTCGGTTAGTCGGGACGGTCGATTTGGTTCGGTTAATATATTTAAAATTATTCGGTTTTCGGTTCAGTTCGGTTCAAATATATTAAATAACCGATCAAACCGCAATAACCGATTTAGTGGCTAGGTCCAACCCAAGCCCAAGCCCTCCCCCTCTCTTACTTAACCCAGCACCCCAAGCTCTCCATCCCTTTCGACCCCAGGCATTCTCCTCCCCATTCTCCTCCCCATTCCTGATTCCCCCCAGCCCGAAACCCTATTCACTCACAGTCTAAATCAAAATCCCTAACGATGAATCATCGAATCCCATTCCCATTAATCTCTCTCTCTTTCCCGTTGACCGTCGACCGTCAACCTCTTCCCGTCGATCTGCTGAACGAGATCACGAACCGCTCGCTCCCTATCGATCTCTTTCCCTCCCTCCCTATTGATTTGCTGAGTGTCGCCGCCCGTCGATTTGCTGAACGAAGTCACGAACCGCTCGCTCCCCATCGATCTCTTTCCCTCCCTCCCTATTGATTTGCTGAGTGTTGCCGCCCGTCAATCTGCTGAATAAAGTCACGAACTGCTCGCTCCCCATCAATCTCTTTTCCTCCCTCCCTATTGATTTGCTGAGTGTCGTCGCCGATCGTCGACTGTCTGTCCTCTTTTATTGAGGTATGATTTTTGTTTTATTGCTAAATAATGAATCTGCTTATTGGGTTCTTGCATTGTATAGCGTTTACTGTGGAGCTTTTCTTTGGTTAGGTTTTGTTTGTTGTATAAGATCAATTGTCTATGGATTTTGAATCTTGTTGAAGAATTGGGTTTATTTATTGATTTTGAATCTTGTTGAAGAATTGGGTTTATTTATTGATAAATTTATGTGAAATATGTATTGAATTATTTGTTGAAATTAGAAATATAAAATTAAAAGAAAATTGCAGATTTCGGTTTGAACCGAACCAAACTGAACCGAACCGATTTTTATCGGTTCGATTCGGTTCGGTTATATATCCATAATCAATTTTTTCGGTTTTCAAAATTGTAACACTTCAATTTTCGGTTTTTTCAATTCGATTCGATTCGGAATCGAACCGACCGATTGCACAGCCCTAGTCGACCTACCGATCTGTCGACCTCTCTTTCTATTTTAATCAGACTTGTTGATCTTTCGACCATTCGACTTGCTGATCCGCCGACCTCTTGTTTTTCTTTGAATCAGACCTACCGATCTTTTTTTTTTCTCTTTAATCTGACCTACCAACCTTCGCTATTGCTCTTATATTTTCCTGATAAATTTCTTTCTGTATCGATAAGTTAATTTTAAATGATATGATAACAAGATATGAAAAAATAAATGAAAGTATATATTTTGTTTTGCAGCGCATTAATTTTATGTTATGATTTTAATTTTAAGAATAAAACTATTTTAAGAAAAGCGACAAACAAGTATTTAATGGATATTTTTTAAAATAAATAATTTAAATATTACAAAAGAAATATCTTATTTAAATTAAATCAAACAATTAATTATATGATGCACTAATCCGATTTCTTTGAAAAACTCTTAATTTATAATTAAAAGTTAAAAGATAAACATATAAAATTATATATGAGATATCGAATTTAAATATATTAAATTGAAGAACTTTTTCTAGAATGTCTCACTTGAAATTGCATATATATTATCTAGAATAGTTGGAAGCCAGCAAAATAGAGAGATTTTATTAAAAAATTTGAATACCTGTAATAATTGGAAAGGAAATGAATTAGAATAAAACTAAAAAAAAAAAAAAATTAATGAACATAAATGGTAAGTATAATCTAAAATTCAAGAACTACCAAAAATGAAATAAAGCAGGCAAATAATACACACACACTAGCAAACTCTCATATATACGTGGCTTCTTTCTTCTTGCTAAATATCAAAATTTTCTTTCTTTCATGACAATATAATCAGGGGCGGGAGGAAGGTACGACAAGGGGCACGTGCCGTACCGACGACTGAAAAATGCTTTGAAGAGGATGAAGGTGCCGCAGCGGCGCAGCCGGTGCCCTACCAAAGGAAAACTCCTGACTCCGCCACTGAATATAATCAATACTTTAGCTAGCACATTCCTATTCTTATTTTATTTTATTTTTAAAAGGTAACTCTCTTCTCCTTTTAAAAAAATCAAAATGTAAAATTAAATATATTTTTTAAATACCAAATTTACATATATGGGAGTAATTAATGTGAATAGGAATAGAGATAAGCATGAATGAATTAGATTCTAATCTGTAATTGGTAGGCAGCCTTTGAATGTAACTGTAGGTGGAATATTCTGACGAGGTTGGTTTAAATATGGAGCTAATTTTTCCAGTAAAATCACACTGCCCATGACAATCCAAGATTGGTAAGAAATTAAAGTGCATTATTCTAGTATATGTTATAAAATTTTGACAAGCTAGGTGAAATCTCTATCCCTTTCCATTGTCTCTTTAGATCTCTCCCTGTTTTGTCAAACAATGAACAAAAGGAATGAAATGCGTACCATGACTGAGTATGATTTGAGACAGTTCGAAAACGATGATTTTGTCAGCATCTTTGAGCAGTGTACACCCTTAGATTTGAGGGATTATCTTGATCTAAGCTCAACTCCAATTGATTATACTTTTCTTGAAAGTACATCAGTACCTGAATTTCTTCAAGAAAAGGTTCCACCGGATCTAGCATTCAGTTTCACTGAATACATTCAGGAAAAGGCTCAAGTACGGAACCCTACCCATGAACATGTTCAAGAAAATAGGGTCCCTCTTCTTCCTGCTCCTCCACAGCCTATCCATGTTGAGGTAGAACCCATGCCTAAACGGCACAGAGGGAGGACAAGAAGCAAGCCTCCTAAGGAATCACAGCCACAACTTGTTATTGATGTACCTTCTTGGCTGCCAGATGGTTGGACAGTTAAAAAATGGGTCCGGCGCAATGGTGCAAGCGCGGGCCATGTAGACAAGGCAAGTTCATTTTTAATTAAAAATGATTGAATTTAGAGCATCAATTTATATATATGCTCTTTTGATACGAAAGTACATCCTGTTTTTGATCCCAGTCTCTTAGATGTGAAGTTTACAGGTACAGGGACAGTAATGTAAATATGGATATGTATTTGGTTATCCATCAATATTGATGAGTTGTACACATGCAGTACTATGTGAGTCCAGATGGCCGCCAATTTCGATCAAAGAAAGAAGTTGTGAAGTACCTTGATGATATGCAAGCTAACAAACATAAAGAGGTATGTGATCAATACAATCCAAATATTTCTAATTAGATGCATATGCTAGGGTTTTATAAATATATATGTATGGAAATTGATATTTGAATATCTATTCAAATGCATGTTATTAGTTAGAGATAAGAGTTGATGACTCTTGTATCAACCAGTTTATACATGCTTTTATATTTAATGTTTGGATAACTTTTATCACGTGATATATATATATATATATATGATTCATTCCAAGAACCCTAAATGCACAGAAGAAACTTGTTTCACTGTATGCGCAATTTCAGTTCTCGATCAAAGGCTGACATTTTCCAAATCGATCATCAGATATTGGGGTTGAAGAGGGATAAGCACAAATAAAAAAATAGAGGGACAAGCTCAGAGGAATTGGGATTGCCGAAGGAAGACTACTCGGACATGAACATGAACAAGCTGAGATGTCCCCAATCCATCCTACCGTATGCTCAATGGTTTTTCCTCACGAGAAATATGGTAATAGATAATATTTACAAGAGTGTTTAAAATTCTTTGAACGTGAATATATTTAATTTAATGATTTCACAATTATATGGAGTAAAATTGATATTTTTATTTTACATACCAATACAAAATAAATAGAAAAATGGCTTGTTGAATAGAATAAAAATACAAAAATTTAAATATTCAATTTTATAAATAAAAAATTAATTTATTAATAATATTAAATTGAGAATTAAAATATAATTTACTCTATTTACCCCGTATTACAGGCAACAGGAATGCGCAAGGCTACACTGCCTTTATATTCATTACTGGTTTTTAACTTAAAAAATTTGTGGACAGATTTTAATATCTGTTAATAATTCGTTGGTGTACTTACGGATAAAATCCATTGTAATTAATATAAGTTTATAAAATAATTAGTATTTGAATTTTATTAATCGATTTAAAATTTAAATGATTTCAATGCATTGATAAATTTTAAAAAAATATAAATACAATTAAGTTTATATATTTTTATTTAAGAGTTAATTCAAAATTAATTGACTTTTGCTATTATTCAGAGGTCAAATAAATTTTTATTTAATATAATATTATTTAAAAAATAATATTTTATTTTTTATATGATAAATTTTTTTGTAATTTTAAAAATTATTTATTATATTTATATATTTTTTAAAATTTTTATTTTTTATATTTTAAATTATAAAAATAATAATTTATTATTAAAAAAATAATATTATATTAAATTAAAATCTATTACTCTTAATAAAAGTGTAAGAGTTTAATTGATTTAAAATTTTAAATTGAATTTATTTAATTTTTTAATGAAAGCATATAAATTTAATTAAATTTATTTTTATTTAAAAAATATTGAAATTTCTAATAAATTTTAAATTTATTAATAAATTTAAAATTTTGCTACGAAATTTTAGCATTAAATTTATATGTAAAAGAAAAGTATTGAAATTTATGAAATAAATTAGATCGTATAAAATTCACCCATTCCTTTTTCAAATGAATTTATTTATAGATTTTAAATCATTTGATAATTCTCTAATAGCCCGCTTTTTAAAAAATTTAGCAAATGGATTGCCAATCTGTTGCCCAGTCCGTTAGAAATTGTTATCTTTTTTTTTTTTATCATTAATTTGTTCTATAATTTTTTTCTCTTTTATTTTTTTTTATTTTCTTCTCACTTCATTTTTTAGAGAATATTCAGTACTCTAAATATATTACATTATCCTATTGAAATAGTACACTAAACTACTTATTAAATTTATACTACTATTAAAAGTTATACATTAATTAAGATGGATATTTAATTTTATTTTATTTTTTTAATTATTTATCTTAATATTATTAACTTGATGCACCACTTCATTATATATATAATGATATCTAATAATTTACCCTCATTTTCTTCTATTATTTTCTTTAATTTCTTTTCTTTTCTTTTTCTCATTTTTTTACTTTTTATTTATATTAATTTCTCTCATTTTCTTTCTTTTCCTTTTTTATTATTTATCTTAATTTATTTTCTCCTCCAATCATTTTCTGCCTTTTCTCTCTTTTCTCCAATCATTTTTCCTAAATCTCTCATTTATTCCTTCTTCTCCATAAGTTTTCTTTTCTATTATTCTCTAATTATTTTCTTCTTTTACCTTCTTTCTTTTTCTCTCTTTTTTTTTCCTTTCTTTTTTTATCACTATCTCTCATTTTATACTATTATTTTTCTTTTATTTTCATTTCATCTGTCATTTTCTATTTTTCTCTCGCTTTATCTTATCATTTACACTTTTTCCTTTTTAAATATATTTACATTTCTAATAAATATTAAATATAAATTAATTTTTTAATAAAAATATACATCTTTATATAATTTAAATGAATTTTATTAAAATGAAATCAAAGCAAATTTAAAATTTTAAGTATTAAAAATATTAATTATATTATTACTCCGTTTCTCTCATTCAAGTGATATTTTATAAGATTTTCCAAATCAACTTCAACTAATTTTTTTTAAAAAAATGTTATTTTAATTATATAAATATATTTTTATTACCTTTTTAAATAAATATAAAAATAATTTATAATAACATTTCAATTGTTAGTATTTTTCTATAAAATATAATACTCCAAGTCTGATGGCCTTGTAATTTTGCAATGGAATGGAAAAAATAGAGGACATTATTGTCATAACGAAAAATGCAAAGCACCCACCTGGCGTGGGAGGGTCTAGTATAAGAAAGTCCCAGTGGCTACGCGCTCTGGATCGCTTACTGTTTCTATTCTCATTTTGATTACCCAATTATGGCCAGAAAATTCTTTATCGGCGGCAACTGGAAATGCGTATGTTTCCGATTTATTACTCGTTTTATTCTGTTTATCTCGCTCTTTTCTTTTTATTGCTTGTATTGGGGTTGCATTTCCTTTTGTTCCTTTTGTTTTCTATATAGATTTTAAACTTCTTTTTTGGAGAGTTTGTATTATGGAATTGTGCCGATCTTTTGATCACCATTCCATGACTTGAAGAATCCTATCATTTTATCTTCTTTTTTTTTTGCGGGTGTTATTAGATCTGATGAATTCAAGTCCGATATTCAATATTTGATTTGCATATGAAATATGACGAATCGTTAGTCGGTTTTAATGTGTGATTTTGTGTTAATTGTACCATTTTTAACAGGTTGAGTTTATTTATTTGATTTTTTCTTGAGTTGCAGAATGGAACGACTGAGGAGGTGAAGAAAATTGTCACCACTTTGAACGAAGCTGAGGTCCCTCCTGAGGATGTTGTGGGTAAGTTTTGGTGGGTTCTTTATTTCTTTTTTGAAAGGCGGAATTAGAATGGAAACCATGAATCGGAATCTCTTGGCCGCTTCTGCTTCCATCCTTCTTTATAACAGTAATATTTGGGTCTCTATAAATGTCGTTCAATTATACTGGGAAATGGAATATGTCCTACTTAGATTCTGTTGAATAAAAAATTATTGGTGAATCACTTATTAGATAGCCATTACTCTCTTAAAACTCCATTGCTCAAAAATAGGAAGAAAAGAAATAGATTCAGCTCACTTTATGCAAGTTGCTTGTGAGCACTTCTGAGGCATTGGAAGAGTAATATTGAATCTCACATAGGCTATGAAGTTAATTGCCTGTAGACATGCAGCAGTGAATGATACTGAATTCTAACTTATAGTCCTCAAGTTGCTTGCCTCAGTTAAACAGTTTTTGTGCCTCACTTTCTCATTCTCCCTGATTGCATATGTGTAGTTTTGTATAATCCGATTTCATGCTTTTCATGGTGTTCTTTTTCTGTTGTACAGAGGTGGTTGTGAGCCCTCCCTTTATTTTTCTTCCACTGGTAAAAGGTTTACTGAGACCTGACTTCCAGGTTGCTGCACAAAACTGTTGGGTCCGTAAAGGTGGTGCTTTTACTGGAGAAGTTAGGTATGTTTACATCTGATTTTTCATCTCTGTTCATTGCTGCAGCTCCTTTTTTGCTAAATATTTTGTGGTTTGAGGTTAAAAAACACACTTATCGGGGCTAGTATTCTCTGTACACAACTGTTAAAGTGAAAAATGTAGAGTTACAGCTATTTGCTTTTTGTATTTTGTATGGTTCAATGGGTTTATCAATGACATTTGAGGAGGTATGCCTTTATTGACTTCTTTAACCATGTATGATGTTGCACCTGATGAACAGTTCCCATCTTAGGCAGGACAAGCCTTACTGTGTTTTGGATGATGTATTTTATGAGATATGGCATGATAAGGTTATATAATAACTGAAATCCAAGATTCCCTGAGATGTAAAAGCAAGAGTTTGTAATATTGAATTTGTTTCAGTGGCCCTTATTGCTAAGAACTTAACCCAAAATTTGATCCTTGTATAGCTTATTTTTCTAGGGGAATTTCTAGCTTAAAAAATGTTTTTATGCCATTCTTATGCGTGTGCATTTCAGCAAACTGGCTAGTGTGATATGCAATTTTCTTTTTCTTTTTTGTTATTTGAAGTTGATGGTTATTTTTGTGCACAGTGCTGAGATGCTAGTGAATTTATCCGTTCCGTGGGTCATTCTTGGACATTCTGAACGAAGATCTCTCTTAAATGAGTCAAATGAGGTAAGCATGTCATGTTGCATTAGGCATATCTCATTCACTAATGATGTGCTGTTTTAGCTTCTAGAGTACTTATTATTGGTGTAGCATTTTCTTTTCTCATATTCTTTTTTGCATTATTTATGTGGTGTCTTGTTATTGCAGTTTGTTGGGGATAAAGTTGCATATGCACTTTCTCAAGGTTTAAAAGTGATTGCTTGCATTGGTGAGACACTTGAGCAGAGAGAATCAGGATCTACAATGGCTGTTGTTGCCGCACAAACAAAAGCAATTGCAGGTGCTTATAGCTCGAGACACAAATTTCATTTTTAGGATTTTGGGACCAAGTTTCTCTATGCATTGGTTAGGGGAGGCTGATGGGTTGCTTTTAGAGAAGTTTATGCTTACCTAGTTTGTAGCTGGGATCTTGCATTAGTGGAAAACTGAAGATATTCTCTTAGCAAATATATTTTATATAATTGCAAAGTTTTTCGTTTTCCCCCCTGAAGTATCTTCTACTTGGACATGTAATTGCACATTGTAGATTTTACTTCTCTGCTCTCCTCTTTGTCTGCCTATTTTCACAGCTGATGAACAATCCCTTGTCATTTCCCTGCAGAAAAAGTAACCAATTGGACTAATGTTGTTTTGGCTTATGAGCCAGTTTGGGCCATTGGCACAGGAAAGGTTGCAACACCTGCTCAGGCACAAGAGGTAAGCTTGAATTTGACAGGTTATTTAGTCAATGTCTTCTTTCTGTGATCTTTACATTCACAGTTCTTGTATTTAAATTCTGTGGATTCTGTGGATACTTGGATCTTATAAGTTGATTCTCGAGTGTTGGTTAGTAACCTACAGAACTCTCTTCTCTATATGAGAATGACACATGTAGACAAACTGTTCTTATTGCCAATTTTAAAATAATTTGGTTGCCATTGAAGAAACTTCTATGTTTGATTAATTTTATGCTAATTCATGACTCATATATCTGATGCTCTTGCATTATATAACCCTCTACTCATGTTAGTACAACTAGTCTTTGCATAGGGCTCTGATTGATTTCATGGGAAGTAGCTTAATTACCTATTGAAGCTGATTTGTTTACTACATTTGGTTGATAAATGCTTTAGGTCCATTTGGAACTGAGGAAGTGGCTTCACGACAATGTTAGTGCTGATGTTGCAGCATCAACAAGAATTATCTATGGAGGTAATTTTAACCTATTTTATGCTCTGCTTTCTAAACTTAATAACTGTTTATAGACTTAACAGTCTGCCAATCATTGCATATGAACAAGCGCGTTGTGTATCCTCGTGCTTTATCCTATGTGATGTCCTTAATTTTGTTCTTAATTGTCTACTAATGGCAAAGTCAAATGCCTGAAGAGGCCTGACTCGACTTACCAAGTCATATGATTATATTGTATTTTAAAGAGTTACAAACTATGAACTGTATTGTGCTGGTTCTAGTTGTGGGAGAACTAGAGGGTTTTGGGGCAAAAGGGGAAAGATGATTTGGATAAAAGCAGGCGCAAAAGCACCCTACAGTCATCTTGTAGGGAAGATCAATCTCCTTCCTTAGTATGTCAGCCAATGTGAATCATAAATTCTGCTTGGAACTTAGGTTTGCGCTTCTTATCGAATTTTTAGGTTCCGTTAATGGTGGAAACTGCAAAGAGTTGGCTGCAAAACCAGACGTTGATGGATTTTTGGTTGGTGGAGCTTCTTTGAAGGTGGGCTATTTTGTTGATACAGCTGTCATGGTTTCTTACTTGCTTTGTTGTTCTGAACTTTGGAGGCTGATTTTTTACTCGTATTTGCTTTATGTTAGCCGGAATTCATTGACATAATCAAGTCTGCCACTGTCAAGAAAGAGTGATGGAGGTCTCCAGCCATCTGTTCAGTTACATGAATGCCTTTTTCTGTGACTTGGCGCAACCATTGCTGGCTGTTTTTCTGTCCCTTGTGCTTGCCTAGTATAATAAGCCAATCCTCTGTTATTGAATCTTATCTTGAACTCTGAAAGATTTACAAGGGGTGTGGTTCGAGACTGTTTTAATTTTGTGGCGGTTGCTTGTTTAGATTGGATTTCGAAATTAAATGAAGCTTTGAATTGTCTTCTCTTTTTTTCTTCTTCTCCTTTTTCTTTCCTCCTCCACTTGAGCATCTCGTGAAACCGAGGGACCTTAATCCTGGTGGCATTGCTTGAAGTATAATTAAGGTCTTAGATGTATGGTTGGTGTTTGTGCGCCGAGAAGGTTTGGGCATCGATTTAGGTACGCTACTGCTGATTTCAATACAGAGCTAATCTTTGTTATTGAAGCCTTGCCTTTTAATTTGATATGCCAATGGAAAGATAAAGACTTATCTCATTTTTCTTAAATTTTGTTGGCATAATGTGCGAGGATTAGGATATATTTAGATTCTACTTTGTAATTGCTGGTTGACAGAAATCACAGTTAACAGTAATACTGATACCTTATATCTTTGAACAAAGATAACTTATAGTTCTCAGTTATGGAAAACCCCCATTACTCCGCCCCGCTGCAGCTTCTAGATCCCAAATGGCTTTAGAGCTTTCTCTTGGAGGAACCCGAATGTTGAGGGCGGGCATGGCTCCTTTCTTCTCGCTTTGTGGTGAATCGGAGTGGCGAGGCAAATTTCTGTCAAATTTTTTTTAAATTTATTATTATACAAAATAATTTGTTTGGTTCAATTCTATTTTACAAAACTATTTAGAATTCAAATAAATTCTATTTGAAATGAATTTATTATTTGTAAAATGTAAAATTCAATTGAATTCTATATAATTTATTTTTTTCATTTTTTAAATTACCTTTAAAAATAAAATAAAAAGTTCTACTCTATAAAAAAATTCATACAATAAATTTATAACAATTAATAAAAAAACATAAATCCATTAAAATGTATTAATAAATTTAAAATAAATTTTTATAATTTGAAAATTTAGGAGAAAATAAATTTAGATATTATAAAATTAAAAAAATGAAGAAAATATATTATATAATTGTCTATATACAATAATAGTAAATATATAATAATAGTAGATAAATAAATTATTAAGAGAAAATTATTTAAGAAGAGTATTTTAGTTCAAAAGGTGTTCATTTTAAATTTCATTAAATTTGATAAGAATTCGTTTTAGTTATATCCAATTCCATAGAATTAAATTATTAGAATTAAATTATTATTTTTATTTAGATGTAAAACATGGAATTTAACTAAATTCCATAAAAATTTAAAAATTGAAATTGAACCAAACATAACTTTTAGTGTATTAAAATAAAGTTTACTAAAAATTGATGATTAATATCTGGTGAGTTTTGAGAATTTGAGCTGGGAAAACCTTTTCGAGTAACAAGGCTAGGATTATTGGCTTCCAGCGTTTCTTCTCATCGGCTGCATGCATCCCTTTGGTTATCTTCCTCTGTTTTCTCCTTTTCTGTCTAGTTTCGGAGGTGGTTGTTTATGAGTTTATGTGATGTGCTTCTCGCTGTTCCTCAGTGAGTAAACATGCTTTTAGGCTAGGGTAGAAGGGTGAATTCCTAGAGTTTGTGGTATGTTTGGATCCTTTTCTATATGGGACTTAATAATCTTGTTGGGTTGTTTTTCTTCAGGCCTTTGCTTAGGATGCTTTGGGCTGTATTTTCTCCCTTGTATTGCGATATTTAGGTTGATTATTTTCTTTCCTTGATTGTTTGTTTTCTATTTCCCTGTTCTTTTTCTTTTTTAATCATGAATATGATATATCATTGAAGATTTTTTTTGGGGGGATTTTTGAGCCACTTGTAACATGAATGTTCAAAAGTAAGGGAAAAATAGAAAAAAAAAGGATAGAAAGTATTGGGACAGCAAGTGAAAGAGAAAGTATTTCTATGAATATGATCATTCAGACTGCAGCAACTTGCGTTCCTATTATGCACAATGCAATAATTAAAAAAAAAACAAAAACAAAGATAAAATGTCGTTGATTTCGGGTGCCCTAAATCATACGGCTCATTCATTTATTGACTATGAAATCAATGTTTTCTCTATGTGCCATTATTTATTAGGCCAATACCTTTTTTTTTTTATTTTAAAAAGTACACTATTATCTGATCCATATATTATAAAAAAACTTATCAATATAAATAAATTACTCTTTTTATTTCATAAATTTTATCATTTTTTAAAATTATTATTATTTTTAAATATAATGATTTTATTAAAAGAATAAATAGTAATAAATTATAAAACTTCCAATAAAATAAATCCCATCTATAAACTTCAATTTCAATTTCAATTATAAAATTGAAACACCGGGAGGATTTACGCAATCCAAAAATCTGTCTCCCACAGCCCAACACCAGTTACACCCACCGCTCTCGTTGCCCTGAAACACCACACCCAAAGACTATTACACGTGTATTGTACAACCAATTCACGTGGAGTTATAGGCCATTCGATTTATTTTTACATAAGTTATATGAAGAATCATTTTTAGTGTATAATATTATTTGAAAATATTTTATTTTTACAGGACAAAAAAAATCATATTAATAGAACCTCAATAAAAAAAATATAGGGTTTAATTAATAAATATCAATTTGATAAATTTAGAAAACATTTATCTTCTTTTGTTATGATTTATTTTGTAAAAAATTAATTAAATTTTAATAAAATCAGATATGATTTTATTTATTTTTAATTAAAAAATTATAATTTAAAAAATAAATAAATTCTATCATTTTGATTAAAATTTTTAATTAATTAAATTCTAGTTGAATCTCTAATTATAAATAAGGGGTTGAAGTAGGAAAATAAATAATGGTGAAATTGTGATTACGTGGCCGCCACTTTACAGCTAACAAGGATGATTCGGCTTCCAAGATCGCTTGAGAAAGCCAAGCCCCAGCTCAGCCCCCCTTGTTTGTGGAGCCAAGCAAGTAGGCTCTTAGTTAACCCAATCACCGACATCCGATTTGGATAAATTCGAAACTGACATAATAATCGTTTAAAATCGTTGCTTAATTTAAATTATTTTAACATGTTTTTTAATTAAATGTAATTCAAAATTTAAATTATTTTGTTAATATATATATAAAACAAGTGTACACAAAATCAAAAGGTACTTAAAAAAAAAAAAATCAAAATTTCTCATCATCAAGCTTAGTCATCCTTTTTTTTCCCCCTTAGTTAATTCGAAAATAGAAAATGATTAAAAATTTTAAAGAAAGTGGAAGTCGGTGATTGGCAGAGGTAAGGAATGATTGGCTGATTCAGGTAACGCAAGCCTTACAAAAGCGTTACGTCATTACATTAAAAATCTTATGTGCTAATTTAAAAGTTATTAGTTTCTAAAAGGTTAAAACATTTTTTGTTAACTTCACTTATACATTGAATTATTTTTAATTAAAAACATTTTTTGAAGGGAATGTGAATTTGTGGAAATGGGAAGGATTATAATATTATTAAAAATAATTTATTATCGTACGATGATAATGTGAGACAAACTTTTGAGGTATTATTTTTCTTGAAACCCTTTTCACGTGATTTTGAAAGAAGAGACCACTTGGGATGAGACCCCACGTCTCCGCATTAAGTTTGTCTAGTCTAGACAATGCCATATTTTTCTCTTCCGTCACTTTCTATCTAATTAATTTATATACTATTTATATGCATAATTGGCTTTTTACAGCCCTCAAGTTGTGTATATATTTAAATCGAATTTATATCAATTTAAAATATAAATATTATGAATTTATTTTATTTTAAATTTAAATAGATCTAATTTAGTTAAATTATTTTTTAAATTATATTAAATTTATTCTCATTTTTTGGACTAACTTTCAGTTTTTTTTTTCTGCGAAATCCGACGGTTACATAGAAAGAGATTTCATAAATTTTTACTCCCTAAAATTGCAATGCCATTTTATGGATGTGCTGCATGGGAAACGTTTCATTCTGTTTTGTTTCCTTCTTTCAGTTGTTGGTTTTTTTGGGGCTCTTTCGGTGCTGCATGGAAAACGTTTGCTGAGGAGGTGTGGTTTTTTTCTGTTGTTTTTGGCCTCTCCAGCGGTTTTTTGGCGGCCCTAGTCGGTAGTTTTCTCGGCGGTGCTTCTTCGACATCTATGGGTTTGGTCGAGAATGCTCTGAAAAAGCTGCTCCTTTTTGCCCAGTTTGAGCCTGTATTCGCTTTTCCCTCTATGAACCTTGGAAATGCAAATGCATTGCGTGTTTAAAAAAAAAAAGAGTTATTTATCCAAAAAAGATATTTATCCAAAGGAGAATTATTATTATATCAAAAAAGATATTTAATTTAGTTAAATAATAAAATGAAAAACAAGACTTGGGTAACAGTCGTCATTGTCGACGAAAAAGGTTCAAAAGCATATTATAGAAAAATTAGTAGATTACTAAAATCCAACTGTTACGGCCAGAAATTGAGGCGCGGAAGAAATCCAAGAAAAAGGAAGTTGCTTTAAAGCCAAGCCAGGCAAAGAAGATGGGAAGTGGAGCCAGAATTGATGATGGTGAAACTATACATGACTTGTTGGATTCTTTGATAGAAACCAAATCTAACGGTGGAGAGTGGTGGCTGCCACTGCATGCTTATCTGCTCTGACTTGACTCTGAATTGTGTCTTCTGGGAGAGACAGCAAGAGAGATATGGCGGGTATTAAACACGTTGAGCTTCAACAGTGATCAGCTCGCCATCAATGCAATTCATTCACCTCTGTCTTCCTATCAATCTAAAGCTCTAGGCTTTAGCTCAAACCTGGTCAACTTGCTCTCTCTCTCGCTACCATATTTGTGACTCTACTTCTTTGTGTGTAATTTGTTATTGGAGTAACAAAAGGAGAGGTGGGTTAATGAATTCTTTACGTTTTTCATTCATGGGTGTATAAGTTTTCTTCTTTTTTCTTTTCCCCCTTCTCTTTTATAATTGTTTGCTTTTTTTCCTATTTTATTGCAAGTAGAAAGTTGCAGTCAAAAAACAATCCATTGTTGTTGTTTTTGTTTTCTGGATAAAACCCTTTTGCTGCATCAAAAAGAAACATTTTTGGTTGCACACTTAGATCTGCTCTTTTTTACTGCTTCAATTTTGTTCTTTTTTTTTTCTTCAAGACCTCTGGAGCTCAGGTCTCTCTTTGATTATCTTTTGTAGGAAAAGAGCTTCAAAAGGGTACCTTGATTCTTGATTTAATTTGATGGGGGTTTGCTTGAGCTCCCAAATTAAAGCTGAGAGCCCATGGAACGCAGGTACTTAATTTTTCTCGCTTTTTATTTCCCAGACCCATGTAATTATATAGTGCTGCCTACTTAGTGTGGTTCCTTTTTATTTTTCCTCGTCTCCTTTTCCTTATTTCCCCATTTGATAATGTTTCCTTTTCTGGTTCATATGGATTTGAACCAAGTTAGGAGTTGCTCCGTTTTTTGCCCCCAAGTATGGTATGCTTGATTGGTAGTAGTTGTTTTTTATTTTATTAGCCAATTACTGTTCTTGCATAAATATAGTTTGTTGAGGAGTTTAAATCTGCTAAATTGGATGACTTTGAAAGATCGGTGCTTCTCAATTGTCAACATGGTCTTTTTGGTTTGCTGATAAATCAAGAAAAGAAGGACACGCTTGTAGTCTCGATTAGTTGAATCCATTTATGCTATTCACAATCTAAATTAATGTCATCTTATTGTTCTAATATATCAGAACAGCAGGAGGATCAGATTTTACCTGGCTTTCGTTTTCTTAGTTTCATGGTAATCATAAAGGTGTAATATTGCTCTGAGATAGGATTGCTGAAGTCTGATAATGCATGGGATCTTTTAAGCCATATGGGGGTGGCAATAATTTATGTAGAGATTACACATTGGCTTGTGCAGGGTTGAGTTCAAAAGATGTTAGCACAGATAGGAATGATCATAGCAGAAGTGGCAAGGTCTCATCAGCTTCTGCGCCCCCAACTCCTAGGAGCGAAGGTGAGATCTTGCAGTCTTCCAATCTGAAGAGCTTCAACTTTTCTGATCTCAAGACGGCCACAAGGAATTTTCGTCCCGATAGTGTCCTAGGAGAAGGTGGTTTTGGTTTGGTTTTTAAGGGTTGGATTGATGAGCATTCATTTAGTGCTGCCAAGGCTGGAACTGGACTGGTTATTGCTGTGAAAAAGCTTAGCCAAGAGGGTTTCCAAGGGCACAAGGAGTGGTTGGTGAGTCCGTTTTCTCCCTCATAATTTTGTAGATAGGAAGAGAATTGGTCTAGTATCATAACTGATTTCTTTTTGTTTGAAGAGACTATTAAAGTTTACTTAGAGGTTCACTTCTGTGTTTGCTTTTTCCCCTTCATTTACAGGCTGAAGTAAATTATCTGGGACAACTTTATCATCCTCATCTTGTGAAGTTAATTGGTTATTGTTTGGAGGATGAACACCGGCTTTTGGTGTATGAGTTCATGCCTCGTGGCAGCTTGGAAAATCATTTATTTAGGAGTGAGTCCTTCCTGTTCCATCTCTAACATTGTCAGGCCACAATGTTTTTTATCAGCATTTTTAACTTCACATACTCTTAATTGCTGTTGAACCAGGAGGGTCTTACTTTCAGTCTCTTTCTTGGAATCTCCGGTTGAAGGTTGCTCATGGTGCTGCGAAAGGGCTTGCATTTCTTCATAGTGCTGAAAATAAAGTTATATATCGAGACTTCAAGACTTCTAACATTTTACTTGATTCAGTACGTGTGACATGTAAACACAATTTTCTACTTTCTCATGTGGTTATTTGATGATACCAGAAACTCTTTATCAGCTGTCATGAAAATTTCTTTTGTGATTCTATCACAGAGTTACAATGCGAAGCTCTCTGATTTTGGGCTGGCCAAGGATGGGCCAATAGGTGATAAGAGTCATGTGTCTACCAGAGTTATGGGTACCTATGGATATGCAGCTCCAGAATATCTAGCCACAGGTATTACTCTATCATGATCGGATTTAGTAATTAATTGGTTAGAATGTCTAGTGGATAGTGTCCACCTGTTTTGACTACTTAAAGTGGACCTTTTCAGGTGTTTCTTTTTTCTTCTTTTGTTACAAGGATTTGTCTTGTGTTATTGTTGGTGTTCTTGCCTGTTTTCAGTTTTGTCACATGTGGTAGTGCTGAAACTCACTTTGCTTCCTTACTGACTAGGTCATTTGACCACCAAGAGTGATGTCTATAGCTTTGGAGTTGTTTTGTTGGAGATGTTATCTGGAAGGAGAGCAATTGATAAAAATCGGCCCTCTGGAGAACACAATCTTGTGGAATGGGCTAAACCCTATTTGGCAAACAAACGAAAGATTTTTCGTGTCCTAGACAATCGTCTTGAAGGGCAGTATTCAATGGATGTTGCCTATAAAGCAGCTATGCTTGCATTGCGATGCCTATCCATAGAACCCAAGCTCCGACCAAACATGGATGAGATTGAGGCATTGCTGGAGCAGCTGCAGGATTCCAAAGAAACTGGAAGCACTAACAACCCTTCAAGCAATGCACCTAGGATTCATAGACGAAGTGCAGATAATGCTAGTGGTGGAAGGAGCGTGGCTGCTTACCCATGTCCCTCTGATTCCCCTCTTTCTGCGTGAAAATGGAATGAACTTGATGAAAGCTGCATCTCTCTATAGCTCAATACAATGCAGACGGGTTAGCAACGGTTAACAACTATCTCAGTGAATCCAAGGGATTCAAGTAAAAGTGTACTTGTCAAGTGACTCTGCAATTCATGTTTCGGTCAATGTATTCAAAAATCAACCTTCTGCTGACTAACTTCTTGGTTAGCTTGTGATATGAGTTCCCACATTGTTGCTCCTCTTAGATCTACAAAAGTGCGAGACTTACTTAAGCAGCCTTTCAAAAAAACAGAAAAAGAAAAAAAGAAAAGAAGAAAGAAAGAAGCAGCTTAATCAGGGATGCAAGTGCTCTTGTATTACGAGTTTGGTCTTTTCTTTCCCGGTTTGGATTGTTGTATTTGATATATATGTATATTCTCAGATGGATCAGTGATCATCCTTTAGATGTACTGCTGTGTTATAATAGAGATAATTTGTTTCTTTTTATGAGGAGAAGAGAGAAGATGCTCGGTTATTTAGCCAATGTATCGCTTCCATTCGTAGTTCAATTGCATGAACTTGCATTGGTGGAAAAGCTGGGAACAGTGAACACCGTATTCTGCTCTAGAGCAATAAGAGAAGGTGATAAAAAAAAAAAAAGGAAAAGTGGCTCCAGTAAATTAGTTTGGAGTTGCAGATGATCCTAGTGCACCCGGAAAGTTGGAGGATGCATGGGTACTAAAGTTAAAAGTGCTTCCACGTGGATGTGATTTATACTTGGTGATGCCTTTCAAAGTTCGAACTTTTTCACTAGTTGGACTTGTGACTTTCGACCAGCATTATCTGATGATCGGCAACCATTAAAAGGCAAAAGTAAACTTTTTTCCATGGGACCCACATTTGGGCCCAACAAGTGAACAACAAAAGTCCAACCAGAGGAAAGGTTACGTTAGATGTGTGGTGGTGGAATGCAGGTAAAATTTGACGTCTCCCTATGCTAGATTTGTGCTAGTTTTCTTTCTCGGTAGCTGGTTATTGTCAAATAAAACCAGCCTAGCCGAGAAGATTCAGAACAACTGGGACTTTTCACATAGCATGTCTTCTGGAAGGAGGAGAATTCCTTTGGGGAATTTCCAGGTTAATTCATGCAAAAACACTTGTCTATAAGCTAATAACCCTCCTTTCTCAAGGTGGCTATCGGAAACAATGGGATCAGCCAAATCATTTTCTCTAAGACGGAAAGAAAGAGAAGCTAAATGAGGGGAAAATTTTGGACAGAGAAGCAGAGCAGAGGAAGCAGGGATATGCATGGACACATTGGGTTCTAAGGTGGGGAATACTAGATTTGGCTACTGTCTGATTTAAAACTGAATCGATTCAATAAACCAAACCATTTTTCTAAAAGGGCTGAATTTGATGTTTGAACAAAATTAACATTAAAATTGAAATCAGGCCCGCGATCAAATATACCATATGGCTAATCCAAGCCCCCTTAAAAACTAGAACCGACCAATGGCCAACCCAGAAGACCATGGCGCCAACTTGTTCAGAGTAGGGATTCAAACGTAAGCGGGTCGAATCCAACTCCTCTCACCCGCAACAAACTTTGTGTTACATATATACTATGATCCACGAGAGTGTAAATACACTGGCAAACCCTGATAACCTCTCAGACGCAACATAAAATGATAAGAACATGCAGCAGCAACGCGGTTGGCTGCTAGGGGCAGGAAACCAAGCAAATCACCCAGCTAGGCAATAAAGACTCGCCAATTGAAAACGAGCTTCTTCGCACATATAACCAGCCACAACTCGGACAAAATTAAAGACTATTATATTCGACATGCAAATTTGTCATTACAGTGTGTATTTCAGATAAGTGAAGTGGGCATGTCTTGTAACTTTTCTGGCCCAACAATCTATATTTACAGCTATCTTGCAAACAAGAAGAAAATGAATACAATTTAACCTTTTGCATCATGTGTTTCAGTATTCATCTCTTCAACTGTGAGGAGGATCTTCCATTCCCTATGACAAATAAAGGGAGTATGCAATCTACTTGGGCCCAAATATTTATTCTGAAGTTCTTACCAACCCAGGAGTCCAATTTCTCCAATCTAATTTCCCAATGGATCTGTTCCTCAAGTTGACTATTTCTCTTAGATCCAAAACCTTCTTCCTATAGGCCTTCCCTTGTTTAATAGACTCATCAGTCCCCACGGACGTTTCTTCCTTGACTTCTTCAGCTTCAGAAACAGGTTCACAGGCAACTTCATCTTGAGATGATGTCTCACTGATGATGCTTCCCAGCATCTCTACTACCTCACTCATTTTAGGTCTAGATTTTGGCTGCTTTGTTAGACACTTGTTTGCAAGGACTGCTAGTTTCTGAGCTGATTTGATGCAATACTGCCATTCAAGTCGTGGGTCTACAATAAGGTGGAACTTCTTTGAATCTGATACATATGGTCTAATCCATTCCAATAGCTTCTGCTCAGCCCGAGGTAGGTTTCTCTCAAGGGCTCGCCTTCCTGTGATAAGCTCATAGAGAACCACCCCAAAGCTCCAAACATCACTCTTTGCAGTCAGCCTGCCAGTCTGAACATACTCTGGAGCAGCATAACCAACTGTGCCCACAACCTTTAAGAATACAATTAAAATAATTATTGGAGAACAGTTTATGTGTAACAGGAAGATATAAAATTTGTAAAATAAAGCAATGTTATTTGAACCTGGCATCCTCTTTACTTAGAAATTTATATTAATGATATCAATTACTGGACCAATTATACAATTCTTGCCTAATTAAAAGGTGGCATTCAGAGAAATTCCGGTGCTTCTCCAAATCTTGTTAAAATCTTACAGACAGTTTAAAAAGAAGGCTGAGTGCTCTGGTGAAAATTTTGAAACATAGACATGTCCTTTAGTATGAAAGCTATAAACTTACATTGAAAAAGAAGAAAAGAAAGTGAGAAAAAAAAAAAGAAAGTGAAATAACTTACAGAGGTTGAAATATGTCCAAGCCCTTCAGGAGGTCCCTGCCTTGCCAGACCAAAATCTGAAAGCTTTGCATTGAAGTCCTCGTCTAGCAGAACATTTGATGTTTTAAAATCTCGAAATATCAGCTGCATCAATAGATTGCAAATCCTAAGCAAACAACCAGGTGAAAGAAACATAGTTGAAAATAATAACATTCACTTGAAAATTGAATTCAAGTATTTTTGAGATTTTGAATGTTTATTTCTTTCCATAAAATCAGATAATATAATCTGATAAATTGTTTAAATTTTATGGTTATAACCATCCATGGTATTAGTTTGTTATTTTTTTTATTATAAATAGACTTATTAAATTCAATAATGTATGTAATCAAAATGTAGCAAATGCAATAAAAAAAACAACCATTATATTTTTTTCTTCATCATCTTCTCTTCTTTGTTCTTTCTTTCGTTTTTTTATTTTAGGTTAAAACATGTTTAATCTTTAATCCCTTTCCAATCTTTTATATTTTAAATTTTAAATCTTTTTAATTTTTTAAATTAAATTCTTAAACTCAACGAGTGTTTTTGTCGCCCTTTAAACTAAATCCTTTTTAAACACAAGGGTGATATTAGAGCCTTCCTTCTTCCAAAAGACCTTTGAAAAACTAAAACTCTTTCAAAATCCTAACTTCCTTCAAATCTATTTCAATCACCTCCTTCGAATCTTCTTGAAAAAATACTAGCAAGAAAATATTGCTAGTAGAGACTCAATACATTTGGAGAATTTGTAAATAAAGAGGTAATATCACAAAAATGTATAAATCCAAAAAGAGACCAAAACAACAAATAAGCACGAATGGTGGATGCTGAAAGTCAGGAAAAGTATTTTTCTAAAAAAAAAAAATATATTTCAAGGGAATGTTAAAGAGGATTGTTGAAAATAATAACATCTACTTGAAAATTGAACTCAAGTATTTTTTAAATTTTGAATGTTTATTTCTTTTCATAAAATCTGATAAATTGTTTATTTTTTTATTATAAATAAACTTATTAAATTCAATAATGTATGTAATCAAAATGTAGCAAATGCAATAAAAAAAACAGCCATTATATTTCTTTCTTCTTCATCTTCTTTTATTGGTTCTTTCTTTAATTTTTTTATATTTTAGGTAACATTTTAACTTTTAACTCAATCTTTTATATTTTAATTTTTTAAACCTTTTTAATCTTTTAAACCAAATTCTTAAACCCAACAAAGATGATCAAACAAAAGCAGTAAGTTCCATCATGAGCATAGTTAACCAGATCGAAGCAGGTAATCCAGTTTGAATTCTTCCCATTGAGTGCATCTTCAAGATAGAGTGAAGAACTGTTCACACGATTATTTAAATTGTTTCCAACATCAGCAAGTGATCCACAAATTATACTACTCATAATCAAATGTTCCCATAGAATACAACATTTAACATACCTGAAAATCCATTTCTTCATGGAGGTATGCCAATCCACGAGCTGCATCTTGGGCAATTTTTAATCTTGTCATCCACAGAAGAGGTGTTGGCACTCGACCCAATAAATGATCCTCTAAGCTTTTGTTAGGCATAAGCTCATAAACTAAAAGCCGTTGCATCCCTCTTTCATCATCTTCAGCACAATATCCCACTAGCTTCACAAGATTCGGATGCTTAACTACGCCCAATAAATTCACTTCATTTATCCATTCCTTATGCCCCTGAATGCTAGAAATGCAAACCACAAAATTTTCCCCATAAGCTTAAGCTTCCTCCATGAAAATGCAAATTAATAGTCAAAATTGTTCTATACTGAAATCTGCATAATTACAATCCAGCTATATTTGTTCTGTCTCTCAAATTAATTAACATTATCAGAAAATCTATTAGTGAAGGAAAAAGAAAGGGAAAAAGGCATGCCTGGAAACCGTGACGATTCAACTGCTTTATAGCAACGTCCATCTTAGAATCAATACCGTCCTTTTCATAATCAGGAACCTTAACGACACCTTTGTAAACACAGCCAAATCCTCCTTCTCCGATCAACAGAGCTCTACTGAACCCTCGGGTAGCCGATTTCAGCTCCGCGAAAGTGAAGACTCTTAGATCATTAGCCCTTCGCTGAGACAAAAACTCATGGAAACCGAGCGAGTCAGACAAGTCCCTCGACGAGTTACATTCGGAGTCAAACTCAGACCGCCTTGTGTCCACGCTACTCGACGCCACACTCAATGACCTCGCCCACGACACCCTGGACACCACCCTTGAAACAACGTCGCTTCCTCCACTGCCGCCGCTGCCTCCCTCTTCGTCCTCCCGCCTCTCCCCGTTGGTAAAATGAAAGCACTTCATATTTTCTCCCAGTAAAGTATTTTTTTTTTTTAAAAAAGAAGGGGTCAAAGTGAAAGGCAAGTGGGTAGTGTCTGGTGCGAGAAAAGAGATAAAACCAAGAAACTTTGGTCCTGATTCTTGAAGATTGGATTAATGAGTTTTGAAGAAGAAGAAGATGGACCCATTTCGTGTCGTTTGCAGAGAAAGAGTCAGAGACTCACGAGGGAGAGCAGCAGATTGCTAATTTTGCTATGGCAGGCTGAGCATTTACAGGAAGGAAAAAGAAAAAAAAGGCCATTAGAGAGGTCCCATCTTTTCCTCTTCAAGTTAGTTGAGGGATTCAACGGGTATTTTTCACTTGTTTATATCCTCAAACGATCCTTTTCTTTTCTTTTCTGGAAATCTTTATTTTGCCTTTTCAGTGGGAATGAGATTATTATTTATTTTTTCAATAAAATTAAAGATTTGTAAAATTTAAGACGTCCATCTCAATTAAGAAGAAAACAGAAACTTTTTCATGTTCAAGGATTTGAATTACAAGCTAAACAAGTAATTTTTCCACAATGTCAAAAAAATTTAATTTACTTTTTAGATATATATATATATTACTTGAAATATCAATAAATTTATATATCTATAAAATTCATTAAATAATGATATATTTATAATATTATAAAAACTTTTTATAACTATAATTAAATAATTTATTGATATTTCAGGTACATTAATATAATTATATTTATTACACAATGTTTATGCTAAATATAAAATATTACAATTTTAAATACAATTTCAAAATAATAAATTAAAATAAGAAATTATATGTCAAAATCATCCTTATTATAAGTTTTCCAACCCTTTTAGATTTGATCAACAAAAAACATGAGTGAAAACGTCAAAAGAAACAAATTGGAAAAAGAAAAAAGAAACTAAGTTTGAAAATCAGAAAACTTGTATCCATTTAATTTATTTAAAGAATTTAATAACTCTTTTATCATTATTTTTCAAGAAATTTGTTGGAATTTTTTCAGAATTATTTTTTTCATACATTATGTTTTTTTCAACTTATACATCAAAATTAATATAATTTTATAAATAAAAATTTAACTTATTTATTGTAGCTTCCAAAAAAAACTTATTTATAATTAATTTAAATCACGTAATATTGTAGCTGAAAAAAATTTTAAAAACTAATAAGAAAAAATATAAAAATTTATAAAAATTCATTTTAATTCAATTATTTTTTAGTTGAGATGAAAAATTATTTGCTTATAAAATTTTATTTTTTAAAAAATAAAATTATATATAATTTTATAAAAATTCATTTTGAAAATAAAATTTTTATATAAAATAAATCAATTAATTATAATTCATTATGATGTAAATAAAATTATTTTATATAAAAAAGTATGGTCAAGTAGTTGCGACTAAATTTGCTGACTTAATGCAAGCGCAAGACCAAGTCCACTCACATGGTTGTAGAATTTTGATCAGAAATTAAATTTTATTTATTTTTAATTAAAAATTAAAAATTAAGAGAATAAAATTTAAAATTTTTCAAATTTATTTAAATATACTTACTACCAAATTAAATTATAAATTATAAATTTATCTATATGAAATAGCAAATTAATAAGGGTAAAAGTAGCTATTTTTATTTATTATTATCTTTGTTCAAAATAATAATTTTTATAATTATCAACAAAATATTTTTATTTTTAAAATAATTATTTATTTTTCGATCTCAATAATTACTTTTGACTATATATATAGACTTTTTATTAGCGTACTAAGGTGTGTATAGATATACCTATATTAAATTAGAGATACTATAATTCTGAAGAGGTGAGGTGGAAAGACAGATTTTTAATTTATCATATTATTTTGCCTTGACTAAATCTTTTAAGTCAATAGAGTTATAATATCAAAGTTGGCAATGCTCCATTTTGGGTATTGATTCGTCATTCACTGATTAGGAAGCATGCCTTTTATATGAGGAAAATATTTAATTTTAAATTTTGAATATAAATATAAAATTTCGTGTATAACGTTGCAGAAAGCAGACACTGTCGTTAGCCACTTTTGTATAATCTCATCTTTAATGCCCATCCCTTTCCTATAATCTCATCTCCATTCTGCCAACGTTTTGGTTTTGTGGTCTCCGTTTATGGATATGGCTAAATCCATGTTTTGTTTAAGTTTTTAGTAGTTTGATACATTATCATTTTCTCCTGTCATCTTCTACTTAAAATATATTAGATTACCAACTTAATAATTCGTCCTTTAACTATAAGTTCATGTCCGATCAAATTAATCTTTTGTAGTTCATGTCTGAATAATAAGCGGAATTAATTAACATCTGCTTCATGTGAACAAACATTAAAGATTTTCCTCATGTAAATGAGGCATGCACGCATGAACATGCAAAAATATAGTGTTTCTGTAAAAAAGCAATGCCACTGAAAACAAAGTTTGAGCTTGTGGGCATGTTGAAAGATAAGGTAATTAAATATGCAAGGAGAGAACTTGCAATTGCATGAACCCACAGGGGTATACCTAAAGGGAAAAGGAGAGGATGTAAGAAGAAGAAGAAGATTATGGTGGTGGTCGTGCTGTCACACTGTGCAGGAACCTACGGTACTGTATAGCTAAGCTAGGGCATAGCCACATAGTCATCTGAAACTGAAAGATAAGAAGCCAGCATGTATGTATATTATATATATATATATATATATAGTACAAACACGGGATTTGTTTCTGTTTCTGTTTGTATAGAATCAGATAACACCCAGCCTCCCCAAGAAAGCTTTCAGCTTTTCATTTAATCACTTTCTTCGTCCTCATACATGACAATTCGATATCAACACAACATGACCATTCACTTGCGTTTCTTAATACTTGTAAATTTTGCATGTTTTTGCTACCTTAATTTACAAATTAAATATCGGTGGAATTATTGAGATAAGATTAATGAAGGAGAACGTACTTGCCCCGTCGAATAGTCAAGGTCAATATACCCTTCACATTAAAGCATTCATGCAAATGTGTTGTCAAGTGTCAACTAAGAAAAGAACAAAACATTTTCACCAAAAGAAAAAAAGAAAAAATCATAAGAAGAAAATACACTTTAGATTATTCTGCCCTTGAAAAGGAAAATAAGGAACCAGGGTAAAGGGTGGGTTAAAATACCAGCTAAAATTAGTAAAAACACAAGGAACCTCATCGACAGGTTGAAGAACAAGAACATTAATAACGCAAACTAGAATCAAAACAAAGCATCGGCTACTGTTGTACATTGACCACATAACATGCATGCCTCCACTTTCCAGACTATCCATCGACATGCATGTAGTTAATTCGTAAGTACACCTTCATATCTCTGTAGGGAATCGATACCTAACCTTGCAAGATGTTGATTATAAAGCACTCTATTAAATGGGTATCTTTTGTTTCCCTACTCTATGATTATATACGGAGCGATCAAACACTAGGTTGGCTAGCTAGCTTGCTAGCCTTCCTTCGATAAAGGGTCTCGAACTTCAAAGAACGATCGATTTTTGACGACAATATCATACATGTGAATGGACTTGAAATTGGCGAAATTTATTGGAAGAGAGATGAGATGGGTAGAGTGATCAGACTTGTGGAATTGTAGGAGGTTTGGTTGGTTGGAGTTAGAGTAGTGTGTCCAGCCAAGTTCGGTGAGTCTGTGTTCGAGGTCAGTGTAGGAGCGAATGACTTGGTTGGTTGGGAGATAGACGAGGACCCTTGGTCGAGCACCCGGTGCCGTGGCTGTGCCTGGAGAGGGTGGCTCTTTCTGCTCGAAAGACTCTCTTGTAGGGTTGCGTATCAGGCGAGCCACACCATTCTTGTCGAATATCCACACACCGGACATGTCGAGTTGAGAGAGAGGGACGAAGTGAGAGTGTTAGATGTGAGCAGTTGATCTAACATTTTTATAGAGGGAAAAAGTATAACCGAGCGAGATGGAATTGAAATTTTAATAATTTAAAATTTTTATATTGATACATTAAAAAAACTTCAAACGTATTAAATATATATAATTCAATTAAATTTTAATAATTTAAACTTTAAAATTCATAAACCAAAATTTGACTGAATTGTTATTTAATATTTAAATAGAAATTTATATCTGTTATACAATTTAGAATCGGATGGAATTTTTCATCATATATATAATAATTTTCATGACTTATCTCTGATCCTTAATGTAATTAAGTGAAATTGAAATTTTAAATGAAAGAGTTTAGTTAAGTATTAATTTCTTTTTATTAATCATATTCATTATATTCCGTTTATCCTTGAACGAGAAGAACACTTAATGCAAAGCCGTCTTAGCTCAGCTGGTAGAGCGCATGGCTTTTAACCATGTGGTCGTGGGTTCGATTCCCACAGACGGCGTTTTTGTTGTGTGTATAAATGCCTTTTTTATTCAGTCCTTTAGATGGAAAAGCGAGTCATGACCAATGACGAGATTTAGATGCTGGGCTGGTTTGGGCTGCGTAAAATATTTGGTCTTGTGGTTTAATTTCCACTCGATCATTTATTCCTTTTCCCACGTAATTATCAGTTTGTTTTTTTTTTTTTTTGCTTTTTATTTTATTAATAAAGTTGGCTGTAAAAGTTAGTTTATACAAAAATAAATATAAGACTAAATATTTGAGTATGTATTTAATTAATTTAAAATTAAAAAAAATTATATCTTAAAAATAATCAATAAAAAATTAATACATATTTATTTTTTAACTATAAAATAAAAATAATATATTTAAATTTTTTAATTATATTTCTATCATTAATAAATAATATATATATAATTAAATTTTAAAATAAATCAATAACTACGTCTTTTTAATAACATTTCTATCATTCGTAAATAATATATATATAATTGAACTTTAAAATAGATTGATGAGAATAAATTTATATTTACAAGTTACATAATTAATCCTACATAATTATAATATATGGGGTACATATATTTATAATTTTTTTATATATTTATAATTTTATTTTTATATAAAACAATAATTAATGTATATATAATAAATATAATTTATTATTTTTTAAATTATTTTTTAATTCTTACTACTTTTTAATATAATAAATATAATTTATTATTTTTTTAATTATTATTAATATATACCTTTTAATTTTCTACTATTTTCTAATATAATAAATACAATTTTTATTTTATATAATTTTTTAAATATTTTATTACTTTTTAATATATTATATTATTAATATTATAATAAAAATGTTATTATATTTTTATTATTAAAAAATGTTATTTTTTATTTTAATAATAAATAAAATATTAAAAATATATTTATAAAAATTAAATAAACACCATATAAAAAATGCACTTGCTGCATAGCAATAATTTTATAATAAAAGATTATATAAATTTTTTTTATTATTTACAGTATTATTCTTTATTTATTTAACAATTTTATAAAATTATAATTAATATAATTTAATTATAAATATTATATATGATATGAATAATTATATCAAATAAATATATATAATTTATTATAAAAAATATTAACTTTAATGAAAATATAAAATAATTAAATAATTAATAGAACTAATTATATAAAATATTATTAAACTAAAATTTTATTAAGTTATTAAATATAAATAATTAAAATATAATAAAAAGTAAAATTATAATTTTAGTATTTTAAATCAATTGTTACAAATAGTAAATAATCAAATTATTAAACTTAAATTATTATAATTTATTCTATTGATAATTATAATAATTTTAATTTTTTTTTTACAAAAATATAACTTTCCTTACCTATTTTATAAATATGACTTTCATCATCCATTCTATATAAAATCATTAATACGGTTTCTATTATATGTATTTTTTCACATAGTTCTCTCTCCTTTTTTAAATTGCTCATATTTTAAAATTCTTTTTTCTATTATTTTCTTAACATCTAGCATTAAATATATAATTATATTACTCTCGACATTAACTTAATTTTCGATGGCTTAATTCTCGATGAGCCATCTAAATATTTTAAAAATATCATCCTATTTTTTCTTAATAATAAAATATATTTATACCATATTATTATAAAATAATGTTCATCTAACATAATTATATATAATTAAATACTTATATTATGCCATTACCACAACCACCGCTATCATTATTAAAACTTAGTTAACTTTATTTTTCTAAGAATATAATTTTTTTAATAATATTTATTATTATATATTAATAATATATGATAATATATACTAAAAAATTTAATTTTCTTTGTTACAATTGAATTTTAAAATTTTAGCAAAAATATTTTTTTTTAAGTAGACAGTGAATTTATATAAAAAAAATATATTATTTTATAAAATAATATTATATAATAATAATATAAAAAATTTTAATATTCACACACAATGTGCAAACAAACGACTGGTTAACTGTTTAGGTGAGCAATCCATTAGTTATCAACTTAGTTCTCCTCCTTGATGTGTGCAGAAGTCCATCAACGTCGCCAAGAAATCTTGGAGGTGAAGATGATGATGATGGTGTTTGTTCACATGATCCTGAGGCCACCGTGGATTGAGGTGAGAAATGAAAATTACAGCGATGGAAACCCAGTACAGTTGTGGCCAATGGCCATACCATATGAATACTTTTCATTCACATAAATACAGGTTGATTCCTCTTATAATTAGCAAAATATCTCATATATATGTGGATATACAGAATGTTCTTATTTAATACTCTGTGTATTGAATAGTCTCCCGATTACCACTTGTAAGAAGAGCACAAAGTACCATGTTTGGCAGACCAAGAAGATCAAAGTGAAAAATGGTCAAACTTGCTAATAAACCACTCAAACAGAATCAGCTGTTAGGAAAGAACAAACTTCTTTTGGAAGAGCCAGGAAGCGATGAACACATCACAACTCCAAGGAATGCCCAAAACATGCAAAAATATCTGCAGTAGAATTAGTTAATAGATAATAACACCACCCTCAATATTATTCCCCCTATCGGTAGAAAAGAACTTAAATTATTTAAAATAATTTGTAGCTGAAGAGTGTCACCATTTTGTTTGTTCAAGTCTCCCCTAAGCTTTACACATAAATGCAAAATTTGTTGTTTTATTCATTTCACTCGTTTTTTCTTTGGTTGTGGCTAGTAACTCTAGTTGTTGTGAAAGACAAAATAATTATCTGGTACAATTATCTTTTTATGCATGTTGTTAATGCTTGATTTCATTTATATCATGTAAAACTGTAATTTAAACTAATTTATTTGGTAAATTATTAATTAAATCGATGAAAGAATATTCAAAAACTTAATGAATATTCAAAAACTTAATCTATTTGGTGGTGGTCTTTTTACGCATGTTGTTGTGCAGTCATGATATTAATCTGAAGCTTTAAAGATTCACATATAGAATGTTCAATGTAGTGCATGTGACTCAACAAAGCGTATGATCCCACCTAGAATGCGAGACACCATTTTGTTTTTCATGGGTGACGTAGTCTGACTAATAGAACATAATACTTTCTTAGGACATTATCATACCTTATCACATGTCTATAGGAATTCTCAAGCCATCATGTGCAAGCTGCACCAGTATTCCTTCCCTATACAAATGGTAACAAAAGAAAAAATGCAGAAAAAACGAAAAACAAAATATTAATCCCACTGGATTATGCAAATATGACCTTATTTCAGTAAATAAATTTATCAATTAGGCTTCAAAAATGACTGTCATCATCAATTAAAAAAATTGCACACCTTTTAGACCATTCTGCTAAAAACTCATTGTCTTTGTAATGATCAAGCTCATGACCCATCCCAGTAAACAGAGCTTGCTTTGGATATAGTCTCTTCACAGCTTCAAGGCTCTAACAATTAATGGCAGCACAAGCTTTTACAATTAACATAATGACCAAAATACACAAATATTTACATGTTTTTCCAATTTTTTCTTTATTTTTGCAACTTTCTTTTTTTTAATTTCAAGGCACCTCTGCAATTGTGTGCAAGATTTTGATAATTGCTGCCAAGTTTTAAATCATGATAAAATTGCAAAGAACTATAAGCTTTAGGAAGAATTGCAAAAACATGTGAACTGATTTTTTTTTTTTTTTTTTTGGCCATCAAAATATGCAGAACTGCTGAAATTAACCTGAGATAAAGTGAAGTGAGCACCAGGGAGTCCATACTGCAGAGCAAAAGAAAGCAGAAGGTCAATGGTATTCATTCCTGAAACTATAAAACACAAAAGTGGACTGGCAACACAAATATCAATATCCTATATAAAAATACAAAGAAAGAGAGAATTAGGGATGAGCAATTGGTCAGTTTAGTTCAGAACAGAACCAAACCGCTCAAACTGAATAACCCAAATTTATTAGAAGCTTAAACCAAACTGAACTGAATAAATGATAAAACCAAACTGAATCCTTTCAGTAACAGCAACACAAGCAACCACATGTCAGTATTTCACGGCTTCAAGCAACACAAAGGCACAAGCCCAAGGAAGACAAGTTTACATCAAAATGTGTAATAAAAGAAAAAAAGTTAATGTCCTTCTAAATGCCTACATACAATATCATCTATTCAAACTTAACATATTAATAAAATCCATTACCAGCATAGATTTACATTAAACGATTCTTCCCCTGGGCTAATAAGAGAAAGGAAGAGCTCCCCCGTGACAATGTGCAACTTATTACTCAAGTTGACCTCTTCATCTGTTATGACTTGATTATGCGGAAAATGTGAGTTAGTGATTCTGCTGGTGATCCATTGTTTCTCATTGCTTGGTTGGAAAGGGCGGAGTTTCATTTGGTGGGTGGGTCTGGGGCAAATGAAAGAGACTTGTGGCTGATGCTGAAGCTATATGAAGTTGGAACAATCACAAGATATAGAGGGGAGTGTTGGCCAACAAGAAAAGAGAGGACATTGCGGATGGAAAGGAAGTCGAGAGAAACAAAGGAGAAGAGAGAAGAGGGGAAAGAATCTAAGAAATCTACTCATTTTCGGGCAGGATGTTGTGCACAACTTTAAGTCACAACGTTACAGAAGAATGCCTATTTACTCTGCAATTTTTTTGCTGGGCATCTAATTATTAAACTGCTCTCAACTTCTATATCCAAAGAAACTATTAATGGGGGATCAAGAAAGCACAGCAGAAGTAATTTTGTGACTTACCTTGCGTGAAGCATCCAAGATAAGAAGATCCAACTGCCCAGCCCCAGCTTTTGAAATTACTGCAATCGTCAAGATTTGCTAAGTAAAAAACTTGACAAATATCAGAAAAAGTATCCTCAAATAATCAAATCCAACTAAGCTGGAAAATGTTTCTCCAAGGATAATATAAATCGATCTCAATTAGTTTCAGAGAATTTAGCAAACTCACAGATCATATATAGTGTAAAATATGCACAAAAAATAAAATAAAAATCCAAGCAAGATGAACAAATAATACTCACCATATTCAGTGCTTGCAGGAATACGTGAAACATCTGATATGTACGCTACTCTACTTTTTTCACCAAAGAGAAAACCCAAGCAAATATAGCCTTCTCCATGCATCACCTGCATTAGAAAACATAAGAATGACGAAATATATTTTTGTACTTTTTTTTTTTGTGTAGATCTTTGAAGCGAGTCTTAGAGCAACTAACTGGCAGAGGAACAAATTTTACTCCTGATGCAACAAATGGTCTTTGACAGTCTTCCTCAATAATATTCCAATCCAGCTGTGCTGCCACTCGTCTTATTTTTTGGCCTTCCCTTAAATTCTTCTTCGTCAAGTATGGAAATCTCATAGCAACGCTGTTTCCAAGGTAAAATACGGACAGATGGACATGAAAATGATGATTTAAGTTAATTTGGCATTGATACTTCAAAAAATAATGATAAATAGAAAATGCAACAAATAACACAATCACATTGGGTTATCAAACAATTGATAGAGAATGTAAGAAATAGGCATCCAAGGGATTTTGAGATTTAATTAAATAACCCAATACCATGTAAGCTAACCCATGCTTCAGCAGCTAAGATCTATGTACAACAACAGTGAATGCATGGCATCTTGAAGAAAGGCATCTCAACTGAAGAAAAATAAATACAACATAAACACATGGTTTCTAAACCATGTTCATGCACACACTCTAAAGATTCCATTAATATTTATTTTACTAATCTAGTATTAATCACATGTTAACAAACATGATTTAAAACTTGAATTCACAGTTTAAATGCATACCTTAGTATCAGAAAATAATGCTCTGCAATATGGTAGAAAATGAGAGTTACTTGAAGACCAAGATAGCAAACTTACCTCTCCATGGTAAACTGACTTAGGTAAATGGGGATTGGATCAATATTATTTGTAGGACTAAATGGTAGTACAGCACGTATGTCATCGAGACCAAGAACTGCATCAGCATGTTCATGACTCAAAATAATCTGCAGTTCACACAAACTTAGTCCTAGTACTGCCATTAATATAGGGCCCCAGTTATGAAGGAAGATGTAAAATGAATAATGTTAGCACAAGCATGCATCATAATGTGATGTAAATTCAACCACTTTTAAATTATAATATTTCATAGTAGACAGTTAATATTTGCAGTTTATTTCATTCCTTAAAAAGAAGCTATGCTCGGTGCTCATAAAGAAAAGAAAGCATTCTGATTTGGCAAATAACGTGATATTGCTGCTCGAGTACATTAAGATGTCAGTAAAAGCCATACGCTATTTAAAAAAATGACTAAACCACCTACTCATTTGGCTCCTAGTCTTTTGAGATTAACATCAAACCATGTGGATCATACATCTCCACTTCAGATATGGATTTCAAATATTGACATTTGTTGACATCCTCCATGACTCAAAAAATATTGAACTTTTTGCTTGTGTTGGTCATTCAATTATGCATTAGTAACCAATAGCAGCCTGAGGGAGATAGCTGAACATGACATTTTATTGCCAACTTCTCCACCAGAACTCATGCAATAAAGTGCCAAAGACAAAAATGCTACCTATGTTACAATTCAGAAAATGAACTTTATAAACTTTGTTCAATAAAGGACTTGATGATAATTCAGAAAATGAACTTGAGAATATGTTAGTTAAAACGGTCAGTGAACTTTTTTATGCTCCTTTCAAAAGAGCTTCTTTTCTCCCTAGTCTACATTTTGTTAATGAGGTATCCATAAATTCTTCAATGAAAAAAATTGAAAAGCAAAAAAGATGCTCAAATCAACTCAATGTAGTATTGAGCACCAGCTACTTGGAGCTGCCTATTACTATTCTGATGGCATAATCAATCAGATACCAAATTCTATGATGAAAATCACATTTACGAATTGTCACTCTCAATCCTGATCTGATCTTGTTTCACAATTTAAACATTGTCCACTAATATAATAGAAAAACAAATCCATCTATTCATATAATTGGATCTGATACAATTAACAAGTAGCCTTTTCAAGAGCTATTCAATTAAATACACTTTGAGAAAATGATTTCACATAAGTAGCATAAAGTTTTGGGAGAATGAATTAATGAGTAACGGGAGTGCAATGTGCGTAGAAGATGACTCACAGAGTCCAATCGAGGAATCTTGTGGAAGGTAAACCACCTAAGTACTTGCTCCCTAAACGTCTTCCCAATATCAATCAATATATAGCTGTGTTTCTCATCACTCTCACAATAATCTATAAGAAGAGATGTATTGCACCTGCGAATTTAACAGTTAAAAAAACAAGCATACCAAGTTTTACTTGCTAACCTACTCAGAAACCAACATAGCAACTAAAAGAATTTAACAAAATAATAAAACGAAGATCTTTTTCAAGAGCAATTAAAGTAAGCAGTAGAACCTGTAGTTGGGGTTTTGTTCAGGTGGGACAGAGAGGGCCTGGTAGCATACATGGCAGGGTGGATCCGAGGGCTGGACAAGGCACAATCCAAAGGGGACGGTGTTGGAGCACCCGGTCCCTAGAAAGATCAAAGCTGATTTAACAGCATTAGAAATGCTGTTTTGGGTGAGATTTTGAGATTCCATTGCAATTGAGTTCTAATTGTGAAGGCTGAAGATGGTGTTGATGCTTGAGTTTGGGAGGATGAAATCAAATGGTAATGAAAATTTGCCTAGTGTTCTTTGTCATTAGAACTCTATTAAATTTACAGGTGAAAGAAACTAATAAGATTATGATATTCCAAGTGGACCAATATAGTACTGTGCTCTGACCTTTCCTATTTGCTATCTAGAACTCTTAATTTATGGAAAAATTATAGAAAAAACAAGAAATTAGGCAGATCTCCCTGAACTCTACTCAAAATTGTAGTGTTTTTTTTAAAATAAACTTAAATTGTAGTTTTCATCTCCCTTGAAAAGAAAGAAAGAAAGAAAGAAAAACCCCACCCCAGCCAACCCCACCCCAGCCAAACACAATATAATTATCAATAAATTAATCAATGGACAAACTACAAGGACTTGAACCATCGTCAACGCCCGGGCCCGACTCTCCTCCGCCCTATCCGTCATCGCGTCGACAATCACTGTTCACGTGCCCCACACCACTCTTAGCAGATGAAGAATTCGAAATTTCTAGGTTCCCTTTACACGAACAACCACAACAACAATTACAGGCTTTTAATATATATATATATATATATTATATATTATCTTAAAGAGTAATTTTGGGATTGGATTGAAAGCAAATGAATTTCAATTCTGAAATTAAATTAAATAAAAATTGTATGAAATTCAATTGAATTGAATATAATTTTAATTATAAAATTTAATTTCATATAATTTCTAATTATAGAATTGAAACAGTAAAGAAATAAAGGGGAAAAGGAGGACAATGCAAAGAGTCGCATCCAGCTCTTACATGCTAACACTATATTTTAATTTCACTCAAAGCGCTAAGAAAAAATATAAAATAGTCAGTCACATATAGTAAACAAAAGAAAATTAGCAACTGTACAACACAAGGTTCTGATGGTGCCGGACATTTTAAGTTTTTTATTTACCACGTCGCCGGAGATCGAGATTATAATTTGAAGCTAAAGCAACCCCTGCCTGATTATCATGCGAGTATATATCAATACCAAAAGTATTATATCACAGGGCTTTCATTCCCAAATTTTGCTGTCTTATTAACCAAAGTATATTATTATCACAAGAAGATGCCGGAGAACTTTTATATCAATACCACTCGTATTCTCACATACTTCCTGAACTTTTATATCAATACCACTCATATAATACTATTAAGCTTTCACTCCGTTTTTTCCTCCCCTCAGAATGGGACGGAAACTATAAATTACTTATCTGATGACAACTGATAAGTTTACATCTTTATTCCTGCCTGCATAATGGGATGGAAACTATTAATTACTTATTCTAGTGATAATTGATTAGTTTACATCTTTAATCCTCCCGTCAGAAGGGGATGGAAACTATAAATCACATATCCAGTGATGCCATGTAACTGATAGTTTATATCTCAACCTGCAACCAAAAGTCGGTGTAATTCATTAGTGATCTCAACATATCATCCTCTTCTGAAAATCTAAGATGAACCTAATTCACGATAGAATATAAATGTTAAAAATGGGGTTCACATATCGATCCCACAATTATTTATATCTATAGTTCATGGTGGATCAAGTCCGTACAAAAACTTTCAACTCATACTGCATTATAAAATGGTGAAGGACCAAAGATAAGGAACAGATTTGCTATAACTAGAATCATTCCATTTAAAGTCAAAACTGACAATTCAATCTAGTTCAGAACTCATATGATTGCAATCAAGTATGTGAATAGAAACTGAGAAAAATCATTGGTGAATCTATATTTTGTCATCGGAAACTACGATTTGATTCAATTTTCTGATTTTCGTTATTTAAAGATTTTATTTATTTTAAAAAATAATTTATATTTAGAAAATATTTTTTGAAAAAAATATTTTTCAAAATAACTTACTTTCTATTTTTTAGTAGAGATTTAAAAAATATAGAAAACTAATAAATTTTTTAAATAGTGTAAACAATATTAAGAGAAACTCATTTTTCTTAAAAATGAGTTAGTTTTTTATTTAACTAGTAAATATTTTTTATTAAACAATTTTCCTTGAGTGTCTCAAATATAAGAGGTGGAAAACATTTTTCAACAAACAAACGAAGACCAAATAAATAAGCTAGGAAAGTAACTTCCTTTTCTTTATTATTTTCTTATCGTTTACATTCTTTCTTTCTTTTTTTTTTTTTTTTTTTTAATTTCTCTCCACATTCTCTTCTTCTTCCCTGCCATATTTTGGAACTTGCTGGCACTCTAATTCTGTTTTATGTTGGTTTCCCAGATGCTTTGAAGATGACACAGGTGATACAAGCTTGCTAAGATAATACCTTTTAGTATACAAGGTACAAAATTGTTAAACCTAATGGAAACATAAGTTCAGTACTCACGAGTATTATTGTGAAGGTCAATAAGAGAAATATTAAACCTTTCTCTCTGTGGCTCACTTTTTTTCCCCCTTTTTGGTTATAGAAGTAGAAATGGCAATGGGACAGTGCATATATAAAATCGGATAAATTGATAATGACACCGGCTTACCTTATCACAAGTCTATAGGAACTCTTAAACCATCACGGGCAAGCTGCACCGGAATTCCCTCCCTATAAAAACCAGAGACAAAAGAATGTCAGTTGCTTAGGCTTCAATCAAGATAAAAAGAAGAATGCGGACAAAATGGAGTAGAAAACCTGAATCCAGCCAAGAATTGAACTATGCTGATATGATTTTGTCTCAGTAAATGCATTTTACCCAACAGCCAAACCATGTCAGCTGTGATTGAAAATGCATGTCATTAAAAAGACCATGATTATCAAGAGTAAATTATATACCTTCCAGACCATTCTGCTAAGAAGTCATTGTCCCTGTAATGATCAAACTCATGATTCATTCCGATTAAAAGTGCTTGCTTTGGGCACAACCTCTTCACAGCTTCAAGGGACTTCAGATAGACAGCATAAGTGGCAGTAGAAGCATTTATAACATGCTAAAAAGATAAAATAATCAACTAGAAAGCAAAAGAAGAAACCTGAGGTAAGCAGAAGTGAACATTATGGGATCCATTCTGCATAGATGAGGCAAGCAGGAAGGTCAATTAGATAAATTACTGAAACCATCAGAAAATACAAAGCTGAATGGCAAAACAAAAATTGGTCATACCCATATCATAGCAGAACAGGAGCATACAATTAAGGAGGTTCCTTTGAAACATGAAGGGCTTATGGATACAATTTGGAGAAAGATTACAACACCCATGACTGTTAGAAAATTAACCACATCATCTATTCAATCTCCAATCATTCTAATGAAAACTATAGCAACCACCCTTTATTCAGTCTTAGTTTTAAACAAAAAGAGTTCTAAGGGCAGAACAAACTGATCCCCATATAACCAAGCATATGAAGCAAAACAATACAAAGGCTTCATTTGGTAAAATTCATTTGTAGGAAAATAATTCAAATAAACTTCTATAAAATTATGTGTGATTTCTATTTATTTTAAGAGATCTCAAGTTCTCTCTTAATGAGCTTGAACCGGTCCAACCATAGGTAGAAAAAAGAAACAGGTTTCACTCCCTTCACCCACTGAACCCATTCACCAGTCCCTTATAAAAAATACTAACAACACCTGCTTTACTGGATATTGCATCTTTGTACTTACATGTGAACAAATGTCTACAGACACTCATTTTTCTGGCTAAAGTTGGAGTGCTTGCAGAATTGTCAGTCGGCACTCAGCATATGAAAGTGATTTTTGGAGATCTAACCATTAACAATTCTCACAATTTTCAAATCCATATGATCAAGAAAATATAACAAACATAATTTTATGACTGACCCTGAGCAAGGAGTCTAAGATAAGAAGATCCAACTGCCCAGCCCCTGATTTTGAAATTACTGCAAAAACCGAGAGTAGCATTTAAGAAAAAAGATGTGATAAAAAACCAGAAAACTAAATTCCATTTAAAATATCCTACAATAGAAAAAGCAAATCTTACTCTACCAATAAATGATTCAATCTCCATTCATTTAGCAGCATTTAGGAGATGCATAACCTGTGTATGGGGTGCAAAATATGCATAAAAATTTACCATGACGAACTGGGTGAACAATTAATACTCACCAAATTCTGTGCTTGCAGGTAAACGTGAAACATCAGATATATAAGCTACTCGACATCTTTTGCCAAAGAGAAATCCCAAGCAAACATAGTCTTCTCCATGCATTACCTGCATTAGAAAGCAAATGTGAGAAAAGAGGATGCATATTGTATGTCTTTTTTTTTACTAAAGAAAAAAAAAGCATATTTGTAGAGTTTCAGAGCAAGTAACTGGTAAAGGGACAAATTGTATCCCTGATGCAACAAATGGCCTCTGAAAATCTTCTTCAATTATCTTCCAATCCAGCTGTGCTACCCGCCTTCTTTCCTGGTGCTCCCTCAATTTTTTCCTTACCAAGTATGGAAATTTCAAAGTGATGCTGTTTCCAAGGCAAAATGATATCAAACAATCTAACTGTTTAGATTGCAGTTGATACAAACAAAAGTAACAACAAATAAATAGTATGCTGAATTCCACTCATTGGTTATATTGTCAGGAAATCTACAAAAGACATCAGTTTATTGTTTTGGTAAACCAGCTGACTTTTGTAATGTTCTAATAATTCAGGCATAAAGCTAATCCCAAATGATAAAATAACTCATCCATAGACACACCATATAATTAAACAGAAAAGATAAAACCAGGCAACCAAGGAACTACAAGATGTCTTTTTGAATATTTCATAACAAATTATTCTACATTTAGTGGCATATTTCATAATGAAGCACCATTAACAAGCCAAAGACATGACCATAATTTTTGCCCCATTAAGTATGAAAATGAAGATCAGCTAACTTGTTGAAAGCTGTAAACCAACTGAGAAGGAATATCAGACATACCTATCCATAGCAGACTGGCTTAAGAAAACAGGGGTAGGATCAATATCATTGTTTGCAGTAAATGGTTGCACAGCACGTATGTCATCAAGTCCCAGAACTGCATCAGCATGTTCATGAGTCAAAATGATCTGCAGTTCATACAAAATTAGTCCTAATACCTGTCCATGGTTCAAAAAGTATTCAGCTTGATGCTTCTGTCGAATGTTCAGTTACGTCAACAACAATATTAACTGCCAGCAGCCTTTAGGAAATAGCTGAATGTGATATTTAAAGGGCAAACAGTTATTGCAAGACGTGAAGTCATGAATTATGCAGCCAAGGCAAAATGCTAGCTGAGTTCTAATTCAGAAAAGGAACCCGTAATGTTTTGTCAGAGTGGTGGCTATTGCTTTCTTATGTTTCTTCCCTGATAAGGTTATTTCCTCCCCATTCTACCATTCTTTGTATGAGATCACCAAAATTCTTTAGTAAATAATTAAAAGAAAATGAGAGAGATGTGGAGACTTAAATCAACTCGATGCAGCTTTCAACACTAAGTGGAACAGAGTATCTGATATCCATTATTCTGCTCCATCAAAGACAAAATTATATGATGATACCGTTACTCCCTTGAGGAAATTGAAATGGTTCACTCACTCATGTGCACCCAATTCCATGTCATCAGAAGACATGTTTTTGCTACTGGACACATACTTTGTTTTATACTTAGAAAATCAACAATCTTTCAATGTAATCCTAAGAAACTTTATATATAGATATGTACAAAATTTGTCATTGACTTACGTAAATAAACGAAAGCAACAATAGCAAAATAGTGCAGCCACACACAATTTCAAATAGTAAAAAATGATAATAGAGGGAAGTGAACAAAAGGTTTTAGCTTAGTACTTCAAAACTCTTATTAATAAGAGTGCCGAGCATTGTGATTTCATAAGTTAGGTATAAATCTAGATTGTTAAATACATGATATAATACATGATATAATTTGTTTTTACTATATGTGATTATACTGAAAACTAGTGATACAAATACAATGATAATCGATATTATGTATAAACATGTATCATAATCCATGTGTTAGTTTTATGATTTTCTTGATTCCCTATTAGATATAATCCTGTTCTGCCATTCCAGCTTTGTCCCCTCCTATATTAACAAGACTAATAATAGTAATAATAATAATAACTTTAGCATTCATATGATGGGACCTAACAAGATTAGCAAATAGTGTTTCGATATCGATTAAGTGTTGCTTCATTTGGAGCGTAGCAGATACTTTATCCATTCACTATGCGAAAATAATGATTGAAGTAACGGAAAATTTTTGAGTCAACAGATTAAGCCATTAATGAGAGCAAAAGATTACTAACAGAATCTACTCGAGGAATCTTGTAGTGAGTAAACCATCTAAGCACTTGCTCCCTGAATGTCTTCCCAGCATCAATCAATATGTAACTGTGTTTCTCATCTTTCTCACAATAATCTATAAGAAGAGATGTATTGCACCTGACAATTAAAAAAAATCATAAAGAATTAATTAAAAAGAAGGAAACAAAAGCACGTGCATACATACATCAATTTTCATGTCCCTCAATTTTGTCAGCAATGAAAAATATCAAAAAAAGCAATTATCAAGAACTTGGGCACTTTTTAAAATTATATAAATTGATTACTAATCCAAGCTATGAACTTTATTTCGTGTTACACTTGTATTCCTATTAGTTATAGGCCCACGCTTACTAAGCTGGCGCGGCATTAACTCTGCCTTTGGTCTAGATGAATCGACTTTGAGAATCATATTCAATGGATTCCATGCCACATAAACTCTGATCAACGTCACCGATTAAAATTTATGACTCGAATAGATAAATTTAAAAGAATTTTGTACCAAGATTCAGGATCATTAGAACAGGGAATAAAACCTATAGTTAGGGTTTTGCTCGGGTGGGACAGAGAGGGCCATGGAGCAAACATGGCAAGGAGGATCAGACGGCTGAATCAGGCATGATGCGAATGGGATGGAGTTGGAACAGCCGGTGCCGAGAAAGATCAGAGCGGATCTAGTACCACCATTGTTATCAGCAGCAACCAACGGAGACTCCATTTCAGCGTTCACTGTGAAATGGAGAAACTTTTTAAGTTGCGTGTGGACTAAGGAGAACGAAGACAAGGATTACATTCATAGCGAGGATCTGCCCGCGAAAGTTGTTCTCTTTTTTCTGGCGGCCGTTTTTAGGAAATTATAAGTTGACAGCGTGTAACCAATCTGTGTGAAATGACAAGCCAATAATAATTTAATATATGAATAACTATATCAATTTTTTTAAAAGATAATTAATTTTATTAGGAGTGTACTAGTTTTGGAGTTCCCAAAGTATCAAACAGTATTAAAATGAAAAAAAAAATCTATATTATAGAAATTGAATCAGCATCCAATTTATTTAATTATTTAATTTTAATTTTTTATTTTTTTTAACTAAAAATTAAGAATTGAATATGTAAAATTTGATATTTTTTAAATTTGTTCAAATTCATTTATTATTAGATTAAGTTTGTGATTCTAATTTTAATTTTTTTATTAAAATTTATATAAAAATTAAAATTTAAATAAACTGAAATCATACTAAAAAACTAATATTATATATATATATAAAATAATTTTAATAATATTACATAATTTCAGTAATATATTTTATATTTTATATATTTCTAATATAATTTTATAATTTATATTATTAAAATTATAAAATTCTATTTAATGAATTTAAATTTAAATTTTATAAATTTTTAAATAATATATAATAAAAAATTACAAATAAATAAAAATAAAAATAAAATAATTATTCATAAAAAATTTAAATTTAATAAAAGATTAATTCTTTATGAGCTCTCTTTTTTATTATTTTTATATGTAATACTACTTAATTATTTTTATAAATTAAATGATTAATATAATTTAAATTTAACTCTCTCTCGACTATTAAATAATTATTAAAAATATTATAAAAATTTATTTATTTTTTATGAATTTTTTATTAGAAATTAAAAATTTTATTTTTTTAAGATTAAATCATATACAATTCTATTAGAATTTATTTAATTTTTTTAAAATAAATTAAGTCAAATTGAATAGTTGGAATTTTTTTTTCAGAAAATTTTAAAATTATAAGAATGGAATGGTTGAATATGTATAATTAGATAAAGAAAAATTCAGCAATTTTATATATTGCTATTTAAATGTATAATTAGATAAATATCCTTTAAAAACTGTTTAAATAAAAAAATAAAAGTTATTTGAATTAAAGTTTCCACATATTTGTGGTGGTGGCTTAATGCTCTCGGCTTTTTTTTTTTTATTAAACTTAATTTCTTCTTTTCCTTTTTTCAAAAGAAAGACGATCTGCATCAATTGATTATGGATAAAGAAAAGATGTTGTTGTCCCTATTAAGAGGTCTAGAGATATTTCAATAGTCAATTATAGTTTCTCTATAGTGGGGATATTTCTCACATATAATTTAATTAATTTTTAGAATATGCAGATTTATAGCGGCTGTAATACCCGGCTAGACTCCGGTATCGGAATTCCTACCGTCCAGTGGAATCTCGAATGTCGGAGACCTCTAGAAGGGTAAAATCATGTTTTTATGAAATGTTTTAAATGTTTTTGATGATTTTAAATGAAAAGGAAATGAGTTTTGAATGAAAATAGCTTTGGAGGAAAACTCAGGTTCGGCCGCCGAAACACAAAGTTCGGCCGCCGAACATGCAGGCATTTCGAGTGTGCCTTAGGCCCCGAAGGCATAGGTTGAGTAAAGTCCAGGTTCGGCCGCCGAACCTCAAGTTCGGCCGCCGAACATGGCATGCATGCGGAGGCACGTTCGGCCCCCGAACGTGGCCTGGCCAACCACTATAAAAGGGTCCCTTAGCCGAAAACGGGCGAGCTTTTTCCCCATTTCCGGCCAAGGTGAGTTCTCCGCCGCCCCTCACCGATCTTGAGTCTTTTCCTTCAGATCTTTCAAGATTTTCACAAGTTTTTGTTTTGTTTTGAAGATTTGAGTTTTTGAGCAAAGATTTGGAGCTTTGAGGTTCAAGAACTCAAATCTCTCCCAACTCCAAGTTAGATCGCCTCCACCCTCGATCTTCAAGAGGTAAGAGTCGATCTCTAGCTTACATTATGTTTTAAGCAAGTTTTATGCAAGTTCATGGGGTAGAAAATGCATGTATAGCTTAGGTTGAGCTTATGGGTTTTTGATGTGATTTTGAACAATGTGAGTTGCTTGTGTGTTGTAGTTGGGGTTTTGATGGTTTGATGCCCCTAGGAACTTGTATGTTTGCTTGTGTATGATTGAGGAATGTTGTAGAATAGGTTTATGCATGTTTGGATGAGATAGGAGGCATAAATGCATAGGGGAGCTGAGTTTCTGCCATTCTGGGAGAAACCAGGTTCGACAGCCGAATGAACTTTCGGCCGCCGAACATGCTTGTGGAGGCAGCCTTCGGCCGCCGAACATGCTTGTGGAGGCAGCCTTCGGCTGCCGAAGCTTGCCCCCGAAAGGAGACTTTCGTCTCTGTCTGGGACTTTCGGCCGCCGAAGGTGCCGCCGAACTTGCATGAGTTTCGCCTCTGTCTGGGAGTTTCGGCCGCCGAAGGTGCCGCTGAACCTGCCTGACTTTCGGCTCTGGAGGGACTTTCGGCCGCCGAACCTGCCGCCGAAAGTGCCCTGTTCAGCCATTTCTTGCATGTTTTTCTATGATTGTTCCATGATGTTTTAGGGGGTTTTTGGGGAATAGTTTAGAGTTATATTCAGGTATGTTTGGTCCCTCATTTGAGTCCACCTGTGTAGGTTCGGACCCGAGGAACCGAGGACCCCCGCAGTGAGTCTGTTGCCCCAGTGTCTGGTCAAAGCTATCCAGAGGTGAGTGGAATAAACCTTTACGTTTAAAGTAAATAAATTTCAAAGTTTTGAGCATTGTTCATGCATCATGAATGCCATGTGATGAATTAGGTTGATTGCATTAGAATTTACGAATATGTTGCATTGCACATTTTGATGTTGATGTGGATGAATGTTGAATGATCCATAGCCCTCGATCTATGATATGACGATATGATATGTACGGTACGGAAAGTAAGACCAGTGGGACCCATTCTACATTCGCTGGCACTATGTAAGGGAAAGACCAGGACCCATTCTACGTTCTGGCACAGTTGGACCATGTAGAGGGCTATTGGTGACAAGTTCATCCTTGATGTGATTAGCTGTGATGTGATGCATTTCATGTTATCATATGTTTTAAGTGTTTCATTATTCTGCTCACTGGGCTCTAGTAGCTCACCCCTCTCCCAATTTTCCCAGGATTGCAGGTACAGGGTAGACCAGGAGGTTTACAAGAGTAATGAAGTCACGTGTATGTAATAGTTAGAATGTGGACATGACAAATTGTATAATGATGTATAGATGTGTAATGTAATGATATTGAGGTTTAGAAGTGTGCTTGACCATAGTTATTGTAATCCCTTTTTTTTATACATGATCTTAATGTTTATTAATGTCTATGTTTAGCCAACTCAACACATGTTATGCCACCCTTTGGGGGCATTGATGAGATTCCACAGAGGGATCAAGTTTATGATTATGATTATGTTTAGTGCATGCACAGGTTGAGTTTGGTGTATGAGGAATGAATGAAAGAAAAGTTTTAATTTTTGTGTATGATTGTTGATCATGTATGGGATTAAACAGGTTTACAGGTTGCATGTCAGGCTTGCTACGGGTCCCGGCGGCCTTAAGCCGATCTGGATCCTAGCGCCGGTAGCAGTCCGATTTTCGGGTCGTTACAGAATGGTATCAGAGCCCTAGGCTCATAGGATCGGACCTAGAGTGTCGGGCTCATAGATGTTCTAGAAGGTCAAGCACAATAGGGAGATCATGTCCACTAGGATAGGATGTGGAGTCCTGTCTTGTATGATGATGTGAAATGCCATGATTATATACATGTGCATTGATGCTATGATATGAATGATATGTTTATGTGATGAGGGTTCATGTGTGCCCACATGAACCATATGATGCTGATGTTTGTGTGATGTGTACTGTTTTTCAGAAAACAGAATGAGAGGAACCCGTCGATCTGCAAGATTGACTGGAGTGCCACCTGAGGATGAGGGCACGAGCGCCCGTCCTCCTACATTGCCTAGGGCAATGTCTTGTAGAGCAAACAGAGAAAGAGTGTCAATGGACCCTAGAAGGTCTTTTGACGCTAGTAGAAGGGGGACTGATAGAGGAGGAAGTTTTTCAGATGTGAGGGAGGTTACGGAAGAGGATCAGAGGAGGGATGGGAACCTGGATGTGAGCATGGAGGAAGAGGGGACAGGGGAGTCACAGGGAGGCGTTCAGGCCTCGGGGTATGGTTTTCCACCCCATTATCCACCTTTCCCACAGGGTTCAGGGTATCCGATGGGAGGTATATCGGATTATTCCAGCTTTAACCCCTATCCTACCTACATGCCTTATCCACCTTTCTATCCACCTTACACACAGTACCCAGCTTATCCACCCTCACCCTTCTATCCAAACCCGGCAAACCCCACCTCGAGGAATGCTGCACCCCCACCTCCACCTCCACCACCTACAGAACCAGCAGCCCCAGTTACTCAACCTCCTAGACCTAGCTCAGCCGATGGGAGCAAAGTAAAGATGACAGATTACCTTAAGCTGGATGCTCCCAAATACAAGTCAGGGGATGACCCCTTTGAGTATCTGAGAGTAGTAAAGACAATAACTGATGAGCTAGGGGCGAATGATAGCAGGGCCATTCAGATGGCAGGGTTCACTTTAAAGTGCAAGAAGGCACGGGAATGGTTCAAGTGTTATGTGGACCCGAGACTAGACGGCATGACATGGGAGGAATTTGCGAATGAGTTCGCTAGTTGGGCTTTTCCAGACAGTTCCAGAGAACTGAAGATGATTGAGTTTGAGCAACTGAGGCAGACAGAGCACATGAGCGTGGAGGAGTTCACAGATAAATTCTTGGAGCTATTGCCTTTTTCAGGGCAAGCTCTAGATTCAGATACGAAGAAAGCTAAGAGATATGTGATGAAGCTGCATTCTAGGTACTCCTCGTTGATTCAGTCAGTTGAGAGGGAAAGTTTCCACACTGTGATGGATATGGCTCGAAGGATGGAAGCGAGTGCTATAGTTGAGGGGTCAGTGAAGCAGTCAGTGACCCAGTCTTCAGGGGTTAAGACCCCAGGCAGAGGAGGGCCAGGTCTCTCTTCTCAGAGCTCAAGTAAGAAGAGGTGGGATAACACCACCAAGAAGCCGAAGAAGAATAAGTTTTGGAATAAGTTGAAATCCGGTCTGGGATTTGGCGGTGGCTCGAGCTCAGGTTCAGATGGTACAGAATGCCAGAGATGTGGAAGGCCGCACAGGGGAGTGTGTCGAGCTGGGACTAATACATGTTTCAGATGTGGACAGGAGGGACACATAGCTCGGGAGTGTCCTAGAGCACCTTTTATGGGCCAGCCCCAGCAGACAGCTTCTGGTAGTGTGGCACAGCCAGCAGCTCCAGCCACAACTCAGGGCAGTGGCAGAGGTAGAGGGAGAGGGGCAGCCTCTTCTTCTGGTTCCCGAGGTGAAGGTCCATCAGCTCCAGCCAGGATCTTCACCATGACTCAGCAGGAGGCTAACACATCCAACACCGTGGTGTCAGGTAATCTCGTCATTGGGTATTCTGATGTGTATGCTTTAATGGACCCGGGTGCATCTCATTCTTTTATTGCTCCGAGAGCCGTTGAGAGGTTGGGTCTGATAGTCTCTGGGTTAGAGTGTCCCCTATGGGTCAGTGGACCCAAGTGTGACCTGTCAGTGGCATAGTCAGTTTGCCAGTACAGTCCAGTTTTTGTTGAGGGAAGATGCCTCTCTGCCGACCTTGTGGTTCTAGATTTGACAGACTTTGACGTCATTCTAGGGATGGATTGGCTATCTACCCATGGTGCTACCTTGGACTGCAGGGACAAGGTAGTCAGGTTCAGAGATCAGAACGGGTCAGAGGTAGTCTTCAGAGGAGACAAGAGGGGCACACCTAGAGGTCTGATATCAGCTCTTCAGGCTCGTAGGTTGCTTAGGAAGGGATGTCAGGGGTATTTGGCTCATGTGAGAGAGCTTAGTAGTCAGGTCAGGGAGCCAGCCTCGGTGCCAGTTGTCAGAGAGTTTCAGGACGTCTTTCCAGACGAGCTTTCAGGTTTACCACCTGCTAGGGAGATAGAGTTCGAAATAGAGTTGGTGCCTGGAGCTAGACCGATCTCTATCCCTCCCTACAGGATGGCCCCAGCCGAGTTGAAGGAATTAAAGGAGCAGTTGCAAGAGCTGGTAGAAAAGGGCTTCATCCGACAGAGTACCTCACCTTGGGGTGCTCCGGTCTTGTTTATGAGAAAGAAGGATGGATCCCTTAGGCTTTGTATCGACTACAGACAGTTGAACAAAGTCACTACCAAAAATAGGTACCCTCTGCCAAGGATCGATGATCTATTCGACCAGCTAGCAGGAGCGGGTTGTTTCTCCAAAATAGATCTGAGGTCCGGGTATCATCAGTTGAGGATAAGGGATGAAGATGTGCCAAAGACAGCTTTCAGGACCAGATATGGGCATTTTGAGTTCCTTGTGATGTCGTTCGGGTTAACCAACGCCCCTGCAGCATTCATGGATCTCATGAACAGAGTATTTAGTCAATACCTGGATCACTTCGTTATTGTCTTCATAGATGATATCTTAGTGTATTCCAGGAATGCAGAGGAGCATGCCCATCATCTGAGGTTGGTTCTGCAGACCTTGAAGGAACATGGCTTGTATGCCAAGTTCTCTAAGTGTGAGTTCTGGCTGAGGAGTATTTCGTTCTTGGGGCATGTAGTGTCAGAGAATGGGATAGAGGTGGACCCCAAGAAGACAGAAACTGTGGCTAACTAGCCTAGACCCACTTCAGTGACGGAGATCAGGAGTTTCTTGGGTTTGGCAGGTTACTACAGGAGGTTCGTTCAGGACTTCTCGAAAATAGCAGCTCCTCTGACCAGGTTGACCAGAAAGAATCAAAAGTTTGTGTGGACCGACCAGTGCGAAGAGAGTTTTGAAGAGCTTAAGAAGAGGTTGACTTCAGCACCAGTTTTAGCTCTGCCATCTAGTGATGAGGACTTTACAGTCTTTTGTGATGCGTCCCGTGTGGGACTGGGTTGTGTACTGATGCAGAACGAGAGAGTGATCGCTTATGCTTCTAGACAGCTGAAGAAGCATGAGTTGAATTACCCCACACATGACCTGGAGATGGCAGCAGTAATCTTTGCACTCAAGATGTGGAGGCACTACCTCTATGGGGTTAAATGTGAGATCTTTACAGATCATAAAAGCCTGCAGTACATCTTGAGTCAAAGAGATTTGAATTTGAGACAGAGAAGATGGGTGGAGCTGCTGAGTGACTATGATTGCAAGATTCAGTACCATCCGGGTAAGGCGAATGTTGTGGCAGACGCCTTAAGCCGGAAATCACTCGGCAATTTATCCCACATATCGGCAGAAAGGAGGCCAGTGGTGAAGGAGTTTTACAAGCTCATTGAGGAAGGTCTACAGATGGAGTTGTCTGGTACAGGTGCCTTGGTGGCCCAGATGAGAGTGGCACCCGTGTTTCTGGAGCAGGTGGCTCAGAAACAGCATGAGGACCCGGAGTTAGTGAAGATTGCCAGGACTGTTCAGTCAGGCAATGATAGTGAGTTCAGATTCGACAGCAAGGGGATCCTCCGCTATGGGAGCAGACTATGTGTACCAGATGACATAGGGCTGAAAGGAGACATTATGAGAGAGGCTCATAATGCAAGATACAGCATTCACCCCGGAGCCACCAAGATGTATCAAGATCTAAAGAAGGTTTATTGGTGGCCAGCTATGAAGAAGGAAGTGGCACAGTTCGTGTCCGCCTGCGAAGTGTGTCAGAGGGTGAAGCTGGAACATCAGAAGCCGGCTGGAATGCTTAACCCGCTACCTTTTCCAAAATGGAAATGGGAAAACATAGCTATGGACTTCGTAGTGGGGTTACCGGCGGCGTCCAACAGATTGGACTCCATATGGGTGATTGTGGACAGACTCACTAAATCTGCTCACTTCATCCCTGTCAGGAGTGGCTATTCTGTGGACAAGTTAGCGCAGGTGTATGTAGATGAGATCGTCAGGCTGCATGGGGTTCCTGTTTCGATAATGTCAGATAGAGGGCCCCAGTTCACCTCCAGGTTTTGGCAGAGTCTGCAGAACGCCATGGGTACTAGGTTGGATTTCAGTACTGCCTTCCACCCCCAGACGGACGGACAATTCGAAAGGACCATCCAGACTATCGAGGATATGCTTAGAATGTGTGTGCTGGACTTTGGCGGTTCTTGGAGGCAGCATCTACCTTTGGTGGAGTTTGCCTACAATAACAGCCATCATGCTAGCATCGGGATGGCTCCATATGAAGCTTTGTACGGAAGGAAGTGCAGGTCACCTGTTTGCTGGGAGGAAGTTGGAGAGAAGGCCTTGGCAGGGCCTGAGCTAGTAGAGATTACCAGCAGGGTGGTACCCATAATCAGAGAGAGAATCAAAACTGCTTCAAGCAGACAGAAGAGTTATGCAGACATCCGCAGACGGCAAGTAGAGTTTCAGGAGGGGTATCTGGTATTGCTCAAGGTGTCTCCAATGAAAGGAGTGGTTCGCTTTGGGAAGAAAGGTAAACTAGCCCCACGATACATCAGACCCTTTAAAATATTGCAGAAGATTGGGAATGTGTCGTACAAGCTAGATTTGTCTGCTTCAATGGAAAGAATCCATCCGGTTTTCCATGTTTCAATGTTGAGGAAATTTGTGTCAGATCCGGGCAAGGTTCTTAGTGAGCCTGATGTGGAGATCCAAGAGGATCTCACCTATGTTGAGCAGCCAGTACGGATCATAGACACTCAGATCAGAAAGCTGAGAAACAAGGAAATCCCGATGGTGAAAGTCCTGTGGAACCACCACAATATGGAAGAGTGCACTTGGGAGACACGGGAGTCCATGCTCCAGCAATACCCTTATCTTTTCTAAGGTTAGTTCCTTGTGAGTTTTATGTGCTTTGCATGTATGTTATGTGTATGCCATGCTATGTGCTAGTTGAGGAACATTCGGGGACGAATGTTCTTAATGGGGGGAGAATGTAATACCCGGCTAGACTCCGGTATCGGAATTCCTACCGTCCAGTGGAATCTCGGATGTCGGAGACCTCTAGAAAGGTAAAATCATGTTTTTATGAAATGTTTTAAATGTTTTTGATGATTTTAAATGAAAAGGAAATGAGTTTTGAATGAAAATAGCTTTGGAGGAAAACTCAGGTTCGGCCGCCGAAACACAAAGTTCGGGCGCCGAACATGCAGGCATTTCGGGTGTGCCTTAGGCCTCGAAGGCATAGGTTGAGGAAAGTCCAGGTTCGGCCGCCGAACCTCAAGTTCGGCCGCCGAACATGGCATGCATGCGGAGGCACGTTCGGCCCCCGAACGTGGCCTGGCCAGCCACTATAAAAGGGTCCCTTAGCCGAAAACGGGCGAGCTTTTTCCCCATTTCCGGCCAAGGTGAGTTCTCCGCCGCCCCTCACCGATCTTGAGTCTTTTCCTTCAAATCTTTCAAGATTTTCACAAGTTTTTGTTTTGTTTTGAAGATTTGAGCTTTTGAGCAAAGATTTGGAGCTTTGAGGTTCAAGAACTCAAATCTCTCCCAACTCCAAGTTAGATCGCCTCCACCCTCGATCTTCAAGAGGTAAGAGTCGATCTCTAGCTTACATTATGTTTTAAGCAAGTTTTATGCAAGTTCATGGGGTAGAAAATGCATGTATAGCTTAGGTTGAGCTTATGGGTTTTTGATGTGATTTTGAACAATGTGAGTTGCTTGTGTGTTGTAGTTGGGGTTTTGATGGTTTGATGCCCCTAGGAACTTGTATGTTTGCTTGTGTATGATTGAGGAATGTTGTAGAATAGGTTTATGCATGTTTGGATGAGATAGGAGGCATAAATGCATAGGGGAGCTGAGTTTCTGCCATTCTGGGAGAAACCAGGTTCGGCAGCCGAATGAACTTTCGGCCGCCGAACATGCTTGTGGAGGCAGCCTTCGGCTGCCGAAGCTTGCCCCCGAAAGGAGACTTTCGTCTCTGTCTGGGACTTTCGGCCGCCGAAGGTGCCGCCGAACTTGCATGAGTTTCGCCTCTGTCTGGGAGTTTCGGCCGCCGAAGGTGCCGCCGAACCTGCCTGACTTTCGGCTCTGGAGGGACTTTCGGCCGCCGAACCTGCCGCCGAAAGTGCCCTGTTCAGCCATTTCTTGCATGTTTTTCTATGATTGTTCCATGATGTTTTAGGGGGTTTTTGGGGAATAGTTTAGAGTTATATTCAGGTATGTTTGGTCCCTCATTTGAGTCCACCTGTGTAGGTTCGGACCGGAGAAACCGAGGACCCCCGCAGTGAGTCTGTTGCCCCAGTGTCTGGTCAGAGCTATCCAGAGGTGAGTGGAATAAACCTTTACGTTTAAAGTAAATAAATTTCAAAGTTTTGAGCATTGTTCATGCATCATGAATGCCATGTGATGAATTAGGTTGCTTGCATTAGAATTCACGAATATGTTGCATTGCACATTTTGATGTTGATGTGGATGAATGTTGAATGATCCATAGCCCTCGATCTATGATATGACGATATGATATGTACGGTACGGAAAGTAAGACCAGTGGGACCCATTCTACGTTCGCTGGCACTATGTAAAGGAAAGACCAGGACCCATTCTACGTTCTGGCACAGTTGGACACTGTTATGTTATGATATGTAAGGGAAAGACCAGGACCCATTCTACGTTCTGGCACAGTTGGACCATGTAGAGGGCTATTGGTGACAAGTTCATCCTTGATGTGATTAGCTGTGATGTGATGCATTTCATGTTATCATATGTTTCAAGTGTTTTATTATTCTGCTCACTGGGCTCTAGTAGCTCACCCCTCTCCCAATTTCCCCAGGATTGCAGGTACAGGGTAGACCAGGAGGTTTACAAGAGTAATGAAGTCACGTGTATGTAATAGTTAGAATGTGGACATGACAAATTGTATAATGATGTATAGATGTGTAATGTAATGATATTGAGGTTTAGAAGTGTGCTTGACCATAGTTATTGTAATCTCTTTTTTTATACATGATCTTAATGTTTATTAATGTCTATGTTTAGCCAACTCAACACATGTTATGCCACCCTTTGGGGGTATTGATGAGATTCCACAGAGGGATCAAGTTTATGATTATGATTATGTTTAGTGCATGCACAGGTTGAGTTTGGTGTATGAGGAATGAAAGAAAGAAAAGTTGTAATTTTTGTGTATGATTGTTGATCATGTATGGGATTAAATAGGTTTACAGGTTGCATGTCAGGCTTGCTACGGGTCCCAGCGGCCTTAAGCCGATCTGGATCCTAGCGCCGGTAGCGGTCCGATTTTCGGGTCGTTACAGCAGCAATTCTTAAATAATTATTATATTGAAAGATTTGATTTTTGGTTACAAGCCAAACATTTTATTTTTTATGAAAATAAAAACTCTTATTCTCGTATGGAATTTTTTAGTAATTTTTACATTTTGATAGTTGATTCTCAATAAATAGATAAAAATTGAAATAAGGCATTGAAAGAGTTATGAGTCTGTTTCTGTGGTCGACTATTCTTCAAATGTTATTAATTTGATTATTTCGGAATGCAATGTTTAATTAAGGTTTACTAGTTATTATAAATTTTTGGAATTGCAATGAAAATGTTAGTATTGAAACTTTATTCAAGTTTTATCTTGTACAAACTCTATTTCGTTATTTTGTTCGAGATATTTTAATAATTTATACTCAAGAGATGAGAAAAAATGATGAGTATTTTTATCAAATTATCTTATGTTGGGGTGACAGACACTTACAAGTATTTTTACAAAATTATCTTATATAAAAATTTAATTTTGAATGATTGTAAATTTTTGTTAGACTTTATAATTAATATTTCTAGAGTTGTAATACTACTCTAATGTTTCATATCTTGTGGCGTCTCTGCACTGATGTCTATATTTATTTGATGTAATTTTATTAATATAATTAATAATTTTATTTAAAAAAATAATAAAAAATAAAAGTTAATTAATGTATTTTTATAAATAAAGAAATTAAATAATTAATTTTAGGAAATAATGGGAGTAGTTTCCTATTTCCAAAATAAACCCTCCTCTAGTTCACTTCGCTTCTGGGTTCAGTGTTGGGTGCAGTCACTCCCCATTTGAACCCTTCAGAAGAGGCATGAAATTTGAAAAGCAGCAATACTTGTGTCTGGAGGAAGCGAAAACTAGATGCCCAGGTGAAGTTTAAGCTCCAAATTCTGTCTTCTTTCCTGCATAAGCCTGTTCTGTTGAAATGTTTTTTGTTTTCAATTCTCACCATGCAATTCGCAAAGCAATTGCTAATCCTCACAAGGTAGCTGATTTCTTTCAGTTACGTCCTTCTGTATTTGGTATTGATTTTGCATATAGATCCACATGCAATATTTGTGGTCACCCTTCTGCGTTAATTTTGTTCAATTCGTTTTCCTCTTCTTTAGCTTCAAGAAATGGAGAAAGAGAGGATTTTTATGATAGCAACGATGGTTCTAAAAAGTTTAGACTAATGGGTTTTCATGATGCTGAGTGCAAAAGTAGTAGTTTTGACGAGATTGAAGGAGATGTAGAATGTAGCGATAGTGATAATGATGATAATGATATTTTGGTTGTGAATTCTGTTAATAGAAACCATGGTCAAAATGAAGGCGTTAGGAAAATTGAGATAGAAGAAGAAGAATTTCGACACCCTTTGGTGAGAGAAATTTGTAGGTTGATTGAACTTAGGTCGACTTGGAATCCTAAGCTTGAAGGGGAAATGAGGCGTTTACTAAGAAGCCTCAAACCTCGACAAGTTTGTGCTGTTTTGCAGTCCCAAGATGATGAAAGGGTTGCTTTAAAATTTTTCTATTGGGCTGACCGGCAATGGCGGTATAGGCACAACCCAATTGTGTATTATGCAATGCTTGAGGTCCTTAGTAAAACTAAATTGTGTCAAGGTGCTAGGAGAGTTCTTCGGCTCATGGCACGTAGAGGAATTGTGTGTCAGCCTGAAGCTTTTGCTTATGCAATGGTGGCATATAGTCGGGCAGGTAAGTTGAGGAATGCAATGCAAGTCTTGACTGTTATGCAGAAAGCAGGTATTGAACCTAATTTGTTGATATGTAACACTACCATTCACATTTTGATAATGGCAAATAAGTTGGAGAAGGCACTTAGATTTTTAGAGAGAATGAAACTTGTTGGAATCACACCAGATGTTCTCACTTATAATTGTTTGATCAAAGGATACTGTGATGTTCATCAAATTGACGGTGCCATGGAGTTGATTGCTGAAATGCCCCTCAAAGGATGCTCCCCGGATAAAGTTAGTTACTATACTGTGTTGGGTTTTCTTTCCAAGTACAAGAGGATCAAAGAAATAAAAGACTTATTAGAGAAGATGATGAAGGACAATAAGCTGTTTCCTGATCAGGTTACTTATAATACTCTAATTCATATGCTTTCCAAGCATGGGCATGCAGATGAAGCAATTGAGTTTTTAAGGGAAGCTGAAGAAAGGGGATTTCAGGTTGATAAAGTTGGGCATAGTGCTATAGTTGACTCATTTTGTAAGCAGGGAAAGATAGAGCAGGCAAAAGCAATTGTGAATGAAATGTTCACTAAAGGTTGCTCTCCTGATGTAGTGACGTATACTGCTGTGGTTAATGGACTTTGTAAGGTTGGGCAGGTAGAGGAGGCTAAAAAGATGCTTCAGCAAATGTACAAGCATGGATATAAGCCAAACACTGTATCCTATACTGCCTTGCTAAATGGGCTTTGTCGAAATGGAAAATCATTGGAGGCAAGGGAGATGATGAACATGAGCGAGGAAGACTGGTGGACCCCAAATGCTATCACTTATAGTGTTGTGATGCATGGGCTGCGAAGGGAAGGGAAGCTGGCTGAGGCTTGTGATGTGGTGAGAGAGATGCTTAGGAAGGGATTTTTCCCAACTCCTGTTGAAATTAATTTATTAATTAATTCACTTTGCTGGGAGGGAAAAACAGTTGATGCAAAAATATTTATGGAGGAGTGTTTAAAATGGGGTTGTGCTGTCAATGCAGTAAACTTTACTACTGTGATTCATGGATTTTGCCGGAAGGATAATATAGATGCTGCTCTGTCATTGCTGGATGACATGTACCTAAACAACAAACATCCTGATGCAGTCACTTATACAACAATAATTAATGCACTTGCAAAGAAAGGTAGAATAGAAGAGGCTACTAAATTTACTCTGCTGATGCTTAAGAAGGGATTGGATCCTACACCTGTGACATATAGAACAGTGATCCACTGGTATTGTCAAATAGGAAAAGTGGAAAATTTATTAAAATTATTGGACAAAATGCTTTCACGGAAAAAATGCAGAACAGCATATAATCAAGTTATTGAGAAACTATGTAGCTTTGGAGACCTGGAGGCAGCTGATAAACTCTTAGGTAAGGTTTTGAGAACAGCCTCAAGAATTGATGCTAATACATGCCATGTGCTAATGGAGAGCTATTTGAGTAAAGGGATTCCTCTATCATCTTATAGAGTAGCTGTTAGAATGTTTAACCGGAATCTGATTCCTGATTTGGAGTTGTGTGAAAAGGTGAGTAAGAAACTGACATTAGAAGGAAAATCAGAGGAGGCAGATAACCTCATGCTACGTTTTGTTGAACGAGGAAATACCTTACATCATGGTCAACATATCTCACAAAGCTCGTGAACATCATTTTTTGCCAATGATACCTTCAAGGGCTTCAAATGGTAATACCTTCTCATTCTTGTCTTTGTTTTTTCGCATAATTCTTAAATCCCATTTGCCCTGTTACTGTTAGGAGAATCTTTGGATCATCTTGGCTACTGTACTCATACCAGTTGCATCCAAAATATAATGATACTGCCTGTGGTACCATAAAGTTTTTTGAAAAATTGATTATCAAAATGAGTCAAATCACTCTTTTAATAAGAATTTAACTGGATATGTAATACACAATTTCTAAAAAAAATATTTATAGTTGTATCATATATTAATTTTTGAACATGAAAAATCCAGCAATAACTGCGGAATCATGATGCACATCATGTGAATAAGCTATTGTGTTATGGAAATGGCTAATAGCAAATAAAAAGCTAAAAAGAAGGTCCATTGTGGTCAGCCTTTGGAATAAAGAAAATAGAGGAAGAAGCAAAGAAGAAAAGGAATGACAAGGGGCTGCCATCTCATCTCTATTGCTCAACCTCTGCCCTTCTCGTTTGCCATTGCAAGAATACTTTGAGAAAAAATGACTCATAAAAAACAGACTGACGCAGCCATGTTCTGACTTCTTTGATCAAAATTTCCAGATAACACAGTGCAATAATTTAACAGCCTGGTCATTTTACCTTTTCAAATTGTTGTGCTCTGATTTTATATTGTAGGTGTTTTGTTAGTGAAATTTGTTTGTTTTCTGTGAGCCAAAGCAATCCTCAAGGAGGTTATAGAATGGAATTACAATTTTGAGCAAATGAACTTAACTCGTCAATCATTTGATATCAACTCTGGGAATATTTTCATTACTAGTACCAGTAGTAGCAGCAGCATTGCTGGATTTCTTTTTCCTTTTTTAGCACTTGCTAATCTTTTGATTATGGTAGATATAAATCGTGAAGTTTGTATGTCTGAATGCACATGCATGCATATTTTATTTTTGAATTGTACAACCTTTTATGTTGATGTATTTATTGCTTGCCACTCCCTTTTGTAGGTTGATTTACTGAAACATGGACATAACATAAACTTCTGATGTTATCTACACATACAAACATCGAAAAGGAAAGACCAATACAAGTTCTGTGTTGTATCAGGCATACAGGTAAGAAATTCAATTTGATTTGATGAAACTCTGCTTGACTTCTCTCTATGTAAAAAATTGTTGTTAAAACTGAATTAGTCTGTGGAAATGAAACTGAGAATCATATTGATAGAAAAGCACTAGGAAATAAACCTTCTTGTTTTTTTCCCCTAAAGATGATCGAATGGAGAATTCTTCTCAACTAAAATTGAAGTGTATGAATCTTGCAGCTACTCTTTCTCTACATGGTACATCATAGAGCCAAAGAATTTATTACGTGCCTAAATTCTTTAAGCTTAGCTTCAAGTTGATTAGTTACCATTCCAAGACTCAAGTAAGCTCCATCTCCTTGATAATCGTGAAGGCTTACAAGAAATTCAATATCATCTGTGTCTCCATATTATAGGACTCCTTTTTTAGCATTACATGATTATCATTCTTACTAAAATAATTGTTAGCCAAATCCCATTTGAAACCAACCAAAAAGACAAGGTTTTAGGAATTGATCCTTGAAGATTAGTTCTAGATATAAACAAAGGATCCTTTGTCCATCAAGAAACACAAGCAAAGAGAGATCAGCCCCACCTCCGAGTATCCTTCATTACCCCATTCCGTGAAGATTTCTATTTAGCAATCCACCTGTTCTTTTGTGCTACAGGTTTGGCCATTATCATAAATCACCACCTACCATAAATACATCTTTGCAATCACAGCCAAACAAATCTTGAATTAATGGGATTTTCCTCCCATCTTTCTTAATATGTTCATATATATGACTTTGCAAATAAGTAAGTGAATTTGTAATGGATGTTTTTCAGTATAAGTTAAAGTTTGATCTGTGCACTCTACTGCTAGCAGCTAGTGCTATTGGTTTAAATGTGCTAAATTCAGTTTTGAACTTTCTAAAATTTTGTACAGTTGATTTGCGCTAAAATGTGCTCGGAGAACTTGAGGATGGGACCTTTCTGACTTAGTCAACACCATGGAAAGCAATGATCTCTTATGACTTTCTTGATGGGGGAACAAGAAGCGGCACATTGGGATTCATGTGATGGGGCGTTGCTGATGGTAGCTAAGAGCTTTTTCTTTTTTGAACCAGACTGGGAGGCAATTGTTACTTGTTCAGGTTTTGTCTCTCCCTCTTACAAATTTTCTGGGTTTTGTGGTGGTTTCAACTTTCATGTTGTAAATTTATTGGTCCCCGTAATCAGAGAAAATCTCATATGAAACAATTGATGTTATTTGAGTAATTTTAGGTGGTAGTTTTAGTAATTATAGGACAAAGTTTTGGTAGTTCTTTTATAGATATATGCATGTGTCCTGCGGCACTGTGCAAGTGGTTAGTCTATATGACAAGTGATGGGCTAGGTTCATGAAAGCATTCCTCCCGATTATTGTCTATTTGGAAACCGATTCACTGGTTAAATCTTTACTGGTAGATTACCACTTGTGATGCTGTCTTTACTCTAATTTGTAGGCCCTGGAATAGCAGAAACAACTGTATTTCATTTCTGTGACTAATTGTGACTAATCATCAACTACTGGTTCCTGAAGTGCAATTGAATTTGGGTAGGAAGCAAGCAGCAGATCACAACTTGTCATGCTGTCTTTGTTCTATTATGTGGGTCCTTTGGCAAGGCAGAAAGAACTGTACTTTTTTTCCCATTACTAATCATCAACTACTGGTTCCTGAAGTGTAAATGTATTTGCATATGAAGGGAACAGATGTTTCCTCGTCTGGAATGACAGCTTAGAATTCTTTATGGTCAAGAAGTAAACAAGTCTGGAATGGAGCTTAACCATGTGTTTTCTGGATGTGCACTGAGCTAAAGTTTATTTGAAATTTTATTTTATTTTTTGACCATGGAGGGATGAAATGAATCTGAGAACATATTTAGATTTATGTTCAAAATTTGGTTTACTGATCCAATGAGTTTGAGCTACAATGTTTAAAATGTTGAAAGTTAATGATTTATTTGATCATTGTGCATTACGTGGATAACCAAAACTTCTTTTTTCTTTTGATGTAATATGGACCACCAAAGTTTTAAAATGCTGCTGATTATACCAAAATCCTCTTCTTAATTGCCCTTTTGTATTTATTTCCATATGTAGGAATCAAGGAATGAAATAATTTAATTTTGTTGTGATTAACGCACTACAAACGTCCAACCACACATGAACTAAATCAGAAAAGAAAAAGGGAAAGTTTTTTTTTTTCAGTGGGAACAAATAAAATTGTCCAATTCAAGCTGTAGGATTGTAAAGGACATGTGCTTCTGATTAACAAGATGATTGAGAAGCTCTATTATTTGGAGGTGAAACCCATTTTCTCAGAGAAGATGGAGTTGACGCCCACCTACTGCATTATGTACCATTGTGGTGTTAGAAAGTATTTGGAGGCATTTTCAAGATTTACTTTATATATTTTTACTATTTTATATTATTTGAAATTTAGAATTTTAAATCTGTAGATGCAATTTTAATAAATGGATTTGGGAAATATGTAAATAGCTAAAATTTGACCAAACCAGAAATTGACGTTTCCCAAAATTTGATTTGGCTAGCAACCTAAGGAATAATATGGAACTAAACAATTCAAGGATTCCATCTGGATAATTCAGCTGTACGGCACTCCAATTGTTCAAAAGAAGCCCACACTTTCAGAATAATCAACTAAAATATTACCCATCAGCATCAAAACACAATTAGCTCGCCTTAAACTTGAAACAAAAATAAAACATTAATGACTTTTAATATCAACTGACTAAAATATTTAATAAAAAAAAGTTTTCAAACATATTGTGCTCGTCTTCCACGATGTTCCCGATTCTCCACGTCACCTCCTCTCGTCTAATCACCATCTGCATTCGCCCATCTCCTTGACCTTCCTTTGGCCGTCCTATAAATCTCCCCCATTTTACCTGTCGTTTACCGGCTCTGATCAGCAGCAATACAAAAGGAAACCATTTTCACTGTTTGCTGCTGTACACCAGGCCAGGGTCTTTCAACTTTCAACCCTATCATTGCGTCAAAACTCAAAGGTTTGAATTTTGAACCGTTTTAACTACCGCCATCGCCATCTTCATCTATAAAAGGACACAACATATCTCTCTGAATCTGCATGCCCATCCATTTCTTTCTCTTTCAAGAAAGGCACTCATCCACAGCCACAAGTCACTATGCTTCCCTTTTTCTCCTCCATTTCCATTCCCTCTCCCTCCACAGCCCTCCCATATATAATTTCATTTGTTTTTTTCCTTCTTCTTGTTGAGCAGATCTCTTACTTGGTGAAGAAACGCCAAGCTCCTGGTCCGCCTCTTGTTCTTCCATTTCTTGGCAACGCAATCTCCTTGGTTAGAGACCCCACCAATTTCTGGGACGCTCAGTCTGCTTTCTCTTCTGGGCTTGGCTTCTCTGTTAACTATATAATCGGGAGGTTCATTGTCTTCATTCGCGACACTGAGCTTTCCCATCTCATTTTCGCTAATGTCAGACCCGACGCTTTCATGCTCGTTGGTCACCCATTTGGTAAGAAACTATTTGGAGAGCATAATTTGATCTATATGTTCGGCCAGGATCACAAGGATCTCCGCCGTCGTATTGCTCCGAATTTTACTCCCAGGGCTCTATCCACCTACTCAGAGCTTCAGCAGCTCATTATTCTCAAGCATTTGAAGCAATGGGAGAAAATGGCTAACGAGAATCCCAATGAACCCATTTCCCTTCGTCTGCTGGCTCGCGACATGAACCTTGAAACTTCACAGACTGTAATGGTTGGCCCCTACTTGAGCCCTGAAGCTCGAGAGAGGTTTAAGTTTGACTATAATTTATTCAATGTTGGTACCATGAAGCTCCCTATTGACGTCCCAGGTTTCGCCTTTAGAAACGCCAGGCTTGCTGTTGACCGCCTTGCCAAAACGTTAGCCGGATGTACTGCACAGAGCAAAACCAGAATGGCCAACAACGAGGAGCCCACTTGCTTGGTGGATTTCTGGATGCAAGAAACGATCAGGGAAATCTCCCAAGCAAAAACCACCGGAGAACCTAAACCGCCTCATACCAGCGACGCCGAAATCGGTGGCTACCTGTTCGATTTCCTCTTTGCTGCTCAGGATGCTTCCACGTCTTCGCTTTTATGGGCAGTGGCTCTGCTCGACTCCCATCCCGACATCTTATCCAGAGTTCGGGAAGAAGTTTCCAGCATCTGGTCGCCGGAGTCTAATAATCTGATAACTGCAGAGCAGGTCAGGGAAATGAAATACACCCAGGCGGTGGCTCGCGAGGTTATTAGGTACAGAGCGCCGGCTACCTTGGTTCCCCATGTAGCCGTGAAAGACTTCCCATTGACGGAGACATACACAATTCCGAAAGGGACCATAGTGTTCCCGTCGGTATACGAGAGTTCATTCCAAGGTTTCACCGAGGCAGACCGCTTCGACCCAGACCGGTTCTCGGAGGAGCGACGAGAAGATCAAATCTTCAAGAGGAACTTTCTGGCATTTGGAACCGGGGCCCACCAGTGTGTGGGGCAGAGGTATGCTTTGAATCATCTGGTGCTATTTATCGCCATGTTCTCTACATTGCTTGATTTCAAACGCCACCGAACCGACGGCTGCGATGATATCGTGTACAATCCAACGATTTGTCCGAAGGACGGTTGCACGGTATTCCTCTCTAGACGTTGCACAGGATTTCCCAAATTCCGAATGGAATAACGAAATGCCACGCGTCAATTTGCGTCAAACTCTTGGGGATTTTTTTTTTTGTTTTAAAAAAAAATTGTTGATTAATTTGTGCCGTTGGTGTGTGTATAGATGTGATGGATGGGTAGGATTTTTTTTTATTAATATTGTGGGAACATTGATTGGTGGAAATTTAGGTTTGTTGTCCAGTGAAAAAATAATAATAAATGAGTGTTATGTGGATTTGATTATGACACATTAGATTTTTTTTTTTTTCATTTAGATATCGGTTATTTTATAAAAAATATGTAAAATTTTTTTTTTATTTTTATACACTAAAAAATAATTTAATGAAAAATATTTTTAATTAAAAAATTAATTATATTAACGAAATTTACTGTCACTTTTAAAAGAAATAATTTTTTATGCTTTGAAATTTTATTAAAATATATATATATAATTAAATAACAAAGAATAAATTATTTTATTACAATATATTTTAAAATCTATTTTATATAAAATATTTTCTATAAAAAATATTTTTTATTATTAGATTAACAGCAGTATTGATTGATAAATTTATTTTTTTATCATAATAAAATTTTATTGCGAAATAAAATTATGTAATACAAATAATAATTTGTAGATAGAAACAAGGCTATAGCATTTTAAATCATTTTAAAATTTTAGATCAATATACTTATATTTTATCATTCTACTAAAATGATTTTTGATAATAATATTTTTTCTGCCACGTAATTTTTTTTATTTATTTAATTATTTTAAATTATTATTATTATTTTTACATTGTAGTAATATATCAATTAATTATTTTAATTTTTATTTTTTAATAAATATATTAAAATATTTTTAATATTTAATAAAATTTAATATTTTTAAAATAAGTACAATTGAGAATTTAATAAAAAAATTGCAAAATTTTATTATATATATATAAAAAATAAAATAAATAAAAATTATAAAATGGGGTTAGTAATAATTTGATTGATATATGTTTGAGAAACAATTGAAAGGATAGAAAATAGCAAAAATAAAATGTGGAGAAAAAATTTAAGAAATATATATTTTTCTTGTTTGGATATTTAAGAGAAAAATAATTTTTTTAATAGTAAAATCTCTATTTTATCATTTTTATTTGCCATTAAAATAAATAATTATAGGAATGAAAATATAATTTTATTTATTTTTAATAAATTATCTATATATTTAATTTTTTCACTCTTATTTTTTTTTCTTAATATAAAATAATTTATCTTTCTCATTTATTTTTCGCTTCAGTCCTTTTTTTTAATAAAAGAAGAGCACTACTTTCGGGTGAGGATTATATTATTTTAACGGATTAGGGTTTGTATGAATTAGGAAAAGCAAAAAGTGAACGTAGGGTGTGAGGTAGGATAGGCTGTAATGGAAACACTATAGTTGGCAACTGTCTTTTCTTACACAATATAGAAGTTGACAACACCCACCCTATTATTACAGATATGCCCTTTAATCAAAGTCAATCTACAATTTTCAATTCTCGTCCAAAATTAGAATTCGCATTGTCATGCTTTCCTTCTTCTTTTTTTTAATTATTATTATTTTATTTTTATTAAATTATTAGGGTAATAGTGCTCCATTTTATTTTATAAAAAATATTTTTATTTTATCTTTGTGTTTGCCTTGATTAATACAAAAATTAAGCCCTTTTTTTAATTGCTTTAGGATGACAAATATTTTTTTAAAAAATTTGGATTTAGAAAAAGTAACTGTAACACAATGCATGAATGCCACGTGTTTTGAAAAACTGGAACACAAAACTTATAAGCCCATTGAGAGGTCTAAGGTTCGACTCCCCCAATCCCTATTTCAAAAAAAAAAAATCTTATAGGCCCATTATAGATTATTACAGAAACCTATCCTACACCCAATTAATGAGAATGTCATATACTCTGCTGACGCAGAATTTCATATGAATATAATTTTAGTTGTTATTAAATTAAATATTTACATATGAATTTTTATATTTAGCATAAATATTTTAAGTAATTATATAATAAACTTCTCTTCTCAACATTTTCTTCTCCATTCTCAACATTTTCTTCTCCAATCACCTCAGCAGTTTCTTCTCCCTCTCCACCTCCCTCCTTGTTAGATCTGTCTCCTTTCAACATCTCCAACATCATCAAGTTCTTTCTTTTACTCAAATTTATTTTTGACTATGTATATATATATTTTTTTGACATATAAAAATAAAATTATAAATTATAATTTTATATATAATCATAATTTTAATTATTATATGTATTGAAAATTGAAGTATAATATTTCTTATTCTAAAATTTAATCATGTGAATGCTAAATGTTAATAAATAAAAATTAGAAGTATTTCAGATTAAAAATTTTTTTTAAAATAATTTTGTATGTGATTTTTATAATTTTAAAAAATTTATTAATTAATTCTTAAATTTGTAAAAAATTAAAAAAATTAATATTTGTATATAAAATATTAAAAAGTAAAGTTTTTTAAAAATTAAATTCGCCCATCAATTATACAATTTAATAAAAAAAATTTTAAATTTATTTTTATATAAACTTATCTCTAAAAAATAAATAAAAATTTATTTTTTAAAAAATATAATAATTTAAATTCTTGAAATATTTCAACCACCTTATAATTTTTTTATAATTTTAATTATTTTATTTTTTATATTATAATAATATATAAATGATAAGTATTAATATTATTTTATGTTTAAGTTTTTTTAAAAAAAATTAATATTTAATAAAATTTAATATTTTTATAATAAATATAATTAAAAAGTTAATAAAATTTAATAATTTTAAAAAAATATAATAATTTAAAATTTTAAAATATTTCAATCAATAAATATGGAATGAGTGTGTTCCACAGTTATTGCATGAAAAAAAGCTCTTGAAGCGAGCACATGAACAATACCTAAGAGTTCAAATAAAGTAGCTAAACTGGAATGTTTGAATTGTTGAAGGGAATTTGGGATTTAATTTCTACATGACTAATTCAAACCTAAATCCTTAAGTCAACCTTTTAGGTTTCTAGAAAAACATAAAATTATTCAACAAGAAACGTTGTCGGCTTCCAGCATTTCCATCCTCATCCAAAGGAAAATTGGATTTGTCAACTTTATTCAGAGGTTTTTTCATTCTAGAGAGATTAAAACGTTGAACAGCATATCATTTGAAAAACCATTTGGATCTTTAGAAATTAAGTTGTAATAATTACAAGTGAATGACATTTAGTGACTAAATTAAATAAAAGTAAACTATTTAGAAGATAATAAAAGAAATTTTGAAATTGGGTAAAAATATACTAAATAAAAAAGCCCAATTCAAATCCATTCCTATGGATTGGGCCCAAAAACACAGGCGTCCGTGTCCACTTGAAAAAATAATTTTGAATTCTCCATTGAAATTCACTTTCTGAGCCCATATTGTCAACAACTTGAGTAATGCCCATTTCATCTTTTTCAATCCTTCACTATTTATGTTATTTATTTTTTATTTTATAAAATAAAATAATTATCAAATATTTAGAAATACAACTCTAATTTTCCTGTAAAGTATCTTTCTTCCATCAAATTGATTAATTTTAGCTGATTAATATTAAAAAATCCCCACCAAGAAAATGTGTATTAAGATATCAATGTGATTTTTTTTTTCCTTTAAATTTTATGATTTTTATTTATAAGTTAATTATTTCATATATGGAAGTTGTAATTGTTGTTAATTTTATACAGTTTATATGAAGATTTTGGTAAGGGTTATTAAAGGGAGCTAAGGGGTGGGGAAATTTTTTTAATTTAATTTTGATATAATTATTATTGAATTAAACCGTATAAAAACAAGTGAAAATCATTGAAGCTGAAAATGTGGAGTAAGAATTCTGCTCTTCTTTAAGCTGCAAATGTTGTACCAACCTTAACCTACCACATGCACATGCACATGCACATCTCAACGGATCATTAACCTTCAATTATTTCCACAATCAACACACAAAGTGGATTTTGTGTTAAGGTATCCAATGCTCTTTACACTTTGGATTTTTCCTTTTTCATTTTCAGGTGAAAACATGGGAATCCTAAGTTACTTTGTCTCAAAAATTTTAACCAAAGATGGATAGAAAGAGAACCCAACCCCACCATGTGAAATTTTGGTCTTTCTAATTTGTGACATTATTTTTGCTACTGCAACTGCAATACCTGATTAATGAAACTTCATGCCCATCAAAAACCCAAGTTTTTTTATTTTTGTTTTCTTTCTTATAAGAAAATGATGGAAATTTATAGCATTCTTCGTAGCACATTTGGGATAAAATGCAAAAGAAAAAGGAGAAAATGTTATATTATAGGAGACAAACCAAATACATAGCAAATTCAACTATAAATTAGTACAGTACAATACAATACAATACAATTCTCAAAGGTATACCCATCATCATACACTTATATAAGATCAGAACAAAAAAACAAAAAACAGACTAGTACTATATTATATAAGAGCTGCGGGCTTACAATTTTTGTATAGCCACTTCAGCCCCAAACCTCAGCATCTCAAACTTCACCCTCCCCATGGACTTCAGCACGCCAATCAGAACCATCAAAACCGGCCCTTTTTCTCACCCTCATGTCTAAATAAGCTGCTTTAACTTTTCAAACAATTGTGCCAAAAAGGGTAAAAATGGAAATAGATTATGGCGGGACACTTCATTTATTTTAATTTTTTTTTTCTTTTTGGGTTTTTGGGATTTGGTTAAAATTAGATTAAATAAAGTCAGACTCTGAAATTCTTTCCAGTGAATGTTTGACCAAACTGCCAGTTGGCTGGGACTAGGTTCCAAGAAGTAGAAGTGCGCCTGTCACTGCCTGTGACCCTGAATGAGAGTGACTGACCAACCAGAACAGCGTTTGATTGCCAGTTTTGACCCCAGTTGCGGCTCATGCTCATCCATCCAGTCCTTGAACCCTTCACGCTAGCTTTCACAATATCCCCTGCACCCGCCACATTGGAGATCAAAACCAAATTGAAGTAACGGAAACCGTTGATGGTGAACCTCATTCCTCCTCTCTTCCGGCAAGGCACCCTACGCGAATAAACCACAAACCATAAGGACATTATAGTAAATTAAACCATATAACATGTTAGCATGAGACGCGGAGCGTAATTTTAGAGTGGGACATCTGACCAATGTGATGCTTTAGTTTTCTAGTAAAAAAGTGAGGTTCCCATTTCACACTTGTGTTCGCAGTCCCAGAGGAAGAAATCTCTCTCTCTCTCTCTCTCTCTCCCTCCCTCTTTCAAACTTCCGGTTTGTTATGTAAGGAGTTTATATTTTGCAAATTTTAACGATGAACTAATTATTAATCGGTGGAAAGAGAGTAACCACAAGTAAACAACGGAATAAAAAACGGCTCTAACTAACTAACCCCGCGGTCCCCACCCCAGCATAGGATTCGTAAACACTTTCAGGGTTATCAGTTGGTAAATTCAGTGCAACAAAGTGGGCATTTCAGTCATTCAGTCTACATACATAGAACACAATTATATTTATTTTTTTATCAACAACAATTTTCCATCTTATTTTATGAATGAGAAGAAAAGGCATTTTTCTGCATTAACTCTGAAAAAAATGTTTTGCTGCTTAAAAACAATTAAAAATATTTCGTTAAGTAATATAATGTGTATGACTATAATCATGTTTGTTATTTGGCTGATAATTAAGATGGGAGAGTGTGTTGATAATGTTGTAATGAGAAAGGAGAAATTGGCTTACCGGCGGTAGGCAACAGGGACGATGCCGGAACGGTACTCGGCAATCTTGAGGAACATGGGCATGGCAAGGTCGAAGTGGGGGCGAGGAGGGTTGCACCATCCACCATTGTCATTGGGTAGAGCATAATTTGGTGGGCAAAAGTTTGTAGCAGTAATGAAAATGGAAGGGCTGCCTGAGTGACACCATTGTGGGTCATTTGCGCACTTGATTTCAAAGCAAGCACCGCAACTCAGTCCATTGTTGAACAGAGCTGTGCTCAGAGCTGCAGTGCTCACCCCATAACCTTGGCTGTACAAGTTGCCATACCCACAAGCTCCACCTGAGAGAAAAAACACACACAAACACCCGCAAAGAGGATGTTTTTAAAATCCCAATAAATGTAAAAGAGAACATTACAATTTCATAAAGAACTTCAGTTTATAGGTATTTTCTCAAGAATGGAACAATGAGAGTAAATGCAGGGAAACAAAGGGACATACCCATGGTGCCTGAGGCATCAGCACCACCATAGAAGGTTGCATGAGCACTTTGCCAAGCACCACCAGTGTAAACACCTGGAATTCTGGCTTCAGCTATCCACATTACCGACATTGCTAGAATTGCAATAGAAATTACACTACCCACTGCCATTTTCTCTCTTTATTGACTATTAAAACCACCAACAAATACCCACTCCTACTCTGCTGAGAGAGAGAGAGAGACTTAGTGGAGATGTGAGGGTCTGAGGAGAGGAAGAGCAGAGTACTTAAAGAAGAGGCAAAGGGGTAGCTACAGCAAGCAGCAGCAGCAGCTACAGAGGCATTTATTAGAAATGCACATAACATTAGTTCTCCTTGTTCTTTTTCTTGTGTGAAAATAACAAAAGCTCCTCCCACTCTCTTTTCTGGCACGTACTGAATACGCCCCTATGGTTTTTAATCTTTAGAAGGATAGAAGTGGGGTCTACCAGATTTTTTGGAGTACCCTCTCTCTCCTCTCTCCTACTTGATTGGAGTTGAATTCGTACTCGCTCTTTAATGCAAGTGTTTAAATAAAAATTCTTCTTTTAGACCTTTTTGCCCATTTTCCTTCCCTTCCACATCCAGTTTCGTTGCCTGCCATTTTAATTTCTTGGGCACATGATGTGTTCTACGTGGAGAGATATCTTCTGTCTCTCTCTCTTTTTTTTTAATTTTAATTTTGACACTCTTTTCGTCTATTATAATTATTATGATTAAGTTTATATTGCTACTAATTTATATATAAACTAGTTTAGATATTGGTAATTACTACAAATTATTATGAAAAAAATACATTTTAAATATATTAATTAAAATATATTTAAAAACAATTTGGAATGAAGTGAAAATTTTAAAATAATTAAATTCTTTTTATAAATAATTTTTAAAATAATTATATATATGTGTGTGGGGATTGGGGCTTATTCCCATGCAACTAACTAGAATACGTGTGGGCGCCACCATTCACACTACAGCAATGCCCTAAGGGTAAGGGGAGGAATTGTATTTTATTTAAATAAGGAAATCGGGACAAAAGGCAAATCAACTGGAATATTCATTGACAGAGCCATTTTTCTGGTGAGACAAAAATGCCCTTGGATGCTGTTGCATGGCATGACATCACTTAAGGAACCCAGGGACAAAAGTGGATAGGAGCGGAAAAGAGTACAAATCCAGTACACGATAAAACTAAAGAAAAAATGGAAAAGCGCGTGAAAAGGATTAGATCTAAGGTCTAGAGTAGAAAGATTTGGCGAGATCTACGGCTATGATTTGATGGAGAATTTTAGTCAGTGGTTCGCGGGAAGATCTTATGGGGTGTGAGGTGGAAACAAGCTAAACCCCATTAAAATGATGGGGCCCAAATAAGACGACAGAGAGGGGGAGAAAGGGCATCCAACGTGGGGAATGGGACCCACTGAAAGGAAAAGAATCGCCGTAATCATCGGCCCATATACCCCGGTGGGCTTTAACTTTAAAGCCGGGCAGGGAGAGGGAAACACAATGTGGAGACGCGCGCACGCATAAGATCACTACTCTCCAGTCTCCACCACCACTTTTAATTTACCGACTAAAATGATGATACATGCCGCTTGAGATAATCCATCAGCTTTATGCCCTGAATACCACCTCAGCAATAAGCTCAAATAGTTTCTTTTTCTTTCTCTTGGAATTTTGCTATTTGGTCATTAACCTTTTGGATTTCTTGCTTTCTAACCCCTTTCCTATTGTTCTTTTCTTCTGGGTATTGGCAATATTAACTTATTAATTTGTCTACCTACTTTTTTCACTTGTACATCTTCTTCTTCTCTCTCCTTTATTTGGATTGTATAATGATGGTAAACAGGCAATTATAAAAGAAGTAGTTTTTGTTTTTCCTCTTCATTTTTTGGTTATATTAATATTATTTCTGCTTTATTTTTACTAATATTTATAAAATTGAGGGGTTTACTCAATAAATTGGAAAAACATAGAGATGTTTATTTATACAAAGAATGTTTTAAGCTCAAAGAAAATTAAAGTGAATGAAGGCAAACCATTTGAAGTTGACTTCTTGAATACATGACTGCTTTGCCAAGCTAACTGTGTAAGCAATCTTAGAATTCCTGTCTGTACCTTGATTACCCACATTAATTAAGTCAAATATTTTGAACAACATTAACATACCCACATGGGTTTGCTACTTTGCTCATGGAAAATAAGGCTCCATGCTGCATTACTTGCAGGGAATTTCTCTTAGGTAGGTTTGGGATTATTTTGGCAACTGCCTTATTCTGCTGACTTTGATTTTTCAATTTCTTGGAATAATTTTTTTTATGATTATTAAATTTTCATTGACTATCTAGCTTCCATCTTATCCACATGAGATCAGAAAAAAATTTGATTTCTCAAAGGGGGAGGGGGGGAATTGGGGCTTTGGTCATATGATTACCACCAATTCAGGCATGATTGAAGAAAAAGAATTAGGAGTCTTAAGTCTATATATTATAAATAAGTTTCATACCTGCAACCACTCTTTGCTCACAACTCATGCATTGGCATATTTATTATGTTTCATAATTTCTTTTTTCAGCCTTCCATTATTCTGTTTTTTTCAAATATGATATAACTACCCATCAATTAGGTCAACAACTACTACACTAATAATTCACTAATTCAGTATATATCTACTAGTATTGAAGCTCAAAGACTTAAAATTTAAATCCCATTACTCCTTCCCTTTAATGAATTTGATGTGCATAATTAAGCAAAAATATATTTTTTATTTAGCCCTTATATTATGATATAACTCATTAATTGGTTTTTTAATTTTAAAAAATTTATTAATCAGTCTCTTTATCAATTTTAGTCGTTAAATGTTTTACTATTTAATTTTTATATTTTAAAAGAATTTATTAATTATTAATAATTTCTTAATTTTATAAAATATTCATTAGTTAAATTCTTCATATCGAAATTGTTTAAAATTTTTTTTTTTAATACTTAATAACTATGGAGGGATTAATTAATAAATTTTTTTTTAAACTGTTAAAAATATTTTAATGAGATTAATAGACTTTTTTAAATTATTAAAAATATTTTAATGTATTTTCATAATTGATGAATTAATTAGTAAATTTTTTTATAATATTGGAGTTAAATAATAATTTTTTAAAAAATAAAAACATCGATAATTTTCCCTAGCTTATAGGTTGAGGACCTATGAGACTCGAGATTCTGCAGTATTTGGTAGTAGGTAACCATCTGATTTGCAGTATTGGCAACTGATTTTAGCAGCTTGCTATCATTTATTTTTTGTTTGCATTCGTTACCTAGTTCTTTTTGGGGTTGTTAATTACACACACACATATAGTTCCTTAACAAAATGTGATTATGGCCTTTAATATCTAGGAAAGGGAGGGCTGTGCAGGGATGATAATCACAAGTTGTGAACACACATGAGAAAGAGTAGCAGCAAAGATTGATTTGCATGTGGGTAAGGAGAAATACAAATGGGCAGACTTGGGAAAGAGGACAAGTGAATGTGCACCCCACCATCCTTGTCTATGCTCCTTCACAATCACTCCCATGTGATCTTCATACATAAAATTAATCCATGATACATCACCTTATTTGTCAAATTTGGAGGGATATGACCCGTGGTGCTACCAACAGAATGTCACCTCATCAGGGGAATTTATTTTTTTTACAAAAAAAAAAATAATGAAAAACAATGCATATTGATTTTCAACCATCGGATTGGATAGAATTTAAAAATATATAGGATGATGGAGATATTTTAAAGAAAAAGATGGGATGGTTTGGGGTGACATGATTGTGAACCCAAGTAACTAGCAAGAAGAAAGAGCCGAATCCCCACATTGATGCATTGATGCATTGATGAAGCACACTAAGATCAAAATTATGCAGGTGCTGAGCTGTTGGGTTACAGAAGCCAACCTGAGCAACTGACTTTCTGGAACAAAGTCTTACACTTTGGAATAAGTAGATAGGGACATGGTTTCCTTCAAAGCCAGTTTTGACTAAAGGGTGTCAGCCAAAGTAGATGATTGATTGCCCAAATTTGAGACAGGAATTCCATCTTGGAACATATTATTTATGACGCTCTCTTGTCTAATAGTATGAGCATGGGTTAGGGTTACAAAAACTCTAGTATCTAGGTACAGGAATAACTCCAAAATTTTGGCAGAATCAAGAAATGGGTTTTCCCCCTGAATTATTTATTTATAGGAAATAACAATAGATAAAAAAAAAAAAGAAATTAAAAAGCAAAATTTTACTGGAATAATGCAGAAGAGACAGACAGGTTACAGAGCAGTGGAAAAATGATGGTGAAATAGAAAATGATAATACGTCCTTTGAGAGTTTGATTTGGTAGGATTTGCTCTTCACTTGAGGGTTTCACATGGAGTGGGGTACTCATGATTTGCTGTGCCTTACAAACAAGAAAACACCTGTCACCTACATTGGGGAATAAAAATAATTGTTAGGCTTTTTAAATCACAAGAGCATTCATATGAGAATCCAAGAGGATGAATCTTTTTCACACTGTATGATGAATTTGATCTGTAAATAGAAATAGTAAATATATAGCTAGAAAGATGCTGAATTTATATTTAATTGCAGTAAAATAATATTATGAACTACTTTTTTATTGTCTTGCTAATGAAATTGAATGTGAAACTTGAAATCAAAATTCAAATATGATATCAAGGTAGCTTTTTGAAAAATTTCTCCTCCTAATTTTGATGATCAGGGGGTTTGAAAATTGGATCAAAACCAATAATTACAACTAGCAACAATAATGATATTGGGTAATAGTTGAGCAGAAACCAGCATGAAATTGGAAGCTATGATGAGCAGCCTTTGCCGGGTCTCAATCAATCTGTTAGTTGCACGTAGGGACCAATAATCTAAATAATGCAATTTCTGTTTTGATGAAACCCTGCATGCCTAAAGAAACTGGTTTTTCAACTTTACGCAATCTCTATGTGGGAAAAAGAAAAACTTAAAATGTTTCACAAGCAACAAAATAAAAAATAAAATCATATCTGAGAACTTTCTTTTTTTCCATCGTTTACCATCCTCACGACATTACTGATCTTAATATGCTTGCTTTCTTTTGCTTTTGAGGCAAAAGTAAGATCTTCTTGCTTACATATTCCTACACTAGCTCAGTCATAGAAGTAAAGGCGAACGGATACATCGACCAATTTAATTAATTACGTTATTATTAATTAATTATTTATTATTATATCGTAGAGGTAAAATTCCATTAATTTCGAAAAATAACTTAAATAACTCAAATAAATAATATTAATTATTGTAGTAGCTATTAGTCGTTCTATTAGTGAATAATTATTGAAGTCGTAGTTAATAAAATATTTTTTTACCAAACATATTCATGTTGCAGGGGAGTGTTGCTAAAGTAATTGGGGGAAATCATGGTATCCACCACCCAAATGCATGCAAAAGAGAATACAATATGGTCCAACCTGCTTTCATTTGTGTACTGTATGTTTCATTTAAGAATTGTGAATGATGGATTATGACCAGAAATTATTTGGTCTCACCAAGGTAGGTGTTCTTTTCGTTCTACAAGTACCCATTTGTCGGTGAAAAACTATTTATTTAGAATGCAGTAATTCATCACATATTTACCACTTCGCCTACGCTTCCAGCCAGTATTACACTACATTTTATAGTTCAATGCGTAGCTCTGCCAGTTATGATGTTCCACACTGTTGAGCCCATGATTCTTAATGTGTTATCAAAGCAGTGAAAGCCTAACAGTTATATCAGCCTGCAAACATGGTGAGATGAGCCCAATGAGCCTAACCCTAATCAAGACTGACTCAGGCAGATCTATGGGCTAGCTTAGCAAACTAGACCCAAGGTGAGATAGACCTAAGTTAATGGACTAGGCCCGTGAAACTTGTGCCGATCCCAAATGGACTAGACCCAATGTACCATTGGTTCACGGTGGCTGACCAACATGCAAACACTTTATATCCCTCTACTTGTACTTCCTAAATCTATTCCTCTACTATCCTAATTGAGCCTCAGTTCTATACATAGTCCTGCATCAACACATATTCATAGCAAACATGAAACTCAAAAGGCAACAAGTTGTAAAAGTATTATCAATTGCTGCAAACCTTAGTTAAGCTAATGCTTCATAGTGAAATTCAAATGGGATAATGACCAACACAAATCAATTGCTTCACATGAATATTTCTCTAAATACGGGTTCCATGAAGAAATTGTTGCATATCTATTCTAATAGTCATTGGTGATTGATTCACAAACATTATTATTTTTTTAATTTACAATGTAAAAGGCGAGAGGTGGCAACCTTCATCTTCACTACTTCCGAGAAAGCTATATCAATTTCAATAATGTCACTCTTACCATCATTATCCACTTGTTCCATCTTATGTTCTTTCTCCACTTCACTTTCAATATTGCCATTGCTAGCTTTTAGCATCACCCTCACCATGCATTTCATTCATTGGCAGTTTGGTATCCTGGATAATCATATAAAAGTTTTTCATCACGTAGAGATTCCCATAGAAATTTAAAAGATCAAGCACCAAAAATAAATGTGAGCAACAACAAAAGTATTCCAAATTGCCACCCCTTATTCAGAGTTGAAGAAATTGAGCTCCTAGTATTCTTGCTAAGACTCCAAGTTCTTGATTATGGCGGTGAGAGAACTGGCTATGAATGGTGTGGAGGTCAAGGTGCATTCACAGCGGGGGGGAATACGCCGTGCAACCGGTGGCCTCATCTTCTACGTTGTCGCCCAAACGATCAACGCCGTCATCAGCATTGCCTTATAATAATCCGCATCACCAGCAATATGTTTTATCCGACGATTTCAGGCCGTTCAAATGGGTATGTCATGGTTGGTTCCGCTATTTGTGAGAGCTAATATCCTTCTATTCTTTATTTCAATGTATGTCAATGATTGCCCCAAGAACTCAGAATCTTGTATTGGCAAGTTTCTTGGGAGATTCTCGTTCCAACCCGTCAAGGAAAATCCCCTTCTTGTTCCTTCCTCTTCCACGCGAGTGCCTTTTCTCTTGCTTGCTATTTCATGTTTTCATTTGGAAGCTGCTTGACGCTTTAAAGATTTTGAGTTGTGGGATTTGAATATTATGAATCTGAATATCTGAATTTCATTTCATGTTCTCATAATGTTTAGTGTGTGAATATTTGGGGATTTTGATTATTCCTTTGCTGGGCTGGAAGCGTTATTGCAATTATTGTGAACTTAGGTGCATTAGTTACTGTGAACTTCAACTGGGTTTTCCTTTTTATTTGGCTGGAATGCTAAAACTAGATGAAGCATTTTCCAACTATTGAGCTCGTACTTTTGTTAACATAACACAAATATCTTGGAATCTTTGCAGGAACTTTCAGGTGGTTATCCAATTATGCCTTTAAAGATGTGCCGTTTAGAGTTTTTCATGGTTTACTGTACTGTTTATCGACAACAGATGGAGCTATATTCTGTTTTATTTGATTTGGGTCTGGGAAAGCAGAGACTTTATTTTTTTTTCTCTTCTATTCTTTTTTCGGGTCGAATGTGTTATTGTGTTGTTCGTTTCTTCAGATTAGAGAAGATGGGAGCGCTGGATGTGGATAAAGTGGTTCATCGGCATCAAGCTTGGCGCCTCATTTCTTGCATATGGTTGCACGCTGGTGTCTTCCATTTACTTGCTAACATGTTGAGTCTTGTATTTATTGGAATTCGCCTTGAGCAAGAATTTGGGTTCAGTATGCATCCACTTTCTTATTTTCTCCTTTGCTATTATCTTTGTCATGCTTTTATGTGAAACCTGCTTCATTTAAGATTATATTGATTTCAACTTTGGGAAAAGGTAAATGTGGCTGTCTGGTATATGACAGTACAAATAAGTGATACTTAATAGTAGTTCTTTGCAGTGAATGCAAGAATTAATGATTGTTTGTTCGGTCATTTAAATTATGGGTCTTAAATTAATAACATAAAGATTGCTGGGCTCATTGGGTTCATTGATCTGATAATTGAAAAAAAAGTTATGTATTCTACCCAATTTAAATGCTGAAACTATATCTGAATATTGTGTGTTGTCTACTTTGAGTTGGAAGTTTTTGAAGAAATGAATGATATTTAAAGGTCTGTGAATATCTGGATATATATCAATTGACCCTGTGATGCTAACTATGTACTTGCATCTAAGGAATTTCATGGATGAATACTCTATCCAATCACAATGCAGAAATTTGAAACCAGAAAACTTACACAAACACACTAGAAAAGCTACAATCTAAGGCTTGGCTGGTTCAGACTGCCCTCATATATAAAAAAAATCTCCATAGTAGATCTGCAGGTTCATGAATATGTTTATGGATGATGAATTGAAAAGGGATTGAGTGGAGAGTGGAAGTCTCTGAACTTGTGTGTGGCATTGGATCATTTTGTTATTCTTGGTTGAACATTAGTTCACAGTTAACACTGCTCAAAGTACAAATCATAATTTTTCTTTCATTTACATTTTTACAGTTCAAATTGGATTGGTCTGTCATTTTTGGTTTTGCTGGGAGTTTGTTGTCGGCTCTTTTTATTCAGTTGGGTATCTCCATCGGTGCCTCTGGTGCACTTTTTGGTCTACTAAGAGGCATGCTCTTAGAGCTGATCACAAACTGGACCATATATGCAAATAAGATGTATGTAGTTGCCTAGTTTCCTAATAAATATCTCACCGCTCGAAGAATGCAATATTTGTAGCCTAACTAACTTATTTTCCTTTTTTTTTATAGTGCAGTTGGCAGCACGAATGACTCTTATTTTGATCATTGTAATAAATTTAGCAGTTGGAATCCTTCCACATGTAGACAATTTTGCCCATATTGGAGGATTTCTTTCTGGTTTTCTTCTTGGATTTGTGTTGTTAATTTGGCCCCATTTTGGGTGGGTTAACCGAAAGGCTTGTCCTCCTGGATACATTGATATCAGCATGTATTCATTGATATCAGTATGTATTATGGGTGGTCTCTCTGATGCTACTGATTTTTGGGTAAGTTTGTTTTTTATGTTTGAGATTTGGTTTAGTTACTTGATTGTGAGTGTATTTTAATGGATTCATCAGTATGAGTAAAATAACATTTTTCAGCATTCGGAGAAAATTAGCTAAGTGAGGTATAAATAAGGCCAGTGGTTAGTTTCTCTTATTAGATTTTCATAGCTTGAGCTTTTGTACCATGTAGGGTACCTTGTGGTACACTGTACAATTAATTATGTTGTCAAAATAAAATGATTAAGAGAAGGCTCCATTAGTTCTTTACCTTTACCTTGTATAATTGAAAAGGTCATTGCAAATTCAGGAAATGTTTGTCCGGCACTGTTAGAATTCTTGGGAGTCTTCTTAACAGACTCACTGTGCTATTTTTCTTCTTCCAGATTTACTGCTGGGTTGGTTGCACTTCTTCAAGGGGTAGATTTGAATAATCACTGTTTTTGGTGTCATTATTTGAGTTGTGTCCCTACTTCATTATTGAGCTGCAACAACTCGCAGAAAGCCTATTGTGAGGTAACTGGTTTCTCTACTGTCCCTTATTTGCATGCTTTTCATTGGTTTGGATGCATTTTTCCTGTTGGATAGGAGCAAAGACTATCAGTGAAAGGAAATATATGATATTTTGGGAAGCTGTATATTTATTGAGATAAGTCAGGCTATGTATAGCGAATGTGCATTCTCCAATATTGGTGCTACAAAGCTTGATTCTTTCTGATCAAACAAAATGATTAGCATTTCATAGTGCTTATACTGTATTTGTTTTTGATTTCTTCTTGCCATTCCTATAACTATCATTGTCTTTCCAGTCAAGCCAAATTGGAAATCAATTCAACTTGACATGCCTGAGCAATGGGAAAAATCACACCTATCAACTGTAAGATATTTCAGCAGTTGTCCTCTCAGCTCTGCAGATAATGTGCACGGATAGATGAAACAACTTTCAGTTTAATAAAATTGTTGCATGCATTTGTAGCCAACTTTCTTCCATATTCAAGGATTAATGATAGGTTTGGTATGAGGTTAGCAAAACAAGATTAATAGTTAACGATCCATTTTTGGTGTAATAATTAACTAAACAAGATTAGTCCGTAAATTTTTTCATTAACAACAATTTGATCATTGGGATATGAAAATTAGAGCAATTCTCCCCAAATTTACTTTAATGCTTGCGAAGGAAAATAACTACTTTATTTTTCACTTTAGTGTTTGGATAAATAAAGGCTGGAAGGGAAAATAATTTTTATTTTTTTTGCAAAGAAAATAATTCACACTTTTCAATGCAAAATCTCAACTCTTTTATCACTTTCTCTTCTATTTATAAAAAAATAAGTAGGAGAAAATAAAAATCGATAGGGAAAAGTAAAATTTCCCTCTTTATTGTTCTCTCTTCCAAACAATGTTTATTTTCCTTCACTTCCAATTTACCCTTACCCAAACAATGTGTAAATCTCACTATTTCAATAGTTTAAAAAAAAAAAAAAAAAAAAAAACCTTCTAAATTGCTAAGTTCACTTTCCCTATCTCTCTTTTTCTCCTACAATCTCTCTCTCTATCCCTCCCCATTTGTTATCTCCATTTTTTTTTTTCTATTTTAGTCGGAATGCTTGCTTCCATCTCTATAGTAGAGCTGCAACTCAAATGGCAAAAACTATTTAGAGTCTGTTTAGTATCGTTGTTGAAAAAAAAGCATTTTCTTAGAAGTATTATTTAAAGAATATTAAAATATAATTTAAAAATATTTTAAACATAATTTAATCATAAAAACATCAAAATAACAAAAATAAAAATTCCAAACTACTTTTTCCAACACCTAAATTGGTGCAGTTTTTAAAAAAGTTATTTTTTAACCCCTAAACGCATTGCCAAACACCCCTCTAGTCCCTAGACGGAGGAATCTCTTAGTTTGATGTTTGCAAAATCTACGGACTAAATACTCTAAACTCATGGTGAATAGGCCATAAAGAAAATAGAAAGAAGGGGGAAAAGGACCGAGAAAGGAGAGATTAGTCATGATAGAGTTTCTGATTTTATACTTTTCACCATTTTATGCAAAAATCAGTAGGCACGATCACCATTGGGTTTAATCAAAGAGCCCTAAAGCTTTTGCTTGTTTTTCTACATTTTGTCTTGGGTTGGCTTTGCCATCAGCAAGCCCTCTTCAGATTTGAGAGTTGAGACAGTAATCTCGTAGCTACTTTGCAATTGTAATTTTTTCTAATGAAGTAGAATATTTATCCTTTGGGAAACAAAAACTGACCTTTTCTTTTTTTTTTTTTTCAAAGAATTTAAAGTTTTTGAACAACTTTATACATTCATTAAAAAAGAAAAACAAAATTTAAAACAAACAAAGCTTTTTTTTTTTTTTTGGCCAAATGCATTTCCAAATTCACATCCTTGAATTTGAAATTCAGCAGATGCAGACGGATAGAGTTGATTCATTCAGCTATGACTAGTTATGACACAATTCTGTAAATCGTGTGACACAAGAAAGTTGGCTACAAATGCATAAATGCATGCAACAATTTTGTTAAACAGAAAGTTGGCTACAGTTTCATCTATCCGAGGACATTAACTGCAGAGCTGAGAGCATAACTGCTGAACATGGGAAGACGAAATATCTGAGAGTTGATAGGTGTGACTTTTCCCATTGCTCAGGCATGTCAAGTTGAATTGATTTCCAATTTGGCTTGACTGGAAAGACAATGATAGTCATAGGAATGGCAAGAAGAAATCAGAAACAATTACAGCAAAACAACAATAGAAGCACTATGAAATGCTAATCATTTTGTTTGATCAGAGATTGAATTGGCACAAGAAGAAGAAGAATCAGGCTTTGTAGCACCAATATTAGAGAAGCACATTGGCCATACATAGCCTGACTTATCTCAATAAATATACAGCTTTCAAAAATATCCTATATTTCCTTTCAGTAATATCTTTTCCACTCCAATTGCTTCTATTCAACAGGAAAAATGCATCCATACTAATGAAAAACATGCAAATAAGGGATAGTATAGAAATCAGTTACCTGACAATAGGCTTTCTGCGAGTTGCAGCTCCATAGTGAAGTAGGGACACAGCTCAAATAATGACACCAAGAACAGTGATTATTCAAATCTACTCCTCGAAGGAGTGCAACCATCCCAGATGTAAATCTGGAAGAAGAAAAATAGCACAGTGAGTCTGTTAAGAAGACTCCCAAGAATTCTAACAGTGCCAGACAAACATTTCCTGAATTCACAATGATGTTTTCAGTTATATAAGGTAAAGGTAAAGAACTAATGGAGCCTTCTCTTAATCATTTCATTTTGACAACATAATTAATTGGACAGTGTACCACAAGGTACCCTATATGGTACAAAAGTTCAAGCAATGATAATATGAAAATCTAATAAGAGAAACTAACCATTAGTCTAATTTATACCTTACTTAGCTAATTTTCTCCATATGCTGAAAAAGACTATTTTAATCATTCTGATGAATCCATTAAAATACACTCACAATCAAATAAGTAAACCAAATCCCAAACATACAAAAACAAACTTACCCAAAAATCAGTAGTATCAGAGAGACAACCCATAATACATACTGATATGTCCTGTGTCTAGATTTAGCTGGAGGTGCAATGTATCCAGGAGGACAAGCCTTTCGTTTAACCCACCCAAAATGGGGCCGAATTAATAACACAAATCCAAGAAGCAAACCAGAAAGAAATCCTCCAATATGGGCAAAATTGTCTACATGTGGAAGGATTCCAACTGCTAAATTTATTACAATTATCAAAACAAGAGTCATTAGTGCTGCCAACTGCACCAAAAAAAAGAAGGAAAAATCCATATAAGTTAGTTAGGCCACAAATATTGCATTCTTCGAGCGGTGAGATATTTATTAGGAAACTAGGCAACTACATATACCTTATTTGCATATATGGTCCAGTTTGTGATCAGCTCTGAGAGCATGCCTCCTAGTAGGCCAAAAAGTGCACCAGAGGCACCGACAGAGATACCCAACTGAATAAAAAGAGCCGACAACAAACTCCCACCAAAACCAGAAATGACATAGACCAATCCAATTCGAACTGTAAAAATGTAAATGAAAGAAAAATTATAATTTGTACTTTGAGCAGTGTTAACTGAGAACTAATCTTCAACCAAGAATAACAAAATGATCCAATGCCACACACAAGTTCAGAGACTTCCACTCTCCACTCACTCCCTTTTCAATTCATCATCCGATTTTTTTATATATGAGGGCAGTCTGAACCAGCCAAGCCTTAGATTTTTAGCTTTTCTAGTGTGTTTGTGTAAGTTCTCTGGTTTCAAATTTCTGCATTGTGATTGGATAGAGTATTCATCCATGAAATTCCATAGATGCAAGTCCATAATTAGCATCACAGGGTCAAATTGACAGATATCAAGATATTCACAAACCTTTAAATATCATACATTTCTTCAAAAGCTTCCAACTCAAAGTAGACAACAGACAACATTCAGATATATTTTCGGCATTTAAATTGGGTAGAGTACATAACTTTTTTTTTCAATTATCGGATCCATGAACCCAATGAGCCCAGCAACCTTTATGTTATTAATTTAAGACCCATAATTTAAAAGACCGAACAAACAATAATTAATTCTTGCATTCACCGCAAAGAACCACTATTAAGTATCACTTATTTGTACAGTCATATACCAGACAGCCACATTTACCTTTTCCAAAAGTTGAAATCAATATAACCTTAAATGAAGCAGGTTTCACATAAAAGCATGACAAAGTTAACAGCAAAGGAGAAAATAAGAAAGTGGATGCATACTAAACCCAAATTCTTGCTCAAGGCGAATTCCAATAAATACAAGACTCAACATGTTAGCAAGTAAATGGAAAACACCAGCGTGCAACCATATGCAAGAAATGAGGCGCCAAGCTTGATGCCGATGAACCACTTTATCCACCTCCAGCGCTCCCATCTTCTCTAACCTGAAGAAACGAACAACACAATAACACATTAGACCCGGGAAAAGAAAATAAGATAAAAAACTAATGTCTCTGCTATCTCAGACCCAAACCAAAAAAAGAGAATATAACTCCATCTGTTGTCGATAAACAGTATAGTAAACCATGAAAAACTCTAAAGGGCACGTCTTTAAACGCATAATTGGATAAACTACCTGAAAACCCTGCAAGATTCCAAGATTTTTGTGCTAAGTTAACAAAATACGAGCCCAATAATTGGGAAATGCTTCATCTAGTTTTAGCATTCCAGCCAAATAAATCGGAAAATCTAGCGGAAGTTCACAGTAACTAATGCACCTAAGTTCACAATAATTGCAACTACGCTTCCTGCCCAGCAAAGGAAAAATCAAGATCCCCAAATATTCACCCACTAAACATAAAGAGAACAAGCAATGAAAATTCAAATATAGAGATTCATAATATTCAAATCCCACAACTCAAAATCTTTAAAGTTTCAAGTAACCTCCAAATGAAAACATGAAATAGCAAGCAAAAGAAAAGGCACTCACGTGGAAGAGGAAGGACCAAGAAGGGGATTTTCCTTGACGGGTTGGAACGAGAATCTCCCAAGAAACTTGCCAGTACAAGATTCCGAGTTCTTGGGGCAATCATTGACATACATTGAAATAAAGAATAGAAGAATATTAGCTATCACAAAAAGTGGAACCGACCATGACATCCACCGCCTGAACGGCCTGGAATCGTCGGATAAAACATATTGCTGGTGCTGCGGATTATTATAAGGCAATGCTGATGACGGAGTTGATCTTTTGGGCGACAACTTAGAAGATGAGGCCACCGGTTGCACAGCGTATTCCCCCCGCTGGGAATGCACCTTGACTTCCACACCATTCATAGCCAGCTCTCTCACCGCCATAATCAAGAACTTAAAGTCTTCGCTGATACTGCCAACTTCACATTAGAGGTGAGATCACAAAATGTGAAGAGAAACGGTTGTGTCACACGAACACATCACACGGAGACAGAGAGAAGGGAGATTGCTGAGGCGAGGGAAATAAGTCGGCAGTCTGTTTGATTATTTAACATGGTGGATAATCTGAATATATATATATATCAAAAAATAAATTATTAAAATTAAAAATATTACTTTTCAATATATATTAAATAAATAAGTATTAATAAATTAATTAATAGAGATTTATAATTTGAAATAAATTAAAAAGCAATAGATTTATTTTTATGAAAGGTAAAGAACATTATAAAAGTGCAAAAAATGATTATTCTTTTAAATAAATAAAGTCATTTTTCTTCTTTAAAAATGGTTTTATTTTTCATTTAAGTATAAAACTTTTTTTTTAATTGCATTAAACATGAGAAAATATAAAAAATATTTTCTAAAAATGTTTCCAAATAGAATCTTCATTGTGACAAATAAGAGATATATTTTTTCATTGGGTGTCCAAGCTGGCAAGCTCTTTCCATTGTAGATACATGATTACGTTGGTGATGAATGAATATAGTTTTGCCCTAAACATATCCCACTCATTAAACATTCTTATTATTACCTATTTTTATAAGATATATATTAACTGACATATACATACGTCAAACTTATGTCTATTCCTCCAATGCAACATTATCCTTAAAACAGGCTAGGAACCTTTCTCGTAACATTTATGGGAAAAATTGAATCTGCATCTGAGATCTATTTATTCTTCGGTACCTACCAACAAGCGTTTGTAGTCCAACGGTTAGGATAATTGCCTTCCAAGCAATAGACCCGGGTTCGACTCCCGGCAGACGCATGATTTTTTTAGCATTCCCCATTTGGTCCTTTTTAGCATTTACGGCGTCGTTACGTTAAGGGGGCAAAAATAATAACAGATGAGCAATCGCCACGTTTTGATTATCAACGGCGCTTACACAAAAGCTAGATTGATGGCTTCAAAACCATCCAGAAGCTCAAAAACGGGGCATCCTTCTATTTATTTATTTAATATATTATTACATTACTGGATTTTTTTTATACATCACTTCGATATCTCACATAAAAATAATTAACATTATTAAATTTATATTTATTAATAATTTTATATTTAAATTTAAGTTCTATAAGTAAAATGTTTAATTTAAAGATATTCTATTGATGTTTAACTTAATAATCCAACAGCATAAATGAGAAATTGATCAATGGGAGTTTGAATGTATTAATAAAAATATATTATTTGGTACCGCGAAATTATCTAGACCCGAGGGGGAAAATCAATTTTCAAAACTACAAGGTTTAATGTATTTTTATTTTCTTCTAAAAAAATGTACTTTATTTACTTTCATTAGTAACAAAAAGTTGAAAATATTATTGTTTAAAATTGCAATTAATTTATCGAAATAAGTGATCATTGACAAAATCGAGAATACGTTTAAGAAATTTCGAATAAGACTAATCAATCAAATGTTTTTGCATCGGAGAGAAAACTCATTTCCAATTTCAACTATATCTTAATAATTCATAAACCACGAACAAGATATTTAACGTTCAATATAAAATTTTGACAATGTGCATTTTAACGGGCGGACAAAAAAAAAAACTTCCAAGTTTGTGATTTGCGTGATTTTGCTGATACAAATTCAAGTTGCTGAAATTCACAGATAAAAGTTAGTGAGCATAGGTAAAATTAAACCCTTGCTCACGCAATTATAATTATCAGCATACAAAATCTTCACGCATTTGGCTTTGCAGCACATTGCTTTCAATCTCTCCCAGCAGGGAAGTACAATTAGGAATAGGAAACCAGTTGCTGTTTCCACAGGTTCCTCATCTGGAAGAAAAAAAAAAAAGACTTCCTATCTATACAAACTGCATTGAGCATTCAAAATGAGCCAATTCAGAATTTTGATTCCCAGATGTTGCAATTTCTGACATTTATGATAACATTGATTTATCATCAATGAGAACTTTGCATTCTAAATGCATCCTGAAATCAAAGGTGTTGCACAATCATGGTGTATCTAAGTGATAATAATAGCAAGAACTTTCTCATTGTTTTCAGGGCATATGTAATGGTGCCGCATACAACTTAGTAAGATCAAATGACAATTTAATAGTGGAGGCACAAGGCAGCCAAATTGGTGTACCAAGCTAATCAGAAATGCGCCAAGCTATATACTAGAGTCCATGAAAGCTGAAGAGCAAAGAAAGGTAAAATAGGGCTTGTTATTTCCTTAGATAAATGTAACATGCTTGAAGACAGCATTGCATTGAAAGAGAGAGAGATAATGACAAAGAGATAAGTACCAGAAAGAGAGTAATAGAAGCAAAAAGCCCCTCTTGAAGGAGAGCACCATGACCACCAAATTCTTCCTCATCAACCTTTAATATCATTGAATAATAACCATATACAATCCCAGAGGATATCATGAGAAAACTGCCAAACCAAATCACCAGCAGAACTTTAGCAATCCACCATGGACAATAGCAAACAATAAAGATTTTTTCAAGTGAAATCCATGAAATTTCAATAAATAAAATGTTTACATATCTTCATTTGTGTATTGGACTTGGTGCAACGTACAGTATTCAGTCCTATTAAGTCAAACATACAATTTGAATTTTGAATTATACATACGTGGGAAGCAGACATTTTAGTCTAGGTGAACGTCAGAAACATGAACTTATGTTAATTACTCTATATAGGAAAACTGGCATCACACGACAAGCGAGTCCAAACTTTGTCCACCGTGCCTATACACACAACTTGAACACCACTCTAGTTATTCCTACATTGTCCATCTAAACCACTCCAAATTCATCCTCACATCAACATCACAGACCGAAAACACACTCCCCATTGTGCATCTGAACCATTCTATAATATCTACCTTGACCTTGTCCCATTAGATTTAATGATGGTCCCTAATAACATTTCCTAAATGTTCCATCTGAATGTTACCTAGATGCAGTTTGTTATGGGAACCTCGATCATTGCATCATTACAAAAGTATACATTCTCACAATAACTGTCTAACTGGAGACAGAGAAAGGTATTTCTAGGAAAAGAATTTCAGTTTAGTTCGTCACCTTCTTCTCGAAAATCTATAATACAGGAATATTAATATGAAACAGCAGTAAATCAAAAGAGGAAAGTAAACAGTTTTTTTTATCAGAAACACTTTTTTCATCTGGAAAATGTCCATCATGGGTGGCTCGTAACATGGTAAAGGATATTGTGCACTTCCCTCGCACTTGGTGCTTCAAGCAATAAAAAACATATTGTCTTTAATACCTTAATGGCTTAACCCCTTTTATTTAAAGAAAAACTGGGAAAGCCTCCTTTTCGAGGCATTCTCAAGAGGCTATTGGTTTAGTTCTCTAACCTAGATACAACAATCTGATTTTGGTGAAGCTCAAAGGGGCATTTACTTGTACACTCGTCATTAGCTTTCCATGTACAGCTCCTATACGATAAAAAACAGCAAATCCCTAGATATACACGGAGATGGCATGGAACCTGTAAAATCAACCACAACTTGCTAAAAGATATCCATTTATATTCAAATACACAACCTGGCGGCGCCATTTTAACATGTTATGTTGAAGATCTTAGAAGCACAGTTTGGGGATTTGTTAATATTTCCGACTAGTTATTCTAATACTGATATCACAAGCATAAGTAAGATCATAGTAAATTTTTATGAAATCCGTGCTTGCAAGTTGCAATCTCAGTTTCATTACATGTCCACCTGACTTAGTTATATAGTTTGAACAGTTAGAGGATTTATTAAAATTTCTTCCAATAGAAACACTCCAAATAGTAACTGAAAATAGCATTTGAAAGAAAAGTTTGCAAAATTATACAGTTAGCAAACAGAAGACAAGGGTGCCTAATGTCCAACTTACACGGCGATCCATATGCCCCCAACCACAGGTATAGCGCCCCAAAGCAACCCACACAGAATTGCCACTACTTGCCTAATCCAATGCAAGACATCACCCAATTGATCCTGAGGAAAAAATACACACATATACAGATTACTAATCAATAACTTCAAAAGTATGTTGATAAAGCCCTAATTCCTCACCATGAACTTTTGCACTGAGGCATTACAATTTGTATGTCTATTACAAGCCACTGAAAGGTAATCCAGAGTCCAATTTGGATTAATGGGTTTAACTCCAAAACCGGTATTAAGCTAAAACATACCAGAATAACAATCTATATTCACTGCATAATGCAGTAGCGGTCTGGCAATCGAGTCCACAACGGATTTTATATCTAGTAATTTACTCGACACTCAATAAAATTGATTACTTGAATATTAAGAAATTAACAAATAAAAATTAATATATATAAAGAGAGAGAGAGAAAATGAAGATTCGAAAAGGAAGCAACCTTATCCCATGAAGCCTCTGGATCCAACAATTTAGCAAATTTGAAAGGAGACAAATGACCGTTTTGATGTTGCTGTAACTGCTGATTATTCAATTTAGTCGATTTCCCTTCTTTCATTGTTGGTCAAACTACCAAATAGTATAAGTTCTGCAAAAAGGGAAAAAGAAAATCGAATCTACAGCAAGTCAGCAACCAAAGAAGTCCTTCAATAGCTTAATTTTCAGTTCGTAGGGATTGTAGGTTGGAAGGATTGTCAATGGCGGCCGAGTCAAAAACGAACTAGGGTTGGATTTGATTGCCGAAAGAGAGATCGAATTTGAGGAAAATAATAAAAATTGAAGTGCCTGGCTGTAGATCTGCAGCAACCAGCGAGGATGTATCGTGGAGATTGATATATATATTTTTTTAGTTGAAATTTATTTATGCATATAACATATTCCTGCTTTAGTGCGCTGCACGTGCTACTTTAATCGTTAAATTTTCCATTATCTGTTTATAAAATTGAAAATTAAAGTAATAGTTTTATTATTCATTTATGCATTATTAATCATATAAAATTATTTATAATGTATACTTTTCATAAAAATATTTATATGCATAATAAAATAAATAAAGGTATAAATTGTTTGATATGTTTTTATTTTATTTTATTTTATTTTATCATGTCAAACAACATTACAAAATTGTAAAAGCAATGAATGCTGTAAAAAACGTTTTAATATTTAAAAAAAAGCTAAGAAAACCATCCACCCGACAAGAAACCACCCGATAAAAGTTTAACAGTATGTAATTATTCTTGCATCACTGCTCAATTTTATCTCATACTTATTAGAGAATTTTAATTTAATATATATTTTTTACTTTATTTTTATTTTCATTTTAATCATTACCTTATAAATTAAATAAAGATATACAAATTTCTCTTTCCCACTTTCCTTAGTGGAAGCATCCCTTACCTCCACTTCATCCATTGTCTCGACGGGCCCATCTATGATTTTTAAATTAATGTTTATATTTAAGATGGGTGTAAATGTTTCAAAATGTGAATGGTGAGTTTAAGGGAACTAGGGTAGAGAATATACATTTTCCATCTATTTAGATATATTTATTATTAAATTAAATTTATAAATTTTAAAAAATTAAAAATTAAAAAAATAATTTTAAATAAAAATTTATAAATTAAATTATTTATTAATTAAAATAAGTAAATATCAGATACTATATAATAAATTATTTTAATTTTTTAATGGATGTTTTAATTAATTTATTATTAATTTAATTAAGAGAATAAAATCAACATTTTTAACAAAATAACCTTCATTTGGACAACTATTTAATTTTAAAAATATACAAATATAATAGTCAATTACATAGCTTAAGACTTAAAAAAAACATTTATCATAAAAAAAAAAACATAATTGTGATTTTTAAGAAAAGTTGGAATATATCGTCATTTACGCGGTAATCTGGAAAATGGAATACAAATCCGAGATGACAACCAAAAAGAGAGTTGCGAAACCGCCAACCAGTTTCGATTTCGTAAGCAGTCTTTTCCCTTCTGAAAAATCACAGATTTCCTCTATTTTCATTTCACACCTTTGACTCTTCTATTCTTCTTGGTCCATATCGACGACTCCTATTCAACTCTTGCCATTTAAGGAGCCCTCCTTCCCTCTCTGTCTCCGGCTGAGCATTTGAGTTCAAAAACTGATTTCTGAATTAACAAACACAAAAGTTTCTTATTCATACAGGAAAAAAAATGGCTACTCCTAATAGCAATCAAAGTAAAGGCTTTTTTGCTTCTATGACTTCTGGCTTGTCCATGTTTGGCAACGCTATGCACAGATCTGTTAATGGGTAATTCTACTTTTCTTCTTCTTTCTTTGTTTTTGAATTTGGTTAGTTTTAAGCTATTCATCGCGGAACACCGATCCAAAATCTTTCTTTGATCGTGTGATCTCTTAATTTTCTTAACTTTTCATAATACCCTTTTAATTTTTTGTTGTTGGGTTGTTATGTGTGCGCGCGCGCGTGTGTGTGTTGGAGGGGGGGGGGGGGTGTTAAGTTTTGAATTCAGTATCTGGCTTTTCTGTGCTTAAGGGCCTCCATTTGATGAATATACTTTGTTCTCAATATCTACAGGTTCCTTGGTTATGAAGGAGTAGAAGTCATAAATCCAGAGGGCGGCAAAGACGATGCGGAAGAGGAAGCTCAGAAAGGAAGATGGAAGCAAGAGGTAGCTACCTTCTGTTGCTTCCCTGGTTCTTCATAGTTTAATTATCTTTTTACCCAATCGGTGTGCTACCATGGGTTATATACGCAACAGGATGCTCAACATCCTCTCATGTACTGTGTTTAGTACCGTGTTTTGGTGTTGCCCCTATTTTTCAGTTTGAAATTAGTGTCTTGGAATTTATGTGCGAGAGCAGTTTGATCTGCTCTTTGCTTGTTAAATTTGTGAATTCATCTCGTAACATATTTTTGGCTACTACGTGCTGATATTTTAGCCGACTGTATTGTACACAGGAACGAGATGGCTACTGGAAAATGATGCAGAATTACATAGGCTCAGATGTTACCTCTATGGTGACACTTCCTGTCCTTATTTTTGAGCCAATGACCATGCTTCAAAAAATGGCAGAGGTTTGTGCGTCTCTGTTTACTTCAAATTATGATTTAATGTTATGGACACTTCATATATTCTTTACTATTTTCTAAATTTTTGCTGCCTGTCACAGTTGATGGAATACTCCTACTTGTTAGATCAAGCAGATGAATGCGAGGATCCTTATATGCGTTTGGTGTATGCTTGTGAGTAGAATGCTTATGCATTATGAACTTTATTCGAGTACTGTTGGCATAATGAACTGAAGTTATGTTATTTTGTGTAGCGTCATGGGCAATTTCTGTCTACTATGCATACCAGAGGACATGGAAACCATTTAACCCCATCCTTGGAGAGACTTATGAAATGATTAATCAAGGAGGGATTACATTTATTTCGGAGCAGGTGAGACTTCAACTTTTTGCTTTTTCTTGATGTAAGACCTGTTTCATTCCCATGGTGCAAGATTTGTGAAAGTGCCTTTCTCCTTTTCATTTGACATCCAAACTTATCCATTCTGGATGTATTTAATCTGTATGCAGCTCATGTCTCCAAAGATGCTTCATTTTTAATTCTGTTTTTTATTATTATTTTTAATTGTTTTAAATGTTGATTATCTTACTATGTCTTAATATCAGGTGAGCCATCATCCCCCAATGGGTGCTGGCCATGCTGAAAATGAGCATTTTGCTTATGACATCACATCAAAGTTGAAGACTAAATTTTTAGGAAACTCTGTTGATGTTTATCCAGTTGGAAGGTAATACCTGCATTTCTTTTTTTATCAATCTTTAGCATCATTTTTGCTTAATTTGGTTACGATTGAGCTCTTTTAATAGTGTAGAAATTGAGATTTGTTCTTTTTCTCGCAGAACGCGTGTAACTCTTAAAAGAGACGGCGTGGTTTTAGATCTAGTACCACCACCCACAAAGGTTAACAATCTGATTTTTGGACGGACATGGGTTGATACACTTGGGGAGATGATAATGACGAATTTGACCACTGGGGACAAAGTTGTTCTATATTTTCAACCATGTGGCTGGTTTGGGTATTTAACCTGTTTCTATCTCCGTCTAATTTATGGTTCCATTCCCTCAGCATTGGCTCTTCTAGTGTAAATATGTGGGTATTTGATGAATATATAAGCATAAATACCTATCAAACTCCTGAAAATGAGAAATTTGGGATGACTTGAATTTCTATGATTGGAAACAATTATGTTGGAGTTGTATTTAGACTTTACCAATTCAATTCTCTGTCCATATTCTCTCTCCTTTCTGTTATCTTTCTTTGAATATGTATGAATTTAGAATTGCTTAACTTTGAATTCATTACCTACATTATGTTCATATTCAGTAAGTTCATTTCATCAATTTAAGTCTTCTACATGTTGTTCTTGTATACATATATTGGGGAAGTGGTTTTCTTCGAGGATTGCATCAGTCATTGGATTTTAATTTGCTTTTTTTGTTATATATATTGGCTTTGCAATTGCGGCCTGTTGGTTGTGACTGGAACTGTTTTGCTTCATTTCAGTGCTGGCCGCTATGAAGTGGATGGGTATGTTTATAATGCTGCTGAAGAGCCCAAAATATTGATGACAGGGAAGTGGAATGAGTCAATGAGCTATCAACCATGTGATCTGGAAGGTGAACCTGTTACAGGCTCAGAATTGAAAGAGGTAAGAACTTCTTTTATCACACGCAGCTTTTATGTTGGAACAAAAGTCAACAACTATATACAATATTAAGTTTTCTTATGCGATGTTGGCATTTAGCACCCTGGTATTGTGCTTCTTTATGCATATATCAATTTTATCATGCCATAATGGCTGTAATGATGAAAGTTCTCTTACTTGGAACAAATGCTTCCTTGCAATGCAGTAGATGCTTGTAGCCAGAGAGTTCATGACAGCTACATACTTTTTGTGGAATAACTTCTTGTTGGCATGTTGTCTGCTGAGAATTATTTCTCTAATTGCAAAGCACCTTTTTTAGCTTGTGACCATGTTTCCAGATAACTGTTCCTTATAGTAGGTAGTTGCCCAAAGAATTTTTTCCGCTGAAAGTATTTGTTTCTTTTTTCATGCATGAAGTTATTATTATTATTATTTTTTTTTGAAAATGGGAACCAAATGCCTTTTTCATGAATGAGCAGTCAGATGTCTGAATGCAATTGTATCAGTGTTCACTTTTCATTTATTTACATTTATTCCCATTAGCATGCATAGAATTTTACTTTTGAAGATGAGGGTGACTCAGTTGTGAGCATGCATCTGTTGAGCGTTGGGATAACTTTTGTGTTATTGGATACATCTTTTTGGTAACTAATAAGGAGCTCCAAGTTTGCTGATATTTGATTTGGTAACTAGAAATGCTTAGAATTACTACTCATGTACAAATTTTGTTTAATTTTGCTCTGTAGGCCTGGCATGTTGCTGATGTTCCACCAAATGATAAATTTCAGTATACATACTTTGCGCATAAACTTAACAGCTTCGACACAGCTCCTAGGAAGTTGTTAGCATCTGATTCCCGTTTGCGCCCTGATAGATTAGCACTGGAGAAGGGTGATCTATCCAAAGCTGGTGCTGAAAAGAGCAGGTATCTTTCTCTTAACTAAAACTTGATTACTGCCCCAGAATTGATTGTGCTGCAAAATCTGTTCTTCCAATTATAAGGTGTTTACAGTACATTTTCTTCATCATGTCAGTTTGGAGGAAAGGCAGAGAGCTGAAAGAAGAGAACGAGAGGTTAAGGCCCATAAATTTACACCACGATGGTTTGATATGACTGACGAGGTTACACCTACACCATGGGGTGACTTGGAAATCTACCAATACAACGGTAAATACACAGAACACAGGGCTGTTATAGATAGCTCAGACAGCATAGAGGAGGTTGATGTCAAATCAATTGAATTCAACCCCTGGCAGTTTGGTAACTTGTCTGCAGAATGAGGTTCTCTTGTTTTCATGTTTTCTCGGTTTATGCAGCTGCAACTCTCTCATTATGTGAAATCTAGCTATTATTTGTTGGCTCGTGTATGTTCTTTTTGATAAAATTCCTTTCCAGTTGATTTGGGAAAATTCTACTTTTCTCAGTCTGTTAAGAGCCTTATTTTTTTTTTTTTTGGTTCATTTTTATTAGAAACCCAACATCTCAATTCCTTTCTTGTTACTTTTCTTATGCAAAATTTTAGGTTTTGTTTTGGATGCTTGTACTTGAATGTATACTCTTTTACAACTGAACTGGAAGAAGTAATTAAAAACAAAAATAGAGGGTATGATTATCACCATCTTCCAGTTAGAAATCTATTTCTGACAGAAAATTCTGATCGAAATTAAATCTGGTCCATTTTCATTGATTGTAAATGATAATATGGAGAAATGTGACTATCTGACCCTTTTCATTTTATTAATTAAATAGTATAATTATTAATAATTAATAAAAATAATCATAAAAATGATTTAGAGTGTTTTGTTTTGTAATCTAAAAATTTAGATTTTTATCAAACTAATATTATAAGATTTTAGTTAAAATAATTTATTTTTTAGTTTAAAAATAACCTTCGTAGTTGTATATTTTAAACGTAAAAATATATTAAACAATAAATAATTCAATTAACTTTTTCATTTTAATAAAAATTATAATTCAATTAATGAAATTTTTTTTTTTTTTTTTGAAATAGGGGATCGGGAAAGTCGAACCTTAAACCTTTCAAGGTTACATGATACACTTTCCACCAGGCGAAACCTTGGAGTGCATTAATGAAATAGTTATAGTACTTCTTTAATCAATAATATTATTTTACAAAATAAAGTAAACCACATTTATTTTGAGAGATGCCTTAAAGGGTTTTTTTTTTTTCTTAATGATAATTGTTATAGTGTTGAGAAATTACATTTATTTGATATTATAAATAAAAAAAAATTGAAATTAACATGCCCAAAATCAATATGTATTATCTTCGTGTCACATATTATGTTTAAAATTTATTAATCTAAATTAATAAATAAAAGTTTTTTTTAAATAATTTAGCTAAAATAGCCTTTAGATGGTAATGCTTTTTTCACATATTAATATTAAATAAAATAAAAACTAATAAGTGTACATATAAAAAATAAAATTATATTTTAAAATTTTTAAAGTGAGATAATAATAGAAAAATTAATAATATATATTGCTAAACGTACTTTCAATTTTATTATTTGCACTTTCAATTTATATATTGATGAAGTGAGAAAAGAGTAATTTTATTATTTTATGAAAATTTATAATACAGTCAGTAAAATTTAGATTGTAATTGATAATAAATAAAATTATTTTTAATAATATAATTAATTTATATTTAGTTATTATAATTTCTATAAATTTAAAAATTATATAATAAAATCATATTTTAAGTATTAAATGGTTTCATCTAAAAGAACTAAAAGGTGTAAATATATATTTCATCATAATTCATTGAACTTACCAAAAGTAAATAATGAAATAGTTAAGCTAAAGAAAAAATAATAATAAAGAGAATGGGGGAATGTTTTACATAGAGGGAAATATGGAAAATAATCACTGAAATTTAATAAATTTTACCCATTTTAAACAAAAAAATAATTTAATTTGTGGGTTTTTATTTTATTAATAAAATAATATTGAAAATATTATTAAATTTATCATTAATTAATTATAAATTAAAAAATCAAATTGATTTAGTTTGAAAATTATGTAAGTTAATTTATTGATCTTGAAATAAATATATTAAATTATTAATTAATTTAAAAGTAAATAAGTTTAATCCTTTGAATTTTAAAATTTTTAATTAAAAAACTTAAACATAAAATTTATAAAATATTTTAGAAAAAAATTAAAAGTAAAATAAATTGAACATCCATCAAAATCCCTCCTACTAAAGCACGACCAATTTCGAAGTTCGTCTTGTCCCCCTCTGGCATTCCACAGTTATCAACTACTTATTGCTCCAATTCAATCTCTCTCTCTCTCTCTCTCTCTGCATATATATAATAAGTATATTCCTCGTTGAATTGCTGCGATTGTGAAGAGCTGTCTTGACCTGTTGGATCTTCCGTCGAGGAATTGAGTTGAGGACTGAAATTCAGAATCAAGAAAACCAGCCAGGGTTATACACAGAGATGGGTACTCCTGATAACAATCAAAGTAAAGGGTTTTTTGCGGCCATGACCTCTGGCTTGACCATGTTTGGCAACGCTATGCATAGATCTGTTAATGGGTAACTCCAGTTTTTTCTTTTTTCTTCGTTAAATTTTTGTCTTGTGAGAAAATAATTTAGTTTGATAGCTCAATTTAATCGCGATTTATTTATCCATTTAACTAGTGTGTTGAGTTTTTGAATTCACTTCCTGGATTTTCTATGTTTAATGTCCTCGACTTGATGGGTACATATTTGTTCTCAATGTCTCCAGCTTACTTGGTTATGAAGGTGTAGAAGTCATAAATCCAGAAGGTGGCAAAGATGATGCAGAGGAGGAGGCTCAGAGAGGAAGATGGAAGCAGGAGGTATGCCACCTTCTGTTAAGCCTCAACCTCAATATTTTTTTTTCCTTTTTTTCTCCCGTTGAAGTCCTGCGCTGGCTTATGCACCCGACAGGATGCTATTCATCATCTCATTCATCATTTTTTTTAAGCAAGTGATATGTTTCATTTCTTGGTATCATTCTACATAGGAACGAGATAGCTATTGGAAAATGATGCACAAATACATAGGTTCTGATGTTACATCCATGGTGACACTTCCTGTCCTAATTTTCGAGCCAATGACCATGATTCAAAAAATAGCTGAGGTTTGTGCCTCTCCCCCTGCATTTTATGATTGTATGAGATGCTCACTTTAGTATAATGCACATCATTTTTAAAAAATTATGTCTGCCCCTTACAGTTGATGGAATACTCCTACTTGTTGGATCAAGCAGACGAATGCGAGGATCCTTACATGCGTTTGGTGTATGCTTGTGAGTATTATACTTTTGCATTAAAATTTTACAAGGTTCATTCAAGTATTGTTGGGTAATGAAGTGAAGTTATGTTGCTGGTGCAGCATCATGGGCTATTTCTGTTTACTATGCCTACCAACGAACATGGAAGCCTTTTAATCCCATTCTTGGAGAGACTTATGAAATGGTTAATCATGGTGGTATTACATTTATTGCAGAGCAGGTGAGTCTTCAACTTTTTTTTCCCCCTTGAAGTAGGACCTGCTCCATTCCTATCTTTGCTTTATTTCTTAAATGTACTTCTGCAATTGCAATATCCACACTAATTCTAAACTATTTAGGGTCAATTAGATGGATCCTTTATTGCTATTCAGCTAGACATTAAGTTCTCACTAATATTCAAGGCTTGAAAATCTTTTGATATTGCTTTTTGCATCATCTAAGGTCTCTTCCTTTCCTTTCTCACTTCTTCTCTTACTAACTTATCGCACTTCATACCGGGGCATTTGGCACTCTATTGACCATTATTAAACCATCTTAAATAATACTCTCTCATTTTATTTCCAATAAGTGCTATGTTGCATTCTTGCAATTGTAAGATGTGCCTAAAAAGCCTCTTTCTTTCTCCTTTCCGTTTTGTTCCATCCAAACTTTTGAAGTGATTTTGTGTCTAGCTTTATTTTACAGAAGCTCACTAGTCGAAAGATGTTTTCATTTCAGTTTGTTTCTTGTTTATGTTGCTTGCCATGTTGATTCTCTGACCATACTTTTATATCAGGTGAGTCATCATCCCCCAATGAGTGCTGGCCATGCTGAAAATGAGCATTTTACTTATGATGTGACATCGAAGTTAAAAACTAAATTTCTAGGAAACTCGCTTGATGTTTATCCAGTTGGAAGGTAATGTCTACATTGAAAATTTTCATTGTTTGTTTTTCATATTATATTGTATGTTTTAAGGTTTTAGTGCTCCATTGTTGTCTCCTTAGATGCTTAATGCGATCAAGGCAGAATTTGCTCTTATGTTAGGGTTGTAAATGAACAAAACTACTTGCGAGCTATTTGATGCTCAAATGGATAAAACCTCAGTTTGGCTAATTCATTTTCTAATGAACCAAACTTGAGCTTAATTTTCAAGATTGTTTAATAAATGAGCTTTGAGCTTGTTGATCTTTGGCTTGTTAGGGTTCACAATCTTAATTATTTAATAGATTCGCAAGTCCGCTTGTGAACGACTTGGTTACCTAAAATTATTTAGTTTTAAAGTTATTCTGAAGTATATTAACTCGTTTATGAAATGTGCTGAGCTCGAAAAATTTTTAACAAATCATGTAGGAGCTTTTTAAAACTGGGCTCAAGTCAGCTTGTTTACACCCTTAGACAAAAAGGATAACCTTGGTTGGGGGAGGGGGGTTGCAGTAGCCTTCGTAACAGTTTTGCCTTTGTCTTAAAATTGAATGCCTAGTTTGACTCGTTTCTTAATGAGTCAAACTTGAGTTTATTGATATTTGACTTGGAAAAAGGGCCGAAAAGATTTTAAGGAACCAAGCCTGAACTTTTTTAAGTTCATCTTGGTTTGTTTATAGCCTTAGGCCAAGGGTAAGCATTGGTGGGGATGGGGAAGTGGAGGGAGAGTTTGCCATAGCCTTTGTCTTAAAACTTAAGGTATTCCCCTATTTTGTTTGGATAGAAGGAAAATGTAAGGGGAAAACGTTGAGAAAACTTTGGAGACTGCATTTTTTTATGTTTAGTTTTGGAGAATAAATGTTTGCAAAGGAAATAACTAACTTTATCCAAAATAGAGAAGTTACATTTATTGGGATGAAGAAAATTTTTTGTATTGGATCCCTTCAGTTTTCTTTCCCCACACATCTTCCCCATCTCTAAACAAGGTAAACTAGCTTTCCTCACATTTTCCACTCAGCACATAACATTTCCTTTTCCCTTAATTCCCCTTTTCGCACAATTGGTGTAATGCCTTCTTTCAGCGAAGCAAGGAAAACATGTGTCATGCTCATAAGGGGCTTTATCATAGCTAACTAGGTTTTTTTTTTCCTTATTTAGCAGTTTATTTTAGTATACTTTGATGTTTCATTTGATTAAGTTTGAGTATTTGAGAAATTTATAAATTCAAATTCATTTGCTCCTTTGCAGAACACAAGTGAAGCTTAAAAGAGACGGTGTGGTTTTAGATCTAGTACCACCCCTCACAAAGGTCAACAATCTAATTTTTGGACGGACATGGGTTGATTCACCTGGGGAGATGATAATGACGAATTTGACTACCGGAGATAAAGTTGTTCTATATTTTCAACCATGTGGCTGGTTTGGGTAATCACCTATTTCTATCTCTTTCTAATTTTAAGATTCCATTCTCTTCATCTATGTATTAAATATAGGTGTTTGATGAATGTATTATTGTGACATAGTTACCTTCGCATTTCAGAAAAATGGAAATTTTGGGAATGGCTTGAAGTTTAGTGTTCGGCTTTAATAAAGTTGGACTCGTATTTAGACTTTACACTCTCATTGTCCTTCCACTCTCCTCTCTCTCTCTCTCTCTCTCTCTCTCTCTCTCCATAATGACTTCTGTTTTCAATTGAAGTGAAGCTATGATACAAGGCTGGAAATGCTTAATTTGAATTGGTTATACCATGTTCAGGTTCAATGAGTTTGAAGTATTTTTTATTCATCTATTTGTTCTCCTATATATATATATATATAGAAGGTTTGGGGTAGGGTTTGGGAGCTTGGATGATGTTGGCTTCATATCCTCAAATTTTGTTTTCTCAAGATCTCTACCATTCTTGCATTTAATTTCCATTAACTTAACCTGCTGGTGGTGAATGAATAATTATGCTTGATTCCAGTGCTGGTCGCTATGAGGTGGATGGATATGTTTATAATGCCGCTGAAGAGCCCAAAATATTGATGACGGGGAAATGGAATGAGTCAATGAGCTATCAACCATGTGATATGGAAGGAGAACCTCTTCCAGGCTCAGAATTGAAAGAGGCAAGAACTTCTTTTACCATATGCTGCTTTGTTTTCCTTTTCAGTTTTTATTTGATGTGAAACAAAAGTCAAGTAACTAGTATGTTTAGGTTTATGATGCAATTTTTTGCATTTAGCATCTTGATATATCAACTTGGATGATGACTTAGATTCTGTTATGATTACAGCTTGTCACCTTCCTTGGAGTGCAATAGTCACTTTAGTTGCAGGGAGCTCATTAAAAGTTTATTGGAATATTGTATTGTTTCAGAATATCGTCTACTGAGAATTTGTTTTTCTATCTGCCACCATGAAATATGTTTCAGAAGAACTGCAAAGAAATTATTTTCCTGTTCCCCTAAACAGTAAACAGGGTACTTCAAGAACATGCTTTCAGAATACTGTTTTTGCTAAAATACTCTGCCAAACAAGTTTGACCATTCACAACAAATTTTCTCTTTTTATAGTTGGACTTAAATTTTTGAAATAGGAAACACATGCTATTTTTGCAAATGGACTATTGGATTATAGATGAATTGCGAGTCATTTTTTTTTTCAATTTAAATTTATATTCCACTAGCACAAAAGGAACTCTACTTTTAAGGATGATGATGGTGATTGGATTGACAGTGCTTACCTGAATATTTGTGATAGATAGATTATTCTTTGGTAACTAAAAATGCACCTAGCTCTGGGTTTGCTGATGTTTGGACTCCTTAATAAAACGTTTCACTTGGAACTATTACTCATTTTGAGTTTTTATTTAATTTTGCTCTGCAGGTGTGGCATGTTGCTGATGCTCCAGCAAATGATAAATTTCAGTATACGTATTTTGCACATAAAATTAACAGTTTTGACACAGCTCCAAGGAAGTTGCTAGCATCTGATTCTCGCCTGCGTCCTGATAGATTAGCACTTGAAAAGGGTGATCTATCAAAAGCTGGCTCTGGAAAGAGCAGGTCTCTCTCTCTCTCTGCAGCCTTTTTATCACTTGAATAATGTCTAGAATTAAATCTGCTGCAAGATTACTTAATTTTGAAGTTTAAAGGTTTGCCTTTTGCTTTCTAATGTCAGTTTGGAGGAAAGGCAGAGAGCCGAAAAAAGAGAACGAGAGGCTAAAGGCCATAAATTTGCACCAAGATGGTTTGATATGACTGATGAGGTTACCCCAACTCCATGGGGTGACTTGGAAGTTTACCAGTACAACGGTAAATACGCTGAACATAGGGCTGTTGTGGACAACTCAGACAGCATAGTGGAGGTTGATGTCCAGTCAATCGAATTCAATCCTTGGCAGTATAGTAACTTGTCAACTGAATGAAGTCCTCATATTTGCATGTTTGCTTGGGTTATGCAGTTGGTTGGCTAATCGGTATAATGTGGAATCTAACTGTTGTTTGTTGGCATCTGTACATTGTATCTCCATTTCCACACTCACTTTGCAATTGGGTGTGAGACAAATTATTTTTCTTAGTATGTTAAGAACCTTTTTAGGGTGACTATTTTGTTTTAGTTTATTTTTCCTCTCTTGCTAAGATGCTTATAAAGATTGTGGAACTTTAGGGGGCCAGTGTAAATTAAAATTTGATTTTTGAGCAGCTGGCGTATTTTATTTTAAAGCATGTGATAATTTATTTCCTTTGCAGAATATCAGAACAGGGGAGTAATGGAATAAACAAGAGGCAAAAATTATTACTGTTTCATATCTGTACAATATATGTAATAATGTGATAGGCGGTTGGGATGCCATCATAAAAATTTTGGTACAGCTACTGCTGTCATTCCATTTTCCAGTTGCATTCATGATGGAGGCAACAAGTTACTGTTGTCATATTTTGATTTTCCTGTTGATGATCTGAGATCCAATAGAATAGGGTTTTACAAGGGTTTTGTATTACTGAATAAGGCTTAAGCTTTCTGAGGAGGGGACTCCTCTTTTATACATTATCTTGCCTGCTGGTGACGTGTAAAGGTCTCTCCAGGATTGGGCCACGCGTCTCTGCCATGCGGATTCGGAGGTACTAGGGTATCAGCCGCATGCTCCATGCATAACGGCCTCTGATTCTCCTCGTGCGTACGTTCGAGCGGATCTGCCAGGCTGTCTAGTGAATATTATTCTGGATCTTGGACTGGGCTGAGAGTTGGGCCGGATGCTAAGCCTGAGTGGAGAGGGCCTGCTTCGTGCGGGCCGGGCCGGCTTGAGTGAGGAAGATGGGTCGAGCCCGGCTTTGAAGGTTGGATGAGCCAGGCTTGTTATATATATCAGGTGTGTGTGGGCCTCTACGTCATGGGCCTTGGGCTGTGGTCAAGCCCCTGGTCCGGGGTGAAGGAATTCAGCAGTCATCAATTGCCCCTTCACCTTCTCGGCAGTTATTGCTCCAACTGCCGAGGGGGTGAATACCAAGAACTATTATGATCGCGTCTGTTCGGGTTCAGGTGCCTTAATAACATCCTTTCATCTTTCAGTCGTTGCGCAGTTTCTGAATTCTATCTGCTCTTTCCTCTTTCTGTCTTTTCTCTATTCTCCTTGTCCTCTGCCGCCTTTACTTTCTTGTCATCATTATCTGGACATCTCCTTTCTTTCCTTTTCCGTGAATATCTTTTAAGAATCTGATATCGCTGGCTTAGAGTCTAGTGTAGCTCTGCCCCGTACTAAGTCCACAGGCTCCAAGTATATATCAGCGCCAGCTTTTCTTCATTCTTGAGCCTTCTGTTGAAATGAGAAATTCTTGTTTTATCTGTGGCAGGTCTATTCGACGCCTTCTTCGAACAGATTGCCTTGTGCCCCAGAGGTTTGCTTTGATTTTGCTCTTATCATCTTAAGGGAGAATTGTTTCTGACTTGTCTCTTTTTTGAAATTTTTTGCAGTTCCTGAAATAAAAATGGGTCAGTATAAAATTCTTGAAAATTTGATGTTACCTCTAAGGCGTCTGGATGGTGCATTGGAGATCCTTCTGGTATGGCAGCCGAAGGATGGGACCATTCGGGAAGCTGCTGAAACTGCTTTACCCAGGTCGTCTGGCCGGCCTCCTCCTCTGCTTGTTGTCCGGGCTCCAGAGAAGTTCTGGGCTGTTGAGGGGTTCGCTCTAACTTCGCCTTTTTCCGCAGAGAAAAAGGGGATTTCCTCGATGCCCCTGTTGTCCTCTTTTGATATAAATGGGAGTGGCACCGGCGCTCAGCTCGTTGTTCCTTTTGGTGTGAAGTACCAGTATTATTATTCCCTTTGGTGTGAAGTACCAGTATTACGTGAGGCTGGGATCTGCTGCATTCAGTCAGGTCTCCAGCGATTTTTTCGAATGTGTACTTCACGATCTCTTCGGGGCCATAGCCTCGAAGACTTATGTTTTTCAAGCGTGGTGCACGGTCGGCATACCATATCTGAGCTTGTTCGAATGTACCGTGCATCACATTTGGGTAACCGGATGTTCGCCCAAGGGAACAGTGAGAAATGCTTATGGGAATCAACTTGTTCAGTTCCCCTGTGATAGCGAGACAGATCTTGGCCTTTTCTGAGAAACTCTCATTCCGAGCTACGAGAAGTCCTCCGAGCTGAAGACTAGAATAATAGGATAGGTGATAGTCGCAGATGAGGAAGTATCTGGATATGTAAATTCTTTAAGGATAGTCTTTCATCCCGTAGTGTAGGCCTTTGTAACGTGCTGTAATGTGCTTTTCTTTTAATGAAGTTCTTGTTTTGCTCTCATGCTTAAGCTGTTCTCTTTTTATCATGTGTGAAATACTTCAGATTGCTCGCCTTATAATTTTAACCAACTGAGCTCTGTCCTGCTTTTTCCCGAGCTAATCTAACCTATCTGCGAGCTCTGATGGGTTGAACTCCGGATCCACTTAGTCAACTGGGCTTTCAAGTTTTCGAACTGGACCGTCTGACCGACCTGTGAGGTCGGTCTTTATTTCGATGAATTGAGCTTTGAGTCTCCTTCATCCGTCCGGGCTCTCAGGTTATGTTGTCCGAGCGGAATTGACCGACCTGAGAGTTCTGTCCTTGCTTAGTGAAATGAGCTCGGAGTTTCCTTTAGCTGGCCGAGCTCTCAAGTCGTGCTGTCCGGGCTGGACTAATCCGACCTCTGAGCTCGGCTTCTGATGAGTTGAACTCTAAGCTCTCAGCTTTGTATGACTCCGAGGTGCTTTTGGCGCTCCTTTCCGATCTCCCACCCTTTGTTTAATAGCGGTAAATCAAATCTTGTAATTTTTAAGTGATGCACAAATCTGACCTTTATCATGCTCCCATTTGCTTGTACTTTTGAGTCTTTTCATAACTTGCCCCTCTGTGTCCTCGGCATTTACCATAGGGATGGTGAAGTAGTAGGCTAAGTTGCTCTGACTGATGGGTTGGGCCTGTATTATGTGGGTGGCAAATGGGCTCTTAAATGATGGACTGTCATCATATACTTGGCCTTTGATAAATGTAAAGAAGCCCAGCGATCATCCTTTTGCCCCTTTACCGTCTCGCCGGTTGTTACCTAACCGTCGAGAGGGTAAACTTCGAGAACAATTAATGATCGCACTGCTCCAAGACAAAACTGTTCAGTATCGACGCTTTGCCTCATAATAGCCTTTCTTTCTTTCTTTTCGAATTCCTTCTGTCCTTTGAAGAACTAGCGCTTGGTTGCTCTCTGTCTCCCTGCAATTCCTTCTACGTTTCTTCTTTCATCCCATCGTGTTCTCAGGTACGCTTCCTTGTTCTTCTATGGCAAGTTTAAAGCTTCCTGATGTTTTTGACCTTGAGTCGCATATTACCCCTTCCAACATAACTAATCACATTTCCCGGAGGCTTTTAGATACTCCGTTGTATCTTATCCGAGCACCTCTTCCAAATGAGAGGATAGTTCTTCCTTACCCTCGCCCTCCTGGTTTAGTAGATCCCCAAGAGGTTCGTAGTATAGTGTTTTTCCTGAAGCAGAGCGAATTTGGTCTACCGCTTCCTTTTACCCCTTTCTTTGTTGAGGTTTTTGAATACTTTGGGGTAACTCCTCGAATGTTGTCTCCAAATTCCATTTTATTCATGTCCTGTTTCGAGTCTATCTGTCTGGGTTGGGGTTTTGCTCCTACGGCCTGTCTGTTTGTCACCTTTTTCCGCCTGGTCAGGGCGAAGCAAAACTTCTATTACTTGTCCCCCCGTAATGGGCTGTCTATTCTTACGGGCTACAAGGATTCTATAAAGGGATGGGTAGAGAATTTCCTTGTGGCGGAGTTGAAATTAGGGTCCTGCCGATCGTGGGATGTGGATCTGAGGTGGGGGGAGATCTTTCCGGGCTGCAACGATCTGCCCGAATTGAGTCTTATTGAGCAGGTCGGGTTGCTTCGACTGACTTCCGTTGAGAGGAAGTATGATGTCGAGAAGTGTATGTCTGCGTCAAACCTTAGGGATATCCAGGACACGGGTATAGTGCTTTGTTCGGTTATTCTATTTTTTTCTTTGCTCATGATATCAGGAAGTATGCTGACTCTTTATAACTTCTTGTTTCTCGCAGCTTCCGAGGTTAGAATGGATAGCATCAAATTCCCCAAGAATTTTGAACTGTCTCGAGAGAACATGCATGCGATTTTTGACGCCTTTGGGGATGGGCGCTCTGTAACTGAGGTTGCTGCAGAGCTGGCTCAGGCCGCTTCTTCCAAGAAGATCAGCCGATCTCTTGTCAAAGCCTCTGCTCGGGCTTCCAAGCCGAGCTCTCGCAGCATTAAATCAGCTCGGACACCTGGCCAAGGTGGGTCGAGCTCAACCTCAGAGGTCGTAAGGGAAACTTCCCTAGCTGTTACTGAACAAGGGGGGCAGGGTGCCGTCCATTCTACTGAGGAAGTGTTAGGGGGGAAACTTAAGTCCCCTGTTGACGAGAAGGAGGCCTCTAGGACAGGGATGGAGGTCATCCTCCTAGAGGATCAAAGCCCAGAGGTTTCTGGTGAAGGTGCCCCTGCCCCTGCGAGGACTGAGCCTGAGGGATCTGAAGGTGTCCCCTCAAGGACTGGGTGCAAGCGTCCGACCTCTTCTGGAACGCCTGTCCCATCTCCTGCTCGGAAAAAATCCCAGACTGCTGTGGGTCCTTCCCCACCTCTTCCTCCCATTGGGAAAGGGAAGGGCGTTTCTGCTGTTCCTTCGTCGTCCCCTACTGACAACATTCTAGACCTGTCAAGCATTTCCTCGGAGTCTCCGGCCTCCGCTGTTGCCGCACTTCTCCGGGAACGGATGTTCGGCGGGATAACAGAGGCTTCAGATCCTCGTCTGCTGGCCCTGACTGGTCAGTTGGCCAGTTCTACCAAGGAACAGGTGTCCTTCCAATCTCGCTCTCGTGAGGAGCTCGGAACCACAATTGGAGAAATGCTGCTGATGGTAAGTTATGTTTTTACCTGTCTTTTGAGTTTGCTTTGTGTCTTTTCTTGACAATTGTTCTTCCGTCCTAGGTGTTAGGCCTGGTTATGGAGGTGGATGCCCGTGATCTCTCTCTCCGGGAGTCCGTGGACCGCCGGATCGAGGAAGCGCGTCGTGATGAGAACCTGACTGCCACCAGCGACGCGAGGGGCCACCTGGCAGCCGCCCGGGAGCAGATCCAAACTCTCCGAGTGGAGTTGCATTCTGCCCAGGAGGCTTCTAAAAGAGCTGAGGACAAAGCAATGGAGGCGACAGAGCATAGCAAATCCCTGGAGTCAGAGCTATCTCGTACTCGCAGAGTTCTTCAGGAGTCTGATGAGAGGGCAGCTGAAGTGGAGACTCGTTGTGTAGAGGTTGTAAAACAGCTGTCCTCTATGACGACGGCCCTTCAGGAGAGGGATGAGGCTGTTGGCCAAAAAACCGAGGTCCAGCGCCAACATGAGGCCTTAAAGGCTGATTATAAGGGGCTTCAAGCTCACCTGAGTGAGGTGAAGGCTCAGAAGGAAAGTGCCCTAGCCCGGGTGGAGGTCCTTGAGCAGGAGTTGGGCACAAGTTCTGAACGTATCAAAGATCTGTCTTCCACGGCTGAAGAGTTCAACCTTCGCCAACAACAGCTGAAAAATGAAGTCAGGGTTTTGGAACGTAAATGTTTAGCCCTGCTTGAGGTGGTAAAGTATGCCGAAGGGAAGGTTCAGCTGAAGCGTGAACAGTATATAACGGAGTATCAGGAGTCTGATGAGCTGAAGGTGAAAATTGATCAGGCCTGTGAAGCTCATCTTCAGGACTACAAAGACTCTTCTGAGTTTAAGGAATTTGTGGCTGAGGCTTGTGAAGAACACCTTGATGAGTATAAAGCTTCTGGTGAGATGAAAAAGGCTATCCTTGATAAGGCCTACCGCATGTATGTAACTGGCTACAATCGCGGTTTAAGAGAAGCTAGACAGGCTCCTGATGTTCCTTTGGCCGAGCTTCGGAGGCGCGAAGTGGACTCAGATGGCGAGTCAATGCTATACGGGGAGGATGATTGCCCTTTGCCCCGAGGAGATTCGCGGAGGAACATAGACCGGCCATCTGAGTCTTCGTCAGAGGAATCTGAGGTAGGGTCGGAGGAAGATGATCTTGATTCTGAGAAAGACGGCCTCCACCCTAGGTCAGAAGTGGCCCCTACCATTAATGTTGAGAGCTCTGGCCCCAGGGACACCGAGCTTCCTTCAGGGATGGCTGTAAATAGAGATAATGCAGGCGAGGGTGTACTTACTGATGTAAGTCCTTTAAGGACTATTTATCCTCCTTCCTCGCCGGAGAAATAAATTGTAATAGTCAGTAATGCAATGTTAGTTTCTTTCTTGTTTTTCATATTTCTTGACATTTATCTCTACTCTTTGTATTTGTGATGTAAACTATATAATTTTAGGAGCTCTGAATGTGCGAGCTCAGCTCTTAGCTGATGATTTTGGGGGATCAAGTCTCGTACCTTTTTAATGACAATTATCATGTCAGTTTTTGGTTTTTAGTCCTGCTTTCTGCGTTGTGACTTCGTATATTTGTTTTAGATAAACTGATTTAGGCTTTGATTATAGCCTTTTTTATCCTTCTAAGGGTATTTTATGCGTCCTGCTATGGAGGGAGCTCGGCCGTTCTGTTTTGGCCTTCGTATCTAGATCCTTTAAGGATATAAGTCTACCCGAGTTTGAGAGCTCGGTCTTGGGCCTTTGCGAATCATCAGTCCGAGCTGGGAGCTCGACTTTGAGTGTCGTAAGAATATAAGTCTGGTCGAGCTGGGAGCTCGGTCCCTTTTTTTTTTTTTTTTTTTTTTTGTCTCTAGGCTTTTCTCTTTCCGAGGTCAGAATTGGATTTTTAGGCTTGGGGCCTCGCCGGTTTTTTGTTTCCAGGAGATCTTACGGGATCCTGTTTTGTCTTTGAATTTCTGGGACGACCTCAGGGCCTCGCCGGTTGTTTCTTTGAATTTCCGGGACGACCTCGGGGCCTCGCCGGTTTTTTGTTTCCAGGAGATCTTACGGGATCCTGTCTTTTCTTTGAATTTCCGGGACGACCTCGGGGCCTCGCCGGTTTTTTGTTTCCAGGAGATCTTACGGGATCCTGTCTTTTCTTTGAATTTCCGGGACGACCTCGGGGCCTCGCCGGTTTTTTGTTTCCAGGAGATCTTACGGGATCCTGTCTTTTCTTTGAATTTCCGGGACGACCTCGGGACCTCGCCGGTTTTTTGTTTCCAGGAGATCTTACGGGATCCTGTCTTTTCTTTGAATTTCCGGGACGACCTCGGGGCCTCGCCGGTTTTTTGTACAAAATTCAGGCTCATTGGCCTTACTGTCGCTTCGTCATCTCAGCTGGTTTTTGTGCCTTACTGAGGCCTTGTTTGCGAGGGATCTTTCTTAGCCCTGTTCTTTTCTTTATCATGAAAAATGTGTTTTCACAAAGATAATTTCATTGTATAAACAATTTCCATTTATTCATATTTGTCAAAATACGATGCTTTTTCTTTACAAATATTTCAAGGGAAATACCTTTTTAAGTGTTGGATGTTCCAAGCATGGGGCTCGGGGTTTCCTTGCATATCTTCAATTCGGTATACCCCGGGCTTAACCACTTTCGTCACTTTGAATGGACCTTCCCAGGTCGGTGCTAGTTTGCCTGCAGCTGCTCTTTTTCCAGTGGCTTCCAGGTTTCTTAAAGTCAGGTCTCCCACCTTCAAGCTTCTTTCTCTGACCTTTTGATTGTAATATCTTGCTGCTCGTTGTTGGTAAGCGGCAGTTCGGACTTGGGCGTCTTCCCTAACTTCTTCAAGAGCATCTAGGTTGCTCCTTAATTTGTCCCCATTAGCGTTCTCACTAACGAATTGAACTCGATGAGTGGGGATCTGCAATTCAACTGGGACTACAGCCTCTGTGCCATAAGCAAGTGCAAACGGGGTTTCTTGAGTGGGCGCTCTAGGAGTGGTCCGGAGTGCCCATAGAGTGCTATTGAGCTCTTCTGCTTAATTCTCTTTTGCGCCATTCAGCCGTTTCTTTAATCCTTGAAGGATAGCTCTATTAGTGACTTCCGTTTGGCCATTAGTCTGAGGATGAGCCACAGAGGAGAACTTATGCCATATGCCCATGTTCGTTGTGAAGGCTCTGAAAGTGCTGCAGTCAAATTGTCTGCCATTGTCTGAGATAAGTACTCTTGGTATGCCAAATCTGCAGATGATATGCCCCCATACGAAATCTATCATTTTGCGGGCTGTGATTGTGGCTATTGCTTCTGCCTCTGGCCATTTCGAAAAATATTCCACAGCCACCACTACGAATTTCCTTTGCCCCGTAGTCTTGGGGAAAGGTCCCAGGATGTCAATTCCCCATTGTGAGAAGGGCCATGGACTGGATATGCTTGCTTGAGGAGTGGCAGAGGTCCTGATGGCATTAGCAAATCTCTGACATACGTCACACCTTCGGACAAATTCTTCTGCTTCTTTTTTAACGGCGGGCCAGTAGTATCCTTGCCTGAATATTTTGTTAGCTAATGTCCCTGCTCCCTCGTGAGCCCCACATAGGCCTCTATGTATTTCCTCCATTACCTTTGCAGCTTCTTCCGGACTCACACACCGGAGCCATGGGCTGGATTTCCCTTTTCTATATAAAGTTCCCCTTATTACCTGGTAATTGGCAGCTCGAGCTGCTATCTTTTTGGCTTCGACTTTATCTTCGGGGAGTTCGCCCTTTTCCAAGTATCTCAAGTATGGAGTCATCCAAGTTGGGCTCTGCTCCACCTGTAGTACTGTGTTTATCTTCTTGAAAGCAGGTATGCTGACATGCTGTATGTAGACTTCATCAGGGAGCTGCTCTAACTCTTCTTTGGTCAGCCGACTAAGCAGGTCTGCCTCCTCATTTTCATTTCGAGGTATCCGCTGAAATCTCGTCAATATTCCTCTGCTCGTGAGGTCGGCTTCCACAGCTTTTACTTTATCAAGATAACTCTGCATGATGGGATCTCTGGCCTGATATATTCCCGTCACCTGGTTGATCACCAGCTGAGAGTCACTATTTATTTCGAGGTCGGTTACCCCTATTTCCAGAGCTACCAACATTCCGTTCACCAAGGCTTCATATTCGGCCACATTATTAGAAGCTTTGAATTCTAGCCTTAAGGCATAACATACTTTGAAGCCCTCCGGCCCCTTAAGTATTATCCCAGCGCCACTGCCCTTAGAGCCTGATGCTCCGTCTACATATAGCTTCCAGCTGGACTCTTGGGAAAATCCTCCCTCTCCTTCTTTGCTTGGTATCTCCGAGGATGATCCTTCCTTTTCCTTGTTGAATGAGCATTCTGCTATGAAGTCAGCCAGCGCTTGAGATTTTATAGCTGTCCGAGGTCGGTACTCCAGACAGTAAGGGCTGATTTCCACGGACCATGCTAACATCCGTCCGGAAGTTTCCGGCCTTCGTAGGATCTTTTTTAACGGTTGATCTGTCATCACAACTCCTTGATGGCCTTCCAGATAAACTTTGAATTTCCGGACTGCTAACAACAAGGCATACGCCAATTTTTCAATGTTCGAGTATCTAACCTCAGTATCTCTGAGTACCTTGTTGACGTAGAAAATAGGTTTCTGTTCCCCGTCTTCCACTCTTACTAGTACTGCGCTAACTGCTTGCTCTGAGGCTGCCAAGTATATCAAGAGTTCTTCCCCTTTTGCGGGGCTGCTGAGCACGTGAGGCGAGCTGAGGTATTCCTTAAGCTCTGTGAAGGCTTTTTGGCAGTCTCCTGTCCATTCAAAATTCGGGACCTTCCTCAATTTTTTGAAGAATGGCAAACACTTTTCTGCCGATCTTGACATAAATCGATGAAGCGCCACTACTCTCCCGGTCAATCTCTGAACGTCCCTTACACAGGTCGGCTCTGGCATATTCAATATGGCTTCCACTTTCTCCGGATTGGGTTCAATGCCTTTTCCGCTCACCATGTACCCCAAGAATTTTCCTCCCCTGATGAAGAAAGCGCACTTTGCTGGATTCAGCTTCATCCTGTATTGATCTAACACCCCAAATATCTCCCTTAAATCCGTTATATGTTGCTGAAAGGTTGAACTTTTAACCACCATGTCATCCACATATACTTCGACATTCCTGCCGATCTGGTTTTTAAAGATTTTATTCATTAGTCGTTGGTAGGTTGCCCCGGCGTTTCTTAATCCGAAAGGCATAGCTCTGTAGCAGTAAGTCCCGTCTTCAGTTATAAATGAGGTCTTCTCCTCATCCGTTTTTTCCATTGGGATTTGGTGGTAACCAGACATAGCATCCAAAGAAGACATATAATCAAAACCAGCCGTTGAGTCGACCATCTTATTAATATCGGGAAGGGGGTAACAATCTTTAGGGCAGGCCTTATTCAGGTCGGTAAAATCTATACACATCCTGTATTTGCCATTGGCTTTTTTGACTAACACAGGATTTGCCAGCCACTGTGGGTACATAACCTCCATAATAAAGCCTGCCTCTTCTAGCTTCTGCACCTCTTCCTGGGTTGCCCGCTGCTTCTCTCTTCCCACTACTCTCTTCTTTTGCTTTACTGGTCTGGCCTCGGGGAGGACATTCAATTGGTGTGTCATTACTTTGGGGTCAATTCCCGGCATGTCTGAGGGCTTCCATGCGAAGGTCGGTGAGTGACTTCGGATTAGGGCCATGGCTTCACCTTTTTGTTCTTTGGTGAGGCCGGCATTGAGACTGAAGACCTTACTTGTTTCTTCTTCTGATAGGGAGAAAGTCTCCAGCTCTCCAACGGGCTCTGTCCGGGCTTCCTTTGTCTCATCCCTGACTTCCAAAACTTCCGAATCAAGCGCTTCTCCGGCTGAGTTTGGTTCCGTCACTGTGGCCAAGTATACTGCCCTTGCTTCCTCCTGGCTTCCCCGGACCATTCCCACTCCTCCTTCCGTTGGGAACTTGAGCGCCAGATACCTGATGCTAGTGACAGCCTCGAAACTGAACAACGCCGGCCTCCCCAAAATCGCATTGTAGCTCAGTGGGAGTTTGACCACCAAGAAAACCTCATAATGAGTGCGAGTTCTGGGTGCTTCTCCCAAGGTGAGGGCCAGCTTCACCTTCCCTTCTACAAGTACCGGTGCTCCTCCGATCCCTTTGATAGGTGACTTGTAATACCCGGCTAGACTCCGGTATCGGAATTCCTACCGTCCGGTGGAATTCGGTTGTCGGAAATCTCTAGAAGGGGTGAAAGCATGTTTTTATAAAATGTTTTCATGTTTTTAATGTTTTTAAGTATGGAATTAATTGAGTTTTTGCATGAAATTTCTTTAAGGAAAAACCCAGGTTCGGCCGCCGAAACTTACTTTCGGCCGCCGAACATGCATGGACTTTGGGAGGCACGTTAGGCCCCCGAAAGTCTAAGTGAGGGAAGTGCAGGTTCGGCCGCCGAACCTTATGTTCGGCCGCCGAACATTGCATGGATGCGGAGGCACATTCGGCCCCCGAACGTGGCCTGGCCAGCCACTATAAAAGGGTCCCCTTGGTCCGCACGGGCGAGCTTTTTCTCTCCCATTGTCGGCCAAGGTGAGTCTCCACCGCTCCTCCCTCGATCTTGAGTGTTTCCTCTAGATCTTTCATGGTTTTAACAAGTTTTCATCTTGCTTTGAAGTTTTTAAGCTTTTGAATCGAGCTTTGAGCAAGTTTTGAGTGCTTGGAGGTTCAAAGAGCTTAATCTCTCCATCTCCAAGCTAGGATCGCTTTCCTCTCGTTTCTTCAAGAGGTAAGGGTCGATCTTGAACCCTTTTTATGTTTTAAACAAGTTTTAAGTAAGATCTATGGGTAGAAATGCATGTTAGGACATATGTTGTGTCTATGGGTTTTGATGATGTTTGAGCAATGTAGCTTGATTGTGTGTGAATGAAGTGTTGTAGATGGGGTATATGCATGTTTGAGGCCCCTAGGAACTTGTATGTGTGTTTTAGTTGAGATATATGCATGATCTATGGTTTTGGGAGGCAGGAGGTTCATTTGAACCAAGTTTCTGCCGTTTGGCAGAAACCAGGTTCGGCAGCCGAAGGGAGTTTCGGCCGCCGAACCCCTCTTGTGAAGGCAGCTTTCGGCTGCCGAAGGTGCCCCCGAAAAGAGACTTTCGTCTCTGTCTGGCACTTTCGGCCGCCGAAGGTGCCGCCGAACCTAGCTGAGTTTCGTCTCTGTCCAGGACTTTCGGCCGCCGAAGGTGCCGCCGAAGGTGCCCTGTTCAGCCGTTTCATGCATATTTTCTGTGATGTTTTCATGATGTTTTAGGGGGTTTTTGGGGGATATATTAGAGTTGTGTTTATATATGTTTGGTCCCTCATTGGAGTCCACCTGTGTAGGTTCGGACCCGAGGAACCGAGGACCCCAGCAGTGAGTGAGCTGCTTCAGTGTCTGGTCAGAGCTAGCCAGAGGTGAGTGGAAACAAGCTTAATGTTTTAAATCAAATAACTGAATGTTTTGAGCATGCTTCACGCATCATGATGATATGTAATAGGCTGATTGCATTAGAGCACGAATATGTTGCATTGCATTTTCCTTTGTGGTTGTGGGTGAATGCTGTATGATCCAATTAGTCCACGAGACTTTATGTATGTTATGACAGGAAGACCAGGACCCCATGCTACGGCCTGGCACGAGGCTTAATATATGATATGACAGGAAGACCAGGACCCCATGCTACGGCCTGGCACGAGGCTTAATATATGATATGACAGGAAGACCAGGACCCCATGCTACGGCCTGGCACGAGGCTTTATATATGTTATGACAGGAAGACCAGGACCCCATGCTACGGCCTGGCACGAGACTTTATGTATGTTATGACAGGAAGACCAGGACCCCATGCTACAGCCTGGCACGAGACTATGTTGGGACTAATTGGTGACAGGTTCACCCTTGATGTGAATTGTCTGTGATATGATGCATTCCATGAAAGCATGAATTTTAATATAATGTTTTTAGTTTCTGCTCACTGGGCTTTTAGCTCACCCCTCTCCCCTAACCCCAGGTTTGCAGGTACGGGATTGATAGAGAAGAAAAGAAGAGAAAAGTCATATGTATGTAATAGCTAGAGTATGTGGACATGACAATGATAAGAATGTAATGTAAAGTTTGAACAATTATGTTTATGTAACTATGTTATTGAGGATAGAGTTGTGCTTGACCATAGTAGATGTTAATCCCTTGGTACGTACATGATCTTATTTTATGATGTATATGTGAACCAACTCAACACAGAATATATATTGCCATTGAGGCTTTGATGACGTCCCACAGAGGGATTAATGTTTATGTATATGATGAATATAGTGCATGCACAGGTTGAGTTTGGTGAATGAAGAAAAAGAAAAGTTTTTAATTCTTATGTATGTTTGTTGATCATGTATGGGATTAAACAGGTAAACAGGATGTATGTAGGCTTGCTACGGGTTCCGGCGGCCTTAAGTCGACCTGAATCCTAGCGCCGGTAGCGGTCCGATTTTCGGGTCGTTACAGAGTGGTATCAGAGCCCTAGGTTCATATGGTCGGACCTAGAGTGTCGGGCTCATAGAAGTTATAGAAGGTCAAGCACAATAGGCAAAAGTCATGTCCACTAGGATAGGATGTAGAGTCCTGTCTTGCTATGATGATATGATATGCCATGATAAAATGCATGTGCATAAATGATGTGATATGTATGTGATGAGGGTTCATGTGTGCCCACATGAACCATTTAATGCTAATGTTTATGTGATGTTTACTGTTTCTCAGAAAACAGGATGAGAGGAACCCGTCGATCTGCACGATTGACTGGAATACCACCTCAGGACGAGGGCATTGATGCCCGTCCTTCAACATTGCCTAGGGCAATGTCAAGTAGGTCCAACAGGGACCGAGCAGTGAGAGACCCTAGAAGGTCTTTAGATCTGGGAAGAAGCAGATCAGTCAGAGGAACAGTGCAGGGAGGTATGTCAGAAGATATGGGGGATCAGATGGATGTTGATCAAAGGAGGGATGGCAGTTTGGGCGTCAGTATGTCAGAAGAGGGTATGGGAGAATCCCAAGGAGGCACTCAAGCCTCGGGATTTGTTCAGCCACCTCACTACCCGCCCTACACCCAAAATCCCGGGTATTCGGTGGGAGGTACATCGGATTACCCTAGTTTTAACCCTTATTCCACACAGATGCCATACCCACCATACTACCCACCATATCCACAGTACCCAATGTACCCACCTCCACCATACCATCCAAATCCAGCAAACCCTACCTCAGGGGATGCTGTACCTCCTCCACCATCAGCACCTACCGTCCCAGATACCCAGATACCCCAACCTAGCTCATCTGGGGGAAGTAAGGCTAAAATGACAGATTACATGAAGTTGGGTGCTCCCCAGTTTGAGTCAGGTGATGACCCGTTTGTGTATTTGGAGAAGGTCAAGATGATCACAGAGGAGATCGGAGCTGATGATAGTAGAGCCATTCAGATGGCTGGTTTCACCTTGAAATGCAAAAAGGCCCGTGAGTGGTTCAAAAACTATGTGAAGCCGAGGGTGGATAGCCTATCATGGGAGGAGTTCGCTAATGAATTTGCAGGATGGGCTTTCCCTGATAGTTCAAGGGAATTGAAGATGATAGAATTCGAGCAGTTGAGGCAAACCGATGACATGAGTGTAGACGAATATACTGACAGGTTTATGGAGTTGCTGCCTTTTGCTGGGCAAGACCTTAGCACAGACCAGAAGAAGTCGAGGAGGTATATCATGAAGCTCCATCCCAGGTATTCCTCCTTGGTACAGTCAGCAGATAGAGAGAGTTTTCACGCCATAGTAGACATGGCTAGGAGAATGGAGGCTAGTGCCATCGTTCAGGGGACAGTCAAACAGACAGTGGCACAAGCTTCTGGTTCTAAAACTCCGGGAGGGGGAAGGTTAGATCCCTCTACCTTGAGTGCAGCAGCTTCAGGCAGTAAGAGATGGGGTAAGCCCAAGGGTAAGAAGAATAAGTTCTGGAACAAGGTCAAGTCTAGTCTGGGGTTTGGCAGTGGTTCTAGTTCTGGGGCAGATAATGCAGCTTGTGCGAAGTGTGGTAGGCCACACAGGGGTTTATGCCGGTATGGGACGACGACCTGCTACAGATGTGGGCAAGAGGGGCATATGTCATGGCAATGTCCTAAAGCAGTTCCTATGGCACAGACACAGCAGACAGCTTCAGGAAGTGTGGCACGGCCAGTAGCTCCAGCTGCTACACAGGCCAGTGGCAGAGGCAGAGGGAGAGGGTCAGCTTCTTCCTCAGCAGGATTCAGAGGTGAAGGTCCATCAGCTCCAGCCAGGATCTTCACCATGACGCAGCAGGAGGCTAACACATCCAACACCGTGGTGTCAGGTAATCTCATCATTGGGTGTTCTGATGTGTATGCATTAATGGACCCGGGTGCATCTCACTCTTTTATCGCACCGAGAGCCGTTCAGAGGTTAGGATTGATGGTCTCTGAGTTAGAGTGTCCCCTATGGGTCAGTGGACCCAAGTGTGACCCGTCAGTTGCAGAGTCAGTCTGCCAGTGTAGTCCAGTTTTTATAGAGGGAAGATGCTTGTCCGCCGACCTTGTGGTTCTAGATTTGACAGACTTTGACGTCATTCTAGGGATGGATTGGCTATCTACCCATGGTGCTACCTTGGACTGCAGGGACAAAGTAGTTAAGTTCAGATGTCAGGATGGGTCAGAGGTCGTCTTCAGAGGAGACAAGAGGGGTACACCTAGAGGTCTAATTTCAGCTCTTCAGGCTCGTAGGTTGCTTAGGAGGGGATGTCAGGGGTTTCTAGCTCATGTGAGGGAGTTGGATAGTCATGTTAGAGAGCCCGCCTCAGTGCCTGTGGTGAGTGAGTTCTTAGATGTTTTCCCAGACGAGCTGCCAGGGTTACCACCTGCGAGGGAGATAGAGTTCGAAATTGAGTTAATGCCTGGTACCAGACCGATCTCTATCCCTCCCTACAGGATGGCACCAGCCGAGATGAAAGAGTTAAAAGAACAGTTGCAGGAACTGGTAGACAAGGGTTTCATCCGACCGAGTACCTCACCTTGGGGTGCTCCAGTACTCTTTGTGAAGAAAAAGGATGGATCCCTCAGGCTTTGTATCGACTACAGGCAGTTGAACAAAGTCACCATCAAGAATAAGTACCCATTGCCAAGGATCGACGATCTATTCGACCAGCTAGCAGGAGCGGGTTGTTTCTCCAAAATAGATCTGAGATCCGGGTACCATCAGTTGAGAATCAGAGAGGAGGACGTGCCAAAGACGGCCTTCAGGACCAGATATGGGCACTATGAGTTCCTTGTAATGCCGTTTGGGTTAACCAACGCCCCTGCAGCATTCATGGACCTCATGAACAGAATATTCAGACCATACCTGGATCACTTCGTTATTGTCTTCATAGATGATATCCTAGTGTATTCCAGGAATGCAGAGGAGCATGCCCATCATCTGAGGATAGTTTTGCAGACCTTGAGGGAACATGGCTTGTATGCCAAGTTCTCCAAGTGTGAGTTCTGGTTAAGGAGCATATCATTCTTGGGGCATATAGTGTCAGAGAATGGAATAGAGGTAGACCCCAAGAAAGTAGAGGCTGTGACTAACTGGCCCAGACCCACCTCAGTGACAGAGATCAGAAGTTTCTTGGGTTTGGCTGGTTATTACAGGAGGTTCGTACAGGACTTCTCCAAAATTGCAGCTCCTTTAACCAGATTGACCAGAAAGAATCAGAGGTTCGAGTGGACCGATCGATGTGAAGAAAGCTTTGAGGAGCTCAAGAAGAGGTTGACTTCAGCACCAGTGTTAGCTCTGCCAACCAGCAATGAGGACTTCACAGTATTCTGTGATGCATCCAGAGTAGGCTTGGGTTGTGTGTTGATGCAGAATGGTAGGGTGATCGCTTATGCTTCTAGACAGCTAAAGAGGCATGAGATGAATTACCCCACACACGATCTGGAGATGGCAGCAGTTATCTTTGCCCTCAAGATGTGGAGGCATTACCTCTATGGGGTAAAATGTGAGATCTTCACAGATCATAAGAGCCTGCAGCACATCTTGAGTCAGAGAGATTTGAACTTGAGGCAGAGGAGATGGGTAGAACTGCTCAGTGACTATGATTGTAAGATACAGTACCATCCGGGTAAGGCTAATGTAGTAGCTGATGCCTTAAGCCGGAAATCACTTGGCAGTCTATCCCACATCACGGCAGAGAGGAGACCGGTGGTGAAGGAATTTTATAAGCTCATTAAGGAGGGTCTACAGATGGAGTTGTCTGGTACAGGTGCTTTGATTGCACAGATGAAAGTAACCCCCGTGTTTCTGGAGCAGGTGGCTCAGAAACAGCACGAGGACCCGGAGTTAGTGAAGATTGCCAGGACTGTTCAGTCAGGCAAAGACAGTGAGTTCAGATTCGATAGTAAGGGGATCCTCCGCTATGGGAATAGACTATGTGTACCAGATGACATCGGGCTAAAAGGAGACATTATGAGAGAGGCTCATAATGCAAGATACAGTGTTCACCCTGGAGCCACCAAGATGTATCAAGATCTAAAGAAGGTTTATTGGTGGCCAGCTATGAAGAGGGAAGTGGCACAATTCGTGTCAGCCTGCGAAATATGTCAGAGGGTGAAGCTGGAACATCAGAAGCCGGCTGGAATGCTTAACCCGCTACCTATTCCAGAATGGAAATGGGAGAACATAGCTATGGACTTTGTAGTGGGGTTACCGGCAACATCCAACAGACTAGACTCCATATGGGTGATTGTGGACAGACTCACCAAATCTGCTCACTTCATTCCAGTTAGGAGCAACTACTCTGTGGATAAGTTAGCGCAGGTTTATGTGGATGAAGTCGTCAGACTACATGGGGTCCCGGTATCTATAGTGTCAGATAGAGGGCCCCAGTTCACCTCCAGGTTTTGGCGGAGTCTGCAGAGTGCTATGGGTACCAGGTTAGATTTCAGTACTGCCTTCCACCCCCAGACTGATGGACAGTCAGAGAGGACCATCCAGACCATAGAAGATATGCTCAGAATGTGTGTGCTAGATTTTGGCGGTTCTTGGAAGCAACATCTACCTTTGGTGGAGTTTGCCTACAATAACAGCTATCATGCTAGCATAGGGATGGCTCCATATGAAGCTTTATATGGGAGGAAGTGCAGGTCACCCGTTTGCTGGGAAGAGGTTGGAGAGAGGTCCTTAGCAGGGCCTGAGCTTGTTGAGATCACCAGCAGGGTGGTGCCCATTATCAGAGAAAGGATAAAGACTGCCACCAGCAGGCAGAAAAGTTATGCAGACATCCGCAGGAAACAGGTAGAGTTTCAGGAGGGGGATCTAGTATTGCTCAAGGTGTCTCCGATGAAAGGGGTGGTTCGATTTGGTAAGAAGGGTAAGCTAGCTCCGCGGTACATTGGACCCTTTGAAGTCCTGCAAAGGATTGGGAATGTATCGTACAAGCTGGACTTGCCTGCTTCTATGGAGAGAATCCATCCGGTTTTCCATGTTTCCATGTTGAGGAAGTTCGTGTCAGATCCGGGCAAGGTTCTTAACGAGCCTGATGTGGAGATCCAAGAGGATCTCACTTATGTTGAACAGCCGGTGCGGATTCTAGACACTCAGATCAGAAAGTTGAGGAACAAGGAAATCCCGATGGTGAAAGTCCTTTGGAACCACCACAATTTGGAAGAATGCACTTGGGAGACCCGGGAGTCCATGCTCCAGCAGTACCCCCACCTCTTCTAAGGTTAGTTGAGATGTGTTCCATGTGTTATATGTGTTACATCTATGTTATGTTTGTTTCGCTATGCATGTATTAGTTGAGGAACATTCGGGGACGAATGTTCTTAAGGGGGGGAGAATGTAATACCCGGCTAGACTCCGGTATCGGAATTCCTACCGTCCGGTGGAATTCGGTTGTCGGAAATCTCTAGAAGGGGTGAAAGCATGTTTTTATAAAATGTTTTCATGTTTTTAATGTTTTTAAGTATGGAATTAATTGAGTTTTTGCATGAAATTTCTTTAAGGAAAAACCCAGGTTCGGCCGCCGAAACTTACTTTCGGCCGCCGAACATGCATGGACTTTGGGAGGCACGTTAGGCCCCCGAAAGTCTAAGTGAGGGAAGTGCAGGTTCGGCCGCCGAACCTTATGTTCGGCCGCCGAACATTGCATGGATGCGGAGGCACATTCGGCCCCCGAACGTGGCCTGGCCAGCCACTATAAAAGGGTCCCCTTGGTCCGCACGGGCGAGCTTTTTCTCTCCCATTGTCGGCCAAGGTGAGTCTCCACCGCTCCTCCCTCGATCTTGAGTGTTTCCTCTAGATCTTTCATGGTTTTAACAAGTTTTCATCTTACTTTGAAGTTTTTAAGCTTTTGAATCGAGCTTTGAGCAAGTTTTGAGTGCTTGGAGGTTCAAAGAGCTTAATCTCTCCATCTCCAAGCTAGGATCGCTTTCCTCTCGTTTCTTCAAGAGGTAAGGGTCGATCTTGAACCCTTTTTATGTTTTAAACAAGTTTTAAGTAAGATCTATGGGTAGAAATGCATGTTAGGACATATGTTGTGTCTATGGGTTTTGATGATGTTTGAGCAATGTAGCTTGATTGTGTGTGAATGAAGTGTTGTAGATGGGGTATATGCATGTTTGAGGCCCCTAGGAACTTGTATGTGTGTTTTAGTTGAGATATATGTATGATCTATGGTTTTGGGAGGCAGGAGGTTCATTTGAACCAAGTTTCTGCCGTTTGGCAGAAACCAGGTTCGGCAGCCGAAGGGAGTTTCGGCCGCCGAACCCCTCTTGTGAAGGCAGCTTTCGGCTGCCGAAGGTGCCCCCGAAAAGAGACTTTCGTCTCTGTCTGGCACTTTCGGCCGCCGAAGGTGCCGCCGAACCTAGCTGAGTTTCGTCTCTGTCCAGGACTTTCGGCCGCCGAAGGTGCCGCCGAAGGTGCCCTGTTCAGCCGTTTCATGCATATTTTCTGTGATGTTTTCATGATGTTTTAGGGGGTTTTTGGGGGATATATTAGAGTTGTGTTTATATATGTTTGGTCCCTCATTGGAGTCCACCTGTGTAGGTTCGGACCCGAGGAACCGAGGACCCCAGCAGTGAGTGAGCTGCTTCAGTGTCTGGTCAGAGCTAGCCAGAGGTGAGTGGAAACAAGCTTAATGTTTTAAATCAAATAACTGAATGTTTTGAGCATGCTTCACGCATCATGATGATATGTAATAGGCTGATTGCATTAGAGCACGAATATGTTGCATTGCATTTTCCTTTGTGGTTGTGGGTGAATGCTGTATGATCCAATTAGTCCACGAGACTTTATGTATGTTATGACAGGAAGACCAGGACCCCATGCTACGGCCTGGCACGAGGCTTAATATATGATATGACAGGAAGACCAGGACCCCATGCTACGGCCTGGCACGAGGCTTAATATATGATATGACAGGAAGACCAGGACCCCATGCTACGGCCTGGCACGAGGCTTTATATATGTTATGACAGGAAGACCAGGACCCCATGCTACGGCCTGGCACGAGACTTTATGTATGTTATGACAGGAAGACCAGGACCCCATGCTACGGCCTGGCACAAGACTATGTTGGGACTAATTGGTGACAGGTTCACCCTTGATGTGAATTGTCTGTGATATGATGCATTCCATGAAAGCATGAATTTTAATATAATGTTTTTAGTTTCTGCTCACTGGGCTTTTAGCTCACCCCTCTCCCCTAACCCCAGGTTTGCAGGTACGGGATTGATAGAGAAGAAAAGAAGAGAAAAGTCATATGTATGTAATAGCTAGAGTATGTGGACATGACAATGATAAGAATGTAATGTAAAGTTTGAACAGTTATGTTTATGTAACTATGTTATTGAGGATAGAGTTGTGCTTGACCATAGTAGATGTTAATCCCTTGGTACGTACATGATCTTATTTTATGATGTATATGTGAACCAACTCAACACAGAATATATATTGCCATTGAGGCTTTGATGACGTCCCACAGAGGGATTAATGTTTATGTATATGATGAATATAGTGCATGCACAGGTTGAGTTTGGTGAATGAAGAAAAAGAAAAGTTTTTAATTCTTATGTATGTTTGTTGATCATGTATGGGATTAAACAGGTAAACAGGATGTATGTAGGCTTGCTACGGGTTCCGGCGGCCTTAAGTCGACCTGAATCCTAGCGCCGGTAGCGGTCCGATTTTCGGGTCGTTACATGACTGGTCCCGAACCAGCTGTTCCTCTGGGATTCCCATCTGCTGGAAAACCCGATATGGCAATAAGTTAACCTTACTTCCATCATCCACCAGAACCTTCTTCACCCGAAAATTATGAATGACTGCTTCAATGACAAGCGCGTCATCATGGGGCATCTGAACGCCCTGTGCATCCTCCGAAGAGAAAACGATGGTCATGGGAGAGTGTTCAACGATCTGCATGACCTCGCCATTGCTGGTCTCCCCTTCCCGGTTTCTCTTCTTGCCTCGACGGTTCATCCGTCCTCCAGTTCCTCCAACGATCATGTTAATAGTCCCACTGGACCCATCGTTCACTGGCCCCGTTCCAGTTCTCCTGGGCATCTGGGCTGCCGGACCGGGTTGAGGCCTCTGCCCCTCCGGTTTCTTCACAAAATTTTTGAGATGCCCCCTTTTTATCAATCTTTCAATCTCTGCAATTAACTGAAAACAGTTATTTGTGTCGTGGCCATGCGTTCGGTGATACTGACAATACTTATAAGGATTTCTCTGATCTGCTTCCGACTTCAAAGGTTGAGGCCACTGGAGAAACTCTTTATTTTGGACGGCCATGAGCACCTCGGCTCTAGACGCATTTAATGGAGTCGGTTTCTCCGGAACCCAAGGAGGGAGCGTTCTTGGTTTGAGAATCCGAGGAGGAGGAGGAGGCCTGTGATCCCTTCTTTCCCAGGCCTGCTTGTACGGTTCAGGCCTCTTTCCATGCTTCTTCTCGTGCTTCTCCGACCTCCCTTCCTCCGGGGCTTTTTCTTTTCCTTCCGCCCTTTTGGCAAATCTACTCGTTACTAAGGCGTCATCCTGCCTTATATACTTTTCCGCCCTCTTCATCAACTCGGCCAGTGAGATCGGAGGTTTCCTGCTTAGTGAACCGAAGAACTCGGCCGAGGTTGTTCCCTTCTGCATGGCCTCTACCGCCCTTCCTTCGTCAAGCTCGGGGATCTGCAGGGCCTCCGTATTGAAACGGGCGACGTACTCTCTGAGGGATTCACCAGCTTTTTGTCTCACTGTTTCCAGATAACTTGTCTTCCTATCTGCAGGCACCCCAGCTACGAACCGGCTAATGAAGCGAGTGGCCAAATCTCCGAAACTTTGAATGCTTCCGGCCTCTAGGCTGTTGAACCATGCCCTCGCTGGTCCCGAGAGCGTTGTTGGGAACACCTTGCACATCAGAGCATCTGACAGGGTTTGTAGCTCCATGAAGGTCTTATAGTTCATGACGTGCTCTCTCGGGTTACCAGCTCCATTATAGGCCGCCATCGGTGGCATCATAAACTTTTTGGGAACGGTCTCCTGCTGCATTAACTTTGAGAAGGGAGAAGAAGTAGGCAAGGAGGTTTGACTTTGATCTTTCTTACCTAGCTCGGCTAGGAGCTGCTCCTTCAACCTTTTCAGCTTTTGGTTCATTTTCTCGTCTTCCGGGCTGGATCTTTTGCCCAAACTACATTCTTCCTCCTCTGTTTCAGTTCCCGTTTCCCTGGTTGTTTCAGCAGAATAGTCATTCACCTCTTCATTTTCTATCCACTCTCTTGCCCTTCTCCCATGGATTCGGGCCTCCGGTTCTTCCTCTTCTCTGGCATTGTGGTTGTTAGTTTGGAGGCGGGCAGAGGTAGGTTGGGGTTCATCGGTTCTGGGTTCCTCCACTACTGGGAGTGCGTTTACTGGGGTGCTAAGTCCCCTTTGTTGCATTATCTGCCCCAACCAGTGGGCAGTGGTTTGTAGCTGGAGAGCCATGGTTTGAATGTCTTGGTTAGACAGGGTCATGGTGGGAGTATTCCCTGCCAGGCTTGGCGAGGGATTAAGAGAGATAGGTGTTTGGTTATTCAACGTTGTAGGGCTAGAAAAGGAGAACTGCTGCCCATCTTGGGCAGAGCTCAAGTCATTTGGAATATTAAGGTTACTGTCTTGGTGGTTTGCCATCGTGGATCTCAGTGGGTTTTGAAAGTGAAAACTCCGGTGATGAAAAGATCTCCTTCGTTTCCCACAGACGGCGCCAATTGATGATCTGAGATCCAATAGAATAGGGTTTTACAAGGGTTTTGTATTACTGAATAAGGCCTAAGCTTTCTAAGGAGGGGACTCCTCTTTTATACATTATCTTGCCTGCTGGTGACGTGTAAAGGTCTCTCCAGGATTGGGCCACGCATCTCTGCCATGCGGATTCGGAGGTACTAGGGTATTAGCCGCATGCTCCATGCATAACGGCCTCTGATTCTCCTCGTGCGTACGTTCGAGCGGATCTGCCAGGCTGTCTAGTGAATATTATTCTGGATCCTGGACTGGGCTGAGAGTTGGGCCGGATGCTAAGCCTGAGTGGAGAGGGCCTGCTTCGTGCGGGCCGGGCCGGCTTGAGTGAGGAAGATGGGTCGAGCCCGGCTTTGAAGGTTGGATGAGCCAGGCTTGTTATATATATCAGGTGTGTGTGGGCCTCTACGTCATGGGCCTTGGGCTGTGGTCAAGCCCCTGATCCGGGGTGAAGGAATTCAGCAGTCATCACCTGTGAATGGGTTTTTAGTCATTTAGCTTGTTAACTTCCATATTTGAATTTTTTGTTCATTTTCCTAGAGCAATCAAAGGCAAACCATTCATTTTGAAACAACACTATTCATTGTCGAAGGAGGTGGGGTTAGCTGTACTTTTGTTCAAATGAGGAAAGTTTTTCATGGCCTTTTGGCGTAGATAAAGGTTTCAGTGAAAGTTGGAACAGATAAGCAGGGAGAGTAGTCCTGCTAGGAAATGGTTTGGTCATTAATAGATTTGTGTTCACTGGCACTGGCAGTGTTACAATCACTAGCATCCATCCCTGGTGGAAGTTGAAGATAAGAATAAAAAAAAAAGAGGTTCTTGTTGGGCCAAACCAATGTAGTGAAAGAAGTAAAAGGTTGTTCTGTCTGATGTAAACTGACACAGCTACCTGTTTGCTATGTTCGCCACAAGCCACACCAAGGGGAAATGATTGTCCTTCACTCGCATCTCATGCATTTGAGCTTTATTGTATCATTGATGAAATTAGTATCTCATAAAATGCTCTAACGGGTTCATGGATGAAATTAGCAGCCCACAATGTTTGTTTGCTTCTATTGATTTGAAAAAAAGAAAAAAAGATTCAATTTTGGATTGAGTCTTTGAGTCTCTGAAATTGACTAAAGCCGAAAACTTTAATAAATTTTTTTAAAGAAATTGATTGAAAAAAGCGCTTATGGCCAAAGTACGGAAAACCAAAGCATCTTTTTAATTAGGGATAAATAAGCTGAGGAATTAATTTTTTTAAGAAATATAAATAAAAAACTTTATTATTGATTTGTATTACCAACCCAAAATATAGAAAATATTTATTTCCCTTATAAACAAAAAAGATATATATTGATTTGTGTTGTTATAGTTCAACAATCACACACCAGAAAACAAACGGTTAGTTGATTTGGCGTTGTTGCATGAAAAATCTGCTGCAATTTATCACTTCCAATTTATTTTATTTCTCCATATGCCTTGCATTTACCCAATCTTTTCTATAAATAAATAAATAATTGCAAAAATAGATCCCAACTATAAAGAAAACCCAACGTCTACATTTTCAAAGCCTCTCTTTAACCAAGTCTTTGCTACACTATCGCCAACACATTTCAAACCCCACTCCCTGTTCGCCACGTGTATAGATAAATTCATCCCTTTCTTTCTTGGCAATCCGCCCTTCTTTCTTGCCACGTGTCAGTATCTTTTTCCCTTTTTTTTTTTTTTTTAAATTTCTGCTTCAGGGAAAATTAAAATTCTTTAGGACCAAAATCTTTTTGACATTTTATTCAAGGGATCGTTTTCATTTCATAGGGTCCACCACTCCTCTCGGTCCCACCACAAGCCTCAAGCCCCTTATCCCCCGAACACAACGCCGTTATCTATCTTGGTTCTCCACCTGCCACGTAACCTATCCGTCAAAGTTGTCAAGCAACGTTATCTACACTTTTTAACGGAGATTCCCCTTTCGCCGTCAATTTTTTAAAAATTAGTTTTTAAATAAATAATTTAAAATTGTGATAGAATATATAATTTAAAATTTATATTTTCGTTTCTCAGATAATACTGACCAAAAAGCAACCACTAAAGACCTTCTTTTATGCCACGTAAGAAAATCATCTTCTCATTATCCTACGTGGCACAAAACCAACAGACAGACCCCAAGTTTCCTCAACATAACCCGGAACAGAGAGTTCCTAACATGCTCATAGGGATAACTGCTTGCATTTATCGAAATGACTAATCTACCCCCCTGCTTTGTGCGTCGGTAAATAACGTTGCTGTCACATGATAAAAAGATTAAGCAAAATTAAAAAATATCCAATCGTTTTTTAGGTTGATCTAATCAAAGACTATAAGAGGATCTGTGCCATCTGATTGGAGGAAGAAAGAGAAACATTTAAAAAGGAGCATTGGATCTGCAGACACGTGATGATCAATATAATTAAACAGATCCAAAATTTCAGTTGTTTAATTTCTATTTTATCAAATGCTCTCTCATTATATTATTATATAATAAAAAATTAAAGTTTAATACGTATAAATATACGTATTTTTTGTTCATTTTTACTATAGAATGATTAATTTTTATTTATTATTGAACATGATTTTAATGAATATTTGGCCTCTTTAAACTAATAATACAGCCATTAAACATTTATATAATAAAAAAGAAGCAATTTTTTTTCAATTATTCTTAAAAATATATAAACAAGACTTCAAAAAGTATACTTATAAAATGCCTGATAATATATGAAATTAAATTTATTATTTTCTTGAATTTAATGATAAAATTGTTTTAATAACCTTAAGCATTTTTTTAAAGATTATATGAATATATATTAGAAGGTATGAACTATCTAATTCTCAAAATTAAAAAAAAGGGGAATTATATATTGGACAGGAATTTACAAAAGGTTAACTTAAAATAATAATTAAAAATAAAAAATATTTTTCATTTATTTTTGAAATCATCCACCTAAGTAAAAAGCCAAAATATTCAAATGAGCGCAGCTCACTTCTGCACTTGCTCCCTACAGAATTGCGTAAAAATAAAAATTTTAAAAAATGAAAAATGGAAAAAATTAAAAAAAAGACAAAGTTCTTTCTCTAGTGATCCAACGCTTTTCTCGATCCTATGGATCACAGGAAGCCACAGGATCCCACTGCTGTCCACGTGGCAAAATCTTGAAGCCGCTGAAACCACTAGTGGGTCACCCAATAACGAAGAACCGGTCTTTAGGTGGTTTGCGTGACTGGCTATAGCAGGTACACTTCGAAGCGCTTACCAATAGGTCCGGTAAGCGGGGTCAATTGTATAATACCTGGGGTTTAAGCAAAGGTTGGATGATTTCAGAGGGTTTTGCAATCAGAAGGAAGGGAAATAGAGAGAGTTTTCATCTTGGATTTTTAGAGGAAGAAAAATGGGAATGGGTATCATTTGAAACTACGTTTTCCTGAGAAAATATGGGATAGAAAATGAGAGAATCCGTGGGAAGCTCTCGTGTTTGGGGAAGGGGAATTCTGCTTTCTTCTTTGATCTCTGCATTTGCTTTCAAATCTTGAAAATTCCGTTGCCACATAGCTTTCTAAGGGTAAAAGGTTTTGACTTTGCGGCGAAAAACCCTTGCTAGGAGGTGAGACGTACAGTTTGGTTCACCAATTGTATTCAAGTTTATGTTTTTGGTCTGGGTTTTATGGGTGGGATGGAATTTTCCTGTTTTAGAACAGTGTGTTTGGTTTCTGGGAAACAATGGGAAGGGAAAAGGAAGAGGGGAATTTGGAAAGAACATTTAACCCCAATAATGTTACTTCACTCAAAGTTTTAAACTCTTGATTTGCATTCATTTTGTTTAACAAGTCAAGTGGGTCTGTGGTTTTGTTTTATTGGCTTTAACTCCTTTCTTTATTTAGATTTCTTCTGTTTGCTGTATTTTCTTGAATGGATTTGCCTCTTCATGCTCAATTCTGCTTTCAACGGGTTTGATCTGATTTCCAAAGTGATTTGTGCTTTTAAATATGAATTTTGCTTTAATTTTTATTGTCATTTTTTTTACCGAGTTTTTTTTTTTTTTTTAAATAAATCCTCTCAAGGTAACTTCTGGTTGAGGTTTTTAGATCTTTGAAACTTATTTTTGTCTGAATTGAACAGAATTTTCTGCAAGAGTGTCTTAACTTATCTTTCTTTTCTTTTAAATTCTCTTACATCGATCCCCCTTATCAGGGTCTTGTAATGGTTTTTTTTTTTTTTTTTCCTTCCATCATTTTTTTTTGGATTTGTTAAATTTTCCAAAGATGTTCCTTCATAGAACTGAAAACTAGATCTCTATGTCTGGAATTTACAGAAAGCATGGAGTAAAGATATGTTGGGCGTATGCTGTTTTTTTTTTCCTTTATTTTTTATTTATTTATTTTGTACCTCAAACTGTCAGTAGCACATCAAGTCTCATTTTTTTATGCTGTTCATTTCTTTTAGTTTTTTTTTTTTTTATGCGCCTAATTCTGCCATTCTTTTCTCTCTTCTTTGATTCCATGTTTTCTGGTTAATTTTCAGTCGTGCACTTGTTGGTGTATTTAGATCATTAGGATCTTGTTATAAATTATACTCGTCGCTCAAAGTTTCTGCTCTGTATCTCTGGATTCTATGTGGGTTGAACTGGCTACAAGGAATAGTGACTTCAGACTATTGATCAGATGTCTCAATTCTGGTCGGAAGTTTGGCAAATCCCGAGTCCATATTGCCAATTCATTACCAGAAGCAAGAACTTCGGTTGTTGTGCCTTTGAGATGATGGTGTTTGTGATTTTTCTTTTCCTGTTTATCTCTGTATATTTTATTGCTGGTTGATGGGTTTCACTATTCTGTTTTTAAATCGTGTCACCCATGTATTTTTCCTTTTTGGTATTATCTAATGTAGAGCCCCTTTCCTGTCTGAATTTCTAATGTTCTATGTTTTATTGTCGAAATATGTATATCCGGTCGACAATCATGAAATAAGTAATCGCTAGATGCTTACTTTTGTTTGTTGTCACTGTCAGGTTCCTCTGACTGGGTTTTGTGACCTCAAATGATTGGCAAGATTTGCATTTCAAAATTGGAACCTGAAATGCTGTTTCTCTGCTTGTGATGTGTCCTTCTTGGTATTTTCTCTGAGATATGGTTTTGCAGAAAAGGTTAGACTACGGATTCAATGGCTATCAGGTTCCTCCCACACCCAGAGCTACCAGATCGGCAAGGGTAACGTACACTGCTCTTCTGTTATTGCTTCAACAATTCTTGTCCTTTTTATCTGCGTAACAAAAGCTCCGATCTATTTTTGTGCACTTTTCTTTTGCAGAGGAGGAGTTCCTTTAAGAAGAAAACTGGAGAGAACCAAATGTGTGCATTTGACTTGTTGGCCATTGTAGCTGGGAACTTATTGCTTGAGAAAGGAAACAACACTCCCAGTTCTAGTGATATTTCAGCTGACAAAGATCACTGCAAGGTTGCCAATAATGCTGTTAAAAATGAATGTCAAAATGATGAGAAAAATATGAAGGTTGAAGTTCATGATCAAGGAAGCATAACTAGGAGCTTCTTTGTTTCAGAGCTTGTCTCACAAGGTAATGAACAAAACCATTGTTCCAAAGAATATTTGTATGCTGAGAATGATCTCAATTTAGGATTAGCTGCTACAGTAGCGACTTCTGAGTGTGCAGAGAGGATTGGCTCTGGGATGATGGTGAATAGCAAAAGCCAGAATGAAATAAGAACTTTTGCTGGCAACTTAGATGTTGGCCCCTCTTTGCTTAGGGAATTTGATAACTGTAAACTAGAGCGTGAAACTAAAAAACTAATAAAAGATGAGCCCCATAAATGTGGCAAGGTACAAAATGGCACTGTGGCTAACATGTGCAGCTTTGAGGATCCAGTGGTCTGGGATGAAAAACCTCATACACTTGTCAGTTCAGGCAGTAGTACCAAGGTGCCTTTGCGTGGGAACAACAATTCCCATAGTTCGTACCCAACAAATGGGGATAATGTAAATGTTAATAGTAGAGATGATGACGAAAACTCCTCTGGGTGTACTCACCCTAGCACCACAAAAAAATTCTTTAGGCCAGCACCACGGATTGGAGATCGAAGAATAAGGAAAATTTTGGCTTCTAAATACTGGAAAGGAGCTCCAAGATCAAACGATGCAACACTTTCTAACACTGGTAAGTGCTTTATGATTTAAAGTTACATGCTCGTTCCAAATGTCAGCATTATTTTCCATGCTACTAAATCATTTGTTCTGTTTTTAAATGATTGTGTGCATGCAGATGGTGCTGATTCAAAGCCTCTTTACCACAAGAGGAAGAACTATTATAAATATCAGAGATCAGAAAGGCTATATCCTTTCAAAAAGAGGAAGCACTTTGCCTATGGTTCACAATTAGATTCTGGAGAAGGGATGAGTAATGAGTTTGTTTCTGATTCACCTAAGAAGGGCAATGATGAAGATGCCGCTGGTTCCTGTTCAAAGCTGCATGCAGGTCTTTTTCTTCATTTCTGCTCTGATATTTTGCTTTAACTTTTCTGATTTATTGCTAAATATAATCTTTCAGTGATGATCCTAATTTCTCATGCAGCTATTGAGGCCCCATCTTCTGTTGCAGGTCAACACAATTCATTCCGACCTAGGCATTCTCACGGTATGAGAATCTTTGATGGAAATGAAATGATTCATATGTACTCTTTTGAGTGGGTTGGTGTGTGACATTCGAAGAGTTTCTTACACGAAGATGTATTTCCTTTTACTCAGTGAAGCTTAGGATAAAATCTTTCAAGGTACCCGAGCTTTTTATTGAGATTCCAGAAAGTGCAACTGTTGGTTTATTGAAGGTATAACATTTTTTATTATTATCATTCTGATAATGGAATTTTCTTACTGCTCAGTGTCGTAGGCATATGGCTAGATGATAAAGAAGAAACTTACATCATTGTGCAACCAAGATTTGGGGGCTCCTGCACTGCCCATTTCCATATGTGTTGTTGTGAAGAGTGATTGCATATTGGCATATCTATTTTTATGTTTCGTTTGCATATTCTATAGAAGCTTATGCACTAGCCAATTCTTTGATGGGCCTTTTCATGTAGGTCCTTTTCATTAGAATTTGGACACTTGGTTTCCAGTGTGCATTAATACGTAATTTTTCCACAGAGGACTGTCATGGAGGCTGTGACCACTATACTTGGAGGTGGATTACGTGTTGGTGTACTTCTGCAGGGAAAGAAGATTCGAGATGACCATAAAACTTTACAGCAGACTGGAATTTGTCACAATAATCAATTGGATGCTTTGGGTTTTAGCCTAGAGCCCAATTCTTCTCGGGCTGCCCCTTCTTTTTGCCCTGTGGATTCTCCTTTTCTGATTGACACAGCACAGCCTGTAAGCAGGTAATTGGCACTTCAACAAGTTGAATTTGAGCTCATTTCCTATCAGTTGTTTGTTTTCATATACTAGGCTTATAAGCATTGTTTTGACAATCCACTTCATTATTTTTTACAATTATTATTTAAGAAATTGACTTTCCACTGATTGATAAATAACAAGGAACTAAATTGCTTGAGAATCAAGAATGTTTGAAAATTAACATTCTGTTTGTTGTTTTTGTTACATTTTCATAACTAGGGATTGAACTTCCATACTGACATGTCTAACCCTTATGGCACTAAAAATTGCTTTTAGAGCTTGAGAATTTTGCAGTGAATGACATGAAAGAATATGTTGAATTAAAAAGAAATATGATTTGATGCTGGGGAAAATCAGATCATTAAGTTAAACTAGGTTTTGAATTGTTCATGAATTCTTAAACTTGTGAACAATGAGATGAGTGTTATGAATGGTCTGCTTGAGCTTTTCCTCTCCAGATCTAAATAATCAAGTTGGCTGCTGATGAACAAGTTCTTTTACCAGGTATCCACCAGCTCCAAGCGTTGCACATCATGCCACTTGTGCTGCTTCTCCTGAGCCTCATCAGACTAATTTAGGGAATTTAATTGAAAGTGACCATGATTCAGCACCCTCTCCTACAGCTATGTCTATTGAAAAAGGCACAACTGATTCAAAAGCTTTGGTTCCTGTGCCAGAAATGAATATAGAAGCACTAGCTGTGGTTCCAGCAGATCTAAAATCAAAGCGCTCTGAGATTGTGCAGCGCCGAATTCGTCGACCTTTCTCTGTTGCTGAAGTTGAGGCCTTGGTGCAAGCAGTTGAGAAACTAGGAACTGGCAGGTATATTTATTGTCTTGATGATTCACAGCTAAAGTAACTAGGAAAAGCTGGTGGAGACATTTTATACTGAGATTGGTTTGTTTGGATTGGCCTGCAAAGATAATTTGTAGCCTAGCCCTTGGCCCGTCTGGTGGTGACTATCTCATAGCAAATATAAGATCATGAATTTTTAATGCTGTTTTCTCTCTTTCCAATTCTGTTTAAAAAAAGGGAAAATTTTGATGTATTTGTGAATCCCAGCAGATGGCGAGATGTCAAGCTGCGAGCTTTTGACAATGCAAAGCACCGAACTTATGTGGATCTGAAGGTGAGTCTTTTTAGTTTTATCTCTTCCAGCTCATATGATCTTTCTGTTTTTGTTTTTTTCTCTTGGTAACTGGTCTTAAGATATATAATTGATTGGATAATTTATAGAGTTAATTTATCTGAGAAATGGTTGCTTGCAGAACTGGGCTATGATTAGATAAAACTTCATTACCTTTAATTGTCTGTGTAGGTTTATCTCTAAAATAACAAGACATTGTTTTTATTCCTCATTATTAACATGCCCTTTTGCCCTTATTCAAGTTTCTTAATGCCTGCTTAAAAAGGAAAAAAAATTGAAGAAAGAAAGAAAAGAATGGTGGATATGGTGGTCCGTTGTTTGAAAGGGTAATATTTATGGTTAATGCAGGACAAATGGAAAACACTTGTGCACACGGCAAGAATATCCCCTCAACAAAGGAGGGGAGAGCCTGTCCCCCAGGAGCTTTTGGATAGGGTCCTAACTGCACATGCTTACTGGTCCCACCAACAAGCCAAGCAGCACATCAAGCAGCAGCAGCAGCCGCCTTCCCTAGAGCTCTAAATGAGGAGCTTAGGACAAAAAAAAAAATTAGAGTGGTAGATTTCATGTGTATTATTGTTATTTTTAATGTATAAATGAAAATAAAGATGTTAGAAGAATTCTTGTGTAATATTCTGTGGCTCTGGCCTTGATTCTTTTCCTTCCTGGAGAGGTATGGCTCTTGTAAATGGTGATGGAATAAGAGATGTGCTAACGGAATTCTTTTGTGACTCGATTCAAATGTTTCTTTCATCCTTCATTAAGGTTTAGAAATTTGCTTACATAAAAGAAAATGTAATCAAGAGCTAACGGAGGACAAGTAGGTAGTGGTTGGACATGGTTGGAGATAGCATTAATGGATTAAAAGCCTAAAAAATCATTGTCAAATGATGTCATAACTCATATAATACAAATGTAAAAGTCAGTCTCATATCTCTTTCACAAAAAGGGCAATCTTCTAATTCAAATTTTTGCTAAAATTATACCCTAATAGATAAATAGATACTCTTGTGGCTACAATTTTATAAAGCCATTTCCTTTCCTATTATTCATCAACAGACACTATCCTACTACTATGTATGGCCAACAAAATTTTAAGTTTTATGTAGATAACCTTGTTTGGGTGAGGCTGAGGCTGAGGCTGAGGCTTTGGTTGTAGTATGTGTTTGTAGCCCATTTGGCCTTTTGGGTTTGTGCTTTGTTAATATTTTCATTATTAAATTAATACACTCATATTAAATACTATGGCCTAATATGTTTATTTATATTACTTTTGTGAAAAAAGATGCATATTTTCTTTATATATATACATATGGCAAGATTTATATTTTCTCAATTAACTTGAAATTTAGCGTTTGAATTTTAAAAATTAAAATAATTTCTAAACATATTGATATTTTATATATTTATTAGTTTCACATTTTATATTAGAGGGGAATCCATTTAATTAGAGCCCACCTGTGTACTTGAATTTATATTTTACAAGTTGTGATAGTATTTTTATTTATTGTGTATTTATGTTTTAAGGAGAAAATAATACAAAAAATATGATATTTCTCTTCAAACACAAATACGACTTGTCGTTGTCTAACAATATTCAGATCATACTATAATAAATTTTATACTAATAGTACTAGAGCCGGTTTTAGGAATTCCATCCCAATCAAAACAATTTATATATATAAAAAAATATGGTAATAGTAATGGTCATACCAAGTATCTCTTATTAAAGTTTCATTTATTTTTTTTTAATTATAATGTCAAATTATTATGAATAATCAATTATTTTATCACAATGAAATAAGTTTAATTTGATATTAAATTTTTAGAATTAATGATCTATACTTTACTGATATTAGAGTTATTTTTAAGATTGTAAAATTTTTAATTTTAAATTTCAGAAAAAATTAATTATATATAATAGATAATTTTAGCACTGATAATAATATATGTGTGAATTATTTTAATTTTTTAAGCTTTGAGAATGCAGAAGTTGAATCCTAATAATAATTTCTTTTTTTTTTTAAATACTTTTATAGCTACTTTCATTCTCCAATCAATATATGCATGAATTTTATAAATTAGAAATTAGAAATTATAATTACGAAATAATTATTTTTTTTAAAAAAGACTGTAAAGTTCGCGGTAAGTAAGAGTGGGTGTCGGTGAAGAAAATAAAGCAAGTGGTTCACGGAATAGAACGTGTAGGGGTGTGCGCGTGGGTCACTGACGCGTTTACTGTATTTTTCCACTTCGATGGCCACGTTTCATCATTTGACACGTGTGGCACCTTGGTGCACCTGACGGAATAAAAGGTTCCCCCACGAATCGTTTGACTAATAGAAGAGGCCGCAACTTAACAGGTAAAACCGTGTAGGAAATGGGTCCCACACCACCATGAAACGATGTAATGATGGAACCAATCGCCCCTTCCTCCTGCGTATACTGTGGGACCATTTGCAAATAATAATAATAATAATAATTATTTATTTTTATTTTTATATAATATCATAATTATTAATAAAAATTTAAAATTTAAAAAAAATAAAACTTTACTATTTAAAATATATGATATTTTATTTTATTTAAAATATTATTAATAGAAAACAAAAATTTTTAAATATAAAAAATAGATATAATTTATAATATTAAATATAAATATTTTAATATATATTATTTATATGTAATATTTTATATAATATGAATTTATTTATATTAAATATTTAGTTAATATAATATATTTAATATTGCATATAATAAATATAACCTATATTTAATTTTAATATAAAATTTAAATTAAAAATTATATGTTATTAATAATTTAAAATTTTAAAAATTATATTATAATTTGTTATTAATTTTTTAAATTTAATTCAATCCTCTTAATTATAATTTTAATAAATTAAAAAGATTTAGTTTAAGATTTAAAATATTTAATTTTAAAAAAATTTATTAATAATTTATAATTAATTTTTTTAAAAAAGGAGTTTCTAATTAGTTAAATGTACGCATACCTGACTAAAAGGTTTTAGTCCGTAAATAATAATTTATTATGAATATAATATTGATAAAGTTTTATCAATGGCTGGTATAAACAACTGGATGGAGATAATAACTTTCCATTTATCAAATTTGTGCAGTGATTCAGGAAAAAGAGGGTCCTATGGAAATGGCCGGTAACGTTGCTTTCTTCGCTTCCTGAAATTATCGGAACCTACTCTATCACCGAGTCTCTGTAATTAGATATAGACAGAAAAGCAATATTTATTCTCTTTTATTTACAAAAGCTAAAGAGAACCTTCCTACTATAATGCTTCTTATCCTTTAGCTTTGGTTTTCTCTGTTTCTCAGGTACGCTGATGCTCTCAGTTTTAGGTTCTTCGTTTAATCAATTTTTTTATCCCTTTTCTTCAGTCATTTAATTAAGATTAGCACCTAGAATTACGGGTTTTCAATAGTTCTTCGAGCTTCAACCTGTTTTGCTTTAACATTTCGTCCTGTCCTATTTCTGCTCTAATTTCTGTCTCTGCTAGCTTCAACTAGTGTGCTTTTGTGGGTTTTAGTTATAAAGCTGAGATTTCTTGTTAATTGGGTAAAAGACAAAGATCCCTCTGTTTGATTCGTTTTGGGTATTTTGATCTCTCCGTATTGATGAAAGTTTTGGTTTTTGGTGTAAATCTCTGTAGTTTTTCAACTTTGCCTTAGATTTTGGTGGAGACATTGAATAATTTATGGGTATTTGATCTCACTTAACTGCTTAAGTACCTAAAAGTTGGGTTTTTGGCTTGCAAAATTATTGCGCTTGTCTGCCTTTAAAAGCTCATAGTTGAGTTAGTGGAGAGCAGTCAGCCAATCAGTTCAATTTTTGGAGTTTGATTGGTTAGGGTTAGGAGTAGGGTTTTATTGATGGGAACAGATTCGGGTTTTTCTGGAATCTCTGGTTTCAAATTTGAGGATGATATTCTTTTCCCTGATTCAGATCAGTATTCAAACCCTATTAACGGTTTCAAATTCAAACACACCCTAGACTTTAACTCTGTAGACAGTTCACTTGTTTTGCCTGACCTAGATCCCAGTAAGGCTTCTCTGTCATCCATCATGACCACAGATGCAGACTCACCTTCAGATGATAATGATTTCTCGGAGACTGTCCTAAAGTACATAAGCCAGATGCTTATGGAGGAGGACATGGAAGAGAAACCATGCATGTTCCATGACCCTCTGGCACTTCAAGCTGCTGAGAAATCTCTGTATGATGTCCTTGGTGAGAAGAACCTGCCTTCACCTAATCAATCATATTTCTATGGTGACCAATTTTTGGTTGATAGTCCTGACGGTGTTTTTAGTGGTTCCTATGATTATAGCAGCAATAGTAGTTCCAGTTCTAATATCGGTGGTTCAGTTGAACAATGGAGTGGTGAGCTTGGGGAATTTAAACCATCATTTATGCAAACTCCTCTTCCTACTAATTTCATTTTCCAATCTGTTGCAAACTCCAGTTCACAAGAGCCAATCAAATCAGAAAATGGGTTAGCAAGAAATGATTTTGGTGAGATGGGGTCCTCTATTGGTAAGATTATGGTGCAAAATTTGTTCAGTGACGGTGAATTGGCATTACAATTCCAGAAAGGTGTAGAGGAAGCTAATAAGTTCCTTCCTAAGGGTAATCAACTGCTTATTGATTTGGAAACTGTATCTATGCCAGCCCTGAAGGAAAAAGACATGAAGGTGGCAGTAAAGGTAGAGAAAGAGGAGAGGGAGTATTTGCCTAATTTGACTAAAGGAAAGAAGAATCACGATCGGGAGGATGAAGATTTGCAGGAAGAAAGGAGTAACAAACAGTCTGCAGTATATGCAGATGAAAGCGAGCTAGCTGAGATGTTTGATAAGGTATTGGTATGCACAGGGGAAGAATGTGGACCTCCTACATGTATTCTTAATGACAGTTTGCAGAGTGGATCAAGCAAAACATTGCCTCAGAATGGACAAACAAATGGATCTACTCCTGGTGGTGGTGGAAAGAATCGGGCTAAGAGACAAGGCAATAAGAAGGAAGTGGTTGATTTGAGGACCCTTCTGGTTCTATGTGCACAAGCTGTGTCTGCTGATGATCGCCGGACAGCTTATGAACTACTAAAGCAGATAAGGCAGCATTCTTCGCCTTTTGGTGATGGGTCTCAAAGATTAGCTCATTGCTTTGCCAATGGCCTCGAAGCACGTTTGGCTGGGACAGGAACCCAGATCTACACTGCCCTGTCTTCTGAAAAAGCTTCAGCTGCAGATATGTTGAAAGCTTACCAAGCTTACCTTTCTGCCTGTCCATTTAAGAAGATTGCAATCATCTTTGCAAACCACAGTATTCTGGCTGCTTCTAAGAAAGCAACAACCCTTCATATAATAGACTTTGGTGTATTATATGGTTTCCAGTGGCCTGCTCTCATTTATCGCCTATCAAAAAGAGCTGGTGGGCCTCCCAAGCTGCGTATTACAGGGATAGAGCTTCCACAAAGTGGTTTCCGACCTGCAGAGAGAGTTCAGGAAACAGGCCGCCGCTTGGCAAAATATTGTGAGCGCCATAATGTTCCATTCGAGTACAATGCCATAGCAAAGAAATGGGAAACTATCCAAATTGAAGACCTCAAGATTAATGGTGGTGAATTTGTTGCTGTGAATTGTCTTTTCCGATTTAGAAACCTACTTGATGAGACAGTTGTGGTTAACAGTCCCAGGAATAGTGTTCTAAATTTAATCAGTAAGACAAAGCCAGATATATTTATCCATGCCATTGTTAATGGGTCTTATAGTGCCCCGTTTTTTGTCACAAGGTTCCGGGAGGCTCTTTTCCACTTCTCAGCATTGTTTGATATGTTTGATACTAATATGTCCCGTGAAGATCAAATGAGGTTGAAGTTTGAGAAAGAGTTCTATGGTCGGGAAGCTTTGAATGTCATAGCTTGTGAGGGCTCAGAAAGGGTTGAAAGACCAGAGACATACAAGCAATGGCAGATTCGGAACATGAGAGCTGGGTTGAAACAACTTCCTTTGGACCCTCAACTCCTAAACAAACTCAAGTGTAGAGTGAAGACAAGATACCATGAAGATTTTGTGGTTGATCACGATGGCCAATGGATGCTGCAGGGATGGAAGGGACGGATTATTTATGCATCCAGCGCCTGGGTTCCTGCATAGGAACAACATAGTTTGTTTCTAGGGGAACGGTTCCACAGTAGTATTTTCACAGTTGAAGCTGCCTGAGATGAAGAGAGCCAGAAGTAGACCTGGTAGTTGTATCTATATTTGATTGTACTAATCGAACCTTTAATATTATAATTCAATAGATGGCATGTTATATAATTAGCCAAAGCCCTTTGCTCATGGATGTGATTATGATGTTGTCAATATGTTCATGTTTCTTTTTATATTTTTTTGTTCTTTTGGGAATGCATTTCACTGGAAATGTCCTTGGTCAAGGATTCAGTATTGGCAAGCCTCGTAACTGGATGTGCCACTTTGGCACTTTTGATTTACAGCACCCTTCAATTGAATTATAAAATTTTTCTGGTTGGTATTTTCTGGAGATAATTGTTTTCCTCCTATCACTAACAGTGCCAACCACCCAACCAAATGAAAGTTGGACGTAGTCAACTATGATCAATTCTGGTAAATTTTGTTCAGATACAAGGAAAGTTTCTGTTGAAGTCAATGTTATCTGAAGTATGAAGGTGCAGAATTTATTAATGTGTGTCAGTTGTGATGATGCAAGCAACAGCTAGTCCAAGTCTCTCTTATTACTTCAAAACCTTGGCTACCAAGCAAAAGACTGTTCCTTATTTGTTTTTTTAATCTTATTGAATCCCATGAATGTAGTCCCAGGTAAGGTGACTGATAGCGAAACATTTTACTGAAGATTCAATGTACCAGCAGTGGTGGGGAACATTGTCTCATTATTGATGAGGAATTCTTAGTAATTCAAAGAAGACAAAAGCTCCAATTAGTGTCGTTACCATGTTTGAAGGTTGAAAGGTAAAAGAAAAAGATAATGAGAATGTAGGAAGATAATGTTTGAGAACACAGTAGAGGACAGATTTCAATCAATTTAAATTAATTGGATAAATTGGGTATGGTTCTATTTTTCTAATCTGCGTTTACTTGAAGAGGTCTCAGTCAACAGATACAGATTGGTTGATAGAAGGTGGCCAAGAGAGAGGCCAATAAGGACCAAGCAAAATCCCATTTCTTATCTCTGTTTTTTTTTATATATAAAATGCAAATATTATATATTTTATTTATAATTAGGATCATACTATATAAAGAATACCAAAGTATATTCGTGCCAATTAATTATACTAAGGCCCAGGTTTTTGAATTTTATCAATAAAATGAAGATATGATAAAAAGTCAGTTATTCTAGTGATGGTGACGTATTTATGAAGGAAAGTAGAGATGTAGAATACAATGGGTATCTGTGAATTCTGAGCTGAATAGGCTTTCTTCTGCTTTTTACAAGTGGTTAAATCCATTCATTTTAGTTTTTTAAACTTAATATATATATATATAGGTACAGGTAACACATGGTGTTGAGTTTATGATATTATTTAAAAAATAAATAAATTATATTGAAATTACGTACTTGTATGCGTATGCAGCTACCATTATTTGGATTCTCCATGTATTTTAAAGAAAGAAAAACCTTGATGGAATCTCTTGATTATTTTTTAATATATTATATAATTTTTGAATAAATAAATAGAGGAGGAGATAAGTGGGAAAATAAATGAGTGGGTGGGAGAGACTTGCTCCTCAAGTACTAAGCAAAATGTAATGAAACGCTTCTTCTCCAAGCCATCACTGCTGTGCTGTGTTTTTCTTCCTTTCAAAATATTAATAATAAATAAAAAAAATTTGCATGTTGACTTTTTGTCACCTTCATGCTGCTGCTGTTTTCATGTGGTCCCCACTTGAAAAGTGCCCTATTTGACCCGAATTCATTAATTCAATGGTTTTGACTTTTGACCAGACAATGAAAGCCACTAAGCCAATCTATATTTGTGAAATATGGATTTTTTCGCTCCATTTTTATTTTACATAAAAAGCTTTTCTATTTCCTTTTTTTATATTTATAATGTTTAAATTTTAATTAATAAAATATTTTTATAAACATTTTTATCTTAAAATAATATTTAGAAAAATTCACAAAATTTTCATTTTAAATAAGGGTATAATAGAAAGGAAATTAGACAAAATGAATTGTTGTGAAATTTTTTTTATTTTAAGTAAAGAGTAAAAAAAATAAAAGGGGATTTTAAAAAATCAGGGCAAAGGTTTATAAATTAAGATTGAATCTAAATAAATTTTTAATATAAATACATTTTCGGCGATTTTATTATAATTTTAAATACTTTTTTTTTAATAAGCAAGAAGGAAAATTGTAAAACTTTGAATTTAATTTGGATCAGAACTAATAATAATAATTATTATTATAATTATAATGTCCTCTTAAAAAATGCCACGTAACCTATAGTCAAAGGCCGAGTGTCGAGAGATAATACAAAGTCAAAGATTGGGAGAATAGGTAATGGCTATAGTTATAGCCGGTCGTGTGTTCTGGTGAGAAGACAGCGCTAAATCGGATCGGATCACTACTCTAGCTGGCTTCTTGCTTCCTGGAAGGATCCTTTCATTAAGATATATCGCCGCCCTTTCATTCTGCTGATTGCTGCCTGACCACCTCCTTATATACTAGAAACCGCACATAGTTCTTCTATGTATGCTTCAACGCCAGCCCGCCTCTTTGGTCTCCATTTTCTCCAGCGCTTCTCTTCCCACCCACAGGTACAACCTTTAGCTGCTCCTTCTGGGGTTTCTTTCTTTTTCATTTCTTGGCAATTGATCATGGAGGTCTAAGGTTCTTGAGCTTGCAATATTCTTTTTGGCTTCGGTTTCTTATTTCATAATTTTACTTCATCGATATCCTCTTTGCTGTTGTTAGTTTCTGTTTTTGTGTTGAAGTTTCAGAAAAATTTTACCCTTTCTTGGATGCAAGAAGGATCATCTTCAGTTCAAGTGTTCTTGGTCATAAATTGTATTGGAGTTGAATCTTTTTCTTCATTTAACTCAGAATTCATCTATTAGAGCTGTTCTTGGTGGTTTTGACTTTTAGGCATAGATAGATTATCATGGATCCTAAATACACAGTAATTGGTGAACAATCCATCTTTCCGAACTCTGATCGACACCCAGATGACGAAAGTGGATTTAATTTTGATAGCCCTTCCTCTGATCTTAATTTCGTGAATGTTCTGTCTGATTCCTCTGATTTTGTTGCAAATGATTTGGGTCTGTCCTTTGCCTTTAGTCCTGGGGGAGAGTCATTTATCCCAGAGTTTAGTCCAGGGGGAGAATCTTTTGAACCTTCTCCCGGCAGTAGTCCGGAGGGAGATGCTTCTTCTCCCTCTACTGATACTGATTCTTCAGATCCAGTACTCAAATACATAAGCCAGATGCTTATGGAAGAGAACATGGAAGACAAGCCCCACATGTTTTATGATCCGTTTGCCCTAAAGGCCACAGAGAAGTCATTGTATGATGTGCTTGGTGAGGAATATCCTTCAATCAATTCCCCCCAGCTCCATATCAACCTCGAGAGCCCTGATAGCAATCTTTTGGGTAGTGGTAGTGATTTTGGTGGGATTACTAGCAGTAGCCCTAGCACTGGCACTGCCACCAGTGATTTTGTTGATCCTCAGTTGGTTGGTTATGTTGGAGAATCAAATTCAGTTTTGTTGCAAACCTATATTCCCTATGACTACCATTTGCAGTCCAATTCACATTCCAGTTCTCAATTTTCGGTGAATTCTTCAAATGGTCTGCCTGATATTGGCCATGGTCTTATGAGTTCTTCTGTGAGTGAGATGTTGCAGAATATGTTTAGTGAGACAGAATCTGTGCTGCAGTTTAAGAGAGGTTTAGAGGAAGCTAGTAAATTCCTTCCTAAAGCTAGTCAACTAGTTGTTGATTTAGAGAGTAATGCATTCGCCACTGGACAAAAGGAAGAGGCTCCAGTGGTTATAGTGAAGGAGGAGAAAATTGAGAGGGGGAGCTCGCCAAATGGCTCAAGGGGTAGGAAGAATCACGAAAGAGAGGATTCAGATTTAGAACAAGGGAGGAGTAGCAAGCAGTCTGCAGTATATGTGGAAGAGAGTGAATTATCGGAAATGTTTGATAAAGTATTGCTTTGGCCGATGTTGAAAGGTAAACAATGGTGCTGTGGCCCTGAAGTCAAGCAGGATGAAGCAAGCCAGATCCCAAAGCAAAATGAAAAATCAAATGGATCAAATGGTGGAAAGTCTCGTGCTAAAAAACAGAGCAGGAAAAAAGAAACAGTGGATTTGAGGAGTCTACTGATTCTCTGCGCACAAGCTGCCTCGGCAAATGACTTCAGAACTGCAAATGAGCTCCTGAAACAGGTTAGGGAGCACTCTTCCCCTTTGGGTGATGGGTCTCAGAGACTGGCTCATTACTTTGCCAATGGTCTTGAGGCACGCTTGGCTGGCAGCGGGACTGGAATGCAAGACTTCTACACTTCTATTGCTTCAAGGAGGATGACTGCTGCTGATATGTTGAAAGCTTACAAAACTCAGCTTCATGCCTGCCCATTTAAGAAGCTCTCAATACTATTTGCAAACAAAATGATATTGCATGCAGCTGAAAATGCAACAACTCTTCATATTGTAGATTTTGGTGTCCTATATGGTTTCCAGTGGCCAATCCTTATCCAGCTTCTCTCAATGCGGCCTGGTGGGCCTCCCAAGCTGCGGATTACAGGGATAGAGCTGCCCCAACAGGGTTTCCGGCCAGCAGAAAGAATTGAGGAGACAGGACGTCGCTTGGCAAAGTATTGTCAGCGATTTAACGTTCCATTTGACTACAATCCTATTGCTGCTCAAGAATGGGAAAAAATCCCAATTGAGGACCTTAAGATTGATAGCAATGAGGTGCTTGCTGTGAATTGTCTGTGTAGGTTTAAGAACCTACTTGATGAGACAGTTGAAGTGAACTGCCCAAGGAATGCTGTTCTTAACTTAATTCGGAAGATAAAACCCAACATTTTTGTTCATGCTATCATTAATGGATCCTACAATGCTCCGTTCTTCGTCACACGGTTCCGGGAGGCACTTTTCCACTTCTCCTCTCTGTTTGATATGTTTGATTCTACTATACCTCGTGAGGATCAAGAGAGATTGAAGTTTGAGAGAGAGTTTTGTGGGAGAGAGGCCATGAATGTCGTAGCATGTGAGGGCATGGAAAGAGTTGAGAGGCCAGAAACCTACAAGCAGTGGCAGTTTCGGACTACAAGGGCAGGGTTTAAGCAGCTCCCGTTGGACCAGGAGGTCATGGAAAAGTGTAGGGATAAGATGAAGGCATGGTACCACAAGGATTTTGTGATTGATCAAGACAGCAACTGGATGCTGCAGGGATGGAAGGGTCGAATAATCTATGCTTCCAGCTGTTGGGTGCCTACATAAGAATTTTTTTTGTTGCATCTCATTTGCAGGTGTAATAGAAAACTACAAGTTCATCTGGAGCTGGGTAGGTTTGGATAATTGCAGATTTGGGGAAAGGTATCAATTCTTTTTAAGTTTCAGAATACTTTTTCCTCATTTCTATAATGTAAATAAACATTTATGCATGTACAAGTATTTTATCTTTAAAACTCGGAATGTTTTACTAGTATTTATTTGGAACCAATCATTTTGTGCTTGTGTTTTCAGATACTATAGTGCTGCCTGTCTCTTACAGAAGAACCTTATGCAGATGGAGAATTCTCATATTAAAGCATTAACTTGACTTTCAATTAGTGCATTTGATGGTTGGAGGCCTGTCAATCATGGTGTGAAATGAGAAGTACCTATGACCTGGACATGATTGCCTTTTTTGAGCATTGGAAAAGCCTGAAACCCTCTGTTTAGGTGACTGTAATATAGATCAATAGAGGCTACTGGCTTTTTTTTTTTTTGGGAAATTTATAATGGAATTATGGGTTTTCTTTCTTGAAGTTATGGCGATCTTAGAAGGTTTTGAACCTTTGTTTTTGCTTGTAAAATCCATGACTTTGGATGTATCTTTATCTGATGAATCAAAGTAGCTAGTGAGATTTTTGGATTTCGTCTAATTAATTGATGGGAGTATCGCTTTGTTTTTCGCATGTTCACCTCTTCATCAATGGCATTTTCTTCATTAACTTGATTTCAGTCCTGAATCATTAATTCTACTCATATTTTATCATTCATTTGTGAGCTGTGCTGGTGTTGGTATTTGAGTTTCCTGGCTGCTTGGCTGGTTTAGTTTATAGTTTCCAGTGTATGCAGACAAGTTCATGCTCCGTCAAATGGGTAAGATGCACCATAAGCTTAAACAACTTTTAACTTGTATGTAAGATAATTAAGTAATTTCTCTAATTTTTTTCCTTGAAGAGATTGAAAACAAAGCTTGAATTTTGGGCTTGATATGTAATGCTGGTAATGGAAATGGAACACTTGTTTTTGTAATAATGTCTTCCACTATAAAAAGGTTAGGGAAAGAAAAGTAAGAATTTTAAGAGGGAAGAAGAACACATGCTTTATCATGTGATTGGTTCTTGTGAATCATTTTTAGAAATCAGATGACTATATGTCATTAAGGTAGTTGCTCCAATTCAACATACAATCATTTTCTTAAGATATCAAAGTTATTATATATAAAATAAAATAAAATTAAATAGAGTATAATAATTTATTTATATATTTTTATAATGTAAAATAATAAGATGGATAATAATTTTAAAATAATTAAAAAAATATATAACAAAAAGAGTGTATAATTGTGGAGCATATAGGGGTAGTATTAAATAATTCTTTTAAAATTAAGTTCTGATTTCTGAATTAATAAATTAAACTCAGGCGGCTCCACTTGCTCTCACTGTCTTGACGCATGGATGACTGTTGTCTATTTTGGGTTGGGAAGGAGGTTTTGATTTCCAAATCGGCGGCCACTGGATTCATCATTCTTGTAATACAGTGGATAATTTAGCTATGCAAACCTTTTTCACTCATTCTTTATTCCCTTAATTGATATGATTTATTTTATAATTAAAATATTTAAATAATTATTTATAAAATTACATAATATTTTTATTTTTAAAATAAAAAATTTTTAAATAAAAAAATTAAATTTATTCATTACCAATAAAAGAATTGTTAGAAAAATAAACTAAATTTTTATAGAAATCATTGATTTCAAAGGAAAGGTATTGGAAAAATAATTACAACTGTTAACTTTCTTGTAATCTAAAGATGGCTAATAATAACAGTCTAATAGATTTAATATCTATAAATATGTAAATTTTATATATTTTATATATAAATTTTTTGTTATACCTATTATTTTAAATTTATAATGAATCAAATTTATCAAGAATTAATTTTACGGTATAATTTATATGGTAAAAAAAATAAATAAATACTAAAATAATAATATATTTAACATATAATAATAATAATTAGATATTTATTTTCCGTCACTGTTCGCAGATAATGATATGCTGATTGTTGAAATTTTAACTCTTCGTCACGGTTTGCTTTTTGTAATAGAATTTTTTTTCTGCATTCTTATGAACCGTTTGCAGGTATTTCAAGTTCTTTGGTCTATACATTTAAATATTTTTGAATTGAGTTTGATTTTAAACGATTATAAATATTTGTTAAATTCTAGAATTGATATTTCTATTATATGAGTTTATCGTCATGTCATTCTAACGTTTCATATTTTATTTAAATAATTTATTAGATATAATCGTTTCTATTTAAAATAATATCTTTATTTAGAATGATATCACCCTGACGAAATTTTATTAATATAATAAGTGATTTTACTTTTAAAAAATAATAATAAGAAGAATTTATGTTTATATGTTTTGGACTTATATGGGTCGCCTTGCATAATATATTGATTATGATGAAAGAAAAAGGTACTGATTCGGAAAAAAAGCGGATTGAGGCTTTGAATGTGAAGTCACCAATTTAACCAACGACCATCACAGACAAATGAGCAGCCAACAACTGTTGGGAATATTCTCTTTTGATTGCTCTTGGTCAAAGTTATCCACCCATGCATTTTGACTCTTTTTCTTTTCAGAATATTAAGGTAAGATTTTAATTAATTTAACAAGGGAAAAATGCATCATAGAAAAACTACCAACAGATTATTATAAAACTTGGTCACAGTTTCCAAAATATTTTTGGACTAAAAATCAAAAGGATTAAAGTTTCCTTTTTCGCATGTCATGCATGTAGACATGCTATGGTTTAGTTTCAACTGTGAATTAAATTATAATAAGATGGATCAAATTTGGAATTCAATTTTTTAACTGAGTTGAAATTTCAAATTAAGGAGGTGGATTATGAATTTTTCTCTTGTAAATTGGATTAAAATTCATTAGTTCAATTTAATTTTTTATTTTTAAATAAATTATTTTAAAAAATTATATCATTTAAAATTGACATATAAACAAGTTAAATTATTAAATAATTAAATTTAAATTTATTTTTAACTTATAAAAAATATTATTTATATTTAATTTTAAATATTTTTTATTTTTATATTATATATATTATTTTATTTTTTATATAATGTAAATGGATATATTTTATAATTTATTTGTTGAATAAAATATATATTAAATAATACTTAAAATTTATATTTATTTTATTTTTAATTTTTTTAAATTAAAATTAAATTAAAATTTAAAAAATCAAAATCGTGATAGCTTTAAAACTAGACTAAAATCAAATCGATTAGACTAAAATCAAATCAAACTAGTTTCAGTTTAGTTAAAAAAATAAATTAAACGGTGGATTCTGAACAGGAACCGGATTCTGCTCTGTTGAATTTGACTCGGTCAATCACATACTTTTCTAATTTTGTGGTATGGGTCCTATTTGCGGAACATTATTCCACAAATAATTCTGTCTTTTTTGTCAGAATTTAACAAATAATTCAATTTGCACAAAATTGTCAAAATATGTTTATCTTCAAAAATATATATAATTGAATTCATATATGTATGTTATATGAACTTTTTTAGTTTGCATTATATTTACTATAAAATCAAATCATAAAATATATAGATTTTACTTTTTTTTTAATAAAAAAATAATTAAATTATTACTATAACAACAAGCATATATTATCAGTTTTTCAAATTATTACAATTTATATATAATAATAATTTACTGTTTCAAAAAATATATATAATAATAATTTATGGCAACTATATTAAATTTATTAAATAGTTAGGTAATTATTATATCATAGATTTAAATAGACTCAATCTAAAAAAATATTTTTCATACAGAAAATGATCAATTAGATTGTGATGTTTAACTTGGAGGGTTTTGCCCATTTTAGGATTCTCTTTCAGAATATTTATATTTCTCTGATTAATATGGTATTAAAGATGAAACCTGAGTTCTTTGTGCACCTAACATGGTTGAAGAAAATCATTTCATTTCAGCAAGCTAATAGTAAATCAAAGCAAATGTCCGCACAGAGAATTGACTGCCGTAACCACTGAAAACGACAAAAAATGAAAATTATTGAAGAGAAATTAAGATGCGTTCTTGTTCATTTGCTCTTCAGTCTTCACAAACAAATTATAAACCTCTTTAATTCCTGATGGTCATCTCATTTTGCTTGTCACTACGTACTCCTGAAATCCTTCTTTAAGTCTAATGAACACAGTCGTTCAGGATCCTTCAGCCGATGCTATTTTGAAGTGCATCAACCACACTCTTATGGAGGAAGAGTTGGAGGAGCAAAACTGCTGCATTTTACAACACTACGCTCTCGATCTCCAGGCTGCTGAAAAGTCCTTCCATGATATTCTTGGTCAGAAATGTCTCCCCTTTACCGATTTAGAGAACCCAGTTTCCGCTTGCATGTTTGCGGCGGATTCTAGCTTGATGATTCGCGATGTTCATGAGCATGAGTCCTCATGTGTAACTGCTACACCTTTGCCACTCGGTTTGGAGTCCAATGCATCCCCTTTTTTTCCTCCTCCTGGTATCGTTTCTGAAACCGAGAATTTGCAGTCCATCAGTGGATGCAAAGTGGAAACTGGAAAAGAAGTGATTCTTGATTTTGCAAACAATAGAGTGACTCCTGTGGCGGCGGCTAAGACAACTAAAGGTAAAAGGGGCACTGATGATCATGAGTATGATTTCTTTAACACTAATCCTTCAGTCAGCTGGATACTGCATCCCAATGGACAATCAAGAGGACACAATGGTGAAATGACTCGCAGGGTTAAAACACGAAAATTGGTTGATCTCTGCACTCTTTTGCTTCATTGTGCAGAAGCTGTAGCCGTCAATGATCACAAAACAGCGAGTAAACTACTAATGCAGATTAGGAAGCATTCTACTCCTTGTGGTGATGGATCCCAGAGGCTTGCCCATTGCTTTGCTAATGCTCTTGAGGCTCGAATCGTTGGTCGTACGAGTGAGGCATTTGCTGCTTCTAAGTTGCCGGCTACTTGCATGTTGGATGCTTGGAAGCTCCTTTTTTCAGCTTGCCCTTTCTTGAATACATCGAATTTCTTCGCATTCCATACAATTATGGAAGTTGCAGAGAAAGCAGACAGGCTCCACATCATACACTTTGGTGTCGTGTATGGTTTCCCCTGGTCCTCCTTAATCCAGCATCTCTCAACAAGACCTGGAGGGCCTCCTGTTCTTCGTGTTACAAGAATAGAAATCCCTGAACCTGTTTTCGATTCAGCAACAAAGCTTGAGGAAACAGGAAGTTACTTGGCAAGTTTTTGTGAGAGACTTAATGTCCCGTTCGAGTACACTGCAATATCCAAAAAATGGGAAAGCATCCGATTTGAGGATTACAAGATTCATAGAGATGAAAAGACCATAGTTACATGTTTATATCGATCCAGGAACCTGCTTGATGAGACAATAGATGAAACAGACATAAACTGTCAGAGGAATGACATTCTAAACATGATACGGAGGATGAATCCAAGCGTGTTCATTCATGGGATAGTTAACGGCGGCTATAATGCTCCCTTCTTCACGACGAGGTTTCGAGAGGCTCTTTTCTACTTCTCATCGCTGTTTGATATGCTTGAAGCCAATGTATCCCACAATGTTCCAGAGAGGATGGTGCTTGAGCAAGAGATATATGGAAAGCGGATATTGAATGTGATAGCTTGCGAAGGATCAGAGAGGCTTGAAAGACCAGAGACGTACAAGCAATGGCATGTTAGAAATTTGAGAGCGGGGCTCAGGCAACTGCCATTGAAGCAGGAGATGATGCAAAATATGAAGGAACAAGTGAAGTTACATTACCATAAGGACTTTTTGATGTATGAAGATGGACATTGGATTGTTCAGGGATGGAAAGGACGAATCTTATTTGCTCTTTCTTGTTGGAAATCTGCCTAGCATTTCCAAAGAAAATTAGGTTTATTTTTGATTTTAACTTTGTTAAAATAAGGAGGAATTAGAAATATCCAAAGAAAATTACAGTTTATGTAATACTAATTCTACTAATGAATCATAAAACTAGTTAGATTATTTGCATTAATGAATAAAACTGTTAGCAAAATTGGAATATAAAATTACTAACATCTTTTAATTAATAAAATATTAATTATAAGCGAATTCCTTGTCCAAATAATTATAATAAGAGCCGCCATTAATGGAGAACTTTACTCTATTGTCATTATTAGACAAAGAATATAAATTTGCGATTCACCCTAATGGCCGTCCTAATATGGGACCAAAATTACGTCATCAAAATTAACTTATAAACATTTAAAATTTTAAATAATTATATATTTAATTAAAATAATTTTATAAACACATATTATTGTAATTGTTAAAAAAATACTAGATAAAGTTTGTGGATTAGGAAAGAACAATTTTTTTTTTAAAGAAAAATTATACGTTGTTGGGAAATTCCAACAAACATTTTTGTGCTGAGTACATTCTCTGCCACATAAAATTCATACTGATTTGCTCAACAATATAATAAACTTTGATTGAATCCAACATCTTCAACGGTGGAAGAAAGTTGCCATAAAAAAATATGGAGATATCACAGTGCTTAATGTGAACAACAGGCCAGATGAAATGAACGTAGCTTCTCTCGTAAGTGTATTCGAGAGTTCTCATATTTTATTCTTGTAATTTTTTATTTTTAATTAAAAAAATAAATATATTATATTTTAATAAAAAAATTATTTAATATATTAAATTTTCTCCTAACTAACTACAACACAAAGATTAATGATGAATTATACTCTTACTTTTATAGCTTGAATAATTTTAAGAATAAATATTATAATAATTTTAATTTTATTGACTTCACAGTGTGCCTAACAATGAAATAACACTACAATTATTTATTAATTTCATAGGTTATAAAAAATTAATCTTATTATGACATTTTTATAATCGCATTGTTATTTTTATAATAATATTAAAGTAATAGGGTATGATTTAATTAAAAATTAAACTATAAACTTTTTGAGTATGCAAGTGTGAAATGATAATAAAAATTTAACTAAGCTCTTAGTAAATAAATTGGAATTCAATTCTGTTTAGAAAAAGGAGGTGGACAACGGCACGTGTGCGACTGTCGAGTCATGCGTGGGTATCCCCGTGACAGCGCATGTGCGCGTCTTTGGGCACGTGCGCCTGAGCATTTGAGACTAAGTTTTAATTTCTAACACGATAAAAAATAAAATTGCAATAATTTATTTTAAATCTAAAAGTTGAGATGAAAATATCATAATCACAAGTTGTTTGATAAATGTAAAGCAAAGAGATATTTGTAATAAAAACTTACCTAAAAATTATTTTGATTCTTTTTCTTTTTCTAAATACACACCCACACGTATAAAAAATAAAATTAACAAAACATTAGGATTATCCTGACAACTTAAAAAATAAAAAATAAAAATAAAAATCATGAATCGGTACACAATTAGAGAAGTTGTACATCAATAGAGGGATATGTATGTTGGTAGTGTGTGAATCTGGTCAATGGCTTGCAGATGAAGGACGAAAAAGGGGAGAAAGAACAAGACAACCTCGTCTCAGGTCAAACGCGGGAACAATTATTAATGCAATCCAACGATCATGGGACCTCATAAATGTTATCTTCCACTAATCACTGCCTGACAAGCTACCCAGTATGGCATTTGGGTTATAGGCTGGCGGCTGCTTTTGTCTATCTACAGACTACAGCAGACCTTCCTCGAAGGTTCTTTCCTCTAGGTTATCCCTCGCCAGTCTCTCTTTTAAATAAAGCGCCTTCATCCTCCCTCATGCTTCATCCTCTCTAATGCTCTGCTCTCACTCAGGATCTTACCATCTTTGCATTTCTTGTTCATTGTTTTTTATATCTTTGTAGTGTTTAACTAAAATTATTCTCTTGTATTTGTTTCTTGCACGTTTTTCTGCTAAAAATGATACCAGCTGTTTGAGTTTAGGCGTAAGTCAAGGTTTATTTATTTTTTTCTTACAAGTTTTTCGATTTTCTCACTTATTTATTATTATTATTTTTCTAATCTTAGGTCAAGGATTTACTCACTTGTTCAATTGGTTTTATGGGTCCTTTACTGTTTCTAGCACATTTACTCAATTGGGATCTACTGTGTAACTGTTAAATAATAGGCAAACATTTCTTCTGCTTTTTCATTTATTTTAAATTTTTAGCTGGGAAATTGCCCTGAGCCATAGATTTCTTATCTTCTCCTAATTGCTTTTTCTCCTGAAGAACCCAAAGGAAGTGTTGTTGTTCTTGATGGATACCCTTATTCAAGAATTTCCTAATTCCATGAACAGATTCAAATTCGACCATTACCCAGTTTCTTTCTCTCCAAACAGAAATCTTCTTAATGGGTATGAACTCAATAATAACTTGAGTAATCCTTATTCCCCAATTCCTTCATTTGATTCACAACCAGCTCCAAATGACTTGACATCATCTTCTTATTCATCCTTGAGCTCAGAAGGACATGATCCAAATAATAACGTTGTTCTCAAGTACATAAGTGATATGCTTATGGAAGAGGACTTAGAGGGTAAGACCTGCATGTTGCAGGACTGTTTGGCCCTGCAAGCTGCAGAGAAATCCTTGTATGATGTCCTTGGTCAGGAATATCCTCATTCATTTGATCACTGTTCTCATAATGCCGAAAGTCCTAACGATCCTTCAACTTGGAGTAGCAGCGTCGATAGCAGCAACAGCTATCCGGCTGCTGTTAACTCTTCAGTTGAAAATCCAAAATGGAGTTTTGATCATGTTGGTCTAGATTCATATGGAATCCAAAGTTCTCCGATGGACTCCCCTGAAAGTAACACCCTTCTAGGACCAGATTTCCACTTTGAGATAAACCCCTTAACAGTGGTCAGGCAAGGGATAGGAGATGGTGATTATTTGTTGGCATCAAAGAGTAACCCAGCAACGGAGAGAGAATCCTCACCAAGCAGTGCACGGGGAAGGAAAAATCATCAACGTGAGGGTGGTGATTATTTAGAAGAAGAGAGAAGCAGCAAGCATTCTGCTATTTCTCTTGCAGAGTCTGAGCAGTCTGAGATGTTTGATAAGGTATTGCTTTGTCCAAGTGAAAACAACAAGTCTGAAGCATGTGCTCAACATGAGAAGCCACAGAATGGAGCAAGCAGGAATGGGCTAGTTAAAGGATCTAATGGTAGAACAACGCGAGGAAGAAGACAGGGAAACAAAGGAGAAGTAGTCGATTTGCCAACTCTGCTAGTTCAGTGCGCACAAGCTGTGGCAATCAGTGACCAAAGAACTGCAACGGAACTACTGAGGCAGATTGGGCAACATTCTTCAGCATATGGGGATGGAAACCAAAGATTGGCATACTACTTTTCTAAGGCCCTCGAGACACGATTGGCTGGTACCAGAACACCTAAATATACACCGCATGTAGGCAACAACCCACCAGTTTCTGACATCTTAAAAGCTTACCAGGTATATGTTAAGGCGTGCCCATTCAAGCGAATGTCAAATTTCTTTGCTAATCAGACAATTTTCAAATTAGCAGAGAAAGCAACTAGGCTCCATATTATTGATTTTGGCATTCTCTATGGTTTTCAGTGGCCTTGCCTTATCCAGCGCCTTTCACAGAGGCCTGGTGGACCTCCAAAGTTGCGAATAACAGGAATTGAGCTCCCACAACCCGGGTTTCGCCCTGCAGAAAGGGTTGAGGAGACTGGCCGTCGCTTACAAAGATATTGTGAGAGGTTCAACGTCCCATTTGAGTATAATGTCATAGCACAGAAATGGGAAACCATCAAGTATGCGGATCTCAACATCAGCAGAGATGAGATGACTGTTGTTAACTGTTTGTATCGGTTAAGGAATCTCCCTGACGACACCGTTGTGGCAAACAGTGCAAGAGATGCTGTCCTAAAATTGATCAGGAAAATCAAACCAGACTTATTTATCCATGGAGTTGTTAATGGTACATATAATGCTCCATTCTTTGTGACTCGGTTTCGGGAGGCACTCTTCCACTTCTCTTCCATGTTTGATATGTTTGATGTAAACGTGCCCTGCGAAGATGAGCAAAGATTGCTGTATGAGAAAGAGATATTTGGAAGAGATATTATGAATGCAATAGCATGTGAGGGTACAGAGAGGGTTGAAAGGCCTGAGACATACAAACAGTGGCAGATTAGAAATATGAGAGCTGGGTTCAGGCAGCTTTTATTAGATCAAGAGATTTTGAAGAAAGTAAGATCTACTGTGAGATCAGAGTATCACAAGGATTTTGTTGTCGATGAGGATGGCCGGTGGATGCTACAGGGATGGAAGGGGAGAGTTATCTATGCTCTCTCAGTTTGGAAACCAGTCCAGGAGTAACACGATGCTGTGCTTGTATATACAATTGGTGGTTATGGGAAGGCCCTTCTAGAAGTTTTGTTTAGACCTTTCATGTAAAAATAGCTAGAAACTTTTAGTATTGGTGTTAATTTTTTCCAGCCCAATTGATGAAATGTTAACTGCATTAGAAATATAGATATCTCCCTCTATATTATTTTTGAGATCACCATCCCAGCAGTGGGTTAATGAACGCAGTAACCAAATGCCTCGCATTTTTCGTTGAACTATCACAGCAAAATCATTTTAGTTATTGTCAACTGAATGTGTAACTTCTCCTGACAAAACTCGTCACAACAGTTCCATGAATAGTTAACAGAGCTTTTTGTTGAGCCTGGTCACGGCAGAAATGGCATAGCCATTAAAGGTATCTAGGAATAAAAGTTTTTGAAATCAAGCATGCTTCTAGAATTCAGCAGCACGGAATGAAAATGGTAACAAATGACAGTAGAATGTAGATCAAACGCTCATTCGGATGTATATCTTTCGGAGATCACAATGGCCTCATTGTATCGTGGGCATGAGGATATTTCAGGTACATGCAATACTTTAATTTTGGAGCCTGGTTTGTAATTGTAGGGACGCGATTACCCTGGCCAAGAACCGTGGTTTCCCTAAGGTCACTATGAAGGCGTGCCCCTCTCCGTCATCAGAGGGCCTTAAAGGAGCAGATTCCCCCGTTAGCTATTCAAGGTGCGATTGCAGATTTTAAAGAGCACATATAGTTTAATGGGCCATTCACCGAAAATCCTTCAATAATGACGAGCATTCCAGATACGGAACTTTATGCCCAACCCCTTGCAATTGCCCAGAATTCTACGACAGCAAGTTAAAAAAATATTCAAGCAATCCTCATTAGTCTTTTAATATTTCCAACAACACATTGCCTATCTCAAAGCTCGTACTATAAAACCAGAGTAATAATAATATGATGACAATGCTTTAGTATTTTTCCCTTTCTTTTCCAAGTAAATTTCACAAGTGAAAAGAGGCAAGGGGCAGAAACAGGAGTGCAACAATTATAACATCAAATTTAATGACTTGATAATAATTTTCATAAAAAAATCCTAAATTATTAAGTAAATGACCTACTTATTACCCCCTCTCCCTTTTGATTGTTGACTTTTTGGTCTGAGCACACTCCAGTCGAGCTTTCCAGGTTTTGGTTGGCTAACGGAGCCTTTACAGCTATTTGGTGATGACTGTTGGCCTCCTTCAGTTTTGGGTGATTTATTCTGATTTTCTGATTTAGTTACTACTTCAGTCTGTTTTCTTTTAAGGTCAGTGTTAAATTTTTCCTTAAAAGTGTTTGAACACCCTGCTTCGTCTTGTGATGATCCATTTTCTCTGCAGAAAAATAAGGACGGCAACACAAGTGCAAGTTAATAGAAGTCCAATAACAACAAAATTTCAAAGAGGAAAGAAAGCTTCTTCTAAAGTGTGAATACTTGTACAAACATGCAACCAATTGAACTTAACCATTAGTTCATCCTCGATCTATTACCATGTGTTAGTTATTAGCCCCTATCTCAGATGGAAAAAAAAAAAAGATTAACTCAATTAAATAGTTAAAGAGAGAAGCAAAAAAATGGATGACCATTTCTTCGACTCATTAGACATTGTCGACTTAACTATCTAAGGTGAGGTAGATCCTATTTATCTATCCCATAGAACTGCATTTTCTGCATTTGGCTTAATATTCAAACCACAACAATATTAAATGGACAGCATGTACTAGATGAGAGTTGCTCATCCTTATTTTGAAACAGGAGAATTTTCATTTGTACAAACAATTATGCAAGTAACTTTCATGCCCAACAAAAAAAGAAAAGAGAGAGAGAAAACAAGAAGTCAAACTACCCACCTAAAGGATGTACTACCCTGACCACTGGTGCCAGTGGCATGCGCATCAGAAGCTTCAGGCCGACAGAGGTTAGCTGCTTCTTGATTTAGTTTCTACCAAAAAATTGATTAGTATGATGAGAGCATAGGCCAGAGAGAAGCCCAGGAGGTGACTATTCATTAGATAAAAATGTTCAGATATTGGACCTTTATACTCACATCAACAGAAGGATTAAAACTTTGAAATGACATCCGTCCCATTGCTGCTCCTGGATGGGGATCCCCTTCCATTATTACCACGCTACATACACATAAAACAGCAGTGTAAAGGTTCCATATGTCATAATAATAGGACATCAAGAATCCAGACTATGCATTGGATCCAATAAAACAAAGACATTAATCAAGGTCATAATCAGTAATATAATGGCCACCAACCTGAGTTTGCAAGAAAACCTTAATTTAGGGAACATTAAACTGACCGACATAAAGAAAATAGCTGAGTTATCAGCAAAATGAAGTGAAATTGATGGACCTCATCTAATTCTCTAATTTGAGGTATTTTAGTTGATGATGCGCTTTTAATCAAGCTAATAAAAGGATTCCACTCTAACCTTAAAAAAAGGGAGTTCATGTGGAAGAAAATCATGCTAAGAATACTAGTACATTTGTACCAAGGAAAGGAGTCATTCAGCAAACAACATCAATACAAGAGGAGAAGGAAAAAAAAATGAATGTTTGCCTTTTCAAATGCTTAAGAGAAAATATGGCTTCATTCATTGTTCTTTATATTTCCATACTAATCTATTTATTAATGTTACTTAAAAAGTATCACAAGAATATGAATATTTATTCTAATGAATAATATCATAAAAAGCTCAAACCATATTCCATCCTAATGTAGGCAATAATGCAGTCTAACGAAAAGGGGAAAACCGAGAAGAATTGAGGCAAACAAAACTGAAATCAACTTAACATTCAAGAGGCAAAACTAATATATGAAACATTACCACTTCCTAATGACACCAGGGGAAAAGAAATTCTCATTTGGCTTTTCCTCTTCTTGTTTCTTAGTCTTTTCCTCTCTCTGAGCTGCCCTTTGCATAAACTATGGAATAATAATTTCGTTGAAACAATAACAAGGAAAAGATTCCCACATCAGCACACGTATAAGTTGCTAGTTAATTGTGTACGTTCCACAAAACAGAAATAAAACTCATCCAAGGAAAGGAACCTCAGATAAATCAAAGCAAAACCCAGGTCAAAACCCAGGGTAGCAGGAGAAAATGACAACAATGGAGGAAAAATAGGGAATCTTTTAAAATCTGATTGGTAAATTACCTTCAAGTTTTTCAGAGTACTAGATATCTCGCGTTTTGCCATATCTCGAGTTCTGTTCTAAAAACAGACAAAGGACCAGATTAACAAACTTCGTAAAGACCTCTATCCTCTCCAAGAACCCAAAGAGGTCAGCTTTTGCGCTGTGCCGTTGCTACAACGAAGTTTTGATTACTGGGAACAAGAAGAAGAGGAATAAGCTCTGCTTCCGACTTAGATTAGGGTTTCTACTTGCCCCCGGCCTCCGACACTCACCTGTTGTGCGCTGGATTTTAATTAGAGCCAGTTAATGGGTCGGGTTCAGAATGAATACCGGCCAGCCCAAGATGGACACACTCTAAAATCTAAATACGTGTTTATTTTTGTGATAATAATATTAATGGTATTGACATTCATATAATAAGGTGGTAAATCTAAATAAATCTAAAAGATTTCAATTTTTATTTTTAAAATTTTTATTTTAAAAAAAATATTAATAATATTTAAATATATATATATAATTTTTTATTAATTTTTAATTAATTATTAAATATTATAAAAAAATAAAGTATTTTTTATACAGAATAATTAATTAATAAATTTTTAAAAATTTGAATGAATATTTAATGAATATTTTGAAATTATAAAAATTAAATAATAAAATATTTAATAATAAAATTAATGAAAAATTAATTAATAAATTTTTTAAAATATTAAAAATATTTTAATATATTTTTTAAATTAAATAATTAATTAGTAAAATTTTTTATATTATAAAAATTATATAGTAATTTTTTTTCTTAAATTATAAACATTGAATAATATTTTATGTTTATATTAAACCTAAATATAAAAAAAAAATTATAAAAATTAAATAAAATAATATTCATAATAGATTTAAGAGATCATCTCACAAACGAGGCGCGATCTTACAACGGAGTCGTCCGATTTGATGACCATCGTAACCCATCAGGACTTGATGAATTAGCTGGTGTGCGATACACATACGATAGACATTCTGCTGTAACCTATAAAGCCAAAGGACCCGCACTCGCCCAAGCAAGTTCCACTCCTTCAGGGACTTCCTTCCTTCACCGAACACTATATTAGCTCCCCATCACCATCGATCAATTTCTGATTCCGTAGTTTGATCTTACATCTCTTCTTTAATCGCTTTTTGGTACTGCTTTGATCTTTTTGTTTTCCTTCCAATATTTTTATGGGTTAAATAGTAGGAGTTGCTTGTATGTCCTACATATTTTGTGATTATCTCGAGATTTTTATTATAACGCCGGTGGTTTTTTCTTTGATTAATTTTCATAAGATTTTGATTTCCTTTTGTGCAGTAATTTGTTTGTTTTCGCTCCTCAATCTTTGCTTTTTTTCCAGTTATTCCGGTGGACATCTTGTGGGTTGGAGCTGTTTAACTTGATACACATGGTATGTCAATAACCCATTGCCGTCTATTTTGGTTAGATTTCTATTGATTGCAACTTAGCGGACATGAATGTCATGAAGTTGTTGATTATAAGCTTGTTGATATTTAGTTTCTGTGTGTGTTATATGTATATAGAAACTATCAATTGAACCTTGAAACTTTACTAGCTTTAAGCTATGAGCGTTCTTGTCATTGTGTTCAAGTTTTGGAATGAAACAGAAGCTCAAGCAACATACACCGTTATCTAATAACCATTCAAAAAAATTTTTTCTCCAGTTTATGTTGTAATCTTATTACTTGCACTCGCTTGATCATTGGTTCTGGCAATTGCAGGCTCGCCCAGGCTCCCACAGTTCAACCTTTAATAGGAGTTATCGCTGCTACCCTGTGTCTTTCATTGATAAGGTTTCATAAATAAGTGCTGAAATTGTTGTTAATAATTCTCAAGTTCTAGTGATGGATTAGTTGATTTTGCTGCTTTCAGTAATCATCATTATGTAGTATATTTTCATCTGATCATTGAGTTTGTGGTTGATGAATAACCTTAAATATATCACTCCAAATTCATTCTAACTTGTTTGAATATTTGCAGACACATGTGGAAAAGGGAGATAAAAGTATGTGTTCTCCGCTTTAAGTTTTATAGCATTATTTGCTTTTTTTTCCACCTCTCTTCCTGATAATTTTCTTTACAAATAACTATAATTGATTAGTTCTTGTTGTTTCCAGTTATTATGCCTCCCTCTGCTCTTGACCACCTTGGTAAGCAACTAATTCAATATATTTTTTCTCTTATCTTCATCTTTCTAATTTCTGATCATGCTTTCTAGGATGTATCTTTTTCTCTTTTTTTTTTTTATTCATGGTTTTGTTAGTCAATCCCAGTTTATGTGTTTGCTCTCCAGCTTCTTTGCACATTGACTACCCAATGCTTTTTGAACTCCGAAATCCTTCTGTCGAGCGAGTTACACATTGCGGGGTTCTAGAATTCATTGCAGATGAGGGCATCATATTCTTGCCCTATTGGGTATGCTTCTACTCTGATTATGATAATATGCTGCCTGCTTGTTAGTGATCAGCTTATTTGTTCTGTACTTTCAGATGATGGAAAACATGCTTCTGCAAGAGGGAGACATTGTGCAATTAAAAATTGCCAGCCTCAGAAAGGGAACTTACGTAAAGCTGCAGCCCCACACTAAGGACTTCTTAGATATCTCCAATCCCAAAGCAATGTTGGTCTATTATTCATTTTACTTTTCTTTCTGATAGTAGGAAAGGTTAATAATATCTTACGCATTTTTGTTCCTTCCTCGCTTGATGTTCCCTTGCAGCTTAGAGACTTCATTGAGGAACTACTCGTGTTTAACAACTGGTGATACCATAATGGTTGCTTATAACAACAAGAAGTACTACATTGATATAGTTGAAACAAAACCATGCTCTGCAATCAGTATTATTGAAACAGACTGTGAGGTTGACTTTGCTCCACCTCTTGACTATAAAGAACCTGAAAAGCCAGCTCCATCTCCTAGGTCAAATAGGACAGCGCCTGAAGGTTATCTTTTTTAGTTTTCTGTAAAAGTTTGTCACGTTTCCAGTATCTTTATTTTTTAGAAAAATTTTTTTCAATAAGTGAGCCCTTTAAAAAAAATTACTGCTAATCTTTATCTTTCAGTTGACGAAGAGCCAGCCAAAAAGATACCAAAGTTCAGCCCATTCACTGGTGTGGCAAAACGTTTGGATGGAAAACTACCAACACAACCAACTCCATCAGCTAACAATCTGAAACATCACCATCAGGAGGTTGGCAAAGATGTTAGTAGCTCCAAGCCTTCAAACTCTGCGTCGTGTTCACACTCTGGAAAGCTCATCTTTGGTTCAAATGTAAACCAACCCCAAATTGAACCGCCAAAGGTATGTTTTTCTGTGTTTGTGGTGGCATAAGATGCATGCACCTCTCCTGATTTATCATGCATATGGACCCATTTTCTGCTATGCTGCTTTAAACTCAGCATTTTGCTTTTAAATTCTCAGAATGCACCAAAGAAGAGCAATCAAGAGGCATCTCAGAATGTTGAAGAACCTAAATTTCAAGCGTTCACAGGGAAAAAGTATTCTTTGAAAGAATGAAATTGTTTCAAGTTAACTGACATTCTTCGATTTTTTGAGATAAGAAGAGCTAGTTCAACTTGTTATGGTGATTTTGTGGAGGCCAGAACGGTCTCCTCGCATTCTTTTGCAAAGTATGTTTTTGGAACCCAAGATGGCGATAGAAATATTGAAGTACATGCTCTTCGGAAGAGCATATAATACTGTTCTTCAGTTTAGTATATTATTGCAATACAAAACTCCCCCAAACCCCCCTCATACTTTTTATCATCTGCAAGGTAGCAAACTCCCTAGAATGCACAACCTAGTCCCAGTCATTCATGTGGGAAAAATTCAGAATATTACGCAAATGGGATTCATAGACTACTATGCTGCAAAATGGGTTCTCTGTAATACACCAAAAATAAAACAGCACAAGTGGACTAGTCCACTGTTTACTCTGTTGCAGGAATGGTCAGGAAGCTGCAGGAGCCATTTTCAATCTAGCCCAGGGCTAGCAAGGAGAACTTGTCCTGTTCCACTCTGGCCCCTCTGTTCTGTTCAGAGTTATGTGATGGGTGTGGATGCTTATGATGTCGGTGAATGCTTTCCATTCATCCCAACCCTGGAATTAAAAGGAGACTGCATTTGGCAGAACATAACAATCTGGGAGTGGTGGCAATGGAGAAGAATTGAAGGATGGGGAAGTGAACTCTTATGTGAAATATTGTTAACCACGTGGCATCAAAAGTAAAATCACACGTAGGACATTAGAAATAAGAAAGAAACCTTTTCTTTATTTTTCCCTTAGAATAAATCCAGATTAATATTCCAAAGGAACCATGCAGGAAGGCCCACCCTGCTCCAGGTCCCCAATACAGGCATTCAAAATCGTTTAAAACAGCTAATATTAGATATTTTTTTGGCATGTTCTCAAATCTATCTAAAATCTATGTTATGCCCTCACTGAAGTCTCAATGGCAACCTTCCCCGAATACCTAGCATCTGCAGACTTCTCATTAGCCTCCCAGAGCTCCGGCAGTGCTTCCTTGATGTTGTGGATGCTTTCTAGGGCGTAATCCACCCCTTCAATTCGATGGGAAGAGCCTATCTGTACTCACATCACGAACAGTTGATGGTCAAAGGCAAAAAAAATTCTGCTGAAGCCTGAAGTTAAAATTTTGTTCACGGTTTGATGAAAATAACTTACCCACACAGTATTAAGACCCATTCGTTTCCCAGTCTGTAAATTACGGATGCTATCATCGAAAAATAACTGGAAAGCAACAAAGTATAATGTCAGCAAGAGAGACTAAGGACCGTAAACCCAACCAATGATTGTAACAGGCATAAATATCACACCGTTCTTTGAGGGTTGATGCTGGCAATCTTAAAGACCTCGTCAAATGCCTCTTCAAATGGTTTGCAGACAACTGGTGACTTTGGAAGTGCAATATCAGCATCAGCATCAGAAGCAGCACTATATTCATTGATATCAAAAACAGCATTTTCATCCTTTTTGGGACGATCATTTCCTTTGTTAGGGTTATTCAAGGTCTCAAAGCATATAACCCCTTCAAAGCAGTCCTCTAAACCAAGTCTATCGAGAACCCTAGCAGCATGGTTCTTGTCTGCATTGGTGAAAATCTATATAAAGAGGTCAAATCATTACCATATGCATTTTTAATAATTACTTTAATATTGTCTCACTCAATTGCCATCAAAATCAAAAAGCAGTAAATACATGTGGCACAAACAAAGGAAATGAAACTTACAACTTTCCGAACAGCTACGCTGTGCAAGAGATTTCTAAGCACAGGGTCAGGCTTCAGGATATCATAGGGTAATCTTCCATGAACGAAGCTGTAAAATAGGGAAAGTGTTAGTAAAGAATCATTTACAAAGTGAATAGATAGAAAGAAAGGAGCAGTTACCTATGGAAGTCATCATAGTCGAACTTATACCCAATAGCCTGGGGATAAGAAAAACCACAAAGAACAAAACTTTTAAATCAAGAGACTGAGAGAAGCATACTCCATTCTCAGAAAAACACATAACAAGTTGCCTGAACCATACCCTGAGACCAGCCAATGTTGTCCCATAATATTTGTATAGAGAAACACACAACTCTGAAACTTTACTTTCCTCAATGCCGAGCTTTTGAATCATATACTCTAAAAATAACGAATTCCAAAATGAATTTACACCATCCAACAAATTCAAAATTATATACGCACACATAAAAGCAATTAAAAATCAGGCTAAATTACAAGATGTAATTACCTTCAATATTATTTTTGACATGTTGCGACAAACCAGAACTGGTAGGATAAAGCGTGTCATCTATATCTGAAAAATGATTATAATCCAACATCACATTAAACTCTAACGAAGAAGGCTAACTGACTATAAAACTATAATGACAAAATAAAATATTCAGAAAGCATAAAAGAGCTTACCAAAAAGAAGACACTCGTACTTCGCCAGATCCTGTGGTTGGTTCCCTTCATACTCCATTTCTATATGCAGCTACAAACTACCCAAAAAGCCAAAGGATTGCATCAGAGGAAACAACTCAAATACCCAAATAATAATAATAATAATAATAATAATAATAAAAATAATAATAAAGCTTTAGATCAAACGCATTGACGCCATGAGAATGCAACAAGCAAATGAAACCAAGAAAGATCAAGGCACCCCTCTCAAAAAAAAAGGGAGCAATGGAACTTGAGTACTCCACTCAATGAGACCCAAAAAAAGGTAAGAAAAAAACAAAAGAAGAAGAAGAATAAAAGCGAAAGAAATTGATAAGCCATTACCGGATGGATCGCAGAACTGCACAAAATGTAGAGAAAGTACAAGAGGGATGAATCGAAAAGCAGAAGATGCGAGAGAAGAAGACGAATTATTTAGTTAGGTCCTGTTAAATAGAGAGAGGTGGGGGGTTGAAGACGCTTCAGGGAAAAGAAAAAAAGTATTTAATTTTATTAAATTTGATTGGATGGGAGATCTAGAAGAAACTGAAATATAGGGACAGTTGACAAACGAGGACACTTTGGACTCGTATCAGAGTCTGACACGTCCCCATCAAGAGGAAAAGACTTTTTTGTGTACTATTAATGGCGTCAACCGAAAGCGAAACGAAGGTAGATCTACTGACACGTTTTGATTGCAAAGTGGCGTGTGTATCAGGGAGCAGGAGATTTCCACCTCCTTTAACGCATGATGCTTATTGCTTAAATAAACAAAAAAAAAAAAAAAAAAAAAAACTTTTTCCTTGTTTTTTTTTCTCTTTCCCACCATTTCCGTTTCAAAAATAATAATATATTTTTTTTCAATTCTTAAATTTTCTTATTATTAATATTTTGCGTTAATATGAGTGCCCAAGAGCCGAAATTGCTGGGAAAATTCATCAATTAAGAATTTAAGACCCGAAATAATAAATAAAATAAAATTTATTGATGATCATAATTAGGTGCAAAAATTTCCCGCAGAAAAGAGCGATGTCACAGATACAGAGATATTCTAAGTTAGGCCGTCACAGATGTTTCAATTGAAACATTTCCTGTATATTTTCTAGTTTCTGATTCGCTTCTGTTTGCTTCCCAGAGTTCTGGCAGTGCTTCCTTCATGTTGTGGATGCTTTCAACAACATAATCAGCCCCCGAAATTCGGTTCGATTTGCCCACCTAAAACCCAAAATTTCCCCAGATTAGCATATGAAGGAGAAGAAAAAGAAAATCTCAGATCAATTAAGCAAGAATGAGAAATCGTATGCAGTGTATTAGAATTTACCAACACAGTCCTGAGTCCCATTTGCTTCCCTGTCTGTATGTTCCGGATGCTATCATCAAAGAATATCTGAAAAAACAAAGCAGCATACAAATAAATTCCTCAAATGCAAGCTCAATTGCAGGCGAGAAAATGATGAACTCACTGTTCTTTGGGGATGGATGTCAGCCAACTTAAAGGCCTGCTCAAATGCATCTTCAAATGGTTTGCAGACTATTGGAGTTTTAGGAAGCATTTGACCATTATCAGATTCAAAGATTTCAAGCGTTTCACTTCCAATCTTATGATCAGAGGTAGTCCGATTCAGGGTCTCGAAGCATACAATCCTCTCGAAACAATCCTCCAATCCAAGCTTGCTTAGGGTTTTAGCCACATGAGCTTTATCAGCATTTGAGAAAATCTGTCATAATAAAAAGCAAATCCCTTGTCTTACTCGCAGAAAGTGAAGAGTCTCTGTGCAGTGTAAATGTGAAGGCCAGAGGAACTTACAACTTTACGGAAAGGCAAGCTTTGCAGAAGACTCCTTAGAACATGGTCAGGCTTCAGCTTCTCATAAGGTAATCTTCCATGAACAAAGCTGCAAATTATAATTCGAAATTGTGAGATGATTATCATCATTTTTTACATAGTTATGAATGGGAGAATTAACAAGACGCATACCTGTGATATTCATCATTGTCAAAATCATAGCCAATAGCCTGAAGAATAGTTAAAAATCAACAAACCGATACATTAATTTTAATTCAGAATATTCTATTTTTAAAAAAAATATTATATATTAGGAAAAATATATAATACATTACCTTGAGACCTGCCATTGAGGTTCCATAGTTCTTGTACAATTCTTGATTCAATTGAGAAACTTTACTTTCTTGAATACCTAGCCTCTGAACCATGTATTCTAGGGTGGGCAAGAAGAAACAATTGATTAAGAAATGAGGAAAACAATTATAAGATTAATATAAGGATTTATTAGGGATGCTACACAGTATATACCTTGAATGTTGTTGGTGCATTCCTTTGAGAAACCAGTGCTTAGGGGATAAAGGGTATCATCTAGGTCTAAAAAAAATTAAATAATTATGATTAATAAGATTAATAAATTGGGGATTGCTATGATTCTTTTCCAATAATAGGAAAAAATGGGGAAAAAAAAGTAAAAGAATTAAATGGAGGAGGCTTACCAAAGAGAAGAGTATCATATTTTAGCAGCAGAGATTGATCTTCATATGCCATGTTGAATATTTGATTCTGAAACCTTTGATGAGGAACAAGAAAAAGAAAATGAATGAAAGAGGAGTAGCAGAAAAGTGCAGAGATAGAACTTAGGGGTTGAAGTTATGAAGAAGAATACAGAGATGGAACTAATGGGTTGAACTTGTGAATAACTTGGAAGTTATATAGAAGTGAGTATAGGCAGAGGGCAGAAACAGAAGTTTTTTTTTTTTTTTTTTAAATATTATATATATATTTGATTCCCACTAGGTCTAATAATCCACACAAACAAAAATATGACCATTTCCCATGAATGAACTATTTATTGCCCACTTCTTTTTGGCTTGTATACCAACATAGAATTTCTAAAGCTATAGTATTCCCATCAATACCAGAGAAGACTCTACTTTTTCAGGGTTTTTTTTTTTCTTCATAAACAGAAGCCATCATTTAAAGAAAATATTCCGATGGTTAAATTTTGAAAATTCCAATGAAGAAAAACTTTGCTATTATATAATCTGAAGGCTAAGGGGGGATTTAATTATTCAAATTTTTATTTGCAATATATATATAGAGACATGAACAAGTGTGATGCTGGACAATAATTGAAGAAAGCATAGGCAGAAACATTTAATTTCACATGTATGATTATTCTATTATTTAACATTTTCTGTGAGGGGGCATGTGTCACCCTGCAAAAAAAAAATTCATCAGTTTATTAAAAATAAAAATATATAAAGCATAATGGCCATGTTAACACAATTTTATCTTATTTTCCAAAATCATTCAATTGTGATGGGTATGGCTGCAATTATTGTATTCATGATATGATCTATTTTATAATTTTCCATAACTTAATTGATTTTTTTTTATATCTCTGACTCACTGTTGTATTGTTAATTCTTTATTATTCTCATATTGCATCCCCCCCTTTTTTTAATTAGTAGGTGTGGCTTTGAATTTTTCTCGGTCGCTTTCAAATTCACCTTTGCCATTTTTGCTAACATCTCAAATCAATTTCGACGATTTTCTTTTCTCTCCTCTATATTCAGACAAAGATTATTTTCTTTTTCCACTTCCATGGAGGAAATTTTGGATTGATAGTCAAATAGAATAAATGAAAAAAAAAACTATAAAAAATTAACATAACTAAAACGCTATCTCATCATTTTAAACCAAGTTTAAGATAAACTATATTATTATTTTATTGTTAATTAAATTAAATAGTGAATGAATTTAAAATAGATTACAATAATGGTAAAAATAATAAAACGTAAATAAAGGGAATAAAATAAAATAATCATAAGAAAAAGTATAGTTGATTGTTGGTGTGTGAACAATATTTTCAGTTATTAATATGATGACCGTTGATTATGACTGTTTATTAGTAATATTAGATTTGTTGTATTAAAAAAAATTGTGCATAAATGTAATTAATTTTTTTAATAATTAATAATTTTGTGGTCTTAAAGAAAGGAAGACTAAGAAAGAATTGCTTCCATAGTTATGAATGGTCCAAATAACTTGGCCATGAAATTAGTTGAAAGTCAAAACCAAAAAACCAAGATTTTTTTTTAAAAAAAAAGAAAAGTCGCGCTAACTGTGCTGCGACTTTGATTTTTCTAAGCTCTAATTGGGGAATCAATGGAAGCTACGGCAACTGCATTTGGTGGTAGCAGTAGCAGCAAGGGAACCTTTGAATTTGCTTGCTTATCCACCAAGGGATCTTTGTTTTTGTTAGAAAAAGATATAGTGGCATCGGTTGAGTATGGTGTTATATAGCCTTGTATTTTTATGTCTTTAAATAAAATTCTCTTTTGAATAAAAAAAAAAAAAAAAAAACATTTGAGTTTTCTTTTATCAATATGTCTAAATCATATTCTTTAAATAAACTAATAAATAATCTCAAGTCTTAAAGTGAACAACTAATTTATAAAAAAAAAAAAAATTAATCCTTTCAGATATTTATTCATAAAAAACAATTTATATTTAAAAAATATTTTTTTAAGAATATTTTTATGTAGGAAATATTTTTCATACAAAATAATTTTTATATTTTTTGTAAAATAATATTTTTAATAAAACAACTGTATTACTTAATTTTATTTTTAAAATAAAATATTAATTAATTTATATATTTGATATGTAAAAATAACTTTATTTTATAAAAAGTGAAAATAACATAATATTTTATTTTCGAGTTAAAACAAAATTGTTTTGAAGTAAATGAGATCCAAAATGTAGTATTATTTTGCAGTAAATTTTACTATTAACGACTCAAACCACACTTAAACAGATTAAATTTGTCTGTTTTGTACAAAGGATAAATAAAAATGTTGAATGATGATCGCTGGATTTCTTCACCCCGGTATAAAGGCCAGGCCCATGAAAACAGTCCATGATCCAAAGGCTTCAATATTCCCCTCGAGAGCCAGGTCCAGCCCGCTCAGTCACAGGGCCGGACTCCGCCTAGACTCCTCAAGCAAACCAGCCCAAACCTCTCGGCCCAGTAATCAGGCCCTCACCAGGCTCAACTTCAGCCCTACCATTCAACCCAGCACCGGAAAGGGGAAAATGACCAAGATGCCCCGCTGGTAGGTCCTTCCGCATGCGTATCAGAGGAGAATCATATGTATCAGAGGAGAATTAATGGCCGTTACGCATGGAGCAGGCGCCTGACACATCCGTACATACGGAGCTAGGCGACAGAAGACAGCTAGCATTATGGCAGAGAGACAGATATATATATCACGGTAGAGGCCACGCAGAGGGGACTCTCTTCTTCTTCCTTCTCCTTCCTGGACACCATTTTTATTCTTACTGTAACCCTTGCCTAAATATACTACTCTGAGCCATAAAATCTGACTTGAGCGTCGGAGGGCCTCTGCCGGGGCACACCCGGTAGGCCCCTGACCATTCTTTCTTATTTTACAGGTCCCTTCACCAGGAAGAACATGGAGAGATCCACCAGGGAGCCCAGCAAGAAGGGACCCAGAAGAAAACCAGATCTATCATGGACCAGGAAGAGGACAATATTTATCAAATGGCGCCGTCTGTGGGAAACAAAAGAGATTTTACTATCTCAAAAGTTTTCAGATCCACCCATTGAGATCCACATAAGGTACAAAAGTTTGAGCAGATAACCCAGCTGAAAAGAAAGGTTCATTGCGCTAAAGAATATTTTGATGGTCTTCCAGATAATTTATTTTAATATTTATTAGATTTTATTACGGCTGATTTTTTCTTTGAAGTCTGGTGAATATTTTCTGTAAAAGGAAAAAAGGGTGAGGAATATATGTATTTGTTGGAATTCTGAGGTCTGCTGTAAAAAAAAAAGGGGGAAGAAAAGAAAAGAGAAAGAGAAGAAGAAGGCGAGAGAAAAAGAAGAGGAGTCCGTAAAAAAAAAAAAAAAAAAAAAAAAAAAAATTATTATCAGCAAACAATCTGGTCGTACTGATTGAAATCATGTCCAAAATTTGCAAAATCTCAAGAGAAGCTAAAAAGATTAACAAGCCGTGGTTGCTGAGTGAGAGTAGTCATCCTGGAAGAAGACTAAAACTGAAAAAGGTATGGAGAAAGAGAAGAAGGAGGTGAGAGAAAGAGAGGAGGAGTGGAGCTGCCAAAAACGCGCCGACCTGAGACGGAAGATGCTAGTCTGGTCGAGCTCCAAGAAGTGAGGTCGGCATGACCAGGTAGCAATCCGACCTCGTAGGCCGGCGCGGCATGACAAGGTAGCAATCCGACCTTGAAGGTCGGCGCGACCATGTAATAATGCGACCCTGTGGGTCGGCATGGAAATGAACGACTGCATACACGAAGGAGTTTCTTATTTATCTAGAAGGCAGGAAGAGGCAGCACTAAGACACTTGAACTTGCGATGCGAGGATAATGGGTTAGATAATTTGAATGAAGCCAGAGACGTGCCAGTGGCTAGTGTGACTGACGTTCCTTTTCTAGGAAAGAATGAAGAACAGATTGCATGAGTGGCGCAATTGGTTATTGAGGAAATGAAAGATTATTCGGAGGAGTTACGGACTTCGCCGGTCGGCCTGATAGTGTTGGTGGGATGTCCGGAGCACCACTCCCTCATCACCACCCATCTCCTCTCTGATGAAAGAGGTCGTCAACCCTGCTAGAGTGTTAGTAAAGGCAGGAGGAGTGCTCCCATTCGATAAAGGAGATCAGCTTCTCAGAGATTCGTTGCAAAGATTGTGGGAGGACGGAGAGCTCGGCAAGATTTGCTGTAGAGTTACAAGAGGTCGGCGAGCATAGCAAGACCTACTGCAGAGTTACAGGAGGTCGGAGCTCGGCTAGATCTGATGCACTGTCGTTGCGGCTCTATTTATTTCTAATCATGTTTCTAAATTTGCATCCCTGAGAAATCAGTGACTCCCGCGGCTGCAAGAGTTGGCGAAATCGCCAAGAGAGAATCGATTGCCGTGAACTGGGTAAGGATGGTCGACTTCCTGCGCAAGGCCCAATCGGAAGAAGTTATTTTGCTGCCATGAGCTAGGGGCAGGGTCCCAAACGACGTCGTGGCCATGGAAGAAGGGAAATTGTAGAAGATTCCCGGCTTTCGAGAGAGAGAAGGATAGAAAACAACTCCGGATCTCTGTCGATGAACAGAGAACCCAGACTCATGTAAATTGACTGCGAAAATTGGGAGAAGAGCAATTTGGGTCCCGCAAGGGCTAAGGTTTGTTTTGTGGTCTGAAAGATTTGACCACCAAATTCAATGGTGGTAATATCTGTCAAACAATCATGGGACCGCCCCAGCTAGTAAATCCCAACCGAGAACAATCCTCTACAGCCATGAACACTTCCGAAGAATGGATCAGACATCAATCACGCTCTGACCCCACAATCATGGTTCCTCGAGGACACAGAGGTACGATCCCATAGAACGAAGAATTACTATTTTAGTTTTTAAAATTAATAATATTTAGATAAAAATAAAACAAGATAAATGTAAAATAATTAATATATTGCTCAGTAAATAAATAGATCAATAAAACAATAACAGCATAACTTTAATTATTATTTTAAATGCCCATGATATATATGCTCCAGGACCCAAATGGCATGCTTCGCATGTAAATAGTAAGATTAAATTTAATTAAAATATATCTCTATGAGTTTAGATATCCTAATAATTGCTCACATTGTATAGATTGAAAAATCTTGGAGAAATTTACATATGCAAATATATTGTTCATTGCATCTCTAAAAATTGCATGAGTTAAATACTTGCATGAAACCAAGGGACATGTGAGACATATTATTTATTGACGGATATTATTGAATTAACAATGAGCATCCTTGTTATATACGCTCTGTGCAAGCTCTTATTTTGCAGAAAAATCCTGAATCTTTCAGAAGTCCGGGATCCCCAAGATCTCCCGGATGAAGACCGGGATCCCCAAGATCTCCCGGATGAAGCCCGGGATCCCCAAGATCTCCCGGATGAAGACCGGGATCCCCAAGATCTCCCGGGTAAACAAAAAAGACCGGGATCCCCAAGATCTCCCGGGAAAACAAAAAAGACCGGGATCCCCAAGATCTCCCGGATGAAGCCCGGGATCCCCAAGATCTCCCGGATGAAGACCGGGATCCCCAAGATCTCCCGGGTAAACAAAAAAGACCGGGATCCCCAAGATCTCCCGGGAAAACAAAAAAGACCGGGATCCCCAAGATCTCCCGGGAAAACAAAAAAGACCGGGATCCCCAAGATCTCCCGGGAAAACAAAGACCGGGATCCCCAAGATCTCCCGGGTAAACAAAGAAGACCGGGATCCCCAAGATCTCCCGGGTAAAAAAAAAAAAAAAAAAAAAAAAAAAAAAAAAAAAAAAAAAAAAAAAAAAAAAAAACCGGGATCCCCAAGATCTCCCGGGTAAAAAAAAAAGACCGGGATCCCCAAGATCTCCCGGGAAAACAAAAAAGACTGGGATCCCCAAGATCTCCCGGGTAAACAAAAAGATCGGGATCCCCAAAATCTCCCGAAAGTATAAAATCCCCAAGATCTCCCGGGAAAACAAAGACCGGGATCCCCAAGATCTCCCGGGTAAACAAAGAAGACCGGGATCCCCAAGATCTCCCGGGTAAAAAAAAAAAAAAAAAAAAAAAAAAAAAAAAAAAAGACCGGGATCCCCAAGATCTCCCGGGAAAACAAAAAAGACCGGGATCCCCAAGATCTCCCGGGTAAACAAAAAGATCGGGATCCCCAAAATCTCCCGGAAGTATAAAATCCCCAAGATCTCCTGACAAAAGAAGACCTCACTGAGGTCCTAGTAAAAGAAGACCTCAACAAGGTCTTGACAAAAGAAGACCTCACTGAGGTCCTAGCAAAAGAAGACCTCACTGAGGTCCTGGCAAAAGAAGACCTCACTGAGGTCCTAGCAAAAGAAGACCTCAATAAGGTCTTGACAAAGGAAGACCTCAATAAGGTCTTGACAAAAGAAGACCTCACTGAGGTCCTAGCAAAGGAAGACCTCAATAAGGTCTTGACAAAAGAAGACCTCACTGAGGTCCTAGCAAAAGAAGACCTCAATAAGGTCTTGACAAAAGAAGACCTCACTGAGGTCTTGACAAAAGAAGACCTCACTGAGGTCCTGGCAAAAGAAGACCTCAAAGAGGTCCTAGCAATGGCAAAAGAAGACCTCACTGAGGTCCTAGCAAAGGAAGACCTCAATAAGGTCTTGACAAAAGAAGACCTCACTGAGGTCCTAGCAAAAGAAGACCTCAATAAGGTCTTGACAAAAGAAGACCTCACTGAGGTCTTGACAAAAGAAGACCTCACTGAGGTCCTGGCAAAAGAAGACCTCAAAGAGGTCCTAGCAATGGCAAAAGAAGACCTCACTGAGGTCCTAGCAAAGGAAGACCTCAATAAGGTCTTGACAAAAGAAGACCTCACTGAGGTCCTAGCAAAAGAAGACCTCAATAAGGTCTTGACAAAAGAAGACCTCACTGAGGTCCTAGTAAAAGAAGACTTCACTGAGGTCCTAGCAAAAGAAGACCTCAATAAGGTCTTGACAAAAGAAGACCTCACTGAGGTCCTAGCAAAAGAAGACCTCAATAAGGTCTTGACAAAAGAAGACCTCACTGAGGTCCTGGCAAAAGAAGACCTCAAAGAGGTCCTAGCAATGGCAAAAGAAGACCTCACTGAGGTCCTAGCAAAAGAAGACCTCAATAAGGTCTTGACAAAAGAAGACCTCACTGAGGTCCTAGCAAAAGAAGACCTCAATAAGGTCTTGACAAAAGAAGACCTCACTGAGGTCCTAGCAAAAAAAGACCTCAATAAGGTCTTGACAAAAGAAGACCTCACTGAGGTCCTAGCAAAAGAAGACCTCAATAAGGTCTTGACAAAAGAAGACCTCACTGAGGTCCTAGTAAAAGAAGACTTCACTGAGGTCCTAGCAAAAGAAGACCTCAATAAGGTCTTGACAAAAGAAGACCTCACTGAGGTCCTAGCAAAAGAAGACCTCAATAAGGTCTTGACAAAAGAAGACCTCACTGAGGTCCTAGCAAAAGAAGACCTCAATAAGGTCTTGACAAAAGAAGACCTCACTGAGGTCCTGGCAAAAGAAGACCTCAAAGAGGTCCTAGCAATAGCAAAAGAAGACCTCAATGAGGCAGAAGACCTCAAAGAGGCAGAAGACCTCAATGAGGCAGAAGACCTCAAAAGAGGCAGAAGACCTCAATGAGGCAGAAGACCTCAAAGAGGCAGAAGACCTCAATGAGGCAGAAGACCTCAAAAGAGGCAGAAGACCTCAAAGAGGCAGAAGACCTCAAAGAGGCAGAAGACCTCAATGAGGCAGAAGACCTCAAAAGAGGCAGAAAACCTCAAAAGAGGCAGAAGACCTCAATGAGGCAGGAGACCTCACTGAGGTAGAAGACCGGCAAAGATCTCAAAGATCTCCCTGAGCAAAAATAGCCAGAATCCCCAAGATCATCCGGTTCAACAAGCAAAAACAACTCATAAAGAACATAGTTCTGATCTCACATAAAAGATTGGGGCACGGGACCATAAATGAAAAAGCTAAACTCCGACCTCCCAAAGGAGCTCAAGTCATCAGGTAGAGAGACTTTAATCTCACACAACAGCCAAAAGTACCAAAGCATCATGCCGTTCTCAAGAAAACGAGCGCAGTACTGGTAAACTCGATAAGACAGACCGAATTAAGGCAAAGCGATTCCTAAGCAAACTGCATACCAAAATACAAAGCCAAACGGAGAATCAGGGGCAATCATGAGAGGCAACGACCTCGAGAATTGACCGCTCACACTAAACCAACTCAGCTGACCTAGAGAAAGGTCCAAGCAACAAAGAGCCCGCAAAATGCTCGAAAGAAGACAGCCCATAAATACTCAGGGGCAAAAAACATACACAAGAGTCCAACGCTCAGGAAAAAATAATGAAAAGGCAAGAAAGGGATACTTTCGACAGGAGCAGTTCTCAGACCACACGGTCATGAATAGAGTTTAAAGATTTATCCCCTCACCAGTCATGGAATAACTGCTGAGGAGATAAAGGGGCAATTGATGATCGCTGGATTTCTTCACCCCGGTATAAAGGCCAGGCCCATGAAAACAGTCCATGATCCAAAGGCTTCAATATTCCCCTCGAGAGCCAGGTCCAGCCCGCTCAGTCACAGGGCCGGACTCCGCCTAGACTCCTCAAGCAAACCAGCCCAAACCTCTCGGCCCAGTAATCAGGCCCTCACCAGGCTCAACTTCAGCCCTACCATTCAACCCAGCACCGGAAAGGGGAAAATGACCAAGATGCCCCGCTGGTAGGTCCTTCCGCATGCGTATCAGAGGAGAATCATATGTATCAGAGGAGAATTAATGGCCGTTACGCATGGAGCAGGCGCCTGACACATCCGTACATACGGAGCTAGGCGACAGAAGACAGCTAGCATTATGGCAGAGAGACAGATATATATATCACGGTAGAGGCCACGCAGAGGGGACTCTCTTCTTCTTCCTTCTCCTTCCTGGACACCATTTTTATTCTTACTGTAACCCTTGCCTAAATATACTACTCTGAGCCATAAAATCTGACTTGAGCGTCGGAGGGCCTCTGCCGGGGCACACCCGGTAGGCCCCTGACCATTCTTTCTTATTTTACAGGTCCCTTCACCAGGAAGAACATGGAGAGATCCACCAGGGAGCCCAGCAAGAAGGGACCCAGAAGAAAACCAGATCTATCATGGACCAGGAAGAGGACAATATTTATCATTGAATTATTCATTTTTCCAAATTAATTTATTGCAAATAAAAAAATAAAAAATAATTCAATCACTTTCCACTAAAAATTATTTTATTTAAAATAAAAAAATTCAATCTTTTTTAATTTGAAAATTTTTATTTTATAACATGATTTTGTTAAATTATTTTTTTTTTTGAAAAATAAATCCTATCCAACGCAAGGTAAATGCATAAATTTCACTATAAAAATATTTTCAATTAAACACATAAATTAGTTATTCCAAATGGGTGTACAAATTTCTTAAACGCCATAATGAGCATAAATGTAAAGTATACATAATTCAGTTACAAATGAAAGAAATGTACAACCGCTCCAATGCCTCCAAACTTACGCAGGGGCAACCTGTATGGGTGAAGTGTGTTCCTCCTCGTTACCACTAGCTGGCATTTCTGTACCCTTCTCTTCCTCTTTAAAACCTTCCTTAAACCTGTCATAGTTTGTAACTTCACTTGATTTGAATGGCCGTTCACCCAAAACTCGAACCAGATCATCTTGGTGAAGGACTTCCTTTTCAAGCAACAGCTCAGCAATCTCAGCCACTTGTTCTTTGTGCTCCTTTACAAGTTGGACCGTCTTTTCATATGCCTTGCCCACCCATTCTCGCACTTCATTGTCAATAAGAGCCCCAGTCTTGCTGCTGTAGGGCTTCGACATCTCAAATGTGTCCTCCCTTTGAGGGAAAGATAGGAGGCCCACCTTGTCACTGAACCCATACACTGCCACTTGGGCATATGTCATCTTTGTTACCTTCTCCAGGTCATTTTGGGCTCCTGTTGAGATTTTTCCCAACAAAACCTGCATTCAAATAAATAAAATCTTGTATTACTTCAAGGTAGACGAGACAACGTTGTTCATTATGCTGTATGCTCATCTGCTATTGAAAAGTTTTATCCATATTCATAGTTTTTAGCTAGAAGGTGGTGCACCACCGTGCACATTGAGACGCGGTTAAATATAGTATCAATACCTGCTCAGCTGCCCGACCACCAAGGGTCATGCACGTCATATCAAAAAGCTGCTCCTTGGTCAAGAGAAGGTTTTCATTAGGAACATATTGCGCAAATCCAAGAGCAGCAGTACCCCGTGGAACAATCGTCACTTTCAGAAGGGGTTCTGCATGTTCCAAGAACCATCCAGTAACAGCATGGCCTGATTCATGATAAGCAACAGTTCGGCGTTCCTGCTTGCTAATTACCTGCTTGACACAACACGAATGTTGAAATTTTCTTACACCAGCTCTTAAGAAGAGAGGGGGAAAAACATAATACAGTGGCAGCAAAAAGTGAATTTCTAATTCAGATGGAAGTTCCTCCTTGATGAAACTTTAAAATTAAAATAAAATAAAATAAAGAAGAGAGAAAGTATCTGTATCTGTATATGCCTGTGCTCCGGAGAAGAATCATCCAAACATCATGTAAGGGATTTTATCTCAGTGGAACCCCCTGAGACATCAAATGCAGCCACGGAAGAAAGATGATTTACCTTATTCTTCTTCTCCAAACCACCAATGATTCTGTCTATTGCTGCCTCAAAATGTTCCATTGTGACTTGTGATCCTTCATTCCTTGCAGCAATTAGTGCAGCTTCATTACAAACATTTGCAATATCTGCCCCAGCAAATCCAGGAGTTAGGGCTGCAAGCCTTTGGGAGTAATATGATGGCTCGTGATCAAGTTTTATTTTTTGCAAGTAGATGTTAAATATCTGTTCACGGCCTTTAATATCAGGCTTATCAATGGAAATTTGGCGATCAAACCGCCCTGGCCTCAACAAAGCTTTGTCTAAAATGTCCGGCCTGTTAGTGCCAGCAAGCACAACAACACCAGAAGTAGTTCCAAAGCCATCCATTTCTACTAACAACTGATTAAGGGTGCTTTCTCTCTCATCATTGGAACCTGAGAAGCCACCCCGCCCCCTTGCCCTGCCAATTGCATCTATCTCATCAATAAATATAATACTAGGGGCACACTGTCTTGCTTCTTGAAACAAATTTCTCACTCTAGATGGTCCAACACCAACAAACATCTCCATGAAATCTGAACCAGAAATGGACAGGAAAGGCACGCCAGATTCTCCTGCAGTTGCCTTTGCTAGAAGGGTCTTTCCAGTCCCTGGAGGGCCTACCAAAAGAGCACCTTTAGGAATTTTAGCTCCCAAGTCCTCGTACTTCTTCGGGTTCTTAAGGAAGTGTACAAACTCCATGATTTCTTGTTTTGCCTCATCACAACCAGCAACATCTTTGAAATAAACCTGGAGTACACAAGAGAAAAATGAATGAATATTGAAAACGACTTGCAGAATCCATGTAACATAGTGCTAAAGAGCATCTTTATAATAATAAAGAAACAGAGTAAGGCAAGAAACTGGTGTTCCAAAAAGCTAGATGGAGCAAAGAGGGCATCATTATTTTAAAAAAGACATGAGGAAGCTAACCTTATTTTTAGCATTTTTATCCACTTTGGTTACATGGGCCTTCCCTATGTTGAATATTCCACGGCCACCCTTACTATTGCCACCACCAACGCCTAATCCACTTTGCATTCTCCGTCCCATGTACATGAGGGTTCCCAAAAGCAAGAGTGTTGGTGCAAACCTCATTAATTCTTGGTACCAAACCATTTCAGATACATACGTAACAGGAACATAGTCATGAGGATCTATCCCTAGTGCTTCTTGGGCTTCCTCTAACTTCTCCTCAAAAGATTCAACACTTCCAATATTGAAGTAGTATTTATATTGGCCCCCACGACCTCCAGCAGGGGCACCACTAACAGGACCTTGCACAACATCATTGCTAGTTTGATTCTGAGGTGAGCTCCTTACATACACTTTAGCAACTGATTTATTGGAGACAACTATACGGTCAACTAAACCTGGTTCCAGAAGCTTGTTTTTGAATTCTTGGAAACTAATCTGCCAAGAAAAAAATGAAAAGCACATGAGCGAGAGTAGATCACGTAGTTATATGCATATCCACTATCCATCCAATACAGATTTTCTATTCTCATTATTTTGCAGCAGCACATTAATAATGACTAGGCAAATTTAACTCTCTATAGGACTACTATATTAATGCCTTAAACAAGGCAGAATAACATCAAATACAGTATCTAGAAGCATATAGAAGTAGAAAAAGATCTCAAAGTGGAAACCAGATAAAAATATACATTGCACACACCATTGTTAGAATCTTATGATTCTCGATTCGAAATTTGAATCTATAGGGCGAATCTTAAATGTACTTAAATCTTACAATTCTCAATTCAACTCCATATCCAAGCAATTCGCATTTACAGCTCAAATTGCAAATGTACCTGAATTGTGACTAAATTGAAAGACTTGATAGCAAATCAGGTGAACAATATTCAAAGGCTGAGTCTTTACTCAATTCAAGGGATTATTTTTTTATAAGATTGTTAGTTTCAAATGCATTCATTTTTGCTATAAAAAATGTACATAAACCTTTTGCTTATCCACTTTTCTTCCATAACCCATTCTTTTCCCTTTCCCTCTTCTTTTTCTTCCTTTCTTAAAGTTCATTTGCTTTTCTAATTATAGTTGTCAAGTTATAACATTTTATATTAAGATATTGTAATATTTTAATGTAACATGCTATCCTTTTTTTATTATTTAATAAGTTTAAATGAGAATTTCAGTACACATAAAATGATAGTCATTATGTATAATTCAAGAGTTCCTAATTTATTATATAAAACTATATAAAATAATAGAAATATATTATTCTATTATAGAACGAATTTTAATTTAGACAAATGATATTCTACTTATTTTTAAAACATATATTATTTTTAATTAATTTTTAAAATTTTTCTGAATCTTACGATTCAATTCAATTGTTGATTCACAAAATGAAAATTTCAATTCTTGATTTGATTCTTGATTTGACAACTATGGTTGCATATATAAAGAGGAAGAAGAAATCAGATACTTCAAATCGTAACTCAAATTCCCTATCATTATTGACTTGTGTAAACTAATCCAAAAAATAAGAGGCGATTAACATGCTAACAGTTATTATTCATTTAAATTAAATATGAAGTGAAGCAAACAGTAGAACATTCTAGGAAAGAAAATCAGATTGCTTACCTGTTGCTGCTCAGTAGGACCAAAAGAGAAGGAAGAAAGAAGTATTCCGATCACCAGTAAAGGGGTAAGTAAATTGAATTGCTTAACGAATGTTTTTTGAAAGTTCCACTCATCATCTGCATTTGAATCGTCTGAAATCGAAATGAATGTTTAGAATTTGGGGAAAAACACTGACATGCTCTATCAGAGACTTTAACTATAAATAAATGCCATTAAAATGCCAAAAACTCATGAAGATAGAGGGAAGCAAAGAAAAATGATAGTTTCAAATTCCATTATCTATCCATCTATCTACATATAGATATATATATAATGATAGAGCTAGCAGTAATTGCATGTTCACCAGTAACTTGGATGGCACAATATTATGCTTTTTCTCCAAGTTACAAAAGCAGAACCCAAACTTCACCACAAAACTATGGCAGTTCTTGCAAGCTAAGCAGGTTGAATTTCATATGAACAAGAAAAGAAGTACCTTATGGGCATATTACGACATTGTTCCCCCCCCACAAGATGGACACTGTAGTCATAAATTGAAGAAAGGAAACTACAACAGACTTGCGCATTCTGAAGTGACATTTCGCCAAAAAGAAAACAAAGCTTTCCCTTCCCATTCTCATCATTTTTCATTTAACATAATAGCAAACTTAGGAATACAACATTGCAATCCAGCATTGAAAAGAACACAAAGTAAACAAAGCAACAGAAACTTAAAGAGTGAACTTCACCTTTGGATTCAGATTTGTGCTCATTCCCTTTTGGAACCTCCTTCTTTTCCTTGGGGTAAAAGTTCTCATAATCTGTAAGCAGATGCCAGAATTATAAGTAACTACACAACCAATGCTCACACCACAATCCATAAAATCCTCTAAAAGGTTGAAAAGGAATCTCTTTCTTAAGGAAAAAAAAAAAAAAATTGCTCACTCTTCTTCTTAGGAGCTTCGCTGGAGAAAAATCGTCGAATTCTAGGGTTCGCAAGAAGGTAATTCAAATCGGATAAATTAGATTTAGAGCCAAAATCCTTATGAGCTCCAATTGAAGCTAAATATCCTCTCACAAACCCTAATCCTCCATCAAATTTATCTGTATTCCCAACTCCACCTGCTCCTCCAGCTACTCGAGAAATCGCCAATCTCCCACCACCAGCACCACGCAGCACATTCTATCATTTACAAAAATATATATATATATATATGTATCACATACGCATTCAATTAAAATTCAGAAAAAAAAAATATATCACTAACTAGAAAAAATACGAAACTTACAGCAGAACGAGAGGATCGAGCAAATGAACCAGTGAGCTTAGAAAAAATCATGATATAAACAACTAATGGTATTTTGATAGAATACGAAATCGAGGTGTTTGGTTTTATGCTGTTGACAAAAAAAAAATCAAAAAAACAGGGTGTTTGGTTTTATGGACTTCAAAGGGAGGGAATTTGGTGTCCGCGTTCGCTTCGCGCTGTGAACTTGGGTACCAGGGCGGCCAGCCCACAGATTGTTTAGTAGATAATTAAATAAAAATTGTTTATTTACTATTATCTATTATTAAATTGTAATTTAATATCTTGAAAATATGAAAGCCCTTTGATTTTTTTTTTCCTTTTCCTTCTAGAATAATGGTCATTTATTTTTTATCTCTTGTAATTAAATTGTATATAATTTATTTGAATAATATCCACTATTTTAATAAAAACTATTCGTCCGGAGTACATTAGTAAAAAAATAATATTTTCTTTAATTTATATCAATATTTTATTTTTCTTTAGTCATATAATTTATATTCAAAATTAAAAAATGTCATAATATATGCAAGTAATTAATAAAAATATTTATTTTATCATAATATTAATTATCCTTAAATTATCACAATTAAATTACAGTTATTGTTAACCGTATTCCGTTAATTAATTTATTGCCTAATTAATTAAAATAATTTTTAATTTTATTATATTAATATTTTACTTTTGATAACTTAATTATTATTAAGATCGACGGACATTGGAACATATAATATTAATAAGTAAAGTTATTATATTTATTATAATTTAATTATCACATTTATTGTTAATAATTAAAATAAATATTTTAAAAATAAATTTTCTAAAATAGCTGAACAAAGAAAAATATTTTAAAAAATCACATATTTCCCACAAATTTTGTAAAAAGATTGGTATAGGAATGTTTCCTAAAAAATATGGGAGTATTAATCCTAAGAATTATTATTAAATTCAGATTTATTGATTAAATTTCAAAATAAACAATATTTAAAACTTTATCATATAAGAAATAATTTGGTATGACTTATGTGATGGAGTTGATTGACACATGATATTAAAATTTGACACGTATTATTTTATTTGAATAGAGTATTTCATTAGTGTTGTCATGTGTTACTTACTTTGTATAAAATTTTATTATATTAAAATATTTCTTTTTTTAAATAATTGATTATTACATTTTAAGGTCAATAAATATTATAAACTATGTTTTGTCTCTTCCCCAGCCTCTTGTCTGAATGGAGTTACCCACTGTAGCTTGAGCCTGTGATATTATTTTTGGGTTGGTGGGTGATTCTGTATTTGGAAAATTCATATACTTATCAACACGCCCAACTTAGCACTATAATATTGGGCCATCACGAGAATGGCTTAGGCCCATCTAACGCCGAGAAAAGTTGTATTTGTTGATTGAAGCTACAAGGCGTCGCCCTGTTCTGTTGTCTGAGTGAGGCCGTACTAAATGCTAATGTAGAAACCTCCTCAATTTTCTCCAGAAACTCACTGCTCTTTTGATTTGCTCAACAATGGAAACTTCATCTTTTATGCTTCACTCGAGAGCAATCCCTTTTAGTTACGCTCGTCCGAACACTCTTAGTAATTATAGCACGAAGAGAGTTTCTCTTAGGCATTTCAACAAACACCTTCAATTGCATCGACGCGATGTCAACTTTCAGTGCCACCAGAGCCATACACACAGCAAAACCTCCTTAAACCCTTCGTTTGCATTTTCGCTCTATCAGTCACCATCGCCCTTAAAATTGACGAGAACCCATTTAATCTCTTCTGTCAAATGCTCCTACTCCACCTCTGCAAGCACAGACTCCTCCCAAGACCACCCATGGCTGCAGCGTCTGAAAAACATCTCTCTTGATGAAGTGAAATCAACCTTTTTGCAATTAACTCCAATTGATATCATCAAGTGGTCTGGTGTCATATCGATCGCAATTTCAGCCGCAAAGTGGACGGTCAATTTGTTATTGAACCCATTTTTCTGGATGTATTTTAGCTGGACGTGGTTATTTTGGCCGTGGTTGGTGGCAATATCAGTTGCTGTCTACGGGTTGTATTGCTTTTATAGACATTATTTGGGTGAAGCGAGCATTTTTGAGCAACTTGCTCTTGTTACCTCAGTTTTCACTTGGCTAACTCTTGTCCCTGCTGCCCATTTTAATGGCTACCTCGAAGGATGGCCTTTTGTGTTCTTCTTTGTGTATCATTATTTCTTTTTCTTCAATGTTAGCGTGAGGAAACGTTTATATGGAGATTTATTTGCTCGCCCACATGACCCCAAGTGGGATCTAAGCCCACCCAAGTGGTATGGCCTTTTCTTCTGTGTTGGTGTCATGGTTGGTCATTGGCTCGCAGCTTTTGAAGGGCCAGAGCTACACCTTATTCCTGGTGGATGGAGCAATGCGGGGATGTGGATTTTGATATTAATAACTTTGCTGATGCAATATAACTCGACACTTTACCTTGCCAAGTATTCAGAGAAGGTGGTGGTGCCTACTGCTGTAGTGCAATTTGGCCCATATAGGTGGGTCCGGCACCCAATATATTCATCCACAATGCTGTTGTTTGCGACTTACTTTCTTGCACTTCGTGCACCTTTGAGCTTGTTGTTTGTGGTAGCAGTATGTTTGATATATTATGGCCAGAGAGCAAAAGTGGAGGAGGCTCTGATGATAGAGACTTTTGGTGAGAGATACTTAGATTACATGAACAAAGTCCGATACAAGTTGATTCCTTTAGTTTATTAATGCAATCTCCAGGTATGCCTTTGTTTTTCAACGTGATCTATTTCACAAGTAGTTGAGTTTGAAACTAGAATGGTAAATGTTCAATTGAATAGTGTACAAGTCCGTTCGTCATCATTATTCATCTTTGTTGGCTTCTTTTCATTTCTTTTTTTCCTCAGGAATTTACTTTCAAGTAGTTCATTCATTCCTATGTTTGATATGATTCCTATGTTTATTGATGCTTTTGGTTTGTGGTGATTCCTTGGGTTCATGTAGGTTCAATTCCAGTAACTGGCTTGCAAGGTTATGGCTTTGTGATACAAATGTAATCTTTCTTCTGCTTCTTGCTAATTTTTTCTGTTTCAAGAACTTACTTGTAATAATGACCTTGATTTTCGTTTAATCACATTATTTCATGTGGAAACTAGTAAGGTTTATAACTCATAAGTTGATGTTCATATTTAGTTGTGCATATGAAAAGGATGTGCACGAGATAACTAAACAAGAAACTTGCTTAATTTGGCAGAATCCTTTGGTAATCGCGGTGAAACGATTTAAATGAGGAAGATTTGTCAACTTGTTTGGCTTTTGGAAAAGTCAAGTCAACCATGTTTCATGCCCTGGCAACTTTTGATATTCAGGAAACAAGTATCAGCTTAAATGTATGCGTGAGAATGAATGCTTTCTATGAAAAGAAGAGATAACAACTATTGGGGATGAAATGGATGTGAATATCTAATGTCTGCCACTGGTTTTCTTCTTGTCACAAAACAGTTGCACGATCTGGTATCTAGTTATATATATCATCTTTTTTCTTTTTTCCCTCAAAAGATAGACAGACACACACATTCAGGTAAGGGATAGGACACGCTCCTTGAGTTTTATATCATCTGGAATGTTCCTACCTGTGTTATACAAGGTTTAGAAATAGAACAGTGTTTAATGGGACTGTATATTTGGCTTCTTTTCAGTCACCACACCTTTGTGCTCGACGACTTTATGACAGAGGAATTAAGCGCTTTTCTTTAAAGATATAATGTCGGTCATTATTTTGGTAATTCACATTCCATGATCATGTAATGATTGAAATATAATAATTTTGCTGGTGCTCCCAGAGAAAAAAAGGGCTTTGTAGTGCGTGAAGTTTCCCACATTTTGCAAGTGGCGAACCAAATAGTGTTTGTTTATTGTAATGTCTGGCAACTCTTCACCGACATCAATTGGTAGAGCAGTATACTTGCATAAGAGCTTTTGGCTTGTAAAAATTGGTTGATTCATACAATAATTCCTTGCTTTAATGCTCAACATCCCCACTCGCTTGGAGTTTTGAGCAAAGTATTTGCAATTTAGTTCGAACCATGTACCAGAAAACTATTATTATAGACAATTTTTTGTCATAATGTGTTCTAAATGGAACAATGAAAATACAGTGAAGACTTTATTCTTCAGTAGTAGAACAATTTTGCTTAGGTTGATAATGATAGTTCGTCAGGTTAATGGGGAGCTTATATGAGAACATTGAGATCAAAGTGTAGCAAGATAAGATTGTCAGTTGAAGTGCATCTTTGAGAAGTTAGTCCAAATTCTTTCGCTAGCAAGATCAGAGAGTTGGCTGTTGTAGCCATAAATGACTACTTGACCATAACGAATCATTCATTTGTGACCCTTTAAGGGTAATATTTTATATGATCCTGCAGATAAAGTATATGATAATATACATTCTGCATCCATATGCTCATGTAAGCAAAAGCATAGGATCACATATTGCTCCTAACATAATTGGAGAAATTTAATATATTTTCTATCAGGTCACCGATCTCATCTGTTAAGTTTTCCATGTTAAATTGTATCCTTATCACCCACAGCTTGTCATATACAAATTTCAGTGAACCGGACCCATATTAGACATTTCATTAGCCTTTACTAATGAATAATTCACAAAATTTACTGACATTTTATTATTCTATAAACGGTACGGACAGGTACACTATGACACTAGTCACATTACTGAAGTTATTGTGAAGGGTTATTGTATTTTATCTAAATAATTTGATGTTCAAATAAACCTGACAAATTAAGAAATTGAATGGCTTACAATGCAGAACAAACCTGCAGTTGCATGATTGGATATAGGTTAAGTTTAAGAATGACAATTGTTGTTGACTGTAAATTGTTATATCTCTCTTTCATTTGCTGAAGTCTGCTAAAACTTTAGTTCTTTTACTTTATAATGTGCACTGGATAAAAGTTCACTGTTTTGTTATCAAGGACTTCCTTATCTATTGACAAAAAGTTGTCCATCTACCTGCACATTTGGCACCTTTTGGAAGGATAAAAGTAATGCTCATGATTGATTGTCCGTGAACTTGAATCTAATCTCAAGATTGAATCTAATCCCATAACATTATGATGTAAAAAGTTTAAGGTCTCGCTGCCACTGCAGCATAGGCAAGTAGCAGTTTCCTATTTGGCAATTAAACATTGTTTTTGGGTCATGTGCAGCAGGTAGTTTACATCTTATTTCCTGAGTTTTTGTGTTGCCTCATTGACTCTCTAATAGAAGCATGTGCGTTGATCCAGCATAAATATCAGCAGCAGCAGCCCTCAATTTTCAGCATGATTGCGCAAAACTCAAAGCAATTTGCTACTGAATGGCTTAAGCTTTGTTCTTTTGGTCTTTTTAACTTACAATTTGTCTTGGATGTTTCATTCAATGTGCTTTAGCTATAGACTGTTTACGGAACTCCCTGTCCCTAAATTGAAAAAGTTCCAGGAAAGGTGGAAGCCACCTTATCTGCACTAGATGGCCGACTCATCAAGATGTGAAACATATCAGCTTATCTTTTGCACCACATGAACTTGCACCGGTAAAGTGCAAGACCTCTTCAAATAAAGTTCACTTAGGTATGGTTCTTCCTTCTGATGGTAAGTGAGCCAAATCATTATCCTCGTGCCTTCCATATTTTCTCCATTTTCATGAACCTGTAGACGAGCAAAGCTTTCCCCGCGAGGATTTTGAAGGGCTCCTGTAGACGGGCTCCTTATATTTGTTGTACTTTCCCCGCGAGGATTTTGAAAACTCTTACCACAGATATTTATCCCATTTTCAATCATATCTGCAAGTAATGTTGATACAGGCTGGCTTGACAAATGCTAATTGTTTTAAACGTGTTGCTTGAAAGTTGCCACTTGCAGTTTCATTTGAAATCTGTTCCATTGAAGAATGTCTAATGAAAATTTTCCATTTGAGGAAATAGATAATGGATTTTCCTACGATGCATCTGTTATCGTGATGGATGAGTTAAGCGACTATGCTTTGGACATGAGGATTTCCCAAAACATGCTTTACTTCGTGTAATTATTTAATTATTACCGAAAGAATTGTGGAGCTATTTTCAGATCCATTTACTTTTTGGAAAAGTTAAGCGTTTCTTATCTGTGTTCTTGTTCTGCAAGTAGGATCCATCATTTTTTTTTCTTTCAAGGAGTCCATCTGTTGGGTAAGCTAATCATTTTGAGTGATCTACTAGCATTATTTAAATTTTTGTAAATAAATGCACTGAAGTCGCATTAAACAACAGCTTTTGATATTGGACAAGCGTCAATTTGGCGATGGGTGATGATGGATTACTTCTATCCATTGTACAGTTCTGTTTAATTTAAATCCTTTCCACTTAGATTTGTGAGTCATATAGCTGCATCATTAATTTGAGATAGAATTAGCTTGTCGCAAATGAATACAGTCGATGAATTTATAATGTGCACACTCCTTCACAACTCTTAGTCGACTGGTACCATTGCATTTTTGCTTACAGTTGAGTTTGACCAGATATAGATTTCATTGGTTCTCAAATTCAACTGGTTATTGCGGTTAGCACCACCAAAGTTACTAGTTATATGTTCCACAGGTGTCTATTTTCCAGCTCAAAGCAAATTAGAGGATAAGTGTTTTACGCACAGCTGCTCCATTGAGAGGGCAAGAAGAGTCTGATGTGACAACGTTTGGGATGCGTAAAATACATATAATCAAATGGGTGATGACAGTGAAGCTATGTTCGTGTGAATGACAATTCCTGATGTGATCACCATTCTTTCAAGTCATGGCATTGGCTGGTTTCTTTGAACAAAGGCCAGCTACAAAACAGAATGGGATGGGACATGGCAAGGCATTTCAGTCTAAACTCGTGTAGTAAATTTGCAATTGATTAAATATTCTGACAGTGGGACGTGGAATTCTAGCGTGCACATCCCGCTCCTGCCACTTGCCAAGCACCCAATTGCTTATCTTGGCCAATGTTATTAAAGGGATAACTGTACGCCACGCAGAGAAATGGGAGTAAAAAAAATCTGGTGACCCTTGACAGCTACATGATTCACATTCAAAGCCTCACAAATTTGATCTTCAAAACACAAAGTTTTAATCTCATAGCATCAATTCAATCTTTTTATTTTTCTTATTTTTTTTCTTTTTTCTCCGGATAATATATTACATCAAGAAATGGATGTTTTGGGCTAGCATGATGCCTTTTGACATTGACTTGTTACAGACCCAAACCCAGTTTCGACTAGCAAAAACTAGACAAGTCCCACTGCCCAATAGAAGTTGCTTAAAGGATTTGCACAAACTAATTGGATGAAAGATGCTCGAGTAGGGGAAGTATTATGTTGCTTCTGGCCCCACTGAACACAAATCGTTTGGAGGACTCAATGTGCCAATTTGTTCCTAGGCCTCGGCGTTACCCTTATAGGCAAGCCCCCCTTGGGCACAGGGAAAGGACCATACTGTATACCATCCTCGTCTTCCATGGCCTTCCACCTGCACCCAAAAACATCAAATAATGAGCAATACACCTTCCATTACAGAGGAAGGATTTCAGTGTGATTTACGCCAAATAATAAAAGGATAATATCAATATTGCCATCCATGAACGATCTTGGATTGTATTTTTGAGATATTGAGTGTTAAATTATTGGATTATTGTTAATTTGATGTGCTTATTAACTCAATGTCACAAGCACAGTCCAAATTACATATACAAACATTTCTGAACATGTCAAAATTAAAACCATGGACTCTACTCTTATCATTATATAAAAACAAAAACCATTGACTCTATTTGGACATATATGTTCACAATGATACAAGTCACAGGAATCAAATCTCTTCAAAGAGGCATAGAATGGTATCTTGCTTTCAAAATTAAATTAAAACAATAAAATAATAATAACCGAAAAAATATTTTTTTTTTTCAATAAAGATGACAAATTAAGAAATGATGTGGAGTCTAATGTGCAGAGCAAAGCTGTGGTGTAAAGCAAACCTCCTAGGTGACACATCATCATTACATTTGTCACATTAGCCCCTTGATTTGAAACACAATAGCTGGCAAACTGTGTCGTTTTATTATAGAGTGCGATTGTGTGCATATCATATCTATTGCCCAGAAATCACATTTCCATGAGATGCTCAAATTGTTTGATAAAGATTAGATATCCGAGGAAGGAAAATAAATATTTCATCGATCTAAGCATCAATGGGATGGGGACATGGCTATGGAAATTTCGGCAATTGGTACCTTAAACAAATCAAAATCTGAAGAGGATAGAGATGTATCAATATATTCTACTTAATTAGTAATTTGATGATGGCCTACTGTCATTGACTAATGATCATGCATGGAACTACCGAGTTTCTTTTCTAGCTATGGCTACACTAGCGTCCACTAAACCCCTCTTCAACCCAAACTCTATTTCAAAAACCCTACAAGCGATATCTTTTCACTGCGGCGAAGGACCTCTTCCACACCCCAAGGAACACCCCAGAGAGGACCACCATTGCCATCACAGCTCCTCAGCGTCGTCGACTAGAGAGTGACAGACTAACTTCTACCAAACCCATAACGTGGCACCACCTATATCTTCCATTTCAAATTATAATGCATGTAAATCACCATTTTTCATTTATTTTGCTACCTTTCGTTATTAATATAATTTATCAACCAATCCGTTCCATAGTATAAAACAATTAATTAGTAAAAAAAATCCTTCACCTCATGTGCAGTGTGCTCTTGAAAGAGAGAAAGAAGTGACCTGTAAGTGAGAGTGAGGTGGTGAAGAAGAATGAGCATCTCAAGTTTGGCTAGCTCACTGCCTGGACAGGAGTGGACTCCATTGCCAAAGGGCATATACGTATTAGGCCTTGGTGGCACCTGCTTCATCACATAAAAAACAATTAAAAACTTCAAAATAATGACTCTGTTGTTGATGCAGGGCACTTCTGCTCTAACTAGTGATTAATTAACTGCTAAAGTATAATTATCAAAAATAAAAATAAAAGCAAGCTGATCTTCATTGCACTGAACCAGTGTTATTAATTTGCTACCCTACAAAAGCGAGGTCACGTGATCTGATATTGCCCAGAAGAAGTGAGGGCAGAGTGAGAGAGAAAGAAAGGACACAGTCCTCCAGATAATCTAAGCATTAGTAACCTTATATTTGTGTTTGTGTTTGCATCCAAAAGAACATGATGACCCACTTGATTAAAAGGGCCAGTGAGCAAGTGAACCATGTGGATATGGACATAACATAATATACAGAGGCACAGGGTGAAGATTAGTTGAGGGCTGACCTCGAATCTCGATGGGTCAAATTTTTGGGGTTGAGGGAAGAAATCTGCACAATGATGAATACTTCTAAATAGTGGCAGAACCTTCCAACCTTTGGGGATAAAGTAACCTTCAAACTCCACATCTTCCACAGCTTCTCTGAATGTAAATGATAGTATACTCGCTGTTCTTAGAGTTTCTTGAATCACCTGCAAATTTTTACCCTTTTTATTTCTTTTAGTAATTTAATTATTTGTTAGGTACATCAGGTGGTATTCCTAATTCATACAATAATTCTACTTATCATTTGTTTAATAATACTAAATCTGATGATACTGTGATTTACTGTAGAAAATAATGATAAACATTACCCCATAATATAATATTTAGATAAATATTGAAATTAGATATTGGATGATGAAAATAAATATAAATAATATGGATGATAATGGCATTGACTTTGTACATTTTTATGAGAATAAAAAAAAAAAAAAAAGAAATTTTGATAATTGAAAGAGATAATATACAAACCCTGGTAGTCAATGGCATGCGCCTCGTATCATCCCACGTAAGCCTTCGATTTGCCTCAATTATTTCCTGTCTAATTCCTTCCTGTTCACTCTGCCAGGACAAAATAATAACAAAATTTTGATTGCCATTGAATAATAATAATAATATATAAAAATATCAAATATTTATCAGAACCATTATTTTATTAAATCAATGATTGGATAATAATAATAATAATAAAGAATTTACATTACAATGATATTACTGCGTCATCTTACTATAATTGTACAAAGAGACAGTAATTAATTACCGTAACAGCTTCTAATAGATCCTGATTATCATGCAAGTACTTGAGAATCCAAGTTAGCACACTAGCAGTTGTATCGTGAGCAGCGAAAATAACACCAATTATATTATCAGCAATTTGAGAGTCATTAAGCTTCTCATCCTTTGCTTCTAATAGGACTCCAAGCAGCCCACCTCCTTGTTTCCCACTATGCCTTCTCTTCTCTATCACTCTCCTCAACGCCTCGTTCAGTTGTTTCCTTGCCTGCTTTGTCAACCAAATTAATCAATAATGATAATGTATGAAGCATACAAGATAAAAATGTAGGCCCAGCTTTAAGTATTTTACCTTCATTGCCTTGTGGAAGGGAGTGCCTGGTAGATCCAACGGCATGGAATTATAACCCATTTCCAGGCAGCGATATAGATGTTTGATTCCTTCCATTTCCGAGTGTTGTTTTTCTCCAAAGACAGAAATCATTGCCACATCAAAAGCATACTAGACAGAGAGGGAGGGAGAGGGCAAAAAAAAGGAAACAAACTTTTTATGGGTATATAGAATATTATAATGAGACAAAATTATCATGCAAAAAAAGATAAATTTGGTTATATTACCATCTTCATTTGCTGCAAAGTGTTAATAGTGGCATATTTCCAGGTAGGAAGAAATGCCAAAACAATCTGTTCAATCTCTGAGACGGAACCTCTTATTGCACAAGGAAGAAATGAGGCCTGCACCAACTTCTTGAGCCTTGAGTGGTAAGTTCCTTGTTGAAAGAAGAGAGCTTCAGGTCCTATCATTTTCTCTTTACTTGTTGGATATGTTGGCTTGAACAAATGTGCCCGTGTCACTAGAACAACTCTTGCTGCTTCTGGGCTTGAAATCATCACACACGGGCATCCCAATATGTGGGTCTTAAATATATTCCCGTACCTACATATAAATAATAGCGACACATCAACAATAATACAACTCTCTTTCTGTCTCTCTCGTGTATATATATATACATGTATGTATGTATGTATGTATGTGATTACCGTTTTTGCCTTCTGGAAAAGAAGGAATTGGGGTTCTGAGTGTAGAGCTTGAGGGTCTCTCCAATATAAGGCCAACCCATAGAACCAGGAGGGAGGCGTTTGTCTTTTGAGTGGTGCCATTGAAGAAAGAGAGGAAGAAGCAAGAGAATCAAGAATGAGCACAACAGAGCTGGCATCAACATCACCGTCATCGTCAGAAAGCCAACTTCCTAAGATTGGAAAGTTGGTGTTGACAAAAGTAATAAGAAGATGAAGAACAGCGTGGTTATATGAAGAAAAAAAGAAGAAAAATGAACAACGACAGAGAAAAGCAAAGAGACACAGATAGAGAGGTGGCAGAAGCCTAAGAGTTCAAGAATATGGCAGGACGTGGGGAAGTGAGGAGGAATCGATACTAGACATGAGGGGGGCGATGGGCCTTATATATGGAGTTCGCAGTGAAGAAGGGGAGGGAAGGAGAGATGAAGTAGGTGACAGGCGTCACCACGTTTATGGGAACACCTTGCCCTCACCCCAACTCACCGAGTGCCCCTCCCTTCTCTTTGAGGGATATCTCCTACCTTTTTTCACTTTTTATTTCACCTTATATAATGCCCATTGCTTCTCTTTGGACACGTTTATTTGAGGCGCTCATATATCCCACACGCGCCTTTTGCTCAAGGTTTGGCCTAGATTTTTTAGTCCAAGCCTGTAAATGAAAAAAATCGTAGAGCATGTCAGCGATTCCAATTAAAATTTCTTAATATTTAATTCATTCACTATGAAACCTTTATTTAAAAAAAAAAAAAAATCATCCACTCCATCTAATTTTATGAGAGTCCTGTACATTGAAGTTGTATATATAAGTAATTAATTTGCGTGGACTTCTCAACGTTGGACTAATCGTTGGGGTCATAAGCATACTTTAAGGAGAAGTTTTGGTAATTAAGCAATGCTACAAATGGAAGAAGAGAAGGAAGTAGGACAAACAATCAATGAAGGTGAAGGACACGCACCGATAATGGAGAGTGGTTGTGTCCCTGAAAGCAGGAGAGAAAGAACATCACATTCCCATTCCCCACGGTGATTATCTCAAAGCCACCGTCATATGTCAGCCCAGCCGGCCCGGCCCGGCCCAACCAAGCCATTGTATATCATGACTCGTGACTCCTGAACATATACTACACACGTGGCGCAATCCTAGGTGTGTCCTTTCTTCTGTACCCTCTCTCCCTGGGCCGTACTTTTCAGCAGCTTCTTCTGTTGCTTTTGAGTTCCTACCTGCCCTAATCGCAATTTTTCCCAGTAAAAATGCTCACTTGGCTTCCTATTAATAAAATAATTCATTCATTCGAAAAATATAAATTTAACATACGTGTTTAAATTATTAATTTATATAAATTTCACAACTGAAAAATATATGTGTATATCTTAATTAAATAAATTATTTTTCTAAAAGTATACGAAGAGCATGTGGAAATTATAATGTGAATTTCACAACTATTAGTCCAATGTTATATTTTAACTAATTTCATATAATATTTGATTATTTATTTACATTATATTATTATTCATAATGCACAACTATTAGTCCTATCTTTCATGTGCGTTATTATTTATAATGAATACATTTTAAACGATTGTTTGAATAGTGAAAAAATTTTAAAAAAAAAAGAAAATAAATTATATAAAATAAATGTGATATGATATTTTACCTTATTTAGACAAAAAGAGAAACATAATACATGAAAAACAATAATTTTTATTATTTTATCTTTAATTCAGAAAGAAAGTAAGAAATCATAATTTTGTTAAATTAAAATATATCTTTTTTTAAATGAAATTAAAATATATCATTATATATTTATTTATTTTTTTAAAGCGAAATTATTAATCATATTAATAAAATTTTATAAAATAAAGAGAAACATCATTTTAGAGAGACGATTATACTTAGTAGATTCTCTAATCAAAATATAAACAGTTAGATTAGTATTACGACGAACAATCTAACAGAAATATCAGTTTTAGAATCTAACAAAAATTTATAATCATTCAAAATCAAAACCCTGTATAAGATAATTTGAAAAAAATATTTCTCATACTCCTCAAATGTCTGTCGAAACTCCTGTATAAGATAATTTAGCAAAGATATTCAATATTTTTTTATTTTTTGAACATAAATTATTAAATTCTCTCAAATAAAATTACGAAAGAGAATTTTTACAAATTCTTATATATTTATCATCATTTTCTTTTTATTAATTTTTATTTTCTATTTATATAAAAATAACAAAATAAGATAATGAGGGAAAATGTATATAATTTTCTTCTTTTATTTTCATTCTTCAAAATTATCGAAACATAGCGTAACTGTTAATCATTAAAAAAAGAAAAAGAGAAAGGAAATGCATTTCCTCTTCTTCATCTTGAAAACTCCGTGCGGAACGCATTCCGTTCTACCGGAAACAATTTAATGGAGGCGGCCGCAACAAAATCCCAACACGTTACCCCATTCAGATGGACTTTCCAAAGGGGGCTCCATGCCATCTGGACGGTTCTGATTTTCCCAGCTGGCTTCTCCATCTTGAGATCACCGCCTGCTTTTATTGCAAGAATTTTCTACGTGGAGGTTGTTGGTTGGGTAGCTTTTAACAAGAGAAAGATATTTCTGTTTTAATTCTAATCCTAGTTGTCATACTACACGTGGCAATTGTAGGATGGTGACAATCTTCATTGGTCCCACTGTATCTTGGTGATCATCATTGGGGAGTGCAAATTTCAGACAATTCAATGTTGATGGCCTTCTGTGAAATCTGTATCTGATGTCTACATTATTAAATTGTGACGTGCCGCATCGGATCAATCATGTATTTGCCTCTGCAAATTCACCTACCATTTTTACACTCTTTCCACCCGCAACTATTATTTTTCTATCCATATGGGAATCACTATTATTAAATTTTTTTATATAAAAATATATCTCCATTTTTAAATTTTAATATTTTAATTTTATTTTATATATATTTCATATTGACTAAGTTTATCAGATTTATATATATATATATATATATAATTCATGTTAAATAATTTAAATTAATTATTTTAAATTAAATAAAAAATAAATTCAAAAATCATTTAAATTATTTTCATTCAGATTGATACCTATTAAATTAAAAATTATAATTTTTTAAATTATAGAGATAAATAATAAGTTTGGAATTATAAAAATTGATAATTGTTATATAGACTAAAATTAATTAATTAATTAAAATATTTAATTAAAGTATTGATACTAAATATTAAGTTCCATTTTTTGAGAACATAGGTAAGGATAGGATTGCAGCCCATTACTCAGCTTAATTTGGGGCCTTCAGAAAAAGTTAATATATAATAAATATAATAGCAGTGGAAAGACGCCAAGCCTAGAACATTCTCATATTTCTCTTCATTTTATCAGAATTTCTGTTAAAAGTATATATTATATATAATTTATTCGTAATCAACTAAGTATACAAATGCAATAAATAAATTAAGTGTTTTATTTATTTGTATTCATAACAATAATTAAATAAAATTACCATCGTTATTTTTTCAATAAAATTATAAAATGATATTTTCTATTACTAATTAATATTGACAAATTTAAGAAGGTAATATATAAAAGGATTGGATGGGTGGTACAAATAGTGTTGGTAAATATTTGAGAATTATTTAAATTCTTTTAATTGTATAAACTTTTTATTATTAGAATTTGCCAATTGCTTTTTTTTTTTTTTTTTTAAATCAAGTAAAATATTAAAGATGGTGTTTCAGTCCTCGTTAACTTTAACAACAAATTGGGTAATGTGGCCAAGTATAATTAAAGCAAGTAATCTAAATTATTAAGCTTTTCTCCTGTGATTAAACTTAATTGTATCTTTAGATTATGTAAAGCTGAATCGTGCACGTAACATTTACAATTTATAATAATAACAATATATTTTTATTTTTTAAAAATTTTATTTAAATAAAATAAACTTTAAATTTGTATCTTCAAAATTCTTTACATCTTGATTATGAAATTTAAACTTTAATTGCAATGAAATTGAAATATATTTATATATGATTCAAATTAATTAATTTTGAAAAAATTAGAGTTAAATAAAAAAGAGAAATAAAAGAGAGTTCAAATTCAAATTGATTTTATGCAAATACCTGCAGTTTGATAACTGTATATAAGTTGTAGTAGCAAAATGAAAAGCAGGTGGCTTTGTGATGTGTGGTTAGCTTTACACGTTGGGCTGCTAATTAGGATCATGATTGCCATTAACTTACGCTCTAATACATATCTTAAATATATTTTTTCTCAAATGCCTTGTGACATCATTGTGATCTCAACCCTTACAGTGTTTTGCTCCTAAAACCCTAACAACGTTTCCATCATTACTAAAGATTAATTGAGGTAAATACATATATTTATATTAAATTTTCTATTTAGGGATACAACTAATTACAGATGCATTCCATTATTAATTTTTTTATATTGCAATTGTTCTTTAATTATATTAATAATGATATCGATTATTTTAAATATTAAAATATACTGCACGTATAAATTTAGTCTGATAATAAATATATCTGAATAAATTTGAGAGATTTCATATTTTATTTTCTTAATTTTTATTTTAATAAAATATTAAAATATACTATCATCTTTTAATTACATATTATTAATATTAATTTCAAAAAATACATACTAATGTTATATTTTAATATTTTTATAATGTTTCATTATATAGTTTAATTATATTAACAAAAAAGAAGATCCACCGTTTCTTTTAACATAATTAACGAAATATATAGACTTCAATTGTTCTTTTCTCAACACAATTTTTATGCATTAAAAAGTGGGTTCGATATCGGATCTCTTTAATTAATAATTACTTTTTCTATCCCACTTTAAAAAATAATCTCTCATTTTAAGTAATATTTTAAAAAATTAAGAAAGTATTAATTATAATAAAATATACTGTTTCTGCTACGTCGTTATTTTTCCGGTAATTAAAAAATAATTAAATTATATGATTAATTTAATAAAATAGCCCATAGTTTAATTAGATAACGTTTTATTTCATATAATTTCTCCAATTTTAATAATTTTTGTTGTGATAATTAAGAAAAAGAGAAAAAAAAATTTAACATTACAAGATAAATTTTAATAAATTATGAAAATAATTATTTTGTTTAGTAAAAATAAAGATTTTTAGGTAAATAAACTTCTGAGAAGTTTTTTTTTTATTGAAAACCTTAATTATTAGTTAAACTGAGAGGGAGAGAATTTTTTTATTTTTTCCTTTTTCTGGTAGATCATCAACAACTTCGGATGTATTTAGCGGAGACTATATCCTATGTTGGACCAATCATATCTATTCCTCTCCTCCTATCTTTATAAATCCTCTTATATCTCTTCAAATCCTCACTCGGTTTCTGGTTTTACCCTATGCCCAGCCAGGTGGGTTTCCTTTGGTTCAAGGTGGGTAATGGTATTCTTCTAGGGTTGGGGTTTGGCGATCTGGTTGCTTGATGAGATCTCAGAAAAACCATTGATCAGTCAGTATTGGCGGATGCGTCACCATCAAGATTCACAAAACTATGAAGGCTTCATCGGGACGGTGAGTGTACGGCCGGCGGCGGTGGCTCTTCTTACTTAAAAGGTTTCCTTTTTCGTATGAGAATCTTGATGATGCTGCATCGGCAAATATCTGACTACAATATGGGGACTTGTTTACTTACCTTATCAAAGTATCATAATTCGCCAGGGATACGGAGGAAATGAGTTCCGGGTTTGCTGGATCAAGGTATTAAAGAACTACTTTAAGTTGCTCGATTATTACAATGAAGGTGATGCCTCTTTTTCTTTAACTTGTCCATAATTTCATGCTTTTTCTTCACAGTGCTTAATTTCAGATTACTGTATCTAAGATTGAATAAACAGCGATTAGTGTATGTAGATAGTTAGTTAGCTAGGGTTTGCTTGAAAGAGGTCCATATATATAAATATATGAATCTTGTGACTGTAGATAGCTTTTTGTTTTTCTACCATACATGTCGGGACTGTAGGCATGGACTTGAGAATGGTTTCAAAGTGGTTCCACTGTAAGACATGTACATGTACAGTAGCATGGTAGAAATCAGAGAGAAAATTGATGGATGAACATTACAATAAGTGATATTAGAGTCTTCCTGCTATTATTTTGTTTATTCTGCGTAATCCCTTTGAATCCTTCTGCCTAATAGCTGTGTGGATGGGAGAAATCTAGGATTTCATACGTAGGTTGAGATAGAAAATGATCCAAATTGAGCTGAAAATAATGCCATACAGATGTACCTTAGCAGAAAATATTTTAGATATATATTCTTATTGTTATTGCGTTTCCAAAAAGTCCAAAATTAACCAAAACCAATCCTAAATGCGAAGAGCAGGTATACAAATTGAAAACTTCAAAATCATAAGGGCATCATCATTAGACATGCCAAACTCCGTTCTTTGTCTGGTTCATTAATAAAAGCAACTAGGTTTTAGGTTAGTTTTTAATGTTCTACCTAACAAGATCAATTCCTTTCATTAACAGTTCATGGTTTATTTCATTAATAGTATCAGTTCCTTGCTTACAAAGAAAGGTAGCAAATGCCCTGACCTTTATTGTGAAAAGAGAGAAAAATCAAGACTAGATATTTAAGGAAGAAAGATATCGACCCCCCCCCCCCAAAAAAAAAAAAAAAAAAAAAAAAAATCAGCGAAAGATTAATTTTGAAACAACACTACTTAGATCCTAATCATATTTATAAGTTAACACTTGTTGTTTGAAAATGTCAGTGTCGTATTGAACTTTTAATTCTTTTTATCATATAGATTTGTTTAAACTTCCCTCAAAATTTGCCGTATCGTTGAATCGACAAGCATTTAAATGGCTAAAAATAGGTAAGGTGGCTGTCTCTACCTACAAATCGGCGATCGCTGTGTGCTTATTCATCCACTTCTCACAAGGAACGGTGGTTCTCTCTTAGGCTTTTTTTTTTTTTTTAATTTATTTAATGTTAGAGGTAAACTCTTCTCCTCCCTTGTAGTGCTCTCTGCTAGCCATTTTATTATGCCACTTTCCATGGTTTGGATAAGTCCAACGTTACTGCAATTTTAGGCATACTGTGCTACTGCAGAGGTTTATTATTTATACTAAATATTTTCTTTTCTTCGTATATGTAATTTATGTAGAGTAGAGTTTGAATCCTATTCATTTAGTGGATTTCTCAGCTCTTAGTAAAATGTTCCCATTGAAAAGGAAAATGTTTGTACCTTCGAATATATCTGGGCCCAATTGTCTTTCAACATTGTGGGCCTAATTAAACCAAAAACATGTGGTGCCCAACTTGTACCTAGTACTTGATAACTACAGCACAAACAGCCTGTTAATTTCCAGTATCATTTTAAATATTATTTTAAAAAGTATTTTTTATAACTAAATATATTATTTATGAAACTAAGACGAATTTGTATTAAGGGGCTCTGGCCTGCCCTGAAGTCCTATATATATATATTTACAAGGTATCCGGGACTTGTGTCAATCAGAAATAGCACAGAACACAACAATGGAAATTTTGAAGACTTCACTCATTTTTTTCATAAAATAATATGAACTATATTTAATAAATATATGAAAATTTTGACATTTATTTTTCTCATGATGTAATATTTAGAAAATGGGTCTTTTAGATTTGGTTTTTATTTACAAGGCTATAACATTAGCCATCTCTTTCCTGACCCTGACCATGCCTTGTGCAGCTCACATGCCTCCATGTGGGTCTCCCAAATGCTGATATTCTGAAGCCCACATGATTAAGCAAAAAATTTGCTATGCCCAAAGAGCCTTAAAAATCAAACTTTAAAAAATCATTTATAAAAAAAAAAGGAGGTACATTGTATACCAAACACAACATACCATGTGACTAGATTTTGACTCATCTATTTAATTCTTTTGACCAATCAAATCTTGTGTCTAGATCAAATTAAGTTGAGTTCTTCAAGAAATTCCCATAACAAGGCTACGCATTACATCCTTTATTTGCAGCAAAGGTCAAAAATTTTCCACAAATTTTCATTTCCATAATTATATTCCATCCAATTAACGATTTGAGTAATAAAAGATTTGAAACTGTGGGCTTTATTAGGGTATAAATTTGTTTTAATGGATGTGATTTTATGGGTATGAATTGGATTTTGTGATTTGATCATATCATGCTTAAGGCATATATGGACTGTTTCTTATACATTGCTATGTCACAATCACATGCACTAAACATGTTGAGTTAGGGCAATATATAAAACCTAATTATTATTATTATTTTTTAATTCTGATTTTAATTCAAATATTCTCTTAATAAACTATGATTGAAACACTGTGCTGTGATCACATGAACAAATAAAAATTTCCATGTATAATATGGATACTCTACTATGCATTTTTTGACCAAATAATGAGGACCTTTTCTCTCCAAGCTTTGAATGGTTGAATGATATTATTTCAAATTAGTATTAACCCTAAACTTTCCCTTTTCTTGGAATCCTGACAAAAATATTTGCCTTTATTGCATCTATTTATTTAGAAGGATTCTCATTTCTTTATGTCAAATCAAATATGCTTTTTCTAAGTATGTCTTTAAAGTGCAAAATCTTATCCACTCTATTACCATTGTAGGTAGAACACTAAAACTTGAAATATTAATATTCTCAACACTAGTTTAAGATTAAACATTTGAAATTGTTTATTACCAAAATTAATCTTTTTACCATTTCTCATTACACTTTTCAACTTGAAACCGAATAATTAAGATTAATTGTGGTCTTTCTTGAAAATCCCATAAGCAGAACAATCTTGAAGTTTGTCCTCCGCCAAAAGAGGCAGAGCACAGACATCAATTTCATCACATGGAAAGTTGCAGAGAGAGGCACCATCGTTAATTATTTTAATTTGAGGGATTTTTTTAAAAAAAAATTATTAAGAAAAATAAAAATTAAGGTTTGAAATAGTTGATCCAAATGGTTGCATGTGCATGTGAATCTAAAATTCCAACGTTTACATACATAAAAGATAGTGAAAAATAGCACATTCTCATGTGAGTATTTAATTAAGTTAGTGATTAATAATATATATGTAGGAAAGATGTGATGATGCTAATAATTAATATTAATTGTATGTGTGATACAGATAGACATAGAAGAGACTCCACATTTCATCATGACATCATTCACACACCATATCCCTATATTCTAAAAATCAGGTAATAAACTAATTACTACAAATTAAAATATATCAATTAATTAATAAAAAATAAGGTAATTTAACTGAGTAATTTAATATTTTTCTTGTTTAAATAAAATTGATGATTCAATTCTGGTAATGAAATCAATATTCATCAAAACTATTTTACCCCCTTAATATATCAACGTAGTGCGAACCCAATTATAACTGCGGTTGTAGTAAAAAGAAGAGAATTTAAGCGAGTAAGAGGGCAGTAAAGACAGGAAATGTGGGTTGAAGAATCATAAATGGAGCCCAGTTGAACTGTAGATAGAGCATGCTCTTGGTTATCGACCAATAAGGTAAGCATTTCAATTATTAAACCAACCCTGTCCTTATTGGAACAATGGGTACAATACAACCCCTCCCCAACAACACCAGCTAACGACTGTCTTCACAGGCTAATCACCCACTGCCCCTCTCTCTCTCTCTCGCTCGCAAATATAGCCTTAAAAAAGTCGCCATAATGGAGCTCCGTACGAGACCACTGTCTCCAAATTAAATGATGGATGGATCCCCAAGAGGGAGAGGGGGAGGGACTAGGGAGAGAGAGATAGTGTGTTCAAGATTCAGGGCCTTCATCTAATGGTGTCCTACTTCACAATCACCCAATCAAATAATGCCACAACAACCAATTAATTACATGGATGCCATGCAACCATCCACAACCAAGAAAACACTTGTTGTCTTCGTAACCTAACTTCCTATATATATTATCAAAGCCCCACTATAGCTTGCAGTCCTCCTTTAAATCTACTCTCTCTCTCTCTCTCTCAGCGTAAACACAGAGAAAGAAAGAAGAATCATACCGATCATTGGCTTTTCTATCTGGGTCTCTGTTACATGGATGAGAAGTGGAAGCCATCAAAGAAAGAAGGTTCGTCTTCATCAGCTTCTTCATTTATTAGGAGTTTCTCAACCAAGAGTTCGTCTTCCAAGTCTCCTCTTTTGAGAAGCTCTTCCCTTAAATGCTCTTCTCCAAGCAGCAAGTGTCCTCTTCCAAGGAGTTACTCCCAGAAGAACTCTTCCATTACTCGAAAATGCAGTAGCTTAGCTAAAGAACAGAAGGCAAGATTCTATATTATGAGGCGATGTGTTGCTATGCTAGTTTGCTGGCATAAACATGGAGATTCTTGAAAGTTTTTCTTGATCCCTAGATTATATATATATATACATGGATAGAGATGGAATCCTTCAAGGGATTAGAAATGTATCTTCTTGGTTGCTTCCCTTTCTTCTTCTTTTTTGCTTTTTTTTTTCTTTTTCTGAGAGAAGGGTGTTGGGTTTGATTTTGAACACGTCAATTTTCTATCATCACCAATCAAGAAGAGAGGTTGGTTACATAGAGAGTTTTCTTCTTTTTTCCCCTTGTTTTTTTTCTTGAATTTTAGAAGCAGCTTGTAACTAATTACAATTTGAAGAGAGCTACAACTTTAAATCATAGATATCAAATTTAATCAAATATCAAGTCCCTTAAACAAGCTATAGTTGGTGTTTTTCCTTTTTTTTCTTCTTAAAATTTGGATCATAAACAGTTAAATCTCAGCAGTAGCATGATTCATTATTCTTTCTTTTTTTTATGTCTTGATTATTAATTGCTGTTTTCTTCTGATGTGTTTTGTCTTTGATGGGAGAAAGAGATTCCTTTCAGCTGCTGTTGGTACTGCCACTGTATATATGGTATGGTACTAGACATTATTGGCAATTGGATCTGCATTGGGAATGCGACTCATCTTAAAGGAATTTGCTTTCAGAAAAACAGATAGAATTTTGAAATACCATCACACTCTTTAAAGAATTTTGCAACCCTCAATTCATCATCAAAAATTGCACGAACTGCATATATCTTCAATTATAAGATTGCCGAGCTCCCAAATCTTCAGGCTGACGCTCAAAATTTCAAATTCTGATCAACATCATTATGAAAAAGGGAAAAATATTAGTACCCACCTAATATTGAGACAATTATAAATTTAAGTAAATTTATAATTATATGAAAAGAAAATAAATTTATTTTTATGGATTCAAAAGGAGGAAGTCTTCTGAAGCCACATGCAGGAGCATTTAAAACTCCAAATGCTAAAGAGATATGATGGAGGATTGGTAAAATGATGAACAACCCATTAAAAAAAAAAGGAAAATTGAAATTAGGGCACATGGATTAAAAGAAGGGGTTTGATTAGGGTTACCATTTGTGGTATAGACAGGGACCAAAACTTCCACTAAAGTGAATTAAACCCACACCTGAATCTCGTGGCTCCATTCTCAAAGCTTCCACAAAGAATCGAAGTGGTTGACAAGAAGTTAAATAGACAGTAATAAAGTGAAAACTGACAATGTGCACACGTAGTGGACACTGGACCAAGCTGATAAAGAAACTTCCCATCAGAAGAAAAGAAAAGAAAAGAAAATGAAGAAATTATTGGGTTTGAAGCTTCAATTTCTGCCTAATTTGTTAGGAACTGATAATTTTGAATAAAGGATAAAAGAGAAAAAGGTTTAACATGTAATTAAAAAGGGGCATGATTTTGGAATTTAAAATCTCTGTGTACATTCTTTGATTTGTCAGTAGCCATGTGGAATCTGAAAGTGGGAATCAATTTTGCCCTTCGTGGGGCAACTCAGACTCAGACTCTGTATTCCTGGAAATAATACAACAAGCTGACAAAAAGTTTATTACTGCCTGCCATAATTTCCCCTTTTTTTTCTTAAGAAAAGGATATATCTCCAATTATGATTTTAGCAGAATTTTTGAATTTCAAATTTTAATTTGGGTTGGTTTTCATTTCAAATGCTGCTTCCTTTTTTTTTTTTAAATAAGCATTTGAATTTTGGTGTGAATGGAGAAAAGGAGGCAAATCCTTAATTATTATTCATGTTTCTTTACAGTGTTTAGATTTGAAGTTTCTTCGAATTTTCGTTTAAAAAAAGAATTAATTATTAATTTAATGGCTAAAAATTGAAAAATCAAGACATATTTTTCGAAGGGAATTTCATTTTCACATGACCCATCTCAAAATTAACAAGAAATGAATACATGTTGGATTTCTTCTCAGATACTCCCTTGATTCTGCATGGGAATTATTTGTAAAGGTGGTGGGGTTTCTTTTGATGTGGTTTCTAGTTTATAAAACGATTTTTGGGTGATTCATGATAAGTTGTCTCATGGTGGTTCTTTCAAGAGTGCTTCTGTGAATTCTGTCGAGAAAGCTTTTGAATGTAGGCTATCAGTTTTTTTTTTTTTTTTAAGTAATCTATGATTCAAATGGGCTTGTGTATTCTCATATACATTTTTTTTGAACAATGATAGCTGTTTAACGTAATGTTTAAGCATTAAGCATCAGAGAAAAATTAATTAGTTAGCAACAAAGTATTCTTTTTGAGCACAGTTCAACGACTTACCAACTAATTAATGAGTTGGGTGCAATGGCTATTTTCGGGCAATATATCAACTCCGCATACTGTACTTAATTCAAAATAATTTTTTTAAAAAAATTATAAAACAGTATTAAAAAATATTATATGACATTCTTTATTAATAGTATTTATCCAGCTAACTAACAGTAATAATTAAAAAAAATTATCAAAGGGCATATAGTTTGAAATAAATTATTAATTAAAATTCTTCTTAAATTGTAAATAAATATATACTTTAAAATATCTTTTCAATCGGAAAGTGATTTTGAGTCGTCAACCGTTGAAATGGGTAAGAGTTTCCGATTCAATGGTTGACCATTCATACACAATTGAACACTTAATGACACAATAATTCATTATGATTATAACAAAAACCCTCCACTGTTTATCCCATTTCTGCAAAACGCACTGTCTGATATAGTAAAACTAAGGACAAGACAAGCCCAACAACAAAGGAACAATTAAAAGTGGTCAACATTTTGGAAGATCGGACGGTGGAGGAAGCACCTTCTCATTTGGATGTTTTCCATCAAGGACAATCCATGCCATGGCCAAGCCCCAGTTCAGATGGACATCAAAGTGGCAGTGCATAAACCATACTCCTGTATCACACACATTATCTATCATTTATTTATCTATTTAATGAAATAGAAGTAGGCCATGAAAACCACCGAGTCAATTGAAATCAAACCATACTGACCAGGATTATCTGCGAAGAAGCGAATTGCGACCCACCCACCAGAGGGCACACCAACAGTGTTGAGCTCAACGGGATCAACAAGGTTATAATTTTTGGGATCATTCTTGGAATCAAAATTTCCAAATCCTTGACCAACAACATAGAAATTGTAGCCATGGAGATGTAGAGGGTGACGCTCAATGCCCAAAATGCTAGTATCCTGCAATACTACCTCCACACTAGCGTTGAATGGAAGCACTGCCACTTTGGTTCCTTTGGCAACAAAAGTGATATTTGGTGGCGTCCCAGTGTAGTTGAATGGTTTTGGAGGAAATCTTGGAAAATTACTAGTGTAAACCCCATTTGATTTTTTAAAATAATAGGATTGAAGGATTGCTGTTGAAGGTAAAACTAACGAATTGTTGTTAATAGAAGCTGCAAACTTTGTGCCATTAGGTCCTTGACATGTCTGATTTTTTGGGCAGGGGCTGGTTCCTAGACCTACCGTGAAGTAAAAATTCTTATCAACCTTTTGAGGCACATTAGCTGGGAAATGAGCATTAACCAGCCTGCGAAATCTGCTCGAATAATTGGCAGCAACACTCGTAGCATTAATGGGAGGCAGAGGTGGTCTAACAACTGGAAGTCTTTTGGATTTGGAGGAATTTGAAGAAGTTTTATACTCGAGAATTCCAGCAACAGTTGTGTTATCAATTGCACCTAGAGAGGTGGAATATGGTCTGGCTAATATAAAGAATTTGGCATTAGGAGCAATGGGTTTGGTCTTAAGGAGAACATTTGTGGTCTGTCCTGGTGAAATCAACAAAAGCTCAGTTTCAAAAGGCTTCACATAAGTCGCATCAGCTTCAACAACAATAACACTGTGATTTGCAATGGTGAAAAAGAGGTCATCATCAACTGCAGCATTGATCACTCTTAGAAGATATGTCTTCCCTGGCTTCACCTTCAGCCTGTATGTATCTGCCATTAATCACAAATGAGATCATAGGATCAACCTCGAGGCTATTCCTCTATAATAATAATAATTAACAGGAAGTACCCTTTGCCGAGCAATTATATAATGGGCCTGGAAGTCCATTAATGGTGTAGGCATCAGAGACATTAGGGGCAGCTCCTGTCTGCAAAGCTTGATTAATAATTGCCTCTGGATCGGTATTATACCACTCTCCTGTAGTTAAATAAATCGATTAGCGTTATCAGATAGAAGCTAGGGTGCATAATGAAGATGTATCTGCAGTATTACCAAGCAAGATGGTGACTTCCTTGTAGGGTTTGGGAAATGGGTATGAAGAATTGTGGGGAGGGAGGATGACAAGAGCTCCATGAACCGTAGCTCTAAGCTCTCGGAAGTGAGCATGCCATAAGAGAGTTCCTCTTTGTCCTGTAATAGTAAAATTGTACACATAAGTATCGTTTGTTTGAATAGGGCATTGAGTGATGTATGATGGTCCATCTGCCCATCCATTTCGAAGCTGGCGAATTCCATGCCTGCAGTTTTCATCAAGAAAAAGGAACACATTGGTAAAAGACATAAATGATCAGAATCATATGTTTGGTCACAGAGGATTTCCTAACACGTTGAATAAATTCTCGACGGTTCAATCTCCATCTATGTCTACTCATCATGGTTTTAATGAATTATTTCTTCATAAACATGCACTTCTAGTGTTTTTCAGTTTCAAGAAAAAAAAAAGTCTGGTGGTTTTCATACCAATGTATAGTGATATTGCTCGAGACATGATTGACCACCTTCACTAGAAGATGGTCACCTTCTCTAGCAACGACGGGAGGCCCCGGAAACTGGCCGTTCACAGTTACCATGCTCTTGGTTCGACACAACCGAGTGACATTGATGGATACTATCTGGAATTATCAAGAACAAAAGAAAAAGAAAAACATAAATGAACGAGTGCACGTGTTTATGAGTTATCAAATCAGCTGAATGAGTACATTACGTACGTTAAACTTGTAATGCCTGGTAATTCCAGCATTGGCAACCTGGGGAACGGCACAGAAGAAGAACAATGCAGCTACAAGAAATGCTGGCAGTAGAACATAGGAAGAAGTATCCATATTATGTTCTAATTGTCGTTAAAAAACTTCTGCCACTTGTACGTGTGCTTGATGAGAAAAAGGAAGAACGTAAGCTAGCTATGTATATATAGTTGAATACCTTAGTGAATTTTCTATGAGAACTTAGCAAGTTCTCTTAGTTTTGGTATATGATATCTATAGATCCAGTGAAGAGGGGTGTTTTATATAGGCAAAAAAGATGTGTTTGGTTGAGTGGGTACCCTCTAATCTTACTTATTGATGGTCCATATTCAATTTGGAGTGTAATCAAAGTCAATTAGTTAATTTATTTACCTGTCCTTTTGAAGCTGGACCTTCTCTTATCCTCGGACAACATATTTTTTTTTCATTATTAACCTCAATAGGGCCTAGCTCTAACAAAGTTACTTTATATTACTTCTCTCGGAAAACCCTTTTCATGGAAATTCTTCTCATCAAAATTTTCTTTAAAAAACAAAGTGGGTTGCATGTATGGGAAAATTTCACTAAACCAAATCAAGCAAATTACGAGATATTTTGCCCGTACGACTAGCCTTAAAAAATTACATATCTTCCACTGAAAAAGATATTATATCCCTTCAAAATCATTTCAATTATATCCCAGAAGCATATATTTGGAATTAATGCCTCATCCTATTCAGCTACAGGAATTCAAAGATGACCAAAACAATATCAAAGGGCTATCCCATTTTCCAACTCTCGTCAGTAGACAAATAGAAGTTCATGCTAATCATTTTCATGGAGATCACTGGCTGGGACATGAACATTGCTCGGTGATGCATATTTCTCAACCAAATAAAAGTCTTAAGAATACAAGAGGCCAAGGAAGACAAAGACATTTGAGCCACCTTTCTTCCAAGGAAGAAAAGAATAATGTTAGGTTGTTTAGTAAGCTTCTTTCTTTCCCTTGTAAATAACCAAAACTAATTATTCACTCAAGCTTGGTCATGAAGTCACAATAGCTAGTTGACAGTTGAAAGATTTTGGTAAATTAGCTAGCTAGATATGTGTAGTTGAGAGATATTTAGTTAAGCAGACTAAGTTCTAAATATATCGCATTAACTATGCTCCTTGTAGCCTACTCCAAAATATGTCATGCAGACAAGATGGCTCAGCTTTCACGGACTTCACCAATGGTCTTTGGCTTCTGGAAAGTCTCCTGAAGACGTAATATACTGGTTAGAAAGAGATATTGTAGGTAGTAATGTGCTTCTAAATTAAGATGAGCTCTATGGAAGAAAATCTCTCATGAAACACAAGAATTGTATCACATTGATGAGTTACATCATGAACGTGACAAAAATTAAATGATTAGATAATTCCATGAAAATAGGTGGGAGAATTAGACAAAGGTCTAGTGATTAGGCAGTGTTGATGATTTGAAGTAAAAGCACAGACAAATGGAGAGCAATTATTTGGAGTAATTGAAATTACGATAACAACTGCAGAACTACCAACAGTTCTATGGAATGATGATTATATATATAATAAAACAAATCAACACAGGATTACTTGATTAATTAATTAGTCCCAAATCATAACAATTGCAATAACTCCCACCCCACTAAGCACAGCAAGAAACTTGAAGAATGGAGTGTCAAAAAACAAATTAGCTTGCGGTTTGAATCCTTTAGCTATAAGATGGTTGATGGCAACATAGATAAAAACCCCACATGCAATTCCCATTGAAATGGCGTAGGTCCAATCAGCTGTTTGGCCTTGAGTTGTGGCATTAATGGCAATGCCAATCCCTACTCCAATGGGGCTGGAAATCGCAAAGGCAAAAGAGTATGCCACTGTTAATAGAAATGGCCTTGTTGGGAGCATCCTAAGAAGTGCAATTCCCATTGCTATGGCTGCAAAAATTTTATGCAAGGATATTGTCCAAAGATTCCTCCATGCCTCTGCGTTAGTTGCTGACCAAAATAAAAATAATGATAAATAAAATTATATATGGAAACACTAACAGATTTAATCTGATAAGTGTATTTGAATAAATTTGAGAGGTCTCAAATTCTACTACCCATTCCCGATTCTATTTAAAAAAAAGTGAAAAACCAAGTCTCTTACCATAAAGTAGAAACTCTAGGCAGCATTGAGCTAAGCTATTTTTAGTAACTTGCAACCAATACATGTGAAGGTATTCTAAATATAAAACTCAACCAATGACCCAAAATCGAATCTTCTAGTAGACTAATGAACACCAGTTATGTCTTTTTCTTCTTTTTTTCTAAAACTAAAAAGAGATTTTAATGATTTCACGTGCACATCTTCTTAAGAAACAATAATTACCGAAATAATCAAAGCAAATTAGAGTTGGATATGAAAAAAAGCTAATATGCAATGAACTTATTGCGTTAAAACAGTGGAGGAGAAAGCTAACAAACAATGAATTTATTGTGTTAAAACAGTAGGAAAAAGTTATACCTGCAACTCCGACAGCAATCCCCTCAAACACTGAATGAAAACACAAAGCAAGAATTAGTAGAATGGTGTCCCCAAGAGAAGTAGTCCGCAATAAAACTGGGTTCAGATCCACTTGACCCACTTCTTTATCATCTTCTGGAACTACTCTTCCTACTTCTGCTTGAACCACACTAGTTTCTCTTTGGTTACCCTTTGTGATCAAGCTCACTATACAATCTCCAAGCATGGTCAAGAGATAGCCAGAAGAGGCCAGCATGAAAGAGAAGGGATATGTCTTTGTTGTAAGACTGGAAAAAGTATCAGTAGAATCACTCAAGAAATGCATTAGAGATGTCCCAAGAAAAACCCCACCAGCAAATTGAGTACCCAAGAGAAGGAAACTCTCGTTCCATCGGTAGAAGTAGGGGGAGACGCCACCAGCGAAAGTGCTCACAAGAAGAATAATCAAACACCAAATTTTCACCAAGATCAACCCTTTGGCATGCAAGTCTGCGTTGTCGTTGCTGCTGCTATCTTCATCATCACCACCTCCATGGCCCTTTATTAAGGAAAAATGAAGGACCAGCAGAGAAATGTAGATGGTTGACTTGAGAGTCGGAAGCCAAGATAGGGAAGCCATAGTTTTCTGTCTTGGCTATAATTAACGGTATGGATTTTTTTTTTCTTCTTGGGTTTATTAGCAATTGCTTTATAAGAATTAATGGTTTGTATTTGAATTATAAATGAGATAATGTTACGTTAGCTGGATATTAGAGTGATATAAAGCTAATTAAAATATACGAAGTAGCAGAGATATGACTCCTGTATCTGTTTCTGTTGTAGTACAGTTTTGACTTTCCAAGATTGCAGTAACATTGTACTACACAGCGCTAGACTAGATCAGGATGTCCCCCAAGGGCAATCGGCGGCAACATCCATGGGAATAGCACAAGCTTTCACTCGAGGTGCATATGGTGAAGTCTGTGCAGACGTAATTGGAAAACCTCCTTGTCAATCTCTCATGCTTTGAAAAAGTAATAAATATATAAAATCACCTAAATCCAGTCATTAGACCTCCCCCACTCATAGCCCTTCTGAAGTAATAACATTCATAAATCATAATAGAGCGAGAATAGGAAAAAAAGTTACTTTTACTGTTTAGTTATAATGTTAAAAAATATAAAAGGTTAATGAATTTATAAAAAAAAGTTTAATTATGTTGTAAGATGATATGGATTACATGAATAAATATTAATCTTTATTTAAAAAGAAAATGTTAAATTAAACTCAGATTTGCAATAAAATCAAGATATGTAATAGTCAGTAATTAATTTTTACTTACATAAGAAAAGAAAATTTATATTTTGAGATACGTGATGAAACAATCGTGGTCGTACTACACTCTTAAAGCAGTATTTCTTGTCATTTCGTAATCTTAGCGATATTTTCCATTGCAATATTCTATCTTTGTGCCATATATAATATAATTACTATTTAAAATAGATTACTGAAAGATTGATAATTGGATGTTAATATATTATAATAAATATAATTTATTATTTTTATTATTATAATTTGTATATAATTTTTAAATTGTTTATTATTACTATTAATATATGACTTTCTAATTTTCTATAATATTTTTAATATAATATATTAATTTATAATTTAAAAAATTTAAAATTAAAAACTAACTATATCCTTAAAATTATGAATAAAAAATTAATATATATCTATTTTCACTGTAAAATTAATATGAAAAATGATATATTTAAATTTATAAACAAAATTTAATTATATTTTTATTATTAATATATATATATATAAACAAAAAGTTAATAAATTATAATAAAAAGTAAAATTGTGATTATAATACTTTAAATTCAGTATTACAAATATAAAACAATCAAATTATTAAATTTAAATTACTATAATTTATTATATTAATAATTATAATTATTTTAAAATTTTCACTTTTCACAAAAATATAATTTTCATTATTTATTTTATATAAAATTCATGAGTATAATTTCTATTTTTTGTGTTTCTTTATAGTGACGAACTAACCTTGGGTGCCTCTTGAAATTTTTTAAGGGTATATAATTAATTTTCTCTAAAACATGAAAAATTATCATTAAATCCCTATATATTTAAAAAACTTATCAACTTATCCTTATTTCAAAATTATTTAATTAAATTATTATTATATTTTATAACATCAAACTCTTTAGTTTATTCGTAAAAGAAAAATTTTACTATTTAATCTCTCGTCTTCTCTGCTATTTTTCAATTCAAAAAATTTATTTCTCGTTTTTAAAATTTCAAATTTAAGTTTTCATTTAATTTTTTTCTTAAATTATTCACTCATTATTTAATTTAATTTTATATACTATTTTTATTATTAAGTGATAATTTTTTTATTTATTTCACTCGATTAAAATTATACGAAAATAAAATTTAATGAATAATAATATTTTTTAAAAAAATAAATTTTAATAGTAAACTATATATTAAAATATTATATTATTTTACTATTATTATTAATTTTATGGGGTTTATATATTACAATTATAGTGAAAAAAATTTTTCTCCCGACAATTCTACAGTGATGACTGATGAATTATAAATAGTTCATTAATAATTTATATTAAAAAATATAATTATAAATGCTAATAATAATATCATTAAGAATATATTTCAATTAATGAATGATTATAATTTAATTATAATAATTTATTCACTTTTTATAAAAATTTATGTTCTGAATAGGTATTTTTTTTATTTTCTCTATTTTATAATTTTTATTTATTTTGATTTTTCATATATATCAATAAAAAATAATTTATTTTATTGACTTTTTAATTATAATTATTTTAAAATTATTAAACTTTATTAAATATTAAAAAATATTTTAAATACTTATTTAAAAAATAATAATTAATAATAAATTAATTTAAAAATAATATAAAATTAAATAGAATTATAATAGTGAATTATATGTTATTAGTGAATAATAATTTTAGGATAATAATAAAAAAAATCAATAAAATAATAAAATGGGAGATAGTATGTTTTATTTCTCCTAATTACTTATTTAAATTGATCTCTCAGCTAAATTTATGTGTTCATCGATGTTTCTTTATGCAATTGGTCTCTTTTCTATTTGAAGTATTTTAAAATTTTTTATTATTATTATTTTCTTTGTATTTAGTATTAGATGTATAATTATATAATTCTCTACAATAAACTCATAATTCAATAAAACTCATAATTAGATTGAAGTTGAACGATAATTCATCTAAATATTTTAGGGAGATCATTTCTTTTTCAATAGTTATATTTTATACTATTATAAAATAGTGTATTGTTAACTTCCATGAAGAGTATTATGATAAAAGATATAATTATTTTTCTCAGCAGTTGGTATCATTCACTATCGTCATAAATTAATAAATTTTATTTTTTAAAAATTAATTCTTTTAAAAAATTTATTATTAAATATTAATAATATATAATAATCAATCCTCAAATTTTTAATTTTTTTATTGTAATTAATTTTACTAGCCCATAAATTTATACTTAATTATTATTTTAAATTTTAAATTTTAGAAGATGTTTTTTTTTTAATAGACGGCATAAATTTATAAAAAAAAATATTATTTTATAAAATAATATTATAGTAATATAAATAATTTTTTTAATATTACACAACGCGCGCGGACAAGCCACTTTATACATGAAGTCATGATTATCAACAACAAGGCTATCATAATCTCCGAGCTCCTATAATAATGCCAAAATGGATCTATACTCCCCGAGCTCCTCTCTTGAAAACTATACTGCTCAGTGGGAATCCCCTCCTCGAACTGGATCAAAATAAACTTTGATGCTGCAATTGACCAAAATAAGAGAAAAGGATTCACAGCAGTGGTGGCAAGAAACCATTCAGAATCCATCTGAAATGCAAAGTAATAACATCCACGATCCTTTGGTACTTGAAAGTATGACTTACCGTGAAGCAGTTATCCTAGCCCGTAACTGAGATTACAGTAACATCATTATTGGAGGAGACTGTTATCCTAGCCCGTAACTGAGATTACAGTAACATCATTATTGAAGGAGACTGCAAGCGATTGCTGGATGCCATATCCACTAGTTATTCCCCTTCTCTTATCCAAAATGTGGTTTATGATATAGTTCAATGGAGGCAAGAGCTGCGGGTCACCAAGTTTAATTTGGTGAAAAGACCTCAGAATGCTGTTGCTCACGCTCTAAGCTAAAAAGACAGTCACTGATGAGCTTTTGTTGATCAATCCTGTCAACCTCTTTATGTTTTGGGAGATATGCCTCCCTAATCTTGTATCTGGTGTTTTTTTACAACCAAAAACCAAATAATTAAATAAAGCCCAGTAAAAGGAGTTTAACTAATTAATCATCTTATAAATAATTAAAACCAATCAACCAATCATTACTCAGATTCTTTAAAATATCTAGCAATAAAAAATAAATAAACTCTTAATAATTCTGAACATATGAATTTTGTTATTCAATAAATAAAAGTTAATGGATATAAGAATTGTTACAAACAATGTCAAAGCAATCCGATGCATAAACGGTAGCTCGATCGGCAATTATAATTACAGAATGGCGACGGGGGACGGTCGCTGCGGTTAAAAGTGCGTGGATACATACAATCATCTCACTTGTATCTTCCAATAATATTAATCAAAAAATATATTGAAGGAAGAAAAGCAATCCCGAGTCCCGACTGCCCCAATTCCTAGCTTTGCAACAAGTGAAACCACCCGAGAGTTCACAACCCAGCCCAAGCATGTCGAGACTCGAGAAGTTTCAGATCCACATCCGCCACTCCCAAATTCCTAGCTTTGCAACAAGTGAAACCAACCCAGAGTTCGCAACCGAGCCCAAGCATGTCTAGACTCGAGAAGTTTCAGATCCACATCCGCCGCAATAATTCGTCCATATTCAGGAAATCATTGCGACCCCCTACCAACGGGCAGGGAAAGAATTTGCTCAAGCGTAAAACATGTTTACCGGCTCACCCCTCAATGTTGACATCTTCATACTAATTTTTATCAAGCGGCAACACCCAGAGGAAAAAACTTCATTCTCTCTGATTTAGCAAAGGGTTGGGTTTATGTACATGATTTACCAGAAATGGATTTATTTTAATGCAAGCTACAAAATGATGGATATGATGTACTCTAATATCATCTCTATAGATTACATTATTTGTAGTCTTTAGTCTGGACCATCTGATTCGCTCTCTCTGCTTTCCTGCCATCCTGAACTCACCTGATATTTACATACTGGACATGTCCCTTGTTGCCGCAACCATGGATCAATGCAATTCGTATGAAACTGCAAACAGGAAATCCATTCTACTTGTCAGAAACATCATCTGTAAAATGCCATACTCGCAACATAAACATCATTCAACACTCAAAATTTATACAAAAATCGTTAGATGGTTAGTTCAGGCCAGTTATGCAGGCTGCATTTGAAGAATTTAAAACATCGGAAATTAAGTACAAGCCGGGAAAACTACGCAAAGAAAACAACTTCTAAAACAATGAGAAAGAGAGAATGGCAAGGTCGTCGCATTCGATTGACTGAATATACACTCCCCAAATTATATTTTCCAAAACAGTCCTCAAAACGTATTGTAATTCACAAGTCAGAAGAAATTATTGGTACACAAGTAACAGTTATTGGGCAAAGACATTAACATCTGTTATGATACTTCTTAAATAGCTTTCAATTATAATTCAAAATTATGCACAAATTAAGTCTAAAAATGCAACACTCAGCAACTTCAGAAAAACATCTAGTGCTTTGTTAATAGGATTTTAGAAAAAAAATGTAGTTTAGTTACAAAGATGACTTATTATTGTAAGCACAGGATGAACCTGATGCAAACATGGCAAGCTCCGAACAAGTTCCCCTCTATTAACTTGCTCCAAGCATATAGAGCACGTTAATTCATCTTCTGAAGCCTTCACACTCCCATCTGTCTTTCTAGAGTCTTGCTTCATCTGCTCACAAAAATGAAAGTAAAATAATGATATTTGAAGAAGAAACATAAACAATTCACTATCCATTAGGATCACATACAAGGAATCTTCAAATATAAACAATTCAATAGCCATTAGGATCACATACAAGGAATAACATACGCTCCCCATTAGAATTACATATATATGAGATACAATGATACTTAGGACCTAACTGGCATTAAATCTGCAAGTGCACAAAAAGCTGAAATGTGATTAGCTTGACAAAACTCTGTGAAAGCTAGACCATTCTACTCAGTTAGTGGAAATGTTGAAATTACTCCTGGACGAGGACTCTTAAATTGGAGAATATAAATTCCATATCTCACAGAAGTTCATTCAATTTACGATTTTGAATCCAAAATGAACATTGCTCATCATAATTTTGGATTATTTAAATGCATCGTTTGCTCCTTTCTTCTTGCTCTTCCTGTAACCAACAACTAATTTTGGGTAACAAAGTTCAATTTTCTGGAGAGTTCCTCATATAGTTACAGACCTGGCATGCCACCTATACTGATGGAAGATGATAAGAAAGGAGCATGGAAGACTCTTGTCATATGCTCTTATCTAGGCCCCACAAGAATATATCATCCAAAAGACAATCTTGCTATTATATACCATTCAGTCGTGCTCAAAATAAAGTGGGTGAAAACTGAAAGTACACTACAGGACCTACCAGAGGAACTAGGGTAAATAAATATGAATGGCTGCACAGGCACCTAAATTGAGACAACTATGCCACCACCACAATGATAAACAGACAAGGTTATCAGTATGGGTGGGTCAGTGAAGTGTCTTGAATGAGGCAAAGAGTGGTGTTTGGTAATTTTCCAACACGATATATCTAACATAAGGACCAAATCCATCCAGCATGTCGGAACTTAAAATTTTTCTCATTCTCTAATCTTCTTGGCAAGACATCAGGGCTTCGTAATTAGATAGTTATCACACCACTAAAACACAAATCACCAACCATAGAAAGTAGCAACACTATCACAACGCACTCCATCAGTGATGATACAATTTAACATGTGAATAAAAAGAAACTAAAAGTACCTCTGCTGAAGGTGAAGAAGATGATGCCTGCTGCTGTGATGTGTTAGGACTGTGATGAAATAAGAAATCAAATCAAAATCAGTGTACAGTTCAAGGAAAGCATTATAGAATTTCGTTCCAACTTCCAACTTACTTCTCTGAGCCAGGGACCTTGTACTTGTGGACAGGTAAGGCATTTATCTCTTCCTCACTCATCGAATGAGTTGTTGAAACATTATCAGAGTCGAGAGCTCTGAGGGTTTCATAATCTGCACAGCAAAGAAGTAACAATATTATTCAGCAACCACAAATCCAACAAAACTACGACTACCAAACTAGTTTTCCCTTCCACAAGCAAAAGCTAGCACCATACCTAGGTCATCAAATTCACGATCAAGAAGAGCAAGCTGGAGCCTGAGTCCTTGTAGTCGTCCTCTTGTTGCAAAAGATATGGATGGGGGCACATGCAAACGCAATTCGGTATGACCAAGCAAACCACTAGCAGCAGCAGCATGAGCTCGGGCCTGAGCTTGAAGTTGTTGACAAGTAGCATACATTCTCAGGCTTGTGGCCATCAAGAACACACCCACAACCAGCCAAAGCTGCAAAAGCGAGAGCGCGCGTGTGTATATATTATATAAATTAAGCAAAGATAAATGCCTACTCTTACTGCTGCTATATGTTATCAGAAACACTACCAAAATACTCAAATTGTACGTACCAGGAAGTTTGGTGATATCTGGTGAGAATTCAAAATCATGAACAACAAAAGAACTGCTGAACGCATAGGGAAGATTTGGGGGATTTGGTTAAACATTGCATAGTAATAATCGATAAATATGACAAAACTATGAAATAACGGACAAAGATGCAAGAACGTTACCTGTGACAAGAAAAGCAAGTGAATTGGAATTAACTGGCCGGGCAGCATGAATACGCTAAAAGGGAAAGGAAGAAAAGCGAGCTTAATTACAAATAAAGGCAAAACCAGTATCAGATATGCAACTATAAAGCATGATTACCACTGTAGGCCGTTCAGGAGCAAAGCTCGGAAACCCACTTTCTATATCTCCTCTTGAACCTCTGAACACGAAACTCATGCTTGCAGAAAAAGCTTTCAAGATCTGAAATTTCAATCTTCTTCCAGACGTTTTTTCGCTTTTAGGGCTTCAGGATCTGGCGAATTGCCAAATGAAGTAACTAGTGAAAATAAAAGGTGCAAAGTCTGAATAAGAGCGAAACTAAGACTCCAAAAATCGAAACCTTGAGAATGAGACGGGGGTATGAGGAAGAGGAAGAAAAAAAAATCAATATGGGGAATGTACGTACTCTGATTTTTGGATTCTTCAAATCAACTTGATTTGGGGTCTTCGGTAAGATGGAAGATTCTTATAGAAGATCATGGTTTACTTGGCAATCTGTCAATTCTTCGGTAAGATAGAAGACTCTTTCAGATGATCATGGTTTATTTGGCTATCTGTCAATTCAGTGGGCGAGCGACAAGTCGTTTGCTAGCCTATAGTTGGTATAATCTACTTTTTGAACCACCTGAGGCTACTTATCTGAATCTCGTCTTCCCTCTCTACTAGTTTACCAAACTATTTGTGGATTATTTTGCATGATCGAGATGGGCACAAGCTTAGAAAATTTTTTATGTACGAAAGTTTTACAAAAACAACAAACAGAAGCAGAAAATAAATCAGAAAATCTACTTAGATTTGATTGACGAGATAAGATGATAATGCAGAATCAGCTTTAAAAACAGAGCATGATCAGAAAACTCACCCAAATGCAGATCAAAAGACGGACATAAAGAGCAGTCGGATCAGATCAAGGGGCAAAAAGAGAATGGAGAAGCAGAGGAAGCAATGACGAATCGATGATTGATGGCGAGAGATAGAAGATTTTGTTCAGAGAATTTCGAGAAGAACAAAGAAAGAATCGCCTGTCAGAGATTGATATGTAAGGATTTTCTTTCGTTTTTATTTTTATTTTTTTTGTGCAGTATTTAAAGTGGTGGTTGTAGAGTTCGGGAGAGCTCCAGAGTTGACACGTCAACATGACTTAAAGGGGAGTGTTGCCACCGCAAAACAATCCCTTTTGTTTTTCTATTGAATTATAAATAATAATAATAATAATTATTTAATTTATTTTTCTGTTTCTGGTTGTTGAACTGGGGACTGATGGTCCATCATTACTCCCTTAATTTTGTCCAGTTTGGTAGGTGAAAAGGACTAAAATCTCTCGCCATTTCTTTTTTTTTTTTTGCTTCTTCTACAAGCTGAAATTAGTTTCGGTGCATTTCCCAGTTGGCCCGTAAACACCCAAAATAGAACCCGCCAGCTAGCCAATGAACCGGATCCGGTGGATCCAAGTTAAATGCGGAATCCATGATGAATTGTCCAATAGCCAGGTCTAACCCAAAGGACCTGGATTTCAGGACGATGCTACTAAATTTACCCATGTTTTCTTCTGGCTCGCTAAGCTTGATCAAATTGCATAATGCATAGAACATGACCTAATTTTGGTTCAAATACTGCAAAGAGTTGTCGGTTATCTCAGCGTGGAATGCCAATATTTCTCCAGGACCTTAGACCTCAAAGGGGTCCTGTCATTTGGTTCTCCAAAGAGTAATTCACATTTCTGCAAACCAGATGCGGCGTTCAAAGTGCTCAACTTCATTCTTTTGCAGGCAAAAAAAATGTAAACCTAATTTGTCTAGTAAACATGGGTTTAAAGTGTGAAGCATAGTCATCCGTAGCAAACCTTTATGATAAAGCAGCCGTAGCTAAAATTATAGGTGTTCCGCCCCACATCCAGCCCGGCTATGGCTTGAATAATCGATACACCCATGTTTGCATTGTTGGAATAGACAAGTCGAACAATTTTAACACAATCTGAAACCACGAGCTGTTTCCACTCGGGGGATAGTTGGGGTAAACCAATTTTTAGACAAGGTTCAAATTTTCTTGGGTAAATGATCAAAAGGTTCTAATTTTAATATTTTAAATATATTAAAATATTTAATAAATTATATATTAATTAATATATAATTATATATTTTTATTCAACAGATAATAAGAGTTGATACAAAAATAAATTTCCTCAAAATTATTTGTATTCACCAAATTAACGACATTTTTGTCTGATATTCTTTGAGTTGAGAGGACCACGTACAAAATTAGGTATTGTGCCTTAATCAATTAACCAATTTTGGTTTCTGTTATAAAATTGACTCCATAGATTACTAAGTTTGTAAGCCAATTAACTAAAAAAAATATAAATTCCTAAAGTATTAATTATAATTCCAGCAATGCAGCCAAATCACTTGCAAAAACACAAATAATTAATTTGTCCAAATAGCTGTATATATATTTATCCAATATGAATGTTTGATTTATTATTAAAAAATCTTTTGTTTATAAACATTAATGGTCATAAATATAACTCTTTTATCTATGTTTTGTAGCACTTTTTACTAATTGTATTAATAAAATTTTATTAAATAAAAAGGATATCATTTCAAATAGAAACGATTATATAAATTTTCTAGCCAAAATATTAACAGTTCGAGTAGTATTACAACGAACCCATCTAATAAAAATATCAGTTTTAGTGTCTAACAAATATTTATAATCATTCAAAATCAAACTCATACATAAAATAATTTGATAAAAGTGCTTCTCAAGTACCTGTCTAAACCCCTGCATAAAATAATTTTGCAAAAATACTCCTACTTCTTTATCATCTCTTTAGTATAAATCATTAAAGTTTTTCGAACAAAGTCATGAAAGAGAATTTCTACAAGATAAAGCTTGAATAAGGTTTCAAGACTGACGTCGTTGTTGCGATTCCAGAAACTCATAAAAACTAGTAAATCTCCATTGATCAATTACCTTCCAAAACAATCAAATTAATAAAATTTGAAGAAAAGCCAACTACATAAACAGACCCATGATTCTTCCACATTAACGAAATGTCTCATCCCAATCCTTATCTATTGACTGAGAAGTAACCATCAAAATGTAAAAAAACTACGAAAAAAATTCCATACGATAACTAAGAACTTTTATTTCCATGAAAAATAAAATGTCTGACCTGTAATTAGGAACCAAATCTTTCAATGTAATAACTGTCCGAGAATTGTCGCCATAAATCTGTCAAAGAGATTTGTATATTTTGAAAATTGATTGGATTATATGTGAGAAACATCCCCACTATATAGAAATCATAAGTGACGATCGGAACATTCTAGAACTCTTAATAGGGACAACAACATTTTCTTTTTCATCAATAGTCAATTGACGCATATCGTCTTCCATGGGAGAAGGGAAAAAAAGAAGTTAGATTTAAGAAAAAGGAAAATGTAAGAGTATCGAGCTATAAACGGACCACAGATGAAAACTTGCATCGAAAGTATTTATCATATATTCTATTTTTATTTAGATGGTAGTAGATTTTTAAAATTAAATTGTGTGTATATATTTATATATTTTTAATTTTTTTAGTATAATAATTTTAATGTATTAATTCGTATTTTGACATGTTGGTAACTTAAAATTCGCCAGGAAAATTTGAGGAAAACCTCTCTCCCTTTGGCAGTATAGTTTTTTTCCGTCTATAGTTTTGGGCTTATGAGGTTGCAATTTAGACAAGAAAGGAAGGATCATCCATTTCTAGGTCACCTGTTTCTATGTGTTCTTGTGGATACCCTTTCATGAATCTCTACAAGTAGCCACATTAGTAGATAGTTTCAGGCAACAAAGATTCCCTTGCTCTCTTAGAATATTCTATTGTCTGATTTTTCTTTTTTTCAATAAAGATATTATAATTAAGCTTTTTTAGAATAGAATAAATAACATTTGTAAAAGATTGATTGGACATATGTTTTAAAAAACATATTAAAAAATTTAAATAAAAATATAGAAGTTTTAACTTATCAAGATATTAGTTTTGAAATCGTTTTCAAATCTTTCTAATTAGAGTCAAGCTAATTATAAAAAGAAAATAAAGTTAGAGGTAAAATAAATTCTACGACAACAAATATTTTAACGGAAAAAATGTCAACATTTTCAAGCTAATTTATAATTATAATTTACGAACCTATAAATTATGTTTCATACTGTAACTAACATGCATGCTGGCTCGTTGAAGATTGTCCAATGAAAGAGGACTATTGCATATGGATTTGTACTTAGATTTTGAGCGTGTATTTTGGGTGACGGGGCCAAAGTTTTCAGAGCTTATTATTGGGTTGATTACTTTTCCCTTCTTACAAAACTAGGCATGCACTAATTTCCAATTCACTGAAATCTATTTTTGGAAAAAGAATCCACATCCACTGGCATTGAGTGTAATTAGGTAAAGAAAGGAAAAACCAAAATGGGTATCCACATCTAATGGGCAATGCTAATAGAATCTTCATAACAATTCAGAGAAATCAAAACCCTAGCAATCAGATTGCAAAAGGCACAAAATAAGAAACAATCTATAACCAATCTAAGGTAAAAATAGCATCGTGTCCCAAAAAAGGATTATTAAGTTGAGAAAATTGAACTAAATTTACCTGTACTTGCCTTTAATTTAACCGAAAGTTAGAAGAGAATGGGGAATCTGTAATGAGCTGACGTGCCAGTTACAGATTCCTGTTTCGGAGCACGAGGGAAACAAAAACATCATCATCTCCTTCTATTTGTTACCAGTTTCCCTACATCAGTCGGTTATCACTTGGTCAATCAGCCGAATTTTTAGGACATATTTAATAACAAATAATAATTAATTATATATTTTAAGAGATTTTTTTTTCTTCAGAAAGGGCAAACCCAAGATTGGAGTTTTGGCTATTCCCATCTAACCATATTTAATCCTTGCTTGACATGGGAACAAAACCCTAAGGGTTCTTGCAAGAACCGATCGCCGCCAGATTGATCTCAGCCGTTAGTTATAACTCTCTTCTCCTTGCTCTCTTCATTACCAGCTCCCTTCATTACCAGCTCCTCCTACTCTCTCCTCGGATATGCCTTAAACCTTACTGGATTTTTTTTGTTTCCTCATTTCAACCTAAATTCCTAGATTCTTGTTGGAGTTTGTTTTATTGTTCCTCTTACCTGGAAACATGGTCCTCCAACGTTGTCTAGTTTATGTCAAGACATCGATTCTTGGGGACTAGCCCATATTTCAGCCATAGTTATGTTTGGGGCTAATAAACGACGTCTGTAGTTTAGAATTTAGAATATTGTTTTAAGTGAGGGAAACTTTTGATCTTTTGTAGTTTGCCGTTATCTTATTGCACCTGTATATGTAGGTTAGCTGTTTTAAACGTAGGAAGTTGGGGATTTTTAAGGGTTTCGGTTGTGATTGTTGGTATTGTGTAGTCATTAGTTTCTGAATTTTTGTGGTGGGTGATGATCAAATTGGGGTTTTGAATATGTTATCCGAAGTGGGTAGGAGACCGATGATAGGAACTAATGATCGATCATTCGGTGATGGTTTAGAGAATGAAATAGGGTTGTTGCTGCGCGAACAACGAAGGCAAGAGGCTGATGATCTCGAGAAAGAGCTCAATTTGTACAGAAGTGGTTCTGCCCCTCCAACTGTGGAGGGTTCATTGAGTGCAGTTGGGGGCTTGCTAGGAAATGGAAGCTGTGGTGCTAGTGCTGCCTTCGCTGAGTTTGTTAGTGGCAAAAGTGGGAATGGCCCTGTGTCAGAGGAAGAGCTTAGGTCTGATCCCGCTTATCTATCCTACTATTATTCAAATGTGAATCTGAACCCTAGGCTTCCACCTCCTTTGATTTCCAGGGAGGATTGGAGGTTCACACAGAGATTGAAGGGGGGAGGGAGTTCCGTTTTAGGTGGGATTGGAGATAGGAGGAAAGTGAATAGGGCCGATAATGGGAAAGGAAGATCTTTGTTCTCTATGCCACCAGGATTTGATCCAAGGAAACAAGAAATTCGGGTTGAAACTGACAAGGTTCATGGCTCCACGGAGTGGGGTGGTGATGGGCTGATTGGTTTACCAGGTTTAGGCATTGGGAGTAAACAGAAGAGTCTTGCAGAAATCTTTCAGGTGAATTATTTCTTAGATTGTGCATAAATATGCTAAATTATGTTGCTTTTTGATCGTGAATTTCTTGTAACTTGTGTGGTGTTGTCTGCTTTATTTCTTTATGGCAGCATTATGATCAATGGGATTCATTGCTTTTCCTTGGATTATCTGTTGCGGCATTTATTGCTTCATATTGACATTTGCTTTGAATATGTCAATCTACTTTTGAGGCAATTGAATTTTCAGATTAAAATTTTGGCTATATGACAAGTTTATGGAGGGAGTAGAAATGTATTTTGTCTTTTTTTCCCCCAGTTAGTATTGTTTCTTTATTATTAAATATAAGTTTGAGTCCTTCAATAAATTTCACCTTTTGTTTTATTCTGATTGACTTCCATTTATGCAGTTCATGGCTTATGTTAATTGTTAAATATTGTTATATAGGTGCTCTGCATAAGAATCTGATTGCATTGAGGAAGTCTGTATATTCTCTAATGCACACGAATTTAGCTGCATAAATTACTTTGCAGGTGTGAGCTTGACTATTGATATAGGATGTAGTCTTCCTTAATAGATGAAGAAGCTGAAACAGTTGTGGAAAGATATGTTGGTAACTATGCGTTAAAGTTGAGCTTTGAGTTGTGATGCTACTTTAAAAGTGCATTCCATATGGCCAATGCAATTCTTCCCCTTTTATGTCGGCTGCTTTGATAGAATCAAATTTTAGGTTCTAGCAGCCACTTTCTTTCTGATGTCCATTTACACTTCAGATACCCCTTGTAAGGAAAAATATGAGACACAAGACTAAAGTTATGATTAATTTCTTAACAGTGACCCGTATATAGTTTTTGTGGATTCTGAAGGCTCTTTTATTGTTCAAGATCTTTTTTTCACATTGAATGTCATCAATGAACTAAGTGCCCGACATGCTATTTGTGGGGTTAGGGAAATTTCTTCAATCCTACAGAACATTGGCCCAGTAACTCTTGTTCTGAAGGATCCCAACTGTTTTATGAATTTCTTTGATATTGGCTGATATTAATCTTTCTTCCGCATTCGCTTCTATGCCTAATTTCCTGTTTGCAAGTTTGTTTTGATAATGGTACAATTGCTTTTATTTGAAATTTTATTATTGTTATTTATAATTGTGTGTCCATGCAGGATGATTTGGGGCATGCAACTCCTGGGACAGGGCACCCTTCTCGCCCAGCCAGCAGTAATGCATTTAATGAAAATATTGAGGCTGCAGGTTCAGCTGAAGCTGAGCTGGCTCATTTGCGCCACAAGCTGTCATCTACGGATACTTTACGATCAGGTTCAAATGGTCAGGGCTCATCTGCTGCCCAAAATATTGGGCCTCCTTCTTCTTATTCTTATGCTGCTGCTGTAGGTTCTTCCTTGTCTAGAAGTACTACTCCTGATCCTCAACTTGTCGCTAGAGTCCCTAGCCCTTGCCTTACACCCATTGGACAAGGGAGGGCTTCTGCATCTGAAAGGAGAGGTGTTACCAGTTCGAACTCATTTAATGGTGTTATATCCCGCGTAGGTGAGTCGACAGATTTGGCAGCTGCTTTGTCTGGCATGAACTTGTCAACAAATGGTGTGATGGATGAAGACAACAGAGAGGATGTTGATATCTTTGGTATCCAAGGAGGTCAGAATCATAAGAAGCAAAATGCTTTCCTAAAGAAAGTTGAATCTAGACATTTACATATGCCTTCTCTCTCCCAATCAGCAAAGGTTTCCTACTCTTATTTGGCTAAGAGCAATGACAGCGGGTCAGATGTGAATAGCTCAACCTTGATAGTTGATAGGCATGCTGAACTGCAGAAATCTGGTGTTCATTCTGGCAATTCTTTCATGAAAGGATCACCAACCTCCACTCTTAACAGTGGAGGTGGCTTACCTATGCAGTACCAGCATCTAGATGATGCAAATTCATCTCTTCCAAATTATGGATTAAGTGGATATGCAGTGAATCCAGCATTGGCTTCTATGATGGCTAGCCAATTTGGCACTGGTAATCTACCAATGTTGTTTGAAAATGTTGCTGCAGCCTCAGCTGTGGCTGTCTCTGGAATGGACTCAAGAGTGCTTGGAGGAGGAGTGGGATCCGGAGCAAATCTAACAGCTGCTGCCTCTGAGTCGCATAATCTTGGAAGAGTGGGCAGTCCAATGGCTGGGAGTGCCCTTCAGGCACCTTTTGTTGATCCATTATATCTCCAGTACTTGAGGACTCCTGAGTATGCTGCCCATCATGCAGCTCTTAATGATCCCTCAATCGATAGGAACTATTTAGGTAATTCTTACATGAATATCCTTGAACTTCAGAAAGCTTATGTTGAAGCTCTTCTATCATCTCAGAAACCACAGTATGGAGTCCCAATGGGTGGTAAATCTGGGGCTTCTAGTCATCATGGCTATTTTGGGAATCCTGCTTTTGGTGTTGGTATGTCCTATCCTGGAAGTCCTTTGGCAAGTCCTGTTATTCCAAACTCTCCAGTTGGACCTGGTAGTCCTATAAGACATAGTGAGCTGAACATGCATTTTCCTTCTGTGATGAGGAACTTAGCTGGCGGCATCATTGGACCATGGCACTTGGACACAGGAGTAAAAATGGATGATAGCTTTGCATCCACCCTTCTGGAAGAGTTTAAGAGCAACAAAACCAAGTGTCTTGAACTTTCAGAAATTGTTGGACATGTTGTTGAGTTCAGGTAATTCCTTCACAAAAATCACTTTGTGCTCGATCATGTTTAGTAATCCTAAATTTTTTTTCCTGTGGTCTTGTCATCTTTTATGGGCAGTGCTGACCAGTATGGAAGTAGATTTATTCAACAAAAACTTGAGACAGCCACAACTGATGAGAAAAACATGGTTTATAAGGAAATCATGCCCCATGCACTTGCATTAATGACTGATGTGTTTGGTAATTATGTAATTCAGAAGGTCTGGTGCCTCTACTTTGTTCATGGGATCAGTTATGTTTTTATGCATTTTACTGAACTCACAAAAGTAGTAAATGTGTGTGGTTACAGTTCTTTGAGCATGGACTTCCTTCACAGAGAAGAGAACTTGCTGGCAAGCTTCTTGGTCATGTTTTGACACTTAGCCTACAAATGTATGGTTGTCGAGTGATCCAGAAGGTACCAATTTTATTTTAATGCTAGTGGTTTTGCCTGGTCTTAGATAGGTGGAGCCATAAATAGTATTAAGAAAAACTAGTGCAAAACAAGTGCAACTATACTTCAGGATCGTATAAAGAAAAATGGATCAGTCAAACCAAACTGTATTGCCAGGGTGGTGCACAGTGGACACTCAGTGCACAGAAAGTGTCCCAGGAACCCAGCCTGGTTGTAATAATGTTTTCTATTTTGAGATGAATAGCAATTCTATGTGCTCATCTTTTGCTTGATTATCATGCTGCGACTTAAAATGGGTAATTTAGGATGTATATATGTAGTCTTGCAGGGGATTTGATTGTAACTTTGGCTATTGAAATTGTTCAGGCAATTGAGGTTGTTGACCTAGACCAGAAGATTAAAATGGTAGAAGAGCTTGATGGTCATGTAATGCGTTGTGTACGTGATCAGAATGGGAACCATGTAATCCAAAAGTGTATCGAGTGTGTTCCTGAAGAAAATATCCAATTTATTGTCTCAACATTCTTTGATCAAGTTGTGACTCTCTCCACCCATCCATATGGGTGTCGTGTGATACAGGTTTCAGAAATTTGTTTATTGTCTATTTTGAGACTTTGGATCTTTTTTGAGGAATAAATAGAAAAATTTTTGCTTATTAACAGAGGATATTAGAGCACTGTAAGGACCCAAACACACAAAGTAAAGTCATGGATGAGATTTTAGGAGCTGTTAGTATATTGGCACAAGATCAATATGGCAACTATGTCATTCAGGTTGGTATTCTTCCCTGAAAATGCTTGCTGCATATGGCACTTCCATTTGCAACTGAGTTGTGATTATGATTTTCATGTTACTTAGGAGTGTGTAGGAGGTGCTGGCACTGACATCCATTATTGTTTGCAAAAAGAATTATCGCTGTATTTATTGAGATGATTTGCTATAGTCATAGTTGGAATATCATCTTCTTCTCCTCGTCCTTTTGCTCTCGCTCTCTCTCTCTTTTCCAAAAACTGTTTGGAATTCAAGACTGGACTGTTTTGCTCTTTTTTGTTCCTGTCTAAGATCCTCCAATTGTAACAAGTCATTCTTGTGTCAGAACAGTAATAAGAACTTTTATGTTATTCCCTTTCGGAGGGGTTCTTGTAAAGTTCATCTGGACATGCTGAATCCAAGTAGTCATTTGAGTACAAACCGACATGTTATCATGTTCTTTTCTGCAAAGAGTGTGAGTTTGAATCATGGTGTTTTTGGGTTCTTCTAAAGTTCATCTGGACTTACTGAATATAAGTAATCATTAGAGTACAAAGTCACGAGTTATCTTGTTCTTATCTAGAAAGCATGTTAGTTTGAACCATGATGTTCGCATCTGAGTTGATAAGGGATTATATAAGCAAGCATGATGCTTATAATAGCATTGAATATAATCATGCACTCATTTATACTATGCAGTACTCATTCCCTTTGGCTTTTGGATTCCTAGTCTTGTTTTATAAGAATTATCAGTATTATTTAAGTGTGTGCATATATTGCTTTGGTTATTCTCTGGTTTTTGTTACTTTAACAGCATGTGCTGGAGCACGGAAAACCCCATGAAAGATCCGCTATTATTAAGGAGTTAGCTGGGAAGATAGTTCAGATGAGCCAGCAGAAGTTTGCGTCCAATGTTGTGGAGAAGTGTTTAACTTTTGGTGGTCCCAGTGAGCGAGAGTTACTGGTGAATGAGATGCTTGGAACCACTGATGAAAATGAGCCCCTTCAGGTTTGTAACTCTCATGAAGTTCTATTTCAAGCTACAATGGGATACTAGCAACCTTAAAAAATTGTCCGTTTCAAGAAAAAAAGAAATTCAGAATTTTTACCATTCTGCTGCAAACATGTGATATTTCTTTTCTCCTTTTTCCTTATCGTTTTCTGTTTGTGTCCAGGCAATGATGAAAGATCAATTTGCAAACTATGTCGTACAAAAAGTGCTCGAGACTTGTGATGACCAACAACGCGAGTTGATTCTTACTCGAATAAAAATTCATTTAAATGCATTGAAGAAGTATACGTATGGAAAGCATATCGTTGCTCGCGTGGAGAAACTTGTTGCTGCTGGGGGTATGCTTTCTTTCCTTGTCAATGATTGTGCAAAACTTAATTGTATGCAGTCAAGATCAGATAGTGATCCTACTGGAAGGGAAAGTTTGGTAATGGTCAAATTAATGATTGTTTGCAGAAAGGAGAATCGCCGCTCAGTCTCTGCACCCTGCTTAGGTGGCATAGGAAAGAGAGTTTGTACAGCTAACTGAGGCTAGTGTGAGCCTCGTCTCTTTCGTCCTTCCCATTTCAAAAGCTATGCCTCTACCCATCTTTTTAGACAGGTATGGGCAGATTGAAAATAAACGTTGTTGCTTGTACCGGAAACTGTACATTGTGTAGTTGTAAGGCTTATACATAGAGTTGAGGAAGCTGAGGATCAGATGTTGAGTACGCCTGATGCCCCTACAAGAGGAGATAAATGACTATACTAAGTTCTTAAGGGTGTAAAAAGAGAAAAAGATCAAATGTTGAGGTAGTCTAAACGCTAATGTACAAATGTTGGGATGTGGAGATCTATTAATGTTAGGTGAGGCCAGTGTTTTCCTTTCATGTATCGGTATTTTACTCTTCTTTTTTTTTCTCCCTCTTCCCTCTATAAAGTACATTTTTCTTATATTCTCATGTTCACGTTGTGTTGATTATGCTCATTTTATGTTTTTCATGTCGCTTGATCAATTCTTTAACCCAGAATACTCTGTTAAAACTAAAATTGAAAATTCTCGATGCATAATGAAATTGTGGTCCCAAACAGAGCTTAAGGCTCATGTTTGATTTTCGTGTATCTTTGTCATTAAAAAACTTTCCAGAAATGAATATGTTATATATATGTGTGTGCGGCGAAGTATAGGATAGTTTTTAGTAGGAGAAAATATGGGTAGCCAGCAACAATGGGAAAAAAACTCTTCGAACGAAGAAGAGACCTGTAAGAAATAAAGCAGCCACAAAGCTGTGATGTATGCCTATGATACTGTTGAAAACAATAATTTCAGCATAATTCCATTAAGCATTTTTTTTTAAAAAAAAGTAAGGCTTTACTTGCGGAAGAGACTGTTTTCCTTTTTTTTTTTTTTTTTTTAATATCTTCCCAAAGTGGCAAATAAAAAACCTACTTGATAAGTAATTTTCAAACCTCACTCCATTTAATAAAAAGTAGGAAAAATTATTTTTTAGTCCTTGAAATTTAACGTAATTAATATTTCTGTTACTCTATTTTAACAACCCAACATTTAAGTCTCTCACTTTTTCTTCTGTCCGAATTCGTAGTCTTTCCGTCTAAAATGACCGTTTGGTCAAAGAGTCTAAGGTTACAGATAAAATTTTTTACCAAAAATATCTTTAATGAACTTGATAAAACCCCTCTCAACGTAAAATTCCCCATCCTTCTTCTCCCTCATATATTCTCTCTTCTTTTCGACCAATGTTGATGCTCCATTTTTTCCTCTTTTTCATCTTTATTTTCACTCATATCTTTCTACTCTCTCATATATTTCTTTTCCCTCATATCTTCTCTATTTCATTTCAGCCATTGTTCATTCTCCTTTTTTTTTTTTTTTCTCATTATCATCTTTCTTCTCCCTCACATCTTCTCTTTCCTTTCGGCGATTGTTGTGAATCATCACTGGAGAAGAATAATGTCTGTATTAAGTGGGTCTGCCAGGTACTGGAATAGAAGATTAAAAAATGTGAACCGCAGATGTGGTAAAAGGGCTGGGATAAGAATTTCTGAGTCAGCCGAAAACCCTAATAAGCTATATTATTTTTGCAGAGATAATGTGTGTGGAAGTTTTCATGGGTGGTGTGAACCTGTGAATCAAAGTTCAACTCCATCAAGTGGCAGCATTAACGTGGATGAGGGATGGAAAATCGAAAAAAGAACACCTATAAAAGAAATGCTAGAGAAGGTAATAGAAGATATTGCAAAGATGAAAAATGATCTGAAGAAAATGAAGGAAGAACAAAAAGCTACTAGAGATGAGATTGTAAATATTGGGGGAATTATGTGCCAATTGAGAATAATTTATATTGTTTTGATTTTTATTATAGTTAGAGTAACAATGAAAGTGATTTGAAATAATATATACCAGAAATTTAGATAATAGAAACTACTTTTTTTGCTGTGAATATATATTTTGAATTTATAGTAGTACGATAGACTAAAATGTTTGAATATTTAATTTTATGAGGACGTAAGTGTTTGAAAAATTGAATATGTGAGGATTAAAGTGTTTGAAAATTTAAAAATATAAGGATTATAGTGTTTGAATATTTAAATGTATATAGATTATAGTGTTGTGAACTTTTAGTTAATTAAGTGACAATGTATTATTTTGTTACAAAGTACTTTATCCCTATTCACATATAAAAATGTTATAAAAAAAATAGCCAACAAGAAATGTAAACGCATACATAGGATGTGAAAAAAACTGAATATTCATTCATATAAAAGCTTGATCATTTGAATGATAACATGATCAAGTCCATTACATTGCAAATGAAATTTTTTCCATTACATTACAAAATATATGCAAAAAAACCTATCTAATTTCTTTAAAATTGTCCAAAATAGATTTATAATATCTGCATATCTGAAATGACCAGTATATATCCAAAATAGCTGCACATTAAAAGATCTCAAAACCTACAAATGAAATCTGTAAAAAAAAAAACATCAAAAGCTGCACACTAATTATATCCGAAAAAATTACAATTTCATCCAATTTAGACGAAATTAAAACTCACCAAATCTATCCAAAAAAATATGTTGCACATCTAATATATCCAATAAAAAACTCACAACTTGTACACCTGTCCACAAATTGTTCATTCTCTCCTCACGCCCTTCATATTTGATTAACAAATTGTACCTCTCAAATTTATGCATTGCTATCTACAAAAGTAAAAAGGAAATTACAAAATTAATTCCCAAATCATTAAACCCCAAAATCTTAGGGGTAAAGCCTAGAAAAATCAATAAATAAAAAATTAATTATTGTAATTCAAAAAATCTAAAAAGTAAAGTAACAAATTTTTCTACACCGTAAAATAAAAGGGATTTTCGTACCTTCGAAGTGGATCAAGCTACACCTTCGGAATATGGTGGGTTCAGGGCTTTTCGAGAAAATTAAAGAAATGAGAGACAATTGGACCACAGAGAGAGAAGTTTTGATAGTGAGAGAGACAGAGAGAGCACGAGAGAGAGGGATAAGGCTTCGACATAGATAGTGTAACGACCCAGAAACCGGACCGCTACCGGCGCTAGGATCCAGATCGGCATAAAGCCGCCGAGACCCGTAGCAAGCCTGACATACCTCCTGTAAACCTGTTTAATCCTATACATGATCAACAATTACATAAAAAATTTAAATTTTCTCATTCATTTACCAAACTCAACCTGTGCATGCACTATTCATATACATAATCATCAACCCCACACTGGAGTCCTCAACAATGCTCCAATGGGTAACATAACATTTATTAAGTTTGGTTTACATAAACATCATTAAAATCATGTACTCAAAAAGGATTAACAACATACTAGGGTCAAGCATAATTCTATCCTCAATAACACTATTACATTACATAACTGTTTAATACTATTCATTACATTACTGTTCTAAACATTACATTTCAATATTTATCATGTCCACCACTAGCTATTACATGACCATGACTTTACTCTGGCTGACCTCCTGGTCTATCCCGTACCTGCAAACCTGGGGGATTAGGGAAATGGGGTGAGCTACTAGAGCCCAGTGAGCAGAATAATAAAACATTATATTTTAAAACATATGATATCGTGGAATGCATCGCATCACAAACAAATCACATCAAGGATGAATTTGTCACCAATAGCCCACTACACATTCCAATAGTGCCAGGGGCGTAGAATGGGCCTCACTGGTCTTTCTCTTACATTAACATAACATAACATAACATAACATTTCAATATGCCAGGGGCGTAGAATGGGTTTCACTGGTCTTTCTCTTACATAGTGCTAGGGGCGTAGAATGGGCCTCACTAGTCTTTCATACCGTATCATCACTATCTCATATCATATCATATCATAGTACGGGCTAATGGATCATCCAACATTCATCCACATCAACAACATAATATGCAATGCAACATATTCATGAATTCTAATGCAAGCACCCTAATATATCTCATAGCATTCATGATGCGTGAATCATGCTAAAACTTTCATTATTTACTTTGAAACATAAAGAGTCATTCTACTCACCTTAGGCTAGCTCTGACAAGACACTGAAGTAGCTGACTCACTGCTGGGGTCATCGGTTTCTCGGGTCCGAACCTACATAGGTAGACTCAAATGAGGGACCAAACAAACATGAACATGACTCTAAAATACTCCCCAAAAACCCCCTAAAACACCTTAAAACAATAATAGAAAACATGCAAAGGAAGGCTGGACAGGGCACTTTCGGCGGCAGGTTCGGCGGCCGAAAGGCCCTCCAGAGCCGAAAGTCCTGCACCTTCGGCGGCCGAAGGTTCCCTCCAGAGACGAAACTCATGCATGTTCGGCGACACCTTCGGCGGCCGAAAGTCCCATCCAGAGCCGAAAGTCCACTTTCGGGGGCAGGTTTCGGCAGCCAAAGGCTTGCCTCCACAGGCAGGTTCGGCGGCCGAAAGTCCCTTCGGCTGCCGAACCTGAGTTCTTCCAAAGGGCAGAACTCAGCCTCCAACATGCACATTTGCCTCCCAAAACATTCAATCATGCATTTACCTATTCTACAACAAGCAAACTCAAGCCAACAAGCATATAGGGGTCCCAAACTATCCTAAACTCCAACCAAAACACATCAAACATAAATAAACAACTCACATTGCTCATAAACACAACATAAACCAAAAACTCAACATAAACTTATACATGCATTTCTACCCCAAGAAACTTCATGAAACTCAACTAAAACATGAAAAGAAGTGTGGATCTACTCTTACCTCTTGAAGATCGAGAGGGAAGACGATCCAACTCGGAGATGGGGGAGATTTCGCTCCTTGGGTCTCCAAGTTTCAAAACTTGCTCTTTTGCTCAAATATCTTCAAATCAAGATAAAACTTGTTAAAACATAAAAGATTGGAGGAAAAACATCAAAAACGACCATGGGAGAGCATGGACTCACCGTTGGCCGAAAATGGGGAGAAAACTCGCCCGTTTCGGCCATGGAGCCCTTATATAGGGCTGGCCAGACCACCCTTCGGCAGCCTAAGGTGCCTCCAAAACTCAATTTCTTTCTTGCTTAAAATCATCAAATACATTAAAACATTTTATGAAAACATGATTTTACCCTTCTAGAGGTTTTCGACATCCGAGATTCCACCGGACGGTAAGAATTCCGATACCGGAGTCTAGTCGGGTATTACAGATAGAGAGAGCGCGAGAGAGAGGGATAAGTTTCGATTGAAACAGAGAGAACATGAGAGAGAGGGACAATGTTCGATTGAGATAGATGTGTTTAGTTGAGAGAGAGAGAGATAGACAGAGCGCGAGAGAAAAGGACAAAGCTGAGAGAGAGAAGTTTAAAAAAAGATAGAGAGAGCGCAAGAGAGAGAAAGAAGAAAGAGGGAGAAGAAAGATAATAAGGTTTCGTGATTTTGAAACAGAAAAACTTATTATAAGGGTTAATTTTGTCAATTCACGTATTTCAAACGGCCATTTTGAATGGAAGAATTATGAATTCGGACGGAAAAGAAAATTAGAGACTTAAGTGTTGGGTCGTCAAAATAGATGGATAGAAATATTAATTATGTTAAATTTCAAAAACTAAAAAGTAATTTTCTCAACAAAGTATACCACCGTTTAGATAAAAACATATCTCCAAAGACGCGGATATCAGGAGATATTGCTAATATTTAGCCATGTTTTCTTCTGGCTCACTATTTTTCAACCACCCATTCCTCGGTTAGCAGGATCAAATTGCCTGATCTGATTTTGGTTCTACACTGCAAAGAGTTGCTGGATATCTATGTACCTCATCATGGAATCACAATTAGACCTCAAAGTGGTCCTATCATTTGTTTCTCCATAGAGGAATTCACATTTCTGCAAACCACTTCATGGCGTGCACCCAAAAAATGTAAACTTAATTTATCTACTAAACATTTATACTTTTTTTTTTAGCATGAGTCATTTTGTGAACAAAAAAATTAAATAAAACTTTTACAAAATCAATATTTATTTAGTTATTGAACAAGAGTACAAAAGTTTAATTAATAAAAAAAATAAATTGACTTTATTGAAAAAAAATACGCAGACTTAATTAAATTTATTTTATTTTTATATATACATTAATAGAATTTATATGACATATTTTTTTATAATATTCTCATTATGAAGAATATTATAATGTAAATAATACAAAAATAACGTAAAGTCACGTTAAATCCAAAATTATTTATGAACATAAAAATAAATAACACTAATTTATTTTACTATACTATTAGTTATATAGTAAGTCTTTCATCTTTTAAATAAAACTTTAAATATATCAACTTTACTATTAAACATAATTGTTTCAATTTAAATTAATTATATAAACTGTAAGAATAAAATAAATATAAAATATATGAAATAAAATTTATACTAAATATAAAATGTACCTTAAAATTGCCAAACATTTTGATAGTTATATATATGTCAGATAATATTAAAAAATTGTTAACTCTTAAAATTAAGTTTATTTTTAAAGTTATGATAATCAGATATAATTTTAATATTATAAATTTGGATTCCTTATCTAATCAATTAATATTATGACAATAATTTTATATTTTAATATTTTTAATTATAAATTGAACGAGTTATATTGTCAAATATCACACTCTTTTCTAATAAACTGATATAAAAATATTTTAATTAAACAATTTTAAAATAAAATCAACTAATTAAAGACTTAATAGTAGTTTATCTTAAAAATTGTCCAATGAAAAAAGGACTATTGCATATGGATTTCGACTTCGACTTGTTACCATGTATCAGTCGGTTATCACTTGGTCAATCACCCTAATTTTTAGGACATATTTAATAATAAATAATAATATGGATTTTTTAATTTAAGAGATTTTTTTTTTTTTTCTTTAGAAACGGAAAACCCAATATTGGAGTTTTTACTGTTCCCAGCTAACCATATTTAATCCTTGTTTGCTATGGGAACAAAACCCTAAGGGTTCTTGCAAGAACCAATCGCCGCCAGATTGATCTCAGCCGTTAAATATAACTCTCTTCATTACCAGCTCCTTATGCTCTACTCTGATATGCCTTAAACCTTACTGAGTTTTTCTTGTTTCCTCATTTCAACTTCTGTTCCTAGATTCTCGTTGGAGTTTGTTTTATTGTTCCTCTTACCTGGACATGGCTCTCCAAGGTTGTCTAGTTTATGTCACGACATCGATTCTTGGGGACTAACCCATATTTCCATTACAGTTATGTGTGGGACTAATGAGCGAGTCTGTAGTTTAGAATTAGAATATTGATTTCGTAGCAGTTTAAGCGATCGAAAGTTTTGATCTTTTGTAGTTTGAAGTTATCTTATTGGACCTGTATATACGGGGTTAGCTGTTTCAAACGTAGGAAGTTTTTATTTTCGGGAGTTTAAGCGTTTCGGCTGTAATTGTAGATATTGTTTAATTATTAGTTTCTGAGTTGTTGTGGTGGGTGATGATCAAATTGGGGTTCTGAATATGTTATCTGAATTGGGTAGGCGACCGATGGTAGGAACTAATGACGGATCATTTGGTGATGATTTAGAGAAGGAAATAGGGTTGTTGCTGCGCGAACAACGAAGGCAAGAGGCTGGTGATCTCGAGAAAGAGCTCAATTTGTACAGAAGTGGTTCTGCGCCTCCAACTGTGGAGGGTTCATTGAGTGCAGTTGGGGGCTTGCTAGGTAATGGAAGCGGTGGTGCTAGTGCTGCGTTTGCTGAGTTTGTTAGTGGCAAAAAGGGGAATGGGCTTGAATCAGAGGAAGAGCTTAGGTCTGATCCTGCTTATCTTTCATACTATTATTCAAATGTGAATTTGAATCCTAGGCTTCCACCTCCTTTGATTTCCAGGGAGGATTGGAGGTTCGCACAAATATTGAAGGGGGGAGGAAGTTCCGTTTTAGGTGGGATTGGAGATAGGCGGAACGTCAATAGGGCTGATAATGGGAAAGGAAGATCTCTGTTCTCTATGCCTCCAGGATTTGATTCAAGGAAACATGAAAGTGGGATTGAGCCTGACAAGGTTCATAGCTCTGCGGAGTGGGGTGGTAATGGGCTGATTGGGTTACCAGGTTTAGGTATTGGGAGTAAACAGAAGAGTATTGCAGAAATCTTTCAGGTGATTTATTTCTACGATTGTGCATAAATATGCTAAATTTTGCTGCTTTTTTATCGTGAATTTCTTGTAACTTCTGTGGGTTGTCTGCTTTATTTTCTTATGGCAGCATTGTGATCAATGGGATCCATTGCTTTTCCTTGGACTATCTGTTGCGGCATTTATTGCTTCATATTGACGTTTGCTTTGAATAGGTCAATCTACTTTTGAGGCAATCACATTTTCTAATTGAAATTTTGCCTATATGACAATTTTATGGAGGGAGTACAAATGTATCTTGTCCCCCCCCCCAACCCCCAATCCCCCTCGCCTAACAGTTAGTATTGTTCCTTTATTATTAAAGATAAGTTTTGAGTCCTTAAGTAATTTTCATCATGCATTTTATTCTGATTGACTTCCACCTAGGCAGTTTATGGCTTATGTTAAATATGGTTATGTAGTTGTTCTGCACAAGAATCTGATTACATTGAGGAAATCTTGTATATTCTCCAATGCACATGAATTTGGCTGTATAAATTACTTAGCAGGTGTGCGCTTGACTGTGGATGTAGTATGTAGCCTTCCTTAATAGATGAAGAAGCTGAGACAGTTGTCTAGAAAGCCATGTTGGAAAATATGCCTTAAAGTTGAGCTTTGAGTTATGATGCTACTTTGAAGTGCATTCCATATGGTCAATGCAACCCTTCCCCCTTTATGTTGTCTGCATGATAGAATCAAATTTTAGGTTGTCAGCAGCCACTTTCTTTCTGATGTCCTTTTACACTTCACAAAGCCTTATGAGGAAAAATATGAAACGCAGTACTAATGAAAAAATTTCTTAACTGTGACCCTTATATAGTTTTTGTGGATTCTGAAGGCTTTTTGGTTGTTCAAGATCTTTTTTCTTTAATTTTTAATTTTTTACACTGGATACCGAGAATTAACTATGTGCTCGACATGCTATTTGTGGGCTTTGGGGAATTTCTTCAATCCTACAGAACATTGCCCCAGTAACTCTTGTTCTGATATGAATCTTTCAACCGGATTCTCTTCTATGCCTAATTACCAGTTTACAAGTTTGGTTTGATACTGGTACAGTTGTTTTTATTTGAAATGTTATTATTGTTATTTAGAGTTATGTGTCCATGCAGGATGATTTGGGGCATGCAACTTCTGGGACAGGGCACCGTTCGCGCCCAGCCAGCAGTAATGCAGTTAATGGAAAAATTGAGACTCCAGCTTCAGCTGAAGCTGAGCTGGCTCATTTGCGCCACAAGCTGTCATCTACAGATACTTTACGATCAGGTTCAAATGGTCGGGGCTCATCTGCTGCCCAAAATATTGGGCCTCCTCCTTATTCTTATGCTGCTGCTGTAGGTTCTTCCTTGTCTAGAAGTACTACTCCTGATCCTCAACTTGTTGCTAGGGTCCCAAGCCCTTGCCCTACACCCATTGGACAGGGGAGGGCTTCTGCATCTGAAAAGAGAGGTGTTACTGGTTCAAACTCATTTAATGGTGTTATATCCCACATAGGCGAGTCTACAGATTTGGCAGCTGCTTTGTCTGGCATGAACTTGTCAACAAATGGTGTGAAGAATGAAGAAAACTGTGAGGATGTTGATATCTTTGGTATCCAAGGAGGTCAGAATCATGAGAAGCAAAATGCTTACATACAGAAAGTTGAATCTAGACATTTACACATGCCTTCCCTCTCTCAATCAGCAAAGATTTCCTACTCTGATTTGGCTAAGAGCAATGGCAGTGGATCAGATGTGAATATCTCAAACTTGGTAGCTGATAGGCATGTTGAACTGCAGAAATCTGGTGTTCATTCTGGCAGTTCTTACATGAAAGGATCACCAACCTCCACTCTTAATAGTGGAGGTGGCTTATCAATGCAGTACCAGCATCTAGATAATGCAAATTCTTCTCTGCCAAACTATGGGTTAAGTGGATATTCAGTCAATCCAGCATTGGCTTCTATGATGGCCAGCCAATTTGGCACTGGTAATCTACCAATGTTATTGGAAAATGTTGCTGCAGCCTCAGCTGTGGCCGTCTCTGGAATGGACTCAAGAGTGCTTGGAGGAGGACTGGGGTCTGGTGCAAATATAACAGCTGCTGCCTCTGAGTCTCATAATCTTGGAAGAGTCGGTAGTCCAATGGCTGGGGGCACCCTTCAGGCACCTTTTGTTGATCCATTATATCTCCAGTACTTGAGGACTCCTGAGTATGCTGCCCATCTTGCAGCTCTTAATGATCCCTCAATTGATAGGAACTATTTAGGTAATTCTTACATGAATATCCTTGAACTTCAGAAAGCTTATGTTGGAGCTCTTTTATCATCTCAGCAATCACAGTCTGCAGTGCCAATTGGCGGTAAATCTGGCACTTCTAGTCATCATGGCTATTATGGGAATCCTGCTTTTGGTGTTGGTATGTCATATCCTGGAAGTCCTTTGGCAAGTCCTGTTATTCCAAATTCTCCAGTTGGACCTGGCAGTCCTATAAGACACAGTGAGCTGAATGTGCATTTTCCTTCCGCGATGAGGAACTTAGCTGGGGGCATCATTGGACCATGGCACTTGGACACAGGAGTAAAAATGGATGATAGCTTTGCATCCACTCTTCTGGAAGAGTTTAAGAGCAACAAAACCAAGTGTCTTGAACTTTCAGAAATTGCTGGCCACGTTGTTGAGTTCAGGTAATTCCTGCTCAAAGAATGATTTGTGCTTGATCATATTTAGTAATCCAAAAATTTTTTCCTGTGGCCTTGACATCTTTTATGAGCAGTGCGGACCAGTATGGAAGTAGGTTCATTCAACAAAAACTTGAGACAGCCACAACTGATGAGAAAAACATGGTTTACAAGGAAATCATGCCCCATGCTCTTGCATTAATGACTGATGTGTTTGGTAATTATGTAATTCAGAAGGTATGTTATCTCTACTTTGTTCATGTCATCAGTTATGGTTTTATTCATCTTACTGGACTTGCAAATGTAACCATGTGTGGTTACAGTTCTTTGAGCACGGGCTTCCTTCACAGAGAAGAGAACTGGCTGGCAAGCTTTTTGGTCATGTTTTGACACTTAGCTTACAAATGTATGGTTGTCGAGTGATCCAGAAGGTACTACTTTTATTTTAATACCAGTTGTTTTGCCTGGTCTTAGATTGGTGGAGCCATAAATGGTATTGAGAAAAACTAGTGCAAAACAAGTGCAACTGTATTACCTGGGTGGTGGACAGTGGACACTTAATGCACAAAAAGTGTCCCTGGAACACAGCCTGGTTCTAATAATGTTTCCTATTTTGAGGTGATAGCAATTCTATGTACTCATTTGTGCTTGATTATCAGGGTGTGACTTAAAATGAGTACTTTAGATGAATATATGCAGTCCTGCAGGATTTGATTGTAACTTTGGCTGTTGAATTTGTTCAGGCAATTGAGGTTGTTGACCTGGACCAGAAGATCAAAATGGTAGAAGAGCTTGATGGTCATGTCATGCGATGTGTACGTGATCAGAACGGGAACCATGTAATCCAAAAGTGTATCGAATGTGTCCCTGAAGAAAATATCCAATTTATTGTCTCAACATTCTTTGATCAAGTTGTGACACTCTCCACCCATCCATATGGGTGCCGTGTGATACAGGTTTCAGAAATTGTTTATATTTTATTTTGAGACTTGGACCTTTCTGGAGGAATAAATTAGAAACTTTTATTGCTTATTAACAGAGGATATTAGAGCACTGCGAGGACCCAAAAACACAAAGTAAAGTCATGGATGAGATTTTAGGAGCGGTTAGCATGTTAGCACAAGATCAATATGGCAACTATGTCGTTCAGGTTGGTATACTTTCCTGAAAATTCTCACTATGGATTCACATGTGGCACTGCCATTTGCAACTGAGGTGTGATTTTGGAAATTTTCATGTTACTTAGGAGTGTGTGGGAGTGCTGGCACTGACATCCAGTATTGTTTGTAGAAAGGAAATATCACTGTATTTCTTGAGATGATTGGCTATGGTCATGGTTGGAATATCTTCTTCTTTTTCCTCACTCACTCTCACTTTTCCAAAAACTGTTTGGCATTTGTTACTGGAATGTTTTGCTCTATTTTCTCTCTCTTATCCTGTCTAAGATATTCCAATTGTAGCAAGTCATTCGTGTCAGAAAGTAGTTTGTTGTTGAATTTTTTCATGTTATCCCCTTACGGAAGGGGTTCTTTTAAAGTTCATCTGGACATTCTGAATACTAGTGGTTATTAGAGTACAATCTGACATGTTATCATGTTCTTTTGTGTAAGGTGGTTGGTTTGAATCATGGTGTTTTTGGGTTCTTCTAAAGTTCATCTGGACTTGCCGAATAAAATTAATCATTAGAGTACAAGGTCACATGTTATCTTGTTCTTTTCTAGAAAGCATGTTAGTTTGAAACATGATGTTCGCTTCTGGTTCAATAAATTACAGGATTATATTAGCAAGTATGATGCTTATAATAGCATTGAATTTAATCATGCACTCGTTTATACTATGCAGTTCTCCTCCCGTTGGCTTTGGATTCCTAGAGTCTTATATTATAAGAATTATCATTATCATTCAAGTGTTTGTCTATATTGCTTTGATTATTCTCTGGTTTTCGTTACTTTTAACAGCATGTGCTGGAGCACGGAAAACCTCATGAACGATCCGCTATTATTAAGGAGTTAGCTGGGAAGATAGTTCAGATGAGCCAGCAGAAGTTCGCCTCCAATGTTGTGGAGAAGTGTTTATCTTTTGGTGGTCCCAGTGAGCGAGAGTTACTGGTGAATGAGATGCTTGGAACCACTGATGAAAATGAGCCTCTTCAGGTTTGCAACTCTTATGAAATTCTATTTCAAGTTACAATGAGATACTAACAACCTTAAAAAAAAAATTTGTCCGTTTCAAGAAAGAGATTCAGAATTTTTACCATTCTGCTGCAAACATGTGATATCTCTTCTCTCCTTTTCCCTTCTATTGTTTTCTGTTTGTGTCTAGGCAATGATGAAAGATCAATTTGCAAACTATGTCGTACAAAAAGTGCTTGAGACTTGTGATGATCAACAACGCGAGTTGATTCTTACTCGAATAAAAATTCATTTAAATGCATTGAAGAAGTATACCTATGGAAAGCATATCGTTGCTCGTGTGGAGAAACTTGTTGCTGCTGGGGGTATGCTTTCTTTCCTTGTTAGTGATTGTGCAAAACTTAATTGTATGCGTTCAAGATCAGCTAATGATCCTACTGGAGGGGAAAGTTTTGTAACTGTCCCAATTAATGATTGTTTGCAGAAAGGAGAATCGCCGCACAGTCTCTGCACCCTGCTTAGGTGGCATAGGAAAGAGAGTTTGTACAGCTAACTGAGGCTAGTGTGAGCTTCGTCTCTTTTGTCCTTCCCGTATTAAAAGCTATGCCTCTACCTATCTTTTTAGACAGGTATGGGCAGACTGAAAATAAATGTTGTTGCTTGTACTGGAAACTGTACATTGTGTAGTTGTAAGGCTTATACATAGAGTTGAGGAAGCTGAGGATCAGATGTTGAGTACGCCTGATGCCCCTGCAAGAGGAGATAAATGACCATACGAGTTCCTAAGGGTGTAAAAAGAAAAAAAATGATCAAATGTTGAGGTAGTCTAAACGCGAATGTACAAATGTTGGTATATGGAGAGCTGTTAATGTTAGGTGAGGCCAGTGTTTTCCTTTCATGTATCGGTATTTTACTCTCTTTTTTTTTCTCCCTCTTTTCTCTTAAAAGTACATTTTTCTTATATTCTCATGTTCATGTCGTGTTGTTTATGCTGATTTTACGTTTTTTCTTCATATCTCTTGTTCTTTTTTTTTTTACCCAGAGTACTCTGCTAAACTAAAATTGAAAATTGTTGATGCATAATGAAATTTTGGTCCCAAACAGAGCTTAAGACTCGCGTTTGATATTCTTGTATCATTGAGATTGGACAGCTTTCCAGAGTTTTAAAATATGTATTTATACATTGTCTATATGTGGGGGGCTAATTATAGGATACCAAGTTTTAGTAGGGTGAAAACATGGATAACCAATAAAATTGGGAAAATAAGCTCTTCCAACGAAGATACTTGAAAGAATTTAAGTAGCCACAAGAATCTGATGTTTGCCTAAAGTTTCAGTAATTACATTCTTTAAAAGGATTTTTTTTTCTGCATTTTTTGTCATATATTTGGAGCTCTTGCAAAAAATTAATCAATAAGAGTTTTTTTTTATTATCAGAAGATTGTCTTTTTAAAAAGTTATTTGACTTTTTTATTGAATTTTGATAATTTTAATGTAATCACTAAATCTTTTTTATACATCTTCTAAGCATATTTTAATTTTTAATAATGTAATTAATTAATAAAAATAAATTATTTTCTTCAAAATGTTATCCAAAGACTTGGGTTAATTTTGTTTCTCACCTTCATGTTTAGTTATCGGACCAAATTGTGATCCAAATTTCAATATATTTTCTGAATAGCTCTTAGCATGAAACAGCAAAGGCCATGATTGGTGCAACCGCTAGCCAGATGTACACAAGTTATTTTAAATGGTAGGAATGCTTGGCTTCAATTCAACTAGCTACGGTTAAAAAAAAAAAAATCAACTTGCAAGTTGGGAAGCAATAAGCATCCATTCAAACCTGTAAACTCTCAGCTTATGCAAAAAGAGGCAAGCTTTTCCCATTTCTACTTCAGATTTCTTGTTGGTTTTGTTTCTGCTATGAAATTCCTGATTAAGAAATGTAAATAATTTTGGACCTTTTCTTAATTTTTTTGAGTTCTAATGGGGGAAAAGCTTCCTTTTGCATCAACTATCTAGGCTTATCAAAGTTAAACACGACAAGAAAGAATCAAAATGTAAACCAACTCTTCAAAATGCCAAAATCTAGAGATACATTATACATCTGCAAATGCTAATCATCATCATCATCCTCATTAATCTTCTGCCCAAATCCCCTAGGTCCTGCCCTTGCTCTCACCCTTCTTTTTTTCCCATTCTTCTTCTTCGTGGCCTTCTCTTCCTTCTCAAACTTCTCTTTCTCCCTCTTCTCCAAGAAATCAGTTACTCCTAAATATATTACCTGCAAACCAAAATTCTCAAATTCACATTGAAAGCTAACAATCAACGTATAAAATCAGGAACCCACATCCCAAGATTTCATCTTTGGTTAGTGCACTAAAAACCCATTATCTTTTAATAGCGAAAAAACCCCTAATTTGAGAATTGAAGTCAGAATTTACCCCAACAGTGAGGATGGACAAAACAGCAAAGGCAACGAAGAGAAGAGCCGATATGATGTTGGCGGTTCCATCATCAGTGGAGAAGACTATCTGCTGAGAGCTCTCAAGAGGGGTTACAGTGTCTGAAGGCAAGGCCTCCTCAGGGGTAGCGTAGGTCCTCCATACATGGGTTTCCCGTAGGAGAATCTTGTGGAAATGGAAGGCTGTTTTTGGTCTGAGGGGCGTCGATGAGGAGGTGAAGGGCAGAATTGCGGAGTGGGTGGTAATAAGAGAAGAATGATGAGACTTGGAGGCGGTAATTGAAAGAAGAGGAGGAGGTGGAGTCAGAAATACACATGCCATAGCCATGGTCCTAAGCGTGGCTCATCTGTTGCTCCTTCTATCCTGAGCTTTTACAGGGAGAGCCACGGAAGATTGATAGATGGGTTAGCGGGCGAAGAAAAATTGGGCGTGGGTGATGACAGATTGGGCCTTTTTTTAAATAATAAAAATAATACTGTATTTAGGATTAAATAATAAAACATACTTATTTTTATATTTTAATTGTTTTAAAATTAAGATTATAATATAAGTTGATTCTGTGCTTATAATAATTTTTATTGCTGGTATCGCACCGCATGAAATTTCTGTTTGGTTTCAAACTATATAAAAAAAATGCACTGCTCTTTTTTTTTTTTTTTTTTTCCTCAAAAAATCGTCAGTTCTCTTCCCTAAATTTGATGTTTTCTCGCTGAAAATTAATTACTACAATATTTTACAAAAATTGCAATGAAGTAGTAATTTAAGGTGTTATGTAAATAGATGTACGCAGTTATTAAAATTTTTTTAAAGTTATATTAAACTCTAAAAAAATATATTTAATTTCAGTTTTATAATTTTTAAATAAATATATTTTTATTGATTTAACAAATTAAATATGTTTGACATATCATTTTCTGTTATTCTTGATATTGCCAGCCTACGAAAAAATATATATATATATATATATATGAGATAAAACTAATTATATGCAAAATAATTTGGTTAAAATGACTTAATAATAAATAAAAATTTAAATAAAACCAGATAATATAAATTCATAATTACTATTCATATTTTTTAATACCAAAATAATTTTTAAGAAAATAATAATAATTATTTTACTTTAAAATTATTTACTTCGAAGAGAGCATGTAAAACAAATACTCATTTATAATATTATATTTTTCATAAATGGTCTGAATATAATAATATCTATAATTATTTAAAAAAATACACATAATTCAGTTTCTGATTGAAAATTTATTATTGTAAACCAATAACTTAATGTGATTAGTTTACCTTCATTCTGCAGCGCTTTTTACTCTCCATGCTAGCTCTCAGGTGTCAGCAACACTCTCCTTTCCTATTGGTCCAAGAAGAGGAACAAACCAATAAAACTGAAATTGAAGGGCAAAGTCGGCAATCCAACTAACATCAATTACCAAAATAACCTTAAAAAGTGCATGCACTTTGCCGACTCAGCAACGACCCACAATCAAAGACACCGACTTGCTTACATGTAAAAGACCCATCGCAAATTGCAGAATAAAGAAGATGCCAGCTGGACTTATTATTTTTTTAATCTGAGCTGGACAGAGAGACTACAAAGCTCTAAATTGAGACGGAGTAAGAAAAAGGATGGTTATCCTTTGAAGGATAGATATTTACAGGTATCAAAAATATCTGGACAAGTCGTCCACGTTGGCACCAGCGTGCTCATCTGGAATCTATTATTGCACTTGCTCTGTCCTTTTTGTTTTCCTCCCTAAAGTGCAAGAAGTAATATTATATATTATATAATATTTTCTTTTCCTTCCCTTCCATCCAAACAGGCCCTCGAAATATCTTCCCTCGTTGCTCCGACTCATCCAATTTTCAATTTTTAACCGATCAAATTTGGGGACTTTGGAGAGTAAAAATTATGGGAGAGGAAGTGAAGATGAGAGAGCACGAAGCCAACGGAGATGAAGAGAGAGTTGCACTGTGGGAGATTGGCCTGCCTTCTGCCGATGATCTCACCCCTTTGTCTCAACTGTTAATTCCCCCGGAACTTGCATCGGCATTCAGTATCTCGCCGGAACCTCACCGCACGATTCTAGAAGTCAACCAAGCTTCGAAAAATACTATCACGAATCTCCGTGGCGCCGGGGGTGGGGGACAGTTAAACGCGCTGTCGTCGAATAATTTCAAGTCTTATAATGAAGACCGAACTCGTTACCCTATGGTCGTAGAGCCGGAGGCGGAGGAGAACAATATGGATCTGGACGTTTCGGGATACGAGTCGAGGAAGTTGAGGAAAATTGATTCGGAAGAGGCGGATTCAGCTTTGAGAACGGAGAATTCCGACGAAGATCCGTCGGCAAAGACGCTGAAACGTCCACGTCTCGTGTGGACCCCGCAGCTGCACAAGAGATTCGTCGATGTGGTGGGTTATCTCGGTATCAAAAGCGCTGTACCGAAGACCATCATGCAGTTGATGAACGTGGAAGGTTTGACCCGCGAGAATGTGGCGAGCCATTTGCAGAAGTACCGCCTTTATTTGAAGAGGATGCAGGGGTTGTCGAGTGAGGGTCCCTCGTCTTCTGATCAGTTGTTTGCCTCCACACCCTTGCCGCAGAGCTTGCGTGAGAGTGGTAGTGGCGGTGGTGGAGGGAGTGGAACCGCCCACGTGAATGGACATTTGGGAATGTCCATTCCTGCCCCTTATCATCCCGCGGCGGGCCCGATTATGCCAATGCCGGTATATGGGCACATGGGGATACAAATGGGCAATAATCATCACCATCATGGGTTCGATGGTCATATGCCCTATAACATGTTACAACAGAGGGATTGGAGCGGGAATAATTATGGTTCGGGCGCATCTTACCCGCATTATACCCAGCATGTTGCTTCTCCTAACGGTAAAAAGTGATCGAATGACGACTTAACTTTCACACGTTTTAGGGACGGAGACAGAGAGGTGAGTTTGTCTATTTGGATTGCTAAGATATAAAGTATTGCTCAGTTGATATTGTTTCTGTTTTGATAATGAAAAAGGAATATGGCTCTTTCACTTTTGAGAAGTCTAATTTTGGTGCTTGCTTATAAACGGTACTACTTAGTTATGTTGGAACTGCAATTATGAAAATGTCATTGCTGAAGGTCACTTGTAGAAATGCTGCCTCTTCCAGAAATATTTCTTGCCAGAGAGTTAGAGGCCTGGTGTTTTGAACTGGTTCTCAGACCTGAAGGGAATATTTCTGCTGGTACACAATCAATGCAGGGCCTATTGTTTAGTATATGCCATTGCGTGAATGCCGTTTTTCAAATCCCGCATTGTTTATATACCAACGCGTGTTTCACAATTCATAAGATGCTGCAAATCAGTTTTGTCCAATCCTGTAAGTAGTAAATGATGAGTGGAATTGGGAACTGATATTGTTGGATCAACTGCCTGTGGATAGGGGATAAGTGTCTTAAAGGTTATTGGTGGATTAAATTTCGTACACTTATTTTTTCTAAAAACAGATATTCTTAATTTTAGTAGAAAGAAGTGTTATTTACAAAGCCATGGCATTGAAAATGAAACTTTTGTTTACAGAATTTGCTGATCTGTTTGTTAAACAGTTTCCTCCTATTTGGTTTATTCTGACAATGCACAAGAAATCTGAAAGCAGACATGAAATGCATACATTTTCTGTTGTTTATGGATGAAAGGTCTAGGATCTGAAACCAAATCCTGTCCACTAAAACTAGGGTAATGAAGGAACCACACCCCAAAAGCGAAATCATATTTGCAGGACAAACAGCAGAACTAAGACTGCAGAATTATTGTGAAACAAATTAGTAGAGCACAATAGGCCTACTCTTCAATGCTGCTCAATGGCATGTCTATATGCTCTTCCTGAAGCAGAAAACGTCACATTCTCACATCTACACTCTATCCAGCTGTGAACCATTGGTGCCGATATCACTTGTTATAACTGGGAAGCAAGAGAGAGATATACAGTGGTATCTTTTTTAAAATTAGAAGATTAAACTATTAGTTTCTGGGCCTTTTTATGTGAATCTACTATTAACATGATCATTATCCCAATGATTTAGCATTTCTAAAAAGTTAAAGCGCTTGCTCTATTTGAGGGAAACAAAGTTGTGACTTGAATGGGGGTTTGTGGATGCACATCATTATGCATCCCTTTACTGAAATTGGTACATGGATATTTGAAGCTTGCATTTTGTGTATCCATCTTCCAACTTTTGGCTCTTTAGTTAGTTTATTGTCATTTTGAATAGTGGATTCTTTTGTAGTTATTTATTTTTAGTCATGAATTTGTTTTAATTTCATTTTGGGTGATATTATTATGTGGTGATTTACATAAAGAATACCTCTGTTCAGATATCTGGTTAATTTCATTTTGAATGATATTACTGTGTATTGTGTTTATAATTATAATGATTAACTATGGTTGGAATTCATAATCATTAAAAAATTTCCTGTATTATTATCCATTGAACATTTATTCTTTGACCGGCCCTTTCATTTTAGTAATATCAAATTACAGGTTTGAAATTTACCTGATTTTCAAAAAAGCCACTAACAAGTAACAGGTTCCAAGGTTTTACATTTTTGCTCTTCATTGTCTGCTTTATTTTGGGAGCTCCAATTAATTGGCTCTCTGTATTTATCCATTTTCTGTAGATTATGAAGTATGAGCAAACCTGCTATGCATTAACTCTGGCTGAGAATTTGCACATTTGACAGACATGAGAGAGGTTTTCAGGAAGGCATATATGGAGAAAATTCAAAGACATTTCAGATGTGATGCAGTCCATGAATATCTGCAAGAACCATGAATACTTACAATTCTTATCTGGATACTTATCTTATTAATCTGAGGACAGCCAAAGGATCTGGCTCATCTCTTACAGTTACTTCAGATGATGACAGCTTGTAGCTTACACTCATAACCTGTTCTTTAATTTTATAAATGTTAATAGTTCTATAACTGGATATATTAAACTACCTAGTTTGGCAATATAAGGAAAGTGAATAAAGGAGCACTAAAAGAGTTCTCATTTATTTAAAGCAATTTCAATTTTTGTGGGATAGTCCTTATGAAGAATTTCTATATATATATATTGTGCTGTGTATGGATTATTTTTGTACATTGATGAGGACTGCATATTTTGCTGTTCTTTATTCAAATCCTAGACCTCTGGAGTTAGTTTGTATCTTGTGACAACTGTGGCCACTGGCCAGTGGCTTTGAGGTGGTGTTCACTTCTTTGCTATAGAATGATGGATATATTATATTTTAAGGACTTGAGATTCATTTAATATTGGTGGCTGCATATGTGGATTGATGCCTAAGAAGTTCATTTCTTGAAGGTATGGACGATTGTGGTTTCTCATGGCATACTGATTGGATGGATAAAATCTGCTTAGTCTGTATAGATGCACCCCAGAAGAAATTTTTTATGTTCTGTGCCTTCAAGGTGAAGGGGCATCTTAGGTTTATGATCAGTTGACCCCCCACTGCGAATTGTGCTTGTAGTATTATATTCATGCCGTCTATCACATGTTTTCATGCGCCTTGATGGCTTGACCTGATACTCGATAGTGTTCTTGTTGCTTCCTGTCATTGATTCCTTGCTCCTGATTTTGCTCATTCGCTAGTTATTTCTGTTATGTTGTAACTTATATTCTACATGTCTTCCTTATCACACTTCATTGCATTTCTTGAATTAAAATCTTGTATTGGAGATGAATTGATGCAGTCTACTTGTCCTATGGCCACCCAGCTTTCCCATTCGAGTCAAATAATTTCAGTTGTTGGGATTACTTAGGCCAGAACTATGTACTGTTTCACTGCAAGGTTGAAGCCCCATTATTCTGGTTAGGCCAACTGTTTTCCAGGCGATTTAAATGAGCAAAACTTGAGGTTGGTGCTTGCTCCGATTATTACCTGATAGGCTGATAGACTGTTTTGGGTGATAAAAGGGCTGTTGGAACTGTAACACGATATGGAAGTTGAAATTTACCACTGTAAATTATAAGATGTGCTAAATGTTCCCAAAGTTTGTAAGGAGAATATGGCAAACGGCTAGGGATAATCAGTTGTTTGTGTACAGGAATCAAAGAAACTTCTGCGACGGATAGTGAAAGAACCACTCAAAGCCGTTGAAGCACTTGGAATGACGTAGGACCTTTTTTTAAAAAAAAAAAAATTAAATGGTCCAATAATGTTTTTTCATTTAAAATATTTTCGCTCTACCTCAGCTATTTTATTGCTGATATGAAACAATAATTTTATAGAAATTTTTATGCAAAGCAATTAATTTTAGATTTTATAAATCGAATTTACTTTTTACTATCGGCGTTTGGAGGTTTACGATAGTTTTTCAAAAAAAAATTTCGAGACACAGCTTAAAGGAATTTCAAGATATACGACTTTTAGAAGTGTAACGAGAATCACAAGCTGTTTACAAAATTTGAGATGAAAATTTCATTATTTAAAGGTTAACTTTATATTTTTATTATTTTTTAATATTTTTTTATAATTTTCATATTATGGTTTTTACTGTTATAAATAGTCATTTTTTTAACTGTTTGAGACATTTTTGAATTTTTGAGATTTCAATAAGAAAGTTTAATTTTTATCTTTTCGTTTTTTAAATTTCGTCTTACCCGAACATTATTGGTTAAAACTCTTGATAGAGTCTAATCAGTCCTATTTCAGTTGGTATCAGTGCAAAGTTTATCCATGGCCGACAATCAAGAGGAACGACTTGTGGCAATTGAGGCATTCTTGGCAGAATTGAGAGAGATGATCAAACAGCTAGCCCTACGACGGGGTAACAATCAACTTGCCGCAGCCAAACACCCACAGCCAGTTTCAAATCCTGTGGCCGCAAATCCCCAACAGAATTATCACGAAGGTTACAAGATAATGATAGACCTTCAAAACTTTTCTAGTTCGTTAGATGTAAAATTTGTTCTTAATTAGTCGACGGAGGTTGATCGATTTTTCGAAGTTATAAACGTGGAAAATGGTCGATAGGTTTCGATTGTGGCTGATAAATTAAAGATTGGTGCAGTAGCATAGTGGAATTCTGTTCAAAATGAACGCTATCACAGGAGGCTGGAACCTATACGAAATTGGCTGTTGATGAAGCAGATGATTGAATAACGATTCTTGCCTAGTGATCACGCTCAGGTTTTGTATAATCAGTATCATGACGGCATTCAAGGAAGTCAAAAGGTGGATGAATATACAGAAAAGTTTTTGAGATTGCAGGCGAGATATGAAAACTGTGAGAACGAAGCCTAGCAAGTTGCTCATTATCAGAGGGGACTGAATCATAAAATTCGTTGTAGGATGGGAGTAGTTGCGATTTTCACTTTGATAGATGTCATTGAGATGGCAAAAAAAGCGAAAGAACGTGTTGATTGGCAGCCTCGATATCAGTCTAATCGAAATTTTAATTACATAATTCTGATAGAAACTCAGCAGTATAGAGGTAATTACAACGGACAACCTTCTAGGGTTATAAATTCTGGCAATCCTCAAAATACTGTAGAAGAAAGGAGAGATAGTAAGGGAAAAATAGTCATCAATACAGCAGATAAAGGAGACAAAATCAATCCTTATCAGAAACCAACCGGAGACTTGTGTTGTCGCTGCAGACAACTTGGTCATCGATCGAATAATTGTCTAGAATGCAAAGGAGTTAATAATGATCGCTGACAGGTTAATATAGTTGAGAAGGTAGTTAAATCTGAGGAGGAAGTGGATGACGACAATGAATCTTGTAACGACCCGGAAACTGGACCGCTACCGGCGGTAGGATTAAAATTTACTTAAGGTCGCCGGAACCTGTAGCAAGCCTACTATACATTCTGTGTACCTGATAAAATCCCATACATGATCATACATTTTCATAAAACTTAAACATTTCACGAACCAATGCCTGACCTGTGCATGCATTATAAACTGTATACATAAAACTCACACTAGAGCCCTCATCAAATGCTCTACTATAGTAAACATCACATGTCTCAAGCTTGGTTCAAGCATAACTCATTATTAAAACTTTTACATAAAGATCATGAATAACAGGGATTACAAAGATAAAAACTGTAATACCCGGCTAGATTCCGGCATCGGAATCCCTACCTTCCGGTGGAATCTCCGTTGGAATCTGGAATTTTTGAAGATGCCAGAGGCTTCTAGAGGGGTAAATGTGTTTTCTAAAATGTTTTTACTGATTTCATGGTTTTAAATGAAAAAGAATTGAGTTTTGAAAAGAAAAGACCAAGGAGGCATTTGCCAGGTTCGGCCGCCGAAAGTGAAGTTCGGCCGCCGAACATGGAAAGGCTTCGGGAGCGCCTTTGGCCTCCGAAAGTCTTGTTTGAACGAGTCAAGGTTCGGCCGCCGAAAGTCAAGTTCGGCCGCCGAACATGCATGAGTTTAGGGGGCACGTTAGGCTGCCGAAGGTCTTCGACCAGGCCACCTATAAAGAGCCCTCAGATCGGAAATGGGCGAGTTTTCTCCCCTTTCTCGAGCTCAGGTGAGTTTTTATCCTCCCTTGGCCGTTTTCATGTTTTTCTTCATCTCCTTCATGTTTTCATGAGTTTCATGGTTATTTTGAAGAGTTTTCAAGCTTAGATCGAAGTTTTGGGAGCTTGGAGCTTTTGGAGCTTGGATTCTCCACACCTCCGAGTTAGAGATCACGCAACCCTCGATCTTTAAGAGGTAAGTGTAGATCTCTGCTTTCCTAGTGTCTTTTGAAGTTTTATGAAGGTTTTAATGGTAGAGTATGGGTAGATATGCATGTTAGGATTTATGTGGGTTTTATGCCCAATGTATGTTATGTGATGCTCATGTATGTTTATATGATGCTATGTAGGAGGTTTAAGCTAGTCTATGCATGTGGGAGTGAGTATGCATGATGAGGAGAGAGTATGTGAGGATTTGGGTTGTTTTGATGGTTTTGGCCTATGTGGGCCATAAGCTATCTATGTATGTTTTGATGTTGTTTTTGGAGTTTAATCAAGCTATTAAGCTCCTTTGTGCATGGTTAAGGGTTTATGCATGTTTTGGTAAGGTTGGGTGCTTGTTTTGAGGTGTTTGGAAGGTTTGGGAGGCTTGAATGCATGAGAAGCTGAGTTCTGCCCTTCTGGGAAGAACTCAGGTTCGGCCGCCGAAGGTGGTTTCGGCCGCCGAACCTGCCTTTGGATGCATGGATTGGCCGCCTAACCTTGCCCCTGAAAGCTGAGTTTTGGCTTGAAAGCAGACTTTCGGCCGCCGAAGGAAGGATTCGGCCGCCGAAAGTGCCTGACTTTCGTCTCTGGAGTGGGACTTTCGGCCGCCGAAGGTGCCGCCGAAAGTGCCCGAGTTTCGTCTCTGGAGGGAGGGTTCGGCCGCCGAAGGTGCCGCCGAAAGTGCCCTGTCCAGCCTTTTCAAGGTTGTTTTTTTATGCATGTTTAAGTGATATTTTAAGGGGTTTTTGGGTAGTTGTTTATGAGTTGTTTAGAGTGTGTTGGCACCTCATTCGAGTCCACCTGTGTAGGATCGGACCCGAGGGATCGAGGAGGCCATCAGTGTTAGCTGTTGCGGAGTCAGTTCAGCGTCTGCCAGAGGTGAGTAGAACTAAACTTAATATTTATTTTATGAAATCAAATGCCTAAAGCATGCTCATGCATCATGTTTATATGTAATAGGTTGATTGCACTAGTTACACGAATATGAAGCATTGCATTATTTACTGTTGATGGAGATTGGACCAAGGACGACCCCACTAGCCCTATGGATAAGACCTGGCTGGGCCAGGCATTACGAAGTCCTGTGGTGCCCTTTATGGTGGCCGGGCAAATAGCTTAGGGATGTTTTGGGGTTGGGTCCAATCCGTGATATGATTTGTTTGTGCTGTGACGCATTTCATGAAAGCACGTAATTAATGAACTGTTTTCTTTGTTTCTACTCACTGGGCTTTTTAGCTCACCCCTCTCCCCTAACCCCAGTGTTGCAGGTTTGAGGTTGATCGGGAAGTCTCAAGAGTAAAGGTTTTGCTTATGTAATAGTATTAGCTTAGTACTTTTAGTGTGGACATGTATTATAAATTGATATAATGATTTGCAAGAGAATGTAATGTAAAGTTAAGTGGAGGTATGTTTATGGTTTAGTAATGTGCTTGGCCCTAAGACTTGGTTAGTCCCTGTTTAGTACATGATGTATGTTATGGTTTAATGTTGAGTTGTGTTTGAACTAATCTTGTGGCATGTGTTGTTTACCACGCTATGTTAATTGATGAGGACCTTAGTGGAGGTCTTATGTTTGTGTTCTGATGCATGCACAGGTTAGGTTCTAGTTCTTTGGATGTGTCTCCGGCTTGATGTATGTTATGTTGACCCAACTAGAGTTTTGATGAGGGCTCTAGTAGGGGGGGTTTCTTTATGTTTTCAGTTATGTCGCATACAGGTCAGGCTCGGTATATACATCAGATGTTTAAGTTTTTATGTTTAAGTTTTGATCATGTATGGGATTTGAACAGGTGATAGGAGGTATGTTTGGCTTGCTACGGGTCCCGGCGGCCTTAAGCCGATCTGGATCCTAGCGCCGGTGGCGGTTCGGGCCGTTACGATAGGGTATCGGTTTCCAGGTCGTTACAAAAATTAGGGCAAAGCACAATTCTAATCTATTATACAATACATGTCCAGAACTATTCTATTACATTAAACTATACTAGCCATTAGCCGACTCTCCCAAGCTATCTTTGACCCTGCAAACCTGGGGTTAGGGGAAATGGATAAACTACAAGAGCCTAGTGAGCAGAACATAAAAACAATTCAATAAACATATGCTCATATGAAATGCGTCACAACACAGACAATTCACATCAAGATGGACTTGTCACCAGTAACCCTCTACATATCCAATGTGCCCGGCCCTCGACGGAGCTGCTCAGGACTTTCGCTTAAACATAACATAACATATCCATAAATGCCAGGGGTGTAGAATGGGCCTCGACCTGAACTTCCGTATCATATCATATCATATCGAGGGCTAGTGGGTCATCCAATATCCATCCACATCAACAGATAATTATGCAATGCATCATATTCGTGGATTCTAATGCAACATCCTAATATATATATTATGGCATTCGTGATGTATGAACATGCTTAAAAAGTTTAATTACTTTAAAAAGATAGTTCAATTCTACTCACTTCTGGCTAACGCTTGACTAAAACTGTAGCAGCTGACTCACTGCTGGCCTCTACGGTCTCCCTGGTCCGATCCTACAAAGGTGGACTCAAATGAGGGACCAAAACAACTATCACATGACTCTAAACAACTCTCCAAAAACCCCCTAAAACATAACAAAACATGTATAGGAAACAAGCAAAGGAAGGCTGGGCAGGGGGCTTTCGGCGACAGGTTCGACAGCTGAAGGTCCCCACAAATCCGAAAGTCAGACACTTTCGGGGCAGGTTCGGCGGCCGAAGGTCTCCACAGATCTGGAAGTCACTAACCTTCGGGGGCAGGTTCGGCGGCCTAACCCTCAACATAGATCCGAAAGTCATGCTTTCGGGGGCAGTTTAGGCAGCCAAAAGACTGCCTCCCATGCAAGTTCGGCGGCCGAACCTTGCTTCGGCGGCCGAACCTGGGTTCTCCAGCTAGGCATAACCCGATTCTGCCCTAAGCATTTAGCCTTCAAAACTTCTCAAATCCTCACATCCAACCCCTCAAAACATGCATACACACTCATCAAGCATAAGGGGTATAAAAACTAGTTTAAACCCCAACAAACAACTATCAAACATCACAAGTTCGCAGCTTTTATGGACTTGCTACTTTCTATCGGCGGTTTATCAAAAATTTTAGCAGCATCATTGTCCCTATCACAGATTGTTTGAAGAAAGAGAGAGTGCAGAAATTTACTTAAACTGATATTGCTAACAAAAGCTTTGAGGAGATTAAAGATAAGCTTACTTCTGCCCCTATTCTTGCTCTACTTAATTTTGGTAAACTGTTTGAGGTTGAATGTGATGGTTGTGGAGTTGGGATTAGCGGTGTGTTATCGCAGTCTAATAGGGCTATTGCCTTCTTTAGTGAAAAATTGAATGATGCTAGGAAGAAGTGGTCTACTTATGAGCAGGAATTATACACTCCATTGCCTATTTCAAAATATCCGTGGAAAGACTTGTTTATGGATTTTATTCTTGACCTTCCACGTACTCAATGTGGATCTGATTCTATTTTTGTTGTTGTTGACAGGTTCTCCAAAATGACGTATTTCATTCATTGCAAAAAAACTAATGATGCTTTTCATATTACAAAATTATTTTTTTAGGAGATTGTTTGTTTACATGACATTCTTAAGACTATTATTTTTTATAGAGATGTGAAGTTTCTAACTTGCTCTTGGGTGAATTTTTGATACTGAACTTCAATACAGTAGTACTGCCCATTCCCAAACTGATGACCAAATTGAAGTGATGAACCGCAGTCTTAGTAATATTCTGCGTTGCATCTGCAATGATAAAAAATCTGCTTGGGATCTTACTCTTGCTCAAACAAAATTTGCTTACAACAGTTATGTCCACAGCTCTACGAAGATATCACCCTTTGCAATTGTGTACAGGAAAATTTATGTGCATACAGCTGATCTTATTACCCTTCCTATAGGTTTTCATAATAGTATTACAGCAAACAACTTGGCAAATCAGCATGTGGATGTTTTCAAATAGTTATAAGTGATTGTGCGGAACAAGTACCATATACCTCTAATTGCGGAGTTGTTTGATCAGCTGGGTCAAGCAAGATTCTTTACTAAATTAGATCTCTGGTCAGGGTACCATCAAGTGCAGATTAAGGAAGGAGACGAGCCCAAAACCACCTGTGTGACACGGTATGGTGTTTTTGAATTTCCTGTTATGCCTTTTGGACTAACCAATGCTCCTGCCACATTTTGTACTCTAATGAATCAGGTATTTTATGAGTACCTTGATCAGTTTGTAGTGGTCTATCTCGATGACATTGTGGTGTATAACTCCTCCATAGAGGAACACAAGGAAGAGTCTTCGAAAAGTTGAGAGAGAGAATAGACTCTTCTTGAAGAGAGAAAAATGTGCTTTTGCTCAAACCCTCAAGACTTGTCGTTTCAAGAGCAGCACTAGTGCATCAAGGCGTTGAAGAAATCTTGGCGGAACAAGTTGTGAAGACCACCAAGCATCCTCCTTATAAAGAATACTTTATCAAATGGAAAGGCCTAAACATCAAAGAAACCAGTTGGGAGGAAGAGTCGAACCTCCAACAACATTCGCAGAAGATTGAAGAGTTCCTACAAGCTCAATCGACGATGACGTCGACCGTTTAAATGAGGAAGAGTGTTAGGGGTCTAGAATTTTGAGGGACTAAAATGTAATTTTTTCAACATGGGATTTCTTGAAAATGAGATGGGTAGAAATTAGTATAAAATAGTAGTAGTAAAAGAGTTATGTCAGTTTCTTGTAATTCATTTTCATGTAATTATTAAGGGGGGTGTCACCTCAGACATATTGATGTCTCCTCCTGCCACAGCTCAACATGTTCCTAAGGCTCTTTATGGGGGAGTGAATAGTTGGCCACCAGTGAGGACTGGGCCCAGCTGGCCACCATAGGCCTACCGAGTCCCTGTGTTGTGCCTCCACCCCTTGTAGGTGTTCCCCTTGTCTGCAAGTGGTATGAGGATCGTTGTGTCGAATTGTGTAATGACTGTTTTGCCCCTAGAATGAAATGAGTAGCCCTTTTATTAAAATCTTTGTGCCTACATGCGGTATTTGCATTGTTTGTGCCATTATGCTTGTTTGATGTTGATATCCGCTTGATACATATATATATTGCTCACTTTGATGATATTCTAGCCTCTTGGCTAACCGACATGCTTCGTTGTGCAGATCAGCGTGTAGATACATTGGCTGACTTGTCTTAATGGTGTTCAAGTCAAGTGACACATGGTCCCGAGTGAGTGCCAAAGCCTGGACCCGTGACACAGCACACCTTACAGAAGTCAATAACAAATATAAAGCTGCAGTTGATAAATATAAGTGTTTCAAGTCCTTCAATGCAGGTGATCAAGTTATGGTGTATTTGTGCAAGAAATGTGGAGAGGACAGAAAAAACTTGACCCAAAGAAGATTGGTCCATTACGAATTATTCAGAAGATTAATGATAATACTTATGTTCTTGACCTTCCAGATTATATGAAAATTTTTAAGATGTTTAACGTGACGAATCTATTTCAGTATTACTTTGTTGATAATAATTTGAGGTCGAGTTATTTATAAGTAGAAGAGAATGATGCAAAACAATTAGTTTTTAATTTTATGGCAGATTTGAACCGGATTTAATTTCTGCTGTCGACGTTCGTTGGAGACCCACAATAACTTTTCGAAAAGAAATTTCGAAATGCACAACTTTAAAAAATGTGACTAGGACTGCAAGTCTATCACATAGTTTGAGGTGAAAATTTCATCGTTCAGGGATCAATTTTGTATTTTTATTTTTTTTTTATTTTTTTATAAATTTTTATATTAAGATTTTTGCTATTATAAATAATATTTTTATTAACCATTTAAATAACTTTTCAATTTTCGAGAATTCAATAAAAAAATTTCGCTTCTAACATTTCATTTTTAAAATTTTATTTTAACTAAACGTTATTGGTTAAAACTCTTGACGAGTCTAATCAGTTCTATTTCAAGCCTATTCCATGAAATAACTTAGAAAAAACCACTTAATAATTATTTTTTTTAAGATTCATTTATTTATTCATAGATATATACGTTAAATTTGTTATAGATTAGCATTTTATATAAAATTTCCATACCCACTCAATAAGCAAAAATTAGATTGTTTTAACATCTAGAAAAGCTGTTGACGCAAAATTCAGAAACAATTTATGTTTAAAAACCCTATCATACTATAATAAATGAAGGGATAATTTTTTTTTTTTTACAATTTTTAGTGTATGCATCAATTTCTTTTAGTACGATCTTTCATATTAAATTATGAGGTGCAATTTTAAATTTTTTAGCTCGGACTCTTGTGATTGGTTTAAGTGGTAATGCAATATCCTTATCTATTTCACATGAGTGGATAATGGCATGCCTTGTGCTTACATCGGCAGAGGACACACAGAGCGCCAAGTACAAAGGCAGAGCAAATATATAATGGTGGTGCCGGGTGGGCAGGGAGGCAGTAACCAATTCAATTATCAAGTTGGTCGTACTTTCACTTGGTTTTTTGTCCAATTATATGACGAAATAAGGATTTACAACACTTTATGAATGGAAATTTTTACTGCAAAACATCAATATCTACGAATTTAACGGATTGGACGTTTAGAAATTAGAAATGGTATGACTCTAACTTAATTACATTAAATTAATTTAATTAAATTGTTATTCCAGACTTATTCTAAACTGACCTTGACAGCATGGGTGAATGGTTTGGATGGATTCCTCCCAATCTTTTGGTAAAGCAGTAGCTGTGAAGATAAGAGATAATGTTGGAGTGTCTGTGGAGTCATAGACACACTGCTCGTTAAACGATCTAAAGTTTGTCGATGTCGAGGCCACATTACTTGGGGAGTATTTTTCTTTTACAAATAAAACTGTAGGAAGATTTTAAAATATATTTATTGCATCAAATGTTTATGAGAAATTGAATTTTTCAAAAAATAAACTCAGCTTACTGAGAGAGAAAGTGCATATGCATTGGATATGGCCAATAATTTTCTATAACTTATGAAGTAATTAATTCACATGCATGCAACTATAAGAGTATCTTATACTTACCCGCTTTATGATGCAGGTGATTCTTGCTCGGTTTTTTTCTCTCTCCACATTGCCAGTACATCACTACATCCTAGTTCTTCATGGTTCTCCGAGTCTGATATTGATGTCACAGGGGACTTCTTTAAAATTTAAAGATCTCCGACAAGAATTTCAAAATGGGAAGCACTGCCAGTGCTTCCATCACAAGAGAAACAAAAGAGCCTGTGGGAGGAATTAGCGGTATGCCTGACTGCACTTGTAATCGGTAGCTTATCAATTTACTCACACACTGCCGCATGGATTAGTCATAAAACATTTGTTGAATTTTCTAAAGGAGCTTAACGTAATAGATATGGAGGTTGAATCAAATGATTATGGACCTCAAAAGGACATTTCATTTTCTGCTTCTGTGATGAAGAGAATGGAAGGTGTTGAAAATGAAGATGGCAAGGGCAGCGGCATTAAAGATAACCCTGATGAGATCAAAGCTAATCTTGCAAAGCTGAAGAAGGAATTGGGAATGCAGCCCGGCATTGATCTCATAATGGACTTTGGAAGTCAGAGAAAAGGTCAAAACACTACCTTACCATCATATAACACATATCCAGAAATAGTTGTTTGGAGTAATACAATCGTTTGACCATCTTAGGACAGTTCTGGAAGCAGGCAACTCCCCTGAGGTGCTAAAAAATGTTCGTGGCGTAGTATAAAGTTTTGGGAGCAGTATTATGCTTTTCCAATATATGGTCAAGCAAGTCGTGAGATAGTAGAAAAAAATGTGATTCAAACGTAGGATGAAAGTCGTGTTTTGTGTTCCTGAATTTGTACGTATATCTCAATTTTGACTAGAGTAATGAACACGAGTTGCAATATGGCTCATTCCTCACCCACAAAGAGAACACTATTTGATGGAGTTTCATCGGTTCATCATCGCTAACAGGCCAGCAGTGGCTCAATCATTACTTTTAACTAGGTCAATAGCAACCTCGCTTAAGACTCAAACATAATAAAAAGACTTGTCAAATTTAGCCTAGCTGAGATTTCATCACTTAGGTATTGTCAACTGTGAATACAAAATCAATAAAATTCTTATAAACGTGAAATTCACCTACCCAATAACTTTAAATTTTATGAATTATAAATGACTAACTTTAGTACTTCACATTATAAAAATAATCAGAAATTAATGTTCAAAATATACAATTTTTAAGCAGTCAGCAGCCTTAATTACATTCTAAAAATTCATTCTAATTAATATTACAGAGTGGAGCGTCACTAATCTCATTGATCTTGTTTAATTTTTGTACATCTTTTTTTGTCAAAGTAATTAAAATTACTCCTTTGGTCTTTTGGTCAAGTGATTTCAGCCTTATTTTTGTTTTTACCTTGGCGGACTACGGCTGGACAAAATTGACAATTTCAAACAAAATTTGAGGCTGTGTTACAGTTACTAAAATTAGCGCTGGTCTCAGCAGAACCGCAGATGGTTGTGGCTTGGCAGCGAGCTTTTTGTCAATTTAAGTGGAAAAATTTTAGTAATTTAGAGTTAGAAAGAAAATATTTATAAATTTGAGATTTCACGTGTGACGATTAAATCCTACATCGAGCTCACTTTATAAATGCATTAGGATCTCACGTTTTTTTTTTTTTTTAATATATCCACTAGAATAATCTGCCTATATTTTTTTAAAAATAAATTAAAAAATAAAATTTAAAATTTTTTTAATTTATTTAAATATATTTATTATTAAATTAAATTTATAAGTGTCAGCGAATATTATTAATTGCAATTAAAGCTGCTTATATTTATTTTTTATTTTTTAATTATTAATATATTATTATAATAATATATTTATATTATATTAAAATATACTAAATAATTATATTTATTATTTATTTAAATAATTAAATAATATATTAAATTTATTATTTATATTGTATTATATTTATTATAATAATAATAAATAATAAATAATAAATAATATTATAAAAATTTATTATCATAAAAATGTAATATAAATAAAATTATTAAATTAACATAATATAAATATATTATTATAATATATTAATAATTAAAAAATAAAAAAATTAAATAATGGTCTATTTATTTAAAAAAAAAAGCGTCCGGAACAGGTTATGACCGCCAGAATCCCAAATTCACAATATTTTTTCAACTTTAAATTGATAAATTTTTTTCTTTTCAACTCAAATTGGCCCAAAAAAACCCCTTGACAACATAATTTTGCCATGAGATATTAGAACGTACGTGCACACGACTGAAGTTCCCTCTGAATATGTCATGTCAGGTTTTAGCCGCTTGAGACTAGTTTTCAGCTCAGGCCTCGGGCAGTTAAGGCATGGCCAGAGAAGTTGGGTTCAAAACTAAGGCCCTTTTCTTGAATGAAACGCAATTTTTAACTCATATATATCTATGTCCGAAAATTACGGTCCTACAACACCAAAGAACGCCAACAGTGACCTAAAATGCTCATTTCAGATAAGCAAATATTCAAAAGTATGAAAATAAATGTTCTGCAGCTTTCAAAATCAAAGCAACTAAATAAACGAAAGAGAAGCTTCAAAATAGTACGGAGAAAATTAACTCACTTGACCATACAAATTTATTCAGTTTTGCACAACCAAATATAAATCAACATGCTCAAGAAGAGTCAAGACGTTATAATCTCCTCACAATTTTCAATCTCTATAGGACCAGATTTAAAGAAAAAACGTAACCACCAAAACCTATTGGAAAAAGGCCGCTTTACTTAAAACACACATCTAGTTCTACGGAATTTCAGTTGATCAAGGATTCCGGTAGTTTCTCCAAAAACCTAATGGCCAAAATGTACCGAGCACATCTATGTAACCGACTGTCTTTCAATATCTTTCCCCAAAACGAAAGAACAATGATCCAGTACCAGTATTATGATCAACAGCATACTCTGCACGTACCAAACCCAGCTTGACACCAACACCATATGATGAACCATGACCCACTCTCCTGTAGACCTCTGTTGGGTTCCCCTTCACATCCTTAGAAGTTCCCAGATCATTTCCATGCTCAGCAAATGCATACAAGTGCGTATTTCTCACAGGTATCCGTATTTCAGCTCCAAGCTGCAGCAAAATTTATTAAACAAAAGTCAAATGTTTGTCTGCAATTGGCATAATGGAGATGAAATCAGCATACTTTCCATGTATAAATGAGTAATTCTTGTAATGGTTTATAAAGATTTCTCTATCTACCTGCAAGCACCCCTTTATTTTCTCCCAAAATTGCAAAAAAGTAATAGTACGCAAGACAATAGCAGACAATAGCAGACACTAATTTGTCTCCGGTAATTCTTACCTCAATGATGTTTCTAGCAGCTCCCAATTCCCCCATGTTATAGCCCCTCACAGAATAAGGTCCCCCAAGGGTAAAGGCATCATAACTTGGAAGATCTCCTACACAACCGCCATAATGGCCATGCAGGACTAGTACAGGTGGTGGTGATTTACCGGCACCTTCCTCCACTTTCTTCAACTGTATAAATCGTGTGATGGTTAGTTGGTGACGGTTAAAGAAAGGAAACTTGCTGCCAATTCCAAGGCCTTGGTCCACCTGCAATTCATACATAAAATATGAGGAAGCTGAGAGAATATATTCTTGTACAAGAGTGAAAACTCACAGCTAATTGTTGATCCAAATCTGAGAATAACCATGAAATCATCAAAGAACATGTATCCACTACACTTGGAGAAAGCAGCTGAGACCAAGTGCACATTCATATTTTTTGTCCAACATCAATACTTGAATAGGTAATATCAAACATATGAAAAACAATGCATTCAAGAAGCACAGGAAATATATACAGCAGTAGCATAGATTGAAAAGCTTGTCTCTCAAAAATTTCAATGCTTGTAGCCTAGAAAACTTCTTTCAGAAAAAAAAGCCCAATAATCAGGCATTTGGATCCTGATTCTGAACATTAAGGTTCACAAATGATTGACTTTTTAAGAGAACAATTTAAGTAACAGGCAAATGCTTCATTGCCTAAGCATTCTTGAACCTTTTACTTACCTCACTGCATCAATAAAAAATGCCAAGAACTGAAACAACAGCAAGGGGCAACTCAGAAGGTTATATAGTCAACCATTCAACCTCACTAATTAGCATAAAACTAGTTCCATAACCAACTTATTACTTCCAGAGTATGAGCTGACCTGAAACACGTTCCTCTCACCAACTACAGCTCCATTTATGAACTTGGTGTTATCACGCGTGATATTTGCTTGTAGAAATGTCATTCGGTCAATGCCAGTACCACTGAGGGTTGTTGGAGGCCCATCCGCACTAATTCCACCACTTGGCAACACTCTTTGACCATTGGCAGAGATATGACTGCTTTCATCTCGTGTTGTTATCTCTTCCATCACAATTCCATAAGTGAATTTACTCTGACGAGTGAAATTCTGTTCCACACGTAGTGACAAGCATTCATAAGCAAATACTTTACAGAAATCAAAAGGCTTCTCAAACAACAATAGACAAAGAAGAGGCAAAGGCAATCACCTCTGTAATGTTGGCTTTGAGGCCAGCACGATCAACCCATATAGGAGGAACTTCATCGACTCCTGGTCCACCAGTGAAAACTGGACTTAATTTCCGGCTGTTGAAGCAGCTTGCACGGAGAGTACGGTTGCGTGGATTATATACACCATCCAAATATGGATGAACGTACTCAAGCTTAAAAGCAAGATCATCCTGGTGATAAGATTAAACATGGAAATTTTTTTAGATGAAAAATTATTAAGGAAATTAAATAATTCCTGAGCATCACTAAGGGACCACAACATATAAAATTAGTAGAAATTACCTGAGGCAAGAAGAAATTGCTGGTGGTTATGGAACCAAGAATGGATCGATTCAGCCCTTTGATATTCCGATGTTCAAAAGAAACAGTTCCACCTGGCTGGAATGAGGCCTAAACAGGAACAATAATACATTTAATTATGGTATTGAAGCTCCACAGCTCTATTGGTTGGCAAACAAATTCAAAATACATAATTTGATACTCATACCAATGTGGGACGCCCTCCACGTCCTGGAACAATACTCCACTCAGTGCTAACTTCAGCTGATTTTGGCTCTAGTTCTTTAAGTTTAATCTCAACAATTATTCCTCCCTCATTCTTCTCATCAGGCCTTGGATTCACTTCAATATTTGAAAATAAGGCCAATGAGTTTATGTTCCTGAGAGCTTGTTTCCCAGCTTCAATGTTAAAAACTTGACCTTTTCGAAGCTACATGTCAATAATTAAAATACAATATTAAATAATCCATAAAGCTTTTGAAACTGACAATATAAATGAAGAACTAACAACCATTGAGTTGCCAGAGCAGAACTACAAACTAACAACAAATAACTCCTTCAAGTTTGAGACAAAACACAAATGTTAACTATTAGATCTCTATCAACTACAATAACAATGCATTTACATTACATGCCATTATTGTGATATTGAACATTTGAAGAAACAGCCAATCACACATTCACTATTTGGCTTTATGCATACATGCACCATAGATTAAATGACGTGAGCCTTATATTGTTAAAGTATATCCCACTTAATCATTGCCCAAATCTTATAGCATTGAACTTATCCTCAGCAAAAACTCGCACACAGTAAAACCAAAGTCTTATCCATTTGTAGATGGAGCTTAGACAGCAGCTAGGTCTAGAGGGAAGTTATGAGCATTATGTTTCCTGTGGCTGGAATGTACCTTAGCTTTACTCATTTATTGTCATCTTGTTGTACTTACAGCTTTTGCTGAACATGGAACTTATGCTGATTCCACCCTCCAACCAAATCAGAACTAACATAAAACTGAAGCCTAGATGTACCTTAAACCCATGTCAGAACACATAAAGATACTAGCAATCATATTACACTTGTTAATCAGGCATACGCTAGAAGCAACAGTAAAAAATGCATTTTGATTTCACCTGTTTGGGCAATTCCCTCCTAACAACAGCAAGCTGTGTGTTCCCTTCAACAACATTCCCAAGCTTATCTTGGAACTGAATAACCAACTGCGTAATATCCCCTTCCACCACCTCACAGACTACCTCCTTGGTATTCAAATTCCCAAAATTGACAACCTGAGCACACGCATAACCTTCATCATGGTACCATTTCTGCACTCTATCCCTAATCTTCTGCAACAACCTTGCGCTGACCTTCCCCTGGTCTCTCAACATCTGAAGCACCTCTCTGTGCACTGCCGGTGGTAACAAGCACGGCCTCGCCTTCTCTATCCTCCTCCTGTAATCCTTCTCCTGATTCTTGTAATACTCTAGCATTTCTTTGTCGGTCATATCTGGATCCATTTCCACGGGTTTCGATTGCGTCATTAATCCTACATTTATGCACCTGAACTTATCAGCTGATTGCCAGGTGCTTTCTGAAAATGAAATAGTTATGCCTAGGGTTCCATCCGGGTTAGCTTTTCCTTCCATCTCTACTTTCTCGAACATTCCACAAGTGGCTAGCGTTTCGAGCTCCTTCTGGAGCTGTGCTTTGGTGTAAATTCCACCAGGTCGTAGAGAGACCATCTCAAAGAAAGAGTCTTCAGTGCCCCCGGTAGCCCCTCGCCACTGATCGAAGAAGAGGATTTCTGAAATTTTGTACTTCTTGAAGCCACTCAGTTTACTTAGCTGAACCACAATATTAGCCGGAAGACCATGTGAATCCCATTCCTGTGACTGCGACTCGTCGGCAATTGCCGGCGCCGGAGAAAACAGTCGCTTCCAGAACCCTCCCTCACCAAAACCATCTCCGCCCCCACCTCCACCACCGCCTCCTCCGAACCAATCTCCGCCATTATCACCACCAAAGTTGCCAGGTCCGTCGTTGAGAATGGGAGTAAATCGCAGGAGGAGAGTAGCGACGGAAGCGCCAGCGCCAGCAAGAGCAAGAGGCTTAGACAGTGATTGAAGTATGGAATTACGGGGTTTAGGGTTTTGAAGCGATGAAGAGGATGGAAGATCGCGTTTGAAGGATGAAACACGGTAGGGAACGGCGGCACTAGCACATGAATTGCGGCGGGAGCGTACGGAGGAAGAGGAGGAGAGTGGAGTGTTGGTTATTACGTTGGTGGCTGCTGCGAAAGAGGACATGGCTCTATGGAGTATGGTGGGATAATGATTGAGGATGAGGAAGGAGTGAGGAATGGGGTTTTGGCAGTCGACAGGTAAAAGAGAAGAATGGCTGAGTTTGGTTTGGGACTGAGGTTTATTGGCGCACCAAGTCCCAGGTTGAGCCGATGTGAACCCTTGGGTTGGGTTTGGCTTCTCCCGCTAGGCGAAATATCCAAAGTTGCAATTAGGTTATCTTAAAATTTCAATTCTGAGAGTTAGGTCTTTAAATTTGTAAAAACTTTATTGATTTATTTATATAAATTATAAAATCAGTTAAAAAGTCTTTTACAATTTTATAATGTAACTATTTAGTTCTTCGATTATATATTTACAGATTTCATTAGACATCTAATAAATATTCTTTTAAATTTAATCTTAACATTTTGAATAAATTAATCTAAAATTATTTACATTTTATTGTAATAAGTTATTTAGCTATTTAATTTTCATTTATTTGTAAAAAAAATAATTTATATTTAAAATATTTTCTGTAAAAAATATTTTTAATGCAAAATATTTTTACAACTCATTTTTTATTATTTAATTTTAATTTATAAAATAAAATATATTAATAAATTTATATATATATATATGTTAATATAATTTTTAAAATATAAAAAATGAATTCATGATTTTAAAAAAATTAAATAATTTAATTTTTTAATAAAAAATATTTTTTATTGATTAATTTTTATAAATGTCTCAAACAATAAAAAGTACAAAAAAAAATTTCTTTAAAAAAAAATTATGAAGCAAGTGCCTCAATTTATTATATTTGTAAAATAGTTTGTCCATCTAAATGAAATCGAGCCTACCATTAACCAAATCCTTAATCAAATCCATAATATGGAAAATCAAATTACGGCTATATTTATTTTACGAAAAGTATTTGTTTTAAAAAAATATTTTTCATATTTTATGATATTTAGAGAATTCAAAAAAATTAGTTAATAAAAAATATTTTTTTTAATTATAAAAATTAAATTATTTTTAAAAAATGTCTTTTTTTAATAAAAAAATATTTTCTATATTTTGAATATATTATTAAAATTTTTACATACAAATTTATTAAAAAATTATTTTTAAATTAAAATTAAATAATAAAAAATAAATTATTTTATTAAAAATATTTTTTATATAAGATATTTTTATAAAAAATAATTTTTAAATACAAATTATTTTTTTAAATAAACGGAACCTAAAACATGAAATTTTAATTTTAAAGCTCGCTTTTTAATATATATCCACACCCTTTCAGCTTGTCGCATTAAAAATAAACCGTCTTTTAATTATTATCTTATTTATATAACATGCTATAAAAAAGGTATCCATTATAAAAAGTAATATATATCTTAAATAAAATATACTTATAATAATTAAAATATTATTGATGTAATATAAATAACAATAAAAAAGTGAGCTATGAACAGTCAATTAAGTCCGTGAAGCAATAATCAGGTGAGCCTGAAATGTAGACTAGTACAAGAAAGAGAAGATAGGTCATTTTAACACACGATTCCTTGTCAAAAGACTTACCCTCTCGTCAACATGATGAATTATCATTATTAGGTATAGTCTAACATGATCTACATTACATTTGAAATTGTGGGATTTCCGCCTAATGGAAGCAAACGACTGCATTACCGTTGGGTTATCAAAAAATATCATATTTATTCTATATCTTACCCTATAAAGGTAAAATCCCACAAAGAGATATGATACGCTATTCTTAAATACTAAAATTTTAAGCATTTCATTACACTTTCTTTACTCATCTAGTTAGTGACGTGAGTGTCAGAGTGGTTGCCATGAACACTAGTCACCACCTCACGTTATCTCTCTTGTAGGTTTAGACCAATCGCAACTTGGACCCATTCTGACTACGCCATCAATTTAATCTCAATAATATCATTTGGTTCCGTTGTTAGAAAACTCCTTTGAACTTTATTTGTTCATTGGATTGAAATCGATCTCTTGTTCCTTTATCTTTTGAAAAACAAAAGAAGATCTCTCTTCTCTGGTCTCTCGAGATGGTCCGAGTGGTATATGTCATTACACGGGACTTGATAAGGGCAATGAAAAAAATAAACGTGAAGTATGGGATGTCTTATATGTCCATCAAGAACCATGAGCCAAATAAAAGATAAGATTTGGTCCCATCGATAAGGCGAGGGGTTCTTTAAAAAACGACCCCCTAGTCGTTAAGATCTTGATGAACTCGTACGAGGTAAGACGGGTGCTAGTGGATATAGGTAATTCTGTTAATTTGCTCACTAGGAAGATCAAAATCGGTTCGGTTTAGATATGGTCACGGTCCGGTTCAGACTGTGAATTAGATCGAAATTGGACTGGTCAAACCTAAAACCAGATCGATCAACCGATTTCAATTCATGAACCAGACCGAAATCTTAAATTAGGAAAACCAGTTTCGGTTCCTCCTTCTGTGAATTAAAATTAAAACCAGACTGGAACCGATCGATTCGAACCGCCGGTCCAATTCGATTTTTATTTTTTAAATAAATTATTTTTAAAAATTATACTGCTTAAAATTGATGCATGATCAAGTTAAATTATCAAATAATTAAATTTAAAATTATTTATAACTTATAAAAAAATATTATTTATATTTAAATATAATATTATTTTATTTTTATATTATATGTATATATTTTATTTTTTATTTCCTGTAAATGGATACATTTTACCATTTACTTATTTAATAAAATATATATTCAATAATATTTAACACTACTTATATTTATTTCTTTACCGCTTATAATTTTAATTTAATTGAAATTAGAATCAGAACCATAAAAAATTAAAACGATAATCGCTTTAAAATCAAATTGAAATTGGACCGAAACCGTTAAAAAATTAAAACCGTCTTGAACCATTTTAAATCGGATTAGTTCCAATTCAATTCGAAAAATAAATCAAACCACCGGTTTCAAACTAAAATTGGACCGAAACCAGCCTATGGCCATATCTAGTTAGGCTTAAATAAAAACAATCTTACTAGAGTTTTTTATCCTCTAGTAGAATTAGAAAACAAGACTGTGTTAGTGTTGGACACCATTAACCTCCCCTGGTATTGAGTGATGAGAGATATAGGCGAGAGTTATATGTAGAGTTTGCGACGGTAGACATCCTATTTGCATACAACGAGATACTCGGTTGTCCAGTCCTAAACTGTCACGGTATCATTATTAACATGAGTGCTATGTGTCTTAAGATTCTAGTTCTATGAGGCATAGCAGTGGTCTGCAGCCATCCGAGGTTAGCCAAAGAAAGTTATGGATACCCAATAGAAAGTCTTGGAAAAGCAACCATGCCCATTAACTTGCTGAAAAAATCAGAATCTCATATAAAGCTAGAAGCGGCTGACCTGGTAGAGGAGATTCAGATAGGAAAGGAGCAGAAGGTATGGTTAGACACAGCACTGACCGGTAAATTAAGGACTCATCTGGTAGAATTATTGAAAATTCAAGTGTCGACTTTTGTCTGATCCCCAAAAGATGTAATGGGAGTAAGCCCGACCATTATGATTCACAAGCTATCTATTAACAAGAACGCCAAACCAGTTCAGCAAAAAAAAAGAAGGTTTGCACTAAAGAGGCAACAGGTGATTAAAAAGAATGTTGATAAACTTTTGAGTGCAGGGTTAATAAAGAAAGTGTAGTATCCCACCTAGCTGACCAATGCGGTTCTGGTAAAAAAAGTTAACGAAAAGCGGAGAATGTGTGTAAACTTCACCTACTTGAATAAAGCATGCCCGAAAGATCATTACCCATTGTCGTTCATTGATAGGTTGGTGGACTCAACCTCGAGTCATGCGGTGGTTTTTTTCCTTGATGCCATCTCGGGATATCACCAAATCATGATGGACACCGAGGATGCAAAAAAGACCACGTTAAGGTGATGCCATTTGGGTTAAAAAATACAGGAGTCATGTACCAAAGGCTGGTGTCAAGGATCTTCAAGGACATGGCAGGTCAACCGTTGAAGTATATATTGTCGACATGGTGGTTAAAAGCCGATCATTGGAAGAACATCCAGAGGATATATGGAGGGTCTTTGATGTCCTAGACAAGGCGGGTATGAAGTTAAATCTGGAAAAGTGCACTTTGGGGTAAAGGCTGTGAAATTTCTAAGATACATCATCTCAAAAAGGGGCAAAAAGGTGAATCTGGAGAAGATCAACACTATCTAAAATATGGGAGCACCTTAAACTATTAAAGAGATACAAAGGCTAAATTGGCTAGTCACTGCTCTGGGCCGGTTCATATCCTGTTCAGCCAGAAGGTATCTTCCGTTCTTTTAAGCCTTGAAAGGCAAAGGTAAGTTTGAGTGCGGCAAAGAGTGCGTAGAGGCCTTTGAAAGTTTAAAAACCTTTTTATCCTCTCCTTTGTTGCTAAGCCCTCCTATTGAAAGTGAAGTTTTATTCTTGTATTTATTTGTGACACAGGAAACAGTTTGTTCAGTGCTCGTTTGAGAAAGCAATGGAAAATAAAGCCCAATATGCCAACTAAGTTCTGAAAGGGACAGAGTTAAATTATCCTCCTCTTGAAAATTTGGCATTTGCAGTACCCATGTCAGCCACAAAATTGCAACCTTACTTTGAGTTACACACCATAGAAGTCAGGACCAATTATCCTCTGCGAAAGATTTTGTATAAACCGGAGCTGTCAGGGCGGTTGTCCATCTAGGCGATAATATTATCGGCCTATGACATCAGGTATATCCCCATAAAGGCCATAAAAGCCTAGGTCTTAGCTGACTTTGTGGCTGAGATGGCTCCACCATTGGAACTCTCAGTGTCCTCTAAAGAAACCATAGAAGAATGGAAAGTTTGGGCAGATGGAGCTTACGGAGCAGGGGGCACAGAAATCAGGATCCTTTTGCAATCCCAAACCGATATAAAACTTCGGTATATAGCCGAAGCTTACCTTCAAAACCACCAACAATGTAGCCAAGTATAGGGCAATAATAATGGCTCTAAGAATCATTAAGGAGCTAGGTATAAAAAATCAATTATTTTTAGTGACTCACAATTGGTTGTCAATCAATATCAGAAAAAATTCAAGGTCTGAGAACCGAACCTCGTCAAATATGAGGAAAAGGTCTGGTCCATAATGAAGAAAATCAAGGATGGACAAGATAGCTGCAAACTTCACCAAGTGGCCAAAGATAATAATGAAGATACGTATCTATTAGCCAAGATGGCGGTGGCAGGTGAACAACACTTAATCCAACCATTTCAGTTCGAGGAGTTGGACACTGCAGTGATAGAAATGAAAGAGTCTTTCTCCATAGAAGAAGGAGAGTCATGGATGATGCCCGTATACAAATTCTTGACATAAGATGATCTTCCAGCTAATGAATTATTAGCCAAATAGGTAAGAAAGTCTTTTAAGTATGCACTAATTGATGGTTGATTATATAGGAGGTCCTCCACACAACCATGATGGCGATGTGTTACAGAGGAGAAAGGCCTAGAAATCCTGAGGGACATCCATAAAGGTGATTGTAGGAGCTATGAAGGAGCTCGAACAATCGCTCAAAAAGTATTCAGACAAGGATACTACTGGCCCATAATAATACAGGATGCAAAGCAACTTGTTTAGAAATGTCAAAAGTGCCAGGTGCACGCAAACATCCCAAGGACAGTAAGAGAAATGCAAGTGGACATTAGAAGTCTATGACCTTTTTTTCAGTGGGGGATAGACATCCTGAGCCCATGTCCTAAGGCGTCTGGATCAAAAAAGTCTGTTATTGTAGTAGTAGACCACTTCAGTAAATGGATAGAAGTCGAGGCAGTACAATCTATCACTATCCAACAAGCAATTTCTTTTATCAAAAAAAATATATTCACCTTTGGAATACCCAAAATAATGATTACTAATAATGGAACTCAATTTGCAAACAGCAGATTTAAAGACTTTTGCAAAATATAGAAGATCGATTTGAGGTTCAATTCAGCCTACCACCCCTAATCCAATGGTATTACAAAAGTCACAAACAGGACCATATTGCCAAGGCTCAAGAAAAGGCTCAACCAAACCAAGGATAATTGGCCTGAAGAATTACCTCACATAATATGGGTATACAGAGTTACTCTCAAAACAGCTATCGAACAAACCCCCCTTTTCCCTTGTATATGGGGCAAAAGCAGTCATCCCTGTGGAAATACAAGTAAGCAGCTTTAGGACACAACATGCTGAAATTTTGGGACACTTTGAGAAAATGCAATTCAATTTGGACCAAGCCGAATTCTTGCGGAAAAAGGCCACAATAAGAATGGCGACTTACAAGAACAAAATATTCAAAATTTTCAATAGCAAAGATAGGCCAAGAGCTTTCAATGTGGGAGATCTGGTCCTCAAAAGAAAAGACATAACAGGTGGCAATATCAGACCTGGTAAGCTACGTGAAAACTGGAAAGGACCATTTAGGATCATAAAAGTCATTCGCCCCGGGTCCTACAAGCTGGCCAAGCTAAATGGACAAGTTGTTCCATATGCATGTAATATTTGTAACTTGAGAAAACTTTATTAATAATGAGTTGACGATGTCATTTTCATATGATGAGAACTTCAGTAACGAGGAACGACCGATTGCCATACCCAAAAGAGAGACTAATGAATAGACCATTTAGGCATTGGTCCTATTAATCAAGGCCATAATGCAATTTTTGCCAGACCAGGTTATAAGACGATTTTCGCCAGACCTTTGGGTGTTGGTCCCATTAATTAAGGTCACAAGGCAGATTTTGTCAGGTCAGGTCACAATATAGTTTTCACTAAACTATTTGGGCGCTGGTCCTATTAATCAAGGTCACAAGACAGTTTTCACCAAGGCAGTTTTCGTCAGACCATTCGGGTGTTGGTCCTATTAATCAAGACCATAAGGCAGTTTTCGTCAGGCTAGGACACAAAGTGGTTTTCGCCAGACCACTCAGGCATTGGTCCCATTAATTAAGGCCATAAAGCAGTTTTCCCCAAGTCAGGTCACAAGGCAATTTTCGCTAGACCATTCAGGCGTTGAACCTATTAATCAAGGCTGCAAAACAGTTTTTGCCAGGTCAGGACACGTGCGAGCCTTAAACCAAGAAAAGAGGTCACCCACACTAAGAAAGCTGAGAAGGGGGTCTACTGACCCCCAAAGAATGAAGGGGAACCTATTGAAGGACAAGACGAACCTTCAAAACGAGAACAAACAAAAATAAAAAGGCCATACGGGGCAGAAGTGAATGCATCTTTGTTGATAAAAAGACAAAATAAGCATTTTAATTACAAAAGATTACTAGGTGACAAAAGTAATACGGATCTAATAGGGCAAATTTTCAACAATGGTGTGGAATAACCTTATATCATTCAAATAGTTTTAAAAGGAGTTCAAAATCATATTCATATGATCCAAATATACTTGGGGCGTGCTTCAATTCATATGGGGCAGGAATGGCCCAATACTCTAAAACTTAGAAGATAAATTATGGGCAGAATACAAGGCCAAACAAAATCAAAATAAAGCAAGTGTTAAATAATAAAATATAGCAATTCCATCATGACAAAGCTAAATATTCACAAAAGTCTTTCTTGATCTTCACTTTAGACTTCCCTTTATATAACTTTGGCCTATAGGCTTGATTAGGCTCCCTAAATCTATAATTACAAGTGTTGCACCAAATCTGCCCCATATGAATTGAAGCATGTTCCAAGTATATTTGGATCATATGAATATGATTTTGAACTCCTTTTTATTTGAATGATATAAGGTTGCTCCACACCATTATTAAAAATTTACCTTATTGGATCCATATCAAAAAGGGACTCGAATAAAGTCTCTATTATATCAGAACCTACAAAATCTGATCTTACGAGAAAACATCGTTGAAAGGCCATACGAAGGACTATCTTCCCAACTGCCTTTATGGCCTTGTCCTCATAATCAGTCTTACATAATCTAACACTTTTCAGGAAAGTCGTGACACTAAACAAATGTTGTAGTCGAGCTGGTCGTACCCCTTAATGCCAAAAAGTACGATTATGAAGGCCTAAGGATCACAACGCCAAAGAGGCATTATAATTAGGCCGGAAGCGATCTCGAGCAGTAGGCCTATGCCCTTGCAAAAATCCACCATCGGCTGCTTTTCGTAGACCACGATGACATCCTCCGCACAGGCCCAATTTTCCTTAAAAAGAAGAAGTAAGAAGACACTACATTCCATATCCCCCGCAAATGTTAGTTATCAAACACAAAAGAGAAAATGGGCTCTTATACAGAGACATAGCCGGCAAAATCTTTAATATGGACAAAAAAATAAGAATGTCATCATGACCGAAGGAAGGCAAAACGATGTAAAACAGTCAAGTTGTGCCAGGAGGTCAATAAGATGAACATCACCTTCAAATCTAAACAATTAAAGAACAATGAGAGACCTTTGATACTACATGAACAATCGCCAAAAGTGAGCCATGAGCTGTCATCATGGGTCAACGGGGCAAGGATCACGTGAGTAGAAAATGCAGACCAACACAAAAAAGAGAAGACTCAGACACTTTAACGCTCGGGCTATTGCTAGAAGACTTACACTCCCGTCAACAAAACGAGTCTTGATATGAAGTTACTGTTATCAGGTATAGCCTATCATATCTATATTACGCTTGTGATCATGGGATTTTCGTCTAATGGTTGGCAATACCCCATATAAAGCAGACGGTTGTATTACCGCTGAATTATCAGAAAAATATCATATTTATTTCTATCTCTTATTGTATAAAGATAGAGCCCCATAAAGAACAAGGTACGCTATTTTGAAATATTAAAACTCTAAACATTTCATTACACTTTTTCTACTCGTCTAATTACTTATTTGAGCATTGGAGTGACTGCTATGGGTATCCATCACCACCATCTCACGTTATCTCCCTTGTAGGTTTAGATCAATTGCAGCCCACACCTATTCCAACCACACAATCAGTTTAATCACAGTAACATTAATTACTAAATAATAATTATACATTTTTATATGAATAGGATTATATAAATATAATAATTATTAACTTAATATTATATGGAGATCTGTAAAATTGAGTTAAAGTGTATATAAATGAGTTAGCAAACATACATATATAATTTAATATCGGCCTAATATACGAAAAAATTTAACGGCTTACGTTAATTTTCAATTATATTCAATTTTTTTAAAAATAATTTATTATTTAGTCTTTAAATACTATGATTATTAATAAATAAATATTTATATTTTTAAAAACTTATTAAAATATCTTTTTTTATTGATAGAATAGTTCTTTTTTTAAAAAAAAAAAATCAAAAGAAGAAATAGAAAAAAAATAAAAAAATAAATCTTTTAATATATTTTTAATAATACAAATAAATAAAATTAAATAAAAGATCTATTTTATTAATGAAAAAAATAAAAATATTTTGATAAATTTATCAAAATAGTGACTCGTTAATATTCAAATACTAAACAGTAAATATCTGTTTTTTTTCAATTGTAGTGTTCAATATTAATTATAGTCAAGCTACATGAAGAATGGTATCCGAACCTGACGTGGCATTTGGGTAGGAGAAAATTTGAATTAATTATTAGTGGGTTCCACCAATTAGACCATGCATCTTTTGCCTGCCGCTATTAGTTGAGTTGGCAAAAGCACTCAGAATCCTCTGTAACAGTCAAGGGTTCGATTCCCACCAAAAGTCCCAATTCCCCCAATCTATAGACAAAAAAAAATGCATCTTTCGTGGGTGGCAAAAGTATGGAACGATTGCCCTTTTTTTGTGAACCACCTCAAGATCCCATCTCATTGCATTGAAAGGATGTTGATCAAAAGATATGTTTCTTGGTGACTTGATCTAGATCTTTATAAAAGATATGAATGATACTTGAAAGTCGATAACATTAAAAGACCTCCCAGAATTACCACTACTTGTATTGTACTACTAAGCTCCCTCCCGAAAAACCTTTGTACACGTCGAAATTACTACCGAGCGCTTTCATTATCATATCTATCCCTATTAATCATGCCTAAGAAAATACTAAACGAAAAAACGAATGCAAAATCCATAACAAAGCCATTTGATAAGATTAAACAATGAAACAATATTAACTTCAAATGTGAGTCCTTCTTGGGTTGCTTCGGTCCTTCAAGGCTGTCTAGAAAGCCGAAGCTCTGCCAGGCCTCCCCCACTCGACCGGTTAGCCATGTTGTTGTGCTCTTGATCTGGTTGTCAATCAAGGCTCTTCCTACTCTTCCTTAGTTCCCGTGCTCTACAATGGTGGTTTTGAGGCATGCATGGTGTCTCGCTTTCCTGGCCTTCTTCCTTGGAATAAGATTCAAGTCTCCCCTCATCTAAAAGAGGCAGCGTCTTCTCCAGCTGATAAGGTCCTCTTTCGGGTCGGATCCAACCCAGATCTCTGGGTGGCTAGGCTTATTCGGGTGTGGGCTGAGTAGATTGAAAGACTTCTTTCTTTCCTTGCCATGGGCTGTTCTGACATGGAGATCTTCTCTAGATTTTATATTGGACCTTCAGACTTTTTTTATCAATAAATTATTTTTGGTGAAAAAAATAATAAAGAGGATAGATGTATTAGACCTTCAGATCTTTTTATCAATAAATTATCTTTAGTGAAAAAATAATAATAAAGAGATAAAAAAAGTTAAAGAGGAAATTATTAATAATTTTATTTTTATATATGATTTAAAATTTTTAAGTTAAAAACTTTTAAATTTTTTTATTTCAAATAAAAATTTTAAAAAAATACAATTAAATTAATTTTTTATAAAATTTTTAATTGTAAATGGAGGGGTTGTTTAATTATAATTAAAACTAAATTTTAAAATTAGGCTACGATGAGATAATTAAAAATTGAGTAAAACTATTAGATTTTTTCTTACATTTAATATTTATAAAACTGATACTAATACAACTTCGGGTATACAATAACTACTTCTATTCTTAATTATTAAATATTATTTATAATTATAATAATAAATGAATCCAATATTTTTAATATTTTTAATTTTCATAATTTTTATCAAATTCATAAATTAAATTAATTAAATTAAATAATGAATTTGTGAAAAGTTTTATTTCTTGTTATAAACCTATTGGAAAATTGGCGGAAGAAGAAGATGAAGACGAAGGAAAGAAGGAAAGAAGACATGAGTTAAATCTATTTGATGTGTCGCAAAATTGCGGCAAACAAATCATAGAAATGAAAAGGACAATGCAATGGCGTTGTCTTTCTCTCCTTCTCAACTTCGATTCACCATTCACCGAGCTTCTAAATCCGCCAAACAGCTGCTTTACCTCGCTCTCATGGCTCACAACCACAGTTTTGCCGGTGAGGCGGAACAAGATTACATCTCTAATGGCTATCAAAGCTTCATTGACTGTGAGAAGCCGCCAAACCTGGTTGATTTTGACCTCGTTGCTCAGATGCTGCGGAATGGTTCTTTTTCCAATCCTTACTTTATCAACAAAGTCGTCTCCTTCTGTGCGAAATCCGCTTATAAAGATTTGGGTATTCAAGTCCATTGTACGATTATCAAAATGAGTTTTGCTTCAAACGTGTATGTATCCAGTGCTGTCGTTGATATGTACGCCAAGTGTGGGGAAATTCGTTGTGCTAAAAAGATGTTCGATGAAATGCCTCATCGAAATGAAGTTACTTGGAATTCGTTGATATCTGGGTATCTGAATGTCAGTTGCCCGCAAATGGCTGTTGACTTGTTTGTCGAGATGTTAAGAGAGATCAGAGCTGTGACACCATTTAGCGTTTCAGCTTGTCTTGTGGGTTGCTCGCACTTGGAGCCAAGGGAACTCGGGGCTCAGGTTCATGGGCTGAGTGTGAAAGCTGGATTTGGTTACAATGTTGTGGTGGGGACTGCTTTAATTGATATGTACTCAAAGTGTGGCAATGTCAACGATTCTCGGAGGGTTTTTGATCATATGGTGGATAAGAATGTTGTTACTTGGACGTGTTTGGTTACTGCATATGCACATAATGAACAACCTGATGAAGCTATTATGTTGTTCATAGAAATGACTCGTTTGGGACTTGAGCCAAACTATGTGACTTACAACAGCCTGCTAAGTTCATTTTCTCGTCCTAAACATCTGGACTATTGCAAACAACTTCACTCTTGTATAATTCGACATGGTCTTGAGTCAAATGTGTATATAGCAGCAACTCTCCTCACTGTGTATTCGAAGTGTAGCAACAATGTTGAGGATTTTAAAAAGGTATGTTCAGGTGTTACATCAAATGACCACATATCATGGAATGCATTAATTGCTGGTTTATCCAATTTAGGATATAGTGAGGATGCCCTCAATAGTTTCTTTGAAATGAGGCAGGCTGGCATCAGCGTGGACTTCTATACATTTACAAGTATGCTGGGAGCAATAGGGAATATTTCAGCCCTTGAAGAGGGAAGGAAAATCCATGGTCTTATTGTAAAAATGGGATTCAATCAAAATTTGTTTGTTCAAAATGGACTAGTTTCCATGTATGCGACTTGTGGTGCTATCAATGATTCAAAGAGGGTGTTTTGGTTGATGGAGGAACGTGATGTGATATCTTGGAATGCACTTCTAACAGGATGTGCTCACCATGGATGTGGTGAGGAGACTATCAAATTGTTTGAACAACTGAGAAGAACCAAGATTAAACCTGATAGCACCACCTTTCTTGCTGTGTTATCAGCCTGCAGCCATGCTGGTTTTGTTGATCAGGGACTTGAGTACTTTGATTTGATGAGATGTCATGTTTCAGTTGAATCTCATAGTGTGGAGCATTATGCTAGTGTTGTTGATATTTTTGGTCGGGCTGGGTATCTAAATGAAGCTGAAGCTGTCATTAACAGCATGCCAATAGATCCTGGACCCTCGGTTTACAAAGCTCTTCTTAGTGCTTGTTTAGTTCATGGAAATAGAGAGATTGCTGCACGTTCTGCAAAAAAGCTTCTGCAGCTGTGGCCTAATGATCCTGCAACATACATACTGCTTTCAAATGCGTTGACAACAGGAGGCTGTTGGGACAATGCCGCAGATGTACGGAAACTAATGTTTGATAGAGGAGTGAGGAAGAAGCCAGGATATAGTTGGATTTAAAATAATGGAGAAGTGGTTCTATTTTGCAATATTAATCACTTAACGATGCGGCCTGTCACTGCGTGGAAGATGATGCTATATCCAGTTTGTATTTGCTGGTGCAGGACTTGACTATTTGGTTGTCAAATGTCAGAATGGATTGAGTCAACTTCAAATCTTTCAAATCTCTATTCTTTTGGTTCTGTAGAGGCAGATCAAATCCTTCTGTAGATTCTCTTATGCATGATAAACCTCTGGGGGCTCGAAAATTTATATCATGTGTGATACAGTACAGATGTAATCCTTTGGTTCATCTATTCTGAGTTCCACTATCAGAATAGAAGAGTAACCATGATTTTCTGGGCTCCCGCAACATCTTTATTGGGAAGTGATGAGTTACCAACCGATCATCAAAACAGCTCCTGTTGTCATTGGTTTCATCATATGGTGGACTGCTAAATTCAAATAACACCAGAATAGGCACGCTCTTGTTCCGAAGAGCTAATACTGGAAATTATGTAATTCTTTTTTTTTTTTTAATTTAATTCTCATCTTTTTCTTTCACCTGGGAGGGGAGGCTGGTTCAAACTGCCTCTGCTTGTTAATAATTTATTCTAATTTAAAGAGGTATAATCCCTTGAAAATGAAATTTTTAAATTTTGTCCGCTAAAGTTAGCCATGCCTTCATGCTTCCCTACTCGGGCAACTAATTTGAACCCAAATCCAGAAATTGTCCATTTTAAATTATTGTGGGATTTATGCCCGCAGGAGGAGATCCAAGATGGTCACCATGCGCTACGCAACTATTAGGGAAGGAAGAAAACATGGAGGATGACCATATACCACATACAAAACCAGTCCTTGCCAAAGTGAAGGAGAAGCCCGGAAATGCGATATACTCTAAGCAAGAAGAAGCACAATAAGGATGATAATACTACATCATGGGGTGTTAGCTTGCAGGATGATGATGACTATTGGGTACAAGGAGACAGCTAGACAGCATCCAAGAGCGCTTCCTGTGATATCTGAGAAGCATATTTTAACAAGCCATTGCTCCGGAGATTGAAGCACGAGCATCAGAATTAGAACCAGAATAAAACCTGGCCGCAAAAGCCTCATTAGCACCAAACGTTACGGTAAGGACATCAAACCCACCAGCAAGTCCTAAAGCAAAGGCATTAACCCCACCAGCAACAGCTGCAATTGGAACAAAACTAGCAAAACAAGCCCCAAAAGGAAAAGGCTGCACCAATCTCGGCACCTGCAGCAGTAACATCTTGTAATGATCCTGGTATTGAATGGGATAAAAGAGTCTCAACATCTCGTAATGATCCTGGTACCGAATGGGATAAAAGAGTCTCAGAGAAGGAGTATATAATGCAGGAACTGGAGCCAGGAGAGGATGAAAGAGCTCTTTCTCAAGTTATATCTCAGGCAGAACAACTCCTGGTGATGCCAGTGTGGTGGAAACAGAATGACGAGTCTTCCCCAAATGCAGTTCATCATTGGGCTCAGAACTCTTCATCACATAAGTACATGAAATATATTTTATTTTTCTTTTCATGGAAACCTATCAAATTATCAAGGGAGCACAAACTTTTTGGTTATTTGATCAAACTAATTACTTGTCTCTTCATGTTGTCAGTGTTCAAATTGATGTATATTATGCTCTTAGCAAAGTTTTCTGCCAGGCTTCAATGGAGCTAACCTGCAACTCATTCCAACAAATTGGCCGTGCTTTCTTTCCAGTTCCGTAAATCTTCATCCACCAATCCTCAGTCTTCCTCATTTTCTACCAATTTCATTATCACCATTGTTCTGCAGTTGCCTAATCTCTGTGGATTTGCCTTTGGGATTGGTTTGTTCACAGTAAGCCAGGAAGCAGCAAGAGATTGCAATTTCTATCACTGACGCCATCCTCCGCTCGACCGCTGACTCTGAAAATTTCCTGATAAAAAAGGCTCTTGTTTGATCCACAGGTGCAAGCTTAAATTGGTGCCACATTTCATACCAGCAAAAAGAATTGAATTCTATCAACAGAATTCAATTCATTGGTATTCATGAAAAAATTCATTTGTTTAAAATTAATTTAAATATAATAAAATTTAATTAAACTATTTTATATTAAATAAATTAATAATAAATTCAAATTAATTTAATGTATTCATCATTCTTATTATTTTTAAACTAAACATAAATATTCATTTTTATAAGTAACAATTATTTTTATCACATTCATTGAAAAATCATTATTAATTTATAATATTTAAAATATGAATTTTACATATTTTTAACCATTAAAAATATACAAATTATTTGTTAAAATTAATAAAATAATATAATAAATTTCTTAATATTAATTATAAATGTATTAAGTATTAATAGTAATATTAAATTAAAATAATTTTTATAAAAAGCAATTATTAATTAAAAAAATAGAAAATAAATTTAAAATTAAAACAAACAAAAAAAAACAAAGAATAAAAAGAAAAAGAAAAAAATCCTGTCGAGATTTACTTTTTAATTTAAAATCAATTCCAAAAAAAAAATACTATTGATTTTGCCAAACACAAAAATTTCAAAAAGAAATTATTAATTTTAAATTCTTTCAAAATGTCTCCCAAACACGATACATATAAATAACAGTATGCTTATATTAGCAAGTTACATAAAATAACAATATTTGAAAGAGACTGAACATGTTAATTTTAATGCAGTGAAGGATATGCATATTTCTACTGCTGGTTTTGAGCTTTTCGTAACTGATATTCTATTGCAATTTTGAACTTCACAGTTTTTGTTGAAATTTTTTTTTTTTTTTTCCCTCGGTGGCTAAGGCCTAAGGGTTTCATAAGCCACTTTACAAAAGCTCAAGCAAAAGGCCACATTGCTGATAATAGAAATTAACTAAGAAACCTTTAAATCCTTCCATTTTTAGAAAGAGAAGGATGAAAGCCACGTTACAAAATCTAAAAGCCAACAAAACCAACAATTAGGGACAGCAATGATTCTATTCTTTTTTCCAAAAGGATTAACCAATTATGCTCACCAATTTTCAAAAAACAATGAAGCCACATAGCTCATAATAGATATTTAAATCAAAGGGGTCATCTTAGCTAGAGAAGGATGAAAGCCACTTCACAAAATTCAAACCAGCAAAGACCAGCGTTAAGAGACAAAAGTGATTCTCTTTTTTCTTTTCAAAAAGACAACCAAATGTGATCTCTGATTTCAAAATAAAGCAGCCACCTTGACACTATAGAAATTAGGAATTAGAGTATCCAAGGTTATTTGCAACTCCGATTGTAACTTTGAACCCGATTATAATTTCACATTTTTAGACAGAGGGACAAAAACCAACCTTTTCGACTCAAAGTAAATAAGCCACATTGGTCGATATTTAAAAACGGAAACACCCATCATTTTGTTTCCGTTTTCAAATAATGACAAATATAGCTTCTTTGCTATGAATTTCCGAAAGAAAAAATCAAAGAACAGCGGAAAGAGTTCAAGAAGTTACCAACCACCCTAACATCGGCTCGAATCTGTCTCGCCATTGACAAGCTCTGATAGGATTAGGATTTATAAAAACCTTGTGCTTTTATAAAGGTGCAGTGCGGGGTGCGTTAAATTTAGGCAAGGGAATGCTAAACGGTGCGTATAACAATGACGGAACATAACGTTGGTGGGAGGGGACGACAGCACTTGAAATTTTCTTTTGTTTTTTAATTTTTATAATTTATTTATAATTAATGAATATAAAATATTACCAAAAGTTATAAATTGGCCTCTAGATAAAACTCAAATCATAAATTACACCTCATATTATTCGCCAGTTAAAATTATTATAAACTCCTTATGAATTGTTATAAAAAGAAAATTATAAAAAATTGAGATAATGGTTGAAGAAACTCTAATATTTTTCGTTCTAACATACATACCCTAAATTAAAAAATTTAATTAATGTACATTTATTAATGAAATATATAACTTAAACTAAAAAAATTAATTAATATATATTTATTAATTTAAATTTATTTAAACGGTTAAATTTAATAAAAATATTAAATTTTATCAATTTTAATAATTATATTTTAAATTTTTTTAAAAATATAATTAAAATTATTTTTTCAATTCGATTTGATATTTAATTATAATCGTGGATAATATATTTCTAATCCAATAACTAGTATTTTAAGCATCATTAACAATAAATGGGATGGTATTCACGTGGTAATTGACATGACTTTTGTAGCATGATTGTAATATTGAAACTTCAAACTTTAAAATAACCACAAGTTTAATTCAAAGGGAATGTATTCGTCAAACATTCTAGAAAATATATGCAAATAAAGGTCATTCAATAATTTATTTCTTTTTAAATATCTTATTTTCTTAATTAAATTATAATTTTGAAATAATTAGTTATTAATTAGAGATTTATTTTAGAGATTGAAAAGTTAGTTTAAGTGGAGATCTCTGAACCTCAAAATAATTTATAAAAATGAAGATTTACGATATTAACAAAGCATCCATGGGAAGCTAAGTTTCAGTTTAGCCAATTTCCACATGTTTGATTTTAAAAGTGAAGAGGGTGGAAAAAATTCATGGTTGACATAACCAATTTTTGGCACACTTGTAATTTGAAGCTGTTAGATAAGTAAGCATTCTCTCTCATAAAAACACTCTTTTGCAAGCCCATTGAGACACTAGAGATTTAGATCACTCAATAAGACAACGTCCTACTTCAATCATATCAGAAAATATAATTAGAGCTCTTGATTTGGAAATAATTATATTAGTTTAGTTTGCATAGGATTATTAAAGGTGTATCCAACTGCTCCTCTAATTAATTTAATCTAAAAAAAATAATATTGATGTGTTATTGTTTTAATACAAAAATTATATTTATATAGTCAATAGTCCTTCATTATTATTAAAAATCTATTTAGACTCGATTTATATCACATGTAAGTGTTTTTCTATATATTTTCTTATGTTTCAGGTCGATTCACTGTAAATTCAAGGCACATGTAAATGTTTTTCTATATAAAAAAATAATAATAAAACATATTTTCATATGTTTCAGGTCTATAATAAACTAGGTCCATTTAAAAATTTCATATCATATAAATATATCAATAAACTGGTAAATTCAATTCTTAATACTCATTGACCCATTACACTCAAGATATTATATGAAATTTAACCAAGTGGTAAAATATTTTATAACAAAATTAGAAAACGGAGTTTTATATTTCACATGTATCAGTATTTGGGTTTTCCAAATAGAAAACTGAACCAGTTTTCCAGTTTTCAAATATTTAACTATGGTTTAGAAAATAGTTTTAAAATATTTTCTATAGTTTTGCTTTATAATAAAAAAATTATTTTCTAGTGATAAAATAAAATTGAATTCACCTAACCCATTGGCTAACTTCAGTCGTACCTAGCTCTTTTTTCTTTCTTTTTTTTTTTTTTTGTTAATTGCTTATGATCACATATATTCAGGAGTTACTTTTTACATACTAAAACTAAATCTTTAGGCTGCATTTAAGTAATGACATATATTAGAAAGCTACATGCACTCAGCGAAGCGTACGATCATTCATGTACTACACTATATTTTCTTGCAAGTTGGCCAAAATTTCAAAACCAAAGAGATCAAAAGTTTTATATTTGTCGCCTTGAAATTTAAGGTACCGTGAAAGCACAAGCATGTGGAAAATTTTGCGTATAAGACTGTCACTGTGCTTGACATTATAAAATGCAATAATCAGAGAAATTGGGACGCGCTCAAATTCTTTTTCGTGAATGTGATGCATTGAAAGTTCTATTAAAAGAAAAAAAAAAAAAAAGAAATCAATCCTCTAAGCAAAAAATTAAAAATATCTACATTTTCGTTTTACACGTTAATGATAGTGGGGTCAATGCAGAGAAATGTCCAAGAGCAGTAGTTGCACCAAGCTATTTGACAAAACTACATAAAGCATTGTTTTAATATGAGTAATCATTTGAAAGTGCATATGACATCACCTTTAATTTGGCCTTCCTGCTGCTGCTAGAATCCAGAACCAGAGGATGCTGGGATCATTCAGATAATGTAGTTTCCTGTTTTTCCTGTAAGTTGCTTCACAACTTCAATAATTTCAATGACCAATTGTCTTTTAGAATAGTATTAGCATTTAATACTGTCATTGAGCGACTATTAGTCAATATAAGGCAACATGAAAGCAAAAGCAGGCAAAAAATTCTGCATCTAACCTAACATGAAAAACGCAGGTTTGGTGGAAGAAAAACAAACCAAATAATTCCTAAGAAACAACCCTGAAATACACATAACCAATAAAGGGATTGAATGACTGCTGTAGCCTCCAATTAATATATTCAGTATATAATAAAGCTCAGTTCACCATAATCAGTAAAATTGAAATAGATTGTCAGATGTTTCAACACATTTACCTCTGCTCCATGCTTTTTATGTTTACAGGAATAGGTGAATAGAATTGACGTTGGATCTGATTTTTTCTTTTTAATACTTCTTATAAACCAATCAGCAAACAATTGACAGCTGCTCCACAGCACAAGACAAGATGATACATCTTGCCCATCGTGGGCCATTGCATTTAAGAACTTAGACTATCCAAGTTTCTACTTGAATAACTGGAGCAGGCTACATTTGAAAATAAAGTAGTAGTAGTCAATTTTGGCCTGTAGGATTTTGTTCATGCATAACTAAGTCAAAACTTCTCATCCTAATTTAAAAGAATGGGTAAGAAAATACCTCATCTTTCCAAACCTCGTAGAAAAGGACATGAATGATGTTTCTTTCATTTTAAAAATTATGCCTTTCGGTATATTCTCCAACCATGGGAACGAGAACAATTACATTTAACCTTAAAGTTTGAATAACAACGAAGCAGTATCTGCAAAGTAGGATATCCCATGAATTCAGAAAGACCTATGCAAACAGAAACCCTCTCCAAATTATAACCAGCCTTTTCCAACTTTTCTCAATGTCTGATGCTGTAAGATTCCTCCTCCTATATTTCCATTTGTCCATGATTTCCTTGAACTTAGCTCAAGAAGTAGACCAATTCATCTACAATGGCTTCCTTGGAGCCAACCTCCAACTTGATGGAATTGCAGAAATCCATCCCAATGGGCTGTTGCAGCTAACCAACACCTCAAAGCAGAAAATGGGTCATGCCTTCTATCAGTTTCCTCTGAAATTCAATCCAAATTCAGCCAATTCATCTGAATCTTTATCATTTTCCACTATCTTTGTGTTTGCCATGGTTCCTGAGCTGCAAAATCTTAGTGGCCATGGAATAGCATTCACCATCTCACCATCCTTGGATTTCAGCCATGCTGTTGCAAGTCAGTATTTGGGACTCCTCAACACTTCAAACAATGGTGTTTCTACCAACCACATGTTGGCAGTTGAACTCGATACCATTCGCAGCCCAGATTTTCAAGATGCAGATGCAAACCATGTGGGAATTGATGTGAACAGCCTGAATTCTATTGAATCAGCTTCAGCAACTTATTTTTCCAACACAGAAGGGACAAATAGAAGCTTGAATCTTATTAGTGGTGATCCCATAAAGGTTTGGATAGACTATGATGAAACAGAAACATTACTCAATGTGACTCTAGCTCCAATTAGTAGCCCAAAACCAAACCAACTGCTCTTGTCAACAACCACCAATCTTTCTGAAATTCTTCTGGAATCCATGTATGTTGGTTTTTCTGCAGCAACTGGAACACTTGCAAGTAACCATTACATTCTAGGATGGAGCTTCAACAAATCTGGAAAAGCACAAGACCTTGATATTTCAAAGCTCCCCTCACTTCCACCCCTTGGGAAAGCTGAAAAGAAATCGAAAGTGGTGATTGTAGTGATACTTGTAGCAGTAATGGTTGTGCTTATAACAATCGTTGGAGGTACATATATTATAAGGAGGAAGAAATATGAAGAAATACGTGAAGATTGGGAAAGGGAATATGGTCCTCAAAGATTCTCCTATAAGATTCTCTACACAGCAACCAAAGGCTTTAAAGACAAAGAGCTTCTTGGAGCAGGAGGCTTTGGAAAGGTTTATAGAGGAATACTCCCTTCTTCCAACCTACCAGTTGCAGTGAAGAAAGTCTCACATGATTCAAAACAAGGGATGAAGGAATTTGTAGCTGAGATTGCCAGCATTGGAAGGCTGAGGCACAGGAACCTGGTGCAGCTCCTTGGCTACTGCAGGAGACAGGGAGAGCTCCTCTTGGTCTATGATTACATGCCTAATGGGAGCCTTGACAAATTCCTGTTTACCAATGAAAAACCAGTCCTTGATTGGCCTCAAAGATTTCAAATCCTCAAAGGAGTGGCATCTGGTCTTCTTTACCTCCATGAGGGGTGGGAACAAGTTGTTCTGCATAGAGACATAAAAGCTAGTAATATTCTTTTAGATGGTGGCTTAAATGGACGACTTGGAGACTTTGGCCTTGCTATACTATACAATCATGGTTCCAATCCTCAAACCACCCATGTGGTTGGGACCGTGGGCTATTTGGCTCCAGAGCTGGCTAGATTTGGAAAGGCAACCACTAGCACTGATGTGTTTGCTTTTGGGGCTTTTCTGCTTGAGGTGGCTTGTGGTAGAAGGCCAATAGAGCTCCTAGGACTTCCTGAAGAGGTAACTTTGGTAGATTGGGTCATTGAGTGCTGGAAAAGAGGGGATATTCTTGATGCTAGTGATCCAAGATTGCAAGGAAATTATGTGATAGATGAAATGGAGTTGGTTTTGAAACTAGGACTTATCTGTTCGCACTCTGTGCCCACAATGAGACCAAGCATGAGGCAAGTGATGCAGTATTTGGATGGTGATGCTACTTTGCCAGATATACCACTAGAAAATGCTGCTATTGGTACATTCATAACATATAATGAAGCCTCTGATTTTGTAATGTCATTTCCTTCCACTGTTGGGAAGGGATCTGGACGTTCCTTCACTAGCAATGATTCAATCCTCACTGATGGTCGTTGAGTACAGCTAAAACATGATGGAGAAGGGAGAAGTATCTCGTGAAGAATGTAATGTTCATAGTTCCAACAATCATGTAAGTTTCTACAGATGACATAGTAGTCTACCTAGCTGCATGTTATTATGGAAGTTTAACATTGTGTTGTGGGCAGGGGCGGATATTATAGTTGTATATAAATTTTATCATTTGCCTCCACTTAAAAGTAAATTTTGCCTCCATTACCCACAAATTTTCTATTATAAGTATATACAAATTTTATAATTGCCCTCACTTAAAAATAAAATTTTGCCAATAAACTCTCAGTTATTATAGCCTAATAGCATGTTTATTTTTTGGTGAGGTTAATAAATTAATAGTTACTCTAGCACATTGTTTGTTTATACTCGAACAAGTTATTTCTCCCTCTAAAATTAAATTCTGGTTGGCGTTTTTTTCGTCAGTTAAAGAATGAGGAAATTTCCACAACCACTAATCAGATTGTTAATGTGCAGTTTATCAAAATATAGCTGCCTGAGTGGTTCATTTGCACAGCCAGTGTAATAAGGCATAAGAATGGAGGTTTGATGGTATACAATTTGGCAAAAGAAATACCAATAATGTCTCATTTTCAGGAAGCGTACAGAAAGTACATTACCTCAAAGACATAGATTTTCACTCCTAGGCCCTAGCTGTAGCTGATGTTCAAACTTTATCACAGAAGGGCCATCACAGCCATAAGCGAGCAGAAGATTTAATTTAGGGCCGTTGCCTGCATTCTATTATCCCAAGAGATTAAACAAATCCCATATATTTCCGAGTTTAATCACACATTAAACACTCTAGGATAGGGGTGCTAACCAGAGAAACGTCCTCTGTTGATGGAGTTCTCACTTGCACCTCCAAGAGCTGCCCTGCTGAAGTTTGCATCTTCCAATTGGACTCTGTTCACTTTATCCAGTTCTGTAAATGTGTGTAATCTGATTCATATAGACCTGTCTCTCTCTCTCTCTCTCTCTCTCTCTCGCTTCTTTCTTCCAATTGTGAGAGTCTCACGGAAAGCTAAGTTAAGGCAGTGGAAGGCAGCCATGGCGAGATTGATCATGGATTAAACGGTTGGCAGTTGTTGCGTTCCCGCTCTTCAATATTGATTTGGTCGCATTCTTTTTTCTAATTTACGGGAATCTTTTATTAGGGTAATTGTAAGCTCTAAAATTTTTGAGACGAAATATCCAAGTTATACTTTGAACGTTTGGTTTCAAGTTTAAATTTGAATACGAAGCATCTCTAAATTTAGAGTAAAATTTATAGGACAAGTGTATGAGACAGAATTTTTTATGAAAACTTGATTATGATAATCATTTCTTAAAGATTTAAAAATGTATTAATGTTTAATATATAATTTAATTTTAGTCTAACAAACTTTTTAAAATTTGAATAATATTTCAAATATATTTTTCAAAATAAATTAACTGATTAATAAATTTTTCCATATTTCCTTGGCAAGTGCTATAATATTATCCAACAGACTTGGCCAACTAATTTTGTTGGATCCAACCAGCTTTATGAATTAACCATCCACAAACCTCTAATTCTAAATTTCTAATAAGGAAAGCCACTAACAAAAGCCAAAAGTATGGGTCACAAATTTTGGAGCTTTGACTCTCCATGGATGGAAGGAACTGCCTCAGCAAGTTTTTAGGCATTCAAATAGAAAAGACCAGGTCCAGGTATCATTTTGAGCATATGCAGTTATTAACTATCTATTCATAGCCAACCCCATGACATGAGCCACATCTTTTAATTAAACACTACCATTATCCTCCTCTCTTGTCCCTGACTCTGACTCTTGTGTGTGTGAGAGAGAATCAAAGTTTCTTTCGTTGAAGTTGTATGTGAGGCAGATATCAACACTTTCTTGCAAGTTTCATATCACATTGAGGATACAAGAATACTCTTGCAAGTTTATTTGCATATAAAGTTCAGAAATGGAGAAAAATGATGATAATATATTCCAGAGACAAGCACAAGTTGTAGCCAAGACCAAAACCAAAGTAGGGAAGCCCCCCACAAGGCTACAAAAGAAAGCTCCAGCAACTCTTGAGGTTGCAAATTATGCCAAAACATATCACCTTATGCTTTCCAAGGAGGCTTCTTCCCCTCTTACTCCAATCCCTCTGCTATCACCACTCATCTTATCACCACCTCTGTCACCGCAACAGGCAGAAGAATTCATGTTCCCTATGATAAGTGGTGGAGACAAGGGCAAGGAAGAGAAGAGAGGTGCATACTGCGTGCCAGGAGGGTGGCAGCATCCAGCTGCGCCCAATGGTGGATACATGGAGCCATCGTCCTTGTTTACATTCTTCCAGTATAAATGCGTGCTTGTCAATCATGCAGAGTGAGGCTTAATGCAGATGTCTTTTCATTTTGTTTCCAGCCTCAGTTTTGTCAATGATGTTTTTGATTCATTACTGGGAATTCTTCTCCACACACCCAATATCTTGTCTCTATTCAGGATTCTAACTTATTTTCGTGGCAATTGCTAAGGTGGTTCTCACTGTTTGGTTTTTGTTTTGAGAGTTGTATCCCTTATATTAAATTCTCAATTTATATATATGCATTAATATCTTTTATATGTATGTTTTTTTTTTTTCTAAAGAGTTACCCATGCGTTTTGCCCCCAAAAATATCTTTTATTTTTAAAAATTATTGATAAAACAAATAATATAAATTTAGAAAAATATTTGTGAAAAATTTTATTCACTCAAAAATCACATATCAATTACAGGTAATATTGACACGATGTCAAGAAAAACTCCCCCTGTATACAATTCTTGGATTTGGATTGTGCTAAAAACACATGCATATATATTTCTTTTCTAAGAGATCCCAACCGAATTGAATATCAGTTTATGAGCTTCAGTGCATTAACCCTAGCTAATTCATGTTTCACTAGCTTCTACAGATTACATTATACTAGATAGCAAAATAAAAATTGAGTGGGCTTCAACAGATGCACAAAAAATCCGCTAGTCAACTGACAGTACCAGAATCAAGCACAAAGTTGTTTTCACAGCTCAAACTGAAGGGAAATAAGCATAAAAAGAGGGGGTGAAAATGAAATTCCTAAATTTATATCCAGAGTATACGTCATTAATAAAATTACAAATTTCATTAGAGAAATGGTGAACTTCAAGTTCAAAGAGACTCCTTGGGTTGCCATCCCTTAATAGGCTGAAAAAGCTCTTCCTTTATGTACAGTAGGTCATCCATCCAACCAAGTCTTTAGAAAGACATTAAAACCAAGCATCTCATGAACTTCCCCGATCTCACTTAATAACAATTAAAGAAAATTATGGAACACCCAGTGACACCACAGAATTTGCTCTTTGAAAACAAGTGCTACTACTTGATGACAGGCATTTCTCTTGCAAAATTAGAAGTCGAATTCTCCTGTTGCCTGCATAAATAAATATGATATTATACAGAAATACTACATAGAATCAAAGAAACCCTTCACATATTCAATAAAAAAAAAACACCTTATTAAAGAGAATGTCCTTATTGTTTATGTGCATGATTCCATCCTTGAGTGTGCATTTCCACCTGCTCTTGGTACGAGTAACCTGTCCATGAAAATTGCAGATCATAATAAGGTTAAAAATATTCCCGTATAACTATGCATTATCCCCCCCAAGCAACTACCGCTGCCAACACCCCCCAAAATTTTACAAATAATACCTTGTCAAATTGAGCCAAAACCAAATGCTGAGTATTCATATCCTCTCCTTGCTCCACATCATCCAGATCATCATCATCATCATCATCTTCATTCAGTGGCTCATCATCGTCATCATCTCCAGCATCATTTTGAGGGGCAACAGCAGGAGTGCTTGCTTGTAGGTCTGGGAGTTACAAAGCCCAGAAAACACAGCTTAGAGCACTTCTTTCTCTCTCTCACAAAGACACAAACTCACCATCGAAAAAGAGCATAACCTTCATTACATACATCACTAACTTACCATTAGGAGCTGGTGTGTTCGCAATGTTGTAATCTTCATTGACAACTCCTTGATAATTATATATCTTCAAGGAATGAATTTTTTCAAAAGAAAAAATATATATATATCACTTGGTTAGCAAAAGAATATACAAGTCTTCTAAAAATAACTGTATGCAGTGCACAAAAAATAAATTTCATATCATCCTTCAAAAGTAGCCTGCTATCTAACCATGTTTAACATTATTCATTTCAGGCAGATGTGCCATAGTAAATGACAAGGGCACCTGGAAAGGAAGGAGGGTGGTGAACACCTGCACGGTTAAATCAAGAATATGGGACCCTGCAATGGCGGGGACCAATACTAGTAGTCTTCTTTTGTGATCCAAAAAATATTGATGATTTGACAAACAAGGACACACTAAGCATTTCTACTTGTGCATAAATTTCCTAAAAACAAGGAAACAATATGCACTTGTTTGCACCTTCAAGGAAATTCCAGCAAGGACAGTTGTTTTTACTTACATTTGGAGTTGAAAGCACATCATCATAAGGATCAGGGATTGGCCCATCCAGTTGAGGGATCCTCATTGCCTGCCTCGTTGCGTGCGATAAGATCTCTATGTTAGCATTGGTGATCATGTCGTGTCTACCAAGGGAACCATACCCTTGGCTTGCCTGAAATTACAATTGTGTGATTCCACAACAGATCCACAAGTTTTAAATTGACCAGACATCTTAGAAGGGATAAACAGTTTAAACAACCCCTAAAATACTCAAATATTCACCCTGGTATAGGAAATGTTTTTGTTGTTTGATGATTGATTGATTGAGAGAGACTGTGATTTTCTAACACTAAAAGAAGATGCAAACTGTCCTAATAGATGAAAAATTAAGAACACAAATGATAGGACAAATTGACTTAACTTGCAAGTTTGGATCACAAATATACAAATAGACGAAGCAACAATTACCCGAGTTAAACAATGAATCAATTCGGTCATTGAAATGATAATTGTCATTGCCAAAAGTTATCAGACCATTTCCATCTTAGATACATGGAATTGACAGTAGACATCTAAACCAATTTACAACTATCTGATATATCAAAATAATGTATCACCTCTAAGAATTCTCACTTACAGCACACTTATGCAATCTATTACAAAAACTGCTGCTGCTAAACTTCAATAAGCTCCAATTGTTACTCAATACAATGTTAATATTATTTATTTTCAGAATTTGCATTTTGCAACCATGCAACAAAGATGTGCATTTGATAGAACTCTTCATAAATGACTCCCAAGTCCTAAGCCAACACCACATAGTAAATTTAAAAAAAAAAAATAGAAAAGGATAAAAGCAAAAGACTAGTCATATATGTTGCAATATGCTAAAAGATCATCCTACATATCAACAGAAGTCATCAGCAAAAAAAATAATAAATAAAGAGTAAATGGTTTTTTATATTTAAAAATTGCATAAACAAAATTTAATATTTTATTAGGTTATGACTTATTTGGACTTGAATGGAAAGTTCAAGGTTTTATTTAATTCTGTTGACTTATTTATTGATCCTAGCTGATTTTAGGGATACGATTTGATCTTATTAGGATCCTTAGTTATCTCCATAATTATTATTTGATTATTTGCTTCCTGTTTAGATATGATTCTTTGTGTATAAATAGTCATATAGACCAATTGTAAAGATTAAGAGTGAAATACAAGAATATTCAAAATTTTCCCAAAATTCTTCAAATCCAAAAAAGTCAAATTACCTTATTTGAATCTTAAATGAAAAGTTGAGGGGCTTATTTAGACTTTTTGCCAAGTCCATTAGGCATCTTGCTCGCATAATATGTCAACTCAGAAAGGACTAATAAATTATAGCAGATGCCCATATTCAAGAAAAAGAAACCTCTAACATCCAGCCATTGGTATATTACCTTTATTCATTTTCATAAAGTTCAATCTTTTTAATAGTTCCTAAATTCCTTGTGTTTTAATGCCCTCAATCTTAAAGTCCATAGTGCTTCAGAAAGTCAAGAAGGATTTACAACATCAGATTGCAAAACAGGTACATATATCTACTTCCTGATAATTATCATTACAAACTCACTTGTCTAGGTACTGGTTTACCCTAGTCAGGTTATGAAGTATGAACACAGAAGAAAGAAAATACAGGATTCATTTATTGAGTGGATATTCACCACTAATTTCAACCAATCTATGTGTCTCAAGGGCCATACAAAGACAATTTGAAGTTGAAGATCAAAACCACATTTTGATAATCACTATTGCGATTGATCAAAACCATTAACATGATAAGGCTATATAATTGGCATGGATCCAACAAGAAATGGAAATACTTCATCTGTTTAGCCAATATAAAATTTCCAAACAGCAATAGTTCAAAAGACATGCAATTCCATGATCTAGACATTGAACATGATTCAAGAAGGGCAGAAAGAAGATATGATAAGATAGAGACATGATGAAATGAAATTAAGGGGGAAAAAGTTATCCAGAAGGAAACAAACATTCTCATGATAATATTTGGGTGCTTTATACTAGAAAACTGAGCTCAAATATTATCATGAGAATGTTTGTTACCAAATGAGATCAAAGTTATATGCATCTTCACATATAACTGAGCTCAAAGTTATATGCATCTTCACACGTAACTGAGCTCTCATTATCTCCCACCTCTTTATTACCAAATGATGCAACACAAACTGTTCACACAAAGTTCCCCGTATAAGGAGAACATCTATCAATAATCCTGAGGCTCCCTCAATAGCTAAAATATAAGAGCTCAAAGCTCACAAGGCACTGCAAAATGCACTGCAGAAGCTAGTGATTGCCATAGCATTTAATACTAATTGTGTGCTATTATTTTCTACTTCTGGCTCAACTTCAAAATCTAAACAGGCTAACTGCACACAGATTCCATCTTAAAAGCAGGATGCATCATCAGTCTGATCTGATGGGAAAAAAAGGGTAAACTAATAACAGTTTAAACTCATAAAGAATTTATCATGGATTCAAACAGATAAGAATATGCCTCAACTTGTAAAACCTCACATGCATAACCACCCAAAAGCCTAACAGCTTATAAAAAATTTTTAAATATGCCACAATAGAATGCTGATGAGCCAAGCATTAAAAATGGGGAAATGCATAAAGCTAATAGAGCTTCTTAATGGATAAAACATAGTATATAGCAAGAATAAATGAGAAAGAAAATGTAGCTCAACCTGTAAAGCCACAGAGGGAGCATCCCCAGCTCCATCCTGCTGGGGTATGAATCCACCATTGTTATATTGTGCACCAAAATCATCACGCTTGCGTTTTCCAGAAGACATCATGAAGAAATCCTGGAATGCTTTCAAACATTAAAACTGACAATAGCATATTATCATCTCATTATGAGAAAAAATTAAGAGGAAACATTTTCAAAGAACACGCATTAATTTATCATGCATTAATTTTTAACTTAAGATTTTAAATTCATTTTCAAATCAAACCAGGCAACTCTCTGCAGCTTCAACATATACAAGCATCAAATCACCACATTCTCCAAAAGTTACCTGTGTCAGGGGTTGATGAGAGGCTCCTCTGTCTGCCTCATCCCTCCCTTCAACATAAGCTACAGTCACATCACATGCATTAGTTAAGAACCATTGAATATAAAGCAATAAACTAATATACCATCAAACTGACCAACGTTAACGTCAAGAGGGGGCCTCTGATTCATCCAAGGAGAAGGAGGTTGCTGTTAAAAGACAACAGAGAGAAAAGTCACTAACCAATTCTATGACTAAATCATAAAACTACAGTTGGTGAAGCAAGCCTATGGTTGACTAAATCTAGAGGTAGTGAAACAAAGACCCCCCACCCACATCCAAGAGAAATAAAATGTTAAACAAAAGCTTTGCACTAAAGATCTAAAACTCAACTTGGGACGGGAAGTCTGTGCTTACCATGTAAGGGCTAGGCCTACCAGCTTTTGCTTCAGTACTGCCTCCAGTATCACTTGCAGGGGTGGGATACTCACTAGTTGGCCCAGTAGGAATGTTATACATAGAGGAGTTGTCCACACTTCCAGGTAAAGGTGTCTGCACACTTCCTGGTAAAGGTGTTTGCACGCTCCCTGGTAATGGTGTCTGAATGGGAGTTTGCAGCGGTGTCTACAATTTCAAAAACCCACGTCAAAATAAAAAATATCATAATAACTAGCAATTCACTTACAATGGTCACAAACAGCTAATAGATATTTTCTGGCAGAATGCTCGCTTGATAAAAAGGATCTCGGCCGAAGTTAAAAATTAAATAAAGAAAAGAAAACCCATCAGACTTGCACCTTTGAGCTACTGACTCAAAATTCGCACAGGATCCAATGAAAACCTCAATTACCATTATAGGGACAACAAACAATTAATCACTTGAGGAAACAGTATCCTAACTTAACTACCTCCTTACACTGAATTGACAGATTTCACGATTAACATCACATGAAGAAGCAAATACTCACAGGAGGGAAAAGCATCTCAGCAGTAGGAGTCTCATACTCCTCAGTCCCTTCATACGGTACATTAAGGTCGTGTACTGGAGTAATAGGAGCGCCAGGAGCCAGCTTAGGAGCAGATGACCTGTCTATTGGACCGCATATCACACCCGCTTGCATCATTTTCATCTCCCAAATCTAACCAGAATGGCCCAAAAGAAGAACAAAGGTCAGCTACTGTAAAGCTCCCAAAATCAATAATACTTACTATATTGGAAAACCCTAGAAAATCAGATCCAAAATTATACACTAAATCCGGCAATACCATTCTAGAAAAGAAATCTCCAAACCCCTAATACAAAAACAAAATTGATAAAAGGGTAACAGAAAATAACAGAGGACGAGAGAGAGAAAGGTAATGCTAAGATTGCACATACTGCTTGGAGTTCACTGAGGACACCCTCACCAGGCCCGCCGTTGTTGATGAACTCATCGCGTACCTTGTTGATGACGTCTTCGATGACGTGGATATAGACGGTGCTAGTGGTCGACGATGTCGCCATTTCCTAAACTCTCCTCTGGGAAATCCCTTTCAATTCGACAAGTTATTTCGTTTCCCTTCAATTTTATAGGGGAAATTCGGATGGAAATTTTAAACCTCAGGGAGAAAACCGAAGGAAGAGATGGATATAGAAAGAAAAGGCCCAAGGTCAGGGGGTGTGAGGGGGGTGGGTCTGTGTACAGAGGAGCAAAGAGAACGGCGAGGAGGAAGATGCGAGAGAGAGAGAAGGAAGCGGACCAGAAAGAAGAATAAAGAGTGGAATATAAATAGGTTTGCATCCGATTTTATGGAGTGACTCCACGTGTCAAGATCTGCAGAGATGTAATTTTTATTTTCCCTATCCTAGTAATGCCAGGGTTTGTATGCGGCGTTTGATTGATTTATGTCCGTTTAGTAGGAGTCGCTCGCCACTTCTACTGCTCTATCTCGCAACCGCCTATGATGTGTCCATATGGGGGTCCCACTTGCCGTGGACCGTCTAGATCATATCGAGACTTTTTTTATATTGCTATTGAAAATCTACAACCTTTTATAATTTTTGTGTTTTAATTTAAAATTTTATTTTTTTTAAATATAATAAATTATAATTTAAAATTTTTTGGTGATTTTATTAAAATTTAAATTTTAAATAAAAAAATATATCATTTATCTAACGTGTCATGTTATATGTATTTTTTTATTATTTTTAATAAAACTCACATTATATATTAAATAAAAAAATACATATAACATGTTTCTATATAATAAAAATAATTTAAAATAGAATTTATAATTAATTATCGATTTCAATTTAATTGAATCAAAAAATTAAAATTGAAATATTTTTTTCTAATTGCATTATAATTGAATTTCATTTATAATTAAAGTATCGATGAAATCTAAAAAATAATATAAAAATAGGAATGTGATAATATTAATTTATAATTAACAATAATAAACCCATTTATCTTTGGAAAAAATTTCATGTATAATAGCAACAATTGAGTGCCCAAATATAATTACAAAATTCTTGAGATTCAATTAAAAAATTCAATCCAAACCAACAAATGATACAAATTCAGTTTCTCCATCATACTATAAAAGCAAAATGAAAATTGGTATCAATAAATTAATTCATAAAATTTAGATTTCTAACGTCAAAATTTTTGTCTTTGAAAAAGGCATGAGACTCCTCGCTCTAGTCTTCTTCCATTTTGACGCGAGAGTGAGCAAATCATCAGTAATTATATTTCAAGGAAATTTATATATTATTTTTTTTATTTTTCAAGCAAGTTATTTTATTTTTGTAATTTTAAAAAATTAACTTTAGTTTTTATAGCAGAAATTCTTGTTTCATTTTAATCTGGTTACTTTAGTTTTATATTTCAACAATTTAACTTTCATAATTTAAACACATAAAATAAATTAGTTGTTAAACAAAATAATATATAATAATAATTTAACTATATTTTTAAAATCACGATAATTAAATAATAAAGTTAACGAATACATAAATTAATAGACATATATAAGAATTAGTTTGACCAATAACTTATAAACTTTTAACTAAAATTACTTTATAAATATTTAAAATTTTAAATAAATTATGCACTTATATATTCATAAATAGTTAATAACTAATTAATTGTGTTTAATAAAAATAACCTGAAAATGTATTTAATATTAAAATGAAGCAAAATAACATCAAAATATATAATTAGTAAAATTTAAAAAAATAAAAAAATAGAATAGTAAAATTTGTATAATTTATAGGCATCAAATTAAGTAATTGATTTCCCTTTTTGCTTATAAATTAAAAAATATTGCAAGTAAATAGATCATCTTTGCTTTTGTTAATTCAAATAACAATTATGAAGATAATTAAATCTCACACTAAAAAAAAAATCTGATGTTTTTCTAATACTTTTCTTAAACTTCTATGGTTTGATTGCAATTTTAAAGAACAAATGATATTAATAAAATTTATATATAGGAATTTTTATTGGTATTAATAAGATTTTTAATAAGAAATTAGCTGAATTTCTAAATGAAACTGATAAAACATCATATTAAAATCTAATCATAAAAACTTGAAGTCCAGACCGCTCAGTTCCATTTGATAAAATTTTGAAGTCCGTCCGCGGCTATAAAAAGGCACCTTCGGTTCATTACAAGGACACACCGAAATTTCACCAAAAATTTCTCTCTCAAATCTCTTTATGTATTCAATGATTAGCTTAGTTTATTGCTCAACAAATTGTAAGGAAACCGCTGTTTACTACAACACGGTTGTAGCAGTATTATTTTAAAGTATTTTGTATTAAGTAAGTTGTATTTATATTCTGTATCAATAATATTTGTATTATACAATTGATACTGTGTAAGTCCGTGTTGACGGCAAACTATTATCTCTCTCCGTTTACCATTCTGAGTTAACTCTGGGAATCCAAGTTAACGTTGCAGGAACCCTGAACCTAATTAAAATTTGCATATCATGATAAGTATGCTCTGTGGTTGCAACTTCGGTTGATCCTCCACATCAGAAATCGCGTTGATCATTTGAAAATTACTAATTTAAACAGTAACTGTTAAACCATGTTTATCATTTTATTTGATACTATTGAAACAGAAAATGGTTATATTCTTAAATATTATATTTCAACTAGAACTGAATATCTTATTGCATATTATTTTTATGAATATATTAATTAAATCATTATTATGAGATTTATAATATCTGCATTAGAAAGTTTAAGTTTAATTGATTTAACAAATAAAAATGAAGTAGAAAGATTTAGAACATATTTAGTACAACAAGGAACATATCTGTTTGAATGGCATATAACAAATCATAATAATCTTTGTGATTGCAGAGAAACACAAAGGATGTTAGATTTATTTAATTGTATGATAAGATACTTAGACTAATTATTAAGAGATAATAATTTTTAAATACTGTTAAAAGTATAATTATGACTAAACTATATAAAAATAGTAAATGCATGTGCATTAATTGTATATTAAATCGTATACTTGTTAATTCATTATTTATAGTTATTATTGTCTGTAAAATAAATTAAAATTAAAATATATTTTATATCCCTGGGTTCGTAGTCTGTAGAAATGGTATCAGAGCCAGTGAAGAATCTAGCTATTTTAAACTATTCAAATTAAAATTTTAGGGTTGTAACTGTGTCACGAAAGTCATAAGTCAGGCACAAGGTGTAAGACCTGCAGAACGAGTAGAGAATGAAGTGTATGTGAAAACCCTAGGATTTTACAATGAATATGTTTAGAAAAACTAGATCTTCTAGGCCCAGACAACCAGATGACGAACTAATAAATGATTTAAATATTAATACAGATAATACTAAAACTATATTATCAAGAGAAAGTAATTGGAATAATCAACAATTAACCAATTGGAAACCACCTAAAACACCAATATCTAGTATATATAAGAAAGGAATAATAGATTTTAAAGCAGCTAGAGCTATTAAAACCAAAGAGAAAGTAGTACCATTATACTCTGAAAACCAATCAATGAGTTTATTAAGTAAAAAGATCATATTAAAATATATTAATTAAGGATATAGGTTTATGCATATAGGATTAGTACAAATTGCTATTAAACCATTAACTGTAGAAGGATTAAATACAAGTATGCATGTAGCTTTACGAGATTGTAGACATATTAATTACAAAGATTATTTGTTAGGGTTATTTGAAACTAACTTAACAAATGGACCAATTTATTCAAATTGCTTTCCTAATTTTACAATTTCATTAACTGATCCCCATATAATGAAAATATTGACATTAGACATTTTAACTCATAATTATAATATGCTCAAAGGATCACATATTTATGAAGTATTTTATAGACTGAATTATAAAATAATGAACACAGGATTATGTCCAAATGCTATTGATCATAATAGACAAACAGGAGAAACAATTTTCTGAGAAATTGACCAAACTAAAGCAAACATAAATGTACCAAAAACTATACAATGGAAAGATATTAGCTTACCAGACATTTGGAAATACCCAGTTAAAACCATACCAAGTTTACCTGCAAAAGAAAATAAAGAAATATATTATATTATACAAAATGATGATGGATCTGTAGAATTAAAATTTAAAAGATCAAATTCTTTTAGACAAACCAATTATAGTATATACCAACCTTCTAGGCATTCTTTAGGATCCTCACAAAGAAGACATAATATAGAAATACAAACAGATACTAGTATATCAGAAGACTCTACCATTCCTCAATACCAAGGACCTTTTGTAGGAGAAACCTCTGGAACCAAACCCGTAGAAGATACATTTGACCAACATACGAAACCTCAACCTACTACCCAAGGTATAAAAATAAGCGAAGGAGTATTTAGACAAGGACAATTTAGCCAACCTTATGAAGATAGTGATTTTTCTATTAATACCTTAACTCAGACTTTTGTACTTGATAAAGATCAAATTCAGGCTGACTATGTGTCAGATACAAACCGGGGGAAAAGGGACCTATTTATCCAAACCTATTCCTTAAAAGAACAAAAGCAAATTAAAAACCAATTTTTTGACTTTTGTGAACAAATAGAAAAAACTATACCATTCTTCACTTATTTAAAATATTATCATAGTAATACCTTAAATGTCTTAGAAAAGAAAATACATAAATGGACCAAAGTTAACAGCATGGGAGATCCTAGTGACCAATATTATGAATCAGAAAAACCTCCCATGAATAGAGCATTTTTTAAGAAAGACCATGAATATCATGGTATTCAACCTATAATCCATACACAAAATATACAAGACAAAGAAATGAAAGATGTTTATTTACAAAATAATTGGACCAATGTAGCATTACACATAATAGGTAACCAATTAGATAGAATGTGTAACGACCCGAAAATCGGACCGCTACCGGCGCTAGGATCCGGGTCGACTTAAGGCCGCCGGGACCCGTAGCAAGCCTGATATACAACCTGAAAACCTGTTTAATCCCTTTTTTTAAATACATGATCTTATATGTTTTATTATGTTCTTGAAAGCCAACTCATCTCATGTTGTATCGCCCGTTGAGGCATTGATGAGATCCCACAGAGGGATCATGACTATGTTTATGGTTATGTAATGTATGTTCAGGTTGAGTTGGATGAATGAAAGGAAAGTTTTAAAATTTTTATGTATGATTGTTGATCATGTATGGGATTAAACAGGTTTTCAGGTTGTATGTCAGGCTTGCTACGGGTCCCGGCGGCCTTAAGTCGACCCGGATCCTAGCGCCGGTAGCGGTCCGATTTTCGGGTCGTTATTGGAACAATTGGTACTCACTCTCACCAGACTATTCCCTTAAAGTGGGAGGTCAAGGGTTCGAGCAGTGGGGGAGGCGACCTAATTCCCAGAGGAAGGAATTGGGCCAAATCCACTCGGGCTAGGGCGGGCCGTAATGGCTCCCCCGAGGGACAAATCCTGCCTGGAACCCGTGAGGGTGAAGGGATGTTAAGAGCTGCTCACAGTGGCTGGGCCCAGAGGAAGGTCACGGGCTGTGAGCGGTAACAGTGCCGGGGATCACGTCCGGGTTGTTACAGAATGGAAGAAAAAATAGACAGAAACCATGAAGATATAACAAATATAGAACATATAGAAGTACCTCAGATACCATCTCTCATAACGCTCAAACCAAACACAACATATTTATCTCAAAGATATAGCAATCCAAAACCATATAATATAGACCCAGCTCAAAAACAAGTAAAGAAACCATTTACGAAAATGATACCACCATCTCAGAATCCAATAGATACAGTAACAATAGAACCTAAAACAGAATTAAATGACATGTCCAAATTATTACAGAAAATTATAAGTGAACAAAATACTTCTCCAAAAATCAGTACCACAGGAGATAGTAAAATAGAAAATCCGAGTACTAGTAAAGACAAAGGTAAGATAACCATTTTAACTGAATATAATGACACTTCTTCTTCAGAAGAAGATACTATATATAATCCCTTAGAAGCATCAGACTCTGACCAAGATACTATTGTTCCCATAAATGCTATAGAAATACAATATAATAATAGACCAGATGATTTAAAAATTCTAGATAGAAAACAAAAACAATACAATGCAAAAAATATATATGAGTGAAATATAGACGAATTATCTGAAGTAGAAATAATACAAATAACCAAGGAAATGGTAATAGTAGGAAACATATATAAACAAAGAGTTGAGTTACAGAAAGGCAAGCAGCTGAAAATATTATATTAGGATTTACAGGAGAACTAAGGACGTGGTGGGATAAATTATTAAGTAATGAAATAAAAACCAATATATTAACAGCTAGAAGAATTGATAGTACTACAGGAGAACCAGTCATTGACCCATCCACAGGACAACCACAATCTTTTACCTTATCTTATTTAGTTTATAATATTATATCTCATTTTATTGGAGATTTAGATCTATATACAGAAAGAAATAGCGAAATATTACAAAATCTTAAATGTAGAAAACTAGAAAATTTTAGATGGTACAAAGACAATTTCTTAAAAAGAGTTTATGCACTAGCAGACCCAAATGCATACCATTGGAAAGAAAAATTTTTAACCGGATTACCTAGATTATTTTCAACCAAAGTCAAAGAAACAATTGAACAAAAATTTGGGCACATTTCTTATGATGATTTAACATATGGAGATTTAATAACATGTGTAAATTTAACAGGAATCAGATTATGCAGAGATATGAAATTACAATAAAAATTAAAAATGGAAAATAGACAATCTAGAAGAGAGTTAGGTAATTGGTGTGAACAATTCGGTTTTGGACCAATAAAGAAACATAAACAAAGAAAGTATAAACCCTTTAAGACAGATAAGATTTATAGAAAATATAATTACAAACATAAACAATATAATAAACAAACAGACAAAAAGCTTTTTAAGAACAAACAATTTAAGAAAAATAATTATAATAGAAATACTAGGTTTAGAAGACCAACTAATAAAAATAATATAACATGCTACTTATGTAACCAAAAAGGACATTATGCAAAAGAGTGTCCTGCAAAAAGAAAAATACATGAGCTAGGACTAGAATTAAAAATAGACAATATAGACCAATTAATTGAAAAAATTGACCAATTTAAATTATCCTCTTCTGAATTACATGATGACTATAATAGTGATAATTCTTCAGACATAATAAATAGTACAGATAGTGATCATGATTGTAAAGGAGAAATTTGTAATTGTAATAACAAAATAAATGTTTTAACAGAATACAATCAAGTACTAGAACAAATAGAACAAGTACAAGACTCAAACATTAAAAGAAAATTTTTTAAAAAATTAACAAAATTAATTAATGAAGAAATAAACCAAGGAACAGAGGCACCAACAAACTTTGAAGATGTAGAACAAATGTTTAAACATAAAAAACCAGTAACAACAATTTCCTCTATGGATTTACAATCAGAAATAAGATAGTTAAAATTAGAAGTTAGACAACTCAAATGTAGATGTGATCAGTTATAACAAAATCAAAATTTAAAAAATAAAGAAAAAATTGTAGAACATAAAGAATAAATTATTTCAGAAAATGAGAGTGACAAAGAATTAAAATTTAATGATATTACGATAATAAAATTTCAAAAATGGTATGTAAAAATTACATTAACCATAAAAGATTTTAAATTTGAAACCATAGCTATGTTAGACTCAGGAGCAGACATGAATTGTATAGACTAAGGAATTATACCAAGTAAATACTTCCAAAAAACTAGACAGACCTTGTCAGCAGCAAATTCAACTAAGGTAAAAATAGATTATAAGATACCAAGTGCACATATTTGTAACAATGGAGTTTGTTTTAAAACAAGTTTCATGTTAATAAAAAACCTTAATACACAAGTCATTTTAGGCAATCCGTTTTTACAAATGTTATACCTATTCAAGGTAACACAATTAGGCTTAGAAACGAATGTATTAGGACAAGGTATTATTTTCAAATTTATATCACCCATCACTTACCATGATGTAAATTTATTTCAACAAGAAAATATAAGTAAAATAAATAACATAGAAAATCAAATTAAATTTTTAAAAGAAGATTTACATTCTGTAAAGATAGAAGAACAATTAGAAAAACCAATGATTAAACAACAAATTAAAGAAATTCAAGAACAATTTGAAAAAGATTTATGTTCAGAATTACCAACTGCTTTTTGGAATAGGAAACAACATATTGTTACCTTACCATATGAACCAGATTTTAATGAACAAAACATTCCTACAAAAGCGAGACCAATCCAAATGAATCAAGAAATGTTAGATTATTGTAAAAAAGAAATAAAAGATTTATTAGACAAAAAATTAATTAGACCTAGTAAATCACCATGGTCTTGTGCCGCTTTTTATGTGATAAAAAATGCAGAAATTGAAAGAGGAGCACCAAGACTAGTTATAAATTATAAACCTTTAAATAAAGCCTTACAATGGATTAGATACCCTATACCAAATAAACAAGACTTATTAAATAGATTATATAAAGCACAAATATTTTCAAAGTTTGATATGAAATCAGGTTTCTGGCAAATTCAAATAGCTGAACAAGATAAATATAAAACTGCTTTCACAGTTCCATTTGGACAATATGAATGGAATATAATGCCTTTTGGGCTTAAGAATGCACCAAGTGAATTTCAAAAAATAATGAATGATATATTTAATCCATATGATTTCATTATTACATACATTGATGATGTTTTAATCTTTAGCCAAAATATAGATCAGCATATCAAACATTTAAATAGTTTTTACAAAGCTGTAAAAAGAAATGGTTTAGTGTTATCAAAACCAAAAATGAAATTATTTCAAACAAAAATTAGATTTCTAGGTCATGAAATATATCAAAATACCATAGTACCAATTCAGAGAAGCATAGAGTTTGCTGACAAATTCCCAGATGAAATTAAAGATAAAAACCAATTACAAAGATTTTTAGGTTCCTTAAATTACATTGCTGAATTTTTACCAAATTTAAGAATATTATGTAAACCACTATATAATAGATTAAAAAAGAATCATAAACCATGGACAGAATAACATACTAAAATAATACAAGAAATAAAAAAGCATGTAAAAACTTTACCTTGTTTAAATATCTGTAATCCAAACATTCCAAAAATTGTAGAAACAGATGCTTCTGATCAAGGTTATGGTGGCATATTAAAACAAAATATTAATAATAAAGACTATATTATAAGATATTATTCAGGAGTTTGGAATTCGACTCAGGAAAAATATTATACAATCAAAAAGGAAATTTTATCAATTGTTTTATGTGTAACAAAATTTCAAAGTGACTTACTAAATCAAAAATTTACCATTAGAGTTGACTGTAAAGCTGCGAAAGATGTATTAACCAAAGATGTAAAAAACCTTGCAGCAAAACATATATTTGCAAGATGGCAAGCATTTCTATCCATATTTGATTTTGATATTATTCATGTTAAAGGTACTGATAATTCCATTGCTGATTTATTGACCAGGGAATTTTTACAAGGAAAATGACTGACAAAGGAAAGGAAACGGAAAAGATCTCCCTGAGATCTCAGACCAATATTATTAAGACCAATTTGACAAATGCAAAACTAATTACTTCCAGACCATCCACTCAACAAAGACCATTGTATACTAGCAGTACTAGCATTATAAATAGACCAATGTTTCCAATTTCTAGTGCATTAATAACCCAACCAAGCTATCCTAGACCAAGATCGCCAAGACCAAACCTTTCTCCAAATTTTACTTCACTAAATAGATATAGTCCATTACAAAATCCTATGGGCTCAATCAGGCCCATTACACCCTCTACTTTTAAGCAAATTGTGACAAATACTCCATCTTCTAGCCAAAGCCCAACAATTTCACAAGAACTTCTCTCAGCAGATTATAAATACAAGACTATTGAAGATCATGTTATTACAATAGAACCCGAATATTGGGCCCAAAACCCAAATCTTAATGCCTACCAAATTTGTGATTCCATTTTTCCCAAGACACATTTTTATATACCAGACAATTTTAATAAATCTCAAACATATTATGAGGCCATTCTTATCCAAACAAATTCTATCCTCATTCAAAACAATTATGATCTCCCATACCCAAACAAAATCAGATACTGTAAAGTCCGCCTCTTGAAGGTTTGGACCCTGGCAGAGTGGGGACAAGAACCCCACCAGACAAAAGAATTTATTTTGACAAATGGACAAAATGCAAAATATAATTATTATGATTATCAAGTTGCTTGGGAACGAACATTCCTAAACCAAAATGACCATATGTCTATTTCATTTTTCTTTTATATTGCTGACAATTTTGAATATCCCATTCCATATTGGTTTCACCAATGGTGGAAGAAATTTGGCATCCATACTGATATTATTCCAAATCAAGTCCAGACAGCCCAAATTCAATTTTTTGAAAAAACCAAATTACCAGATACTATCAATTGCTCTCCAAAATGGTTGATCTACAGCCATTACTTTCACATACCATGGATATTAATGATAGAATACCAAATCAAAGATCAAACCATTGACGATTTTCAAGTACCCATTCTTGTTCGCAGATATAAAACCAAATGGTGGTCCAAGACTAATTTGCAGGCTTGTGTCCCAGAAGCCTTAGAACCATTTTTCCAAAAATACCACAATTATGCAAAAGCCCAAGCCCAGCCACTATAACCAAATAGAAAACTTTTCTGGCAAAACGACAAATGATTATATCTCAATTAGCAGCATGTACCTCTGAAGTAGAATATGAGAAATTAATAGAAGAATTAAATGAGACAAAAAATTCAACAGCTTCACTAGTGGATCTCTCAGATGACAATGATGATTTTTTTACACAAGTAGAGATGTAAGTCCCACAGTAGACCCACAAGCTGACTTGACAGAACATGACCCATATTAGACAAGTGGCCGACAAAGTTAAAGCAAATGTCCTATAATGCCAGATCATTATCAAGACAAAACCAGCTTACCGACAAAGACAAATGGCAGACACAACTGGCCGACATCATGGAATATATATTTATTTACTTAATTTATAAAATATATTTTTATTTTAATATTATAAAAAATACTATTTAATCCTAAATTATAAAAAAATATTATTTAATCCCTATTTTGATATATTTTTATTTTGGTATTATAAAAAATTCATATTTTAAATATTTTTATAATACTTAATAACCAAAATTGATAGAAAAATTAATTATACATTTTTTTTAATTTCAATAATATTTTAATATATATATTAAATTAAGCGACTAATTACTTAATTTTTTTTATATAATATAAATTAAATAGTAATTTTTTATTTTTTAGTATTTAATTGCTAAAATTAATAATATTTAAATATATTTTTTAAATATTAATAATATTTTAATATATTATTTAAAATTAAAAAATCAATTAATGAGTTTTTGTACTTATTAATAATTTACTTAAATATCATATTTTAAAAATTTATTTTATTAATTATTTTTATATAAAAATTATAGACTTGTTTTTTTTAAAAAATAATTTTTAATAAGTAAATAAAAAATAAAAATCTTACAGTATTACAAAATACACCTTTAAAAAATAAAATTACATCTATTCATTTAACATCCATAAATATGATGAAAAATAAGAGCGATCAGTATTTAGTTAAAACTGAAAAAATCGATTCAATTGAATCAATTTAAAATTTTAATTTAATTTTTTATTTATTTCAATTTTATTTAATTTTTAATTTTAAAATTTATAATTATTTTAATTCGATTCAATTTTAATTATGAAAAATAAAAAAAAATAAATTAAACCGATTAGTAATAATAATATATTATTTTTAATAATATAAAAAAATTAAATGATAATAAATATTAAAATATTTTAATTAAACTTTAAAATATTAAAAATTAAAGTGTAAAATATAAAAAATTTAATCAAAATCTAAAACCAATATAATCTAATCAAATTATATCGATTCGATTTAGTTTAATTTTTAATTAAAATCAATTCAGTTTGATTTTTATAAATATCAAAATTTTAATTTTTAATTTATTTAATTTAATTTAATTTTAAATTAAAACGACTTATTATTCCCTCTCAAAAGAAAACGTGATTGATCAGTAGCTATTAACTTAAGCGTATGTAATTATAAACTCTCGAAAAGCATTCCATATTACTTGCAAAAATCAAAATCTCAGATGCATGTTTAGCGTTAGATTGATTACCAATACTAATCATCGAATTATATCTTTTGCTTTTGCATGTTAAATTGCTTAAGTCAATAAAATGTGGGTAATATGAAACCCGATATGATTTTATGAACGAGTGATATAAACGAGAAAATGATTTTGACATTCAAAATTAAATAGCATAGACGCACCAATCTAGAATTTTAGAGAGGCAATAATTTGAGGAATCTTCATTTTCTGCCTCATCCTTAGGAATATTTCGGGATTGATGTCAATTTCAGATACGTATATGAGAGAATTGAGCAAAGAATAACAGTGAAACCCTTAATACTTTTGTTATCTTACATTTTTATGATTAAAATGTGTTGAATTTAATTTAAAAAATAAAAAAATATATTTCATAATAAATATATTAAAGGACTTTTTTTTTCCTCAAATATGTATTAGAACAAATTTATTGCACATAGATTTAGATAATTTAATTTGAAAGCAAGGTATAGTATAAATTATTTTTATATATATTTAATTACCTGTTTGGGATTTAAAAAAAAATAAATCCAATTTATATATGATTCTATAAGTATTTATATTTATTTTAAAATAAATAATTTTAAATAAGTCTTAAATGTTAAAACACTTATTTATTTAATTCTAAAATTTTAAGTGTTTATATGTTTCTAATGATATATTTAATGTATTTTTTATATAATAGGTAAAACTTATTTGAACTAATCTAAATTAGAAGTGATTAAATAGTTTATTTAAAATTTAATAATTTAATTATTTTTGCTCTTAAATTCCTTTATCATGTATTAATAATATATTTTATTATACTACAATATTAAATTTTCTAAATAATTATTTAATTTTAATTATAAAGATCGTATATTTCTTTTATAAAAGACTTTTTTTATTCAGAAAATAATTAAAAAATAAATTTTTATTATAAAGAAAAGCCTTGACAAATATTTTAAAACTGTTTTTTTAATCTTAAATAAATATCGAAAAATTGAAAATTAATTTTTAGTTTTATTCATTCAGAAAATTGGTATACGTAAATATATAATTTGATTTTTCAATTTTTTAGATAATTTTCTTGGAAAGCTGCGTCAATTTTCTACACAAAAAAGGGATTTTTTCCCCGTTTTCTTTCATCATTTTGGTTTTTTTTTTTTAATTTAATTTTTTGCTTGGGTCGGTGGCATTTCTATTTACACTATTTACAGCGAAATTAGGGCAAAAAATACATCAGAGCAAGCCATCGCACATGCACTAGTCACTAGCGCGGCCAGAGATTTTTTTGTAGAGAGGGTGTTGAAGTATCGAGAGAAGCCATTGCCGTAAACGACCTTTCTCAAATTTTCCCGTTTACCCAATACACGGCTTCGTCTCCATATTCTTTCCATAAACATACCTCTCAGTTGCTCTCGCAGTTGCTCCATTTTATCGCACACAGATTTCGCACTAATTCACATCAGTCTTCGTCAAAACCCTAAAATGTCGGGCGGTTTTTTTCGGGTACGTTTATTGCAGCACGGGCGTCCTTCTTTTTTCTAGATCTAAACTCATATTTGTAAGCTATAGATCTCGAATCGAATACGAATCAACGCTAACAGTGGTGGTTTACGAATTGTGTTTCTAGGGTACTTCTGCAGATCAAGATACTCGATTCTCGAACAAGCAAGCTAAATTGTTGAAATCGCAGAAGTTTGCTCCCGAATTGGAACATCTGGTTAGTTTTTTAGTAGCTTAATTTGGTCCTCATCTGGTTTTGCTTGTTATTTGCAATTGGAGCTGGGTAGTGTTCATATTTTACTAGAAATTCTTTGCTTTTTTTTTATTTTTTTTACTGCTAATCCAGGTGGACATGAGGAAAGTGAAGATGGATGTTATCAGACCATGGATTGCTAATAGGGTGACAGAGCTTCTTGGATTTGAAGATGAAGTTCTTATTAACTTTATTTATGGTCTCCTTGATGCAAAGGTATTGAACTTCAGCATTTAACTTCAGTCCTTTTGGTTTTAAGATAAGAATGTGTATGTTTCTCGTTATTTGCTTGAATAGGAGGCCCTTTTTTGGGCCTGTACTAATATAGTTGTACGCATACTTGCCTTTAGGAATTGACTTAATTGGCATAGCAAACCCCATCAATCCCAGGTCTCAACTGAGCTATGGAATGATGCTCTAGTCTCGTGGTCTATTGACGGGAATTTTCTTGGGTTTTTTTGCACTATTTTAGTTCACAACATGGTTGGGTTTCTGCACTTCTTTACTTAACAATACGGCTTAGTTGTTTGAGTGTTGTGTGTATTTATTTCTATATACAGGAAGTTAATGGAAAGGAGGTTCAAATATCACTTACGGGATTTATGGAGAAAAACACTGGAAAGTTTATGAAGGAGCTTTGGACCCTTCTTCTCAGTGCACAAAAGACTGATAGTGGTGTTCCCCAGCAATTCTTGGATGCCAAAGAAGAGGAAACACGGAAGAAGCAGGTATGGCATATTTTGCAGTCCTGATATAGTTCTTAACAGTAATGCTGGTGCCCTTCTCCAACTGCGATAAACATGTTTTGCAGGCAGAGGTGGATAGGATAACAAATGAAATTCAGAAGAAGAAAGAGAAGGAGGGTAGAGAACTTGAGTGGGAGAGATCAAAGAAGATGGTAATACTAAGTTATTCATGCCAGAGTTAGATTCCCTGGACTTGAGTTTTTGGTTTTAACTTAGTTTGTGTTTTCATGGTATTCAGCTAGCTTCTGCAATTATTTGGGTTCATGTCCTTTACCTCAAACTACTGTAGGACGGTGGGCCTGAAACAAAGGCCATTGTTGCTGCTGTGGAGCAAGTCTCAAAGCATATGGCAAAGGGGTCAAGTGCTGATGCAGAGGATGTGAAAGAAACTGATAATAGGAATGGTGTCAGAGGAAGGAATGGGTTAGTTATTTCATCTATGGATTTCTTCTGGTACTGGTTAATGTGCTGTTCATATTTGATTAATTCAAAACAGAAAACACTTGATTAATAGGTAAAATGACTGGTATATGTAGAAGGAATCTTGAGATGTGATTTAGAAACCTGTTAGTTTTGTCATTATTTTGTTCGTTGAAAGCTCAGCTGAATAGCTATACTGGCTTTGATGATATTTACATCATTAATGTCTTCCAACTATAATTTTTTGCATTATGGGATGTATTACATGTGGTGTGTTTATGTCTAGGATACAGCAATACTACAAATTTGCATTTGGCAACTAGGAATATTGCTGCATGACAATATAATGGATGCTTTACAGATCTCTAGCATGCGATGCACCTATCCTTGCATGGAAATTCTATTGGTCTATAGATGAGGATGTTCTCCAATCTGTCAGAATTCAGAAATAGTATTTTTTCTCTGCTGTTAAATTTGAGCCATCTGAGTTTGAATTTGGTTTTGGTTCATGATAGTGTTTATTGGGCCAGCCTATATTTCTATACCTCACTGGCCGGAGCATTGATTCTGTTCACCTGGGATCATCCCTTCGGTTTATATCTAACATGCATTAAGAGCGGGTTACATGCAATTTTTCCTTGGGAAAAGGAAATCAGTTGATCTGCATGGGATAGGTGACCGAGCAGTAGCGCAGAGAACTCATTCAAAGGCATCACCTCGGAGAAGAATAATATACGCAGTTGTCCTGTATAAAAAAAAATACTTCCAAAATTTGTCATTCTGGTCAAGCTATTAAAGCCAAATAGGATATGCTGTCCCAGCTGTTACTAATTGTTTTGCAGAATGAAGATCCACAATTAGTATTAGTACACATCATGTTCTAGTCTTTACTCCTTGAGATATTTTATACATATATTTTAATGTTTTTTTTTTGTAAGCAAACAAGTGTATATGTTTCTCTGAGACATGGAATCACAGAAGACTGTCAAAACTAACAATTAAAAATCCTGCAGGTCTTCTCGGTCTCCCCATTCAGTTGATCGTTCATCTTCATCCCCTCGGTAGTTTTCCTTCCATTAGTATATTTGTTTGTGCTTTTCTATTTATGTCTTGACATAGCTTACTGTATTTTTGGTGTTTTCTGCAGGGGTTCACCTTCTCGAAACAGCAGGTCATTTTCAAATTCAATTAGTCATTTGCGATCTGTCAAATGTGCCCCAATATTGATTTAGTTATTCGAATACAAGAAGTCATTCTTGCCATTCATTTCCATAGGCTAGCTGTTCAGTTTATTACTTATTTATTTTGGTTATCAATTGGGTTGTGTGAATATTCTTGTGAGCATGTAGAGAACTTTCTGAATATCACATTCAATGAGAGATTGCAGGAGTAAGATGGATGTTTTTAGTTATCTGTTTCTTTCTTTATTCTTTAATTGTAGCTCCTTATACAGTTTATATGTATTTCAGCGACAGACACAAGACTAGGAGTTTATCAAGATCACCAGAAACACAAAGACGATCTGTTTCTTCAGACAGGGTGTATCACTCACCAGGAAAAAGATCTATTACACCTCGTCGAAGGTTTTCATCTCGAGGCTCTCTTTCTCCTTCAAGGAGAAGGTATTCTAGGCCAAGATCAAGATCATCTTCACGCCACATGTCACCTTCTCCAGTACGACGTAGATTGCACTCTCCATTTAGACGCAGATCTCCTTCACCAATCCGGCGTAGGTCTCCCTCACTTAGTCGACGTAGATCTCCCTCACCTATTCGGCGCCGTAGATCTCCCTCACCCATTCGACGCCGTAGATCACCCTCACCCATCCAACGTCGTAGATCACCCTCACCTATCCGCCGACGTAGATCTCCTTCACCCCTTCGACGTAGAAGATCACCTCTGCCCCTTCGACGACGATCACCTTCACCTGTGTGGCGTAGATCACCCTCACCAATGCAGCGTAGGTCACCCTCACTTATTCGCCGGAGATCTCCTCCTTCAAGACGCAAATCACCCTCCCCCTTCCGCCGTAGGTATCAGAGATCTCCATCAACTCCCCATCGCCGGTCTCCATCACCAAGACGTAGATCACCTCTTCCTTCTCGTAGAAGATCACCACTTCCTTCAAGGCAGAGGTCTCCTTCACCTTATGGATCAAGTTCTCCTTCTCCTGTCCGGTATAAGTCTCCTTCACCTGTAAGGAAATCTTCAAAGGAACATAGGAGGTCACTTGTGCAATCTCCTGGGGAAAGAGTTGGGTATGTTCTTAACCTTCTTGGGCACTTAATGTTTCCCAACTTGTTTACATTTTGGACCTGTTACATTGACCATATTATTCAAATTCATGTTCCAGTGTACGGGAAAAACCATCCCCTGTGTTGCGTCGATCCTTTAATTCTCTAAGGTCTCCACAAACAGATCCAAAGGATGGGAAGGATTCTCGTGTTAAATTGGCATCTTTGTCCCCTTCACCAGAGAGGTCTCCTGTTCGATTGGAATCTCCACCACTCTCAAGGACTAGGAATTCTAGTGAGGATAGAAGGTATACATGAATTCGGGCAATATCTTAGCGCCCTATAACCTCATTATATTTTGATGCATATATTCTTACATTTTTTTGCTGCTGCTGAAGGTTAACGAGTCCTTATGAGAGCCCCGTGAGGCAAAGAAAAGGGACAAGAAATAGGTAAGAAAGTGATCAATAGTTAAGTCAATACCTTCACTCCATTTTGTAGTATTATGTTCGGGCCACTCCTTAGTATCCTATGAATTTATTATTTTTTGATATTTTTTAATATTAAATACATATATTCACACATTGCTGGTACTGAAGGTCGACTAGTCCATATGAGAGCCCTGTCAGGCGAAGAAAAGGGATAAGAAATAGGTAAGGAAGTGATTGGTCGTAAAGTCAATACATCAACTCCATTTTTTTAAATATAATTTCAGGCATTACATAAACTCATCATATTTTGATATTTTTTACTGTTGAATACATACATTCACATATACTTTACTGATGCTGAAGGTCCAGTAGTCCATATGAGAGTCCTGTGAGGCAAAGAAAAGGGATAAAAAATAGGTAAGAAAATGATTATTAGTTCAGTCAATATTTTGACTCCAACATTCTTTAATGATCTTTTAATATGTGTTTGTGTGTGTGTGTGATTATGATTGTGAATGTGCTTTGGTTGCTATTACAGGTCTTCTAGTCCATCTGCAAGTCCTGCAAGGCAAAGAAGGGGGCATATTACACATGATGACAGCTTAAGCCCTCCACGGATGCCAAGACAGCAAAAAACTCATCAAGAAAGTCCTCGGTGTAGAAATGAGGATGAAAATACTGATCATGCTCGGTTAGATTTGAGTTCTTAAACAAATTCTGCTTGTTCTTAAATTCTTTAGGTTCTTGTAAAGTGGTTTAATAGTTTTGATTAATTTTTACTCTGCTGATTTTGTTTTAAAATGGTTTTCATTTTTCTTTCATGTGGGATCAGGGATTTTAAATCCAGGTCTTCACAGAAACAGTCTACGCATTCATCCATCATCAGTAAGCAGAAAGAGTCCCCAGTCAAGGTCCATTCGAAGGAGCATTCTCCTCAAAGAGTGGCAGGTCATCGGGTTACTGAATCTAGGAGCCGTCTTGATATTGTGGAATCAAGAAAGAAAGAGCAGGAAATAAATAGGTATTTTTTTTTTCTAGGGTGGCATTTTTCCTGCTTACTTTGATCAGTTGGTATGTTTACATGAACTGACAGATTTGTTGTCTTTGGCACATCCCTCAGTGAGAAGGGTTCCCAGAAGGGGGCTTATGCTGAAATTCCTGAGCAGCAGAAATCTCCAACCTCATTTGAGGAGCCTTTGCTGGGAGAGAGACAATTGCCTTATGCAGGAGAGGGTAGAAAATCTGATGAGAGAAACCATTCACATTCAAATAAGGTCAAGGACAGTGAGAAAAACCGTGCACATTCAAACAAGGTTAAGGACAGTGATAGGCACCATAAATCTGAAACTATGCCAATGTTGGTGGAAAAGGCTGATCATAGTAATGGAGGTGGTGGTGCATTTGATTCTGGTTCAGAGGAAAGTAACAAGCGCACAACTGATGATAAGGAGAAGCGAAGGCATAAAAGATCACATAGGGAGGAAGTGGCTTCAGATGATGATTACAGCTATGATTCTGAATATGAAGAAAGGAAGGAGGCTAAGAGGAGGAGGAAGGAAGAAAAGAAACTGCGGAAGGAGGAAAAACGTCGGCGTCGTGAGGAGCGACGTCGTAGAAGGGAAGAACGGCGTGCAGAGAAGCTCAAGTTGAAGGATTTAAAAGATAATAATTCTTCTGATGATGAATTTGGAGGGAGGATGGATCCAAGTGATAGTGAAGATGCACATTCTGAGCAGAAGAAACTTGAGATTGAGTTGAGGAAGAAGGCTCTTGAATCACTTAAAGCAAAGAAGGGCATTAGTCACTAATTTATTGCTGTCGTAAACATTATAATATCATTCTAATTAAGATGTTCTTTATATATTTTCTAGGAACTTTGTTTTGAATGGGAGTTCTTTTATATTGGTAACTGTTTAATGTAGTCTGTTTACTGCTGGCAGCTGAAATGGATAAATGAGGATTTCCTGAGCTATTCTCTTGAGTGCAACTTTGTGCAGATTTTGCTGCTAGATATTCTGGTAATAATTGTTTCTTTTGATTGGGTATCATTTTGTTATTATTATTATGATGATTGTTGGTTTTGTCATCACAAAAACAGTTATTAACAGGGATATAGATATTGAAGCATCTCATTGCCTTCGTGGTGGCACTTTTTTTTTTCTTTCCCTGTTAAAAAAATGTCTTTTACAGACTATGGTGTTTTCTTAGTGAAACAATTTCTTTTTAGCTTCATTGGAACATGTGAGTTTCAGTGATAAGAAAATGAGGTCTGGAAGATTTAATAGAGGTTTGTTGACTAGTGGCCAAGAGAACCTGTAGGCGTAGTCAGTTTAGCTAGTATGAGGTAAATACTAAAGTTGACTTTTTGGTCCAATTGGTAGATGAAAATATTGCCAACTAGATGACTTGCGTGAGCAGACAATGTGCAGGTCTTCATTTTGAACATCATTCAGCCTTCAGGTGACTTATTTTCATTCTTTACCGTCTCCTTTACAATAGCTCACTGCCATTGTCTATTGTTGAACCAGCTTGGTTTCTGTTGGCTGGTTTCTCATTGCATTTTTGGCTTAATTTCTACATGGTTGGCAGCTTGATAGTTGTTCCTAAAATTCTCCAGGATGCTGTTGTTCCTGCGCTTATTTTATCCTGATATCTGCCTGAGTTTATTTGATGCATAATGCATTCTTGTGCATGTATGTTGCGATGTCTAGATCTCTATAAAAAATGTATAGCAAATGCTTTACCATTCCATGGTGATGATGTTTTGCACTCATGAATGTCTATTAGTTTTGACCATTTCTGGCATGTACAAATATTTAATACAAGGAAATTAATCACGTAGTTTACCATCTAATCCTTTGTTTATTGCTTGCTATATGTATTGAAATTTCATTGGATTTTATACTTAAGTTCCACATGTGGGGTTGAGGCTTTGTCAGTCGTTTTGGGGTTAGCTTGCTGATCCTGTCAACTTAAAATTTTAATTATTTTTTATTTTTATGCCAGCCAATGCCCCGAGTATTAGCCCTAGCTTGTGTGATTGATAATTCAAATTTGTAGTTCAGCGTCATACTCTTGAAGGATAGCATTGGTTGATTGCTTTTGGTGGTTTTGTTGATATTTCCAGGCACTTAGCATGGCCATAAAGTATGTTACAAAATCATCAAGGAAGGAAGAATGAACTTGTTGCATGTTGTTGCCTTTATTAACTCTTCTTGATCAGTGCTTGGAATTTATGTGGAGATTCATCTCTCTATAGTAGTGTTATTAATCTAGCAGTTAATACTTTCATTTTCACTTTCGATCCCTACTGCCTTCTGATCCTGGTCTCTTCTACCGGGGCAAGCTTTGTATTTGTTTGTTACATTGACTCATCTGCGACCGTAGATTTGATTGTATTATTGTTCTAATATTTATGGAATCTCACAAACAAGCTTCAGAAAAATTAGATATCATTAAAAGCTTTGAAGCGGACGGGTCAAAAGCAATGGTATTAATGGAACGGAGTGCCTTTAATAGTTTGAGTATGGTGTTGAATATACCTAGTCATGAATGTCATTTGCGACTTCTCCATATAGCTACTTTTGTATGACGTGCCTGTCTTTGAGGATTCACATGTGCATGCATATTCACCTGCTGTTTGATGAGTTATGGCAATGTTATTTTCCAATTGATAGGTTTTGAGACGGAGGAAAGCTTTTTTGCACTATCATCATGCTCAAGCATAACAATTTGGGGTTTGGTATTAGTGTATTGGTAGTTTTCTATTTCTAAATGTGGTATATGCATCACTTAATCTTGGTTTGTGATTTTGTAACATGGCCGTGGTGAGCATAATTTTCAAGCGCCAGCGAAGATAGTTTGATGAATGCATCTCTAGTTGCTCGTTGGCAGCCCAAAGGTTTAGGCCGTGGTGGTGAATCTTGTGAGCTTCTGTGCAATCCATTAAATGTTGCATTTTAATCTGTCAAGCGTACATGGGAAATTGGAACTTCATATGTTAACCATATTCCCACGAGTGAACATTATCTGAATCTAATAATGCTATAATCAAAACTCGGGTTGGTGGAATCGGGATGGAGGTATGTAAAGATGAGTTTCTCTCGTCAATCTCGTGGCGTTTTGAGCGGGCGACTATCTTAAACCCAAATGCCAACGTGCTCGAGTATTGTAGGCATTTGATCGATAATACGAAATATTGAAGCATCAATCGAGATTTATATAGCTATTATTGTAGTGACCCAAAGCGTAAGGGTAAGTCTGAATCTGTAATTGTCCTGGGCTTCTTGTGTGGTCCACAGAGTGTTCAACACGCAAGATTCTTCTACCAAATCGTCTAGCGTTTAACTCCCTAGAATAGATAACCTATGAATACGTGGCTACAGCCCATTTGCAAGCCGTCCCTTACCTCCACTTCTGGATAATATCCAAGCAAAAAACTGTTGCATTTGCCACAGGCAGGAAAAGCAATACACCTGGATATGGTGAGATACCCAGAAAATATCAGGACTACTTGGTGGGGAGAATCACTATTTGGAAACTTCTCTTTTGCCTTAGATGGCTCCAATTCTCACCTCCAATTCATTTCTCCTCGCTCCCAAACCCCATTCAAGACACCCTCTCAAGATTCCAAGACTCCGAGTCTTTGCCAAAAGGGCTGGATCGTTCTCCCCATTTCAGCTAGGTAAACCTAAAGACGACGGTGCATCAGAAGTAAGCCAAAATGGTGGTTCAGGCAATTCGGGTCCTTTTAGTTTCAACTTTGACAACGTACCTGATGTAAAGTCTCTGATACCTATTGTGAGTGAGCCAACTTCTGGTTTGTCGTTTCCAAGAAGGAAGGATGCTAGCACAGTGTTTGTAGCCGGTGCTACTGGGCAGGCAGGTATTCGAATTGCACAAACTTTGCTGCGTGAAGGTTTTAGTGTTAGAGCTGGGGTTCCTGTACTTGAAACTGCTCAGGAATTGGCTCGTTTCGCAGGGGAGTACAAGGTTAGCTTCTTTAACAACTAATTACACTCGTTCAACTTGAATTTAAAAAATCTGGGAAAAGAAAAACGGTTTTGTATAATGGGAAAAAGGGTTTTACCTCTGGCGTGAAAAATATAGTTGTGAATTGGCATTTTCAATACCTTTATTTACAGCAATGAGTGAATTGTATATAATCTATTGGATTGATAGGATGGTAGTATATAATGTCAAAGAAAGTGCTTTCCATTCAATGTGGACGGATGATTATTAATGGGATAACATCGACCTCTGGATGTTCCAGTCACAATGAGCTACAGTCTCTTAAAGCTAATGTGTTATTATCTTCATAAATTCCTGCTGCTACATTCATATCACAGATCATCTCAAAGGAAGAATTGAGACGCCTTAATGCTGTTCAATCCACTTACGAAGATGCAGAATCAATTGCCAAAGCAATTGGTAATGCAAGCAAAGTTGTGGTCACAATTGGGCCCGCAGAGAATGGTCCTAACTCTCAAGTCTCCACATCTGATGCCTTGCAAGTAATCCAGGCTGCTCAGCTAGCAGGAGTTGGCCATGTCGCAATAATCTATGATTCAAACGCTGCAGGTGCTTCAACTTATAATGTCCTGGACGGCTTCACATCATTCTTTAACAACTTGTTCTCACAATTTCAGCCATTGTCCATACCTGAGTTCCTGCAGAAAGTAATTGAGACAAATGTTAACTATACTTTCATAAAGACAAGTTTGACTGAAGATTTTTTGCCAGAGAGTTCTTATAATGTTGTTCTATCTGCTGAAGGAAGCACTGGTTCAAACGACTACAAAGTAATGTAATGTATGCAATTATTTCTGTTTCATTAATTCTTGGGAGTATAATTTGTTCTCTTTTCCTTTTGTTTGTGTTCCTTATGTTTCTTTGTGCTATGAATTATCTTCATTAGGTGGCAAAGTCTCGGATAGCGACTATAGTGGCTGATGTTTTCTCGAATACAAAAGTAGCAGAAAATAAGGTAAATTTAATTAAGATTGTGTTTACTTTACCGGCTAACATGTTATAACCAGAACGTGCCAACTTAATTTCCATGGGTACCCAGCAACCTTTACTCTTTTCTAAATGATGTGGTTGGCCTATGCTTATATTCTAAACCAGGTGGTGGAAGTTTTTACTGATCCATCAGCACCCTCAAGGACCATAGATGAGCTTTTCAGGTAAAGTGTGATTCTGATATCTTCTTATCATTAAATTTGTGCTTCTTTCCTTGAAATAAGAGCTTGCTAATATTATAAAATTGCATTTAGTGTCATTCCTGAAGATGGAAGAAGAAAAGTTTATGCAGAAACTCTTGCAAAGGCAAAAGCAGAGGAAGAAGCAAGGGTAGCTGCTGAGAAAGCTCGTGAAGCAGCCGATGAAGCAAAGAAGCTTGAAGAAGAAGTGAACAGGCTTTCAAAGCAAGAAACTAAAGTAGATAGTCTAGCTGAAGAAGCCCAGGAAAAGGCTGAGGCTGCCGGGATTTCAGTGGAAAATCTCTTGAGCAGAGCAAAAGACATTGGAGCAGGATTTTCTTGGGAGAAACTTGGTTCCCAGATATCAACTGCAGTTCAGACGACTAACGGAGAAAATCTCAATGTGCAGATTGCTACTGTCAGGGGACAAGCCAAAGCTCGTTCTCTCCCTTTTCAAAAGGCTTCTGTTAAGCGGCCAACCCCAAAATTATCCTTGAAACCAAGAGAGGAGCCAAAGGCAAAGGCAAAGGCCGAGGAGACGGAATCAAAGACAGAAGTAAAGAAACTATTTGGCGGACTGTTTCAGCAAGAAACTATATATGTTGATAATGAATGAGACAAAGTAACCCACATCTTGTCTGATGCAGATGCCATTTAAAGTTTGTAATGATGTTAAGAGTAGAAGTCTAAACCGAAAATGTGTACTATTTAAGGTTTCCCAATCATTTTCCCTTTCTTTAATTTTCAGTGGCTCCAAGCACTTCTTGCTCTCCCATTCTCATTCATCTGTGTAGTAATGAAGGTGCAGGCCGATGCAATGGCCAGTGAATACAATGCTCACGAGATGGCCAAGAAACAATGAAGATGGGGATAGTGTGAACTTCAAGAACAATCTGAAGCATACCTGCTGTTGAAGATTCCACAAGGCAATTTCTAGTCTTGGTCTATTACAATATAAAAGGGATGCTAACTGATAGTTTTGTTTTGTTTTTATAATGAAACAACTCAATTATGCTCTGTTACCATGTGTTAGTTCACTTAATAAAAATAAAAATATTAATTTCTTATTATTTGAGACTTGCTTATTTTAAGATGCATAATAATAATAATAATAATAATAATAATTCTAAATTAATGTCTCAAATTTTTGCGGGGAATATTCTTCTAAAATTAATTAAAAATTTTGATTTCACTGTAAAAATTTTAAGGTATAATAGTTTGTTTTAAAAAATCTCTAACGGTTTGATTTTTAAATTTAAATTTCGTAATAAATTATTCCTTACAGAGTTTTCTGATTATTTCTAAATTATTGTTAGAATATTTAATTTAAACGTCTAGCTAATGGTTTGGACTTTTCTTCTTTCGTATTTTCCCTCTTGACTCATAAGAGTATTGTATGTGAGAGGGAAATAAGAAATTACAAGATAAGTTGCGGTTACATTTTTTAATTATTTTATTTCTTATAAAAATTTACCAATTTAATGAATATATAATCTTTATTTTCTAATAAATTAAAAATATTTTTTATGATTACAAAATTAAATTACATTGCATGAACAGCAAGATGTTTTGCTTCACAAAAATTTTCAACAAAAAATTTGCTATTAAGAAAGCAACTGGCCCCACATAACCTCCCTTCTCACTGAGCTAAATAATCCAAGACATAAATTAGAGATACGAAATACATTGGTCATTGAAGTATGGAGAAAATATAAAAATAATAACGATATTTACAGATTAATATTGTCAGAAAAAGATGACAATTTACCCATGATTATTATTCGTAGGAAATTATCAATCATATACTTTGATGACAAATATTTATTATTTTAAATTTAAGAATTGCCGAGTACACATATGTGACAAATTTGTTATTATTATTATACTAATTTGTAATTTTTATAAACAATTCTGATAAAAAAAAATATGACACTTTAAAATTTTTATGAAAATATAATATTCATTCATTAATAATATCCATCCATATATGAGAATAATAATAATAATAACTAACTAATGAAATAACATATAATATTCATATAAACAAAAACATCAAATACAATTATTCAATAATCGATAATTATTTTTAAGTTAATTTATTTAAATAATGAACAATATTTCATGTATCGACTATAATTATCATGATGTAGTGAGCTTATATTCATATATGTGCGCATGCATGCATAGGCTGATAGATCCCTGTTGACATTATTTCATAGCCATTATAGTAAGGAAGAGTGTGCCCAAAAGCAAAAATCAGATAGAAGAAAAGAAAAAGTCACCTTTCATCTAGGAAGTGGGCAGTTGGATTAATTGCTAGATCTCCCATTTTACTACTACGACTAGTTTTCTAGGTGCATTTGAATTTTTAAAAAAATCCCATATTTTGTTCAAGCTTGCCATGCATTCCCATGGAAATTCAATTTCTTCTGCAAGTGTTCGATCGCTGCAAATGTAAGTGCAGCCATTGACATTGCTAAGCATGCACGCAAGCTATATATAACATTATGGTCTCAGTTTTCAATATTTCTCTAATCATTCTCCTTTCCAGTTAAATATTTATTAATTTATTGGCAATTAACGTTTATATATATATATATCTTCTAAGAATTTCCACCTTTATATGTTAGAATAATTATTGAGATGGCGCATTTTAACTTCAAGCAAATGCACCCCTCTCTTATTTTGAGCTTTTGCATGAAAAATTTTGAAGAACAGATTGGCACTTGGCTTGAAGATGGGAAAAAATAAATAGGGGTGATACAAATTTTCTATTCAGTGTTTTTTTGACAAAGTTCTGCATAGAATTAACTATACAATTAGGAAAAGAAAAGAAAAATTAGATAAATAAACCAATACTTATATCCATTTCCAAATGTTTCGCTAGAAATGAATGGAGTGATAAATATAGGAGGATTAAAAGGATAAAGCAAGCCTATCTAGCTAGGAGATCATACACCAGAGAGAATACGTATATAGAGAGATTGATCACGAGGAGTTCAGAATGTTCATCTAGGGTTAAGGACTTTCAGCGGCAACCCTTTTATATTAGTGTATGAACCCTAATTTCAAGCTTCAAAAAAAAAAAATAAGAGAGAGAAAATAGAGGCTCAGTGTTGTACGAATTAGTCTTTGACACTTTGTTTATGTCTTCTTCCATAGAAGGCAACAAGTCGGCATAAACCCATGTACAAATTACAATTAACCTAGCAGCTTGTTCTAAAGAGATGTTGTTCCCTACCATACAGGAAAATCCACCATTAGAATACAAGCAAATAAGACCACCAAAATAATCTAATTCCATGTTAAGAACAATAGTAAAGAAAAAATTACAATTAATTAAGGATCTTCTGAATGTGCATATTCTGTATATATTATTTTTTTGGTTGAATATACATACATAATGCATTCAAATAAATTAGGAGATGATGAATAGGGCAAGAACAATATAATATAATTATACAATATGCAATCAAAAGAACCTTTTTGTACCCGTTGCCGGCGATGAGTCTTGAGGTTCAGGACCCAGTCTAAGTTCAAGGTCTAGCTCTGAACTTGACAAGCCCTTTCCGGTGCTGCCATGAACTTGATCACAGCTAAGTTGTTGTTGTTGATGATGATGGTCTTTACGAGATGGTTTGTCAACAAACAAGGATAGTTGCTGGATTTCTCCAACATGGGTTTTGTTCGTATTAGAGGCATCATCACTTTCTTTGTCGAGAAACCAAGGCCAGTTATTGGAGCTTGCGACTTGGCTGGATTTGGGTTCCATGAATAGGTGTGTCGTGCTTGTGGGAATTGGGGAAAACGAAGGATCAAGAATCTTGGGTATGTCCGGGGATTGTGGAACCTCATTTGGTGAGGGGTGTTTAAGCTTGGCTTTGTGTTTACGATGAATATTCATGTGTCCTCCTAGGGCTTGTGCATTAGAGAAGCCTCTCTTGCAAAAGGTGCAGTCATAGGATCTAACTTGGATGGCACTTTGCTCTTCTGGGTTCACGTTGTCTGGATTTTCTTGGCTGGATTGTTCAGACTCCATTAGCAAGCAATCTCAGACAGACAGAGAGAGAGGAGAGGGGTCAACTGGGTGATTCCTAGTGAACCTGTTGTTTGTTGACGGGGATTATAATGCCGTCAGAACTTGTGCTGTATCTTATTAGTGCAAAAGGACAAAGATGGCCATAGAAAAAATTGTTGATAATTCTGGCATCGACTTCTTCAGGGATCTTAATTTCTAGAATGTGCAGTGCTTGGGAGTTTATTCCAATAACCTTGTTAATTTTGAATTTGCTAGAATTCATTAACTATTGCAAGTTCAATGTCACAAATTACTATTATTATTTTTTTATTAAAACAGAATAGAGAGAAAATATACATTTTCACTTTTTAGATATTATCAGAATTCCTCCTGTGTAACATTATACTTGATTTAAATTTATATAATTGATTAATTTAAAATATTTTTCTCAAAAAAATTAACCGTTATACATTAAATTCTCAAATTAATAGATAGTTTTAGTCTTTTTATTATAATTGTTTAATTTATTATTATTTTTATTATAATAAAGAGAAAAGTAAAGAACATAATCATGCTTATACATCACTTTAATTCACAGCCGAACCCTTCAAAGATTTTTTTTTTTCCTGAGCTGTGTGCCAGCTAACACACCAACAGGTCCGTCGAGCTGCCACGTGGAAGCTCACAACCCCCTCTTTAAGATGTCATCCCACACATCAGCAAATAAACCACTTAACAATTTAATTTATATGGAGTTCCAACTCATATCAAGATCAACTTACTGATATGTTAGTATTTATTTCATTTTATTTATTTTTTTACTAGGCATTCTCCAACAATCTTAATTACAGGTTTAGAATTTAGCTGAGAGTTTTGTTAATTTTCCAAATGGGTAAGGACTACAGCTTGCTGGTGAAAGCTACGAGAAACGACAGTGTTTTCTTTGGCTGTTTGGATAAAATAAAATTATGAAAGTCAGTAATTAATATATATTTTAATTTATTATTTAAAAAACTCATTACATATTTTATTTTCATTTATACTAATTCAATTAAATTTAGATCTAATTTATATTATTATATATTTTCCCATAGAGACTATCAAAGCTTTGATTAAACTTAATTGTGGAGGTTGCCTTTCTGAAACAGTAAAACACCTGCGGTGGTTCCATCCTTTGTTTCTGGTAAGTAAGAAAATAAAGCAACCAACACATAATTGTCGCCTTATATCCTGCACTAATTACAGCAAAACAAACAAAACCTATAATATGCAGTGTTTGCTTTTGCTTCTGCACAACAACAAACCTATATATAGGTCCGCAGACTCATTGTCTTCTTCAATTCAAAATAGGGTATTATTTTAGCACCAAGATCAATTAATTAATTATTGGCTATTTTTTGAAAAAAAAATTATAATACAACGTTTATATTATAATTATTGATTAGATAAGGAGTTTTATGTAATTTTATTATGATTATTAGTTATTATTTGATTTTTATTATATATATAAAAATTATATTAAATGAAATGATTGGTTTAAAAAACAGAAGAGTCAGAATAAAAGAGACCATAAGCATGATCTATTAAATCATATTATGATAATGCCCCTTAACCTTACCTTCTGTTTAGGTATGGAAAAGTGGTGAGCAGTTCAAATCGAAAAAATCGATCGAATCGAATTAATTTAAAAATTTAGTTTAATTTTTTTATTATTTTGGTTCGATTTAATTTTTTTATTATTTTAGCACTAAGATCAATTAATTATTGGCTATTTTTTGAAAAAAAAAAATATAATACAGCATTTATATTATAATTATTGATTAGATAAAGAGTTTTATGTAATTTTATTATGATTATTGGTTATTATTTAATTGTTATTATATATATAAATTATATTAAATGGAACGTTGGTTTAAAAAAAAAGCCAGAATAAAAGAGACCACAAACATGATGTATTAAATCATATTATGATAATGCCCCCTTAACCTTACCTTCTCTTTAGATGTGGAAAAGTAGTGGGAAATAGAGTTAGTAATATTCGATTTAAATCGAAAAATCGATCGAATCGAATTAATTTAAAAATTTTATTTGATTTTTTATTTATTTTAATTCGATTTAATTTTTAATTTTAAAATTTTTAGTTATTTTAATTCGATTCGGTTTTAACGAGAAAAAATTAAAAAAATTAAATCGAATTGATTAGTGATAATAGTATATTATTTTCAATAATATAGAGATTAAATCTTAATCAAAATGTTTCAATTAAATTTTAAAATATTAAAAATAAAGTATAAAAAATAAAAAAATTATTAAAAATTCAAATCGATCAAATTGAATTGAATCAAACTGAATTTAACCAATTTAATTTGATTTGATTTCTGATTAAAATCAATTCGATTTGATTTTTATAAATATCAAAATTTAAGTTTTTAATTTATTTATTTTAATTTAATTTCAAATCGAATCGAGAAAATAAATGTTTGGAAACTAATTCTTATTATTTTGTAGAAGGAATAAAATAGAGGAAGGAAAAACTCAATTTTCTTTTTTCTTTTTTAATTACTCTACAATTTAAAGGGAAAATAAAATAAACTTATTTGTCTTTTTATGTAATAAAAGATGTAAAATTAAAAAAAAATTCATCACTTTTATTTTCCATTTCAAGAAAAGCGAAATCATGCCTTTAGTATTAATTATTTCAATTACCTGAGGTTTGATTTAGTAAATATTCACCACACTATTTTATCCTTTTGTGAATTAATTTAGTGTGAAAAAAAAATACGTGGGATTATATTAAAAAATTTATTTAAATTAACTGGTTGAGAACAAACATTTTGTCATTTTTTTTTTTTTTTTTTTTTTCTCTTCCTCGAATATATTTATATATAATGGAGATTATACAAGTTTAATTTCTAAATATTGCTGTAGAAGTTTTGAAGGAAAAAAAAGGATATGTATATATATATATATGAAGAAAAAGACAAGATAATTAACTAAACATGGGAGAAACCAAGTCTAAGCTCAAGATCTAAGTCTTGGGTTGCATCTTGACACACTCTCTTATTGACGTCAGCTTGAAGATTGTCTTTCTTCATGGAACTTGATTCATTAATGAATGCTTCATCACTTCTCTGTCTCTTACGACTAACATTCTCCTTCTTCTTCCCACCTGGAATCACTGAAGTATCTCCAATGGCCATCGTCATTGGAGTTGAAACTCCTGCTGGCGACATGAAAACCCTAGAATTAGGACTGTAAACTAATGCAATTTTACGAGGATATTGAATATGATGAAGAAGAAAGTGGTTTTGGAAACCTGAAGGAGACTGCTTTAGGCTTGCTCTATCCCTCCTATGGACATTCATATGACCACCCAAAGCTTGAGCTGACCTGAATTCTCTTCCACAGAAATTGCAGAAATAAAACCTTGGAGGCCATACAGACGCTTCTTCTTCCCAATATTTTGCTGCCTCCATTTCCATGATTGCTAATAATATCAAGAATCAGGCCAAGATGCTCTCTCTCTTTCTCTCTCTCTGTTACAATTGTTGAGATTATATATATATATTCATATCTCATGAAAGCTAAGAAATTAATGCCCTATATATTTGGATTAATTTTGATGGTTTGAAGCAACATTAAATTAATATTTGAGTAAATGTTTTTCTACTAATCACCGATTTTAATCAGTCAACAATTCAACAGCTAGGCATTCATTCTCCTTCATTAATAGAATTCCATTGTGGGGCCATCTATTGACTTATACATGCATGCACGTAATATTTTTATAAGTTGATATGGTATTTTTTTATACAAAAAACTTACTATTTTTTCATACAAGTATACAAAAATTAAGTAGAGAGTAAGCCATTAGATCTCTGAATTAGAAGTATCCCCTTGTCTGGTTTTATGAGCTTGCTTCTGTTTGGAATTCCATGATCTTTCCTTAATTTATGGACGAAGTCATCTTCTCCTGACCTTCACGTCAAACTAGTCAATCAAGGAATTTGATTCTCATTTTTTAAATCTTATTTACCATATAGGATTCAGTAATGCCAATTCTCATATGTATTTTCCCTAATTAAAAAAAAAGGTTATTAGTAAATTTGATCCAATTCAATCTGACATGTACATATTCAGCTATTCGTTGTCCAGTTTATGGTTTTATTTACTAATGTTTTATACAAAATTTTAAGGATATTAAATTTAAAAAAAAAGTCTATGGATTAAGGAAATGCATTATTAATAACTAAATCAACGCAACACGGCCAATGACAATTACAGCGGATTAATGAAAATTACAGCGGATTTATGTAAACGGCAATCCTTGAAAATTTGGAGATTTTTGACCGTTGTTATCATCTTGTTAGTAAATTACAATTTAATTTTTGAATTAATTTCTTTATTTTTAAAATTAAATATTTAAATTTCTATATTCTTTCTATCTAAACTGTATATTTTTTCATCCTAAAATCTATAGAAAAAGAGAGTAAAATAATTTAAATTTCATAAACACTCTTTCTTGAACGCTTCTTCTCTTTGGCATTTCATTTTCTCAAATCCCATAATCCTAACACCAATTTCTCATCTATTTATACTTTTAGATCAATCAGAGCATCATCAAATTATACTCACAAACCTTCTATCCTTAAAAGCTATGACTATGAGTGGATTTGTAGATATAATCTCATCTATCTCCGTTTAGTTGGTGTGGGAATGAACGATCCAAATGAGTCTGAGAAATTGATCATTGGATTAGCATCAGACAACAAGTGAAGCGACAAAGGTATTAGAGAGAGGAGACAAATTCAGTCCACTACGATATTCATTCACTCACCGAAAGGAAATAGTCAACACATTTATTCAATTATCATTTCTTAAAAAACCCACAGTCAAAATCCAATTCTTTCAATTTCCCTTACCAAGAAATCGAATTTCACTATCACTTCTTATTATGTTTCTTTTCGTTGTTATCAGTCTATGATCGGTATATAAAAATTAGTAACAAATAATGAATGTTATCAGATCAACTGTACATCCTATGGAGGCACCACCATTGACCGATGGGCCTCTGAACGGTCTCAGAATGAGATGAAGGACGTACAAGACATGCCTAGAAAACACGGTGAACTCACTCTACGTTTGCTTCAGTTTGTATTTAGTCCCATCTCTGTTTATATCATGATCTCCACTAGTAATTTTTTCTCATAACTTTTGAGAATAGAAGATTTGTGAGTACCATCTTATGATACTCTAACTGATCTAAGAATAGAAATAGATAAAAAATTAGTATTAGAATTATGAGATTTGAAAAAATAAAATGAGAAATAGAAAAAGAGTTCAAGAAATAGTGTTTATGAAATTTAAATTATTTTTATTATTTTTTTAATAGATTATAAGTTGGAAAGAATCTCAATTTAAATAGAATAAAAATATAAAAATTTAAGTGTTTAATTTTAAAAATAAAACGATGAATTTATTAATTACAATAAAATCTAAATCTTATAATATATTTATCATAACTATTAACCATTAAAAAAATTAAATAATAAATTTGGAGTTATACCTGTGACATCAGTTGGAGAATAAAATTTGCCATTTTCAGTCGACAGGCTTCGATTTACTATGACGTGGATTTAAATTATCTAATAATCTTTAGCAAACTATATTTAAAAAAGCTATATTTCTTTTCATAAATCTTTAATTAAGAACTGAGTTGATTTGATTCCATTATTTTTGGGAAGATGTACGATTTAGTTCTCTTCCTTCATATTTTAAAAACTCATTAAGCTGCGTTCCTATAGTTTTTAACCGTTAGAACACGATATTTGGTAATCATTTCACTGTCTGCAAATGTCTTGCTCCATTAGTTTCGTGTCACCTAAACGCCCACACTCTTCTCCTTCTTCCTCCTCTAAACTCTATACCATTTCCCACTTGACTTTCTTTTTCAAGCCCCACACATCAAGACGCCTCTGTATAAATCTCTCCAACACATCTCTACGCAAATCTACTATGACATCCCTTGTCACAGTAAATGCATCACGCAGTAGTGCTACCACTACCGCAACAGATAATAGATGGAACCTTCACAGCAAAACAGCTCTTGTTACTGGTGGGACCCGCGGAATCGGGTAACATGCATTTGTTCTTTGCTATGTATTTCTTTTCTTTCTTTCTTTTTGTTTTTTTTTTTTAATTATGAAGGGAATTTTAGATGGTTGATATTATTGTTTTTAGGCGTGCGATTGTGGAGGAGTTGGTGGGTCTTGGAGCTAGAGTGCACACATGTTGTAGGAATGAGATTGAGCTGAACAAGTGCTTGGAGGAATGGGATGGAATGGGTTTTGGGATTACTGGCTCACTCTGTGATGTTTCAGTTGCAGCCCAAAGAGAAGAGCTTATGGAGACTGTGTCTTCTGTGTTTGATGGCAAGCTTAATATCCTTGTAAGCTCCTCCTCCATTATCCACTTTTCTTATTTAGATGTTTATGTCTTGCACTTACAACTTTCTCGATGTGTAAAAGTATCTTTTGTTTTGCGTGCGATATGTTTGTTCATTTGCCTATCAGAGAAATGGGCATCTTCTGGCTGCATTTCGGTACATTTGCTCTTCAATTTTGGGAGCAAGCAATCATTGATAGGCGAAAATTTTAAAATTTCTGTGACCAAGGTCAGGGAGGCATATGCAAGTATAAAGATTTCTATTTCAAAAGCCATTGATCAGTTGAAAATTAATAATAACAACTGAATAATGTGCTATCTTGTACTCACACTTCTAAATACTACACCAGTCCCACTACAAGGGTTGGAGGCTAATTGGCTAAAGTACTCAGTCCTTGATGTGCCCAAACTTTAGTTGTCCAACTTCCATTATTTTGATCTTCATCTCTGTTAGAATCACTCACAAACAATGGGAATAAACTAAAACGCATGCCTTGTTTTTGTTTTTATTATTATTATTATTATTATTATTTAATTTTTAGGTTAACAATGTTGGAACAAACATTCGAAAGCCAATGTTGGAGTTCACACCTACAGAATTTTCTACTCTCATGGCCACCAATTTTGAGTCAGCTTTCCATTTAAGCCAACTTGCCCATCCACTCTTGAAATCATCGGGTGAGGGAAGCGTTGTGTTCACATCTTCTGTCTCTGGTCTTGTCTCACTGAAATCTATGTCTGTTCATGGAGCAACAAAAGGTAATGAACATGTATCTTATGGCTGTTTAAAAGGTACTGCTGTATGTGTTATGTATTTTAACTTCAAAGAGTAAATGTAGAGGTTGAATTCTTTTTGTTTATTCCACAGGAGCAATCAACCAACTAACAAAAAATTTGGCTTGTGAGTGGGCAAAAGACAACATTAGAAGTAATGCTGTTGCACCTTGGTACATCAAAACCTCTATGGTGGAACAAGTAATTTTCTTATCATCTTTGTTATATGGTGCTTATTTGCAGTTGCACTTTTATCATATGCTTGTAAATGCAGATGGATTTTCATTTGTAATATACTTTTTGGTACTGATCTCACTATGTATACATATCATCTTCATTCCAGATCCTCAGCAATGAGGTATATTTAGAAGAGGTATATTCTAGAACTCCTCTTCGGCGCCTTGGGGATGCAACAGAAGTTTCGTCTGTGGTGGCATTCCTTTGTTTACCTGCATCATCTTACATCACTGGCCAGACTATTTGTGTTGATGGAGGAATGTCTGTGAATGGTTTCTTCCCAAGTAATGGTTAGAAGTAGTTATTTAATTGGTCACCACAGTTCCCGTGAGAAAATGAGCATGGTTATTGGGCAATGGGTAAATATTGGCTTCTGAGTTCCAGTTGAGAACCCTGAGAGCCAAAGATCTTACCAGTTATACCTGCTGCTACGGCAATCCATATCATTTTAGCACTGATTTTTCTCGCTTGTGTTTAGTTCCTCTCTTTCCTTCCTGTGAAAACCTTGTATTGATGAAGAGCCTGATTTGCTCTCATTCAATGGATTTTTCCTCTTGTATGATTGACAAATTTGCAAATATATTCATTATGGATTTTTGAAGTATCAACTTCATCACTGTGAAATTCTTTCTCACTCTCTCTCATAAAAAAGGCATAGGATATCTACCAGGGAGCTGAAATGAGACATATCAGCTGTATTTCATATCAGTTTTAATTTTAGAGCTGTTTTCAATTTTAAAATTATAATATATAATATTCAAATTAAAAATACTATAAATAATAATTAAACTAGTTATAATATTCATTATTATATGATAAAAATGATATATGTTAATAAAAAATAATTATATTTTAAAATTATATTTTAATTATTGTATAAATTGCATAAAAAATTAATATTTTCATTCTTATTTCATTAACATAATACATGAATGTATTATTAGTCATGTTGGCAGGGTATTATTAGTCATTTTACCTGCCAACAGTAACCGTTGAATATAATTTTTTAACTATTCATTAACAGTTATTAGTTACATTCGACAGTTAAACCAATCAGACCCTTAAAATTTAGTTCAATTACAATCGATTACTTGAGAATTTACCCCTTAATGAGACGGTTCTTCCTAATAAATCTAGTTGCTTTTTCTTGCATATGCTTATCCTACAATGCACAAACCTAACTTGGCAAACTTTATTGTCTGTATGGACAACATTCAGTTATCAAAGTCATTGGAGAAAAATAAAAATGGTTGCCAATATATTTTGTTAAAAAGCTTAAACAAGGTTGATTACCAGTAGCAATGCTTTATAATAAGTTGATATCATTTGACATTGGCCGGTTCAAGCATTTTATATTGCATAATAATTCAGGCTTCAATTGGCCTGGAAATTGGTTCGGTTCCCAGGTTTACCATTTGGGTTGGCTGGTCTGATATGCTTAAAGTAGTCCAACTTTGTTAATCACTGCTCAATAACTGGGAAAATTTTAATCAGATATGCAATTGTGGAAGAACAATAGCAGGCCATTACAACAGATTATGAGAAGCATACGGGATTATTGGAAAGTGAGATTTGGTCAGACTGGTGTCTAAATCAAAATAAATCTGAACTTCAGTTCTGCTCTGACAAGTTTATAACTTCAAAAATAGATTTTTACATCTACATTGAGAAATAAAAACAATCATTCATCTTCACAATACATTTTTCAATTATATTTTCAGAGATATTATCCACTAACTAAATCAGATGGAGCTAACTGCTATTGCTAAACTCTTTCTCCTTCTATCATATCCATGCATCATTATTGTAGTGAGGGAAAGAAAAATTCAGTATCACTCTCACAGGCAAGGCTGTTCTTCTAGCATTCAAATAAAACCATACTTTCATATCAGAATTTAAACTCTTAATAAACTCTATTTGTCAAGTTGAATGACTATAATTACAACAGTGAACTTACATGGACTTATTATTATTGATCAAGTAAAATAAGTCCTATGCATATCAGATCAGAAAAAAGAAATCAACTTATTAGTCCTTAGTAAAGAATCGTTTACATACCCGGAAAATTATAACATAAGCAACAAGTCCCTATCTAAGCAGCCTCCATAGCCAAAAGGCACTAGAGCATTTCTTCAAACAACTTGAGCAGACTTCCACAGCTTAGCAGCTAAATCAAGATAACTGAATTAGCATCTTCACCATTGAAAAAACTTGCTGCATAACATGTTGATTCCTCAACCTTGTTGATAATCATTTACTGGACTTCCAAATTTTCATGAACGAAGATGAAACCAATTCTGTCAGAAAACTCTTAATTTTCTTTGCTGTATTGATCAATTCCTCCAAACATATGAAATAAATCTTTGCAGTTCTCTTTTGTGGAATTGTACTTGATGTCCCTCTCACTATGTGGAATGGTTTCGGATTGCTCAAATTTGAATCTCTCACATTGATTTTGAGAGAGTTGTTGCAGGCTTGAATTACAAAAGTATATCAATGTGCACCAGTTGGAATGATGAAGACAACTTGCAAGTGTTCCATCAAATTCGAAGCAACCGTGGTGGTGATGCAAACTCAGCATTGCCAATCATGCAGAGACAGGAGCACTACTTGGACTGCTGATTCTGTGAATTGAAGGATACTGCGGACTGCAAAACACCATTCTCATCTACCGAAGAAGAGGAAGAACCCTCTTCAGATATACAGCGCCAGTCTTCATAATAGCTCGAATCACAAGATTCATCTTCAACATCAGAGAATGTGACAACAGAGTCCATCCACTCTTTTTCCAATTTGTTATCTAATCCTGACACAAAGGGATGATCCAGTAGCATCTCGGCAGTGAATCTAAATGCAGGTTTCTTCACCAGACATCCTTTCAAGAAATCGATTGCATCCTTCGAAATCTCAGAAGGAATTTTAGGGGATTCATACCTATCACCAATCTTTTTGAGAAGTTGCTCAGTGGTCATATTAGGTTTCACATCCCAAACTGACTTTCCAGTGAACATCTCAAAAACTATGCACCCAAGAGCCCAAATATCTGAGGGAGGCTCTTGAATATGATCAACCACAGTTTCTGGTGCCATGTACGAAGTAGTCCCTCCCAAGTAAGAAAACAACTTCCTCCTCTTGCTCTTCTCAATTTTCTTGGCCAACCCAAAGTCCCCTATCTTTGGAACAAATTCAGCACTCTTAGCGGACACAAGCAGCACATTACCAGGCTTCAAATCGCAATGCACGTAACCATGGCTATGAATATAAGCAATGCCTTGAAGAACAGACCTTGTATATTTCTTCACATCCGACTCCGGCAAACCATGACCACCGGATTTCTTTATAAGATCAGCCAGGGTTCCTCCAGAAGCATACTCTAGCAAGAGATTGTAAATCATCTCCCCATCCTTATTGGTTGTAATTTCTTCTCCATAACACTCGAGAATATATGGACAACCATAAAGATGGTTGAAGACCTCTTTCTCCTTTTGAAGCGAACTTGACACAGAGACCTCCGCAGATTTTACCGCCATTACTGGGGGATACATTCTGTTTCTTGATTTGGGTTTCTTCAAATTAGCCAAATAAACAGACCCAAATCCTCCTTTGCCAATCAAACGCCCTCTCCACCAGGACACTCCATGATTATACAAGCTCTCGTCTCCTTCTTCAACTCGGTCAGCCATATTTTTTCTTTTCATCGCTTCTACTTTTTCCTTTTTTGCTCTTCTGATCAAAGAAAACGAACATGAAATGAGAATGCATCCAAATTAAAAAGGGTTTTGCTTTGCTCGTTTGTATTACTTCAAACGCAAGTTCGTATCTCCTACTGGGACTTGGATTACTGGCTATTGGTCGTTGAGTGAAGTCTGAAATTAGGAATGGGTGACTTAGTACAATCCAGGTGATGTGCTCTGTTATTTATTTATTTATTTATTTTTGTAAATATCATTTACCTAAATAGATTATATACATATAATTTTGAAAAATTTTCCTCATTTATAAAGAAATCAATTTATGATATTATAAAATCAAAATGATATCAATTACAAAATAATACTCAAAACTCTTGGATATAAAATTGAAAGGTTTTAAAAAAAAATTGTGTAGAAATTTAAGGGTTGGATGAGAAATGAAATTATAGTGTGGGTTTAAAAATACAAGCGTTCAATTTAATTAAGTTTTATTTGATAAATTCGTTATAATAATTGATGATCTGAGATCCAATAGAATAGGGTTTTACAAGAGTTTTGTATTACTGAATAAGGCTTAAGCTTTCTGAGGAGGGGACTCATCTTTTATACATTGTCTTGTTTGCTGGTGACGTGTAAAGGTCTCTCCAGGATTGGGTCACGCGTCTCTGCCATGCGGATTCGGAGGTACTAGGGTATCAGCCGCCTGCTCCATGCGTAACGGCCTCTGATTCCCCTCGTGCGTACGTTCGAGCGGATCTGCCAGGCTGTCTGGTGAATATTTTTCTGGATCCTGGGCTGGGCCGAGAGTTGGGCCGGACGCTAAGCCTGAGTGGAGAGGGCCTGCTTCGTGTGGGCCGGGCCGGCTTGAGGGTTGGATGAGCCAGGCTTGTTATGTATATCAGGTGTGTGGGCCTCTACGTCATGGGCCTTGGGCTGTGGTCAAGCCCCTAGCCCGGAGTGAAGGAATCCAGCGGTCATCAATTGCCCCTTCACCTTCTCAGCAGTTATTGCTCCAACTGCCGAGGGGGTGAATACCAAGAACTAGTATGATCGCGCCTGTTCGGGTTCAGGTGCCTTAATAACATCCTTTCATCTTTCAGTCGTTGCGCAGCTTCTGAATTCTATCTGCTCTTTTCTCTTTCTGTCTTTTTTTTCTATTCTTCTTGTCCTCTGCCGCCTTTGCTTTTTTTGTCATCATTATCTGGACATCTCCTTTCTTTCCTTTCCCGTGAATATCTTTTAAGAATCTGACATCACTGGCTTAGAGTCTAGTGTAGCTCTGCCCCGTGCTAAGTCCTCAGGCTCCGAGTATATATCAGCGCCAGCTTTTCTTCATTCTTGAGCCTTCTGTTGAAATGAGAAATTCTTGTTTTATCTGTGGCAGGTCTATTCGACGCCTTCTTCAAACAGATTGCCTTGTGCCCCAGAGGTTTGCTTTGATTTTGCTCTTATCATCTTAAGGGAGAACTGTTTCTGACTTGTCTCTGTTTTGAAACTTTTTGCAGTTCCTGAAATAAAAATGGGTCAATTCAAAATTCTTGAAAATTTGATGTTACCTCTAAGGCGTCTGGATGGTGCATTGAAGATCCTTCTGGTATGGCAGTCGAAGGGTGGGACCATTCGGCAAGCTGCTGAAACTGCTTTACCCAGGTCGTCTGGCCGGCCTCCTCCTCTGCTTGTTGTCCGGGCTCCAAAGAAGTTCTGGGCTATTGAGGGGTTCGCTCTAACTTCACCTTTTTCCGCAGAGAAAAAGGGAATTTCCTCGATGCCCCTGTTGTCCTCTTTTGATATAAATGGGAGTGGCGTCGGCGCTCAGCTTGTTGTTCTTTTTGATGTGAAGTACCAGTATTATTATTCCCTTTGGTGTGAAGTACCAGTATTATGTGAGACTGGGATCTGCTGCACTCAGTCAAGTCTCCAGCGATTTCTTCGAATGTATACTTCGCGATCTCTTCGGGGCCATAGCCCGAAGACTTATGTTTTTCATGTGTGGTGCACGGTCGGCATACAATATCTGAGCTTGTTCGAATGTACCGTGCATCACATTCGGGTAACCGAATGTTTGCCCAGGGGGACAATGAGAAATGCTTATGGGAATCAACTTGTTCAGTTCCCCTATAATAGCGGGACAGATCTTGACCTTTTCTGAAAAACTCACATTTCGAGCTGCGAGAAGTCCTCCGAACTGAAGAATAGAATAGTTGGGTAGGTGATAATCGTAGATGATGAAGTATCTGGATATGTAAATCCTTTAAGGATAGTCTTTTATCCCGTAGTGTAGGCCTTTGTAACGTGCTGTAATGTACTTTTCTTTTAATGAAGTTCTTGTTCTGCTCTCATGCTCAAGCTGTTCTTCCTTTATCATGTGTGAAATACTTTAGATTGCTCGCCTTATAATTTTAACCAACTGAGCTCTGTCCTGCTTTTTTTCGAGCTGATCTAACCATATCTGCGAGCTCTGATGAGTTGAACTCCGGATCCACTTAGCCAACTGGGCTTTCAAGTCTCCGAACTGGACTGTCTGATCGACCTGTGAGCTCGGTCTTTACTTCAATGAATTGAGCTTTGAGTCTCCTTCATCCGGCCGGGCTCTCAGGTCATGTTGTCCGAGCTGGGCTAACCGACCCGAGAGTTCTGTCTTTGCTTAGTGAAATGAGCTCTGAGTTTCCTTTAGCTGGCCGAGCTCTCAAGTCATGCTGTCCGAGCTGGACTAATCTGACCTCTGAGCTCGGCTTCTGATGAGTTGAACTCTAAGCTTTCAGCTCTGTATGATCCTGAGGTGCTCTTGGCGCCTCTTTCCGATCTCACATCCTTTGTCTAATAACGATAAATCAAATCTTATAACTTTTTAAGTGATGAGCAAGTCTGACCTTTATCATGCTCCCATTTGCTTGTACTTTTGAGTCTTTTCATGACTTGCCCCTCTGTTTCCTCGGCATTTACCATAGGGATGGTAAAGTAGTAGGCTAAGTTGCTCTGACTGATGAGTTGGGCTTGTATTATGTGGATGGCGAATGGGCTTTTAAATGATGGGCTGTCATCGTGTACTTGGCCCTTGATAGATGTAGATAAGCCCAGCGATCATCCTTTTGCCCCTTTACCGTCTCGCCGGTTATTACCTAACCGTTGAGAGGGTAAACTTTGAGAACAATTAATGATCGCGCCGCTCCAAGACAAAACTGTTCAGATCAATGCCCTGCCTCATAATTGCCTTTCTTTTCGAATTCCTTCTGTCTTTTGAAGAACTAGCTCTTGTCTGCTCTCTGTCTTCCTGCAACTCCTTGTACGGTTTTTCATCCCATCGTGTTCTCAGGTACGCTTCCCTGTTCTTCCATGGCAAGTTCAAAGCTTCCTGATGTTTTTGACCTTGAGTCGCATATTACACCTTCCAACATAACTAATCACATTTCCCGGAGGCTTTTAGATATTCCGTTGTATCTTATTCGAGCACCTCTTCCAAATGAGAGGATAGTTCTTCCTTACCCTCCCCCTCCTGGTTTGGTGGATCCCCAAGAGGTTCGTAGCATAGTGTTTTTCCTGAAGCAGAGAGAATTTGGTCTACCGTTTCCTTTTACCCCTTTCTTTGTTGAGGTCTTTGAATACTTTGGGGTAACTCCTCGAATGTTATCCCCAAATTCCATTTTATTCGTGTCCTGTTTCGAGTCTATCTGTCTGGGTTGGGGTTTCGCACCTACGGCCTGTCTGTTTGTCACTTTTTTTCGCCTGGTTAGGGCGAAGCAAAACTTCTATTACTTTTCCCCCCGTAATGGGCTATCTCTTCTTACGGGCTACAAGGATTCTATAAAGGGATGGGTAGAGAATTTCCTTGTGGCGGAGCTAAAACTAGGGTCCTGCCGATCGTGGGATGTGGACCTAAGGTGGGGGGAGATCTTTCCGGGCTGTAACGATCTGCCCGAATTGAGTCTTATTGAGCAGGTCGGGCTGTTTCGACTGACTTCCGTTGAGAGGAAGTATGATGTCGAGAAGTGTATGTTTGCGTCCAACCTTAGGGATATCCGGGACACGGGTATAGTGCTTTGTCCGGCTATTCTGTTTCTTCTTTGCTCATAATATCAGTGTAATACCCGGCTAGACTCCGGTATCGGAATTCCTACCGTCCGGTGGAATCTCGGATGTCGGAGACCTCTAGAAGGGTAGAGGCATGTTTTCATGTATTTTAATGTTTTAAAGTATGAAACTAAATGAGTTTTTGCATGAAAATAGCATTGGAGGAAAACCCAGGTTCGGCCGCCGAAAGTCAAGTTCGGCCGCCGAACATGCATGCGTTTTGGAGGCACGTTAGGCCCCCGAAAGCATGAGTTAAGGAAGTTCAGGTTCGGCCGCCGAAAGTCAAGTTCGGCCGCCGAACATTTGCATGGATGCGGAGGCACATTCGGCCCCCGAACGTGGCCTGGCCAGCCACTATATAAGGGGCACTTAGCCGAAATGGGCGAGCTTTCTCCCATTTTCGGCCACAGCAAGCTTCCGACTTTCCCTTTGCAAACCTAGTGTTCTTCCTCCAAATCCCCACCATTTTTCTTGAGTTTTAAACTCACATTGCAAGTTTTGAACGTTTAAACCAAGTTTTGGAGCTTTGGGAACTCAGGAGCTCATTTTCGTGGATCTCCAAGTTTAGGTCGTCTCCCTCTCGATCTTCAAGAGGTAAGAGCCGATCTTAAGCTCCTTATGTGTTTTCAATAAGTTTTATGCTAGATCGATGGGTAGAAATGCATGTTAGGCTATATGTGGAGTTATGAGTTAACCTTGATGTCTTGGACAATGTATGTTGTTTTTGTGTGTTTGAAGTGTTGTAGTTGGGGTATTTGATGTTTTGAGGCCCCTAGGAACTTGTATGCATGTTTTAACTAAGGTATATGCATGATTGGTGAGTTTGGAGGCGAAAATGCATTTGGGAGCCAAGTTTCTGCCCTTCGGCAGAAACCAGGTTCGGCAGCCGAAGGCACTTTCGGCCGCCGAACATGGCTAGTGAGGCAGGCCTTTCGGCTGCCGAAGTTGCCCCCGAAGGGAGACTTTCGTCTCTGTCTGGGACTTTCGGCCGCCGAAGGTGCCGCCGAACATGCATGAGTTTCGTCTCTGTCTGGGAGTTTCGGCCGCCGAAGGTGCCGCCGAACCTGCCTGACTTTCGGCTCTGGAGGGACTTTCGGCCGCCGAACCTGCCGCCGAAAGTGCCCTGTCCAGCCATTTCTTGCATGTTGTTATGTGATTGTTTCATGATGTTTTAGGGGGTTTTGGGGAGTATATTAGAGTTATGTTTATGTATGTTTGGTCCCTCATTGGAGTCCACCTGTGTAGGTTCGGACCCGAGGAACCGAGGACCCCAGCAGTGAGCCAGCTGCTACAGAGTTTGTCAGAGCTAGCCAGAGGTGAGTGGAATAAACCTTAAGTTTTAAATAAATGAAATATGAATTTTGAGCATGATCCATGCATCATGAATGCCATGAGATATAATAGGTTGCTTGCATTAGTATTCACGAATATGTTGCATTGCATTTATGATGTTAATGTTGATGTGGATTGGTTATTGGATGATCCTTTAGTCCTCCTATGATATGATTGATGTTATGGCATGTTATGGTATGGAAGTCCAGGTTGTACCCATTCTACGTCCCTGGCACGATGTAAGAGAAAGTCCAGGTTGTACCCATTCTACGTCCCTGGCACAGTTGGTCCATATGATATGTTATGATAAGGGAAAGACCGGTTGACCCATTCTACGTCCCGGCACAGTTGGACCTATGTAGAGGACTATAGGTGACAATACCATCCGAGATGTGATTTGCTGTGATGTGTTGCATTCCATGAAAGCATGAAATTTTAATATATTGTTTTCACTATTCTGCTCACTGGGCTTTGTAGCTCACCCCTCTCCCCTAATCCCAGATGTGCAGGTACAGGGTAGATCAGAAGGTTAGCCAGAGTTTTGAAGTATGTCTTATGTATGTAATAGTTAGTATGTGGACATGAACATTGATGAAATGTAAAAATATTCAGAATGTTATGTAAGGAGGTTATGTAATGAGGTTATTGAGGATAGAGTTGTGCTTGACCATAATGTATTGTTAATCCCTTTTGTCTATACATGATCTTATGTTATGATGTTTATGTAAACTAACTCAACACAGGCTGCTTTGCCTTTAAGGCATGATGAGATACCACAGAGGGACTATGTTATGTATATGTTCAGGGTATGCACAGGTTGAGTTAGTTGATGTCAGTACGTACGAGGAAAAGTTTAAATTTTTATGTATGATTGTTGATCATGTATGGGATTAAACAGGTTTACAGGTTACATGTCAGGCTTGCTACGGGTCCCGGCGGCCTTAAGTCGACCCGGATCCTAGCGCCGGTAGCGGTCCGATTTTCGGGTCGTTACAGAATGGTTAACAGCCCAGCCTTCCTCTGGGTCCGGCACTGTTACCGCTCACGGCCCAGGGCTATCCCTCGCCTGGCCTCTTGCCACCTCGGGCTTTCCACTGGCGTCGTGAGCAGCTCTTAACATCCCTTCACCCTCACGGGTTCCAGGCAGGATTTGTCCCCTTGGGTTCTCGTCAAACGCATCCTTCCCCAAGTGGATTTGGCCCAAATTTCCCTTAGAAAATTAGGTCGCCTCCCCCACTACTCGAACCCTTGACCTCCCACTTTAAGGGAATAGTCTGGTGAGAGTGAGTACCAATTGTGCCAATGGAACAATTGGTACTCACTCTCACCAGACTATTCCCTTAAAGTGGGAGGTCAAGGGTTCGAGTAGTGGGGGAGGCGACCTAATTTCCTAAGGGAAATTTGGGCCAAATCCACTTGGGGAAGGATGCGTTTGACGAGAACCCAAGGGGACAAATCCTGCCTGGAACCCGTGAGGGTGAAGGGATGTTAAGAGCTGCTCACGACGCCAGTGGAAAGCCCGAGGTGGCAAGAGGCCAGGCGAGGGATAGCCCTGGGCCGTGAGCGGTAACAGTGCCGGACCCAGAGGAAGGCCGGGCTGTTACATAAAAAGGCGCCTTTTTATGTATGATTGTTGATCATGTATGGGATTAAACAGGTTTACAGGTTACATGTCAGGCTTGCTACGGGTCCCGGCGGCCTTAAGTCGACCCGGATCCTAGCGCCGGTAGCGGTCCGATTTTCGGGTCGTTACAGAATGGTATCAGAGCCCTAGGTTCATATGGTCGGACCTAGAGTGTCGGGCTCATAGATGTTATAGAAGGTCAAGCACAATAGGAAGGTCATGTCCACTAGGATAGGATGTTGAGTCCTGTCTTGCATGATGATGTGAAATGCCATGACTTTATGCATGTGCATTAATGATATGATATACTATGTGATGTATGTGATGAGGGTTCATGTGTGCTCACATGAACCATATGATGCTAATGTTTGTATGTTGTGTACTGTTTTCAGAAAACAGGATGAGAGGAACTCGTCGATCTGCACGGTTGACTGGAGTGCCACCTGAGGATGAGGGCACGAGCGCCCGTCCTCCTACATTGCCTAGGGCAATGTCTTGTAGAGCCAACAGAGAAAGAGTGTCAAGGGACCCTAGAAGGTCTTTTGATGCTAGCAGAAGGGGGACTGATAGAGGAGGAAGTTCTTCAGATGTGAGGGAGGTTATGGAAGAGGATCAGAGGAGGGATGGGAACCTGGATGTGAGCATGCAGGAAGAAGGGACAGGGGAGTCACAGGGAGGCGTTCAGGCCTCGGGGTATGGTTTTCCACCCCATTATCCACCCTTCCCACAGGGTTCAGGGTATCCGATGGGAGGTACATCGGATTGCTCCAGCTTTCACCCCTACCCTACCTACATGCCTTATCCACCTTTCTATCCACCCTACACACAGTACCCAGCTTATCCACCCTCACCCTTCTATCCAAATCCGGCAAACCCCACCTCGGGGAATGCTGCACCTCCACCTCCGCCACCTACAGAACCAGCAGCCCCAGTTACTCAACCTCCTAGACCTAGCTCAGTTGATGGGAGCAAGGTAAAGATGACAGACTACCTCAAGTTAGATGCTCCCAAATACAAGTCAGGGGATGACCCCTTTGAGTATCTGAGAGTGGTGAAGACGATAACTGATGAGCTAGGGGCAAGTGACAGTAGGGCCATTCAGATGGCAGGGTTCACTTTAAAGTGCAAGAAGGCACGGGAATGGTTCAAATGTTATGTGGACCCGAGACTAGACGGTATGACGTGGGAAGAATTTGCGAATGAGTTCGCTGGATGGGCTTTTCCGGACAGTTCTAGAGAACTGAAAATGATTGAGTTTGAGCAACTGAGGCAGTCAGAGCACATGAGTGTAGAGGAGTTCACGGATAAATTCTTGGAGCTATTGCCTTTTTCAGGGCAAGCTCTAGATTCAGATACGAAGAAAGCCAAGAAATATGTTATGAAGCTGCATTCCAGGTACTCCTCGTTGGTTCAGTCAGCTGAGAGAGAAAGTTTCCACACTGTGGTGGATATGGCTCGAAGAATGGAGGCAAGTGCTATAGTTGAGGGGTCAGTGAAGCAGTCAGTGACCCAGACTTCAGGGGTTAAGACCCCAGGCAGAGGAGGACCAGGGTTCTCTTCTCAGAGTTCAGGCAAGAAGAGGTGGGATAACACCACCAGGAAGTCGAAGAAGAATAAGTTTTGGAACAAGTTGAAATCCGGTTTGGGATTCGGCGGTGGCTCGAGCTCAGGCTCAGATGGTACAGAATGTCAGAAATGTGGAAGACCGCACAGGGGAGTGTGTCGAGCTGGGACTAACACATGTTTCAGATGTGGACAGGAGGGACACATGGCTCGGGATTGTCCTAGAGCACCTTTTATGGGCCAGCCCTAGCAGACAGCTTCTGGTAGTGTGGCACAGCCAGCAGTTCCAGCCACAACTCAGGGCAGTGGCAGAGGTAGAGGGAGAGGGGCAGCCTCTTCTTCTGGTTCCCGAGGTGAAGGTCCATCAGCTCCAGCCAGGATCTTCACCATGACACAGCAGGAGGCTAACACATCCAACACCGTGGTGTCAGGTAATCTCGTCATTGGGTGTTCTGATGTGTATGCATTAATGGACCCGGGTGCATCTCATTCATTTATTGCTTCGAGAGCCGTTGAGAGGTTGGGTCTGATAGTCTCTGGGTTAGAGTGTCCCCTATGGGTCAGTGGACCCAAGTGTGACCCGTCAGTGGCAGTGTCAGTCTGCCAGTACAGTCCAGTTTTTGTAGAGGGAAGATGCCTCTCCGCCGACCTTGTGGTTCTAGATTTGACTGACTTTGACGTCATTCTAGGGATGGATTGGCTATCTACCCATGGTGCTACCTTGGACTGCAGGGACAAGGTAGTCAAGTTCAGAGATCAGGACGGGTCAGAGGTCGTCTTCAGAGGAGACAAGAGGGGTACACCTAGAGGTCTGATATCAGCTCTTCAGGCTCGTAGGTTGCTTAGGAAGGGATGTCAGGGGTACTTAGCTCATGTGAGAGAGCTAGACAGTCAGGTCAGGGAGCCAGCCTCGGTGCCAGTTGTCAGAGAGTTTCAGGATGTCTTTCCTGATGAACTTCCAGGTTTACCACCTGCTAGGGAGATAGAGTTCGAGATAGAATTGGTACCTGGAGCTAGACCGATCTCTATCCCTCCCTACAGGATGGCCCCAGCAGAGTTAAAGGAGTTAAAAGAGCAATTGCAGGAGCTGGTAGAAAAGGGTTTCATCCGACAGAGTACCTCACCTTGGGGTGCTCCGGTCTTGTTTGTGAGGAAGAAGGATGGATCCCTTAGACTTTGTATCGACTACAGGCAGTTGAACAAAGTCACTACCAAGAATAGGTACCCATTGCCAAGGATCGATGATCTATTCGACCAGCTAGCCGGAGCAGGTTGTTTCTCCAAAATAGATCTAAGATCGGGGTACCATCAGCTAAGGATAAGGGATGAGGATGTGCCGAAGACAGCCTTCAGGACCAGATATGGGCATTTTGAGTTCCTTGTAATGCCGTTCGGGTTAACCAACGCCCCTGCAGCATTCATGGATCTCATGAACAGAGTGTTTAATCAATACCTGGATCACTTTGTTATTGTCTTTATAGATGATATCTTAGTGTATTCCAGGAATGCAGAGGAGCATGCCCATCATCTGCGGTTGGTCTTGCAGACTTTGAGGGAACATGGCTTGTATGCCAAGTTCTCTAAATGTGAGTTCTGGCTGAGGAGCATTTCGTTCTTGGGGCATGTAGTGTCAGAGAATGGTATTGAGGTAGATCCCAAGAAGACAGAAACTGTGGCTAACTGGCCTAGACCCACTTCAGTGACAGAGATTAGAAGTTTCTTGGGTTTGGCAGGTTACTACAGGAGGTTCGTTCAGGACTTCTCAAAAATAGCAGCTCCTCTAACCAGACTAACCAGGAAGGGTCAGAAGTTTCTGTGGACCGACCAGTGCGAGGAGAGTTTTGAAGAGCTTAAGAAGAAGTTGACTTCAGCACCAGTGTTAGCTCTGCCATCTAGTGGAGAGGACTTTACAGTCTTTTGTGATGCGTCCCGTGTGGGACTGGGTTGTGTACTGATGCAGAATGGGAAGGTGATTGCTTATGCTTCTAGGCAGCTGAAGAAGCATGAGTTGAATTACCCCACACACGACCTTGAGATGGCAGCAGTAATCTTTGCACTCAAGATGTGGAGGCATTACCTCTATGGAGTGAAATGTGAGATCTTTACAGATCATAAGAGCCTGCAGTACATCTTGAGTCAGAGGGATTTGAATTTGAGACAGAGGAGATGGGTGGAGCTGCTGAGTGACTATGATTGCAAGATTCAGTACCATCCGGGTAAGGCGAATGTTGTGGCAGACGCCTTAAGCCGGAAATCACTCGGTAGTTTATCCCACATATCGGCAGAGAGGAGGCCAGTGGTGAAGGAGTTCTATAAGCTTATTGAGGAAGGTCTACAAATGGAGTTATCTGGTACAGGTGCCTTGGTGGCCCAGATGAGAGTGGCACCCGTGTTTCTAGAGCAGGTGGCTCAGAAACAGCATGAGGACCCGGAGTTAGTAAAGATTGCCAGGACTGTTCAGTCAGGCAATGATAACGAGTATAGATTTGACAGTAAGGGGATCCTCCGCAATGGGAGCAGACTATGTGTACCAGATGACATTGGGCTAAAAGGAGACATTATGAGAGAAGCTCATAATGCGAGATACAACATTCACCCCGGAGCCACCAAGATGTATCAAGATTTGAAGAAAGTTTATTGGTGGCCAGCGATGAAGAAAGAAGTGGCACAGTTTGTGTCCGCCTGCGAAGTGTGTCAGAGGGTGAAGCTGGAACATCAGAAGCCGGCTGGAATGCTTAACCCGCTACCTATTCCAGAGTGGAAATGGGAGAATATAGCTATGGACTTCGTAGTGGGGTTACCGGCGACGTCCAACAGATTGGACTCCATATGGGTGATTGTGGACAGACTCACCAAATCTGCTCACTTCATCCCTGTCAGGAGTGGCTACTCTGTGGACAAGTTGGCGCAGGTATATGTGGATGAGATCGTCAAGTTGCATGGGGTTCCTGTTTCGATAGTGTCAGATAGAGGGCCCCAGTTCACCTCCAGATTTTGGCGGAGTCTGCAGAATGCCATGGGTACTAGGTTGGATTTCAGTACTGCCTTCCACCCCCAGACCGACGGACAGTCAGAAAGGACCATCCAGACTATCGAGGATATGCTCAGAATGTGTGTACTGGACTTTGGCGGTTCTTGGAGGAAGCATCTACCTTTGGTGGAGTTTGCCTACAACAACAGCCATCATGCTAGCATCGGGATGGCTCCATATGAAGCTTTATATGGGAGGAAGTGCAGGTCACCTGTTTGCTGGGAGGAAGTTGGAGAAAAGGCCTTGGCAGGGCCTGAGCTAGTAGAGATTACCAGCAGGGTGGTACCCATAATTAGAGAAAGGATCAAGACTGCTACAAGTAGACAGAAGAGCTATGCAGACGTCCGCAGAAGACAGTTAGAGTTTCAGGAGGGGGAGTTGGTATTGCTCAAGGTGTCTCCAATGAAGGGAGTGGTTCGCTTCGGGAAGAAAGGTAAACTAGCCCCACGATACATCGGATCCTTTGAGATCTTGCAAAGGATTGGGAATGTGTCGTACAAGCTGGATTTACCTGCTTCGATGGAGAGAATCCATCCGGTTTTCCATGTTTCAATGTTGAGGAAGTTTGTGTCAGATCCGAGCAAGGTTCTTAGTGAGCCTGATGTGGAGGTCCAAGAGGATCTCACCTATGTTGAACAGCCAGTGCGGATCATAGACACCCAGATCAGAAAGTTAAGAAACAAGGAAATTCCGATGGTGAAAGTCCTATGGAACCACCACAACTTGGAAGAATGCACTTGGGAGACACGGGAGTCCATGCTCCAGCAATACCCTCATCTCTTTTAAGGTTAGATCCCTATGTGTTTATGTGCTTTTATATGTTGTGTTGTTTGCTATGCATGTGCTAGTTGAGGAACATTCGGGGACGAATGTTCTTAAGGGGGGGAGAATGTAATACCCGGCTAGACTCCGGTATCGGAATTCCTACCGTCCGGTGGAATCTCGGATGTCGGAGACCTCTAGAAGGGTAGAGGCATGTTTTCATGTATTTTAATGTTTTAAAGTATGAAACTAAATGAGTTTTTGCATGAAAATAGCATTGGAGGAAAACCCAGGTTCGGCCGCCGAAAGTCAAGTTCGGCCGCCGAACATGCATGCGTTTTGGAGGCACGTTAGGCCCCCGAAAGCATGAGTTAAGGAAGTTCAGGTTCGGCCGCCGAAAGTCAAGTTCGGCCGCCGAACATTTGCATGGATGCGGAGGCACATTCGGCCCCCGAACGTGGCCTGGCCAGCCACTATATAAGGGGCACTTAGCCGAAATGGGCGAGCTTTCTCCCATTTTCGGCCACAGCAAGCTTCCGACTTTCCCTTTGCAAACCTAGTGTTCTTCCTCCAAATCCCCACCATTTTTCTTGAGTTTTAAACTCACATTGCAAGTTTTGAACGTTTAAACCAAGTTTTGGAGCTTTGGGAACTCAGGAGCTCATTTTCGTGGATCTCCAAGTTTAGGTCGTCTCCCTCTCGATCTTCAAGAGGTAAGAGCCGATCTTAAGCTCCTTATGTGTTTTCAATAAGTTTTATGCTAGATCGATGGGTAGAAATGCATGTTAGGCTATATGTGGAGTTATGAGTTAACCTTGATGTCTTGGACAATGTATGTTGTTTTTGTGTGTTTGAAGTGTTGTAGTTGGGGTATTTGATGTTTTGAGGCCCCTAGGAACTTGTATGCATGTTTTAACTAAGGTATATGCATGATTGGTGAGTTTGGAGGCGAAAATGCATTTGGGAGCCAAGTTTCTGCCCTTCGGCAGAAACCAGGTTCGGCAGCCGAAGGCACTTTCGGCCGCCGAACATGGATAGTGAGGCAGGCCTTTCGGCTGCCGAAGTTGCCCCCGAAGGGAGACTTTCGTCTCTGTCTGGGACTTTCGGCCGCCGAAGGTGCCGCCGAACATGCATGAGTTTCGTCTCTGTCTGGGAGTTTCGGCCGCCGAAGGTGCCGCCGAACCTGCCTGACTTTCGGCTCTGGAGGGACTTTCGGCCGCCGAACCTGCCGCCGAAAGTGCCCTGTCCAGCCATTTCTTGCATGTTGTTATGTGATTGTTTCATGATGTTTTAGGGGGTTTTGGGGAGTATATTAGAGTTATGTTTATGTATGTTTGGTCCCTCATTGGAGTCCACCTGTGTAGGTTCGGACCCGAGGAACCGAGGACCCCAGCAGTGAGCCAGCTGCTACAGAGTTTGTCAGAGCTAGCCAGAGGTGAGTGGAATAAACCTTAAGTTTTAAATAAATGAAATATGAATTTTGAGCATGATCCATGCATCATGAATGCCATGAGATATAATAGGTTGCTTGCATTAGTATTCACGAATATGTTGCATTGCATTTATGATGTTAATGTTGATGTGGATTGGTTATTGGATGATCCTTTAGTCCTCCTATGATATGATTGATGTTATGGCATGTTATGGTATGGAAGTCCAGGTTGTACCCATTCTACGTCCCTGGCACGATGTAAGAGAAAGTCCAGGTTGTACCCATTCTACGTCCCTGGCACAGTTGGTCCATATGATATGTTATGATAAGGGAAAGACCGGTTGACCCATTCTACGTCCCGGCACAGTTGGACCTATGTAGAGGACTATAGGTGACAATACCATCCGAGATGTGATTTGCTGTGATGTGTTGCATTCCATGAAAGCATGAAATTTTAATATATTGTTTTCACTATTCTGCTCACTGGGCTTTGTAGCTCACCCCTCTCCCCTAATCCCAGATGTGCAGGTACAGGGTAGATCAGAAGGTTAGCCAGAGTTTTGAAGTATGTCTTATGTATGTAATAGTTAGTATGTGGACATGAACATTGATGAAATGTAAAAATATTCAGAATGTTATGTAAGGAGGTTATGTAATGAGGTTATTGAGGATAGAGTTGTGCTTGACCATAATGTATTGTTAATCCCTTTTGTCTATACATGATCTTATGTTATGATGTTTATGTAAACTAACTCAACACAGGCTGCTTTGCCTTTAAGGCATGATGAGATACCACAGAGGGACTATGTTATGTATATGTTCAGGGTATGCACAGGTTGAGTTAGTTGATGTCAGTACGTACGAGGAAAAGTTTAAATTTTTATGTATGATTGTTGATCATGTATGGGATTAAACAGGTTTACAGGTTACATGTCAGGCTTGCTACGGGTCCTGGCGGCCTTAAGTCGACCTGGATCCTAGCGCCGGTAGTGGTCCGATTTTCGGGTCGTTACAATCAGGAAGTATGCTGACTCTTTATAACTTCTTGTTTCTTGCAGCTTCTGAGGTTAGAATGGATGGCATCAAATTCCCCAAGAATTTTGACCTGTCTCGGGAGAACATGCATGCAATTTTTGACGCCTTTGGGGATGGGCGTTCTGTAACTGAGATTGCTGCAGAGCTGGCTCAGGCCGCTTCCTCCAAGAAGGTCAGCCGACCTCCCGTCAAAGCTTCTTCTCGAACTTCCAAGCCGAGCTCTCGCAGCACCAAATCAGCTCGGCCATCTAGCCGTGGTGGGTCGAGCACAACCTCGATGCCTGCTGAAGGGTCTAGATCCGTTCCAGCCTCCTCAGAGGTCGTGAGGGAAACTTCCCTAGCTATTGTGGAGCAGACCCAAGCTACTGAACAAGTGGGGCAGGGTGCTGCCCATTCTACTGAGGGGGTGTCAGGGGGAAAATCTGGGACAAGGAGACCTCTGGGACAGGGATGGAGATCATCCTCCTAGAGGATCAAAGCCCAGAGGTTTCTGGTGAAGGTGCCCCTGCCCCTGTGAGGACTGAGCCTGAGGGATCTGAGGGTGTCCCCTCAAAGACCGGGGGCAAGCGTCCGACCCCTTCTGGAACGCCTGTCCCATCTCCTGCTTAGAAGAAATCCAGGACTGCTGCGGGTCCTTCCCCACCTCTTTCTCCCATTGGGAAGGGGAAGGGTGTTTCTGCTATTCCTTCGTCGTCCCCTACTGACAACGTTCTGAACCTATCAGGCATCACTTCTGAGTCTCCGGCCACTGCTGTTGCCGCATTTCTCCGGGAGCGGATGTTCGGCGGAATAACAGAGGCTTCGGATCCTCGTCTTCTGGCCCTGACTGGTCACTTGGCCAGTTGTACCAAGGAGCAGGTGTCCTTCCAATCTCGCTCCCGTGAGGAGCTCGGATCCACGATTAGAGAAATGCTTCTGATGGTAAGTTATTTTTTCACTTCTCTTTGGGTTTGCTTTGTTTCTTTTCTTGACAATTGTTCTTCCGTACTAGGTGTCGGGCCTATTTATGGAGGTGGATGCCCGTGACCTCTCTCTCCGGGAGTCCGTGGACCGCCGGATCGAAGAAGAGCGTCGCGATGAAAACCTGACTGCCACCAGTGAAGCGAGGGGCCACCTGGCGGCCGCCCAGGAACAGATCCAGTCTCTCCAGGTGGAGTTGCATTCTGCGCTGGAGGCCTCTAAAAGAGCTGAGGACAGAGCGGCTGAGGCGGCAGAACATAGCAAATCCCTGGAGTCAGAGCTGTCTCGTACTCGCGGGGTTCTCCAGGAGTCCGATGAGAGGGCAGCTGAGGTGGAAGCTCGTTGTGTAGAGGTTGTAAAGCAGCTGTCCTCTATGACAGCGGCCCTTCAGGAGAGGGATGAGGCTGTAAGCCAAAAAGCTGAGGTCCAGCGCCAATATGAGGCCTTAAAGGCCGATTTTGAAGGGCTTCAAGCTCACCTGAATGAGGTGAAGGTTCAGAGGGAAAGTGCCCTAGCCCGGGTGGAGGTCCTTGAGCAGGAATTGGGCACAAGTTCTGAACGTATCAAAGATCTGTCTTCATCGGCTGAAGAATTCAACCTTCGCCAACAACAGCTAAAAAATGAAGTCAGGGCTTTGGAACGTAAATGTTTAGCCCTGCTCGAGGTGGTAAAGTGTGCCGAAGGGAAGGCTCAGCTAAAGCGTGAACAGTATATAGCGGAGTATCAGGAGTCTGATGAGCTGAAGGTTAAAATTAAACAGGCCTGTGAAGCTCATCTTCAAGATTACAAAGACTCTTCTGAATTTAAGGAATTTGTAGCTGAGGCTTGTGAAGAACATCTTGATGAGTATAAAGCTTCTGGTGAAATGAAACAGGCTATCATTGATAAGGCCTTCCGCATGTATGTAACTGGCTACAATCGCGGTTTAAGAGAAGCTAGACAGGCTCCTGATATTCCTTTGGCCAAGCTTCGTAGGCGCGAAGTGGACTCAGATGGCGAGTCAGTGCTATACGGGGAGGATGATTTCCCTTTGCCCCGAGGAGATTCCCGGAGGAACATAGACCGGCCAGCTGAGTTTTCTTCAGGGGAATCTGAGCTAGGGTCGGAGGAAGATGATCCTGATTCTGAGAAAGAAGGCCTCCACCCTGGGTCAGAAGTTGCCCCTACTATTAATGTTGAGAGCTCTGGCCCAAGGGACACCGGGCTTCCTTCGGAGGTGACTGTAAATAGAGATAATGCAGGCGAGGGTGTTCTTACTGATGTAAGTCCTTTAAGGACTATTTATCCTCCCACCTCGCCGGAAAGATAAATTGTAACAGTCATTAATGAAATATCAGTTTCCTCTTTTTTTCATATTTCTTGAAATTTATCTTTTGTATTTGCGATGTAAACTACATATTTTCATTCATAAGCTCTGAATTAATCTTAAGTTGCGAGCTCAGCTCTTAGCTGATAGTCTGAGAGATCAAATCTCGTACCTTTTTAATGGCAACTATCATGTCTGTTTTTTGCTTTTAGTCCTTCCTTCTTGGTTGTGACTTTGTATATTTGTTTTATATAAACTGATTTAGGCTTTGATTATAGCCTTTTCATCCTCCTAAGGATTTCTTCATTTATGAGTCCTTTTGGAGAGAGCTCGGCCTTTTTTATTAGCCTTTATACCTTCTGCTTTTGAGGATGTAAGTCTATCCGTGCTGGGAGCTCGGTCTTCAGCCTTGGTGAACATAGATCTATCCGAGCTGAGAGCGAGGCCTCTGGCTCTGTAGCTAAACTTTTATTGTTAGCATCTATTTTGAGATCGGCGCTTTTTTAGCTATTAGGCCTTGCGCCTTTTTAGTAGGTCGGAATCTGACTATCCGAGCTGGAAGTTCGGCTTCTTCCTTCGTACCTTGAGTTTTTGAGAAGATAAATCTATCCGAGCTAGGAGCTCGGTCTTTTTAGTAGGTCGGAATCTGACTATCCGAGTTTTTTTTTTTTTTTTTTTTTTTTTTTTTTAGAGCTCTGGGCTCTTCTCTTTCTGAGGTCGGAATTGGATTTTATAAGTTGTCCCTGCATATGGTGTGGGGAAATTTATCATTTCGGGAGGCTCTTAAGTCCTTTACCGACCTATTTTTGGTTCCAAGAGATCTTACGGGATCCTGGTTTTCTTTGAATTTCCGGGACGACCTCGGGGCCTCGCCGGTTTTTTTTTTTGTTTCCAGGAGATCTTACGGGATCCTGGTTGTAACAGCCCGGAAACCGAACTGCCACCGGCACTAGGATCCAGATCGACTTAAGGTCGCCGGGACCCGTAGTAAGCCTGCTATCCTGTCTGTATACCTGTGAAATCCCATACATGATCATACATTTGCTGTAAAACATAAAACTGTTCTTCATTCCAAGGCTTAACCTGTGCATGCACTCTCTCTGTGCTCTACTAATCCCTACTAGAGCTCCTCATGGCTCTAGGCGGATCACACTCATAATGTTAAGCCTGGTTTTGCTCATAAACATACAACAATAAAGAAACATATATAAACTGATCATGTGACTCCACAAAGGGATTACAAGTCTTATAAGTCAAGCACCATTCTATACATTGTACATACACTGTACATATACATTATCTCTATACATTTACATGTCCACACTAGCTATTACAAGACTCTGAACTCTTCCTGTACCCTGCTGACCTGTCTCTGACCTCTGAACCTGCACAACTGGAGTTAGGGGAGAGGGATGAGCTACAATAGCCCAGTGAGTAGAATAGGCAAATACAGGTGATAAAACATGCTCTCATGGAATGCAACACATAATCACATAACCTCGGCCGGACGGATCAAAACTCCCTCTATCTCATCTGGGGTACCTAAGTACCATGTGCCTGGTCCCCGTAGGGCTGTTCCAGGTCTTTATATATGTGCCTGGTCCCCGTAGGGCTGTTCCAGGTCTTTCCTCTGAGGGCTAATGAATCCTCACAAAGTCCGTGCCGTCTCACATAAGCAATGTACAAGGAGCAATGCCAAGTACAATGATAAATGCAATGCATCATCTTTGTGTACACTAATGCACTCACCCTATAGCATATTCATGATGCATGAAGCATGAGAAAATATTCAGTTCTCATATTAAAACATTAAGTTAATTCCACTCACCTGTAGTTCTCTCTGAACTGACTCTGCAGGTTCTGACTCTGGACTCACTGCTGATGTCCCTGATTCCTCTGGTCCGTACCTACACAGGTGGACTCAAATGAGGGACTAAACTCACTCAAGAACATCTCTAAGAAACTCCCCAAAACCCCTCTAAACACTCCTCAAACCATCACATAAAACATGCAAAAGAAAGCTGGACAGGGCACTTTCGGCGGCAGGTTCGGCGGCCGAAACCCCACTCTAGAGACGAAACTCATGCATGTTCGGCGGCACCTTCGGCAGCCGAAGGTCTCGTCCAGAGACGAAACTCACACACTTTCGGCGGCCGAACTTCTTCTTTTGGCGACCGAAAGTCTCTGTCTAAACCGAAAGCCTAGCTTTCGGGGGCAACCTTTGGCAGCCGAACTGCCTCCACAAGGGGTTCGGCGGCCGAACCTTCCTTCGGCGGCCGAACCTGGTTTTGCCCGAAGGACAGAACCCTGCTCTGTTTCATGCAAACTTTGCCCAAAAACCTACAAACATGCATCTCAACTACTCCCAACTAGCATATACACATATATATGCACAAAGGGGTCTAAAACTATCCTAAAACCCCAAACAAACATAGCACATAATACTTCAACATGCTGAAACACCACAAATCACCAAAAACCTCACCTAAACCTAAACATACAAACTACCCATACAAACTTCATAAAACCTTTCAAAATCATCAAAGAAGCTCAGGATCGTCACTTACCTCTTACACAACTTGAGGCTGAAGGATCCTAACGTGGAGATATGAAGAAAAGCTCTTCCAAAGCTCCAAGCTTCAAAACGTGGTTCTTTTGCTCAAAACCTTCATAAATCACCAAAACTCTTAAAACTCTTGAAAGATTTGATGAAAATCATGGAAAACATGAAAGTCAACGTAGGAGAGGCTGAAACTCACCTCTGGCTGCAAGTGGAGGAGAAATAACCTCCTTCCGCCGACCCTTGGCCCTTTTATAGGTGGCTGGCCAGACCACCTTCGGCAGCCGAACGTGAAGCCGCAACCATGCAATGTTCGGCGGCCGAAAGTGACCTTCGGCGGCCGAACCTTTGCATTTCTCCCTTGTTGCTTTTCTTTAAAAACTCAATGCTTCTCACACTTCAAAACATGAAAACAAGTGAAAATACCTTGGAAAACATATGCATTACCCTTCTCGAGGGTTCCGACACCCAAGATTCCACCGGACTACAGGAATGCCGATGCCGGACTCGAGCCGGGTATTACATTCTCCCCCCCTTAAGAACATTCGTCCCCGAATGTCCCTAACACAACATAAACACATAGAAAAGGGGAAACACTAACCTCAAAACAAATATGGGTATTGCTGGAGCATGGACTCCCGAGTCTCCCAAGTGCACTCTTCTAGGTTGTGGTGGTTCCACAGCACTTTCACCATTGGTATCTCCTTGTTTCTCAGCTTTCTGATCTGGGTGTCAAGGATCCGCACTGGCTGCTCTACATAGGTGAGATCACTTAAGATTTCCACCTCCGGTTCACTAAGAACCTTCTCTGGATCTGACACAAACCTTCTCAACATAGAAACATGGAATACCGGGTGAATTCGTTCCATAGAAGCTGGTAAATCTAGCTTATACGACACAGGCCCGATCTTCTGCAAGATCTCAAAGGGACCAATGTACCGTGGGGCTAGTTTACCCTTCTTTCCAAACCGAACCACTCCCTTCATCGGAGACACTTTGAGCAATACCATATCCCCCTCCTGGAACTCTATCTGCTTCCTATGGATGTCTGCATAGCTTTTCTGTCTGCTTACAGCTGTTCTGATCCTCTCTCTGATGATAGGCACTAACTTGCTGGTTATCTCAACTAACTCTGGCCCTGCAAGAGTTTTCTCTCCTACCTCTTCCCAGCAAACAGGTGTTCGGCACTTCCTCCCATACAAAGCTTCATAAGGAGCCATCCCTATGCTAGCATGATGGCTGTTGTTGTAGGCAAACTCCACCAGAGGTAGATGCTGCCTCCAAGAACCACCAAAGTCTAACACACACATTCTCAGCATATCTTCAATGGTCTGGATGGTCCTCTCTGACTGACCGTCTGTCTGTGGATGGAAAGCAGTGCTGAAATCCAATCTTGTGCCCATTTCATTTTGCAGACTCCGCCAAAACCTGGAGGTGAACTGAGGTCCTCGATCTGATACGATCGACACTGGAACTCCATGCAACCTTACGATCTCGTCTACATACACCTGCGCCAACTTGTCCACAGAGTAGTTACTCCTAACTGGAATGAAGTGAGCAGATTTAGTGAGTCTATCCACAATCACCCATATGGAGTCTAGTCTGTTAGACGTCGCCGGTAACCCCACTACAAAATCCATCGCTATGTTCTCCCATTTCCATTCTGGAATCGGCAGTGGGTTAAGCATTCCAGCCGGCTTCTGGTGCTCTAACTTCACCCTCTGACATGTCTCGCAGGCTGACACGAACTGTGCCACTTCTCTCTTCATTGCTGGCCACCAATACACCCTTATCAGATCTTGATACATCTTGGTGGCTCCCGGGTGAATGCGATACCGCGTATTATGAGCTTCCCTCATAATATCTGCTTTCAAACTGCTATCATTTGGTACACATAACCTCTTACCCTGTCGAAGAATCCCCTCACTATCAAATCTGAACTCTGCACTGTTGCCCGACTGAACAGTCCTAGCAATCTTCACTAATTCGGGGTCTTCGTGCTGTTTTAGAGCCACTTGCTCTAGAAACACTGGTGTCACTCTCATCTGTGCGAGCAAAGCACCCGTACCAGATAACTGCAACTGTAACCCTTCTTCCACCAGCTTGTAGAAATCCTTCACCACCGGTCTTCTCTCTACTACAATGTGGGATAAACTGCCAAGTGACTTTCGGCTTAAGGCATCAGCTACAACATTAGCCTTGCCCGGATGATACTGGATCTTACAATCATAATCACTGAGCAATTCTACCCACCGTCTCTGCCTCAAGTTTAACTCTCTTTGACTTAAGATGTGCTGCAGGCTCTTATGATCCGTATAGATCTCACATTTTACCCCATAGAGGTAATGCCTCCACATCTTAAGTGCAAAGATAACAGCTGCCATCTCCAGATCGTGTGTCGGGTAATTTAGCTCGTGCTTCTTCAGCTGTCTAGAAGCATAAGCTATCACTCTATCATTTTGCATCAACACACAACCTAATCCCACTCGGGATGCATCACAGAACACTGTGAAATCTTCATCACTGATCGGCAGAGCTAACACCGGTGCTGAAGTTAACCGTCTCTTTAACTCTGCAAAACTCTCTTCACATTCCTCTGACCACACAAACTTCTGATTCTTTCTGGTCAGTCTGGTCATAGGAGCAGCTATCTTCGAAAAGTCCTGAACGAACCTCCGATAGTAGCCTGCCAAACCCAGAAAACTCTTGATCTCGGTCACCGTAGTGGGTGTAGGCCAGTTGGCTACTGCCTCTACCTTTTTGGGATCTACTGCTATACCGTCCTCTGATACAACATGTCCTAAAAAGGAAATGCTCCTTAACCAGAACTCACACTTGGAGAACTTGGCATATAAGCCATGCTCTCTCAAGGTTTGCAGCACTATCCTCAGATGCTGGGCATGGTCCTCTGCATTCCTGGAGTACACCAAGATATCATCAATAAAGACGATCACAAAACGATCCAAGTACTCCCGGAAAACCCTGTTCATGAGATCCATGAATGCTGCAGGGGCGTTCGTCAACCCGAACGGCATCACAAGGAACTCATAATGCCCATATCTGGTTCTGAAAGCAGTCTTGGATACATCTCCTTCCCTGATCTTCAACTGATGGTATCCGGATCTCAGATCTATTTTAGAAAAACAACTTGCTCCTGCCAGCTGGTCGAATAGATCATCGATCCTGGGTAACGGATACTTATTTTTGATAGTGACTTTGTTCAACTGTCTATAGTCGACACAAAGTCTCAGAGGTCCATCCTTCTTTCTGACAAATAATACTGGAGCACCCCAGGGTGAGGTACTCGGGCGGATGAAACCCTTAGCTACCAAATCCTGTAACTGTTCTTTCAACTCTCGCAACTCTGCTGGTGCCATCCTGTAGGGAGGAATAGAGATCAGTCTAGCATTGGGCATCAACTCAATCTCGAACTCTATTTCCCTATCTGGTGGCAATCCTGGAAGCTCTTCAGGAAACAAATCTAGGAAGTCTCTGACAACTGGTACTGAGGATGGTTCCCTAACCTGACTGTCTAGCTCTCTCACATAAGCTAGGAACCCCTGACACCCCTTCCTTAACATCCTACGAGCCTGGAGGGCTGATATCAAACCCCTAGGTGTCCCTCTCCTGTCTCCTCTGAAGACACACTCTGACCCATCCTGGTCTCTGACACTGACTACTTTGTCTCTACAGTTCAGGGTAGCATCATACGTAGATAACCAGTCCATCCCTAGAATGACATCAAAATCTGTCAACTCTAGAACCACCAGGTCAGCTGGAAGGTATCTACCCTCTATGCACACTGGACTGAACCGACAGACTAACTCTGCCAAAGATGGATCACATTTGGGTCCACTGACCCATAGAGGACACTCTAACTCAGACACTATCAGACCCAACCTCTCTGCAGCTCTAGAAGAAATGAAAGAGTGAGAAGCACCGGGGTCCATTAAAGCATACACCTCTGAACACCCAATGATGAGATTACCTGACACCACCGTGTTCGACGTGTCTGCCTCCTGCTGAGTCAGGGTGAAAATCCGTGCTGGGGCTAACGGACCTACACCTCGGGAACCCATCCCTGATGAAGAGGCTACCCCTCTTCCTCTTCCTCTGCCACTGCTTGGTGGAATGGCTGAAGCTACTGGCTGTACTACACTGCCCGTACTCATCTGCTGGGATGGTGCAACCAAAGTCGCCTGAGGACATTCCCGTGCATAATGTCCCTCCTGCCCACATCTATAGCAGGCTGTGGATCCCAACTGACAAGCTCCTCTATGCTGTTTGCCACACCTCTTGCACACTGGAAAATCTGCGCCAGAACTAGAACCACTACTCATTCCCAGACCCGACTTAAGCCTGTTCCAGAACTTGCCTCTCTTTCCTCTGAATTTCTCCCATCTCTTCTTACTTGCACTTACTGTACCCTGTGAGGAGGAACCTGGTTTAACACCAGAAGACTGTGCCTTGACTACACCTTGACTTATAGCACTGGCCTCCATCTTTCTAGCAGCATCCACAATAGAGTGGAAACTTTCCTTCTCCGCATGAAGAATCAAAGAGAAATACCTGGGATGAAGCCTTGTGGCATATCTCTTTGCCTTCTTCTGATCTGTATCATATGCCTGACCGACATATGGCAACAATTCCAGGAACTTATCTGTATACTCATCAACACTCATCTCCTCCGTCTGTCGCAACTGTTCAAACTCCACAACTTTTAGTTCCCTGGAACTGTCAGGAAAAGCCCATCCAGCAAATTCATTGGCGAACTCTTCCCATGTCATACTCTCAAGTCTCGGGTCCACATAGTTCTTGAACCATTCTCTAGCTTTCTTACACTTTAAAGTGAACCCTGCCATCTCAATGGCTCTACCATCATCTGCTCCCAACTCACTTGTTATCATTCTGACTGCACTGAGATACTCAAAGGGATCATCTCCTGTATTGAATTTCGGAGCATCCAACTTTAAGTACTCGGTCATCTTTACCTTACTTCCCCCTGAAGAACTGGGTTGCTGTGCTTCCACAACAGGGGCTACTGGTTCAGGAGGTGGTGGTGGAGGAACTGGTTCCCTTACTTCAGGTTGTACTGGACTTGGATGAACAGGTGGGGGTGGATACATGTGATAGGGTGGATAAAAGGAAGGATAGGGCATATATGGCATGTAGGGTGGATATGGGGCAAAACTGGAGTAATCCGACGTGCCTTCCATCGGATACTCTGGGCCCTGTGGAAAGGGTGGATAGCCAAACCCCGAGGCCTGCATGCCTCCCTGGGACTCCCCCATACCTTCTTCTGACCTTCCTACACCCATGCTTGCATCTCTACTCTGATCCTCTTCCATCACACCTCTTTCTTCTACTGACCTTCCCCCTCTGCTTACTCCTCTCCTGCTCTCGTCAGAAGACCTTCTAGGGTCTCGTGACGTTCCTTCCCTGCTTGACCTGTGCGATCTTGCCCTTGGCAAGGCAGGTGGACGAGCAGCTGTACCCTCACTTACAGGTGGGACTCCAGTCAATCTCGCGGATCGACGAGTTCCTCGCATCTTCACTCTCTGGAAAACAACAAATCACATAACACATAAGCAACACATCAAAAACATGCACATGCATAACTCAGGGCATTGCACATCAGCATAACATCCTATCCTCGTGGACATGTTTTTTCCTATAGTGCTTGACCTGCTAAACCTCTCTATGAGCCCAACTCTCTCTCTATAGGTCCGACCATGTGAACCTAGGGCTCTGATACCAATCTGTAACAGCCCGGAAACCGAACTGCCACCGGCACTAGGATCCAGATCGACTTAAGGTCGCCGGGACCCGTAGTAAGCCTGCTATCCTGTCTGTATACCTGTGAAATCCCATACATGATCATACATTTGCTGTAAAACATAAAACTGTTCTTCATTCCAAGGCTTAACCTGTGCATGCACTCTCTCTGTGCTCTACTAATCCCTACTAGAGCTCCTCATGGCTCTAGGCGGATCACACTCATAATGTTAAGCCTGATTTTGCTCATAAACATACAACAATAAAGAAACATATATAAACTGATCATGTGACTCCACAAAGGGATTACAAGTCTTATAAGTCAAGCACCATTCTATACATTGTACATACACTGTACATATACATTATCTCTATACATTTACATGTCCACACTAGCTATTACAAGACTCTGAACTCTTCCTGTACCCTGCTGACCTGTCTCTGACCTCTGAACCTGCACAACTGGAGTTAGGGGAGAGGGATGAGCTACAATAGCCCAGTGAGTAGAATAGGCAAATACAGGTGATAAAACATGCTCTCATGGAATGCAACACATAATCACATAACCTCGGCCGGACGGATCAAAACTCCCTCTATCTCATCTGGGGTACCTAAGTACCATGTGCCTGGTCCCCGTAGGGCTGTTCCAGGTCTTTATATATGTGCCTGGTCCCCGTAGGGCTGTTCCAGGTCTTTCCTCTGAGGGCTAATGAATCCTCACAAAGTCTGTGCCGTCTCACATAAGCAATGTACAAGGAGCAATGCCAAGTACAATGATAAATGCAATGCATCATCTTTGTGTACACTAATGCACTCACCCTATAGCATATTCATGATGCATGAAGCATGAGAAAATATTCAGTTCTCATATTAAAACATTAAGTTAATTCCACTCACCTGTAGTTCTCTCTGAACTGACTCTGCAGGTTCTGACTCTGGACTCACTGCTGATGTCCCTGATTCCTCTGGTCCGTACCTACACAGGTGGACTCAAATGAGGGACTAAACTCACTCAAGAACATCTCTAAGAAACTCCCCAAAACCCCTTTAAACACTCCTCAAACCATCACATAAAACATGCAAAAGAAAGCTGGACAGGGCACTTTCGGCGGCAGGTTCGGCGGCCGAAACCCCACTCCAGAGACGAAACTCATGCATGTTCGGCGGCACCTTCGGCAGCCGAAGGTCTCGTCCAGAGACGAAACTCACACACTTTCGGCGGCCGAACTTCTTCTTTTGGCGACCGAAAGTCTCTGTCTAAACCGAAAGCCTAGCTTTCGGGGGCAACCTTTGGCAGCTGAACTGCCTCCACAAGGGGTTCGGCGGCCGAACCTGGTTTTGCCCGAAGGACAGAACCCTGCTCTGTTTCATGCAAACTTTGCCCAAAAACCTACAAACATGCATCTCAACTACTCCCAACTAGCATATACACATATATATGCACAAAGGGGTCTAAAACTATCCTAAAACCCCAAACAAACATAGCACATAATACTTCAACATGCTGAAACACCACAAATCACCAAAAACCTCACCTAAACCTAAACATACAAACTACCCATACAAACTTCATAAAACCTTTCAAAATCATCAAAGAAGCTCAGGATCGTCACTTACCTCTTACACAACTTGAGGCTGAAGGATCCTAACGTGGAGATATGAAGAAAAGCTCTTCCAAAGCTCCAAGCTTCAAAACGTGGTTCTTTTGCTCAAAACCTTCATAAATCACCAAAACTCTTAAAACTCTTGAAAGATTTGATGAAAATCATGGAAAACATGAAAGTCAACGTAGGAGAGGCTGAAACTCACCTCTGGCTGCAAGTGGAGGAGAAATAACCTCCTTCCGCCGACCCTTGGCCCTTTTATAGGTGGCTGGCCAGACCACCTTCGGCAGCCGAACGTGAAGCCGCAACCATGCAATGTTCGGCGGCCGAAAGTGACCTTCGGCGGCCGAACCTTTGCATTTCTCCCTTGTTGCTTTTCTTTAAAAACTCAATGCTTCTCACACTTCAAAACATGAAAACAAGTGAAAATACCTTGGAAAACATATGCATTACCCTTCTCGAGGGTTCCGACACCCGAGATTCCACCGGACTACAGGAATGCCGATGCCGGACTCGAGCCGGGTATTACACTGGTTTTCTTTGAATTTTCGGGATGACCTCGGGGCCTCACCGGTTTTTTTGATTCCAGGAGATCTTACGGGATCCTGGTTTTCTTTGAATTTCCGGGACGACCTCGGGGCCTCGCCGGTTGTTTTTTGTTTCCAGGAGATCTTACGGGATCCTGATTTTCTTTGAATTTCCGGGACGACCTCGGGGCCTCGCCGGTTGTTTTTGACTCCAGGAGATCTTACGGGATCCTGGTTTTCTTTGAATTTCCGGGACGACCTCGGGGCCTCGCCGGTTGTTTTTTGTTTCCAGGAGATCTTACGGGATCCTGGTTTTCTTTGAATTTCCGGGACGACCTCGGGGCCTCGCCGGTTGTCTTTGGTACTTACTTTGGGGTTTTGTACAAGATTCAGGCTCATTGGCCTTACTGTCGCTTTGTCATCTCAGCTGGTTTTTGTGCCTAACTGAGGTCTTGTTTTCAAGGGATCTTTCTGAGCCCTGTTCTTTCTTTTTCATGGAAAAATATTTTTCACAAAGATAATCACATTGTATAAACAATTTTCATTTATTCATATTTGTCAAAATACAATGTTTTTCTTTACAAATATTTCAAGGGAAATACCTTTTTAAGTGCTGGATGTTCCAAGCGTGGGGCTCGGGGTTTCCTTGCATATCTTCAATTCGGTATACCCCGGGCTTAACCACTTTTGTCACCTTGAATGGACCTTCCCAGGTCGGTGCTAGCTTGCCTGCGGCTGCTCTTTTTCCTGTAGCTTCCAGGTTTCTTAAAGTCAGGTCTTCCACCTTCAAGCTTCTTTCTCTGACCTTTTGATTGTAATATCTTGCCGCTCGTTGTTGATAAGCAGCAGTTCTGTAATACCCGGCTAGAGTCCGGCATCGGAATTCCTATAGTTTGATGGAATCTCGGGTGTCGGAACCCTCTAGAAGGGTCATTTTAGTATGTTTTCACAGAGTTTTAAGGTTTTCAAGGGTTAGAGAAGTGAGTTTTTGAAAGAAAAGCACTAAGGACGAATTGCAAAGGTTCGGCCGCCGAAGGTCACTTTCGGCCGCCGAACTTGCATGGCTTTCGGATCTCACGTTTGGCCGCCGAAGGTGGACTGGCCACCCATCTTTAAAAGGGCCCTAGGTCGGTCAAATGGGTAAGTTTGCTTCCCATTTCTCCAGACCTAGGTGAGATCATGCTCTTCCTTAGCTTAGTTTTGTGTTTTTTCAAATCTTCCAAGGTTTTGATGAGTTTTTATGGATTTGTGAAGTTTGAAGCAAAAAGGAGCAAAGTTTGAAGTTTGGAGCGTTGAGTGAGGATTTTGCCATAACTCCACGTTAGAGGCTTCCAACCTCAAGTGTTCCAAGAGGTAAGGGATAGATCCGAAGCTTTTCCTATGTTTTTTAAAGGTGTTATGGAAGATTATGGGGTAGTACGCATGAGTAGGGTTCTAGGAGATTTTTAGAGTTCTTGATGTTCAAGCATGTTTATGTGTTAGATGTTGTGTTTGTTGGGGTTATAGGCTAGTTTTAGACCCCTTTGAGCATGTACACGTGTATATGCATGTTGAGGAGTTGTGTGTGCATGTTGGGAGAGGGATAGGAGGAGGTGTGCATGAAGCAGAGCAGGTTTCTGCCCTTCGGGCGAAACCAGGTTCGGCCGCCGAAGGGAGGTTCGGCCGCCGAAAGCCTTGAGGAGGTGGCTTCGGCTGCCGAAGGCTGCTTCCGGAAGCTGGACTTTCGGATCTGTCATGCACATTCGGCCGCCGAAGGTTGAGTTTCGTCTCTGGACGAGACGTTCGGGCGCCGAAGGTGCACCCGAAGGTGTAGGTATAGGACTTTCGGCCGCCGAAAGTAGAGGTTCGGCCGCCGAAAGTAGGTGAGTTTCGTTTCTGGAAGGGAGTTTCAGCCGCCGAACCTGCCGCCGAAAGTGCCCTGTCCAGTTGGCTTTTGCATGTGTTATGTGATAGTTAGAGGGTCTTTTAGAGGGCTTTTGGGGGAGTTCTTAGAACTGTTATGGAGTGAGTTTGGTCCCTCATCTGAGTCCACTTGTGTAGGAACGGACCAGAGAAACCAAGGAGATCAGCAGTGAGCACTGCTCCGGAACCTGCAACGTCAGTCTACAGTCAGCCAGATGTGAGTGGGACTAACTATGCATGTTTTCAATTAAAGAATGTTTCAGCATGATCCATGCATCATAATTGCCATAATGTTAGGATGGTTAAAATAAAAGAGAATAATGGATAAGCATGAGATATTAGGTTGTTGCATTAGTATTCACGAAGGTGTTGCATTGCATAATTTGATGAGTATGCGGATGAATGTTGGATGATCCTTTAGCCCTCAGTTTGGTACGCTATGACATGATATGAATTAAGTAAAGAGTCAAGCATGATAAGTGTGAGCAGGGAGGCCTAACCGCCCCTGTTAGTAAAGTTAGATAGCCAGGAGGCCTCATCGCCCTGGCAAAACGTTTTCAGAAAACAGTCAGAGAAGGCCTAATCGCCCTGACAAAACCTTTTCAGAAAATTAAGTCCTGGAGGAGGCCTAATCGCCCCAGTACTATATGTGAGTCAGTTATGTGGAGGGCTATAGGTGACAACTTCTTCCTTGATGTATATGGTTGTGATGTGCTGCATGGCATAAAGACATCTGTTTTATAAACTGTTTTATATAGCTCCTGCTCACTGGGCTATAGAAGCTCACCCCTCTCCCCTATCCCCAGTTGTGCAGGTTCAGAGTACAGAGAGATGTAAGAAGAGTACAAGAAGAACGTAAGGAGATGTATGTAATAGATAGGATGGACATGTAAATGTAAGAGATTAGGAAATGTACAGTGTATAGATGGTGCTTGAGTGATAAGAGTTGTATCCCTTTAAGTTTGTACATGATCTTATGTAAATGATTTATGTTTATGTATGAAAAGCCCGGCTTAACATAGTATGAGTTAGAGCTGCCTTGAGCTAAGATGAGAGCTCTGGCAAGTTTTTCAAGTAGAGAGATAGAGTATGCACAGGTTAAGCCGTGGAGAAAGAAAAGTTTTAAATGTTTACAGAAAATGTATGATCATGTATGGGATTTCACAGATACACAGAGTTCACAGTAGGCTTACTACGGGTCTAGGCGGCCTTAAGCCGATCTGGATCCTAGTGCCGGTAGCAGTTCGGTTTTCGGGCTGTTACAGAGTGGTATCAGAGCAGTTAGGTTCACATGGTCGGACCTAGATGGTTAGCGATGGGTTCATAGAGGTTATAGTGAGTCAAGCACCATAGGAAGACATGTCCATAAGGATAGGATGTTAGTCCTATCTGTCTTATGATGTGGAGTGCCATGAGTCATGCATGTGCATTCTTTTGATGTGATGACTGTTAGTTGTTCATGTGTTTCACATGGAATATGCGTCATGGATGTGTATGCTATGTGTTGGTTTCCAGATAGTTAAGATGAGAGGAACGCGTCGATCTGCAAGAATGACTGAAGTACCACCAGGAAGTGAGGGTACAACGGCTCGTCCTCCCGCATTGCCAAGGGCAAGGAGACACAGGTTAAGTAGGGAGGGAACGTCACAAGACCCTAGAAGGTCTTCTGATGAGAGCAGAAGGGGAGTAGCTAGAGGAGGCAGATCAGAAGAAGTTCGAGAGGGTATGGATGTTGATCGGAGTAGAGATGAGAGTATGGGTATAGGAGGGACAGAAGAAGGTATGGGGGAGTCTCAGGGAGGTGCACAGGGCCCAGGGTATCCGATGGGAGGTACGTCGGATTACTCCCGTTTTGCCCCATATTCACCCTACCTGCCATATATGCCCTATCCTCCATTCTATCCACCATATCACATGTATCCACCCCCACCACATCAGCCAAGTACAACATACCCTGAACCAAGAGAAACAGTACCTCCACCACCACCAGAACCAGTAGCCCCTGTTGTTGAAACACAACAGCAGCCCAGCTCATCCAAGGGAGATAAGGTGAAGATGACTGACTACTTGAAGTTGGACGCTCCGAAATTCAATACAGGAGATGATCCCTTTGAGTATCTCAGTGCAGTAAGGATGATAACGAGTGAGTTGGGAGCTGATGAGGGCAGAGCCATCGAAATGGCAGGGTTCACATTAAAATGTAAGAAAGCTAGAGAATGGTTTAAGCACTATGTGGCCCCTAGGTTAGACAGTATGACATGGGAAGAGTTTGCCAATGAATTTGCCGGGTGGGCTTTTCCTGATAGTGCCAGAGAAAGGAAGATGGTGGAATTTGAACAGCTCCGACAGACGGAAGAAATGAGTGTGGATGAGTATACGGACAAGTTTTTGGACTTGTTCCAGTATGTAGGACAAGCATATGACACAGAGAAGAAGAAAGCGAGGAGATATGCCATGAGGTTACATCCTCGGTATTTCTCTTTGATTCAGGCGGCAGATAAAGAGAGTTTTCACTCCATTGTTGATGCAGCAAGGATGATGGAGGCAAGTGTCAGTTTTCAAGGGACAGACAAGCCATTTGTGGCACAGTCTTTAGATCCCAAGAACTTGGAGACAGGTGATGTTGATCTCTCCTCTTTACATGAAGCAGATACGAAGAGTAAAAAGGGAGGAAGAGGTCTGAGGAGATCAAAGAGGGGTAAGTTCTGGGATAAGATGAAAGCAGGATTGAGTTCAGGCAGTGGCTCGAGCGCAAGCTCAGAGGTGCCAGTATGTGAGAAGTGTGGTAGAAGGCACGGAGGAGTTTGTCTCTTTGGGACGTCAGCATGTTTTAGGTGTGGCCAAGAAGGACACATAGCTCGTGAGTGCCCTCAGGCATTTTTCACCGCACAGTCCCATCAGACAACTAGGGGAAGTGTACCACGACCAGTAGCTCCAGTCACGACACAGAGCAGGGGTAGAGGAAGAGGGTCAACCCCTTCACATGTGGGTCCTCGAGGTGAAGGTCCGTCAGCTTCGGCTCGGATCTTTACTATGACACAACAAGAGGCAAACACGTTTAACACCAGGGTGTCAGGTAATTCCCTCCTTGGATGTTTTGACGTGTATATCTGTTTACGTTTTGATGTTTTTCCCTGTTGGTTCTAGAACCATAGAGCGAGTAGGTCTGATGACCTCTGGGCTTAGAATGTCATTAAAGTTAGTAGACCTCAGAGTGATCCATCTGTGATAGAGTCAGTTAGTGGGGAGTAGATGCCTTCCATCTGACCTTATGGTTCTAGATTGAACTGTTCGTCCTTCTAGTGATGGATTGGCTAGCTACTCGTAGTACTGCCGAGTTGGCAGAGACCAGGCAGATGTGTATAGAGGTCCGATGGATCAGAGGTAGTCCCTAAGAAGGGACAGTGTAGGCTGCCTAGAGGTGTGATCTCAGCCTTACAGGCTTATAGGTTGCTCAGGGAAAGATGATCAGGAGAGGAAACCAGTTCCAGTGGTATCAACAGAGCTAAGAGAGTCAAGGTTTTATCCGACCTAGTACCCCACTCGTGAGTGTTTAGTATGAATGGGGGGGGAAACGAAGGATACTACCTGTTAAGAGTTAGAAAGGAAGTCAGGATAGAAGAGATGAAGACAGAAGGGCAAGGATTAGAGTGCGCAGCGAAAGCTTGCAGAGTTTAGAGGTAATGTGATGAAGAATGGAGAGAAGAACACCGAGGGAAGGTACATCAGTGTTGCTGGAGCAAGGAGCTCAGAAACAAGTAAGAAGAACACAGAGATGAACAAGTTATGAAGTGTAGAGGTTCAGGCAAGGGCTAGGGTATTGCTGAAGGAAGGTTACCTATGTTTGTGAGCGTTAGTTTTTCCCCTTTTCTATGTGTTTATTTGTTTTCGAAACATTCGGGGACGAATGTTCTTAAGGGGGGGAGAATGTAATACCCGGCTAGAGTCCGGCATCGGAATTCCTGTAGTTTGATGGAATCTCGGGTGTCGGAACCCTCTAGAAGGGTCATTTTAGTATGTTTTCACAGAGTTTTAAGGTTTTCAAGGGTTAGAGAAGTGAGTTTTTGAAAGAAAAGCACTAAGGACGAATTGCAAAGGTTCGGCCGCCGAAGGTCACTTTCGGCCGCCGAACTTGCATGGCTTTCGGATCTCACGTTTGGCCGCCGAAGGTGGACTGGCCACCCATCTTTAAAAGGGCCCTAGGTCGGTCAAATGGGTAAGTTTGCTTCCCATTTCTCCAGACCTAGGTGAGATCATGCTCTTCCTTAGCTTAGTTTTGTGTTTTTTCAAATCTTCCAAGGTTTTGATGAGTTTTTATGGATTTGTGAAGTTTGAAGCAAAAAGGAGCAAAGTTTGAAGTTTGGAGCGTTGAGTGAGGATTTTGCCATAACTCCACGTTAGAGGCTTCCAACCTCAAGTGTTCCAAGAGGTAAGGGATAGATCCGAAGCTTTTCCTATGTTTTTTAAAGGTGTTATGGAAGATTATGGGGTAGTACGCATGAGTAGGGTTCTAGGAGATTTTTAGAGTTCTTGATGTTCAAGCATGTTTATGTGTTAGATGTTGTGTTTGTTGGGGTTATAGGCTAGTTTTAGACCCCTTTGAGCATGTACACGTGTATATGCATGTTGAGGAGTTGTGTGTGCATGTTGGGAGAGGGATAGGAGGAGGTGTGCATGAAGCAGAGCAGGTTTCTGCCCTTCGGGCGAAACCAGGTTCGGCCGCCGAAGGGAGGTTCGGCCGCCGAAAGCCTTGAGGAGGTGGCTTCGGCTGCCGAAGGCTGCTTCCGGAAGCTGGACTTTCGGATCTGTCATGCACATTCGGCCGCCGAAGGTTGAGTTTCGTCTCTGGACGAGACGTTCGGGCGCCGAAGGTGCACCCGAAGGTGTAGGTATAGGACTTTCGGCCGCCGAAAGTAGAGGTTCGGCCGCCGAAAGTAGGTGAGTTTCGTTTCTGGAAGGGAGTTTCAGCCGCCGAACCTGCCGCCGAAAGTGCCCTGTCCAGTTGGCTTTTGCATGTGTTATGTGATAGTTAGAGGGTCTTTTAGAGGGCTTTTGGGGGAGTTCTTAGAACTGTTATGGAGTGAGTTTGGTCCCTCATCTGAGTCCACTTGTGTAGGAACGGACCAGAGAAACCAGGGAGATCAGCAGTGAGCACTGCTCCGGAACCTGCAACGTCAGTCTACAGTCAGCCAGATGTGAGTGGGACTAACTATGCATGTTTTCAATTAAAGAATGTTTCAGCATGATCCATGCATCATAATTGCCATAATGTTAGGATGGTTAAAATAAAAGAGAATAATGGATAAGCATGAGATATTAGGTTGTTGCATTAGTATTCACGAAGGTGTTGCATTGCATAATTTGATGAGTATGCGGATGAATGTTGGATGATCCTTTAGCCCTCAGTTTGGTACGCTATGACATGATATGAATTAAGTAAAGAGTCAAGCATGATAAGTTTGAGCAGGGAGGCCTAACCGCCCCTGTTAGTAAAGTTAGATAGCCAGGAGGCCTCATCGCCCTGGCAAAACGTTTTCAGAAAACAGTCAGAGAAGGCCTAATCGCCCTGACAAAACCTTTTCAGAAAATTAAGTCCTGGAGGAGGCCTAATCGCCCCAGTACTATATGTGAGTCAGTTATGTGGAGGGCTATAGGTGACAACTTCTTCCTTGAAGTATATGGTTGTGATGTGCTGCATGGCATAAAGACATCTGTTTTATAAACTGTTTTATATAGCTCCTGCTCACTGGGCTATAGAAGCTCATCCCTCTCCCCTATCCCCAGTTGTGCAGGTTCAGAGTACAGAGAGATGTAAGAAGAGTACAAGAAAAACGTAAGGAGATGTATGTAATAGATAGGATGGACATGTAAATGTAAGAGATAAGGAAATGTACAGTGTATAGATGGTGCTTGAGTGATAAGAGTTGTATCCCTTTAAGTTTGTACATGATCTTATGTAAATGATTTATGTTTATGTATGAAAAGCCCGGCTTAACATAGTATGAGTTAGAGCTGCCTTGAGCTAAGATGAGAGCTCTGGCAAGTTTTTCAAGTAGAGAGATAGAGTATGCACAGGTTAAGCCGTGGAGAAAGAAAAGTTTTAAATGTTTACAGAAAATGTATGATCATGTATGGGATTTCACAGATACACAGAGTTCACAGTAGGCTTACTACGGGTCTAGGCGGCCTTAAGCCGATCTGGATCCTAGTGCCGGTAGCAGTTCGGTTTCCGGGCTGTTACAAGTTTGGACTTGGGCTTCTTCCCTAACTTCTTCAAGAGTATCTAGGTTGCTCCTTAATTTGTCCCCATTAGCGTTCTCACTAACGAATTGAACTCGATGAGTGGGGATCTGCAACTCAACTGGGACTACAGCCTCTGTGCCATAAGCAAGTGCAAACGGGGTTTCTTGAGTGGGCGCTCTGGGAGTGGTTTGGAGTGCCCATAGAGTGCTATTGAGTTCTTCTGCCCAATTCTCCTTTGCGCCATCTAGCCGTTTCTTTAATCCTTGAAGGATAGCTCTATTAGTGACTTCCGTTTGGCCATTAGTCTGAGGATGAGCCACGGAGGAGAACTTATGCCATATGCCCATGTTCGTCGTGAAGGCTCTGAAAGTGCTGCAGTCAAATTGTCTGCCGTTGTCTGAGATAAGTACTCTTGGTATGCCAAATCTGCAGATGATATGTCCCCATACGAAATCTATCATCTTGCGAGCTGTGATTGTGGCTATTGCTTCTGCCTCTGGCCATTTCGAGAAATATTCCACAGCCACCACTACGAATTTCCTTTGCCCCGTAGTCTTGGGGAAAGGTCCCAGGATGTCAATTCCCCATTGTGAGAAAGGCCATGGACTGGATATGCTTGCTTGAGGAGTGGCAGGGGTCCTGATGGCATTAGCAAATCTCTGACATACGTCACACCTCCGGACAAACTCTTCTGCTTCTTTTTTAACAGTGGGCCAGTAGTATCCTTGCCTGAATATTTTGTTAGCTAATGTCCCTGCTCCCTCGTGAGCCCCACATAGGCCTCTATGTATTTCCTCCATTACCTTTGCAGCTTCTTCCGGACTCACACACCGGAGCCATGGGCTGGACTTCCCTTTTCTGTATAAAGTTCCCCTTATTACTTGGTAATTGGCAGCTCGAGCTGCTATCTTTTTGGCTTCAACTTTATCTTCGGAGAGTTCGCCCTTTTCCAAGTATCTCAGGTATGGAGTCATCCAAGTTGGGCTCTGTTCCACCTGCAGTACTGTGTTTGTCTTCTTGAAAGCAGGTGTGCTGACATGCTGTATGTATACTTCATCAGGGAGCTGCTCTAACTCTTCTTTGGTCAGTCGACTAAGCAGGTCTGCCTCCTCATTTTCATCTCGAGGTATCCTCTGAAATTTGGTAATAACTCCTCGGCTCGTGAGGTCGGCTTCCACAGTTTTTACTTTATCGAGATAACTCTGCATGATGGGATCTCTGGCCTGATATACTCCTGTCACCTGGTTGATCACCAGCTGAGATTCACTATTCACCTCGAGGTCGGTTACCCCTATTTCCAAAGCTACCAACATTCCGTTCACCAAGGCTTCATATTCGGCCACATTATTAGAAGCTTTGAATTCTAGCCGTAAGGCATAACATACTTTAAAGCCCTCCGGCCCCTTAAGTATTATCCCAGCGCCACTGCCCTCAAAGCCTGATGCTCCGTCTACATATAGCTTCCAGCTGGACTCTTGGGAAAGCTCTCCCTCTCCTTCTTTTCTTGGTATCTCCGAGGATGATCCTTCCTTCTCCTCGTTGAATGAGCATTCTGCTATGAAGTCAGCCAGCGCTTGAGATTTTATAGCTGTCCGAGGTCGGTACTCCAGACAGTAAGGGCTGATTTCCACGGACCATGCTAACATCCGTCCTGAAGTTTCCGGCCTACGTAGGATCTTCTTTAAGGGTTGGTCCGTCATCACAACTCCTTGGTGGCCTTCCAGATAAACTTTGAATTTCCGGACTGCTAACCACAAGGCATACGCCAATTTTTCAATGTTCGAGTATCTGACCTCAGTGTCTCTGAGTACCTTGCTGACGTAGAAAACAGGTTTCTGCTCCCCTTCTTCCACTCTTACTAGTACTGCGCTGACTGCTTGCTCTGAGGCTGCCAAGTATATCAGGAGTTCTTCCCCTTTTATGGGGCTGCTGAGCACGTGAGGCGAGCTGAGGTATTCCTTAAGCTCTGTGAAGGCTTTTTGGCAGTCTTCTGTCCATTCAAAATTCGGAACCTTCCTCAATTTTTTGAAGAATGGCAAACACTTTTCTGCCGACCTTGACATAAATCGGTGAAGCGCCACTACTCTCCCGGTTAATCTCTGGACGTCCCTTACACAGGTCGGCTCTGGCATATTCAATATGGCTTCCACCTTCTCCGGATTGGGCTCAATGCCTTTTCCACTCACCATGTATCCCAAGAACTTTCCTCCCCTGATGAAGAAAGCACACTTTGCTGGATTCAATTTCATCCTGTATTGATCTAACACCCCAAATATCTCCCTTAAATCCGTTATGTGTTGTTGAAAAGTTGAACTTTTAACCACCATGTCATCCACATACACTTCTACATTCCTGCCGATCTGGTTCTTAAAGATTTTATTCATTAATCGTTGGTAAGTTGCCCCGGCGTTTCTTAATCCGAAGGGCATAGCTCTGTAGCAGTAAGTCCCATCTTCAGTTATAAATGAGGTCTTCTCCTCATCCGTCTTTTCCATTGGGATTTGGTGGTAACCAGACATAGCATCCAAAGAAGACATATAATCAAAACCGGCCGTTGAGTCGACCATCTTATTAATATCGGGGAGGGGGTAACAATCTTTAGGGCAGGCCTTATTCAGGTCGGTAAAATCTATACACATCCTGTATTTTCCATTGGCTTTTTTGACTAACACAGGATTCGCCAACCACTGTGGGTACATAACCTCCCTAATAAAGCCTGCCTCTTCTAGCTTCTGCACTTCTTCCTGGGTAGCCTGCTGCTTCTCTCTTCCCACTACTCTCTTCTTTTGCTTTACTGGTCTGGCCTCAGGGAGGACATTCAATCGGTGTGTCATCACTTTGGGGTCAATTCCCGGCATGTCTGAGGGCTTCCATGCGAAGGTCGGCGCGTGACCTCGGATCAGGGTCATGACTTCACCTTTTTGTTCTTTGGTGAGACTGGCATTAAAACTGAAGACCTTGCTTGCATCTGCTTCTGATAAGGGGAAAGTCTCCAACTCTCCGACTGGCTCTGTCCGGGCCTCTTTTGTTTCATTCCTGACCTCCAGAACTTCCGAGTCAAGTGCTTCTCCAGTTGAGCTTGGCTCTGTTACTATGGCCAAGTATACCGCCCTTGCTTCTTCCTGGCTGCCCCGGACCATTCCCACTCCTTCTTCCATTGGGAACTTGAGTGCCAAATACCTGATGCTAGTGACAGCTTCAAAGTTGAACAACGCCGGCCTCCCCAAAATCGCATTGTAGCTCAGTGGGAGTTTGACCACCAAAAACACCTCATGATGGGTGCGAGCTCTGGGTGCTTCTCCCAAGGTAAGGGCCAGCTTCACCTTCCCTTCTACAAGTACCGGTGCTCCTCCGATCCCTTTGATGGGTGACTGGTCCCGAACCAGCTGTTCCTCTGGGATTCCCATCTGCTGGAAAACCCGATATGGCAATAAATTGACCTTACTCCCATCATCCACCAGAACCTTCTTCACCCGAAAATTATGAATGACTACTTCAATGACAAGCGCGTCATCATGGGGCATCTGAATGCCCTGTGCATCTTCCGAAGAGAAAGCGATGGTCATGGGAGAGTATTCAACGATCTGCATAACCTCGCCATTGCTGGTCTCCCCTTTCCGGTTTCTCTTCTTTCCTCGACGGTTCATCCGTCCTCCAGTTCCTCCAACAATCATATTAATAGTCCCACTGGACCCATCATTCACTGGTCCAGCTCCAGTTCTCCTGGGCATCTGGGCTGCCGGACCGGGTTGAGGCCTCTGCCCCTCCGGTTTCTTCACAAAATTTTTGAGGTGCCCCCTTTTTATCAATCTTTCAATCTCCGCGATTAACTGAAAACAGTTATTTGTATCGTGGCCATGCGTCCGGTGGTACTGACAATACTTGTCAGGATTCCTCTGATCTGCTTCCGACTTCAAAGGTTTGGGCCACTGGAGAAACTCCTTATCCTGGACAGCCATGAGCACCTCGGCTCTGGACGTATTTAATGGAGTCGGTTTCTCCGGGACCCAAGGTGGGAGCACTCTTGGTTCATGAGCCCTGAGAGGAGGGGGAGGCCTTTGATCCCTTCTTTCCCAGGCCTGCTTGTACGGCTCAGGCCTCTTTCCACGCTTCTTCTCGTGTTTCTTTGGCCTCCCCTCCTCCGGGGCTTTCTCTTTTTCTGCCACCCCTTTGGCAAATCTACTCGTTACTAAGGCGTCATCCTGCCTTATATACTTTTCCGCCCTCTTCATCAACTCGGCCAGTGAGGTCGGAGGTTTCCTGCTCAGAGAACCAAAGAACTCGGCAGAGGTTGTTCCCTTTTGCATGGCCTCTACCGCCCTTCCTTCGTCAAGCTCGGGAATCTGCAGGGCCTCCGTATTGAAACGGGCAACATACTCTCTGAGGGATTCACCAGCTTTTTGTCTCACTGTTTCCAGATAGCTCGTCTTCCTATCTGCTGGCACCCCGGCTACGAACCGGCTAATGAAGCGGGTGGCAAGATCTCCGAAACTTTTAATGCTTCCGGCCTCCAGGCTGTTGAACCATGCTCTCGCTGGTCCCGAGAGCGTTGTTGGGAACACCTTGCACATCAGAGCATCTGACAGAGTTTGCAACTCCATGAAGGTCTTATAGTTCATGACATGCTCTCTCGGGTTACCAGCCCCATTATAGGCCGCCATCGGCGGCATTATAAACTTTTTGGGAACGGTCTCCTGCTGCATTAACTTTGAGAAGGGAGAAGAAGTAGGCAAGGAGGTTTGACTCTGATCTTTCTTACCTAGCTCGGCTAGGAGCTGCTCCTTCAACCTTTTCAGCTTTTGGTTCATTTTCTCGTCTTCCGGGCTGGATCTTTTGCCCAAACTACATTCTTCCTCCTCTGTTTCAGTTCCCGTTTCCTTGGTTGTTTCAGCAGAATAGTCGTCTACCTCTTCATTTTCTATCAACTCTCTTGCCCTTCTCCCATGGATTCGGGCCTCCGGTTCTTCCTCTTCTCCGGCATCGTGGTTGTTAGTTTGGAGGCGGGCAGAGGTAGGTTGGGGTTCATCGGTTCTGGGTTCCTCCACTACTGGGAGTGCGTTTACTGGGGTGCTAAGTCCCCTTTGTTGCATTATCTGCCCCAACCAGTGAGCAGTGGTTTGTAGCTGGAGAGCCATGGTTTGAATGTCTTGGTTAGACAGGGTCATGGTGGGAGTATTCCCTGCCAAGCTTGGCGAGGGATTAAGAGAAATAGGTGTTTGGTTATTCAACGTTGTAGGGCTAGAAAAGGAGAACTGCTGCCCATCTTGGGCAGAGCTCAGGTCATTTGGAATATTAAGGTTACTTTCTTGGTGGTTTGCCATCGTGGATCTCAGTGGGTTTTGAAAGTGAAAACTCCGGTGATGAAAAGATCTCCTTCGTTTCCCACAGACGGCGCCAATTGATGATCTGAGATCCAATAGAATAGGGTTTTACAAGGGTTTTGTATTACTGAATAAGGTTTAAGCTTTCTGAGGAGGGGACTCCTCTTTTATACATTGTCTTGCTTGCTGGTGACGTGTAAAGGTCTCTCCAGGATTGGGCCACGAGTCTCTGCCATGCGGATTCGGAGGTACTAGGGTATCAACCGCCTGCTCCATGCGTAACGGCCTCTGATTCCCCTCGTGCGTACGTTCGAGCGGATCTGCCAGGCTATCTGGTGAATATTTTTCTGGATCCTGGGCTGGGCCGAGAGTTGGGCCGGACGCTAAGTTTGAGTGGAGAGGGCCTGTTTCGTGTGGGCCGGGTCGGCTTGAGTGAAGAAAATGGGTCGAGCTCGGCCTTGAGGGTTGGATGAGCCAGGCTTGTTATGTATATCAGGTGTGTGGGCCTCTACGTCATGGGCCTTGGGCGGTGGTCAAGCCCCTGGCCCGGGGTGAAGGAATCCAGCGGTCATCAATAATATAATTATACAATCACTTGATAAAATTTCAGTTAAAAATTCAAAAAAGAAACATATTCATTATTTTTATGAATAAAAATAAAATATAAAAGTAATTAAGACATTGGACAGACCTATTATACTCTCAAGAAGAGGACCTAATTTTAATTTTTAAAAATATTATTGGTAAAAGGAATTTTACGGATTTATTTTGGTGGTAGCATTTCAATAAATTTGAAAGCTATCAAATTTTATTCTCCTAATTTTTAATTTTTATTTAAAAAAAAAAAAATCTGTGGAGGTCAACTATGTCGTCTCTATATATTTATAAATAAATCACTGGAAAAGGAACGAGCAGCAGCAGGGCTCTGGCGAACGGGAGAGAGAGAATGGAGGAATTGGATAGCAGCAGAAGTGGTAGCAGGTGGTCTCTTCAAGGGATGACAGCTCTCGTTACTGGTGGAACCAAAGGAATAGGGTACCCTTTTCCCCCTTCTCCAAATCTTTCATTCCTTCCTACTTCCCTTAATTATACTAATCATGCATCTATTGTCATAGTTCTTGAAGGGTTTGCGTATAATTGTCTTGCCTGAATGAGTGATGTAGTGCCAATATTTTCTTTAAATTGAACAAGGAAATTTTTAAAATTGCTGAACTAGAAATGCTTCTCTTGAATTTTGCCATATAGTGGATTGGTATAAGTACTAATTAACCCCAACAGTATTTGTGTTGAAAAAGAGTTTGAAGAAAGGGTGATATTGTGATATGTTTGGGATATTCAGTCATGCTATTGTGGAGGAATTGGCAGGATTAGGGGCAAAAGTGCACACATGCTCTCGCAATGAAACCCATCTGAATGATTGCTTACATGAATGGCAAGCTAAAGGTTTCCAAGTCACAGGTACACTATGTGATGTATCCTCTAGAGTCAATAGAGAGGACCTAATGAACAAAGTCTCCTCTTTGTTTAATGGGAAGCTTCACATCCTTGTGAGTTCCCTTTGGCTTCAATTTTATTAGCTCATTCTCTTGACTAGTCATTATCTTTCTTTACCAGAGAAATTGTGCAATCTATTATAGTTATAGATTATGTATTTCTCGGTTCAGATAAACAATGTTGGAACGGCTATTGGAAAGCCCACTTTGAAGTACACAGCTGAGGATTTCTCATATCTGATGGGAACCAACTTTGAGTCTGCTTACCATATGTGCCAACTTGCATATCCACTTCTTAAAGCTTCAGGGGCAGGAAGTATTGTTTTTGTCTCTTCAGTTAGTGGAGTATTGTCAGTAAATATTGGCACCATCTATGGAGCCGCCAAAGGTGCTTTTTCTTGGAAAATATTCTGTTCCAATGCGTCCCTCTAAAAAGAATTTGAGATATGACCGACTGAGTTGAATTCTTTTATCCTTTTTGCAGCTGCAATGAACCAGCTCACCAAGAATTTGGCATGTGAATGGGCAAAAGACAATATCAGGACTAATTGTGTTGCACCTTGGTTCATCAGAACTCCTCTTACTGAACCTGTATTATTCTTTCTCATGCTTGTGCTTTTTGTTGGATAGAATGATCCTTGTTTAATTTCAAAGACCTGGATTTTCATTGTCATTTATGCTCTGCAAGTCCCCTTGCAAGCAAAGTGATGTATGATATTAGCATTAGCAACATATGGCTGTTAATTGATTTTGTCAAGGCCACATTGAGTTTGCTTTGGAAATGGGAATAGAATGCAATTCTTACAATAAGATTTCATTTTCTTGTATGGTATACAGAATCCAATATTTAATGATAATTTTGTATTTGAGTAACTCAAATTTAGATGAAAATGACATCTTTTTTAAGTAGGTTTTTAAGATTACTATGAAATTCTGTTTTGTCATCTTAAAATGAAAATGGAATAGGATCCTTGGTCTGTCATCATCCATTTCTGTTATTCTTCCATTTCCAAGATAAACAAACATGTTCTGAATGTATAATACTTTCTTAGGAAAGGAATAGCTAGTATGCTGGGAACTAAAACCAACCATTGCCATTTCCTGGAATTCAAATGTTTTTCTTGATTGTGTGAAATAATTCTGTGCCATTTCTGACGCTCAACGTCTGTGTTATTGGGTTCTTATCACGACTGAATTATAGCCTTCTCTTTTGTCTGTCTTACCAAAACTAAATTAATCTCTCTCTCTCTTTTCCCCCTTTGCTTGTAGGATCTAAATTATGGAATATTTTCCAACTCTATCATCTCCAGAACTCCAATTGGACGGGTTGGAGAGCCAGAGGAGGTCTCTTCGTTAGTGGCATTTTTGTGTTTACCAGCAGCATCTTATATAACAGGGCAGACAATTTGTGTTGATGGAGGAGTGACAGTGAATGGTTTCTTCTTCCCAGGAACAGAAAACAGCACAGCCACCCAAGTTCCAAATAATACTTGACATGTTCACTCATTTCCTTTTACCTTGTTCCAAGATTATACATTCTGAAATTCATACAACTATCATAATTTCATACCAAACCAAGAAATTAATATCCAATTTGATGTTTGATACATATTTTTATGAAGGTATTAAAATGTTGTGTCTGATAATAATGAGATTCTGCAACATTGTTTGCATTTCATTTTGAAGGGGCTCTTCTCAATGGATGTGCCTGCCAAGACTAAAGCATTGTTGTTGGAGAATCAAGGTAACTCTTAAACCGAGGTTATATGGTGAGAAGAGAAAAACTTAAACCACAATAACCCAATCTTTATACTTTCCCCTCGATCAGCTACAAAAATTAGCACAGATGAAATGAAAGCAGGTGCTTTGTTTGTACACTCTTGATTGGTCTTACCAATTATGTAAATGTAAAACTAAGAGAAGTTTGTCAATTTTTAATATTCATTTTAATTTAATAAAGAATAAGGGTATATATTTATATTTATAAATTAAACTGCAAAGAAAGTGAAGTTTAATTTGGGTTTGCTTAAGACTGATTAAGAACGATGGAAGCTATGCTATATATGAAATAGATGAATAATTTTAACTCCCATCTGAGTGTCGTTAGAGCTATGCTCTTTTCTTCACACTTCTATCTAAAGATCGATTTCTTATGTGCTGATGATCTTCCTTTCATAGAACATTTGGAAGTCATTAGAAATTAGCACCTCAACCATCATAAAATTATTTCAGCCACCCTTCTCAACTTAGATGATTTTCTCTTTTTTGGGGGGGATAGATCGGATGAATGGGATTCCATCTCTCTTGATTTTATCAAAATCAACAATGATGGGGGCAATTGTTAGAACCAGAAATTGTGGATCCATCAGTGCTATTCTGGGTATTCATTTGAAGTTGTAGCACGCAGTGAAGCTGCAGCCATTCTTGCAAAACACATAAGCTTCAGATAGAGTATCTTCGAGAGTGTCTTGTGTTTGAGTGATCAAAGCGATTCAGAGACCAACTTCTTTCTTTGTCGAAGGAATTGTTTCAGATATGCTTGTTAACTATGAATTCAATTCGCTCTAACATTCTCATTCTCTCCGTTTGATATTATACATTTTTTTTAAAAAAAATTTAAATAATTTTTTAAAAAATAAAAATATTGTAAATTAAAAAATTTAATAAAGAAATACAATTAAATTCTTATAAAATTTAGCCACGAGACAAGAGTCGCATTCATGATGATAAAATATAAAATTTAATAAAGAAATAAAATTAAATTCTTATTAGGTATTTTATTTTCCTTATTAATAGTAGATTTTTATTTTTTTTAAAAATTATTTATTACATTTCTCATTATGTAAAAATAAATTTACTTTTTTTTCATCATTTCAAATTATATTCTACTATTTATATGGTAGCTTGTTTATTAAATTTATAACATATAATGTTTAATATGTATTGAATGCACAAATTTATTAATTTTAAAAATAGTTTAATAATAAAATAATAAAGTGAGATATATATCATAAAACATAACCTTTGAGCCTGGTCAACTATTTGCGCTGAAGCTCATCTCCTCATGCAAAAACCAGACAAACCCTCCATCAGCATGCAAATCCAATCGCCACCATCTGCCCACTCCGCCGGCACCATATATATATATTCAATCCCCCAACTCTCTATCTGTGGGCGGCCCCACGTCTCATAAACCACCACGTCACCCTGCTCTCTCAACGTGTCTCTTTCTTTTCGCCACGTATCCACTTCCTCTTTGCCCTTTCCGCAGGCGCGCTCTCTCTTCCTCAGCACCATTTTCACGTGTCTCCAGCTAAAAATTTTATGATTTAGCCCTTATAAATGCAATCAATTTTATATAAATTTCACATAAATTCACCCTAATTAATATTTAATATGTAACTAGTATATATATAATAACTACTCTATTTATTTTATAATTTTTATTTATTTTATTTTTTTATATATATTAAAAAATATTTTTTTATTAATTTTTAATTATATATATTTTATAAATATTAAATTTTATTAAATATTAACATATATTTTAAAAGATCTATTAAAAATAAAATAAAACAAAATAAAATAATATCAGTTAATTTATATATTATTATAATACAAAAAAGTTATAAAACATATAAAATGATTTTTTTTTTTTTGTTTAACTGCTTCAACTTTAAAATGTTTTTGGTAGTTAGGTTATATAGTTAGACTGTAAACTTCCTTTGCTTTCCTTAGAATTGAAATCTTAACCAAACCACAGACTGTCGTTGTAAAAGTAACCATGGTTTGCCCTTGTTTGTCACGTGGCACTAAGCTCTTGCCTCCTGTCAACTTAATGCACCGAGCACAGTACGATGCTCGCCAACTATATTTAACACGTGGAGCCTTGTGTGTGTGTGCGTGTCTTGCGTACCCTACAAATTTCTTTTCCACCTTACTGACCTAGTCTTGACTATCTGTCACTGCACACGTTGTCCACTTATTTCGTTCCACTTGTGACGAAAATCAACTTGAGTTGATCATCCGACCTCATTATGAGGCCAAACTATAATTCATAATTTCTGTGGGGCTCTTTCATCATTCACTCAATGGATTGATGCAATATTTGAATATTTCACATTAAAAAAACAAAAAAACTGATAGAGTCGAGTCTAATTCAAATTGGAATTTTGAAACCTGATGACGCCCCTTTTGAAGAGTTGAAAGATTTTAAATTTAAACGTAACTGTGCTGCTGGTAAAGTTGTATGCCTGACACGTATTAGTCTAGACAACTACGTCCAGCCGGGAGGGTGCACATGACACGTGGAGTGGAATTAAGAAGCCTCACCTCAGATATTCTATAGGCGTCAAGAATGGGCCCACAATATCAATGTCATCAACTGAGACGTAATGCGATACTATTGGGCCACAGCCCCCCGGACAAAGGTTAAAGTTTTTCCTTTTTGTGAAAAAAAACATTATCTACTCATTCTCCTATTCCCCGATAGCGAAATGGATTATAATTATAGTCAAATTGAAATTTATGAACACATTTTTGAGCAAAATATAAGTAAATTTGAAAATTGTTTTTAATTTAGTTTTTTTTTTTTAAAATAAGGCACGAGGTCTAAGACCATTAACAGGTGAGCTGGTAATGGTACAGGAGAGGACCACAAGCGTGTTAGGCCTTTTATTGGTGGAAAATTGTAACTGGGCCACGTATTTTCTCCCAAAACAGAAATTTTACGTGCACGGATATTGATACTTTTTATCTACAGATCCAACGGCGGGTACGTGTTCGATTAGGTGGAGGGCAACACGTCATGCTACAGAATACAATCTGCCCATGACCGTGGCGAGGAAGCTGCCCGTGACGACCACGCTCCTCTCTAAAGCCAGAAAATGAAGGAAAAGGTCAAAAGAAGAGTGAATGCTTGCTGGTTTCAGATTGCAGGCAACAGAATACAGGTTCCTCGCATGGCAGAAGCATCCTCTCTCTCTCTCTATTTAAGCTCTCGCCTAAGCGCGCGGGCCCTTCTCTTTCGTTTCTTGATTTCAGCTTCAAGAAATTTTGAAATTAAAAATTAACAGTTTAAACAAGAATCATTTAAGTAGATGCCGAGAAGACGTTGATTTTTTTTTTTTTGTGTGTGTGTGTGTGTGTGTGTGCCGAGAGAGAGAGAGAGAGAGAGAGAGAGATTAAAGGAGTTCTCTTTTTCTTCCTGATGGCTGAGATATGTTATGGAGTTATGAGTAACGGCAAAGGGTCGACGCAATGTCAAGGGAGTTCGAGAAGAGCCAGGCGGAGGAGAATGGACATCAGACGGTTCAAATTCGTCACAGGTGTTGTCCCCTCCTCGCCGCTGGAGACGGAGGAAAGTAGTAAGCGGCATAAAATTGAAGTTCACACAGCTTCATTGCCTGCTTCTCGCGGAGACGACGGCGAGGACCCAGTAGTGGAGAACCAATACAAAAGAATCGTGCTGAAGGTTGAAAATGGAAAATCGGAGAATAAAGAAATTGTAATTTCAAGCAAGTCTCTGAATCTGATGCTAAGTCCATCCCTTTTATTATCTCCCATTGATCTAGACTCGTACCCGAGATACGGTATCGCTTCAGTCCGTGGAGCGAGAAGGCACATGGAAGATGCTGTAGCAATTTACCCTTCTTTCTGTAGCAATGACAGAACCGAGTTGCACTATTTTGGCGTATACGACGGCCATGGTTGCTCTCACGTATGTCACCACCTATGTTTGAGCTAAATTTCTATCTTTTCAAGCTCTAGGGATGTCAAATATTGGATCTTTCTTAATGTTTCGTGGTGTTTTCAGGTGGCGGTTAGATGCAGGGAGAGACTGCATGAGCTGGTGAAGGAAGAATTGCTAGAAAGCAAGGAAGCAACGATAATTGAGGCGTCGACGTCGGAGTGGAAAAACGCGATGGAGAGGAGCTTCCGACGCATGGACAAGGAGGTGATAGAGTGGAATCAAGGGGTGGTGGTTTCTAATTGCCGGTGTGAGATGCAAACCCCAGAATGCGGTGCCGTTGGATCTACGGCTGTGGTTGCAATCGTAACCCCTGACAAGATTATTGTGGCCAACTGCGGTGACTCTAGAGCCGTCTTGTGCCGCAATGGCAAGCCTGTCCCCCTCTCTTCTGATCACAAGGTTCGATCTCCTTACTGAAAACCCTGATGCTAAAGAATTCTAAGTAGTGATCAAAGCGATCTAAACTCAGTGGTTTGCATGTGTTTGCGCAGTAATGAGTTTTTGCCAAGTCATCTACCGATTTACTTAGCTACCAAACAGGCGCACACAATTAGTGTACTTAGTTGCATTATAAATTTTTAACCTTCTAATTAACTTGTGCTCTCTCATGACGCGTGCTAACAGCCGGACCGTCCAGACGAATGGAGCCGGATCCAGGCAGCCGGCGGGCGTGTTATATACTGGGATATTCCCCGGGTACTCGGAGTTCTGGCAATGTCCAGAGCAATAGGTATTTAAGTTTTTGTATGGAAAACTGGCACTATTAACATTGTTGATTATCTTACATTGATAATAATCTGCATAGGTGATAATTATCTAAAACCCTACGTGAGCTGCGAGCCGGAGGTGACGGTAACGGATCGGACTGCGGAGGACGATTGCTTGATACTAGCAAGCGATGGGCTTTGGGACGTGGTGTCAAACGGCACGGCTTGTGGGGTGGCGCGTATGTGTTTGAGAGGAAAAGGGCAGTCGTGTTCTTTGCTGGAGAATGAGGTGGTGCTGGCTGGTGCTGCCGCCGCCACCACCGGATGCGGGCAAATATCGGACAAGGCATGCTCCGATGCGTCGATGTTACTGACGAAGTTGGCTCTGGCTAGGCAAAGTACTGACAACGTGAGCGTGGTCGTGGTAGATCTAAGGAAAGACACGTAGCCTTCAATTTATTGTTTTTTTTCCTCGCTTCTTTTATTCTTTTTTAAATGCTCGGAAAAATATTAGTATTTTTCACTTTTAATTATTAAATTTATCTTTAATATTTAAATATTTTTTGAAATAATTATTTAAATGAGATGTTGGTAGATTTTAACTTATTTTATATGATTTAAAATAATAATAAAAAATATATTTTTAACTATTATAATATCTTAATTTTTAATTGTTTTTAAGTTACTAATTGAAATATCATCGGAAATTTAAATATATTATTATTTTATAGTTTATATATAACAATATAAAATATTAATAATATATATTTATTATTTTTAATTATATAATTATTTTGTTAAAAAATAATAACTATAAATTAATTATTAAATTATATTTTTTATAAATTTATTTATATATTTTTAATTAAAAAAATATTTTATTAATTTTATAAAAAAATATTTACAGTCCGTTCATAAATATAAATTTGTTTTAATTTAATAACGATTAAAATAAAGTATAAGTCTATAAATTTTAAAAATAAAAAAAAAAAAGCAGTATTAATGAAATTAAGAAAAATTTAATGATAATAGTTATTATAATTTCTGTTACAATGGATAAATTTTATAATAGAAGATAATGTTCAAATATTTTTTAAACTAATTTAAAATATATAAGTTTATAATATTTTTAATAAATTTTAATTAATAAAAAATAAATAGTTTTTAATTTTTTTAAATAAATAAAAATATTTAGATCGAATAATTTAAAAAAAAAAGGTTCAATCTTTATATTTTTTTATTTTATCATCTGAATTTTTTAAAGAATTTTATTTTAGTAAATTTTTTATAATTTTGAATGGATAAGCATAAAAAAGAAGATTTTTTACAAGTTTAAGCGGTTAAAATAATTTTTTTATCTTTTTATTTTATATTTTATTATTATTTTAATTTATATATATATTTCATCGAAAAATTTATTAAAATTTTATCTTGAGTAATTATTTTAATATTTAAATATTAATAATTTTTTTAAAATAAATTAAAGTTTAATTACTGTAATCAATTAATAACTAAATTGGATGAAAATTATTTTAAAAAAAAAGAAAGTTCTTATAGGTGAAATTTTCCTTTTCGGGTAAGAAATGAAATAGTGAAAAAAATTGGGGATGGATATGGAATTGGGAGTAGAGGGAGGGAGGAAAGCAAACCCAAAAAACAGGAAGACTCGTAGTTTCCATCTCTTTTAGAAGAAATAAACTTTTTCAATAAAAATAGTTCTATGACGCATGTGAATATAATTTTTTTTTTATTTTATTTCTTGTTATTACTCTTTATTAATTTCCATTGTGAAGATATTTCATGCAGTTGTCTATATTGTTTTTGCTTTTGTTTTTTAGCATAAGGTTCGTTTACGCTTGACAAAAATTAAGATAGTCATTTAAGCTTGTTGCTTCCATTTGATCTCTTCTCGAATTCTTAATGCTGTTGGTTGTCTCATATTTGCCTTTCTTCTTTTCAGTTTCATTGTCGCTTAACAGCTCAAGCTTTAAGCTTCCTTTTATTACTTACAAGCATGCTTCTGCAATCGTTTTCGGCTTTAAGCCTCCTTGCAATTTCAGCGCTGATGTTGAAAGCTTCGGCTAGCAGTCGCCTGAAGTTAATTATGATTTGTATCTTAGAGATTGGCAAAACAAACCCAATTATTTTGATTAATTGGAAATGTCAATTTTCCTTCCTTACCTTCAGTGAAAACTCGTGTGCAATTAGTAATATAGAAAAATAAATACAAAATTTGGAGGTTGCAACTTCAAATTATTGAAAAAAGAAGCCATGAAAAACTTTACAAACTTTCTGGGCTCGGAAGAACATCCCGGAAATAAAAGAGATGCTTTATTCATATAGATGTCGCTTTACAGGAAGAAAGCTCCAAAGAGTCTCTCTCAACTTTCCAACGGCAAAATCTGCAAAAGGCCCTTTTCCCATATAAGAAACAAAGTTGGGGAGATTCAGAATTAATGTAACTTTGTTTTTTCAATGTGATGCTTACACAAATCATGATATGAAATCCTGGTTTTGGAGATAAAAACAAAATCCTTCAAAAAAATCCTTGAAAAACAGCATCCAATAAGCTGTGGGTCCTTTTCAGAACACAAACTATCAGGTGGGCGGAAAGGAACCTTCCGGACATTCTAATAAAATTATCTCCAGCATTATATTGGATTCTTGGATACAAGCATAATTTGAGAATAGAAGAAGCATAAAATGGGGCATCAACTTCTTTCATGCAGGGAACCGGTGGATACAGAATGTCCACAGAAAGCTTTCCGCTGATCTACATAACCACACGCTGTAACATGAACATTAACTAAACATAAAAGCCCGGTTGAACACAAGAAAAGGCAGGGGACACAAGGCACTGTATATCAAAACCCATTTTCTCATGTCATGCTAATTTTTTTTCTCTAAAAAAAATTCCTCTAATATTTCATTTGCTTGACGCCATCATCCACTCCAGTATTCTTCAACGCCTTCAACTTTCTGTAACCTTTATCAGTGCCAAATATCCTGACATCAAACAGAAAGGACCATCATTCTCCACATACAGGAAATTATGACTAAAAAAGGACAAAGTTTTTTTGTATTGACAAATTCTGCATGGTGCATACTTTCCAGATCAGTAAAGATCATTAAATGATAAGTATGAGATTGCTACCCACTGAACCAAGAACATTTAACTAATCCGATACACACACAAATATCAACTGACCAGATAAGGTTCCATAACTAACACATTTAGCACAGTTTGTCGCTAACTTGCACAACAGAAAAAGATTCCAATTGGTCAAGCAAACCTTCTTTAGTTTTTCTTCCTTTCTTTTCTTTTTAGGTAGTTTTTCTTTTATAACATAAATTAAACAAGTCCAAGCATCGCTAAAATTAGCATGTACAAAATCCCAACAATAGGAGATAAGGATCCAATTTGAACCTATTTCACCAAGGCTTTTGAAGAAGAAGAAAAAGAAGAAGAAAACCCTTCAATCTAGAGCTTCATAAGGCTTTTGATGTTGAAAAAAAATAAATGAGAGACAGATTCACCCATGCTTCAGTAATAATTTATATTGCACTTTATTTATCACTGGTTATTAGTTTAGTATGTTAGAAATTCTCTGGAACTTTCATACGCGCTTCGACAAGTTTCTGGGTTTAACTTTTAAATGGGTTTTTCTATTTTGCAACAGACTGGAACATGTTTTTCTTTCATTAACAAGAATCAAAGTGAATCTGGACAAGTTCTTGTAATAGGAAGGAGTGCTGCACGAAAATGACCTAAAAATGAGCAAGTACAGAAACCCAATTAGGCAGAGAGTGAGTGCCAAACAAGAAAGAGAAGAGGCTCTGCCTTCTAAACTGATTACCTCTTCTTTAACCACAAAAATCCAACTAGTTAGAGCAATAATTTAGGTTCACACACATAGATATGATAAACATCCAATCAAAATACGGAAACAAGACAGTGCTCCAAGCAACAGAAGCCAATGAACTCACCAGTCCATATAGACAAAAGTAGATGAGTAGTTCCCAGATTTAGTATATAGCAACCGGTGGTGATAGTCATGGAAATCGGCACTGTAAGATTTTATGAAAGTAAAAGATGTCAAACAACAATGACAGTAAGCATTAAACACAACTTCAGAGATAACCATACAAGCAAGAAAAGAACCTCACCCCCCATACAAAGGTATGAAGTTGGAAAGGCTCCATGGAAAGTGGTAACCACAGTGTGCTTCAATTGTCTCCAGAACTCTTAGCACCATCCATAACCACAAAGTCATCAGATGGGGACCAGTGATGGCAGGACCAATAATAGTAGCAAATCCAAGAAAGAGTATCTCAGCAGGGTGAGCATATTCAGATGTCAGTCCAAATGGTGTGGCATATCTGCACATGTAATATCCGCTAAGTGCATCCTAAAAGCAATATGTAGATAATATTGCTAAAAGAATTGAGACTGGAGCAAAACATTATTACTCTCACTTACTCATGGTGGACGCTATGCACATTCTTGTACAGCCATTTTGTATGTAGAATCCGATGACCCCAGTAGAATACAAAATCTTCCAGGATGAAATAGAAAATTATCTGTGTTAGAACTACTTTCCTGCACAATAAAAACCAGAAATTATGATTAAAGGAAATAAAATTTGTTAAAGGCGAAGTCATTGACATATAAGTTATCCAAAGGGTAACTTGAATTGATAGAAATTTTGGCATCAGATACTGTGGATTTGCAATTAAAAAAAAAGCTTTAGTATCTAAAGAACCTGAAAATACCAGGACGGCAATGGAAGACTACTTCGCATGCCCATGTGTTTGAAGACAGGGTAGGAAAGTAGCATAACTGGTAGATTGACACCAAGATGATACAAAAGTAGTCGAGTAATGCATTTCTCCTGAGCTGCAGGACTGTTGTTTTTGGTCTGCATATAAATAACAAGCAACTAGTAATGACACCAGAAGATGCAAAAACATAAAAAATGATGCTAGCACTGCTAGGTTCGAGAAGCATGTATAGATTGCCCCTTCTGAATGCATAAAATGGATGCAGCCAAAACTCCTTAAGTCTGATAGAAAATAAATAATCAAGCTATAACCAAGTATGGACTTTTACAGATGACATGAGCATTCAGTCATGAAAACAAGCTACCCAGTGTAACAGGGTTTCGAAAAGCGTATTTGTAATATCCCAACTTATTGATTGGCTAGGAAACTGGTCAAAGCAAGTAGCAGAACACAATAATTTGCTTTGACAAACTAGAAAATTAACGGCAGTGGATAGCGATAACAGCAAAGTACAAAAAACCAAACCTGAATCTTGTATTTGCTCAGCCAACCTGCCCTTTCAAGATATATAAAAGGAAGTCCAGATAAGAAGAAAACACTTTCATGAATAAAAAAGCTTCCTAGACATGCCAGCTGAAAGTCACTGAAATGTGTGATCAAATACTGCATTAAAAAAAATGTAGGAAAACCGTTAGTTTTTTTGGTATAATTGAGAACAATAAAAGCACAAAAAGTAGTTACAACTTCAACTAATTTAACAAACTAAAATCATTGACCAAATGGAATTAAAAATTTGATTTGGTTGATGGTTGGTAGAATTCACATCAGAAATAGTAAAAACAAATGACAATAAAAAATAGCAAAACCCAAAAGAAGACAATGGTTTCATAGAATTGGTTGACATGTTTGGTACATGGTAATCACAGCTGAAACACAATCACAACTGAATTCTCATTCTAAGTAGATTATTTTATTTCCTATTCAACATGTCATGAAATGCGATGGACGATTGCACATGTACTGTTCACAGCATCAGTAGCTGTAATAGTGAATGACTGATTATATTACAAATAAAATCACACCAAAGCATGATTTAATCAAAGTGATGGGTCATAATGAGAATTACTGTACATCAAATAATACAAATACACCAAACACTTTATTCTCTTAAATTCAAATAAAATTCAACTTTCACTTCATTTTTAGTTGATCAATTCAAATTTCAAAATATATGTTTCCATACACTAAAATAATAAAATTGCAACTAAACGAATGAACATGACAGTTGTGCAAGACAAGAAACGTATTCAATTCTCACACAATCTCACTTTTTTTTACCATATTTCTGTTTCTGTTAAAAATAATTCTTTTTTAACTTAAAAGATTGAATTCTTTCAATTGTCATAGACAAAAGGAGAAATCACTTGAATTTAATTCCTGCAAATTTTTAGATTTTAAATAGGGGACATATTACTCCATTCCGCTGCTCATCTTATTATGAAACTCATATCCATTCCATTCTATTAAGAAATCAAGCAACAAGAAGAATATGTATCTTCAAAATTTTAATGAAAAGGAAAAAGAAAAAGAAAAAGAAAACAAAGCACATGTTGGAATAACTGTTTCAGATTCCTAATTACTATTAGAGCAATAACGTAATCATTAGAAAAGTTGAGAGGACGAGGAAAATCAATTCCAGCTATCCTTGGAAGATCTCATAATAAACAGGAAATGATAATGCTCCAAATCTTCAGAAGCAAGCAGCGAGTTCAATCAAAATTTATATACTGAAACAAGGAAAAAAAGAAAGGAAAATAAAAGCACTCAACGCTTCTTGAAATTAACTACTCGCAGTGAACAAAAGATCTGCCTGACATTTCCCCCAAACCTATGCAGAAAGAACCTTGAGCGGTCGAAACATGAGAAATTAACACAGAAATTAGCCTCAAAATACGTATAAACGCACAGAGAGAGATCCAATAGGCTGGAGCAATGAGAAAGAAATACAAAAAAGAAAAATAAAGGTTTAAAGTGTTAGAGAAAGATAGAAGAAAGAAGAATAAAAGAAGTTACCAGCCAGCCAGATTCGACGAGGGAAGCCATGAAGAGAGATTCGGTGTTTGGCAATGGCTAGGGAGCAGAAAAAGAAGCGGATGGTGAGAGTGAGGCCTATGAAGCAGAAACAGAGCCACGGGATGAAATGAGACAGACTGTCAGCGCCAAATGGAATTTGGGCTTTCATTATTATATCCGCCTCTGGGCTTTTTCTTTAGTATTTCTCACTCCTACCTACCTCAGTTCTCTTCTCACTCAAATCTTTCGCAAAATATTTATTTTAGCGCTTAAAATATTAATAGTAATATAAGTGTTTAAATTGCGGGAAAATATAAATAAATGTAAGTGTTTCAATTTTTCTCAATCAAAAAGTTTAGGTCCAAATACTGAAATGATCGCTAAACTTGAAAATTTTTAAAGCTAAACTGCAATTAAAATTAATTATAATAAAATCTTTGGGAAAATCTTCAGTTTTGATTTTTATTTTTATTTTTATTTCACTCCCTATGAATTGGAAAAATCTTTGAAAAAAAAATGAAAAAATAGCTAAAAGCACTTCATCATCATCATTAACGCTAATATAAAATAATATAAATATTATTTTTATTAAAAGGGAAAACAACTAAAATTAAATTAAAAAAATAATAAATTTAAGTTAGAGATATTTGATTGGACAGAGGATAATGCTTTTTGAGTAGGATCCAATTCAAAATCATACCTAACCAAAATCCAACGTTACATACGTGACATATAACTTTAATTATTCCCTACGTGCATGCACATGCCCATTACCAAACGTATCCCAATGATCATGGATGCGCCTAAAGCCTGCCCTACCCATAGCTGATATCCCATCTAACCAACACTTTGTTTCCTTTTCCTTTCTTTTTCTTTTGAAAAAAAAATCCAAGAAATGACTTTATTCATATTATTATCTCTTTTTTCATGTATTAACAATTCAAATTAGACTTCCTAAAAAATAAAAATCCAAATTAAATAAAAAAACCGTTTAATATGATAAAATTATTATTTCATAATATAAATTAGTATTAAAATATTTTAAATTTTGATTAATGATATAATATTATAAAATATTATTTTAATGTAAATAAAATCACATAATTTAAAGTAAAAAATGATAAAATATTTTTTATATATTTATTTTTTTAAGTATTGATTTTTGGACATAGTTTTGAAACTAATGGCTTTTGTTTCATGTAATGCTACATGAATAACGAATAGGTATTAATTATTGAATTATGTTGAGATTTATGCAAAACTGAGTAAAAAAAACTTCATAAATAAAATCATTTTAAATATTATTAAAAAATAATTTTAAAAACTGTTTTATTATTTTAATATTTGTATTATTAAATTATATCAAAATAATTTTTAATATTTCCTAATGATTATATTTAAGAAATTATTTTCCGTGACAACAATTCCAATAATAATACCATACATAATCTTACTTATTCTAAATGAAAGAAAGTTGGCCATTAAATGATTTTATCCCATAAAATGCATTGAGAAAATAAAATGTGCAACTAATAATATTTAGCTCCAACACCCTCGATTTTATCATTTAAGATTTCTTTACGCAAATCAATAAAGAAAAATATTAAATATACTAAATTTTAATTAAAATTGAGATAAAAAAATGTATTATATTTCAATTTGAATGTCTATTTATTTAAAGAATTGAAATACTCCGCTATTTAAAAGTAAATAAAAAAATTATTATTTAATTTTTATGATATAATAAAATTTATTAATTATTTTTTTATTTTAATAAATATATTAAAATATTTTTAATATTTTAAAAAATTTATTAATTAGTCTCTTTATTAATTTTAACAATGAAATATTTTACTATTTAATTTTTATAATTTTAAAAAATTTATTAATTAATTTTTTAAATTTTTTTAAAAATTTATTAATTAATCTCTATATTATGAATATTTTAAATATTTTTATAATATTTATCAATTAAAATTAATAAATAAACTTATTAATATATTTTTTTAAAACGTTAATGATGTTTTAATATATTTTTAAAATAGAAGAATCAACTATAAATTTTATCATACTGGTTAATTTTCTAAATAAAAATATTTAATTACTTATTAAAATAACAAAACATCACTTATTTAAAATTAAAAAACTTCTAAAGTGATAAATAAAAAAAATAAAGAGAATATTTTAATTAAAAATAATTTTAATATGTTTAGAATTTTTCAGAAGTATTTACACTTTAGGGCAGACAATTTTTTTTAAAAAAAAAAAAAAAATTTAAATCGCTCAATTGAGATTTATTAAATTTCATGGTTGTTTGCATTTATGCTTCTCTCCTCCTCCAATTTTAATTATAGTAAGATGATATCAGATTAATTTCATCGAACATATTAAATTCACTTTTTGAATTTATCTGGCAAATCCATTTCCTGGTTTGCTGTTAATTCTGTGCTGTTGCAAAGACTTAGCTGCCTCTCCTCTCCTCCTAATCATTCATCATTTCACAACATCCAAATGAATATGAAGAATGACCCACTGAGAACTTGAATCTGCTTAAGAAAATCAACAACGAAAAATACAAACAAACAATTCATATCCATCAAATAATTAAATGTCAGCTTACAGTCGCAGATTATTCAACCACAAAATGCTACATCCACTATGGGTAATCAAAAAGCAACCTCAAATCCAAAAGAGGAGAAGGAAAAAAAAAAAAAAAGGAGCAGTAACCAAAGAATATGCTCAATAAGCAAACAAGAAACGAAGCCAACAGATAATTCATCCACTTTTGAAACGTAGCATCACCCATCACCGCCGCTACTTTCCATGGCAGACACATGCACTGCTACCGCAGCTGCTCCGATGGCATCATTGCTGGAAGCAGTGGTGGTTCCCTGATGGCTGCTGCCTTCTGTACTGTGATCACCCGGAATCCCAGCAGAAGTATCCCCTTTCCTCTCGTCCTTTGCACGAGATTTACGACGGGAAGATTTATCCGAGTCTTCACTCTTGCTTTCTTTGCGCTTAAGACCTGGGATGCAGGAGCATATCCGACCACAACTCATACTTGCAGACTTAAAATAAGGCAGCTTAATTCAGGCTTCCTTCTCTACACTTGTTTCTTCCACAAGGACAAGCAAATATAAAAGGGGTTCCTTAATTTTTAATTATTTTTATGATTGCGTGGTTAATAAGCATTGTTGATGAACCAAATAATGAAGAATTGAAAGCCTTAGGTTTACCCTGCCCTACCCAAATAAGGATCTAACCAATAATAATGGGAAGATGCTTGGCCAAATTTAGCTTAGCTGTGTGATAATTTGGAAAGGATATCTATAAGCTGTAAAGTAATTAAAATGGTGAGGAAGTTAAAAATCTAAAAGATTCCTTAAAAATTTTAAATCCATGAATGATTGAGTTTGACATTGTTGGAGAATGAAGCAAGTGCAGGGGAGACAAAAATGGACATCAACTTCTAAAGTTCCATGTGCGCATACTCTTCTATATCAATAATTAAAAAAAAGTAGTTAGGCACTACTGTAGATCATTTCAAATATCAATAATAAAATTATCAATATAATTTTATGAATTATTATAAATAGTCATATTTTTTTGTATGAATTTGAGTAATAATTATTTTACATTTGAAAAAAAAAACTTTCGAAAAGTAAAAAGTGAATGTCTAAGCCCGGGCTTGAACCCGGGATCTCTAGCGTGTGAGACTAGCGTGATAACCAACTACACCACCCAGACTAGGACGATCTAAAGCCTACACATCTTTTTGAATCAAAAAGAAGAATGTTTTTATTTTTACATTTTTTTTTGCCATTTTTATGCAGTCTCCCTCCTTTTAGAGGGAAATCTTGTGCTGCCAGAGAAAATTCCAAATCCAGGTCCAGGAATAAACTGAGGGAGAGAATTCAGTATATCGGAATTCGCTTTCCTCTTCGCCATGGAAGCTCGTCACGCTTCTCTAGGTCGACGAACGGTACTCATTTAATCAGTAATCACCATCTGCATGTACGCATGCATGTGCATGCATGATGAATCCGTGTTTTTTTTCTTCTTTAAATTAATATTTAAAGTAATCTCATTTTCATTTTTCTTGATTGGATATGGTGCCTTGCAGTTGGAAGAGATTAGGCAAAAGAGAGCAGCTGAGAGATTGAACAAAACATCTGCTGGACCATGTCTCACCAAAGCTCCAATCCCTAATGGTTTATTTCTTTTTTAGAGAATGTTTTGGTTTCGATTGATGCATTTATTTTGTCATTATTTATTCTTTTTAAATATTTGTCCGCAGATAATATAGGAATAAAAGTTTCAGAAAGCACAAACAGACTCTCTGAGGTGGGACATTTTCTCCTTGGAGCTGCGGTTGAGGGGATTTTCTTACAGTAGTTAGAAAATATTAAAAGTTAATTTAAAATTATTTTTGACATGATAGTAATAACAAAACAATTTAAAAAAATTGCATTTTCTGGTGTTTTTTTGGAAAGTGTCTGTAGATCTAGTTGTGCAGAAATGTGATATTTCATTTCATTGATGTGACAATGTAGGAGAAAAGTAGAAGGAAAACATTAGGATTTCTGGTTCATGCTTTAAGCTTTTTGTTAAATAGTTTACTCGTGGTAATTAAGCCATTATTATGGGTTTTTACATGCACACGAAAAGAAATTATTTCAGTTATTTAAGCATGATTTGTATTGTTTGCAAAGAAATTTAATTTGAACAGCCAAGCAATAGACATAATCATGTTAGCATTTTTGTGTGTATATTATTATAGCTTTAATGGTTTGTGCAGACCGACGTTAGTGGATTAGTGTCTCAGCTGAAAGTTCTGCAGAAAAAGAATGCAGATCTGGAGGAAAGCAACAAGATTTTATCATTGAAGGTATAATTTTATGATGCTGGTTATATGTATTGTGTTTGTAGTTAATCAATGAATGACTTTTAGATAGAGCCCATCAAGCTCACACATCAGTTATCCCACTGCTTCAGATTCATACAAAAGATATTGAGAATGAATCACTACAGAATCGCTTTAATTATCTGGTATTTGCCTTATTTCCTTTTCTTCTTTTCCCTCCCCTCCCCTTTCATACTGCATGTTTGGCAAAAGAGTTTCTGAACTAAACTTCATTGTTCAGTTCTTTTTTTTTTTTTTTGGTTGTGATTTACAGGAACAGAATACTCTACCATCTTTAACAAAAGCCCTCAAGGATGTTGGCTTGGAGAAAGATGCAGCAGTTGTTGCACGGGTAAGCAATTATTAGCTTTCTACTTGTTTGTTTGTGTGCTATATATATGTTGCTTTTCTTTCATTCTTCATCCTAAACATCTGATATTTTAGTGTAGGAGGACCTCTCAACCAAGCTTCGCACCCTCAAGAAACGTCTAAAGGAAACAGAAGAAGAACAATACAGAGTATGGATGCACATTCCGGCTATTTTATATAGTAGCAAAGCTGTTTCTATATTCTCATTTAGTTTCTATATTGAATAGGCTGAGGAAGACGCAGCCAATTTAAGAGTGGAATTAAACTCCATACAGCAACAAGCAATGAATAGTAATATATTTGGTGGACTAACATCTGTTGGTATTTCAGCGGATCAAGTACAAAGCTTGGAAAAGGAGTTGGCTAGTTTAAAGTCTACTTTGCAGGTTAGAATTGCTAACTTTTTTTCTCTGCTGGGATTTTTTTATTGGTTTCTTATGTTGATCAGAACTTATAGCAAGAGTCATTATTGAGGCAACAAGAGCAACAACGATTAGCAAAGGAGCAAGATCGAGTTTCTACTCTTGCATCTGAAAAACAGGAATTGGAAGTGAAACTTGCTGCTATATCCAGAAGAGCCCCTGGTACGCCTCTCCAAAAGCTGCCTTGCAAGTGCTGTCACTATACTATGTGGTCATGCAAAAAGAATCATGTGCTAACCATTCACTGTTGTCTTTGTTGGTTCTCATTTGCTTTTCTAAGTCTCTGTCTCGGGTTTGTGCAATGCAGAAGCATCAGAAGTAGCTCGTAAGGCATTTTCAATGGTAAGAGAATGTCTGTGGTTGTTATGTTCATTAGTCTGGACTCCATATTTTCTATTTGTGATATGTGTGTAAGACTTTCAATTATACTTGCCGAGTCTACCTCCTTCTCATCAGCATCCCCTTCCAAAATAATTTCTTGTTATTTACTGAACCCTTGTTAATCAACTGCAGAATGGGCGCTAAGATTTCCGATCACTGTTTTGATGGATAATATATGTTTTGCAGGAAGAAAAGGAGAAACTTCAGAAGCAGTTGCATGATATGGCCATAGCGGTTGAAAGATTGGAGAGCAGTAGACAGAAGCTTCTAATGGAGGTGCTTTCCTCGCTTGTTTGATTCTCTTGCAGTAATATGAATGGAAGTTAGAGACTCATGTGGCATCTCAAAGTTACCTTAGTAATTTTGCTTGCAGATTGATTCCCAATCTAATGAGATAGAGAAGCTATTTGAGGAAAATTCTAATCTCTCTTCTTCTTATCAAGAGGCGACAAGCATAGCAAAGCAGTGGGAGAATCAGGTAATATCTGTAGAGTCAGAAAGCCTAGTTCGATAAATATTTTTTACTTTGTCATATTTTGTTGAATTTTATTTCTTCAGATAAATATTTTTTCTCTGAAATATATTATACCCTTGTACAGTTGAAGGACTGTCTTAAGCAAAATGAAGAGCTTCATGGAGTCCTTGTTACGATGAGAATGGAACAGGCTAATATGATTTCTTCAGGTGGTAGAGAGAACCTGGGAAGTTCCACAGAACGCTATAGCAATGGGATAAATGAGATTGATTCACGGATGCATACAACTGAAATTATTTCCCTCAAGGTTAGTTTTTGAGGTTAGGAGCTGTTGTCCCCAAAGAATTCTGATACTTCTCTTTGCTCTTGTTCCAGTGTCTCTTGAGCTTCACAATTTGCAAGATGAAAGAACCATTCCCTATTTCATGATCCTGAGTAGATAGTGACTTTCAGTTCATCAGTTAGCGATTCACTCAGAGGTTGTTTTCTCTTTGTAGAGTGGGCTTGCAAAAGAACAGAGCAGATCAGAAGCATTGTCATCTGAGGTCTTACAGCTATCAGCAAAACTCCAAGAAGCTATACAAGCATATAACGGTCTTGCAAGCCTGTAAGTCTCCTTTCTCAATCTCTCTCCCTTGTTATCTCAAATTTGAAGGTAAAGTTTTTTACATTGTAACTAGAAATGCAAGTTTATATGCTTTGCATTGCAGCTACAAACCAGTGCTTAGGAACGTTGAAAGCAGTCTCATTAAAATGAAGCAAGATGGTTCCGTGACTGTACTGTGAAAACATAGGTCACAAAGTTGCTCTTTCTCTCACTAGTTCCATGATATACTTGTCTTATTGCACTTTTGAGGCGTTGCCAGATAGAAACAATTTAATAGAATGTTCTGAATAGGTTCTGTACTGTTATGCCATACTGGGGTTCAGAGTTCAGTCAGCCAGCCGGTTGGAAACAAAATGTTGAACCCTCTACATCATTTAATTATCAATATAAAGTGGATGCATAATGTTCATTTGCTCTTTATTTGGACGAATAATTTGCAATTTCTTTTTTCCTTTTGGAATTAATTTATTTCGGGGAGCTGTACATTTGATGCTATCATTCACTAGACCATCAAATCATTTTAATTACGGATCAATCCAATGTGCACACACTTTCTATTTTGCACAATGTTACATGAAATCAGACAATCGATGCTCCCTGATTCTCCCCCTTCCGCTGTCGTGGAAAGCAATCAAGTGTGCTACAATCTTACGATGGTAAATGTAGATAATCAACAGTTTTTAACATCATTTAACATTCAGCGATTGCAGGCACATGGAGGCCACATTCAGCCTTCTGAGATTCTAGTAAAATTCTTGAAGCTTCAACTACTACTTGTCCACTGACATAGTGGTGTCGACATACAGGCATGTAGACATCAGCTCCACCAATGAGTTCTATCCTAGTCTCCTCTGTCTTTCTCAAGGTAAAGAAAGCACGTTTTCCACAAAGTTCACACCGTGCAGTTAACTTAGTTACAGAATCGGCAAGTGGAATTATATCGAGTACAGAACCAAAACTCCTCCTGCCAAAAAGATTTAATCCACCATCAAACGGAGCTCTGACAATAATGTAATGCGATTCTAAGCAACAAACTTTAAGTAGCAAGCAAGATTTCCAAAGGAGGAAGGACAATTAATAACAAGTATAAAACTCTTTTTTCATTTAAAACAAGAAAACAATAGGTTGTACATATACCTCAAATAGTCACCATCTAGACCAGCAACTATTAAAGTTTTTCCATCATGATCAGCAGCTTCACAGCAGAAATCATATAGGTCTTCAAAAAATTGTGCTTCATCAATACCAATCACATCCAGCTGTCACCATGTGCTGATCACGAGTTAGTCACAGTGGTTTTAACAGAAATGATTTACTGAAACTAGAAATACATACACGTAAATCTAAATACTTGATGAGACTCAGACTTGATTGAATCTATGCATTAAACATCATTCTGTTTTTTTTATTATTATTATTTTTAGGAGTACAGACAGTAGGTATCATTCTCAATAATACAGTTCATCAGATTTTTCAATTTAGATACCTGCTCGTATGCATCAGCACCAAATTTTTGTCTAAACGATGACAAATTAGGCAGTGCCATACACGGCAGTTTCACCCCATCATGTGTCACTATTGAATCCAAACCGTATCTTGTATCCCTGTTTGATTTTATAACTGCTACTTTTCTGCATAACAAATGTATAGAAAGAAAAAACAAAAGAATCTTAAAATAATATTTTCACTGAAGATTTAACATATTTCAAATTCTACAACAAATAATGCTTTAAATCAACACCATCTCTCACTGAATTTGCTCAAATCAAATTAAAAATCATACAAGATTTCCATGCAGAAAATTAGCCTCACGGTTAGAACAATATTAGAATGGAATATCTCATAGTGCCTAGGAAAATCGCAATGTCAAACAAGAAATCCTGACTTAGATCTCTGCCAAGGAGAAAAGTTACAATAGCAATATACTGAATCATACCTGTATTGTTAATCATATACAACCATACAATAAGGTAATTACTTAACATGGCAAGAATTTTTTTTTTTTTTTTTTTTTATTAAAGAAAGATCTAGTAGTTTATGTGGTCAGCACATTTGGAATAAATATCTAGTAGTTTATCAGGAAGGAGTAAATATCTACGAGAGCACTGTTGACTACAGCATTTTTTTTCTTAGATATCACTTCAGCATGACACCATGGACTTGCTTACCATGCTCCAAATGCACTGCTCTAAAAGCTTATGCAGATGTATACTGGCCTGGTGTCAGACCATTTTGTCTTATTTCATAATAAAATATAACCCCATTTCTTCATGTCCCTTTTAAACACATCCACCAACAATTGCATTCTAAAAAATGAAGCTTTTTCCCATCGCCAAATCAAACAACATGTATGCAGCCTTTTACTCACCGGATTTTGCACACAAAATCAACAACTTAGTCTTCAGACATTCATATCGCAACATAACTATTTCTCTATGGGCTCTTTTCCTCTTCCTGCACTGTTTTCTGAATATACATTCTTGCAACAGAAAAGCATAGGTAACATGATCGACTTTTAATCCCTTACACCAAAACAACCTCACAGCTTTAGTCATTCTCCCCAAAAAACAAAGTTCTTTTAACGTTTTATGCAACTGAAGCATACTTTCAACCTTAAAGCTGGCAATATCTAACCAGTGATGATCACATTCCATCATCCAATAAGACTGACAAAATTTCACCCATTTAACTAAAATAAACAACAACAATAAATAATGATGCCCAAATAATAATTAAGATCATTTCCAGCAATCACATTAACAATTCAGGACAAATTTGGCTTTTACTCACTGATATATAAATATACACACGCACACACTAATGCAACTTTATGAACAGCGCAAAAGAAGTAAAGCAAAATCAAAATTCATAAGAAAAAACAAACAAGAGCACCAAAAAGCACATTGAGACACACACAAGAGAAAGAGAAAACGCTTTTAACAAAAAAAAAAAAAAAAAAGTCAACACAAAGAATAGGTAGATAAAACAAACCTGCCATCGCTGCTTTCGGACTGGATACGACGGAGAAGTGTGGTAGTTTTTCCGGCGAACATGGGGCCCACTATAACGTGAATCTCACCTGAGGAGAGAGAGGCCTTGGAATTGGAATGGATATAGCGATTATGAATTGGAAAAAGTGAAGGGATAGCAAGAGGTTTAACGAGTAGAGAAATGGGACTTGTGAGAGTAGTGGGATATGAAAGAAATTTGGATTTAGAGGATAAACAGAAGAAAAGGGCAGAAGGTGCGGCCTTGGCAATGGGTGAAAATGGTGGGGACATTAGACACTTCATCCTTGAAATAGTAGTTAACATTGAGAGAAAGAGAGAGCCAGGTAATAGGATTTGAACCTTTTGGTTAGTGGAGGGAAGAGTTTAGCATGCTTGCTAAATTTAGGGTTTAGGATTGGGGGGATAGAGACTTAGAGAGAGAGAGAGAGAGAAGGGTTTAGGGTTTTTGCAGTGAAAAAGGCATAGACGAAGAATAACTGCTACTGCTTTCTACGCCTTGACCTGACCAAAGCGACCGTATGGTCATGTCCCAATCTAATGCTGTGTTGTCTACAAATATTCCCAGTAGGACTCACTCATGGAAGATTATCTGGACCGTTCATCTCGCATACTATTCGTTCCTTTTTTCCCTCAAGAAAATCTATTAACAGAATTTATTTCTTTATAGATTTTTGCAAGCATATTTGTTGTTATAATAAACGAAAATAAATTAGAGTGCACCAAGATGATCCCTTCCTTAACCTTTTTTTTGGTTGATCTACTTAAGATTTTAATTTATTAGGCTTAAGACTTCTACTCATATAAGAAAGATTATTCAGTATTTTTAAAGTAAATGTTGTTTTATCATAATACATTGAATCTATTTAATGTCCTTTATATGACCTATAACAATTTGACAAGAACAGACAGGTTTGGGCTTATCTCAACCCAAAGCCCGCCTTGTATTTGAAGAAGCTGCCAATATGAGAAATCGATTTAGGAGCTCTCTGTATTGTTCAACATCATTTTCGCAAATATTCCCTAAATCATTCAGGAATTTTGTTATCTGGGATGGAATGTCTTCAAACAAAAGGTGAGCATATTACAAACATGTGCGTTTACCTTGTGGTCGACCTTTAGGATTCAGTTCGCATCACTTTGATGATGTTGCTGAATTCTGCTTCAAAAATGCATAATCCCAGTAACTAACACCCTGCTCAAACTGTGTAGCCTAATTCCACCTACAATTCTCCACAAGAGAAACGAGTTTTCCCCATTTCTTTTATGGAAGTGAATTGGATAACAAGCATATACACCAGTATACTTTTGTGAAGAATTACAATTACTTGAGTGAACGTGTACTTCCAAGTCATTGGAACTGACATATCAAGAAGCACTTGAAAGTTGTTTAAGACAAAGTTGGAAGGTTGAACAAAAGCTTCTGTTGAAAAAAATGTAACTTCTCTAGAGAACATGGTATTTGCTACTGTACATCTCTCTGTCTCTGTCTCTCTCTCTCTTCCTATGAAAATTCTCACCTATTATTATTAGAAGAAAATAATTAAAAATAAAAATTATTATTGCATATAATCACCAATAATCCCCACATGAGCAAACTCCATCTCGGAAATGGTGAAAACGATTCACATCTCTCACCAGAATCTCCTTATTTGTGAACTTGGAAATGAACTTTGTAAAAGAATGGCAATCTTCACATAATCTTAAATTTTTGGTGATCCGAATTGGCTCTCCATGACTTGTATTGATAAGCCCGAAGGCAACAGCTAGCTTTTCACTGTGGCCTAATATAATTCGCTCCTTTTCCTCAGCATCAAGGTCATAGAGCACAACTTTGGTTTGTGGCACGTAGCCTTTCTCCTTCATCTCAGTTGATAGTTTCACCAACAAAGCATGGAGCTGCTCAATCTGTGGGTTAAACTCATCAACGGACACAAATGAGAAGATTTTTCTTTTAGCTTCTATCCAACTGCGACCGGGTACTTTTTGTAGTCCTCGAGCTCCAAGCAGCTTCTTCACTCTTTTTACCCCATCCCACATACCAGCTTCTGCATAAATGTCAGCAAGAAGAACATAATTCCCAGCATTCGTAGGCTCAAGCTCAAAAAGCCTCGCACTTGCCCACTCTGCAAGTTCAACATTACAATGAATTCTACAGGATCCAAGGAGAGAACCCCAAACTTTAGGCCCTGGTTCAAGTCGCATGTCCTGAATAATTTTAGCTGCTTCCTCTAACCTATTAGCTCGCCCAAGGAGGTCCACCATACAAGCATAATGCTCCACGCTAGGGTATATCCCATACTTTTTATGCATTGACTGGAACAAAATCTTCCCCTCCTCAACGAGTCCTGCATGGCTGCAAGCTCCCAAAACACTAACAAACGATATGGGACTTGGCAATACACCTTGACGGATCATTTCATCAAAAATTTGGATAGCTTTCTTTCCAAATCCATGAACCCCATAACTTGAAATCAGTGAATTCCAGGAAACAACATCTCTCTTATCCATCTGATCAAACACCCGTTGCCCCAATTCAAGCTTACCACACCTTGCATACATAGTAACAAGGGCACTAATAACTGGTAAGATATTATCGAGTCCCCTCCTAAGAATATACCCATGTATCAACCTCCCTTGTTCCAAAGCTGCAAGAGCAGCACAAGCTTGAAGCACACTAACCATTGTCACAGAATTAGGACACAGATCCTGGTTCTCAAGCATCATTTCTCCAAAAAGCTCCAATGCCTCGAAAGGTCTCCCATTCTTTGCATAACAAGCAATCATAGCACTCCAAGAAACCACATTTTTCACTGGCATTTCATTAAAAACCAAACTAGCATAGGATACACAACCAAACCTTGCATACATGTCAACCAAAGTTGTTGTAATATGAACATGTGCCTCATACCCACGTCGCAAAATTTGTGCATGAATCTCCTTTCCCTTCTTTAGCAGTGATATCAGACAATCCGATGCAACACAAGCTTTAAGCACGTAAGTGAACGTGAATCTATCTGAGGGAATACCAAGAGAATTCATCCTGCGATACAAGCTCAGCACTTCCTCTCCATGACCCCCCAAAGTAAGCGCTCGAAAGAGCGCATTATAAACATAAATTGTTCTCTTTTGAGTTTTGTCAAACACCTTGCGCGCATCACGTAATGACCCAAAAAAGGAATACATATTAATGAGTTTGGTGGCCAAGAAAGTATCTTGATCAAACCCATTTGCAAGGAGGTGGCGATGAACCAATTGAGCATCAAGGAGAGAGTTTTGGTGGGTGCAAGAGAGAATTAGAAGCTCATAAGTATGCTGGGTCGGTTGGGGCTCGTGAGAGAGGAGCTTAAGTGCTTGTTTTAGGTTGCCTTGCTTACACAGAGATTGTATTAGCTCGTTATTATTGGATGTGGAGGTCGCAGCGGTTACGGCGGCTGCCGGGTTTAAGTTCACAAAGCAGATCGGTGATTTAGGAGAGGGACGAGGCAAGTGAGTGGCATGGGGGGAAGGTGATTGGGTGATTTGAGGAGAGTGAAAAGCCCACATTGAGAAGAAAGATAAATTATGGGCGTCCGCTTCAAAGAATGAGACACAGAGTCTCGCTGTATCAGAGAAGATTTCTACTTTGGTTAGATGATTTTATTCACTACTCGACAGATTTCAGGCCAATGATAATGGCTTTGGGACTTCATGCGACTACCCAGATAGGTTAAAGACATTTTAATCGCATCACATTGTTTTTATTAGTATGTTTTATTAAACCTAAATCGATTTTAAATTAATATTTATATTTTACAAATTGCCTCTCAAATTTTATTTAAACTTACAAAATTGATCCCATACTCACTGCTTTTTCTATATTGCTCCCGTTTCACGCTACCTTTCTAAGAAAAATCTAAAGGATGATCAAAATATTTCTATGAAAATATATATACCTATTGTTTTATAAAATTTCAAGAAATTTTTAGTTATTTATTTGATTAAACTTAATAATATAATTTACTTTTATTAATTTAAATTCTTCGTTATCTATATTAAACTTAATAATATTATTATTTCTCCTATACTTATAAAAAATTAGATGAAATAACCTTTAATTTGATCAAATTGAAATATAGCAACTAATTTTTGTGTTTTGAAAATACAGCAACTAAGAGAATCAATGAAGTAAATTTCAATACTTACATGGTTTGAAACAAAAATTTGAACCGGTCCAGCTTCAGCAAAAAATCCCATCTGCCAAAATTCTGAAAAGTTACTCATTGACCATACTTGAGACATCTGCAATTACAATTTCATAATGTTATTAAGAGCTTGATAGGTAATTGTCTAAGAGAGAAGCATAATTCCTTGTTTACCATTGTAACAACCGCCTGCAAAATCTTTCCTTTGAACGGTCTGAACACAACACACTGGTACTTCACTGGGAATGTCACAAATCCTGTTCTATCTCGAATCAACCCTTTTCCAATGTTCTCTACGCCAGTTATTGCCACCACAAACCCATGTCGACCACTGCGACAATTTGAAGGTTAACACAAATTTATTCATCGTCAATTGAAGAACTAACGGTTCATCAACTTTTTCAGAAACTCAATTTCAGTGGATTGATTTTTTAAAATAATGTTCACATAACAGTTAGTAGCATCATCACTTTAATTCCTTCTCGGTTTCCACAAAAATGTAGTCCTCGTTTAAACCCATATAATACATAATCACATAACATCAAACCATTGAAGGAAAAGAAAAGGAAAAAGAAACGTTTGAGTCTTGAATGAGAAGTAGAGCGTTTAGCCGGTGCCAAGCAAAGGAAAAATGCTACGAAGCCAAATATTTTTCTCAACGGAATCATAATTAAGAAACCATTCTCTTCAATTCCAAAAATGGCTGAACTGAATTTTTCTTGAAATCCAACAAAATTGAAGATATGAGTTCCATATCATATTGATAAAAAGAAGTGGTATATATGAAGGAAATTGAAAGCAGTAGAACAGAAAACAGAAATAACAACAATAACCTGCAAGTGCCTTCGACATCTTTCATGAGCTTGGAGACGGATTATCGCGGAGGCCGAAGTACCGATAAATCTAGATTTTTGAAGAGGCAACATCACGAACAAGCAGTTGCTGTGGTGTAGTGGTTATCACGTCAGTCTTACACACTGAAGGTCCCCAGTTCGATCCTGGGCAGCAACAAGTTTTTTATATTTTGTCGAAATTATATTCTAGGCGAGGTATGAGGTTATTGCCTTTCATACCAACAGCCGGTGACTAAGATTTCTGATTAACAGCGCCGCAACTGTTCTGGTGTAATTAATTTAATAAAAAAATAAATAGTTATATTTATGAGATTATATTTATAATAAATAATTATTATTATTTGGTAATTTATTTACGAAAAACAAAAGAACCTTTAAACCTCCTATTCCTATAGGTCTGAATTAATTGGATTTAATGAATTTTTTAATCTTTGAACAAAAAGGCCTTGCTCATTTTGTCATTTTATTTATATTGACGGTGAACTGTCAGACTAGCTATAAACTTTTTATGCTCTCAGGTTTATCAATATCTTTTTTTTTTATAAGAAAAAAACTTACAATTCAAAACTGCAAATACAGTGAATAGTTTACAATAAATTAATTAAAAAAGATAAATTATATAAAATCTAATCTAACGATAATAACTTTTTCCATTGTTACATGATTCATACTCATTGGATAAAAACTAAATAAAAAAGTACAAGGGTCAATTTATTTCAGGAACACAGCTTTATATGACAAATAAATTTCCGTGGAAATATTTTTTTTTAAAAAATATTTTTAACAAAGTAATTCATTTTTCACTTAAAAATAAAAGATATTTCAAAATTATATATGATTGGTGGAAATAAATTCAATCGAGTTTTAAATATTTCAAGTTTATTTATTAAAATTCTTTCAAGCAATAAATTAAGGAGAAAACAAACGCTGACGAGCTGAGTTTTTATTCAGGCAAGTCTCGTTCGAGTCTTGGACTGCCAATAGAAAGTTGACTTGTACCTGATCCATATGATCCAGCACAAACTTCATCCACTAAAAGGAAAATCTCATGAAAGGGCAATCTCAGTAGCGTACTAATGCAATCATTTACAGCAAAAAAATGTATTTACACGAGCATCACAATTTTTGTGAAATAAAAATATTGAAGTGGATAAACTTATGGCCTGTGCCCTTGCACTAAAAGGGGATACCTCCATACCGAAGGAAATAGAGTGTTCCTCCAAAAACTATCAATAGACTCCTACCCTCATCCCTCAACGTAAGAAACGACCTGCTATTTGCACACCACCTCAAGTTTGGAGTTCTGAGGTTATAATATCAATCTTCAAATGTTTCTCAAATCACATGTGGGATAATTAAGTTCTGCAAGGATGTAGTTAACAGATTAGCAAACAAAATGGCTAATTAGAATAGATTACAAACGTGAATAAAGGAAAGTTAGAGTGAACAAATCAAATGATCATTTTGACAAAGATGAACGAAGTAGAAACCTAATGGTATGTCAGCACAGAGTAGCTTTCCTAAATACAGACTTCCACAGAACCACGAAGGCATAAATCATCCTCTAGTCATTAAGACTGTTTGGAATAAGAAAGTGGAAAATTTAGAAGAAAATTAAAATATTTTCCTCTTCTATCTTTGGATTGAACGGAAATAGAGAGGAAAAGAAAATAATAGGTGACAAATATTATAAAAAATGTTATTATTCACTCTCTCTAATTTGAAGAGAAAGCGGATGGAAAAATAAATGAAATGACAATTATATACCTGTAACTACTTATTTTAATTACGAGTAGAAGGACAAAATGGATATTTCACCGTTTAAAAAAGGCAATTTTCCTCCCGAATATCCAAGCAAGGGGAGGAAGATGTCTTTTCTAGCATTTCTATTTTCCTCTCTTATTTTTCTTTCCCTCCAAAAAAGTTCCCAAACAAGGTGTGAAAAATATATATGTTGCTGAACCTGAGAGAGAGACTGAGAACCCCACAAAAAAAAAATTACTATAGCTTATCCCTGATCTACACATTAAGATCAGTTCAAAAAATAAAAATAGGAAAAGATCCATACACACTAGGATGTGCATTACCACATGAACCAACTAATGCATCTTTTGTCATTGAAATTATGATGGACCTTAATAAGAAAAACTGCAAACCCTTTAAATGGCAGGAAAAATGCAAAAAAATTTATTACCCTTACGTTAGCAATAGTATGCAGGAATCAAGATAGCACACGTCCTTTTCACTGGAATTTGGACTTTCTATCTGCAGGCTTAAGTATTTGGAAAGAGCACATTAAGGTTTCATCAACACTCATCATTGCACCAGCATTATCAAATTCACCACAATAGTTGGGAGCAGAAAAAATTGTAACAAGCTGCCTGTCCGCAAAGAATTCATATCCATCCTCGACAACCTGAAAAAGAAAGAAAAGGGGCATCCTCATAAACTGATTGAGCTAAAAGAGTGACAACAGGTGCAAGGTTAACCTACCTGATGGGCACGACAAACAAGATCCATATCATTATTAATTAAGAATTCTGACACTTTATCTGATCCGAAAGTGTATGAGACCCCTCGGTCATTCATTGCCCAGCCTTTAACATCTCTACTAGGATCAGACCAAAGTAAATCACAAAGCAACCCAGATTCTGGAATATCAGTTGGACGGGGTAAATTTCTAATTTGATCCAAATTTGTTAAATCAGGGGAAAGCCCTCCATGCATGCACAATATTTTGTCATCTATAAGAGCAGCAACAGGTAGACAGTTAAAACAATCCGTAAAGGTTCTCCAAAGTTTCACATTGAATCGGCGTTTACATTCATCATAAAATCCATAAATTCGATTAATAGATGCAGATTCATGATTTCCCCTCAAAAGAAAGAAGTTCTCAGGGTACTTGATTTTATAGGCAAGCAAAAGGCATATTGTTTCCAAACTCTGCTTTCCACGATCTACATAATCGCCTAGGAACAAATAATTAGCACTGGGAGGAAAACCCCCATATTCAAAAAGCCTCAAAAGATCAGAATACTGCCCATGAATATCACCTGAATCCAAAGAAAAATAACTAAAAAGATAAATAACTATTAAAGCACAACTTGAAGGACGAGAATACAAAATAATAATAATAACAGTGATGAGGAGTTCTCTTCAGATATGTAAGATGTCAAAATTAAAAGGGCATTGCAGTAAAAAGTCAAGTTAGGCATAACTATTATGATTTGTTCAAATTACACCTGAAGGTAAACAATTTTTCCAATTTAGGTGAAGATGTAACAGCAAAAGAAAGTCACAGCTAACGCATGAAGCAGCAATATTTTAACTAAATAAAGCACTTTAATATCTAACTTAAAACTTTTATTGTAAAACCACTTTTAAGCCCCAAATCAGGGACTGTTGGCAAGTTACAATATTGACAGGGGAACTCTGACAACAAACAACATGAAGGATATAATGCAGCATGAATGATTTCCAGAGACTCCATTCCTCAAGGTGATATGCATTGGAATAGTTCTCCCTTCCAAAACCAATGGGAAAATGTTTTGACAATTTAAGAGGTAGCATAATGCTAGACACAATGTTTTGACAAGTTTAAACTATGTTCTGGATCCTATCACATATATTGTTCTAGTGTAGTTGATCGGCCAGCCTAATAACAGGGAGTAAATTGTGAGATTTAATAAAAAAAATTAAGAATTTGTATAACTCAATTCGCTTCGCAGATATACTATACTTTTATACCATGCCTCCCGCTTCCATGTTCACTCTGTTGCCAGAATAGAGGCCAACTTCCACACAAATAAGCTTTACTCACAATATAGCCATGATAGAGTGATACAACTGAGATCACCAAGAACAAGAATTACAGCCACAGCAAAAAAGAATTCTATAAGGCTACACTAGCACAAGCCACTTAACAATAGATATTATCCACTTAAAAAAAGTTCTGAACCATCATTTTCAGTTTCAACACTTCAAAATCACCTCATATGATCAGAAAAACCTCTAAAAATTGCTAATAGTACCATACAGAAAGATGATGACCGACCAATCCAAATGTGAGATTTATCTATGAATAATTATGATGGATTGCAAGAACTAAATTTTCAGGGGAAAAAAAAAGCATAAACACATGTATATTTGGGAAATTATAGAAAAAATATAACTGGGAAGAAAAAAAAAGAGAGCTCGGAGTCTACTGAAAAATAAAATTATGCTAATCATATTTAACAACACAGATGAGCTAGTTTGGTGAACTCGTTGAGTGACACCCCAGATTACATTAACAGTATACAACTGAAGAGTAGCTAGTTCATATTCACCATGTCATCAGTTCTATATAGGAACTTAATAGAACATCACAGATAATAGCAAATGAAAGAAGCGCCATGGCCTGTAAAAGGAACTGCAGTTACAGTCTTGCCCTTGGCATTTTTGCATTAAGCTGCTGTTAAAACCAGCAACTTGTGAGTTGCAGTCCAAGACTTACCAAGTCTTGCGATTGCATTAGTCAGAATTAATACCCAGAAAACCTAGGATCTACTCACCAGTACTTGGCCCATCTATTTTCATTCCTTGTATTATTTGCCATTGTGTACATAAAGTTTTGGATTTCCCTTATATTACCCTCAATAATTGCTAATTGACCCATAATAATAAGAACAATAATGATAACCTCCCCCATAAGTTCACCATGGATCCCTAGCTTGTTGAATCAAGAAGCAGTCATTTTTCCAATCCACAAATACTCAAAGTTTAGCGAAATATCGAAATCCAACTTGAAGGCGACAACGAGAGAAGTATCAGTTTTTATGTCATACGCAACAACACAACTCTATCTAATTAAACACTTATCTCGCCCAACGAAGCAATAAAAAGAAACAAGAGATTGAGGAGTGAAAAAGGGAAATAAAAGCAAGTACCGCAGATCTTGATGGGGGCTTCGAGCTCGAGGAGATTGGGCTGTTGAAGAAAGATTTCCGCAGACACATCACAGAGTTGGCGGATCTCATTCTCAGTTAGCTGAACCTGCTGGTGTTTGGCTGCTCTAGTTTGCCTAAAATCCAACAGACGACTGATAATATCGTCCAAAACGGCAGGGTCAATGGAAGGCAGACCTTGGTGAGCCATTGAAAGCGACTTCAAGAAATTGTTGGATGAAAAAGAAGGAAGGGGAAGAAATTGAAAAAATGAGCAAAGAAGAAGAACAAGGGGAGCTTTGTTTTTTTCTTGGTTTGAATTTCTCTTTATTTTATTACAATTTGGGTGGCATTAAAGAATGTTAACAAAACAGGGTGCCTGCAAAAGTCCGATTATTTCCATGAAACTATTCGATTTGATGGTACAGAGCCGACTAATCCCTCACTTATCCAGTCCACTGTTGCCAGAACCGGACCAAACTCTGAACTGACCAACCATTGGCCCGAATTTAAATGGGTTGACCAAAAAAACCGATGAATTGATTGGTTCAACCGAATTTAAATGGGTGAATCAGTACCCCGCTCGCATTAAATAATAATAAGGTCTTTAATTTTTTTTTTAAATTAATAATTATCCTTATTTTCAAATAACTAAATTAAAAATATTTCAAATTTTATAAAACTAAACTCTCTAATTATTTGGTAAAAAAATTTCGCTGTCTGTCTTGAATATATATGTTATTTATATATAAATTAAAATAAATTAATTAATAAATTCTTTTTAAAATGCGGGACTTTTGTCATTAAAAATGAAAAGTTTTGGCTTTTACATCCAGTAGGCCGAAAATCTTTGTAAATATAAAATATTTGCACGGTAAAATTTGCACAAGATCGGGGAGAAGAACAGGAGAAATATGGAAAGTAGAGGAATCACTCTCCGTACTTCCATTATAAGAATTGGTTAGCAGATGGATTGCTTTCGATCCTTTCACAGTTCTTTATTGCGGTTTACAGGTATATCCCACCATCAACTGTCGATTTTTGCAATGTTTTTGGGTAGTTTTAGATTTTTCCTTCTTGGGATTTTGGGAGATGGGTTCGTCGTATTCTTATTCATGGTCTCACAAATGCCGTTGGTTTTGAGGTCAGAGAAACAGAAATGAAATTATACCTTTGTTATTATCAAGTACTAAAATATTCTTTTGGTGATATTGTTGGTTGGAGAAATTTGCCAGTGCATGGTGCTATTCTTAATGAATTTATAATCCGGGATTTTAGACTTGTTTTAGATTTTATGTCAGGAGAATTGATTGATCATTAAGAGGGGTTTCGAGTTTTAGGGCACAGGAGAAACAAAGGCTTTAGAGGAAAGCCTGTTAAATTGAAGTTGTTCATGATGTGGGGGAATAAACACTTGGGTAAAATACGAGGAGAATTTAGCAGATGAATTTTGAATTTTGTATCCCTGATTGGTTATGTGTTAAGATTATATATAGTGATGAAGGAAGAATGCTGGCTGATTATTTTATTACTAGAGTAAGGTTGCTCGTTCCTTGAAAATTTTTAGGGCCCTAGATATTTGATTTTAATCATCTATCATCAGAAGGAGATTCTGAACAGATTATAAATATTATTCTGCTTATCTATTCCATACTTCCAGCTGCATTTCTTGGTTATAAATATTACGGGTAATTTTCACTCGTCTTCACTAAATTTAATTGAGTTTTACGGCGATCACTGAATTTCAGTTTGTTTCAGAAAAATCATCCGCAGAATAAACAGTTATTTCAAACTGAGAATGAATTTCCGGCAAATTTTTCCAATGAAACGTCCATATAACATGTTTCACGTAGCTAAAAAAAAGAAAAAAAAAATTATTTGCCATGTCAGAGGCTGCTCACACATCACCCAACCAACAGTAGAATTACGGTGACAGTGGCCGCAGGGCCTCCGTCTTCTCTTCCTCAACAAGCAACAACAGAATATCAATAACTTGGCATTAACTCTCCTGATCCATCAGCGGAATACCAACGGCAGCGGATGCGGCAGTGCTAATTGACGCGTGGGGAGAGAGGTATTTGGAGCTATATCCACAAAAATTGCCGTCTCCGCTGCCATCAAACAGCTACGCGACCGGGGCCTCGACCATGCAGTATAGAGAGAAAAGCATCTGAAGCCAATGCTGAACATTAAGAACCTCATAAAATCAGAGCCAGCGAAATCTCTCCCTCTCTTCGTCATTACTCAACAAAAGGACTCCCTGAAAATTTCAACTCGCCCTATTGAAATACCCTTCAATTTTCGAAGAATTTCTCCCTGGATAGGTGTCCATCCACATATCAAGCTTAAGCAAGAGGTACTTAATATTGATGCTGAATAATATAAGCCCATACCTTTTCCAGCGACTCATGGCAAAATTCTCAATGCTTTTGTATCGAGGGTTCAGTCCGAAGACACTCCCAATCAGTGCATTCTTCCATCTCTGAATCCCTGACTTCAATTCTTTTGTGTGAAATTTGACCACTTTTTGGCCATTTGATAATGCTAGAGGGACATAGCGCAACTCAGATCCTGGGTGTTGAGGACAATTCTTCGCAAACAATTTAGCCCAGCTCTTCTTGGCATTGCTTTCTGCCAACGGCTTCTTGCCTCTGCCTCCTTCGTCAATTTAAGATTCCACCTTTCCGACTGCTTTCCGTTCATCAACCGATACTGCCAAATCTAGCATTTTAACCCCATCTGGGATTTCAATTAAGACATCTTCTTCAGATCTTGAATCCTCCTCTACATCATCTTCAATTACCACAGTACCCGAACCCGAAGAGGCCCTGCGAATGTTGTTATTCACCATCGGTCGGTGCGTTTGAGCCGGAGACTTCCGACTCTTCTTCCTCATGTTTGGAGATGGTGTATGTTAGTCTTATTGATTAATAGCACGAGATTATTAGAGCATATGATAATATAGCAAAATAATTTAATTTTAATTTTTTTAAGCAATATAGTACATGCCACTAGACATTTCGTTGGAAAATCCGCAAGAAACTTACGAAAAAGTGATTGTTTTATATAATTATTTAAATGTTGATATTTTTTTTGAAATAAATTAAAGTTTAGTGACAGTCATGTAACGTTTATTTAAGTTACTGTGAGTGAAAATTACTCAAATACTATAGGGGCAAACCTGCTAAAGTTTGTTGATCTTAGTGACCAAAGCTGGCAATATCAATTGTTGTTTTCTCTGACAGCTTTTCTAAAAGTTTAGATTCCGTGCTTTACTTTTGTAGCTTGTGCAATGAAGCTTTCCTTTGACTTGTCTGTTGTGAAGCTAATGAGAATCATACTTCTTGAAAAATTTTGTTCTACATTTGCTTTATCTCAATTACTCTCTTTTAAAAGAAAAAGGCTGAAATCATAAATTGTTCTCCAAGCAGATGGAAGATGATGAAGATCCCATTTTGCTATTGCAGCACCAGAAGAATATTGAGAGGGCTATAGCATTTGAAGGAAGTCCTGCCCTTCCTCCTGTTGCAACACAATTATCTTGCAATTCCATTTGTTCATTCTCCAAACAAGCAAATGATAATCTTGAATCTGAAGAAAGATCAAAGTCAGTGACAAAACTTTCTGAACTTATAATTTTTTTATGTAGTAGTCATGGCAGTAGAAAGCATTGGTGGCCTTAAAGCCAACAGCCCTGCAGTTATTACAGATGCAGCACATTTGCTGGCTGATGTTGCTGGATTCTGTGTCGCTCTTTTCACAGTCTGGGGGAGGCAACATCCAACCATTCTTTTGGATTTAGTTGCCTTGAAGTTTTAGGTGCTCTTTTATCAATGCAGCTTATATGGGTCATCTCAGGAATCTTAATTTACGAAGCAGTCAAACAGAGTTCTACACAAGAATTCAGAGGTAAAGGGACGACTCATGTTTGCAATTGCAGCCTTTGGATTCATCATTAACTTAGTCATGGTAATATGGTTGGGTCATGATCACTCTCACCATGCTTGCCTTGATCATAATCATGATCACATTCACAGTAATGAGGATGAGGATTTATGAGCGGTAAATGAAGAGGAAACAAAGCTGGTAAGAAGTTCAGCAAGAAAAAAAATATTAAGCATAAATATCCAAGGAGCTTACCTACATGTCATGGCTGATCTAATTCAATCCATTGGGGTGATGGTTGCTGGAGCAGTTATGTGGGTGTCTGGTTGGTGGTTGATCTTATTTGCACCCTTGTCTTTTGTGCTTTTGCTCTGTGTTCTACCATACCCATGCTTAAGGACATATTTGGCATACTAATGGAGAAGACTCCTCATGAGATAAATGTTTGCTGGATGGAGTGTAGTTTAAAGTATAGGAGTACAAGATATTCATGACCTGCATGTTTGGGCTATCACAGTAGGGAAGTTAGTGTTGTGTTGCCATGCAGTAGCTGAGCCTGGAGCCATACCCAAATACTCGACAGGATTAGGGATTACTGTGAAAAAAACATGCAAAATTCGTCATACAACAATATAAATTGAGCAGCAGCTTACAGATTTCTACAACGGAGCTGTTCTCCATTTTTATTTTTGGTGCATTTGTGGATGGAACTGTATCAACTATGGCAGATGCAAGGGCTCTTACACCAAAACCTGGTGAGCTGTTCTGTTCCTATTTAAATAAGCTCCAGTCGGCTTTCCTCATGGATTTCTTTGTACAGGATGACTTGATGATCTGACCTAAACTTATACCTTGCAATATGCTTAATTATTCAGAAGACGCTTGCTTCCTACTAGGCTGTCTGTGAAGAAATTTATGGAGAACGTGGAGATACAGCACCCAGTTAATTATATTTTAAGTAATACTTGAAAACTTTTTGAATTAAAGAAAACAACATGAAGGCCCTAACATGCATGTATCGGCACTCGAGTCTGGCTGCTTATCATTTGAATTTGAGCTCCTATCAAATATGCTCAGGACCAAAAGTGAGACGGGAATTAATTCTAGGTAAATTAAAGCACATGGATTCCCTCCATGAAATTTCAATCACAAATTTTCAAAGCCACAGATAAAAATTGCCACAATTTCTTGTCAAACGTAAGAAACTCAATCACCTCGACCACTTTCCTGACAAACCATCTGACATCGACATATGTTCCCTTAATCTGACCGGAAGAAACAGATTACGATCTGCTTATCATGAATCCACTTAGAACTTTCCATTCAGAACTAGGTCAAATGCATTGGATTTTGATTACGACTGTCATTGGCTAACAAGTTAATAGAAAAGAGAGTGATCAAGATGTTGTATGAAATAAGTAACGTGAGAATTATGGAGGTGAGCAATCTGCGGAAAAGATGTCACAAAGGTAAAGAAGCTTTTATTACAAGTTTGGAAATAGCTCAACAAACAAAACCCAGAACAAGTACTAAAAGCTGCCCCTTTTATGGTTGTGCACCACTATTTCTCCCAATTGAGATAACGTGATTTCACTCTACATCCCTGCTATCAGTCAGTTCCACTTTTAGTGGCATACAATAAATAAATACAGAGAACATACCATCCTGAAATTCTAACAGCACTGACCCCATTTTTTTTTTCAAATTCACAAACTCAAATTTATGTAAAATGACGAGTAATCTACATGTCTCCCTCTCTCAGCTGAAAATTGAAAAAGAATTTTTTAAAAATAATTGTTAAAAAAATAATGAAAGGACTGCTTGCTAGCAATGCTTTCCTTCCTCAAATATAGAATTAAGTAGAGCAGCAACCTCTCTTCGTGTTCCCTGAGGTATCAGCAACATTAATAGTGGTTCCTTGACCAGGAAGTGTAGAATTGCCAGCTGCTTCTTGCGCTGCCAATGCCTTCTTGCTTATGATGTGGTATATCTCTGTCAATATGGTTTGGAATGCCTTCTCAACATTGGTTGCTTCCAGTGCCGATGTCTCAAGAAATGAGAGACTTTCCCTCTCTGCCAAGCTATGACCATCCTCCTCTGTAACAGCTCTTAGATGGTTCAGGTCAGACTTGTTTCCAGCCATCATAATAACGATGTTTGAGTCTGCATGGTCCCTCAATTCACGCAGCCACCTTTGAACATTGTCAAACGTTTGCCTCTTGGTTATGTCATAAACGAGAAAGGCACCAACAGCTCCTCTATAATATGCACTTGTGATGGCACGGTACCGCTCCTGCCCTGCTGTATCCCAGATTTGAGCCTTTACTGTCTTTCCATGCACCTGTAGCAGAGAAAAAGACATATATATAAGAAAAGGGAAAAAATGCAGATCAGTTATAGCCTAGATGGCACAAATCTGAAAACAATAGATGAAACCCACTACCACATGAGTTCTTATTGCCTAGATCATATCTTGATACCTCCATGCGAGGTGTCATTCATTCAGATCATTAATGGACATTTCTCTTTACAGAATGGTATACCAACACTCGGATTAGAATAAAGAACTAAGTCATAGACTCTCTAAATCCTGCAGTTCCTGACAATGAGTATGACAATAGGCCATTGTAACGAAAGATCATCAATAGCACTTCATCAATCAAGTCAGTTCCACATGAGAAGATCATAGGGATCCATGTAAAGATGTATCTTTAGCTATGAAAACAAATTAGTTGGTGATATTTCATCGCTCAACAACCAGAAGAAAACTTCTAAGACACTCGGCTTCTCCCACACGAAGCCATTAACAGTATAAGGGTACGTGCAATCTCCCTCTTGCACAATAGATCCCACAGTGCTGAACTTCAATTAAGGCCTGTTATTAGTGGAATCGGAAGAAATTATTTTTCCCACTCACAAATATCTCACCCGCAACTCATTCTGCAAGCATAGCCACTAGTCTGTGGTTGCTTCATCGCCTTATTGGAAAGCCAATATACAAATCTAAAACAATACAGATACCAGCAAGTATGTATCTACGTCCACCTTGTCCAGAAAATGACAAGAAGTTCCAATCAACAATTTTCCAATCTTAAAATCTAAGAGATTTCATTTCCGTATCACAAAAATAATAACCATAATATGCTAGGCAATAAACAAGAGAACGATTCAGAAGCCAGAAGATGAACGGATCGACATGTAACTGCAGATAACAGAGAAAATCAAAGGATAGAGAGAAAGATTTGAAGATTACCTGAAGAGTCCTAGTGGCGAATTCGACACCGATGGTGGATTTGGATTCCAAACAGAACTCATTTCTGGTAAACCTGGAAAGGATATTAGATTTTCCCACACCAGAGTCTCCAATCAGCACGATCTTGAATAGATAATCATACTCATGATCTACTCTATGCGCCATATTCTAGTCTCCTCCTTAACTCTCCTCTTTCCTCAGATCTCTCGAACCTGTCAGATCCAATCATTACCCAACAGAGACACATAAGAAACGAAGAAATGACCCGTAGATAAATCAAGAAGAAGGAGCAGAACAGATGCTTACCCTGAGGCGAATAGATCCAGAAGAGGAAATTTTCCTCTCGATGAAGTGTTTGGATTGCAGAGATTTTCTATGAGCAATTAAATTGGAATATTTTCTTTTTCTTTCCCTCTCGAAGTGTTAGGGAAAAAAATTAATTTTTTAAATAAATAAATATTTTTTATTTTTTATTTTTTATTTGATGCTTTTGCGTAAATTAGATAAAAATAACTTTTGCAATTACTCATTTCCAATCCAGGGTTTGGAAAACCAAGGCCGAAGAGCCAAACAGGACACGGTGTCCAGAGGGGCGTGGAAGTCGCTGCAGCAAACAAGTCCCCAAATGTCCAATAAATAGATTTGCCACCGCAGAGTCTATTCTATTTTGCAGCAGCTCACACCGCCGTTGATTCGTGTCAGAAGGAAAAAGTCGTTGGTGGAAAACGAAGATGAGAAAGGAAGACACAGTGAAGCTGATCAGCGCCGAGGGTTTCGAGTTCGTGATCGACAAGGAAGCGGCCATGGTTTCCCAGACCATCCGCAACATGCTCACCTCTCCAGGTCCCTCTCTGTCTCTCTCTCAATTTTGTGAGGCCTGCTTTGATTGGTAGTATTATTTGACTCGTTCTATCGGGGTTCGATTAGTTACCGCTGTGCTCTACTCAGTTGAGGATGATCAGTCTGTTTGGCTTAAATTCTGATGTATTTTCGTTGATTTTCAGAATCGCTGCATAATTTGAGTTTGCAAACTTTTTCTCTTTTTGTTGGGGATTAATTTAGGGGTTTGCGAGCAACTAAAATGGGGTTTCTATTTTTTTTTTTTTAATAATAATTTGGAGCAGGTAGTTTCGCTGAGACGCAGCATGGAGAAGTGACATTTCCGGAGATAAGCACTACTATTCTAGAGAAAATTTGCCAGTATTTCTACTGGTCCCTTCAATATGCCAAGTTCTGTTCTCATCTTTATATATTTGTCTTTCTTTTGATTATTTGCCCGTCATCATAATTTGTCATTCAACTTAAGTTCATTTGCATCAAGTATCGTGTGTAACTGTTTTGTTTTGGCTTCTAACACCCGGCAGCCTGAAATATTGATTGGATGGCAAAACTTTGCTGTGGTTTGAGCATTTTCCCGTCCTAAATAGAAAATACTAATTAACTCACATCGACGTTTTGGCTTTGAAAACCTGTGATATATTTATTATGCTCCTTTTTTTTTAATGGAGGATAAACAATACTTTTGTCAATCTATTCCTAGAATCTTTTGAGGCTTTGCGTCATCCACGGAAGTAGTACTTGCTTTTGTTATTTGTAGTACATCACGTCTTATGGTTTTCTGTTCTAGTCTCGGTTGAAATTTGTTTTGCATAAAGCTCTCCTGATAATATTTTGTTTGGTCGGAGGACAAATATATAGCTTTTTTTTTTTGGGGGGGGGGGGGGTTTCTGGTGAAATGGGTTATTGGAGGTCCCTGGAGCTACTCATTTTGCCTAAAGGAAATGGCTTAGATCTCTGTTGGCTAAACTGTGTTTTGTCTTTGGTCCCAAGATTGAGAAATATGCATGCAGCTCCATTGTCTTTGAATCATTAGTTGGAATTAACGCTTTTTCCTACATCATACTCTATTGGTGATTTTGTTCACATTCCTTATGCTGTAGTCTATGCACTTTAGATTTTACAAGCGTATTGTGCTTTTTTAGATTCCTTGTCTCCTTTTACCCGTTTTCTTCCCATCATAATTATGAAGTTCTAACTCCCTACAATGTGTGCTGTCCTTAATCTAGTTTTCTTTCCTTGGACATGTAAGCTGAAATGTACACATGCTTCTCCTTGCAAGCTGTATTAGCTTTCTTGTGGGCTCTTGTTCTTCCTTCTGATGTATTTTAATATTTTTTTTTTCCTGCGGGTGTTTGTCGTGGTAAGCCTAAGCACTAGATAATGAAGTGTGCACATGTAGTTGGCAGTCAATTATGTTGTTTATATTTCATGGGTGTCAACCTACTTGGTCTGAAAAATGATGGAGGACAAACAGGTGTGGAAACACTTGGTGCATGCTTTATTTTGTTTCCATTGCATTTGTTCTTAACATTGCAATGGCTGCTAAAGATAATGGTTGGGAGTTCATGTTAGTTGTCGAGTTCATGTTAGTTGTCAAGTTCTATTGGAGATGAGTAATTGAGATATTTGGTTTTCCGGTTATCCATCTCATGTTTAAACAGACATCTTTAAACATGACATCATTGATCTTCATCTCTCTTTTGTACCTCTCACTTATCTGTAAGATGTTGGACGTTTTAGTTAATCTAATTATGTATGAAACTATAAATGATCAAGGGTTCTGGCTGTTTAAGTTTTTCTACTCCGTTGAATTGAAATTGCTGCTCCTTTGTCAGGGGAAAGGAGAGTGAATTCCATATTGAACCGGAGCTGACCCTGGAACTAATGATGGCTGCTAATTATCTCCATACTTAACCAAATTATTTTGCTTGCTTCTCGGGTCTTGCATAAGACTGTAAGCTTATTGGTCATGATGCCCTACCTTGATGTATCATCTTTTTTTTTTTTTTTTTTTTTTTCGAAAAAAGAAAAATGTTGTTAGGTGTTTTCAACTGGCGTTTGATATTATTGTTTTTATTTGGGTATTGTAGGTAAACAGGATTGTTTCGCGAGAAGGCTCACAATCTTAAGATTTATACACTCTGGTATCATAGATAGGGATGTATTCGTGGGGGGCATTTTAAGGTCATTTATTCTGCCAACTTGTAATGGCATTGAAGTAACTTTGAACAGATTTTGGACTTCATAGGATAGAATGCTGCCTGCGACTTGGCTACTATCAACTGCACATATGTTAATCTTAACATAATGCACTGGGTTATGTGTTGGTGTCCTTGAATTTGTTTTTTTCTGATGGATGCATTGCTACTAACCTGTCTTTTCATTATTTTGGTTTGCCATTTTGGGTATGAGAGAGATTATTGTAAAATCATTGAAATTTTCAAAATCCTACTACATTGGCGTATTTGCGATTTTAACTATAAATTAGAAGTCAATTGAGCATACAAAATGGGATCGAGATGACAGGAACGCTACATATTTCTTGGGGGAATTTGTTATTTAAAGAAAAGAATTCAAAACTTGTTCAGTGGCGTACTTATTCGCTTCAATTCTCAGTCCATGATATTTTCAATTGTAGAGCTATAAAAGAAAAGGTTTTTCAGAATCTATTTCAGACTCGGAGACATGGGTCTGCCGAGACGGTGCCAACACAAATAGCGATGGATTCAGCAAAGCCAAAAAGAAATAACGACTCTGATTGACCAGCATGAAATAATTCCTCGTGTTTATTTTATTTTATTTTCCTATTTACAGTATGGAAATTGCTTTTTATCGCAATAAGTCTTCAAATTCAGTGAAGTTATGCTAAGGTAATCCCTACGCTTACATAGACAACCGTATAAACCCTTTTTCTTTCACCGTCCAAAAAGTCACCATTCATCTTCATTAAACTAATAGGGTTTTAGAAAAAAAAAAAAAAAACCTATTCCTTAATTGTAGTGTCATTGAATCTACCATAACTGAGACTATTCCTTTCGGATTTTTTTTTTTATGAATTTATTGCCTTTGATAAAAACATAATAATTAAAAAAGACAATTTTTTATTGTACTTAATAATTAATTGTTTTATTTTTATATTAAAAAACAAACAATTTGTTTTTTTAAAAAAAAATGGTTTTGATTTTATAGGAAACAGGGATAACAATAAAAGGAGATAACTACGCCAATTTTGGGCCGATTCACAACTCAGCAACATGTAACAACCTATCAAAAAAGTCATATGATAATAGTGCCTTTGAATTTTTTTTTTTTTTAAATTACGTATTTTACCTTGCATAATGACTACAAGCATATATGACTTATAGATTCAAATTTGAGTTATTATTTCTCTAATCTTCTATTAAAAAAAATCTTTTTTAAGTAAAATTATATTCTTTATTAAGAATTTTGATTGCAGATTCAAAGCCGTAATTTTACTTCTAATCGATGATGAGCTAAATTGCTTATGATTTTATTCCTTTTAGGTTTAGCTAATTACATCTTAGCTCCTTTCTTCTTTTTATTTGACGCAATTTCAAGGAAAAAATTTTATATAGTAATAAAAAATCTATATCAGGAAACTCATAATAATGGATGTAAATATATGTCAATTGTCAAAATAATAAGTATAATCATTATTAATATGCTAAATATAGAATAAGATACTAAAATAATAAATCTAAATGATGTTAATTTAATTACTCCAAACTTTTTTTTTATATATAATTTGTATAATGATATTTTTATAATGTATTAGCATGTCAAAACACAAATATAGACAGAAGATATTAGCTGATATTATGATAAATAATAAATTAAGAAAATCATAATATAGTAGAAGAAATTGGTATATTCAACGAATGAGTAATCCGTTGTTGCTCAAAACACTAAGTTAAGACAATCAAATTTTTTTATTACAAAATAAAGTAATTTTTATAATAAAAATTCTTACAAAATAAATCCATAGTTAAATTTTCAATATGATATGCACATAAGAAATTTCATGGCTTTGATGGAAACTAAAAAGAATGTGTTTCCATAATCCCTTTTCTGTTTTCTAACTTAACTGGAAATAACAATTTTATAATAAAAATATTTCATCCGTACTATAATTTTTATCCATCTTTTTTTTTTATACTGTAATAACATATAAATCGACTATTATAATCATATTTAATTTTATCTTATTTCTAAGAAATTTTTAAAAATATCTCTTAATATGTAATAAAATTTAATGTTTATAAAACGAGTATAATTAAAAAGTTAATAAAAAAATTATTTTTCTGTATGAAAAAAATAAAATGGATAAAAATTATGAGTAAAAAAACATATACTTCATGTATGAAATGTAAGAGATTCATATTTCACATTTAAGGAATATTAGATTTATTACATTTACACGTGCTGTATTCTAAAATTTTCTAAAACAATGCCAAAGTCTAAATATGGATGGATCCTGATCTCTGTTTGTCGTAGAGAGATTCATTGTCATTAATGCCTCATCCATTTTTGCTATAATTCCATATATAAATTTGACAGCAAACTTACCAATACATTTCTTGAATCTCAGTATAAAACATAAGACTGCTTAATTGTTCTCAGAATTCAGCAATGTCTAATAACAAAGCTATATTCTTTTCTTTGTTTTCTTCCTTTCTCATTTTAACTCTAGCCTTGCTGTGCACTGCAGCTGATGAAGATAGAAAGGCAAGCCTTAGTCTCTTCCTTCTGTTTTTTTTTTTTTTTTAAAATTCTGTTCTGTTTTAATTTCTTTTCATGACAATTTTTATATTTCAGACCTATATTGTGTACTTGGGATCACTCCCCAAGGGGGAATATTCACCATCAGCTCAGCATCTTAGTTTGCTTCAATCAGTTTCTGATGCCAGGTTGATTTTCAGATTTATAGATTGATTAATACACTTTATATCATGTGTATTCTCCCTTTTTCTACGGTTAATTAGTATACAGTTTGTATTCTATATATAATCAGCTACCTCTTCATGGTGGTCTGCAGCTCTCTAGATAATTCACTGATAAGAAGTTACAAAAAGAGTTTCAATGGATTTGCTGCCAAGCTCACTACTCATGAGATGCAACGATTAGCTGGTGAGTGCTGCAAAACTCTCGCTATTGAATCTTCTTGATGGTTATCTTTAAGAACATAAGATCTATGAGTCCTTCCATTTATATGTTCCCCACTCTACCCATTTTTGCAGGGATGAAGGGAGTAGTCTCTGTTTTCCCAAGCAGAACTTTCAGAGTTCAAACAACTAGATCCTGGGACTTCATCGGTTTACCTGAGAATATCTCACGGAATCCTACTTCTGACAGACTCAGTGATACTATAGTTGGTGTTATTGATACTGGAATCTGGCCTGAATCAGCAAGTTTTAGTGATGAGGGTTTTGGTCCTGCTCCAAAGAAGTGGAAGGGCAAATGTGCAGGTGGCAGAAACTTCACTTGCAACAAGTAATTTTCTCTCTTACAGTAACATATCGTAAATATGTATGTGATTTTAGTAGAACGTAGTTTATATTTTATTCCCTGAATTGGGAGATTTAATAAACAATATTGAGTACTTGTTTTACAGCAAGATCATCGGAGCCCGATTTTATTCCTCCAGAGGCTCCGCTGATTCTGCCAGGGATGATACTGGTCATGGATCCCATACTGCCTCTACAGCAGCTGGGAGCAAAGTAAAAGATGCCAACTTCTACGGATTGGCAAAAGGAATTGCAAGGGGAGGGGTATCTTCTGCAAGAATCGCTGCATATAAAGCCTGCAACGCAGATGGAGGTTGCGAAGGAGTTGATATCTTGGCTGCATTTGATGACGCAATTGCGGATGGAGTAGACATTTTAACAGTCTCATTAGGATCAGATGCTCCAATTGATGTTTCTGTGGATGAGATAGCAATTGGTTCTTTTCATGCCATGCAAAATGGAATACTTACAGTAAATTCTGCAGGCAACAGTGGTCCTAAAGTGAGAAGTGTGTCGAGTGTAGCGCCCTGGATGCTTTCTATAGCAGCAAGCAGCACGGATCGCAAATTCATTGATAAAGTTGTTCTTGGAAATGGAAAGACATTACTTGTATGCATCATCATCAACTCTGTGTTAGTATCATATCACTGATTAATATGCATACAAGTTTCAATTTGTAATTTTTTTTTTAAATATCCATTTTGATAAACAGGGAAGTTCTATCAATTCCTTCAATCTAAAACGAAAAAAGTTTCCTCTGGTATATGGATCTCAAGCCACAAGCCTATGCTCTGAAGTTGGTGCTCGGTAAATTATAATACCCTTGTCAGTTTAACTTCAATCAAACAGATGAAAAAGTAACAAAATATTCATATTGTTGTTGATGTTTCAGGTCGTGTAGTGAGTTTTGCATTAACAGCACATTGGTAAAGGGGAAGATTGTGCTTTGTGATAACTTCAATGGAAACTCGGAGGTCCATAGAGCTGGTGCACTTGGAACAATCTTGAGAGCCAGCCAATTTGATAATATTGCTTTTGTTGTCCCACTTCCTGCATCTGCTTTAACATCTGAGGACTACAGTTTGGTCACTTCCTACCTGAGATCCACCAAGTACGAATCCGTACAAGTAACAAGTTTCAAATGACTACAAAATGATTTCCTGATTCAAAATATCTAACATGTCTTCCTCTGCAGATCACCTGAAGCAAGTATATTAAAAAGTGAAGTTATTACGGATTCTACTGCACCTGTAGTTGCTTCCTTCTCTTCACGGGGCCCAAATGCCATAGCACCAGACATTATGAAGGTCTATTCCCGATCCTTACTTTGTAATAGGCTTTGTTTGATTGAAGAATTGCAATATGCTCAAGTACGGTTCAAAACAATTTCAGCCAGACGTAAGTGCTCCAGGGGTTGATATATTAGCTGCGTACATACCCGTTGTTTCACCGTCCTCCGGTGATAGGAGGCGAGTTGAATACAATATACTCTCAGGAACGTCCATGTCTTGCCCCCACGCTGCTGCAGTAGCAGCTTATGTCAAGGCTTTTCATCCTGATTGGTCTCCTTCAGCCATCAAATCTGCTATTATGACTACTGGTACTCAATCTGCTATTATTACTTGCTTATTTTCATGCATCTTCTGGTTATTTTACGATATTATAATCAGCATTTTCTCTTTCTTCTTCAGCTTTGCCGATGAATGCTACCAATAATCCTGACGCTGAATTTGCTTATGGATCTGGGCATATAAATCCACTTAAGGCTGTTCAACCTGGATTAGTGTATGAAACATTGAAAGATGACTACGTAAAACTGTTGTGCAGCATGGGCTATGATACAGGTTCAGTTAGAGGCATAACAGGGGATAACAGCAGTTGCCCAAAGGGTAGTGACGAAGCATCACTCAAGGATTTCAATTATCCTTCGTTAACTTCTAGAGTGTCGATAGGCGAATCCTTCAGAGTTAAATTTCATAGAACAGTAAAAAATGTTGGCCCTGCAAAATCCACGTACCAGGCCATAATCTATCCAAAATCAGAACTTAATATCACAGTGAAACCTCCAGTTCTCTCCTTCCAGTCTAAAAATGAGAAGCAATCTTTTGATGTGACTGTTGCCGGTAGGAGTTTGCAAGTCGGAGCAATGGTGTCTACATCGCTGGTGTGGTCTGATGGAACTCGCAGAGTTAGAAGTCCAATTATTGTGCATGCTAAATAGTGTTGTAAAAGATTACTTATTCTATGTCATTTTGGAATTGAATCATTACATGTTCTCCAATATTTTGATTTCAACAAAAGAGTACTGAATAAAATCTTAGACGTATTCTAAAAAAAAAATGAAAAAAATAAAATAATCCGATTCAAATTGATCTAAATAATTTTTAAACTCACTTTTCACTTTTTAAAAAATAATTAACTTTAATTTTATAATAATTATTATATTCAATTTTGATTTTCCGTACTTTACATCAACACAAAAACTGAATATTACAAAAATAATCTCAGACATTTTTTTAATGAAAAAACATCGTTATTTTTCATACTTAACTATTTTATTTTATAAATTTAATAGAGTATAAAAGAGTTGTGGTCATCTTCTAACGGAGCAAGACCAAAATCTTCATAACAATGATGATTTGGTAAGATGCAATAATATTTTTATTAATAACCAATTTTCTTTTTTGACTATTAAAGAATTTTTTTTACCATGTTGTAGTTTTCAGATACTTACTACCTTTGATGCTCACGAATTGTATTTTCAGAAACTCACATGTAAAAAATTGGGCAGTTTTTCTAAAAATAAAAAAATAATAATTTTACATTTGCACATGACGATAATTTTCAATTTGAGAAATAAAAACAATTTTCTACTTCAAAATTTAATTAATTAATATTTGAAAAAAAAACTCTAAAATTGTTTCCACTTTTTTACTTCATAATATTCAAATTAAAATAATAACTTAAAATTGTATTGTAAATTTTTCATAATTACAATTAAATAATTATTTTAAGACATATTTAGTTATAATGATAAAAGATAATTATGTTATTAAAAGATAAATGGATAACAAAAACTTCTAAAAGTATTATAATTTTTTTAATAACTATTTTCTATTATTAATTTTTGAATGTATTTTTCATATTTTCAAACTTTTTATAAAAAAAAAAATTACAGTTTTAAAAAAACAAAAAATATAAAGATTTTTTTTTTTCGCAATTAGATCGAAATACAATTGTTTTATGAGTAAATCCTTTGTCAGGATTGACTAATATCTTGCTTATATTGGAAATTGCATTATTTCAGAGAATCCAAATCCATTCCTTTTAGAACAAAATACTATAGATTTGCCCTTTCCTTTTATTTATTAACTTTTTTTCTCCTCAGATCTTGCATTTTTTTGGTAGTTCTTAAAATATCTCATTTCGGGTTGAATGTAATAACTAGCATAAAATTATTAAATAACTTGAGCGGGACTGTTATAATTGGTATAGAGCTACCGTGCAGAACGAAATGGAGCTGTTCGAGACACTAGTAAATCACAATACCCGAGAATCCGGTCCTAACTTAACGATTGTATCCAAATCAGCATGACACATGTGGTCATACAAAAAAAAAGTGTATCTGTCAGCCAGTATAAGAGTTCAAAGGAATGCAATAATTTTTTCAGCTGTAATTCCAAATTTCTTTCCAATGTTTATTGAATGTTTGCAAAATTGTTAAGCATATATTGGTTCATAATTAGAATATATACACAAACAAATCCACTCATGGATCCCCGGATCAATTGGGTAGGTGTTACAGTTCAATGTCAAGCCTGCCTCTGCCAGTGATTTTAGTGGAAATATATCTTGATTTTGTAAAAGATCAGATGAGGTTTTGCTTAAATGGAAAACAAACAGATATGGAATTGAATTAAAAAAAAGAAAATCTTATGCCAAACGAAATGACATGATTTCCATGAGAAGCCTCATTCTCCTTAATTCTATACTTATTATAAAAGTCACTGCTTGTAGCCAGTTGTTTGAGAAATTGAAAATGTTCAAGTATGTATATCTCCTGCTGCCTTACAATTTGTTCATTTTCATACTCACTGCAAGATATTCTTGCAGCGCTACTGATGAAAAGAGAGAGGCAAGTAAATTTTTTTTAAGCCAGGAATTTTATTTTTCTCCAAAATGCTCACATAAGACACTGGAAATGGTGAATTAACTGGTGTCAAAATGTTAAAATTCTTATGCAGGTCCAGATTGTGTATCTGGGTTCACTTCCAAAGGCAGAATACTCACCATCATCTCACCACTTCAGTATGCTACAAGAAGTTGTTGAGAGCAGGTTATATTTCAAGAGTTTTTTTTCCCTCTTCTATTGGTATCCTGCTGTTATCCTCTTTTCACTTTCAGTTCTTTCCAGTTCTGTAGAAAACTCCTTGATTAGGAGCTACAAAAGAAGTTTTAATGGATTTGCTGCCAACCTTACAGCTAATGAGAGACAGAAGTTGGCTAGTGAGTATTCCTACATAAATTATTGCTTGCAACATCCAAAGGAAAAGTTAATATACTCTGACTGCTCAAATGATAAAAGCATATCTTTTGAACTGTAATATGCAGGGATGAAAGAAGTAGTGTCTATTTTTCCTAGCGCAACTCTCAAACTTCACACTACAAAATCATGGGATTTCATGGGTTTCAATGGAACAATTAGCAGAGAAAATACCGCTGAGAGCGATGTTATAATTGGTGTTATGGACACTGGAATCTGGCCTGAATCAGAGAGTTTTAACGACAAAGGTTTTGGTCCTGCTCCAAAGAAATGGAAGGGTGCTTGTGAAGGAGGCGAAAATTTTACTTGCAATAAGTAATACCATATTCCCTGAGTCATTATTGTTTACATTCAACAGTCTTGTGTAATAAATTATCCTCATTTGAATAAATTTTCTTCAGCAAAGTTGTTGGAGCTAGACACTATGCCTTGTCAGCGCCTGGATCTGGGTCTGCAAGGGATGAAAATGGCCACGGCTCACATACTGCCTCAACAGCTGCAGGGAACATAGTAAAGAATGTTAGTTTCTATGGACTTGCAGAAGGAACAGCAAGAGGAGGGGTTCCCTCAGCGAGGATTGCTGTGTATAAGGTCTGTGAGCCGGATGGAGGCTGTGATACAACAAATATCTTGGCTGCATTTGATGATGCTATTGCTGATGGAGTTGACATTATAACAATATCACTTGGATCTGATGGAGCAACTGACTTTGATACTGATGTTATTGCAATTGGATCTTTTCATGCAATGAAGAAAGGGATAGTTACATTACAATCTGCAGGAAATTCGGGTTGTGTAGATGGATCGGTGTCGAGCACAGCTCCATGGATACTTACTGTGGGAGCAAGCAGCACTGATCGCAAAATCATTGATGAAGTTATTCTTGGAAATGGATCTGCTCTAATTGTATGTATCGTTCCCTTCTGTTTCCTCTTCTGAGCATATGTCTACATATACATTATAATTTGATTTTTATATGAATAGGGGGCTTCTATCAACTCTTTCACATTGAATGGAACAATGTTATCTCTGGTCTATGGAAAAGATGTTTCGCATCGGTGCTCCGAATTTGACTCCCAGTAGCTTCATTGCCCTTACTGTCTTGAACATAATTCTTTTTTGCAATGAATGAAGTATGGAAGGAGGATTAACACTTGTTGCTGCATTTCAGGTCTTGTAGAGTAGGGTGTTTAGATGAAAACTTGGTGAAGGGAAAGATAGTGCTATGTGGTCTTTTTGAGGGAATTGCTGAGGCTTATAAAGCTGGTGCTTTGGGTGCAGTTGTGCTAAATACCCAATTGGATGATGTTCCATTTGTTGTCCCATTGCCTGCATCAGCTGTTACACTTTCGGACATGTTCATGTTGGAGGACTATGTGAATTTCACCAAGTTTGGATTTCTACAAGCTCTCATTTTGTTGATAAATTCTGCCTTTTTCTTTCCCTTTTGCGTTGAATGACTTTGACATCTTTCCAATCGTGCAGAAATCCTACAGTGAACATACTCAAAAGTCGAGCCATCCGAGATTTTAATGCTCCTGTAGTTGCTTCCTTCTCTGCATGCGGTCCCAATCAAATTCTGGCAGAGATCATGAAGGTAAAAAAAGGTCAAGTTTTAAACCACGGTACTTTCTTCACTTTCACCTTGATTCACCCATTACATGATGCTGAAATGCAATGCAGCCAGATGTAGTTGCGCCAGGGATCAATATCTTGGCTGCATTTTCACCTATTGCTTCACCTTCAAATGGACCTCTAGACAGAAGGCAAGTTCAATACAACTTTTTATCTGGTACTTCCATGTCCTGTCCCCATGCTGCTGGTGTAGCTGCCTATGTTAAATCAATTCACCCTCAATGGTCTCCTTCAGCCATCAAATCTGCCATTATGACCACCGGTAATTAAATCACTGCATCATCAATTATTCTTTCTTCCAGGTTTCCTTGTCTAAATCAGCTGATTTTCTTTGGCATATAGCTTGGCCTATGAATGGAAAAGGTCAACGACAAGAATTTTCATATGGATCGGGACATATCAATCCAATAAAAGCTGCTGATCCTGGACTTGTATTTGATGCTGATAAGGAAGATTATATCAAATTGTTATGTGGAGCAGGCTTTGACTCCGATGCCCTTGAAGTTATCACAGGAGAAAGCATTACTTGTGCTACTGGGGTTGACAAACTCCTGCCATTTGATTTCAATTACCCTGCAATTACCTTTCGAGTGTCGCCAATGGTAGCCCTGAGCTTCAAGTTCCACAGAACAGTAACAAATGTTGGCGAAGCAAAGTCCGTTTACAAGGCAAAGATCATAACAAATAACAATATGACAGTTCAAGTCCAACCTGAAGTTCTTTCGTTCAAGTCGTTAAATGAGAAGAAATCTTTTGTTGTTAGTGTTGAAGCACAAGGCATACCGGATTCAAACATAGTAACTACTTCACTTGTCTGGTCTGATGCTACTCACAATGTGCGAATTCCAATTATTTTACTTTCTTTACGTACTGACTGATGTCTGAATGAAAGACTGTAATCTCTGCAGAACATATATATTAATATTTCAAAGTCCAATATTTATGAAAAATCTGCTATTTTCTTGATTTTAAAGTAAAATCTGTTTCAATTATTAATTCTTCAAAATTAATTCATTTAAATACGATTCAATTGACATAATCACATATGCATTGAGTTTAATTGCTATTTAAATAATAGAAACTATAGTAGTAAAGACAAAAACAATGATATTTATAAAAGAGAAAAAGAAATAAATATTTTAAGAAAATTTAGCACTCACTTGAAATCACAAACGAGTGGGCGTGCCGGAGTGGTTATCGGGCATGACTAGAAATCATGTGGGCTCTGCCCGCGCAGGTTCGAATCCTGCCGCTCACGTTTTCATTTTATTTTTTAAAAGGGTTTGGTAATGCCGGCTTATCTGGTTTCTTTAAATCTTTTGGCCCTGCAAGGGAAGAACACCGTTTACGTACCAAAGTAGATAGAGGTTGCTATATATGGATTTTATATGGACCCACGTGGTGCTTATCCATTAATATTTGGCGGACGAAAAGGATGATTATGTTGCGATATTAAATTTAAAAAGAAAAAGACATGAACTCAGTTCTTCTGGGATCATACAGATTCTTTCCCCGGACATCTCCACCATGATCACCAGTAGCAACACAGGAGAGCATAATCAGGGAAAATTTTGACCTCTTCAACAACCTTAGTTATTATTTGAGACAATGATGTTAGTATGAATGGTTTCATATGCAATCCCATGCCAAGTAACAGCTACGCTTGTCTGGTTCCATGACCGAGCATACCAGAGCCCAGCACTTTTCCTTGTGGACTACATCAAAAGGTTTTCCAGTTAAGTTTTGAGTTTGAAATATCTTCCAGACCAAGTGACCATCAGCTGTTGATTTTGAAAGGTGAAATTATAATTGCCAATTGGTTAACTTGGCAAGGCAAGTTGAGGAGAGAAGTGGTGAAACATGTAGCTCCTACCTTTTCTTGACAAGAACAAGATGAAGGCCAATCCCTATAGCACGAGATCTATCAGGCCATTTCTTCAAAAACAGTGCAATTTTAAGAAGTTTTGAAGATGTTTTTGAGGGTAATGAAAGTGATTTCAAGAAGGGAAAGAAGATCAATGGGTTGGTTTTGCTTTTGCAGCATCATTTGGGTTTTGAACAGCATGGAACAGCGTATCGAAACCAACAGAGAAGGGAAATAAAACAAATGCAGACGGGCACAATAAGCAAGCAGAAACAACTGAAACTCAAGACATCTGCATGTTCCTTAGCCATGAAATCCTTCAAACAAGCTTTTCCTCGACGAATAAAAAAACAAAAGTAACGGGTAAAATATATATATTCAAAACATGAAAGCAACAATTAGATAAGAAATGAGTCAACAAGAGAAAAAAATAAAATATCGATCGAGAGGAGAATCAGCTTGACATTTCTCCCATGCAAGTGGCATTTCACCAATAAAAATATAAACATTAAAATAGAAGTATAATATTTGCATCAATTCTATAAATAATTCAAAAAAACTCTACCCAACAAAGGAATAAAGCATCAGAAAAACATAGATCACTAAGGCCAAAGGAACCAAGATCACCAGAGGACCGATTGCAGCTAAGGTATACAAACTCCCACAAGCTAAAGCCCCCAACTTTAGCTGCACCAAGTCCACCAAAGCCATCATCAAGAATCCAGATCCGAAAACAGACCCAAACCCACAAATGAAAGTCCCCGCCCTCAACAACACCAAGATAAGTAGTTAACGTGCACCAGAGACGCACTTCCCCACTCATCAACAGTAACATCATTGTCGACTTTATCTGCAATCTTGATAGCCTGCTTGAGAGCCAAAGCAATGAGGCTGGAGAGCAGGAAAGAGCTAAAAGAGAAGACATGAAAGGCGATGAGGCCCTCAGCGATAGCGGAGCTGGCAGAACAGGAAGGATCGGTGACGACTGACGAGGGTGATGGAGGGACGAGGAACAGGTTACCAAGCGAGACCAAGAAAGAGGGCCAAAGTGAATAAAGAGTTCACATTGAAGATTCCATCTAATGCCATAATATGGATTTTGGTGGTGAGAATTCGAGCGGTTCTCGCCAACTTCCGACGCATGGCAGCCACGGAGGTGGAAGAAAAAGAGAAAAGAGAGGAAATTGAGGAAACAAAGACAGAGAGAGCATTTTTGGCGAGTTTTTAAGAATTAGGGGTGGTTATGGTTGACGAAGGGACAATGGCGTACGGCAGGTAACGTTGAAGATAGGAAGTTTTGGATCGGAATATGGCATGTCTTTCCCGGCAAGGGAATCGCTGTACAGCGAAAAAATGTGAAGTCGCTGAGCAAGAAAGTATAAAAGACCGTTAATGGCAAAGGATCGCAACGATAACAACCCGGTAATAAATCAAAGGGATAATTACTGGAACACATTTTTTGTTTATTGTAATATTAATGACAAATATTTTTTAATTAAATTTCCATAAGTTATTTACTGTTGATCAACATTACATGGGAAGCCATCATAATATCCTACCCACAGATTTGAAGATGATGAGTTTGAAAGAACGTATAGATAGAGGGATGGAAGGAGACTAGAGTTTGGAGAAATAAACCACTGAGATCGGATGGACTAGTTAGAAAATCGTCAGATGAAACTAATTGCTTACATATGTACATGAAAAATAAAATAAAATTTGATTACAAGAGAGATAAATGAATTCCAGAATTCTTGTGCTGCATCTGCTCAAAATCATTTGTGTTATCGTCTGGTAATATATACAGTCAAGGCCAGGACAGATCGATACAGAACTTAGGCTCCTGCACGTCTTCAGCTAACGTCTCTGACTGGTATTTCTTGGCGTCAGTCATCCCCAGTGGCTTTTTGTAATGGGAAGAAGATATGGCACCAGCGCAAGAGGAGGCAAGAGAAGAAGATGGCAGGACAGCTGCTGTTGAAAAAGCAAGGTTAGGATTCTTGGGTCGAACAAGAGCTGACAGTAAAAGCAAAAGAGAAGCCATATGAGAAATGCAAGATTGGTCGATTTTGGAAAGCAAATGCGATGGTGAAAGAGTTTCTTAATTCTTATAGCGAGATCAGTCGAAGAAATAATTAGAAACAAGGGGCGGCAAAGCAACAGTAAACTTCAATTTCCAAGGGTGGAGATATAGACAGTTTTATGGGATTCTGCGGCAGGGAGTTCAAAAGCTATGGGTCTCCATGCCAAAGATAAGTGGGAGCACCTGGTTTTGTTGCTCTGTCGGCTGTGTGGGCCTGTCATACATAAAATTGGGAGGCTATCTTCATGGGCTATTGAGCTTCATCGTGTTTGCAAGTTGCGCATGATGCATGGGCCCGAAATCCTCCCTACCCACACATATATACATAATATTATTATGCGGTAAAAAACAAAACAAAAAAAAACTAATTCTTTTACGTCTTCAATAAGCCATTTATCACTTAAACTACTAGCTGCAAAATAAATTGCTATAAAGTGTTGCTCCCTCTCTTGTTTTTGTCAGTTACTTGTGCAACATTTTTCTATTGACTGCTATTTTTGTAAATCTTTTTACATATCTCATTTTTTTATATTTCTCACATTATTGATCTGCTCTTCTCCAACACTTGAATGGTGGATAACCTTTTCTTTCCATAACAATTGCAAAGAGAAAAATTATAATTTAATTCCTTATTGATCCTAGGAGAATCAGAATCTGAGTTGTTTTTCTTGTTCTTTTTTTTCTTCTTTTTTTTGCCTCATTTATTTGATTGAAATTTAGCAAATAGTACATTCTAAACAAATCCTCTAAACCTCATAAGCCTTTTTTGTTCTTGTGCCTAAACGTATGTATCAATTTTACCAAGTTGATTTTTTATAAATGTTTAACATTCTCCAAGGAGGAAATGGTAGCCTCAATTTCAGGTATAGTAACAATAATTTTTTAAATTATTCTTGAATCGGTAATCTCAATGTCAAATAATCATATATTGTTTATAATATTGAGAAGTCTATCCGAACACTTTTTGATAGTTTCATATTCCTTCATCGTCTATATTTCAAATTCTTTGACCAGATTTATTAGTTGCATTTATTTGATTTTCTCATTTCCTTCAGACTTCTCTTTAAGAAAATTTTAGATTTCAAAAATATGTCTTTAAAATCATGATTCTAATAAAAATATAGGTGAAAATACAACAAACAAACAGGCCTTTGCCTTGGACTCTCTTGCCTTTTATTTTTTGTGACTTTTCATCTGAGTTATAGAATTATTTTGTAATGAAAGTGTAACAGCCCGGACGTGATTCCCAGCACTGTTACCGCTCACAGCCCGTGACCTTCCTCTGGGCCCAGCCACTGTGAGCAGCTCTTAACATCCCTTCACCCTCACGGGTTCCAGGCAGGATTTGTCCCTCGGGGGAGCCATTACGGCCCGCCCTAGCCCGAGTGGATTTGGCCCAATTACTTCCTCTGGGAATTAGGTCGCCTCCCCCACTACTCGAACCCTTGACCTCCCACTTTAAGGGAATAGTCTGGTGAGAGTGAGTACTAGTTGTTCCAATGGAACAATTGGTACTCACTCTCACCAGACTATTCCCTTAAAGTGGGAGGTCAAGGGTTCGAGCAGTGGGGGAGGCGACCTAATTCCCAGAGGAAGGAATTGGGCCAAATCCACTCGGGCTAGGGCACCCTTGACCTCCCACTTTAAGGGAATAGTCTGGTGAGAGTGAGTACCAATTGTTCCATTATGTAACAGCCCGGACGTGATCCCCGGCACTGTTACCGCTCACAGCCCGTGACCTTCCTCTGGGCCCAGTGTAATACCCGGCTAGACCCCGGTATCAGAATTCCTACGTTCCGGCGGATTTTTCGTTGGAAGTCGGGATTCGAGGATGTCGGAGCTTGCCCTAAGGGTATAAGAAAGGTTTTTAAGATGTTTTTAAGTGTTTTTATCATGTTTGCATGTTTTGAGTTAAGAAAATTGAGTTTTGAAATGAAAAGGCCAAGGGGACAAAAGCCAGGTTCGGCCGCCGAAGGTGAAGTTCGGCCGCCGAAAGTTGCATGGTTTCGCATGCACGTTAGGCCGCCGAAGGAAGAGTCGGTTGGCCACTACAAAAGCCCCTTTGCCCGAGACTTGAGTGTTAAACACTCTGTTTTTGGGTCAAAGGTAGGTTCAAGCTCTCCTTGGTGTGATTTCTCATGTTTTCCTCAAATCGTGCATGTTTTAACTTGATTTGAGCTTTGGTTTAGAGATTTGAGCAAAAGGAAGCAAAGTTGAGCACTTGGAGAGTTTGATTGAGTTTTCTCCTATCTCCAAGCTTGGATCATCAATCCTCTAGTTCTTCAAGAGGTAAGCATGGATCCTCACCTCCCCTTATGTTTAAAGCAAGTTTTAGAAGTTTTGGAGAGGTTTATGGCATGTTTTGGGGTATAAGCATGAGTGTGAGCATATGTTGCTCATATGCGTTTTGTTGTTGTTTTTGGGGCTTGAACTAGTTTTTAGGCCTCTATATGCATGAGATATGTTATATGTTAGTTCAGAAGTGTTGGTATGCATGTTATGGGTGTTTGATAGGATTTTGGAGGCTGAGAGCATGAGTTGTGCTCGGATTCTGCCTTTCTGGAGAATCCAGGTTCGGCCGCCGAAGCAAGGTTCGGCCGCCGAACCCCTTGTGGAGGCAGTTTCGGCTGCCAAACCTTGCCCCCGAAAGCTAGGCTTTTGGGTGAGAAAGGGGCTTTCGGCCGCCGAAAGTGCATGAGTTTCGTCTCTGGACGAGACTTTCGGCCGCCGAAGGTGCCGCCGAACATGCATGAGTTTCGTCTCTGGAGAGGGGTTTCGGCCGCCGAAAGTGCCGCCGAAAGTGCCCAGTCCAGCCTTCTTTTGCCCATTTTTCCATGCATGCCTATGATGTTTTAGAGGGGTTTTGGGGAGATAGTAGGAGTTATGTTTAAGTAAGTTTGGTCCTCATTTGAGTCCACCTGTGTAGGTACGGACCCGAGAGACCAAGGAGGCCCACAGAGTTAGAGTTACAGAGACTGCTCAGCCGTTGACAGAGGTGAGTGGAACAGAACGTTATTTTAAAAGTTAAGAACTATTTTAGCATGATTCATGCATCATTAATGCCATGTTTATGTAGGATGCTTTGCATTAGTATTCACCAAGTTGATGCATTGCATTATTACTTGTATATGTGGATTGGACCGAGGCGATCTCAATAGCCCATAAGTCTGTCATTATTGTATATCCTGTGTGAGCTCCTTTGGGGCCGGGCATTTACCTTGGATGAGTCTTGTGAGAGCCCTTATAGGGTCGGGCACCATGAGTAGTTAGTGAAAGACCTGTGTGAGCTCCTTTGGGGGCCGGGCACTGACAGAGGGAGTTTTGGGATCATGTCCAATCCGAGATGTGAAATGTTTGTGCAGTGATGCATCATATGATAGCATGTTTTAAATGTGATTTTTTTTATAGATTCCGCTCACTGGGCTTTAGCAGCTCATCCCTCTCCCTAACCCCATTTTTCAGGGCCTCAGAGAAGAGAAAGAGATAGCAAGAGTAAAAGGCATATGTAATAGTATAGAATAGTGGACATGAGAATGATGTACAGTACAGAGTTTATGTAATGTATAGAAATGATGTAATAGCAAGTTATATAGTGAGTTATAGTATTGTGCTTGGCCCTAGTGCTTGTTATCCCTTTGCACATGATCCTTTTATGTTATATATGATTGCGATAATGTGGTGATGATGATGAGCTAAACTTGGTGCATGGTAGTCTTTCTATCTCTGTAGTCACTGTATGGTACCATAGCAGGTATCACTCTTCGAGTGCATACAGACAGAGCATGTATAGTCCAGGCTTAGTGGAAGTTGTACAGAAAGAAAAGATAGCCAAGCAAAGAAAAAAAAAAAGAAGAGTAAGTAACAGTTTTAAGCTTAAGTATGATCATGTATGGGATGTATCAGGTACACAGAGTTGACAGTAGGCTTACTACGGGTCCCGGCGGCCTTAAGCCGATCTGGATCCTAGTGCCGGTGATGGTCCGGTAAGCGGGCTGTTACAGATTGGTATCAGAGCATAGGGCCTCTAGAGTACGGTGTGCTGAGCTAAGATGCTCAGGGATTAGAGATATCTCACATCGGAAAGAGGTTGTTTTAGAGGGCAAGCACAATAGGAAGATCATGTCCACTAGGATAGGATGTTGAGTCCTGTCTTGTTGTGTAATGCCATGATTTTATGCCTGTGCATTTCATGATATGCTATGCTATGAGTTGAGGGTTCATGTTGTTACATGGATCCTATTGCTAAAGTTCATGTTATGTTTTCAGAAGCTAAGATGAGAGGAACCCGTCGATGTGTACCAGACGACATCAGTTTGAAAGGAGACATTATGAGAGAAGCTCATAATGCGAGATATAGCATTCACCCTGGAGCCACCAAGATGTATCAAGATCTGAAGAGAGTGGATTGGTGGCCAGCAATGAAGAGAGAAGTGGCACAGTTTGTGTCAGCCTGCGAGATATGTCAAAGGGTGAAGCTAGAGCATCAGAAGCCGGCTGGAATGCTTAACCCCTTGCCGATTCCAGAATGGAAATGGGAAAATATAGCCATGGATTTTGTAGTGGGGTTACCGGCGACGTCCAACAGACTAGACTCCATATGGGTGATTGTGGATAGACTGACTAAATCTGCTCACTTCATTCCTGTCAGGAGTGGCTACTCTGTGGACAAGCTAGCGCAGGTATATGTTGAGGAAGTTGTGAGGTTACATGGGGCTCCTATTTCTATAGTGTCTGACAGAGGACCCCAGTTTACCTCCAGGTTTTGGCGAAGTCTGCAAGAGGCTATGGGCACAAGATTAGACTTCAGCACTGCTTTCTATCCACAGACTGACGGACAGTCAGAGAGGACCATCCAGACCATAGAAGATATGCTTCGAATGTGTGTGCTAGATTTTGGCGGATCTTAGAGGCAGCATCTACCCTTAGTGGAGTTTGCCTACAACAATAGCCATCATGCTAGCATAGGGATGGCCCCATATGAAGCTCTGTATGGGAGGAAGTGCAGGTCACCAGTTTGTTGGGAAGAGGTTGGAGAAAGGTCCCTAGCAGGGCCTGAGTTAGTAGAGATCACGAACAGGGTGGTGCCCATCATCAGAGAGAGACTCAAGACTGCTGTTAGTCGGCAGAAGAGCTATGCAGACGTTCGCAGAAAGCACATAGAGTTTGAGGAGGGGGATCTGGTCTTGTTGAAGGTGTCTCCAATGAAAGGGGTGGTTCGTTTTGGGAGGAAAGGTAAGCTGGCTCCGCGGTACATTGGACCTTTTGAGATTTTGCAGAAGGTCGGAAATGTGTCGTATAAGCTTGATTTGCCTATATCTATGGAAAGAATCCATCCAGTCTTCCATGTTTCGATGCTAAGGAAGTTTGTGTCAGATCCGAGTAAGGTTCTCAGCGAACCAGATGTGGAGATCCTAGGTGATCTCACGTATGTAGAACAACCAGTGCGGATCATTGACACCCAGATCAGAAAGCTAAGGAACAAGGAGATCCCGATGGTGAAAGTCCTCTGGAACCACCATAACATCGAAGAGTGCACCTGGGAGACACGGGAGTCTATGCTCCAACAGTACCCCCATCTCTTTTGAGGTTAGTGTTAGCTTCTTTTGTTCTTTATGTGCTTTATGTTATGTTTTTACTCTGTTTTGAGTTAGAGAGGAACATTCGGGGACGAATGTTCTTAAGGGGGGAGAATGTAATACCCGGCTAGACCCCGGTATCGGAATTCCTACGTTCCGGCGGATTTTCCGTTGGAAGTCGGGATTCGAGGATGTCGGAGCTTGCCCTAAGGGTATAAGAAAGGTTTTTAAGATGTTTTTAAGTGTTTTTATCATGTTTGCATGTTTTGAGTTAAGAAAATTGAGTTTTGAAATGAAAAGGCCAAGGGGACAAAAGCCAGGTTCGGCCGCCGAAGGTGAAGTTCGGCCGCCGAAAGTTGCATGGTTTCGCATGCACGTTAGGCCGCCGAAGGAAGAGTCGGTTGGCCACTACAAAAGCCCCTTTGCCCGAGACTTGAGTGTTAAACACTCTGTTTTTGGGTCAAAGGTAGGTTCAAGCTCTCCTTGGTGTGATTTCTCATGTTTTCCTCAAATCGTGCATGTTTTAACTTGATTTGAGCTTTGGTTTAGAGATTTGAGCAAAAGGAAGCAAAGTTGAGCACTTGGAGAGTTTGATTGAGTTTTCTCCTATCTCCAAGCTTGGATCATCAATCCTCTAGTTCTTCAAGAGGTAAGCATGGATCCTCACCTCCCCTTATGTTTAAAGCAAGTTTTAGAAGTTTTGGAGAGGTTTATGGCATGTTTTGGGGTATAAGCATGAGTGTGAGCATATGTTGCTCATATGCGTTTTGTTGTTGTTTTTGGGGCTTGAACTAGTTTTTAGGCCTCTATATGCATGAGATATGTTATATGTTAGTTCAGAAGTGTTGGTATGCATGTTATGGGTGTTTGATAGGATTTTGGAGGCTGAGAGCATGAGTTGTGCTCGGATTCTGCCTTTCTGGAGAATCCAGGTTCGGCCGCCGAAGCAAGGTTCGGCCGCCGAACCCCTTGTGGAGGCAGTTTCGGCTGCCAAACCTTGCCCCCGAAAGCTAGGCTTTTGGGTGAGAAAGGGGCTTTCGGCCGCCGAAAGAGGGAGTTCGGCCGCCGAAAGTGCATGAGTTTCGTCTCTGGACGAGACTTTCGGCCGCCGAAGGTGCCGCCGAACATGCATGAGTTTCGTCTCTGGAGAGGGGTTTCGGCCGCCGAAAGTGCCCAGTCCAGCCTTCTTTTGCCCATTTTTCCATGCATGCCTATGATGTTTTAGAGGGGTTTTGGGGAGATAGTAGGAGTTATGTTTAAGTAAGTTTGGTCCTCATTTGAGTCCACCTGTGTAGGTACGGACCCGAGAGACCAAGGAGGCCCACAGAGTTAGAGTTACAGAGACTGCTCAGCCGTTGACAGAGGTGAGTGGAACAGAACGTTATTTTAAAAGTTAAGAACTATTTTAGCATGATTCATGCATCATTAATGCCATGTTTATGTAGGATGCTTTGCATTAGTATTCACCAAGTTGATGCATTGCATTATTACTTGTATATGTGGATTGGACCGAGGCGATCTCAATAGCCCATAAGTCTGTCATTATTGTATATCCTGTGTGAGCTCCTTTGGGGCCGGGCATTTACCTTGGATGAGTCCTGTGAGAGCCCTTATAGGGTTGGGCACCATGAGTAGTTAGTGAAAGACCTGTGTGAGCTCCTTTGGGGGCCGGGCACTGACAGAGGGAGTTTTGGGATCATGTCCAATCCGAGATGTGAAATGTTTGTGCAGTGATGCATCATATGATAGCATGTTTTAAATGTGATTTTTTTTATAGATTCCGCTCACTGGGCTTTAGCAGCTCATCCCTCTCCCTAACCCCATTTTTCAGGGCCTCAGAGAAGAGAAAGAGATAGCAAGAGTAAAAGGCATATGTAATAGTATAGAATAGTGGACATGAGAATGATGTACAATACAAAGTTTATGTAATGTATAGAAATGATGTAATAGCAAGTTATATAGTGAGTTATAGTATTGTGCTTGGCCCTAGTGCTTGTTATCCCTTTGCACATGATCCTTTTATGTTATATATGATTGCGATAATGTGGTGATGATGATGAGCTAAGCTTGGTGCATGGTAGTCTTTCTATCTCTGTAGTCACTGTATGGTACCATAGCAGGTATCACTCTTCGAGTGCATACAGACAGAGCATGTATAGTCCAGGCTTAGTGGAAGTTGTACAGAAAGAAAAGATAGCCAAGCAAAGAAAAAAAAAAAGAAGAGTAAGTAACAGTTTTAAGCTTAAGTATGATCATGTATGAGATGTATCAGGTACACAGAGTTGACAGTAGACTTACTACGGGTCCCGGCGGCCTTAAGCCGATCTGGATCCTAGTGCCGGTGATGGTCCGGTAAGCGGGCTGTTACACCCAGCCACTGTGAGCAGCTCTTAACATCCCTTCACCCTCACGGGTTCCAGGCAGGATTTGTCCCTCGGGGTAGCAGTGGGGGAGGCGACCTAATTCCTAGAGGAAGGAATTGGGCCAAATCCACTCGGGCTAGGGCGGGCCGTAATGGCTCCCTCGAGGGACAAATCCTGCCTGGAACCCGTGAGGGTGAAGGGATGTTAAGAGCTGCTCACAGTGGCTGGGCCCAGAGGAAGGTCACGGGCTGTGAGCGGTAACAGTGCCGGGGATCACGTCCGGGCTGTTACAGAAAGAATTTCGTATTCTTCCTCATCAGTCTCCCAAAGAACATTTGCTTCCAGGTAAATTTTTATTTTTATAGTCCAAATATGATAATTTTCACTATTGAACGCAGGTGGTGTTCTTTATCATCAGTCTCCCAAAGAACATTTGCTTCCAGGTAAGTTTTCATTTTTATAGTCCAAATGTGATAATTTTTACTATCGAACGCAAGTAGTGTAATAGTAGTGAAAGAGGTTTTTGAACTTGGATAATTCAAATTTTATCTCTTTTAGTGGATTCTTATAAATTTCTCCCAAGTCTCTTAAGAAAAAAGGTCTTATTGATTATTAAAAATTTCAAATTTTAATTTGTATTTTAAGAATAATTAACAAATAGAGATGAAAAGTAAAAACAACAAAAAGTAAATATGTGTGAAAATTTTTTTATTAAATTAAATTTTATTTATATAGAAAAAAAATACTGTTAATACATTGGAAAATTGAAAATTAAGTGAAATAATTGGGTATATTTACATATTTAATAAATTTCTAAAAATCGGCCATTGACAGTATCAACCCATAATAAGCGAAAAAAATTAAAATAAAAAAAATAATAAATTCCAGTAGAGATTTTTTACCAAATCCTATTTCAGCTACTTCTAATTTTTCAACAAAAATAAACTTCCAGTCCTCTGCAAATGGCCGAGAAAGTTCTGTTAAAGAGATGTGGTCAATCGACTCCTGCCTGCTTATTTTGATTAGAGCTCGCTTTCAAGTGCAAATGGAATCTCTGCTTTCAAATTCCAAATAAAAGAGACAGTGATTATTGTTGAAAAGACCAAAATTGTTACACTGTTAATCCAATTTCGATATGGGTATTGTTAATCCAATGTCCTCAAATTTATGTAATATTTTTAATTTGTAAATTCAATTATTATTACTTAGAAAATATTCTAATTCTCATTTAACTTTATTATATTTTATTTTCTAGATTTGATTATGTTCTATTAAATCTGTAACTTAAGATTTCTATAGATTTGGATATTTTTATTATCCGTTGCTATTCCTAATTGTATTGTTTTTTCATGACATCACAAATTGTAAGCAAGTATTATCCTCAAATCCAAAATGTCGAACTTTTGATTGTTAAACCCTGCAAGCCTTTGCATTTATTAAGGGTAACAAGAGTCTTGCATGACTTTTCCTTGTTTTTTTTCTGAAAGCAACAGTTTGTAGACTTTGCTGATTGCTCATCAAGAAAGCTGTCTTTAATAAATAGGGAATGAAAAGAAGATGTGCAAAGCATCAGTTTGATCTGCAGAAACCAAAATGGCAGAAGTGAAACTATTTGGGATGTGGGCTAGTCCTTTCAGTCACGCAATAGAACTCGCCCTCAAGCTGAAAGGTGTACAGTATGAGTACATAGAAGAAGATCTCTCCAGCAAGAGTCCTCTGCTCCTCCAATACAACCCAGTTCACAAGAAGATTCCTGTGCTCGTACACAATGGAAAACCCATTGCAGAATCACTAGTCATCCTTGAGTACATCGACGAAACCTGGAAAAACAATCCTTTATTGCCGAACGATCCTTATCACAGGGCTATAGCTCGATTCTGGACTAAATTTGTACATGAACAGGTGCGTAAATCAGTTCCCAGTTTTCTGCTTGGTTATGTTCATAAGATATGTTCAATGATATTGAAAATTGATGCAGATCTTACAGACAGCTCTAAAGACCATTACTGCACAAGGGACAGAGCAAGAGCAGATGATTGAAGAAGTGTATCAAAAGCTTAATTTTCTGGAGAATGAGCTGAAGGGAAAGGACTTGTTTGGAGGTGAGAGTATTGGATACCTAGACATCGTGGTATTTTTTATAGCCCGTGCCTTTCAAGTCAATCAAGAAGTTACGCAAGTGAAATTGATAAGCTCAGAGAAATTTCCAGCTATATGCAAATGGATAGAAAAGCTACTCAAAATAGATGTGATGAATGAATGCCTTCCTCCAAGAGAGAAACACATTGCTTTCATTAGAGCCCGTCTAGAGGCTGCAAAATCATCTTCCAATTAAAATAATCTCCATGATTGTTACCATCTCCTGCATTACTATTCATATACAACGGGTTGGAATAAAAGAGTGTTATAATTTTTCCTAAGTTTTTAATGGAATAATTATGTCAGGACGAATGTAAAATAAGAAAAGTTGCCGATATATTTTGTATTTATAATGGATGGAACGAAGATAAAAATGAACTTGGAAGGAAAAGGAGTTGGATATACCAATAAGACATAATTAGCAGAGGACTTGGACAGGCACGGCAAGGATAACATTAAAAAAAAAACAAAGGACATTTATATAATTCGAGTGGAATGCTGACGATAAAAAAGCAGTCAATATAACATTTTAACTAAATGGGCAGTAGTAGTGGTGCTGGTGCAGCACCAATTACCAAACCCAAACCACAGCCATAGCTTTCTTTTTTTTTTTAAAAAAGGAATATTATACCAAATTCAAATGGAATAATCATATAGCCTCTTTCTACTTAAATTTAAAGAAAATCTACCCACTAAAGCTCAACCAAAGCACAGAAACAGTTATTGTTACACTGTATATCCTAGCAAGAGACCCACCAACTTCTTTACCATGTCCTCCTTTTTCTTTTCTTTATATACGCACATATACATAAACCTTAGCTGCAGGGGCAGGGAATGTTTGTGTTTCTTAATGTCTCTGCTTTTCTTTCTCCGACCAGTACCACCACCCCTGTACCTCTCTTTAGGCAGATGATAATAGCAAATAATTAAATACCAACCCCAACGTGACTTCTCTTTACGCAGCAAGACTCAATTTCCTTTATTATGGCCGTTGACCAGCACTACACCGAGTCATCATTGCTTCCTCCTTACTCCCAGTTTTTTACTGACGATAACACCAATGGTCTCTCAGGGAACAACAACAAACACCTTAGCCAAACCTGCCCTTCTTGCTTTACTTCATCTGATTTTGGTTCTGAACTCAGCTCACCTGTTGATTCTGAACTGGGTTCAGCTGTGTCAGATAGTGATCAAGACTACGATTACATTGCTGAGTTGACTCGCCAAATGGCTCACTACATGCTCCAAGATGATGGCAACAGACGTGAAAATGAGGTACTACACTCTTTTTGCGATTGATGCTTGTATGATCCATTAACGTGCAACTTCTGATTTAGGGTTTAACGTTTTGGTTCTCAGGCATGGAGTTTGGCTGGTTCCCTCCAATCAACAAAGTGGTCTCCGTTTGGGTCAAGCAAAGAAGAAGTATCTACGTTTGAGAACTTGAAGATGAACGAAGAGAAGTCCAGGCATAAGAATAGTGAAAGATTTTTAGCCCCAAGGAAACCCAGAAACTCAAATCTTGAGATTCATTCTAAGCAAGCATTAATTGATTACCAAATCCAAGCCATTCAAGTAAGTACCTCTTTGTCTAGTTTTCTATTTCCATAAACGGAGTACGTACTAAATCTACTTATTTGTTAATTTTGTGGCTTATCTTGCAGTTCTATAAACTCAGACAAGAGCAGATTATGAAGCAAAAACAGGAGTCTCGGTATTGGGGAAAACAAGCAAATGGGTTTAATCACGTTGAGCTTGATACACAAGCAGCCAGGCCAGTTCATCAAAGCAAAGGCAGAGCTTGTGCCGGGTTTGGTAACAGACAAAAGGTTTCGTGGGCTAATATGCGGCAGCAACAGAGAGCCGGTTCAGATATGACAGCAGTTTTCCTCAGTGAATCCGGTCCAAGAAATGTTTCTTGTGGGACAGGGGTGTTCTTGCCCAGAGGAATCGGCAATACTTGTGAGTCACGTAAGAAACCAGGTAATTGCTGAAGAAAATTTTAGTTTTGCGTTAAAATATTGGTCTCTTCTTTTGATTTTTATGGTTTCATAGGGAGTTGGGAGTAGTTAGCTTCTGGGTAGAATGGCGTATCTGCTGCCATCACCTATCCATCTAGATTAGGTTTAGATTTTATGTTGGTTTGTTGTGATTTGGTGGAATCCAAATTGATTCCTGTTAACCTAAATTTCAGAGGTAGCAGTGACCAAATTAAGTTTGATAAGTGTGAGCTGGAATCATCCTCCATGGATGGTCCACCAGTTGTTAATTTGGACCTTCCACAAATTAATTCCATTCAGCAAACTACTGAGACAATAAATTAATGAACTCCCATATAAGCAATTAGTTGTGCAAAATCTTGATTACAGGCAATTTAAAAATGAACATAAAAATACAGTTGAACTGATGGCATGGTCTGGTTTTTCTTGGAGCAGGGTGTTCCACTGTTCTTATACCGGCAAGAGTTGTACAAGCCCTAAAACTTCACTCTGAAAAAATGGGTTCTGAATCAAGATCCAATAGAGCTAGTTTCCCAGTTCAACAAGGTACCTTTCCCTTTCACCAAACTGCAGTTTAGGTCCACTTTCAGTCCTGAACAACAACGTCCTAAAGTGGTTTCATTAGCATATCTAAAAGATAACAGCATCGGGATTTTCTATATTTGATCTATTCATGTACTGTTTTGTAGATGCCTTACTGGGTGATGTGAGGTATGATCTGCAATTCCAGAAAAAGAGCCAGTCCAGGACGACGCCGGCAAAGAACCAAGAGATGGGTCTGCCTCAGGAATGGACATATTGACATGAAGCAAACCACAAAATGGCTTGTTCCTCACTACTACTAAACTCTCTCTCACATTAATGATGTTTTTGCTAAAGAAAAGATGAAGAGTTGCAGAATAAAGAATGAAAGAAGAATGGACGTTTAGTCAAAGAAAACAGGGAACTCCATAGAATCGGACAAATCAAAGGATCAATAGAATGCATTATTTATTTATTATTTTATAATAAAGGGTGAGATTTAGACAGAGGAAGAAAATAATGTTGTCATAAAAAGACACAAGCAGGTCTGTTCCTTCTTCTGGCTTGTGCTGATTAGCTATATATGATTATTACTTATAATTAGTAGTGTTATGTCTTGTAGTAATTCAGCTGTCAGCAAAGTGGATTGCTTGTGATTGTATCGTATCGTATCTCTAATGGGATCAATTTCTATCTCATCTCTCAATTTGTTCATAGAGCTTCAAATCTTCATTACTAGAAAGGTTTTATCTAAATATCATTTTAGATTCGAATATAAATTAGTCTTGTTCGTTTATATTGGTAAAAATGCCACATAATTACCAATAAAATGGTAAAGATGTGGAAAAAAAAGAAATTAATGTGATGTGAAAAGTTGGAGCAATTGACAACTTGTAGGCGATTGCACAAGTTTAAGAAATTTTCATTATGCTCTTCAATTCTAGCATTATTTACAAGGTGTGTCAACTGAGCACTCATTTTCACTTAGCAATTGCCATTAATTTTCAATGGAATCCATTCCTTTCTTTTCCTTGGAAAATTCAATATCTTTGGCCTATCTCTACGCCCATTTTCACAGCCGCGCATTGAAAACCACCCACAGAACTAGTTTCTGGAATTCTCATAATTAACCACACAATTATCATATTCTTTCTTCATCAAGAGAAACTAATAATGCCATGTGTATGTAATTCAAGAATCTGCAAATCCTACTCCAACAACCAAACCATCATTTTCCTTGAGCTCATTATATAGAGATGGCAATTTCTTAAAAATCCTAATCCCAAAAATAAGGAATGATTATGTTTTTGTAGGAACTACAAGTCCAACCTGAAGGAGGTTATAGCTTAAATAGAGCCCCAGTCGGTGTTTTTAGTCCAAATGTCTGTCAAATAGATCCCCATTACCTCAATGGAAGCTTCCTCCACTGGATTACTTGATGGAGCTGTGAAATTTTTCCCAAAAAAAAAAAAACCAACTGAGTGCTTGTTTTCACTTAGACTTTTTTGGTTGACAGTAACACAATGCATGATTTCAAGTTTCTTAAGAAGCGTTCAAATTCTATGTTTGGTCTTCTTGAAAAATTAAGGTTTTCATGTTATTGTAAAGTTTAAGTCAATTAATGGGGAGTTCACCCTACAGAAATAAAGCCTTAGCAATGGGCATTAATTTCCAACGGAATCCTCCCTATCCAGACTTGGACTATTTATTACTCTGTTCTGTCTATGTCTTCTTTTCCTCGGAAAAATAATCTCTCCGGCCTGCATCTTTAACCATTTAATTTTCCAGCCATACACATAATGGCACAATGAATAGTCTCTGCAATTCTGATTACCCACACAAATATCATATTCTTGATCAAAATAAACTAATTGGGTAAAATTAAAATCTATGAACACAATCATCTACTAACAAAATTATGCCTAATTTGATGAAATTTCGCTAGTTATATAGATGATACACCTCAATCCAACACTTTTCTTATTAAATGCTACATATAATTTTTTTTTTTTTTAAGCCGTGTAACTGTAATCGAGGAATCTGCAAATCCTAGCCCAAGGATCAGACCACCATCTACCTTGAACAACATTCAGCAACTCATCAGAGGAGCATCAGAGGTTTTATCAGACGGTGGCGATTTCTTGAAAACCCTACTCCCAAAGAACAAGAACCCAAGAGTATGACCTGCCACAGCCACCAAAAACACACCACCATTGAAGGACATAACAGCTAACATCACCAGGTAGGCCAAACCAATCCTTACAGCGTGCAAGATAGTCTGGATTAAACCGGAAGCTATATGGGTTGAACCCGGCTTCATCAATTGGCAATGAGAGAGCCACTCACCAATAAAAGCTAAGCAAAAAACAAATATGAGGGCCAAAACATACATTCCAGGTCTGGTGCCAGGCCAGCCATCGAAGAGAATTTCAGCATTGTTGCCCCAGAAGAAGGTCATATGCATCATCATCCTGTGGTGGGTGTGCATCATCATCCCTCCGGTGGTGTTGGTGTTGTTCATGGTTGGACCCATCCCTCGCATATCATGATTACCATGATCCATCTCTCTCTAATTTCTTGTGCGTTTCTTGTTCTGCTGCGGTGGACGGTGCTGTTGGGGGCGGAGGACGTTGAGGTTGAGGAGACGGGGCTGCGTCTGACACTTATAAATAGAGAGGGTCGGTGCTTGTGGTGTTGCGGATTTTCATTGAAATTATATCGTACAATAAATTAAGTAGGAAATAGTAAACAGTGTACTGCGTGAGAGCCAAAGGAGATTATTATCCCTGTGACGCAGTGTACACAAACAATGTGCAGCCATTCCACCTGTCCACAGGCTATAGATAATTTAGTCTACTCAATGTATTATATATAGTAATTATTAATAAAAATTTATATTTCTTAACTTTATGTAATGGTTATTAAAAAATTTATTGATATTGTTGAATATGATTATAAATTGACTTAATTATTAAAATTATTATCTTTATATAAGTAAAAAAATATATCATAATTAAACTAATCAAAATTTAAAATTTTATTATAAATATTAATTAAGTAATAATTTAATTGGTATTTTTTTATATTAATTTAAGGATAAATTATAGTTTAGTCCCTCTAGTTTAATGAAATGTTTACTTTAATCTCTGTATTTTTAAAAACCTACAATTTAATCTTTCATCTATAAAAAAAACTGGAAAATAATCTGTACCGTGAAATTTTCAATTAATCTCCCATTTATTTTAATGAAAATGACTAAACTATCCTTTAAATAAAAAAATCAAATCAAACAGTCTTCACTCCATGCCACTACCTCCCCTCCCCCGTCTTCTCCTTCTTCTTTTCCTCATCCTGCACCTTCTTCTTCTCTTCATCCTTCTTCTTCTTCTTTTTAGTTGCGACTGCTCTCCTTCTTTTTCTTCTCCTCGTCCCACTACCTCCCCTCTCCAATCCTCTCATCCTTCTTCTCCTCATTCCAATTCTCACCCTTCCTTAATTGCCAATGGGAAATCTTTGATTCACCCTTCTCCAATTGCATGAAATCAAACACAAAAAAAGAAGAAAAAAAATGAGAAAAAAAGAAATAAGAGGATGGGGAAAAGAAGGTGAAGGATGAGAAGAAAATGAAGAAGAGGATTGAAAAGGAGATATAGTAAGATGGGTTGATTTGGAAGTGAAAAATAATGTTTAATTTGATTTTTTTTTATTTAAAGGGTAATTTAATCATTTTTATTAAAATAAATGGGAGGTTAATTGAAAATTTAACGTTAAGAATTATTTTATATTTTTTTAAATGTGAAATATTAAATTATAAATTTTTAAAAATATAAAAATTAAAATAAATATTTCATTAAATTGGAGAGACTATACCCTTAATTTAATATATAACAAAGTGAGTAAGTTTTCTAAGTTGAATTCTTCATATTATTGTAAGAAGGGAAAAGGTATCTCTTGACTGTTGTTGTATAGAGTAAGTAGTAGATAATATTTTAAACTCTTTCAGATAAAAAAAAAAAACCATAAATAAAATAAATAATTAAATACTAATATATGACTCCTAAAAAGGCCAATGTCATCAGTTAAGCATAATTTTTCATACTGAATATATATTTTTTATAAAATAAAACTACTTATATTAATAAAATTTTATTAATCAATTATTTAACTATGAACGACTAGAATAATATTACGATAAATTCATCTAATATAAATATCAATTCTAAATTTAACAAAGATTTATGATTATATATCTTTAAAAATATTATTTTAATAATATGAACTTATGCATTTTAAAATAATAATTTTTTTTATAAATACATAGATAACATTACATTTTTCAAAAATCAGAAAAATTAACTCAATGTAAACCAATCCAAAGATCGGTATAGAAACCAATTAAAATTAAACCCAAAATTCGTAATTCAATCCAACCACATTAACCAACGCACTGCATGGACAGAGTAGCAACTATTGTCACCGTCAATGCTCAAAGTAATCTCCACTGTGATTATCACGTTTGATTCCCTTTCCTTTCTCACTTTTCTTTCTCTATTCTCAAATTTTTCCAAGAATACGTCTTGAACGAGAATTGGAATCCAAATTGTAAAGTACCAATTTAAGTCTGATTTGATGAAGGAAACTAACTACAACTGTAATGTTAATTAATAAAAACAATAATTAATTTCTGAATAAGCTCCACTACTTAACAGATTCCTATCTAACTTTTAAACACTGCCTATGAATTTCTCATAAACAAATCCACACAAATTGGGTTCATCCATTTATTGGTGCACCAGTTACACATCGTTTTTGTGTGATTGCTTATTATAGCATATCAAAATTTCCATTTTAATATTACTAATAAAGCATGTATTAATTTTTTAAGGCAATGTTAAAAGTATATATTTTAGAATCTATTTCACTTTTATACCTTATATATTTTAATTTATAATTAATTTTATGATAGTTAATGTGACAAAAAGAAAAACCTAAAAAAATGATGCTTTCAGCCCAGTGATTATTTAGAACCTTAGACAATAATCAGTTGTTAATTTTGAGATTTTACGTTTATAATCATATTTTGTTTTAGACAAAATAACTATAATAAGCAGTTGTTATTTGTTAGGCCTGAAGCAAAGCCCAGTCTCCTGGAGAACAGCCCGCGGAGTTCCCGAGAAGTCTAGGGGCTTCGTTTTAAAATAACACTCGGCAGCTAAAAGGGTTTGCTTGATTCACAAATCAACTTCATAATCTTTTATGAAATTCAATTAAATTTCATCTTCTTATTTAATTATATTCACTTTAATTTATTATATTAAAAAATAATTTGAATGAATTTTTATAAAATAATTTATTATTAATCTCTTTTATTAAAGAAAATAGTATTAAATAAAAGAAAATGACACAGAAGTAAAGAAAACTTGTTATGTAGACCAAAATTTAATATTAAAAGAATAATTGAAATGATTTAATTTATAATTATGAATAAATTTGTAAGAGTATTCAAACCTAACCATATAAGTTAGTTATTTCATAAATTATTTTTATTTTTTTTAAATATATCCTTAATTTATCAAAATAAATCTTTAAATTAAATATGTTTTAAAGAGAGAGTTATACCTTTAAATTTTAAAATAAAATAAATAAATAAATTATAATTTATTTTAATTCAAATCTAGCTAAAGCCGCACATCAAAACTTTATAGTGTACGAGATTTTCATTAATTATTTTATATATTTGATTTCTAGTATATTTTAGAGTAAATTAATATTTTATTTTTTTAATACATAAAAATTTTGGTTTTTTTGCATTTTTCATACTCATCATTACTGATTTAATTATAATCAAATGCAATATATTTTAATAAGCCGATAAATATTATTAAAGGATGTAGTCGTAAACAATGACGGACTCAGCTATGGGTCAAGAGAAGCCATGAATTTTTAAAATTTTATAAAGGTATTTATATAATTTTTATTAATTCTAAATAGATAAAAGAAAAATTATTATTTAGTTTTTAAATTTTTAAAAAAATTTATTAATTTATTTTATTTAAAAATTATTTAATTAAAATATTTTTTATTTTATAAAATTATTTTTTATAAATTTATTAACCTATTTTAGATATTTATATTATTTATTTTTTATCAAAATTAAAATAAATTGGTTAAGAGTTACTTAATAAATGAATTAAACAATTTAATTTCATAAAATGTATAAATATTTTAATTGAGTGATTTTTATAAAAATAAAAATTAGTAAAATTTTTAAAAATTCAGAAATTTAATAATAATTCTCTTATTTATAGTCTCAATATCAATACTATTTTTATGAAGATATTTTTTTTATTTTTAAAATATTTATAAGATAAATTATTCACTAATTATTTAATTTATTGATTTAATATATATGTAAATCTCATAATAATTAAAATTACTTCATTAAATACTTAAAATTATAAAAATTATAATAATTAAATATAAATTAATTATTATTAATAAAATATTAAATTAATAACATATATTATTAATTGATGTCTAAATTTTTGAATATATTCTAAATTTTTATAAATTGATAAAATTAAATAATAATAATTTTAATATTGTGTGAAAATTTAAAATATAATCAATATCACTGTTTAATGTAATATATTTAACTTAATTTATTTATATACACCACTTTTTTATTATTAAAAAGTGAAGTTTATTTATTTTTATTTACATAATTGAAATTATATATTAAATTATTTAAATTTTAAAAATAAATCTTAAATTTGTAGAAAAAATAGTTTTAAAAATAATAGTAAGATCGTTTAATAGATTTTATAGACTATTGAGATTTTAAAAAATAAATTTTAAATAAAAAATAATTTAATAATTTACAGTTATATTTAAAATTTTTTAGATTAAAATATTAAAATCAAATAATATTTTTTTAATAAATAATAGTATAGATAATTCATATTAAAAAATTTTAAAAATTCATATTTAATATTTGATGTGAGTAAATTAATGTACAATTTTATACATATGAACTTTTTTATTTATTTACTTGAAATTAAATTTTATTTTTACAATTTTATATATATAAGTATTTTTTATAAATTAAATGAAATTAGAGTTTCCACTTAAAAAATAAAATTAGATTTTTAATTTAAATTTTTAATTTAAATTTTGAAGTCCATTACTAGTCATAAATTATAATAAAAGATATGAGCTAAAAATGTATTATTTTATTAAATATATTTTAAAAAATTGAAGAATTTTTATGTTCTGTAAAATATATTTAATTTATTATTAAAATTTAAAAATTTTATTTTCAAGATCGAAAAATAAGGTTTTTGCTTAAATTTCATACGGCAAGTATTAGCAAGCACGATCCATTTGATATTTGATTGGCGTCCCTTCCGGCGAGGTCTCTGCTTTCGCGAAGCTTAGACCACGCTTTTCTCATGAATTTGCTTAATTTAGTTTAGTTGGAGTTGGAGAATTAGTACCACTTAAAATTAATTATTTAAATATTATTCCACAATTCCCATCATATTCTTGAAAATCTTATTTATTTATAAAATAAAACCCAATTATTGAGCTGAATTTAGAGGCAGCCGTATATTTCTGTGTGAAAATAAGAAGCAAATATCTTTTTTCTCCATTATTAATGTTATTAAATCAAATTAAAAATTCCAAAATAATATTTCATTTATAAAATAATGGGTTAGCCGTACATTACTTGCTCTCCATTTTCATTATCCAGCTTCCTCTTAAGAATCACGTGAATTAAAACAAAACAAGATTGTTACAACTGTATTAACGTTGATTAATTATTATTCTTTTCATTATGCAGATTATTGAATTTTTTTTCTTAAAATTCAGACAACTTGCAAATATCTGTGTAATTTTGTAGTAAATTAAGTTGGTAAAATAAAAGAATCCGAACAAAAGTGTTCTAGAAGTTGATGCATGAAGAGAATATAAATGGTCCCATCACATGTGGGACATTAATTAATTAATATATAATTAATGGCTTGATCCCCTCTCAATAAGCATTTATTATTCTATTATACCACAAAAATATATTAAATAGGCCAATCAAGTTTCGCATTCACATGCTAATACTCAATTTGTGTTTTCAAAAATTATAAAATATTACCCAAGTTAATAAAAAACTGATATATAAATAAATGATCTGTTTTAAAAATAAAATATAATAATTTTTTATGATAAATTATTTATACAAATTTGAAAAAAATATTTGTAAATGAAATAAAAAACTAAAAGAGATTTAGAAGAAAAAAGGATTGAGACTTTTTAATTGGGACATGTGACCTCAAGTTGCCAAATTATATATAAGTTATTGACTGAACAGATAGGGATTAGACACATTATGCTTTGCAATAAGAGCACCCAATAATAAAATATATGTCTACACAACCAACTTAGCTAATAATTTAATTTAGCTCTTATTTAGAGGAAAAACGAAAACTAATTCACCCTGGATTTGTTTTTTACTTTACTATTTTTTTAACCATATCATATATATATTTAAAAAATATTAAAAGAATAAAATTTTTTCCTTAAACTTGATTAAAATAAATAAAAGTAAATAAAAATCTGAAAATGGAAGGAAAAAGGAATTCATTATGATCACATCATGATCCCGCAGCCCTATGCTTGAATGTAGTTGTTATCCACGACATCAAGTCAAAGATAAACATAAAACTACGTTTTAAAAAATAAAGATGATAAACTCCCCATTTCAAAAAAAAAAAAAAAAAAATCGAGAGCTGGCGCGATTTAAGGATCGTTATTACCCTACAGGACAATAGAAGTTAAATGAATAAAAACAATATTAGATGTGAATTAATAATAAAGAAAGAGTCATTTGCAGCTGCCACGTTCAGAACTTCAAATATTTTATGTTTCACAACTGGTGAGTTCTTCTATTTATACCCATAAGATGTGGAGAGCAACTACAGCTCTCAAAAAACCTGCATGAGAAATTACTAGAGAGAGAGAGGGAGTGAGACAGAGATGGAAGCCAAGAGATGCCGCAGAGTGGTGCTAGTTTCATGCCCATTCCAAGGCCATATTAATCCATTGCTTCAGCTTGGAACCATCCTGTACTCTAAGGGCTTTTCCATTACCATTGTTCATACACAGCTCAATTCTCCCAAAGCCTCAAAACACCCTGAATTTGATTTCCAAGCTATACCAGAGGGCTTATCGAAACAAGATATTGCCACAGGAAATTTAGTGGATATCATTTTGGCATTGAATGAAAGGTGCAAAATACCCTTTCAGGATTGCTTGCTTGATATGATGTTAAAGCAAGACTCTGATGATGAGATTACTTGCGTCATATATGATGATCTCATGTACTTTTCAGAAGAAGTGGCTAATAATCTCAACATTCCAAGCATTATATTGCGCACTAGCAGTGCAGCCAGCCTTCTTTCTCGATTAGCCATCCTCCAACTCAAGGAAGAAGGTTATATCCCCTTTCCAGGTATACATGCATGGACAATTTACAGTCCTTTTATTTTTTTTTTCAATCATTAATCATTTTAATGGAACCTGGATGTAGATGCTATGTCGCAGGATCCAGTACCTGCACTTCGTACCTTAAGGTTCAAGGATCTACCAATTTGTGAGTTTGGAGCCCCGGAGAATTTCTTTCAGCTGCTGGCTCATGTGTGTGATACAAAAACATCTTCAGCTGTCATTTGGAATACCATGGATTGCCTTGAAGAACCACTATTGATTGAGCAACAACGAAGGCAATGCTCTATTCCAATCTTCGCAATAGGCCCTATGCACAAATTTGCACCAGCTTGTTCCGGCAGTCTCCTAAATGAGGACAGCAGTTGCATTGATTGGCTTGACAAACAAGTTCCCAATTCAGTTATTTATATAAGTTTGGGAAGTTTAGCTTCCACAGATGAGAAAGAGTTGGCTGAAATGGCCTGGGGTCTTGCCAACAGCAACCAACCTTTCTTGTGGGTGATTAGACCTGGTTCAATAATGGGTTCAGATTGGATTGAATTATTGCCCCAAGGTTTCATGGAAAGTGTTGGAGAAAGAGGTTGCATAGTTAAATGGGCACCCCAAAGGGAAGTGTTGGCACATCCTTCTGTGGGAGGATTTTGGACACATTGTGGGTGGAATTCTGCCTTGGAGACTATATCTGAAGGGGTCCCAATGATATGCAAGCCATATTTTGCAGATCAAATGGTAACTGCGAGGTTCGTGAGCTATGTTTGGAGAATAGGATTGCAACTGGAGAATCAATTGGATAGAAGTGAGATAGAGAGAGCTGTAAGAATGGTTATGGTAGATAAAGAAGGGGAGGAAATAAGGCAGAGGGCTGAGGAATTGAAGGAAAAAGTTGAAACATGTTTCAAGAAAGGTGGTTCTTCCAACAATTCCTTAAATAAGTTGGTTGAGTTTATGTTATCTTAGCTGCCTAATCTCGTATATGTTGTGTCGTATCAGGGTGGTAAAAGAGCAAATTGAACTTGGCATGAATCTGCAATTTGATAAATATTGTAATTGAATTGAATTTGTTGTTGGTGTATGTGTATCAAGCTTAGAGTTTCGGAACTAGTGGCATAATTATGAAGGTGAAACGTTTATTTGTGAAGCATGTGCGTGATGAAAATTTCTGACGTGCATCTGTGTATGTGTATTCATTCAATAAAATATGATTAATTATGTGATATAATTTAATTTTAATTACTTTATCATTTATTTATTAGCCGAGTGAATATGTATAAATCTTATCATATGTACTAGAAAAAGCCCAACTCAGTTCTTTGGCTTAAATCTTCCAAGTTTATTGGATTTTACCAGGCGCTTCCAGAAAGGGCTGGGAACATGGCCCCAGAAAGTACCAGATATCTCTTCTTCTTCTTGCTATAAATGACAAGCTCACCTCCCCCTCATCTCACCATCGACAAGCATCAGCAATTCACAACCACTTTCGCAGCAATCAAATAATCAAATCAGCTCTTGTTCCAAAATCCTTTCAATAGAAAGAGAATGGCACTGATTCCAAACTTCTTTAGTAACTCACGAGACAACGTCTTTGATCCCTTCTCTTCTTTCGGCCTGTGGGATCCATTCAGGGACTTCCAATTTCCCTCTTCCTCTTCAATCCTCTCTCTTGATAATTCTGCTTTTGTTAACCCTCGCATAGACTGGAAAGAAACAACAGAAGCTCATGTCTTCAAGGCTGATCTTCCTGGGCTTAAAAAGGAGGAAGTGAAAGTGGAAATTGAAGATGACAGAGTGCTGCAAATAAGCGGAGAGAGGAATGTAGAGAAGGAAGACAAGAATGATACATGGCACCGTGTGGAGCGTAGCAGCGGTAAGTTTTTGAGGAGATTGAGGCTGCCGGAAAATGCAAAGATGGACCAAGTGAAGGCCTCAATGGAAAATGGTGTTCTTACGGTCACTGTTCCAAAGGTGGAAGTGAAGAAATCCGATGTCAAGACTATTGATATCTCTGGTTGATTATCTTCTTTCTTGTAAATTCATGGGTATGTGAATTTTTTTTTTTTTTTTTTTTTTTCTAAAAGAGAGATGAAGAATACTGGTGTTTGTTGTAATAAAACCACATTTGTATTTTGATTTTTAAATAATTAACGTATTTTGCCTATTCCTTAAGTGAGGTGCTTTCAAATTTCTCTCTTTATTTATTTTTTTAAATTAAAATGTTGTTAATATCGGAAAAAAAAAATATATTTAAACTAAGGCCAACAGGTCATCTCATATTCTTAATGCTTCTATAAAATTTAGAGAGAAAATCACCTCCCAATATCATGAATAAACAGACAAAATGTTCAGAATAAATTCTAATAACATCTTTAAAAGTAGTTTTATTTTGTGCCCTCAAAATACCTGCATCAATATACATTTCAAAAGATTCATAGTCGATGCTTCCCAAGCAACGAAATCTTACCTAATTCCTCTACTTGCCCTGCCAGAATCTCTGGTTTGAAAACTCCTCCAAATATCTAAAAAAGATTTGAGTATTATGAACCAAGACTGAAGTCTAGCATTGCTTATGTCGCAGATTATTCCTATCATTCTATAATTCTCATAGAATAATATACACCTATCATCATTGGCAGATGCAGAAATGAATGAAAACAGCTCTGCAAACTTGCATACTTTGCTATAACCTAAATCCAAGCAGTCCCAACAATTTTTTACAAAACATCATTAGAATTAGTAAGAAAATAATATTATCATTTATTATTTTTTAAATGAATAATAATTTTTATGTAAATTATTAATTAAATTATACAAAATTAAACATGTTGAAATTTTATTCTGTTAGTTATAATTAGATTTAAAACAGGTTTGGATAATTTAAAATAATTTCAATTAGGTTTGAGCGAATTTAAACATTGATTTTGAGATACATTTTTTTTTCCTTTTGGCAAATAAGCTACCCGTTTGCATCCCTGGTTCCTGTTCCTCCGGAATCCCAAATTGTCATCAAGCAGAAGATTTGTTGGGCCGAAGATGACCTCCAAAAGACCGAATTCGGCAGCAGTGGTGGCCGAAGCAGATGACCTTTTGATCGAAATTCTCGCCCGACTACCCGTTAAACCGCTGCTCAAGTTCAAATGTGTATCCAAGCGATGGCTGTCCCTGATTTCAAATCCCCAATTGTCTTTCTCCCACTCTCAATTTCACCGGGGACTGAAACCCTCGCCCACCGCTATCTTGATCAATGACTTCTATTATTCCACTCCTGATTTTAGAATCATCCCTCTAGATCCATCCGCAACACAAAAGGTTGAACTTTCCTTGGATTTTCTGAACTTCCCTCGGATCAGCATTCTACAATCTTGCAATGGTTTGCTCCTCCTATCTTCTAGCTTTTTGGTCAGCCCCAGCGAGATGTTCCTGCCGGATTATGGCCGCTCGGTTCACCGTTCTAGCTCTGTGGTTACCGAAGATGATCGTGGCATCGCATATTTACTCTGTAATCCCACTACTAGACAATTCAAGAAACTTTCTTTTCCTAGTCCTCTGAAGGAAAAAATGAGAATTCCTTATCCTCTCCTTAATTATCAGCATCGCGTGGTTTTTGTTTGCTTCGCTTTTGATCCTAAACGATCGCCATACTACAAGATCATCGTCATGATCAAACTGAATAAGAGTTTTGTTGAAATTTATATATATTCATCAGAGACTGATACCTGGACTTCACGAACAACAGATGTAACGGACCTGTGTATGGATATCGAATTCTCACCAATCGGCTTTCATAATGGGTTCTATTGTAATGGCGCGATTCATTGGTACAGAAAAGTTGGACACCCATCAGCGGTCTACTTTGATCTTGATAATGAGATCTTCAAGAAAATGGCTTTACCTCCTGAGTTGGATGTGTGGTACTTTGGAGAGTCTGATGGCCATTTGTATGTTATAGGTGGTCTCGTAGATCTTTTTCTACCTTTAGATTATGTTGTTTTGGAGATGGCAGCTGATTATTCTGAATGGTTTGTGAGATATCATATTAATCTTCAATCCATGAGAGAGGAATCTTCTGAACTGAGCTGGAAGGTCTGTGAAGTATTGAGCATTATTTGTGCCAAAGATGAGAAGGAGTCTGTGGTAGTGGTGTTAGTGGATGGTGTAGTGATGAGCTACAAAGTTTCAGATGGGACATCCAAAAGAATTTTTGATCTAGAGTGGAAATCCCTATTTGTGGCGTGTACGCAAGACCATACTAATCCTTATCAGTACGTGGAGACCATTCATTGTTTTTGATCGTAAGTAATTATGGTTTAGTTCAAATGTCCTTATACTTGAGATTCTTGATTATTCTTACATTTTTCTTTTCATATGTACAGTCTACATCTGCTGCAGCGAAATTTTGATTCTCAAGTCCGTAGACGAGGCTTTTAGTTGGTACTAGCTATTGATGCTATTTCAAGTTGTGAATGCCCTGATTTGCTATGCATTTTGTTGCAACCGTATAGTCTTGTATTGTGTTTAACATTTCTAGCATGTTTAGCGAGTTAAATCCATGGTTATTGGTTTGCGGCTTTGTCTTTTCTTTTTTGATGCAGGGATCAAGTTGCAACAGATGGATTCTTCCAGGTAGAGACTGATTTTGCTAAAGGCTTCCATGGACAATGATATAGTATGTGGTGAATTGTGATGAAGGGTTAAATTCTCTGTGTTGAGTTTCAAATAGCTGCGAAGTAAACCTGAGTTCATGAACTTGTAAATGTTTTGCAACTATTCCTACTTCTTATATCAACTAATACCTACTTCTTGAAATTGTGATGCCTTGTGGTTGTGTTCTCGTCTTCCTTCTCTATTTGCTGATTTGAATCCCTTTTTTCATCATCAATGTTCCCTTTCACTTCCTCTTTCTTGATCCAGGAAAGATGTGAGCTTCCGGACTCGCATTCCAATCTATGCTAATGGAAGTGAGAGGAAGAATGGAAAGGAGACGTCAGTTTTGCTGGGAAGTGTGGAATCCAAGTTGCTGCTTTAGTTGGTTATCAAATAAGCTTGGAGTTGGCTTTGGTTGGCTGTTTGAGGAGTTTTGGCATTTATCTGGGCAAACATCAATTTCAAATAATTATTAGCTATTCTATTTACTAAAATACTATTATTATTAAATCTCATTTTAAAATTTTCTTTTCAAACCGTTTAAATTTCATTATACTAAAATTAACGTGAAATGAAATGGTTAAAAGATATAGAATTATAAATTAAAAAACTTATAAATTTAAAAATTTTCTTATTCGATACCTTTGGCATATGCTATAAAAAATGAAAAAGAAAATGTATAATAGCATTACAATATGACTCTACTTTAAATTGATCCCGTAAGATGCACAAGAAGATAGGAAAACTCAAAAAATCAGACAAGCACAGATTTATAGGTAAAGGGCTCAAAAACCAGGCAGCTATAAAGATTTTGCGTAAAAACTTCCACACTTTTCCATACGCATATTTCTAATATCATTTTAAGCACGAACTCAACCGGAAATCTCAATAACCTCAACATCAGGATTGTTGATTTACTCCTTAGTAATGGTCACATCGTCTGGCAGGCTGAACTCCTCAAGCACTTGGCCCACAATACCATGATCATTGTTGTCTTCCTCTTCCATGTTCCTCTCTCCGCTGATTCGTGGCCCTTTGACATCTTCAATTTCCACTTTCAGTTTCTCTTTTTCAAGCCCAGAAAAATGGGCCTTGAAGACGACCTTATGGAGTCTGTCTATAGAGAAAAGGGTTTTTGTATTATTTACTGAATGTATTACAGAAACTTATATAATACAAGTCTACAACTAACTAAATACAAGATAAGTATATAGCTATAACTCAAATACTAAAAATAAGTATACAGTTATAACTCAAATACTAAAAATAGATAAAACTGTTATAGTTAGTCTTTATCCTTAATATCTACAACTAACTAAATACAAGATAAGTATATAACTATAACTCAAATACTTAAAAATAGATAAAACTGTTATAGTTAGTCTTTATCCTTAATACTGTCTTCAGTGACAAAGGCTAGAAGAGGAAGGAAAAAGAATGACGTTGAGTGGATCCCGCAGAACAGAAGAAATGAAGGGATCGAATTCATGGGTTGCTGAAAAAGCATGGAACCATTGCCATTTTCACTTTCAGTGATTCTTGCTTTCTAGTATATGCAAGTATTATTGCTTCTTGCTCTCAATAACATGCTGCAGTGGGACAGGCCCGTTGCCTGATTGTTTATAGGAAGCATGGGAGTCATCTGGTACCTGGTCAATCAGAGAGTCTTGGTTGTCTGCGCATTTGTTAACCGACTTTCTGGTAAGCTCTGGACCTTTGAGGCTTTTATAGGAAGATTGCTGAACTCTGGACTTGGATGTGGTGGGCTTCTAGTCTTTGAATCCCAAAACGGGTCATCAAGCCCGTTCCAAATCAAATTTTTGGATGTGTTAAGGTTGTTTGTTACTCCTAAAAACTAGGTTCCATTTGATTCAATTTTTAAATATATATTTTTTATTTATATGAAAGTAATACATACTTTTATGTAGCTTAGAAATTTTTAAAAATTATATTTAATTATTTAAAAAATAAATTTGAAATGAAAATCATAGATCTAGTTCCATTCCTATTTAATTATGCTTCTCTACAGTGAAACTAGCAAGGTAGTAAACAATATCAGACTCTTAAAATTGACCAGTGTGGATATGTACGCTAATAAAAAAGATTGATTTAAAAAATTATATATAAGAATTAAATGATTAATTAATAATTAACACTGTTTGAATTAATTGATTTAATCAAGTGGGTGATTTATAATACACAGAATCAAAAGACCTATTTGGTATTATGTAATCCAAAAGTTAGAAAAAGTGGTCAATGAAATAAATAATAAAATGTGAACATACATATAAAATCTCTCCCTAATTACTTTGTTAAGTTAATAATAAAACAGAGATTAATTAACACACACACACACAGAGACATTTGTTGTATAGTGAGAAAGGCTGCTATCCCAAGCATTCAAAAGTAGAAGAGATCATCACAAGAAATAAGAAGCGTTTTCACATTTGAAGATTGAAACGATAAGGTGTGGTTGATTCGCAGCCACTAGTCACGCATCCGTAAACTGGATTCACACGCCAACGCTGATGTTGATGGGTGCCCAGAAGCCAGCTGAATCATTCCACCTTTGATCACACAGTTTCTCACTTCAATTCACAATTTATCTGATCCACCCAGTTTTTGAACAAATATAAAATTAGTACTTGCAATTACACGAGACACAGAATTATTCGAGACAAAGGAATAAGGGATGAAGAAGAATTAATAATTAGAAATATATAATTGGAAGCAGAGGATGAGTGGTGTAGTGTTGGGGTTGTGGCCTTTTCTCGTGCAGCAGTGACAAGTTTATGGCCAAAAGATTAGGCTGCCTCGATTTGTGAGACATATGGGCCTGGTCGGTGATTATTTTTCAATTGCCACATATGAATTGATGGCCAATCCCATATTATTATACACATGTTTATATCTCTTTCAAATCTTGCATTTAATTAAAATTCAAACAAAAAAAAATCTGAATTTGTGTTTTTATATAAGTTAATAAACAGGGTAACTTAAAAAAATATAATATTAGACTTATTTGTGTTTTTATTTAATTTTTAGAGTAAATTAATTTTGAAAAAAATATAGACTTACTTTTATCATTTCTTAAAAAATTTGTTTCATTAGATAAATCAAAGAGAAAAATGTTACACATTAATTTTTGCTTGTCTCTAAGTTTTTGTTCCAAGTGATCAGACAAGTATGAGTTTTTTTTAATGCATAATTTTCAAAATTCAACATTGCTGTTTAATAATACTTTAATTATCACATTAATATTAAAATATATGTTAATACCCAATTAAATAATAACAGCTATATAAAAATGAATATTATGAAAATATAGTCAAATTTGTTTAGCACATGCAGGACAGTTCAATGCTTACCCACAAGAATATGTATATTTATATGGCTAATGGCTAATGGCTAATGGCTAATGGCTATTGGCTAACGGCTATAGCTATTTGAAGGTTCATCAAATATGGCAAATTATAATATCTCTCTGCCATATGTGTTGTAGACATCACATGCATACTAAGACTAAAAGGTGTCTCTTTTTCTCCATATATTTTTTAATTAAAGATGCTACAACTCTACCTTGGAAAGATTTGAAAAAGGGTAATTGGATATGGAGTTACTTGATTCTATCTACTATGAATCTTCTGCCTAATAGGCTTTTTTGAAGGATGGAATTGATTGGTATATAAACTCAAACTTAATTTCATCTGTTTAAGTGTGATGCTCATCACTGTGAAACCAAGTTAGGTATTTTTGTGAATCAATTGAATTGAATGATTAGGCATGGGATTGGCAGTGGGGAGGATCATGGGATTGCATGAATGATGGGAAATGTGATAATCTGCTTGCAAGATCAAGTTATGATTATAAATTAACATGGGATCCCTAAGGTCTTGGGATCTTCCAACTAATTATAGTGTTGAAGCCTATAGGCTCCTATCACCTTTTTTTTTTAAAAAAAAAAAAATCTTTTTGTTTTTGAAAGTGATTTTAGATCAAAAGCATGCCATCTTTAGATTTTCATTGTCATAAATCTCGGATGATTTCTTTGAACTTCAAGCATTTCATATCATAAATCGATCCTAAAATGCTTAAAAAAGGAATGAGAGGCATCAAAGTGGAAATTTGCAAGGACTAATGGACAAAGATGAAAGACATGTAAACCACATCTCTCGAAAGGCCATCACATGAATGCAATCGGACGGCCTAAGTTGCATTGATCCCTAGTAAAGGGTCCCACCACCTGCATGGTCTTTAGTTTCTTACCTTCTGAAAAACCTCGTTAGATCTAAATTTTTTGAATAAAAAATAAATTAGCAGAACATAGTACTATTTTATTTTTTTTAATGTTCTTTTAAGGTCACAAAGTGGGTCCCAAGAACATACCCATTACGCGCCATCTTGATGGTGACTACTTTGATTAACGCCTTTTACTTTCAGCCGTCTGATGAAAACGATTGCCCCACTCTCTCTCTATCTCTCCAAAGCACTTCACTCTTTGACTGTAACCAACCAAAATAAATGACTGAATGAGTTCCAGCCAGAAAGACGCTCTCTCTCTCTCTCTCTCTCTCTCTCTCTCTGTGCTTTTCTGGGTCTGCTGCTTCTTGCTTTGGAGTTTGGAGTCTCTGCAAGAAAAGGAGGACATTGATATTATTTTGCTGGTTACGTGCTATCAGTACCTCTTGCTGATTTCAGACTCTTGTTTTATTGAGTTTCATTCACCTCTGTAGCACCGACACTCCTTACTTCGTGCTGGAGAGGCTGCTCGTTCTGTTAATGTCATATCTTGCCTCTGCATTTCTGAAGCTGGGATGTGTATGTGCTATTTCCTTCTTTTGAATGAGGAATCCTTTGCTGAAAACTCTGTTTGCTTACAGCTTTTATATGTGTGGTTTGAAGGTTTTAATTTTTTGCTCCTTTGCTTTTTTTGTTGCTGTTGTTTCAAAAAATTTATTCTTTCTAAGTCCAAATTTTACATCTCTATGTTGAACTCAAAGAATGAAGGCAAAATGATAATGCAACGTTTTTACTTTGATTTATTTGTAGCAATTTAACAATGTTTGATTCTTGCAAAAGCTGAAGGAAAAAAGAGAAGTTCTTCCTTTAAGGACATTTACATTTACTCTTTTGTCCTTCTTCCTTCTGGGAGAATCAAATGAAGCCTTGCTGTTCATTATTTTTGAAAGCTAGTGCTGTATGCATTTGAATAGCTGGGGATCTTTGTCCTTTGCATTAACTGAAGCATCAGGCTAAAATGAGAACCGGTTGATTTGCCTACCCTTATCTTAAGTTTTTCAATACACACACATGTGGGGTTTTCTTTTTCATGGACCACCCAATTTTTACTTTAAATTTTTATCTGCCTATATATTTTGTCGAGATGCTTGCTACGATGTCTATTGTCTTCTTGTATCCCATTTCAAATAATGCTGCAATTTGGAAAAGTTTGGATCAATTTGCGCCTTTTGATTGACAACCTTTAAGTGATTTATACTATGTAAATTCCTTTTTAAGGCATGCTGAGGCCTTTGCTTTCCAAGATTCTGCAGGAAAGACGGAATTTGTAGGAAAACAGATTTTTTTTATCTCTAGGTCCATCCAACAATTTTGCTTATCGCCTTGTATGCAGATGCTGCCAATTCATTCTCATCTTCTTCCTCGTGGATAGGAAAAGGCCATGAATATTTGAGTTTATAATGGCCAATAGATGCTGAATTACTTGTATTTTTGTGTTTTATTGATTACTGACACCTGCTAATCACAACACATTTATCTGTGATTTAAGTTCTTTTGCTATAGAGAGGGAACTAATAGAAAAATGCCAATTAGATAGAACAAACAAAATATTTCTCCAAATGTCAAATTGGGTGGTTAAAATTGTTTTTTAAGTATCTTCCACTAGTTGACTGTATCATTGTGGGTGATGGCGAAATTCTGTAAGTAAAGATGAGGAGTTAAATAATCCTTTGGCACATATGCTTTGATGCCTGTTTCCACCTGTAAGTTTTGTCATCTATGCAGATAGGGTTCTGTTATCCATGATTGTATAAAGTTCTAAAGCTAATCATTTTGGTTGTGTGTGTTAGATATTTATACATATGCTTTAGTTCTATCGTGTAAATCGTGTCTGTATGTTGACTTGTTAATTACTTCTGATTCAGAGTGATGTACTCTAGGCCGTCAAGGAAACTTCATAGAAGTTAACTTTTGATTCATCTCTATTATTGCGTCTAGTTCATGCCTCAATGACATTGGTGTAGTTTATTCTCGCTTTGATGGATGAGAGTAAGGGAGGTTGCTTGTTGTTTGAGGTGCTTGATATCTTTGCTAATTCACTCAGTATCTCAAATCTCAATTCAACACCAAAGGTAAAAATATATATACCTGTGGAATATGGTCATACAAATGATGGCTATACTTCATATAATTTGTGCATTTTTTTTCTACATATCTTTGGTTTCCCACAGCCACATTGAGAACCTCTTGGTATTAATATGAAGCTGACTGTCTTACAATTTATCTCTTTATCTTCAGAGTGGCCAGAACCTTTGCGGAGCTGAAGAGAAACATTAGCCTTCTCTTCTTGAGAAATACGTGTGGAAAAAAAGGTGAATTGCTCAAATATCTGCATCTAGTCTGGAGTCTGCACCTGCGATACTGCTGAAGTCCTAAATAATTATTTGGTCTATGGAAGAACCTTCAAGGCAGAGAATAAATTTAAGGGACTGGCGACCATTAGGAACTTCTGAGACTTCAACAATCCCAGCAAGGCAAAGTTTAGCTTTGCATGACAGGTTCACACCAAAAAAGCCTACTTTGTCATATACTGATCTTCATCATGTGATTACAAAGAATATAAAAGATATTTCACCTGAAGGTTCAAATAATTGTCTAAAACAATCTAGGAAGGTGACCGAAGAAGAACTTATCAAGTATATGTCAAATTTGCCAAGTTATCTGGAGAGAGGAGAAAATCGACAGGAGAAAGTTTTAAATGTCGGAGTCCTTGATTGGGGCCGTTTGGAAAAGTGGCAATGTGGTCAAAAACAGATACCACACAGAAATAGCAGGCATTCTCTCTCAAGTGATAATTCATCTTCATCATTTTCAACAGAAGGATCATATGTTGACTCTAGTAGAGGTCCGAGTTGCTCTCCTGCTCATCAAAGAATGCGCCGTCCATCACTGCAATCTCATATGTTGTCATCTCCAGTAAAAGTCCACTCACAAGATGTGAAATCGTTCGAAGAAAGTATTCAAAAGTTTCAATATGTCAAAGGTGCCCAGGCTCACATCATGAATGAACAGAGAAAGTTCATCAGGACAGATCATCTTCATTCTAAAAACTATCCTGAAATCAAGCTGGATCAGTGGAAGAGAAAAGATTCAGACCCAATGACGAATTCGAAATGTGGAACTTCTAATGGGGTAAAATTTGAAGCGCAGCAGTATATGAGGGTAAATACAACCCAAGATGGTGATTTTATGAAAAGAGCAAATAAGTTGCAAGAAGAGAAGGCATGCTCCTTTGACCAAGATGTCTCTAGAAAAAGTAAACGAGAAATTCTACTGATGCCAAGGGATCTCACCCAAGGCAATTGTTCCCAGCTTTCTGAGTCACCAACAATGTTGTGTCAAAAGGGAGCCAAGGCAAGTCGGAGTAGCTTTTCGGAGATGCCTAAGGACATGAGTCCTGCTGCAGTCACTTCTGATGTCCCGCACTCTTGCCCACTGCCTCGTCAGGTTGAAGGATGCACAGAGATAAAATGGTGCTCTTCAGATGGAGATAGTGTCGCCTTTTTGCCCAATTCATCTCACTTAGGACCACATCCAGCAAAAGTAGGAATCAGTCCATCCCGTGCTAGAATTTCAGAAAATAAAAAATCAAGTATATCACCAATAAATTCAACTGCAAAAGAGTCTTCCACAGGATTGGGTATGAAGCTAAACAAAGCTGCTTCTGAAAAACCAAGAAGCACTTCACCTTTTCGCCGACTTGGCATTGGTATGGGCAAGATAAGTAAAAGTTTCAGTCCCAAAGATAGTTCATCCTTGCCTCAGTTGAGCACAATCCATCATTCCGCGAAATCTGCTGGAGACAATGCTATGACTTCCTGTCGCCAAGGAACTTCAAGTAGTGATCCACAAAATGCTACGAGCAGAGCCAGAGCAAGCCCTCTGAGAAGGTTGCTAGACCCACTGTTGAAACCGAAGGTACCAAACTGCCATCATTCAGGAGAACCATTACAAAGGGATTTAGTATCAACAGATAGAGCCTGCAAGTCTAATGGACAATTAGATTCTTCTGCTGCAGCAAGACAGCCAGGAGTTGTAAATTTCAATATGGCAAGTCGTAGGGCAATCAATATCGGTGATTCTTGTCAGGACAAGAAGCACGGATCAGCAGCATTTCAAGCTTTGCTAAGAGTTGCAGTTAAGAATGGCCAGCCTCTTTTCACATTTGCAGTTGACAATGAACGTAATATTCTTGCAGCCACAGTGAAGAAGTTGAGTAGCACAAGAGAGGATGAATACAGCTGCATTTACACGTTTTTTGCCATTCAAGAAATCAGGAAAAAAAATGGGGGTTGGATGAACCAAGGGGGCAAAGGCAAAGGTCATGATTATATTCCTAATGTTGTAGCTCAATTGAAGGTTTCTGGTTCTCAGTTTTCCTGTTGGACTAGAGAGAACTGTATGGAGCAATCATTTGCGAGAGAATTTGTTTTGTTTGCTGTGGACCTACAGCAAGCAGAGCCACAAAGATTAGACTTCCAGCCAAATGATGAACTTGCTGCCATTGTTGTCAAGATCCCAAGAGTCACTAATGTAAGTACAGCCAGTGATGGACATCATAGTGGTAAAAACAATGATTTGCCGGAGATGAGATTCAGTTCTACTTCTGGGGAACAGCCTATCATCAATGGCCAAAGCCTTATCAGTGCCACAGTCATTCTTCCAAGTGGCGTTCACAGTTTACCAAATAAAGGCGGGCCTTCATCTCTAATCCAACGATGGAGATCGGGTGGATCATGTGATTGTGGAGGTTGGGATTTGAGCTGCAAGCTCAGGATTTTTGAGAACCAGAGTCAACTTAGTAAGAAAACAAGTCCATCCAAAGCTTGTGCAATGATAGATAAATTTGAGTTCGTCTCTCAGGTAATGTTTTATTGCTTTCACCGGTTAGTTTTATTCATCATACCTATTATTGCCAAATGACAAATGACCAAAAGAAGCGAAATGACAACTCTTGCTTTCAATACTTAACTACAGGGAGGAGAAGAAGAGAACCAGCCAGTCTTCAGTTTTGCTCCTTTCAAGGACGGGATCTATTCAGTTGAGTTCACCTCATCACTTTCAATTATACAAGCATTCTCACTGTGCATAGCAATTATAGACAGTAAAAAACTGTGTGAGATCCAAGGCTCGTGCAACTCGATCGAAGCGAAAACTTCTCTGCAAACCATGTTGGCACAAAATGATGGAACGAGGGGCCGCCCGTATGGAATTGTTGCGGATATGCCTGCAAAATTTGTTTCATACCCACCCCATTCTCCATTTGGAAGGGTCTAGTTCATGAGGAATGGTATTGTAATTACACAGTCCGTACTGATAGGTAAAAATAGCACCAGTTTAACTGAGCGGAGAATGCATGAATCCTGCAATGACAATCTAATGCCTGTCATTGATATGGGAAAATAAAATAGAATCTGCAAGGTCATGAAGAAAGAAACCTGGAAACCCAGAGGGCAGCACTGTGTTTTGTGTTGGTTTTTGCGTTGTTTTTGACAATAGAAGCAGTATTAACTGTACTTAAAAGAGAAACACTATCTTCATCAATGTAAGTGTGCATATAAGCAGAGAATGGTATATTGCTTTCATGGTAGTTTGAAATTCTGTCAACTTTTTCCAAGAGCATTGCACAATGTGAATGTTTCGGATAAACTTTTTGCTGTAAAAGCCCTTCTCTGCAAATAGATCAAAAAAGAAGGAAGCAGAAATTCTGCAGCTTGAGAAGCATCCAAGGAACCCATCATTGTTATTTGGATGTTGACATCGATTGTTCACTGCCATGCTTTTTTTCGTCAGAAGGTAGAAAACAATTACCACCATTTAAGGAAAATTTACTAATGGTCCCTAAATTTTTTAAAAAATTCATTAAATTAGTTCATATTTTAAAATCACTTTATTAAAATGTTCAATTATTTTATACTAAAATTAAACCTTTTAATTCTTTGTTAAAAAGCATTAACCACTTTAAATATTTATTTAATTCTTATAATTTTAATTATATGAATTAATTTAATTTTTATAATTTTTCTGATTAATAATAAAATAATAAATAACGATTTATTTGATAGGAAGATTAATAGTTTAATTTTATAAATAAAAAATATTTTAATTGGGTGATTTTAAAATATAGATGATATAATAATTTATTTAAAAATTTAGGGAATGTGATGTAATTCTTAGTCGGTATGGGCGAAAGCCCAAGAAGACCCCGCCCACAATTTTCCTCGAGCATTTCTTTTTCTCGTAAACATTATTTTTTCTCTCAATAAAATTATTTCATACTTTTTCTCCAATTCCTCCGAACAAACGCACAAGTACATTTTTGTCAGTTTCCACGATTTTTGAAATCTGGGATTAAGATCTATGATTGTTCTTATTCCTTAACCCCTATTTCTGAAATTCTGATTTAATTTATAAATTAAAATAAAAAGGGGGAAATTCAAATTCCTCCAATTTAGCGGTTTAATGAGGAGAAAATATGTAAATATGAATAAAGGTTACTAAAATCAGCAGTTAACACTCCATTAGCAAAATGCCCCTTTACGTTGATCGCTATGTTCCAAAGTTTCTTCTGTCTTTCACCGAGATTCTCTGCATCTTATTGAGAAACTTTCGGGTTTGGGTTGATTCTTCTTTTTATAATTTTTAATGTGAAACTATAGAGAAAGTTCTGGGCCGAAACATCAATAGAAGTCTCACTGGTTGCAGAGAATTGGAAGCCTCTGCTTGCTGGAATCATTTTCTCAGGCTTACTTTTTAATAACTGATCGTTGAACTTAGACTTGTTTATTAGTGCATTAAGAAAATGTTGATTTTTCATTTATGTAGTAGTATCAATTAAGGGATCTTTATTTAGCTGATCATTTTGGCAAGTTTGATGACAAATTTTAGGCGGGTCTGTTTTATTATTACATAATTTTACAAATTTATTATTATTTTTTTAATAAAATAAATTATGCCAAACGATAGGCTATGCGATAGTGGCAATGATTTGAAATGAAATGAGGCTGTTGTTCGCCTATGCTTCGAAATGCATAAATGAATATTTCCCCTTTTTTTCCCTTTCAATTGGTTATAATATCCGCTTCAATCTGGATCGAAACTCGTCAGCTTTTCTTGTACTTCTTCTGATTCATGTTTATGCATCGGTTCTAACATATCTTGCAGTCTTTTTGTACAGACATATAATTTAGTGGTGCTTCCTTCTTCTTCTTGCTCTTTTTTTTTTTTTTCCCAGTTAGATTCTTTAATTTTTCTTTCATTATATTCCATGCTTCAAGTTCAATGTTAAATTGGTATTTTATGTATGGTAATGAATATGCCTTTTTCCTGTTGATAGTGTACATACACGGGTTAGCTGCTCATGGAATTCATTACTTACATAGGCCAGGGCCATCACTTCAGCATACTGGCTGTTTGCTTCTTCCTGTGCGGAAACTGTTGTGAATAGTGTGCTTCCTTTGTACCTGATGTTAAATTTACGTCATTACCCTCTTTTTGGCCATTTCAGGAACTTGGTTAGGATAACGCTTACACAAGTGAGACTCTTTTCACTTTCATCATTTGTTCTTTTCTGTTGGTAAGTTTCTAAGGTGCTGTTATATACGTTTACATGTATTACCTATTTTATGGACACTTTTGCCAATGTTGTCTTTTACATTTGACAGATGTTGCAGTGTTATCTACCAAGATCACCTATGATACTGATGCTTTTAGTAATGCCAAGGACCCCATTCTATGTTTCTTTTGTCATCATACACAGCATTTCACTTAGTTTTGCCCTTTAGCTTCGGATCTTCGGATCTGCCTTACTTTTTACTGGGATTGACTGAAACGTACAATATCTTATGGTATTGTTAATAGTGTATTTCAGTGTTGCATTATTTAACCTGTTTAAGATAGTGAGAGTAACAATTCTGATCATCCTGTTGCAGAATTACCTGACTGATCCACTGCTACCTGTGAGTAGAGAAAAAGGATACCAGGAGCCTGGAAGAGCGCCACAAATTACCTGAGTGGAGTTTCTGTTTTAGATTGCAAAATGAGTATGGATTATTAGTAGAAACTTCCAGTCATCATACTGATTTTCACCTCCTCTTGCTTCCCTTGTGACAATTCAAAATTGTTAATATGCCTGCAGAATCATCGAACACATGGATTACAAGGTTAATTAAGAACCCAGCCATTGGTGAATTGTACACAAACATAAGCAATGCTGAAGATAGCTCTGCCGGTGGGTTACCTTATGGTCATGTGCCTAACTTTTCCTTTTGAACTAAAGCATTTTCATCTCAGTTACTGGGGTTGGCAAGCATACCTCATTTCATTATTACTTCAAATGAAATGGAATGTTTTCATATATATCATTATCTCATATGCAAGATTTGACACTTCCCCTTTTCAGGTTTTATTGTTTATTTGGACCGCGGAATTGATACTGGGATGTACAGGTCCTGTATACTGGGAGAACATGTTCCATCAATAAGAATTTGCATTAGCCAGGGACAGCTTGTCATGTATGAATTTTGAATAACACTGCTAAAAAATTTGGTCCACAAATTTTGAGATGATAAGGTGCATATGAAGCAAGAAAAGAATAAGAGGGGAACATGGTTATGTCGATAGTTTCACGGTGGGAAGAGCTTGACCTTAAATTTTTTTGAGATTAGATGCTCTTATAGTCAATAATACTATGATGTCCCACAATAATACTTCATATATACCCTTCTTTTGATTGGAAGCTGAAATGTAATTAAACATTGGAGACAGCACTCGTTACATCACATGCACGCCTGTGCTTTCTCTCCCCATCAAAGTCACTGCACACTTTCCCTTTTTAGCTCTTATCTTTGCTACCAACATGATTTTCTCTTATTTGCTGCTTTACCACTGTCAAATTTATTGAAAAGGAAACTGATCACTTTTCTACTTGCAGCACCAATCTAGGCCATTCAAAATCTTGTATCAGCTAGCGGAGCCAGCACCCTTCTTCAACAAATTGGAGCTTCCTTCTTCAGTAAACACATCAGTAAAGGTGCTCCCTTTTTTACCCATTTACTCTTCAGTGTTACTGTGGACAGATTGTACAATTTGATCCTGCAGACTCGGGTGTTTCACCAATAAGAGTAATTAAGCACATAAACAAACTATTCAAAGTGTGTATGTTCTCAGATCCTGATCATTTGCAAGTGTAAGTAAAAAAATACAGATGCCAGGTTGCTGATGAACATGTGGTCCACAAGCTATAGAGGGATGAATCTAATGTTAAGAATTTTGGTGCAATCATCAACTAGTTTTTTTAAAAAAAAGGGAACTTTGCCCTTAGCTTCCCAATGACCCTGCTTGGTGATCCATGTCTTAAAGTTCCCATACAGATCTTAGGAGCATCCTCATTGTCTGTGCTAAAATCTTTAGCAGAAGCAACTTGCTGAAACCGTGTGCATATTTTTTTAATTAATTAAAAGTTTGTAAAGTGAAAGAGTTTGTTTACTCATGTGGGTTCACCAATCACCCGTTGTTTAGTAGGGTAGATAGCACAATTTTTGTGGGTATTGTTGCATGCAGTAGATTATGGCAACTGGAAAAGAAAGACAGGTCCATGCATGTTGAGTCAATTGAGCTGGAAAAGCCTGTCAAGCAGAACCTCATCTTTGGATTGGGTAATTTTTCATCATTTGCTCCATGCCTTACTCAAGACGTCAATTATTTCATTGTCAAATATTATATAAGTGAAATAGCTCAAGCATTATTATTGAATCTTATAATAATTTTTCTTTTTCAAATTGCATGAGATGTTGGAAAGAGGTTGTTTAAATATTTCATAAACAAAATCAGTAAAAGTCTCAAAGTTTGCTTAGAAATAGACAACAAACAGTCAGGTTTTGGAGAGCTTATAATTGTTTAAATAAAAACAGAATTAGCAAGTCCTTAGCTTTATCTGCTGGTATAGTAAAAATAAGACTATCTATGAAGTTAAGAATTTTATTTTTATTTTTATTTATTTGCTATAAAAGAGACACAAAGGAAATGCTAGAAGAAGAAACGTGCTGTATTTTCCCTTAACGAGAGGGGATGGGAAAAAAGAAGGATTGAGAATATCCATTTGAGAAAGAAAAAAAAGAAAAAAATTCACACTTGGTTGTTTTTTCATTCCCAAATGTGTGAGGCCCACCTATGATATGGGTAATTAAAGCATGATATAAAATAAAATAAAAAAATGTTTGATCATTTGATCAGCATTTATCAACAATCCAAAATCAAAATGAGGTTCAGATTAGAAAAGGCAATCGGTCCGAAATTGAATTACATGTTAAAACATAATAGGACAATTTCTCCATTTTTAATTTAAGCCTCTGTTTTCGGAATTTTTTCTTTTTAAATGTTTGAGATATTTATGAAAATTAATAAAAAAAAATATTTTTATTAAAAAAATTAATAAAATATGCTTAATTGAATCCGACCTTTTTTGACTTTGACCACCCACACAGCACATGACAGCGATGTCCACTGTTTCTTCAGCGATTAATCGCCACGTCCTCTACCGATCAAATAATCAACCATACTTAACCTTAAAATTACATTTTTTACTCAATTAATTATAATTAAAATTTTAATTATAAAGATTATATTAAAATTTAACCATATATCTATATTATATTTCAGTCTAAACGTATTAATCAATATTGTTAAATGCCATTGTTATAATTGAAATATATTTATTAAAAAAATTGCAATATATATGCAATTTATCTTTTTATAAAATAAAATTGTTTTATTAATAATTATAAATATATTAATATTATAATAATTAGAACATGAATTATTTAAAATAGTGTATCTCAATAATAAAATTTTTATAATTATTACAATTATAATATAGAGAAATATGTCTTTATGAATAGGAGAAATAATTCCCATAATGATCACTTTTAAATTTGTTATTTTATAAAAAAACCATAACTTTTATTAAAGGAATTATTTTTATTTCATATTTTTTTTTCTTATGAACTTAGGTGATGAATCATCTATGTTATTAATAAATCTCTCACATATTATTATTTATTAACTAAAATAAAAAAAAATATGTTACTCCAGTCCCTTTGTATTAATTTTTTTAAACTCATATATTTTATAATTTTAAAAAAAAAATTAATAAAGATTCTATTTATTTTATAAAAAATATTTTATATAAAAATATAAAAAATATTTTCCATGTATGAAATACTAAAAAAAATTTGATTAATAAAAAATATTTTTTAATTAAAATAAAAAAAATAACATTCTCTTTTCAAAATCAAAAGTCAGGTTTTTAAATATTTTATTTACAAATTTATTAATATATTTTATTTTTAAATTAAAATTTAATAATAAAAATAAAATTATATTATTAAAAATATTTTTATTTATATTTTTAAATATAAATTATTACAGAAGTCAAATTAAACTTGACCATTGTGTCACTCAAAATTTCCGACTTAAAAGTCTAAAATATTAAATAAAAAAAACTTAAAAATGTTATAAATTTATTTGATGTAATAAGATTTTTGAAAAATAAATTTTAATTAAAAAATTATATTAAAACGAATTATATAATTTTAAGTAAATTTCATATTTTTAAATTATGTCATATTAAACAATAAACAGTAAAACTCAAGTTGGTAAATAATTTGAAATCAAAATTAACTTAAAAAAAAAAAGTAATTAGAAATATACGCGCTATAATGGAGAGTGGGGGATGTTAAAATTTAAAAAACCAAAGAGAAACTAGAAAAACCGAAACCTTTTTCGAATAAAATAATGGAGGTAGAAACGAGAGAATGATGAAGAGGTGAAAATGTACAGAGGGAAAGAGAGAGTGATTCCTTGGATCCAAAAAGTTCCCTTTTTTTTCTTTTCTCTTACATTCTTGCTACCCAAACAAATAACTCATCTACTCTCTTTTCAGTAATTATCATTATTCTTTTTAATCTCTTTCTCTTTCATTAATACCCTCTTCCTCTATCCACGAAACTGAGATAAAGGAAAACCAAGTACTTAGCTGCATCTCCACACACACACAGAGTGAGAGATTATCCATTCTCTTCCTTTTTTCTGGGTTTTCTCTTGTGATTTATAGAAATTGAAGTTCTAGCCAAATGGGAGCTCGGTGCTCCAAATTATCACTCTGCTGGTGGCCATCCAATCTCAAAGCCAACCTCAATGAATCCTCCGATCTCGGTTAGTAAACCAACCACATTTCTGATTCAGTCATTTTCTTGGAAAACTTGCAGTATCTTCTCTTTGATTTATCTTATTTGTTTTCCTACTTGCAGAGAATGGGGACTTGCTGCCTGTGTTTAGAGAGTTCAGCTTGGAGCAGCTACGAGCTGCAACGTCAGGCTTCAGTGCTGACAATATAGTATCGGAGCATGGTGAGAAAGCTCCCAATGTTGTTTATAGATGTAGACTTCAAGATGAGGATCGCTGGATCGCCGTCAAACGCTTCAACAAGTCCGCTTGGCCCGACCCTCGCCAGTTCCTCGTTCGTTTTCTTCTTTACTCTTGCTAATAGTGGATATATTTGTCTTTTTTCCTTTTCGACTTTTTTCCCTTCTTTTTTTTTGAGTGGATTTTGGAAATCGACTGTGATTGGATTTCTGTCTTTTTTTTTTTTTTTTAATAAATAGGAGGAGGCGAGAGCGGTGGGGCAGTTGAGAAATGAGAAATTGGCCAATTTGATTGGATGTTGCTGTGAAGGCGATGAGAGATTGCTGGTAGCTGAGTTCATGCCTAATGAGACGCTCTCTAAACATCTTTTCCATTGTAAGCCTTACTTTTCTGCTAATATTTTTTGTCTGATATGTTGGGTGACAAGATGTGGGTTATGCTCACTGTTTGTTTTTCTTCGAAATTTCTTAAGCCATCGTTTTCAGAAAGGATCAAAAACTAATTTCAGATTTTTGTTTTATATTATCCCCCTGATGGGGTTCTGGTACTTGACTAGTGATGCTGAAGTGCTATCAATTTTTCAAAATTTATTTGGTTCAGGGGAGAACCAGCCCATGAAATGGGCAATGAGATTGAGAGTGGCTCTCTATCTGGCTCAAGCTTTGGAATACTGTAGCAGTAAAGGAAGGGCCTTGTATCATGACCTTAATGCTTATAGAATTTTGTTTGACCAGGTACTTTAGTCATCTTATTACTTTTGGTCTATTTGTTGTAAAGTTAGCGCCCTTTCGTGAGCTACTCATTATATTGAGGTAGCACTTGTCAGGATGGCAATCCAAGGCTCTCCTGCTTTGGCCTGATGAAAAATAGCAGAGATGGAAAGAGCTATAGCACAAACCTGGCGTTCACCCCCCCTGAGTATTTGAGGACCGGTAATATCTGCAGCTGATGGGTTTCTTCTTTCAGCTTTATTTGCATTAGGTGCTTATTTTTGTAACTTTTACCACTGCTTATATGAGCTCATTTGGATTTTTTCATATGGCAGGAAGAGTCATACCAGAAAGTGTGGTTTATAGCTTTGGCACACTATTGCTTGATCTACTCAGTGGCAAACACATACCCCCTAGCCATGTAATCTAGTTCTCCTTAAACTGATCTTGTTTTGGTGGAATGATATAGATTTCTCTTGATATTGATAATCAGCAAGAATTAACGAAAATTTTTGGACATGTTTAGGCATCATTTTCGGAGGAAATAAATAGCCTATAATGCTTGGAAATGAATTTTCACAATGGTCATAATGCTGATTTTGTCAATTTGGAAAGTTTTAAGCTGAATGCTTCTTTGACAGGCACTTGATCTCATACGTGGAAAAAACTTTTTGATGCTGATGGACTCATGTTTGGAGGGTCATTTTTCAAATGATGATGGAACTGAACTTGTGCGCTTAGCGTCACGTTGTTTACAGTATGAACCTCGTGAGAGACCAAATGCAAAGACTCTTGTCACTGCTCTCACTCCTCTTCAGAAGGAAACAGAGGTGCACATTCCATATCAATCTGAGGTTTCTTTTTTAATTTCTTGGTATAGAAATAGAAGTTGATGGTTTTCAATAAGTTATGTTATATGATTGTTGTTGTGTCATTTACATCTACTAGTAACCGCTCTAAAGCTTTTTGATTGAAGGTTGTACTTTCTTAATAATCAGATGTAGTTTATTGTTAAAAGAAAGTTTTTTTTTTTATCTTTTCCGCGTTGGAATTTTGTTGGTCATCGTCTGTTGGATTTGAGCATCTTAAAGTTGGTCAAGCTTGACCTCAATTTTGATTCAGTTGATTTTGGTAGTAGCTCAAGCTCATATAAAGAAAAAGTAAAATATGTAATTGTAAAAATATAATTATTTAAGCAAGGGCTTGTTTCTTTTTGAACAGATTTCTTGAAACCTCAAGCTTCGCTCAATTTTTTGATGTGCTTGAGTTAAGCTTTATGGTCTTATTGCTAATTATAAGGGCTGGTTATCTTTGTTTTGAAGGGTTGCTACACCTTTCTCCTGCTAAACCAAATTCCATGAACATATTGTATCATCTCATTTCCTGGTATTTTACAGGTTCCATCCTATGCTTTGATGGATATTCCGCATGGTGCTACATCCCCAAAGCAAACAATGTCATTGACACCTCTAGGAGAAGCTTGCTCAAGAATGGATCTGACTGCAATACATGAGATACTGGAGAAGGTGGGGTATAAGGATGATGAGGGGATTGCAAATGAGGTTAGTAATTTCCAACATTAGACTATATCGTGTGCTCAAGCTATACCTAGATACAGACTAGACTATTTATTTTGTGCCTGTTGGTTCAAGGTTTCTTATAGTCTGAAATCCTTCCACTCTTTTTCCTTTTGGGGGGATACTCTCATAAGCGCCGTCCAACACTGCTAATGTCTTATTATCTTTTATTTTCACTTTCCAGTCACCAGAGTCTTCTCAACATGTTACTTGAAGATGATAATCTCTCTCTCTCTCTCTCTCTCTCTGTCCCCGTCTCTCTTTTTCTCTACTTTTTGAAGTTGAAAATGTTTTTGCTCAACTCTACTAAAAGTTAATGAAGTTTCTGTTTTATATTTTTCACCTCTTTTTTTTTTTTTTTCCTATCATTTTAAACTTCCTAGAAATTAGGCCTTTGGTATATTGAGTTCTTTTACGCTACCTATGCCCTTTCTTGATTTTTTTTTTTAAATTTTCCTTTCTTAATCAAGCTATCACAAAAATATACAATAATAGCTCTCTGCAAGAATATCAAGGACGATTCCCTGTCAAAAACAGACAATCCTTGTCTCCAGTACTGAACTGCTAGTGAAAAATGAATGTATTGAGATGACTTATATCTTGAGGATGTTGTTCTCAGCAAAGTTCAACATTCTTTATTATTGTTCACCTGTTTTATGTGGAGTATCATAGAATTCCTGCCGCTTTGCAGCTTTCCTTCCAAATGTGGACAGATCAAATACAGGAAACCCTCAATTGTAAGAAGCGTGGTGATGCTGCATTTCGAACCAAGGACTTTGCTACTGCAATTGATTGTTACACACAAGTAAGACATTTTGATAAAAGTTTTTTGCCTTTATCTTTCCATTAAAGTCTCCGTCATCAGAGCTGAGTTGAATGAAACACAGTGATGATGCAGAGATATAGATCGGTGATCCAGCTATATTTGGAAATTGAAATAATAGAAAGACAGTGATTTATGCTCTAGAGTACTCGAAAATAAGAAATAAACTCATAGGGGTGGTAGGAAACTAAACAATAGCACTTTTGTAGCATATCCTTGCCAAAGAGGAAACACAGTTTATTGCTAAAAGAATATGCTTTTTATGTCCAGGAAGACTTCAATTTGTGTTCTTTTCAGCATCCAAAAAGCTCAATTTGCTAAAGGCTAACATGTGAAGCTCTCTCCTGATTAATCAATAATGTTATATTCTTGTCTGATTTGTGTAGTTTATTGATGGTGGGACAATGGTATCACCAACAGTATTTGCAAGACGCTGCTTGTGCTACTTGATAAGTGACATGCCACAACAAGCGCTTGGAGATGCAATGCAAGCTCAAGCAGTATCTCCTGAGTGGGCCACTGCCTTCTATCTCCAAGCTGCTGCACTCTTCAGCCTTGGAATGGACAGTGATGCACAGGAAACTCTAAAAGATGGCTCATCCTTGGAAGTCCAAAAACAAAGAAACTGAAAGTGTATAGTTCTTTCAAAAAGAGGAAAAGAAAAAAAAGGATTCCTTATCCATTAAAATACTCCTTGTATCCATCCTTTTTTTCTATATTTTTTTATTTGGTAATTTGAGGTTCTGCAAAGCACCACAGAGTTATATTAATATGTTTGGCTTATGCTTTTATTTACAATATTGATCCAGACTCCGGAGGAACTTCTCCAGTTAATTCACAGCTTCTTCAATCTGTTGTAGCTTAAAGATGTGCCGCATCTGATATCACTGATGCTGGTTTCACCTATTCTTACTTTCAGTTTGGTTGGAGTAAAATGTAGAGAATTGCCATTAATATGGCTCTATATAAGATCATAAAATAACAGAGATGTCTAATTGTGTTGCGACTTTCTCCTAGCTTTGTTTTGCTACATTATCTTTAAATTCTGACATTAGATTTCACTCAGTGAGGAATACTTCAGGACCATAGCTATGTATTAATTTATAACTGATCAAATTAGCTTGTACATTCTAAAAATAAATTAACTTGTTTATTTATAACTTTCTAAGTTTATAAGCTAAAAAGTCTCAAGTTAGAGAATCAGCTTTTTATTTTTAGTTAATTTGAACAAGTAAATTATTTTAAAATTTCACCTCATATGCCTTATTTAGTATATATATATATTTTACAAGTTACTTGTTGCCAAACTATGTTAATTATGTGCCCATCATCTATAAGCATTTCAATAAAAAATAAAAAATAAAAAATAAAAAAAAGAGAAAAGGAATGCTTTCCTAGGGTTTCCATAGTTAAAATTTCCAGACTCTTGATTAGAATACACTTTCAAGTATTCCATGGAAATATGAAACGATGGATATTGCTAAATCAAATTCATGGGCATAGAGCAGAGCACCTCTCCATCTCCATGCATTCAAATCACATTCCTACCACATCTCCAAGTAAATAAAACCACAACAAAATTGTTGAACCATGCACATATGAAACATATGACAAATAAAAATTAACCATTGTAATGCATCCCCTACTGGGTTAAAATTTTTTATTAAAGCATCAAAAACTGTTATTAAATATGGGGCAAACAGAATGACCTCATGGATTGGAGGAAAATCATAGAATATAACACAGTACATAGATAGTTTCAGTATCTTTCTCCTGCCTAATCAACAGCATGCCTGTTTTCATTTAGAACAAAAATGCCAAATTAGAACAAGTATGGATTTCACATTGGACGCTGACCCGCACTAAGCATCTGGCCGATTATACCATTCACCTGGAAAACCAAAGGGAACTTCCATCACAAGACCATAAGAAAATTGCCTACTGCATGCATTAGCAATTCAACTTGCAAGTAGTGGTTAGGAATCAATCAGTTTGATTAAGAACCAAACCAAATTGACTGAATTTTACAAAATATAAAACTGAAACAAAACCAATTTAAATGAAACCAAACCAAATTAATTTGGTTTCTTTAATTCAACAATTCAATTTGTTAGCTAATGTCATTGTAGACAACATCCAAAGAGAATTTCAATCTCAACATGTAACACTTTTGTTGCCCAACCACATGAAATTCTGTCTTATGTAGACAATGCATGGCATCAAATTTACCATTCATCTTCCGTACCAATGAAGCATTGCAAAGAAAATCACTCTTGGCGAGATAGAGATTAGATAGGAAAAGAAATCTCAAAAGTCACAACTAAACTTTGAACCCAAACTAGTTGGGATCAACTATATAGATCAGGTTTTGCAATTCAATTCTGCTTGAAATTAATTTCACAATAATATCCAAAAGCAATTCAAAGGAGATGGACGCATGACTTTAGGCAAAAGATCTCAATTTTCACAATGCAAACTCACAAAAAAATACAAAGCAAAGGAAGAAATCATGAGAAAGAAAGAAAGAGAAGCATTGTTGGTGATGCGCTTTGAAGGTGAGTTTCTGAGGCGGACAATGGTGGCAGGAAAGGGTAGAGTCAGTGATGCGATAGAAGCTGCACCGATGCATCAATGTTCAAGTGGAGGTCGTGTTAATGCTCAATATTGCCTTCTTGGACTATTGAAGACTTCATGCCTGTGGTCTTAACGATGGGCCTATTGTGCCTCCTTGTCCAATAGAGAGTGAGGGAGAGACAGGAGAGAATGTGTTGTCAATGCTCGAAGAGAAGTGGGGGGAGAATGCAGAGGACAGAGATGTTAGGCAGTAGAAATTAGAAAAGAAAGAGAAAGTGAAAGATTAGGATATGTAACCCTAAGACAACATAGATAAATTCTGTTTGATTTTACCTTTTTCTTTTTTTAAAAAATGAACCAAACTGAATAAACTAATATCTCAAAAAGCTAAATTTGAACCAAACTGAATTACCAAATAACCAAATATGTCACAATTTTTAATCAATTCAATTTGATCAATTATTTTGATTTAAATTGAATTTTGCTCACCCTTAGTGACAAGCACCGAATATATTCTCAAATCAACTACCATTCTCATGCATATAATCAAATTAGTGTTCTTTTGAGAACAGGGGAAAAGCCAACATCAGCGTAGTTGTATTTCAATGCTTTTTTAGTTCTCCACACTTCAGGAGATGCAAAGACCCATCATCTTGAAGTGCCTTTTGCTTTTGACTACCTTGGTCAGAGTAATTCAGGTGTAAGCCAATTGAACTATTTGATTTGGCTTAAGGCTCATGAGCATAAAAGAGTATCTATTTTTATACATTTTAAACAAATTCATATTATAAAATTTATATACTATATCATTATGTTTGCTATTTCATCTAAAAACAAACTTTTAAATAGACTTAGAATTCAAGCTAACACCATCCTCATTTAAAATTTCTAATGATGATCAAGTCAACAAGTCCAAGTGTCAAAAAAGTTGAATTATGTTCAAGTTGTGTTTTGGGCTTTTGAGTTTCCAAACTAAGTTCAACCATTGCATTTTATCTATTCAACTTGGCTCAATCACAGCACTGGTCTAAATTAAAACCATTAGTTAAAAGGGGTTAATGGCGTACCAGAAAATATTTTGAAACACAGCGATCAATGCAGCTGTTTTCACCCATAGTTAGCTCAGGTTCTTTGTACCTGAAAACAAGAAGCATCAGAATCTACATGCAAAAAGTTTTAAAAGTGAAAATGTATAAGCTATCATTTTCTCATAGTGCAGCACTTCCACAAGGATTTCAACACACTGAAGGAAATAACGGCAAAAATCCTTACCTCTTATCAACACACTTGTTGAAACATCCCATGGCAAGCCTGAATTAAACATAAAAGAATTAGTCATAACAGAGGAAAACCAATATTGCTCACTTGGAATCTATGAAAATAATAAAAAATTTATAAAAATATATAACCGAAAAGGAAGTCTCAAGCTTTTCACATATTCCTGCCAATGGTCGCAGAGAGACCTAATCAAGCACGCTAATTCTATCAAAGAAGGAAACGTTAACAACTGCCTTGTGATATTTACACACACATGGGCTACCTGTTAAACAGCTCTACCTTATACTCCATCTCCATTGCTAGCATGCCAAAAACCTACAGAATCATCCCAAATAATCAAAACCCGGCTCCGCAAAGAGGTGCTCTTGGAGCTCATTCTTTAAAATCCCATATCAGAGAAACTCAAGTGGGTGGAGAAATACCCACCTGCTCCTTGTCCACACCCGGCGGTAGATCAGTATTAGCAGCCATTAGACCCTGAAATTGTGAAGACCTAGTTAAACTAAACCAATCAAAGGACTAGCTTTATAATGAGAAACGAACTACACAGACGGTTTGATGTTATAAAGATAAAACTTTGAAACCGAGAAAACTTCAAGTAGGGACGCACGGTTAGGGTTTTGGAAGGGCGTGTAAGTGATGTAGATGAGAAACAGAGAAAGGTTGCTGCCTTTGTTAAGGAGACGGACCTGTTGTTATTCCAAGTCTTAAGAAAGGCCAATCAGGAGAGGCCATATAACCAGAATAACTATTTTTAAATGGGCTAAAATGACAATTCCAGCCCACTAAAAAGCGTAAACTTTATCACGCAACTTCTGGTTTAGGGTTTTTGGACTTTTGAGAGTGTCTTACATAATATTCCGTTCTATTTCCGACTCTCTCAGCTCAGACACCTTCTCTCACTTCTTCGTAAGATAACGGCTTTTTCTTTCTCCCCAGGTTTACAATTCCGTTCTTCGGTATTAATTTGTGGAATAAGAGTTCTCTTTTAATGAATTTTTTTTTATGGTTGCAGAGTAACTAAAAGTAATGGAGCTCGGTTCTCTACAGGATCCAAGCAAAGCAACGTTCTCGTTCGTTGACGAAGATCACACCCTTGCGAATGCTGTCAGATTCTCCTTGAATCAAGAGTCAGTTTTTTTTTTTTAACTTAAATCTCTGCCTTGTGGTGCTTAGACTTTGCGTTCTTAAATCTTGAGTTTGTTTTTCGAACTGGTTTTTAAATTTTTCTATGCCTGCAAAACTATTATTGCTGTATGACATGACTTGTTTTGCGAATTTGTTAATTCGTTTAATGGGTAAACAGGTTAGGTTCTGCCTGAAAATAAAATTGGGTAAATACAGGGTCAGAAAACACCAATTCCGCTTCCCTTTACCTTCAATTTTGATTTTATAATGTTGAGCAGCTAAATTATACCCAAGTGCACATATATATGTGTGTGTGTGTGTGTGTGTGTGTGGATTGCATTAGAACCTATCTTGTGATGGGTTGTGGCTGGTCACGGTAGAATTCAGCGACTAAAGTAAACTCAATTATCCATACATTAATTCAATGGGATTGGTTTTTGTCTGTAAAGCATTTGTTTGACAATATTTTTTAAGCGGATGTTAATGTTGTTTTGCAGTCCAAGGGTATCATTCTGTGGCTACAGCATTCCTCATCCCTCAGATGCTCGAGTTAATATTAGAGTCCAAACAACAGGTAACTTGCATTCTCACCTTCTCTACTTTAAAGCTAAGCTGGAAAACTAATGTGTAAGACTTTCTTAAGGTAATGATAAGTGAACTGCGAGCACTTCATTCTTTATTTTATGAGTTGACACTCGTCAAAGATCAATTATTAGTTTTTTAACATATGATGAAGTGATGCCATATTGTTCTGAATTGTTTATATGCAAGTTTGGCTTTACGTTCTTTGTTATATAATTGCCAAAGCTCTTGGAGTCTTGCTATTAGCTCATTGCGGTGATTTATTTGTAACCTATTTACACCTATTTATCCCTGAACTTGGGATATGTCGGGTTTGAATTTTTCTTTTCCCTTATGTGTATATTATATTTGCTCATGTATTCTGATTATTTGCCTGTACAAGATCTAAGCAATTGCTGTTAAAACTTAAAACTCTTACTATATTCACAATTGTCAAATCACCAGAAGGTAGTGGCCTTACAGATGCTATTTTTACGTTGCTAATTTTCTGGTACTCCATGTGAATCCTTATCAAGACCAACGTTTAAAGTAACCATTCATCTACCTCAACTTTATACACTTCCATTCTGTTGTGAATTTCAATAACATGAAAGGCATTTTTCAGGTGATCCAGCAAGGGAGGTATTAAAAGATGGATGTCAGAATTTGATGTTGATGTGCCAGCATGTTAGGAGCATTTTTGACAAGGCTGTTGATGATTGTAGGAAAAACAATCACATGGAAATGGAAACAAGTATTGATGATTGAAATTTGATATATCTTACCTTTGTAATACAAGTTCATTTGTAGGAGTAATTCAACATGGTTGCTATTTTATTCAACTCCTTTCAACCACAGTGATTTACCATCTCCTTTGCTGCATCTTCTGACTTGTTTGATGATGAAATTAAATTTGAAACAGAGCTAATTATCTGGTAAGCAGAAACAGGCATTTCTTTTAATTACAGTGGTCCAAATTATTGATGTTACAAGCATGGCCATAGATGACATCTCAGACTGCCTTCAATAAAGTAGAACAACCAGTTGGCTCCCATTTTTGCCTGTGGTAGCGAGAAACTCCCTCGTCCTCCAGAAAGGGGCAAATTGGTTCTTGAATAGCTGACTGACACGGGTTCCTAAACAGGGTCACAAGACCAATTTCTTTCTTACTAACAGGGGCAGCTCAAACAATTTTACAAGGGAGAAACCAGATTTTTTATACAATAATACATTTGATAAAACATGCATATTAACAAGTACATATGATTACGTGCTACTGTGGAACCACCTCTTAGCAAGAAATGTTAAGTGTGAGTAAGGATAGGTAGGTACAAGGCAACAAAACAACCACTTTGATAGATTTGGAGGTGACCCCTTATCCACTGGGCTACTTTCTCTTGGTTCGACTCATGAAAGGACTTTAAAGTGGAAGAGCCAAGAAATGACAAATGCAAAGACCATGCAGGCAAGCAAGAAATTCATCACGCGTCGACTATGCCAGAATGTTCGAGTTTCCACCAGGATTTGAGGTGCCGTTGGTGCTAATGAAACAGGGGCAGTATCCCTGTGTGCCTCATTTGCCTGTTCACCAGTAACATTGAGTGCAGTGACACCGCATATCTCGCATATCCTGGAAAAGTTTTAAAAAGAAAATACATCAGCAATAAGGAAATATCATACTAGAACTTTGATTGTAGAAACGTAGTACTGGCCATAAAACTTAAGCATGAAGCATCTGGGAAAAAACCAGAGTGCGGTAAAAGGTGAAGTTTGAACCTTCAGGAATAGCAGTAAGCTTAACTTAGCCTCAGCTTGTAAAATATATCAACTCAATCTCACCAACCATATCCTAACATTTCCTCCAAATTTAAAATAGAAAGAGCAAGCAGCTAATTTGGCTAACTTGTCCATAGGATTTTGGTTATACTGTAAAAAATTTTCACTTCTACATTGTACAATTTACTACATGGAACCAGAAATAATTTCTGTTTTCTCGAGTATTTTCACTGATCTAGTATAAAATTATACACATTGACACTAAAACCTCAAATAATAAAATCATATCTGCTAAAACATGTCTCTAGAAATCCTTGAATCAGTTAGCAAGTACACAAACCTGGTGACGCTGGCATTTTAAATGACCAAAGCAACTCAACAAAAGAAACATACATATGTCAATAAATGATTGATGATAAAATACACCAATAAGTCAACAACTAAAAATCATCTGCAGCGGTTAAAACAACAATGGCATGGTTCAAATTCTCAAGGAAAAGTAAAGAACGAACTATAAACAATATTGGCCAACATGTCAAATGAAATGAAATCGTGGCCAGTATGGTTCCTCAGCAGCATATCATTCAAATATAATGATGATACATTGATCCAGGAAAATTCTTTACAGCTTGGAAAGGACTGAGAAAATTTTGCAACACAACCATCTAATATTTCAAGAAAAAATTTCCCAGTTCTTATATATAATCAGAAGCCTCTGACTTCTTGTTTCCTTGCTTCTAGACAGTACCCCAGATCATATAGTTCAAAACATGAGAATCCAAAGTAATTTTATGAGGCTAAGATCACCATAACTTTTCTCAGTGTGGCAAATGAGATTAATCCATTTTAGGGGTTTCATCAACAACCAAGACTCCATCAAGCCTAATACAATAACTAGAGTGTGATATTTCTATGAAGCAAGGATAATTGATCATAGGAGATAATTATAAGAGAATCCAATATTACTGAATCATTAAATACATGCACAGATACAATAAACTGAAGAGTAGCAGAAGGCAGGCCATATATTTGCACAAGTGTAGACAAGTACGTGTCTACTTTCAAGAGTCAATGACAGTACACAGAGACAATTCTGTAAGCTAAACACTAGACACCACCCTCATTGATCAACTCAACTTCCATAGAATGCAACCAAACCACAAAATGCCTTCTAAATAATGGTTTTGAGAAAAATCCCTTTGATCTAAGGCAGGTTGGTCACCACCAGATTTGCTATTTCTACATCATTACTTCCTTGCCTTCTGCTGGTCACTTCTGTTCTACCTTATTCAGCTCACAAAGAGGCGAAAGGATAAAGACAACCGTCACAAATACATGACAAGAACATAGCTAACAATAACTACAGGGTAGATAAATATGTTAATGATATAAAAAAATCGGGTATGCAGAAACTGACACCCTCCCCTCCATCCCACCCCACTTCATATTGCATCAAGTGAGAAGCTTTTTACAACTCAAAATTATACCTAGGCCAACTTAATTAAGTGTAAACTCAAAAAAAAAAAAAAAAAAAAAAAAAAGAGGAATAAGGTTTGGCTAGGAAATTGATCAAGCAGAAACTTTGTTCAGGAATATTTGGATATTTGAATATGCTTATATGCTTCTCAGTTATTAATAATATTGATAAAAAACTTCTTGATCTTTTTTTTTGTTAATTGAACTTGGATAAAAGAAATCTAGAAAACAGCAACTACCCAAAGAGCGTAGTTCTTCAAAAATAATGTAATATAACCAAGTAGGATCCCAGTATTCTATTTGAATTTTCAAAAACTTCGTCTCCAAGATCCTGGATCCAACAAAATCTTACGAAAAAAAAATTCCTCAAACTACGAAAACCAAGAAAAGGTAGTCAGAATTATTAACGAACAAACAAATATTCCAAAAAGTCACACTTGGATAAGCCATAAAACACAAGATACAAGAATCCTTCAAAACCATCAAATTGATAACCAATTTTCTGAAAATGCAGATTAAATGCTTCAGAAATAACTCCTCAAAAAGCATCATAATATCCCCTGTTTTAAATAAAAAAGAAATAAGAAGCTCAATTGCAATAAGAAGCTCAATTGCTTACTCACATGTTACCCTTGATCTTGAACCAAGTCTCTGCACACTTCTTATGTGCACCACCCAAATCACCCTTACAGGAACACCCCAAGTCAATGGCTGCCCCGTTCTCTGGCCCATTACTCTCCAAACCCAAATGGCAAATTCTACAATCTCTCCTAGTTTTACCATCCAAATGCAGTTTCCCCTCCAAAACCCCACTCTCCAAGTCCACCTCTGACAAGCAATCTGACGCTGAAGAGTCCCTGTGGGCACCAAACTCTCCAGAGAACGACAAGTCACTGCTGCAACGGCTTAAATGGTGGTCTGTGTTAAAATGGGAGGTGTGTGCCGTTGCCATTTTGCCACTCCAGAAGGGAAAAAAAAAATTGATGAAACAAGATCAGAACTTGGGATTTTTTTTTTTTTTTTTCCTGTGAAGGGTTAAGACATTTGCTTGATTGCTTTACAAGAGAAGTATAACCTTATAACAAAGCTACCAAGTACCAACACATAGAAACTGAGAGATACAGTGTTTGGACCTATGGAAAGAGGGGAAGAGGGAGGAGTGGAGAGAGAGAGAGCTGGAGCCCAGAATTAGGTGGTGGTGTTTGTTTATTTAAACTTTATGAAAAAGAAAAGGGAAAATATTAATCTCTCTCAAAATTTGTGTCAGTTTGGGCAGTGTTGGTGGAAGGGAAACTGCCGGTGAGTGTGCACAGAGCAGAATAATAATGCCATTGTTGAGTTTAATTCATACTGTTGATTGATTGTTAATAGCTGATAATATTTATATAAAATGATTAATAAAAATGTTATGGAGTATAATTGATTATGAAAAATGAATAAAAGTTAATAGTTTAGAGAAAATATAATTATAAAATAATATAATATTTAATGTGTTTTAAATTTCAATATTAATTAGATGCAGCAATAAAATATTTATTTATATTACCTAAGAAACGAAAAACATAAACGCTAAAGACAAAAAGGTAAAATTATAAAAAAAAATAAATAAATTATTCCCCCTCTCATGTTCCATTAGAGTTGTATATTATTTGACAGAAAATGAAACTTTGTAAATGGCTCTCCCACTATGATTTGATATTTTTTTACTGCTTTCCCCAGCTCCATATCTGATGTGGCTTATTTTTTGTGAACACCAAGTCCTAGCCTTAGCTCCTGTTAACCACTAAAGTTTTAGCAGAGTTTCAAACATCATTTTATTTAATTTCTGGATTAATTGGGAAAACAAGATAAGAACCAGATGTTATATTGTAATTAGTTGGTTCAATTTTGAAATAATTAAATAATTATTTAATAAAATATCTCCAAAATTCATATTAAAATAATTGAAAAAATGTCAAAAGTTGACTGTTAGATCAAAAGATAAAAAGGAGAATAGTTGCTGGGAGGTTAACGTTAGGCCATTACTGAGATAAGAAGTGCCTGAAAAATGACAACACTTGTACTTTACTGCCAATCTTGTCCAGTTGGCCATAAGCCTCAGCTGGCCACCCTTGTCTGTCGGCACTCCACAACACTCAAACCAAAAATCCACAGGCCAATAATTCTCTGCCTCTGCCGCTGGGTATGGGTATGGGAACTCCTTACCAAGAGAAGCTTACACATGTTAAAGCCACTTATTTTTGGCTTGTTTGTAATTGTAGAGAAACAATTTGCAAATGCATGGAGATCATGTTTTGCATATAATTGGAATTTTTTTATTAAAAAAAGGTTCAATTCATTATTCTAATAATGAATCGAACGTTTATTTGCAGTAATTTTAATTAGTTTAATTAAACAAGCACGTCACAATAGAAAATCACTCCTTTCCTTTCATACAAATATGAGCAACTAATGACCTAAATAAGTCCACACTGATCAACAACATCATATGGCAGAAGGCGCACAAGCTGGGTCCGCATCACCAGTGATCGGAGCAGCAGCCGGATAATCTGTGGCGGAGACTGGACCTGGGGTTGCATAACCAGAACTACTAGTCGCCGACAAGGCACGGCGAGGATTGGTACAGAACTCAGACAAGTTAACTCCTGTAAGTACATAAAATGGATTATGTTATTGTATAACAATGCTGTTGGTAATTGGTAAATTTGGACATAATCATTGGATTTAGATTATTATCTTCTTACTGATAATTTTAGTTCACATCTGAATTTTGATTTAATATAAGAAAATATTTATTTTAATGAAATATGACATTAAGCTGGTAATGTTTCTGAACTTCTTAACTTGCAGATTAATATTATATAAACAACCTCCTTATTTTTATATGGAGATGGTAATTGGATTTGATAATGGAAATTAGAAAGGAACTATTTACTAATTGAAACTAAAAGAAATACCTTCAGCCAAGGCCAAGTTTAAGTAGAGATCAACAATATTGGGGCAACCTTGGTAACAATCGTCTGAGCAAAGTTTAGCCAAAAACTGAGGCTGAAGAAGACCATCTGATGAGATACCCACAGTGTTCCTATCAAGTCCACATGAACTAACACATTCATCACTCTCAATCCATTCCTGCATTACATCCACAACCACTTCTGATGTCTTGCATTGGTATTTAACCTTTCCATCTTTCGTTGCAAAATTCTCTAACAAGCATCGCTTCCCAGAAGATGCAATTGAATATGAGCAGAGCTCAACAGGTAATTGCTCACATACAAGCTCACCTGAACAATACATCAAACAAAACACACGCAAAGGAAGAAAAAAAGTTACTAGTTTTATAGATTTACATAAAGAAAGAAAATGGCAAAAATTCTTGAAATGGGTTTACCGAGGGCTCCATGGAGGAGAAGAGACATAGCAAGGAATATGATCAAGGCCATTTTTGATTAACTACGAGCTCCTCGGTTCTCAGAAATGTGATAATAAGGCCTTGTGTGGCATTAGGCTTTGTGGGTTGTGTTTATATAATAGAGAGGTTATATGAGGATAAATTGAAGGTCAATGATTTTTTATTATCTTTGGTTCTCTTCTTTAACTTTTCTTAGTTACTAGGAATATGATGGCGAACATAAAACAAGATTGAAGCCCTTGGAGTTGGAGGTATTGTGTTTTGGTGGCAACGAAAATCAACTTCGTTTGAATCTTTGCTTTTTGGTACGTGTATCCATTAGGATTTTTTTTCTGCTTTATGTAAATATCGGCCAGCTGTTGCTTCAGGATTATTCATCTACTCTGAGCTTATTTTCTATTAAAAAATTTCAAGAAATTTATGCATTTATGTCATTTTGTGTGATGGGATCATGGAGAAAGCCAGCAGAGAGAGAAATTGATCAAAGAGGAATTTAAATTTTTCAACGCAATTTGTTTGGTACAATGGGGATTTGCTTCTCATTCGGCAGCAATAGTATTGGTTACTGGAATCTTTTTTTTTTCCTTTTAAGACTTTCTGGATCAAAAATATAGCCCAGTAACGAATAAATGTACATAATTTACTGAACTCTGTTTATTTTTGTCAAACAATTTAGGATCTTATGGTTTAACTCCTAATGGTTTTCAAGCCGTTTAACACCAATTGCCTTGCAGGATCCTTTTATTTGACAAAATAACTTTCACACAATGAGGACCAATTTAACAATTATAAACCATTTGTTTTCTTCATGATCAGATTATATTGAAAAACGAAGTTCAGAAACAAATTTCATTCTTGATCAGTGGGATTCTACTACTTCAATAATCATAAGAGAGAACTGAAAATCCCATTCCAAGATCTTAAAGAACTAACGCAAGCCACCACCCTTTGATGGAAATGGTTGACAGGGCATATAAGGGAGCTCTTCGGCTGTTCAGAGTTCGACTCTCATCCCCATCTACAGGGAAAAAAGAAAAAAGAACTAAAGCAAGAATGCTCAAATAAGCTGACTAAAGATTCATGTTTCTATTGTTTTGGGATCGTTTAACGAAGATCCCAATGAGAAAATTAACTGGATCGTTTAACGAAGATCCCAGTAGACATCCCAATGACAAACCGTTTCAAAAACGTACTCTTAAATTCATGTAATCAACCCTGAAAAAGGCATCTGGTTCATATGGTCAGGCTACTGGTCCTCCATAAAAAAGGAAACTGGATCAAGCTGCCTAAACTTCAATCTCCGGCGCAGTTTCTGTTGATTTCGGTGAGGTTGGCTTGCTCTCCAATGATTTTGATAAACTTGGAATGTATCGCCAGCAACGCTTATGAACTCACTGCACTTATCTTCTTGGGAGCGTCAGCAGGAATTCCTGTATTAAATACTAATCAGACCAACTCTGAAGCCATATCAGAATAAACTACTTTTTAGAGAGGATCAAAGTTAATGACTGATGGCACTTCCATTGGTACAAATATTAATTTGAACAAAGACAAACTAAAACCATTGACGACAGATTTTTCTCATATGTTCTAAAAGAAAAGCTGCTTTAGGACTGTTAAAAACAGACAAAGGATGCATTATATGACTAAAATAAGGAGACAAGGCAAACAGAAATGGAAGCAAGTCCCTAACAAAGTCCCGCTCTAACTGCATAAAGAGTTTGCCATGAATCATTAAGCGTATGACACGATTCTCTAAACAAATGAGCAAATAATCTTAAGCTATTAACCTGTGAACAGAGTCTACTAAACCCAGTATTCTATGGCCAAGCATGTTGCTTTGAGTAGCATAAATCTCATTCAATCTGCGGGTTGAGGAGGTTTCAGGGGGTATTACTGTGGATTGATTAAGTATTAATTTAAAACCCATAGGTTGAAGTTCATATGATCTATTCATGATGTGTTTATATTGCTACCATGGGAAGCATTTTGTTTACTACTTGGTCAATTTGGCATATAATTGCATCATTCTTTAAATTGCAGTGCCAGAATTTGGAAATGCACAAGTTATTTGCGGGCTGAATAAGAAGGAAGTTTTACTGCTGAATATATGAGAAATTACATAAAATGTTCTTTCTTCTTTCCTAGTCTAGGCAAAAGAGACCAGCAACTGGAAGTTAAGGCCCCAAAAGAAACATCTACTCATATTCTTCCTGATATTCTCCCTCATCATCCTCATATCCTTCCTCATCTGCTGTTGCATCTTGGTATTGCTGGTACTCCGAAACCAGATCATTCATGTTGCTCTCAGCCTCAGTGAACTCCATCTCATCCATCCCTTCCCCTGTATACCAATGCAAGAAAGCCTTCCTCCTGAACATGGCTGTGAATTGCTCACTCACACGCCTAAACATCTCTTGTATGGATGTAGAATTGCCAATAAATGTGGATGCCATCTTAAGTCCTGTAGGTGGGATATCACAAACAGTTGATTTCACATTATTTGGAATCCACTCCACAAAGTAGGAAGAGTTCTTATTCTGCACATTCAGCATCTGCTCATCAACCTCCTTTGTGCTCATCATGCCTCGGAACATAGCTGATGCTGTCAGATAACGACCATGCCTTGGATCAGCTGCACACATCATGTTCTTTGCATCCCACATTTGCTGGGTGAGCTCAGGAACAGTTAGAGCTCGGTACTGCTGTGAGCCACGGGAAGTAAGAGGGGCAAAACCCACCATGAAGAAGTGAAGACGAGGGAATGGAATGAGGTTCACTGCAAGCTTTCTGAGATCAGAATTCAACTGACCAGGGAACCTCAGGCAGCATGTAACTCCAGACATTGTTGCAGATATCAAGTGATTCAAATCACCGACTGTACCCCACACAATCAGAAGCATGATCAGAATTGAAATTTTCAACAGGTATTAATCGCCCAAAAATAAGCCAAAAAAAGGTTATAGATGAGCTTACAGCTGGGAGTAGTGAGCTTCAGTGTACGGAAGCAAATGTCATACAAGGCCTCATTGTCAAGAACCATGCACTCATCTGCATTTTCCACTAGTTGATGGACAGACAAAGTGGCATTGTAAGGTTCCACAACTGTATCAGATACCTTGGGAGAGGGAAACACCGAGAAAGTCAACATCATTCTATCTGGGTACTCTTCCCTAATCTTGGAAATCAAGAGTGTCCCCATTCCAGATCCAGTACCACCTCCCAAAGAATGGCACACCTGAAACCCTGATCAGAAATCAAAAACAAAAACCATTAAAAAAAATAAAACCCCCAAAAAAGCATGCAACTTCATGAACAGAAAATCTTTAGACATGTAATTTACCTTGCAAACAGTCACAATTCTCAGCCTCCTTTCTAACAACGTCAAGAACAGAATCAATAAGCTCAGCACCTTCAGTGTAATGGCCTTTAGCCCAGTTATTACCAGCGCCAGATTGGCCGAACACGAAGTTGTCAGGCCTAAAAATCTGACCATAAGTACCAGATCTGATGCTATCCATTGTACCAGGTTCCAAATCCATGAGCACAGCACGAGGCACAAAGCGACCGCAACTGGCCTCATTGTAGTAGACATTGATTCTTTCAAGCTGAAGATCTGAGTTGCCTTGGTAGCGACCAGTGGAGTCTATGCCGTGCTCGGCGCAGACAACTTCCCAGAACTTGGCTCCGATTTGGTTACCGCATTGGCCCCCTTGGATGTGTAGGATCTCACGCATTTTTTCTAAGTATTTGAAAGGGCAAGGGTTTGGAAATTCACTGCTCAGAGAGAGAGAGAGAGACAGAGAGAGAGAGAGATGGTGAAATGCAGAGGGGGGGGAGGGGGGAAGGAATAGGTTTTATAGAGGAGAAGATTAGGTTTAACGGCACCCTTTTTCTGTTTTTGTTTTTATTTTTTTTATTTTTTATTTGCCTCTCAATGTTGTATTTTTGAATCTACCCTAGGGTTGTCTCGTCTCGAGGCTCTAAAATAGCAACGGTTAAAAACGGATGCAGGCAAAAGTTTTAAATTTCAAATTTAGAGATACAGCTGGAGGCAACCGAGCCGCCCGTTGGTTTGACTGTTGGAGAAAGGAGCACGGCGCCGTTTTAAGGCTTTCCCCCTTGTCTCCTATCACATTACGGTCCGCACTGACACGTGTCCCTTTAAATTCTGCGAGTACCCCAGTAGTGTTGCTACAAATTCTCCTTTCCATTTTAGAAAAAAAAAAATCTGCCTTTCCATTTTTATATCTCTTTCATATCATAATTTTTTTTATAATTTTAAAATAATAAAAATAAATAAAATTATAAAATGAAATGAATAAATTATTTAAATAAATAATTTAAAAATACATTCAATACAAAAAAAAACAATTACTAGATTTTCTTAAAATTTAGAGACACTTTCATTTAATTTTTAAAATTAATATATTAAATATTAATAAATTTTCTTAAATAATAAATATTTAATAATTAAAATTTTATAACAAAAAATTAATTAAAATTAATTAATAAAATTTTTTAAAACTTAAAAATATTTAAATAATTCTTAGGGACATTGCAAATTACGGTTCAGACTTTTTATTTATTTATTTTTTACAATTTCAATAATAAAAACTCATTTATAAATTTAATAAAAATATTTATGTGTTTTTCTATGTGGAACAAAAATTTTTAAAATATAAAATTTTATAACAATCAATCACATGAAGTAATTATTATTAACACTTACAATATCTACGATCAATTGAATTAAAAAAATTTCAAAAAATTTATGCGAACTCCATATGTTTATATAAATATTTTAATTTTCAACAATTATCCGAAACTTTCAAGCTAAATTTTCAAGTTTAATTAATCGATTGACAATATTTGAGATACATGTTCATGGATGAGAATTTTTTAAACAAGATCATGTTATGTTAAGCATGCACAAACATATATCTCAAAGTATAATGTTGTCAATTGATTAATAAAATTTCAATTTTCACTAAAATTTCTTTAAAAAAGTTACAAATTGGTGCAAACATTTGTCTGTTTGGGTAAAAAGGCCAATTTCCTTCTCGCTCCTTATGACTTGAATCTCCACTATCATAGTATTCTCCTTTATCTAGCATGTCAAACTCTTTTTTCTCTATATAACAACCATTAAGACTTGAGCCAATGCTAAGGACCACGTGAATATTTCCTAACAGATTTTCAAACTTTTTCACTTTTGATAATTATTCTCTTGAGAATTGGGATAACTATGTACACACATAATAATTATTCCACTCGTTAAAACAACCACATTAAAATAAGAATTTAGTATGATCAATCAAAATTTAATTACAAGTGACACTACATATCCCATTCAGTAGCCAAAATATTATTGCAATATATTGATTTGAAAGAAAATTCAAGGTTTTTTCCTTTTTAATGTAATTCATTAATAATGAACTTTGATTTCAGTTTAATTACAAACATAGCGGCTTGAATAAAAAAAGAATCAAAGACCCAAAAACCAAATAAGTACATGTTTGAAACCCAAAATCCTAAGAACCTTAGCAAATGTGAAGGCTCTGGAAGCCTTCTACTGAGTGCTTAACTCTGATTACCGAATATTGTTTGAAAACCTTCAGAAGCCAAACTTAAAAAGTAGATTTACTCAAGCACTGTTAAAAATATTGTAAAAATACTCCATCAAGTACCACAACTACACTCTTTCACTAAAAGAAGTCAAAAAAAAAAAACCCAAAATCAAAGTTGAAGAATGGGTGAAACTCTCCACTAGTATTCAAATGGCTAAAAAAAACTTATTAAAAATACGAGTCACACGCTAACATAAGCACATTCAAAGGTGAAGGAATAGCAAAGGCTACTTGTACCAAAGCAAACAAGCCTACATCGTCACCGCGTAAGAGAAAAAAACCAAGCAGAGCTCTTGAACGCTTTAATGCAAAGGAAAAAGAAGTCGATAAAGCGTCGAATGATGAACTAAAAACAAATCCAAAAAAGACCATATCTCTAGAAAATTCTGTAACACCCCCTACCCGGTTATTTAATTAACCGAGCCGGAGACATCACATTTTATAACAGTTCTCTTATTTTTACTTTAATTTATATAATGTAATTCATGACTTTTTTTTTAACTGAAAATCGGGTAGAGTTTCCCCTGAAATATGGGATTAATTCCACCTGTGAATAGTAATATCACACTTCTATATACTTCAACCTTAACCCTATACTTCTTTTAACATCAACACAAATTCAACTTAAATCAAACATTTCATAAACCATCTCATTAATCTCAATATAAAAACTTATACTAATAACTCATATTTACATCAAAATTAAAATCTTCAAATATATCTAATTTAAACCATATACAATTTTATCTCTAAAACCTTATGTATATGCCATATTTCCAAAATTAACTTTATATAATATTTATAAAATATACCTCAATATAGTTAATGATGTAACTCTAACTGGGTTGATATAGATCTTGATCTACTACTCCTTCGAATCTACAACCTGTGCGAGGAAAAATAAATTCCGGCGCGAAAAAAAATAAACGCGCTAAGCAAATTGCTTAGTGGTGCTCAACTTCTTTTTTTTTTAAAATAAAACAAATCATGTAAATCAAAATTCATTTGTCAACAATAAATCAAACAAATAACAATAAACTATATAACAAATAATTTGAAACAATTCTAAATCATATTATTATTTCACATATATACAAATTTTAATTTCAGTCGTGTAAAAAGTTTTATTTTCTCTTAATATTTTTATTTATTTATTTTTTTTTTTTGCCCCTATAAATTTAAATGGGACTGTTAAGTCAGATAAGGAAACTGTATCTGTAGGGCACAAAGTGTCAAATAACTGTATGGCTCAAAAGCCGAGTCTATAACTGTAGGATACCTCATTGTATCCTAAAAATCAGTGTAACTGTAGTGCAGTACTGCAGATCTGTATATGGCATGCCACACCCTTAAACTAACTCACAATTCCCATCAAACTTACTAAGGCCAAACTTTAAATAATTTATACATTTAAACAGGGGGACAAAAACTTTCAATACAATGTAATTTTCAATTATTCAAATTATAATACTTTATCATATTATAACTGTATTTTAGACATTATCATGTAAATCTATTAATTTAATTCAATTACATAAATTATAAATTTATAATTTAATACTTAATTAATTAACTATTATTATTTTTATTATTATTTTTTTATAATCTAATATTTTATTTATTTATTATTTATCACAATATACCATGTCTCATTTTTCTTTTTCTTTTAATTTTTATTTATATCCAACAACTTTCTTTCGACCTTAACTAATTTACAACGTTTCACATAATATTTCTTATTTAGACTAATAATTAATTTTTTTATTATTGTTATTACTATATCTTAACCAAATTACATCTCTATAAAAAAAAGTAGAGACAATCCACTTGATCCATAACTTGAGTTTTGCTCAAATTACATATTAATTTCAAAATTTCCTATTTATCAAATTTATTATTTCTTCAAACTTTAATCATACTATATAACTAAAATATTATTCACTTGATCTAATTCTACTAAGATAGTAAAATTTTTAAATAAAATCTAATTAACAAATTATTAAATTTATTCAAATAAAGTTGAGTACAAACCTTAAACCTTCCAAAAGCTTCCACAAAGTTTAAAATTTTCTAATCTTCCTTTCTTTCCCTTTAGAGTTTCCACTCTTCACTTTCATTTATTCTTCATAAAAAATAAACAAATAAATCATATTAATATAATATTTCTCATAAATATTCACATAAAAATGATAATAAACATTCCAACATTAAAACTCCTAACGTACCTTTAATTTTTTAAACCCTTGGTTACTATTTACTCTCTCCCTCAACCTTGAATTTTCTCCTTATTCTTCCTCTTACCTTGAATTTTTAACTAGGGAACGGACTTGGATGAGATGCGCTAGCAAATTAGGTGGAAAATTGGAAGAAAATGGAGTAGAATTGAAAAGAAAATTTTTAGGGAAAAGATGGAGATGGATGAATGGAATTCTCTTCCTTTTTTTTTCGAAGAAAATGGCCTCTTCTACTCTTTTCTTTTCTTTCTTTTTTTTTTAATTTTTTTAATTTATAAAATTAATTTATTTAAATGGTTAGTATTGAGTTACGTGTCTCTAAATTAAAATTTAATTTATCTTTTTTCTTCTTTCTCTCTTTTTTATATTTTATTTTATTTTATTTTTAAAATATTACAAATTCTCTCTATACAATTCAAATTTAAAATAAAAAACACAAAGATAAACGTAATATTTACATTCAATACGATAGTGGAGAGGACAAATTCACTTGTTGGTTTGAGAAGGATGGCCTCCCTGCTCGGGATGGTAGAGGAAGACTGCTCAGAGAGCGAAAAAAAAAAAAAAGGGATTTAGACAAATTTAAATATTATAAAATCATGATATGCATCCTCCTGTATCAATTTAAACCAACTAGAGTACCCCTAGATTAGGTGAAAGAAAAAAACATGATCCAATCAATAGGTGTACCAAATAAATCTCAAAAACCAGTTCCACAATGGCATAATGCCCATCCTCTCTATACACAATACTCAACCACAATACAGTGGTTAGTAGGAACAAAGTTTTTTGCGTCTCAAGTATACAACTGAACAAATAAAAATTGCAGCCACATAAAAACCTAAAAATTTGAACGCATATGCAAGTTAATTATTCATGTATGAGTCCACAATATTGTTTGGCTTACTTTTGAATAAATCTTTTAGGTTGGCCCTCTCTTCAGGAATTTCATTAGACTAGTACACTCGTTTCCTCACTTCAAATTTAGCAAATTATTTAAATTATTTGTGTCTAATGTTTTCAAATCCAGTCCGGTCAATAAAACAGTGACTGGAAAGAATTAAAGATTTAAGGTCTACTTAGATTAAAACGAAATTTAATCAGAGTATTGTTAAATAAATATTATAATATTAATAATAATATTTTTATTTTAATTATTGCTTTATATATTTTATAAATAATTATTAAAATAAATTCACTTAAATTTTCAGATATGTTTTAAAAAATAGTATAAAATTTCAAATAATAATATTCAATTTTATATAATTAAAAATACTTAAAATGAAAATTTCATAATATCTAATAAAAATAAATAATAATGTATTGAAATTTTATAACAAAATAACTAAAAAATTTATGTATTTTTTATTTTATAAAAGATAGTAAAATAAAAATATATCATAATTTATTTTAATAAAATAAATTATTATATGCTATTAATTTTTTAAATTGCACTTTAAAAAGTTTTTTTTTTTTTTTTTTTTTATAAATAATCGGTTACTATATGTTAATAATTACTTATATTAATGTCATTTTTACATATTCCTTAGTTGTGGAAAGATAACAGCAAGCTTGGTATCCTTAATGGTTGAACTGATAGAATTTTATGTTGGTATTACAGGGTTGGATCCTTGTTGCAAACATTAGCAATTATATTTTGTTAAAAGTAATCGCTTCGGTTTAAAAAATCTAATTTAAACAAGACGGTTTGAAAGTTTGTTGGTTAACCAGTCAGTTAACACCCAATTGAAATCTATTCTCTGAAATTAAGAATTTATAAACAAATCGAATCGGACTAAAATTGGATTTTCAATTAAACCGACCCGACTGATCAGTCAGGCTTTTGACAACCATACTTGAGTCATGATAAAGGCAAAACAATTCAAAATTAATTTGAAGCTAAATCATTCCGAGAAACTCTGACTGGTTACTAAGAGATAAGCAGGAGAAGAGGAGCAAAAGCCTTCAAGAAAATGATGAACAAAATACAAATTGAACCCAAATTCAAGTCATTGGAAAAGAAAGCAGAACCTTCTCAAAGGAAACTTTTAACCCTGCTTAGTTCAAAAACTATCCAAACATGTGTCCCATGGTTAGCTTAAAATTTAGAAAATTTGGAGAACATTTACAAATTACAACTAAGCACCAAATTCCACTTTGCAATTTTCTTAGGATAATCTTTTGGAAAACAAGGATCGGTTTCCGAAACTAAACAAAGTCTTAAAGTTCTCTAATCCTCTCAGTTTCCAACAATCATGAAGAATTCTCTGAGCCTCTCAACTTTCCAACAATCACAAAGTGTTCTCTATGCCTCTAAAGCTTCCAACAAGCATAAGTTCTCTAAGCATTTCAAGTTTTCTAACAAATCAAAAAGACCATCTTAACATAGTTTCAACTACAGAATATTTTGGAGTAAAAAGCAGTATCCTATTGACAAAGTAAAATTCAAGAATATCAATGCCAATGAGCAAAGAATCGTTACTTACATCTGTACATTTGAGCATGATCTCACTACATCCAAAAAAGAGGACTGAGTAAACCTTTCCGCTGCACTTTCGGTCCTTTTGTTGTCTGCTTCGAGCGTAAAAAGATGGGCCGATTGAAAAAGTCTATTATGAAAAAAGTTCATCATGCAGAGGAAAGCCTCCAGGATGTTGAGAAGTCATATTCCTGTCACGCAATTACATATTATGGTCTTCAAGGATTTCACCTTCCTCCAATTGAGGAGAATTCAACAGAGGCCCATCCTTCATTTCCTCGTCTTCTGACACAGAATCTTCAACTCTTTTATGATCAATATTAAAAACATCTCTTTGGTCACCACTGGTCTCTTCTGGCTCTTTCTTCACCTGCTTAATCAAATACTCTTCATTCCCGGCGCCAAGAGATTCTGAAATATTCTTAACATCACCCATGGGTTTATTGTCATCATCCACTGGCTTCAAAGTGTTTCCAGAGTTTACAGTTTTTACCTCACCGGCATCAGCTCCAACACTAGAAGCAACATCCAAATCACTAGCATCACTTGTGACATTTTTATGAGTGGACTCAGTTACTGAACTTTTCTCAATAGTATGATCCCCTTGTCCCTCACACGTTTGTCTTGAAGTAGGCCCAGACTGTTGCTCAGAAGACAATTGATCTTGGTTGTTGATACTTGGTGCATTTCCTGATTGGCCTGCACCAACCTCCATTGCCGTTACCTGCATGCTGGCAGATGAGTATGAATGTGGCTGAGTTAACACTCCAGCAGGTGGCACCATTGGCTTTCCTCCATGACTATGGGCTTGATAGGGGTGTGTGCCATGTGGTAATACAGCATCATGTTGAGGCAATGGATAGGCACTAAAAGGTTGCTGAAATGATGAGGATGGCCCCTGGGCATGTATTTGAGAATGCACATGCTGTTGTTGCTGTATGTAAGCACCTTGCTGAAGCACCTGATTCTGATCTGAACTCGGCACTGGTCCAGAAAATGGCTGCTGCTGCACACACTGCTCATGAACTTGTTGCTGAATTGATTGCATAAGAGGACGTTGATGAGGAAGTCCAGGTTGGCGAGCATGGGAATGCACTGGCTGCTGTTCTGCTGGAGGAGCACTAGGAACTTGACCAGATGAAGGTAGCAAACCAGGTTTTTGAGGGTTTTGATTTGCACCATGAGATTGCGATGGATGCAAGAGGGGAGGTTGTTGAGGGAACTTACCCTGCATTCGGACAAGATGTGATTGTGGTTGATGCCCACCTTGAGGATAAAACTGTGCAGGATGTTGTGGACCTCCCAGCGGCATTTGCTGTTGAGGGTTTGGTTGGGGATAAGAGATATGGCCTGTTACTGCAAGGGCCAGTGAATGCTGTAGCTGAGGCTGGAGATGATGGTTCAATGGCGGGTTTGGCTGAGAAGTGAAGGGTTGTGGAAGTGGCTGCGCAGTATGCTGAGCATGTGTTTGAGGAAGGCCTTGTGAATAATGTTGAGGTTGAGGAAAAGGATACTGAGGGTGAAGCTGAGAACGAGCCTCTGTGTGAACTTGGGCTTGTGGGGGATATAGCCATTGTGTTTGCAGCAGAGACTGAGGTTGAATGTGGGGTTGAGGAACCTCAGACTGCAGATAAAGCTGAGGTTGTTGATAATATGGAACTGCTTGCTGTTGATAAGGGTAGTATTGCTGATAAGCATATCTTGGATACCGCTGGTCGTACTGTTGATATTGTTGCTGCTGTTGATACCACAGTTCTGCTGTGGGCACAGTGGCCTGCACTGCAGTCTGGTGCTGTGCAGCTTGGTAAGCTTTCTGATTTAGACCTTGTCCAGGCAATGAGGATGCTGCGGTTTGATAATATTGAGATGTCTGAGCCTGGTTCCGATCATCAACAGGTGATGTCCCTCGGGCTGTAGTATCCCAAACAGCACACTGTCATTGAAAATACAAATAAAACTAATCAACCAAGGATGCAACCACAGATGGAAATGCCAGTTCAAAAAATAAAAATCCTTCTCAGACTCACAGGACAATTTTGTGCATGTTCCTGCGCTTGACGGTGAACTATTAAGATTCCACACCAATTACACACAACAGGATAATAACCAAAGGCACATCCAAAACAATGATAAGTACACTCAGATAAAGGACCCTGCCACGTGCATCCACTCCTATGGTATAGACAATGAACTGTTATCCGGCCAATGGTTTCAGCAAGAGCTTTGTTTGATCTAATAAGAGACTGCATTTAGCAGTTGCCAAAAAACGGTGTATCAGGAAGTAAAGTAAACAAAAAATAATCATATAAGCACATTTGACGCCATCTAAAGGATCAGGAATAGAGAACCTTGGAATCTGCTTGAGTCACCAAGTAGCCATCATACGGGCAGGTCCGGGTAGTGCTCGCAATATATGTTAAACATGGCTTACAGTATAGGTGGGTGCATGAGGACTGTAATGCTTCATTTGGATAGACTAGCTGACGACACACAGGGCAGAAAAATTCCCTAGCCAGAGATCGTATATTCAGTATGCACTCATTATCAAACCCCATGGTGCAATAGAATTTGCTTCAACTCAAATTAAGCATTAATTCTGTGCAACCTAACAGTGCAGATCATATAAATTAGAAAATGTCATATTGTTACCATACAATTCATTTCTCCAAAATCTCAATTAGGTTATGCTTATTCACAAATAATCATTCAAGAGAAAGGATAAACTTCACGATTTCAATAAAGCAGTACTCGTATTTCTATATATGTTTGCTTAAACATATGCACATATAGAGATAATTTACCATAAAATTTGCATTCACTGCATGTAAAATAACCTAGCTAAGTAGGTTATAACCCAGATTAAGTTCCAATTCCCGCATCCATCTTACCGGCACCCAAACGAGTTCTTACAATAATAACAAAGGAAATTAAAAAGACAAAGAAAAGCAACGCTATGCAATCGCAAACCATAAACTCCCATATTGCCTCACAGTATAACACACCTTAAGATACTTTTATTATAGAAGAAAATGTAGGAGCTTCAGGGTTTAAAATCCAAGAAACGATACATAAACGAGTTTGCGAGTTCTTAAAATAATTATTGTAGAACTGAGCTCTTACAATAATAACAAAGAAATTAAAAAAAAAAAAAAAGAAAACGAAAAGCTACAAAAATTGAAAAGAAAAATAAAAGCAACGCTGTGCAATCGCAAACCATAATCTCCCATATTGCCTCACAGTAAAACTCGCCTATAATATACTTCTTTTTAAAAAAAGTTTAAAATCCAAGAATCGATACAGCAGCGGTCTGTGAGTGTGCGTGTGCGAGCGGGAGGGCGTGCATTATGCGTATGAGGAAGACATTGATCAGCGATAGAGGTTTGGAGAGCAGAATAATCTATGTTGAAGTGAAGAAAATATTCCTTGATTGCTAGAAGAAAAAGAACAGACCTGTGAGGAAGAGGAGAAACAGATGTAAAGAAAATTTTGGAGGGAAGAAAATGTTTTTGCTTAAAGAAAATGAAATTTCAAAACTATGCGTTTTGGCCTTTGATTCTCTTTTCTTGGTGGTAGATCACGGCGTTAGCGTGTTTAACACGAAGCTTGACGGTGGAAGTTTTGGTTTACGGGTTTTTCTATTTCATGAAAAGAATCATCTCCGTACTTCTCAATTTTTAGCTCTGATTTCTTAGTGAATCGTTCTATAATAACTGAATTGTAAAATATTTTATCTCATGATTTTTACTCTCAGCTGTAATAATGATTTATTAATTAATTTATGATATATTATTTTTATTAAAAAATAAATTATTTAATTAATGGTACAAAGCTTTTTGTAAAAAACATCATATTATGAGACTGATTAGCTTATTTTATAAAAATTAGTTTTTTTTAAATGATAAAAATTAGTTTATAAGGTATTTAGAAGCATTTAAAATTTGAAATAATAATGTTTCTATGGAAATGCTTATAGGTTACTGATAAAATTTGATATGTTTAGTAATAAATATTTATAAATATATTTATTATTAAAAATTTTATTTAATAATATATATTATGAAAGTTTAAAATTAAATAATACAAATATAATAACTAATTTAGTCAAATTAATTTATAAAATTATAAATATAAAATAAAAAGTTGGTCATCTCTAATTTTTCTAAACTTATATATTGAATTAATTAAGTCATAAAATGTTATAATTACGAAGATAAACTTATTTTTACAGTTTATAAGTTAAAATTAAACTTTTTAATAAAAATGTTTATTACAAATATATCCAATAACACTTAAACTAAAAAAATAAAGTGTTAAAAGTTTAAAAAAAAAAAAAACCTTTTCAATAGTATTAAAGTTCATAACATTACGTTTAACCTTTTTTTTAATTAATAATTTCACAATAATCTACTTTAATTAATTTTTTTTATCTATAATGAATGAACTCAAATTTTTTAGATTAACAAATAAGAAAAGTCATCTACCGAAACATAGCAATGTTAAGTTAGGCATCGTAACTTCACAAAATACAAGAAAACTCAAAGCCCAGAACCATGAAATAATGAGTGTTCAGGGCTTCCTCACTGTGTGGGGAAGTAAAATGATAAAGGAATATAAATTTATTTTCCGTTATTTTATATTTAGTTGAAAAGAAATTGAGAAAAAAAATAAAATTTATATTCTATATTAAAAATACTTAAATTTTTAAGATCCCATTTATTTAGAAAATAAATTGTGTTTGAAAAAATATTTTCTACGGTTTTTTTTTTTTTCTAATTTTTTACTCGAACTCTCGCGTCTATTTTCACCTTTCATTTATATATATATGTATATATTTTTTGGTTCTGGTCTACTGTGCATCTCTAACCGTTGATTCTCATATCAGGCGGTCCCTTCCACTAGTGATTTATCTTTTCCACTTAAGACCTGAGTCAACCTTGGAAGTTTAAGCATGCAGATTAACTCTCAGTTAAGGAGTTCCTTTAATGCACTTATTGGAAATCCACTGCTTCCGTTCTCTCTTCTCAAATCAATCATTCTTCACCACCTAACCTTACTTTGGACTGTTCGTTGGTGGATTTCAACAACAATTTTATGCTAAGGTAACTTTCATTTCCGCACTTGCAATGGAAATGCTCAAATCTTACTGAAAAGCTTAAGCAGAAAGAGACCAAATTCTCCGGATTTCATGTTAATCTAGGATTTTTGTGCTTATATATATATATTGATGGGGTTGAGGATTGGGGATCGAACCCTACCCTTCGCTTCTATTATACAGCCATTGGATCACTGACTTGTATGTTTTAATGGCATTTGTTAGAATGCTTAAATGAAAGAGCACATTTTTTTAACAGATGAGTAATGATCACTTGGACTTCTCACTATGCATTCAATCAAAGGAAACAAGAATGAATGTGAATGGAAGTAAAGTAATGGATATTTAACGTTTCTTTGCTTTTGCTCCATGAAGCATGCTATATAAAACATCATTTTGATATAAACCATAAATATTTGTTTATTACCTTCCCTTTTTCTTTTTGAACTTCTGTTATGCTTCAACAGATTTTGTGGGCTTCCTTGGACCATCTAAACAAGAATGGGGAGCCAATCTATTAAGTTGAAGGCAGTGATAGACAAGGAGAAAAACAGAGTAATACTTTCTGAATTGGATTCAGATTTTATCGATGTACTTCTCAGTTTTTTGACAATGCCCATGGGAACAATCATTAAGCTCACACATAGTCAACTTCCAACCCTTGGTTGCATGAACAACTTGTATGCAAGTGTTAAAAATCTCGATATCGGGCGTTTCAGGACTAGTTCATGCAAGGAAATGCTTCAACATCCTCGGAATGGGGCTGCAAATCACTGCAGGTACCTGAAATTGAACATTGACACCGGGACCACGCCTGTAAGCTACTTTTATTGCGGGGACCTAGGATGTTTGACATCTAAGCACAAGTTTAGTCATAAAAAATATAGCCGTTGTGATTGTGGAAAGCAAATGAGTCAAAGAATACATTTGCTGTTCCTCTAGATGGAGGGGTGTTTGTTCGAGGACTCACCCGACCTATAATAAGTGATGAATTAGAGTTGATGCCTGCATCAACTGCAGCTAGCTTCTCTCTGCTAGCCAAGCTTGGAATCATGGATCTAGACACTATACAAGAAAGGACATTTGATGTTGGATTACAAGAGGTAATTACTAACAAATTGATAAGCTGCGACAGGATTTATTATTATTATTATTATTATTATTATTATTATTTCTGTTACAAGGGTCAATTTACGGTCTGGTTTACTGTAGCAGGTTTTGAATCTGCTGAAGGGCTCCCTGGAATCAAAGACACCTTTGACAGAAATTCTTTTGAAGCAAAAACAAGTGCCTGAATCAAGGAAGGAAAATTTAGGTGGAGGGTGCTTCCGTGAACAGAAGATAGGAGAACATGTAACTGACGGAAATACGAAAATTTGTGTGAGGCTCTTGCTTAGCAAATCCCAGAAGATTGTATGTTTTGCGGAAGCGGGGGAAGATTTTGTTGATTTGCTCTTTCAGCTTCCTTGCTTTTCCACTCGGGTTGCGTGCTTATCATTCCAAAGGATGCATAACTCATCTATATGATAGCGTAGAGGAACTTGATACTGAGAAATACTTCAAGTCAAATGACCACAAAGAGTCTCTACTTAGTCCCAAGGTGGCATCTGGTTTTGCCTACAAGAACCAGCTACTTGGTTTGGAGGAAGAGCAGTACTATTGGTCGAGAGATGATCCTTCTTATATTTATAGTCATAAACCAACTGGCAAGACATTTACTACTTTAACCATGATTGATCCTAAAGCACCAGCTTACAAGGAAGCTACAAGCAATGGAGGATTTGTGTTGAAACCTGCAATGTTCACAGTAACCGGCGATCTGAGAGTAACACCCATATCCCCTGTCTCAGGTTTGTCTATTTTGAACAGATTGAAGGTACCTTTCAGTGATATTGAGGAGCACATTTGCATATGGGCAATGAAGAGGTATGTTCTACCATAAAATTTGAGTATCAACCCTGTTATTATTCGATCTTCTGGTCATGTTAGCTAGCACTGTTTTAGAAATATTTGTTTATTTTCTTTCATGAAGATTTCTTGTCATTCAATTCAGCCACACCTCAATTAAGCAATTAGATATCTTGAATGATATAAAAAGCCATTAATTTGGCAACAAATACATAACTTAATTCTGGGTACTTGCACTGCAGATGTTGCTAGTTTGTTGCATATATTAAGAAGTTGAGAAAAAATTTTCAGCCAGGTCTCATGAGATATTCGTTTTCTTTTTTCTCCTGGAAGTACCAAGAGCACTGGCAAGAAACCCCCTCTACAACCCTACCCCAATCAAGAATTTGTAGTTGTTCATAATTCATATTTGTTCATTATTGTTAACCTGTAATTACTTTGATCAGTGGATGTTCCGGCCTTCTTGGTACAAGCAAATGTAGTTTGAATTTCTGATAGGGTTTCAAAACTTTCCAAACTGAATTCTCTTCAATTTGATTATTTAGTAGAATGGAGTGCTAGCATAGGAAGTTTACAAAAGAATATGAGCTCTGCAATTTCTGGTAGTATGGTTACCCATAATATATTGTGATAACTCTGCTATAAAGATCTACCTATTCCTGTTGTTGGTCGCTTGCTAACATGTTTCATATTACAGGCTGTGCGTCTTTTGATGGCTTCTTTTATCTCTGAATCTGCTCTAACTGATGCCTTTATCCCCAAAAGGCTAAAACAAGAACAGTGAGGGCTTGGGCCATATTTCTTCTCCTTGTGGACTCTGAAGCAAAGATGTGCTGATTTATGATCCTCGGTATTTTGGTATGCAAACTTGTTTCTACTTTTGTGTGGACTCTGTATGATATGCCTTATGAATGCAAAAAATTATTGAATACGACTGTGGTTCATGTGTGACCTATATGAGACCAACATTATAATGACTACAATAAAATTGTATTATAAAACTTTTTTCACTAAGTGAACTACTTTATTATTGTTTCATCCTATCTATGGTACTGGTGGTTGTAATAGTGATGGGTTTGTTTCAGAATGTTGCATCATGAAAGAAAATGTTTTCTTTCTGGTATCTCTCTCTCTCTCTCACGCCCCCACAGCCACAGCTTGGGCCTGAAAACCTGGGCGTTTGTTCCTGCACTAGTCATATGCTCAGTTGATACGTCTTGCATGTCATCGCAGAGATAAGAGGTTTGTTTCTTTCACTAACTATAAAATTATTGGACAGGATATGAATTATATATATATATACATGTAGGGGTCAAAAAATTACATAAGCAACGACAAGTAAATGGGCATCGTGACAATTATATATGCATTCATTAAAGGTGGAAACTAAAAGGCCAATCTCAAGGGTCGATATAACGTTGCCTTGACGGTTTGTAACGGTGAGATTAGGCCATTATTTTCTCTGCATTGCTTGCCATCATTAGTAACTTCTCAAGTGTTTTAACTTTAATATCCAGCTAATTGACTGTGTTTTTATGTGATGAATGACTTGTCCCGCATCTTGTGTCGTAAGACTGGTACTCAATTATTGAGTAATTATAAGTAAGATTTATCTATCTAAAGAGAAATTCTTACTTAAATCGGATTCACATGAATTCAAAATATAAATATATAAAATTTTATGTGGATATCCGGTTTAGGTAAATATTTTTCATTTATCAAAAGTGTTGATTTTAGTCTTGTTCTATGTGTATGATATAGCTTGTTCCATTTCTTAATTAGGTATGAAGTTTTCACAAAAAAATAAAGGTTTGAAGTTTCTGCCGTTTTGCATATATTTTTTTTTCCTTTGCCGTTTTGCATACTAGTCCACAAAAAAAGGATTCCCTTGATATTTCCACTATCTAGTACATTTTTGGAGTTTAGCTGAGTTTTTCTTCAAGGGCCAATTATGTGATTAAATCTTATGGAACGTACTTCTGAAATGTACATGAATATCAGGCCATTTGGTATTTTCCTCTAGTGCCATCATTAAGAAAGCGCAAGTATGAGTGTAAAATATTTTTCAAAATATCAATTGCTTAATGAATAATAAAATTTGTGAATTTCAAATTAAATCGCATGATGTTATATTTCCTGTGTTCGAATTTAGATACAATCTCCTCATTTCATTCGAAAAAACACCCAATTTGTAAACTAAAAACAAATAATAAATAAAAGAAGTGCAAAGCAGGCACATGTACTCCTTTAATCAATGAAAAGAGGCCAAGTGGATCTATGAACTGAAGACTAAAGAGGCACACAATCACAACTTCAATGTGAATCGTACCGTGCTATGATTGAAAAGTTGGTTTTGGTATGTAAAGTATAAAATTTGTTGAAACTAATTGTTTATTTTTATTTATTTATTTTAAAAAATCGAATTTGAAATTTTCATGTTCAACTACACGTGGTTGTTAAGTTAACTACTTAAAATAATTGCCTAATCAAATGATATTTATGTATAAATTATGTAAATCAAATAATATATATGAAAAACTTATAGCATAGAATTCAAAACATGTGGATTACATGACCCTAATATTTCATTTAGAATATATTTTTCATAAAATATAATTTAAATAAATTAGTTTATACATAAATTACGTTAAAAAAAGTAATTGAATTTATCGTAAATTTATTGCTTCTAATTATGGAATAAAAGATTCTAACATTTCGTAACCTAAAAAACAAAATTGACTTCGACATCTACGATGTTCTTCCCATCGGTTCGCTTACGTGCATCGCATGAAATCATTCAGTAATAATAATTAATCAATTAATAACAGCTTGCAAAATCTTATTAATTTCGGGATTAATGAAGCTAAGTTTAGACAATCTTCCCCTGTTTTAACTAAAGAAGAGGATGATCCGACACAGATCCAAACAAAAACCGAGCGCTGAACGATTCGATCAACCTATCAAAGTTCGGATCCGACGGCGAAGATTTTTCATACACCCATCCAACAATATTAAATACTTTCTTGGAAGCTTCCAACTGCAAGCCATCGCTGTCTTCTCTTCCCCGCAAACCAAACCAATGTCGCATGCTTCCTTTTTGACCCCATTAAGAACCGTAGGTGGGCTTTCTCTCAAATATCCATTTTTCCTTAGGCTATATAATCATCATCTCTTCATGGTTTTAGCACAAATCCCGTTGGCTTCCTGGAAAGGTGCTGAACTTTTACGCTTCTCGTATTTTGATTTCATGTTTAGTTTTGTTATCAACAATGTTTAACTGGGTATGCTTCTGTTTTTGATTCAGGGAAATGAGAAGAAAGGCTTGAGCTTTTTTTTTTTTTTGTTTAGCACGTTTCTTGTTGGTGGAGTGAAGATGGAGTTGTTTTCGCCGGTTGGCCTTCGTGTTTGGTCTTGGGTTTCTCTAGTGCTCTTGCTGCTCAATAGTGGAATAGTATTATCGGATTCCAGATATCTGATTGGGCTTGGGAGCTATGATATTACAGGACCTGCTGCTGATGTTAATATGATGGGTTATGCTAACTCTGATCAGATTGCTTCTGGGATTCACTTTAGGCTGCGGGCTCGGACTTTTATCGTCGCGGAGCCACAGGGAAACCGGGTTGTATTCGTCAATTTGGATGCCTGTATGGCCTCACAGCTTGTGAAAATTAAAGTGATTGAACGATTGAAGTCGAGGTAATTCTCAATTCTGCATATTAGTGTCTTGATCTCTGTTCTAATATTCTTTTATATATAGGGCTAGAGCTTGTTTCGAAGAGTAAATAACTCAATGTCTAAAGCAAAATTTCAGAATATGTAAAAATTTGGAAGACTGATTTGCTAAGGGAGAAACGCAGTGCATAACTTAGAATCACAGAAGCGTGCAATATTTCTTCTTTCTAACCGTCCTTGTGAAGTTATATTTATTTGAATCAAATGGCAGGTATGGGGATCTCTACACTGAAAAGAATGTTGCTATCAGTGGTATTCACACCCATGCTGGTCCAGGGGGCTATCTCCAATACGTTGTGTATATTGTGACATCTCTTGGATTTGTGCGTCAATCATTCGATGTTATTGTAGATGGCATTGAGAAGAGCATTGTACAAGCTCATGAAAATCTCCGTCCTGGATCAATTTTTGTAAATAAGGGTAAGACCTTTTTTTTTTTTTGCTTTTGCTTCTTGTTTTGCATGTAGACTGGATCAAATGTTTGCCTAATCTGTGGTTTATGAACTTACTGATTTTACTGTGCTTTTATTTCAAAATTATAGTTATGTTGTTTGAGCTGTTTATTTCTTACAATATCTTTTTCTCCCGAGTTTTATCCTTATAAAAAAGTAGTTCTTTGGAATTTGGATTCAGGCATCTACTATCCACAATAGACCTTTTTGTAGGAAGTCCTCATAGTAAGCGCATAGGAGGTGGCTAAGTGGCTATGGCTTTAAATACAGTTGCTACATAATGTAATGGCTATTACAGGCCTGATTTCTGTTACCTGTGACCCTGATTTAAATCCATGATCTACATCATTAACGTGCATGGTGATGCTTGATGGGGTTGCTCTGTGATAGAAATGACTGACTTCTGCAATTTCTTTTGGGAAAGAAATCTGTTTGTTAATTTCGTGTGGAACTTCCATCTCTCTTTTAATATAATATTATGATGCCGTTGATCCACAATCTACTACCCGTTAAATTTTTGCTTCTTTTGCCTTTTGACCAGTGGGTGAATAGCCACAGCTGGTATACACACATGCATGCATGCCCATTTCTTTCTAGGGTTGGACCTTCCCGACTGGTGTACTGACATTAATCCAGTTTTATGGAGCTAACAGGTCTCATATGTGTGCAGCTGTAGAAAAGACATCAATTTCTATATTTAGCCTGGTTATTTCAAAGTTGGATTTTTCATTTTGTTGTGCCTTTATCATTTTACCATTCTCCCGGTTTTTCACTTTGAATCTATGTTTTGGTTTCCTTTTATGCTTTTCCTTTTTATCGCATTTGTTATCCAGGGTTGCGGTTGTTTATGTTGCTTGTAATCTGAGAGATTTGGGCTTTTTATGTATGCTGAGTGCCGACAGGGGAGCTGTTAGATGCTGGTGTAAATCGCAGTCCTAGTGCATATCTTAATAATCCTGCAGAAGAGCGCAACAAATACAAGTATGATGTTGACAAAGAAATGACCCTTTTGAAGTTTGTTGATGATGAGTGGGGTCCAGTTGGTAGCTTCAATTGGTTTGCTACTCATGGAACTTCGATGAGTCGCACAAACTCTTTGATAAGTGGGGATAACAAAGGTGCTGCTGCACGATTTATGGAGGACTGGTTTGAAAAGAATGATATTGATAGCTTATATGCTGATGAAGTAGCTGATGGAATCCCTCGAAGAGTCCCAGATATAATTCCGCGTGTCCCTAGTAATCGTAAGTTGTTTTGCATTCTTATCAGGATACTGCAGTTCAGGAAGGGTTTAAGTAAATTTCTTATGATTTATGGCTTCAGAAAACAATTTCATTTATCTGCTACAGTTTTTAGCTTGTTTGGAAACAAGTCAACATTAACATGTTAAGACCCTTATAAATCAAAATGACAACTATCTTCATGTATTCCAAGTGGATTTTAAAATTTATAGTAGTCAAGGAGTATGTGGAATGCCACATCAATAAGACAATAACCTTCCACAATTCGCTCCTTATGACCTAAAATGTATTGAAGTGGACCCTAATATTGTTGCGTATGTACAGGACACTAAAAGCCTGCACTGAAACAAATAGCAAAAGTGGAAAAATTTTAAAGCACATCATTATGGTAAAATTTAGGGGCAGATTTAGTTATTCCTTTTGTCTGCTTTTTTGAAGAAAAAGAAACATTAATATTAAATGCTTTCTGATGTCTGAATTTAATGTTTTCCATCAAGTGTGAGTGATAGACTCAGAACACAAGGACAATTAATTAGGCAAATTGTAACTTCTGAAAATATTTACCAGCTTATAAAACTCAACTCGAGTTTGATATCTTGTTATCATGTCTCTGGCTGTCAAACATATTCTAGGGAGAGAAAAAGGACATGTTTGCATTAACTCATTGTTATGTGTATTTGCAGATCATGAGCTCCTAGAGCTTGCTGCTTCCTTCGAGTCTTCTCCTGGTAGACCAGCAACCAAGATGCTTAGTGTTGCAAGACGTGTCAGGGGGGATGTTAGGCAGGCTGAGAAACCTGGATTTGTATCAGCATTTTGTCAAACCAACTGTGGGGATGTTAGCCCTAATGTGCTTGGAGCCTTCTGTACAGACACTGGGCTACCCTGTGACTTCAACCACAGTACCTGTGGTGGAAAGAATGAGTTATGCTATGGCCGAGGACCAGGGTATTAATCCTTTTCCTTCTTTCTAGTGCTTTTGATGGTATGAGATGCCTTTAACCGGTTGAGATGCTAAATAGTAACTTAACCTGACAGTTATCCCGATGAGTTTGAAAGTACACGTATTATTGGGGAGAGACAATTGAGAAAAGCTATGGAACTTTTCAACACAGCATCTGAGCAGTTAAATGGAAGGGTGGATTATCGTCACACTTTTCTAGACTTCTCTCAGCTTGAAGTGACCCTTCCTAAACAAGGAGGAGGCACTGAGGTAGTAAAAACTTGCCCTGCTGCAATGGGGTTTGCATTTGCTGCAGGAACAACAGATGGACCAGGAGCTTTTGATTTTAAACAAGGAGATGACAAGGTAATCATACTGTCATTATCTTAGTTATAGATTTCCAATTTTCCTATTCTCGGAGAACCCATGATATTTGGGGTAGAATGTTTTTCATGACATTTTTTTGGTTTGTTAGGGAAATGCCTTCTGGAGGCTGGTCCGTAACTTCCTAAAAACACCAAATAAGGAACAAGTCAATTGTCAGCATCCAAAGCCCATCTTACTTGATACTGGTGAAATGAAGCGACCATATGATTGGGCAGTAAGTTGCATTGTCATTTATCCATTTACTGTGTGAGTAGAATGTAGTTAGTAATAGACGTATCTAAAGAAGATGACACTGCGTACTCTCCTAATTTGACCATTATATACTCTAGATAAGTAGTTTTTCCTGGTGATAGTAGTTAGGTAACTGGGACTATATTTTTGTGATCACCTCATTTCTTTTACTGTTGGCCTTATAAAACTTTTTTTTTTTTTTTCTGAGAGCAATTTATCTATTCATGGATTATGCAGCCTTCAATACTTCCAATTCAGATCCTCAGAGTGGGGCAACTAGTCATTCTCAGTGTACCAGGAGGTATAAACTTGCCTTCTTCCTTTTCCTTTTGTCCCATAAAGGTTAATGCCACCATTAGTTGATTCATTGCCTCGCCATTACAAAGAAACTTACATGAAAATTTGGATGAGATGAGAAATTGCTAATGTTTGATAGCCATAGATTGGAAAGCTTGCCACGTTCTGCTTTTTTATTAACTAGAGCTCTTGAGCTATCACTCGGTCTGGGACGGGCCAAAATGAGTCCAGCATGAGCAGAGTCCATTTTGTGCCATGGAGAAATGTGTGGCTCGTATGGTGTTGGAAAACAGTTTGACTGTTTACTTTTGCTTTCTACTGTATAATAACTGTAACTAAATATTGCCCAGAGTAGTCCAGCTTCCATGATGAGGGCATCCAGGTGCTGGCTATGCAGACTGGCATTGCACAGCCAACTAACTTGGCTGAATAGGCCTGATCCTTCATAATTCTGATCTTCATTTCAATCAGAGAACCTATTTTTGCAATATATTTATACTAACATTAAGCTTGGTAGGAGAATCATGGTTTATCCATTTTGACTTGCAGTGCAATTAAGTGTGGATGATTTATCTGTTGAAATGTTTTGCAACACTTTCTATACATCAAGATTTGCTTCTCCAACAATCATATGCTTTTCTAAATTTATGAATTTTACATCTCTTTCAAACAGAATTCACAACAATGGCTGGGAGGCGTCTTCGAGATGCTGTTAGGACAGTGCTCACAAGTGGAAATAAAGAATTCAATAGAAATGTACACGTTGTTATAGCTGGGTTGACTAATACTTATTCACAGTACGTGACCACCTTTGAAGAGTACGAAGTGCAGAGATATGAAGTAAGTAAATATTTTAGACAATGAATAAAAATAATATAGTTTCACATTCAAACTAGTTGTGGAAAAGTTTTACAAATGTTGTTATCTTAAAACACAATTCAACATTTTTTAAAATTGTGGTAGATTAGGTTGCTTTACACCCTTGGGAAAATGTCCAAAAATCAAAGTGGTGTACCAGCTGGTTCTATATTGGAAGTTCTTTGAGGCTGTCAAGTGTATACCCTAAGCTTGGTGCAGCGTGATTTTGAGCATCATTGCAATGAATTTAGATGGAGAATAATTGTTTACACCTTAAATTAGTAGTCACAAATTTTCTTAGGCTTATGCTTTATATTAGTTCTTAGCTTACTCTAAGAAAGTGAAACATTCTCAGGGCGCCTCCACTTTATTTGGGCCGCACACGCTCAGTGCATACATTCAGGAGTTCGAGAAGCTTGCGCACGCCCTTGTCGATGGACAGACGGTGGAGCCTGGTCCGCAACCACCTGATCTCCTGAATAAGCAGATAAGCTTCCTTACACCAGTTGTAATGGATGCAACCCCACCTGGTGTAAATTTCGGTGATTGCAGCTCTGATGTTCCCAAGAATTCTACCTTCAAGAGAGGTGACACAGTAACAGTTGTCTTCTGGTCAGCATGCCCCAGGAATGACCTCATGACTGAAGGTACATTTGCGCTTGTGGAGATCCTTGAAGGAAGTAGTAGCTGGGTTCCAGCTTATGATGATGATGATTTCTGTCTTCGTTTTAAATGGTCAAGGCCTTCAAAACTAAGTACCCGTAGTCAGGCAACCATAGAATGGAGGATCCCTCAGTCTACCACACCTGGTGTCTATAGAATAAGACATTTTGGTGCTGCAAAGAGCCTAGTGGGTTCGGTTCGCCATTTCACTGGCTCATCTAGTGCTTTTGTTGTAGAATGATTAACTCCTTGTGATGCCATCCAGTGATTCCTTGTATTTGTTGTGAACGTGATAGAATTACAAGTGGTTAGTGGCCAGCATGATATTTCAAGTTTCTATAATATCTAATCTCTATCAGAAAACCCTTCATTTTTTTATCAAATTTGATCCTAAGTAAAATTATAGGGCTTAATTTAATAAAAAAAATTTAAATTGAGCTTATTTAATTTTTAAATAAAAAGAGTTTAATTAAATTGATGAAATTCAATCAAATCAAATATTTGAAAATACTTGAGAAACCCATTGTAATAGTTTTAATTACATACTTTTCGGCATTGGAGAGTGAATATTTAGAGTTTTTCATTGGTTGTTCTTGTTTTTTTTTTTTTTTTTTATTTTTTTTTATTTTTTATACTGGTCGGGATACTTGAGTTTCTTTTTATTCATCTTTCTTTGGATTTCAATAGTTCTAAAAAGACTTCACTGGCTATTGTAGTAAGAATGTAATTTCCTTAAAACTCAAGTGACAGGTGGCAATAACATAGAAGTGACGCTAGAGTTACAACTTTTAAATTTTCTTAGTTTATCTTATGGATCGAGTTTTAAGTTTTCAATATATTGGGTTATCTTGAGGTTTTATGGTTTATATTGGCTTTCATATTTATATCTTCATTTTAAAAATTATGGATAACAAAATTAATTTTTTTATATTTATTTTAATTAAAAAATTTATAGCCTAGTATTATACTTAAAAAATCTTTTGAATAAAAAGATTTAAATATTTAAATTATTTTTACATTTATAAATCTAATATGATAATAAGTGCACCTGAATAAATCTCAAAAATCTCAAATTTGATTTCGATTATAATTAAAAATATTAAATTAAATTTAAAAAATTATAATATAGTCTCTAAAATTTTATTTAAATAATAAAATAGTGCTTAAAAGATATTTTTATATCAACAATATATATTTTTTATTAATTTCATTCTCATTTTTATATAGATATTATAATTTAATAAAAATATAAAATATAAAAAAATTATAATATAAAATATAAAATATTTTATTTTATTTAATATTATTGATATGAAATAGAATTTTTTGTCAAGTAAAAAAAATTAATAGACATATAAGCGAGTAGAATAAAAATATTAAATATCTCAAATAATCTATAAAAAACGTGATTAATATATTTAAATTTTTATCAAAACTATAAAATGACGGATTTATATATTAAAACATATAATATTTTATTTTATTTAACCTAAAATATAATTTTTTATATATTAAAAATATGAGAATTAATAATTTATAATGATGAATTTAAACCTTCAATGAAATACTTTTCATTATATAATATTTATATATGATATTTTATATACTGAATATTTATTTATAATAAATATTTATTTAATATTATATATGATAAATATAAAATAAATGTATTTTTAATATAAATTTTAAATTAAAAAATATATATTTATTAATATAAAATTTTAAAGACTATATTATAATTGACTATTAATTTTTTCATATTTAATTTAGTATTTATATTCGTAAAGAAATATTTAGTTGAGAATCATACTGTCCAATGGCTCACCTCTTTGTACCAACTGCATCAATTTCATCGATGAAGACAATTGATGGTGACAGATCATCAGCTACTCTGAAAAGTTCCCTCACTAATTTTGGGCCATCTCCCAAGTACTTTTGAATTAATTCACTACCAACAACACGCAAGAAAGTTGCTGACGTTGAATTTGCTACTGCCTGGAAGTACATTATGAAGGCAAAGAACAAGAAATTATTATTATTTAAAATTTAAAGTTTTGATATAAATATTAAGTGATGGGTTTGAATTTTTTATTTAATATATTTTTAAAAAAATAATTTTAGATATTATGACTCGTGTATTATAAATTTTTTAATTAAAATTAATTAATCCAAATAGTTAAAATTGAGATAAATATAAAAGATTAATTTTATTATTTAAAATTTTAAAATTAGAAAATAAATGTGAAGAATTTTTTTATCCTTTTATATTTTATACATAGTCTCTAAAATTTTCATAAGAAACTGTATTATTTATGATATTGATAATGAAATAAAAATTAAGACATGACCAATATTATATGGTAATACGATGTCTGATATTTCGCTGTGAAAAAATGTTTAGCAATCCTATTATTATAGATCAAGTTTAATGCCCATGTGAATTGTTTAAATTTTCTATCCTTAGACTTAGCATGTTTTTCCATCATCAATTATGTGTATCTATTGACAAAAAAAAAATACACACTTACCTTTATTTACTCCTTCACTCAATTAAATATAGAATTAGCCAATTAAACAGCCAGACACTAACTTATAAAACTTTGATTGCAATTCTTCCTCATTATTAATTATTATTTTCTGTCGTTTTGAAATCCCCGGTAAGATTATGAAATTACAGATTATTTGCTATAGTTTTTAAATTCATCAAAATTTTACTAAAACAACGCCGTTTAAATAACAATTTCTTAAGAGCAAGGGGCGTGAGTGCAGATGCAGTTGAACCCTAACAGAATTTGCCGAACCAAATAGAGAGAGTTCTTGCTTTGAAGGTTCTCTCAGCACTACGGCCCCAATCTTTCCGATCCGTTCAGATTTCTCGTTACTATACTACTCATTCGCTCTCTCGCTCGCTCCCAAGTAAAGAGAAGAGTTGAAAGAGGAGGATAGCGAGAGGAAGGATCCAGAAATGTCGGTGCAAGAGTACCTGGACAAGCACATGCTCTCTCGGAAAATCGAGGACGCAGTCAATGCAGCTGTTAGGGCAAAAACTTCCGATCCCGTTCTCTTCATCGTAATTCTCTCTTTTTCTCTCGTATAATTTTCTTTTTTCCCTCTTTTTTCTTTCATTCTCGCAACCAGACGGAGAAACTTACTCCTGTGATGCTTGATTCTCAGTCTAATCACATGAGAAGAGTGGTTCCCTCTGTGATAACGAAGATAAAAGCCAGGCAGATCCTCGATAGCAGAGGGATTCCAACTGTTGAAGTTGACTTGCACACTAACAAAGGCATGTTCCGTGCCTCAGTTCCTAGCGGGGATGTTACTGGCATGTAAGCTTCATTTCTTTCTCCACTTTTCGAATTCTACAACCTAAGTTGGATTATTTGAGTCCTGCTAGCAATTTCTTAACAGCATATTTTATGCCTCCTGTGTCTGGATTTCTTTCTGCATATTCAATAGCTTATGGTAGAAAACTAGTAAATGCAATTCACTAGAGGAAAATTCGTAGGTATGAAGCTGTTGAACTGCGTGATGGAGACAAGGGGACATATCTTGGGAACAGTGTGGCAAGAGCGGTTAAGAATGTCAATGAGAAAATATCTGAAGCTCTAATTGGGATGGATCCAACACTTCAATCTCAGATTGATCAGGCCATGATTGACTTGGATAAAACTGAAAAAAAGGTAATTTTCTTTTTTTCTTTTTTTTTTTTTTCATTTTCACTGCAGTTAGTGTAATCAGTACTCTGTTTTAGTTTTTATTTTTTGTGTGCCTATTCTTGGTTAAGCCTAACAAGTGCAGGCATTTGACGACCCTCAGGGCATTGTTGTAGGATGATCTTGTTATTAATAATCTGAATCTAGTTCCGATTGAATCTAGGCTGTGCTGGCATAAGATTTATGTGTCTGTTTGCTTCTTACTAGGGGTTCATTATATTCCTTTTTTTGAACTTGCTTAATCTTGTGCAAATGTATGAACTATTATTATCCAGACATATACAGATGTAATGTATTATGATGCCCTTTCACATTGGGCCATATCATTGCCAAAGATTCAGCCTGTATTTCTATGCTATACAATTGATCTCAAATTGATTTTATTTCAGTTCTTGTCTTTCTTAAATATTTTGGAGAATTATGTTTCTTATTTTTATGTCATATGCAGGGAGAACTTGGAGCAAATGCTATTTTAGCTGTGTCAATAGCTGCATGCAAAGCTGGGGCTGCTGAAAAGGAGGCATGATTGACGTTTCTTTTTTTCCTTTTCAATTTAGATCTTTAATTTTATAATGGGGTTTCTGTAGCTGAAATCTGTGCACTTTGATGTTTATGGCGTAAATATCAGGTTCCACTGTACAAACACATTGCAGATCTTTCTGAAAAAACTAGCCTGACTCTTCCTGTTCCTGCCTTCACTGTCATAAGTGGTGGTAAACATTCTGGAAGTAATCTAGCCATTCAGGCATGTTCTATTTAAATTCTTTTAAGAATTCAAATGTATGCATTTATTTAATTCTTAAAACTATTTTTTCACTTGATATTTGTTAGGATTACACAGTAGCATGAGAAAAAAGTTGTTGTGATGACTTCAAATGGAAAATTCTTAAGTTTGGAGTTTCCTTTGAGATTTGGGAATAGGGCAAATAGAAATTTATGAGATGGGGCATCAGGATAAAACACATATCTTCTCAGTTATTAAACTTTTCTTCTTCTTTCTTCATTTGGGAAGAGGATAGGTTAGTGTCACATATACTGAAGGAATAAAAAAGTCAATAAGTGATAGATGTAGTGGAATTTTAAGCAAGTAAATGAGTGGCAGTGTGAGAGCTGTAATTGGAGGGAAAAGTTGTTGGAGTTTGTTAGACTCTGATTCTTGTATAAAGGGGAGAGTGATATAACAGGCTGAGCATGCATAAAATACAATCACCATTTTCTCCCAAAATATTTTGTTTCTTCTCTCATCTATACCTCCCTTTCGTCTCACCTCATTCTTCTTCTTTATTCTCATGTGTTCTTTCTATGTCAAGGCTTAATCCTTGACATTTGGTATCAAAGCCGGTTTGTGAGGGCCGGAAGGAGTGAGGAAATTTGTGATCCAATTTGTTAAATTTGGGCCAGACCTAACTCACCCCAAAAGCTAGCTCAAGAGGGAGGAGTGCCTATGGCCCATATAAAGGGCACATTACCCCTTTTCACAACCGTTGTGGGATTCAACACAATTGAAATCCAATTGTCGCATGATGACTTGATTTGGAGCAATCAACTAGGAATCAAGTATTAAGACTTTGCAGGAGGCGTTGAAAAGAGATAAGGAGGAATGATGAGAGGAAATCAAGCAGAGCGCGGTGAAAACATGAAATGTGATTTTGAAGGAATTGCGAAGCATTTTTGGAGTCGTAGCATTAGAGAAGGGTAAAAGAGGCATTGGAGAGAGTTATGAAGGCAGTGGCGAGCAAGGTACAACTGCGGGTATACCTCCGGTAATAGGGCTTGAATTAGAAAATGTATCAAGTATTTCAAATTGTATGGAGCGCCAAGAGAGCAAATGGTTAGAGTAGCAAGTTTGTTTTTTATGCATAGGACGGATGTTTGGTTTCATAATTGGATGAAGGAGGAAGGACCACATAATTGGGAGGATTTTGAAAGAGAATTATGTAGTAGGTTTGGAGAGGAAGGATTGGAGGATGTTGTAGAAGAATTTATAAGAATTAGACAAGAGGAAACTATAGAAGCATATCAAGACAAGTTTGAAGATCTCCGGATGGTAATGCCTAGTCTAGGAGAACCTTACTTCCTCTATGTGTTCATGGGAGGCTTAAGAGATGAGATTAGACCCATAGTGAGGGTGTTGAAACCTACAAACCTTGCTCATGCCTTTTGGGTGGCGAAATTCCAAGAACAATTTCTTATCAATACCAAGAGAATGCCTCCTTATTATAAAAACTTTCAGCCAAAAACTAATTTCCTCAATCAAAATTCTCCTTGTGCTCCTAAACCTCCAATTTCATATTCAAATTACAGCCTGAATAAAACCAATCCATTACATAAAATTAGACCTACCACTAGCCAATCCTCTGTCAACCAAGCCAATACCCAATTGCTTCGACCAACAATAACAACTCCACCTTTGCTAAACAATCACAACCCAAACCCTATTTCAAATGTGCAGACAAGTGTTATCCAGACCACCAGTGTAAGTTAAAGTCATTAATGGTTGTACAAGTGCTCAAAGTCATTAATGGTTGTACAAGTGCTCAAAGTCATTAATGGTTGTACAAGTGCAAGATAAGGAAGGAGGGGCTACTAGAATGAAGTCAGGAGAGGGAGAGGAGTGACATAATGTGTTAGAGGAAGAGGAAATGCAAGGTCAACCTTGTCTATACATGCACTGGATGGTAGCCAAGGTAGTGCTGCTAGTGGTTGTGGAATGGGAGTAGTGCTGCTATGGAATGGGCATCCTGTAGCCTATATTTCTAAGGCTTTTGGTCCAAGAGCTGAACAATTGTCGGTTTATGAAAGGGAGCTGGTAGCCATAACGTTTGCAGTACCCAAGTGGAGGCATCACTTATAGCAGAGACCATTTTTTATCAAAATAGACAATGAGAGTATCAAGTACTTACTGGAACAAAGGCTGCATATAAATCTCCAAGTTAAGGGAGTGTCTAAATTGTTGGGTTTGCAATATAAAATTTTGTACAAGAAGGGTGGATAACAAGGTGGCAGATGCCTTTTCCAAGAGGCCTATCTATATCTAATATTTTACTGGCTACTGAGTGCTCTATTCAGCCTAGTTGGGTAAAACTAATTCCTGGAAGTTATGACACAGACACTCAGGCTACTAGAATCATTACTTAGCTTACCATTGATGACCAGGCTCTTCCAGGGTACTTATTCAAAGGAGAGGTGTTGTATCATAAAGAACAAATTTATGTGGGTAGTCATGGATTCTTGAGGACTCAGATGTTGGACCTCTATCATAATTCTCTATTGGGGGGACATTTAGGCATAAATGCTACTTATGTCAGGCTTAAGAGGCATTTCTTTTGGCCTAAGCTGTTGCTGTGGTAGCCAACTGTTTTTAGGCTGCATGGTATGCCTTTGGCCATAGTGACTAATAGGGATAAACTGTTTACTAGTTTATTTTGGAAGGAGTTATTCAAAAGCTTGGGAACAAAGCTATCATATAGCACTGCTTATCATCCACAGTCTGATGGCCAATTAGAGAGGTTGAATCAGTGCTTGGAAGGATATTTGAGATGTCTGGCCTTTCAACAGCCCCATTCTTGGAGTAAATGGTTGGCTTTGGCAGAATGGTGGTACAATACAAGTCACCGTGGGGTCTTAAAAATCTCTCCATTTGAAGCTCTCTATAGGTATAAGCATGGTTGTTTAGTCCTTTTGCCTAGGGAAGAGGGTAAAGTAGGAGCTGGGGCTGCGTTTTTACAGGAAAGGCCGCAACTATCCCAATTCATTAGGGAAAACTTGTTAAAGGCTCAAAATAGGATGAAATAGTACGGTGACAAGAGAAGATCTGAGAGAGAATTTTAGGTGGGGATTGGGTTTACTTGAAATTGTAGCTTTATCAACAGACTTCTTTAGCCCTTAGGAAGAGTATTAAGTTGGCTGCCAGGTATTATGGGCCTTATCAGGTGATTAGCAAAATTGGAGCTGTTGCTTGTAAACTTCCATTGCCACCTGACTCTACTGTTACCCTATTTTTCATGTGTCACTTTTGAAAAGAAAGGTGGGAGATGAGAAAGTGGCTGTCTAGGAATTGCTTGCTTACCAGGAAGATGAAGTTCTAATTTATCCTGAAGCTGTTTTGAAGAAGAGGACTGTTCTAAGGCAAGGTAACAGAGTTTGCTAGGGATTAATCAAGTGGTCTCAGTTGTTTGCTGAAGAGGTCACTTGAGAAGATCAATCTTTCCTTTTGTCATAGTTTCCTGAGTTTGTATCTTCTTGGGGACAAGAAGACTCTGTTGGGAGGGTACTGTCACATATACCCCAAGGAATAAGAAAGTCAATAAGTGATAGATATAGTGGAATTTTAAGCAAGTAAATACGTGGCAGTGTGGCAGCTGTAATTGGAGGGAAAAGTTGTTGGAGTTTGTTAGACTCCGATTCTTGTATCAAGGGGAGAGTGATGTAACAAGCTGGGCATGCATAAAATACAATCACCATTTTCTCCCAAAATCTTTTGTTTCTTCTCTCATCTGTACCTCCTCTTCTCACCTCATTCTTCTTCTTTATTCTCATTTGTACTTTCTCTGTCGAGGCTTAATCCTTGATAGTTAGTTCCAGCTTCCTATTTATAAGAATTAGTTCTGTGTATGGAATCACTGGAGAACTATTTAATAACATTGTTATGCTTGAAGGAAGTTGATCTTGTAGCATGTTATACTTTTTTTTTTGGCTCACAGCACCGTGAGCATGCAGTTTCTCATTACTATCTCTTTAGAAGCGCCATTTTTTTTGTTTAATTGAAGTTGTGGGTAGTGCAGAATTTTTTTTTTTTAATTGTTGTGTGTTTTCTCTTGGCATTTATTTGATTTGTCTTCCAATTAATGGTGCATGAAGTTTAGTTATTTTTTACTGCTTCATTCGTTGGATCATTTATTTGAGTTCAAATTTTCCCCTAGAATTTAAATATATGCAAACATGATTTTTATATTTCTACTATATGTTTCTACGTCTATCTATTTATGTTGCCTCTTTTACAAGTTAGATTTTTTACATATGCAAACTTCATTGTACTTGTTAATTTCTAACTAAATGGAAAAAAAATGCACTTGAAAATTTTATCAGGAAATCATGATTCTCCCTATTGGTGCTGGTAGATTTGCTGAGGCACTGCAAATGGGCTCTGAGACATATCATCATTTAAAGGTGATTTATTTACTTGATATGAATTACCTTCAGAACTTTAACTTTCAATAATTCTTGGTCTTTGCCCCAGCTTTATTTTCAGGTTATACCTGTATATAAATGATTTGGTTATTTTGTTTTTTCTTTTTATACTTGTGCATATGTTATCATCATTATTATTACTTTTCACATTTTTGTTTCTTTTATCTAACAACGGTTGAACCTTGGTCTTAAAAAGTGGTCATATATACAATTAAAGTCCAAGGCAACAAGGATGACTGGTATTATTTTAGATATACCATTACTTGTTCTCTAAGATGCAATAGAATCAACTCACTGTGCACTTTGCAAACTTGTCTTGGGGTCGATGCTTCATGCTTCTGTTCTACTTTCATGTATTCTGTATACATGTGAATATGTGCACATGTAATCAAACACCTTTTCAATCTTAAAAATAAATTGGAATATTTTCTTTAGGGATAATGTATAGGTTGTTTTTGTTATAAATGGACAGGCCAATAGTAACTTTGATTCTGATATTCCATCCATGTTCCCTAGGTAGTGAATACACATGATTATTTGGTGAGCTTTCCTGTTTATGTAAGACACTTTTTGTCATTACATAGGGAAGAAGTATAAGAAGGCTGAGTAGAACTATAGCTGGTATTGCCTGGGTAGTCTCAGGAATTGTAATTTTTTTTTTTTGGTTTTGGGGGGGGGGGATTCATCATGTGGCTGTTAGGAGGTTATGAGAAGTCAAAGACAGTTATAGGAGCTGATGTGATAGGTGGTTATTGTAACAAGATAGTACAAGTAAAGAAGCATACCTGTATAAGATACCCATTCTGAAACTTAATACAATACCATATATTCTTTCTTCTAACTTTTGGTTCTGTATTGCGCTTTCTAATTATCTTTTCCACCTCTCTATTCTCTCAATTCTTCTTCTTGAGAATTCCTTCTGTGTTAAGCTGAAATCCTGATTTTAAGGCTATTGCTGACGACTTTTTTTCCCCTCCTTTTCTCCATTCATCCACTGATGGTAATTTCTCTAATTAAATTGGACAGGCTGTTATTACAGAAAAATATGGTGAACAAGGATGTAATGTTGGTGAAGATGGTGGTTTTGCTCCAAACATCTCCAGGTAAGCATTTCTTTTGCATCATGCTTGATGGTCCTACTTTCTACTTCACCCTCCAAAAATTTAATTTCACATCACAAGAATAATGGAAGAGGAAACTGCATCGACAATATCATGTTTCCTGCATAAATCACTTCCCAAAAACTAGTTTTTTTAAAAAGGAAGTTAAAAAGAAGAACATTCCATTCACAAATCTTTAGAAGTGACAATATCTTGTCTCAAATAGTTATGCAATCACCATTTACTCACCACTAAAAGAGGTTATTGGTAGAATTGTTGATGGGCCCTAGTCCTAATCCACATGTGATGAGAGTATTGAGCCAAAATCCTGATTGTGTGGTCTTATTATGGTGGGCTTCTCCAAAATGCCCAGGGGCAATTCGGCTTAGGCTCCACCCAACTTATATAAGCTCCTCTTTTTCTTTCTACTCAACCGATGTGGGATTCTCCCACTTTTTCTCCAACACTCCTCCTCAAGTCCAACTGGTCTAGTCCAGTTGTGACTTGCTTTCTTATTGTTCATCTAGGCATCCTGAGCTTGTGTTCATTGAGTCTTAGAGGCCTCAGATCTCTTTTTTCATTTTTGTCTGGGCTTGTACTCTAATTGAATCTCAAGAGGTCACATGCCTTTCAGCTTTTCATTTGGATATTTCTCACTGAGCCTCTATTCTTGGGCTGTAGGTCTTGGGCCTTAGTTTTTTTCAACATGTCTAGGTATTACTTACTGAGCCTTCATCTTTGGGCTTCAAATCTTGGGCCGCAAATCTTGAAAATTTTTTTTTGTGGGTTTGGCTTGTAATTGCCAGCCCAACCCCCATGGAATTTTCTTGGACCTTGGATTTTCATAGGCCGTGAGCCGTGAAGCCATTTGGCTATGATACTATGTTAGAATTGTTGATGGGCCTTGGTCCAAGTTCACATGTGATGAGAGTGCTGGGCTAAAATCCTGATTGTGTGGTCTTATTGTGGTGGGCTTCTCCAAAATGCCCAAAGGCAATTTGGCGTAGGCTCCACCCAACTTATAGGCTCCTTCTTTTTCTTTTTACTCTACCGATGTGGGATTCTCCCACTTTTTCTCCATCTCTTTTCTATTCTCCAACAGTTATATTTGTTGAATAATATATATATTTTTTGTCTTTCAATCTTGTTATTTCTCTTATTATGGCAGTGTTCAAGAAGGCTTGGATCTTGTGAAAGAGGCCATCAATAGAACAGGATATAATGGAAAAATAAAAATAGCAATTGATGTTGCTGCTACTGCTTTTTGCATAGGTAATCAACATTTTTTCTCTGTAGCTATCCTCAGTTTTTGATAGCTGTGCTTGATCTTATTGTATTGTTTATAAGCATGAATCATCTTTTATTCATTTGCGAATTTCATATAAAAAAATTTATGTCAGACCCTGAAGCTGCTCCTTTTCCTTCTCTTTCTGTATAATATCCAACTGGGATTCTGCTACTGTGGATTTCCCTTGTGCACATATGCTGCTTGCTAACAGCCTGTATTTTCCTTTTCTTGGGAATTCTTCCACCCTAAATATAGGTACGAAGTATGATTTGGACTTCAAATCTCCTAATAGGTCAGGGCAAAATTTCAAGTCAGGAGAGGATATGATTGAGATGTACAAAGAACTATGTAATGGTATGCTACTTTGTTTTACATTATTTGGTCTCTTGCTGCCATCCATTTTCACTACCGCATTAATGTCCATTCTTGCTATTTCAGAGTACCCAATAGTTTCAATTGAAGATCCATTTGATAAGGAGGATTGGGAACATATCAAGTATTTTACGAGCCTTGGACTCTGTCAGGTTTGTTTGCAACATGTTCTAATTGGTTGCATGCGTTTCTTCTCATGAATGTTTTGTATAGCAAAGGTAAATATGGAGAGGATCATTTGCAGGTAGTAGGGGATGGCTTGTTGATGTCAAATCCAAAACGTATTGAGAGAGCAATCCATGAGTCCACCTGTAATGCTCTTCTTCTCAAGGTATGCACCTATATGTCTATGCTTGGATGAACTGCTACAACATCTAATGCTGCCTGTTTGGCCCTGCTGTTGAGCTGTTTTTGGCAGAAATATTATTCCTAGGTGGTGGCCAATTGGGCCTCAAGTGTGCTAAAATGCAGTGACTTAGTTTTGAATATCTTTCCTTACTGAAAAATGAGAGATCTTCAAAATGAAAATAAAAGGCTTCTGATTCAGGCTACCTCTAGCTTGGTAAGAGGGGAAACAATATTGTTTTTTGAATTATTTTATGCCTAGGAGAATACTATGAGTTGCATTATGTATGGTTTAGCATTCTCCAATAAAGCACCTCCTTTTCTCTCACTATAATCTATGGTTGTGAAGGCCACTTATGTTCTATTTCTGTGGCTTAAATCCAGATAAACCAGATTGGGACAGTAACAGAGGCCTTAGAAGTAGTAAAGCTGGCAAAGGATGCTCAATGGGGAGTGGTGGCATCTCATAGAAGTGGGGAAACAGATGAATCTTTCATATCTGATTTATCTGTTGCGTTGGCCGCTGGTCAGATCAAGGCAGGTGCTCCTTGCAGGGGAGAGCGACTGGCAAAATATAACCAGGTTCAATTCATATCGACAACTTGTACAAGTTTTCTTCCATAGGCATTCTTCAGTATTTTCTACAGTTATTCTTTTTCTTTTCATTTTTTATTAGGTGGGATTTAGGGGTTGGTGGTCGTTGAGGGGCATTGGCATGGTAGAACCCATCAATCAATTATTGCAAGATTGATCTGTATCACCTTTGACAATTAGAATGTGGGGAAACTAATTTCTAGCGTCAGTCAGCTTCTTTAAATTATCTCTGATAATTTAATGCCATAAAATATAACAATAAATACAGAATATTGAATTAAATCATTGCTTGTAAATTTGCTAACATCATCCTTCATTGAGATAGAAAATTAATTGATTACTTTGTGGTGCTACTAATTTAGTCCAAAATGAAGGGTTCTCTTTATTAGTGCCTTCAAGTCTTCAATATTGACAAGGTGCAAGTTTACCTCAGGTGAAGGGTTTGGCACATAATTGTGGTCCATGTTTCTAGTGTAGCATGCCTTATTAAGCTAGGCAGTAGGTAGGATGGAATCACGTTCCCTGTTAGTGATATTCTTGAGTCTCATCACTCTGATTGACATGCATATGTAACACGGAAATGCCTGCTTGTCATCAATGTAGATATTTGCGTTAAATGCAACACAAAAATTGGGATATTATGATCTTAATACCCTAGGCTTCTTGCAGTTGCTTCGCATTGAGGAAGAACTCGGTGATCAAGCAGTTTATGCTGGTGAAGATTGGAGGCTGACCTGAACTCTGTCCTTAAGGTTTTCAACAACGCTTGGTAAGAAAAAGGAAAATCACCATTTCATTGCTTGAGGCTTTACAAGTAAATATACAGTCATATTGAGCGGCTTAGTGTTCTGGTGTAATATTGTTAGGGTTCCTTTTGGGTTTGAATGAATGTTCCTGGCCTATGTAATTTTTCTGAAGAAAAAAATGAAGATGTATTGGGGGATGTGTTTTTTAATCTAATTCCAATTATTTGATTCATCGGCACCAGTTGTGCCCCTTCCGATTGCGGTATACCCATGCACCTAATTTTCTAATTGGTTGGCTTTTTCTTTTGGTCCCATCTTTTGGTATAATATGCGTGTGGCTCTATGCCTTTTTTTGTTTTTTCTGAAAAAAATTATTTTAGGAACATAACAAACGACTAAACTATTAAGATGTCAACCGCATGAATCATTTTATGCTGTGAATATTATATGTACAATAACCTAGTTGGAGACTTGGGCATAAGGTGAGGAGGAAATGAAACAAATTGTAAAAGAAGGATTAGAATATTTATCTATACCCTTGTAACTCTCACATTCTATTTTATAGCTCCTGCAGCTCAGAATCAGGTCATACATTTCATTGTATATAGCGGTTGCATTAGAATAAGAAATTTATTTTTTGATTTCTGATTTTCTACTTATATATTAGCCAACTATACAGACACTTGTATTTCTAAGCATGCAATTGCGACCATCACCGGCTCCTTATCACGGCTTATGCTTCCACGATGCTAATCTACTGCAGTTGGGTATCTTTAGAAGCCTGGATTCTGAGGTCAATTGTAAATCTAATGAAATTTCTTGGGACATATTTACACCCCTTTTCTACAAGGAGACGGACATGAAATAGTGATATAAGTTTCAATTTTAACATAACTCAATAATTAAAAAAGTTATATGTATTTACTGGTATTTTTCTTTATTTATAAAATAATTAACAGAAATTAGATGGAGGAATCTGTAGTTAATTTGATGGAGTCAAAATATTGAGTGAAATTATGAGTTTTAGAGATAGAAGAACATTGACATAATTCAGGAACGTAAATTTAGAGATAGAAGAACATTGACATAATTCAGGAACGTAAAAGTAGTCTATTAAAATAAAAAATATCCATTATATTAACATGTAGGATTATGCATGTTTTTACTAAATTTAATTTTAAAATTAGATAAAATTGTAAATAATTTAAAAAATATAGACTATCATACTAATATTTAAAGAGTACGAAAAGATTTTAAATAAATTTTTATAAAATTATAAAAGATTTTAATTTAAAAAAAATAAAAATTTTCCAAGTGAAAAAAAAATGAACTTCTTCATTGAAAATAATAAAATTATCAAAAAATAAATGTCTTTTCATATAGGTCGAAGATTGGGAAGTAAAGGTTTTTTTTTTTGGCGAAGGGAAATTTTCTTTCCTTTTTACATAATTCACTATTTTTAGATTGGGAGTTGTAGTTTGGGAGTTGCGACTAACTGAAGGTAATTTATGAAAGGGGTTAACAAAATAAAATTTAAAAAAATTTATTATTTAATTTTTAAATATTATCATTATTAATAAATTTAATATTTTTTTATCAATAAAATAGGCCCTTCATTTATTAGGCACAACTTTCCCAAGTATATTGTTACACTGAGAATCTTATTTTCTTTCAACAAATCATTTCATCATGGATGGATTCCAATTTCCAATTATTAAGATTCATCCTCAAATAGAGGATAATAATAAATGAAATTTGATTAATTAGTCAAAGTTTTGATTCATTAGTAGATTAATCAACGCAAATGAAATTTAAAAAAAAAAAAGTAAACTATTGTTGTTGGAGGCTTAAACAAAAAATAAAAAGCAAACTATTGTTGTTGGAGCCTTAAACTCCAGTAATAATAAATGGTATCAGAGCACGGTTTGCAACAAGTGGTATCAAAGTATGATTTGTGAGTGGAAAAGTTAGTCACCGGTTAGTTTTCTTGAAGTCTGGTCGAGAAAAGAATGGTGTCGACAATGCAAAAACTTAATCTTGAGAAATTTGGTGGTAGAGGAGATTTCATGCTTTAGAAAAAAAAAAGATCGAGATAAGTCTCGAGATCATGGGACTGCAAGATACTCTCGATGATAATCCAAAAACATGAAATTTTGAGGAACAAAATGAATTAAAGAAACCAAGAACTCCAGTCTAGAAAAAAAATATTTCTTTAACTTCAGAACTTTGAAATCTTTTGGGGCTGCTTCAATCATCACATCAGATCAAGAAGCAAGGTCCAAAGAGAAAGAGATTTAGGAGTCGGTCAAATGGTGAAGAAGAGAAAGGAGTAAGAAGGTCAGGAACTTGATAGTTCTGTGTCTCTCGGATCAGATTCTACGAAAAGTGATTTATGAGAAGACTGCTTTTGAAATCTGGAGACTTTTGGAGAAATTCTACCTGGAATAATCTTTACCTAACAGAATGTATCTAATGCAGAGGGTTTCGGGCTTCAAGATGGACGAGGACAAGACCATTGAGGAGAACTTAGATGTTTTCCAAAAGATGATGTCTAGCTTGAAAAATCTTCAGGTTCAGGTGGAGGAAGAATTCCAAGAAGTGTATCTATTGAATCCTTTGCCTCCCCCTTATGAACAGTTGAGAGAGGTTCTAAAGTATTCAAGAATTAGTATCACGACTGAAGAGGTGAATACTGCAGCAAGGTCCAAAAAAACATAACTCAATGCTCAAAAGGGTACAAGAAATCAGGGTGAAGGTCTAGTAGTAAGGGGAAGATCTGAGCATAGAGACAACAAGAACAAGGGCAAGATTGAAGTCCAAGAGTAAAGTCGAGTACTGGTATTGTGGCAAGAAAGGCCATCTCAAGAAGGACTGCTACTTGAGGAAAAACAATTAGAAGGCTTCTCAGAATGAGAAAGGTGAAGCGGCAATTGCAAACAACAATATGCAAGATTCTGAAGTTTTGACTGCAGAAACTTTAAAGGTATTGTCCACCACTGAGTTAGACATTAAAGAAGAGTAGATATTTAATTCAGGCTGCACATTCCATATGACCCTAAGAAAAGAATGGTTTGCCACATTTAAAGAAAGAGATGGAGGTAGAGTCAAAATGGGAAACAACACAACCTACAATGTCAAAGGAGTTGGAATAGTACAGATCATGATGCATGATGGCACGACTGTGATGTTAACTCAAGTGAGGTATATTCCTGAACTCAAAAAAATCTTATTTCTCTTAGTGCACTTGAATTACAGGCCTGGTACAAGGCTCAGAAAGACATAATGAAGATTGTCAAAGGCTGTAGAGTCATCATGAAAGGAGAGCTGATAAAAGGTTTATACGTTTTAAAAGGCAAAACGGTTTCAGGCGAAGCAAATCCATCCGAGGCTACTCAAGATCAAACCTGCCTTTAGCACAGCAGGCTTGAACACATGAGTTAGAAGGGAATGAAGACTCTGATAAAAAAGGGTCTGCTTCAAGGTACTAATATATCATTTTTAAGTTTCTGTGAAAATTGTATCTTTGGTAAATCTCACAGGTTGTCCTTTAAGATTGGAAAGTATAAAACAAAAGGAATTCTTGACTACATTTACTCAAACCTATGGGGATCACCAAATATCCATTTTTCTCTGTCAAAGTATCGGTATTTCATCTCCTTTATTGATGATTACTTGAGAAAGGTCTGGATTCTTTTCTTAAAAACAAAGGATGAAGCCTTTGAAAAGTTTGTGGAATGGAGATGCTTAGTGGAGAATCAGACAGGAGAGAAGATCATGACGTTGAGAACAGACAATAGTCTTAAATTCTATAATCAGAAGTTTGATTCATTTTGCAGGAAGTAGGGAATCCGGAGGCACAAAACATGTGCTTATACACCACAGCAGAATGGTGTTGCAGAAAGATTGAATAGGACAATAATGGAAAAGGTCAGAAGCTTGCTCAGTGAGTCGGATCTGTCATAAAACTTCTGGGCTGAAGCTACATCTACATGTGTGTACCTAATCAATAAGTCGCCATCTACTGGTATAGAGTTAAATGTTCCAGAATATGTGGTTAGGGACTAAGCCTTCCTATTCACACTTGAGGAGGTTTGGTTATGTGGCTTACATCCATACAGATCAAGGTAAACCATTGCCAAGAGCAAGAAAAGGGGTTACAGGATCTGATTGCTAAAGGAGAAGAAGTGTGTCATTAGCAGAAGTGTCAGATTCAATGAAGAATAAATGTTCAAGGATCTGCAGGAAGGGAAAGAGAAAAAGGTTACAGGGCAAATCTCGGGTAAGGAGACTGTTATTCTTCAGGTTTCTACATTGCAGATCAAGAACAGTGAAAGGACTAAAGATCAAGGTGGAGTTCCTTAGGGAAGAATTGAGAGTTCATCAGGATCTAAAGAGAAGGGCATCTCTTCATATGATGAATCTGAGAATGCTGAAGATGCGGAACAGGGACAAAGGGCAAAGGGAATGGTGGATTTCAAGTAAGAAGATTTTAGTGATTATATGCTTGCAAATCAAACCCCCCCTTTAAGATATAATGAGGCTAAGACTGTGTTTTAGGGTTTAGAGTTTAGGGTTTAGGATTTAGGACTTTTGCCTTCACATCTGCAAAAGAGGTTGAAATTGAAGAACCAAAGTTAAATCAATAAGTCATGACCAAGTTTATAGGTGGGGCAAGGTTTTGGTGTCTGGCAGATGAGATGGCCTGTTAAGGCCGAATTAGCTGGGACAACCTGCCAAGCCAAGCAGGATGAGTCGCGCAGTAGGTAGGCGGAATGAGCTGTTGGTGGGACGAGCTGCCGAGGGGACAAGCATCATGTGGATGCGAGGCTGAGGCAAGCTCAGGAGCTCAAGGTGGCCAGAGAAGTGCCAGGAGCTCGGAGGGGCCATGAGTACCTAGAAGCTTGGGAAGGGCTGGTGAGCTTGGGATGCTCGCAAGACAGGCAGAGTTGCACAGAAGCTTAGAGTACGCAAAAGCTGAAGACGCCCGAAGCTCGGAAGCCCTACCAAGCAGAAACAAAAGGAGCACGGGGTGAAGCGCGCCTAGTGTAAAGATCACTCCTAAACACAGGGCAGATACGTGTAGTTTTATGTTTCTCTATGAAGATTCCAGATGGGTTTTGTTTTGTTTTTGGAGACTTCCTGAAGCGTTACTCACAGAGGCGGTAACCCAAGGTATTTTGGGGTAATCGGAACAAGGCTGGATTTGGCTTATCCAGTCGCAGTTATCAGCAGATTCATGAGCGAACCAGAAAGAGATCACTAGAATACTGTAAAATGGGTACTCATGTATATCAGAGGTACACAGAAACTGAAACTCAATTATGTTAGAGAATCAAATTTGAAGGTCAGAGGTTTTTGTGATTCTGATTATGCAACTGATTTGGATAAAAGAAGGTCGGTGTCCAGGTATGTATTCATATTGGAGGAAATGTTGTAAGTTGGAAGTCCGGACTGCAGCATGTCATAGCTCTTTCGACCACAGAGGCCGAGTATATGGCATTAACAAAAGCATTAAAGGTGAAATATGGTTAAACGGTTTGATAGAGGATCTCGGGTTCAAACAAGAGATAGTAGAGGTATTTTGTGATTCTCAGAGTGCCATCAGTTTGTCAAACAATAACGTACATCATGAAAGAACCAAACACATAGATGTCAGATTGTACTTTATCAGATATTTGATATCTAAAGACATTGTCAAAACTTTACCGGTTAACAAGTTCAAAAGGACGTTGAGCTTGTTGAGGGTCAAATCGAAGAATGAAGAGGGTCAGATCAAAGAAGGGACGAGGATTCACATGAGTTGAAGAAGTTCAAATAAGGTGGAGAATTATAGGTCTGATGCTCGAATTCTTCAAAAGAGTTAGAAACTTCTGGATAAAAATAGAGAGAGATCAGATAACCTATAAATGGCCTGGCAAATGATTAGACCTGTAACGAGGTGTGATAAACTGTTGACGAGGTGTTTTGCTAAAGGGTCGACCTGCCTGATAGAAGCAAGGTAAGCAAGACAAGCCTGATGAGAGAAGGGCTAGAGTGCCTGAGATACTTGCAAGGCTGGGAGAGCCTGAATGCTCGTTAAAGCAGGCTAGGTTCCAAGAGAGCTCGAAACTCGGAAGCTTGTAAGGCAAGAAGAAAAGGACAGAGGCTTGAAGATTCACTAAGGCTTGAAAACTCGAAAGCCCGAAAGGCTGTAGGGCGAGAGTAGCCCAGAAGCCTGAGGACTCACAAGGACAAGAGTAGCCCAGATGCGAAAGTTCAGAATGCTCGAAAATTCTGAATGCACGGATTCTTCAAAATGCTTGAAAAGTCTAACGTAAGGATTTCTTAAAGTACTCGAAACGTCTGAGAGGATTAAAAGGAACGATGGTGTTTTGTTTTTCTATCTTCGCTTAAAAGAACTGAGGGATTTTTTTCAATCTTTTACATTGGGGTCAAGGTCGTTGAATATGCTATTTAAGGAGCTACATTCTTCTGTTTTGGGTGTGAAAAAAGTGTAAAAAAGTGCGCAAAGTGAAAAGTACTGTGATTGTTATTTTTGTCTGCCATTGTTGATTTGTAATCGAGTTTGTACTCGTGTGTGGTTGTTTTCTCCTCATAACTCTTTCTGAATAAAGGAAGATCCACAAAAATATATTCGAACTCATAAATTTCTATGTGACTTTCTTATTTTCCGTTATGTTCGCTCACCGAAAATCGGAGTTATGATATAGTATTAACAAGGCAATCTAATGGTATACTATCAAATATGCGTGAAGCCAATGCAATTTTTCTTTTTATCAACGTAAATGATAATTCCAAACATAGCAGAAACTCTTCTGCGAGTTTATCTCCTCAAAGCCATCCAATCTCTCTCTCTCTCCTTCCTTCTCCTATACCTCAAAATCCCATCAAACCTTGTAATAAAGATCTCTCTAGTCACTACCCATGTATACATAATTAATGGCTATCTGTCTTCAGATCTGCCTTCTTCTGTCATTTTCATCTTAAACACGATCCATGTAAAACGAAAGCTGAGACCCTCTCCTCCCTCTACACACATCAGATTCGAAGAGATATAACATGGGTCGTAGCTTCACGATCGGGCTAATAACAGCATGGTACTCCTCAAACATTGGAGTATTATTATTAAACAAATACTTGCTCAGCAACTACGGATTCAAGTACCCAATTTTCCTCACCCTATGTCACATGATGTCGTGTTCTTTGCTCAGTTACATTGCCATTACATGGCTCAAGGTTGTGCCTTTGCAGACGATGAGGTCAAGAGTGCAGTTTTTAAAGATATATGCACTTGGGATCATTTTTTGCTTGTCGGTTGTCACTGGCAATATCTCGCTTAGGTATCTTCCGGTGTCGTTTAATCAGGCTATTGGGGCTACTACTCCCTTTTTCACTGCTGTGTTTGCATATTTAATGACACTGAAGAGGGAGAGTTGGGTCACTTATGTCACTCTTATTCCTGTTGTTACTGGTGTTGTCATCGCCAGTGGGGTAACAACTTCAACCTTTTCTTCTTAAAAATATAAACATCTGCTGATATTAATCCTCTGTTTTGTTAATATTGTTTGTTCTAATCTACTTCTTGTGATATTTTTGCCAATATTGTCTTTGAAATTGCTAAAAAGTCCAGTGTTATATCATTGTCAATTATTGGAAAATTAAGAGAATTTAATAATCTTGGTTTTGATTTTCCCTTGTTGCATGACCAAAGGGAGAACCAAGTTTTCATCTCTTTGGTTTTATAGTGTGTGTTGGTGCAACAGCAGCACGTGCACTCAAGTCAGTGCTTCAAGGGATCTTGCTGTCTTCTGAAGGGTAATGTAATGAGTCCTTTACTTAAACAAAATTTGAACTCTGTGTTGTGTATTTGCTTATACTATGAATGGGCTGTAACAGGGAAAAGCTCCATTCAATGAACCTATTAATGTACATGGCTCCTGTAGCTGTTGTTTGCCTTGTTCCTGCAACAATTTTTATGGAAGGAGATGTGCTTGGGATCACAGTTGCCCATGCCAGGGATGATAAGCGATTTATACTCTATCTGACCTTCAATTCTGCACTTGCATATTTCGTGAATTTGGCCAATTTCTTGGTCACTAGACACACCAGTGCCTTGACGCTCCAGGTGCATACCCCTCTGTTTCAAGCATTTTCGTTTCCAGTGCTTCATTTCCATTGACAGCACATCATGCTGTTATACCAACATCACACCTTGAAATATATAAGCAACTTAGCGGGATATTGTTTACGAATAAGGAGTTGAGTTTATGCTATGTGGTTTGGCTCGTTCCCCAGTGGCTTAGCCTCTGTTCCCCATGAACTCCGCTTAGCTACTCTTCTCATGAGACACACTCTTATATTCATAATTTGCACTAATCAGTTCGATGTTAAAGGTTTTACCCCGATAAATAAACTCGAATTATGTAGTTTCTTCTTGGTTTTTGACACGATGGACAATGTCTATTCAATTCAGGGAATCAGTTTCTAATGAATTGTTGAATTCATGCGAGAAACCAAAAAACTATTTACTTATTGCTATAAATAATATGTATCCAAATTTTTATAATAAAAAGTTGGGATGGAACTGCACCTGCAAAAGGGGACACCAAGCCTACATTATCCTCTATTTGAGAATTTGAGTTTCTTGCATAATCCCAATTTCTCTTTCCTCTTAATAAACCTTGCATAAACCTCTCCATTTGCATTATATTTATCTATATCTAGTCATGACTTTAATTTTCATTCATCCATATATATACACTGATAAAAGTATATACTGGGTCTTCCAGGTGCTGGGAAATGCAAAAGGGGCTGTTGCAGTTGTTATTTCAATTTTGATATTCCGAAATCCTGTATCAGTGACTGGTATGTTTGGATACTCAATAACTGTAATTGGGGTCATTCTCTACAATGAAGCCAAGAAAAGGTACAAATGAGACATCATGCAGGCAATACAAATATAGATTCCATCTTTTTCTGATGTTTATTTAACTGAAGATGTATTCAGCAGTTGCAGGCTTTGACTTGGGCAGTAAGTTCATGTCACAAGCTATAACTTGACCTCTTTCAAATTCTTAAAGTTAATATTAGGGAACCATCAAATAAAGTAAGGCCTTTTTCTCAGCCAAGTGCTTCTGGGCAATCAGTCCATCTCATTTGGAGGTTGGTGGAATGTTCATCCCTTCAACTTGGCTCTTCTTTTTTCCCCCTTTTTACAAAATTTTGATCACCAAAAGGTACAATTTTGGTTTATTGATAGGAAGATTATGCTAAGATAATTTTTGCTCCATTATTGATTCAATTTTCTCCCCTAAGTGGTAGTTGACTTGTATTCTTCTATACTGGTGCCTGGCAATTGGCGTGCAACTCACTTGCCGCACCATATGTGGAACTTCATTATATTTGACAAATTCCTGGCAATGGATGAAATTATTAGCATCTCAAAATTTCTGACATTTTCAAGCCCTATAGCACAATAATACTGAATTCAAGTTCGGATTGATGTGCCATGGCAAGAGACCTAGATGCTCTTTCTATCCAAGTCATTTTTGTAACCATTCACCTCAAAAAAATAGTAGCAAACAGCCCAACAGGGTACTCTTCTCTCACTCGGGTTGTTCAGTAAAATTTCCCTGGTGTCACGCAAACCAAAAACACCAGCCGTTGCTTATTCCTCGTTGGTATTACTTAAAAAAAGTTACAAGCAGAAGGAACTTAAAGCAGAACTAAGCCACAACTAGGAATGGACATATGAACATATATAGAAATAGGGAAAGTTTCTCGCAGAACATTTAAAAACCTCTAACGCTAAAAACTTCAATAATTCTACAAACTACATATCATGGGTGTCTATTTAACCAATGACAAAAGTATTAAAGTAACAAACACGCTAAGCACAAATTCAAAACTTTTTAGCAGTTGAAACTTTTAAAGTTGGGGCTGAGTCTCATCATCACCTTCTTCCATCCATTTAAACGTGGGGCTTAGTCTCATCCTCATCTTCTTCTATCTTTGGAGCCAAGTAGAACCTGATATAACCCATCTCAGCAATCTTGTATTCGACCACAACAGGCAGCTCTGAAGACAAGCTGATTGTAACAGTGTTTGACAAAGGGGTCGCCTTAGTGAAGGAGTTCATGTACCTCAATGCAAATGTCAATGACACAGGTTCATTCATTTCTATGACTGTCGCTTCTTCTGGCTGTGAGATTATATAGTCCACAAATCAGCAATAGCCATCTCATGATATTGTTATATAGCAAACAAACAGAAAATAGCTATCAAGAAAATCCACTATAGAAAACACTGCAATAATTTTTTGCTAGCTTCAAGCAGCACATTTGTAATGATAAAAGGTTACAAGAGAATACCTTATCTACTGTAGTATTCTGCCTGACAACAATATTTGCAGTGCCAATATCGCCTCTCGTGGAGAACTTTACACCTTCCTTTGTCACAGAGATCACAACTACACACGTATATCAACCAAAGTTTTAGCAAGTTAGAAAGTACATAAATGAAATAAAGAAGCAATATCTAGAGAACTTATGGATCTCATAGATAAATATATTCTGACATACCAGTGTCACCAATGCTTGAAAGATCTTTACAAATTTTTGCAAACTCAGCTGATGGCATCCTGACAATAGCATGATATTCTGCCTCAGGAATGCCTAGGTGCTCACTATCAATGTCCATTAGTTTCATCTCAAAATCTGAAATTTTGTCTTGTGCTTCAATTCATTAAAAAGGTGAAAACAAACAAAGCAAATATCAGTTTCTTGTTTTATGCAGGAATTACAAATATAGAGCTGCTCAATGAGTCAAAATCATTATCAATTGACTTAAAGAGATAATATTGAGTACCTAATGCAGAACAAAGTAACAACCAGACAGAATAATCATATGTAATAACTGGGGGATCTTAACTGAAATTCTTGAATTTCTAATTGAAAATGTTCACTCACTTCTTGCAAACATTATATTCTAATTGAAAGCATGAATTCTTTGAATAGCAAAATCCATGCCAAATCAAATCAATTAGAAATTTTGATCATGTAGAACTATAATTCAACAAGAAAAGGAAGCAAACGTCCCTTAACCAGGAACCTTAACTGAAAGAAAAGCCCTAAAAGTTTCAAGTTTCAGCACGTCGCAGAGAAAATGCCAGTTGCTGACTCTCGCCGCAATATAAACTTAAAGCCCACTGATTATTATTACACGCTTAGAGATTTAAATCAGTTATATTTCTGTTTAAGAACATATTCGTAGCAAAAAAATAAAGCACAATCTTTGTCAATAGAAAATGCCCAATAAATACGCAGAATCATAATCTTGTTTAGCAGATAACCAAATCCCCAAATTCCTCAAGAAAACAGCAGATAAATAAACAAACAAAAGGTACTAGAAAATGTCACAAATTAACCAAGCAAAAGCCAATCAGAACAGCAAAGATCCCAATCTCCATAAACCCTAATTAGTTTTTTTTTTAAATGATTAAAAAAAAAGAAGGAAAAAGCGATAAAATTGAAAAACAACATACTAGGACTTTCAAACATGAAAGTGACAGTATCACTGCCATCGTCAGCCTTGATGGTGATGATATCATCATTTCCAGAGCATTTCAACATCTTGGACATGTTATTGAGATTCATGCCCATGGAAATGTTACGGTCACATCGATAGTGCTCAAAACCCTCGGATCTGAGGAGGAGAGCCACCAGAGCAACGTGGCTTGAATCCATGGCCTGGAGAGAGAAGCCCGTCGACGAGCAATCGAAATTGGCATCATTGACCAAGTCCTTGATGGCCTCAAGCACTTTCTTCAAAAGGGATCCTTGGACAAGTCTAAGCTCCAACATCTTCTTGTTCTCTTTCAGGTGTCAAATTAGGGTTAGAGGTTTGTGTTCAGAGAAGAAATAGAGAGGGCCAGAAGGGAAAGGAGTTGAGGGTGGGATTTGATTAAAAACGCGCGCAATTGGAATTGGGCGGGATGCTGGTGGAATTAACTTGTGTTCCCGCCACACCGCGCACTGTCCATGAAGGAGGAAGGATTGTATAAGGCCGTTTTGATGTTCTTATCATGCACCCGTTTTCCATAGGGGAATGCGCCTAGTGTTTAAGTTTAATGTCTATTTGCTCTCATTTTATAAATTTTTATATTTATAATTTAAATTTTTAATTTTGAATTAAAAATTTTTAATTTTTAAATTTATTGTAATTATAGTAACTTTTTAAATTAATTTTAATTAAATTTAAATTAATTTACACAATATATTATATGAGATAATTATCACATAAATAATTTTTAATTTTAAATTAAAAAATTTAAATTTTCATATTTATTATAATTATATCATATAAATTAATTTAAATCTAATTAAAATTAATTTAAAAAATTATTAGGATTATAACAAATTTAAAAGTTTGAGTTTTTTATTTAAAATTAAAATTTATTTATATGATAAAAATAATCACATATATTGTGTAAGTTAATTTAAATTTAATTAAAATTAATTTAAAAAATTATTATAATTATAATAAATTTAAAAATTAAAATTTTTTATTTAAAATTAAAAATTAAGACTATATAAATATAAAAAATCATAAAATTATTATTTTTTTAATCAATAGTTTTTTTTAAATACATTCTTTAAGACTTTCTAACATTTTGTATTTTCATGATGCTTAGAGAAATTACTGAAAGATAACATTTTTGCATTGGCAGATGAATTATAATGAATTTAGGAAGTTTCAGTTTCAACTTTTTCAATCTCCTATCTTCTTGTAATTTGATTAAAAAATATATTTTCCATTTAAATATGCAAAAAAAAAAATTATTGTATTAAAAAATAATTGTAAGCATATGAAGCGAGAATAAGATTTAAAGGTTAAGTACCGACTACTATCGTTACAAAAAGAAGGGAGTACTGACTACTGGAAATATTTTTTTATAAATTATAAATAAAAATGATATTTTTTTTTCCAAAATAAAAGTTCATTGAAATGAAATTAAACATACAGGACCAACTGACAACATTACATTCCACCACTGTAACAAGGCCCAAGTCCAATTATAGAAACCCCTAATTGGGCAGTGGGTCTTTGACCCAAAAGTTCCATGATCCAGCAAGGGTAGAAGATGAAGCCAAACATCCGTTAGCCTCGCAGCACCACCCCATGGCCACTAGAGACAACCAAACAGCAAACGGAAGTATCAAAATGAGTCCTTACGTGGCTCAAAAAGACCTAAACTCCAAATCAAATAAGTTGTCCTCCTCCTAAGCTCGCGAGACCCCTTAGGACATAGAAAGAAGTAGAAGAAAGATCATCCCACGGATGTGAGATCAAAAAGATGAGAGAGCTTTTACCCTCTCTCATGCCTTACGAACAATATATCAATTAAGAGTGTTTTTTTGTCTTTAATTAAGATATTGCTTCCATCTCATAAAGATATGAGCCTATGTCAATCCGAAAAATGAAGTAATTTTTTTTTATCGAATATAAAAATATGAGTATGTGTCAAAATACAATATTTTAATAAATATATATAAAAGTGTAAAAAATATCTAATATCTAATTGCAATATAGGAAATACTAAAATTAGCACGTCAACATCACTTCTATATCATCGCTTAAATTAACATATATTCATCTCAAAAGTATAAAAGTAGTCCAAAAAAAATAAGTGGCCATGGCTACAATTCAAAACTAGAAGCCGAGCAACCATAGGAGAGAAACCTAAGAGACAATGGTGGCTAGAAAACCAAACAAGCAGGGAGTTGTGAGTTTTATGATACCTTAAACTAATGGAATCATGCCTCACATGCTACCAATATCTATTTGTAAATTTGAATAAAGGAGGTTTTAACCATTATAAATATTAATGATAATTAGGTTTTAGATATTACTCTGTTTAAATTTGTAGGTCTTAACTTTACCAAAATCCAATATATAGGTCTGCTTCACATGCAGGTTTAAGTTGCACTTTAATAAGTCTGATTGAACTCCAACTTATATATGGTAGACCTAATCATATTTATTTTTCTGATTTCATGAGACAATAAATTTTGTGATATTCGAAATTGTGTTAATCTGATATCGGATTAAATTAAATAGCCGTTTGACGATCTAAAATAAAATAATATATTCATATGTACGGTCAACATAACTATAATAAGAAAATATAAGTATAAAACGACAATTATATATCAATAAAGGATAAAAGAGAAAGAAAAAAGAAAAGAATTGATAAATTTACTAAAATATATTTTGAATTTATCTTTTATTATATTTTAAAATATTAATTCTTTATAAACACGGACAGACAAAATAAAAGAGAAGATCTCCATAAAACTTTAACTGAATAGTTTTTAGTGTATAGAAACGAGCGATTCATTGTCCAAACTAACAAGTCTAACAAGCAAAGGTAAAAATACAAAACAACAAACACACAAATAAATTTTGCATATTGAAAAATCCCTCACCCAAACGCACATATCTAAAAAACAAAAACAACCATTGTTATTTAAATAAACTCAAAGCTCGCTCTCTGAACTGAGGAGAAAAAGACGGTCCGGGACAAGAGATGAGCGAGATATTAACAAATGAAACGGATTAGTTCCGAATATAAGAGGGAGAGAGAGAACTGAATATAATTCTTTTTCAAGTAAAATCAATATTAACAAATAACTACTTGATAATTATTAAGGAATGAACACGTGCTAAACGAAACGAACACGAAATTTGAAGCTGAAGCAGTTCATAATAATCACAATCACCACAAATAAATAAGCAGTAGAACACCAGCAACGCTCCCTTTACACGCAACCTTCAGCGGGTCCCAATTAGCCGAGTGAAAGGCTGCAACTTCCGTGTCCTCTTTTCTTCGTAACCAGTCCTCCTCTGTTTTTAATACCCTGAATCGCTCATCACCCCCTTCCCGGCACCCCCCGCCTTCTCTCTTTCTCTCTCTCACACATACACACGAACACGTTATAGGCACTAAAGTCTCAAATCTGAACTACTTATTGAGCTTCATTGTAGAATACTTTGTTATATTTGCTCAGTGTGTTTTGTTTTTATTCTTTCTCCATACATTGTAGAATGGTTTTACTAAATTTTAACGGTGGTTAATGGACTGGACTAGCAAGGCAAAATCCATTTTTAAGCTCTTCAACTTTTTTAGTTTTGTCTTTTGAATTTCTGCGATTTATTTGTCAAGTCCTTATTCGATTGTGTGATTTTGATTTGATATTAATCAGTTTCAACTTCAGAATATTCACAATTTATTCAGTTTCTTGATTTTTTCAAAAAGAACTTCATTAAAGGTGATTTAGAAATATTTTAAAAAGTGCACTGGTATTTCATAGTCCGTGGATTCTTTTCAAGGATGTTGTCTATTGAGTAATACAATTTTTAAATGCTTATTTAATTTTTATTTGTATTTTCAAAATGCCATTGATGAATTCCACTTTTTGTTTACTGTCAGTAACTTAGTAGTACTTAATTAAAGAATAACAACTAAAAAGATGAAGCTTGAAAAACCTGAACTGCTATACTTTGAATAAGTAATAAATTAATTATACACTGAAGAACAAATGCCTTTAAGACAAATAGCCCAAGGATTCCCATCCGAAACGACACAACTTCATCATTACACGACATAGTACCAGCAATCTTTTTTTTATTCGGAACTTAGTACCAGTAACCTCACTATATATCCCGACTAAAACTAGCAAAACATTTCTCTTCTAGAACGTCTTAGAAGTTTTCTCGAGAGAAGAAAAGTTTGTGAGATAACCAATCAACCCGTTGCATCCTACAGCACAGAGATTGCATTCTACAACCGAAACTGCAAATAATTCATGTCCTGGGAACTAGATAAACCCTTGCCTTGATAACTGATCCATTTCCAAGCTTGAATCCAGGACTAACAGGGAACCCCACAATTTGACCTGCTGGAATTTGGCCACCATAAAATTTCACTACACTCTCCATATATTGTGGATGAAACTCAGCTCCCCTACTTGCCTCAAACTGACTTGGTGCAGGGTCGAGCGAAAATGCCAGCAAGTGAAGCAACCAAATGGCTTTGGCCAACCCCAAGAACTCACCATAAAACTGACTCCTTGGATGGCTACCAGCCAATACTTGCTGGCGTTGCTCCAAGTTTCCTAACAAGGACGACTCCATTTTTGGATGAACTATGGCAACGTACTTTCTGAAGCAGAATTTCCCAAAGTGACAAGTTGGCAAGATTCCTAGGAGCTCAACGGGGTCCATAGCCTTCATGTCACGGTACTGAGTAAAGCAGTCACGGCGGAACTGGTCTGGGTTGAGAAGCGAGGAAAGGCTGCCATCCATGTAAAAGGTCTCATGGTCAAAGCCCTGGAAGATTTTCCGAGAAATGTAGGACTCCAGAGCATACTTGGCATGGTGGGTTATATTGGTGGATGATATCGCAGTAGAGTGGTTGACGGTGGCAGCCGCAGCTTCAATGGAGCGGACAGCAGCAGCAATGTCCCAGTGGGCAGCGCGCATAAGGGATAAGAGAAGCGACGTGAAGGACTTTAAGGACTCTTTCACCTGGTTCATCGTTGCTTCAAAAAGATCTGGAGCTGGTGCTGCTGCAACTGTTACATTAATTGAAATTTTAGATATATCCCTCAATTATTTTACCTTTTAATTCAATTCCATAGTAGTCGTGAAAGACAAAGCTAGTATACCTTGAGCAGCCAGACTGCAGCTGACTTTCCTCTTTGATTGAGACCTCCCTTTCTTTCCACTCCCATTGTTCAGGCTGGTGCTAAGGTTCTTCAGCTTCTCCTTCAAGTTCTCCACCTCCACTTCCCTCGACTTCACCTCCTTCTGCAGCTCCTCCACCGCAGCCTCATACGGGCCCACCACCTCCCTCAACATCCCCACACTTCCGCTACCATCAGTTCTCTTTCTCCCGCCACGGCCACCAACACTGACGCACCTCCTAAATCTCTCTCTCAAAACACCCAGCCTTCTTAGCTCCCCTACTACTGCCACGTCAGCCACCCTCATCCTCTCCGGGTCCCACGGGCAATGCGCCTCTTGTAGACACGCATACGCCCTCTTCATCTCCGAAACTGAATTGAAAACTTCATTCATTAGCATCTCCATCTCTATCACTCTCTCAATAGCCACCATTGCGTTCTTGTTCTTGTTCTTGTCGTGATCCCAACCTTTCACACTCCCTTTCTTCTCTTCCATCTCCTCCTCCTCCACAGCTTCCTCCTCTTCTTGCTCAAAGTCCTCCCGCTCGTCGGTCTCGTACTCGTACACATCGGCTACATTCCCGGAATCCTGCCTAGCAGAGGCGAGCGGGTGGAGCAAACATGAAGCAGCCACTCGTTGGATTAGGTCGGAGAAATTCGATACTTTGTTAGCCATTTCTCCTTTCTTCTTTGGCTTCAGCTCTCCGCGGCTGCAAAACGTACGAAAAGAAGTGAGGAAATAAAAGATACGCTCACTTGATGATTTAATTGGAAGATGGGGAGCTCAGACCTGGGAATGTGATCAGATCGTAGATTGAATCTCGGTGACTTGACGACCGCTGGCTCTCTGTCGAAAGGAAAAGAATAAAACAATCCAAGGTCGTTGCCTTCAATCTCGAGGTCACTCTGGTGGCTCTGTTGCTTCTTCTTCTTCCTGGGGCACCAGCAAATTGGTATCAGTGACTGAGAAGCGGTCTTCCGTTTACCAGTGAACCGGTAACGCAAGATTCAGTGAAATCATTGGAGTTAGTGCTCAGACAAGAAGAGAGCGTGGGTAGAGGAATATCTAATTTGGATTCTGGCAAGTGCTTTAGATGCAAACTCGCTGTCTGGATCATACACGTGTGTGAAATTACGAAAGTGCCACCAACGTGGTAAAGCGCAGACAGCTTCTTTTGATTGGGAGGTTTTCGACTTTAATTTACAACTGGTTTCTTCCAAGTGAAATTTCGTTACTCATAAAAATATAAACATGAAAATATAGATAAGCTTTATATAATTATTAATATAATATATATTTATAATCGATTATAAATAATTTTCCATTTAAATATATATATATTTTTTTTGAAATAGGGGTTGGGGAGTCGAACCTTAAACCTTTCAAGATTACAGAATACACTTTTCACTAGGTTAAGCCTTGAAATGCTTTCCATTTAAATATATAAACTTAGAAATATAATCATTAACTATACTCATTTGTAACGGAACTTTATTTTCAAGTCTTGTATTCTATTGCAATTCGTATTATAAGTCACTAGAAAAGTGTTACAGTTAAGATTCAAAACTTTATTTTTTGTAATTTTTAATTATATTCTATACTTTAATCTAATTTAAAATTATGTAATTTTATTATAATTATTTTTCATGAATGATAATAAAAATAAATTATTGATTGGGATTAAATAGACTCTTTAGATTTTTAAGAATGATATTTTGTAGGCATTACTATATCATGCCGTTGTTTAAAATTCATTTTTAAGTTCTACAAATTTTGCAAAGCGTCATGGTTTAATAGCAGCTTGAAATCGGGTTTTAAGAATCCGTTAAAATTCCATTTCAAAAAAAAAAAAAAAAAATCCGTTAAAATTAAATACACATATTATTATTGAAGATAATTAAAATAAAATTAATAATTTATAGATCAATCCAATAAAATTAAACAAGTAAACATGAAAGATTATAATTTTTTTAAAATATTATTTAAAAAAACGATACGTTATTAAATTATGATCAATAATTAAAAATAAACGCATTTCTTTAAAACTTCTAAATTTTAGGTTTAATTGGTAGAAAATAATTTATATTTGAAAATATAAATATTTTTTTAAAAAAAATACTTTTGATAAAAAATATTTTCAAACAAGATAATTTAATTTTAATTTAAAAATAAAATATATTAACAATTTTATATATAGAAATATTAAAAAAAAAATTTTAAGACCAATCCATCGGTACTTAAAATGGCCAAATCAAGTGATTAAAATTTGAAACTTTTGGTCGAATTATTTTTCAATTCTTTCCTCGTTAATACTCTAAAATTAAAATAATTAAGCTCTTAAGGTTAAAAAAAAGAAGAAGTGCAGATTGGTCATGTAAGATTGCAGGAAATGAAACATGAGAGCAAGAGAAAGAAAGAAAAGGAAAAATTAGGAGCAGCAATTACCTTGAGCTGTTGGAATGCATGGAACAAAGCAACATGCTGGAGAACATAGCCTTTAGCAGATTTCTCAGAGAGAGAGAGAGATATTCTAAATATAAATTTGAGAGAATTAATAGACAAGGAGACAGGTATTTATACTTCAAGCTGTTGTTGAATTTCTTTTTTTTTTTTTTTTTTTTTTTTTTTTTTTAAGAAAAAAAAGGAAGAAAACATTGCTGCATGCATGACAGGTGATCATGTTCATTTTCCAACAAGACAAAAGCAAAACGTTCGGTTCGATAAGGATCAATTGGTTTTCTAATTTCTAATCACTACTTTACTTACTTCTACTACTCTTATTCTAATTCACTGAATTTGGATTCCAATTTCTGTTTCTTGGAAATTTCTAAATTTTACATTAATCCGTTAAAATATTTTTTTTAAAATAATATCTTTATCTATTTATTTTATAAAAAAATATTTTAAACAAAATTATTTTTTAAATTTTAATGTTTGGAACATTTAATCGATCAAAAATAGTTTTTTATTAAAAAAATTAAATAATTTTAAAGAAAATAATTTTTTTAAACATTTTAAAAGATTTTATTAAGATTGTTTATTAAGTTAGAATTTAATAATGAAACATAAGTTATTTTATTAAACAATATTTTTCATAAAAAATAATTTTTAAATATAAATTATAAGTACTATTTCAAAACAAAAAAAAAAAGAAGTAAATTATCATTTTCCCACATATATAGACTTACTATTTTCATCCATTTCTAATTAATACCACTTTTTTTTACATAATAATTTACTTATTAGCTTTAAAATTCATATCTATTTAATATGCTGAAAAAATAAAATTTAGCAGTTTTTAAGAATAATTTAGTAATAAAGCATTAGAAGTGTATGACAAATTAAAAAATAAAATAATTCATTACTTAAACTATATTAATTATATTATTCAAATCCTTTACTCATTCATTCATTTACTAGAGTTCATTACTTTTTAAAAATCTCATCAATCTCATTCAATGTCGTAATTCTATTACTTCCAAATCTCAATTTCATCAATTTCTCAAACTTAAATTAGGAGTTGGAAAAATTAGTAAAAAAAAAAAAACCTAAAGAGTGAGATCCCAAAGTACAAAAAAATAATCAAAAGCTAACCCTATATATTCATAGATGAAGACCCACCTGTTACAACGATAGAGATAACTCAGAACTAGTTAGCTCACTGTAATTTCAAGCTTCCAAGGTTGGGGTTCTTGCCCCTTAGAATAATCCTAGCCACTAGAGAGATTTGTGTATCCATGTGGCTACGAGACATGAAAACATGCATAAAAGGTTCACTACTAGCTTCCTCTCGCAAATCTTATAAAATGGCCAAATAATTTTGCCAAAGGACTCGATTGTGGTGTGGGAGCTTTGCTGTAATCTTGTTGGGTATCTGATGCAAGTATCCTCAAGTGGTGGGCAACTATAAAAGCTTCATCATCTGTACGCATGTATATACAAACATGCATATGGGACAACGTACTCTTAAAGATAAGGAGGACAGTTTCATCAATTCTCTCTTCCCTGTTCCTAGCTGCCCAGTGACTTCTGATTAGAGAATCCGGTATCATATTTTGCTAGTGAGTACTCTTTTGGATATGTTTGGTTTAAAAATCAATGTCAGATCAATTCCAGTGAAGTACAATTAAGAAGCAGATGAATTCAATCCCATTTAATTATTTAAAATTTTTTTTCCTTTAAGATTATTAACACTTTTTTCAGGAAAAAAAAAACATATAAGCAAACTATTTACTTTAGCACCATTCAATTTTATGTTGAAATTTTGGGCAGAAAATGGTTGCATGAAAGTGAGATAATTCAACTACTTTTTGATCCCTTGCCACATTGTAGCCACGTGTCAATACCAAAATGGATGGAGATATTGCGTCCCCTACATAATCTCACATGGGAATGTGGCAAATGAAAAAGGATAAATATAAATGACATTATTAGAAATGTGTTAAAATCATGAGTTTTTTAATGAACTTTTAGATGGGACGTTAATTGTTTTTATTCATACTAGTTGATGGGATGCCATTGTTGGGAGGCTTTCATGATTTGAAGTTCGAAGCACATATGTCTATGGGGAGGGTGACCACCAAATCCACAAGTGGGTCCCTTAAAGGTGAAAATCTTCGAATGTGATTAGTAACCTTAATAAAGTTCCTAGATACTGAAGAAGTGTAAAGATATAATGTGTTCAACATATCCTTAAATCCTCGATCAACGTTATAAATTAAAAGAACGATGAATTACTATGTGAATTATGTTTCTGGAAAAGATTAGAGGAAAGCCATTCTCTCTCTCTCCATTTCTAATAAATTTATTTGAGATCAAATTTCAATCATTTTCATTTCTATGTTGTATTTTTTTATATAATAATATGAATAAAAAGTAAAGTAAAAAATTATCCATTAAGATGTAAAAATGAATTATATTTTATCTCTAATCTCTGTCTCCTTTTTTAGATCAGAGATGGCTGTACAAATTAGGTAAAAGAAATATGAAAAAATGGAGAAGTATTTTCCATTAGGTTTTGTAAACCCAAGTCCCAAATATCTCAATTTTGATCAATCATCAGGAAAAGAGAGAAAAATGGATTGCTATAGAAGACAGGAGTGACGTTCATTTGACGATAGAGGGCCTTAATAGTTTGGCCTCCGAGCGCCACCAAGCCTCAGCGCACTGACTATTCGGCCCAATGCGTAGTTACATTCCCCTTCACCAATACTTTTCCTCCTTACCTTAACTTGTTGAGTTTCAAAAATTAAAACTTTTTAAAAATAGATGATGTAAGATCAATTTTATCTTTTGCAAAGAATCTCTGCAAAAAGTTATTAAATATTATAAAAAAGATAAAATATCAAATATGCCCCTATACTTTTAATGAAAGTTCAAATAAACCCAAAACGAACTTTTAAGCCAAATAAAAATGCAACTCTTCTAAAAAGGCAAAATAAGACCAATCTATGTCAGAATGAAGGCGTTCAAAAGACACGCCATTGAATAGAGAGTGACCACAATTATTTTAATTCCAATTAAGCTGGATCTAGATCATCTACACATTTTATCAGCCAAATCACACGGAATAGAGCACATTGCACAAACATGTGCAGGGCTGACAAATTTCACTAAAACTTTAACATAAAATACAATGGTTTCATTCACAACTACAATCCCCTAAATACTCGGGTACCTAAAGATATCATTCAAACTCTGACATAATTAAACTCCTGTAATGTACAAGCTAGCAGCAAAAACTATATCTCGTTTTATTGCATTGGACGCAGCTTCCATTTTCTTGTAGAGTGCAGAATTACCCATGATAGCAGCAGCATTTTTAAACTCTCGACATGTCTCATCCAGTCTGACAATCGTTCGCACTATCAAGCCTTCAGGAACGTCTGTAAGCTCACAGATATCAGCAAACGGAGTTCCCTGCCACAAAAAAAAAAAAAGATTTAAGGTTATTCGAGAAACTAAGGCTGCGCTCTTCATCCTCTGCTATTATATAATGTTTAGCACCCAAAAAAAAAGAAGGAAGCATAGCAAAGAGTCGAAATGTGTTCAGTTAAAACAAACCTTTGCCCACTCATAAACTACTTCCACAAGACCGAACTTCAGGTTGTCCTGCACATACTCTTCAGGGCTTATCTGTAATTTAAAGTGCGCTTGAAGCTCTCCAAGTCTTATTGCTGTGTTGTACAATCTGAAGTGAATAAATATCTGGCATTAGATTAAGAAATTGAAAGGAAAAAAAAAAGAAATAAAGAAGGGAAGAATGATATTATGTTAAGGTTCGAATCCTTAACAAGACAGGAAGAGAGAAAAGGAGATAGAAATAGAAGAAATAGCAGAGAAAGAAAGGGGAGACTAGCAGAGTACACAGAATTAGAGAGAGTGAGAGATAGAAAGAAAGACTGCTTAGTATTGGCAATTCATGGAATGGAATTACAAGATAAACTCTCCTGAGATTTACATAGATCTCAGGAACTAACTCACAAGTCAACTAATAGCAGTTACAACTTAATCAGCTGCTCTTGTAACGAAATGCACAAGATAAACTCTCCTGAGATTTACATAGATCTCAGTAACTAACTCACAAGTCAACTAATAGCAGTTACAACTGAATCAGCTGCTCTTGTAACAAACTGCATTTCTTGCCTGCCTCCCTCTCCTAGAACTACTTATTTATTTCCAGAATCATTCACATTCTGTTTCTATATCTCTTCCTATAATACGTAAAATATTAATGCGAAAATCCAGAGGTAGAATCTAGGATTTCTATAGGTGTCATAGATGTCAAAGGTGCGTTTGAGGCACCTGGCCCTTGAGCCAGTGCCTCTACTAGGCAAGGTGACACAAAAAATATAGAAGCATGGTTTATTTCCAGGGGACCATGTGTCGCACAAACGTTCACCACTACCAGCTACCTCACCAGTAAAGGCCACCACCATTGGGCTTACAGTTCTCTCATCTACTAGGAACTATTGTCTATATGCCAGAAAGTCAATAGGGAAACCATAGCCATCATCAGAAAATTGCTGGAATCCTGCCAAACCATCACCTCCAAAGTTGCTGGACACAGAGGCTCATTTGTCCAACATACACACCTTTCAATCTTGGAAAGAACCTATTTTTTTTGTTGGAGCATCACATCCAAGTCCACTCCTCTTGGTTCCCCTTTATGATTCCCCTTTTCTCCCTTTTCTTATTTTGAACATATCTCTCTCCTATTTAAAAATTGTAATGTGCTTTATTATGCACGTGGATGTGCATATTATCCTGTCATTTTATTTGCAAGAATAAATTTACTATGACTGGCAGAAAAAGTGACAAATATCATGATAGTCAATAAGTATATAGTTTTTACTGTTCATAGTCATGATATGAATATAGCACACCAATTCATTATGTATGGATGATGAGCCAATTCCAATAGACTTAGTGGAGAGTCCCATTGGCGTGATCCACTTCCTTCTAGTATTATTTTAGACTTAACAAGCCATATCAGGTGATTGCCACCTCATGGTTAGTAAATAAAAGTCTGGCAGCAGTATTATTATGTATATAATACGTGCATATCCCTGCAAAAGTGACCAGTTTTTTAGACTTTGATCATTTTTTGAATCTCTTTTTAACGTTAGGCATTGTTGAGTCATTAACAATTTGATTTAGACTGGGTTATAATTCTAATATTCTGAATTGGTTATAGATGTCTTTCTGATTTTTGATTTTTCTAGAAGATCTCTAATTCTTTTGCACATAACATCAGGTGTATGCCTCACACCCATGCTTCCCCAACTCTTTTGTGTATTCAATAAATATGATGGGCTGCATGGTCATAGTTCAATATATATGAAAAATAATAAGAGACTGACTAGGTCTAGTTCATGGTGCATCAAGGCAAGATGTTCTAACATGTTCCCCAAGTCAGGTGATCTAATTGTGAAGCTAATAAATGAGATTTTTTAACCACAAAAGAAAAGCAAATAAGCATTTTGTACCCAATTATGACAAGATCTCAAGTAATATAACTAGAAAACATGAGACATTACAGCTGTGAGAAAAAATCATTGACAGCAGATAGATAGAAAAATCACCTCTTTTTAGCTTCAGCCAGCTTGGGAGTAAGAGAAGGCTCAGAAGTGTTCCTCTGCTGAAATACAAAAGCAGACATTATGGCCACAGCTTCTTCTGGTTCCAGGTCATCAAGTTGATTCTCAAATAGACACTCGGTACATATCAACTCCTCCCCTGAATTCATCTCACAAGCAACACGACCTTTAATTTGAACGACAAGGTCAGCATCTATACAACCAATCTCCTTCAGAACATCTATCTGCAAATGCACAATTTTCATTTTTGATGTTGTATGAGTATGACTATCCCTAGACTATTATGAAGAGAACGTACAAATAACAAAGAAAACAGAGCATGAGAGGTGCACATTATAAACATACCCTGCCCTGAAAGTCTGGCATCTGTTGTAACGCTTCATCAGACATTTGATATTTTAACTTATCAATTTCATCTTTATGCTTCTTTATTTCTCTTGCTAAGGCTATATGCTCCTCCAATTTTATACACCCATGACATTTATTCATTGCCATCTTGTGAAACCGTCTAGTCCATTTGTTATATGCTTCAACAAGATTCATATCTTTCATCTTCAGCTCTGGAGCAGAATAGCCAAAAGAGCAGTTTGCTCAGAAGTCGTTAATCAAGACCAAAATATGCTGCTATGAATAGCAGCCAGTTAGAGAAAGAGACGAAAATGAATCTGCTTATTATATTTTGCTGATGATTGACAGATGACTTCATTATGCATCATACGACTGTAACCATGCATACAATTTCAGCATCTTAAAAAATCTCTTACAAATTGTTGATAAATCACCAAAAAATACATCATGAATAGGATAACACTAGCAGTGCATTAAATTTAACATCTGAGCATCCACATAGAGCCAATGTTATTAAAACAATCCAAAATCACTAATTATGTATCACAATAGCATAATTGTGGCCCATTGCCCATAGCCATGTACAGGTTAAGAATGGTAAAATGCAGGCCATGCAGTCAAGACTCTCATGTGAAATGTTCAATGAGATCCCCAAGCAATGCATCAGTAGAAAAAATAGCACCATTCTTGCTTCTCACTGACCACGTGATAAATATTAGTAGGAAGGCACTCAATGTAAAACAAGGAATCCATAGACTATGAAAAGAAAAATTACTATAATTGCGCAAATATAGCACGACAGAAAACCAAATTATAGGAGATCATCCAAAAATTTTATTCAAGTGAGGGAGTTCAAAGCATGGAAATGAGGTATAGTATATAATTACAAAGATAGTAAATGAAGCCTAAAATGTCATTTGATGAGTAAATTTGCCAATTAGACTGATTAAACAGTTGAGTTATCCCAACTAGACAGATAAATGTAAAAAATGCCTGCCAGAGTGCCAGTCCTGAATGCAATAATTCAAGTGCATTCTTTACCCTAATTGCTGGTGGACTAAACTCAAATAATCTTGCAAAGTATGCATAGAGCTAGTGCACAATTGAAAGTCCATCAAATCGTGCAACTTTATAAAATAGTTCCCTTTCCCAAAAAAAGAAAAAGTATTCTTTTCATTAACCAATGGCTTTACCTTCCCGTGGATCTAAGGCAGGAGGGTACTTATTTCCTCCAGATTTCAGGGCCAACAACTGTTGAACTGTATTGGAGAAAGCTGCATTGCTAACATCCTCAAGAAGTCCAACCCGGTCGATCTTAATTTTTTTATTACATATGCATAAGAATTCTTTATTATCCATTGCTCTAACTTCATAACTGACACCAGCAGCACTGCCTTGGTATGGTAATTTTATGTTGATAGCACCTGATCCTTTGCGTGAAGTGGAAGAATAAAAGTAGTCCTCTTCCCCACGCTTTGATTTTGGCATCAGCATATAAGCTTGTGGGCCATCGCCATTCTTTTTATCTTGCAGGTTGGAAATCTGCATTGGTGATGGCAGATCAGGCTTCAGAACCAAAGTTATGTATTGCTTCATATTGGCAGAAGGTCCTTTCACGACAACTCCAAGTAAGTGGTCTTGTGCCTGTAATTGATAATACCTTAAGTTTAGCAACCACGGCTACTGCATCAAGAAAACTTAAGTGAAATAAACAATGAAACTTAATACTTTATATAAATCAGTGAGTTCAAGTGCTAAAAATGACACTCACATGAGCATAAGCTTCATACACTTTTATATTGAAAACCAGCACGACTAGAAAACCATATGCATGGAAAGCTGCTTTGCATGTCATTTAACTTCCATTGGTTTACACGTTTTTATCTTTATCAAGCACATAAAATCCAGCCAAAACAGACTAAGCAATACTTTTTAGAAAAACTTTTGTTGTTCATCCTTGTCATTATTGTTATAGGTTATAAGAAGTAAATATGTTAATATAGGAAAAAAATATTGGGCTTGATTTTCCTTCCTGTTTAGATACTCTCTCATGTATAAATAGGTTGTAATCTTTATTGTGAGAAAACAATAAATATTATCCTTCTACATGGTATCAGAGCCTTTCTTGTAGAGATTTAATTTTTTTTTTCTCTCTCGTCAAGTTAAAATTTTTTTTTTTGAGACTTAGAGCTCTGTTTATTTGGGTTATCCATAAAGGGAGACATTTGGATCTCACCGTCGCTGGAGTTGCCACACCGTCCCCTTGTCAGATCTGAGGTTTGTTTGCCGTTCGAGTGTTGGGTGAAGGTTTTTATTTTTTTTTTTTTCGGTACACGGGCACTGTTCATCGGTACCGTTCACGGGCACTGTTCATCGGTACTATTCACGGGTACTGTTCTACAGAATAAAAATCAGCGCATACAAATGGCACATATGGCAGTTGAGGCCCCTTCAGATCAGGGAATTTTAACATTTGCATATGAGTATGCAAAATTCATCCAATACCAGACATCTCTAAAATCCTCTAATTCCTCTTCTATCACTGCAGTTGCCGAGTCAGGTAACTCTACTGCATGTCTTGTATCTTCATTCTCCAAATGGGTTATTGATTCTGGTGCTACCGATCATAGGTCAGGTAATTTTACCCTTTTGTCCAATCTCGAGTCTCATGCATCGCCTTCTTATGTTACTCTTGTTGATGGTACTAAATCTTTTGTCATGGGTTCTGGCCATGTCAACTTAACCCCTTATTTTTCTGTATCCTCTGTGTTATGTCTCCCTAAGTTCGCATTTAATTTACTTTCTGTTAGTAAACTCACTCGTGCATTGAATTGTTGTGTCTCATTCTTTCTTGATCACTGTATTTTTCAGAATCTTTCGACGAAGCAGATTATTGGTAGAGGGCGTGAGTCAGAGGGTCTCTACGTCTTGGATCAGCAGCTACCTAGATCTCTTGCATGTTCTACGCGTTTAACACCTTTTGATGTTCATTGTCGTTTGGGGCATCCTTCTCTCTCGGCTTTGAAGAGGTTATATCCACAGTTTCATTCTTTGTCTGTTTTAGATTGTGAGTCTTGTCAATTTGTCAAACATCATCGTTTACCTTCAGTGTCTCGAGTCAATAAACGGGCTTCGTACCCCTTTGAGTTAGTACATTCAGATGTTTGGGGTCCTTGTCCTACTGTGTCTAAATTTGGCTTTAAGTACTTTGTTACTTTTGTTGATGACTTCTCTCGTACTACTTGGTTATTTTTAATGAAGAGTTGTTCAGAATTATTTTCTATCTTTTGTGTGTTTCATGCTGAAATCCAAACCCAATTCAATATTCCCATTCGTATATTGCAAAGTGATAATACTAAAGAGTATTTCTCTGGGGAATTTCAATCCTATTTGTTACAAAAAGGGATTCTTCATCAGTCCTCTTGTATTGACACTTCTTCATAAAATGGAGTTGCCGAAAGAAAAAATCGACATCTTCTTGAAGTAGCCAGAGCCCTCTTATTCCAAATGAAAGTACCTAAATGTTTTTGGGCTGATGCTATATCCACGGCTTGTTTTTTGATCAATCGCATGCCTTCCTCCATCCTTCATGGTGATATTCCTTATAATATTTTGTTTCCCACTAAATCTTTGTTTCCTATTAAGCCACGAACCTTTGGGTGTACTTGTTTTGTTCGTGATATTCGTCCACAGGTTACTAAATTGGATCCCAAATCACTCAAATGTGTTCCTTGGCTACTCTCGACGTCAGAAAGGGTATCGTTGTTTTTCTCCTGATTTGAATCAGTATCTTGTGTTTGCGGATGTAACATTCTTTGAGTCCACTCCGTTTTTTCCGCCATCATCTGTTTATAACACTCAAGGGGAGGAAGATGACCTCTTGTTATACACTGTTCACTCTCTGTCTCCTTAGACTACTCCTATACCTTTCGCTCATGTGCCAGGTCGCCCTCCCATCTTTCATGTGTATTCCAGACGCTTAGAGGACTCTGACTCCGCTCCACTACCCGCTTCTTCGTTGACAGATCCTCTCCCACTGATCCTTCACTGTCTAATTTGGATTTGCCCATTGCTCTTCGCAAAGGTAAACGTACTTGCACTTATCCTATTTTAGCTTGTGTCTCTTATGATCAATTATCCTCTTCTTCTCGTTGTTTTGCCACTGCTTTAGTTTCTATTTCAGTTCCCAAAACTGTTATTGAGACTTTGTCCCATCCTAGTTGGCGTGCTGCAATGGAAGAGGAAATGATGGCCCTTGACACTAATGGTACTTGGGAGTTGATGTCCTTGCCCCCAAGACAGCAGGCTATTGGGTGCAAATGGGTGTTTGCCATGAAAGTAAATCCTGATGAATCTGTTGCTCGCCTCAAGGCCTGTTTAGTGGCTAAAGGTTATGCACAAACTTATGGAGTTGACTATTCTGATACATTTTCCCCAATTGCCAAGCTCGCATCTGTTCGATTGTTTATTTCCTTGGCAGCTACACATGATTGGCCTTTGCATCAACTGGATATTAAAAAAGCTTTTCTTCATGGTGATCTTCAGGAGGAGGTTTATATTGAGCAACCACCTGGTTTTGTTGCTCAGGGGGAGTCGGGCAAGGTTTGTAGACTTCGAAAATCCCTTTATGGCTTGAAACAGAGTCCTCGGGCACAGTTTGGCAGGTTTGGTGAGGTGGTCCAACAGTTTGGAATGAAGATGAGTAAGTGTGATCACTCAGTGTTTTATAGAAATTCTGATAGTGGAGTAATTCTGCTTGTAGTATATGTGGATGATATCGTTATCACAGGAAGTGACATTGCTGGCATCACATCCCTAAAAGAATTTCTTAAAACACAGTTTTATACAAATGATTTGGGTTCATTGAAATATTTCTTGGGAATCGAAGTTATACGGTGTAAGAAAGACATCTTTGTGTCTCAAAGAAAATATGTTCTTGATTTGTTAGCAGAAACAGGAAAATTGGGTGCTAAGCCTTGTAGTGCCCCAATAACCCCTAACCTTCAACTTACCACAGAAGACAGTGAGCCATTTGCAGATCCTGAAAGGTATAGAAAATTAGTTGACAAGCTGAATTATTTGACAGTGACTCGTCCTGATATTGCATATTCAATGTCATCTCCTACTGTTGCCTAGTGGGATGCTTTGGGACAGATTCTTTGTTACCTTAAAGAGGCCCCAGGACGAAGGCTATTCTATGGTAACCATAGGCACTCAAATATTGAATGCTTTTCTGATGTAGATTGAGCAGGCTCGAAGGTTGATAGGAGGTCAACTACTGGGTATTGTGTTTTTGTGGGAGATAACTTGGTCTCATGGAAAAGTAAGAAGCAAAATGTAGTCTCCCGTTCTAGTGCTGAATCTGAATATCGAGCCATGGCACAAACTGTTTGTGAAGTCTTGTGGATACGTCAACTATTAGAAGAAGTTGGGTTCACAAATTCGACGCCTGCTAAGTTGTGGTGTGATAATCAAGCAGCTATCCACATTGTCTCTAATCCAGTATTTCACGAGAGGACTAAACACATCGAGATTGATTGTCATTTTGTTCGTGAAAAGGTCCAACAAAAGATAATATCAACAGGACATATCCGAACTGGAGAACAATTAGGAGATATCTTCACTAAACCTCTAAATGGAACTCGAGTTGATTATATATGCAACAAGTTGGGCATGATTAACATTTATGCTCCAACTTGAGGGGGAGTGTTATAGGTTATAGGAAGTAAATATGTTAATATAGGAAGTAAATATTGATAGATGGGTTAGTTACTTAATCTTAGGGATTGAATAATCATGGACTTGATTTTCCTTCCTGTTTAGATACTGCCTCTCATATATAAATAGGTTGTAATCTTTATTGTGAGAAAACAACAAATATTATCCTTCTACAATTATCATGCTTCTACCAAATCTTTTCACTCACTGTAACCAATATTGTCTCAGTATATCTATTATATTTTCCCAACAGTAACTCGTTTGATTTTAGAGCTGACAGTAATTTAACTATTTGAAAGAGAAACCAATACACATTTCCTTTAACATTAGTAGCTGCTGAGGACCCAAGACTGTGTCATTAGACTGCAGATACTTGAACAAGAAACTTCATTGAAAGAACCATCTTAATACACAACTACATAACACCAAATCACCAATGCTTCAGAAGGCGTACATCAAAATTTTTTTCCTTTCTTTGAGAAAGATAGAGAGAGAAAGTGCAGAAGATTGAATAAGTAATATGGAAATGACATTTGATACAGCAAGATGCAGTCAAAATAGATGCACCAATCACAAATTAGGAACTCACTGATTGTGACTTCACAACCACCACTCTTCCAGGTGTAAGGAATTGCTGTGCAATAGGGGACTGCATGACGGCTTCTGATATCTGATTCCCACATTCCTCAGCTTCCAAGTACAGGTCATAGTATTCTTCAATTGCTGGTTCACCTTTTATGCATCTAAACCCAAAAACCTATGCTTGATGAGACAGAAAAAAAATAGTATGGGAAATAATATTGCGCCATGAGATGATAAACTAAACTTCAGAACAGTTCACCTTCACATTTTACGAGATGTTTGGAAGACCTTTGTTAGAAAAGATAATAATAAAATTAGTCAACTTTATTGAATGTATGAGGGAACAAAAAAATCAGATGCTGCAAGCCTGCAACAAGTATGACTTGTCATTGTACTTGACATGCCAGTTAAATTCCTATGCTGTTTTAAGGTTTTTTTACAATTAGATTCATGAATTAAATGACAACAGATCTGTGAGCAGTTTCACAGTATCAATGAAATGGTAAATTAGCAAAACCACCCTAATTTTTTGTCTAATACACATTTGCTTCCAATTTGTTTCAAAATTAGGTGCTTTATTGCCAGCGAAATACAAAATTTTGAAGGGGCAAAGGGGTCTTTATTGTAATAATACAAGAACCAAGAACACAATCAAATTTCCAAATTTTATGGGCAAAACTACAGTCCAATTTTAAATGCCAAGGAAAAAAGTAAGGTGAAAATTTCATATGAGCCAAACCTCAAGACAAAGTGCAAGCCTCTAAACCTAAAGACAAAGTGCCTAATTTTGAAACAGCAACGATGAAAATCATATGAGCCAAACCTCAGAGGGTTTTTTAGCAATTTACCTTGAACAGAACCATAATAACTAACTCTTAACGGTAAATGTGTTGCTGATGCTGTCACAGTTTTTTTTAATATCACCAGTTCTTCAGAATTCTCGAAAGTTAAGAAACTTTATTTAAATGAATATTAGATACACATGGATATAGCCAATGAATTATAGCCAATCTGACAAAGGAATGCTTATTAGAATTACACACACATGGATGAATATTCAAATGAAACTCTATTCAAATGAATATAGCCAATCTGACAAAGCAAGACTTTCAGAGTCACATCTATGAGTACAAAACTCTCAAAATCAAAATTGTGAAAAGATAAATCGTCGCTTGGTCATTCGGACATAAAATATAAAAAAAATTGTGAGCCAGGCACAGAACATAATAAGGCGATAGAGATAACAGCTACAAACAAATTTACATCCAAAACATCAAGTTAATATAGAAATACCTTCAGGCATGCATGACATCATGAAAAGATCATGCATTGGTAACTGAAGAAAAGAAACTTACCACTAAGAAAGTTAACAAAGCCAAAATTGACAAAGATATTAGTTCAATAATATACTCACTCGATAGCTTTGGTAGGCTGAGCAAGTTTCCGCATCAGAATTTGTTGTGTTTCAGGAAGTTTTTTTTGAGCATGGAACTCAGCAAAACTTCTTTTCAACATGTCCTCCACCTGCAGTTAAGTTAGGGATCTAGTGAAATGAACTCACTTGATGGATAAACCTCGGCTAAAAATAATTTAATGCAAAAAAATAATTTACAAAAAGCTAGACTTGTAATGAGATACAGCAAAGGGAAAGCAATAAAAAAACACACACACACACAAAAAAAATTTGCAATTGATGTAATTAACTATAAATATTAAATATTTAATGCTATACACAGAAACCAATTCTTTGGCAGAAGGAACTCCACATAACAGCTTGGTTGGAGTACACTCTTGAGTAACAATCTTCTGGCATTTGATTTTAATGAAGCTCATGGGGAAATTAACCTTGACAAGTACATTATATTAGTGTCTGAATAACAAAGCTTTTGCCCTCATGAAATGAGCAGAAAATTCAAGGGAATTACATCTGCAAAATCTGTTTGAATTTCATGCTTTTCACTTTTCTATATATCATGTGTGAATATATCTTCAGAAATCCCAAGTCCAATACACAAGAAAGCTTTAAGAATGCAAGACGAAGTTCTAATTTGCGAAGGAAAAATTTTTCCCCAAGGAAAAGAATAAGTTAAAACTTTGAATAGATATATTTTGTTTATCATCCATCACTCCTTTTTGAGGATCTACATCTAATACAGGTACATATGCAGAGGCAAGTGACACATATAAAGACACTGAAATGTGCTACCAGCTAGAGGGATAGCTAATTTTAGTTCAGGCATGCACATGGCCATTGTCAACAAGCACAATTACATGTGAAACTACACACCAATCTGAGAAGTACCTTTAGTTCCTCTACACGGAGGAGATGTAAGATCATAATATAAGTCAATCGAAACTGAGATTCAAGCCTGGTAGCACTTCCAACAATAACATGTTTCAAATCCCTCTCTTCAGGGATCTCATCACGGCACATCACAACAACTGTACCAATTTTGTCAAGCCCTCTTCTGCCAGCACGACCTGCCATTTGAGTATATTCGCCAGGAAGCAATTGTCTAAATTCCTTACCATCAAACTTCCTTAAAGTATCAAATACAACCTGCAAATTATTTTCAGGAAAGTTGAGACTAGATTTAAGAATCTATTCTAATACATTAAAACCCATAAGGGGTGCACAGTGCTACTTTGAAATGACTTTGGCACTGTTGGAGCATGCTTTCACCGAATTTTTATAGTTAATTGAGACATTTGTCTTTTTCGCTCTAGGTGCTTTTGTCTTTTCAGATTTACTTCCAAGCTGGGCCCTAGTAAACATTTGCTATGGCTACTTTTTCACAGCATTTGATTTACAGGGACAATTAAAAAACATTGTTTTATTTTATTCACATCAGTGGCCGTCCCTTTTTTCACAGCATTTAGTTGAAGAGACAAAGGAAGCTAGAGAGGAGATTATGTGTTATAGACGCTTTTATCAGCAAGACTTATCATTGACAGCAGCAAGTGCAAGTAGATCGCAGCTCAAACACTTAATCGTCCTTTCTAGAAAAGACTAGTTTCAGATAAGAATAAGTTTTATTAGACTATGAATATGCTGTCATAGTGCTATTTTATTCTGAAAGGGGTTTTGCTATTTTATTTTAAGTGGGACCTTTGATTTACTTGAATTTTGCTATTTTATTTTAAGTAGGACTTCTGATGATTTACTTCTATTTGCAGTAGGACTCTATTTGTAATCTTTATTTATAAAGATGAATTTTATGAATAAAGCAAGCATATTCTGAAATACAAATCGAGATTAGAGGCTCTCTCTTTAACGAATCTTGAGGTAAAGGGGCTCCCTCCAACAAGCTCCATCACAGCAATTACAGGTTCAGCAAAGCGAGGAAGAAACAAAAATAAGGGAAAGGCTTCTGCAGCCAAAGATTCGGCAATTCATCGACCCGTGACAAGATCCTTAACTAGAGAACTCAACAACTTAGTACCAGAGCCAAGTGTGGAGAATCAAGGGATGATTTGTGAGCATTATTCCAGAAAACTCAGGCCCAGAATAAAGCTCGAGCAGCACTATCAGAATCCCGCCTGGAAGCACAAATTCAGGCTCTGTTGCGACAAATAATGGAGCTGGTGGGGAACTCGAACCCAACCCGAAGCAAGGAACTTGAGGAAGGAATCGACAACAGTAACAACAATCACTCGAAAAGTCATTCCGAGCCAATGAAAGGTCGTCCTGTTGCTGGAATGATGCCAAGATATTCCAAGCTAGATTTTCCAGTGTTTGATGGTTCTGACGATCCTTTAAGCTGGTTGCACAGGTGCGAATAGTTTTTTGTTAATCAACGGATGCTGGAGGAGGACAAGGTGGGATTGGCAGCATTCCATCTATTAGGAGAAGCTCAACTATGGTTCTACAAATTGAATTAGGAGAAACCTGAGATGTCCTAGGCAAATCCCTTGGGAGAGTTGGTCAACCTGAAACAACAGAAAGTATAGAAGAATATCAAAAGCAATTCCAATACATCCTAGCACGAGCTAATACGGTCCGGGCAGACCAGCAAGTTTATCTTTTTACTACTGGGTTAACCGAAAGTATGCAATTGGATGTCGAAATGCAAAATCCTCCAAATTTGGTCACAACTATGAGTATTACTCGATCCTTTGAAAGGAAACAACATCTAAGTAAGAATGTAGGCCGCTGAAAAAATGTGGTTGAATCATAAGCTTATGCAAGCTCCTTCCACCAGCAAGGCACTGTCGGGGATGGCAGCAAGCTCCATGACTATTTCCGGAAGTAGCAACGCAACCCTGTTTATAAAAAAATTATCCAGAAGTGAAATGGCAGATAGAAAGGCAAAAGGACTGTGTTACAATTGCGATGAATTGTATAGCCTTGGATATCAATGCAAAAAACTATTTTGGTTAGAACTGAACGATACTCATGTGGCACTTGAAGAAGAAGAAGGATTTGAGGACAATCCGGCAATTTCATTGCACGCAATTCCAAAAACATATATAAATCCAGAACCATGTAACTGATAGCTGAAATACAGGGCTGTCCAATGAAGGTGTTGGTGGACTCAAGCAGCACATAATTTTCTTAGCTGCTACTCGAGCAGCACACATGATTTTCTTAACCAAGTAGCAGCTCAATGCTTGAAAATAGCAATTGATCAGCATATGGTGTGCAAGTGACACTAGCAAATGGCCAAAAAATTCCTAGCATGGAGAGGAGCAAGGAAAAACTATCCATCGCATGTGTTTTTTCCAATCGACTTTTACATTATGCCCCTAGATGGTTTTGCTATTGTTTTAGATGTTCAATGGTTACTCAAATTAGGCAAGATAGAGTGCTAACCATGAATTTTCAGTGTGAAAACCAATGCATCGGCTTGGAGGGACTCCACTTTGATCCTCTACCATAGGTTCACTTGATTAGATCCACCATGAACCAACAGCCCTTGGATACATTACTAGAGAACTTCTCAGTCCTCTTCCAAAAACCCATGTGATTGCCGCCTATCAGGAAATGTGACCATCGTATCTGTTTACTTCCAGGTTCTTCGCCGGTAGTAGTCCGACCATACCGCTATCCTTACCTTCAAAAAGATGAAATTGAGAAACAGTGTGATGAGATGCTATGCTAAGGAATTATCCGTCCAAGCCACTTTTCTTTTTCTTCACCAGTATTGTTGGTTAAAAAAACAGGTCATGGCGATTTTCTGTGGACTACTGTGAGCTGAATGCTAAAACAATGAAGGATAAATTTTCAATTCCAGTTGTGGATGAATTACTTGATGAACTCTACGGAGCTCAGTATTTTACTAAGTTGGACTTATGATTCGGCTATCATCAAGTCCAGATGAAAAAAGAAGACATGGAGAAAACAACATTTCGAACTCATCATGGGCATTTTGAGTTTCTAGTCATGCCCTTTGGCCTCACCAATGCTCCCTCAACATTTCAAGCATTGATGAATGAGGTATTTCAACATTACCTTCGGAAATTTGTTTTGATTTTCTCTGATGACATTCTAATTTACAGCAAAACATGGGAGGAACATTTGCATCACATACCGTAAGTATTTCAACTACTTCGTTCCCATTGCCTGTCCTTAAAACAATCAAAGTGCTCATTCGGAGAATAAGTTTTCTATTTGGGCCACATTAATACTGCTACAGGTGTATCTACGGATGCCACCAAGATTCAAGCCATAACAAAATGGCCTCTCCCACATTCTATCACGGCTCTATGCGGGTTCCTCTGATTTACTAGCTATTATAAGAAGTTCATTCGAGATTATGGTACCATCGTTGCACCGCTCACACAATTTCTCAAGAAAAACAACTTCAACTGGAATAATGAAGTAGCAACTTCTTTTGTAAAATTGAAACAGGCATTGATTCAAGCCCCAGTCCTCTGCTTGCCAAACTTTGAAAAGGAATTTGAAATGGAATGTGACGCACCAACAATAGCATCCTATTGACTTTTTCAATAGAAAATTGGCCGTTCGACATCACAAATTAGCTGCCTATGAACGTGAATTGATCGAACTAGCTAAAGCCATTCAACATTGGCAGCCTTATGTTTGGGAAAGGTCTTTTGTCATCCGAACAGATCATTACAGTCTCAAGTATCTCTTGGAGCGAGTAGAATACAAGATGGGCAAGCATAATGTAGTGGTAGATGCACTTTTTCGTCGACATGAAAAGGAAGGACAATTGATGACAGTTTCTTCTCCTACCGTTATGATATTTGATGCCATTCGACAGGAGATTGCAATTTCCACAAAGTTATCTTAGTTGCAATAATAAATTTCAGATGGGCAAATGGATGCCGCGTGGACAATACGCGATGGGTTGAATAGAATCTACCTTCTTCCAGATTCACCATTAATCCCTATGATAATAAGTGCCGACTACGATGGCATCCACGAAGGGGTTCAGAAAAAACTTCATCGCATTCGCAGCGATTTCTTCTGGACATGTATGAAGTCAGCAATTAGGGAATTTGTTACTTCTTGTTCTATTTGTCAAAAGAATAAAACATCAAACTTGCATCCTGCGGGGTTACTTCAACCCCTTGCACTTCCATCTCAGAAATAGTCTCATATATCAATGAATTTTATTGAAGGTTTGCCGAGAGTGAAAGGTAAGACTGTTTTGTTGGTTGTAGTGACACCCTTACACAGTAGTGACAGTTGCTCATATTTTCTTTTCCAATATTGTGAAACTACATCGTGTGCCCGAGTCAATTGTCAGCGATCGGGACATTATCTTCACCAGTAATTTTGGAAGGAGTTATTTCATTTGGTGCGAACCAAATTGGCCTTTTCTTTGGCTTACCACCCTTCAATCGGATGGTCAAACCAAAGTGGTGAATCGTACCCTTGAAATATACTTGAGATGCTTTGTCAGTGACAAACCCAAAAGTTGGGTGGATTGGGTAGCATGGGTGAAATTTTGTTATAATATTTCCTTCCACACAGCAATCAAAACTACGCCATTCCATGTTTATGACACAGAACCACCTCAATTATTGTCCTACGACTCAATTCCATGTTTATGACACAGAACCACCTCAATTATTGTCCTACGACTCAAGTTCTGCTCGTTCTGCTTGTGTGGAGGCTGTTGATGTGGCATTAAAAGAAAGGGATCAAGTTATGGAAGAAGTCAAATTTCGCCTACACTAAGCTTCAGCACACATGAAGCAATACTATGATAAAGGGCACATAGATATTTCTTTTGAGAATGATGATTGAGTTTGGCTTCATTTGCATCCTTGTCGCTGTTTCACTATTACAAAACAGCAAGGAAACAAGTTGCTGCTGAAGTTTTATGGCCCATTTCAGATGCTGCAAAAAGTAGGAAATGTGGCCGCTTTGCCTTCCTTCAGCAAGATCCATGATGTCTTCCATGTTTCTTTGCTAAAGCCTTTTAAAGGCATTCCGCCAACAACAATATCCGCATTACCACCTATGACAGATGGTCACGCATTTCCCATACAAGCACATCATCCGAGCACATCTCAACCGAGAGATTTGGGAAGTCTTAGTTCAATGGACTGGTTTAGCAGCTTCCGATGCCATGTGGAAGACTTTGGATGACTTTCAACAGGCTTATCCAGATTACTAGCTTGCGAACAAGCTATTTTCTGAAGGAGGGAGTGACATTACAGACGCTTTTATTGGCAAGACTTATCATCGACAGCAGCAAGTAGATCGCAGCTCAAACACTTAATCGCCCTTTATAGAAAAGACTAGTTTCAGATAAGGATGAGTTTTATTAGACTAAGAATATGCTGTCATAGTGCTATTTTATTCTAATAAGGATTTTGCTATTTTATTCTGATAGGGATTTTGCTATGTTATTTTAAGTAGGACTTCTGATTTACTTGGATTTTGCTATTTTATTTTAAGTAGGATTTCTGATTTACTTAGGACTATTTGCAGTAGGACTCTATTTGTAATCTCTGTTTATAGAGATGAATTTTATGAATAAAGCAAGCATATTCCGAGATGCAAATCGAGATTAGAGGCTCTCTTTAACGAGTCTTGAGGTAACGGGGCTCCCTCCAACGAGCTCCATCACAGCAATCATGGGTTCAGCAAAACGAGAAAGAAATAGAAATAAGGGAAAGGCTGCTGCAGTTGAAGATTCGGCAATTCATCGACCTATGACAGGATCCTTAACTAGAGAACTCAACGTTATGATATCAATTTTGACTTCTATAATATAATTTTTTTCATCTATTCTAGTAGAAGAGGAAATTGGATTAGTAAACATTGTTTTTTTTCTTTTTGAAAATCAACGTGACAACAAACAAAAATACAAACAGTATTTTTTCTTGAAAAATATGTATTATTTAGTAGACGTAAAATTTATAGAGTAAAATAAGTAGAGATTGTTGCCATTAATAATAGACAAAGCATCACAATTATATAATGTTTTTTCTATTTCATCACACTCGATGAAATTTAATCTAAGTTGAGTACATCAATTCAATTTATTATCATATAGCATCAAAAAAACAAAACAAAAAGAAATCCAGAATTTTATATGCACTTTTAACATACATTTTTAATGTCATTTGAGTGATAAAAAATCAAAAATATGTTGAAAAATTTATTATTTTATAGCGATACTGATAGTATATAACAATGCAAAGTATTGTGAGGGCACTCAAGTACATATGGAAACAAACTATGTAGGAGTATGCATTTTATCTAGTTGTCACTAGGAGGTAGAGCTGAAATCGTTCAGGTTTGTTATAAGCACCATGATTCCAGCAATCAAAGGATTAGAAAGCTCAATGCTACATATTATTAGTATATTATAATGAAAATTACAATTCTTGATTCTTACTTGACAATAACATCACCCCCAAAACTTGATTGGAAATATAGCAGTTGTAACCTAAGGCTGATGATATTATGAATACCAACACTACTAAGAGTTAAACAGCCATATCAGGCATATGTTCTTTATTTTGATTCTTGATCCATGCCCATTTCGAAGTCATTCAGGACAACTGCTTCAATCTAATTCAGTGCCATAACTTTTTTCTTTTTTTTTCAACAAAATCCCCTCCAATATTTGTTTGCCATTTAAAAATTCAAAAAATATTAAACACCAATAGAACAATTACAGAGGAAAAGAAAATAAAACTCAATTATAAAAGATAAATAACAAATGAATAATTTATTGATAGAAGAGAAAGAATAAACAAAGAATTAGTAGTCACCATGACAGGAGCATACCGCCTTAACACTACATGCTATTCCAATTCTTCAAAATTAACTAAGCAAAACTCACCGTTCTAGCGGGGGCATTAACCCCCATAGCAAATGTCTCTGTTGAAAACAATACCTACAAAGAAACAGTTACAGGACATTATAGCATTTGAAAAAATTAACGAAAATCATGAGCGGAACTGCCTAAAAGTAATATTAATTGAAACTTCAACTCTTCTTCCACTTCCCGAAAATATCATCATGAAACTTCAATTGCATAGTTTCTTTGACAATAAGAGCATCCACAATAACCACATCAAAGCCCAAAACTAAGTGTAACTGCAATAAGATGTACAGTCAATCCAGTGATCGGAATAAAATGACATTACCTTAATGACACCACGGCAAAAAAGCATTTCTACAACTTCTTTAACAATTGGAAGCAGTCCAGCATGATGTACACCGATGCCTCTACGAAGAAGGCCCTGAACTCTAACAATCTGCAGATCAAATCAGCACATGTGAATCCTGATTCCCAAGTAGTTATATAAATAGAATATAAAAATGTAGCTGTTAAACCTGTGGTAAATTTCGGTCAGATCCTTTTAGTCGCGAAAATGCTTTATCACAGAAAACACGGATCTCACTTTTCTCAGAACTGCTAGTGAGGTCAGTTCCAGTCATACTATCAGCTGATTTATCACACCGATTCTTTGAGAAACAAAATATTACTACCTGGGAGCACAAGGCCGAGATTCAGTTATAGACTTAGAAAATCCAGAAAACTAGTTTCTAATTTTCCACTTGAAGAACTATTCCAATTTTTAACTTGAAATTCAATTTTTTCATTTGTCTATCAATCCTTTGTTTTCACAACTATACAAATCTTTAAAATCTCAAACTGTTTGTGCATTCTCTTCTCCAATGATGAAATAAAGTATGCTACATGACATCATTTCTTTCAAGAATGCGAATCTGTTACGAAAAAATTATTCCAAGTTTGATTTTCAAAACATGAATCGTTATCCATGTTTAAAAAATGAAACTCCAAAGAAGACCAAAAATATTTAACCCAAAAAAAAATCTTTCGAGATATCAAATAATGCCATAATTATCTATGGAATTCATTCTCTTTTTCCCATTAAGGCAACAAGTTATGAAAAGAAGCCACTGTGTGACCATAAAATTAAACTAATAAGCAATTTATATTCTCGATTAGATAAACTCAAGAAGACAAAATATCACATACAGGTAATAGAGATTTCTTTGATAGCTTGTTAACAAGCTGCAACCATAGGGAAGCCTCTGACCTCCTTGATCCCCAGTTATTTTGGCCACCTCCATTGTTTTGATTTCCCCCACTAATCCCAGAGAAGCTTCCAGTATTTTGTGGACCAGAATGCTTATTCTGTTTGCTGCGATTAGAATATTCACGTTTCTGAACATGAGCCCCCTCCCGCATTGCTAATGACCCACTACCAACTGAGTTCGCTTTATTTTTCTTGCTTGCATCTTTAGCAGCTTTCAGTCCCTGAGGTATAAGGGTTTCATTCTCACATATTTTGTAAAGTTCTCCAGAAAAGAAAAGGCAATGCTCCAATGGGACTGGTCTTTTTGTAGTTCTGAACAGAGATGCATTAAATAGAAAATTGAATCAGTATGAAAACGAAAGGATATGGTAAATTTCCTTGCTGCTGTACTCTTATTATTAAGAGACTTGAAATTATGAAAAGCTTAACTGAAAGTTAATAGAAATTCACAAGTCACAATTCATTAAAAAAATTCAAGCTAAACATTTTTATCACAATAAGAATCTACTAACCCAGTAACTTGGATTTTCTTTTGTTTTGTCCGACCTATCCAATCTGCAAATTCAACTGTGTTTGGCACCTGTGACAAACAATGAACACTTTGTCAATGCTTCAGCCCAAGGAGAAGGGGCAGAGCAAACACAGACTTGCACCAAAATATGTTATGTAGCCATGTCAGGTGATTTACGACCTTCTAGGGGAAGCATAATTATACTGTAAACGGTACACAACTCATTCAATCTTTAAGAAGCAACTTGGATTGTCACATACAAGATAGGTAACAAAGTATAGACTTCACTTCCAGTTCCAGGTGATTCTGATTTGAAAAAGTATGGAAATGGAGGATTTTTGTGGCTTCAATTAAAACCTTCTATTAACAATAATAATAGTTTACTATTTTAAGTTAGCAAAACTGAAACCAAACAAGTTCAGAAGTTCTTTCAGAGCATAAGCATAACTGAGTAACAGAAAATTTGAAATGGGCTTCTCCAAAGAGCCCCAGTAACCAATCTTAGCAAGAATTGAGTAAGATCCTCTAAGTCCAAAATTCATTTCTTTAGATGGTCAATTAGGTAAACTGTGCCAATAGATCAAACAATAAAATTCCCAAAAAGTCTTGCAAGTGCTCCCAAATTTTGGTCATGATAAAATAAGCTTACTGCATATTGTGGTGCCAAATAAGGAGCAATATGACATGCAAAATGCTTATTGCAACTTCAATTACCATTAACGTCAATACACTATTATCAACAGCAATAAACCACAATGGCAATGTTCCATTGCACAGAGGAAGAAGTATATAGATACCGTGGCTGAAAGCAGGACAATATTCACATGCCTTGGAAGCATGATTATAACTTCTTCCCAAACAACACCTCTTTCAGCATCATTGACATAATGAACTTCATCAAAAATGACCTATCTCATAGGCAGCAAAAGAATGGTAAGTAATAATAATTCAGTAGTTTATCATTAAAATGGAATATGGAAAATTTACATTAATGAAAGGATTTCTATGCATCCAATGCATAAGCGAGATTACTTTATAAGGAAAAAAAGTTAAAAGGCAAACCCAACCACTTTACCCATTCAATATCTCTTATAATATCAGCACCTCGATAAAGCATTGACCTCAATATTTCAGTGGTCATAATGAGACAAGAAGCCTCTGGCCTCAAGCTAACATCCCCAGTAAGAAGGCCAACATCAAATTTCCCACAAAAATCTCTATACTTTTGATTGCTGATAGTTTTAATTGGAGCAGTATAGACAGCTCTGGTGCAGTGCTGCATGACATGAAAAATATCAACAAAAATTTCTTGGCACCAAAACATGAGATTTAATTACAATATATATTTTGCAACACTTGGGAAGCTGTAAGAGAACTAGATTTTCAGTAAACAAAATTATGTACTCAATCCATATGCTAGATTCAGAAGACAGTACTTTTGATGCCAAAGCAAAAGCATATTCTGCCACAACTGTCTTTCCCGCTGAGGTATGAGCTGCCACAAAAACAGAATCTCCCTTTTCCAAATAATATATAGCCTGCAATAATCATCATATCAAAAAGGGGAGAAGGATGCGATAATCAAAATGAGTTGTGCCCTTTAGTTCGAATTCTCACAAGGCTTTATAAAATGAAATTAGAAGGCTTTATACACTTAGGCATATTTTGAATTCGCTAAGCTATGTGTAAGAAGTGAGACTAATAAGTGACATCAAAGAAGAATATTGAAAAGATATGTAGTTCCCCTGGAGATACTAGTTAAAAAGTGAGATTCAAAATTATTCTTTTGAACTTTTTCTTAAAGAAATTGCAAAAAGAAAATTAAAAAGTTTTTTGATCATGCGTGCCACAACTTCTTATAGTTTGGAAAGTTCAACATACACCATTCTTATAGAAAATATTTTATGCAGCTTAAGCCTACTTTGTTAAAGAATATTTTTATTTTTTAAAGAAGAAGAAGAAGAAGCATCAGATTTGTATTGATTAGTACCTCCTTTTGGAATGTATCCAATTCGAAAGGAAAATTGAGTGCCATGTCAGGAACTAGCTCATAGAAGTGTTTTGCAATCCACTCACTATTGCCACTAAGAGCCCATGCCTGTCAACATATGGAGTTGTAAAATCAAAGAATTAACACAAGGAACACAAACACTCTGAGATGCTAAGAAAAAGACATAATATTGCTCAAATGTGATAATAGCTGCTACCTCTTTCTGCTTGCTGCCATCAGCATCGCCAGTTCCACCAGATTTTGATGTCAATCCTTCTGGTTCAGCAGAAAAAATCTCATCCAACACAGACATTTCAGTCTCAGGCACACTTTCAAGCACATCAATGTTGCCCACTTCCTCATCAGACTTCAAAGAATTCGCTTCTGACAAATGACCTTCTCAAGCAAAATTCGTATTAACCCCACAGCTAAATAAGTAGAAGAATAAGAGAAAATTGAAAGTCTACGATGTTGGGAATGCCATTGTTGGAGGCTCAAATTTGTAGATTTAAAAACTATTTAGAAAAAAGGAAAAGTCTCAAAGAATCACTCAGAATTGTAGTATTGTACACGAGGGCCCAATTGTGGGTTTTATACTTCTAACACACCCTCTCAAACAAAAGCCCATTGGGTTTGGGATCTAGACAAGCAAAGACTCCCTACATTCTGTTAAATTCGAATTATCAATACAAGAATAAAAGTGTACCTAGGATTTGGCACTGCTTGGTCAAAAAAGGCTTTGTATTAATAATAATAAATAATAAATTAACTCAATTTAAAAGATAAAGAAGAGAGGAACTAAGAACAGATTTTATGTTTCCAACAAAAATTTAACCTTTTAGCTTTCCTGGATGATGAATAGAAGATGAACATGGACAATGTCCTTTTCCAAATAACAAACCAACCACATGTACAAGTTAACAAAAAGGCAATGCTCAATGGAAATTCCATAAATACAAAACAAAGAAAAATCACTATAATATTATTCTTGCTTTAATCATCAAATCCTAGCTTTCAGCACTCATTTATGAAAATATATTTAATTAACCTGTTCAGAAAAGGAGGAAAAATAAAGGGAACAACTTAAGAATCATATTCATGCCTGATTTCATCTCTACAGTATTGTATGTGACTCAATTTGTATTGTATTCAATTCAGTAATTTGATGATTATAAATATTTGTTCTTAATTATATCCGCCAAAAGCAAACCAAATGACACATTGTACTATTATATGCTCCATGTAGGACTCTTCCATCTGGTTTTTTGTTGTAACTTCTTCAGTCAAACAAATTACAAACCCTTCTCAATATCCTCTACTTAAACCCAATTTCTTTCACCATCCAAATTAAAGGGGGAAATTTTTATCACGCTACTTAGACCCAATTTCTTCCATCATCCAAATTAAGGGGGGAAATTTTATCTCGCTCCTTCATAGTTCTTTGCCTACAAGATTATAGGACTTAAAAGATGCTCATGAAAAAGACAAACACACAAATACTGCATACCATCTCCCTCATGTTCTGTAATAATATCCTCCTCCCAGGCCTTTCTGAACAAGTCATCAAACTGTACAGACAACTCATTCTGCAAAACACAGTAACACATCATCCAGACATGATATATTCTAAACAGATGATATTTGAGCGCTAGTAACTCATATAATCAAATTAGACGAATTGGAAAAATAAGCCATAATATACCAACTTTTCTTTTGATGAGGTATTGATTGGACTTTTGTCCTTGTAAACATTCCATGAGGATGGATATGCCTTCAAAAGAAATACAGAAAGGAAAGTATAAGAGAACTCATATCAAATCTATTATGAACATCATACTTTTAAACAGTATATTGTTTGAAGTTTTTATTTGTATGTATTTGATTACCTTAAGCTCACCAAGGTCTAATCCTTGCTTGAGGCTTGGAGCAATGGACTGAGCTGGACCACCATTCAGCAGTTCATGCACCCATTCACCATTAGTAGCACCAGCAGGAAGAATTCTCTCTACAGATTGATCATCCAAACCTCCTGGGCGAAAAGGGCGATTGTTGATGCTTCCTCTCACGAAGTCCTTTGCAGGTCCAGCAACACGTGGCAACGGACCAGTCTCTTGAGCTCCAACAGTTAATTCTGACACATCGACCTAAACAATATAACAAACCAGTTCTCTAGCAGAAGTTAAAATCGAAAAGATAGAAAATGATGAACGTCAGGTGTCCTGCGAAACTCACAAATCTCCCTTGGCAAGGCCATTCTAGTGAAATTTTTACAGTAAAACAAACTCTGTTACTATACTCGTATGTTAAGTGGATAGAAATTCCTCAGGAGAAAAATAACACATTTGAACCAAACCACATACCTGTACTGAATTTGGTTCCCACCTTCCTTGTTCAGATCCCAACTTTTGTCTTCTGAAAGGTAACTCCCAAGTTGGAATTACAATGGAGCGTGGCAAGGAAGGATCCTGTATTATTTTTACCCTCTCAAACCAATCAAAATCCCACTGCCTTCCAGCTTTTTCTGCTGAAAACTCATCAGAGTCTAATCTTGGCATGAGATATTCCTCTTCTAGGTGCTCCTTTATCGATTCATAAGTCTCCCTAGGAAAGGCCGGCGGCTGTAAAACATTAAGATAAAAATTATTCATCACAAGTACAACGCTATTCTTTGGTCATACGTTATGATTTCAAATACTGAAATAAGATATGAATGAAGCAGGAATAATACTAATTCGGAAGTTTAAATTCTTAAGCACTCGTAGCAAAGCAAGCCACTGTGGTTAGATCACTGACGAAATTACTGAACTAAATCATTGAATTCTTTTATTTTGCACCTAGATTTCAACCTCAACCAAATTTCACCAATAGAATTTTGTATTTAAGCATTTCTGACTAGTTATATAATATTTTTTTTTTACCATAAACTCGCAAATACAAAATGTAAATGAGATCGAAAGACCCAACAATATCTACTGTAACGCCTTTCCTTCCAATTTCATTAGCGATGAATGTTAAAGTTATTAAAGTCATTTCATGTGAGTTATAAGTATAAAAATAATGCATTAAGCTAAGAATCAGAATCCACAAGAACGCCTGAGATATGCAGCAACGCCCTAGACTATACAGCCATGTGATAGAGTTTGAATTGCACAGCGTATACAAAGCGCCAATGTAATTAAACAGATTGGGGCACTTACAAGAATAAAATCAGGGAGCGACTTCAAGGGGTTGGTGCGCTCTACGGTGGAGAGAGGCTCAACCCTGAGGTGTCCACTGTAACCGGAGAACCCGACCCGGAAGGCGAGCTCGTTTGTTGCTTGGATTCGATCCATCGGTTATTTGTAAGCCTTGGCTCCGATTTTGATTCGAAAAAATACCATGGAGTTTCGCGGGCTGCAATAGAGTGCTTGACTGCGTTTTCCGTTTTATGCCTGGTACCGTTTTTCTTCCAAGTCTAGATGAAGGACTCACGTGCAAGGCATGTGATAACCTTTTCTGTAAAGAGCTAGGGTTGCTCGATATCTATTGGCCCGTAAAAATAATTACAATAATAATAAAATTCGTTAATTTTAAATTTAAATTATAATAACTAAGTATTTTAAATTTATTTAGATAATAATAATATAATTAAATTTATGATATATTTTTATATTTTTAATTAATAATTTATGTGAAAAATATTCTCATTATCTATTATATTTTATAATTTTATAATGAAATATTTGACTTTTGAAAAAATACATACAATATTTTTAAATATGATTACAAAAATATTTAATTTTATATTTAGTTAATTATTTATATAAATAAATTCATGTATTGAATATTTACCACATGAAATCCGAAATCATCACCCAAATATTTTTCAATATCAGTTAATTATATTGAATAATCTAAGATCTATTTCTATTATCATATATGAGTACAAGTCTTAGATATTCAGGTTATAACTGAGTACATGTTGGAAAGTTCAAGATTATAATTTTATCAAAACCCAATACATTGATCTATTTTCAATACGCAATCTAAGACTCGTTCGGATGGACCGGATAAGGCAGGTTTAGGCTTATGTATAGGAGGTCTCACCTAATCGATTTGATGGATCTGCAGGGTAACAGATTCTGGGCATTCGGATCGTGTCCACATGGCGCCGTAGGGAATTAAATGGCCACTTGATAATGAGAAAGAACACCGTATATCCGTACGTACGGTCAGCGTGATAATAACAGGATGTACAAATGCAGAACGGCGGTTACACGTCACTAAAAGATAAAAGGGAAAATATTAAAAGAATGAAAGTGTAAGCAAACCAAACCAAATTTACCAAAATACACCTTGATTCTACCCTTTACTAGATCTCAAGACAAAATGAGCTATCCTCCAAGAGCTGAATAAGTGATTAGACGGTGCTAAAAAGAACTGGGCAGCCGAGCTACATAGCATTTTGTGGGTATTCCGAACTACACCTCGAACACCAACAGGGGAGACACCTTTTATGCTAGCTTTTGGGACAAAGGCTGTAGTCTTCGTAGAGCTACAAATCCCTACTCACCGGGTCCAATTCAATTATGAAAGCACCAACGATGAGAAATTGAGAAGCAACCTGGATGCCCTAGAAGAAATCAGAGATGAGGTACAAGTGCGAATAACTGCTTATCAATAGAAGGCAGCTGGGTATTACAACCAAAAGTTCGTGAGAGGATCTTGAAGGTTGGGGACCTAGCCTTGAGAAGATTAAAAGCCACAGGAAAGAGAGCTACTATTAGAAAACTAGCGCCAACCTAGAAAGGTCCTGTTTAGAATCATCAAGGTCATCAGACCAGGGGTATACCGAATTGAAGACCTGCAAGGAAATCTGTAACCTCACGCCTGGAACATCCATCCCATAAAAGTGTACAATGTAACTGATGCGCTTGAAATATGAATAAAATTATCCTATTTTCTACTCCCAAAGCACTCTTGAACAGGTATTGAAGACCCCAGTAAGGTGGGTGACTGGTCTCGGAATAATACCGCCGACATCACAAAACCGGCTGGGGAGATGAAGCCCTCAATGAAGTAGGTGGCTGGTCATGGAAATAAGACTGTCGGCACCACAAAATCGATTGAGGAGATGAAAACCCCAGTAAGGTGGGTGATCAGCCTCGGAATAAGACTACCGGTACCACAAAATCGGTTGAGGAGATGAAGACCCCAATGAGGTGGGTGACCGGCCTCGGAATAAGACCGCCGACATCACAAAACCAATTGGGGGACACGAAGACTTCAATGAGATAGGTGATCGACCTCAGAAATAAAATCGCCAACACCACAAAACCTGTTGAGGAGATGAAGATCCCAATGAGATGAGTGATCGGTCTCGAAATAAGACTACTGACACCATAAAACCGATTGGGGAGACGAAACCCTCAATAAGGTAGGTAACCGGTCTTGAAAATAAGACCACTGGCACCACAAAACTAGTTGAGGAGATGAAGACTCCAATGAGGTGAGTGACTGATCTTGGAATAAGATCGTCAATGTAATACCCGGCTAGACTCCGGTATCGGAATTCCTACCGTCCGGTGGAATCTCGGATGTCGGAGACCTCTAGAAGGGTAGAATCATGTTTTTATGAAATGTTTTCATGTTTTTAATGGTTTTGAGTATGAAATTGAATGAGTTTTTGCATGAAAAGTCCTTGGAGGAAAACCCAGGTTCGGCCGCCGAAGGTCAAGTTCGGCCGCCGAACATGCATGCGTTCTGGAGACACGTTAGGCCCCCGAAAGCATGAGTGAGGGAAGTCCAGGTTCGGCCGCCGAACCTCATGTTCGGCCGCCGAACATGGCATGCATGCGGAGGCACATTCGGCCCCCGAACGTGGTCTGGCCAGCCACTATAAAAGGGTCCCTTAGCCGAAAACGGGTGAGCTTTTCCCCATTTTCGGCCAAGGTGAGTCTCCGCCGTCCCTCACCCATTTTTGATGTTCTTCCTCTAAATCTTTCAAGATTTTCACTTGTTTTCACTTGGTTTTGAAGATTTAAGCTTTTGAAACAAGTTTTGGAGCTTTGGGAACTCAGGAGCTCATTTTCGTGGATCTCCAAGTTTAGGTCGTCTCCCTCTCCATCTTCAAGAGGTAAGAGCCGATCTTAAGCTCCTTATGTGTTTTAAATAAGTTTTATGCAAGATCTATGGGTAGAAATGCATGTTAGGTTATATATTGATGTTATGGGTTTATATTGATGTTTTGAACAATGTGGCTTGCTTGAGTATGTTTGAAGTGTTGTAGTTGGGGTATTTGATGTTTTGAGGCCCCTAGGAACTTGTATGCATGATTTGGTTGAGATATATGCTTGATTTGAGGTTTTGGGAGGCAAGGGGTTCATGTGAACCAAGTTTCTGCCCTTCTGGCAGAAACCAGGTTCGGCCGCCGAAGGGAGTTTCGGCCGCCGAACCCCCTTTGTGGAGGCAGCATTCGGCTGCCGAAGTTGCCCCCGAAAAGAGACTTTCGTCTCTGTCTGGGACTTTCGGCCGCCGAAGGTGCCGCCGAAAGTGCCTGACTTTCGGATCTGTCCAGGACTTTCGGCCGCCGAAGGTGCCGCCGAAAGTGCCCTGTTCAGCTATTTCATGCATATCTCTATGTGATATTTTCAGGATGTTTTAGGGGGTTTTTGGGGAATATTTTAGAGTTATGTTCAAGTATGTTTGGTCCCTCATTTGAGTCCACCTGTGTAGGTTCGGACCCGAGGAACCGAGGACCCCAGCAGTGAGTTCAGCTGCTTCGGTATTGTCAGAGTCAGCCAGTGTGAGTGGAACTAAAACTTAATCTTTTAAATTAAATGCTTTATCATGTTTCATGCATCATGATTATGCAATAGGATGATTGCATTAGTTTTCACGAATATGCCGCATCGCATAAATTGTTGTTGTTGTGGGTGAATGTCGGATGACCCAATTAGTCCAAGACAGGAAGACCAGGCCCCATGCTACAGGCCTGGCACAGAGTAAGAAAGACCAGGCCCCAGTCTACAGGCCTGGCACAGAGTAAGGAAAGACCAGGATCCCATCCTATGGTCTAGTACGGTTATGGGACTTGAAGACCAGGAGCCAGACGAGGCCTTGGGAGAATGGTAAGTAATGTATGTTCTGACAGGAAAGACCAGGACCCCATTCTACAGGCCTGGCACAGAGTTAACTTGGACTAATTGGTGACGAGTTCACCCAACCCTTATGTGGATTGTTTGTGTTATGATGCATTTCATAGAGCATAGTGTTAATGTGTTTTAATAGCTCTACTCACTGGGCTTTTAGCTTACCCCTCTCCCTTTACCCCCAGGCTTGCAGGTACAGTATAGTGCGGGAGTCCGGATAGAGTAAAGAAGTCATGTTTATGTAATAGCTAGTAATGGACATGATCAAATTGTAATGTAAAAGTACAGTATAGTTATGTAATGAGTTTTATGGATGTTAGTGTGTGCTTGACCATAGATTGTGCTATCCCTTTAATACATGATCTTAGAGATTTTGATGATGTCTATGTAAACCAACTCAACAGATGTATGTCACCCATTGATGGCACAGATGAGATCCCACAGAGGGATCAAAGTTATGTTTATGTTTATGCACAGGTTGAGTTTGGTTGATGTTCATGGAAGGAAAAGTTTTAATTTTTGTGCATGTTGTTGATCATGTATGGGATTATACAGGTTTACAGGATGTATGTTTGGCTTGCTACGGGTCCCGGCGGCCTTAAGTCGACCCGGATCCTAGCGCCGGTGGCGGTCCGATTTTCGGGTCGTTACAGAATGGTATCAGAGCCCTAGGTTCATATGGTCGGACCTAGAGTGTCGGGCTCATAGAGGTTATAGAAGGTCAAGCACAATAGGAAAAGATCATGTCCACTAGGATAGGATGTGGAGTCCTGTCTTGCATGATGATGTGAAATGCCATGACTTTATGCATGTGCATTAATGATATGCTATGATATGTGATGTATGTGATGCGGGTTCATATGTGCCCACATGAACCATATGATGCTAATGTTGCTTGTGTTGTGCACTGTTTTTCAGAAAACAGGATGAGAGGAACTCGTCGATCAGCAAGATTGACAGGAGTACCACCTGAGGATGAGGGCATGAGCGCCCGTCCTCCAGCATTGCCTAGGGCAATGTCTAGTAGGTCTAATCGAGAAAGAGCAGCAAGAGACCCTAGAAGGTCTCTGGATCTGGGTAGGAGCAGATCAGTCAGAGGAACAGTTCAGGGAGGAGCGTCAGAGGATATGGGGGATGATATGGACGTAGAACAGAGGAGGGATGGCAGTTTGGGAGTCAGTATGTCAGAAGAAGGAATGGGAGAGTCCCAAGGAGGCACTCAGGCATCGGGATTTGTACAGCCACCTCACTATCCACATTTCTCACAACATCCCGGGTATTCGACGGGAGGTACATCGGATTACCCTAGTTTCACCCCTTATCCCACACAGATGCCATACCCACCATACTACCCACCGTACTCTCAGTACCCAATGTGTAACGCCCCGAAAATCCGGACCGCTACCGGCGCTAGGATCCAGATCGGCATAAGGCCGCCGGGAACCGTAGCAAGCCTGACATAACCTGTAATCCTGCTTAATCCCATACATGATCAACAATACTCATAAACCTGTAAACATTTTCATATAACAACCAAGCTCAACCTGTACATAAACATAAACATAACATAAACCTCCACTGGAGCCCTCATCAAATGCTCCAATGGGGTATCTCATCATACATAAGCTTGGTTGAAACATAACCTCATATCTCATATCATAAAGACCATGTACATACAAGTGGGATTAACAATCTGTATTGGTCAAGCACAACTCTATCCTCAATATTCAAATTACATAACATAACTTAAAACTCTTTTACATTACATCATAATACAATTTTCATATCCACAATCTAACTATTACATAACATCACTTCATACTCTGGCTAACCTCCTGGTCTACCCTGTACCTGCACATCTGGGGTTAGGGGAGAGGGGTGAGCTATAAAGCCCAGTGAGCAGAATAGAGAAAAACATATATTAAATATTTCATGCTTCCATGAAATGCAACACATCACAAACATATCACATAAGGATGGTATTGTCACCTATAGTCCTCAACATAGTCCAATCGTGCCAGGGGCGTAGAATGGGCCTCACTGGTCTTTCTCTTACATACATAACATAACATAACATTCCAATATGCCAGGGGCGTAGAATGGGCCTCACTGGTCTTTCTCTTAACATAGTCCAGGGGCGTAGAATGGGCCTCACTGGCAATCCATACCGTATCATCATCATATCATACCATAGGAGGACTAGAGGATCATTCAATAGCCAATCCGCATCCACATCATATTATGCAATGCAACATATTCGTGAATACTAATGTAAACAACCTAAAATATATCATGGCATATATGATGCATGAACATGCTCCAAAAAGTTATATTTCATTTATTTAAAAACTTAAGGTTCATTCCACTCACCTCTGGCTGAAGCTCTACAGACTCTGAAGCAGCTATCTCACTGCTGAGGTCCTCGGTTCCTCGGGTCCGAACCTACACGGGTGGACTCCAATGAGGGACCAAACATACATAAACATGACTCTAAAATACTCCCCAAAAACCCCCCTAAACATCAGGAAAACATCATATAGAAATATGCATGAAATGGCTGAACAGGGCACTTTCGGCGGCACCTTCGGCGGCCGAAAGTCCCAGACAGAGACGAAAGTCTCTTTTCGGGGGCAACTTCGGCAGCCGAATGCTGCCTCCACAAAGGGGGTTCGGCGGCCGAAAGTCACTTCAGTGGCCGAACCTGAGCTTCTCCCGAAGGGCAGAAACTCAGCTCCTCTATGCACATTTTGCCTCCCAAGCTCAAATCATGCAAAAACTAGTTTTAAAACATGCATACATATCATACATTACACCTAGGGGTCTCAAACTAGCATAAACCCCAACTACAACACTTCAAACACACAAAAACCAGCTACATTATTCATCAAAGCATCAAAACCCATAAACTCAACATATACCCTAACATGCATTTCTACCCATAGATCTTGCATAAACTTAGTTAAAACACATAAGGAGCTTAAGATCGGCTCTTACCTCTTGAAGATCGAGAGGGAGACGACCTAAACTTGGAGATCCACGAAAATGAGCTCCTGAGTTCCCAAAGCTCCAAAACTTGTTTCAAAAGCTTAAATCTTCAAAACCAAGTTAAAACAAGTGAAAATCCCGAAAGATTTAGAGGAAGAACATCAAAAATGGGTGAGGGACGGCGGAAAGCTCACCTTGGCCGAAAATGGGGAAAAGCTCGCCCGTTTTCGGCTAAGGGACCCTTTTATAGTGGCTGGCCAGACCACGTTCGGGGGCCGAATGTGCCTCCGCATCCATGCAATGTTCGGCGGCCGAACTTGACTTTCGGCGGCCGAACCTGGACTTCCCCAACTCATGCTTTCGGGGGCCTAACGTGCCTCCAAAACGCATGCATGTTCGGCGGCCGAACTTGACTTTCGGCGGCCGAACCTGGGTTTTCCTCCAAAGATTTTTCATGTAAAAACTCATTTAATTTCATACTTAAAACATTAAAATACATGAAAACATTTTATGAAAACGTGGTTTTACCCTTCTAGAGGTCTCCGACATCCGACATTCTACCGGACGGTAGGAATTCCGATACCGGAGTCTAGCCGGGTATTACACAATGTATCCACCTCCACCCTACTATCCAAATCCAGAAAATGTTGCACCACCTCCACCATCTGCAGAACCAGCAGCCCCAGTTGCTCAACCTCCTAGATCTAGCTCAGCCAGTGGGAGCAAGGTCAAGATGACAGACTATATGAAGCTGGGTGCTCCCCAGTTCGAAACCGGTGATGATCCGTTCGTGTACTTGGAGCGGGTCAAGGCAATTACAGATGAGATAGGGGCGGATGACAGTAGAGCCATTCAGATGGCCGGGTTCACGCTTAAGTGCAAGAAGGCACGGGAGTGGTTCAAGAATTATGTGAACCCGAGAGTGGACAGCATGACTTGGGAAGAGTTTGCAAACGAGTTTGCAGGATGGGCTTTCCCTGATAGTTCAAGGGAATTGAAGATGATAGAATTCGAGCAGTTGAGGCAGACTGATGACATGAGTGTAGACGAATATACTGACAGGTTTATGGAATTGCTGCCATTTGCAGGGCAAGACCTTAGCACAGACCAGAAGAAGTCGAGGAGGTATATCATGAAGCTCCATCCCAGGTATTCCTCCTTGGTACAGTCAGCAGATAGAGAGAGTTTTCATGCCATAGTAGACATGGCTAGGAGAATGGAGGCTAGTGCCATCATTCAGGGGACAGTTAAGCAGACAGTGGCACAAGCTTCTGGTTCTAAAACTCCGGGTGGGGGAAGTTTAGATCCCTCTACCTTGAGTGCAGCAGCTTCAGGCAGTAAGAGATGGAGTAAGCCCAAGGGTAAAAAGAATAAGTTCTGGAACAAGGTCAAGTCTAGTCTGGGATTTGGAAGTGGCTCAAGCTCTAGTGCGGATAATGCAGTTTGTGCAAGGTGTGGCAGACCACACAAGGGAGTATGTCGGTTTGGGACGAACGCCTGCTTCAGATGTGGTCAGGAGGGGCATATAGCTCGAGATTGTCCAAGAGCGGCCCCGATGGCTCAGTCCCAACAGACAGCTTCAGGCAGTGTAGCGCAGCCAGCAGCTCCAGCCATGACTCAGGCCAGTGGCAGAGGCAGAGGGAGAGGGGCAGCCTCTTCTTCAGCGGGTTTCAGAGGTGAAGGTCCATCAGCCCCAGCACGGATCTTCACAATGACACAGCAGGAGGCAGATGCATCCAACACCGTGGTGGCAGGTAATCTCGTCATTGGATGTTCGGATGTATATGCATTGATGGACCCTGGTGCATCTCATTCTTTTATTGCTCCGAGGGCCGTAGAGAGGTTGGGATTGATGATCTCTGAGTTAGAGTGTCCTCTCTGGGTCAGTGGACCCAAGTGTGATCCATCAGTGGCAGAGTCAGTCTGTCAGTGTAGTCCAGTTTTTGTTGAGGGGAGATGCATGTCCGCCGACCTAGTGGTTCTAGATTTGACAGATTTTGACGTCATTCTAGGGATGGACTGGTTATCTACCCATGGTGCTACCTTGGACTGCATGGACAAGGTAGTCAGGTTCAGAGGTCAGGATGGATCAGAGGTCGTCTTCAGAGGAGACAGGAGGGGTACACCTAGAGGTATGATCTCAGCTCTTCAGGCTCGTAGGTTGCTTAGGAGGGGATGTCAGGGGTATTTGGCTCATGTGAGAGAGCTTAGCAGTCAGGTCAGAGAACCCGCCTCGGTGCCAGTGGTTAGAGAGTTCTTAGATGTGTTCCCAGACGAACTGCCAGGTTTACCACCTGCTAGGGAGATAGAGTTCGAGATAGAACTGATGCCTGGAACCCGACCGATCTCTATCCCTCCCTACAGGATGGCGCCAGCAGAATTGAAAGAGTTGAAGGAGCAGTTACAGGAGTTGGTAGACAAGGGCTTCATCCGACCAAGTACCTCACCTTGGGGTGCTCCAGTGCTGTTTGTGAAAAAGAAGGATGGATCCCTTAGACTTTGTATCGACTACAGGCAGTTGAACAAAGTCACTACCAAGAACAAGTACCCATTGCCAAGGATCGACGATCTATTCAACCAGCTAGCAGGAGCGGGTTGTTTCTCTAAAATAGATCTGAGGTCCGGGTATCATCAGTTGAGGATCAGGGAAGAGGACGTGCCAAAGACAGCTTTCAGGACCAGATATGGGCATTTTGAGTTCCTTGTGATGCCGTTCGGGTTAACTAACGCCCCTGCAGCATTCATGGACCTCATGAATAGAGTGTTTAGCCAGTACCTGGATCACTTCGTTATTGTCTTCATAGATGATATCTTAGTGTATTCCAGGAACGCAGAGGAGCATGCCCATCATCTGCGGTTGGTTCTACAGACCTTGAGGGAACATGGCTTGTATGCCAAGTTCTCTAAATGTGAGTTCTGGCTGAGGAGCATTTCGTTCTTGGGGCATGTAGTGTCAGAGAATGGGATTGAGGTAGACCCCAAGAAGACAGAGACTGTGGCTAACTGGCCTAGACCCACTTCAGTGACAGAGATCAGGAGTTTCTTGGGTTTGGCAGGTTACTACAGGAGGTTCGTTCAGGACTTCTCAAAGATAGCAGCTCCTCTAACCAGACTAACCAGGAAGAATCAGAAATTTCTGTGGACCGACCAGTGCGAGGAGAGTTTTGAAGAGCTCAAGAAGAGATTGACTTCAGCACCAGTTTTAGCTCTGCCATCTAGTGGTGAGGACTTTACAGTCTTTTGTGATGCGTCCCATGTGGGACTGGGTTGTGTGCTTATGCAGAATGAGAGGGTGATTGCTTATGCTTCTAGGCAGCTAAAGAAGCATGAGTTGAATTACCCCACACATGATCTTGAGATGGCAGCAGTAATCTTTGCACTCAAGATGTGGAGGCATTACCTCTATGGGGTAAAATGTGAGATCTTCACCGATCATAAAAGCCTGCAGTACATCCTGAGTCAAAGAGATTTGAATTTGAGACAGAGGAGATGGGTAGAGTTGCTGAGTGACTATGATTGCAAGATTCAGTATCATCCGGGTAAGGCGAATGTCGTGGCAGACGCCCTAAGCCGGAAGTCACTAGGCAGTCTATCCCACATCTCGGCAGAGAGGAGACCAGTGGTGAAGGAGTTTTACAAGCTCATTGATGAAGGTCTACAGTTGGAGTTGTCTGGTACAGGTGCCTTGGTTGCTCAGATGAAAGTGACACCCGTGTTTCTGGAGCAGGTGGCTCAGAAACAGCATGAGGACCCAGAGTTAGTGAAGATTGCCAGGACTGTTCAGTCAGGCAAGGACAGTGAGTTCAGATTCGACAATAAGGGGATCCTCCGCTATGGGAGTCGATTGTGTGTACCAGATGACATAGGGCTAAAAGGAGACATTATGAGAGAGGCTCATAATGCAAAATACAACATTCACCCCGGAGCCACCAAGATGTATCAAGATCTGAAGAAAGTTTATTGGTGGCCAGCTATGAAGAGAGAAGTGGCACATTTTGTGTCAGCCTGCGAAGTATGTCAGAGGGTGAAGCTGGAACATCAGAAGCCGGCTGGAATGCTTAACCCGCTACCTATTCCAGAGTGGAAATGGGAGAATATAGCTATGGACTTCGTAGTGGGGTTACCGGCGACGTCCAACAGATTGGACTCCATATGGGTGATTGTGGACAGACTCACCAAATCTGCTCACTTCATCCCGGTCAGGAGTGGCTATTCTGTGGACAAGTTGGCGCAGGTGTACGTTGATGAGATAGTTAGACTGCATGGGGTTCCTGTTTCCATAGTGTCAGATAGAGGGCCCCAGTTCACCTCCAGGTTTTGGCGGAGTCTGCAGAATGCCATGGGTACTAGATTGGATTTTAGCACTGCCTTCCATCCACAGACGGACGGACAGTCAGAGAGGACCATCCAAACTATAGAAGATATGCTAAGAATGTGTGTGCTGGACTTTGGCGGTTCTTGGAGGCAGCATCTACCTTTGGTGGAGTTTGCCTACAATAACAGCCATCATGCTAGCATCGGGATGGCTCCATATGAAGCTTTGTATGGAAGGAAGTGCAGGTCACCTGTTTGCTGGGAGGAAGTTGGAGAAAAGGCCTTGGCAGGGCCTGAGCTAGTAGAGATCACCAGCAGGGTGGTACCCTTAATCAGAGAGAGAATCAAGACGGCTGCAAGCAGACAGAAGAGTTATGCAGACATCCACAGAAGGTTAGTAGAGTTTCAGGAGGGGGATCTGGTATTGCTCAAGATGTCTCCAATGAAAGGAGTGGTTCGCTTTGGGAAGAAAGGTAAGCTGGCTCCGCGGTACATCGGACCCTTTGAAGTCTTGCAAAAGATCGGGAATGTATCGTACAAGCTGGATTTACCTGCTTCAATGGAGAGAATCCATCCGGTTTTCCATGTTTCTATGTTGAGAAAATTCGTGTCAGATCCGGGCAAAGTTCTTAGTGAGCCTGATGTGGAGATCCAAGAGGATCTCACCTATGTTGAGCAGCCAGTACGGATCCTAGACACCCAGATCAGGAAGCTGAGAAACAAGGAAATCCCGATGGTGAAAGTCCTGTGGAACCACCACAATATGGAAGAATGCACTTGGGAGACACGGGAGTCCATGCTCCGGCAATATCCTCATCTCTTTTAAGGTTAGTCTCTATGTGTTCTATGTGTTTAGTATGTATGTTACGTTTTATGTTATGCATGTACTAGTTGAGGAACATTCGGGGACGAATGTTCTTAAGGGGGGGAGAATGTAATACCCGGCTAGACTCCGGTATCGGAATTCCTACCGTCCGGTGGAATCTCGGATGTCGGAGACCTCTAGAAGGGTAGAATCATGTTTTTATGAAATGTTTTCATGTTTTTAATGGTTTTGAGTATGAAATTGAATGAGTTTTTGCATGAAAAGTCCTTGGAGGAAAACCCAGGTTCGGCCGCCGAAGGTCAAGTTCGGCCGCCGAACATGCATGCGTTCTGGAGGCACGTTAGGCCCCCGAAAGCATGAGTGAGGGAAGTCCAGGTTCGGCCGCCGAACCTCATGTTCGGCCGCCGAACCTCATGTTCGGCCGCCGAACATGGCATGCATGCGGAGGCACATTCGGCCCCCGAACGTGGTCTGGCCAGCCACTATAAAAGGGTCCCTTAGCCGAAAACGGGCGAGCTTTTCCCCATTTTCGGCCAAGGTGAGTCTCCGCCGTCCCTCACCCATTTTTGATGTTCTTCCTCTAAATCTTTCAAGATTTTCACTTGTTTTCACTTGGTTTTGAAGATTTAAGCTTTTGAAACAAGTTTTGGAGCTTTGGGAACTCAGGAGCTCATTTTCGTGGATCTCCAAGTTTAGGTCGTCTCCCTCTCCATCTTCAAGAGGTAAGAGCCGATCTTAAGCTCCTTATGTGTTTTAAATAAGTTTTATGCAAGATCTATGGGTAGAAATGCATGTTAGGTTATATATTGATGTTATGGGTTTATATTGATGTTTTGAACAATGTGGCTTGCTTGAGTATGTTTGAAGTGTTGTAGTTGGGGTATTTGATGTTTTGAGGCCCCTAGGAACTTGTATGCATGATTTGGTTGAGATATATGCTTGATTTGAGGTTTTGGGAGGCAAGGGGTTCATGTGAACCAAGTTTCTGCCCTTCTGGCAGAAACCAGGTTCGGCCGCCGAAGGGAGTTTCGGCCGCCGAACCCCCTTTGTGGAGGCAGCATTCGGCTGCCGAAGTTGCCCCCGAAAAGAGACTTTCGTCTCTGTCTGGGACTTTCGGCCGCCGAAGGTGCCGCCGAAGGTGCCGCCGAAAGTGCCCTGTTCAGCTATTTCATGCATATCTCTATGTGATATTTTCAGGATGTTTTAGGGGGTTTTTGGGGAATATTTTAGAGTTATGTTCAAGTATGTTTGGTCCCTCATTTGAGTCCACCTGTGTAGGTTCGGACCCGAGGAACCGAGGACCCCAGCAGTGAGTTCAGCTGCTTCGGTATTGTCAGAGTCAGCCAGTGTGAGTGGAACTAAAACTTAATCTTTTAAATTAAATGCTTTATCATGTTTCATGCATCATGATTATGCAATAGGATGATTGCATTAGTTTTCACGAATATGCCGCATCGCATAAATTGTTGTTGTTGTGGGTGAATGTCGGATGACCCAATTAGTCCAAGACAGGAAGACCAGGCCCCATGCTACAGGCCTGGCACAGAGTAAGAAAGACCAGGCCCCAGTCTACAGGCCTGGCACAGAGTAAGGAAAGACCAGGATCCCATCCTATGGTCTAGTACGGTTATGGGACTTGAAGACCAGGAGCCAGACGAGGCCCTGGGAGAATGGTAAGTAATGTATGTTCTGACAGGAAAGACCAGGACCCCATTCTACAGGCCTGGCACAGAGTTAACTTGGACTAATTGGTGACGAGTTCACCCAACCCTTATGTGGATTGTTTGTGTTATGATGCATTTCATAGAGCATAGTGTTAATGTGTTTTAATAGCTCTACTCACTGGGCTTTTAGCTCACCCCTCTCCCTTTACCCCCAGGCTTGCAGGTACAGTATAGTGCGGGAGTCCGGATAGAGTAAAGAAGTCATGTTTATGTAATAGCTAGTAATGGACATGATCAAATTGTAATGTAAAAGTACAGTATAGTTATGTAATGAGTTTTATAGATGTTAGTGTGTGCTTGACCATAGATTGTGCTATCCCTTTAATACATGATCTTAGAGATTTTGATGATGTCTATGTAAACCAACTCAACAGATGTATGTCACCCATTGATGGCACAGATGAGATCCCACAGAGGGATCAAAGTTATGTTTATGTTTATGCACAGGTTGAGTTTGGTTGATGTTCATGGAAGGAAAAGTTTTAATTTTTGTGCATGTTGTTGATCATGTATGGGATTATACAGGTTTATAGGATGTATGTTTGGCTTGCTACGGGTCCCGGCGGCCTTAAGTCGACCCGGATCCTAGCGCTGGTGGCGGTCCGATTTTTGGGTCGTTACAGTCAACATTACAAAACCGGTTGGGGCCACTAAGCCCTTAATGAGGTAGGTGAACGATCTCAAAAATACGACCGTCGGCACTATAAAAGCAGTTGATGAGATGAAGTCCCCAATGAGTGGATGACCGGTCTCGGAATAAGACCGTCGGCACCACAAAATCGGTTGAAAAAACAAAGCTCTCAATGAGGTAGGTGACTGGTCTCGAAAATAAAATTGACGACACCACAAAACCGATTGAGAATATGAAGCCCTCAATGATGTAGGTGATCAGTATCGGAAATAAGACTATCGGCGCCCCAAAACTAGTTAGAGAATAAAGGCCAATAATGAAGACTCACACTAGCAAGGCTATAAGCCAAAAGAAAATGAACAAAAAGTACGAGATTGGCTTCATGAAAAGACCTTGGCGTCTATAAGGTCCAGATAAAAATAAAGCTCTCAATGAAGTAGGTGACTGGTCTCGAAAATAAGATTGATGACACCACAAAACCAGTTGAGAATATGAAGCCCTCAATGATGGAGGTGATCAGTCTCGGAAATAAGACTACCGGTGCCCCAAAACTAGTTAGAGAATAAAGGCCAATAATGAAGACCCACACTAGCAAGGCTATAAGCCAAAAGAAAATGAACAAAAAGTACGAGATTGGCTTCATGAAAAGACCTCGGCGTCTATAAGGTCCAGATAAAAATAAAGCTAAGGCATGATTCTGACCTCACAAAGGAGCTTGGATCATAGAAAAACAAGCAAAAAACTTGGTTCCGACCTTGCAAAGGAGCTCGAATTATAGGAAACCAATAAAGGACTTGGTTCTGACCTCATAAAAGATCTCGGTTCACAGGATAACGAGGCAAAGACCTAGTCCCGACCTTATAGAAAGAGCTCGGATTATACAGGAGTATAAACCAAAAATTGGTTTTGACCTCACAAAAGGGCTCGAATCACTAGAATACAAGTATAAAACCTAGTTCTGACCTCACTAAAGGGCTCAGATCGCAAGAAAACAAGATTCCAATCCCACGAAAGAGCCTGGCTCATGGAGAAACTAACCTAAGGCATAAGGCGGACCTCATGATAGGGCCCGACATATAGAAAAATTAACCTAAAGCATTTTGATGCCAACTTCACAAAAGAGTACTACTCACTGAAAGACTAATCTAAGGCTTGCAAAACCAAGGCATAACGCTGATCTCAAAAAAAAGTTAAGTGCTCCTAAAGCCCAAAAGAAAGCAAAGCCAAGGCAAAATCAAAATAAAAGTAAGCCTTATCACTAAACTCTATAAACAAACTCGCGAATGACATAATACAAGTAAAGGGAAAATATGTAACTTTGAAGATAGTACGAGCTGAGAACGAGGGCTATATGAAAATTAAATGCGATAACATACAAAGACCCAATCAGCTAAAAGCTTCAAGGGAACATAAAAATACTAAGGCATTCAATAGGCAGAAAATACAATATAACAAATAAGATGCTTTACAAGCCAAATAAGTCAACGAGCAATCAACCCGGTACAGTTCATAGGTAATACACATAAAAAAACAGTTTAAGTATGAGAATACAAGTAAATCTAATAAAAAAGAAAAATAAAAGTAGACAAAGAGAAAATAGCAAAAACTCAAAATCTTTATTAACTGTTGGAATGAGTTATAGAAGCAGGGGAAAAATGAGCAGAACTGACTAAATCATTTTCAAGATTATTCTCTACAGTAGTCCCTCTTGCAATCCAGAAGGCAAATGAGGAGCGTTCTCAAGCAAAAGGTTTACATCCTCTCCGTAGGACACCTCCTTGTCGTCTGAATCCACTTCGAGGGCTCGCAGGTTAGCTAACGGAGTGGAAGGGGCATCCCTAACTGCTTTAAGGCCTTGATTGAAACTCGAAGTGAACATATGGAAGGCCTCTTTGTACACTATTTCCTTCAGCTCTGTAGAAGCCTTATACTCCTCTAGTCGCACTTCACAGGCCTGCTGGATTTTATCCTTCAGCTCCATAGAGTCTTTCAACTTCGTAAAGTCCTTGCACTCTTACAAACGCTCCTCACAAGCTTGTTGGACTTTGTCCTCTGCAGCCCGAGCATCCCTTAGCAATGAAGTACACCTCTCCTCTAGGGCCGAGACCTCTTAGTGGAGTTGTTGCTGTTGAAGGCGGGACTCCTCTACCGCTGAAGTCATGCCTTTTAGGTCCTCGTTGTGTTTATTGAGCTCCTGCTGAAGAACAACAGCACGAGCTAAGGCCTCATTACACTAGGCCCTGGCCTCATCACTTTGGCGGCAGGACTTCTCCAAAAAGGACAGTTGTGCTAAGGCCTCGTCTTGCTGAGACTCAACAACAAAAGCTCGTTGGGAAGCCCGGGTAACCTCCTCCCTCATCTCCCCCAATCACTTAGTGAGGTCCTTGACTTGCCCTTATAACTCAATAATATGTCCACGGGCCTTACCAGTGGCAATAATATTTTCATCTCGGTGCTCCTCAACAATACACTGCTCCAACCGAGCTCTGAAATGACCAATTTTGGGCATCAATCTCCATGAATACACCAAAGGCCTGCCACAAAAAAACAAAAATAGGGTTACAAAGCCAAAAAAATCAAAGATATCCTTAAGAGAGTAGAAAAAATCAAAGATATCCTTAAGAGAGTAGATGACTTATCATGAGGAACATCTCCCTCAAACTCTCCCCGAGGTCATTCAAAGAGCAAGAGCTGAAAACTGCCTGTTGCTTGGTGGAGCAAGTGAGGTGGCTGATAAGAGCCGAGAAACGAGGATCAAAAGCATCCAGGATCCCCCGAACATCTTTTCACACAACATCTTGGCTGCAGAAGCTGACATGGACTAAAGGGTCACTTCGGTGACATTTAAGAGCTCGTTGTCCGGAGCAAACAATAGGTGCTCCACTACTTTCTTCCCCTTATCGGCTGAGGGGGGAGGGGTTCTTCTCGTAGGCTTTGTAGTGCGAGCTTGCTTAATAGCCCTACTCTTGATGGCAAATTTCGAGGTTCGGGCCCGCTTGTCAGCCCCTCCTCTAATTACAACAGCCCCCACAACCTGGAGGGGTGGGACATCTAGAAGGGCAACCCTAATGCCCTCTTCCAAGCTACTCTCTCAACAGACTCGCTAAGTGCGATGGGCTCCTTAGGAGTATATTTGGGAGCAGACAAAGTCTTGCCTGGAGCTGGTGCCTTAGTAGGAATAGACATTCTCAAGGCTGCAGAGCGAGAACTCCCTGCCATAGGTACTAAGGCCAGAGAAGGCGCAGGGGTAGGGGCAGCGCGATGAGTCACAGTTGTAGGGCCCGCAGCCTGGAAGACCTCCCAGATTACATTAGCCACCGTCTTGTTGGCCTTAAAGGCTGCCAGAGTCGCCTTCATACTTTCGCGAGACAGGGTAAAGTTCTTTGGAAGCTTACTGGTGTCTATGGGTACAACAAAAGCTAAAAAAAAATACCAATCCGGTTAAAACTCAAAGCAACAAGAAAGAAAAATAGAAAAATAATAATACCAGCTTCCCGACAATCCCGAAGGCTAGACATAAACATGCACTTCTTGATGTTATACTTCTTCTTTTACAGAGGTCAGTCGAAGAAGGCAGATTTAGTCCATCAGGGTTAACCCAGAAAAGTCATTGCAACCCTGAGGGACTTCCCCTCAAGAGAGTTCGACATCCCAATTGATTCCTGAGCTCTCCTTTAGTTCGACCACCACAAAGACCTTAGCTCAACCTTTTATTGAGTTTTTATACCCGATGAAGATGGACAACTCTGTCCGGGGACCAAAGTAGTAGAACCCATGGGTGCACCTAACGAGATGAAATAAGGTACAAAATAATGCAACAGAGGGGGCAAAATCCCAACACAAACAAACAGACTCAAAGCAGCACATGAATAAGATGGAATTGGGAGACAACATACGAAAAGTCACCCTAAAGTGACGGAAGACTTTAATGAAGAAAGGGATAAAAGGGCAGGTCAGCCCGAAATCGCGATATTTGACAAAGAATACCAGATTGCACCCTTGTTGGGCGTCTATTAAGCCCGTCAGAGGTAGGTTGAAAGGACAATCCTCTCATTAGGAATGAGAGCCTCAATCCTATATATAGTGGTATAGGCATAGTCGCTATAAAAGAAATGAGAAAGAGAAGAAGGGGTGATAGAGGACACCAGACCCACAACATCTCGGAAATTCTAACGAAAGCCATGAGAAGAGTAAGATGTACCTCATATCAAAAAAGTAGAAATTACAGAGAAGAGATAAGGCGAAATAGCAGAAGTAACGCAAAAGGCAGAACAACAAGTGGAATCAAAAGCATAAATTTGAAATAGGTAAAGGCGAAGAGAATACGTTTTCACATGAATACTCTTATAGTCAGTCAGTAATAATTAGAGTTTCAGAATTTACTCCTCATTAATCATGGAATAGTTAATGAGTAGGTAAAGGGCACTTGATAACCACCGAATCTTAGATACCAAAACTATGACTGAGTCTACGTTGAAAAGGTAAGACTATAACCCTATTAAAGCCCAATACGCATGCATGTCCCCCAATATATGGTCCAAGACTCGCTCGGACGGGTCGGACAAGGCGGGGCTCAGGCCCATGTGTAGAAGGTCTTGCCCAATTGATTTGATGGATTTGTGGGGTAACAGACTCCTGAACATTTTGGATCGTGTCCGCATGGCGCTGGAGGAAATTAAATGGCCGCCTGACGATGGAAAATGATACAGTACGTTCATACGTATAGTCTAGCGTGACAATAACAGAATATACAAACACAGAACATCGGTTATGCATCACTAAAAAATAAAAAATAAATAAATAAAAAAAAAGATATAAGACCATCAATCTTATCAAAATACGTGTTAGATCCTACTTTTTACTGGATTTATTTAACATTTAATAGTTGAATTAATTTAATGTTATAGACTTAAAGTATCCCATAAAATCGAAATAAATGATTCAACTTGGAAAAATCAATTTAATTTAAAATTTGGATGAGCCGATGCAATTTACATTATTTTGTAATTTTAAATTATAATTACTATTTTTAATTAAAAATTAAACTAAATCTTATACATAAATTAATTTTAAACTTTTGCATGGGAAACAATTTAACTTTTTTTTTTCAAATGATAAAAGGTGAAATTTATTAATTTATATAGACAATATTATATCATATAGTTATAATTGAAAAGGTATTCTCGAAGTTAAAAATATCAATTTTGATTTTACATTAAAATTCTATTTATTTACATAAAATAATTTATATTTAAAAATATTTTTTATGAAAAATATTTTTTAAATAAAGGTGTGAAAGATAGCTTTATTTTTTATTTTTTTAAATGATTTACTTTCTCTTTTAATAAAAAAATATTTTCTGTTTATTAAATTTTTTTAAATATTTTAAATATTAAAAAATATAAAAATATATTTTTAAAAAAAATTATTTTTACTAAAATAGCCTAATATTTGACTTGTCGAAAAGTGGATTATAATTTATCCTCGATACATATAACATTCTCAAACATATTTATTGTTGTTCATGTACTATTTGAACTGTTTAGTTTTCATATAATATTTTTTACTACTAAAAAAAGATAGTAAATATTGGACACTGGAACCCGAATATAAATTATTAAAATTATAAATATTTTAAATAATTAAATAAAAACAATGATATAAATTAATCTCACATATTAATTTTATTAAATAAATCGCAAAAAACTTATATAATTATATAAATTTATACTCACAGATTTATTCACAGATTTAATCTTATAGTAATTGTATTTAAATAAATTTGAATTATCTCAAATTTTACTTTCTTAATTTTTATTTTAAAAATAAATAAATTTAATCATAAAAAATATTAATTTTTATATATAGATTCTAATAATATTATTCACATGTAAAAAAATAATTCTATTTTTTTAAAAAGCAAAAGTTATTTAAAATAATTTATTTTTTAATTAAAAAAATATTTTTATGGCCTAATTTGTTTAAGGTCTCAAATGCCAGAAATATAAAAAAGAAATTCTAAATTATTTTTTTAAACAAAAGGAGCCTGATTTTTAAAATATGAAGACAACAGAGTTAATGATACAATTTTGACACACCCTAAATTTACTAGAAGATTTTACCAAACGGATTAATCTTAATCACTGTTTGGTTGGTGCAGACCACCGACCTTGCCCTTGGTATACATGCAAATGCAACAACCCTCAATTGAGTAGGAAAGTAGATGAATTAAATTATTCGATCTATTAAAGATTTAATTTAATAAAAATTTAATTAAATTTATTTAATTTCTAAACGAGTTAAATTTAAATTTAATTTTTAAATTTATTTAATAATAAATTAAATTTAAACTTCATAATATTCGATTTGTTAAGTTTTAATTAAATTCATTTAATAATAAATTAAATTTAAACTCTATAATATTTGAATCGTTAAATTTCATAAATTTAACTCATTTTTCAAATTCATGAATATATTTGCGAATAGATTTATAAATAGTTTTGTTAAATAAAGTAAAATTAATAGTATTTGAGGAAATAAATTTAAACTGTACATATATTTTCATAAATTAAATTTAAATTTTTTAAAATTTAATTTTATATAATTATATTATACTATTAAAATTTATAGATATAAACTTTAAATATTTATTATTATAAATTTAAAAGTTAATTTATATATATATTTATTTAATTAAAATTATTTAATTTTAAATTTAATATTTTTAAATTAAAACTCATTATTTATATAAATAAATTTAATTATTTCTAAACAAACTCAACTCTTTTAACTTCATTTATTAAATAAATTAAAAATAAATAAAATTTAAATTCAACTCAAATTAAAAAAATTTTAACTAAATCAAATTTCTAACTCTTTACTTTACCCGGTCTCTAAGCTAACAAGAAGCGCGCCCTCTCTCTTCTCTACGTTTTCTCTATTTTATTTTATATTTTAAAGCCTAATCGATTCTAAAACCGTATCATTTTTCTTCTTCTTTCCGACTCCCAAGTCGGAGCTCGCCAAATAAAAACCGTAACCCTAATTCCGAATTTTATAACCCTCAAAACAGTTAATTAATTATTACTCGTTCCCGCTATCCCGCAGAGAACTGACCCTAACCCGCAAATTGGAAGATTGAGCTTTGGAGCCTGTGAACTCCTAGTTCGAATTCCGCCTATCAAATTCAAACATTACAGGTATCTAAATTCTTCGTTTTCAATAATAGTCTTTAGCTTTTTGGAATCTATCCATGTTTATGTCATTCTCAATCATTATGAATCTAGTGTTTTTGTTTTTTTGGTGTTTCTTTTACCATTCTTTTTTCCCTCTTTTCTTTTTGGGCATGTTTTCTGCTTGTTCTTTCGATTTTAGCATATATTTAAAAAAAAAAAGAATTTTCCTTATGTTCTGTTGTTATATTATCCGAATTGGACTTTCGTTGTTTGGGTTGGATGTCGGTGCTTTCAGGTTTCTATAAACTTTCCTCCTCTTAATCCTAATATAGAAATATACGAAGTCTCCTATTTTACGATGACTTTAAAGAAAGAAGACACCATATGTGTCCGTCTGTTGCTCTTCATTGTTGTCCTCTCTCACTCAAAATTGCTATCGCTTTCTTGTTCTGCCGCAGTTTCTTCTCCCCTTTCCCATTATCAGAATTCGTATTTGTCTCTCAGCTTGCTTGCTTGCCATCAATTCTCATTTTCTCATATTCGATTCTCACTCTCAAAGTTCACCTTACATGCTCTCAAATTTTGCTTCTTCCTTGGTCTATCCGTAAATGTTACTTCTCTTTTTCAGTGACGTTGTTTTTTATAACAATCAATCTTTAATTCTTTTTACTTAAAAAATGTGTGTATTTTGATTTATTTTATTGATGTACTTTCATTTAAAGGCTTTGTATTCAATGGGCTGTTTGATGGATTAAATCGATATGATTCCATGCTGGTTGTACAGCGTGTTCTACTTTTTTAACTGAAAAAAATACTGAATCTGCAAATCAGTTCACTCCAGCTTTATACCCTTTCAAGAAGTTTGATTATTTCAATTTTGCTTGATTTCAAATGAAATCAAACTGAACTGACTGACTGATACCCCTAATACTTGGGCATTGCGAACTGGAAGGACGTTACACATTCCATAGATCAAAGTTATGAGTCTTTTGGATGGTTAGGCTTGTCTTTTCAACTCAGCACAATTAATAAACTCATAGAAACTGATTACCAGAATCAGATTTTGCTGCATCTTTGCAATGAAATCTAGGAATACATAATTTAATCTTGACTTATTTCACTAACTTCTCTTATCAACCAGTAATGAGTCATCTTTTGAGCTTCTGAAAGTCTCCAAAGGTCAAGGATTGGCCCCTTTTTTTAAACCTGATTTAATTTTGAAGTTGGAAAATAACCATCTGTTGTACTGTACTATGACAGGATTAAGCATACACTTAACCTAGGCTAGGGCTTTAGAAGAAATGGCACACAGATTGTTAAGAGACCTTGAGGCAGATGGTTGGGAGCGCTCTGACTTTCCTATCATCTGTGAGTCTTGCCTTGGTGACAATCCATATGTTCGAATGGTATGTATTATATCATTTCTTTTAAGTTTTACTTGTTGCCTTAATGTATTATCCTCTTGTGGCAAGCTCAAGTTTTTCCATTTTTTCTCAATGTCGTAGTAATGGTCCTTTGTTGTAATTTTGTTCACTGGGATGTAGACTAGAGCTGAATTTGATAAGGAATGCAAGATATGTACCCGACCTTTTACAGTTTTTAGGTGGAGGCCTGGTCGGGATGCAAGATTTAAGAAGTCTGAGATTTGCCAAACATGCAGTAAGTTGAAAAATGTTTGTCAAGTTTGTCTTTTGGATCTAGAGTATGGGTTGCCAGTTCAGGTTCGAGACACTGCTCTCAGTATCAATTCTAATGATGCCATTCCAAAGAGTGATGTCAACAGGGAATACTTTGCCGAGGAGCATGACCGCAGGGTAAGATTACTGTGTGCTGAATGTGATTTTTTCACGCGGGAGGGGGTGTGGGTGGGGGGAATATGACACATTTAAAACTTCATAAATAACACTATTGATATTACCCATTGGCGAGTGAAATACATGTATATTATTTACTTTCTTGTGTGTATTAATGTATTATTGACATGGAGTGATTAAGTTAGCATTGTCGATGATCTGGCCTAATATCTATTACAATTATTATTTTCTATCATCACTGGGGGGGGGGGTGTTACTCTCATTTTTGGGCATCTTGTATCTAATAACTCTCTGCGATTTTTGTGTTTTATAGTTATCATACTTTGTTTAGTTCACACAATGGTATAGATATTCCATAGGCTGAAAATAACCATTCCTCCCTTATTTGTGAAATTGTGTTCTTTCAATTTGGAAAATGCCTATCTTATATGAATAATTGTTGCACATTTAAAATTTCAAGCAAAATATGAAATCATGAGAATAGCTATTCTACTCTCATTTTGTTCCATGAGCCAACACAAAGCCTCCATGTAATTGTGTTCTGGTTTGACATTGTTGGTTGCTTCATTCATGTAAATCTGTTCAAACTTTATTGAGATTTATTCTGTGAGTTGTATTGTACCACGGAGAGATCCATGCAAATGGTTCTAAGTTTACTTCAATTAGATCATAACTAGTATTACCTTAATCTGCCATGTTGGAGTAAATAATCTGACACCTTTTTTTACTGTTGCACATTGCAGGCAAGAGCTGGTATAGATTATGAATCTTCATATGGAAAGGCGCGGCCAAATGACACTATTCTGAAACTTCAAAGAACAACGCCATATTACAAAAGGAATCGAGCACATGTTTGCAGTTTTTATGTAAGGGGTGAATGCACACGAGGTGCTGAGTGCCCTTATAGGCATGAGATGCCCATAACTGGGGAGTTGTCCCAGCAAAATATTAAAGATCGTTACTATGGGTAAGTGCAATTGGTTAATTTATTTTCGCTGTTAAGATTGACCATATCACCCTCTCTTCCTCTCTCACCCGCACATGCATACTTGTTCCATAAAATTTTTTTTTTCCCTTTTTCTTGCTGATCTTGTATGGTAGTTTTCCCCATATACCACACGCTACTTCACAAGCACACTTCATTATTAGCATGCTTTTACTATTGGAAGTTTATAACCTCTGTGTACGGTTCTAATTTTTTTTCTCCATATATTTGTGCAGGATGAATGACCCAGTGGCATTGAAGCTGCTTAACAAGGCTGGTGAAATGCCCTCATTGGAGCCACCTGAAGATGAAAGCATTAGAACTCTTTATGTGGGTGGACTTGATGCTAGGATTACGGAGCAGGATTTGAGAGATAACTTTTATGCTCATGGGGAGATAGAATCTATCAAGATGGTGTCTCAACGAGCAATTGCCTTCGTAACTTACACAACCAGAGAGGGCGCAGAGAAGGCTGCAGAAGAGCTGTCTAATAAGCTAGTTATCAAGGGCCTGAGGCTGAAGCTAATGTGGGGAAGACCCCAAGCTCCAAAACCTGAGTCTGAGGCTTCAGAAGAAGCAAGGCAACAGGCAGCAATGGCTCATGGTGGGATGTTGCCTCGGGCAGTTATATCCCAGCAGCAGAATCAATTGCACCCACCTGGGAGTCAAGTCCAACCTCCACCAATGCACTACTTCAATATTCCACCACCACCACCTCAGCAGGAAAGAACCTTTTATCCATCAATGGATCCTCAAAGAATGGGTGCCGTTGTTCCATCCCAAGATGGGGCTCCTAGTGGGCCAATGGGATCTGGGGAGAACAAAAATGCACTGGAGAGGCAGCAAGGGCAGCACTTTCCTTATCAGGGGATGCCACCACCACAGGGGCAATATCACCAACAACTTTATCCTCCATATGGATACATGCCTCCAATACCCCCTTATCAGCAGTACCCTCCATCATATCACTCTGGGGTTCCCCCACCACAGGCTCCACAAGGCACCCAGCAGCACCAGCATTCTGTCATGCTGCCAAGGACTGCTGCACCTTCAGCATCTACAAGCACTGGACCTCCACCTCCAGGTTCTGGAGCATCAACTTCATCAAATACATGAAACTTGGGTATGGATTATATATGATGTATTTGAGCAAGTTTCTCGCATCATTTATGCCTTTTTGGATTGAAATGTTTTATTCCTTCTGCTTTTGGGTTGCACTAGTATTTAACCCGCGCCATGATACCAGTTATTTCTTAGGGGTGCTGTTCCATGTATGAAGTTAGATCAATCTATCCAGAAGTAGGGGGATTAACTGTTGCTTTCAGTAATCAGGAGCTAAATTATGCTAGTGCTGCAAGCTGCTTACATCAAAGGTGGAGTCAATTTTGCTTGACATTAGACTGATGTTATTTGGTGAACGTTGTGATTAAATTAAAATATAAGATTTCCAGTAGCTTAATCCCCAACCTTAGGTTGGCGGTAATTTAGTTGGTAAATTTAAAGTTTTTAGAAAGTGTGAAAATTATTTATATTTGGTTGACATTTTTTCTTAACTTCTCGAAAAGTCAAGAATTTTTTTAAGGGAAGTAACTTATTTACTCCAATCAAATTAAGTTACTTCCTTGTAAGTGGCTTCTCAATAAACAACACGTTTGAACTAAATAAGACCTTAGAGTAAACCTTTTCATACTTTCCAAGTTCAGAACCTGATTTCCAATAGCTCTTTTCTTTTTTTTCTTTCTAAAGTGCATGTAAGGTTGGTAGCAAATCAAACACATTTTCTTACTACGAAAGCATATATATATATATATATATATGAAATGATAAAGCCATATATCACGTCTTTTTCTTTATTAATCTCAGCCTAAAGCCACCACGTACATAGGACATATTCAAGATGATTAAGTTACAATTTAAGCGCTATGCTGGATACCCTATACAAAGAATGATTACTAGATCCATCATCTGGTACATCCTGCCTGCAGAGGGCATCGGATTTCATTAAGCCACTGCAACGTTCAACAATTTAGTTTTCGGTTGAGCAGTGGCGTTTATAACAGCTGCTTAATGTTGGAGGTAACACGTAGTTTTCTTCTTCAAATTTGTCTCAAAAGCACGTTGATCGTGTGGTCTATGATCAACCTACCGAGTATAGTTGCATATCTAAATAGTTGGAACAGTTATAAATCATGTCATAAGAAAAGAGATCATCTGACAGGGTTATAGTTTTGAAACAGCCGGGCCCGAATTGATTCAAATAACTTTTGGACTTACTTTTTCGCTTGGCCCAAAATGGTTAACCCAAATGGGCCAACCCAAATTATTTAATAGTTTCGTGCTAGCTATTATATTCAATTTCAATTTCTTATCATCTCCCGATGTGAGACGGATTTGCGTCGCAAATCAACAAGCAAGCATGTCACCGTTACGCTCGGTCCCGCTAAATTTGCAAATCCGCAAGCAAGTAGGTCACCGTTACACTCGATGTGAGACGGATTTGCATCCCGCTAAATTTGCAAATCCGCAAGCAAGCAGGTCACCGTTACACTCGATGTGAGACGGATTTGCATCCCGCTAAATTTGCAAATCCGCAAGCAAGCAGGTTACCGTTACACTCGATGTGAGACGGATTTGCGCCGCAAATCAGCAAGCAAGCAGGTCACCATACACTCGGTCCCGCTAAATTTGCAATGTCCTTTCGATGTGAGACGGATTTGCGCCCCGTTAAATTTGCAAATCCGCAAGCAAGCAGGTTACCGTTACACTCACTGCTAAATTTGCAAATCCGCAAGCAAGCAGGTTACCGTTACACTCGATGTGAGATGGATTTGCGTTGCAAGCAAGCAGGTTACCATTACACTCACTACTAAATTTGCAAATCCGCAAGCAAGTAGGTCACCGTTACACTCGGTCCCGCTAAATTTGCAAATCCGCAAGCAAGCAGGTCACCATTACACTCGGTCCCGCTAAATTTGCAACGTCCTCGTTGCAACTGAATCGATTACAATTGTTAATCAGGACCGAACCATTGGGTATTGTGGTTCGCTAGTGTTTCGGGCAAGCAAGCAGGTCACCGGTCACCGTTACACTCGGTCCCGCTAAATTTGTAACGTCCTCGTTGCAACTGAATCGATTATAATTGCTAATCAGGACCGAACCCTTGGGTATTGTGGTTCGCTAGTGTTTCGGGTGGCTCCACCTCGTCTCTCACGGGTAGCCCTTTCCTTGCAGACCCAAGCTCCGCATAATTTGTCTGACCCAGGGTGGCTCTGATACCAATTGAAACAGTCAAATCCGAACTGGTCCAAATAACTTTTGGATCCACTTTTCCACTTGTCCCAAAATGGTTAACCCAAATTATTTAGTAGTTTCGTACTAGCTATTATATTCAATTTCAATTTCTTATTATCTCCCGATGTGGGACGGATTTGTGTCGTAAATCCGCAAGCAAGTAGGTCACCGTTACAAGTTTCTCATAAAATGAATATGATGTGCTCCAGTTGTATTTGATACGAGTATGGTTCCTTTCTCTTTGATATAGAATGATAAGAAATTTATGGTACTTGGAATTCCTCCATGTTCCAAATCTCCTTTGCATACTGAACAATTGTGCGATGACCACTGAATTTCCCACTCCCACCTGTGCTTAGTATGGACATTTTCAGCCATCTCTTGTGATCCATGCCACCAACATTTGATGTTTCTCTCAAGATCAATCAACAACTCTCTTGATTTTACTAGTAATATTTATACCATAAATTATTCATACAATTTTTTCTGGCATTAAGATCAAATCAGAGTTATGTATCCAGGCAGGCTCAAGTGGATCAGCTGTGACTTGAGGGCTTTTTACATTTTCAAGTTGAAAAAAAAAAAAAATTCTCAAACCCTGGTCCGGAAAAACTTTTTTCCCGGATCAGGGTGAAAGCCGACTCTACCGCACTTTAAAAGTGCGGTAGAGCGTACCGCACTCTTAAAGTGCGGTAAGAAAGAAAATTTTTTAAAAAAATTACATTACCGCACTTTAAAAGTGCGGTAATGTACTTTCACAATTTGAAATGCAAAATTTTGCATTTCAAAACTTAATTTTTATTTAATTAATTATTATATTATATTATATTAATTTAATTTATTTAATTATATATTAAATTTATATAAATATAATTATAAAAATTATATTAATATTATTATAAATATTAATTATATTATTTTATTTTTAATATAACATTATATTTTCATATTTATTATTTTATTTTATTATTTTTATTATTATTAAATTTTTAAAAAATTATATAACTAACGACACTTAAAAAAAAATGGACTTTTTACTATTTTAAAATTTAAAAGCTGTTACTGTTTCAAAAATTAAATATTTATAAATTAATTGTAATAAAAACAATAAAATAATAAATATTAATGATATAATGTTATATTATAAATAAATTAAAATAATTAATATTTATAATAATATTAATATAATTTTATAATTACATTTATATAAATTTAATATATAATTAATAAAATAAATATTATATTATTTTATAAATAATTTAAAATAATTAATATTAATATTGATGATCTGAAATCCAGAAGATAGGGTTTTACAATAATTCTGTAAACTTAAAAAAAAATTTATGTCTAGAGGAGGACAATCCTCTTTTTATATGTTTTCTATCTGCTAATGACGTATAACAAACTGTCTATCATTAGGCCACCTGTCCCTACTATGTTGATTCGGACGTACGAGAATATCAGATCTCTGCCCATACGTAACGGCCTTTGATTCTCTCTGAACGCTATATGTGGATGGACCCACAAGACAGATGGGTTGATCTCCTTCCTGATTCCGGGCTGAGCCGAAAGATAAAATTAAAACAGGGCAGAGGGGATCTGCTTGAGGGGCTATGAAGGCTAGGACGGCCTAGTTGAGAAATTCAGATGGAGTCTGGTCTCAAGTCTTGAGCGGACTGAACTTGATTTACGTGGGAGGCACGAGGGTTTTTAGGTGATGGGCTATTGTCATGGGTCTGACCCCAGACCGGGATAAAAAAATCCAGCGGTCATTAAATATTAATATATCTTTTATAATATATTTATATAAATTTAATATATAATTAAATTAATAAAATAAAATATAATTAATTAAATAAAAATTAAATTTTAAAACACAGAATAATAAATATAAAAAATATAATGTTATATTATAAACTCATTTAAAAAAAATATATAATATTATAAATAAATTAAAATAATTAATAAAATAAATATAATATTATATTATAAATAATTTAAAATAATTAATATTAATATTAATATTAATATAATTTTTATAATTATATTTATATAAATTTAATATATAATTAAATTAATATAATATAATATAATAATTAATTAAATAAAAATTAAGTTTTGAAATGTAAAATTTTGCATTTCAAATTGTAAAAGTACATTACCGCACTTTTAAAGTGCGGTAATGTAATTTTTTTAAAAAATTTTCTTTCTTACCGCACTTTAAGAGTGCGGTAAGCTCTACCGCACTTTTAAAGTGCGGTAGAGTGGGCTTTCACCCTGATCCGGGAAAAAAGTTTTTCCGGACCAGGGTTTGAGAATTTTTTTTTTTTTTCAACTTGAAAATGTAAAAAGCCCGTGACTTGATATGTCAAACAGCCTAGGGTTTTGATTCAGATTAAACTGGGAGGAGATTAACGATGACGTTAAGTGACTGTCAAATAACGCCTTCTTGTTTCGGAGGCTGCTTAAGCAATCTCAATGATAATGAAATGTCAAAGCTCAAAACTAGGATATTCAATATCTTTCTTGTAAGCTTCATCTACTCTTTTCTGAGCGTCCACATAGCTTGGGAAGTCATGTCCAACAAGAAAATAATCACCACGGCTATAACCAGAGTTCCCCTCCAGAGAATCAAGAAGCGGATTGTAACCATAGATTTAAAATGCCCCACTTCTTATAAACTTTTTGGCCTCTTCAAATCAAGGATCTGGTTTGAACTGTGTAATCACTAACCAAGGTTAATATTTGACAGGGAAACAAGGTTCCTGCTCCCGATTACTTGTGTGGCATCAATAAAAGGAGAATTATTTCAAGCAGAAGAGCAAAAATTAAGCAGGAAGAAAATATAGTATTCTATTCATTTTCCTGTTAATTGGAAACTGATTCGTGTCGTTATCGTAGTGCTCTATTAGCAACTAGGTTGCAGCATAAGTAGAGGATACCATCAGCATCAAGTTAAAGATACGAAGGAAACATGACAGTTGATTATTTAATGGAGAAACTTGCATGCTTCAGCCAGTACTCGTTTCATAGTTAATTTAGTTTTACAATTAATAGGAATCTCTTGCCCTAGTCAGCACTTCTGAATTTGATTGCGGTAGCTCCATTTTCCGATTATGTTCATTATAGATAACTGGAAAATTCATGGAAATCAGGATTGAAATAGCAGTTACACAGTGAATGTTGAGAAGTAAATTTGTTACCAATCCATTCTCTCTTTCCTTGAGTAGCTTAGGCACCTCATCTGCTGTTGCACCAAAGAGAGAAATTTTCCTCCTATTTCATGTTGCTTGTGCCGCTTGCCTCCATGCCTGCAGTACTTATATATATGCTGCGAAATAGTTCACTTCCTGGAATAAGCATCTCTGCCACAGATACATTGTAATTTGGAGCAAATACTACCTGAAAGTCAGAAATTTGTTAGTGTGTGTTTAAGATTGGTTATTAATAGGCACATTAACGTCTTGGTTACAAGTTGGCTGAAAAGCACATGAAGAACAAGTTACTGAAAATTAAATTCTTAAGGTTTGATAACTTGAAAGGGTAACTTTTACTGTGTGTTGATTTTCAAAATACGACAAGTGTCCATAATCAAAACATGCTCAGCTCGAAAAGAGTCATTTAAGCTTATTTGCTAGGACTTGTCTGACAAAATGGACTACGTATGAGCTAGTCTAGGTTCTGTTCTGTTTCCATTGATGATACATAGTCTGCCCATACCTGTACCTCAGACCATATCCCCATGCAGGCAAATTTAGTGTTGCCATGGAGTCTAGGAAGCACGAAGCAAGTCTCCCAGACCACCATTTCCAAGTGCTGCATGCATCTTTCTCCTATATATAATCATTTCTAGTAAATTTGAATCATGATTAAGAACAAGTATGCTGATGACGTTCTTTCATGAAATCAGAGTTCATTAGTTTTGAATTTAACGGGATTTATTTTGTTAGACACCATGAGATCAGAATGGAACTCTGGTTCATTAGTCTGCCCATGCCTGTATCTCAGACCATATCCCCATGCAGGCAAATTTATTTTGTTAGACACCATTAGTTCAATTGAAAATAGTGTTACTAAAGTTCAACATTTTTTTATAATGTAATGCAATTCTTGAAGCTAAATTATTATTTTATAAAAAAAGTAATGATTGATGGGCCTAAGATAGGCCTGTTTTGAGAGAGCTTAATGGGACCGGTAATGATGCAGAGGTGCAAAGGGAAGCTATGGGCTACGGCTACAGCCTACAGGGAACTAAAAGAGAAAGCTAGCCGTAACCAAAAACTGTAAAGTCAGTGCAGTGCACGTGCACGTGCAATATGGTAAAGGTAAAGTGTTCCAAGACAAGAATCAGAAGATCTCCATACATTAATAATATTAATTTTTGTGAATAAAATATTACTAAAGGTGAAAAAAATATAAAGAATCCTAGGTTGTAGGGTTCCGACTTTCCATTTTCCAAGATTAGCAATCCTAATCTAAACTTTAAACCACAGGCATAATGTCTAGGTAGAATCAAATGGGTAAATTTCTATGCTTATTGCATTGTTCTTTTCTGGGGTTGACCACTCCTTATTGCCAATTCCAATATCAAACCACAACCCAATCTCTATTATTTTGCTTTAGTTGTTGGTCTTTTACTTTCAGTATAAACAATTTGTTTTATTATTATTATTACACCATAATTGGAATAAATTGAATTTTTAAAATTTTTTAATATGGGGAAAAACTTTTCTACTTGACTTTATTTTCATTTTCTTGTCAATGAAGCGATACTCATTAACTTTACTACTTTCACAAGGAGATCAGCGAACAGTTGGAGAAAAATAAGCAGCCCACCTGTTCTTCTCACATCAACCATCAAGTTCCTTTATTTTCCCTATCATTCCCAAATTTTCATGTTTATTTTTAAAAAAGTTATCCAATATAAATACCAAAATCTCATAATATTTTTTAAGATAAATAATTAATAATTAAGCTACTTGATTAATTTTTTTTTTCGAAAAAAATGATGATACTAATAATAAGAAATGTAACATACAAGAATCCAAATCCAATCTATATCAAAATCTTTTGTGCAGTAACTTTTGTAGGTTGTAAGCAAATGGAGAAAAGATAAAAGTATAAAAAAAGATGAAGCTTTGCTTTTGGGATCATCAACCTCTTCTTAATCCTTCCTTTACTCTTCCAGTTTAAATGCTTTTGATAAAACCATTCCAAATTTAAATTTTTTGCTTTTGATATTCACTATCAAACTCACTGCTTCAATTTATATATTACAATTCATGTTGCTTTAATTTTTAAATTATTACCGTTATTATTATCATCAACCCATCAACTTATTATTTTTCTTATATGTAACTTTTTTAAGTAACAAATACAAATCTAAACCTAAAGTTTGGCAATTTTCTTTTTAAATTGTAACAGTTGAATATTTAAATTAGCATGATTAAAATGTGAAAAATATGTAACATATTCATACCTGTTTAATCTATAAGAGATACAGCTTTCCATATGAATACAGATTTAAGTTGAAAATATTAATCAGTTTATTGCTTATTTTGTATTATATATATTTTTATTTTCTTTATAATAATTTTAAATTTAAAAATTAGGGTACTTAATTATTAAATATAAATACAATTATTTTTGTTCTTGTGCTGAAGAGAAAAAGAAAAAGAAAACAGAAAGTTTTCTATCAATAAAATCCCAAATTTTAGAAGGGGTTTATCCAGGGTTTTCTTTCTATTTTTCCATATATTGACCACTCTTTAACTACTCAGTACTCACTTCTCATTCTTTAATCTCACTCTCTCTCTCTCTCAAGGATGAGCTTAGTCTCCGTTCATCACAGCCATCAGCCATGACTCTACCACCTCAACCTCAACTCCAACACCTCCGCCTCTCCACCTGCCACCGCCACCCGTCCAGACCCATTACCGGTTTCTGCGCCTCCTGCCTCCGTGAACGCCTAGCAGGCATTGACCCTGATGCCCATCAGGAAACCCCCATCACCTACATTGCGGCTGAGCTCCGCCGCAGCAAATCGTTTTCCAGCAGCTCAAACCCCAATGCCTCCTCCAGTTCTACTAGTACTACCACCACCTCCGAGCCCCGGCGGAAATCCTGCGAGGTAAGGGCTCGAAACTCTCTTTCCGATCTCTTCCACCTTGATGATAAGAGGAAATATAGCTTGAATAGGAAGCCAAAAGGTTTAGATTTGGGACTTGAATTGAAAGAAGAGGAGGAAAATGTGGCTGAAATTAGGGTTTCAGAGGAAGTAAATGCACCAAATGTGAATGCTGCCCCTGTAAGTATCATAGATGATTTTGAAGAGGACGGAGAATGGAAGACAATGAAGGAATTTATAGATCTTGAATCGGTGAGAAAGAAAAATGCAGGTAGAGATTTAAAGGACATTGCAGGGAGTTTTTGGGAGGCTGCTTCAGTGTTTAGGAAGAAATTAGTTAAATGGCAGCTAAAACAAAAGAAAGATAAGAAGGAAAAGAAACATGTTATTGTTGGAGGGGGAGATGGGGATTTAGTAGTTGAAATTGAGAAGCCGAGTTCCAGAAGATTAAGGGAGACCCAGTCGGAGATTGGGGAGTATGGGTTGGGGAGGAGATCTTGTGATACTGACCCTAGATTATCAGTTGATGTGGCTCGGTTGTCTGTTGATGGTGCACGGTATTCTTTTGATGAGCCCAGGGCTTCCTGGGATGGTTATTTGATTGGCAAAACATGCCCACGGCTTGCTCCATTGGTTTCTGTTGTAGAGGGTTCCAAGTTACCTGGTAAAGGGATTGAGAATCCGAAAGAGAATGTAGACTTAAAGAATCAAGGGGAGACTAGCCCTGGGGGCACTGCTCAGACTAGGGATTATTACTCTGATAGGAGGAGGAGGAGAAGTTTTGATCGCCTTGGTTCAAATAGGAGGGTAACATTAGGTGAAGATGAGTTCAAATCAATATCGAATGCTAAGGTATCTCCCGAAGCAGTTGGGTTATTCCATGGTGCAAAGTTGTTAGTCACAGAGAAAGAACTGAGGGATTCGAATTGGTATTCTCTTAAAGATTATCATGCAGGGAATACTGATGCTCTTTCTAAGGATGTGGATTCTGTTGCTAGTGAGATTAGCAAAAAGGGTTTCAAATTCAAGAAGCTGCAGACGTGGCGTAGCATGTTGAATATTTGGGGTTTGATGCAGAGGAGAAGTGAGGGCAAATGTGGGGATGAGGGAAGCAGTGTTGGTGGAAGTGCAGTTGATGGGCCGGTAGCAGAGTCTTGGCATAAATTGGGAGGGGTGTCCAATGAGGGTACAAATGGGACTGTCAGCCAGAAGCTTATAAGGAGTTATACTGTTAGCGCTAGGGATTCCAGCAAATTGGCATGTAATGTGAGTAGTTTTGAGACCAGGGAAGATGGTATGAAGAGAAGAGAAGATCTTGTGCTGCAGCGCAACGGGAGTGTGAGATATTCTCCAAACAACATTGAAAATGGCTTGTTAAGGTTCTACTTGACTCCACTGAGGAGTTACGGAAGAAGCAAATCTGGAAAGAGTAGGCTACAGAACTCACACTCTATGGCAACGAATGTTTTGTAAAGGCGCATTAATTGTTCTTCAATGGAATGTGATGTTGTAAAGACATGGCTTAATGTGTTTCTCCTGGTTCTATAGATAAAAAAACACGTCATATTTATCACCTGTTTTCTCTGCTTAATACCTGTTTCCAATAATGCAGCAATGATAATTTGGAAGTATTTGTTTTTGCTCAATTTGAATTCAGTAATGATGCTTTCCAAGCAGTGGAGATGATTTATCTTTTGCGGCATTCCTTGCATATTGAATTGAAGTACTTGAAAATGTTATGAATAAAATTTTGGTCTCTGTATCCTTGAAAATGCTAGTTACTGATCTCAGTAGTCTAGTTTTGGCATTTGAATTTGCTTCCAGACACATAGCTGGCTGCTTGTTGAACGAGATCAATGATCATTACCATGTAGGATTATTGCCACTTGATATATATATATATATATTTGACACAAATCACAAGTTACACCAGACAACTGGCGCTACACTTGGAGGAAAGATTCAAACCTTTACATTTTCCATAAGATTAGACCACATAGTTCTTTACCATTTGAAGACTGATAATTGAACTGGGAACTAACCAGGATACCTCATTGATGTTTTCAATCCATGGGAACAGTTTCAAGTGCTGGCATTTTGCAAGAATACATGTAGTATTGTTGGTTGCTGATCTGTTTCATCCCGCTCTCTTACGGTTACATGAGGAGTCTATCTGTTTGTGGGTTCATTTCTACTTATTTGATCTTGTTGTCAGTGTAACTGGGGTGGATGATGAAATCCTTATATGATCTTTTACTTTAGGTGAAAGTGTAAAGTGTGATGTTTGCTTTCTCTGTCTTTAGGAATGGTTAATTGTGCTTAGTTAGTAGCTAAGGCATGTTGCTTTTTGATTTACTGGAATTGCCATTCACTTTTCTGGCTATAGGTTGATTGCTATCGGATCTTAATTTTGGTCATACGTGATCTGGAAGATATTGATGTTAAGGGGATAGAGAATTTCCACTTGCCCCAAATCGAGAAGAGAAAGAAAAGAGATAAAGCAAAGCATGACCGACATTTGAGACATAATTAGTGCATGAGTTGCTTTATCAAGTGGAGTAGGACTTTTGAGCGCAGTACTTAGATTTGGAGAGCAATTAAACGAAAATTCTGAAACTGAATACTAAGATCTTTACGTGGTCGGTGTGAAATCTAGTAGTTTTCTTAACACTATTGAATTTTCCCTTTCAATTTACCTTGAAATAGTTATAAGTTCTCTATTTGCCACCTTTGTGTTGAAGCTGTCATTGGGACAAACAGGTAAACAGATATTGAGAATTAGTTTGAGGTTAATTTGACATGTTTTAAGCGTAAGAAGTTCAAAATAATTAATATTTTTTAAAGTATGACAACAAAATTCAGTTAAAAAAAAATTAATTAAAACAATTTTGATTTAAAAATTCGATTGAATATCTTGATAAAAAGGTTTTGCTTCATTCATAATGAATCTTACTTTGGGTAACAGATAATAGTCCAGTACGACCTACCTTGTGAAAGAATTAGTGACTCAGCCGTTGAGGTTACTGTTATTACGCTTGTGAGATTTTGCCAATAATTGCTCTTGATGAATTATTTTCTTGTATATACAAACTCGATTGGTGCGATCCTTTTGGAGCTTCTGCATAGGATTCCCCAATTCTGCAATGTACTGTTTGGTCCCTGAAATCAAAGCCAATACGCCATAAAGGCCAAGTAGCCAAATACCTTTTTACCAGGACGCGTTATCTATATCTTCAAAAACTCGACTGTAATCATGATTTTAACTTCACTTCTCACCTGCATCTACATCGTACAAGGCCTCGATCTTCATTCAATTAAAGGTCCAGTAGCTAATCCTTCATTGTTATTTACTTATTTAGGAAAAAGAAAAGAAAAGAAAAGAAAAAAGAAAGTTGACATTTGGATTTGGAAGAATCTTAATTCTTGTGGAGCCAAATGACTGACATCTGTGCAAATGTTAAAAGTTTCTCTCTGATCTTCTATGATAAGAGTCCTTTCAGGGGGGACCCGAATATCAATAGTTTTCAATGTGCTCTTGCTTCCTGCATTAATCAAGAACGCAACGTATAGACACTGTTTTGGGAAGAGAAGAATCCGTGTTGAAAAAATTGAAAATATTGCTTAGATGAGTCCACGCATTATTCTCTTTAAGCAACACTAATTTCGTTTGAAAAATTTGAGTGCATTAGAGTATGATTCCTCTAATTCAACCACAAACGTACAACTGGTCTCTTTATTGTATGCTGCAATTTTTTGGTTGGGATTTTCGAAAAATTTTGTTGGACAAAATTCTTACATCTCATCATAAAATTAAAAAACATATCAAATTAAAAGTAACTGGGATTATTAGTGGCATAAAAAAATCTAATTAATGACTACCTATTATTCATACATCATGATGCATCACAATAGCTAACACGCAGATGCTATAACTATAAACACAAGTTTGTCTCTTTTTTCCATTTGAAGCATCATACTTGGTAAATCATGCCAGACAAGAGTGCACAAAACGAGTCTCATCATCAACCAAAACATTCATTAGGCATTCAGATAAACACTAACACAAATAGCTACCCGAATAAACTTTCATCAAACACTTAAACCCCATCCCATGATTGTTGTCCTTTCTGACTCAACAGTCAACAGCATAGCCTCTGTTCATTCCTCATCCTCAGCCGTAGCCTCTGCGCATCTTGCTCTGTAACTCTTTTTGATAATTGTGCGCATCTTTATCTCTTTTCACAACCCACCCTTTCGGCTTCATGTTGTACCGGTCATTCTCCCCTTGGTAATGAACTCTTCCCTGGCTTCTGTGTCGCCTGGATGCGGAAACTCTCGCCACCCTCTCTCTCTTATTTGGCCTTGGTTTCAGCGTCCACCATCCAAGTGGCCATGTTTCGTTTTAGAGCCACGCAACCCCGTACAGAGTGCAAGTGCACAGCAAATTCTTGCCTATTTGCTTCCACAAGTACCCGTCTTCTTCCTCTAATCCTTCGTTCCTCAGGTACTTGTCGCAATTCGCCGGTTTAAGATACTCAAAGAATGAAAACGTTAACTTATTTATTTTATACATGCTCTTTTTTTTCCCCTCTAACAAACATTTCATTAAAAATTTTAATATTTAATATAAATAATATTAATGACGATTTATCATCAGTTTAGAGAATGTTTTAGTTAAATGCAAAATATTTTCTTTCTGTTCTTTTATCTTCTATTGAAATAAAAGATTTTATCTGAGAAAAAAAAAAGATTTTAGAAAAAATTATTCTTTTCCTCTTCTCTATTTCCTTTTGTTTTTTTCTCTCTTTTTTAAGTACACTTTTAAGCGTTTAAACCGCATTCTACGTAAGGGAGATTGGCTCGATTTCAGATTGAGATCGAGAACTATGCTTCTTGCGAACTGAGCTAGATGGGTTTAGGGCTTCTGTTATTTTCTTTATCACGTAAAATATAACAGATTTTATCGTAAAAAATAATATTTTTTTAAAAAAATTAGTTTAGTATATAATATACAAGAATATCCCTTGGTTCAAACGAGGAAACTGAAGACCGAAGAGCTCCAGCCTTCGATGAGAAGACGGCAAGCCCACAATCTATGTGATGTTCAGCTGACTTATTGAGAAAGAATTCCACATCAACGATTTACTAGAAAAGGCGGATTCAAAAATTATTTGGTAGTTTAGGCAGGCTGAATTGTTAAAGCCTATTTTTATGTCAACCTCTCTGGTCTCAAACTCAACAGTGCGTTCATAAAGTCTTCTCCTTTATGGATTATAACCTGTCGTTCCTCTGCTAAAAATGCGGGTTTTTTGCCCATCAGAAATGCCGTTTTTGGATACTTACAATAAAATATCCAGGGGAAAGGTGATTCGTGGGTTTCTAAAAGCTCTATTTTTCATAACTGAGTCAATGGAATGATTTTGTTAAGAGGTATTAATCTATTTTTTAATATATATATATATATATAGAGAGAGAGAGAGATTTGAGCTTTTAGGTTCCATTCTCTGTTACATTATTGCAGACACATGGAGTGCTGCCTTTACTGCAGACTTCATAGATTCCTTTTAAGTTCTATTTTACAAATATGAAAATCTGGTAAAAAACATGTTCTCGATCACTGATTGAATTTGTTTACAGTTGCTTCAGCAACAACAGCAAATATGATCAACGGAGAGTTCCTATTGGTGTTTTGTATGTATACCACTTTGAGATGAAGAGAAAGGCACCTAAATTGAGCACACTCATTACTGCCAACATCCAGAAGAAGTAATCGACATGGCCATAATTTAAGTTGTCAGGTATCCACCCAGGTTTTCCATTCCTGGTGGAGATGCTTGTAGTAATAGTCATGAGGAGAGAGCTCAAATAATTGCCAAGAGCAACTGTGGTGAGTGATAAAGCAGAGCACAAGCTCCTCATGGCATCAGGTGCTTCCTGGTAGAAGAATTCCAACTGCCCAATGAATGTAAAAACTTCTGCACACCCTATAAGAAAATACTGTGGAACTTGCCAAAATACAGATATAGGCACTTGTTTGATGTCATAGGAGTCGTGTCTTTTAACAATTCCAAGTCTTATATCTTCTAAAACTGCTGCAGATACCATTGCAAATATTGATATGAAGAGGCCAATACCCATCCTCTGAAGTTGAGTCAAGCCATATCTGTTACCTGTGAATTTTCTTGCAAATGGCACAATGATGCGATCATAGATGGGGACCCAAAATATGACGCTGAGGGTGTCGAACACAGAAAGAGATGCAGATGGGATCTCGAAATTGGAATTGCCAACAAATTTATTCATTTGATCACCTTGCAACACGAATAAGTTGCTCATTTGACTGTAAACTGCAGCAAAGATTATACCCGTGGCCCATATTGGGAGCAAGCGAATGATGGATTTTAGCTCTTCAACTTGGGTTACTGTGCTGAGTCTCCATGGGTTTACTGAATCCTTTACATGATCTTTTTCTGTTTCCACTGCTGCCTTGTCAAAGAAACTGCAACAACAAAATTGCAGCAGCAGGTAAGAAACTAAATTAGAGTTTGATTACTGAAACTAAGATGAGAGATTTTTCTTTCCTGGTTTCTTTTGGATCCTTACGAATTGTAATATATTTTCAGCGATAGGTTAAGACGATAACCTGAAATATGTGGTGTGCTCAACCTTGCGGCTTCCTTTGATGTTGGATTCAGCATCTGCTGTCTCATACAAAAGAGACTTGTCAGCAGGCACTACAACCTTGTATTTCCTGATGGACGCTACTATCACCTGGCAGAGACGTGTGAGAGGGCTGCCTCCTGGCTTTTGGTACCTGTACAGCCGAGTACCTGAAAAAAAGCTCACAACAGCAATTGCCATTGCTATTGCAGGAATGCCAAAACCCCATCCCCAACTCCAATTGTTTTGTACATAAACCAGCACAGAGGAAGCTATAAGAGCTCCAACATTAATTGAAAAGTAGAACCAGTTGAAGAAAGAGCCTTTGTGCTTCTTCTCCACCTCATCTGTATCATCAAACTGATCTGCTCCATAGGATGAGACACAAGGCTTAATCCCTCCTGTGCCTACAGCTATAAGGTAAAGTGCAACAAAGCACGCTGCACTTTGTCCATCAGTTGGATCACAGTCATTTTTCGCATAACATTTTGGCTTTAGACCAGGGACAGACGCTGACATTGCTAAAAGTGTCATTCCCTATGAAAAGCAAAGCCAAAAATTGTGTTATTTAGCTAGAACATATGCTTCCAAGAAAAGCTTATTCTAAAATTCCAGGTTGATCTTGTCAAGGTTAAAGAGTTGGGTATTGTGTTAACACAAAATTCCATAGCAAAATCAAAATCCCTTTTGGTTTCAAAGGTTTCATCAGTAAACAATCTTCTGTAAGGTGAAATCCATGCACAAAGACCAAAAAGAAACTTACAATTACATAGATGATGGAGAAAGTCGCAATAGTCCAGTATCTTCCTAGATAAGCATCAGCCAGAAATGCTCCGATCAGCGGTGTAGTATAGCATGTTCCGCTCCAATCAGAGTTATTTTTAGCAGCAGTAGCACTCTGCTGATTCAAGACGTGCTTGAAATAAAGAACCAGATTGGAGCTCATCCCATAATAAGCCAATCTTTCACAACATTCATTTCCTGTTGATGAAAGCTAAAATTGATAAGCATTTTTCTTTTGCACGATCAGATCTACTACTTGTCTTAATAAATTACATCGTCACCTATTATGAAGGGGCAGGCTCTCCAAGTTCCAGTTTCCTTCCTGTTAGCAGGATTCCCACGGTAGTCTACAGTTCCATCTTTTGTGTATATATCCTCCTCTCCCATGGCTTCTCTGAAATTTCTTGCAAAGACAGAAAATTGAAACTGAAAGTTAGATTCACGAGAAAAGAAGACAAAATCCCAGAATTTGTCCTCCCCTCCTTGTAATTACAACAAGTTCAGATAAGAACTGACACTTCCTTGCAAAGTTAACGTGAAAAAAATGGAAACCTACTTCTCTGCTACTATTAATAACAGACTAAGAAAGGCAAATAAGCATCCAAACCTCAGCGTCAAGAATTCTTGCTATGATCAAGGAAAGCAGTTTGGCATGTGGGAAGAGAAGAAAATTTTGAAAATACTAACGTTTCAGGATATTAATCACTAATCAAAGCACATAAGGCTCACACTCAACCACACATATAAACTGGTGACCCAACTATTATCCACTCTCTAATCGGCAGATCAGATCAGTAATGTGAAAAAACAGGAACGCAGTAAAACAGATACCCAGCTTGATTCCGGCTTTGATTGATATCTGGTATTGACCAAACTTAGATAGTGGAAAATTCTAAACAAAAAAACTTTGGCTTTGCCTGAAAAAATTTCCCCCATGCCTGTGTACACACGCACACAGAGACAGAGACAGAGACAGACGTAAAGGACTTCTTTCCTTGGTTAGTTCAAACGCAAGTGCAACTATAGCAAGTAGCATTTTCAAGGTTTCCAACTGTTGAAAGTTCAAACCTTTTGTGCTCCACTCAAGTTGATAGGTGATGGGTCCTTCTTGGTGCGTCAAAAAATGCAAATCAGCTAAAGATTTGCAAACCTAATATAATTTAGGAACTTAAATAGAATGGATAAGAATCTCAGCTTATGGAGTCTTAATCATCTTCTTCCAGTTCAAATCTTGACAAGTAAATAAAGGGTCTCCATTGGTTTTAACTACAGTGACGTTGGGTTCAAGGGATTCACCATTAGTTCTCCTCTCCTAGCTGTAGGCTGTTGGCTGTTGCTATATACGTGCATAGCTTGGTCCCAGCTTAAAATGAGCTGCTTCTGCTACTATATAATTAAAAAATTATTAAATTGAGCAGTTTGTACCTCCATGGAAAACAACGTTGATTTACTAGTTTATTATAACTGCGTGACGTGGGGAAGACATAATTATGAGATTGGTATAAGCAGTTAAACATTGTAATTATATTATAATTCTATTCTGTTAGTTTCCTTAGAAAATGTTTCAGATATAAAGAATCTGCTGTCCCTTTGTTTTCTGCTGTATGATTGGTATTACAATGAAAATTCCTCTTAATATCCCAACTGAATATACTTTGAAAGCTACATGAAAAGTTATAATAAAATTAACGGCATCATGTGAATGGAGTTTAAGAATGGAAATCAAGTCAAATCATTGTGTGAATAATAATGTGGACAAATGCATAGCTAGGATTAGGATGTGAACGCTGGACTTATGCAGCTCCTGCACGTTGTCTTCTTCCCCTAAAGGACAATAACATGACTCCAATAGATTGGAAATTATTCATTTGTTTCTACTTTGATTATAAATTTTAGTCTTTTTTTTTAACAAAAAAGAAAAATGTGTGGCAGAATTGTTTGAAAGGTCTATGGTCTTCTAAGTCCCACATTTCTCTTTCAATACAACTTGCAGTAATTACAACGTTGGGCTTCCAGCTTTCGAAACACAAACTACTGTTAGTCTCGATAGAGACATGGGCATATGGCTAAGGTTGCGGCTCCAGCTAAGCTATAAAAATAGTTCAATTATTATTAAAACTTATTAGATAAAAAAAATTAAATATTTATGTTAACTTATATTTATATCAAAAATTTTAAATAATAAATTTTAAAATTTGAGTGAGAAATTTTATAATTTTATAATTTAATTTGATTTGCAAGTCTTTTGAAGAAACCTTCAAAAAGACCATTTGATTCAATACGGGCCCAGTCCGCCCAAAAGGTTCGGTTCGGGCTTTTATCTCTTTTGGACCAAATCACAAGCCCACATTTCTGCTTCCCCCACACCACTCCCTGCCCCATTTTTATATAAGCTTTTGTTTTGTCAGTCGGTGAAAACCAGCTTCTACCTAGTTTCAATTTTTTATGGCAAGAATTGCCCAATTTCCCTTGCTACAACTTTTGGTAAGCATGTTCATTTTGGATGTTTCTTAATTTTCACAAATTCTAAAGCACCATCAATTATTCAAGGCTTCCATTGATTCAGTAAATTGTGATAATAACATTTGCTACACTTGTATTAACATCCAGATGGCAGATGTCGTATCATCCTGCAATCGTATTTTGCAGATGAATTCAGCAGGGAACCTGCGGACTCTGTGTCTTTGAGTGAGCACACTGAACCCATGTCTGAACTGAATTCAGGAAAGTCCCGGTTCCAACCTATCAGAAAACATTGGAAAGCAATCTATATATGTAATAATTATTATATATATTTTAATTTTTAATAAAAATCGAAATGATAAATTTTATAGAATGGTATTTTTTAAATTCAATTGAGAGTTTTAAAATAATGCACCACACAGGAAGTGAGGCTAATAAAGTAAGAAATTGAAAAAGAGAAGACAACAACAGGACAACAACATTTAACTTGGACTTGCAGAAATCAGATTTGATACTCAGGATTAGAAAGGTCGGCAGCTCCTCTTAGCTTTGGTTTTGAAAGGATAAGAGTAATTACTTAGATATATCAAATGTTAAATTAAAATTATAAGTCATGAATGTATTTCTTTTTTAACGAGAGATTTTAAATTTAAGGTCTGACTATAAAATATTTTTAAAACGTAAGAGAACACATTTATATTTTAATAAATTTATCGGTTTCATTTTATTATCGGTGAAGATTAAAATTAATCAAGTTAATAAATTTTAAACTGCATATTCTAAAATACTTAGAAGTCATAAAATATAACATAAAACATTCAAGTAATTCAATACCTATTATAAGAAAATTATAGACATGATCACTTTTCATTTAATTATAGGTAAATAAAAAAGGAAATTATTTAATTAAATTAAATAAAATTAGGGAAAAAAACTAACTAATTATTTCTAGAAGGAAGAGCAGGATAATTATTAAACTCTGTTAATGAATTTGTCAGCCGCCATGTTATTATGTGAGTAATAAAAATTCCATAAAGTGGAATTAGATAGACAGATAGAGAAAGGTTAGATGAGATGTTACCCAACTCTCAAAATCTCAAAATCTTTAGCTTTGAGAGCAAAAATTTCCAGCCTATGAGATATTCATGACAACCATTTCTCAACCATACTTGATATCCAATATATGTATCTTTCATCTAACAACCACTTCCATACATTTACTCATTTAATTTCTAAGTAATTAATTTGAAGTATTAATAAAAGGCATATTTCATGTTTCATAATTTTTATTTCACATTGGATTAACTTTTTTTTTTTGGCATTTATGAAGATTTTAATGATTTTTTAGTGGTGGAGAAGGGGAACTTTGCTTTGAAAAAAAACTTGCACAAAATTCATATTGTTCAGTAAGGATTATGACATATATATATATAAAATTTTGAAGAAGTTGGAATCTAAAACATCTCCATTTTAATTAAAGCAAATTAAAGTTCCCAAATAATTAAGAGCTTGAAGGTTAATGGGTGTCTTTCTAATGCACTTATCTTCCAATCAATTGGTGCAAATTTCAACTGCAATCATATTATAATGGAACATAATAAAAGCTAATTGACCCAAAAAAAAAAAAAAAAAACTATCTCTATAAGCTAAGGCATTTTATTTATTTATTTATGGTTAAAAATTAAGTTAGATGAGATCGGGTGTACTTTACCCAATACGGTTGGACCAAACCCAGTTGCTGACCACCTAGTCAATTGAAAAATGGTCTCAAGAGGCTCAACTATCTTAGCTTCAAGAAATGTCTTTAGTTGATGGATAACTACTTTGTGTGATACACAAGAAATCATTTGAAGTTTCTGCTCACTTCTCTTTCTTTCTGCTCTTTCATTCCATATTCTATAAGGAGAGCTTTCTCTTCAAGTATTCTTGCTTCTACCTAATTGCCTAAAACGACATGGCAGCAATAACTGTGCCTTTATAAGCTTGCATTGCTCACACATTTCTTAGTGCACCAAATAAAAGCTTTGCTTGTGTGGGAGCCAAAAGAGAAAAAAAATGGAGAGAGCACCATGGATTCACCTCCTAGTTCTGATGGCTTGCCTGCAGTTGTTTCCTGCACCGGCGGAGTGCATGGTTCGGCACTACAAGTTCAACGTGAGTATATATACTACTTTGTTCTATTATTTATAATGCATGGTCCTGTTCTTGGAAGAGTTGCATGCACATTTATGTCACCTACAGCTAGCTAAGCTAAGCTAAGCTCATCATTTTAATCGAAACTAATAATTAAACCAGAGAGTAAGCTCTTCATTATTATTCCCAAACAACAGAGTTGCAGGCTTTCTTCTTTTTCTTCTTTGTTTCAATAAACCCCGCAAGCTTAAGAGCTTCATCCTTGGATTATGATAGGTGCTAAAAATAATATTATAGCAATACCATTACTTGTCTAAGTGAGTATATATATATATATAAATTAGCAAAATCCACTGATGCAAGAAATAAAATTGTAATTAGCTGTCTTTGGTGAAAACTTAACTGGCTCTTACCTATGGTTTATTGGTTGATGATCTTGTCGGTTTAATCATTTTCTCGTTTCTTATGGAACTAAGCAAAATCTGCAAGCTCATCATGCGCCCTTTTCTTCCCCGGCCCCAAACCCCAATACATAATTATAGATTTCATTTGTATAGGTTTATCACGAAAAGCTTTTAATTGAGATGACTGAGTAACACCCAGAATTAAGTTTATAATAATTCCTTCCTTTCTCTTTCATGAGAGATAGCAAATTTAATTAGTTTTATATATGAAGGAAATAGGACCCTTTTTTTCCAAAAAATAATGTAGTTAGTTTTAGTTAATGTTAATATCTGTCTGTCCAATTATAGTTATATTAATGATTGCATGTTTTGATAAACCTATACGGCAATTATTCACGTGGAAGTTTCCAACTTAGAGATTTATTTTTTTTTAAAAAAAAATGTAAAGAGAAAATAAAAATTGGGGATTTGAATAATTGGTTTGGACCATCAATTTGAACGTATATCCATAAATAGCTAGAATTCATATATTAACAAAAAAAAAAAGCAATATTATTCAACCAAATAAATAAATAAATAAAGCATTTATTACACTAGACATGTTGGCATCTAATTATTGAGTTTGGTAACTGAAGTATAACTAATAAAAAAGTGGTTATTTATAGATCTAATTAAATTATAAAAAAATATCAATAAAATAAATTATTAACCATAAATTAATACTGTTTATAAAATTTTATAGTTTTTTTTTTAGTGTATGAATATGTTAATTAAAGTTTAGTCGGACTTGGCATTCAATATCTTTCATGGCCAAATTTTTATATGTATATATGTAGGTGGTGATGAAAAACACAAGTAAATTATGTTCAAGCAAGCCAATTGTTACTGTGAATGGGAAGTTCCCTGGACCCACTTTAGTTGCTAGAGAGGATGACACTGTGCTTGTGAAGGTGGTCAACCATGTCAAATACAATGTCAGCATCCATTGGTGAGTACCCTCTAGATAAAAATTTTGGGTAAATTAACATGAGAATGAGAAGCATTTGTTGATGATATGATTATTGTTATTTTAGGCATGGGATTAGGCAGCTAAGAACTGGCTGGGCAGATGGTCCAGCGTACATAACTCAGTGTCCTATCCAGCCAGGGCAGAACTTTGTCTACAATTTTACTATTACTGGCCAAAGGGGTACCTTGTGGTGGCATGCACATATCCTCTGGCTCAGGGCCACTGTCCATGGTGCCATCGTTATCTTGCCCAAGCGTGGTGTTCCTTATCCATTTCCCACTCCCTATAAGGAAGAAGTCGTTATACTAGGTGAGCTTAATTAATCAAGTTTAATTTAGAACTACAAGAAACTGCAATTTATGAAAGAGAGATGATAATGATATGAAATTTTTTGGAGTTGTAGGTGAATGGTGGAAATCAGATGTTGAAGCTGTGGTCAATGAAGCCATGAAATCTGGGTTGGCACCAAATGTCTCAGATGCTCACACCATTAATGGCCATCCAGGACCTGTCTCAACCTGCCCTTCACAAGGTTCAAATTAAAACCCCAACAAATAGAATATAACATCTTAACGCCAATAAGCAAAACTGAGACTTTTTGCAGAGTTTCAAACCCAGCACAAGATTATATATATCGTTTAGTTGGAAACTTATTGAATCCTTATTTTGCTTGAACTGCAGGGGGATTTACCTTACCAGTACGTTCCGGCAAGACCTACATGCTTAGGATAATCAATGCTGCACTTAATGAAGAGCTCTTCTTCAAGATTGCTGGTCATCAGCTGACAGTTGTTGAGGTTGATGCCGCCTACGTTAAACCCTTCAAAACTGACACAGTCCTTATAACCCCAGGCCAAACCACGAACGTTCTTTTAACTGCAGACCGCAACTCCGGCAAATACCTGGTTGCAGCCGCCCCTTTCATGGACGCTCCCATTGCTGTAGACAATGTAACTGCAAGTGCCACCTTACATTATTCGGGTACCCTTTCTAGTGTTGCCACCACCCTCACCGCCCCGCCACCGCAAAACGCCACCCCAGTAGCAACAAAGTTCAGTAATGCTCTGCGTAGCTTGAACTCGAAAAAGTACCCTGCTAGAGTCCCTTTGACAATAGATCATTCCCTTTTCTTCACTATTGGGCTTGGAGTGAACCCTTGCGCTACTTGTGTTAATGGTAGCCGAGTTGTGGCAGATATCAATAACATAACCTTCGTTATGCCAAAGATTTCTCTACTTCAAGCCCATTTCTTTAATATTAGTGGAGTTTTTACCGACGACTTCCCTGGAAATCCACCGATCGCTTACAACTATACAGGGACACAACCAACCAACTTTCAAACCATCAAAGGAACGAAGGTTTATAGACTTGCTTATAACTCTACTGTGCAGTTAGTTTTACAAGACACTGGGATGCTTACCCCTGAAAACCACCCGATCCATTTGCATGGCTTCAATTTCTTTGAAGTGGGGAGAGGAATAGGCAATTTCAATCCAAAGCAAGACCCAAAAAATTTCAATCTTGTCGATCCTGTGGAGAGGAACACTATAGGAGTCCCTTCTGGTGGATGGGTTGCTATAAGATTTAGAGCTGATAATCCAGGTAAGTATATATATACAAATTTTTTATACTACTATTGATCCGATTTAGATAAAAATTTTCTATTTTTTATATTATATAATAAAAAACATATATTTATTTCTATTTACTTATTTACATATTTATTTTGTGGGTGTAGGGGTGTGGTTCATGCATTGCCATTTGGAAGTTCACACAACATGGGGATTGAAGATGGCATTTGTGGTAGACAATGGAAAAGGCCCCAACGAATCTCTTCTGCCTCCTCCTCCTGATCTACCCAAGTGTTAGAGAATTCCAATGTCTGCACCACAAATTTAATTAATTCAAAAGTTTCAAGTAGTGCTGGACTTCTAAAAATAAAACAAACAAGCAAGCGGTTTTAGAAGAGTTCTTACAATCGACCCAAGCTGAAAAATGCAGTTGCCCCAAGTAGAAATAATATTAATAAACCTCGGATTTTTCTTTTTTTGGTCCTTGTTTTGCCTTACAGTTTGTTCCCAAAAAAGGTTGTTTGTTGCAGGGCTTGATGTAATTATGCAAATATATGTTCTGATGATTTAAAGGTCCAAAGTAATGACAAGTTCCTTAATTTGTTTTCCATATAATCTTCTCTCACTTACTATTTTAAGCATATTAATAGATCCATGTTTGTATTTTTTTTTCATGCTGTGGATGCATAGTCCCTTTTGCTCAATGGTTGGCTTCTTTCTTGTGAGGAGCTAAAAATTAAGGCAATTTGGAGGTGGAGATTTTTTGGATATATCTCATTTCTAATTACTTAGAAAATTTCCATTGAGATAGATTTCATGTTAGAGAAAATGTTGAATTTTTATTATTTTTTAAACTTATAATCTCATAGTTTTAAAGTATTAAGGTAACCATGTGTACATTATTTTAAAATATAAACATAAATATATTAAATTCAGCACTCGTAAATTTAATTTGATGGTAAATACATTTAAATAAATAAACGAAAGATCTCGAATTTTATTTTGTGAAGTCTCCAAATTTCATTTAAAGTAGCTTGGCTTGCATTAGCTAGTAAAAGAAATAATCTATGGAAGAGTTGGTGCACTTCGTTTCCGGGAGTGGCTTAAAAGATAACTTCAAAGGGAATGAATCTAAGTGGGTGTGGTTAAGATGACAGTGTCAGATTTTTAATATTTTTATTTGATTAATTTTTTCTTAATAAATACTGCGTCAAAATTATTTCCCATGGAACGAAGGACTTCTGGACTTTTGGGCCCATAAAGGTTTGGCGAAATAAGGCCCAAATTTTCTGGGGTTTTGGGTCATTATTTTGCTTTATATAAATTCATTTTTATCTTATTGGAAGATCTTAACTCTAAGACATGTGACACTAATTTCAGAGTCTTGGGGGTCCATTTGGGTAAATGTGAATTTCAAATTAAGTTTTTATTTTTATTTTTTTAACTCAAAATTAAAAATTAAAAGTTAAAAGAGTAAAACTTTAGATTTCTCAAATCTACTTACTATTAAGTTAAATCTCTGAGTATAAATTAAATTAAAATTAAATTTTTAATTTCTTACTTTAAATAAAAAAAATCAAATTTAAATGCCTTTCATTTCATATTTTAAATAAAAGTAAATTTTCGTCATTAGTAAAATGGTTCAAAATTATTTTCCGTCATTTTCTAAATTTTGAGATATAACAATATATATATTTACGAAAAAGAAATGAGAAATTCTTAAATGGAATTGCTGTGTTATGAATTATGTCAATTTCAAAACATAAATATATAGGTTTTATTTTTTATAAAATTTTTTATTTATATCTTAAAATTAATTTGATTCACAATATACCAAATCCAAGCAAATATTTTTCTATTTAGAATCTAAAATTTTCACTAGATATGATTTTATTAAGAAAAAAAAAATGACAAACTTTATTTTATAAATAATAAATTTAAATATGCTCCTATATTTTTCTTCAGGATAAATAAGTTCATTTTATTTTATTTTTTATCAAATAAATTTACAATTTTAAATTTAAAACTAAACACATCTCAACATAGTAAAATATTAATTTTTGAAAATCTTTTAATGTAATTCTTGATGTTATGAGATTTAAAAAATAGAATTTACAATAATTGTGTAAGTTTAGTTTGAGAGGAATGTATTCTTTCTCTTTATTCATTTTTATTTATTTGTTAGTGATGTCTAACAGTATTTCTGCTATAGTGTCAACTATTTATGTCACGCGGATCCGTACATATAGAAGTGTCAAGATACTTCTTCATATTTAGGCAGCCATTTAATTTCTTTTAATGCGCATGCGGACAGAGTTGTAAAATGACTGAGCTTGTTGTCTTTTCTTGTGTCATGTCAGCGGACTGAACTTTTCCTTATTGCACTTAGACTTGTGAGTAATCCGACCTACCTTGTGTGCTTAAATCAGAATTGGAGATATTGAACCGGTTGTTTAGACAAGATTTTATGGACTTAGGGCCAGCACTATCTTTTTGAATTCGTTCTGCTCTAGAGTGGTAAAATCTGGAGGTCAACGATTCTTATTTTTTATTTTTATTTTAATTAAAATAACATATTATGAAAAATTAATATTGTGATATATTTTACCTTAAATTTTTTACTTCAAAAAGATTAAAATGAGCTTCTTTAAAATCCCATGAAAATTATATAGATAAATTTAGACTTGTGTTTTTTCTTGTGAAATTCATGAATAAACAGAATCTGATTAAATTATAAAAAAAAAAAACAAATATTGAAATGAGATCAGAGTAAATTTATATAATTAATAAAAAACTCATAATCAGAATGAAAATGAAAAAAAAAAAAAAGGAACAGGGAAGAAAAAGGTAAAAAGGGGAACACATGAGTCATGAGTGGGAAGCAAAAGAGAGAGAGTTTTGACTTTTCATGATGAGAGAGCGTTTAAAAAGGAATCTTTCCTTTTATGGAAACAAATGGGTGGTGGTTCCAATCAACTTTATTATTATAATTTTTTTTTTAAAAAAAAAGGTTATTTAAAAAATTATTGGAACACTATAAATAAATTTAATTTGGATGCAATCTTTAGTTGCCATCGGTTTCGATTCCTCCAGGCCAGCATTTGCCCCTACCTCCCTCTCCCTGTCTGTCCACCCTACGTTTAATGCCTATCACCTCCATATTTTCATATACCGTGTATTTTTTCAATCATCCATTCATTCTCCAAAACTAATATGTTCTTATAATAGTAAATAAATTATTTTTCTTAAATGGAAGAAAATAATTTTTTAAATAACTTAATTTAACACCCAGTGTTTTACTTTCATTGAAACAAAAACACAAAACCTATTTATTATTCACTATTAAAAATACACACCCAATATCAAAATGATTTTAAATTTCTTTAGAGCAAAATACAGTATTTTATTACTTAATTAACAGAGAATATTTGAAAATTCAATTGCAAAAAGACAATATACAACTAGAAAAACATATTATTTTATTTTATGGAATAAATTAATTGGTTGAAGGCGCATGCACCAACATATTTTAATTACAATAATTATTTTATGAAATGAGAAGCCTGGAACCAACTATATTATTATTTATTTATTTTTATTATGTTCCCCATATTGTGTTTGCCCAAACATTTATTCTGCATATATGACAATGCCAACCATTCATCTTCTCTTATTTTTATATATGATTCATCCTAAAATTAACAGTAATTTTAAATGTATTTTCATTGGGTGGATGGTAAAGAGAGAGGGAGAGGTGAATGTGAGCTGTCAATAGAAGAGGGTATTAATGGACACGTTGCCATTGAATGGGTGAGAGCTTCGAGGTATCCTTCCCTTCCTCCATACAAAGATGAAAGATGAAAGATGATGATGTGGACGTGGCCTCACCAGTCAACATGTTGCATTTGCTTCTACCTTTTTTTATTTTTCCATTTTAATTGATGTTGGTAATGGTTTCCACTTTACAATACGCAATCTCCCAGTTTTCTCAATTTTCACCCCACTTTTTCTCCATCTAATTTCAATCATCTTGTGGTCCTCTTCATTTTCGTAATCATTTTTTGTGGTCCATTTCCCTTTACTTCTCTCTCCTCCTCAACACATTTTTTTTATTTTTTTTATTTTTTTACAACATTATAATTAAATTATATACTTTTAAATAATTTTTCATTTGTTACTGCATCTGATTTACTTCTGTAAATCTTATAAATTCATACCCGATTTGAGAAGCTTTTTCTAGACTTGCTTCCAAACCTTTCTCCTCGGTACTTAATGAAATATTGATGGATCATAACATGATGGTCGAGAATTACTATTTTACTAAGAGAATTGTCATGAATGTGACTCTGCATGACTGGGAGCTGTAGCAAAAAGAAAGTGAAAATGGGGGAACCCATTAATTAATTAATATTTATAAATATAGTAAGAGAGTAATGGCAGAGTACTAAATTACCCTTATTGTGCAACTCAGGAGTTGGATAAAAACCGTTGTCAGAGAGAAGAAAACACAGTGAACGCCAACGAGAGAGAGAGAGAGAGAGAGGCAGTGTGGGCAGTGGCAATGCAAATGCAATGATATATGATAAGTACAGTAGTACTTGTAGCTATAATTATTAAGGAAAGTTAAAAATGCAAGTTGTCGGTTACTGCTCACTGGAAATTCAAATCAAAGCTACCTCTCTTTTTTTTTTTTTCACTTGTACCTATTTGCTTTTAATTTCTTCTTCCTATATGTCACACTCACTTTGCATAATTTGGTTAATTCTTCAGGGGCAATTGTCGTCTGTACCAATCACTCAGGATGCTGAATTTCTGGAGCTCCGGGAGCCTTTTGGATTTTTCTCCACACTCTTTTTTCCCCTTTGTGTATGTGTGTAGACCCATCTGTAGTTGCTTCAGAATCTAATCAAGTTAAATATATTCTTTTTAAAATTGAAATTGATAAAAAAAAATTCAATGAAAATTAAATTTATATTAAATAAAATTGATTAATATAGACGCAAATCAATTTTTGATCAATCCAAATTGAATTAGAATTCTGTGAATAATAAAACTATACATGTCTGATTTTCTGTGTGGGTACCCTCTTTCAATTGTAAGTGTATTATGTGTATAGACAATATTGTATTTATAGCAGTAGCCATATTCTGTGTCTTTTTCAATGATATTGCAAGGAATACACATCACCTTATAGTACGCCAAATTAACCAGCTCAACTTGATGTGAGCTCTCATAGCAAGATTCACTTTCTTCATATCACAATATTATTCTTTTTTTTTACTTGTTTTGTCCATTGTTTCAAGAGATATTGCACATAGGAATTTCACTTATTATTTTGTAGTTCAAAACCCTCAAAGCATGAGAACATGCTATTCGTCCTTCAGATTCAAACATTTCACATCTACTGTGGACATTATAATCAATTTTAAGGAATAACCAGTGTTGTACATTACCAAACAGTCTTATGTTCCTTTTCTATCTTTTGGTACGAATTCAAATTAGTTAAATCTTTAATTACTAATAAATTCTAAATATCGTGCAGCAGTAATATTTTGAAATACAAAAACGCAGTAGATTTCCATTTTCCAGAGAGGAGAGGAGTGGGGGCGTGGGAAGGACAAGGACAAAAGCAGTGGAGCAGTTGGTCACATCAGAAGGGGACCGCTTGGTTGTATTGGTTGAGGCTTGTAGAGGGAGCCAAACCAAAGGCACCACCTATGTGGAAAGAGCGTGCTCTCACGCCCCACCGTTCGCCGACTAGAATATTTGAAAGCTGGTCATTGAACATGACGTGCAGAAAATGGGTCCTACAATTTCTAGCTCTTTTATTTGGTCGTGAGAAACACTCGCTGGGATAGAGAATGTGAATAGTATTATTCCCCCTACTCAATTCCACTAACCTATCATTTGTGAAAAATGGTAAGACAGACAGGTCGCGGTTGGCTGGCCAAGCCCCGGAGGTGCCAATGTAGGTGACGAGAGGAACGTGCAAATGCTCGCCTATGGTCGATCTCATCATTGAAGATTCAACTTCTTACGTGGTTCCAGCTCATTGGAGGGTTACCACCTTTGATTGGCCTTTATTAAGGGAATAAGAAAAATACACAGTAGATAAAAATAAATAATGTGGGAAAAAAAGCAAATTAAAGCAATCATGTTGTTTGAAAAAGTGAATTTATTAATTCAATTAAAATTCATGTATATAAAATGTACTTAAATTGTACTTAAATGTATTTTAAAAATAAAAAAATGAGAAGTTTAGGGTTTTTTATATGTGAAAATAAATTGAGAGATAAAGCTCTAAAATTATGAAAATTATGTCGAAAATTAAAAAAATTTATACATATCTTTTAGTTATATGCTAATACATGTAAGTTTTCTTATATTTGACTTGGGATTGTTTGACTCAATTATGGTTGGTTTTGTGATTGTCTCTTATAATTATTAGTGACAAATAAAAGTCTATGGGAATTGATTGTGGTTTAGGGAATGAACTGATAGAGTTTATTATTAACAATAAATTTTTGATAATTTTAATATTTTTACGATTAAAATTATAATTTTTAGAAAAGCTTTAAGCTGATTTAAGAATAGTGACTTATTCTACGCTCAACTTTTAGTTTGAGGTATAATTGATCCTAATTATTAAGATTTATCATAATTCAGTAGTTTTGTTTTTTATTGTAAATTTTTTTATTTTGGAGATAATTTTTATTTCTATTAATTTTATTCGTAAGTCTGCTAACAATGTAATTTATACGCTTACTTGAGCTAGTCATGATATTCCGAACTTAGTTGAAATTTTTTTCTCACTTCCTGATTATATTTATGAGTTAGATCATTCTTGAAATATGAAATTTACATTTTTATTCAAAAAAATAAATAAAAATCAATACTTTAACACACCAGGAGTTTTTATTATTAAATAACAATTAAAAATATAAATTTTTCAAAAAATAACTAAAATCAACCCTTAATATACTAAAAATTAGCTTTCCTTTATCCATTAAAACATACGCTTTAAGTCATAAGTTTAAATTGAAATTTCTCCATATAAATATATTTTTAATTTTTTTAATAAAAATTGAGAAAATAAAATCTAAAACCTATTAGATTTAGATTTATTGAGATGCAATTACTAATAAAATAACCGTATAAGTATTTATTTATAATTTAATATCTTAAAATTAAATTTTATTTAAATTTTATTAATATATTTTAAATATATTAATTTTTTAAATATTAAAAAATATTTTAAGAGATTTTTTAAATTAAATAAATTATAATAATTAATTTATATATTATTATAGGATAAAAATAAAAATGAATAATAATTTTAAAATAATAAATAAAAAGTATAAGATGGAAAAAAACAGTGAAGTTAACGGATGGCCAATAGAATGTAGGTGTGCAATGGATAAGTATGATGCCCCATGCAATGCAATACATGAACGGTCCAAATAAATGGCTGCATGATATCAATAGCTGGGTTGCTGAATTTGGCAAGTCATTGTTGCTAAAGGAAGTGTTTGTAACCAGTGGCATCACGCCACGTATTTAAATCAGACTGGTTGTAAAGGACACAGTTCCTGGATTCCTTGAGATCGTAACCTGTTTAATAATGTGGGAAAGCGAGACTACCCAATTAGAAAGTGTTGTAACCGTCTGGGGTCCCACATCCCTAGTTACTTTTTAATCTGAAATGATTTGAAAAATAAATATTATTATTATTATTAATTGAATATTTATTTTAAAATTTATATAAATTCATTAGAAATATATTGTATATATAAATTTAATAAGTATAAAATTCTTTTAATAATTGCATTCCTTTGATTTTGCTATTTCATCGTCAGAACGTTTCCCGTGGCGGCTACCATTTGAAACTGACCATAACAGAAAAAGAAAAAGCGTAAATAAATAGAAAATCACTTAAATCAGGAGAGTTTGATCCTTTTACCGGTTGTTCTATTGGACGGTCCAGATAACTAGTTCAGAACATGTGAGCGCCTAATGCTCCACACAATAAGAGAATTTATACACTATTGTCGGGCGATAAGGTAAATTCAAAATTTTATAATTTGAATTAGATTTGTCTAATTTTAAATTTGAGTGACAGTAAAAAACAAATGAAAAAGAAAAATAGTAATAATATTTAAAAAAAAAAAAGTAGAAAACTCAGAGAAACAATTTGCTTACTTATATAATAGGAGTCAGGGAACTTTTCCATTGTTACAGTATAACAGGCCCCATATCCTCCAATCACAGCACACCACCTTCAATCTCTCTCTTGAAGATTTTAGCAAAAAGCTTAGATTCATTCCTTGGAGCTGGGTACCTTAGCTTTTGAGCTTCCAATGAGCGTTGTGGTCTCTCTCATTTCATAGGAGTGCTGCCTATATATTCTTTTTCTTTCTTCTCTTTTCTTTGTTGCTCAGACCTCAAGGAAAAAGGAAGAAAGCAGACAGATCTTTTCCCAGCTTTTCATTTTTTCACTTCTACTACCTCAGGAAATCAGTTTTCCATCTGCGTTTTCAATTTCCACATTTTTTTTCTTATTTGTTTTGAAGTTTTAGCTTCTCTCCAGTTTAGTTTTCTTTGTTTCCCTAACATCGAAGAGCTTGAATATGCTCTCTTAGTCCACCGCCAAGCTTTCCTCTATTCAAATTCTTCGCTTCTCTATCTCAGTTCCTGAGAATTGTATCTGGGTTTTTACTCTCTTGCTATAGAAAGTTTTGCTTGTTTGTTTTCCATGGAAGTTTAACTGGGTATAGATCTCAGTAGTGGTTCTAGGGTTTCATCCTAGAATATTTTGAGAGTATTTTCGGTTTTATTATAAATGGATTTTACCAAATTTTTTTCTTTGATTTTCGGAAAGTCGGGTCTTTTGTAGATTCCTCGGGGGTATGACTGCACCACGAAAAAAGCTATTCTGATTCCTCTTTAATGCTTCCTGATTTAACACTGATATTTTTCTGGAGAAACCTCCACCTCTCCGCATTTCCTATCTGGGTTCTTTTCCTTTTTCCTCTGTTTCACCAAATTCAGCGCCTCTAGCCAATTTTTTTCACTGAAATTCTCGGATTTGTTCCAATCTGTTTCATGTTATAATAGTTTTGCCTCTCAATTTGATGCAATGAAGTGGGAAATGGCACTTCTTTCACCTGCATCGCATCATTCAAGCACAAATTGGCTAATAGATGAGAGCAAGAGCACCAAGTGGACTCCAGCAGAGAACAAGATTTTTGAGAATGCTCTCGCAGTGTACGATAAGGACACTCCTGATAGATGGCACAGGGTTGCTGCTATGCTTCCTGGGAAAACTGTAGGGGACGTTATAAAGCAGTACAGAGAATTAGAAGTTGATGTTAGCAATATAGAGGCGGGGCTGATTCCAATTCCTGGATACAGAACCTCTCCCTTTACATTGGATTGGGCTACCAGTAATACCTGCGACGGCTTCAGACCATCGTATTCTCTCGGAGGGAAGAGATCTTCAGGTCGGCCAGCCGATCAGGAGAGAAAGAAAGGAGTTCCATGGACAGAGGAGGAGCACAAGTAAGTTTTTCTTGCAGTTTTATGTCGGTGCTCGTTCTATGACTATTACCATTATCTTTTTATCTTTTTTTTTTTTTTTAAATTTCAGCTGAAACTTTATGTACTAGGAAGGAAAATATCAATTTGAGAGGAAAGGAAAAAAAAAAAAAATACAGAGTAGTTGTTTTTTTCCTTTGAAATATTGTTTGTCTTGATTTTAAGGATGGTGAATGTGGAGGAAAGCTGTAGCAGTACTTGTATCAGGTTTTGGGTAGAGAGCGAATATAATCTGTGTTAGAATCTAATCTGGAAGACAGCATAATTGTACTAAGATTCTTTTAATTATTTCTTCTGTTCAATTGATATTTGGAACTTGTACTACAGACATGTTTTTTGCAGCTGCATTATCTTTATTTTAAAAAAATTCTACTACATTTTGCTGCCTGCCATTCTCTTTGATTAGTGTTCATCAACCACAAATCATAACACATCAATTTGCTGCAGGCTGTTCCTGATGGGCTTGAAAAAGTATGGCAGAGGAGACTGGAGAAATATATCCCGGAATTTTGTTGTAACTAGAACTCCAACGCAGGTGGCTAGTCATGCACAAAAGTATTTTATCAGGCAGCTTTCAGGAGGGAAAGATAAGAGAAGAGCTAGTATTCATGATATAACAACTGTCAACCTTAACGACGTGAGAACTCCGTCGCCGGACAATAAAAGATCACCACCTTCACCTGATCAACCCAATACTGTGCTTTCTCAGCATGCCAATGCTGTTGGCCTGCCTAGAACGCATTTTCAATGGAATCAACCCAATAGTGGAGGAACAATGGCTTTCGGTGCATCAAATGGGAATATGTTGTTGTCTTCTCCTTATGGAATTAACTCATATGGGCTTAAAATGCAAGCTCAAAATCTGCACAGAGAATCTTACATTTCACCTCAAAGTTTAGCCTTTCCGATGCAATCTGCACAGCACTATCCTCATGGATGAGAGTGTTCTATGGTTTCAATTTCTCCAATGCCATCTTTTCTTTTAGTGTCGCTTCCTTTTTGCTTTTATCTGGGGTCTTTGTGTATATGTCATCAAGAATGCAAGTTTAGTCCATAGCCGGTACTAGAACTTGGAGGATAAAGGATTCTGTTTTGCTTGGCATTTCAATCTCTTAATTATAAAACTGAAAGGGAAGATTCCATCTTTCCAATGTATAAAATGGTGATCTCTATCCAAATGAGCATGGGAAATGTGTTCAATGGATAGAGTTGTTGTAAAAGGGAATGGGAAATGATTCTGAAGTGAGACTTAGACTTCACAGTTGCCTGCTCCATGATCTGACACCTTAAGATGGATAGTTACACCAAGATAAGATTACAAGTATTCTGAAAGAGATTTGCATGCCAACTTATGGAATTCCAAGCCCAGGCGGAGAATATGAAATAAGTTAAAAGCTTAGCATTTGAAAAGCTGATGATGCATAGTAGCATACTGTTAGTATTACTATATCATCTGGTCAAAATAATCACCAATCTTTAATTGTATGTTTCTTATCATCGTTCAACACCCCCAATCCCCTGCTTTCAGCTTGACAGATCATCCATTCAGGCAAACTATGGCCCCATTGAGTTGAACAAAATGAACCGAGTGTTTAAATCTTATTGCTGTCAGTCATAAAGCAATTTGAAGTTGGATTTTCCTTTGTACTTTCTATGATCTAATTACCTACTTTTGTTTATAAACCTTTTTTCTGACTTTAATTATGCAAATTTTCAGACACCCAAAATGGCCTAGCTATTTGAATGGTATTATTTACCTTCATGTGATAGTAGAGGCTGACTCTACAATCCACTAAATGAAGCAGCACATTCATCAATTCTTTTTATTTGATTTAAAGAGGAAAAAAAGAATGCAATATTTATAATTTTGAATGTTAATTTCAAATTTGAACAGAAAAAAGATTCAGATAACCGACTCTAATTATTTTGTAATTAAGAGTTATTTAATTTTTTCAGCTTTACGAGATCTTTGTCATGAGATCCTCTTAGAAAGGAGATCCCTTTTTGGGTTATAAATTACTGATTAAATTAGCATAATATAGTACAAAAGCAGGAACATGTAATTAATTAATTAAATTGGTTTGTGGGTTATCTTTAGATTGTAAATCAATGGTGGAAAGACTGTTGCATGTTTAAAAACAAACATTTTATGGTGATTCTCATTGTACGGCTCCAACCAAACTAATATTAAACATCCCAAAGATTCACTATTATCTATACATCAGAAGCTTCAATTAAGAGCCCATCTTAGGGGACAAAACTACCTTTGCTTTTCACTATGTGGAAAACAACACTTATTTGCCTTTTCTTAATCATTCCATTTTTTTAATACATATATATATATATTTTATTTTAAAATCTCCAACTGGGCATATAGATTCTCTTTTATTGGAGAAATTTTTCATTGACCATAAGTTCTAAAATAAAAAAAGGAAAATAAAATGAAAAGCATATTCTCTGGATTAACTGCTTTGTTGAAGTAGATGGTTTTTAGAGATATTAAATCTTTAAAAATCTTTTATCTTTTTTTTTTTTTTTCGAAAAACCTCCCTCCCTAACATACCTTGAAAGAACCATGGGTTAGACTCATTTTTCTTAAGCTATCAAGTTAAGATTTGCATCTCTCTCTCAAATCACTCGTTTCAGCATCAATCATAAACATCGAATTAATGATTTATCATCTTGAATATGCAAAAAGAAAAACAAAATATTATTTATAAAGCATAAATGACATTAACCGACCAACTTAGCCTCAAGTTGTATCTGTTTAAAATCAACACATAATTCAACAGAAAAATCTTGTTCCTACGTGCTAAGGATTGTTATAGCATTTAAAGACAGATGGTGCAACAGTTCTGTTGAGATGCCAATTTGCACAAAATCTTTTTAACAGAGAGGTATAAGAGTGTAAGTAAGAGCATGAGATGCAAAGTGAAAGTAGCTAAAATTATTAAAGGGTTAGTATCAAAAATCAGAAGGGACAAATGGTAAAAACAAACTTCAAAAATTTCTGGTGTGTTGTTGCTTTCTCATTCACTGTTTTCCCATTTCAGGTTCAGATGGCTCTATTGTTTTATTTGAGTGAAGCAACACTGTCATAAAAAGAAAAAGCCCCACTAACCACCCCTTTCATTAGCACATGGTATATTCTTCACTCCCATTAAGCAAGGAATACAGGACACCATGAATAGGGTTATTTTTTTGGCCCTTCTATTTATTTAATTAATTCTCTGAGCAATAGGGTCACTTCAACAAGCTTTTCTGCGGTAAATGACAAAACTAACCACCATCTTTCTCTAAAGTAGAGAGGCCTTTCTGCAACTTGTAAATCAAATAGTATACTTCACTTTATTCTTATTTCCATCAACATTAACTAGTTAGAAAGTAAAGTGTTCACACTTTCGGTTATCCTGTTGCATCCCTAGTTTCTGAACTATATTCTGATTCTTCTCTTAGGATGGTTTCAGCTAAAAACGGTAGCCTACTTTAGTCTGTACTGTGAAGCTCTAATTTGTAACTCTATCAGAAAAAAAGATCTAGTGAGGTTGCCTGCTGAAGCAATTTTGATTCGTCACGCAGCTCCACTGGTCCACGGATCTAGGAATAATTACTTATTTTGCACATCAAATAACAGATGAGCAATGAGAAAACAGAAGATGCATTAATCTCAAAACGGAAATCATAGAAATGTAAAAATATTTCGTACCCCTTCATGTAAACAAATAGACTACACTACCACCATTTGAGGCATCTTTGGAAAAGATAAAATGGTATAATAAAGGGGACATACCATGATCAATAATACTGGTTGGAATCTGATACTGCTGTCTTCAGAACATTTTTTTTTCCTGATAGATGTACACCTTTCTGCAATAGGGCGATCCTATGCATCTCTGCACATACTCAAATACATAACTGACAGTTACCAGCTTGACTATCTTTACTTAACTACCAAGTTGATCATCTATATTCAACTAACCATGAATCAACTTGGACAAGAACAACCCATACAAAGATGACACAATTGTCACTAATTGAAGTGGATTGTGAAAAACAAATCCACACTTGTAGGATATAATGAGAAAAACACTGTAATAGATGCATTAACTTATGTAGCATCTTGCAGCCATTTATTCAAGAAACTTGGACCTTGGGCCAGCCTTAATCTCCGAGTAATTCAGTCTAAAGATTTCTCCTCATTGTATGTCAACCCAAAACCAAGGGGAAATAAAGGATCGTACGAGTTATCCCCATTATTCATAGGCAGCTGTTCAACCTTCTTAAACCATGTCACTGGCAGTTTGCCCTTAAATCCATAGTCTCCATATATAACATCTATGACTCCTGCTCCTTCAGTTCCAGGCAACCAAGCAGCTACAAAAGCATCAATTTTTTCTAAGAGACATGCCTCTAAAACTAAAGGTCTTCCAGATATCAAAATTGCCAAGGTGGGGATTCTATCAGCTACTGAGGTAATAATATCCGCTCCATTGAAGGGTATCCTGAGCTCTGAATTATCACCAGTGAATTCTGCATATGGATCTTCACCAACAGCTACAATGGCATAAGAAAGATCTTGGCGTGCTAAAGTGTCTGGAGATGGATATTTCTCATGAATCACTTCTGTTTCTCCTCCCACTGCATTTTTTATAGCATCCAAGATAGTAGTCCCTAAAACATAAATGATCTCATAAGTGTGATACTCATTATTCACAGCATTAGTCATGAAAGGACATATAATAGACAAACCGTCTGATCTTGGATTCTGGTTGTAGCAATAAAGTCCAAAATAAGCTGGATTGCAGCTCACTCAGATGGAGAAATATATGGTGGGCATAAGAACCTGGGATCTAAACCAATGATTGAAGAGTTTAAGAAGAGGGCATGTTTGTGTGGCCAGCCATTAGACCCAAAAGAAAATTTTTCAAAATAAGATGAAAAGAGATTATAATTGCTGTTCCACCTGAACTCAAAGTACATGTTTCCAATGTCATTTTCTTCTATTTCTTTTCAAGATGGGGATTTGGCAGGGAGAAGTCGGTCCACCCAGAGTGGAAAGAAGTAACATATTGCCTGATTATTCAGACAGCCAGAGTCAGAAAAAGCCACCCACCCATTGTCATGTGCATAGGGAGAAAGGTTGGCGGGGGGAAATGGCCATGGTGGGGTTAGATTTTACTATGTTAACAAAGTGATCTCGTACTTCGGTATAAACCCAGCCCTGATCCAGTCCAGAACTGGAAATGCTCCAACTCAGAACTAAATCCATTCAAAACTTTTTTGACCAAACTGGCCTTGTACCAGACTGGAACTGGCTGGTTTGGTTCAAAATTGGATTTTAAAAAAGAAAGAAATAAATAAAATTTAAACTATAGGATTTAATTAAACTAGCACTTTTTTGGTGGGAGGGCTGCAGTTCTAGTTCCGGTCCCATGAACTTGAACCGGAAATGGCCAGCCTCCACCCTATAGGCAGAGAGGATGTGCAGTGGGTGTATATGCAATTTATCACAACATTGCCTTTGGTAGGAAGGACGAAAGTGAAAGGTGGTGTAGGGAAAGAGGATAAATTGATGCGACTGCTAATGACCACGCGAGAGACTGTGATCAAGGAACAAGATGAATGAGAATGGGAAAGCTCACACATACACACAAATAAATGTCACTCATAGTTCTTTGTTGTGGACAGATCAAACTGCATACCAATAGTAATCTTGCCACTTCCTCCATACCAAGTTATTGTCCACCCTCCACACTGATATCCAAGATCATCAGCATGTGTTCCAACAACAAGAATCTTCTTAGCATTTTTATCTAATGGAAGAAAAGGTTTCCTTGGATCCTTCCCATTTTTCAAGAGAACTAAAGACTTGCGAACTGCTTCACGTGCTAGTTCTCTATGCATCTGTCAAAAAAAAAAAAATACTAAGATTGAAAAGGAACCTAAAGCAACAAATCAATGAGATAATCTACAAATGACAATTCAAGTAAAATCAAGTGTTCAACAGAATGAGTCATTCAAATGATATTGTAAACTGTAGCAACTAAAACTGAAGATCCACCCCGTTCTATTTATAGATTAGGATCTCCTGATTGTTATGTTACTCTAGTTCAAATATGTGATAGATATGCGTAAAAAGTTTCACTTCCCCTGTCCTCAAATTTCATTACGCTTACTGCTAATTTGAAATGTCAAAATGTCTTAGTCATGTCCAAGTATCCATATTTGATGCCGGTAATTTTGAGATAAAGTGAAATACATGAAAGGATAGCTCTCCCTTTATATATCCCTTCCAATTCCAATACCACTCTCAGGTCTCAACAGGATTCAAACTAAGATCTCTTAAACAAAATACCAAGCATTTATAGTATGGTAACCCTTGGGACATGTCTTCTTCATAATATATTTATCTTGTGTCCAACAAAAAGAAACTCTTTATGACCTTCCCCTGTTCCTTTTCCCTCTCTATATTCGCAGATGTCAATGATTCAAGCTCCTCAAAATGATTCTGAATTTTAGATTCTAAACCTGTTTTGCAATCAATGGATTGGATATGACCTCAAAATGGAAATCAGATTGCTAATGATGGTGACACGAGTTTACTATTTTGCAGTGTTTGAATTAATTGAATGTCAGTGCCAACCAGTGTCATCAAAGCGAAAGGCGACATTAAGGTGACTGAATCTCCTATGACATATTGCCTTAGGCGAGAGGCGAGACGATACCTTTTTGTAAAAGACAACAAAGCGAACTTTTTTACTACATATTTTAAGTATACATGTATAGATAAATATAATATATTCCAACTATAGTTTATAAAATTTAATCTAACTAAATACAATTATAGTTTATAAATTTTAATCTAACTAAATACAACTATAGTTTATAAATTTTAATCTACTTAAATATTAATTTCTTTAGTTAGATTAAAATAAATAAGATATAGTTGGTGATTAATTATATCTATATATAATGTATAGAAGATTAATATTTGATGACCGCTGGATTTCACTACCCAGTCTAAGGCCAGGCCCACGATGACAGCCCATGACTTGAAGGTTTCTAAGTCTCCCGCGTGAGCCAGGCCCAGCCCGTCCAGTCTTAAGACCGGACCCCATTTAGATTCCTCAATCAAGCCGGCCCAACTTTACCGGTCCAGAGACCAGACCTCCTTGGGGCACCGATCTTACTCTCATCTTCCGACCCAGCCCGGGGAAGGAAAGGCAGCCAGCCCATCCGCCTGGTGGGTCCCCCAGCATGCGTGTCAGAGGAGAATTAAATGGTCGTTACGCATGGGACAGAGATCTGATACTCTCAGGACAGAGATCTAATACTCTCGTACGTCCATATCAGTATGGCAGAGACAGATGGCCCAATGAAAGCAAGGCAATTACACGTCACTGACAGGCAAAGGAAAGGAATATGTTATAAGTTATAGAAAGTAAATATGTTAATATAGGAAGTAAATATTGATAGATGGCTCAGTTGCTTAATCTTAGGGATTGTATAATTATAGGCTTGATTTTCCTTCCTGTTTAGTTACCGTCTCTCATGTATAAATAGGTTGTAATCTCTATTGTGATATACAACAATAAATATTATCTTTCTACATGGTATCAGAGCCTTTCTCATAGAGATTTTTTTTTTTTCTCTTTTCTCTCTCGTAAAGTTTTAAAATTTTTTTTTGGAGACTTAGGGCTCCGTTCATTTGGGTTATCCATAAAGGGTAACATTTGGATCTCACCATCGCTAGAGTCACCACACCGATTCCTTGTCAGATTTGAGGTTTGTTTGCCGTTCGGGTGTTGGGTGGAGGTGTTTTATTTGGTACTGTTTATCGGCACTGTTCACGGTACTGTTCATCGGTACTGTTCACGCCGGGTACTGTTTTCTGATTCTGTGTTTCTTTTGTTGCTATCGTTTTTGGGTGGGTTGTCCTTATGGCTGGAGTTAAAACCACCATCGTAACTGATGTAATTCCTATGATGACTAAAATCACGGAACACAAATTGAATGGATCTTCCGATCAGGGAATTTTGATATCTGCAGATGAGTATGCACAATTCATCCAATACCAGGCATCTATAAAATCTTCTAATTCCTCCTCTATCACTGCAATTGCCGAGTCAGGTAACTCTACTGCATGTCTTGTGTCTTCATCCTCCAAATGGGTTATTGATTCTGGTGCTACCGATCATATGTCAGGTAATTCTACCCTTTTGTCCAATCTTGAGTCTCATACATCACCTTCTTATGTTACTCTTGCTGATGGCACTAAATCGTCTGTCATGGGTTCTGGTCATGTCAACTTAACCCCTTCTCTTTCTGTATCCTCTGTGTTATGTCTCCCTAAGTTCGCATTTAATTTGCTTTCCGTGAGTAAACTCACTCGTGCATTGAATTGTTGTGTCTCATTCTTTCCTGATCACTGTGTTTTTCAGGATCTTTCGACGAAGCAGATTATTGGTAGAGAAAGTGAGTCAGAGGGTCTTTACGTCTTGGATCAGCAACTACCTCAATCTCCTCGATCTCTGGTATGCTCCACGCGTTTAACACCTTTTGATGTTCATTGTCGTTTAGGGCATCCTTCTCTCTCGGTTTTGAAGAAGTTATATCCACAGTTTCATTCTTTGTCTATTCTAGATTGTGAGTCTTGTCAATTTGCCAAACATCATCGTTTACCTACACTGTCTCGAGTCAATAAACGGGCTTCGTCTCCTTTTGAGTTAGTCCATTTAGATGTTTGGGGTCCTTGTCCTGTTGTGTCTAAGTCTGGCTTTAAGTATTTTGTTATTTTTGTTAATGATTTCTCTCGTACTACTTGGTTATTTTTAATGAAGAGTCGTTCAGAATTATTTTCTATTTTTTGTGCATTTTATGCTGAAATCCAAACCCAATTCAATACTTCCATCCGTATATTGCAAAGTGATAATACTAAAGAGTATCTCTCTGGGGAATTTCAATCTTATTTGTTACAAAAAGAGATTCTTCATCAGTCCTCTTGTGTTGCCACTCCTTCACAAAATGGAGTTGCTGAAAGAAAAAATCGACATCTTCTTGAAGTAGCCAGAGCCCTCTTATTCCAAATGAAGGTACCTAAATGTTTTTGCGCTGATGCTGTATCCACTGCTTGTTTTTTGATCAATCGCATGCCTTCCTCCGTCCTTCATGGTGATATCCCTTATAACATTTTATTTCCCACTAAATCTTTGTTTCCTATTGAGCCACGTCTCTTTGGTTGTACTTGTTTTGTTCGTGATGTTCGTCCACAGGTTACTAAATTGGATCCCAAATCACTCAAATGTGTCTTCCTTGGCTACTCTCGACGTCAGAAAGGGTATCGTTGTTTTTCTCCTGATCTGAATCGGTATCTTGTGTCTGCGGATGTAACATTCTTTGAGTCCACTTCGTTTTTTCCGCCATCATCTGTTTATAACACCCAGGAGGAGGAAGATGACCTCTTGTTATACACTGTTCGCTCTTCGTCTCCTCAGACTACTCCTACACCTTTCGCTCATGTGCCAGGTCGCCCTCCCATCTTTCATGTGTATTCCAGACGCTTAGAGGACTCTGACTCCGTTCCGCTACCCGCTTCTTCGTCGACCGATCCTGCTCCTACTGATCCTTCATTGTCTAATTTGGATTTGCCCATTGCTCTTCGCAAAGGTAAACGTACTTGCACTTATCCTATTTCATCTTGTGTCTCTTATGATCAATTATCCTCCTCTTCTCGTTGTTTTGTCACTGCTTTAGATTCTATTTCAATTCCCAAAACTGTTATTGAGGCTTTGTCCCATCCTGGTTGGCGTGCTGCAATGGAAGAGGAAATGATGGCCCTTGACACTAATGGTACTTGGGAGTTGATGTCCTTGCCCCCAGGAAAGCGGGCTATTGGGTGCAAATGGGTGTTTGCAGTGAAAGTAAATCCTGATGGATCTATTGCTCGCCTCAAGGCCCGTTTAGTGGCCAAAGGTTATGCACAAACTTATGGAGTTGACTATTCTGATACATTCTCCCTAGTTGCCAAGCTCGCATCTGTCCGATTGTTTATTTCCTTGGCGGCTACTCATGATTGGCCTTTGCATCAACTGGATATTAAAAATGCTTTTCTTCATGGTGATCTTCAGGAGGAGGTTTATATTGAGCAACCACCTGGTTTTGTTGCTCAGGGGGAGTCAGGTAAGGTTTGTAGACTTCGAAAATCGCTTTATGGCTTGAAACAGAGTCCTCGGGCATGGTTTGGCAGGTTTAGTGAGGTGGTCCAATAGTTTGGAATGAAGATGAGTAAGTGTGATCACTCAGTGTTTTATAGAACTTCTGATAGTGGAGTAATTCTGCTTGTAGTATATGTGGATGATATCGTTATCACAGGAAGTGACATTGCTGGCATCACATCCCTAAAAGAATTTCTTAAAACACAGTTTCATACAAAGGATTTGGGTTCCTTGAAATATTTCTTGAGAATCGAAGTTATGCGGTGTAAGATAGGCATCTTCTTGTCTCAAAGAAAATACGTTCTTGATTTGTTGGCAGAAACAGAAAAATTGGGTGCTAAGCCTTCAACTTACCACAGAAGACAGTGAGCCATTTGCAAATCCTGGAAGGTATAGAAGATTAGTTGGCAAGCTGAATTATTTGACGGTGACTTGTCCTGATATTGCATATTCAGTGAGTGTGGTAAGTCAGTTTATGTCTTCTCCTACTGTTGCCCAGTGGGATGCTCTGGGACAGATTCTTTGTTACCTTAAAGGGGCCCCAGGGCGAGGCCTATTCTATGGTAACCATGGGCACTCAAATATTGAATGCTTTTGTGATGCTGATTGGGCAGGCTCGAAAGTTGATAGGAGGTCAATTACTGGGTATTGTGTTTTTGTGGGAGGTAACTTGGTCTCATGGAAAAGTAAGAAGCAAAATGTGGTCTCCCGTTCTAGTGCTGAATCTGAATATCGAGCTATGGCACAAGCCGTTTGTGAAATCTTGTGGGTACGTCAACTGTTGGAAGAAGTTGGGTTCACAAATTCGGTGCCTGCTAAGTTGTGGTGTGATAATCAAGCAGCTATCCACATTGCCTCCAATCCAGTATTTCACGAGAGGACTAAACACATCGAGATTGATTGTCATTTTGTTCGTGAAAAGGTCCAACAAAAGATAATATCAACAGGATATATCCGAACTGGAGAACAATTAGGAGATATTTTCACTAAAGCTCTAAATGGGACTCGAGTTGATTATATATGTAACAAGTTGGGCATGATTAACATTTATGATCCAACTTGAGGGGGAGTGTTATAAGTTATAGAAAGTAAATATGTTAATATAGGAAGTAAATATTGATAGATGGCTCAGTTGCTTAATCTTAGGGATTGTATAATTATAGGCTTGATTTTCCTTCCTGTTTAGTTACCGTCTCTCATGTATAAATAGATTGTAATCTCTATTGTGATATACAACAATAAATATTATCTTTCTACAGAATAAAAGGGGAAGAACACCCTCTCTCAGACTAAGCTTACAGAACCCATTGTAAACCCTATTTTCTGGATCTCAGATTATCAATATTAATTTCTTGATATATATATAAATAAAATTTATAATTATTATAATTACAAATAATATATAATTAATATATAAATAATTAAAAAATAATATTAACTAATAAAATAATATATAAATTTCTAAATTATATATATTATATAATACAAAAATCTATTTCATAAACAATAATATTATTTGATATAGAATATAATTCTAATTTAGAATATATAATAATTATATATATATAATTAATAATAAAATATATATAAATATAACTAAAAAATTAATATTAATTTTCTATAAATAAATAAATAATATTTATTATATATTGCTAGTACCAAGATTAATATTCTATTTCCATGTTATTAATATCAAAATAATTTATTATATACTACTAATATCAAAGAAAAATTAAAAAAGGTGAAGAAAAGTCAAAAGGTTTCCATGTCTCTTTTTCTTCCAAGGAAAAAAGTTATTTTTAAATATTATTAAAAACCACTTTCTCTTCCAATGAGACCACCTTATTCCTCCTTCTCTTCTTTCTTTGCTTCTGTTCTGCTCTTTTGTTTTTTTTACTATTGAAAAAAATATATAGGTCCTGGCGCTAGGCAACGCCTAGCCTGCCTATCACCTAGTGCCTTTCGACGCCTTTAACAACATTGGTGCCAATATTGGCAACTTCAGGTATTTAGTATCTATTTTGACTTCAGAATCTAAATTCTAAAATCCAACAAAAACAAAAGGCTAAATGCATTGCACCCCTATACTATTTGGGACTAACTTATTAAATGCTTAAACTTATAAAAAGCATAACAATTAAACATAATTAGCCAAGTCTTGATTAAAAAAAGTTTAAAAATGGCTCCATTTATTATTGACTGTACCTAAATTTTGTTGATCATGATATAAATTTTTATAAAATGACAAAGTACCTTTAACAAGACAAGAATAACTTTGTCATCATATGAAAATTTTGATCATAATCAATAAATTTTAGAGTATACTTGGTAAAATTTAGAAAACAGTCAACAATAAGTGAGATCATTTCTGACCTTTTTCTTTACAGGACATGGTAATTGATATTTAATCATTATGACTTTTATAAGTTTAGGTGTTCAATGGGTTTAACTCTTAATTTAGATATTCAATGGGTTAATCCCAAATAATATAGGTTTAGCCAAACTAAAATACATGAAAAGCAAAACTAAAATACATGAAAAACTAATGAATGTAGAAATGGATGAATCATGTATGTTATAATGAAATAAATATATGTTACAATGACATAAATACCCAAGTACCCAAGTATGTTAACAGGGTAAAGCAGACCATGAACAAAATATTTACCTTGCAACCAACCAAATCTATTAAAGATCTATCTGCAAAGGGATATTCAAAAAGACCAGCAACAAACTTTACTCTCAGTATTCGCTCAACTGCATCATCAATTCTGGCCATTGGTATCTCTCCTGATTCCACCAGAAACATCAGGTCATCCACAAATTGTTCATGTTTAAGACCCACCATCACCTGCAGAAAGTGAAGGCATAGATCAAGGAAAGCGGTCTTTACTCTATATCTATTGGAATTAAGGTTTAGCCTCTACCATGTCAATTCCAGCATTAACAGCAGAAGAAATGCAGTTACTATAGTTTGAGCCATGAGGATTGCTAAGTCGGTTCAATCCTTCCCAGTCAGAAATCACAAAACCCTGCCACAAAATATTGCTTCAAACATATCCACATGTCCCACAATAAGTTTCATTAACTAACACAGGTGTCAAAGTACTTTGTTAAAAGCTATATTTTAAGAAATATAACCCAAATCTCTCTCTTCCTTTGAGAACAGAAAAAGATAATGGAAAATAATGAGGGGCGAAATCAATTTAATGTCACAAGCACTGATCATAAAGAAGAAAATTGGAGATTAGTTTGCCAGTAAGCAACTAAATTGTTTTATTTGATATCATAATTAATAATAGCATTATACTTTGAGGAGAGACAGTTCCAGTCATTTCAGAATATTACAAGTTGAACAGAATAAATGGTCTTCACCTGAAAACCTAACTTATCTTTTAAAACCTCTGTCAGAAGAAAACGGTGAGCATGCAGTTGATGTCCATTCCAACTAGAATAGGATGCCATAATTGTGGAAACACCCTGCGAAATACAGTCTAGATAGGGTGCCATGTGGACCCTTTCTAGATCTTCATATGACATTACAGTATTCCCCTCATTTATACCTTTGTAGGTGCCTCCATCTCCCACAAAATGCTTAGCACAGGCAATAACATTGTTCCTGGAATCAGAAAACAAATCAGAGTAATTAATAAATGGTGTTATAATAATGACTTTACCAATTTCAAATACAATATAAACATACATCCATACAATCCAGAACAGAATTTCTTAAACCACTAGCCTCAATGAAGATGCAATGTATAAATCATTTTCATGAGTTATGATAATTAAAAAAACATTGATCATCTGCCACAAAAGATTTCTTCATAAGTTGTGATAGTAGATCTGTAAAAGTTGACACCAGGCAAGAAATATCGTAGGATATTGGAAGCTCAAAGCTTAAAAAATTCTTTACAAAAAGAGTACCAATTACCAATATCAAAAACAAATTATGTAGAATTTAAAAACTCCATCTAGTCATTCACCTTAAAACTAAATGACTGTTAAAGCGCTTAAAAGTCCATCTTCTGCTTTCTGGACTAAAAGCTATTGCACACTGAAAATATCTACAGAAAAGTATGCTTTCAGTGAGTTTAAGGCCTTAAAGGACTCTTTGGAGCATGTATGTTTTCATGAAAAATCTTTTGCCGTTGATAGAAGGACTTGTCTTTTGATGTTATTCAGATAAACTTCTTTTATCCATCAAAGGATTCAGATAAACCTGAATATGAAAAAAGTAATGTAACTCTTGCAAAATCAGTAGACCTCAATATGATTAAGGTAAACCAAAGTTGCTGAATATGGTTGATGGCTTCTGTATGAGAAACCTAAATTTGATTTCAGAATGTCTGAAACAGCTGTATTTTCAGAAAAACCTAGAATATAGCCTGGTAAACCACTTGTATGCTTCGGCCAAAAAAAACACTTGTATCCATTTTGTTGCATGAAAATCTATCATTCAGTTGCTAGTTTCTTCAAGTCCTCCGTAAATGCCAGCTTCCTAACTTATTTTAATGGAAGGAATATTGAAGTACAAAGCTTTAATTGAGACATATCTGTTGAATATTATATTCATTCTCTTGAGCTTTATACTTGCAAATACATTTTCTGTGAATTGCTTATGTTTCAAATTAATATTCAATCTTTGTTTTTGACATATCAGTATCTAACATTCATCCTGTACTCAATGTTATGAAAAGTGTCCTAGAGAGTCAAAAAATATCTGCAAGGTTATCACCATAGAGATTGTATCAAGAGAGTTGAAGCTTTGCTGTGAGGTGTCACTGTTGTATAAGGGTTTCATTTCCTCCTGCTGACAAGATCAATAATGGAAGGGAAAGCAATGTAGTGGATCCTAGAAGGGACGTCAGAGAGAATGTATTTCAAGGAGGATTGGAACTTCATAAAATTTGGGCTTTGATCCTCTACTCTCTATTTAATGCTTTGAAGCATTGCATCTTTATTACCTTGGGCTGACAGGTTTTTGTTACGTGTAGAGACCAAGTTCTTATGATCAACCCAATTCACCCCTCCTCTCGAAACCAAAGGGGAAAACAGGGAGGGAATCACGTTTGAAGTTATGTTCTCTACCTTCCAGCTACAAAAGGATAGCCATTTGGGTGTCCTTCAGGAGGCTTCCCCTGCAAACCTGCGATGGTAGAGGTCATCTTTCTAACTATCTCTGTGTCTTCACTGTAACTCTCATAGCATCTTCCCCACCGGGGATCTTTGCATACCTGTCAGAAACCATTAAAATAAATACAGTAAATAATAATTACAATCGAGAAGAAATTATAAAGAATAAAGTGCCAGGAAATGAAATATAAAGAACAATCCATGTTGGTATTATTTGTCAAATTCCTGAATCCATGTCGGTATTATTTGTCAAATTCCTGAAGCTCATGATTTGAACCATCCTCTGGATTCTGTTTAAGTTATGTTATTGAAAAATACTATCAAATTTCAGTGGAATATAACATCTCAAAATCCTTCTGGATTCTGTTTAAATTGTGTTACTGAAAATACTGTCACATCTCAGTGGAATATAACATCTCATAATATCCTACAAGTTGAGTATATGCTGTTCACATCATTATGGTGAAGCTTAGTGAGAATTGCGAACCCTCAAGATAAACAGCAAGTGATTTCTAGAACTTGCAACTATACATAAACATTTAATACTGATTACAGTTAAGAAATTATTCTTTTCTTTTTCCCCCTTGTTGGAACACAACTTGAAAAATTACAAGCAACTCCAAATTTGGATTATAGTACAAGGAGCAACAGTAATTTTGCTACTTCTTGAATATCATTCAGTCAGTAATTTTAGCAAGCCATAGAACATTATAACCTTGAGTACTACATGTATATGATTAATAAATTATTGTTTCTTTATTTGCCCTTGTTGGAAAAGCAACACTAACATTGAATTATTGTACAAGGAACTACAGTAATTTGCTACATCATGACATCATTCAGTTGGTAATTTTAGCAAGCAGTACACTATTTATGTGCATGATCAACATCCCTTTTTAATCTAAGAAGGCTACACAATTCAGCTAGTGCTTGCTCTGCAAAACCAGAGAACTTCAAAAGAGTAGCCAACAATAGGAAAATAACATACAGCAAAAATTAAAAGGAAAAAAAAAAAAAAAGAAAGCTTACAGCCACACAGGGTGCAAAAGTATAATGAATGCCACTTGCCCTAACTTCGAGCGCTGTTGCAATGCCTATCCTTTGTATCAAATCTGCGTCTCTACACCACATTGGGGCATTAGAGTTCAGAAACAACAATCTAACTGTTACAAGTATACATTAAATTCTAAGTTACCGTAAAGTTTTATTCTCTATAAAAATCAACTGAAAATGCTAGTTATTCCAATTGTCAATTAATTGAACGCTGCAATAAAAAATTCACCTGGTGGCTCCAAGGCTAACATTGTGAGGAAAAATGGTGGTACCATAGACACCATTATTACCATGGACAGCATCAATCCCATATATAATTGGTATACCTAGCCGTGAATCAAGTGCCAGCTTTTGAAACCCATCAACCATATCCGCCCAGTCAGAGGACAAAGCATTCTTAAAGGGTGCACTACCTCCAACGCTAAGTATACTCCCTACCAAAAAGTAGTCCACCAAGTTTATGAGAAAATGCTTAATAAACGAACAAAAATTGATACAATCACTTTGATCAACATCTTCCCCTCCATCTTTCTTTCTTTCTTTCAGAACCCAGTAAGTAAAAGAAAACTAATTAATTTCTTCATAATAACTTAAAAAACTTCAGTTAAACAATTTTCAGGTTGGGTCATCAAGAATATATATCAAAATCAAATTATATTACTATCGAGATATATTTAAGCTTAATGTTTTAGAGAGCATGATAACAGAGGAAGAGGGTACCAATAGCGAAGTCTCTGAGATAGTAGGGAGAGGCAAAGCTGCGCTCAATTTGGGTCATCTGGGCAATCTTCTCTTTTAACGTCATTCTTGAAAGAAGGTCTTTGACACGAGCCTCTACAGGCGCATGGGGGTCTTTGTAAACGCAGGGATCCATCTTCTTCACCTAGCTCGTCTCTGCTCCCACTGGGATAGCACCAAAATGTACCGGAAAAAAAATACGAAGAAAATCTAGAACTCGGGATGCCCTGGGGCAGTTACTACTTTTGATCACGGCCCGGTTCGGGTTATGGATCGAAATCATCCATTTCAGCAAAAAATCAGAGTTTATGGCCGATTTTCAACGGTTTCAATCTTGAAGAATCCAATTCCGGGTCAAGTTATGGGCGAATTCAATTTCAGTTTTTTTTTTAAAAAAAAAATTTTACTGCAAATCATCGTTGCATTGAAGTCCATAAAGACAAACATACAATAGCTCATCTTATAAATTAATTATTTAATGTATTTTTATGATTTTTATTACTTATTTTATATATGTAATATTATTTATATTTCATAATAAATTTTAAATTTAAACATTTATAATTTCCATAATATTTTATCTATTTTATAAAATTATTATTTTTATTTATTAACAATATAAATATAAATAAATATATTTATAAATTAAATATTAAAATTTAAAAATTAAATTTATTTATCTAATAAGAAATTAAGTGGTTATTGAGTTATTTTTTAGAGATTTAAATACTTAATTTTTAATTCATAAATAAAAATTTAATTGTGTTATAGTTTTAGAGATTAAGTGGATATTTTTAAAAATTTATGAGTTTAGATGACCATTATAAAATATTCAAGGAGTTCAATGAATCATTTTATTTGATTAAGAAACTACTTTTAACAAATTTTTAAAAGGTCTAAAAAGATTCTTTTAAAAAACTTATAAGGGATTTTCTCAATTTATTATTTAGCGTAATTTAAATTTATATAAAAAATTACATTTAAATTTTTATTATATTTTTTTTCATTTTTCTTATTTTTATTACATATTTCATTATAATGAATGTATTTTCCTAAAGATATTTTAAAATTTTTTAAAGAATTTTCTAAGATTAAAGTTTATTTTTAGTTAATGAAAAAATAAAAAAAAGATATAAATCATAAATTCAACTCAGGTAAAGAATCTTTTAATTTACTGTTCATAAAATTTAAATTTCATTTTTTCTGAAATTTGTAAATAATACTTTTTGAATTTTATAAAATTATTTTATTCATTTATAATAATATAAATTAATATAATTTATTTGTAAATTAAATCATTAAAATGTAATATAAAATTTTTTTTATTTAAGAGTTTAGAAGAATATTATAATATTTATTTGGGGTTTTACTATATTTTTTAATGAAAATTTAGCAGTATTAAATTTTAGACTTTTTTATACTATTTTTAAAAGATTAAAAAATTAATTATTTTATTTAACTAGAGTTTAAATGATTTTTGCCTATATTTTGTTAAGAGCTTAAAAGACCATTTGCCTAAATAAATTATGAAAACTTCAGCAGTTATTTCACACAATATCTGCGCTATACTAGATTTTTTTGCAGACTAGGCTGATTACCTGGCTAGATTTTATATCATAAAAGTTCGAAGCTTAGGAGGTTAAATAATTATCCTTTCGGTATTGAAAGAAAATAATGCAGATATTTGCGTAAAAAATGAAAATAGGCGGTGTTTTACTTTGGTGATCCACTGCCATTGATCCATCACGCCGATATCTCATATTTGGTTGCTTAGAGTTCAACAAGTAGAAGAGAGGAAGGTACTTGGAAACTGACGAAGGAATTAGGAATCCTTTGAACAACCGTGAAAACCAGACAACATACACTTTATCCAAAAGAAATAGAAATGATAAATTGAAACTGTAAGCCATCTACAATTTGATCACTTACAATTTCCCAGTGGTTTATCTTGGAGTTCCTGCTGTCCCTTTCGAGCATCATAATCCTTGTAGTACCTCTTCCAAAACCAATGCTTCTTCCATACTCTATCAATCATTTCATCAATTGGGATTCCTTTCGTCTCAGGGAGCAGGAAAATGGCAAAAAGGCCCATGACAACGAGCCAGAATGCGAAGAAGAAGAAAATCCCAGATCGCATAGTGCATAGCATTGTGAGAAATGATTGGGCAATTATGAATGTAAAGAACATGTTCATGCTAACGGTAATAAACAAAGCAGAACTTCGAGTCTCCAGTGGGAACGTTTCACTAGGAATTAACCAGCCAAGGGGACCCCATGACCATGCAAAACCGGCCAAGAACACACATATAAAAAAGATCACAGCTACACAATAATGTTTTGGCACGACATTTGTGGTTTTCAAGTGCACTGCAAGAATTCCCCCAATGGCACACTATAAGGAAAAAAGTCATCACGAGAGTTAGCATTGCCAAACAATAGCTGGGAAAAATTTTATTTGGCTTTACAGTCAGAATCAATCACCTAGAGGAAAGGTTAATGAAAGGGAAAATTTTATAACTAATCGTCTTTGTAACTAATCGTCTTTGTAACTAATTGGCCATTCCGAATAATTTCGTATTTTATTTTGCTTTTTATTTTTATTTATTTATTTTTTGCTTACCTGAGAAATGAGCATTTGAATGGCAGCTTCAACAAGCAATACCCTTCTTCCAACTCTATCCACAACTAAAATTGCCACCACTGTGCCTATTGGTTTCACAATATTGGCCATAACAGCTGCAAATAGGGACGCATTATCACCGAACCCCATAGTTAGAAAGAGCACAGGGGCATAAAACATGACAGCAGTAATGCCTGTGAATTGCTGGAAGAACTGAAGCAGTGAGCCACAAATGAGCTGAGGCCTATTGTACAGACTCACAAGGTTCCTGTAAGGGTGTTTATATTGTTTAGCCAATCCAACAGCACTAAGAATTTCTGCATACTCTTTACCAACATCATCAACACCTCTGATCTTCTTCAGAGTAGACAAGCCTTTTTCTTTTCTCCCTCGATCAATAAGGCTGGTTGGGGTCTCCACAATGATAATAGAACCAATTAGAAGAACTATAGCAGGCACTGCAGCACCACCCAGAGATATCCTCCAACCATGTGGGTGCAGCTTTGAAGTAAAATAATTAATGATATTAGCACTCAGAATGCCAAACGTGATCAGCAACTGGAAACAAATGTTAAGGCCCCCTCTATACCTCGGAGGTGCAATTTCGGATATGAACAATGGAACTGCCTGCAGCGGCATTTCCACAAATACTTAGAGGATAGTAGGATAGAAACTTTCTAAACCAATTAAAATTACACGAATAACCTGACAAGGTGTGTTTGATTCGAGTCACCTGGTTACCAAATCCGACTCCGGCACCCAGAAGCATCCTTCCAGCGATTAACATGGCAAGGTTCTGAGCAGCAGCATTCAATATAGCTCCAGCAAAAAAGAAGATAGAAGCAACTTGGATGGTGGGTTTCCGGCCATATTTCTTGCTAATTAGGGATGCAAAAAAGCTAGCCACAATGGCTGCAAGATAGAGGGAAGATGTGAAAAGCTGGAGATATTGGTTACTGTATTTGCAGTAGTTGTTTGCCTTGGCTTGGTGTTTCTTGACATAAACAGTAGGGAAGAACTTCATCAAGAAACTATCCATTGAAGTTACTCCTCCTGCAAAAGATCAATACCCACTTATGAGACATTAGAGTAAGATAGCCCCAGATCTCAAAATAGCCCAAAAAATAAAAATTAAAAAAAAAGTTAATTAATTGTGAGTGAGTTTTATATACCGGAGATGCCAAGATCATAGCCAAACATGAAACCACCAACGGCTGCAATTATGGTACAAACAACGACCTGCTTGGTGAGCTTGGCGGGGAAGTCCGGAGGAGCACCACCATCACTAGTAACACCGTTGACCTTGGTGAAGCCAGGCATGGCGGAACTTCTACTTTCTCTATAAACAAAGACCTCGGAGCAAAACGAAGTCTGTTTTCTGTAAAATTACCAAAGTGGAGCATTTCATCTCTTGATGGGCAAAGCGAGTTTTAACTATAGCTGCTAGACAAGGAAGCCAGTCCCGGTTTTTGACTCCACGTTCTACTTGGTGCTCTAAAAGCCCAATTGCGCATACACTTTTTCTTTTTCTATTTAAAAAAAAAAAGACTGTTTTGAATTTATAATTATTTTTTATTTTATAATAAAACAAAAATAGCTGTAATATTAATGTTATAATATTGTGCAGTAAAAGATCACAATACTAAATAAACCGCAAATACGTTGATAAAAAATATTAACATCTCTTATGCATTTATCATCGTACTAATTCAAAGATTATAAAAAAATATTAAATTTTTAAAAATAATAATTTAAATTTAATAAAATTTTAATAAAATAAGTGTTTAATAGTTTTTTTAGTGTAAAATATACTTATTCTAACTATATTTGTATCACTAAAATAATTTATGGTTGTTAATTTTAACAAATTTTATATTTAGTGACAAAAAAAATTGAGGGAACATGTTCTTAACATAGAGCCTAAGCTTCTTGAATGCTCATCAGTTAGTTGATCACCTTTTTTAAAAAAAAAGAAATACTCACTTTCCTTTAATCAAAATTTTGATAATTTTGAAATATTAATTTAAGAAGATTCCCTTTTTTTTAAGTTTTTTTTTTTCTAATTATGACCATTACTTATTATAATTATACATGTCATTTTGTTATAAAAAAAACAATTTGTCTAAATTATTAAGACCTTTCTATTTGTTATTTATAAAATTAATAAATTAACTAGGAATTTAATTTTAATTAATATTATCTTTTTATTAATGAAAATTGAAAACCAGTATAAATATAAAAAAGCGTATGTAAATCCTGCAAATTCTTGTGAACAGCCTGGCCAAAGTCCCATGTTTTAAATTATAACGGCAACTATAAGCACTGCATGGCCCAGATATTGTTTGATGATAATTAACCCACTTGGTTTTGTAGACAATGGATTAATACTTTACCAATAAAATGAGAAAAATATTAGTGCTTTTGTCAAAATTTTGATATGATACCCCACTTTCTCTTTATTTTACTGCAAAAATGAAGCAATGAGAACAAGTAATTTTTAATGTTTCCAACTTTGAATTTCTCCATCAGCTGATCATTGTAGTGATGGTAAAGCTCACAGTAATGACTAAGTACCTATAAAGAAGTTGTTACACTGAGAAATATAAAATAGCTATAATTTCATCCGCAAACATAATTGGTAATGCTAAAACTTCAGTTTTTCTGCTCCTGTTAACTAGATACTGGTCATCTACTGGATCTGATGCTTGCCGATTCTTACGTAGTTACATACCATCTCATGGTGCCGCAGTGTGTCCACCTACTTGCATGGTGCCTCAGTGTGTTCACCATTTGCCTCAGCAATGATAATAGCATGGTATATTAATTTTATTTATCCAGCTCAGTTTTGTCCCCAGCCAGATCCTGAAAGAGGATCCTCCATGGCATTTGATCGTTCTGTAATATCTACTTTTTCATCTAATCTTTGGGATTCACCTTCACCTCCTGTAACAAGCTCATGCCTCTCCTTGCTTGTTATGTCTTCCGCTACTGCATTGTTAATAGATCTAGAATTCTGCAAAAGAGCCTGTTGGTACCAGAATGTAAATTAAAAAATTTGGAAGGAATTTGCCAGAAAGGAATTGCTTATATGCAATAACAGCAGGATTAAATTGCAAGAGAACAGAACATATATTCACCTCTCTTCCTCCAATAGTGACAGGGATGCCAGGCTCTAGTGGGTTGGCAGCAGTTCTTTGTTCTGTCAAATCTTGGTATCCTGAGTTGCCATTAGCATTTTGTGTAAATTCCCTTGGAGGATTTTTCAATTCCTGTTCCATATCATGCAAGGCATTGCATATTAGTATTTCCTTTATAGAGTAACAAGTTTCTTTTCTTCTGATACAAATACAATAGCTCAAGTGCATGTTATAAGCTGAAAGGCAATTGAAAAGATAAATAATATTAAACCTACATTTGTTTCATAGAAAATATTTTCTGGCTTGTCAAACCCTGGGAAAAATTAGTTAATAGAGATTTTTTCTCATTAAAACAACTATTTTCAAAAGAGAAAATCATTTTCTCCATTTTGAAAAACTTATGCAGTTTCTATTATCTTATCTAAATTGAGAATTTATGTTAGCTAAGATCAACAGAAAAAGGGAAAGTGTGCATACGTGTTGTCAAGTGCTAAAGAACCACTGACCTCAGATTTTTCCGACTTGCTGTCAATAGATGGATGATCTGTTACATGATGTCCACCTTGAGGTGCAGTGTGAGCTAAATTTTCAAGTGCTTGTTCATCCAGCGACTTATTCCTCACTATCCTCCCCTCCGTATCAGATTCTGGAGCAGCTATGTGCATGTGTTGATTGCGATCTGATGATGTTTGATCTGATGTGCTTCCGTCTGGTAGAACGGACTTTGGAGATGAAGATGAAGTTGAAGGGCTAGAAATTTCTTCAACAGTCATTTCTGTCTGTATCCCTGACGTAGAGGAAGCATTAGAACTCTGGTTTACACCGGAAACTGGAACTTCTGTGGCATTTCGCTCCTCTTTACCATCTTCTGTGATTTGCTTTGAAGACTCGGTGATAGTTTGGTTAGCAGGAGGCTTACCAGAATTGCTTTCAGTATACTTGTCAATTTCTGATGTACTTTCCTCAGCTCGTTTTGCCAATTCGACTAAAATTTCTTGCTCAATTTTTTTTTCAATTCTATCCCTATCTTCACTTGATCTCCTGTCTATCTTAGAGATATTTATATGGGCTACAGAATCATCAACTTTATTTTCAACTGCACCACTATTCATGTGAACTACTGGATCATCCATACTACAGGCAACATTCAACTCTTTTGCAGACTGCTCAAGAGTATTCAACGAGTTTCTTTCTGACTGTTTGCTAGATTCTGAATCAATTTCTTCACCTGGTTTTCTGACTTCTGATGTCCTGCACTTTTCAGCTTCACCTTCATCTTCCTTGTCTTCAACTGAATTTGTTACTTCCGAATCATCAAATTCATGTACTGGAACATCCGAATCATAACTAATGTTCATCTCCTCCACAAACTTCTCAGGAGGATTCGATGATCCCTGATTAATAACCAAAAACTGCATTTGTAAGTTATTAATTTTAACAATTATTTTGTTTCTTCCGAGAGAAGAATCAGCACGTATAAAAAATTAATTTTAATATTCAGAAGATAGAAAATATCTTTTCATTCACAAAATTTGTGAATAAATAGAAGAAAACTATAAGGTAAATTATTCATTTACCTAAATATTAGTTATAAATTTATTTATCACTAAGACTAAATCCTTGCTTTAAGGATGATTAGTTCAACATTTTAGACACTCGAAGCTTAAATTGTATGTTGACCAAACCTCGTTTAGCATCTGTATATTTATTCTTGAAGGTGATGAAACTGGATCCCGAGGTTCCCTGTGAAAACCAGAAAAGCCTGGATCCTGAGGTTCCTTGTGAAAACCTGGAAAGCCTCCTGCAGTATCCTCCCTAGTTACTTCATTGACTTCTCCAAATTCCATTTCATGTTCTTCAACTTTGGGCGCATAAGGTGAGGCTCCCCACATTTCATCACTGCCAGAAGTAATTTCCTTCTCTATGTCTCCATCATATGTCAAGGAATCTCCATCAATAGATGAAGCAGATCCATCTCCTGTAAGTGGAGGAGAACCAATTTCTGAGACCTCAACTTGCATGTCAGAAGCTATGGAATGGGTAGGGGTATGCAAAGGCCTGGTATGTGTGTAAAGTAAATGGTTTTCCAATCTTGATCTGTCAATTGTAGAGGGGCTGTCTTCGTAGGTGAGTTCATTTACAGTTCTGGCCCTAGGAATTGGACAGAAACCTGAACTTGGTGAAGGACTAGACGCCATCTCAGGAAATCTAAAAACAGTTGGTAGAACTTCAAGTTTGTTTGGTTTGGTGATTCGTGTTCTCTCTTCTGGTAACGATGAAGAGCTTGACTCATTTTTAGTTTCTTCTATCTCCATTTCACTGTGGTCTGCTTTCTCTTCCTCATCAGAGTGGTTTCTAACCCGGTTGGACGATTCACCTTCTTCTTCTTCTTCTCCTGTCACAAGATCAGTGACACTTACACTACGGCGCAATGGTTCTCCATTTTGGTTTGATAAATTATCTACTAGCCAGCCTTGATTTCCATTATCTGCAAAATGTTTATTGATTCAGCCTCGTAGCAGAACTTGCTGTTTTCTTTTTCTTTATGAGATGAAGAATATAATACCCTAGAAAAAGGGGGAAACAAAGGAAAAATAGAAAAAAGGAGGTGTTGCCTTGCCTTGCTGCCTTCTTAGCCTGTTGTTTCCTGCAATACCATACCCATTGAGTTTGGCTTCCAGTGGAAAAGACGGTCCCAGAATGAAGCTCTGATGCCTGCAGAAGAGAAAATCTTTCTGGTGAGGTGCCTTGAATTCTTGCTGGAAACTGTCTGCCGTGAGATCGGGTTTTTCCTCAAGGGGATCATATGGAAGGTCGAATGGGTTCCGAGTTGGCAACAAGACAGAAGGGGCTGAACCAGGAACTTGCTCATCTGGGTTATTAGCAACATCAAAAGGATTGCCTCTTGTAACTAATACTGGAGCCACTGGAATTGGACTATCAAAGTTCACATTGATAAGAATTTTCTGTGTCTGCATTTTGAACAACTTTCTTACATTTCGCCTTGCAATTAGGCTTTCTAGTCTCTTGTTTCTTTCTAGCTCAGATAATCCAAGATCCATAAGATTCTTTTGATCAACTTCAGTCCATTCCACAGCCTTATTCGTGCCTCCTTGTGTCTGTCCTTCATCGTCCTCTTCAGAACTTGAGTTTTCCAATTCAGTGTCGCCACCACCATCATATTTTGCAGCCTGCTCTTCCAAGCCATCCAAGGATGTAAGATCAGAATTTGACGCTTCACCCAATGCTGCAATAGTTTCACCAATAGAGACATTGCGTGACATTCCCTTCCCATGATCCTTTTCTGTAATTTCTCTTGGTTTTAATTCATTCAGGACAGCTCCACCAATTGAATCACCATCAGGAATTTTTGAAGATTGTATAGAAGTCTTGTCATTTCTACTGGAAAACAGATCAGCTGTTTGATTTGCACGATCCTTAGTCTCATTCTTCACTTCATTGTTGGTTTTCGAATGTTGCGAGTGAAAATAAAATCGGATAAAAACAGCAGTGCAGGCAAGAAATGGGAAAGAGTAAAGCAAGAAAAGGAGAATTTTAGGAATAAAAAAGTAGAGAACAAACGAGAATAACAATACACCGGAAACAAATGGATGATTCTGTACAAATCTACAGCATACATTCGTGGAAAATTTAAGAGTTCTTCCCACAATAATTTGAATGTCCTTTGCATCAATACTCATTTTTATTTCTCTTAAGAATCTATTAAGAACTAACGAGATTTAACAAACACATGAAATTCACAAACTCATATTAGAAAACAAAATTGAGAGAGAGATTTTTGCTAAAACACTAAATGGTGAGCTCAGAAAAGAAATTGCAGGTTATTAGATGATGTTTGTAACGCCAGTGAAAATGGATGAGGATGACAAGAGAGAGTAGTTTATCCAGAAATGATGACCAACCAAAAAATCTATTACTGTTCTCAACAGCATTGAATATGAGGTTTCATTTTTAGAAATAATTCCTGTTGGTTTAAGACTATTTGAGATCCTCTTATTTAGGACTTGAAGTTGCTATTTTTGAGAATTATAACAAAATAGAAAACAGGCATCTGGGTGGTTGTTATTGCATTAAAAGAATTTGACTTGAGAAGACCAAAAACCATGACAAGTTCATTACATGGCTAAGTTTAAACATGAAATCTATTTTGTTTTAGATACATATAAAAAGTTAATTGCGATTCACTATTGATTAAGCAGAATGAAAAACATATCATAGATTTAGACAGGAAAGTAGGAATGTAAATTGGGAAAGATTAAGGAATATAAACTATAAAAAATTTCATAATTTTCTTTTATTACGAAAAATAATTCTATGTTGAGTTAAGAAATTATTTTATTTCGCTTTATTTGTAATTTTTAAAAAAAATTAAGAAAAACAACTTTTTCAATCTTACTATTGTTTTCTTTTAGTCAGTTCCAATATTTATTTCTTAAAAATTAAGAAAAACGAATATGTCAAGAATACAAAACAATTATTTAGTCACTTATTAAAAATGAGGTTTTTTTATTTACTATTTATATAAAACGTTTCTTTTTTGGTCGAAATCTTTAAAACGTTATTTGAAATCGAACGAATGAGTATTGGATTAATACGGCCCACCGCCTACTAATATCCGCAAACAGAGTCCCATTAAAAAATCCAAGCGCGTGTGCTCCTTTCCTCACTCTCCCAAATAGATTCTCGCAAATCTCCGATCAGAATCAACCACCGACTGCCACTATCTTCTTTGCACGTGTTCTCTTCACAACACAGCCTCAGCCATGCGCGTCGCTACACTCGATTGTTTATCCAACACCTATGTGACTCACAATCGCAAAAGCGATAATGGTAGACGGAGAAATTAGCAACTACGATTCCTGAAAAAGGAAAGCCGGCGGTTTTTCTTTCAAACGGCTGATAATCCACGGCGATCGTACTAGTTAATGTGCCTCTGTTCTCTCGCGGAGAATAACATATAAATGAACATTAATATTTCATTTTTGTATTTCGGTTATGTAGGTTTTTGTGAAAGAGATCATGTCATCAATGCTTGAAACTCGAAGGTCAATAACTCACACGAAGTTCCAAGCTAATTGCACCTCTAATTTATGCTTCGTCCGTTGCCAGTCTAGGGTACTTCTCCATAACTGTTCGCACCGTTTTGTTCCTAATTCGACGTCGTTTTCTTCGGTAGTTTCTTCCAAAACACTACTGCAAGGAGGCGGAGGGTCCGGTGTTTGGGGACTAGGTATTTTAAGGAACCAGAAGGCAAGAGAGTATAGAATTTTGGCTAACACTGAAGATAGTGATTCCACAGCAAGTTCCAGCGAGAAAAGGAACGAAAACGAAAGTGAGAAGGTCAGTAATAATCCGCCAAATTCGGGGCCAAAGCAGAGGAGAGAGAAGCAAGGGAAGAGTCAATGGTGGTCGAAGAAACAGAGCTGGAAATGGCAACCCTTGATTCAGGCGCAGGAAATCGGGGTTTTGCTTTTGCAATTAGGGATAGTTATGCTCGTAATGCGATTGCTTCGTCCTGGGATCCCTTTACCCGGGTCGGAACCGAGGCAACCGACGACTTTTATTGGCGTGCCTTACAGTGAGTTTTTGAACAGGATCAATAATAATCAAGTGCAGAAAGTGGAGGTTGATGGGTTGCATATCATGTTCAAATTGAAAAATGATGGGAGTAATAGTTATGAGAGTAGCAAAGTGGTCAGTAGTAAATTTCAGGAGTCGGAGTCTTTGTTGAGGAGTGTGTCACCTACTACAAAGAGGATTGTGTATACGACTACTCGACCGATTGATATCAAGACTCCCTATGAGAAAATGCTCGAGAATCAGGTGGAATTTGGATCCCCTGATAGGAGGTCCGGCGGATTCCTCAACTTCGCATTGGTGAGTTTTGCTCGGCGGTGTATTTTTTAATGATAAGAAGCTGAGTGCCATTAGCTTGTACATTCAGCATCCCTATTGACTTTACAGGTTCTTTGGCTGATTTTGATAATAACCATGGGAAGGTGATGTTTGCGCTGATTTGTTGGTTTGATATTAATCAATTATGTGTTTGATCTCTCCGAGTGTAGACTAGTAACTGAACATTTGAGTTAAATGGATGACCAACGTGATCAAGAACATAGTTTAGTATGAAAGATATTGAATTTCAAAATTGGGACTTTGTTCAGTTTTGGCACTGATCTTTAATTGATCGTAACATCTGAAATTTTACTTTAACTAGAGCATCCCTTTGGCAGCCATTTTTGTCATTGTTGCTGCTGTTGAATTGTTGGCAGCATGATCTGCCACTGCTTCATTTCATGATTTTTTTTTTCTATGCTCCAACGTCTACCTCTCATGTCCATATTTACATGGATAATAATTTATTTTGACTTTGTTTCAGGGTTAAAAAAGCACATTAACAATATAATGAACTGAATTCATTTGTGCGCCACTCCTGCTTTAAAAAGTTGGAAAGATTAAACAAGTTGTCTTTTTGAAGTCCTAACAACTGAAGTTTCTCATCTCTGACTTCATCTGTTTTGTGCAGATAGCTTTATTCTATATGGCTGTGCTTGCAGGGCTTCTTCACCGGTTCCCTGTTAGCTTTTCACAGGTACAAATTATTACCTTGAAGTTAATTCAATTTAGTAATGTGAATTTCTGAGTTTGTATATGACCATTGTGCAGCATCCAGCTGGCCAAATTAGGAACCACAAGTCTGGAGGTTCTGGAGGTTCAAAAGTAGCACAGCTAGGAGAAACAATCACTTTTGCTGATGTTGCTGGTGTTGATGAAGCTAAAGAAGAGCTGGAAGAGATTGTGGTATGATAGGCATAGATCCATTTGTCACTTCTAGAATGTAACTGTGTCCTATAGGATTTTCCTCACTTTCCTGCTTATTAGGAAATGGTCTCTTTATTTAAAATATATATGATATTTGCTACTTCCAGGAATTCCTCAGGAATCCAGACAGGTATGTACGACTTGGTGCTCGCCCTCCTAGAGGTGTTCTCTTGGTAAGAATTTAGCTGAAATTCTAGTTTCTTGCACCCTTATATCTTGGAATTTCTGAGGATCTGCTGTCAGCATTTTGACAACTATGAGATATTCATAGCCAGAAAGATTCATCCATGAGGTGCTAAACACATTTGTGTTTGCCATTCATCATAGTTTTATTCATTTGCCTAGATTTGTACAATGGTTCTAGTTTTTGCCTCCTGCTACAATACTTGCATTTACATACATCAACTACTCATACTCTAATGTGTGTTCTTTCTGTGAAAGATAATATAATGGTTCTCTAGATTCTGATGGATGTATCTAAGGGGAAATATTGTATATGAGTGTCATTCCACCTATCTTACAGGTGGGGCTTCCTGGTACTGGTAAAACTCTTCTTGCAAAGGCTGTTGCTGGAGAAGCAGAAGTGCCATTTATTAGTTGTTCTGCAAGTGAATTTGTGGAATTATATGTTGGCATGGGCGCCTCCCGTGTGAGAGATCTCTTTGCTCGGGCAAAGAAAGAAGCACCATCAATAATTTTTATTGATGAGGTAAGACAACAGGAATGGTTATCGAGGTGGATAAACATGTTTACTGCTAGGACTTTCCATTGCTAATCTTTTCTTTCCTTTTACACAGATAGATGCTGTTGCAAAAAGTCGTGATGGAAAATTTCGCATTATCAGCAATGATGAACGGGAGCAAACTTTGAATCAGTTGCTCACTGTAAAATCCCTGGCTGTATTATTTCAAATCACCAGATATAGCTCAGTTAATATGGAACTTGAAATGTTTGAAAATAATTCAGGAAATGGATGGGTTTGACAGCAACTCTGCTGTGATTGTTCTTGGTGCAACAAATAGATCAGATGTCTTAGATCCTGCACTTCGTCGTCCAGGAAGATTTGACCGTGTGGTTATGGTTTGCATTTAGCATATTCACATATTCAATTGTCAAGATTTGACGCACAAGTTGTATAGATTTCTCAGAAAATTTTCTCATTTGGTCTACAGGTGGAAACACCTGATAGGAATGGAAGAGAAGCCATATTAAAAGTGCATGCTTCCAAGAAAGAACTCCCTCTTGAAGTAGATGTTGACCTTAGTGACATTGCATCTATGACTACTGGTTTTACTGGGTAATCTGCCTCCTGATTTAGAAATTTCCGTCTCCTATATTTAGCTATCGTATCAGGGTGACTTTTTGCATTTTTATATTTTCCAGGGCTGATCTTGCAAATCTGGTCAATGAAGCTGCTTTACTTGCTGGAAGGAAGAACAAAGTAGTTGTGGAGAAGATTGATTTCATTCATGCAGTGGAGCGGTCAATAGCTGTATCTCTCTCTCTCTTTCTTTCTAAATGAGGAGATGGGAATTGGTTTCTCCACTTATCTTGTCTTTATTTATTTATTTATTTTTGCTATATTGTTTGCTTTTTCTCTTTTGGTCAGTAATTTAAAACTTGAAGCATTGATCAATATGTGCATTAAACAATATTAGACTTGGCCAAGACTTTTACCTAACTGAGGTGCCGTAGTCATTGGTTCAACCAGCAAGTCATGAATAATTAATTGAATGTTACACCTATTAATATAAATAAATAAATTTAATTAACTAATTTTTTATTATTCTAAAATCAAAATTTCAAAATTCATTAATTTATTTTTAAATATATTTTAATGGTTTAAATTTTATTTAAAAATGGAATTCAATAAATTTTATAAGTAAATTATTAAATAATACTAAAAATTGAATAAAATATATTTATTTTTAGAAATTATTTAAGCATGTTATTGAGGTTTAAAATATAAATTTACTAATTTTATACAATATGAGGATTATCAGTTAGTTTTATATATTATGAAATTGAAAAAAACTTCTAATATGTTTCCTATATGATAATTTAATTGGCATAGCATAGTTATAGAGAAATTGTGTGCGCACGGGCAAGCGCATGTGTATAGAAGCTTAGACTTGTTCTTTCTGCAAGCCTTTGTATTCCTCAGTTATGTTATTATGTTAATTCATGCTGTGATCATCAATTTTTCTTCCAAGTTGCTTGCTTCTTCTGAATTTCTTTTTTTATAAGCTCAATCTTCTGTCCATGTTCTTCCATGTCTTTTTTTATTGCTCATCCTTTTTTTACCCTTTTCTTTTGGTTTTAATGTATCTCTTTTGCCATGTTTTATTAAGGAAGAAAGGAAAATAAAAATATTTTCTTTCTAATTTCGTTTGGAATGAAAGAAAGTTGAGAAGGAAAGAAAATGAGAATGAAAACAACAATTAAAAATTGATAATAATTTTCTTTCCAATTTGGAGAGGAAGTGAGTGGAATATAAATGAAATTATATTTTTATCTCTACGATTATATTTTTAATTACAAATAAAAAGGATAAAATAAAGATTTTACTATTCAAAAAGACTTTGCTCTCTTATTTCCTCCCTAATATCTAAATGAAAAGGAGAATAACTTTTCCACTTGTGTTTTCCTTCGTTATTTTTCACTCTTTGTTTTCTTTCCTCTCCAAAATTATCCAAGCAAGGGCTTTATGTTTTAATTGAGTGCACACTGTTGCTCTCTCTATTTTGATGACCCTGGGCAGTAATATACCAAAGATCTTTTCCTTCATTCCTAGGAAATGGAAGAGTTTTGAGGGAGAAAATTGCATTTCTCTTCATTCATAGACTCTTGGTTTTTGTCTGGCAATTTTGGTGTGATTGTCGATGTTTGATGGATAGACAGGCTATGTGAGACTTGAAAATTTGTCATCTTGTATAGGATTCATTTCTTTGTGCTGTACAGGAGACGTCATTCATTCTTTTGAACCCTTTATAGTTTATATGTGGGTTGTTATTCCTTTGGTGTCATTGAGTTGAATTTAGTGTTTTCCTACTCAGTATATGCGTATTACATTTTAAGACTTACAGTTGTAGTGAAAAAAGAGTAAATTTTAGAACTGCAATGAATTGAACTGAATTTCTTTTAATGGTAGGGCATTGAGAAAAAGACTGCCAAGTTACAAGGAAGTGAGAGGGGTGTGGTTGCACGTCATGAAGTTGGTCATGCAGTAGTAGGTACTGCAGTTGCTAACCTCCTTCCAAGACAACCACGCCCTGAGGTGAACTCACAGAAACTTTACTTCTTTTTCCTTTTTTTTGTGCTGCCCATAGTTTTTTGTTCCTTGATTTAAATTCAAAAATAGCAAGTTGGGTTGACCTTCTTGATAAAGTTTTTTTTTTTTCCTTTTTCTATTTTCCTCGTTAGCCAGCTAGTGGAGTTAGAAGGGGCAAGAATTGCTCTCTTGTCGCAGTTCTCTTATTCGCAAAGCCACTTATTGAGTTTATGATATGCCAAATGATAGACTCATTCATGCTTGCTTGCTTTATATGTGCCAAAGGGATGGCTTGAGCTCCCGTGTCTCACTTGTTGGAGCATGCATAGCATGTTAATTGAGATTGTACATGAGCGCACATTTGTCTACAGGAGCTGGGTTAAATGCTTTATATTGATATCGCGCACTAATAGTATTGAAGTCCAACAGAATATTGAACACCAACAAGTTTTTCTTCTTTCTCTATTTTTCCACAATTGCAAGACACAGAATAATGAAGTACCTTTTTTAAAAAAAAATCCAGCAAGGAATTTCATTTTCCATTTATGATTCTCTCCTTAATGTGTATAAATTTCTTCTGTAATGCCATCAGAAGTTAAGCATATTGCCAAGATCAGGAGGGGCATTAGGCTTTACTTATACACCTCCAACAAATGAGGACAGATATTTGCTCTTCATTGATGAATTACGTGGTCATTTGGTTACACTTCTTGGAGGACGTGCAGCAGAAGAAGTTGTGTATTCAGGTCGTGTCTCAACAGGTGCACTGGATGATATACGACGAGCTACTGACATGGCATATAAGGCAGTAGCAGAATATGGTCTTAATCAGACAATAGGGCCTGTGTCTCTAGCAACACTTTCTGGAGGTGGGATGGATGAGTATGGAATTGCTTCATGGGGAAGGGATCAGGTGCTTCATTAGTTAAAGTTCATTTTTCTTTCTTTGTGTACTGTGTGCTTAATGACTGAGCAAAATTTAATATAACAGGGGCATCTTGTCGATCTTGTTCAAAAAGAGGTAAAAGTATTGTTGCAATCTGCCCTAGATGTAGCACTTTGTGTTGTTCGTGCTAATCCTACTGTCGTGGAAGGGCTTGGTGCCCATCTAGAAGGTAATATTATGGTTTTAGCTGTTTTAATATCTTGGTACTCTGTACATTATCAAGTCGGTGGCTTGATGCATGTCCAAGTTGTTATTCATTAGTTGCAGCTTCTCTTCGAGTATTTTATCTGTGCCAATTTCGTTTTAAAAGGATGTTTGTCAATTTTGAGTGGTGCTTGACTTGTATGGTGTATTATTTTCTCAGTGTGATATATATGAATCATGGTTGTAATCGTCTGATCCTAGATCTCCTCATATAGGATTAAATTTGTTGTCATTGTGAAGAGTTGCTACCTGCACTTACCATCCTGTAATAATCTCCATTATTTATTGATCCAGAAAAGGAGAAAGTAGAAGGTGAGGAGCTGCAGAGGTGGTTAAAATTGGTAGTTGCTCCAAAAGAGCTCTCACTCTTCGTTAGAGGTGAGAAAGAGTCGCTTCTCCCGCAGCAGACTGGCTTGTGATGGCAATATTTGCACATTCAGCTCTTCAGTATTAAGAAAAATACAAATTTAGCTTATAGCACTTCAAACCAGCACAACCTTGGCTTCCCCTTAGCCATACAGCATTGTATATTTCACTGAGATAAATTTTGGTTCATTTTGGTATTAACAACCTAAAGATACACCAAGTTGGGAAATCTGAAGATTTATTTCTTCCGGAGCCTTCTCAAGCCCCCTTTGATTCCTGCAGGTTGGTCTTTGAAACTGTTCTATATTTGCTGTGGAGTCGGTACAGGTTTTGGTTTGTGGCAATTGTTGTTGTTTTTTCCAAGCTGTATATATTGATTATTCAGTGAAATATTTATAAAATTTCAGATATGTGAAGAGTTTGTGAGAACATTGTGCATATTATCACTAGAATGTTACAAGTTACAATTTATATCTATATGCTGTTGACTCTTGTGTTGAAATGTTGGGTGGGGACTCCAGTGTTTAGGATCACTGGGTCTGAGGATGGGAATCATCTTGAAGTGTTAGTAAGTGGATTATTTGCCAGATTTCTAGTGTCCTTTCCTAGAGATGCCCTCGCCAACAAGATCGGTTTGTGCATGTTTTGCATTTAGGGCTGAAACCTGGTTGAGAGGAAGAAAGAAGTTGATCTATGGACCAATCAGCGCAAGATTGTGGAAACTATGATCGGCAGCAGATGATTGATTGCTGGATGACCAAAATGAAGAAAAAGTTTCTGAAAAATTAAAGGTCGACTTTAGAAGAAAACTGCAATTCCAGTTCTGATGGGGAGTCAGATTGACTCAGGAATGTTTGTTAAAGAATGAAGTCCCACATCACATTGAGAAGCTGTGTGATGTTTCCCTATAAGGCAATGAAATATGGATTTGACGTGAGTGAATCAGCAAGCATCAGACTTAAATGTAACAAAATATCATGAAAAATGATTATGAAGATTGTTTGATGATTTGACATTGATATTTTTGTTAGGAGAGTAAAATATCAATGTTGCTTTCTGAAACGACATCATCTTTGTTGTCTATAGCAACAGGAATCTGAAGAAGGCTAAGGAGCAGTTGTGGTCTTCAATCTAGAGTATTCGGTAATGGTATGAACTATAAAGGATGGCAGGTTCTTGCCAGTTGGATGTATTATCTAGAGGGGTAGTTGTCTCGGGGAGCATTAACCCTATCCATATTAAGCTGTACACTGGAGTGGCCCTTGAAAATAAATATTTAATCTCTATAATATAAAATAATTTATTAGTTAGTCACTTAATTTTAAAAGAAATATTAAAATATTTTTTTATTTTAAAATTTTAATTAATTAGTTTTTTTTATTAATTTTAATAAATAAATATTTAAAAAAATTAAAATACTTTAGATATTTTTTATAAAATTAAAAAATATTTTAATATATTTTTTAAAAATTATAAACTAATTAATTAATTTTCTCATAATTTAAAAATTAAATAAAAAAAAAAAGATTTGCTCTTTTTTTCTGCTAAATGCTGCTACTTATATAATTTAATCTGCCAAATTTTACTTTATTTTTTTATTAACACGCAGATGTTAAAGCTCGATTATTTTGATTTGAATCTTATAATAATTTTCCCACCATACATTTGGATGAAAAATTTGAAATATGATAAAGAATTGATTTTATTTGATTGATTATAGTAATAAATATGCATCAAGCTTATTAAGTTTAAAAATATGAAAAACATCTTTTTTGAAATAATTCATAAAATAATCTTATTTTACATTCACTCTAGTTTTTAATACGTGAAATGATGCAATTTGAATTTTATAATTTAAAATTAATTTATATTAAAATTAAAACTTCAATTTCAAATGTAAGTATTAAGATATTTCCTAAGTTTAATTTCGTAAATTTAATTATGAGTTCTAATATTGATATACTAGTTATATGAATGTAAAGGAGTTCTAGTCTAGGTCTTGGGCAAATAGGATAGGTGAATAATATTTTAAATTAAGGGATTCAAGTAAAATTTATAAATTTTACAATTTGATCATGATTTTTATTTTTATTTTTATTTATACTAGTGTTATCACGTTCTAATATTCATAAATTTTATTTATTTATATATATTATAAATTTAAATTATAATAAATCAATTGATAGTATTAATTATTTTTATTTTTTTAATATTATAATATTAATTTTAAAATTAATATAATGAATTTTTATAATTTTCTGAATAGAGAATGAATTTTATTGCATTTAAAGTATGATTTTATTAGTTTAATTTTTGATATTATAATTTATCACTTTAATATTTTATAATTTTTTACTTTCAAATTAAATATATTATTAATAATTAAAACAACACTATATTATTTAAAAATTTTATATTATCAAATTATCACTTTAATAATTTATAATTTTTATCCTGAAAGTTTGGTTGAATTATCATCTACTTTAAATTTAAATATTATTTTTAATAATTTTAAAAGCAATATTTATATTTATATATATTTTAATCTCATAAATTTTAATATTTTTATTAAAAATTGAATTATCATGATCGGATGATTTAATCATATTATCGATTATTATTTTATAATATTTTTTAATTTAAAATTTTTATTTAATAATTTAATATTATCTTAATTTTTATATTTTTATTTATTAATGTATATAACCAAAATTAAATAATAAATATTAAGTTTTCAGTTTAATATTCAAATATAATAATTGATATTATTTAATTTTTTATAATAGTTTAATTTTTAATTTAAAATTAAAAATTATATTTCTATTAAAATTAATAATATATAAATAATCTAAATTGAAATATAATGTTGGACAAATATGAAAAATCAAAGTGAACATAAACCTAAAGTAATTAACCATACAAATAATCTAAATTGAAATATAACGCAGTACACATGAAAAATCAAAATGAACATAAACCTAAATTAATTAACCAAACAAATAAATTGAAATCAAGAATCAAAATGAGAGTCTATCAATATAATTAAAAATGTATTTAGAACTTGAGGGGTTAATATCTCCTAATTTAAATTCATGTAACAGTCTTTGCCTTTCTTGTCTCAAAATTAATAAAAATTACTAAATTCTTTATCAATTTTATTAAGCTATTTTTTCAACACACAAAAATAAATAATAATCAAATTAGCAAATATACAAATATCTTTTTTTATTTTATTTTACTATATAAATAATATAGTAGGATGTGAATTTAATAATATCAAATAATTCAGATATTTATAATAGAGAGGCCATAATTAAATTTTATTAGTTACTATGAAAACTTCATTATATTCAAATAAATAATAATTATCTGTTATTATTTTAATATTATGATAATTATTTTTAATATTCTTAAATAGTATTTAAATTTATTATTTTAATAATTGTATATAAAAATTTTAAATATATCAAAATCTATAAATTTAAGGATAGATATGTTAAAATTTTAATATTATTATATTTTATATATTTTTAAAATTTTTTTAATTTATTAAAATTAATATAAAGTATAATAATTTCATATATTTTAAAAAATAATATAAGAAGATATTATATTAAATTTAGAATTTTATTCATATAATAATTATAGTTAAATTTAATGGTAATTATTATATTTTATACGATGTAATAATAATATATTATTATAAAAAATTTAAACTATAAATATGATTATTTATTTATTTAATTAATTATTGATAAATCATTTTCATATATATTTATAAAAATATTTAATTTCATATTTTTTATAAATATTTAAAAATTTATTTTTTTTATTTATTTTATAATTTTATAATAATCACATTATAACATAATATTAAATAATTTATACTAATCTACCAATATATATATATATATATAATTAAATAATAAAACTACTATCTAATTTATATTATTATTTTAAAAAATGTAATATTATTATATTTTATATATTTTAAAAAAATTTTCTTTAACTAATTAGAATTAATATAAAGTAAAATATTATCGTCTATTTTAAAAATTAATTTTTAAACAATAAAATAATTTATTATTTAAATAATTAAATATAAATATAAATCATTTAAATATTTTTCTCATTTTTTTCTTTCCTTCTACTTTTGTTTATATATAATATAGATTAAAAAAAAAGGGTTATAGGCGCCGCCACCGGGTGAATCTGCGAAATGATCTAACGGTCCTCCATTGAGGAGTGTACCTCGAGATGTGCAGACGAGGGTAACCTGCACCCCTGTAGATTTTTACAGATATATCTGACCTCCCCACGTAAGCATTCGATTTTGGCGTTTGAGTGGTTGCAGGTGTAGCTGTACCTGCCATATATAAATACAAAGGCAGAGCGAAGCTTTAAGCTCCCGTGACCTCGCTTACCTTGGGCTGCGTTCCGCTGTTCAGTTCTTATCTCCTCCCTCACAGTCATCAAGATATAAAGACTCCTCGCTGCATTTCCTCGTTTTTCTCTCTTTTGTGACGAAATGGCATCGGTGCAAGCTACTAGTTTGTCCTCTGCTGTGTGCAAAAATGGAAGCCATAAGTTTCCAAGCGGCTCCTTCTTGCCGGGGTTTGATGGTGTGCTTGGGCGTGGATCTCTTAAGAAGGAAATATGGCCTCGTTCTTTGGCGACATCTGTTCCTAGGGCCACCTTAACCTTTGATCCTCCAACAACAAATTCAGATAAAGCTAAGCAGAGGAAACATACTGTTGATCCTTCTTCTCCTGATTTCCTTCCTCTTCCCTCCTTCGAACAATGTTTTCCAAGAAGCACCAAAGAATACAGGTTTCTTTCTTCTCCATCTATTCCATCTATATTTCACAAGTTATTTGATATGTGATTTTCTGGTATAATTTATCTGCAGGGAAATTGTTCATGAAGAATCCGGTCACGTCCTCAAAGTTCCTTTCAGACGGGTCCACTTGTCTGGGGATGAACCCAGTTTTGATAATTATGATACCAGTGGTCCTCAAAACATTAGTCCCCGTATCGGTATGGCCCTTACTTTTACTATTACATGACTGAAACAAGTTGACTGCTGATTATGAAGTTTTTGCAGATGATATAGTTTTTTTACGCTTTTCTTATTTATGATTAATTTAATCTTAGAGTGTAGGTCGTTCCACTGCCATCCATACCATTTTCTGCCGTTTTGTGATTTGACAATTTACTAATAGGATGGATTAGGTTCTTGTGTTTAATTTTGTAAAATGAGCTCTTTAGTCATCCAGTTAGATTCTAAGTAGTATTGATGGTTAAAATTTCAAGGACTAAATAATATGGATAGATAAAATTAGAAGAACTAAATGATATAAATATTTAAAGTTAAATAGTTGAGTAGTGTTTTCTTTGATAGAATGAGTAAAGGGTTCAATTGTATAGGATGTATTAATTAGATTATAAAAGATTTAAGTAATTAATTTTAATAAAATAGTAAAATACAGTGACTTAATAGTAATCCACCTTATTAATAGGTACAAGGTATTAATATTATAATTTGCTTATTGATGTTGGCTCGTTAGAGTAGAGCTTCATTTTACCGACGCCTTTTCTTTCCCCCAAGCAAGAAGATTCTTCTCCATAAAATTGCTTAGTTTAGTTATGCTGTCCGTCTTATATTTACAGTGTGTTTGGAGCGTATTCTCTGCCTAGTTTTTTCTAGGCCTTCCTTTTCTTTCTTGGCTATATTTTGTGGATTAGAATGGTTTGCATGGTGAAGTTATTTACTGAATTTTATGAATGTGATTGTTTAAACAGGAATTCCTAAACTGAGGAAAGACTGGGTTGATAGGCGTGAGAAGCTAGGCGCACCAAGATACAGTCAGATGTACTATGCGAAGCAAGGAATAATAACAGAGGAAATGTTATATTGTGCTGCTCGTGAGAAGCTTGACCCAGAGTTTGTCAGGTCAGAGGTTGCTCGTGGACGGGCAATAATCCCTTCGAACAAGAAGCACCTGGAGTTGGAGCCAATGATTGTTGGAAGAAATTTTTTGGTCAAAGTCAATGCAAATATTGGAAATTCTGCTGTGGCAAGCTCTATTGAGGAAGAAGTTTATAAGGTTCAATGGGCAACCATGTGGGGTGCTGACACTGTCATGGACCTCTCAACTGGTCGGCACATCCATGAGACCCGTGAGTGGATCTTACGAAACTCTGCTGTACCGGTTGGAACTGTGCCCATCTATCAAGCACTTGAAAAAGTTAATGGAATTGCTGAAAATCTGAGCTGGGAAGTCTTCAGAGACACATTGATTGAACAAGCTGAGCAGGGTGTAGACTATTTCACTATCCATGCTGGGGTTCTTCTACGATACATTCCTTTAACTGCTAAACGCATGACAGGAATTGTTTCTCGTGGAGGATCAATTCATGCAAAGTGGTGCTTAGCTTATCACAAGGAGAATTTTGCATATGAACACTGGGATGACATACTTGACATCTGTAATCAATATGATGTGGCACTTTCGATCGGTGATGGGCTGAGACCTGGGTCCATATATGATGCCAATGACACTGCTCAGTTTGCAGAGCTCTTGACTCAAGGGGAACTAACCCGTAGAGCATGGGAGAAGGATGTACAGGTAATGATTTCATCAATATAGCAATCTCTTATGTTTAATCTCCGGCAAATATGGGAAAATTTCAGAACTTATATTTTTTCATTTTTGCTGATTCTTTTTCATTTTTCATTGTTTATTGAATTCCTTGTTTGGAAAAGTTTGCACTCTAAACCTAACTAGTAAGTTCATGCCGCCTTTTTCAAAATATATCCTCTGCAATCTGGCATAATTGGAAAAATAACAATATGAGAAATAAGATTTTGACAACCTTCAACTCTTTTTTTGTCAGTTAGGAGTATGCATCTATTATTTATGGGTCCATAAACTTGTTCTGCCCATGGCCATATGGGAGTTTTAGTGCTTACTTTCAGTATCTTTGTGAAAATATGTTGTGTGCTTTCAGGTGATGAATGAAGGACCTGGCCATATTCCTATGCACAAAATCCCAGAGAACATGCAAAAACAGCTCGAATGGTGCAATGAAGCACCTTTCTACACTCTTGGACCCCTGACAACTGATATTGCTCCTGGATATGATCACATTACCTCTGCCATTGGTGCTGCCAACATTGGGGCTCTTGGCACTGCACTTCTCTGTTATGTCACACCAAAGGAGCATCTTGGGTTGCCAAATAGGGATGATGTGAAGGCAGGTGTTATAGCATATAAGATATCTGCACATGCAGCTGATTTAGCAAAAGGTCACCCTCATGCTCAAGCCTGGGATGATGCATTAAGCAAGGCCCGATTTGAGTTCAGATGGATGGACCAATTTGCTTTATCCTTGGACCCCATGACTGCAATGTCCTTCCATGATGAAACCCTGCCATCAGAAGGTGCAAAAGTAGCACATTTTTGCTCCATGTGTGGGCCGAAGTTCTGCTCTATGAAGATAACAGAGGATGTGCGAAAGTATGCGGAAGAGCATGGTTATGGTAGTGCAGAGGAAGCTGTGCAGCACGGGATGGATGCCATGAGTGCTGAGTTCCTGGCTGCTAAGAAAACTGTTAGTGGAGAACAACATGGTGAAGTTGGTGGGGAAATCTACCTGCCAGCAAGTTATATTAAATCCTCTAAGAGGTAAGGATCAAATTCAAATAAACCTAAAAAGGTCTTCTACTTTGGTGGAAAATCTAGAATTGCATTAAGTAAATAATACATTAATCATTTGCAATTGCAAGTACACTGCTTACTTAACCACTTTACCATCTGACTAGCAAGATTAAGCAAAGGGTCCTGTTCCTTGTTATCGTAAAGTCTCCAGGCCAAACTTATTATGGAAGATTGTTTGATATTAGTTTCTGTTATGCTACTGTTTGAACCATGAAAGTAACCTTGTGAGATCATGGTTACATTATGCTTGATATCTCATTTGTGTTTTTTATTTGGTTGGACTATGACTTTCCTCACTTGGAACTTGCAATTTTTTTTGGAATTTTCTTGCAGGAGCATGTGAGGGGGAAGATTTGGTTAAGTCATCATTGGAACTGTGATGCATGTCTGAGTTGTGAGGATGATGGATATGCTGATTTGCTTTCCAGATGCAGGTAAGTTGATGATTTAGCGTGTTAGGACCTGGAGACATTATCTTAGTTTGATTCATGTTTGCTGCGTTAATAAGAAGCGATAATACAGTTGCTACATTCTCTTTATGTTCAAGTTCTTTCTCTCTTTTTTTTTTTTGTGTGTGTGTATTTATCATTTGGATGTTGTCTTGACGAAAGAAACGCACCAGGGGTGCCTGTATCTGCTTTAATACTGGCCATTTTGGCCAGAGGATAGAGCTGGTCAGGCTGAGAAAGTCCCTTTGAACCTGAACAGGATAATGCCTGCGTAGGGAGTGTGCATTTTCTTTTCCCTTTTTCTGTTCTTGCACAGGGAGGCAGCTTCCTATGGCTCGGGCTAGCTGATCCATATGTGCAGAATCAATCGCCATTGAGCCCAGGATTATCACTTGAGCGGCTGCAACGTCATCATGGCTGGCAGTTTATGCAATTCTTCAACCAATATTTTAAATAGTAAAGAGAAAATTTGACAAGGCTTGCTTGATCAGCCATTTATTGGATTTTGGTCAATCCATGGTACGATCACTAAAATAATAAAAATTTCGTATATCCGATATAACAAGTGAATATTTTGGACATACTAGTTACAAATTTAAAACTACTAAACTAGCGCCTTGAATTGGGGGCACAATCTTCCTTTTCTTTTTCCAAAAGAAAAAAACAGAAAAATTGTCATTTATCGTAGTTAAAAGGTTGGCAGCTTTGCTGATTAGCGAACTTGGTCTGGTGAAATCTTTTGATTGTGGGTGACTGAAACTTTTGAGTTCCACTATGGTTGCTGTTCACATCGCAATTTATCAGCAAACCGTACGAGCTGTGTGTATGATTTAATGTCCATAAATGCGGCAGATAAATCCGCGATTGCTATTGTCTATCAATTGCCAGGCTCAATAGGTAAGTCCGGATTCCAAGAAGAGAAAAAAAAAATCAGTAGGCAAGCCCGACTAGGAGCCTACTAGGTCTAGAAGAAGAAATCAAGGTAGGAGCCTAGACAATAACGGGAAAAAAGGGCAATTGGGAATCTAGCGGATCTTGCGTGAATTAATAGGTAATTTTTCAAATTTTTATTTTTTTGTGTTGAAAAAATATACCTACATACTTGCATAACGTAGCATTTATTAAAAAGATAATAATACAAATGTCCAAATAAATTGACAACTGTAGTGTAATCTGACAATTTTTTCTATAGGCTTTCTAAATATTATGTCCTTAGTTTTTTTATAAAATAATTACAAGTATTTTTAAATTCATTAAATTAATATTAAATCATGTTTATTCTCTATTGACACAATAAAAGATAAAATATTTCTAATGGAATAAAGTATTTTTAATGAATGCTTCGATTTTACTTAAAAATTAAGACTATTTAAAAGATAATACTTTCGAACTATTGATTCTAACATCGATTCTAACACCACTTGATTTAAACTCCGCTTTAATATGAAAAAGTAATCAATTTTATAGGTAAAAAATCATCAATTTGATAGGTAAAATATAATTGAGATCAATAATCAATAATTTATAGTTAACTTTTTGAATTTTAGTTAAATATACAAATTAGTCATTACTTAAAGATCGAACCTTTTAAATTTTAAATCCGTTAAATAATTTTAATTTTTTTAAAACGATTAATTTACATTTAATTTAACATTAAATGAGAATGATATCCTTATATATAATTAAAAAACCCAAAATTATTTAACCCACTATTTCTTCTTAGCAGCTCTTCTCACTTGCTCCATCTCCGTTCTACACGACTTCATCCAAATTCAAATCTAAGGAGGAAAAGTTTTTCACACTCATTGCCATAATCTGTGATTGGTTAAACCAGCATTGGGAAGGCAACTTGATGAACTTTCCAAACCCAAATTACCAATTATGAGATCGACGTCCACCCACTAGAAGAGTGAGCATTCTTGTGTCTTCCTTCACGCTTCAAACCCGGTGCCCAATATGAACTAGGTTATTCAGGTTGCACAGACATTGCAAAAGATAACCTAACCACTAAATCCCAAGCAGTCCAACTACAGGGACTCTCGACTCCAAAAATTTAGTGAGTTGACTGCAGCACTCCCATAGTCTCATTACGAAAAACGAAACTGCCTGAAATGAGCTTTTGGACATCAATTACCCTCCAATAACCAAAGCTACCACTCTATCACCACGCCCCGACCAGCTGGCAGCTGCCACCTAACTCTGATGAGAATAGTGTTAAGAAACTTCCTCAGCAGAGCCCACCAGGTGGATATCAAATAACGAACAAAGGAATTGATAGTCGCAGATGCTAAGATTAAAACTACAAGTTCTGTAAATGGCTCCAAAGTGAGGTCCAGTCTAGTTCCTCATTACCGGAGGTTTCGTCAGATGCGGACATAACAGTAAGGAAGAGACAATAAACTCATGGCAGTAATTTTGTCATTAAAATATAAATTAACAGTAAATTTGTACTATTTTTAACCGAATGACAAATTTATTTAATAAATTTAAAATTTAATGGTTCAATCATAATATAAAATTTAAAAAGAGACTAATTTATGAATTTTATTATAACTTAGGGACTTGGCTGTAAATTACCCTAATTAATAATGTTAGATATAATTAGGATCATAGGAATTTATATGTTCTTGTTATCCTTGTCGTTGTTAAGACTTTCTGAAGAGTAGAAATTTTACCTTAAAGAGCCTCTAACTGACATTTCTTTTATTAAAACATATTTACCATAGAAAATTAAAAAGTAAAAGCACATGACTGTACAAAAGTGAAAATATTAGAATTATCAATTTCCAAAACATAATTTTTACAGGCAGCTTCCAGCCTTCCACCGAGTCTAATGCTTCCCAGACCCATCTCTATACACGTAAAACAAAATATTTCAAGGGGTTCAATTCTTTCCAGTTTCTGGTAACTGTTTAATGACAACTTATAGATATTAGAATTATCAAACGGCAGAATATAGAGCAAATAGATAAAGGAGAAAAACAATATTGGGATCAGGAAGCAATACTCCATAAGTGTGATTAGGTCAATAATCTAAATGGATACACTTTCAACAAAAAAGAATGAAAATTAATGCAACAAACAACACATGGAGAATATACCAAAAACTACCATGCAATATGTTTCAACTGCAGACATCAAATAGAAGAACTGTTTTTCTTAGGCACAACATAGTTCCTCTCCAAGTTTTATATGGATTGGCACAGATCCTAAGTCAGGGTGCCTAAGAATTCTGTATCATCATTCTGTTACAGCGGGACTCTCATCAGCTTCCGTTCCTGTACCACAAATCAAGAATGAGAAAACAAAAATAGTCAGCGTGCTAACAGCATCCAAGAAACTGAACAAACCTCAGAGGAATAGCAGGGAAAATAACAATTTAGCAACTTGCTATAAGCACCAATGCAACTAGACTAAACCACAAGAAAATCATGGCAATCAGCCATGGACAAACTACTTGGGCAAAAACAGTATAGATGACATAACAACAATTGTCAAGGGCATGTCAAAAACTAAATTTCCATAATGCCTATAATAAATCTTACATGTGTAGACTACAACCATTCGCATCTGTAACATATCATACAAATATCCCAAGGAACTGCGCTTGTTGTGCTATTGGTACTGTAAAAAATACGCACACGCACACAGCCCTTGATAAATGATCACAAGCACATCTAGTCCAAACTTTTCCAACTAACAGCAAATCCTGACAATGTGTGCAAACACATGCCAGTTTAATGCGTGCATTTGTGTCCATCCTCTAATTTAATCAGTGTAAAACTCACGCAATTATCATAGCCTAAGAGCAAGAAAAACTCCTATATATAGGTGACAATTCTCAACCCCGGCTTTAATTGCTAGAAGAACCATAAACCACTAAACTTGAGTACTATAATCACAAAATCATACAGAAAATTCGTTCACATTCAGCCATAAGATCGTCATGTAACCCAGTATTATTAAAGGATAGCAACAAAATAAAATAAAAACCTGCTCCGCTAATTGTAACTCACAGCAATTGAAAAAGAAAACAATAGCACAGCAATGCACATCAACTACTAACCTTCACCACCATCCTGACCTTCTTGCTCGAAATCTCCCTCTTCCTCATCATCATCCTCGCTTATCTCAACATCCACCCCATACCTTCCATTCAAGTAATCTACAGCATCCGGTGTTAGCACCAATTTATCCGAATTCAAAATATCGAACAAATTTAAAGTCCTAGGCGTCAACATGCTCAAAGTCCCAATGTTCCTGCTCGATAGCCCCACATTATCACTCACATCCATCATCAAAAACATAACTTTATCTTTCGGGTCCAACCCCCACCGCTTCATAGCTGCAATGAACTCTTTCGTCTTCGGCTTCTCAAATCTCTCATTAAATTCCTCCACACAAACCATACTCTCAGTCGCGCTAGACAATGCTGTGGAAATCGCCAATCGTTTCTCCTTCTTGTTAATTTTTATGGACCAATCTCTAGGCTTAGGACCAAAAATGACACCTCCGCCAGGGCGGAGAGGGGAGCGAGTTGAACCACGGCGGGCACGACCTGTTTTCTTTTGGGGATAAGGTTTCTTGCCACCTCCTCTAACCTCCCCCCGGGTGAGGGTTGAGGCAGTGCCACGTCGTTTGTTCTGCTGGTCAGTGATAATAGCGCGATGAACGACGGCGCGTGCGGTCTCCGGAAGGGCAGACTTGATGTCTAAGTATGTTTCTCCAATTTTTTCGCCGGTGAAGGATAGGATTGGGAGGGTCGCCACTTGGCAGGAGATGGAGAGAGACTTAAATTGGGAGTTGAAGGAATTGGGTTTCGAGAAAGATGCTAGTTTAGGAATTTGGAAAATTGAGGAGGAGAAGAAGGAGAGGGAGGGGGGCGGTGGCGTTCTCACAGACGCTGCCATTATCTTCCAGTGAGAGTGCGAGAGAACGAGGCAAAGGGTGGTGATTTATCCACTATGCCATTTTGATAATTTCCTATCCTTTGTTGGCTTGCAGGTTTGATACGCCACCGTTTAGCACTACAATAGAAACGACGCCGCTTCGCAATGTGGTCCCTTGAACGACCCTACGTAACATTATCTAGTTACCTACTATAAGTTCCTTACTTCCCCTTTGTTTTTACTCATCCTGCTCCTCCGGCGCCGCTTACCAACCGCCACTGCGCCCATGGCCTCCGCGGCGTCGAAGCATCTCGATCTCGATATCACCATAATCTCTGCTAAACACCTTAAGAACGTTAATTGGCGAAAAGGCGATCTGAAACCATATGCAACTTTGTACCTAGATAACTCGGATCACCGGCTTGCTACTGATTCCGATGACTCGGGCTCCACTAAGCCCGTTTGGAACGAGCGATTCACCCTGCCTATTACTCGTCCCAAAAGTGATTCCATCCTCACTCTCGAGATCCTTCACTGTGAACCATCTGAAACTCCTAAGCCTCTTGTTGGTTCTGTAAAGTTTCCACTGAGTCAGCTTCTCGACTCGGACAATTCCAACAATTCAGTTCGCACTCTCGATCTCATTCGTCCTTCAGGCCGTCCACAAGGTAAGGTCCGCGTGAAACTGGCCGTAAAAGAACAATCTTTCCATCCGGTGATGCAAGATTACCATTTTCCCCCCATGTATAGTCATCATTACAATCCCGCCCCTACACCTCCGTCTCCTCCGTCGCGCGACTACAGAGATTCCCCTCCCTCTCCGTACCCTTACTTTGATCACTATGGCTACTACTCGTCCTATTATCCACAGCAACAGCATCCCTCTCGACCGTTGTATAATCGAGCATCCAATTACAACTTGCCAACGGGCCCTTCCGCTCCCGTTGATCCGTCGTCGTCGTCATCTTATGATCACAGACGGTTGCCATCGCCGCCGGCATCGTTGCAGAAGTCTTATAATTATTGTGTACCAAGTGGGCCGTCGGCTCCTATTGATTATTCGTCGGCTTATGAGAGGATTAGCGGTGGGAACCAGCTCTCCCGCACAATGGAAGGGTTAAAACAGGTTCAGGAGGAAGAGAGTAACAACGAGAAGGAGAAAGTTGCGGGTTGGGAAAGTCACAGTTATCGTGATTATCGCCGTGGGTATTGAAGCATTTGGTTGAGAGGAAGGTATATTTGAGTAATTTACTGTAGTGTTTGAAGTTTGTAGATTTGTGGAATGTACTTGTATATGTGTGAATGATTATAACTGCAGATGCTGTTTTGTTTTCGTATTTATGTTTTCAATTAGTTTTGTGTTTATTTCAATTCTTGTTATAGCAGAGGAGTATGAATTGGTTTAACTACAGTCTACAGTGTGTTAGGATCACTTGGTGTTTGGTTGGATTTTTTTTTTTTGTTTGTTGCTCTTCCGCATGGGCTTGCATTAGGTATATCTTTCTGCCCCATTTGTTGAAACTTCCTAATTTTCATAGTTATAAACGTCATCTACACTTGCGTCTCTCTTGCTAATCAATTCATGCAAAATAACAATAATTGTTTAATCTAATGAGTGTCAGATGTTGTATGTCAGCAATCTATCCTTTTTGGTTGGTATGGTTTGTTTTCTGTGGGAAGAAGTCTAGACCTGTGCTTATGTTTTGTATACCTTCTGTGGTTCTTTCAATAGCTGTCTTGTACTGTCAGTTTATTAGTGGTGTTCATTATGAAACAATAAGTGGTGAAGACATGCTTGTACCTTTTAACAAAATATGATAGGCTTTCTGATACAGGTTTATATAGTGATTCTTCCTAGTGTTATTGTTATGTTCATCCTTCCCCGTTATGGGCAGAGGGTGGCTGTAATGAATCACAGCTGGTGAAACACTTCATGGTCATTCATATATTGGTTCATCTCTATCTTATTGGACACAATGCTACTTGTCATAGACTCTGAGGTAAAATTTTTATTTTATGATTGTATTGAACGTTATGCATCTTTTGTGTAGATGCATGCTGTTTTAGATTATTTATTACAATTATATCAGCTCTACAAGCTGAAGCATGATCACTATTCTTGTGTGAAAATGTGAAGCAAGGAGTTGCGGCCAGTGGGGCAAAGACAGGGCTCTCAGGGATGGTATCAATAAGATTATGTAGCAGATTTTGCTTATGTGAACTTGGAAACATAGCACTATGATTTTGTTGCTGTTGGGTAACAGCAGCAATCTGACATGAGAACTTCAAGCTAAGATGGATGGGTACTTTATAATGCCTGAAATGTTGGATTTCAGAATGATGATCTGGCTAGTGGTAAAGGCGCAGTGATGATTTAGCTCAGGTGGGCTACTGAGTGGTTCAACTAACCTGGTTTGCTTAGAATGATTAGGTTGGCATCTAGAATTGGTTTGCACATCTCTTAAATTACTGAAATATTTGTTGCTCCTGTTGCTTGTTATAAGCTTATTCTGCAAAATATGTACCTTAAAAGTTGAATATAGAAATGAATGTTTCAGGCTTATGGTCCAAACTGGTGTAATATCATGAAGAATTGGAAATCTATATTTAAGAGCAGATTTTTTTTCCCCCATATTTATTCAAGTTTCTGGAACGATGTTTTAAATTGGTCGTGGTTGGAAAGATTTGCAATTTTTATAACGTGTTAATTTTTGAACGTCATTATGTGGTGGTGGGCATGAAAATGATGGGGAATTTATGTGCAAGAATGAATTAATGTTGTATGTGCATGTTCTGTATTCTTTTGTCTCCTTTCAATCCTCAGGTTATCTTTGAAATTTAGATGTCATTGATTGGTAGTACGTTGGAATAGCAAGTTCCCACGTCTCGACTCCACAACATGCTAAAGCTTTCTTGTGCTTCAGCGCATTGGAAATTGGTTGACAATTGACAAGGACAGTGACCTACTGGTATTGATTTCAGCACATTATGAATAGGGAGAGGAAGAGATTTTTATTGGTTCAATTTTGTTTGTTTTCTTAACATTTTGTTTCTGGCCGAGGTGGCGAGATCTTGTTTCTTACTTGAAAGAGGCCGGGCCTTGCCTTGGGATTATGTTCCTTCCAATTAAAAGGGGAATAATAGCAAAGGGCAAGACTCTTTATGATATGCTTTTCCTTGCCTTGCCGCTAGAGCATTCCACCTTGGACTGACGTTTGCATCTAAATATCAGATATACGGTATTAGCAATTCCTGTTTCCTGCGATATAATTCTTCCGAGTTATATACCTTGGCTAATTTCATAATCTGTACAACATGGCTAAGAAGGTTACTGTTCCATTCCTTGCAACCTCAAAGCCCACTCTTGGTCATGTTTCCAGCATGGAGTGTGTATAGACAAATTTTGACTGCAATACAGTACCAAGTGTTTCGCATAAACCACAAATCAAAAAACCTACCCAGAGAATCCCCTGCCAGTTTCTATCAGTTCAAGATTCAATCTGCAAATTGTCGAAAAGAGAGGGAGATGAAGATCAATAATCCTTGGATTTTTCATGGGAGGTAAAGATTGCAATTGCGCCTCTTGTGCCCTCAGCAATTTCTTCCAGGTACTTAGTGTTACCTATCCCTTTCTCATTTTCTTCTAATATGTTCTATTACTCGCAAAAACCTTACTTGATCAATGCCCATTACTCATTTCAGCAACAGGATGAACTTATTCAACCAAGCTTGAATGCATTTGCTAGGAAACTCATCTTGGAAGATCCAAACAAGCAGAAATGGATACCCTTTTCTTTTGGCTTTAAGCCTAAACTAGGACATTTATGTCTCAACGCTGCCTTTCTAGAGAAATTTAAGATTGTTGTTTGGCATGACCGGGAAATGGGGCTTCCTCAATTCAACTTAGAGGATCTTAGTAATGGCTTTGGAAGAGTAGATATTGGGTTTCTTTGAGAAAGATTGGTGGGGTTTGGTATAATTTGGATAGTTATCTTAGTGAGCCTATGACCTTTCAGGAAGCTGATGAGGTTAGGGGATTCTTGGATTACATTATTGGTCAGGATGGGAAGTTGTGCTTGTCAAGAATGAGGAAGAATGAATTTTCTTTAGTTTTGTGTGGCGATAGAACTTTGTATATATCAATCTCTCTGTAATGGCACTTTAGAAGCGAAATGAAAAGCAAGTCGGGCTTCATGATTTCTTTCTTCTTTTTTCGCATTGCTTTAGATTATTAGTGTAATACCCGGCTCGAGTCCGGCATCGGAATTCCTATAGTCCGGTGGAATCTCGGGTGTCGGAACCCTCGAGAAGGGTAATGCATATGTTTTTTTAAGGTATTTTCACTGGTTTTCATGTTTTGAAGGGTTAAAAGACTTGAGTTTTGAAAGAAAAGCAACAAGGGAGAAATGCAAAGGTTCGGCCGCCGAAGGTCACTTTCGGCCGCCGAACATTGCATGGTTGCGGCTTCACATTCGGCTGCCGAAGGTGGTCTGGCCAGCCACCTATAAAAAGGGCCAAAGGTCGGTGAGAGGAGGGTATTTTCTCCTCCACTTGCAGCCAGAGGTGAGTTTCAGCCTCTCCTACGTTGACTTTCATATTTTCCATGATTTTCATCAAATTTTGCAAGAGTGTTAAGAGTTTTGGTGACTTATGAAGGTTTTGAGCAAAAGAAGCAAGTTTTGAAGCTTGGAGCTTTGGAAGAGCTTTTCTTCATATCTCCACGTTAGGATCCTTCATCCTCACGTTGTGTAAGAGGTAAGTGAAGATCCTGAGCTTCTTTGATGATTTGGAAAGGTTTTATGAAGTTTGTATGGGTAGTATGCATGTTTAGGTTTAGGTGAGGTTTGTGGTGATTTGTGGTGTTCCAGCATGTTTAAGTGTTATGTGCTATGTTTGTTTGGGGTTTTAGGGTAGTTTTAGACCCCTTTGTGCATATATATGTGTATATGCTAGTTGGGAGTAGTTGATATGCATGTTGGTAGGTTTTTGGGCAAAGTTTGCATGAAACAGAGCAGGGTTCTGCCCTTCGGGCAAAACCAGGTTCGGCCGCCGAAGGCAGGTTCGGCCGCCGAACCCTTTGTGGAGGCAGTTCGGCTGCCAAAGGTTGCCCCCGAAAGCTAGGCTTTCGGTTGAGAAAGGGACTTTCGGCCGCCGAAAGAGAGAGTTCGGCCGCCGAAAGTGTGTGAGTTTCGTCTCTGGACGAGACCTTCGGCCGCCGAAGGTGCCGCCAAACATGCATGAGTTTCGTCTCTGGAGTGGGGTTTCGGCCGCCGAACCTGCCGCCGAAAGTGCCCTATCCAGCTTTCCTTTGCATGTATTGTGTGATGGTTTTAGGATTGTTTAGAGGGGTTTTGGGGAGTTTCTTAGAGATGTTCTTGAGTGAGTTTAGTCCCTCATTTGAGTCCACCTGTGTAGGTACGGACCAGAGGAATCAGGGAAATCAGCAGTGAGTCCAGTGTCAGAACCTGCAGAGTCAGTGCAGAGATAACTGAAGGTGAGTGGAATTTAACTTAATGTTTTAATATGAGAACTGAAGTTTTATCATGCTTCATGCATCATGAATATGCTATAGGGTGAGTGCATTAGTGTACACAAAGATGATGCATTGCATTTATCCTTGTACTTGGCATTGCTCCTTGTACATTGCTTATGTGAGACGGCACGGACTTCGTGAGGATTCATTAGCCCTCAGAAGAAGACCTGGAACAGCCCTACGGGGACCAGGCACATATACAAAGACCTGGAACAGCCCTACGGGGACCAGGCACATGGTACTTAGGTACCCCAGATGAGATAGAGGGAGTTTTGATCCGTCCGGCCGAGGTGATGTGCTTATGTGTTGCATTCCATGAGAGCATGTTTTATCACCTGTTATTTTACTCTTTTACTCACTGGGCTATTGTAGCTCATCCCTCTCCCCTAATTCCAGTTGTGCAGGTTCAGAGGTCAGAGAGAACTCAGCAGGGTACAGGAAGAGTACAGAGTTTTGTAATAGCTAGTGTGGACATGGAATTGTATAGAGACAGTGTATATGTATAGAATGGTGCTTGATTTATAAGACTTGTAATCCCTTTGTGGTGTCACATGATCAGTTTATGTCTGTTTCTTTATTGTTGTATGTTTATGAGCAAAACCAGGCTTAACATTATGAGTGTGATCCGCCTAGAGCCATGAGGAGCTCTAGTAGGGATTAGTAGAGCACAGAGAGAGTGCATGCACAGGTTAAGCCTTGGAATGAAGAAAAGTTTTATGTTTTTACAGCAAATGTATGATCATGTATGGGATTTCACAGGTATACAGACAGGATAGCAGGCTTACTACGGGTCCCGGCGACCTTAAGTCGATCTGGATCCTAGTGCCGGTGGCAGTTCGGTTTCCGGGCTGTTACAGATTGGTATCAGAGCCCTAGGTTCACATGGTCGGACCTATAGAGAGAGTTGGGCTCATAGAGAGGTTTAGCAGGTCAAGCACCATAGGAAAAACATGTCCACGAGGATAGGATGGTAGTCCTGTCTATATGCTGATGTGTAATGTCCTGAGTTATGCATGTGCATGTGTTTTGATGTGTTGCTTATGTGGTATGTGATTTGTTGTTTTCAGAGAGTGAAGATGCGAGGAACTCGTCGATCCGCGAGATTGACTGGAGTCCCACCTGTAAGTGAGGGTACAGCTGCTCGTCCACCTGCCTTGCCAAGGGCAAGATCGCACAGGTCAAGCAGGGAAGGAACGTCACGAGACCCTAGAAGGTCTTCTGACGAGAGCAGGAGAGGAGTAAGCAGATGGGGAAGGGCAGTAGAAGAAAGAGAGGTGATGGAAGAAGATCAGAGTAGAGATGCAAGCATGGGTGTAGGAAGGTCAGAAGAAGGTATGGGGGAGTCCCAGGGAGGCGTACAGGCCTCGGGGTTTGGCTATCCACCCTTTCCACAGGGTCCAGAGTATCCGATGGGAGGCACGTCGGATTACTCTAGCTTTGCCCCATATCCACCCTACATGCCCTATATGCCCTATCCTTCCTTTTATCCACCATATCACATGTATCCACCCCCACCTGTTCATCCAAGTCCAGTACAGCCTGAAGTGAGAGAACCAGTTCCTCCACCACCACCTCCTGAACCAGTAGCCCCTGTTGTGGAAGCACAGCAACCAAGTGCGTCAGGGGGAAGTAAGGTGAAGATGACCGAGTACTTAAAGTTGGATGCTCCTAAATTCAATACAGGAGATGATCCCTTTGAGTATCTCAGTGCAGTCAGAATGATAACAAGTGAGTTGGGAGCTGATGACGGTAGAGCCATTGAGATGGCAGGGTTCACGTTAAAGTGCAAGAAAGCTAGAGAATGGTTCAAGAACTATGTGGACCCGAGACTTGAGAGTATGACATGGGAAGAGTTCGCCAACGAATTTGCTGGATGGGCTTTTCCTGACAGTTCAAGGGAACTAAAGGTTGTGGAGTTTGAGCAGTTGCGACAGACGGAGGAGATGAGTGTTGATGCATATACAGATAAGTTCCTGGAATTGTTGCCATATGTCGGTCAGGCATATGATACAGATCAGAAGAAGGCAAAGAGATATGCCACAAGGCTTCATCCCAGGTATTTCTCTTTGATTCTTCATGCGGAGAAGGAAAGTTTCCACTCTATTGTGGATGCTGCTAGAAAGATGGAGGCCAGTGCCATAAGCCAAGGTGTAATTAAGGCACAGTCTTCTGGTGTTAAACCAGGTTCCTCCTCACAGGGTACAGCAAGTGCAAGTAAGAAGAGATGGGAGAAATTCAGAGGAAAGAGAGGCAAGTTCTGGAACAGGCTTAAGTCGGGTCTGGGAATGAGTAGTGGCTCCAGTTCTGGCGCAGATTTTCCAGTGTGCAAGAGGTGTGGCAAACAGCATAGAGGAGCTTGTCAGTTGGGATCCACAGCCTGCTATAGATGTGGGCAAGAGGGACATTATGCACGAGAATGTCCTCAGGCGACTTTGGTTGCACCATCCCAGCAGATGAGTTCGGGCAGTGTAGTACAGCCAGTAGCTTCAGCCGTACCACCAAGTAGTGGCAGAGGAAGAGGAAGAGGGGCAGCCTCTTCATCAGGGATGGGTTCCCGAGGTGCAGGTCCGTCAGCCCCAGCACGGATTTTCACCCTGACTCAGCAGGAGGCAGACACGTCGAACACGGTGGTGTCAGGTAATCTCATCATTGGGTGTTCAGAGGTGTATGCTTTAATGGACTCCGGTGCTTCTCACTCTTTCATTTCTTCTAGAGCTGCAGAGAGGTTGGGTCTGATGGTGTCTGAGTTAGAGTGTCCTCTATGGGTCAGTGGACCCAAATGTGATCCATCTTTGGCAGAGTCAGTCTGTCGGTTCAGTCCAGTGTGCATAGAGAGTAGATACCTTCCAGCTGACCTGGTGGTTCTAGAGTTGACAGATTTTGATGTCATTCTAGGGATGGATTGGTTATCTACGTATGATGCTACCCTGAACTGTAGAGACAAGGTAGTCAGTGTCAGAGACCAGGATGGGTCAGAGTGTGTCTTCAGAGGAGACAGGAGAGGGACACCTAGGGGTTTGATATCAGCCCTCCAGGCTCGTAGAATGTTAAGGAAGGGGTGTCAGGGGTTCCTAGCTTATGTGAGAGAGCTAGACAGTCAGGTTAGGGAACCATCCTCAGTACCAGTTGTTAGAGACTTCCCAGATTTGTTTCCTGAAGAGCTTCCAGGACTGCCACCGGATAGGGAAATAGAGTTCGAGATTGAGTTGATGCCCAATGCCAGACCGATCTCTATTCCTCCCTACAGGATGGCACCAGCAGAGTTACGAGAGTTGAAAGAGCAATTACAGGATTTGGTAGCTAAGGGTTTCATCCGCCCGAGTACCTCACCCTGGGGTGCTCCCGTTTTATTTGTCAGAAAGAAGGATGGACCTCTGAGACTTTGTGTCGACTACAGACAGTTGAACAAAGTCACGATCAAGAACAAGTATCCGTTACCCAGGATCGATGATCTATTCGACCAGCTGGCAGGAGCAGGTTGTTTTTCTAAAATAGATCTGAGATCCGGATACCACCAGTTGAAGATCAGGGAAGGAGATGTAGCCAAGACTGCTTTCAGAACCAGATATGGGCATTATGAGTTCCTTGTGATGCCGTTCGGGTTGACTAACGCCCCTGCAGCATTCATGGATCTCATGAACAGGGTTTTCAGGGAGTACTTGGATCGTTTTGTGATCGTCTTTATTGATGATATCTTGGTGTACTCCAGGACTGCAGAGGACCATGCCCAGCATCTGCGGCTAGTGCTGCAAACCTTGAGAGAGCATGGCTTGTATGCCAAGTTCTCCAAGTGCGAGTTCTGGCTAAGGAGCATTTCCTTTTTGGGACATGTTGTATCAGAGGAAGGTATAGCAGTTGATCCCAAAAAGGTAGAGGCAGTAGCCAATTGGCCTACACCCACGACAGTGACAGAGATCAAGAGTTTTCTGGGTTTGGCAGGCTACTATCGGAGGTTTGTTCAGGACTTCGCGAAGATAGCTGCTCCTATGACCAGACTGACCAGAAAGAATCAGAAGTTTGTGTGGTCAGAGGAATGTGAGGAGAGTTTTGCAAAGTTGAAGATACGGTTAACTTCAGCACCGGTGTTAGCTCTGCCGATCAGTGATGAAGATTTCACAGTGTTCTGTGATGCATCCCGAGTGGGATTAGGTTGTGTGTTGATGCAGAAGGACAAAGTGATAGCTTATGCTTCTAGACAGCTGAAGAAGCACGAGCTGAATTACCCGACACACGATCTGGAGATGGCAGCTGTTATCTTTGCACTTAAGATGTGGAGGCATTACCTCTATGGGGTAAAATGTGAGATCTATACGGATCATAAGAGCCTACAGCACATCTTAAGTCAAAGAGAGTTAAACTTGAGGCAGAGACGGTGGGTAGAATTGCTCAGTGATTACGATTGTAAGATCCAGTATCATCCGGGCAAGGCAAATGTTGTAGCTGATGCCTTAAGCCGAAAGTCACTTGACAGTTTATCCCACATTGCAGTAGAGAGAAGACCGGTGGTGAAGGATTTCTACAAGCTCGTGGAAGAAGGGTTACAGTTGCAGTTATCTGGTACAGGTGCTTTGCTCGCACAGATGAGAGTGACCCCAGTGTTTCTAGAGCAAGTGGCTCTGAAACAGCACGAAGACCCCGAGTTAGTGAAGATTGCCAGGACTGTTCAGTCGGGCAACAGTACAGAGTTCAGATTTGATAGTGAGGGGATTCTTCGGCACGGTAAGAGGTTATGTGTACCAGAGGATAGCAGTTTGAAGACCGACATTATGAGGGAAGCTCATAATGCGAGGTATAGCATTCACCCGGGAGCCACCAAGATGTATCAAGATCTGAGAAGGGTGTATTGGTGGCCAGCAATGAAGAGAGAAGTGGCACAGTTCGTGTCAGCCTGCGAGACATGTCAAAGGGTGAAGCTAGAGCACCAGAAGCCGGCTGGAATGCTTAACCCACTGCCGATTCCAGAATGGAAATGGGAGAACATAGCAATGGATTTTGTAGTGGGGTTACCAGCGACGTCTAACAGACTAGACTCCATCTGGGTGATTGTGGATAGACTCACTAAATCTGCTCACTTCATTCCAGTCAGGAGTAACTACTCTGTGGACAAATTGGCGCAGGTGTATGTCGATGAGATAGTAAGGTTGCATGGAATTCCAGTGTCGATCGTATCAGATCGAGGACCTCAGTTCACCTCCAGGTTTTGGCGGAGTCTGCAAACGGAAATGGGCACAAGGTTGGATTTCAGCACTGCTTTCCATCCACAGACAGACGGTCAGTCAGAGAGGACCATCCAAACCATTGAAGATATGCTGAGAATGTGTGTGTTAGACTTTGGCGGTTCTTGGAGGCAGCATCTACCTCTGGTGGAGTTTGCCTACAACAACAGCCATCATGCTAGCATAGGGATGGCCCCTTATGAAGCTTTGTATGGGAGGAAGTGCCGAACACCTGTTTGCTGGGAAGAGGTAGGAGAGAAAACTCTTGCAGGGCCAGAGTTAGTTGAGATAACCAGCAAGTTAGTGCCTATCATCAGAGAGAGGATCAGAACAGCTGTAAGCAGACAGAAAAGTTATGCAGACATCCGTAGGAAGCAGATAGCGTTCCAGGAGGGGGATATGGTATTGCTTAAGGTCTCGCCCATGAAGGGAGTGGTTCGTTTTGGAAAGAAGGGTAAACTGGCCCCACGGTACATTGGTCCCTTTGAGATCTTGCAGAAGATCGGGCCTGTATCGTATAAGCTAGAGTTACCGGCTTCGATGGAACGAATTCACCCGGTATTCCATGTTTCTATGTTACGTAAGTTTGTGTCAGATCCAGAGAAGGTTCTTAGTGAACCTGAGGTGGAAATCTTAAGTGATCTCACCTATGTAGAGCAGCCAGTGCGGATCCTTGACACCCAGATTAGAAAACTGAGAAACAAGGAGATACCAATGGTGAAAGTTCTGTGGAATCACCACAACCTAGAAGAGTGCACTTGGGAGACTCGGGAGTCCATGCTCCAGCAATACCCATATCTGTTTTAAGGTTAGTTTTCCCCTTTTCTATGTGTTTATGTTGTGTTAGGGACATTCGGGGACGAATGTTCTTAAGGGGGGGAGAATGTAATACCCGGCTCGAGTCCGGCATCGGAATTCCTATAGTCCGGTGGAATCTCGGGTGTCGGAACCCTCGAGAAGGGTAATGCATATGTTTTTTTAAGGTATTTTCACTGGTTTTCATGTTTTGAAGGGTTAAAAGACTTGAGTTTTGAAAGAAAAGCAACAAGGGAGAAATGCAAAGGTTCGGCCGCCGAAGGTCACTTTCGGCCGCCGAACATTGCATGGTTGCGGCTTCACATTCGGCTGCCGAAGGTGGTCTGGCCAGCCACCTATAAAAAGGGCCAAAGGTCGGTGAGAGGAGGGTATTTTCTCCTCCACTTGCAGCCAGAGGTGAGTTTCAGCCTCTCCTACGTTGACTTTCATATTTTCCATGATTTTCATCAAATTTTGCAAGAGTGTTAAGAGTTTTGGTGACTTATGAAGGTTTTGAGCAAAAGAAGCAAGTTTTGAAGCTTGGAGCTTTGGAAGAGCTTTTCTTCATATCTCCACGTTAGGATCCTTCATCCTCACGTTGTGTAAGAGGTAAGTGAAGATCCTGATCTTCTTTGATGATTTGGAAAGGTTTTATGAAGTTTGTATGGGTAGTATGCATGTTTAGGTTTAGGTGAGGTTTGTGGTGATTTGTGGTGTTCCAGCATGTTTAAGTGTTATGTGCTATGTTTGTTTGGGGTTTTAGGGTAGTTTTAGACCCCTTTGTGCATATATATGTGTATATGCTAGTTGGGAGTAGTTGATATGCATGTTGGTAGGTTTTTGGGCAAAGTTTGCATGAAACAGAGCAGGGTTCTGCCCTTCGGGCAAAACCAGGTTCGGCCGCCGAAGGCAGGTTCGGCCGCCGAACCCTTTGTGGAGGCAGTTCGGCTGCCAAAGGTTGCCCCCGAAAGCTAGGCTTTCGGTTGAGAAAGGGACTTTCGGCCGCCGAAAGAGAGAGTTCGGCCGCCGAAAGTGTGTGAGTTTCGTCTCTGGACGAGACCTTCGGCCGCCGAAGGTGCCGCCAAACATGCATGAGTTTCGTCTCTGGAGTGGGGTTTCGGCCGCCGAACCTGCCGCCGAAAGTGCCCTGTCCAGCTTTCCTTTGCATGTATTGTGTGATGGTTTTAGGATTGTTTAGAGGGGTTTTGGGGAGTTTCTTAGAGATGTTCTTGAGTGAGTTTAGTCCCTCATTTGAGTCCACCTGTGTAGGTACGGACCAGAGGAATCAGGGAAATCAGCAGTGAGTCCAGTGTCAGAACCTGCAGAGTCAGTGCAGAGATAACTGAAGGTGAGTGGAATTTAACTTAATGTTTTAATATGAGAACTGAATTTTTATCATGCTTCATGCATCATGAATATGCTATAGGGTGAGTGCATTAGTGTACACAAAGATGATGCATTGCATTTATCCTTGTACTTGGCATTGCTCCTTGTACATTGCTTATGTGAGACGGCACGGACTTCGTGAGGATTCATTAGCCCTCAGAAGAAGACCTGGAACAGCCCTACGGGGACCAGGCACATATACAAAGACCTGGAACAGCCCTACGGGGACCAGGCACATGGTACTTAGGTACCCCAGATGAGATAGAGGGAGTTTTGATCCGTCCGGCCGAGGTGATGTGCTTATGTGTTGCATTCCATGAGAGCATGTTTTATCACCTGTTATTTTACTCTTTTACTCACTGGGCTATTGTAGCTCATCCCTCTCCCCTAATTCCAGTTGTGCAGGTTCAGAGGTCAGAGAGAACTCAGCAGGGTACAGGAAGAGTACAGAGTTTTGTAATAGCTAGTGTGGACATGGAATTGTATAGAGACAGTGTATATGTATAGAATGGTGCTTGATTTATAAGACTTGTAATCCCTTTGTGGTGTCACATGATCAGTTTATGTCTGTTTCTTTATTGTTGTATGTTTATGAGCAAAACCAGGCTTAACATTATGAGTGTGATCCGCCTAGAGCCATGAGGAGCTCTAGTAGGGATTAGTAGAGCACAGAGAGAGTGCATGCACAGGTTAAGCCTTGGAATGAAGAAAAGTTTTATGTTTTTACAGCAAATGTATGATCATGTATGGGATTTCACAGGTATACAGACAGGATAGCAGGCTTACTACGGGTCCCGGCGACCTTAAGTCGATCTGGATCCTAGTGCCGGTGGCAGTTCGGTTTCCGGGCTGTTACAATTAGTTTCCTCTTTTGAAGTGCATTAAGTAAAGAGAAAATGTTGCCTAGTGAGTTTTGTGATTAGCTTGATCTAAGCTTAGGGATCCATTTAAGTATAAGATTGTTGGTGATCACCCTATGGAGCAAGTAGTGAAGAAATGATGGTGTGCCCACACATTTGTCTTCTTGGATGATTTGCCAAAGTGTTTTGCATCATAGAGGCAGCATGTTATTAGTTATGAAAATAGAGTAACTTCACCTTTACATCAAAGCCCCCTCATTAATTACAAAGATATATTTTTATTTCTTGCTCCAAACCTGCATTCATGAGTGGGTCTAGCATTTAGTCCGGTTTGATTTTGGTGAAGATAGGTTCATGGTGTTTTGTGCATCCCACGTTGTTGGGACAAATTTATAAGATATATTGATCAATTGCATATTGTATTTTTCTTTAAGCCCTTGTACTAACTACTATGTTTACAGGGAAATAAAAAATGAAGCAGAGTATGTTTGTAAGGAATGAAGCACTTCCACCAATTAGCCAAATAAATGGTTAAAGCCAAGCTAAAGTTTTCTGCAAACAAGGTTTTGGGTTTTCATGGAAATGATTATGGTAGATAGGAGTAAATAACTAAATCATCACTAGACTGCATGGGTCATGATTGAATTACCGAATGAAGTACGTGATTTCTTCTATTCCAAGCTAGCTCCATCAAAGCTTTTACAAAATATAACAATATTTTAATTGAGTAATTTTTAAATAAAAATGAATCAATATAATTTTTTTTAAAAAAATCTAGGAGCTGATAGTATTTGTCTAAAAAATTTAACGTTAATGTGAAGCAAGAATATATTGGGTCACGGATACATGACTGTACTTCTGATTAGATGGCCATGTATGAATGCTTACAGAAAAGAGAAATGTTTTATTAAGGTAAATATTTTTGTTGAAATGTCATGTGTCTGGTGATATCAACTGTCTACGTTAATCTGCATATGTTGCTTAGACGCATCTACGCAATTATAATGGCTTATTTTATAAAGTTGGAGTAATTTCTTTTTTTCTCGTTTATTTATGTAGTCCCTTCTCGCTGCAACCCATATTAAGATTCTCTTGTCTTGGAGACCTGTCATGTCTTCCTAACTGCTATTCAACTTTTTAATGCCGACCTTGGACACTTATTTTGTATTTTGGTGTGTGGAAACCAAGAATTGCAAGTTGAGCAAAGAAATATTATGTCGGTGAAGAGTTTTCACAAGTGAAAGCAGCTTTCTCTCAGACTGAAAAGCAAGAAAATGTGATAGGAATATGAAAACACTGTGTTTCTTTTCACCTCTTAGTTAAAGGCATGGTTTTCTGGAGAGCCCACTTCCTGTCTGTCAGGATGTTCCCTGCTAGATGCAACCATGTGATCTAGTTGATGCCTTTATATACTCCTCGTGTGTGTGTGTGTAAGTGCTTCCTTTGTGATTCTTTGTCCCCACTAAATAATCTTTGCTCTATATCTTTCATTTGTTGTCTTGCAGGAGCATCTTCTTGCATCTGTCATGACGTATGTGTTTTATAAAGAAAATCATGTCTCTATTATTTCATCTTGTTTATTCATTTACAACGTGAAATGTTATCATTAGTCATTTGATACAAGTGAACAAAGAGAAACTGATCAATCTTTTCTATGAAGGAAAACTGCTGACTTTGCATTTTAGGACAATCTTCTACTGCATCCTCAATTATTTGTATTTGCTTTTAAGATATTCTTTTACTTTATATTGAAGTAACTTTTCAATAGGCATTTTCTACCTCAACCAGAAACTTTCCTAGCATCTTTCTTACCCCTAAACCAGTGCCTTTTTAATTTTTGATACTGTTCTGGTGTTCTCTTCTTTATATATGCCAAGATCTCGCAACTGCAAATCTGCAATTCTGCCTCATCTTCCCCATATTCTACTCTCAATCTCTCACTGTCAAAGAGAAGTTATAGTCATGTCAACAAAGAATAATAGACCAAGCATGATCAATAAAGCCATTTCCCAAACACAGAACTCTGTTAGTAAAAAAGCTGCTGGAAACAGGGGCCTCTCTGGATGTTGTGGATTCAGACTACCAAAAAGATCACAACTTTCACCTTTGAATTTTCTCAATAGTCTTGAGAGTAAGGTGGCAAAAGCCCTACGTTCATGGAGGAGACATTCATCTGCAGGAAGACCGAGGCCGCTAGTAGCTCCTATTGATACTCACAGAACTGAAGCTATATCAGATTGCATTGAGTTCATCAACTCTTCTTCTCTCCCTAGATCAAATTCTGTTACTGGTAATCCTAGTTAATATTGAAAATTTTGTTTCCTTTTTTTTCATAACATTTATGTAATTGTGAGAAAAGAAATCTGTTAGTTTCAGTTCTTCTACTGGATAAGTTTCGGGCAAAAACTTTCCTCTTTTGAGCTTTCTTATCAAAGATTAGAACAGAGAAAAGTTGTTTGTTTCATTTGAAGGGTTCTCAATTCTCAAAGCATGCCATGATCAGCCATTGATGCTTTAGGTCACCTCTGCCATTCTTCCTTTCTGCAATGCAACTCGAATATGCCATATCTTTCATTCTACCCCAGTTTGTCCAAACTATCTCAATTGTCTCTATAACTGACCATTGAAGCCAGTTAGATTCCTTGGGTTTTCATGGTACAAAACTCGAGTAGATGTTTTTTTTTTCTTCTCTTTTTCTAATTTCAATACTTTTCTGCACATGTTGGTCTTCTGTTGATCAAAAGGCATGTATAATGATAAAGAAGCCTTCATAGATTTGGAATATCAGATGTTTTCACTATGTCCAATTGAATATAAGATTAAAAACAAAATGTTTCATAATGTTTTATCATTTTCATTAAAATTTTAAATTTTATTTTCTCTATTTCCTTTGTCTCTCTTCTCCCCCATTTTCTCACAAAATCCTCATCATCCAAAAATCCAAATGAAGAAAAGGTTATGGGCTCTGATAGACAACCAACCATGTTATAACAATGGATTAAGGGATGACAATGTATGAGTCATGATTTGGCATATCCATTAGTTCTTCAGCATCCCTTGCTCAAATATTGAACAGTTAACATATAATTATGCTCAATTATTGAACAATTAATTTGATATTAAATCAACAGCCTAGCAAGTGATTTTGAAATGAATTTATATATTTCATAGACATGAAACAAAATTAACCAAAAAAGTAATATGCAAAGAGAGAGAACACATACAACTTTAAGAGTTCATGAATCATCAATGACATCCAAGTGAAGACAGGGAGAGAAAGACAACAAGAGACTAGTATCTCTATATTTCATTTCTTGGCGAACAGCCCACCGAATCCTCCTCCATTGCCTTTCTTCTTCTGTGGGATTGACACAGAGTTCTTGCGGCCAGAGGTGGTGCCGCCGCCACCACCACTCTTCTCCTCTACTTTCTTGAGAACAGGATCAGTCTCATAGAACTGTTCTTCCTTCTGCAAATTCCCAAGAACCCAATCAAGAAATCCCTTTTCCTCTTTACTCCCGCCTGCTCCCTTGGCTGCTGTGGCTGCATACACTCTAACAGTAGGAGAAGCGAAGGCAATGGGAAGAGAGGCCATTTTATTTATTTGCTTGCAAGTTGTGCTTTCTTTTCTTCCTCTCAAATTTGCAGAGCAGGTGAGGATAGTGAAACAGGCAATGGTGATATAATTTTTGTTTCCTTGGCTATTGGTGTAGTGAAATTGTAGCCGTTGGATGGGAGTTGATAGATGGAGGAAGTGTTTGTGCCAAGAGCTCTCCACAAGTGGCTTATCTTAATTTTCCCTTTTTTACTTGAAATGGTTTTTAATATTTTGAGAGGTCGAAAATAAGAAAAAAATCCAAAGGATAATATATGGATGGAGATTTCACAAGTGGCCTGATGATAAACCATCGACTTTGCTTGCCTTGCCTGCTTTCCTCTGGGCTTCAATCGAAAGGCCTGAAATGAGGATTTGGGTTGTGGGTACGAGTGTTACATGGCTACGAAAAGGCCCAAAACCATCTTGTTTGGATTGTCTTCTTCTCTTTCTCACATCTTTTACTCTAGCACAAGTAGGTTGAAAGCAATATTTTTTTTTGAAATAAAAGATTTTATAAAAATTTAACTTTTTTTATTAATAAATAGACTAAAATTGATAAAATTAAAAAGAATAGAATATTGAAAAAAAAAAAACAAAAGTTAATATGGAAAGACAAATTCTTCCATTTTCTCTTTGCCATTGCATTCCATTTAAAATCAGATAGTTAAAATAAATGAATAAATCAAGATCTTGCCAATGGATTTTGGATTGGATGGTCAACAAAATTATTTTGTTATTTTTTCTCACAAAATAAAAATCTTAATAAAACAAATAAAGGCAAAGATGTCTGCCCATAGCTAAAAAATTAATCCAGGGGGTTGGTGTGAGTTTCCCTAAGAAAGGGCAAAAGGAAACTTTTGGGTCTTGATTTCTTCTTCTGAACGTCTCCCTTTTATTCGAACCAATAACAGTAAGAAAGAGCCAATAAGTCCAATTCATTCACTCCCTCTTGGGACTCAGCTTGCTTGTTCATCTCTTATTAGCAACAGCTGCTTTAGATTTAGAGCAAAAGCAAGCCCATTTCTCCTTGTTGTTAACCCACTCTAACTACTCCCCATCTACAACCTTCAAAAGCTTCCATGAAATTAAGCTGCCCTAACGCAGGTTGAAGATTTGCAGCTAAGCTCTATGCTTGCTTCCATCAGTGACCCCAAGTTCAAGATTAAGGCCTGCCCTTCTTTTTTAAAAAAATAAAATAAAATAGTTGTATATATCGTACGTGCAAACAGTGCCATGACAAGTATTCTATATGCAACGGACAAAAATGATTCTAAGTTTGGTGGACCAAATAAAAAATAAGAAAACATATCATTCCACATTTGGCAATCAATAGGACATACCAGATATATCATCAAACTTAATTTATTTAACACACCTACTCAGGCGACTACAAATAAAACCACTATATAGCAATTGCATGGTTTCTTGTACATTCTCTCACAAGTTCCTATCAACCCAACAGCGACCAGGCTGCACAAAAATTTCCTAACAACTTCCTCCTAAACTTTCTTTTAGTATCATCTTATATAAATATATATATGCTCTACATCATCACTCTCACTGTCCTGTCATCGTAAACCTCACAACATCTCAGATGGAAGCCTTACCTTTCTTCTTCACCCTAGCAGCTGCTACATCTGCTTATCTCTTTTGGTTCTATCTCCTTGCTCGTAAACTTTCTGGTCCTAAGCTATGGCCTATAGTGGGAAGCCTCCCGGTTCTGTTCAAGAACAGGAGACAAATCCATGATTGGATCGCCAGTAATCTCAGAGCAACTGGTGGTGCATCAACTTACCAAACGTGTACTATAGCTCTTCCTTTCCTGGCTCGCAGGCAAGGTTTCTATACTGTCACCTGCCATCCCAAGAACATGGAACATATACTTCGAACCCGGTTTGATAATTATCCCAAGGGTCCTCACTGGCAAACTGCGTTCCATGATCTATTGGGTCAAGGGATCTTTAATAGTGATGGAGATACATGGCTAATACAGCGTAAAACTGCGGCTTTAGAGTTCACTACCAGGACTTTGAGGCAAGCCATGGCTCGGTGGGTGAACCGGACGATCAAGAATCGCCTGTGGAGCATTTTAGATAAAGCAGCCAGTGAGAAGCTCGCAGTGGACTTGCAAGACTTGCTGCTTCGGTTGACATTCGACAACATTTGTGGACTCACCTTTGGGAAAGATCCTCAAACCCTCTCTCCAGAAATGCCTGAAAACCCTTTCGCCATTGCATTCGATACAGCTACTGAAGCTACCCTTCAACGGCTTCTTTATCCTGGTTTGTTATGGAGAATTGAGAAGATGTTAGGAATTGGGTCAGAGAAGAGACTAAAGAAGAGCCTCAAAGTTGTCGAAAATTACATGGACGACGCCGTAGCAGCACGCAAAGAAAATCCGTCGGATGACTTATTATCGCGATTCATGAAAAAAAGAGACGTCGATGGTAATCCCTTTCCAATCTCCGTTCTCCAACGAATCGCTCTAAACTTCGTCCTCGCCGGCCGCGACACTTCATCGGTTGCTCTTAGCTGGTTCTTCTGGCTAGTTATGAACCACCCAGAAGTTGAAGCAAAGATTGTCAAGGAAATATCAACTGTGCTACGAGAAACGCGAGGCAATGATCACCAAAAATGGCTTGAGGAGCCTCTAGACTTTGATGAAGCCGATAAATTGGTCTACGTGAAAGCAGCATTAGCCGAAACACTTCGTTTATATCCTTCAGTGCCTCAGGATTTCAAATATGTAGTAGCAGATGATGTTTTACCGGACGGCACATTTGTACCGGCAGGTTCAACCGTTACATATTCTATATATTCTGTAGGGAGAATGAAGAGCATATGGGGTGAGGATTGCATGGAGTTCAAGCCGGAGCGATGGCTGTCACCGGAAGGAAACCGATTTGAACCTCCTAAAGATGGCTACAAGTTTGTGGCCTTTAATGCTGGACCAAGGACTTGTTTGGGGAAAGACTTAGCCTACCTGCAAATGAAGTCTGTGGCTTCAGCTGTGCTATTGCGTTACCGATTATCTGTGGTCCCCGGCCACCGTGTCCAGCAGAAGATGTCTCTTACGTTGTTCATGAAGAATGGGCTTCGTGTATTCTTGCAACCTCGTACGCTGGCATAGAAAGGGGTGCATGCATGCATGCATGCATTGGTGTATTCCCAGAAGACATAATTCTTACCCTTTCGGATGTTTTTTTGGTTTTTCATATGTTTACGTATATAATTAAATTTGTGGTTTGGATTGGTGGGTCGGGTTGAATTTGAGTAGAGTTCATCGTCTATAATGATTGGTGGTATACAAATGGAACGGTGATTGTCTTGTATTAATGTTGTATATTCCATGTCAACTGATATGGGTTTTCGTATAATTACATCAATAATAAATACTACAAACAAATTATTATCATATATAATTATTACTAATTCGAATTAATTAGACTAATAAATTATAAATATTAAATACTTGTGGTTCCACGTACACAACGTACGGTTCCAACCAAGTAGAGAATTCGTCCCACGAATCACAGAAGGTGAATCAACTGCACAAAAGTAAAAGTTTAACGTCTCAAAATTCAATCAAGAAGGTGGTGAAAATCCAACCCCCACCAAATCCCAATTAAGCTTCCAGCTGAATATACACTCATTAACCAATGCAATACAAGTCTGAATACATTTTCTTACCAGTTCTGTTGAAACCACCACCATCCAACTCCACAAATCTTTCTTATTCCAAGTCTGAAAAAATATATAAACTTCTATTCCTTCGATAACATTATTTAAATACTATTCATTCTTTTTTTAAAAAAAGAAATGAAACTACTAATTTCAATTTATTAGGACCTCAAGAGAATATTCATAGTAAAACCTAAATGAAAACATTAAGCAAAAAAATTTCAAATTTAACCTAAATCTAACTTGATCCAGGGTTAAATCCTCTCAAACATGCCTACATTCATCATCCTAGTTGTGTGAAAATTTATAAATAAATAAATCTGTATATTCATGTTTCCTTTAAATATATAAATTTTATAGCAAAAGTATTTGAAGTGTAATGAAAAAAATAAAAAGAATTATAATAAAGGAATCATTGCAAAGAATAGAAACAAGGAGTATTGGATGGGACAGAAAACAGAGAGTTAGTTTAGTTGGAAGCTGCGGAAAAGAAAGAAAAAGGCAAAATATTTATTAGTTGTTATGAGTTTGTGAGTGGAGCTTAGCTATCTAGCCAGCCAGCCCAGCTTGTTAAAGAAGCTCAACCATCCATCATCAAGGAAACTTTGTTTATTTTGCTTAATTATGTCTATTAATATTCACACAAAAAGAAGAGAAAGCAACCCTGTGCTGTTGAACCCCGCCTCATGGCCCATGGCCCAGCTGTTTCATGAGAACCTACAACGGATAAAAGCTAAAAATTTGTTACTGTTAAAGAATTTCCATATCGTTTGTAAATGAAATTGATTATATATTAGTTAAATTATAAATTATTAAATAATTTAAATGAATTATTTTTTATCAAATAAAAAATAAATTAAAAAATTATTTAAATTAATTTGAATTGAACTATTACGATTAGTATTAGAATCGCCCTGAATTATAAAAATTATATACTGTTAGTGTGTCTGCAATACTCATGCAAACTAAGGTAAAGACATTTTAGATACTAATAAATCGATTCGATTCTAATATCGTAATTGTAATTCAATTCATCGTATGAAAATTACAATAAAGACATTTAGTGGGGATAATTATGGATAGAAAAAATTTTCAATAAATGAAATTTATATTAATTAAATTATAAATTATTAAATAATTTAAAGATGAATTTGGGCCGGACTGCTCGCATGTTTCAACAATAAATCTTCATATAATTTGGAGTTGTACATTTGGTGTTCTATGCAGTAGCATCTGCTGGCTGTTGCTGCTATATAAGGCAACAAACCCTTTCGATTATTATTAATTTCCTCTTTTTTTTTGTGCTTTTATTCTTTTATGTTTATTGTTTTATTTTATTCTTTTATTGCCTTTTTATTGTTTTAAATCTTTTTTGTTTAATAATTTTATGTCTAATTGATATATATATATATACTTTCATAATCATTCTATTAATTATAAATAATTATAATAATTATAAATTGCTTTTCAACAAAATTAAATATTGACTAATAAAAGAACTCCCTTATTATTTATAAAAAGATATACAATTTATAATTTGAATAAAAAAAAATCATAGCAAGCAAAGGTTAGTGACTATATTGTAAAAACAATTTAACGTGGCTGATTGAAGGAGAGAAGCGTAGGGAAAGCAAAAGCAAAAGAGAATTAATTAGCAGTGAAAAGCTTCAACAATATAAAAAGATGAAGGAAGCAGGAAGGTGGGAACTGGCATCTATACCTTTTCTCTCTGTTTTTACTTCTTCTGACACTGTAGTCAACTCTCTAGTCAACACTCAGCTTTTCATAGCCTTCTTTTTACAATATTTTTCTATCAAATCAAAATAGAATAAAAAATTAGATTTACATAAAAGTGCAGATGTCAAAATAAAAAGTATTTTGAGGAGCATATAATAATTTTTACAAAATGTTTTAATATACATAATTAATATTTAAATTTTTAAAAACATTGAGGGGGCGTTTAAATTTATTTAAAAAAATACATAAAAATCTATAAATAAAATTTTAATTTTAAAATTTGGGGGCACGACCCCCAAGCCAACCAATAAGTGTAAAAAAGCAAAATAAATTAATTTGATATTATTTGTAAATTATAAAATAAAGACAACAGTGGTGGTATTTCATTGAAGGGAGGGGAGGGGGAGACAAGGAGGGATGAATAGAACATTATTGGAAGATTAGAGAGGCCCACCCAAAAAGCAAAGCAGGACACATGCAGATCACGTGGCCCACATTGAAATATTGAAAGGATTTGGCTTTGGAGCCTTATAGTTAATGTGATTATTTTATCTCCTTTATGACTTTAATGAAATGAAAAAAACCAAAGTGAAAGTGTAATTGTGGTCTATATAATCATAAAAGAAAAAGTGTAGAGATGATGATATTCCTTTAATTTCATTTTATAATTTCATGAGCTTCAAAAATATTACATAAACAACCATATTAACCGTAATCATTTTGGTTGCTCAACCCACTTTGACTATTTCATTTTTACCTAATAGAGGTGTATTTAAAAAGATTTATTAAATATTTTAATTTTTCTATTTAAATCTCTATTAATACATTCAATTGATCTTGCATAGTAAAAAATAATAAATAATATATTATTGTAAATACAGGAACATTGCACGTGTGGAGATAACTATGGACAACGAGTACGTCCGTGCTTGAATTAAATTCTCCTTCTGAAACCCACATGCGAATTCCATCATTCTTGCTGCACCTGCATGCCTTCTTGTGAAGGCAGACATTTTAAGATGCCCAAATTGTGGTCTAAATTCTAAAACTCTTCCTTTATGAATTCAATATCTAATGCGATCCGCATAGTTATACTTCAGATTTATAATATTCGAGAACCAGAATAAAGTATTGCGTTGCAAATGATCACTAGGGGAAATGTGTGGTTTAAAAATAATAATTAAAAAAAAAAACAATTACATAGTTCATCTTAGGATAAAAAAAACCCAGATTTTTTCATCTCAATAAATCCCAACAAATATATTTTATTGTAAAAATTTTGGGATACAAACAAATAAAATTAGTAATTATCATGTACATATATAGTTCAATACAGACATAGAGAAAAAAATATATATGCTATGAAGTTGCGTTCCACCTACTCTTAGCTTTATTCTTCCATGCCCCCACCACGCCTCTGCTTTCTTTTTCTTTCCTCCTTAGCTCTTCCTTTTCATTTTTTCTTTGCATCTCTCCCTCTCTCTTGCTAGCTCGTGCAATGCCTCATTGATGTCCTGAAGCAGAGCTCAAGCTCCAATGGCTACAGGCATAGTATCAGTATTCAATAAGTTCCTCTCCATCTTTATCCTCCTATTCCACCTGGGTTGCTTTACTTTCACATTCAGAGATCATCAGCCATCGACCAAGAAACGCAAAGCCTCTCCTCCATCTCCCACATCTTCTTCTTCATCTCGCCTAAAGCCTCACAGAGCTCTCTCTTCTTCCTGGACCTATCTCAAACGTATCTTCTACTCAAAGACTTACAAAGCCAGCAGCTCACAGGATCAATCTCCAGTGCCAACTCTCACCTCGGCAAGATCATCGCAGCAGTCCATAGTCTCCATGATCCCTCCCGAAGAGCACTCGTCCGATGTTCCTCCACGTACAAAGTCATCTGGGTCTTGCCAAGAATCAGAAATCTCAACTAATGATCAGTTCTTTCCTTTACGAAATGATATCTTTCCGTGCACAGCTTGCGGCGAAATCTTTCAAAAACCTCAGCTTCTGGAGCAGCATCAAGCGATCAAACACGCGGTGTCAGAGCTTCAAGATGGAGATTCAGGGAAGAATATAGTCCATATCATATTCAAAACAGGTTGGTCTTGTAAAGAAAAGAACCCAGAAATCCGTAGGATTTTAAAGATCCATAACAGTCCAAAGATACTATCAAGATTTGAAGAGTACAGAGAGGTCGTGAAAGCCAAAGCTGCAAGAAACAGCGTCGTAAAGAGAAGGGACGAGAGATGCGTAGCAGATGGTAATGAACTCTTGAGATTTTACTGTTCGACGTTCATCTGCGATTTGGGAGCGAATGAAAATTCCAGCATTTGCAACCAGCAATACTGCAGCGTCTGTGGGATAATAAAATCAGGCTTCTCACCCAAGATGGACGGAATCTCTACACTATCGAGCAGCTGGATGGCACACGTGTCGATCCCAGAGGAGGTGGAAGAGGAATTCAAGTTTATGAACGTGAAACGAGCAATGCTGGTATGCAGAGTAGTAGCGGGTCGGGTCGGGTGTGAAATGGAGGATGAGGAGGAGGTGGATAAGGAGAATGGAGGGTTTGATTCTGTCGTGGGAAGGGGTGGCAGCGGGGTCCATAGCAGGCTGGACGAGGAAGAGCTAATGGTGTTTAATCCAAGGGCTGTGCTTCCTTGCTTTGTGATTGTGTATACCGTGTGATGATCATGTAACGTGGGTTTTCTAATTTTTAATTTTTATTATTGTTTTGTTTTTATTTAACTTTTGACGTTGGGTTGTGATGACATAGTGAAGCTTATTGTCAGTGTTTCATATGGTCTCTGGCCAAGGAAAATTAGTGACAAGTCACAACCGCAAATGCCCACAATGGTTTTTTTTTTTTTTTTTCTGGGTCCAAAGCTTGAGCATATGATGGAGGGCCCGTAATTAGTATGTAAATCACTTTCCTGTTAGGATTCGGATGATTAACAGAGTAGATATATGATATGCTTAGCTTCGTGAGTTTGAATGAATTTTCAAGTTTTTAATTTATGGTATGCCTTTTAAGAAGTAGTTTAGAGAGAGAAATTGTCAGGATTTTGTTCAATGTATATGGACATTGTAAAGAAGAAAAAAATCATTTAAGCATTTTTTTAGAAAAGTTGCTAATGAAATTTATTTTAATCAACTTAATTATTTTTAATCATTTATTAATTTTCACTAAACACTATTTTTATTATAAACGTTGCTGGGGCTTAATTAGGTATTTTATTTATAATTTTGTGATTTCTTTTTGGTCGAGCATATATGTGAACTTGGTTGAATCGAAGGTTGAGAAGTAGAAACAAAACAAAACAATACAGGAGTCGCGAGCGATAATGGCTACTCTAGAATGCGAACTCAAATAATTACTCTCTATTTCAATAGACTCTTGTTATTGCGTGAAAACATGATTTCTAGTGGACTCATCAAAAGCCCAATATTATAACTTGCCAGCTTTGGAGAAAAATTAGGCCTGAAAGCACCGAAGTCCAATCTGCTAAAAGAGCGTGGAATCAGCCAAGAAGATGGCCTGATTTAGTCCATTATGGACTAAATCTAAGAGTTTCCAGAATTCAAAAACAATTCCTTCGCTGTTTCGCTCTCAGGTCCGAATAATCCAATTTAAAAATCTCCATCTCAATCGCTTCCAAACCTCGAAAACCCATGCCCTTCTTTTTACGTTATTCAATCTCCATGCACTTCTCAATCAGTCTTCACGGGTTTGTTCTGTTTTCTAGCTATTACTATTTTTTCTGGCCAATTTTGTCGCTTTGATGTTCTTGGGTTTCGCTTACGCTCTATTCTTGTTTCTCTTCACATTTTCTTAGTTTAGAAAACCTTTCGTCCGGCTGTGCCATGTTGTAAGTTTCCCAATGATCGTGAAGAACCAGAATCCACCTCTGTTAGTGAAAACCAGTCTTCAGATTAATGGGGTAATCAAAATTCCAAATGGTATTCGTACGCAAGAAAAACAGGTTAATTGGCAAGCAATCCATTTAGAACCTAGAGATGTGGGTGACGGGTAGAATCAATTCTTCTTTTCTTCATGTGGGTTACTCTTTCACCATAGGTATTCTAATCTAGAAAATCATCTTCCAATTTCACCTAAAATATCATTTTCACTGTAAGCGTCAAAATCACAATTTTGATTGTTAATTCTTTATTCTATTCGGTCAATATCTGTTCAGTATCATAGTTATAGCATATCAGAATCATTGCAGCTAATGAAAGGCTTCAAGTAGAATGTCCATTTAATGTGTTTTCCTTTTGCAATTTCTCCAATTTGTTGTGCTTAGAGGGAATCATGCAGCACATAATGCCATGCAGACAACTTTTTTCCGGAATAGCTTACAGTATTTCTTGTTGCAGCATGGTTTTGTCGAAAAAAGTTGTATTATCAACTTACAATTCCAGTGCAGGAATATCTCTTGCGTTATATCAAGTATGTCGGTTGTGAAACAGCCTTTTTCTATCTGGTTGCTCTGAAAAGTAAGAAGTATCGTAGTGTGAGTTTTAGAATCAATATTTTTTTTCTCTTTTACAAGATAGAATCTAAGTACTAACTGTTCAGTAATAGTTTTGTGTTAAAAGGTGATCACATCTGCCACTTGTTAGTTGATTTTCTTTAATTCTTGTGCATGAGTATACGGATCTACTTGCTTCAATTTTTGCTGCAGAATTTGATCTGCCGTCTGGTTGTTGCTATTTTGGGTTTCTGTGGATCTGCTCCAGCAGAAAAGCTTAATTGGAGACTAATAAAGGTCTGGATCCTTGTCAATGCAATCTTTGTTGGCATGCTTGTATCAGGCATGTATAGGTATGTCAGAATCTGCGGCTTATGTGTTTTAGATTTACAGAGAAGAGTGGATACTAATTGTGAATGAATATTATCCTATCAAAAGAAAAAGTGAATGAATATTGATGAAAGCAAATGCAATTTTGTGCATTTATTTCTGGTTGATTAGATATGGTGACATTTCTGAAGAATGTGACGAATATTTTGACAGCAATTGTGGAGTTACAAAAAATTTTCCTGAAATATCAGAATCAGATATTATGGGCTGCCATGTTTGATGATATAAAACATCACTTCATCTGTGTCATGTGTAATCACTAAGCTGGTGATGATTAGTATATTTGCAGAACAGAATAATTATCATCAATTTCAAAACAACTGACAGATATTCTTTATGTAAGTAATGTTTAGAAAGATGTAAAAGGTTACATACCACTGCTAGAAATCACTTAAACTTCAGTTGCTTCTCACGATTGTGTCTTCAGCACATAATTTTGTAACATGTTACGGATAATAGGCCACACTTGGCAATATCAGAAGTTTAGCATCTTGATGCTACAATTGGAGTACTTTAAAGTTTTAACTCCACTACAGTTTTCCAGATTCCTGTTTCTTTTCTTAGTTTATGAACTCCATTTTGTAAGATTGTTGGGCTGTGTATCGTTCTGCTTTGCAGAATATCTCTGCTACCAGCGGCGGTAGTACAGATCTTTTATCCAGTGCAATGGGTTATGCATGGCAAATCATGAATTTCGTTCTGAGGACAAGTTACTGGATTTGTAAACTTAATGCCGCCTTCACTAACCTCCCAGTAACAATGTGAAATGGCTTTGGACATTTGTAATTTTTAACTTGGAGTGGGAGTAGATGTGCCTGATGTAGTGCCCATTCCACTGTTACGCTTTCAAACTACGCAACTAATATGCAACACTTCTACTTGTCCAGCAAGCAATGGACAAAAAGAAGTCCTTAACAAGAAGCGAATCTCTTAATGAAATTTCAATGGTGTTGCTAAGTTTGTATTGTCTCTAACTTTCCCCATCTTCTTGATTCTGCTGTTTGATGAACGGCAATATGTGATTAATGTGTAAACAAAATTTGTGAGCTTAGTGAGAATAGGATGCTTTCGCTTCATAACAGCAAAATTCTGCAAACCTATGACGTGTGGTTTTAGTTAATTTGCAGAGATGTGATCAAATTACCAAATTTCTGCGCTGTTGCAACAGCCAGTGGATTGCCTGGGCTTGCTATTAGCTTCATCTCTGTGGTTTTCATATCAAACTGGCCCCACAACTTACAGGTAATCGTGTGTTCTACACTTAGGTATAGTTGATATGTGGTGTATTCTTGCTGGTAATGCAAGATGCACATTTATTAGCTCTGCAAGTGACATGATTTTACAATAAAGAAATTGCTGCTTTTTGTGTGTGTGCGCGTTCAGTCTGGTGCGTTCATCGACAAGATTCCTATTTCAACAGCTGGTCTAGTTTTGTTAAAGTTTCCACTCAGTCTACCAAATTTGTTCAGACATATCTCCTACTTGGGGCATCTAATTAAGATTTGGGAAGTAATATGTTCTTAGAAAATTTGCAATCTTGAATAAGCCCAATGTCACCTTATGACCACCGGACTTCTCTCACCAGGGACGAGGCTTGGCTCTGGAGAAAGATACAGGTCCAAAACCCATTAAGCTACACGCAGGTAGGTCGGCTCCACATCACGTGATCTAGCCCCGTGATGAGAAGCAGACCAGACTGACCACGTACGCGGGCTTATCCACGAAAGGCCTAGTCCGATGATACGACGGAAAATAAGGAAAGCGAGTCCCGTCACTTTGCAGCCCTGCCAGCATGCGCGCCTGAGGAATTAAATGGCTGCCTGCGTGGAGAAGTGCTCTGATCCGTCCGTACGTATGGCCTGAATAACAGAGACATAATACTGTAGCAGGAAGACGGTTATACATTACTAGAGGATAAAAGAAAAAATGATAAAGAGGGAGAGACGTGATCTTCATTGGCCAAACTTACACATTCATTGTAAATCCTAATTTTTTGGATTTCAGAACATCATCACCGTTTTGCATATATAAAGGAGGTAAATTGTCTAAGTTTAAAGGTAACTATGCAATCTTATTGATTATAAAGAAGTGCATGATAATGAATATTGGCTGCAAATATTTTCCTTGTGAAAGAGGCTGTATGCGAGAAATATGAGTATTTTTCATATTGGAGCTACCTTGTTCTGAACTTTCCTCCTTCATGAGTTTATTAACGTTTGCCTATCAAAAAAATTAGTATTGCTTGCAGCAATTGCATGAATCTCTCGTTTTGGGTTCATATTCCACACTTGACAGACAAGGAAACTCGTTTATATAATGACTATTTAATTTTATATGATAAATAATTTTCTATATCAACTGGTTGTGCCACAATAATGTTGAATCTTCAAGGAAAAAAAACCCAATAATGTTGAATGATTTTCAAAGAAGCTTGAGGACCCGTGGAAATATAACTTTTTCTGAGGTAAATATAAGAAAACTTGGGAGTTATTGCATGTGATTATTTATTTATTTTTTAAAATGTCATTCAACTTTGTTAATAATGATTATAAATTCTAAGTACATTGTGAAAATTAAATATAATTTTATGTTATTAATTAGCTCCTATATCAACATTTTCAGTTAATATTGTAATAACGAAGGATTTAAATATTTTTATAACAACGTAATTATTTATAATTATCACTCATGATTGGAAAAAATTATATTTATTAGACATATTAAAAATTATAAGTTGTATAATTAAATAAAATATATTTTACAAATAAGTTCCCCTTGACATAAATAATTTTTATAAAAAAATCATGAGAAAACATGATTAGTTGAATAAAAAAAAATTATTTATGTATAATTTTCTCTGCAAGAAAAATAATATAATAATTTTGAATAATAAATTCACGTACTTCTAATGATCATAGGACTTCTATCCTATATGCACATATAGCAGGCGATGAGCTAACAGAAAGTGGTAAACCTCTCATCATTATTTCTCACAGTAAAACTCCAATTTCAGGCTTTGGTTTTAAAAGGACTACGAAAAATCTGTAGCAATATTTATCATTTTTTTTCATTAGCCGATTGTATATGCACCAACTGTTTAGACATGCGATTCTGGATTCATCAATCTTCGAAACAACTAGAAATGGTTTCCATGTATATATATTCTGAATTTTTTTCCAACGCAGGAACCAGTGGGAGTAAAATAATGGTAAAGATGAAGGGAAGTTAAGAGTTTTTTTGGCATGGAAGCACCTCCTGGCTCCTGCACTGAAAGCTCTTTGAATAAATGTCTATGACCAGCACAAGATAAGAGTCAAAAGAATTTTACAAGTTGTTTAGAAAAGTGAAAGAAAAAGACGAAACAGAAACAGAAAGAAGAGTGATGAAAATGATTGCGTCTAGCAACGATTGAACAGAAAACGGCCACCACTTGTCTGCACACCATTATAATACAACCATAAAATCCAGAAACGCTTCTCACTTGCCCACCCCACAACAAACTTCCCTTATTCTTAACACCTTCTATTGTATCTCACATGCCTAGCCTGACCTCTCACCATTAACGCCCCACAAGTTCAACAACAACCAACAAAACCCTTATGAAATTTAACCTAACAATCTGGCCACAGGTTGCATTACAAACTACTGCAGCTATTTACCCTGAAAGAACTGAGAAGAAGAAACCATCTCAATCAAATCCATATCTTTCTTTCCATTTGTAAAATTTTGATCCATCACCAGCTCCATGTTCATGATATTATCATATCCATAATCAATGGAAGACGAACATGAGCTTCCTCCATCCAGTAGGTAAGAGAGATAAAGATCCGAATAGAGGTGGCCAGAAGGTCTCTCTTCTGCTTGGAGACTCTCTGAGCACGTCTTTGGAGACGTCAATGTTGAAGTAAAGAAGCTACATTGATCACTTGTTTCAATGAGCTGCTGATCACCATTGTCTTGATATAAACCAAAAGAGTCCAATACCGATGCATTCTTGGGGTGAAGATCGACATTATGGCTGGTTTCCGTTTCCATCGAAGTATTGGTTGAAACATTTTCTAATAAAGGCTTCATAGAACTGTTGGTAAAAAAATCTTGCAAGAATAGAAGCTCATCATTGTATGTTTCAGTAATCAATGGGGGAGAATCGTCTAGAGTTGGTTCAGATAATTCAGAGAGAAAGTAGTTGAATTGGCTTGATGGGTCATCTGATGTGGTGGAGCTTGAGGGTGTATTGGTGGTTGTAATTGAGCTATGTGAAGGGGTAGTTACATTTGTAGTACCATTAGTAACAGAAGTGTTTTTGAGGTCTTTGCTTCTAATGTAGTCTTGAAGAATTGAAGATTGAGGTTTTTCAATATGATTTTCTGTTTGCTTGTTCTTTCTCCTTGAGTTTTGCCTTCTTTTTGTAGCGTTCCAATGGTTCTTTATAGAGTTTTCAGTTCTTCCAGGGATTAGTTTTGCGATCTCTGCCCATCGGTTCCCTATCTTGGAATGAGCTTCTACCAAAATCTTCTCCTCTTCTTCACTCCAGCTCTCTTTCTATAAAACAAAAACCATAACATGGAAAAATAGCATATATATAAAGGAGAGTAAACAATTACAGTAAGAAAGAAGGGTTGATATTGAAAAGCTAGAGGAAACTTATTTATGAATGAGTAAAGTCATCAACTTTTATGTCAATGATGATGCTTTGCAAGAAAAGATTACAAAATCACATGAAAAAAGATACTCAATGAAGAAGAAATGTGATGAAGATGCATCAAAAAGCTAAAGTATGCATGCAATAGATCAATAGTTTTGCATTTCAATGAGCTTAAAGAAATGTTCCATTTTTTTTAAAAAAAAAAAATGGTAACTAGATAATTCACCTAGATGCATGTAATATAAAACTCAAAACCCTAAAGATTTCCCTTTTTTTAAGGAAAAGTTACCATTCTTAAAAAAAATAAAAATAAAATTGAAAACTATAGAGTATTTTGTAGCGTCCATAAGGTATTTTAAGATTTTATCTCGTTGAATTGCTTGAAATTAACACAAAATATGCTAATTTAGATTTTTTTATGGATGTTCATCTTACAAATATAAGCAAAATCCATACAAATTTGAAGTCAGGCATATACCTAAATCATAGAAATCACAACATGAAGGAGAGATAATTAACAGCAAAACGAAAACCCTAAAGAAAATGAAAGTGGAAGAAGAAACCTTGATATCAGGCCTTAAATGATTGTGCCACCTCTCACGACACTGCTTTCCAGCTCTACCAGCCAGCTTCTCAGCTATCTGAGCCCATTTTCTGACTCCAAATTGCTTCACCAGCTTAATTAGTTTCCTTCATTACAATGAAATATCATAACATGTTTCAGTGCCAACTCAAACCAATAGAGCAGAATGAGAAAATAAAGAGGAAACTCAAAAATAGGTTAAAAAAAAAAAGAAGACAAATTGAGCATTTTTTACATAATCACCTGTCTTCTTCTTCTGTCCACTGCCCCTTGATCAAAGTTACACAAGACCCTGTCTTGGATTTCTTTGCTTGCCCTTTAGAAATCCTTGCTGAAACCTTCACTTCTTCATCTAAACCCGCATTGAGGTTTCTCTCGTATATGCAATTGAGATTATCTCCGTCAAAGAAAAGAGCATCGACGAAATTTATCTCTTGAAAACGCGGCAATGGAACACCAGCAATTGCACCAGTCGATGGAGTAAAATCATACAACCCATTTGTTGAAACAGGTGTTTCATTGGTCTTAACATTACTTTGAGACTGTTGCGGTGAGAAATGGCTTCGGCCCCATAAGAACCTGTCCAAAGCTGTTAATGGTGGAGTTGGTTGGTATATGGAGGGATTGTTTGGTAAATTTCCAAGGCCAAAACCACCTCCACCACCACCGCCTCCTCCCCCTCTTTCCATTGAAGAAGCTTGAGAGTTGAGAGCAATGAGAGAAAGAGGAATTCTGTGCGTTGAAATGAGCTTGATTTATGGGATAGTTTTAAGGTTTCCTCACTCGTTCTTGTAAGAAACCCCACAATGGAAGCTGGACATAAAAGCTTGCAGTAAGGCTCGCAATAAGCCACCTGGCTTAACAGCCGTAGATCATTTGGTTAATCTGACGGTTCAAAATGAGAGGCGAGTGTAACTCCTGAGCTTCCTCTCTCGGACAGAAGTATGAGAATTACAAAGAAAGGCAGAGAGATTAGTGGGTTCGTTATACAATTTATCGAAATTAATTAATATTTAATCATAATTTTCCGAATAATAAATTCCAAATTAATGAAGAAAATTGGAAAGTTATCTCTAAGACCCCATATCTTGAGCACCTAGAATGGGATAATAAAATGACAATTCAGCCCATACGTGTATGCCATAATTTTTAAGAAAATACGAGTTTTAGAAATTAAATGCTAAATGTTTCAAAAAAAAAAGAAAATTAAATGCTAATTTATTTGGGTGATAATTAAAGTTTTGGAGAATTTAAATGACTGGATTTAATAGCCTATGACAAATAGTCTTCGTGAAAAATATAAAAAATATTTTATAAGAAAAATATTTCTTGAAAAATTATTAATTTTTTATTATTTGGCTTTAATGTTAAACAATGGGTTTATATTTTTTAAATTTCTACTTTGACCATAAAATATCTTTTGAAATTGCTAAATAGGTAAAAACAAATATCAACTTTTATAATTTAGAGGGATAAAATTAAAGGAGGAATAAGATAAATCAAAAGAAAATGTAAAGTGTTTTTTATTATTATTGTTATTTTCTTGATCAAGTCAAAACATAAACATGGAACAAAGGCTCATGAACGGCTAGGCAATAAAGTATTAGCCGAGGCCCTGGCCTTGGACTCAGCCCACATATTCATATGAGCTGAAGGGCCTTCCAGAAGGACCCCAACATTCCGGAGCGCAACACAACTGCCCAAATCTTCTTGAAAAAATAAAATAAACAAAAACTACCCAATTATACGGGACTTAATGTACAAATAAAGTGTATTTGATAAAAAATTGAAATATTTATTTTTTATATTTATATGTTAATTTAATTATTTATCTTAATTAATTTTTATTAAAAAATTTATAATTTACATATACGTATAATTATTTTTCAAAAGATTTATTAAATAAAAAAATTTTAAATATTTATTTTAATTCATATTTATATCTAAAATTTTAAATTTTAAATAATAAAATTAAATCTTTTTAATTTATTACCATTATAATAAGAGTACTAGATTAAATATAAAAATTTATTAAAAAATTATAATATAATTTTTAAAATTTTATTTGACTAATAAAATAGTCTTTAAAATATTTTTATATTTTAATAATATTTTTATTTTTATTTTTATTTTTTCTTCACATTTTTATACTTATATTATAGTTTAATAAAATTTTAAAATGTAAAAAATTATAGTGTAAAATATATAATATTTTATTTTATTTTATATTATTAATATGAAATATAAATTTTTATTAAATCAGTTAATAAATTAATATATATTATAAGTTTATTTTTTATATAAGTGAGCAAAATAAAAATAGTAAATTTTTCAAATAATTTATAAAAAAATGGTTAATGTATCTAAATTTTTATAAAAAATATAAAAGTGATGACTTTACATAATAAAATATATAATATTTTATTTTATTTAATATTATTAATATAAAATATAATTTTTTATATGTTAAAAATATGTATTATTAAGTAAATATAAACCTTTAATGAAATATTTTAATATATAATATTTATATATGTGATATTTTATGTAGTGAAAATTTTATTTATAATAAATATTTATTTAATATTATGTAGAATAAATATAAAATAAATAAATTTTTAATATAAAATTTATATTAAAAGACCGTATATTTATTAATATAAAATTTTATGAACTATATTATAATTTGTTATTAATTTTTTCAGATTCAATTTAATATTATTGGTTATAATCATAATAAATTAAAATAAAAATTAATTTTATTATTTAAAATTTTAAATTTTAAATATAAATATAAATTAATATAAATTTTTAAATTTTTTTATTCAATAGATATTTTTAGAAATAATTTTATATGACATCACACGTCAATTATAAATTTTTTATTGAAACAATTGATTTTATTACCTAATATTTTAAAATTAATATATAAACGTGAAAAGTGATTAATAATCTATGATATCCTGACACAAGTTTTTCTCTGTCGTCTCTTTATAGTTTGATATTCTCGTCTTTTTCTCTTTCTTAAATCTATTTTTTTTCTCCTTCTCCATAGAAGACGATCTGCGTCAATTGATTATCAATAAAAAAAATATTATTCTTTTTATTTCTTACATACAATCCAATCAATTTTCATAATGTGTAGATCTTTTTGACAAATTTATGACAGCAATCCTTAGACAGTTATTATATTGGAGGATTTGTTTCCTAGTTACAAGCCGAACATTTTATTTTTTATGAAAATAAAAACTCTTAGTTATTGTATAAAATTTTTTTATAATTTTTTACATTTTAATGGTTGTTTCTCAGTCAATAAATAAGGATTTGGAGGAGGTCTCTCGTTAATATAAAAAAGTTATGAGTCTGTTTTTATAATTAATTTTTTTTCAAATTTTATTAATTCGATTGTTTCGAAAGATAATGACAAATAGAAATTATTATTTTTTATGCATCAATAAAATTTGGTCACATAGAGAGAATGTAATACCCGGCTAGAATCCGGCACCGGAATTCCTTTTGTCTGATGGAATCCGGGGTGTTGGGATTCTATATAAGGGTAGGAGTTATGGTTTCTATGTGTTATGAGGGGTTTTATGGTTTTACAGTTCTGCAACTGTTCTTTCAACTCTGTTAACTCAGCTGGCGCCATCCTGTAGGGAGGAATAGAGATAGGTCTAGTACCTGGCAGTAATTCAATTTCAAACCCTATCTCCCTATCAGGTGGTAGTCCTGGCAAATCGTCTGGGAACACATCGAGAAACTCTCGGACTACTGGTACTATGGCTGGTTCCCTCACCTGACTGTCTAGCTCTCTCACATGAGCTAGAAACCCCTGACAACCCCTCCTAAGCAAACGACGAGCCTGAAGGGCTGAAATCATACCTCTGGGTGTACCTCTCCTGTCTCCTCTGAAGACACACTCTGACCCATCCTGGTCTCTGAGACTCACTAGCTTTTCTCTACAGTCCAACGTAGCACTATATGCAGATAGCCAATATGGTGGGTAATGTTCAATAGTCATTGCTAATAATAATTGAATTATTTTAATATTATTGGTGTGTATATATATAGAGAGAAGATGACAAAAACATTGTTTGGTTAATTGTGAGTGTCAGTATGCAATTAGTGGAGAGAAAAGGGGAGGAGACATGAGAGATGGTGGGTAAATAAAGAGGGACATGGGAGCAGACTAATATCACAATGTCTTCACGTGAAAGAGTGTCAGTTTATGGTTATCAGGTAGCCATCCATCACCTCATAATATGCAATGCATATTGCACCCCATGTGTTTGATTAAATGTCTTGCTTACTTCTACCACTCTTATTTAACACTTGATGTGTGCAACACTCTTTCCTTTACCTCTCCTCAATATATCTATTTCCAATCACTCTCCCTTTTCATAATTTCCAAACACATGCATGTCATGTGCACTAGCAGTAACCTATTTTCTATGGATGTTGAATTTCTTGTGTATGCTTATCTTTTTCTTATGCATCAAGTAATAATCTATATCATACAAAAACATTTGCATATTAATTTGTTTATATTTTTCTATTTTTGTAATTTAATTAATGCAAACATTTTTTATATCAAAGTTTTTACTAGAGAATTTTCATGCAAGTTATTGGAATGATAATATTGGATTGATTATAAAATATTAGCAATAACAATGTTAAGTAAATATATCTATTTTTTAAAGTAAATATATATATGTATTCATGTTATAAATTAAAATAAATAGGAACTGCAAGCGCATAATACATGGACATAAATAATTTATTTGGAAGAAATTAGAGTGGAGTAATACTTTGAATTTTTTTTAATTTAGTTTATTTACGCGTATATTGATATTTATTTATTGAAACATAAATGTTCAATTACTATAATTTATAGTTCAATGGACTGATTAGCAATAAATTTATTCTCTCTCTAATAGTTTTTGGAGAGAGAGTTTTATTTTTTTTCTCTTTTAATTTTATGTTTTTAGAATTAGTGTCTAGTTTTTCACTCATAATTAGAATATTTTTTATTTATCGTGGAGAGAAAAAGCCTCCTCTCCTCACCTAAATGTAGATTTGCTCTCTTTCTTATCTATTAGGTGGATTGTAGATATTTTTTTATTAGATAATTAAATAGATATGAGATTTATGCATACGCAAGAATCTCTAATTTATCATATATCTTGTTGTTGTTGTTGCTACATTGTTTTGATTTTGTAGATTGGAGCTTTTGGCTACTTTTCTTATTGATTATAGCCAATAGTGAAATTTTCATGTTGAAATTATTGGATCTATTTTTAGGAATATAATATTTCTTGGAGATGTTTATCATCGTCTCTCGTTCAAGCTCCTAATTTTTCAAAAGCCAAAAGAGCAAAAAGAAAATCAGTTTGTGGTTCTGATATTTCTATTGGCTCAGACCTTACTCAATTCCGTAGCTCTATTTTGCTTCTTCCTTATTTTCACATGCTCTTTTAAGGTACTTTTGAGGTCAAGACTCTGTCAACTTTGATTGTTTTCCCTTTTGGTGCGAAATTCAAAGGTACATTTCCCTTAAAATAAATCTATATGAATCTGAGTCGGATCCTATTTTGAAACTTTGTTATTCTCTCCAGGGATTTAAAGTTTGTTTAAATATAGATAATGTAGCTTTGGAAGGAATCTGTAATTTTTTATTTAATTTTGTTAGACTAAACTTTGAGTCTGCCTGAACCCATACAAGCTCATATTGCTATAATTTTTATATTGCGCTTTACTCTTCCATAATCTATCTTCGACCAAAAACAAAAACTATTAATTTATCATGACGTGTAAATTATCTACATATAATAGTAAAAGTAATATAAATAAATAATTACATGTAAATTCTCTATCGTTCAGCCGTTCGTTTTTCACCACCTTACAAGCGCGATGTATTAAGAAAATGAATAATTACATTTTGTCATGTGATATGTCCCAGAAAAAGAAAAACAACATTGAAACTGCGCAAAAGCCTGCAATTGAGATTGCGAGAGCAGAAGACACGCCAGGCCAAGTTCATGGCGAGTGTCGCCATTTATCTGTTTGCTTCTTCCCAAACTCCCTCCTCGGTCACGTGCATCCCAGCTTATACACACCGTCCCTCCATGAACCAAGACCACACCTTCCTTTCCCCCGGTTAACAAAATTTATAGTAAAAAAATAAAAAAAACTAACAAAGATATTCCATTTTCTTTTTCTTTCGTTTCATTTCTATTACTTTTAATTAACTTATTTTTTCTCAGTCAAGACCCACGAGGTGGGCAACAATGAGATGAGCAAGGCGATGATAACTAATAGGATTCATACTCTCTTCCTTCCAGTATTATCTTTTCTTCTTCCTTTTTCTTTTTTCTTTTTTCCCAGTGCATTAGAGTTCTCGGGTGTTATCTTGAGAGCTAAGCGGGAAACAAGTATCCTCTGCACCAGTGTTCCATAGAAAATGGGCATAATTGGCAGCATAGTACGAGTTTGTAGGGTCAGCGTTAATGGCTTCCAAGAAGGTTTCCTCTGCTGCCCACAAGTCCTTTCTCACTCTCCATAGAAAGCTTGCATATTTGCTGTAGGCCTCCGCGTCTGCTGGCTCTACTCCTATCGCTCTCTTAAAGTAATCTTCTGCTCTGTTTTCAAGAACAATTATTTTAGTGAACAACTGCATTTTATGTAATTGGAGAAGGAAAACTCATAATATGCTCTTGGCACTAAGAAAATGTGTACACTGCATACATCAGTTATTTTTAAAAATTAAGGAGAGAGGAGTTCTGCAGAAGATCTGAATACTCTCCCGAAAAAATCTTTATGTGAAAAGCATGTGGGGTAACCCCAGCGATTCAAGATATTGCACCACCAAAAAATAAACCAAAAAAAGAAAAAAACCACCACCATATATTCTCTATCATAGATTCAAGATTCAAAGAAAACCCCACCAAAAATAAAATTTTAAACAACAAGTTTAATTAAAACGGCTCGTATTATTTCATTCTTTTTGGCGACTAGGAATAAACCCAGGAGATACTCTACCTTTCAACGAAAATTCTCTCAACTTGCTAAAATATCAACCTAATCATAATATTATCTCCAAAAGCAACTATTGAACTGAGGAAGGAGGATATGCTCACCAACCACGCAAAGAATTTTAAAGAAGACTTCAAAAATTAACAGGAAAAAGGAAAAAAAGAAAGTTAGATGTATACCTGTCATAGTCATGGGCGACGAGGTAGAGGAACTGAGCATAGTTGGCGAGGAGGAGAGGATTATTAGGGTCTTGAGTCAATCCCGTTTGATATAATAGCTCTGTTCTGAAATAATCTGCATAATCATCCGGCTCAATATTTGCTTTAATTGGTGAAACAAAACTCTGCATAGTCTTGTGATCAAGACCTTGCATTTTGGAAGCTTCGTCTACGATCGAATTCCATGCACTTAACTCCTCTTCTCTCCTTGCTTGCCCTGATATTGACTCTGCCTCCCCTGTAGCCCCTAGAGAGGTTAGTTGCGAAGCACCATCAGGGACGATTGTTCTAAATTGGTCCGAACGGTCAAACCATCCATCACCGTCAGTTCCGCTGGCATTTGGCCGGACCTTACCTCCACCGCCATTGTTACCCCCAATAGAAGTTGATTTGCTACCCGAGGAAGATATTGAGAACTTTTTTACTGATGAAGAATCAAACTTTTGATTCTTTTGTTCTTGAATTTGAACAACTGAAACACTTTCTGTGGTGGCTGCATAAGACCCAATTGGTGGTGAGGCTGCAATTGCGGTGTTCCTGCCCATAGAATATACGGTAAAGTTCGCAAGCAGAATCATCACATACACCATCAGAGTCGGTGTTTGTGAAAACACTTGCTGAAATAACCAAACGAAGGAAGCGTGCATTTCTTTCTGTACCCGAGCAATAATCGCTTGCAAATCTTCGGCGAATAGAAGCTCTCTCATTTGCAAGGTGTAGCTATGTAGTTCTCGAATTATAAAAACCATAGAAGAAAACGCCTTTTTCACTGAACAATAAGCAGATTCTCCTGCATCCCTGAATCCCTCATGCCATTGCATCTTTTTCTTTATCATTCTAAGAGAAAGCGGAACGTCACCGCTGTTAGCTTTCCTCTCGATACTCGCTGGAATAGTATCATCCCTTCCACACCAATCCAATAGCTCTTGTTGGATTTCTGGCCACGGAGGCTCTACAGGCTCCAGAGGGAATTGTCTTTGCTTCTGCAAACTTAAAGATTCTTCAGAAACTCCATTACAACTCTCTGCTCTATTCACGCCGTGACTATCTCTAGAATCAGAGCCTAACTCTGATCCAGAATCCACTTTGCTACTTGTATAGTCATCATCATCATCTGAGAGCTGGAATCTGAGCGCCAGCTCTTGGATTTTCTTGGAAAATTCTTCGTCCGAGAAGGCATCTAAGCTTGCACTGGAAGCTCTTCTTATAGTGTGCGTTCTCGACTTTGGATGGTCAAAAGATCGTGACCTCTGGAGCTTGGTCGATGAAGTGCCAACCAGAGCGAAACGGTCTAATCTGTGTACGTATCGGCAGAAAAGTGCTAGAGCTCCAGTTCCATCTGAATGACACCAACTTTTAGAGGAAGGAGATGAGATTGCAGAGGCTAGGGTTTGAGAGGAAGAAGGAGAACGAGGTATAATTGGTTGCGAGCATTGAAAACTGGTCGTAGCTACTTTCATTCCCATTTTCTCAGCAGAAAGGAAAGCTAAAGTTAATAACTTTAGAAAAGAGCTCAACAAGCCAAACAAGGACTGAAAGAATAAATGCAATACAATTTCCCGAAAATCAACAGATCTGATAAAAAGTCTTTGTTTTACATTTCATTATCTAATTTCCTCCCCTTGAATCTTCTGCGACCTGAAAATCAACGAAACAATCAAATATGTCAAACAACAAATAGAAATTTCAATTCAATCTTATCCAAATCTCTCTCTTTTCCCACAAAGGATGTTAGAATACGATGTTTTGAAGTTCAGAAAACCTTCTAGTCCCCATAAGCGAACATTACTTTCCAGGAAAATCGGATCGGAAAAAAGAAACCGAAAAAGTAAAACTACGAGAATGAACTGAGACAGATCCAAGAAAGGAGGAGAAATTCGATTTATATTTGATAATTACAGGGATTCTTATGGACCTGGATAAAATTTTAATCTCCCCTCTAATAAATTTCCGGCGAAGAACTCCGTCAAGAAGGTGTGAAGCGAACTACAAACCTTCATTTCTAGACAAAACCCCTCCATTCTCTTATATATTATATACAACAGTAGCGCTCTCTATCGGAAATTTGAAATTAAAAATAATAAAAAAATAAAAAACCACTGACGAAGCCAGTTAAAAACAGCGGAAAAAAACAAAGTGAAAAAGTAAAAATAAATAGTAGTTTCATTTCTATTTTAAAGTTTGCTGTTGAATTTGTATTCAACAGTATTTTATATTATGTGATGTAATTTTTATATTAAATGATAACCTCCATATCTTGTTAGCCCAGAAATAAAGTCGGATCCAAAAGAAGGTCGCAGGTCCAAAGCTCATCAGATCATATGCTCGAAAGACGGCTCGACTTCACGAGCCTGGACCAGCGACTCAGAACAATCCAGATCAGATACGAGCACAAGCCCAATAGTGGAGTAGGCCCAATCACTCACCAACCCTGTTCGCATGCGTGCCAGGGTGAATTAAATGGCCGCCTGCGTAGAGAAGGGCCTGACACGTCCGTACGTACGGGCTTGAAGGACACAGACAAGTAGCACTATAGATGTGGGGGGCAGGAAAAAAGGCAAGCTCTCCTCTTCTTCTTCTTCTTCTTCTCCTTCTTCCTCTGGAGGGCCTCCATATTTTTCTCTGAAACTCGGGTCTATCCATGAAATATTATATCATAAACCTGACTTGGGCGTCGGAGGGTCTCCACCGGGAGCATCCCCGGTAGACCCCTGACCATTTTTCCCTATTTTGCAGGCCCCTTCGTCAAATAGAACATCGAGAGACCCATTTGATGAACCCATATGATGGACCAAGAAGAAAATCAGATCTATCATGGAGAATGAGGAGAAAAAGATTTATCAACTGGCGCTGTCTGTGGGAAAATGAAAGAGATTTGACTATCTCTAAAGTTTCCAGATCCACCCATTAAGATCCACATAAGGTATGAAAGTTTGAGCGAATAACCTAGCTGAAAAGAAATGTTCATTGTGTTAAAAAAAAATATTTTGATAGTATTTCAGATAGTTTGTTTTAATATTTATTGAATTTTATTACTACTAACATTTTTTTTGAGATTTGACGAGGTGAAACTTCAGATCGAAATGTTTGTCTATGAGTATAAAATTTTAATTTTTTCTTAACCAAAAAAATAAATAAATAAATAAATAAAAATAAAAAATAGACGAGGTCGGACTGGAAAAGTGAGTCGGCAAGGTTGAGATAGACAGCCAATCACTGGCGGATCGATGGAAGATCTCGAGATAAATGTCGATGGAATAGCTCGGTCAGGCCCTCCTTGATAAGTCAGTAGAAGAACCAACCTAGCCGCCTTTGGCAAGTTGGTGGAAGAGCTCCGGCTAAAGATTGACGGAAGAGCTCCGGCGGGTTCCCTTCAGGAGGTCGGTGAAAGAGGTCAGGCCAGTCACTTTCGGAAGATCGGCAAAAGGAATCAAGCAGGACGACCCCGATGGACCGACAGAGCAAGTTAGGTCGACTGGTGCACGAGCTCAACCAGAGCAAGTCCCAATTAATCGAGGTCGGCAACATATACTCCAACTACAGAATCATTCTGTGGACTTCTTCCTTGAGCCAAGCTCGTCAAATTGGGCACTTTCTCTCTTTTATTTTGTTGTTGGGTTGGTTGATTAGCTTTCTTCATCCCTTGATGAGGGGAGCTACCATGCACATCAATTATGGGGAGCTGGACCTCTTTCTCCCTGGGAGACTCGGTGACTTTACTTCTCTTCCCTGAAACCTTGTCAGAGGGCATTGCAGATGAAGAGCTGGAAATGTTATGGCCTTTGTTGAATTGGACTTGGTAATCTTCCTCGCTATAGACCGAAGAATAAAGCTTGTCCACAGGGGTCCACCGTTCCAAACCTTCTTCATCAGATTGCTTGAAATGTATCTCAACTTCAGCATCTCTGGGCTATGAAAGGCTTTTGGGATGCTGGTGTTGAACCACAGAGCCCACACCATCCACCAAAGGATCATGAATAGAAGCTGTATGGTCAGTGATCCGCTTGAAGCTAGGAAAAACAAGCCCAGTAATGAAGTAGATGATCCTCTGGCAAATCCCATAACGATGAAGGGAACGGACTACCGGAATCCACATCCTGTGTAATGGTGAAACGGGTGGAGGATAAGCGTAAATTATTTAATGCTCAGGGGTCGACGTGGCTCTTAATGGAGCTGGAAGGCTGCAAGCAGAAAATCACAAGTGGGGAGCTCGGACAATAGCAGGTCGGCCAAACATCAAAATTGTAAATTTTTTAAGGTAGAGTTTGATGGGAGTGGAGAAAGCCACGCGTCCACATGACCCACTCATAGGTGGTCGACGTGGCTCTTGACGGAGGTAAGTATCCAAATTCCCTACAAATATTACAACAATGCCATTGTAAATAATTTGTTAAAAATAGCTTGCACCCAATCAACTCCTGCTGCAAACAATTAATTATTATTCATCATCACAACCAGATAAACTTCAAAGTTGAGAGCTTCTTATCACTACTTTCATTTTACTTATCATTTTACAATTATTATTGATTGTAAATTTATAAGTTTACATAATACTTATGTGGGTGTGACAACTTAAAATTAAATTTACTAAATTTTATGTGTTCAAGCATATTGTTTTATAAATTAAAAATTAAAAATTAGAATATTTAAAAGGAATTTACACATGCAAAATATTATTTATTGAATCTCTAAATTGTATGAGCTAATATTGTTAGTTAGAGCTAACATTTACATTCATCCGAAATATGAAACTAAGTGACATGTGCGACATATTATTTATTGATAAATATTATTGAATTAACAACGAGCATCATCGTTATACACGCTATGTGCAAGCTTTTATTTTGCAGAAAAATCTTGAATCTTACGCAAGACCTCAGTGAGGTAGAAGACCGGGATCATCCCCAAGATCTCCCGGCACCAACATAAACCAAACTAAGACATAGAGACCTCAGGGAGGTGGAAGACCGGGATCCCCAAGATCTCCTGGAGCTACAAGTAACCGAACTGAGACATAGAGACCTCAGGGAGGTGGAAGACCGGGATCTCAAAGATCTCCCGGAGCAAAAAACGGCCGGCGAAGATCTCAAAGATCTCCCGGAGCAAAAACGGTTGGCGAAGATCTCAAAGATCTCCCGGAGAAAAAATGGCCGGCGAAGATCTCCCGGAGAAAAAACGGCCGGCGAAGATCTCAAAGATCTTCCGGAGCAAAAACGGCCGGCGAAGATCTCAAAGATCTCCCGGAGCAAAAACGGCCGGCGAAGATCTCAAAGATCTCCCGGAGCAAAAACGGCCGGCGAAGATCTCAAAGATCTCCCAGAGCAAAAAACGGCAGGCGAGATCCCCAAGATCTCCCGGAGCAATAAAGACCAGGATCCCCAAAGATCTTCTGGTGTCACATGCTCACAGCAAACAGCGGCATACAATGACAACACACAAAAACAACTCATAAGAGCATAGTTCCGACCTCACATAAAAGATCGGGGCACGGGACCATAAATGAAAAGCTAAACTCTGACCTCCCAAAGGAGCTCGAGTCATAAGGTAAAGAGACTTTGATCTCGCACAACAGCCAAAAGCGCCAAAGTGCCATGCTAACCTCAAGAGGGTGTTGGAATAAAAATAAAAGAATTTGAATCCAACCTCTCGAAAGAGCTCGGATTACAGGCTAATAAGACCCCGATCTCGCAAAGTAACCAGCATATAACGAAATTAAACAAAGTTGACCCAACGCCTGTATTGTGTAACAATGCGACCTGCTAAAGGCCGATGCAACGCTCACGGCGCCAAAGCACCATGCCGATCTCAAGAAAATGAGCCTGGTACTGGTAAATCCAATAAGCAGACCGAATTAAGGCGAGGCAAATCCTAAGCAAAATGCATACCAAAATACAGAACCAAACAAAGAATCAGGGGCAATCATAAAAGGCACCGACCTTGAGAATTGATCGCTAGCACTAAACCAGCTCAACTAGCCTAGAGAGAGGTCTAAGCAGCAAAGAGCCCGCAAAACGCTCGAGGGTAGACAGCCCAGAGAACACTCGGGGGCAAAAAACCCAACTAACCGATACATACACAAGAGCCAAATGCTTAGATAAAGAATCAAGGAGACAGGAGCAACGTAAAAAGCCAAATAAACCATTCTGAACGACCGAATGGGGCAGTAGAAGGCCCTGACTCATTAGGATACAAAAGAATCGAGCTCCCTCTATGAAAAGGCCCACAAATGCAGGAACGCATAAAAGGATAAACGAAGGCAAAGGACCGTGCTCATAGCTCGGATTAATTTGCAATAAACAAACATTTAGTAAGAATAACCCAGGAAGAGGAAAACGACAAAAGAATGAGCTCTCTATCCGAGTGGAGCACACAGCTTAAACCTCACTGACTGCCAGAAGGTTATCTCAAGAGAGACAAGGCGTCTGAGCTCGTAACAAGAACAAGATTTAAAATCATCTAAAGTGGGGCACTTATACAAATAAGACATTTCTCTAGGTATTATGTATCCGAGCTCGCAACAATGACGAGATCGTGAGTCAAAAACAGAAATGTCGTCATGGGAATAAGAAAAACTCGCAAGTCAGAAGCTTAACCAGACTCCGAGTTCTTAGCCCGGGTCAGTTCGGCTAGCAAAGTCCCAGTAGAGCCAGCCTGGTCCATCAAGTAAGTAAAATTGACAAAGCCAAAAGACAGTCTGAGTAGAAAATAATGATGATGCACAGGCCGAGGTGAAATATCATTCATCATCAAGAACACATCTTCAGATCGCCATACATTTAAACACCAAAGTAAAGAGATAAAGAAATAAGACAAGTAAAGGACGTTTTGACAAGAGCTGTTCTCGAGCTGCACGGTCATTAATGGAGCCTAAGTATTTACCCCCTCACTAGTCATGGAATAACTGCTGAGGAGGTAAAGGGGCAATTGATAACCTACAGATCTTCCCTAGCCCAGGAATAAGGTTGGATCCAAAAGAAGGCCACAGGTCCAAAGCCCATCAGATCATATGCTCGAAAGACGGCTTGACTTCACGAGCCTGGGCCAGCGACCCAGGGCAATCTGGATCAGATACGAGCACAAGCCCAATAGGGGAGTAGGCCCAATCACTCACCAACCCTGTTCGCATGCGTGCCAGGGTGAATTAAATGGCCACCTGCGTAGAGAAGGGTCTGACACGTCCGTACGTACGGGCCTGAATGACACAGACAGGTAGCACTATAGATGTGGGGGGGGGCAGAAAAAAGGCAAGCTCTCCTCCTCTTCTTCTTCTTCTTCTCCTTCTTCCTCTGGAGGGCCTCCATATTTTTCTCTGAAACTCGGGCCTATCCATGAAATATTATATCATAAACCTGACTTGGGCGTCGGAGGGTCTCCGCCGGGAGTATCCCCGGTAGACCCCTGACCATTTTTCCCTATTTTGCAGGCCCCTTCGTCAAATAGAATATCGAGAGATCCATTTGATGAACCCATATGATGGACCAAGAAGAAAATCAGATTTATCATGGAAAATGAGGAGAAAAAGATTTATCATTAAGATTTTTTAAAATATTTAAAAATTATTATTATATATTAATAGTATGATATTATTAATATTATTTTAATATAAATATAAATATAAAATTTAAAATAAAAATTAATAAAATTACACGTCACTTTTTATACTTTTTTAAAAAAACAGCAACATCAATCGGGGTTAACTGAGAAACGGATCCGGGTCGATTGTTGTATCGACGTGTAAATGATAATTTATAACTTATATATATATATATATATATATATGTTTTAAATCAGTTTATGACTTATATATTACGAAATTTTACATAAAAATAGAAAAAACAAATATTAGTAATAAAATATTTAAATTAATTATAAATAATTAAATATTATTATATATGAAAATGTGAATATCATTTTATATAAATATTGCTATATAAAAAAATCTTATTATATCATTTGTCCCGGTCCCACTACAGGCAAGAGAAAACGGTGCGTTTGGGATCCTACTCGACTGGTCTTGCGTACATCGGATCTGATCTCGCCATTTTTGAAGTGCCACGTCTTCACTCACACCGGTGCCAATTCTCTTTCTATTGCTACCTCGAACTGGGGATTTTTCCAATGCCTTTCGTCGCACGTGTATAATTTATATTTTTATGAAGAAATGCTAGCAAGATTGATTATTCAACATTTATCATCCTGTTAATATAAAATATAATAATTAATTAATATAATAAAATAATTATCATTAAAATAAATATATTTTAACCAATATGAAAAAGTGTGAAATAATTTATTTTTATTGAGAAATTTATTAATTAAATTCTCAATTTCAAAAAATATATTAAAATATTTTTATAATATATATAAAAAATAAAATAAATAAAAAGGATAATAATATTTAAGGTTCAATCATTAATCTATAGTATCTCCCAATAAATAGTGACATTGTGGGCAGTGGTCTTTCAGATTCTTTTTGGAGTTGTGTCGTTATATAATGAAAATGTTGAAAAAGACAAATAAAAAGAAAAAAGGAATAATAATTTCTAGTTGAAGGATTAAGAGGTGAGGCATTGACGGCCCAAAATAAAAGAACGTGAGAAGAGGAATGCTGTACTTGCTGCCACTTGCTCTTGTCTTGCTGCTCTCAGTTTGCGGGAGGAGATCAGAGAAGTAATTTCTCAGTACTTTGGCAATGATTTGTGTACAAAATTTTAAAATGTCATCATTATTGAACCTAAGAGAAAATCTTTATATTTTAATGATTGGGGTTCATTTTATTTTATTTTATTGAACCTAAGAGAAAAATGTAGAACAGTAATCAAATTATATTGATGTTATTTGATTTTTCAGTAAAAATGAGAGAATATATAGTTATGGATTACAATTACTTTTTCTTTATTACAGTGTTAATGAATTTTATATTTAATATAAACAATTTGTGATAATTAAAAATTAAATTTCTAAAGTATATGTTTGATGCATTTCAATGTAAATTTTATTTTTAAATTCGACTTAATAAATAATTTAATATTTAAAAATTATAATCATTTCTAGATAATTTATTAGATATGATCGTCTTTCTATTTAAGATGATATATCTCTTTATTTGATTAAATTTTATTAATACAACCAATAATTTTATTTAAAAAAAAATTAGTTAATATAGGTAATTATAAAGTTTAATTTATTCATTATTGATTTTGTTATTAAATTGAGCTTAAAATTATAATTTTGGATTAATTTAAATAATTTTTTTAAAGCAGTTAAATTAAACATTTAAGTATATAGAAAAAAAATAATAAATTAAGCATCTAAGTCACCCATGCAGCAAGTTGATATATACGCAGAGAGCAGGCAATTGGAGATGGTGAATCAGATAGCACTGTGAGTCCTGGTGCAAGGCAAAGGCGCTGCAGGCAGAGTGGCGAGGTCAGATGCAAGTGGTCGTGGGTCAATAGCGCGGTACCCGACAATACATTCGGGGCCATCAAGGTACTGTTATATCTATTGACAGTCTGGCTGTGCCACCTCCACTCTCCTTCCCGTTTACATTTTTTAATGATCAATATGATTTGTTGAGATTTATTCCTATTTAGATTCGTATATATTCTCAAATTCAGTGCCACTTCCTTTTATTTTTATCGAAAATAATTTTAATCTAAACGACACCATTTTACAAACTCAAGCTCACATATCCAAACTCTGTTAGATAAACCCACATCCTCCAAAACTTGCAGCTACTATACCTTTTTTTCAGAGAGTTTCAACATCGACTGCCTTGAGGGAGTATATTCAAGCAAGCAAGCAAGGGAGAAGCAATCTCAGATCTTCCTTGCTCAACTCTAAAGGTAATATATAGCAATGCATTAGGAAACACAAGAAAACTTGTGCTATCACATGAGAGGAGAGAGTGACTATTACGAAATCTCCCCTTCAACTGCCAGCACATATGCTGCATGCAGTCCCCCGTTAAAAAAAACAAACAATTGAACTCCAACAAGAAAGCTCATCTATGCAGGGAACTAAAGTGTATACAATAAGACTAAAGACAATAGTACAAGAAAACTAACAGAAAATCTTTAAAAGAAAAAAAACAAAATTAAATGAGTTGGGTGGGAGGGTGGGCACCCATCTCTAGAGAGGAAAGAGAGCTTACAAGTTTATAAAGAGAATGGTTTAAGCTTTAAATTTAGTGGCTATTCACTATAAGTTATAAGAATATAATAGTTTTATTGGAAGATTAAATTACTGGCAAATTTTGTGAGCTATGTTACTGTCTTGTATTGAACAAGGAGACTAGCATGTGCAACCATGACTCGGCTTTAGATTTAAAAATAATTTTCAATATTTACTTGATATAAAAAATGTTAAGCGAAAGTTTGACTCACAGAAAAGCTTATGAATTTGATTGGATAGGTGAAAGGTTATGTTTTTCGGAAGAGTTCGAAAGTTTTCCGCCTCTAAAATTGTTAATAATATTTGTTCTTTAATATAATTGGTTCAGGGTATTAATACTTTGACTGTTCAGAGCGTTTTAATGTATTGTCCTATTGAATACGGCGATGGAGTGCTGCAGCTCATTTATGTGGATAGTCGGCTAATAAATGTTGAGTCGCTTCATCTATATTCTGTCCATCACATATCTCTTTACTGTCAGTCTTATTGCACATGCAATTATAACTTTAAGAGGAATCTGCGTATCTTAAAGAGGTGTTTGCTTTTTCCAAACATTGGTGAGGTAAGCTTGTATATTCCAAATATTAATAAGGTCAAAGGCATAAAAAATCTAACATGCATACTATGACGATTGGATCCTTCATTGTGCGGTCGGACCAAATAACTTGCCGCGAACTCTTCTACTTCTCTTATACACACGTATTACAATTTCAGATAAATTCATCATTATTATATTATTATTAACTAAAACATATACAAAGTTCCATACCTAAATATGAAAATAATGATCTTTATATACTGTATTTAATTTTTTTTAATTATAATAGATTAAACTAAAAAAATTATCCAATTGTAATTACTCCTAATAAAATTTCCTAGTTTCATCTATTTTTCTTTTGTGCCCATTTGTAATTGGGAGTAATTGAATGATGATGAAAGAGCCATGGATTATAAAGAGACCAATCAGGTGATAGAAAAATCTAATTCACACTTTTGAGATCTAATGAGTTAATTAATAAGATGATGACACATAGATGAGAATTTGATTTACGTTGAAATTAATGGATTTAACTGGATAGTTAAAAGGGATAGGGGTCAAACTAGTATTTCTGAATCTAAAGACGTTGAGAATTCTTTTTTGTCTATGAAACTCTAGGATTTGAGTTTTTTTTTTAAAAGAAAAATCGTCATTTTGTATAATTGGTTCAGGGTTACTAGTATTCTGATCACTCTGCTACATTCTGATGGATCGTCCTATCGAGCACAATGGTAGAGTATTGCGGCAGAAATGCCAGACAACTTATTTATGGTAAACAATTGGCTAATAAAAACTAAGTTATTTTTGCTATGCTCTATTTATCACTCATACCGCACACAATGATAAATCTGTTGAAAACTTACGTATTTTAATGAAATCGACTTATGCGTTCTGTGCATGAATGAAGTAAAAAATATAAGAGGTTGGGCTTGCATTCTACGAAGGAAGGTCTTCCCGCAAAATAGTTGGACTGAACAAACTAATATCAACCCTTTTTCTTTCTTGTACATCGGTAACTATTTCAAAGGACCCATAATAATGGTATCACTAATTATATCAATTATATATATCTAGAATAGTAAAGCGCACTTAACGTGGACAAGACCGATAATCTGTATGAAAAGGAATTATAAATAATTAAAGAAACTTCTACAACGATGGAACATTACCGTTTTATGATATTCGACTATCATATATCATCAGAAAATGAAATGCTATAATCTACCTTCTCTCCTTTCTCTACGTGAAGTAGGTTAAGTTTACAGGGGAACAGTTCAGTTACCTGTTCTTAATTATAAAAAGTATCACCATCATGTGGATTCAACTAGAAATTGCTACAGATCAACAACAAGGCATTGGTAGTTGTGGGAAAGTTTTGTATTGATAGAAACAATGCTCATAAGAGCAGCAGGCGCAATGAAAAATCTTATTTAAATGTATTTTATTGTATATGTAAGTTTCATATAATTTTTATATGAAGATAAAAGCAGATTTAAATTAAAGTTTTCCCGTAGTCACGATGTATGCACATTGTAGAAGAGGCCACGAAGCCAACGTTTGGTTGTGTAAAAGCAATTAATGCCCTAACGACCCATTCTTCAATTTATTGCCTGAATTTTATGCCCCTTTTATGTAAGAGGATAGCGAGCTGGATTATTGATGCATGGACATCATCGCATCCCAAGGAAATATTCTGGCCTGAAAACGACCCTACCTATGGCTATGGACCATGTCAACGAATGCCAATTGTTGTTGAACACTAAATATTAGACAAATGTCTTTAGAAAACTATCGAAAATATAATAATAAAAGAAATCCATCTTAAATGCACAACATCCATGTAGATATTCTTAGTCACAACTATTTATTTTTAACTTTCTCTTGTTATAAAAAATTATTTTTTGCCTTATTTACTCATTTAATTTTTAAATAATAAAATAATTTAATTTCTATAATTAGTATATTATATTTATACGGTACTACATTATAAAAATTAAATTATTCAACTATTAAAATTAAAGAAATGATATTTACATTATCATGTGAAAAATTATATTATTTAAAATTTAAAAATTAAAGAAGTAAATAGAATAAAAATAAAATCAATAGTTAAAATAATTTTTCATAAAAAAAGTGAATGAAAAAAATTACTTATTTAACTTTTTAAAAATAAGTATACAACAATTGATACGGTGTAGCATTAGGCTATCAATTCCCGGAACTAAACCTGTAAGAATGTTAAAGTTTGTTGTAGAATAGAGTTAAAGGAAGGAGCAGACATAATCAAGAACAACAGTTTCATGTTTATTTGTCTAATCTTGAGGGAAATTAAAGATCGAAGGGCGTGGAGACCTATCATTTGTTTGGCAGCGAGGGAAAATAGCCAAGAGGAGGAAAATATAGATACAGAGTGGACAGTGGGTTCTGTGGGTGGGCCTCATCAAAGATTGGACAGAGACATGCAGACACTAATGCCACGCCAATCTCCTTATCTCCTCAGCTTCTCTTCTCTCTTTCTCTCCCCCTCAATCAAACACCCCTTTCCATTTGATAACTTTATGCATCTCTCCTCAAGCAATTCTCATTTTCATTCCCCTTTCCAAATTACTTAAAAATTCAACTTACAGCTACAAACATGGAATTCAGTTACCGTTTACCATGCATGAAAAACCATTGAATGAGATTATTACGAGGATGGTATTGAATACAATTTGAATGATGAGTGATTATTTTAATTATATAAAAAAAATAATCAAGAAAAAAACCCCTCGTTGCATTCGAGGGATGACTGATAGTGGTCAGCACATAACTAACCAGATTAATGATGAAGAAATAATGAATATTAATTTATTACGAGGAAATTTTGTTGGTGGAAAATAAAAATATCTAATGGGCGGAAGGTTGCGGTCCTTCTCTCGTTTTATTATTTTTGCTTACTATAATATTATATTTTATAAAATAAAACATATTTACAATCAATAATATAATCTCTTATATTTTACTGGTTGTTTTATATATATTGCCGTTGTATTCTTCAAACCTACTCGTGATTTTTAAGTCATTCTTCTCCAAATTCGTGCGTCATCTTCAAATTTAAATAATTTCAGCTGGTTTTATAAAATTGATGAGGTTTTGTTTTAAATTTAAAATTTTATTGGTTACGATTTTGTTGTGAAAAAATCTGATAGTATATTTTAACGAGGTGTTTCTGGTTTCTCAGGAGGTAATTGTACGCCGGTAATTATTGAAACTTTAGCTCTCCATCACTATTTACTCTTTGTGATGAAATTTTTGTCTTTTAATGGCTCCATTCTTATGAACTATTTACAGGTAGTCCAAACTCTTCAATTTACACATTTAGACATTTCTGAACTCTCCGTCACTATTTGCTATTTGCGATGAAATTTTTATATTTTAATAGCTGTATTCCTATAGACTATTTGCAAGTAGTCCAAACTCTTCGGTCTACACATTTAAATATTTCTGAACTGAATTTGATTTTGAATATTTGTAAACCTTTGTTAGACTCTATAATTATATTTATATTAGATGGGTTTATCGTTATATCATTCTAACTGCTCATATTTTAATTAAAAAATTTATTAGAAATGATCATCACTTTATTTAAAATAATATTTTTTTTATTAATTTTATTAATACACTTAGTAGTTTTGTAAATAAATATATATTGCTGTTGTAGATTCAAAAGCTAATGCGGTAGAAATGGAGATTTGGGATCATGAACAAGTCCACGGAAATCCTACAAAGCCAAAATCAAATTTGTTTTTGTTATGATAAATATGGGGACTGACAACTTTTTGAATCATAAACAAGATCATATTCATGTACATCTGCCACGACTTGCAGGGGAAGGGGAAGGACTAAACTTTATCTCATGCATATCTGATAAAATTTGGAAAGTTTTAGTTGCTACGTGTGCTTTGTAAATTAGCCCCCACTTCATTTTCGCATGGCCCTATATAGAATATAGTTGTACAGATCAAACGGTCATTTTATTTGCACGTACACACAAGCCTGTCATTGATTTTATCTTTCCATTAATAAGAGGAAATTATTATTTTTGTATATGTAGAAAGAGCAATCATAGACTTATTCTCGGCATCTAGTCACTTTCTAGACTTTACTTTTTAATTTAAGAAAAGAAATTAATGAATTTATATATAACATAATTATTGACTATCAGATTATTTATAAATGGATTAGTATCTATATTTTAATATTTTTAATTTTAATGTATTTATATTTTTTAATAAATTTATTTAAATTATGAAATTTAATTTTTGTTATATTAATTTATTTTAATTTTATTTTTGATGTATGTAGGATTAGTATTTAATTGATTCAGTTTAAAATTGAGATAAATTAAGAATTAAAATTTTAGCATTTATAAAAATTAAATTAATTTTAAACATAAATTAATTTAAATCGAATCGATTTAATTCAATTTAATTTATTATTTAAATTTTTTAATCAACTTATTATTTTTTATATTTTATTTTAAATATTTTGAAGTTTAATTAAAATATTTTAATTTTATTTATAATTTAATATTTTTATGTTATAAAAAATAATAAATTATTATTATTAATTCAGTTGAAATAAAATCGATTTGAAATAAATTAAAATATTTAAAAATAAAAAATTAAATTAAATTAAAAAATTAAATTAATTTACTATGATTTTTTTTTTCAATTTTAATCGAATAGTGTTGACTTTTGGTTATGTCTATTGACCCTAGACAGTTGTTTATTAGGTTGCCCTTATTGTGTTAACATTGTGTTTGTAATTGAATCCCCTATGGCCAGGGTTAGGGGGAATGTGGCCCAATTATTTATGAAGACTGGTCTTATGAAAATAGGTTCGTTTCGGCCTCAACGACTCGACTGCGCGACTTCAAAATTCACCAATAAGGCATGGCGGGAGATCAATTTTCTACGGTTACATTTTCCCGCTAAAACACTAACACAGTACTTCTCTCTCTTCTTCCTTATTTACAGATTACCAAAACCCTCACTCTTAATTTTTTCTCCATCCAAACATAATTCAATTTTACAACTACACAATGCCTTCAATCGCAGCCCTCAATTCGTCTCCCTACAAGGATATGGTGGCCGTCATATCGGAGAAGCCCAGCGAGATCACTCCATCCAATGTTCAATCAACCACACCTCAGAAGCGGAAGTTGAGATCTAACGGACCGCTGGTCCAGGAGACCCCGGTCTCTTTACCGGTGAAGCGGAAATCCCCTCGCCGATGCTTTTATTCCAGCCCTACTGCCCCTGAAAATGTGAGCCTTCTGCCTTCTTCTGCGATTCTTCTATTTTTGTGAAATTGAAGCTTAATAATAGCGTTTAATTGTTTTTCAAAAAGAAAATAAAAGATCGGTTCTCGATATGTAATTATGGGATTCAACGAAGTGAAAATAAAGATGTTTAGATGCATAATCTATTATTATTGTTTTCCAGCAATTCAGCGAGTGTGTTTGAGAGAGGGAGAAGTTTAATCTTCATATGTCGTTTTTCTTATTCTTTCTTTTGTCGCATCAAAGCATATGCCTTAAGGTTAGCTAATTTGTTATTTTGCAGGAAATTGAGAAGGATTCTTGCCAACAACTAGAGAAAACTTGCAATTCTCCGCCAAAGAAATTGTATGATGATTTCACAGATAAACCAAAATTAAATCCTAGAGGCAAGCACAATTTACGTATTTAAGATGTTGGTTTAAATGTTCCACAAATTTCAAAAGACTAATTAGATTTGTTTTCCTTTATTTATTGAACTTTAGATATAGTTCAAATGAGTGCAGTGAAAGAGGCTTTGCATGTATCAACTGCACCATCTGTTGTTGTGTGCCGTGAAGATGAGCAGAAAAAGATTTTTGATTTCTGCAAGGCATGTATACAACAGGAAAAGGCTGGAAGTTTATACGTGTGTGGGTGCCCTGGGACTGGAAAGTCATTATCAATGGAGAAAGTAAAGCAACATTTGGTTGACTGGGCTAAAGAGGTAATAAACTACTGTTCAATTTGTTTGTTTTTTTTTTATATATATAAATTAGTTAGATAAGATTTCGCAAGGATGTTCCATGAAAGGTGTAGTTTCATTGTTCGAGTGCTGATTTTGATTTTCATTGCTCCAGTGACTTCTCAAGTTTTTCTACACAAGGTCTTATAAATTGTGCAATGGAAAATTTAAGTTGTGTATCTTGAGTATATAAATTAATGCTTGGGTACTCTTCTACACCAAAAGCACTTTCTTCTAGTCTCTTTTATTTCTGTCCTCTATTTGGTTAAGAATCGAGACCTAGTAACCAAGCTGGCTCAAAATGATGTCTCTGAACATATCTCATGCTTATTTAAAGGACTAAAAGGATATCAACTTGTGAGCGTTTCTCATGCTTATTTAAAAGTCTAAAGGGCATGAATGAACTTAAAACTCAAAAGTGCAGTGGTTAAACCCTTTAAAACTAATTGTTTCATGCACTAGTTTATGTGGTATTGCTCTATGTTCTGTTCTTTCTGAGCACCAATGCTGATGAGGTTGTTCTGTTCACCAGTCAGGTTTACAGTCCCCAGAAGTGTTGAGCTTGAATTGTACTTCTCTAACAAAAACATCTGAAATTTTCAACAAGGTACTGAATGTAGAATTTGTTCCACTCGATATTCAAATACTGCAAATGCTTACCAGCTTATTTTTCTTGCTAGATAATGGGTAAAAACATCCCAAAAAGAAGAATAAATGGATCTGCTTCACCTCTACAGCATCTTCAAAATTTTTATTCTCAGCAGCAGCAATCATCTGGCTCAAACATGATGTGAGAATTTGTGCTAATACCTGTCCCCCACTTCTCTTTCTTGCTCTGTTTCTGTGTGTGCAAGGGAGGATGGACTGGCAAATGCAACATGAACCTCTATAACCATATAAAATAGAACTTGATAAATCATTTTCTATATTGGGTGCAAAGCACAAATTGGAGCTAAAAATTGTCCCTGTTCAGGTTAATAATTGCTGATGAGTTGGATTACTTGATCACTAAAGACCGGGGTGTCCTCCATGACCTTTTCATGCTTACAACTTTTCCTTTCTCTAGATGTATATTAATAGGTATGATATGAAGTTTTCGATTTGGACTACTTTCTTAGGGATCTTGAATTGGCTTTCGAGTTGCCAAACGTGCAAGCATGAGCTAATTGTACTTGTTTACTTTGCAGGCATAGCAAATGCCATAGATCTAGCAGATCGCTTTCTTCCAAGACTTCAATCAATGAATTGTGAGTTTATCACTTAGCTCTTACCCAATTTTATGAATTTCTTTTGATCTTCATTAGCCATAGGAGAAGATTGCATTTTTGGTCAATATTCTGTTGATATTCTTTGCATGCTGCTTGAACATCATGAATTGTATCATGCCTGGCGCTGTATCATGAACAATAGAATTGGGTTTACTGAATGTGCACTTCCCCTAGTTTATCAGAGGCAAAATCAACATGGTACAAATAGAATGCGAGTGCTTCATGTGTTGTGCATTTCTTTTGCCACACCTATTTAATTTTATCAGCCAATTGTTCTGAAAAATGAGGTTTTTAGCGTTTTTCAATCCTGCATGATCTTGTTTCAATTATTAAGAATTCTTTCTAATTTAGATGTACTTGCTGGTTTGTCTCCTTTCTTTTGATAGGCAAACCCATGGTTGTGACTTTTAGGGCCTATTCAAAAGATCAAATCCTCAGAATACTTAAGGAGAGGCTGATGGTAATTCCTAACTTCTCTTTTGGTTTTATTTTATTGAAGAAATTGTCCTTAGTATTGAAATATTGACAACTTTTGGAAGATTTAATTCACATGAGCAATAAATGTGGCAAAAAAGAGTCCATATAGCTTAAGTTTGAAATTAATGTTAGTTGTTATTGAGCATGCAAATAAATTTGCAATATTGGATAGAACCATTATGGGTATGAAATCCAATGTTATTTTCAATTGACATTGCAATAAATACATAATAGTAAATTTGTAAATAACTTGGGAATGAACTCTGTTGAATGCATCACCAGCATATTTTATTAGCACGTTTCCTCTTCTACTAATTAAATTTTGAGAATGGCTTTGATTACTGGACTGCAACTTTTATACACACTCATGGAGGCATGCACGTGCATACATACATGCACTTGCTAATTAGACATTTGAGGGTGGATTTGCTAAACAGTATATTGATTCATCTAATATAGTTACTACCAGTGGGAATCTGGTTATTTATGCCTATTCTCGGAGTTTCTTGGCATTGTATTGATTGAAGCACATTACTTTTGTGTATGTGTCAGGAAAGACTTAAATTTGTATACAGATTGGAAGTCTGTTGTTTTTTACTTATCTTTTGGATGGCAAGCTCATATTTTGTTAAATATTTCTAGTTTTGAGTATCATATATTGCATAAAATCGAAAAAAAGGAAAGAGCCACCAATTCTAGGATTAATTTGAGAATTCTAAAAAGCCTATCTGTATTATACTCTCAGAACCCAATCTGACATATTTACTGGCATGTTCTTGATATCACTCCCAATATATTGCTTATTGTCAAGAATTTGCAATGTCATTATGCAAAAAAGCCTTTCCGAATTAAATATAAGAATATAATTTTTGAAATGTTTGAAAATTCAATATCATTTCATAAAGTGATTTGTAATAACAGTTCTTATGTACCAATAGGCACTACCTTGTTCTGTTTTTCACCCGCAAGCATTGGAGCTCTGTGCCAGAGTAAGTCATGATTTTGTTTTGTAGCATGATGAATCTGATTTCTTTTCTTTCGCAATATGGCCACCAAACATTGACTGCTTTACTGCAACCAGAAAGTTGCCGCTGCTTCTGGAGACATGAGGAAAGCACTGTGCATTTGCAGGTATGTATTATCTGTTTTCTTTTCACTTCTTAGTAGGAGGTTTGTTTGTACTGAGTAAATCGATGCATGCTAGAGATGAGTTGGTAATGTTGCATGTGCTTTCATCAATTTGGGCCTTGGCCTGGAAATGTATAGCTAATGTTCTTTACTTTTTTTTTCTTTTAGGAGCGCAATTGAGATTCTAGAAGCAGAATTGAGAGAATCTGCAAGCAATCTGAATTCATCTGCAGTGGAGAACGAGTTGTTCCATCCACAAACTGCTCCAGCTTGTGAATTCTTTAAAAGACTAGAATCCAGTATAGTAAGTGCTCACTATTAGCTGTTAAAAATTTGTTTGTGGTACAAAATTGCAAGCATGTTTGAAAGAGTACTCTTTTCAGTAATCCCAGCAGCCTCAATGGACAAACATGTTTAGTGATGAGGTTAACAATTCAAATTGAAGTGATCAATTTTGCTATCTCCATTGGCTTAAATACGCTCTTCGGTTTCTTGACAATTATTAGTGGATTCTGTGCCTTTTTGACATGATGGAATTTTTTTTGTTTTCCTTTTCCCTTTGCATCATCCACCTCCCTTCCCTATCTATGCTTAGCCTTCTACTAGTTAATCACAATGCCACTTGTGTTTAAGCTATATTAAAGAGACTTAAATGGAGGAAGAATTTTGTTGCTACTAGACTTTTCTAGGCCATGTGTTTGTTAATCGCTAAGAATTCATGCTAGCAACCTGTATTAGTTTTTGATATGATAGAAGATATTTTCTGTCTCCAATAATTTCTCAAATGCTGAATGTATTATAGGTGGGAATTGATCATATGGCTGTTGCTTTGTCAAAAGCATATAAATCACCTATAGTGGACACCATTCAATCTCTTCCTCAGCATCAGCAAGTAAGTTGCATTAGTACATGATAATTACAAGTTCAAATATTAAACTATTTTAACTAAAGGATGATTTTCCAAACATCGACACTTCAAGCTTCCACTCCTTGTATCCATTCTCCAGTTTCTAAAGAGATATTGATATATTTCCATTTCCCCTGTTGGGATCTCTTTTAATGCTCAAGTATCTGTATATCAGTGTTTCACTGACATCTGAATGCAGATAATATTATGTGCTGCTGTGAAATTTTTCCGAGGAGGAAAGAAAGATACAGTCTTAGGAGAGGTGTGCTCCCTTTCTTCAAAATAATGATAAAAAAGTTACAAACTTCTGGAAGTTGATGGTATGTAACCTTGTATGTGGATGCAGCTGAACAAATATTACATAGACATATGCAAGTCAACGATGATACCACCAGTTGGAATTTTGGAATTTTTGAGCATGTGCCAAGTGTTAAATGACCAGGTAATAAGCAACATTTGACATGTTAGGTCGTTCTTGGAGAAATATTTTGGTGGTAATAATCAAAGCTTGTGTATGTGTGCTTGCATGCGGTAATAGTGCACTTTTAACTATGTTGAATGAAGAGTTATACTTCGTTAGAATATTGATGGAATTATGGTTCCAAGTGCAGGGTCTTCTGAAGCTAGGTCAGTGTCGTGATGATAAAATGAGAAGACTGACGCTAAAAATAGATGCAGCAGACATCACATTTGCATTGCAGGTATTAATTTATTCGTTGTCCTTTAATTTTTGTTCCCCTTGTTATTGTTTTGTTTCTTATAAGTTTATTCCAACAGGGTGTCCGTTTCTTTCGAAATTGTCTTCAATGATTCTATTAAAGTAGATGCATTTGCTCTGGTTCAACTTGGAATTTAATAGCTTATTCATCATTAAGTTTTCTGCCAAATCCAGATTAGAGGTTGGCATCCAATACCTTTTGAGCTGTTGTATATTATTTGTTTGTATCTGAATTTGATTTTTAATGATTGTATCATCGTGTTTCAGCCGTCAGCAGCTTGACAAGTTTGATGAATGAAGACAAACATATGTATTCTCATATGCCAAAAAATAGAAGAGAAATGGTTTCCGTGCAGATTTCCCGAAGTGGGAATCATCTTCCAGTAACCGATAGAGTTTTACCTATAGCATATAAAAGCAAGATTTATTCAAACATTATTTGTAATTAGTCCCTTTTTAAATGTTAATAAAAGGACTGGTTATGTTCTGTGCCCTGTAATTATAATATGCAATTGACAGGTTCTCTGAACCAAGCACTTGCAAATAAAAAGGTATGCGCGTGGTAGTATTGTATAGACTAGTGATTATCTATTTATCTATGCCCAAAGCACATTAACTGGTGTCCTGAAACCTGAAAAGAACAAAATTATCCCTGTGCTCCGTTTTCCCAATATTTTTCGAAAATGGACTGAACTGAATCCAAAAAAATTTATAATTTTCCCTATTGCTACTAATGCTGCAATTATTTTTTTAACCAAAACTGCATTGGATTATGAATCAAGGAACTTTAGCATACAGAGTTCAACCAAAAGCATCCGATTCACAATAGAACAATAACGATACCATCTCACAGATAAAGAGCATATAGACTGCCTAATTGGTACCAGCAAAAGGATTTAGTCAAACAACCCAGCGACGAGATCCTCATCCGAGTCTTCAGCGGATTCTTCTTTCTCTTCCACCTTGGATGCAGCAGCTGGAGCAGCACCACCAGAATCAACAGCCGCAACTGGAGCTGCAGCAGCAGCAGCAAACTTGTTTGGATCCTGAAAATTTGCAGTTCAGGTAATTATTAAGGGACAGGGAACATCGAGACAACAGAAACAGCAAGCCAAATTTATCATTAGCTGTGGATCAAAAGCAAACCTTCAAGAACTCCTTCACTTCCTCTGCCTGTGGGAAAGAGTATTCTGATGCTAAAGCAAAAGAAAGGACATTCTTGTATGCATTCACGAACATGTGGGGTGCAGCTGCAAGGGTTGGGAATGAAATGGACAGAGATAGGGAGGCGATCATGGTCACTCCATTAGCAAACTTAGCCACAAGATCATCCTCTGTGAGATCAAGCACCTCAGGGCTGAAAACCGATCCATTGTCATAAACAGAGACGACAATAAGACCGTATGAGAATGGTCGGACTCCAAGCTTTGAGAGAAGGGCAGACTCAGATGAGCCCACCTTTTCACCCTTTTTAATGAGTTCCACAGGAGTAATGATTTCCACAGTACCTTTGTTAATCTTGGTTGGGATATTCAGCACCTGGATACAAACAATAAAGTAAAGCGTGAGATTAAAGCAGACGCAAGAAAAGAGGGAAAACAATAAATGGATACAAACCTGAAAGAAGGATGTCTGGGAGGGATCCAGTCCAGTGTTCCCAGGTGGGACGACAACATCAATTGGCGCAACGATGCCAACTCGTGCTGGAGCTCCCACCTTTTAAAGTAAAGCGTTTAAATTATAAGACAACATTAATCACAGGGAAACTTGAAGAGTAATTGAATTAAGTATGAATGAATGGTTAACGACATCAAATTGAAATTCAAACCAACTAGAACCGCAGTAGATAAAAACAAAGATTGCAGTGCAAACCATGTCACAGGAGTGAAAGTAGAATATCCATTTAACTCACTAAATAATATGAGTCATGACAGAGTTATTTATTTCTAAAAACAAACTGAATCTAAACCAAACAGGGCGTGGCTTTATTTGCCAACCAAACATGCTAGCACATGCAGCATCGGTTTAGCTCCCATGCAAATATTTATAGTTGCCTTATCCTACTACAGCAAAGTTGGGTTCCATTTGATTTATAAGTATTTTCCTTCTACTTGGCAATATTGTATAAAACAATGACGAAGAATTACCAATGTAATAGGTTAAATTGAGAAATAATTACCAAAAATTTTCATATATACCTTGTACTTGCCAATCTCTTCTCTAACTTCCTTCAAATCACCCCTGGTAAAGATCAATCCTACATTACCCTGATTCAAAAGAGACCTGGTTAATTAACATAGAATAACAAAGTAAAAGGAACACCCGTATCGATACATGCACTTCACTTGAGAAACAGAAATGATCACACAGCAATCATGCAGACAATGTAAGACGAGATATGTATATATATGAGGTGTGATCCGAAAACATAAGTGAAAAATGATAATAAGTTATTAAAAATGAAAGCTTACAACAAGCAAGGGAACGAGATTGTTGAAGGCATCATTGCCAGTATTCTCAGCATGGAGTCTAATGGAGCGCTTCATCATGGTGTTCTTACCCATCAGGATAATGGAGTCGCCACGCAAACCCTTCCTTATATTCTGGAGTTGTTTGGAACCCACATTATCGGCGGCCACGATCAGTATCTGGGAGTAGTCATCTAGGAGACGACACAGTCTCTGGTCGTAATTGGTTTTCTTCTGAGCTTTTGTTAGCTTGATAGGCATTGTTGTTTGATGATCAGATGAGAAAGCTCAGATGGTGGAGAGTGAAGTGGTGAACCCTAGGAGTGGGTTGGAGATTGTTGCATGGATATTGTTGCATGGATATTTATAATGGTGTTTTTCTTATCCATTTGGGTTGGGGCCCACAAAATCGTCTTTTTGGGTCCCAGCAATTTTTTTTACTCACAAAATTAAAACCTCCCATTTACATAATTTTTAAATCAAATATTTATATATTTTAATATTTTGATGATTTCTTATAATTTGAATATAATTTTTTTGTCCGACGTAGTAATCTTTGAGTAGATCAAGATCAACCTAAAAAGTTTCTAAATTTACTTTAATATTTACTTGAAAATCTTTTTTATTTAACAGATAAAGCTAAAAGTAAGGATGTTTAGAACAAGTGGAGATAATTTTTCTTTAAAATCTTATAAATTCCATGGTTGGAGGACACCTCACCCAAATAAATAGAAAACTACTTAAATCCATATAACAACCATCGTCTCAACAAACTATTCCTAATAACTAAGAAAATGACGTACAACTTAGTTTCCAAAAAAAAAAAAATGACATACGACATGAGAAAAATGAGAAAGTTGTGGCCCACTGGCGGCCGAGGCAGCCCCTCGGTGCTCAAATTTACAGAGAGCCAGAGCATCGAAGCTCCATATAATAATAAATTAAATTAAATGCTAATATATAAATTTATATGATAAAAAATATATAAATTCAGAATATTTGTATTATTTATAAATTTTAATGTAAATATTTTATTTAAAAATTATTAAATATTAATCCAAAAAATCCAACTTATATTACCGTTCAAGGACATCAATTGAATGAATCTTTCAACTGTGAGTGAATCTTCAGAAAGGAAAGATTTTTGTCTGTCAAACCCATTCGCTCAATTTAAAATCAAAACCCATACATCATCAAATTTGCCGACACCTCTCCCTCCATGGCCGAGGTCTCTCACCTTCACTTCTCCCCCTCTTCCTCGTGCTCCTCAGTCATGGCTAGAACCCTAGCCGCTACTCCCCGTCAGCTGCCGTTAACTTTGTGTTCCACAATATCTTCCAATGTTAAATTTAATGGAAGAGTTTCCAGCTCAATTTCATGTGCCCTTCCTTCAGCTGCCTGGACACCTCGTGTCCGTTCGCTCAAATGCTCTGCTTCGATGTCTCAATCATATGGTACTTATTCTCATTACAATCTCTAAAATGTTGTACTTGTGAGTGAGTTCTGATGTTTCAATGTTTGGTTGGTGACTATGAGGAAATAGTTAGTTATTTGATTGGTAATGTGTTGAGATTTTCTTCTGTTTCGCTGCTGATCATTCGAAGGTAGGAAAAACAAAATTGGAATTTCGGATTTCTCACTTGATTTTCAACTGAGATGACTCTTACAACCGAGCTAGTCCATTTGTTGCTATCTGTTTGGTTCTGAGAAGATGTAGCTTAAGGAGAGAAAAAGAAAATGTATTCAATTTTGTGACCCGCTTGCTTAATTGAAGAAAGGAAAGAAATGGACTCCTTGTGATTTTTGTTTCATTAAAGTTTAATTTTGCGATCAAATTGGAATCTGCTCCTATCCAATTCGAATAGATGTTTTAATGGATATTTGAACTATAAATTTACCCAAATCATAAGAAGTCAAAGGTTTTATTCTTCTATTGTTTATTCTCCTATTCCTTGTATCAATAACCAAATGTTTTTAAAGTGATCCAGCTTACAATAACCTTTGTCATGTTAGTTTAAGACATTGCTTGACTTAAATGTGTTGATTTAAGATGTTTCTTAATTATATACGTACACATTTGTGCATATACACACGCTTATATTGTGTAGATTTTTTTCTTGCCTCTACATTTGGTTGCATAACTCTATTTTGCCTTTCATCAATTTTGTAAAGTGTGCGGATTTTTTTCAGCCCAACAATCTGCAAAATTTCTAGAAGCTTCCAAGAAGGGAAATTTGATTCCTTTATACCATTGTATATTATGCGATCACCTCACTCCAGTGCTTGCTTATCGCTGTCTGGTTAAGGAAGATGATAGAGATGCACCGAGCTTTTTATTTGAGTCAGTGGAGCCTGGTTTGGATGCTTCGACTATTGTAAGTTTATTTTTGTCATATGCAATTTTTTTCTAGGCATGCTTATAATGTGTATGCTTATATTTACCTTGGACAATTATGATAGGGGCGCTATAGTGTTATAGGAGCTCAACCGAGTATAGAGATTGTGGCTAAAGAGAACATGGTTACAATTATGGACCATTATGAAGGACGGAGGACAGAGAAGATTGTGGATGACCCAATGGCAATTCCTAGGAGAATGATGGACGATTGGAATCCCCAACTCATTGATGAGCTTCCAGAAGTGTTTACTGGTAAATGTCTGGTTATAGAGTATACTTGTTGTATTCATATTACTTTGTGTATCACTCCAGTCTTAAGATCTCAAGTTTTTGGTCATTGGGAAGGTTAGCTACTTCAAATAGAGTTGGATTCATCATCTGATATAATGGAGTTGATATATTTTATTCCAAGTTCTCGACAAATGAAAGGATGTTTGCTGTTGGACTCTTCTGTTTTTCTCTCTGAACACAAAATTAGGTTTGCACAGCTGGATGAATATTGAAGGGATTTTTATTTGCAGAAATACAGACAAAGTTCTCATAATGTTCTCCAACTTAGTCCCCAAATCAAAAAACATGGATGCTTTATCAAATCGGTGCTAGTATAATAACATGATCTCTTTTTGGCTAGGTGGGTGGGTTGGTTATTTCTCATATGACACAGTGCGGTATGTGGAGAAGAAAAAACTGCCTTTCTCAGCTGCCCCACCAGATGACAGAAATCTTCCTGATGTCCACCTTGGCCTTTATGAGGATGTCATGATTTTCGATCATTTGGAGAAGGTACTTTTTGGTCGAATGATGAACCATTTTATCATTTTGAAGCTGATTTAGGCTGTAGCCTCTTTTTTTTCTGTAACCATGGTTTTCATTCCAAGTTCTGTAATCTGTGTCATCTTTCCCTCTTTTTAGGAGCTTATGGCTTGATGACATATTTGTGAATACTTGTTCCTGATTATGATTATATTTATTTAAAGCATGTTTTCTCCTTATTTGAAACCTTTGCAGGTAAATTCAGGGAATAAACTTCTTAAATTTTGTAATAATTTCATAGCATCTTTCATATTATTTTTTAATTTTACAATTTTCTCATCAGAAAGCATATGTTATTCACTGGGTGCGATTAGATCAATATAGCACTGCTGAGGAGGCCCTTAGTGATGGAATGAACCGGTTGGAAAATCTGTTATCTAGAGTGCATAATACAGCTACGTGAGTATCTTTTTTTTTGGGTGTAGTGTTGTGCCATTCTTCCAATCCCTTATCCTAAAAATTTGATATCAGAATTGTAAAATAGATTGTCAATTTCAGACCTAGGCTAGCTTCAGGTTCAATACAGTTGTCAACCCATCTCTTTGGCCCTAAATTAGAGATGTCGAGCATGACAAGTGAAAAATACAAGGCAGCAGTTTTGCATGCCAAAGAGCATATCCTGGCTGGCGATATCTTTCAGATTGTACTGAGTCAGCGTTTTGAACGTCGTACATTTGCAGACCCATTTGAAATATATCGAGCTCTGAGAATTGTTAATCCAAGTCCATATATGGCTTATTTACAGGTACTTTTTCTTGTCATTAGACCTATCTGTTTGAAGGGTTTGGTCAATTATAACTTTCTGAGCATTTGGTTGTATGATCCTTATCATCAGGCTAGAGGGTGTATACTAGTTGCTTCTAGTCCAGAAATTCTCACGCGTGTGAAGAAGGTAAACCATGATAAAGCAATAATGAGTTGGACGATTGTTGTTGTGTTCTTCTCATTTGTTTGCCATTTATTTTTGCTGTTAATTGGCAGAATAAAGTTATAAACCGACCCCTTGCCGGGACTGTTAGGAGGGGAAAGACACCTAAAGAAGATAAAATGTTGGAGAAGGAACTTTTGAACGATGGAAAACAATGTGCGGAACACATTATGCTAGTTGACTTGGGAAGGAATGACGTGGGAAAGGTTGGGTCTCCTTTATTATGATGGATGTTTTATACGCATATATGTTGCTCAAACTAAAAAAGTATGCTAGTAATCATGAATAGTATCAAATGACACACTCAAGTGTTTCGATTTACAGGCATGATTGGCTATTTATGTGCTATCTTACTAGTTGTATATATGGTCATAAATATGTAGCTAAGGTGGACTGTTCATGCAGGTCTCTAAAGCTGGTTCTGTGAAAGTTGAAAGGCTGATGGATATTGAGCGATATTCTCATGTTATGCACATTAGCTCAACGGTATGCATGCTTATTTTGGTTTAAGAATACAGATTATAATAAAGGAACAGGAAAAAATATTTACACATCATTTATACTGGTTTTATATGGAAACAAAATTCATCTATATTGTGCGGTTCTATTCTTTTTCAACTGTTACTGTAAGTTAGCAATGCTAGCTCTGTAACTGATTCCAAATGAATGCATTCTCTATGCAGGTCACTGGAGAGTTGCTTGATCATTTAACTAGCTGGGATGCATTGCGTGCTGCACTACCTGTTGGCACAGTTAGTGGGGCACCAAAGGTCTACCCTGATCAGCACTTTTGCATTTCTATTTGCATGCATTTATAATCTCCTTACTAAAAATGGCTTGAACACTTGAATGATTAATCTCTGCCCAATATAAATAGAAACCCTAGATTCTGATCCTGTGGATGGTTCTTTTCTCTGACCCTCATGAGGATTGGTGATTTTCACGTTTCTTACCAGAAAATATGTTCGAATGCAGGTAAAAGCAATGGAGTTGATTGATCAGCTAGAAGTAACAAGGCGAGGGCCATATAGTGGTGGATTTGGAGGGATTTCATTTTCTGGTGATATGGATGTTGCCCTGGCTCTCAGAACCATTGTTTTTCCTACTAGCACCCGTTATGATACAATGTATTCATACAATGATCTAAACAAGCGGCGAGAATGGGTTGCCCATCTCCAAGCTGGTGCTGGAATTGTGGCAGACAGTGACCCTGCTGATGAGCAGAGAGAGTGCGAGAACAAAGCTGCAGGTCTGGCTCGTGCCATTGATCTTGCTGAAGATTCATTTGTCAAGAAATGATTAAATGTCATGGAGTTTTAGGTTTATTTTATGTTCAAGTAGAAGTGTTTTGTGATGGAACTAGGGTTGTACTTGGTTGGTTGAATGTGGGAAGTAGTGACTGACATCAACTCGTTGAAGAAAACCAAGGAAACTAGGTTTAAGAGCAAAGATACGGGCAGGACGGGAACTAAGCTTTTCGTCTGTAGAAAGTAATTAAAATGCTCCAAGTGGAGAAACATTATATTTGTAATAAAAATGTTTTTGTTTGGTTGTAATAAAAAATCGGCGAAAGGCATTTTCTCCAACTCATTGCCGCTGTTGCCATATTCTTCACTGTTGTTTAGTTGTTTGCTGGCCGCAAGTTAGATGTTCCTTGTGGCTAAGTTCTCCTCTCGTTTTTGAGTTACAGGGCCGAAGCTTAGAGAAGACTTTACGACATGTTGTAGCTTAATGTAACAAGTTCTAAAAGATGCCATGTGCTATAGTTTTTCTGTTTTATCTTTATTTTTTATATTACAAATTATTTTTTTATCAAAATAGTTTGAAAATTCAACGACCCGAATCTTCTATATATACATATACATATATATATATATATGTATATATATCAAAATTTTATTAAAATTTCAGTAATTTTTTTAAAAAAGTTATTCAAATATTTATATATCTTATTGTTATAGTACTTTTTTTGATATATCAAATATTTACATAAATTACCCATATATATTAAACAATTATAAAAATATATTTATATCTTTTATCAATATAAAATTATTTCCATCATTATTGGAAAAATAAATTATTAATAATATGTTTGGATAGGGCAAATGGATAAGAGAGTAAAAACAAATTCCTGCATCCTTTAATGGAGATTAGATCATCTCCTCATCATCAAAAGATTTGGGGGTAAGTTGAACACCCTTTTGAAGCTTAATGTAGAAATTATAAAAAACAATAAAATTAACACTTGATTTTCTGAAGCAAAGTACCAAATACCAATTTCCATTTTTAGAAGTAAAAAAAAAAAAAGGTTTGATGAATAATCAGACAAAAAGATAAGCCTCCACCACATCACAATTTGATTATCTTACGCAACGGGCATATTTAGTTTCAGCAAGTGCCATCAATGTCTCGAGGGAGAGAGCTCTCTGCGACTGCAACCACAAAGGTTAGATAATATATTTGCTCCATTAATTTTTCCCTTTTCCTTCTTAAATGGTTTCTTTTTTTGACGCTGTTCATCAGTTTTATTTCCTGGCTTCAGGTATTTCTAAGGTTGCCCCTTTTCTGTTTGATGGAATTTCTATTAAGTGTTTATAGCGTCTCCACTATTATTGTCTTCACTTTTCATTTTGTGAACTATAGTGATTGTTAAAGGTACAGTTGCTGATCATATTAGCCACTCTGTTTGAACTCTTACTTAATTGTGGTTGTTACTTCATACTATTCCTTGGTTCTCTAATTGAATTCAGATACTCTTTAGTTCTTTCAATTGTTTATCAATACGAGCTTAAGCTATCTGAAGAAGCAACATCTCAAGAGTCGATTCTGATTTATGATTTTTGGTGAGCTTGTATTCTCTCTTGGGTATTTCTAGGACATCATTTCTCAAATGGTTCACGCCACTGATTACTTGAATCCCATCCTTCACAACCCCGCTTTCTTGCGTTCACAACTGTATTGAACTGTGCGCATATGGAGGTTTTCCTATGCATGAGTGAAATCATTGAAACACCAGTGAGTAAAAGCTTTGTTTTGTGGATGATGAATGGTAGAACTAGAATTCAGGCAATTGGTGGCATGAAACGATAACTTACTTCTAATTTAGGGTTGGATGGATTATGATGACTGCCAGGCTTCATTAACCTAGGAGGAGGCCAGGCCCAAGAAGGCAATACTGGCCTAAAGTCCATGAGACTCCCTTGACTGACCGGTCCAGCACCCTCAGCCCTGATCTGAATATGCGGAGCAGACCGGGTCGCTCACAAGCTCAGGTCCAGTAGGTAAAAGCTCAGCCCGGTAACGTGGCCTGAGGAAGGACAGCAGGCCTAGTCACTTCGTAGCCCCGCCCGCAAGTGCGCCGAAGGAAATTAAATGGCCGTCTGGCGTGGAGAGGGTGTCTAACGCTTTCGTACGTACGGACCTGCGTGACAGAGGCAGGTGACACTGTAGTAGAGAGGCCGTTAGGCGTCACTAGCAGACAAAAAGGGAAGGAATAAAAGGAGAGGAACACCCTCCTCTCCAGCCAAGCTTACACAACTATTGTAAACCCTATTCTCTGGATTTCAGAACATCAATTGGCGCCGTCTGTGGGAAGCAGTTTTGGAATACTGAGGGTGCTTATATCAGACAATGGCAAGCAGTTCGACTGCAAGATCTTTAAAGAGTTCACAAGAAACATGAACATTTGGCATAAGTTTTTGTCGGTGGCCCATCCTCAAACTAATGGCCAGACGGAGGTTACAAACCAAGCTATCCTCCAGGGATTGAAGAAGCGACTGGATAAAGCAAAGAAGAATTGGGCAGATGAGCTCAATAGCATCCTGTGGGCATTCTGGACCACCCCTCGGACGCCAACGAAGGAGACACCTTTCGCATTGGCATTTGGTAGTGGAGCTGTGGTTCCTATTGAGTTGCAAGTTCCCACTCACCGAGTCCAGTTCAATAACGAGGATACCAATAGTGACAAGTTAAGGAGTAACTTGGATGCCCTAAAGGAGATCAGAGAATGTAAAAAGATAATATTTGTTGTTATCTTTCATAATAGAGATTACAACCTATTTATACATGAGAGACGATATCTAAACAGGAAGGAAAATCAAGCCTATGATTATACAATCCCTAAGATTAAGCAACTGACCCATCTATTAATATTTACTTCCTATATTAACATATTTATTTTCTATAACTTATAACACTCCCCCTCAAGTTGGATCATAGATGTTAATCATGCTCAACTTGTTACATATATAATCAACTCGAGTCCCATTTAGAGCTTTAGTGAAAATATCTCCTAATTGTTCTCCAGTTCGGATATGTCCTGTTGATATTATCTTTTGTTGGACCTTTTCACGAACAAAATGACAATCAATCTCGATGTGTTTAGTCCTCTCGTGAAATACTAGATTGGAGGCAATGTGGATAGCTGCTTGATTATCACACCACAACTTAGCAGGCACCAAATTTGTGAACTCAACTTCTTCCAACAGTTGACGTGCCCACAAGATTTCACAAACGGCTTGTGCCATGACTCGATATTCAGATTCAGCACTAGAACGGGAGACCACATTTTGCTTTTTACTTTTCCATGTGACCAAGTTACCTCCCACAAAAACACAATACCCAGTAGTTGACCTCCTATCAACTTTTGAGCCTGCCCAATCAGCATCAGAAAAGCATTCAATATTTGAGTGCCCATGGTTACCATAGAATAGGCCTCGCCCTGAGGCCCCTTTAAGGTAACAGAGAATCTGTCCCAGAGCATTCCACTGGGCAACAGTTGGAGAGGACATAAACTGACTTACCACACTCACTGAATATGCAATATCAGGACGAGTTACCGTCAAATAATTCAGCTTGCCAACTAATCTTCTATACCTTCCAGGATCTGTAAATGGCTCACTGTCTTCTGTGGTAAGTTGAAGGTTAAGGGTCATTGGGCACTACAAGGCTTAGCATCCAATTTTCCTGTTTCTGCCAACAAATCAAGAACATATTTTCTTTGAGATAAGAAGATGCCTTTCTTACACCGCATAACTTCGATTCCCAAGAAATATTTCAAGGAACCCAAATCCTTTGTATGAAACTGTATTTTAAGAAATTCTTTTAGGGATGTGATGCCAGCAATGTCACTTCTTGTAATAACGATATCATCCACATATACTACAAGCAGAATTACTCCACTATCAGAATTTCTATAAAACACTGAGTGATCACACTTACTCATCTTCATTCTAAACTGTTGGACCACCTCACTAAACCTGCCAAACCATGCCTGAGGACTCGGTTTCAAGTCATAAAGAGATTTTTGAAGTCTACAAACCTTACCTGACTCCCTCTGAGCAACAAAATCAGGTGGTTGCTCAATATAAACCTCCTCCTGAAGATCACCATAAGGAAAAGCATTTTTAATATCCAGTTGATGCAAATGCCAATCATGAGTGGCCGTCAAGGAAATAAACAATCGGACAGATGCGAGCTTGGCAACTGGGGAGAATGTATCAGAATAGTCAACTCCATAAGTTTGTGCATAACCTTTGGCCACTAAACGGGCCTTGAGGTGAGCAATAGATCCATCAGGGTTTACTTTCACTGCAAACACCCATTTGCACCCAATAGCCCACTTTCCTGGGGGTAAGGACATCAACTCCCAAGTACCATTAGTGTCAAGGGCCATCATTTCCTCTTCCATTGCAGCACGCCAACCAGGATGGGACAAAGCCTCAATAACAGTTTTGGGAATTGAAATAGAATCTAAAGCAGTGGCAAAACAACAAGAAGAGGAGGATAATTGATCATAAGAGACACAAGATGAAATAGGATAAGTGCAAGTACGTTTACCTTTGTGAAGAGCAATGGGCAAATCCAAATCAGACAGTGAAGGATCAGTGGGAGCAGGATCGGTCGACGAAGAAGCGGGTAGTGGAACGGAGTCAGAGTCCTCTAAGCGTCTGGAATACACATGAAAGATGGGAGGGCGACCTGGCACATGAGCGAAAGGTGTAGGAGTAGTCTGAGGAGACAGAGAGCGAACAATGTATAACAAGAGGTCATCTTCCTCCTCCTGGGTGTTATAAACAGATGATGGCGGAAAAAATGGAGTGGACTCAAAGAATGTTACATCCGCAGACACAAGATACCGATTCAGATCAGGAGAAAAACAACGATACCCTTTCTGACGTCGAGAGTAGCCAGGGAAGACACATTTGAGTGATTTGGGATCCAATTTAGTAACCTGTGGACGAACATCACGAACAAAACAAGAACAACCAAAGATACGTGGCTCAATAGGAAACAAAGATTTAGTGGGAAACAAAATGTTATAAGGGATATCACCATGAAGGATGGAGAAAGGCATGCGATTGATAAAAAAACAAGCAGTGGATGCAACATCAGCCCAAAAACATTTAGGTACCTTCATTTGGAATAAGAGGGCTCTGGCTACTTCAAGAAGATGTCGATTTTTTCTTTCAGCAACTCCATTTTGTGAAGGAGTGGCAACACAAGAGGACTGATGAAGAATCCCTTTTTGTAACAAATAAGATTGAAATTCCCCAGAGAGATACTCTTTAGCATTATCACTTTGTAATATACAGATGGAAGTATTGAATTGGGTTTGGATTTCAGCATAAAATGCACAAAAAAAATAAAATAATTCTGAAAGACTCTTCATTAAAAATAACCAAGTAGTACGAGAGAAATCGTTAACAAAAGTAACAAAATACTTAAAGCCAAACTTAGACACAAAAGGACAAGGACCCCAAACATCTGAATGAACTAACTCAAAGGGGGACGAAGTCCGTTTATTGACTCGAGACAGTGTAGGTAAACAATGATGTTTGGCAAATTGACAAGACTCACAATCTAGAATAGACAAAGAATGAAACTGTGGATATAACTTCTTCAAAGCCGAGAGAGAAGGATGCCCCAAACGACAATGAACATCAAAAAGTGTTAAACGCATGGAGCATATCAGAGATCGAGGAGATCGAGGTAGTTGCTGATCCAAGACGTAAAGACCCTCTGACTCACTCCCTCTATTAATAATCTGTTTCGTCGAAAGATCCTGAAAAACACAGTGATCAATAAAGAATGAGACATAACAATTCAATGCACGAGTGAGTTTACTAACGGAAAGCAAATTAAATGCGAACTTAGGGAGACATAACACAGAGGATACAGAAAGAGAAGAGGTTAAGTTGACATGACCAGAACCTATGACAGAAGATTTAGTGCCATCAGCAAGAGTAACATAAGAAGGCGATGTATGAGACTCAAGATTGGACAAAAGGGTAGAATTACCTGACATATGATCGGTAGCACCAGAATCAATAACCCATTTGGAGGATGAAGACACAAGACATGTAGTAGAGTTACCTGACTCGGCAATTGCAATGATAGAGGAGGAATTAGAGGATTTTAGAGATGCCTGGTATTGGATGAATTGTGCATACTCATCTGCAGATATCAAAATTCCCTGATCGGAAGATCCATTCAATTTGTGTTCCGTGATTTTAGTCATCATAGGAATCACATCAATTACGGTGGTGGTTTTAACTTCGGTCATAAGGACAACCAATCCAAAACGATAGCAACAAAAGAAACACAGAATCAGAAAACAGTACCCGGCATGAACAGTACCACGTGAACAGTACCCGGTGTGAACAGTATCGATGAACAGTACCTGTGAACAAAACCCGAACGGCAAACAAACCTCAGATCTGACAAGGGAATGATGTGGCGACTCCAGTGATGGTGAGATCCAAATGTTACCTTTTATGGGTAACCCAAATGAACAGAGACCTAAGTCTCCAAAAATTTTTTTTTTGTTTAACTTGACTAGAGAGAAAAAAAAAAAAATTAAATCTCTACGAGAATGGCTTTGATATCATGTAGAAAGATAATATTTGTTGTTATCTTTCACAATAGAGATTACAACCTATTTATACATGAGAGACGGTATCTAAACAGAAAGGAAAATCAAGCCTATGATTATACAATCCCTAAGATTAAGCAACTGACCCATCTATTAATATTTACTTCCTATATTAACATATTTACTTTCTATAACTTATAACAGAGAAGAAGCTCAAGTCTGCACTGCTGCTTATCAACAGAAGGCACCTCGCTACTACAATAAAAAAGTCAGGGAAAGGAGCTTGAAGGTAGGAGATCTGGCCCCAAGAAAGCTGGAGGCCACAGGAAAGAGAGCTGCAGTGGGAAAGCTAGCACCAACCTAGGAAGGCCCTTTCAGGATAACCAAAGTTGTCAAACCGGGTGTATATCGAATTGAAGACCTGCAGGGAAATCCGGAACCCCATGCTTGGAATATCCAGCATCTGAAGAGGTACTTCCCTTAAAGTGCTTGTAACATGAAGAAAACTCTTGTACTTTGAAAATATGAATGAATTGAATAATGCTATTTTTAGCAAGCAATGTTATTCCTATTATTATGCGTCTTAGTTCTCTTCGAAAAAGAAAGAACAGATGCTAGAAGACCTCAGTGAGATAGGTGACCGGCCTCGGAAAATGACCCCGGCACCACAAAACCGGCTGTGACGATAAAGCGACAGTAAGGCCAAAAGAGCCTAAATCTTGCTCAAGACCTCAGTGAGGTAGGTGACCGGTCTCGGAAAATGACCCCCGGCACCACAAAACTGGCTGAGATGATGAAGCGACAGTAAGGCCAAAAGAGTCTGAATCTTGCGCAAGACCTCAGTGAGGTAGGGTGATCGGCCTCGGAAAATGACCCCCGGCACCACAAAACCGGCTGAGATGATGAAGCGACAGTAAGGCCAAAAGAGCCTGAATCTTGCGCAAGACCTCAGTGAGGTAGGTGACTGGCCTCGGAAAATGACCCCCGGCACCACAAAACCGGCTGAGATGATGAAGCGACAGTAAGGCCAAAAGAGCCTGAATCTTGCGCAAGACCTCAATGAGGTAGGTGACCGGTCTCGAAAAATGATCCCCAGTACCACATAACCGGCTGAGATGATGAAGCGACAGTAAGGCCAAAATAGCCTAAATCTTACGCAAGACCTCAGTGAGGTAGGTGGCCGGCCTCGGAAAATGACCCCCGGCACCACAGAACTGGCTGAGACGATGAAGCGACAGTAAGGCCAAAAGAGCCTGAATCCCACACGAGGCCAAAAAGCCTAGAAACGACAAGCAGGCCTGAAGAGACTGAGCCTCAAGCAAAACGATACGAGACCAAGATCGGAAGAAAAATAAAATTAGAAAAGACCGAGCTACGAGGAATGCAGAAATCACCAGCTCTTTAGCTCAACTAAATAGACGAACTTGCCATTCAGCTTGGACTATCCTATAATGAACGAAGCACTCAAATAAAGTACGAACGGCAACAGCTGAGGGCGCGGTCCAAACCTGGATGATTGCTAGAAAGGGGCATGGAAAAGGGGTTGGATGCCCCGAGTTCACAACAAAGACAAAGATTGAAATTGCCTAAGGTAGATCAGAAACATTTGCAGAGGACTCATCATCGCCCTGCTGAGGCCCGTGAGGCCCATCACCCTCTTCATGAGGTCCAATCGGCAAAGAAGGAGCGCCCTTAGGTAAGGGATTATCGTCCTCCCCATAGCACACCTCCTCCCCATCAGAATCTACTTTAGGAGCTCGGAGCTGAGCTAATGGGGTGGAGGGGGCATCCCTAGCTTCTTTCAGACCTTGGTTGAATCCAGAGGTGAACATGCGGAAAGCTCTGCTCCATATCTCGTTTTTCATCACATCAGAGGCTTTGAACTCCACAAGTCGCACCTCACAGGCCTTCTCAATCTTGGTCTTAGCTCAGGAGAGTCCTTGTAATGTTGAAGATGATCTTCACAGGCCCGCCTGATTTCAGTCTTTAACTCCGAAGAGTCCTTGTACTCTTGTAAACATCTCTAGCAAGCTTGATCGATCTCAGCTCTCAGCTCAGCAGACCCTTCATACTCCTGCAGGCACTCTTCACATGCCAACCGGACCTTGTCCTCAGTAAGTTTGGCATCCTCGAGCAAGGCAGAACACCTCCCCTCCATAACCTTGACCTCTTGGAAGAGCTGTCGTTGCTGAAGTTTCGATTCCTCAGCTGCCGATGCCAGGCCTTTCAAATCCTCGGTGCACTTGCTAAGTTCCTGCTCAAGGACGACAATCCGAGCTAGGGCCTCCTCCCTCTGGGATACCATTGTTTCAAAACGGGCTTGGACGTCATCACGATCTGCTCGAGCTGCCTCACACTGACGCCAGGCCTCATCACGCTGGACCACGGCCTCATCTCTTTCACGATGGGCACTCTCCAAAGAGGACAGCTGCGCTAACACTTCATCGCGACGAGACTGCTGCAGCTGCCCTCTTGTCAGCCCTCCTAACAGCATCCTGAGTCTAAGTCAGCTCCTCTTTAAGGGTCTTCAGATGACCGTGAGCTACCGCGAGCTGACCCCTGGCATCACTTGTTGCTGCGAGATTTTCCCCATGGCGGGCTTCCTCAATTTGGCGGTCCACCGAGCTCTGGAGTGGCTGGTCACGAGCGTCGATCTCCATAAAGACACCCATTACCTGGCAGAAAGAAGATGCAACAAAATTAGAAAACAACGGGAACAAAAACAATCCAAAACAGAGGAAATAACTCACCATGAGGAGCATTTCCCTAACTGTGTCCCCTAGCTCCCCTCGAGTATGGGAGCGAAAAGCCACCTGCTCCCGAGTATAACAAGCTAGAAGGCCAGTGAGAGCGAGTAAGCGTGGGTCTGAGGCATCAGTGACCCCACCGAACATTCTCTCTTGCAACAGCTTGGCAACAATGCTCGTGGGGGACTGGGGAGTGATTTCATCGGCATTCAAGATCTCATTGTCCGGGGCAGAGTATAACGGCTCCACTGACGTCTTCTTCTTCTCGGCAGGAGGCGAGGCTGAAGCAGGCTGCTTAAAGTGCGAGCCCTCTTCGGGGCTGGAGCCATAGCTGGAACCTCCGTGGGAGGAGCTCGCTTACCAATGGCCTCCTTGAGAACGATGTCACCATTGGCCGAGGTCTTTTTTGAGCGAGGAGCAGCTGAAAGGGCTTTGGCCTTTGCCCCATCCTTGGAAATACTCTGGCCAGCTGGGACGACCTCGGCTTCACCCTCGGGAGCACCTTTGACAACTGGCAGGACCTCAATGCTTTCCTGGGGAACACCTCCAATAGTAGAAACGACCTCATTCTTTCCCGACAAGACGTCCTCAATGAATTCCTCAATGACGACGAGCTCCTGGGATGACGGGATTGAGGCCGGCTTGGACTTTGAAGCCGTGGGAGGCCTGGAGGAAGAGTGAGACCGGCTACGACTGGAGGCCTTAGAAGCACCAGAACGGGACTCCCTAAAGATCGGCACCAGTGCACGGGAAGAAGTTGGGACATGAGGGACAATCCTACCAGCTGCCCTAGGGAAGATCATGCGGGCAACCTCCCGAGTGGTGTTGGCCACTGACATGCCAGCCCGGAAAGCGTCTAGGGCAGCTCGCATGCTCTCCCGAGATAGAACAAAGTTCTTTGGTGGCTTAATTTTGTCCATGGGGAGATCAGAAGCTGCAGAAAACACAAATAATCAAGCGAGTTAGTGGCATATCCGATGAAATGTAAAGAGAAAATAAAGAAAGATAAGACCTCAGCTAACAAATACCAGCTTCCTGGCAGTCCTGAAGACTGGACACAAACATGCACTTCTAGACGTCATACTTCCGTTTAACAGAAGTCAGTCTGAGAAGGCTAATCTGCTCAGAGAGGGTCAGTTGGGGAAGGTCGTTGCAGCCCGGAGGTACATCCCTCCAAGGGAGGTCGACTTGCCACGACACCCCGGGGCCTTGTTTCAGCTCCACAACAGCGAACCCCAACCTTTGATGGAATCTTTGTGCCCAGAAAAGATGGACAGCCCCCCTCGAGGGGCAAAGTAATAAAAACTCTGGCTAACCCGGACTAGACGGAAGAAGGTAGAAAACAGGGCAGCCGTAGGGTTGAAACCCCAACTGAGACTCACCGACTCAAAGGAACACATAAAAAGGATGGAATTGGGGGCAAGCATACGAGGGGTAATCCTGCAATAGTGGAAGACCTCGATGAAAAAAGGGGAGAATGGGAAAGTCAGGCCAAACTCGCGTTGCTTGACAAAGAAGACCAGACTGAGATCTCTCTGGGGATCGACAAGACCAGAGGGAGTAGGATCCGGAAGGACGATTCTCTCATTACGGTGGGGAGCCCTAATGTGATAAAGGGGGGTGTCTAAGTATTCGCGAGAAAAGAAAGTTGATAGAGAAGAAGGGGTGACATTAGATTCCTGGTTCAGGACATCAGGAAGCCTGTGACTCTCCATTGCAGTTTGAAAAATGTACCTTGAAGACGGTTTTAGCAGGAAGACGAGAAAAGTGGAGCACGCAGAGAGCAAAAGGAGGAGAAGGGTTTGGTGGAGATTTGAGAATTCGAATTTGAAAACAGTAAAGGCGAGGAAGGGACGTTTTGTGAAGAGCCGTCCTTGGGCCGCGCGGTCATTATGAGGTCTTAGGGATTTACCAACTCATCACTCATGTAATAACTGTTGAGGAGGTAAAGGGACAATTGATGACTGCCCGGCTTCATTACCCCAGGAGGAGGCTAGGCCCAAGAAGGCAGTACTGGCCCAAAGCCCATGAGACTCCCTCGACCGACCGGTCCAGCACCCTCAGCCCTAATCTGAACACGCGGAGCAGACCGGGTCGCTCACAAGCTCAGGTCCAGTAGGTAAAAGCTCAGCCCGGTGACGTGGCTTGAGGAAGGACAGCAGGCCCAGTCACTTTGCAGCCCCCCCCGCAAGCCCGCCGAAGGGAATTAAATGGCCGTCTGGCGTGGAGAGGGCGTCTGACGCTTTCGTACGTACGGACCTGCGTGACAGAGGCAGGTGGCATTGTAGCAGAGAGGCCGTTAGGCGTCACTAGCAGACAAAAGGGGAAGGAATAAAAGGAAAGGAACACCCTCCTCTCCAGCCAAGCTTACACAACTATTGTAAACCCCATTCTCTGGATCTTAGAACATCAGATTATAAATTTTCTCCCACTTGAAATGGGTTCAATCCAATTCCAGCTAGACCTTTACTTGAGCCTGCAAAAAGAGATTTCACAACTTCTAATCCGTGCATTTTGTATTGAATTTATCCAGGTGAGTGGTGTCTTACTGTTGCATGATTAAAGAGCTGGTAAATTAGGATCAGACTGTTGAGCCTTGACCAAGACTTTAGCTATGGGTAACACAAAGATCTACATAGTGTAAGTTTCTCCTCCCTCAGACTTCTCTTACAGAGTTGGTCTCTACTCTCTTGAATTAAGATTATGAGCACATGTTGCATTTGTCTGTTATTTGACTTTGAACTTTTTCCTTCCTGTTTTTTACAGGTATTACTCCTTATATGGACATGTTGAGACAATGGCACGAGAAGTCCAGCAAGGAGCTAATTCAGTTCCAGGTGTTGAAGCAACACTTTGGCAGGTCATTTTTGTAGATAAGGATACTATATAGCTAAAAGGCGATACAATGTTTATGGGAATAAGCGCAAATGACTTTATTTTTTGAGTCTTTATTAACTTAATTTTTTGGGTCTTGGGGGGAGCTAGTGGAAATGGGGATTAACCATAAAATACCAGAAAATTTTCAGAAATGTTAACTTGATGGATTGGAACAGGTACCTGAGACACTTTCCAATGTGATAATGCAAAAGATGAAGGCCCCTCCTAAAGCAGATGATGTACCGGTGATTCAACCAGAGCAGCTTTTGGAGGCAGATGGTTTTATCTTTGGTTTTCCTTCTCGTTTTGGAGTGATGGCAGCGCAGTTCAAGGCATTCTTTGATGCTACCCATGAGCTATGGGCATCCCAAGCACTTGCTGGCAAACCTGCGGGAATCTTCTGGAGTACTGGTTTCCATGGAGGAGGCCAAGAACTCACTGCGTGAGTTCATTCATTCTTTAGCTTCTATATAAATCCATTTTGTTTATATTATTTTTGATATGTGCAGGTCTTTCTTTTAGTAAACATGTCTTGCTAGCTTCATCCTGATTGCCAATATTCAGAAAAATCCACTTGCTTGTCTTATTATCCAATTTCATAGAAAGACTACTCTTATAATAGAGTAGAAAAAGAATGAAAGGTTGCTAAGAAATTATCTTATAATTTTATAAGAAAATGATTGACAATGGCATGTAGTGTGAAACCACTAGTGTAAATGGACGTGGTCCTAGTCAATTGAAATCCCTCTTTATGCATTTTCTGCATTTTTTTCTTTTGTTTGAATGAGTGGCATTTTAAAATTTCCGGTGCCAGTTGACACATAAAGCTAGTAATCATTTAATATTTCATTTATCTCCTGTTTGCAGATTAACAGCCATAACTCAGTTAGCACATCATGGTATGCTATTTGTTCCTCTTGGTTACACATTTGGCAGTGGTATGTTTGAGATGAATGAAGTAAAAGGTGGCTCTTCTTATGGTGCTGGAACATATGCAGCAGAAGGAACCCGTCATCCCACAGAATTAGAACTCCAACAGGCTTTTCACCAGGGCAAATATGTTGCTGAGATAGCCAAAAAGCTCAAAGGTTAGAACCTTCGAGCGAGCTTAAAATAATAATAACAATAATGCTAATGAGTAATCCACTGGATTCCAACAAACAAACATCCAGATGCCGTGCACAGGCATTATAACAGAGATCTTTGGGGAGTGGGTTTGGGAACTGGTGATGGAAGCTAGCAAAAGCAAGATGATAACACCGTATGACAGATTCACTTTATTAATTTTTGGAGGAACCATGACAATTGGCCCGGTATCTGAAGCAATTCAGGGCAGAGGTGATGGTGGTGTATTACAGTCTACAAATGGTGGCTTTTATGGGTAACCTTGGAATTTCTGCTGGCTTCTTACGTCACTTTATTTTCTTAGTTATGTGAAACATAAATGCAAATTGATGTGGTGCGAGTATAGTGGATTACTTGCTGCTGCAGTTGTATATTGCCCTTATTTATGGTTTATAATTTTTGCCTAAATATTTTGTTTTACTTGCTGTGGTTCATGATAAGGTTTTGCCAACTATATTATCGTCTACCAGCATGTATACACCAACCAGTCTTCGCTGGTATTTCTCTGCCTGTCAATGGTACATTTCTCAATTTCTTTTCTTTTTTAGCTGCACATGCAAAAACATGATGCAGGCTGGAGTGTACATCTGCCTATAAAATTTGCGATTCGGCAAATTCAAGTGTCGGTATTAGTATTCCACTTAAGTTTATTTGGAAATTTTCAGTTTTGGGGTAGATGATTGTTTTTCCTTTTTTTTTTTTTTCTAAAAAAAAAAATATTAAAATTTGATTAAAAATAAAGTGCGAACATGCTAAGAGTGTGATAGGCTCTGGCAGGAGAATTATTAGCCCATATGAGTTAAGACGACGACAAAGTAGTTTGTTTCTACAATTAACAAACGGCATCGTTTATGAAGTGAAAAATAATAAGAAAAAACTGGGATTAAAACAAATGAATTGCAGCCTATATAAAAGCCAAAAACCCAGCGCAAGTCCACGTTTCTCTCTCCGATTCATCGCGCACAAAAATGGAGTCGTTCTTACGATCCTGGACTGGTCAGGACCCAAACCCTGACGATTACCGCAACATTCAGTTCTGGTCCAACCCTGAGCGTTCCGGTTGGCTCATGAAGCAAGGCGATTACCTCAAGAATTGGCGGCGCCGCTGGTTTGTCCTCAAGCAAGGCAAGCTCCTCTGGTTCAAGGACAACCGCGTCCTCAGCTCCTCAATTCCTCGCGGCGTCATCCCCGTCGGCAACTGCTTGACTGTGAAAGGCGCCGAAGACGTCCTCAATAAGCCTTTTGCCTTTGAGCTTTCCACCAGCCAAGACACCATGTATTTTATCGCCGATTCCGAGAAGGAGAAGGAGGAGTGGATCAATTCGATTGGTAGGTCTATTGTGCAGCACTCAAGGTCTGTCACTGATTCCGAGGTCGTTGATTACGATAGCAAACGGTAATTTTGAAGATTTTTGCTTCTCTTTCTCGTATAAAATAGGCACTCTACTTCTTGTTGTTGTTTGGTGTTATATTCTCTCTGTGTGCGTGTTTGCGCGCGTGTGCTTGTGTATGTAATTGTGGATCTGTCTGGTTCTTGCTTTCTTTAATTGGAAGGGCTATTTGGTTATTCATCGCTTTTTGGGTTTTCTTGATTGATTATGCTGTTTGTTGAGGATTGTTCCGATACCAATTGCATTTTCTTCATTTGATCCCCTTCTTTTTTTGTTCTTAACTATGTGTTTCTATTGTTTTGCAATTTCAGTAGGCATTTAGTTCTTGAATTTTTGGTTCATTGAAGATCAAGGGTGAATGATTTACCCTAATTGGTTACAAATCCTGCTTTTCTTGTTAGTTTATCGAGTCCGTAAAGAAGGGTCTTTGTCCAGGGACCATGGTATTTATAGATCAAGCCTATATGGTTTTGGCAAACTTTAGATTTTAAGTTGCCAGGCTACAAAATTTGGTCCTTCATTATTCTTCGTAGGATTTTCCGCAGAAGCTGGACAGATTGGTAAATTTCAGCTCTTCAAGTGAAATTCCATAAATGGGGTACTTTCATATCCTCTGTTCACTGGACTCTCGGAGCAGTAGGGATGATGAGGGAGTGAAACTTCCCAAATAGGTTAATATTGATACTCAGAAATATATATTATTCAAAATATATGTATCAGCAATATTTCCATTTTCAAGCTGAATTCTTCTCCCTAGCAATTCTGGTTCAAATTATCTTATACCAAAATGAAAAGGAGAAAGTGAATGCAATTTTATTTTTGCTTCATTTAGACAGCAAACCTAAAGGTCTCAAATAGAGAAATGACATGTTTCTAGAACAGAAACTAGACATAATCCTTTCCCTTTCTCAATGCAGTCCTTCAGTTAGCAGTAGAGCTATCCGATTTCATCACATATTCAGGCCCAATAAGTTTATTTCTGATGGAACACGACACTCTTGCTGCATCACATATGTTCATTTGTCTTTTGGGTGATTCAGCTAGCACCACTCTAGTTCTTAAGATTGAAATCAAGAGTCTTGCATTTTGTTTCTGTTCATGCTAAACTCTTGGATTTCTGTTGCTAGTTGAGCCCTATTCTTCACTTATCCTGTGTACAAGTAGTGGATCATCTTTCCCAATTACTTGTTCTGGCACGCCATTTTTGTGAAACTTTGTAGGTTTAGACCATCTTTAAACATGTCATTAGTAGGTAGGTCTCTCGGCTGTAGACATTTCCAAGAGGAGTATCCCAAAGCTGTGCGCATCTCTGCTAGGGGTTGCCTGACTTCCCATGTTCTGCATTTTCACCCCTCAACTCTTAGTGATCAATTGTAATTATGTTGAGCATAACTCATGAGTTCCACAGTTAAAAGTTTGTGATAAAATGAGTTAAAAAATGCTTGCAACTTTCTTGTAGGAGCAAGATTACAATTGTACTTCATTATTTTACGCTAGTTGTTTATACTGCATTTGGCAATCGCGCTTCTGTCAGAACTGGCTTGACATCCAGCAAATGCATGGGGCTTTTCGGCCAATAAGGATAAAAAAATAAAAAAAATTTTTAAACCCTCGACAAATTTTATCTACTTTGAAGTGCGGTAGATTTTTTTTTCTTTTTTCTTTTTCTTTTTTTTTAAAGTCAAAAAGTTAATAAACAATTTATAAATGTGCGGTCTGATATATATATATATATATATATATATATATTAAAAGTTGATTAAATAATTTTTGTCTGTTACATAAATATTAAAATTTTTAAATTTCTGATTAATATTCAGTTTTGTATTAAATATTTTTTTCACTAAATAAACTTAAACTCTTAACTTTTAATTTATATTAAGATATTTTATTATATGTTTATTAATAATTTTTCTAATACTATTAAAGTAACCATTGTTTTTATAAAATTTAATGATTTTTTTTTAATACAAGAGCTAAATTATTATAAAAAATAAAATTTAAACAACTAAATTATTATAGTCCAACAATAAATTATAATGAAATAACTGTTCTGTTAACAAAAAAAAAATCATATATTATAATAATATTTTATTAAATTTTTTTATTATATTAATATAAACAATTTAATTTAAGTATTTATATTAAATATTTTTTTATTATATTAATATAAATAATTTAATTTAAGTGTTTACATTTTATTTTTATTTTATACATCTGTTTATTGTAATGTATTTTAAAAATTATATAAACTTTATAAAAAAATAATTTATTGAGTTGTATTAAGTTTATTTATTTTAATAGAGTTAAAAAAATATTTAATATAATATTATAATAAAAATCTTGATATAAATGAGATATTAAAAAATTTAGAGATTAAAAATGTAGAGCTTATATATAATGAAAAAATATTTAATATAAAATTATTATAAAATATATTAATATATATTAAAAATTAAAAAAAATTAAGGTTACATGTTTAAAATTTATTTATTTTTTTATGATTAATAATAAATTTTGGAGAATGTATATTTTATTAATAAAATAAAAATTTAAGAAGTAAATTATTTATTATTTAAGAAGTATGAATTAAGTTATAAATTTTATTAAATTTTAATGGTCATAATGTAAATTAACTTTGAATATATATATATATATATATATATATATATATATATATATATATATACTGCACATAGATAAGGTATATTTTTTAATTTTTAATTTTTTTTATTAAACTACTGTATTTATAAAGTGTGGTTAGTTAACTTTTTTTTAAAAAAAATTCTAAAAGTGCTGTAAGTTAACTTTAAATTTACTCTGACATGGAAAATAATTTTTTTTAGACTAAGATTTTATTTTATTTTTTTAACCTTTATTTAGAAAAAGCGCAAATGCATGATGAAAGTTTGGAAATTGTACATTTCATTAACAGGCAAAAAGAAAAAGAGAAGAAAACTCTGTGTTTCTCAAAGTAGGCCCGGCCCAGCCAGTTGAACCGTAAAAACTGGGAACCGGTCCCTTGCTCGGTTGGGTTCCCCCTTCAAAAACCCATTTAATAGCAACAAACCCGGAGAAGCGGCTGGGTAACTGGTCAGGTGGTCACCTGTTATGTACGCAGCGCGATTTTGATATGGTCTCGCTGGGTCTTGATTATTTTTTTTATATCTTCCTGTTTTGTAGACAAACAACGATGTCGTCGTAGGTAACCTGTGACAACAATTATCTTGTCTATTTATCTTTTGCTGTTGAATGCTGTTTGTTTGATAGTTGAATTGATATAATATATTGGTAGCTGATAAATATTTATCGACTGTAATTTATATCAGTTTTGTAATATGAGATTTTTAGTCAAGTTAATTTTTTTTTTTTTTTTAGATTTATGTCATTCTTTTAAAATTTATAAACAAAAATTTGTCTTTAAATTAATTTTTATATTAATAAACCAATTGTAGTTATAGTAAGTAATAAATAAAAAAATATTACAAATAATAATTAAATTATTATAATAATAATTCTTATGTGATGTATACATACACATATACATAAAAATCATTGTATTTTAATTTTAATATTTATGAAATGATAAATTAATAATTTTATTTTATTTTGATGGTAAAATAATATATTATATATTTTTCTTGATAATTTTATATATTAATAACCCACTCCTTGCGTCTCATAAATGTATGTTTGTTTTGCTTTTCATTCATTTTAATTTATAATTAAATTTCTTTTTAAAATAAAAATTTATTTATTAAAATTTTAATCTGCTTCCCATAACTTTTATTCATTTTATGTATTTACAGAAAAATAAAATTTTTATTAACTTTTCAATTATTTTATTAAATATTAATAAATAAAAATTAGATTTTGATTATTTGGCATTAAATATTAAAGGTTAGGAAGATAGCTGAGTCTTTTGACAATACCTTTGATAAACTAAAGAAGTCTTAAAAGTGTTTTTAAAAGAAATTTACGATACATGGATCGAAGTTAGGAGAGACAAAACATGTGGCTGAGGCATACAATGTGGGAAATGGGTTGTTGGCCGATGATGGTGGTAACATAGGCTGTGATTTATGGACATGGGCCGTAATTTGGCCAGGTTTAGGATAATATTTTTCTTAATTTGTTAGTTTGTTGGGTATATTATTATTTTGTTTTAAGAATCATGATTCTTATTTTTTAGATGTCATGGGCTAAAAAATAAGAATAAGTATTAGTTTTCTGTTCCATTTAAACTTTCACTAATAAAACAAAAGGCAAATTTATTCTTGAATGAAATTGTGCTTATTCTAGCTCAAAATAGAACATCAATCCAGATAGAATTCTTATAACTTTAACTGGACCTATCAATAATATCAGAGTTATGGCTACCAATCGTAAACGAATTGAGAACTTGGAAGCTGATTTCAATAGGTTACAAAACAGCATTGGCCAGATAAAGACATGAACGAAAAATTGCTCCAACTATAAAGTGCTCGCAGCAAAATCTGAGTTCATCCCTCTGATAAATATAAGACTACTTTTCGTACCTATAATGGCCATTAATACTTAGTCATGCCATTCAGATTATGTAATGCACCATCCACATTTCAGGCTATTATCAACTCTATATTTAGACCTTTCTTTTGCAAGTTCATACTTGTTTTCTTTAATGACATATTAATTTATAGCCCCAATTGGATCATGCATATTAAACATGTACGAAAGGCTTTTGAAATTTTAAGACACAACTAATTCTCTGTGAAAATGTGCATTTGGAATGTAAGAATTGGAGTATATAGGGCATATCACATCCCAAGGATCAAAGTGGATAAAAAAATATTGATGTAATGCTTAATTAGCCTGACCTACTAACATCACAGAATTGTGTGATTTTTTAGGATTCACAGGATATTATAGGAAATTATATAAAACTATAGCTTGTTCGCCTGTCCTCTAACCAATCTCTTGAGAAAAAGACAATTTCAATGGACTCCTGAAGTATAGACTACATTCCAACAATTAAAAGATGCCATGACCTCCACACTAACCCTTGCCATGCCTAACTTTAGTGAGTTGTTCATCATCAAAGCAGATGCCTCGGGCGAAGGGATCGGTACAGTGTTAACTCAAAATAGTCAGCCCATTGCATTCATCAGTCGAGCTCTCGGGATTCCTAAGTAGAATAGGTCCATCTATGCAAAGGAAATGCTCGTCATCATCCATGCTATACAAACTTGGTGATCATACTTGTCCTCAAATTCTATATCCTTACACACCAAAAAAGTCTTAAACATCTATTGGAGTAGCGCATCATAACCCTCGATCAGCAAAAATGGGTATCCAAATTGTTGAGATATGACTATGAAATCAGATATAAGCCCCAAAAAGAAAACAATGCGGCAAATGCCTTATCCCGGATAGACGACAGCCTTGTCCTTAATGCTCTTTTTGTACCGCAAACTACCCTATGGGATACTATTAAAGCAGATGCAGCCGCAGACCCATACAAGTAGAAGATTTTATAACAAGCAAATGCAAAGTTGGGACAACCTTATCGCCAATGCAATGGGTTAATCTACTACCACAACCTAGTGGTGGAGCCACCTCACTATAATTTTATTTCACAATTATTACAGGAATTTCATGATTCCACACTTGGAGGACATTCCGGAATATTAAGGACATACAAGCAGTTTGCACAACAATTTTAGTGGTCGTCCATGTACCATACAGTGCAGCACCATATTGGAGTCTATGACATATGCTAGCGTACTAAAGCCAACACATTCTCCCTAGCAGGGCTCCTCCAACCTTTGCTCATTCTTTGTTGAGTGGGAGGACATCATCGTGGACTTCATCGATGGTTTGCCTAATTCAAATAGAAAAAAATTCATAATGGTGGTTGGATTAAGTAATCAGCCCATTTCATAGCTTTATCACATCTCTACACTGCAAAAATAGTTGCGGAGAAATTTGTTGATGGCATCGTGAAGTTGCATGGCATGCCACAATCAATTATTAGTGATCGTGACCAGAATTTATGAGTCGCTTTTGGCAAGAGTTCTTTCATATGTCTGGATCCAACTCAAAATGAGCTCCACCTACCATTCCCAGACTGATGGACAAACAAAAATAGTGAACTGGTGTATTAAACAATATCTTCGTTATTTTACCTCACAACACCCCCGCAAATGGCACTCTTTCTTGCTATAGGCTGAGTATTGGTACAATACTATGCACTACATTTCAACCGGCATTGACCCCTTTCGAAGCTCTATATGGTCATCCACATCCCACCATTCACAAGTATGATGTTGGGACCAGTCCAGTACATGAAGTGGACCAATAATTCCTTAGCCGCAATGACCTGCTTCATCAACTCAAGACTAATTTACATGCAATTAGTAATAAGATGAAAGAATCGCCGATTCTAGGCACTGAAACATTGAATATCGAGTAGGTGATTGGGTTTTTCTCAAGTTTCATCCATATAAGCAATATTCTGTATTTAAACGAGCTTGTCACAATTTCAGAAGTAAGTTCTATGGTACCTACCAAATTATCGAACGAATTGGATCTGTTGTCTATCATTTTTAGTTACCATCTGAAGTACGAGTTCACCCAATTTTTTATGTCTCACTTTTAAAGAAAAAAAAGAATAATACAGTCATGCCAACCATCTTACTTCTGTGACAAATGACGACGAAATAATTGCCGAGCCAAAGCAACTCCTCGATATGTGTTGATTAAAAGGAGAGCTAAATTTATCGAGTAATGTTTAGTTAAATGGAAACAACTACAGATTGAAAACGCCGCCTAGAAAGATACAAATAATATCCCATATAGATTCATCAATGGTGATCTCGAGGATAAGGTCATAGTTTCAGGGATGGAAAACGATAGACTAAGGAAATCCCAACGTGTTTTCAAAAGAAACCCACGATACATGGACTCGAGCTAGGAGAGAGAGAAAGCATGTGGCTGAGGCTGAGGCATGTAACGTGGAAAATGAGTTGTTGAAATGATGGTGGTAACATAGGCGGTGATTTATGGACGTGGGCTATAGAGTGTCTGAGAACAAGGACCGTAACTTGTCAAAGTTTAGAAAAATATTTTTTTTAATTTATTATTTTATTGAGTAGTATTATTCTGTTTTAATAAGCATAAGCTAAAAAATAAAATTAAGTATTAATTTTCTATTTTATTTAAATTTTTACTAATAAAATAAAAAATAAATTTATTTTTGAATAAAATTATAGTAGTTCTCATAAATCCAGATAGAATTTTTATAATTTTGAGCGGCGCCTATCAACTTTTTTTTTGTTTTCTCCTATATTAATAGGAGCTGCAACGACACAGCTCATAAACTAGTAGCTAGGACTCTCCAGATTCCTTCTTTTGTTTTTCATCCTTAGCAATAATCCTTATTTGTTGCCTCTCTCCTCTCTAGTTAATCTTTATATGTTGTCTTTTTTTTCTTAAAAAAAAAAAAAAAAAAAACTCATCCCGTTTCTGATTTTTGTGTGGGTTCAAATTGAAAAAACTGACCGAACCGAATTAATTTTAAAATTTGGTTCGGTTTGAATTTTAATTTTAGAAATTTCGGTTATTTCAGTTCGGTTCGATTTTAATCAGAAAAAAAAATTTTAAAAATCGAACCGAACCGATTAGTGATAATAATATGTTATTTTTAAAAATATAGAGAAATTAAATTATATTAAAATTAAAATATTTTAATTAAATTTTAAAAAACTAAAAATAAAGTGTAAAAAATAAAAGAATAATTAAAAATCGAAACTGATCAAACCGAACTGAATCAGACCGGTTCGGTTCGATTCGGTTTCTGATCAAAATCGATTCGATTCAATTTTCATAAATACTAAAATTTCGATTTTCGGTTTATTCGGTTCGGTTCAATTCAAAACCAAACCGACCGAATGCTCAGCCCAAGGCATCAGAATAGGAGTTTTTCCTTTTCGTATGTTTTTCCGCATGGATCTTTATTCTTTATTTATGGTCCGCATTTAGTGGAATGTGCAGCACTCAAATTTAAAACTTCCGATATTTTAAAATAAAAATTATTATTTAATTTCTCAAATTTTATTAATATTAATTACTAAATTTCAATACTAAGAATTAAATTAATTTCTCTTTATATATTAATTTTATAAATAAATATATCTCTTCATCTAATTTTTGCTAGTCAATAGATGTGAGAATTTCCTATTTTCGTGATAGCCTATTCAAATTATAGTGGTGTATGAATCAATTCAATCCAATTCAAATAAAATAATTTTAATTAAATGATTATATTGAATTATTTAAGATATTTTATTTAATTTATATAATTTTTTATTGATTAATTAACAAATAACTATTTTATATCTAATTATATATTATAATTTTAACTTTACCTTTCTTTTTTTTAATATAATACTTATTAGATTTTTTATATTTCTATTATTCTTAAAGATATAATATCTCAATTTTATTATTTTTTATTTTTATTATTATATTTTAATTTTTAAAAAATTAAAATTAGTCTCATTTCTAAAAAAATAATATATGTAAATTATTTTTTAAAATTCTGTAAAATTAAAATTAGTTATATTTCTGAAAAAAGTTAAATTAAATGTGGAAATTATTTTAACTTTTTAATTCGTGCAAACTTTAAAAGTAGCCACGTTTTTAATAAAGAATTAAAATAATGTGCAAAATATATTTTATATTTTATATTATTTTTTAATTTATATAAAATTAAAATTAATCACATTTCTAGAAAAATTAAAATAATATATAGAAATTATTTTTTTTTAATTTTTAAAAAGTTAAAATTATAATTATAATTTTTATATTAAAGTTAATTTTTTTTAGTTTATAAATTTTAAAAGTGTATAATTTATAAAATTAATTAGATGTTTTTTATTATTTATTATTTAAAATGTAATATTTAAATTTAATTTTTTTATTTTTATTTTATTTTTATAATATTTTTTAATTTATATTTTTCAATTAAATTTTTATTATATTAATAAATTTACGGTTAAAATCAGAATGATTTTTATTGTATTTTTTTAAGTAAAACTATTGATTATATTAATAAAATTTTATCAAATAAAAAGAATATCATTTCAAATATAAAAACGATCATACCTAATAGATTCTCTGGCTAAAGTATGAGCAGTTTGAGTGGTATAACGACGAATTTATCTAACAGAAATATCGGTTCTAAATTTTAACAAATATTTACAATCATTTCACGAAAAAAAGTTTTTACAAGATAAAACTCAAATAAGATTTCAAGACTGACGTTGTCGCTGTAATTTCAAAAACCCATAATGATTAGTAAACTTTCATTGAATATTATCTTTCGAAACAATCGAATCAATTAAATTTGAAAAAAAAACAACTAAATTAAATTTGAAAAAAAAACAACTACAAACACATGACTCTTTCACATTAACGAAAACCTCCTCTCAATCCTTATCTATTGACTAAGAAACAATTATCAAAATGTAAAAAATTATAAAAAAATTTTATACGAGAACTAAAAAATTTTGTTTTTATAAAAAATAAAATGTTCAACTTGTAACTAGTAATCAAATCTTTCAATACATTAACTGTCCGAAAATCACAGAGTCTTCGACAGGACGGTCATTATTTTTGGCTACTCTAATCTTTAACTGGATGAGTCGCTTTAAAAATCAATTGATGTTTCGTTTTCCATGAAAAAGGAAAAAGAAAAAGTTATATTTAAAAAAAAGAAAAATCCTAGATTGGGAAACTTTAATTTTTCATTGTATAAAACTAAATAATTATTTGTTATAATAAATAAAATTGATTTAAATAGAATTTTTTTTTCTCTTTTGTAAGCGAAGAAATATACCATCCTTTAATAAATAAAATTGATTTAAATCTAAACCAACTATTAAAGCGTCTCTAATTCAAATATTATAATCGGCATGCAATCTGCTAGTTTGATTATGAATTAAAATAATAAAAAAATTGAATCACAAAATTTTGAAAATCAAAATAGAGAAATAAACAAGTTTAATTCAAACAGTTTGATTCATTTGTTGCTTGAATCTCCTTTGAATATAATTTTGTTGCCCTTTTAATGGTTTTTTTTTTTTTTTTTGAGCCTACTGTCAAAAGGATAATGAGATGAAGATAAAAGAGAGAAAAAAAAAAGAAAAATATAAAAGAAAATTAGTTGAGTATATTTTATTATAATTAACATTTAAATTCTAGTATTTATTTTGGGAAAAACATATAAAAATATTATACTTGCTTCAAAAAACAAAAAAAAAAGGCTTTCAGACATTAATTAGTAAGACTTATTAACTCCATTAAGACGGAAACCAGTTTTCAAAGAAGCACTTAATGAGAAACAATCCCAACCACAGTAACAGATCTTTATAATATGAAGACAAAGGAGATGAAGCGAGAATAATCAAAGATGCTAAGTTTCAGACATTGTCTATAGGATTCTTATCTTTCAAAATCACGAAAAACATAATCTTGGAAAAGCTCGAGAGTATCTTTTTGTCCTCTGCTGTTTTAATATTTCTATATAATATCTATTTTTAATCATTTCTCTTATTATTTTCTTATTTTTCTATTTTCCTTCCTTTTTGTATGTTGATGGGGGCATTGTTTGTTCACAGGAAGAAAGAAGAAAAAACTAGAAGCAATGAGCAAGGCAGAGCTAATATTCGTTCCAGCTCCTGGCGTTGGTCACATAGTTTCAACCATTGAATTCGCAAAGACTTTGATCCTTCGTGATGATCAAATACAGGTCACCATCCTTGTCATGAAGCTACCCATCACTCCTTTCATTGATGCATACACCAAATCGCTCACTGCTTCCCAACCCAATATCCGTCTCATTGACCTCCCTCAAGTTGATCTCCCTTCTTCTGAACTTCTTGCCAAATCTGTGGAGAGTTATATTTGCGCCGTTATCGAGAGTTACAAACCCCATGTTCACAAAATTGTCTCTGATATTGTATCTTCCAGATCTAGCTCAGATTCGGTTCCAGTTGCTGGAATAATTCTTGATTTCTTTTGCGTGTCCATGATTAATATTGGAGATGAATTGGGTTTGCCTTCTTTTATATTCTTGACATCCGGATCAGCATTCTTGAGTCTCATGCTTTATCTACCCTCTCGCCATCAACAAATTGGCGCTGAATTTACCTTCTCTGATTCTGACGTAATAATTCCAGGTTTTGCCAATCCTGTTCCTCCAAGAGTTTTACCTGGAGCTCTGTTTAACAAGCATGGAGGTTATGCTGCTTATATTACGGTAGCTCAAAGGTTCAAGGACGCAAAAGGTATAATAGTTAATACATTTACCGAGCTCGAATCTCATTCGCTTGAGTCCTTGCACGATGGCCAGAACCCTAAGATTTACCCTGTTGGGCCGGTGCTAAACCTGATTGGTCATCCTCATCCGGACATGGACCACAGTCAATGGGACAAGATAAGAAACTGGCTCGATGAACAACCAGACTCATCTGTGGTGTTCCTGTGTTTTGGAAGTGGAGGTTCGTTTGGCGTATCCCAAGTGAAAGAAATAGCTCTTGGTCTGGAGCAGAGTGGGTACAGATTCTTGTGGTCCATGAGAGTTCCTCCAGGAGAAGATGAAGCCTCAAAATTGAAGAATCCAGAGGAGATGTTGCCAGAAGGATTCTTGGAAGGAATAGAAGGGAGAGGAATGGTATGTGGGTGGACTCCACAAGTGGAGGTACTAGCACACGAGGCCATAGGAGGGTTCGTGTCTCATTGTGGGTGGAATTCTATATTGGAGAGCTTTTGGTATGGGGTGCCTATTGTGACCTTGCCCATATATGCAGAGCAGCAGCTGAATGCATTTACATTGGTGAAGGAACTGGGGCTGGCAGTGGAGCTGAAATTGGATTACAGGTCAAATGGAGATGTTGTGAAGGCAGAGGAGGTGGAAAGAGCTGTGAGATGTGTGATGGAAAGTGAAAATGAGGTGAGAAAGAAGGTGAAAGACTTGGCAGGAATGGCGAGGAAGGCAGTGATGGATGGGGGATCTTCATCAACTTCAATCACAGAGTTGATCAAGGATCTGAGAAAATATGTTTGAATCATTGCTGGTAATGAAATAGAGAAGGGGAAATAAGCCAATTGCTACTGTGCTAGGCAGGAGTCTCTCACTTATTTTGTTTTGAGAAATATGGGCTATCATTCTTAATTTCTTGTTTTTGTATACTTATTATTGCTCGGTGTCAGCTGAAAATTTCAGTTGCTTTGCATATAAATAAATTATGAAAATAAGAAGGATTCACTTTTTTCCCTTAAGTTAATGACAAACGTGTCAAACATATTTATACAATAATTAATGAGTTTTAACAACATTATGAAGAATAATAACGTAGAAGATGATGAATTTAAATCTTAAACTTCTAAAATTTAAAATGTAAAAAAGGATAATACATAAATAAATTAGTACTAAAGTAGGCAAGGGCAAGGGCCAAGGATAAAAAAGACAGGGTCATCGGGCGCTTTTGGCTGCAATAATAAACCGCAACGGCAATGAGGCGCTAGCCCAAACAAAGGAGAAAATGGCAACTTTAAGTAGCCCTCTTCTTTCTCTTCCACGGAGCCCAAACCCGCCCGTTCCAACTGTCAAAAACGACCATTCCTTCGCAAGGTACCAACAAACTCTCTCTCTCATCGACCAATGCACCAACTTAAAGCACCTCAAACAGTTTCATGCTCAAATGCTCCGTTCTGGCGTCTTTTTCCATCCTTACTCCGCCAGCAAACTCTTCGCGATGGCTTCTCTCTCATCCTTCTCCAGCCTCGATTATGCTCGCAAGATGTTCGACTATATTCCCCAGCCAAATCTCTACACTTGGAACACCTGCATTCGTGCTTTTGCTTCTAGCCCCGAACCTATTCATAGCCTCTTTATATTTATCAGAATGCTTTATGAGAGTCTAGATTTTCCGAACAAGTTCACTTTCCCTTTTGTGATCAAAGCTGCTGCCGGGATTTCTAGTTTGCCTGTAGCGCAAGCTATTCACGGGATGGTCATTAAGGCCTCATTGAGTTCGGATTTATTTATTTTGAACTCTCTTATCCATTGTTATGCCTCGTGTGGAGATATGGATTCAGCTTATTTAGTCTTCTTGAAGATTGATGAAAAGGATGTTGTTTCTTGGAATTCGATGATTACGGGGTTTGTACAGGGAGGCTGTCCTGACAAGGCACTGGAATTATTTCAAAGAATGGAGGCGGAGAACGTGAGTCCTAACGATGTAACAATGGTGGGTATTTTGTCTGCCTGCACAAAGAAGTTGGATTTGGAATTTGGGAGATGGGTTTGCCAGTATATTAAAAGGAATAAGATTCATCTGACTTTGACTTTGAGTAATGTGATGCTTGATATGTATGTGAAAAATGGAAGCATGGAAGATGCAAGAAAATTGTTTGATAAGATGGAGGACAAAGATGATTTTTCGTGGACAACTATGATTGATGGGTATGCGAAAGGGGGGGATTTCGATGCAGCTAGGAGTATTTTTTATGCCATGCCTAGACCAGAAATAGCTGCTTGGAATGTGCTGATTTCAGCTTATGAACAGAATGGGAAGCCAAAGGAGGCTTTGGCTATTTTCCATGAATTACAGCTTAGTAAGACTGCAAAACCGGATGAAGTCACACTTCTAAGTACTCTGTCAGCTTGCTCTCAGTTGGGAGCAATAGATATAGGTGGATGGATTCATGTGTACATAAAGAAGCAAGGGATTAAGTTAAATGGTCATCTCACAACCGCACTTATTGACATGTATTCTAAATGTGGTGATCTAGAGAAGGCGCTTGACATTTTTTATTCAGCTGAGGTGCGAGACGTGTTTGTTTGGAGTGCCATGATTGCTGGTTTGGCAATGCATGGTCGTGGCAGAGCTGCTATAGATTTGTTTGTCAAAATGCAAGGATCTAAGGTGATGCCCAATGCTGTGACATTTACCAACTTATTAAGTGCTTGTAGCCATACAGGACTAGTGGATGAGGGCAGGACGTTCTTTAATCAAATGGAGTCAGTTTATGGTGTTGTGCCTGGAACGAAGCACTATACTTGCATGGTTGATATTCTTGGTCGTGCTGGCCATCTGGAGGAAGCTGTTGAATTGATAAGGAAAATGCCAATAGTTCCAAGTGCTTCTGCATGGGGAGCTCTACTTGGAGCCTGTAGAATCCATGGTAATGTTGAGCTTGCTGAAATCGCATGTGGCAATTTGCTTGAGATTGACCCCGGTAATCATGGGGCCTATGTGCTGTTATCCAATATATATGCCAAAACAGGGAAGTGGGATAGCGTTTCTGGATTAAGGCGCCATATGAAAGTTTCTGGAATCAAGAAAGAACCAGGTTGTAGCTCAGTTGAGGTTGACGGTATCGTTCATGAGTTTATCGTGGGCGACAACTCTCATCCACTCTCAAGGGAAATCTACGCAAAGTTGGACGAGATTCTAGCTGGACTTAAATCTGCTGGTTATGTGCCAAATGCATCCCACCTTCTGCAATTTGTTGAAGAAGAAGATATGAAAGAGAAGGCCCTTAACCTTCACAGTGAAAAGTTAGCAATTGCCTTTGGGCTTATCAGATTAGGCCCTTCACAACCAATCAGGATTGTGAAAAATCTTCGTGTTTGCGGGGACTGTCACTCAGTGGCTAAGCTCATATCTAAGCTTTACGACAGAGATATAATATTAAGAGATCGATATAGATTTCATCATTTTAGTGGGGGAATCTGCTCCTGTAAGGATTACTGGTGAATATGGGTGGAATTTGCTTTGAAGAATTATCCCACAGTACCTAGAAGATAATGTTAAACCTTGGTTTGTAACGAAGAAATTGGTGAATAAAAGCACAGGTAACGCTCATGATCTCAATTCTCTAGGAATTACAAAATTTTTCTGCGAAGATTTTTGAAATTGCTCTTACATCATTGGCATCAAGAGATTACAGGAAGGCTGAGTAAAACAGAAAATTTTAATTTCTGTCAACGTTCTCCAGGAAGCTAGTTTATTTAATGTTCCTTCATTGCATTTGCAAGCTTGGAGGTGGATAATAGTTCGATGTCTCTGTTTCTATGGTGTGCCAAGAGGTGTTTATGTCTTTATGTGCTAGGGTTTGCAAATACAAATTGACTTGGTAAAAATGTTGTTGAGAACAGGGCGGAACCCCGAAAAATATTTTAGGGGTGTCAAATTAAATAATATTATAAATTATATATTTATTTGATTATATGGAGTTTTAATTTTATTTCTAAAATATAATATATTATTAAATTAAAATTCAAGAAAAAGTGAAAATTTAGATGTAAATAAACTCACGTCGCATGTATCAAATGTGAAACTTAAAATTTAAATATATTCACATAAAATTTAAATATTAAATAAATCTGCAAATGTATCAACAAGTAAAAATAACTAAAAAATAAGGTAATTCCTGTAAAGAAAATAAAATACAAAATATAGTTTTTTCCATTTTTGAGTTGTATATGTAACTTTTTCATTACATATATATAAATTCTTTGAAGCTTGGGGGCAGGGCTCTTCTGCCTCCCCTTGCTTCCGCCACTGGTTGAGAACACCTAGGTGTTACTAAACATCAAGTTCGGTTTGATTTGGAACTCTTACTTCCCCGGCTATTGTAGTATTTTTTTCTTTGTAATAATAATGATAATATTTAGTGGAGCACAAATTGCAGAATAATTTGTCATTCGCATGAGTGCTGCCAATGTAATAAATAATTCCTTAAAATGAAAAAGGTAATTAAGAAAAAGAAGATAACCAATTTTTTTTTTTTTTTGTCTTTTGCTTTTATATAAATATGTCAAAAAATGGGGGCAAAAGAGAAAAGAATAGAGGTATTAGCAGAAGCATAGTGAGACGGTAAATCAACTCTTGACCAAGCACCAATCAAACAAGGCTAATAAACCGACTAAGATGCTTAAAACTCTCGCAGTCCGTTGAAATTAACAATTGATGCGATTCTGCCACGTGTCAATGACCCAGTGCCTCTTCTCACTTCACTTTTGTTTTCCCATCCAGTATATATATAAACACATTGCTGTAAAATTCTTCATTCTTACAGTTTCAGTTACAGATACTTGCATTGCATCTTCGGCAATCCAAGATCTTTCTCGCTCCTCTTTACAAAACATTCATGGAGGCTTTAACCAGCTTGTCCACTAAGATCTTTGCAAGAAACGACAACAAGACTCCACTACCCTCAACTTTAACTCAACTGGGTCGATCTGACTTTGCCTTCTCACCATCCCTGTCTTTCAAGAAATTACCGTTTGATCAGTTGGTTTCATTTCGATTCATCGCTAAATCTCATGTGGCATCTGACGCTGCTGAGGTAAGTTTTCCTCATTATTATAAAAAATTCGTTTCTGCATGGATTAATCAATAGTTTTTTAGTTATTTTCTTCTTTTGGGTAAGTAATACTAAACTAATCAAGGTTATGTTCATTCAGATCTCTCTCTTTCAAAGTTCTATTGTTATTCATATCTGCCACTTTACTTGAACAAGGCTGTCCAGATTCTCTCTATCCCCACCCCTTTTTCCCCTGTTGTTGATTTGAGCAATTACTCTAAATAGATGTATTGTCATTTGTGTAAATATTAAGTTTTCTTATAAGCGGATTCTTTCTGTACAAATTCGGGTATATCATATCATGGGAACTTGATCAAATTATGATCGAAGTTAATCCAAAAGTTGTAGCTTGATTGTTCATCTGTCAAATAGGTATCGACAGGGCTGGAAAATGCTGTAGCTGGCTTCCCAAAAATACGTAAGTGGCATAATGCTTCATTCTCCACATTCTTGGATGCAAATATAACTTCCCAATAATACATAATTAAAAGCTTCTCTGCTTCTCAGAAAGATCAAGGACTGCACATGTGAAATTCCAGTTGCAGAAGGAGTGCAGGTTTGGTGATCAATTTCTCCTGGTGGGTGATGACCCCATTATTGGAGCGTGGAATCCTGAAAGTGCTGCCCCAATGAACTGGTCAGATGGGCACATCTGGAGTGTTGAACTGGTAAAAAGAAAGAAAATTTTTATAAGAATACCATATGATCTGCAATCATTCAATGTGAAGTTTGATAAAAATTTTGAATTCTGTTTAGGATGTGCCTATTGAGTCCACAATCCAATTCAAGTTTATACTGAAGCAAAGCAATGGAGATATGATTTGGCAGCCTGGTCCAGACAGAATTTTCAAGAGCTGGGAAAGCGAAGGCACTGTTGTTATTGCAGAAGATTGGGAGGATCCTGATGCTCAGAAAATTACAGAGGAGCAAGTTATGCAACAAATGGAGGAACTTATGCCTAATATGAACAGTGGCGTAATGTTTTCAGAAGATCGTGTTCGTGTACCTATGCAGGTGGTCTCTAGGGAAGCGGGATCCATGATGGGCGATGCTTCATTTGGAGTTGATGCAGCTATGGAGTAGAGTAATTTCTTTATTTATGAACCAAAATGTTCATTCATTCCATATTCTCTTATTACAAATTTCTGCTCATCTAAAGCTTGAGAATGAATTGCGTAACTATGGATCTTGTTTGGCTTTTCTGTCATCTTGAACTCTTGGTTAAAGATAATATTGAATTTGTTGCATTAAGACAAGTATTGCAATTTCATCTTATCTACCATTCTTTCTTTTTTTTTTTTTTTTTTTTTTGGTTATAGTTGGGATCTTATTATCTAATTTCCAACCGAAACTCACTGTATATTACTAAACTAAGAACTCTTATTAATTTATATAAATATTTATATATTAAGTATTAATAAGCTAAAAACAAAAATTCTAGATTATAAACGAATGGTAAAAACAAAAAAGCGCACAGAATTTCCCAATTTCACAGCGCGCTAAACAATGGGAGAGACAAAAAGCAAGGTTTCTACCATCTACAACATAAAGCCCAAGAAATGCTAAAAATCTGATGAGGGTTTCGGTCAGTGAGATAATCTGAACTAGAATTAGGAAGAAATAGCACACGAAGCAATTGTTAATTGCAAAGAAGAAAAGAAATTTTACTGAGCAAAAAAGAGCGAGGAGATCGCCTTCGGTGAGATCGAAAGAAATGCCGCCAACAAAAACATAAGCAGAATCTTTGAATTTGGTGCGCCAGGAAGCTTCCTCTGTTCTGAATTCGCTTCACCAGCGTCAATGGATTCATCTTCTTCCTGCTCTCTCACCATTATTAACTTTCAATTTTCTTCAAAAGTTTCACTTTTCGCATATAACCACTAACCAGAGTGCTAAAGTGGCCATGCGCAGAGATGGGAATAACGAGTGTGATTTTATGCACTGAAAATGTGACAAAACTTGTTAATTAACAACAAACAGATCTTCATTTAAAAGGAAAAAAAAAAAGCAATTTAGAGGGAGTTTAGTTTTATGATTATATAAAAAATAAAATAAATTTATTTTGTTATAGAAATAGGTTAAAATTTAATAGAAAATGTATATTATATTGAAAATTTACGTAAAATGATAATTATTTTTGTAAAATAATTATTTATAGAAGACATGTTAAATTAATAAAAAAAAATTGTAAATCAATATAATATAATTATTGTTAACTTAATATAATTATTGTTAACTCACTAAAATTCTCTACATCTTATAATTTTTATTTACTTTACTTATTCATAATTATTAAAAAAGATAATTTTTTAAAAATATTAAATTTTATTACTTATAAATATATATTTTGCGAAATATAAAATTAAATAAAATTATAATAATTAATTTTTATATTATTATAGTATAAAAAAGAAAAGTAAAAAATAATTTTAAAATAATAAAAAATATAGATAAAAATTATGAAATGAATATATATTATTTTAAAAAACTTAACAATATTATTTTTAATTAAAATTAGCATTTTATTTTATTATTTAAAAAATAGATTATTATATTTATATTTTATTAATTTTTAAAATATATATATTATAAATTTATAAAATGAATATAAAAATATTGTAATTTTTTAATTTTAAAAATTTTAAAAATATTATGAGTATATTATTTTATTTTTTTTATTAATATAATTGATTACCAAAAATAGAGTAAAAGAAATATAAACTTTTCCAAAGTTTCACAGATGTTTGTTTTGAACACAGTTCATGTTCAACGACACCGTTTTAATGCTATCCGTTGTTCCGGTCAACAACTCGTGTAATGGCCCTACAGGTAAATAAGAGGAGGGGAGACGGGCATAGTAGCAGCTACCATTCAAAGTAAAACCATTTGCCTTTTGTTTTCAAGTAGCAAAATATCATACCATATCTCCCAGCTCTTACTTGCACCAACCATCTCCTTCTCTCTCTCTCTCTCTCTCTCTGAGGCATGGAAGTCTCATGGGAACAAAGTGTCACAGACTCTATCAACGCCATTTACCTACTATTCTCAGCATACTTGGTCTTTGTTATGCAGCTTGGCTTTGCCATGCTATGTGCTGGCTCAGTCAGAGCCAAGAATGCCATGAACATTATGCTCACAAACGTTGTTGATGCAGTTGTTGGTAGCATCTCTTATTATCTCTTTGGCTTTGCTTTTGCATTTGGGGTTGGCTCCAATTCTTCCAACTCCTTTATTGGTACCACTTTTTTTGCTCTAAAAGATATCCCCAACAATACTTATGACTATAGTTATTTTCTTTTCCAATGGGCATTTGCTATAGCAGTTGCTGGTATCACCAGTGGCTCTATAGCTGAACGTACCCAGTTTAGTGCTTACCTCATATTCTCTTTTTTCCTTACTGGGTTTGTCTATCCAATTGTGGCTCACTGGGTTTGGTCGTCAAATGGCTGGCTGAGTGCTAGTTCAAGCGAATTGTTTTTTGGGTCTGGCGCCATTGATTTTGCAGGTAGTGGTGTGGTTCATTTGGTGGGTGGGATTGCCGGCCTCTGGGGCTCTCTCATAGAAGGCCCCCGAGTCGGTAGGTTTGATGCATTTGGAAAGCCCGTGCCAATTCGCGGGCATAATGCAACTCTAGTGGTACTCGGTACATTCTTGTTATGGTTTGGCTGGTTCGGTTTCAATCCTGGCTCTTTTAATAAGATTCTTGTAGCCTACCCTAATACAACTGATCAAGGTAACTGGACTGCTATTGGCCGAACTGCAGTGACTACTACGTTGGCAGGTTCAACAGCAGGCATTGTAACCCTGTTCGGCCGGCGGTTACTGGTAGGCCATTGGGATGCATTAGGCGTTTGCAATGGAGTGCTTGGTGGGTTTGTTGCAATCACTTCAGGCTGTGCAGTTGTTGAACCATGGGCTGCAATTGTGTGTGGATTTTGCGCTGCTTGGATCCTAATTGGGTTGAACATCCTGGCCCTAAAGTTGCAATTTGACGACCCACTGGAGGCAACTCAATTGCATGGTGGATGTGGTGCTTGGGGATTGATATTCACAGGGTTGTTTGCTAAGGAGGAGTTCGTGATTCAAGCTTATGAGTCAGGTGAGAGTGGAGTGGAGAGGCCTTATGGCCTTATAATGGGCGGGGGATGGGGTCTTATTGGATCCCAAGTGGTTGAGGTTTTGGTGATAGTGTTGTGGGTGAGTATCACTATGGGACCTCTTTTCTATGCCCTTCACAAGCTTAGGATTTTGCGGATATCAATTGATGAAGAAGTTGCAGGGCTTGACATCTCTAGCCATGGAGGCTATGCCTACGTTGGTCATCATCCAGAAGGTGATCAACCCCGTTTTTACGCAGACTATATGCGCCTGCAAGCTCAAAGTCAATCATAAGTGGAGTTCTTGGCATTCTGTGCACTCTGTTTCATCTCATTCTTATTCTTAATCAACATCTGTAAATAAAGATGAAATGCAATTGTTAGAATGATTGATTTTTTTTTCCTTTATTTACCGAATATAGAATAAAATTTGTAAGCTTCATTAATGATATTTTATCGGAGGAGGAGGTGTACATCAACCAGCTGTGACTCGGACAAAGCCCCTGAAGAGATTCGTGGTTATTCAAGTCATGCAAAAATTCCGAGCAAAACCTCGGGTTTATTTTTCAAAATCTTTTCCTTTCTCTTTATATTTGGGCTTGCTAATCAGGTTTGTCTTAACCCTGTGCTCTACTTGAACTTTTTATTAATGGAGCTTTGGCCCAAAGAAAGAGCATATTGTATTTAAATAGGAATAATCGCACAATACATGAGCTTTGTATATTCCATTTAGTATAATAGTAAAACGTCTTTCCATCTACATACGACGTAAATGTATATCAGGCACCTTGATTCTGCTTAGGTGCACAATTGGTCATGTATGAAAGCCTGACCAAACTGTATTGTATAAAATGCTATCAACAAGTAACCATGCCAATGTTATACGATTATAAAACTCGCCTACCATAGCGTCTCTGCCTTTGCTGGTATGAAGTTATGGCCTCTACGAGCCCATCTTTTCCAAAATCAGGCCAGAGTTCTTCTGCAAAGAAAAGCTCAGTGTAGGCCAACTGCCACAGCAAGAAGTTGCTGATTCTAAGTTCACCACTAGTTCGGATTAATAAATCAGGGGAGGGAAACTCAGAGCAGTTCGTTTCTAACTCCTGCTCGATTAGGCTTTCGTTAATGTCTTCTGGTTCAATGACACCATCCTTTACGCGGCGAGCAATATTTTTGCAGGCTTTTACAACATCATATTTCCCACTGTAGCTCACTGCCACAAGAAGGTGAAGTTTGGAGTAGTTTTTTGTAGTCTCTTCTACTTCATTTATTAATTTCTGCAGAGACTCTGGGAGCCTTGATGAATCCCCAATCACAGAGATTCGAACACCTTCCCTGTCAATAAGAAACGTGATGAAATTAGTTTATCCATCCAATAATTCTCCAGAAACAGACGCACCAAGATGCATAATTAATTCAGTTTGTTTAGGTGGATTCGTCGGATGATAATCTAGCACTTGATGGGTACTATAACGTGCTGGATTCTGCCTGGAATATTAGAGATTTTTATTTTTTTTTCCTCCAAGTTCCTGCTTCCACGCGTATTTAGGACATTCAAATGATTAAAGTATTGGCCCTTTTGGTTTCGGATAAAGAATAATATTCCAGAAGGAATGACCCACATGTAATAACTAACACTAAAGAGTAAAAGAAACGTGTCGGAGAAAAACTAACACTAACACTAAAAAAGGAAAGTGGTAAAAGAAAGAGAATCAACTGCTATCTACCTCACAAATTTATCCATCTCTGCCTTCAACGTTCTCTCAAACAAGCTCAACAAGAAATCAACCTCCACCTGCACTACACCCAAGTCCAATCAGAAATTTTATTTCTGGGTTTGCTTTAAGCTTGCCCAATGTGAATTTCGATAAAAGAGTACTGACCTTGGGTCTAGTCCAATTATCGCAAGAAAACGCAAAAACAGTAAGAACTTTAATCCCCCAATAACCAGAAAGCCGCACGATCTCCATCAGAGAGCGTGCACCAGCCTCATGACCCATCGATGCAGCCCCACCTCGTTGCTTGGCCCACCTCCCATTCCCGTCCATGATCACGGCGACATGCCGCGGCATCAAATCTCTCCGTAGCCCCTCTGGCAAAGGCTCAGGCTCGGTCGATTCTGCGGTGCTTACAACAGTAGTATCCTCCTGTTTGACAGCTACGTCTGTTTTGGCCCCGAGAAGGCGGTGAATTGGGCGTGTTTGGATTCTGACATCTGGAGAAAGGAAAAGTTTGCGTTTTTGAGGAGTTGGAGTCTGGTAAAAAGGGACAGGGAACGGCAAGTGTAAGGATTGCATTCTTCTTCTTCTTCTTCTTCTTCTTCAGCTGTTATTGTTGTCGTGGTTTCTCTTGATTACTCTCTATATATCTATTGTCTTCCACTTCAATATGTGGTGAGACTGAGATCCGTTTTGAGATTTTCATTCCTGGAAATGATAATTCCAGAATATGTGGTAACAAGGTGAAGCGAGGGACCTTCCAAAACTGTCAGTAATTTTAGCTTCAAGTGGGTTACTTCCGACTTTTTCTTTCCATGAATCCGTACAAAATAGCGCCGTGAAACGTGTCCCACACCTGGACCGCCAATTACACGTATGTGATAATGCTCAAAAGCGACGTCGTACCTGAACAACAACTCCAGCCCCCAAAAGAGTTCCCGCAATCCCAAGCACGTAATTGAGAAGGAAGAAAAATCAGAGGACGGAGGAGGAGTTTAGAAGTTTTGTAGAAGCTATTCGATGTGGTAAAAAAAAAAAAAAGGAAATCTCACGGCGGAGACCATCCAGATCTTCTCTCTCTGTTTCTTCTGGTCGTTTTGCAAATTGGTGTGGTGTTGTCTTTTAGTATCTTAATTCTGCAGATTAATTAAGATCCTCATTCTGGACAAGTCTAAAACACGTGGAATTGTTATTTGTGGAAGCGGAAGAGGAAACGCAAATGCGCAAGTTTGGGATTGAAAGTGATGATGGAGGATTCAAATCCAAAGGCAACTAGGGAATTGCAAATAATAATATTTTTAATTTGTATCCTTCTAATTTAATAGTTATAATTTCTCTTCACTTTAAAATATGTATATAAAAAAACACATATACCCTTCATAATCATATATTATAAAATATAAATATCTACAGTAAGTATATATGCATATACTTATTTGTAGCATTAAATACTTTAAAATCTATTAGCAATTGGATACGATAGGAATTGAATACTCTAAATTAAAAGAAATTGAACTTCTTTTATTTCCATTATCTATTTTATATTTTTTTTCTTATATAAATTATATTCTCCATTTATATTGCACATCAAGAAATAGTATTATTTATAATTTAGGTATTCTATTATGGAGTATATATAATTTAGAATTTTATATTTTTTTTATCAACTAATTACTAATTTAATTATAATCTTATTATTAATTAATTACTATTTATAAATTATTTACATCACAAATTTTAAAATTTTAGTATATAATTTTAATTTAATCAATACCATTTTCATTATAATGAAATACATTATTGTAATCCATTATTTTTCTCCTTTCATTATAATTTAGAATTTCATAGTTTTCTTAATTTTCTTGTACTAGCTTGTAAATAATTTTAGGGGCTTGTCGTGCCTTTTTTCCTCTTTTTCTCCGATAATTGGAAGCGATGGAAGTGGTGGCAGTAAATTTTTGTTTCTTATAGAAAGCAATGGGGGCGTAGAAGGTTTGCCGATTTACCAAGTGTATTGGAATTGGGCTGTGGGCTTGGATTGTGAGTCTAAGACTTGAGTTCATGGGTTATTGGACTTTTAGCTCCTCTTGTATCTGTTTAGCCTGTTGAGCCTTTAAATAGTTGCATATTTAAAAAAGAAAAACAGCTTCCTTCTTCTCTTTTTGTGCAAATATATATATATATATATAATTCATTATTTTTTAATTTAAAAAATAAATTAAAAATGATCATTTGAAAAGAATTATATAAAAATATAGTTTTAATTACCAATTTTAAAATTCTTAGTTATAAAATTTTGGTGTTCCTGTCTATATACATATTTATTTTATAATTTTTTGACACATTAATTTCTTGACACATATTAATTAATATTAAACATATATCTTAGTAATATTAATTAGTAAAATTAAAAAAACAAAAATCATAAATTTTCCTAACTATATTTTATGAATTTAGTATTATCCATTTATCAAACTAATACAATTATACAAATTATAATACTATAATTATACAAAATACGCACATAAATTTCAAATACTTGTAAAAATTCAAATATATCACATCAAAGTCTATAATATAGAGGATGTCAAATATTTCAATAATATTGAGAAAGCCACAATTGATAAATCACAATATAAATTTTAATTTTTATTAAACTATTTTTTAAAAATATATCAATCCAATGAAATTATATTTCAAGCAGTTAAATAAATTCAAAACAACAGAAATTTATAAGATTAATAGAAAATAAATTTAATACATCACTCTAATTAATTAAAATTTAATAATTAATAAATAATAACAAAAAAGTTCAAAAATTTATAAGATCCTTAAGAGTTGTGTCGCTTGCTGAAGTAGAGCGACTGTATCTATTCGACTCTCTGATCTTTCACGTAATTCTTTTACTGGTCCTCTGTTTTGTCTCTTAGAAAATAAATCAGATTCTTTATGCTTCACAAATTTCTTTCGATTTTAAAGAGAAAATATTGAATTTGTTTATTTCTTTTTTCAAAATCAAAGGAGTTAGATTTTCTTTTCTGGTTCATATAGAGGTTAGAGATTTCATTGCTTAAGTTATGCAGTAGTGAGAGTAATTTAGTCTCTTAAATATGGACTAACGGTTAAAAGTATTTAAAAGTAACGGTTGTCCTTTTCAATTAATATAATTAAATTATAAAATTATTTTAATATAATTTAAAAAATATAAAAATAATTTAATTAGAATTGTAGAGGTAAAAATGAAAATTATTTTTAAAAATAATATAAATTTAAGAATTTTAAGTTGGTAAGAAATATGAAAAGGAAATTATATATCAGAAAAATATTTCAATAATTAAAATTTAAAATGGAAAACTTTACCCCAAAATCAGTAAATATATCATTGGATGTGAAATTTAGATCAGAATGATAATATAATTAAATAAATGAATGTGTAATTATAGATAATAAATTAGTAAATAATATAAATATAACATTGTTTAATAAACAAATATATCCAACTAGAAAGGCTCCAAATGGACCATCTTTTTATATATTACCAATATAAATCTGGCCACTTTTTCATTAGTGTTGTTCGTATGAAAAGTCTTTTCACGGCCGCTGATCGATATTTTGCATTTTAATATATTTAAATTTCAAATAAAATAATTTAATATTTATATTTATATACAATTTTGATCTATTATTAAAATTAAAATATAAAAAATTATTAATTTTTTAAATTATAAATTATTTTTATTGGTGAAAATACTATTAAATTTTTAGTAGACTAATGTATTTTTAGTAATGTAATCATATTATGAATATTATTTTTTAAATGGAGATTGAAAATTGAGAATAAAATTTAATATTTTTTTTTAATTTATTTCGATATATTTATTATTAGCGAGCAGAGTATAAATAACTTTATCCTCTAAGTTGTTATTTTTTTATGATATGCATTTATATCATTTCATCTTTTTTATTATTATTATTTTATGATATGCATTTATATCATTTTATCTTTTTTATATTATTATCTCATATTCTTTTAAAATGAAGTTTTCATACTATTATAAAATATAAAATATTATTAATAAAAAATACAAAATAATTTAAAATCAGTTAAATATATGATATAAAAATTGAAAGTTTTATATCTTTTTAATATATATATATTAAAAATTTTAATCCACTTAAAAAAATAAAAATAATTAAATCATGGCTAAATATTTAAATTGTACTTATAAGTTACAATACTATTTTAATTATACAATAAATAGCAATTATTTTTAAGTTACAATATTAAAAATTGTTTATTATATGTACCTACAACGTAGTATATAAACATATCAATTTATTTGTATTTTTTATTTAAAATATATTTTTGATTTTCTAATTATTAATATTGTTTCATAAAGTTCTTTAAAGAAAACCTTAATATTTTCCATAATACTATTAATATCATTAAATAATATATATATAAGAGGGAAAAAGTTTAGTTCATATAAAAGCAAGAAAAAATGAGTGAAATTTAAAATATTATTTCATATTTATATATTAATTAAAAAATATTAAAATTAATATTAATCTCATATTAATAATATATTCTATAACTAATATGTTAATTGCGGTGAAATTTTTTTTGTGTATTTTAAATATTTAAAAATAATTTTATAAAGGTAATTATTTTATTTATTTTTATTATTAATTTAATTAAATTTTGAATAAAAATAAAATTTATGAGATTATATTACTGTGTAAAAAAAATTATAATATAATTATAATTATGAGATTTCTGTTGTATGTCTCTAAATATTTCTGATCAATATTTTTATTATGATTGAACAATAATTAAAATCGTTTAGACTAATATATTTTATATTCTTTCATGTTATAGAAAATAACTGATTTTATATGTGAGATATCTATAATTAATATGTAGATATTTATTTTATAAATAAATACACTAAATTAATTTACATGAAAAATCCATAAAAAGTTTTGGATCATACATTTAAGCTGATTCACATGAAAAATTAAAAAAAATTTTTGAATGATAAATTTTTTGATCGTCGATTCATTAAAACTTCACTAGACATAACATTTGAATAGTTTATGATTGCGATAACTCAGCTAAAATAATTGGTCTCGTATTGTGCTGCAATAAAAATAAAAAATATTTATTTTTTATAATTATAATTATTATTTTTATTTAAACGTAATTTATATGGATAAAAAATTTTATTTTTTTTATTATTTATACTGTGTTGAATTCAAATTTCATACGACAGTAGTATTAAAATCCTATTTAAACTATTAAAGTGTAATAAAAATTATATTTATTATTGAGTTAATTACATTAAATTTTGTGTGCTAATAAAATTTAGTATTTTTTTTATAAATTTTTCCAGATTTGTTGTTATGAATTTATATTTGATCTGAAATTGAAATAGTTTTAATTTTAATTAAATATATTTTAATAAATAAAATAAAATTAAAAAAAATTATTGATTTCTGGAAATCTGAATTCATTGACATCCCAGCAAAGCACCACCGGATGCAAGGTCATGCGTCCGGTCTGCCGATCGACGTGTGCCTGTCACCGGCGAGGCGCTTGCGACAAGCATGGTGGACGAGAGGAGGGTCCGGCTGTCTCGCTGGTCACGACGAAAGGATCAGTGAAGGCCGAAACAGCTCCTTTCAACAACGCCCGACGATAGTGTCGCGCGCTTGTCGCTGGCTTCGCACGCTTGCCGTGCATAACAACCGCTTCTGTGGATGCTGAGCTCATCGTTGGACGCCTCGAGCCGTTTCAAAGTCGTGGAAGAAGGCTGATAGCGCGACTCCGGGAGATCGCGCATCGCTATGACAGCGATCGCATGGCTGCCGAGGGTGGGAGCTGATTCAACTCGTTGTCGCCCAAGGGGAGGGAGTGTTGTACGAATTGGTTCGGTCACCTCCTTCACGATTCCGTCGATATCGCGCATGTGTGGCGGCGGACAGGACACCAGCGAGGGCGCAAGAGTTGCGCGTCCCTCCGGTGGCTGGTCTGGCCGATCAGTGTGTAGAAACCTTAATGCAACGGATGAAATATTAATTAAATTACAATTTAGTCCCTGTAACTTTTAGAAATTTTCAGAATGGTCTTTTTAGGGTAAAAAATAAAAAAAATGTTTTTAGTTTATAAATTAAATGGCTATTTAATTTAAAATAGTTTTTATTAATTTGGGCCATTTAAATATTTTGACAGTAATTAAAATTAATTTTGTATATTTTTTAATTTGATTAAAATTAATTTTATATATTTTTTAATTTGATTAGAAACATGAATAAAATTATTTTATTTATTAAATTAATTTTCAAAATTAATGACATTAAATTTAATTTTACAATTTATTATTAAAATTAATTTTTTAATATAATTAAAGATTTGAATAAAAATTATTTTATTCATAAATTATTTTTTATTGACACAAAAATTAAAATATTAATGTGTTTAATTTTTAATTTTAACACACAAAAACTAATAAATATAAAATAAATTAATAATTAATTTATATGCATTTAATATAATTTATTTGCATGATGAATGGTTATGGATTGGAGTGAGCATCCAGTTGGTTTAGTTCAAAATCGAACTAAACCGAATAAACCGAAAATTAAAATTTAATATTTATGAAAATCGAATCGATTTTAATAAAAAACTGAATCGAATTAAATCAGTCTGATTTGGTTCGTTTGATCAATTTAAATTTTTAATAAATTTTTTTACTTAAAGTATTTTAAAATTTAATTGAAATATTTTAATATTGATTATGATCTAATATCTCTATATTATTAAAAATAATATATTATTATCACTAATCGATTCGATTCAGTTTTTTCGATTTTTTCTGATCAAAACCGAATCGAAATAACTGAAAATTTTTAAATTAAAAACCAAACTGAAATGAATAAAAAATCGAACTGAATTTCTGAATTAATTTGATTTGATTGATTTTTTCGGTTTAAACCGAATACTGCTTACATTTAATTATAGACAAATTTTGAAAAGACCAATGTGTTTGGATGAATGATTATTCATTTTTGGTAATTCTAAATAGGATCTACGTGTTTTGTCTTTCCTTATTATTTTAGGTTGTAAAATTCTTTTCTCATCTACCTCCCCTTAAATGTAACTCAAGATTTTTTTTTTCCAGTTATGTAATTGTTATGTAATTAGATTATGTAAATAGGAAATTTTTATAAATCTATTAAGAAAATGAAACATTAAAAAAAATTACATAAAACATTGGACATGGTACAATGGATGAGCCCTTTTGACTTGTGAAGATTAAAGAAGCTGCCACTCATGTGTTTAAACCATAAGTTCTCTTTATAGCTTAAAAGGAATTGTTTTTAAAATGTGTGTAATCATCCAATTAAAATGGCATGTTAGAGGATGTATGTTTATCTATGTGATATGTATGATATACAACAATAATATTTATGCATGAGATCTTAATAGAAATCTTAGAATTAAAATTTATAATTAAAATTTTAAGTATATGTTAAGAACATGGTAACTTATCACCTATTATTATAACATAAAATTCGAGTTCAATTTTTATTAATTTGTTGAGCAAACCCAAGGTTAATTTCACCTGAATATATTTAGTATTATGAAATATTGGATATTTCTGAACAATAGTTTTACTTAACTAAATTACTTAATTTGGATTAGCAAACCCATTATCATGTAAGTTTAGGGTAAGAGTTAGGTATAATATATAAAATATGATAAAGATAAAGAGTTGTCACCTAACTGATTTAGAAATCACATAGAGATGTGATTGATAAATTATGTTATCTACCTAATTTAATTTATAATAATTTATTGGGCAAACTCAATGTTATTTAAATTAAATGGGATCCTAGTCTATCAGGAGATTTACTGCTGGATTTCCTGAATTAATAGATAGGGCTATTAATTTGAATAAAATAGTGAGAGACTAATTAAAGATTAAAGACTTTATCTAATAATTAGAAAAATACATGAGACTAATAATTAAATATCTCTATAGGAATAGAATCTAGTTCCATCATGAGTAAATTATCTATTCTTGTGTAGCATACTTGATGCTAACTAATTAACTAAATCGAACTTCTTATACTAGTATCACAATTTGAGAATTGTTCTGAAGCAGAAAAAGAGACTATATGTTCTCGATCAAGACATATCTAATGTTCTTGATAAGAATGCTAGTGATGATGTCAATGACAAGTACGCTCGTTGTATTGATGATGATGTGCAAGTTACGTGTGTGATGTTAACTAACATGAGTCCTGAGTTTCATGAATATTTATAAAGGAGAGGTGAACTTACGAGTGGCGGACCTATGAGTGGCAAATGGAGCAAAGATTGCTATATTAGTTGTAGAAATTTATTATCTTGCCTTTACCTTCTGCCTTAGTATTAGAATTGAATAATTATTATTATGTTCTAACACTTTGCAGAAATATGATTTCAGTTCCATTTTAGCCTTGAATATTGGATTCAAGTTTATTATTGAGAATAATACTTGTTCTTTTATAATAAAGGAGCTTATTATGAAACTGAAATTTATATAGATAGTCTATATAATGTTTCTTCTAAAAAGTCTATTCTCAATATGAAAGAGAGTCAAATTAGATAATCAAATTCTATATTAAATTTGGCATTGTAGACTTGATCATATAAAATAAGAATAAAACTTGGCTTAGAACAAGTCAGATAGAAGCAGTGGGAGTCAGATAGAACTTAGAACAAGAACCAAAGACTGTAACGTTTACCATAGATACACAAGCTATCATCGAAAATATCTGTAATACCCGGCTAGACTCCGGTATCGAAATTCCTACCGTCCGGTGGAATCTCGGATGTCGAAAACCTCTAGAAGGGTAAAATCATGTTTTCATAAAATGTTTTAATGTATTTTAAGGTTTTAAGTAAGAAAGAAATTGAGTTTTGAATGAAAAAGACCATGGAGGCATTTCCAGATTCGGCCGCCGAACCTCAAGTTCGGCCGCCGAACGTGGGATAGTTTAGGGGGGCACGTTAGGCTTCCGAATGTGGCTCATGTTCGGCCGCCGAACCTCATGTTCGGCCGCCAAATATGCATGCATTTTGGAGTCGCCTTCGGCTTCCGAAGGTGGCCTGGCTAGCCACCTATAAAAGGACCCATGGCCGAAAATGGGCGAGCTTTCTCCCCTATTTTCGGCCAACGGTGAGTCCATGCTCTCCTATGGTTGGTTTTGGTGATTTTCCTCAAATCTTTCAAGACTTAACGAGTTTTAACTTGGTTTTGAAGAGTTTTGGAGCTTAGAGCAAGTTTTGGAGCTTGGAGGTCCAAGGAGCTAGATTTCTCCCATCTCCAAGTTAGGATCGTCTTTCCTCTCGATCTTCAAGAGGTAAGCCTAGATCCTACCTTTCTTGTATGTTTTAAACAAGTTTTATGAAGTTTATGGGGTAGAAATGCATATGTAAGTTAGTTGATTGCATGTTAGGGTTAATGTTGAGTTTATGAGTAATGTATGTTGTTTGAGTTGCCTTTTGTGTTTGTGTTGGGGTTTAGGATAGTTTGAGACCCCTAAATGCTTATTTGCTTGTGTATGCTTGTTGTAGAATAGGTAAATGCATGTTTGAATGGTTTGGGAGGCAAAATGTATATATGGAGGCTGAGTTCTACCCTTTGAAAGAACTCAGGTTCGGCAGCCGAAGGACTTTCGGCCGCCGAACCTGCCTGTGGAGGCAAGCTTTTGGCTGCCGAACCCTGCCCCTCGAAAGTGGACTTTCGGCTCTGGAGGGAAGATTCGGCTGCCGAAGGTGCCGCCGAACATGCATGAGTTTCGGCTCTGGAACCACTTTCGGCCGCCGAAGGTGCCGCCGAAAGTGGCTGAGTTTCGGCTCTGGAGGGACTTTCGGCCGCTGAACCTGCCGCCGAAAGTGCCCTGTTCAGCCTTCCTTTGCATGTTTTCTATGATTGTTTTAAGGTGTTTTAGGGGGTTTTTGGGGAATAGTTTAGAGTCATGTTCATGTATGTTTGGTCCCTCATTTGAGTCCACCTGTGTAGGTTCGGACCCTAGGAACCGAGGACCCCAGCAGTGAGATAGCTGCATCAGTGTCTTGTCAGAGCTAGCCTGAGGTGAGTAGAATGACTCTTTATATTTCAAAGCAAATAATGAAAGTTTTAGCATGATTCACGCATCATGAATGCCATGAGATATATTAGGGTGCTTGTATTAGAATTCACAAATATGTTGCATTGCATATTATATTGTTGATGTGGATGAATGTTGGATGATCCTTTAGCCTGCACTATGATATGATATGATATGAGATAGTGATGATACGGTATGAAAGACTAGTGAGGCCCATTCTACGCCCCTGGCACTATGTAAGAGAAAGACCAGTGAGGCCCATTCTACGCCCCTGACATATTGGAATGTTATGTTATGTTAATGTAAGAGAAAGACCAGTTAGGCCCATTCTACGCCCTGGCACCATTGGAATGTGTAGTGGGCTATCGGTGACAAGTTCATCCTTGATGTGATTTGTCTGTGATGTGATGCATTCCATGATGGCATATGTTTTAAGTGTTTTTATTATTCTGCTCACTGGGCTCTAGTAGCTCACCCCATTCCCTTAATCCCCCAGGTTGCAGGTACGGGATAGGATCAGGAGGTCAGCAAGAATAAGAAATGCTTTATGTAATAGCTAGATGTGGACATAAAAATGATGTAATGTAAAGTATAGTACAGTAATGTAATATAATGAGGTTTAGAGTTGTGCTTGACCCTAGTATGTCGGTTAATCCCTTTGTACATGATCTATAAAATATTTTATCAATGTTTATGTAAACCAGACTTTATGTATGATATATTGCCCCATTGGAACATTTGTTGAGGGCTCCAGTGTGGGGTTTGATGTTTATGGTTATGAGTTGTGCATGCACAAGTTAAGCTTGGTGAATGAAAGAGTAAGTTCAAAATTTTTATGTTTATGTTTGATCATGTATGGGATTTAACAGGTATACAGGATGTATGTTAGGCTTGCTCCGGATCCCGGTGGCCTTAAGCCGATCTGGATCCTAGTGCCGGTAGCGGTCCGGTTTTCGGGTCGTTACAATATCTGTTAGGATAAGTCATAATCCAATAAGGTTAGACCTTATTGTGGAGACTTATAATAATGTCTCACTCATACCTGATGAGCCTAACAGTGATGAAGAAGCAATGTATGACATTGATTCTTCAAATTGGCTTGAAGCAATGAAATCTGAAATGGATTTTATGTACACTAATCAAGTATGAACTTTGAACTTTGGTTGATGCACCTAAATGCACCTAAATGAATAAAACCTATTAGATCCAAGTGAGGTTTTAAGAGAAAACTGGTATGGAAAGCAATGTACAAACGTACAAAGTTAGGCTAGTTGCTAAAGGGTACAGACAAAGATAGGGTGTTGACTTTGATGAAACCTTTTTCACCGGTAGCTATGTTTAAATTCATAAAAATTTTATTTGCAAAAGCAACATACAATGATTATGAAATTTAGCAAATGGATGTCAAAGTAACATTCTTGAATGAGAATCTTCTTGAGGATGTGTACATGACACAACCTGAAGGTTTTGAATCCAAGAAATTTCCTAATAAGGTATGCAAATTGCAAAGTTTATTTATGGACTTAAGCAAACTTCGCGGCGTTGGAACATTCATTTTGACGAAATAGTCAAATAGTTTGATTTTGTCAAAAGTATGGATGCCTTGTGTATACAAGAAGATTAGTGGGAGTGGAGTTGTATTTTCTATTTTCTATACAGATGACATATTAATAATAAGAAATAATATTCCACTACTATAAATCTGTAAAGATTTAATTGTCTAAGAATTTATTCATGAAGGATTTGGGAGAAGCTATTAAGATCTATAGAGATAGATTTAAAAGGTTGCTTGCTTATTCAAATCCATTCATATTGACAAAGTGCTAAAAACAATTTAGCATGGAGAAATCTAATAAAGGACTCTTGACTATGTCACTTGAAGGGACTGATAGATATTCGAATGGAAATTTCCAATCAGATTTTAATGATAACAAATCTTAATCTAGTTATAATCTAAATGGTGGAGCAGTAAGTTGGAAAGGTTTTAAACTAGAGATCACTATAGATTCTATTATAAAAGTCAAGTACACTTCTGTGTCCTAGGCAGCAAAGGGGACAGTTTTGGATCAAAAGTTCATTTCTAAACTTGGCGGGGTTCCTAGCATTGTTAATCCAGTTATAATGAACTGTGACGACAATAGAGTCATTGCATAAGCAAAAGAACCCATGTCTCATTAAATATCCAAGTATGTACTTAGACGATTCTAAATGATTAGAGAGATCATTGAAAGAAAAGATGTGGAGATAAAGCGAGTTCCACTAATAAGAATCTTAAAGATTTTCTTACTAAGGTATTGTTCCAGTAGAAATATAATTATCGCATTTATACTTATGTGATAAGTCATATGAGTGATTGACTTTAGTGCAAGTGAGAGATTATTAGTAATATGTCCTACAACCAATCTGTTAGTTATAGTTGAATATAATTATTCGTGTATTTTAAGTATTTTAATACAATTTTATAAAGGCAATTATTTATCTTTAGTGTTAATTTAATTGAATCTCAAGTAAAGATAAAGTTCATGAAACTATATTATTGTGCAAATAAAATTATAATTGTGAGATTTCTATTGCATTTAAGTAATGTCTCCAAATGTTTCTGATCGATATTCTTATCATGATTTGACAATGATTAGAACTGTTGAGACTAATACATATTATGTTCTTTCATTTTAGAGAAAGTAACTAATCTCATAGATTTAAATATATGAGATATATAGAACTAATTGAGATATCTAGAACTAATATGTAAGTACTTATTTTATGAATAATTGCATTGAACTGACCCACATGAGAAATCCATATAAAAAGTAATCTATATCTATGGATTACTCAAGTGATGGTTGTGTAAGTGATCATTCGATTTGAAATTAATAAATAATCTTATAGGGACTTTTATATTTTGATTCATCTTACACGTTGATTGGTTCATGAGTAACAAACGAGAATGAATTGAATATATTAGGAACTATATGGAAGTATTTATGTGATTGAGATAAAATTCATCACTCTAGGTTAAATTAAGGAATGTCCCATTTGTTCTCTGCTAGTAGTGATTATGAAATTTTTGCGTAAGGTAAAATGAAATTAGCAAATAAGATTTGAAATTTCATTCAACAAATCAATGGCTACTAAATGAGAACTAATATGATTTAACATTGTAGATTCGTTCCATGCATCAAATGTTAAATCATAGCATTTGTGATGAAGGGATATTAATTACACTAATAAACTATGTACCGAAAGATTAAATCAAATTACTTTTGACATTTCGAATATTTGGATAGTATTGACATGTTACAAGACAATGTTATTGGTTTTTAAATTAATTAATTAGTTAATTATATTTGTTGGCAATATATTTAAAATTTAATGAGTCATACATAAAAAACTATAAGAGAAAATAAAATGAGAAATCAAGTAGGATTTGATTATATATAAATTAACATGAAATAAAATTATAATTTAAAAAAATTACGATTTTGATCTGATTAATTAAGTAAAAATTTAATTAAAATTATCTAACATTTATATAATTTACTTATTAAAGTTCTAAATTATAATTATAATTTATTTATTTAATTAAATAAATAAATACTATTATATTAAAATCCTAAAGTTTTAGTATAAAAAAATATCTTATGAGAGTCCGTAGAACTTGATAGAAACCCTTATGGGAGGCTTAAAATTTGTTGGAGAATTAGTAGAAAAGACAAAGAGTTACCACTCAAAACATATATCTCCCCTCCTTTCTCAATCCCTTAGAACAATCTCTTAGAATATTCTAAGTCCCTTAAAACAATCCCTTAGAAGATTACCATTCTGTATTAAATCCCTTAGAACAATCCCTTAAAATGTTCTAAGTCCCTTAGAACAATCCCTTAGAAGATTACCACTTTGTATGAACATTTGAATGTTTTTTGAATGTTTTGTAATTTGCGATTTGTATGGATATCATTAGGGATTGAATCGAATTAAACACTTAAACGATTTGCGGTTTGCCATAACCCAATTTAATTAAAGTGATTCATCTCATATTTTGTTAAAAAAAATAAAAAATATTTATATTCATTTTAACTATTATTGATATTATTGATTTTCTCGTTTAAATTGAAAAATGTTGGTGAAAAATGTTAGTGAAAAAATCTATTTCTTCCGCTGCTGGCGTTCAATCCGAATTTCATCCAACATCTCATGCAAAACATGGGCAATTCCCTGAATTTCTCACATAAAACATGCCAACAGAGAAAAGAAGGCATGCAATCCTCCCTCAAATTATCTTTGCTTACGTATTTCTACACATCAATATAGATAAAAAGAGCCATTTTATTAGAGATAAAAATTAATTAAATTTAAATATAACCCAAAGCCTATTGGAGGTATAAAAGTCCGAAGCCTAAGAATAATTACACCAGACCCGATGGAAGCTCCAATTTGCACTGCTCCATGTTTCCAAAAATTAGCTATCGAAAAATCGATGGAAATATGATCTTCTCAACAATCGACTATGTATAGCCATATAACACACTCTGCGGAGTTGAGGTGACAGAGAGAAAAATAAAAAATAATAAAAAAAAAAGAGCTCAGATTCTTACAAGTTGAAGGCGGACCATCGCTGAAACAGGAAATTTGCATGCAGCACCAGGTCATGTGTAGACGTGAAGGAGGCTGTAGGGGGAGTCAACCAGCGAGAGATGACCTTGGCAAAGCTCTGGCTTTCATAGGTAACCTTGAAGGACCGGAATGAACCTGAAGCAGTCGTCATTAATGTCCTCAAGACAATATATTTACAATCCACCCTGGGAGGAAGGAAAATTCATTTTTCAAACAAGGGAGAAGGTGTCGTCCTCTGCCACCGGAGGCAGAAGAGGAGGATATCCAGACAAGGGGACTCTAAAAGTCCAGAGAAAACTCTCTCTTTCTCTCCAAAGGCTAGAGAGAGAGTTACAGAAAGCAAATAAAAAGAGCTTATTTCAGTGTCCCACAAGTCACAATATATGACAGATTTTCTTTTTCTTTTTCTTTTTTCATGCTATCTTAGCAAGGGTGTTTTTTATTTTCTTATTGCATTTTCAAAAATCTATTTGTTGAACTTTGCTTCCAATCACAAATTACATATGTTTTTCCAGAAAATCCTGGGATAGTGGTCCTATTACATATGCTCCATAACTTGCACTCTCGGGGCATCAACACTTCTCAGCTTGGTGATGTGGAGAGCACACTTGTTGAACCACAAAAAATATTTTCCTCGCACCTTCCTCTATATTTAAATTTAAATTACATTACAGCTTAAAATTAATAAGAATTTAATTTGAAAAATAAATAAATAAAAGAGAGAGAGAGAGAGAGAGAGAGAGAGAGAGACATATGTGGAGAAGAGCCATTACCATTTGCCACTGTTTTAAACTTAAAATCAGTGGAAAAAAAAACTTATTACAAGGACATAACTTAAAGGGAGAGCTACATACAAAGAGAGAACTACCAATGCCAATTTTCTTATAGCTCTTCCACTCACATAAGCTCTCAAACACCAAATGCTAAGAAGCAAACACCCCTGTAAACGGTTTGCCAACTGTAATTTGATCTGCAATTAAAAAGAATGATCAAACATAATTAGGATTCTTGTAATTCGTCAGGAATTGAATCCCTAACTCTGGATTTTGGCTAAAAGTACTTACTCTGAGGAATTTTATGAACCCAAAAACATGCAGCTATAACAATGTAACACAAGAAAAGGACCACTCCTTTCATGTAATGTGAAGTTCCATCCTGAGAGAGTATCAGAAATTGCATTATTACTAACAAATGCATAATCGCTGGTAAGGAAAATGAAATTTAGAAAGAACAAGATGAATAGACCTGTAAAGTGAATGCTGTGATGATTATTGCAAAACCAAGAGAACCAGTTTCAAGGAGGCTGAAATCAAGATCCATACGGACATGCATAATCCAACCAACAAGAACACTTAAAGGGATCTGAAGGGAAAAACAATGTCACAAAGAATTCTTTTCACAAGGTAATTAATATTGCAAATGAAATTTCTTTTGTCTCTCACCACAAACATTGAGATCTGAGTGGCAGATCCCAATGCAACACCCAAAGAAATGTCCTGCACAACACCCAGAAATGTTAAACAGCTAGCTAGTTTCTGGGGATTAAGGTTTAAATAAAAAAAAAAGGGATATTTTCGTACCAACTTGTTCTTGAAAGCAAATATGATTGATCCTGCATGTTCTGCTGCATTCCCCACAATTGGTAGCAGGATTATGCTAATGAAGCTGACAGAGACGCCCGAAGAATCTGATGCAGCCTGATGCAGGAACATTGAAGAAACTTAAACAAAAAAAATGGTAGTGATCATAGCCCAATATAATTGAGAGTAATTTAGAGATGTACCTCAATTGTGCCCACAACATACTCGGACAATAATGTTATGATCATTGTCATGCCAACCAACCAAGAAAATGCACTCCAAAATCCAATAACTGCTTTTTCTTCTTCTTCTTCATTTCCTTCCTGTAATTCCTCTCAAATCAGTAAATTCTAACATCGCTAAACATAAAAGTCATTTTTGGAAGGTTGGGAAATAAGGAAAAACCGTTGTAAATAATTAGTTAATCACCTCCTGAGGTTCAAATGATTGCCTGTGAGTTTTAAGCTGGAAGAAGATATAAGCAGCATATGCTATAAGCATAATAATGCTGCTAGCTCTAGACAGCTCAAGAGTATGGTAGAAAGTGTCAGGGCCTTCCCCTGTGGCATATCTGAACATTAGTGGTAACATGTGGCACAACAACCCCATCAATAGAAGTAGTGAATTCACATCAGCCTGCTCCTGTTAAAGTTCATTAACAAAAATAAATAAAAGTTTAAACATCGTAGCTTCTTGGGAGTTCCTGATTAGTTTTCTCTTACTCTGTCATATCTTTGCTCCTTTTTCAGGTTGGCCAAGCCTCCACAGATGAGAGAGGTCCCAAGCACAAGAAGGAGATTTGACAATATGGAACCCAATAGGGAGTACTTCAAGACATGGATTTTGTTTTGGTAAAGAGCAAACAATGCAATTATCAGTTCTGTTGCATTACCACATGTTGCATTAAGAAGCCCTCCAACTGCAGATCAAAATCTCATCTTCTTCAATATTTATATGATGATAATTTAATAACTTTTAACCAAAAAGGAAAAAGAAAAAGGAAGCCAAAATTAGATTACCTGTTGGCCCAGTGAAACATGCAATTTGTCTGAAATTTTATGATCAGAAAAAGTGAAATGGAAATAATAATGTTAGAATAAAATCTAAATTAGAAAGGAAAAAAAAATTATATGAAGGCAGTTGGAAACTTACTCAGTGAGGAAGCTGACACGTTCTGCAAGCGGAGCGAGTCCAACAAAACTAAAAGCAAATAGCCAAGGCTACGTGTGGCGGGACAAAGTTCAGAATAAATTAATCTATTATCATAATTGGGTTAAAAGGAATCATTCACAAATAGGAGGAAATATGCAAAAGATGAAGGAAATTACGAGAAAGAAACTTACTCTGCCAAATTTATAAAAATCAGCAGCTATGGCAAGAGGAATAGCTGGGAAAAGCACGGCCAGCTTAGTTCCAAGAATGACTAGTTGGAGGTTGGCCAAGAAATGCCTGAGAATTTGAAAACGAACGCTTGAAACGAGAACTGCGTCAGATTTCTTACGCATGATTGAAGACGATACATTTTGCAGAGATCTGCTCCCGTTCAAGGTCTCCTTAGGGGGATTGGGGAGGACATGTCCATTTTCCAAGTCTGAGACCTCGTGCAGCGAGCGTGAGTCCTCCATAGCTGATAGCTGCCACCCTCCACACTTGGAACTGGTTCTTAATAAGCTAGGTAGCTATATTGTGTAATATTCTGAGAAAATACCAACCTGTTATTTAATTAAGCCTAGGATGGGGAAGAACAAATAGCCCTTTTTTTTTTTTTATTAATTTTATCAAGTTCTTACCTTTTTCTTTGGCAAGAAAATTTTATTAGGTGATATTCATAAACTTAAAGAGCTAGGGATAACCTTTTTTAAATAAAATATCTGTAACTTAAATTATAATAAAAAGAGCCACATGATTTTATTTCATTAACAAAGATTTTTTTCTTTAACTTGATATAGTATTTAAAAATTAATTAAAAATAATTTTTAATTAAAATAAATTATATTTTAATCCTTAAAATTTTATAAAATATATAATTTGATTCATATATTTATAAAATTTAATTATAAAGTTTTGTTTTATAATAAAGTAGTTCCTTAGTTATAATTCATTCCTATTTTTTTATACATTAATTTTTAAATATTATAATTATTTAAAAATAAGTGCATATATTTTTTATAAATTAATTTCACATATTTATTATAAAATATATAAAATAAAAATTAAATAAAAAATCTGAACACATTATGTATTTAAATTAAACTTAGAAAATTCTTTTTTCATTTAGATTTTCCTTTCTTAATATTTTTTTTATTTAATTAGAATAAAAAGAAATATTAAATTTTTTATTTTATTTTTTCACATATAAAAGATTAAAATCTAATAAACAAAGAGATTAATTTGTAAATATAAGAATTTATCAATAATTATAATATTTAAAAATCAATCTATAAAAATATAAAATATAATTTTAATTAAAAATATAAATTTAAATTAAAAAATTATTTTATTAGTCAAACAAAAGTCAATTAAAGATCAATCTATAAAAATATAAATTTAAATTAAAAAACAATTAATAAATATTAAAAAATAAATTATAATTTATCAGTGATATTTAATGAAATTAAAAGAAAAATCTCACATCACTGATAGATGAGAAAGTATAAAATCTTTTTTATAACAAATTAAAACATAAAATTCTATTTAAAAATCTATTAAACCCAATGATATTTTTTTTAAAATTATCCCAAAAAAGTTTTATGGTTAGTTGATAGCTCACCATCTTAATACCAGCTAAATTTACTTTTCATATGTCTATGTAATAAATAATTATTAATAAGGAAAAGTTGTAGAAAAATAAAATTTTCTTTTAAATTCATTAAAATAAAACTTGTATTGAGAATGCTTATTTCATTTTTTTTTATTCTAATGATACAATATTCTTAAATTCGATTTTCAAATATAAACACTCACATTCGAATTTAAACATCAATTCACGTTGAGCTATTTGTTCTTATAGAAAATAAAAACATGAGAGATTTAGTCTTGTAAATTCAATCGTACTTAAGAAATTGGCTGTTGAAGGCTGAATTTCATATGAATTCAACTTTAAACACTGAATCTTCTTTTGAAAGATTTGAAAATCAGTCTTTTTAAATCAAAATTTCTTAAACACCAATCTTTGATTTTAAAGCAAAATGTCTCAATTATGTTCAACGGTCAAATAAAATATTCAAATTCTATTGAAATGTTCTCAAGGTAAACAAAGACTCTTAGAACTTTAAGAGATAGGACTAAGATATATTTATTATTATTATAATTTAATAGCAATGGATATAATAGGAATTTAATATTTTTAAGTTTTATTTATTTCACGCAAAATATTTTTTATATTTTTTAATATTTGAAATATTTAAAATAATTTAGTCAATAAAAAATATTGTTTAATTAAAAAAAATTAAATCGTTTTAAGGAAAATCATCTACAATTTGATTTATTAATTTTTTAAAATTAAAATTAAATAATAAAAAATAAATATTTTGTTAAAAAAATATTTTAAAAAATATATATTTGAAGAAAAGTATTTTTTAAATATAAGCTATTTTTAAAAATAAATGAAATCTTTCCATTATTTATTTTATATATTTTTACTCTATATTCTATATTTAATTTATATTCTACATTTATATTCTGGATTTTTTTACTTTATAGTAATAATAATAATAATAATAATAATAATAATAATAATAATAATAACACAAATTCATTATTGATAATTGTACATATACATTATGAGGAAAAAGAGGTGTTTGAAAAAATAAAAATAAGATAAAAAACGAAATTAAAGCGAAACATATAAAGAAAATGAAAAATAAATAAAGTAGAAAATGAGAAAATCAAGAAAATAATAAAAATGAAATAAAAGATAAACATATTAAAGAAGCCGAAAAAAGTAAAAATAAAATTAAAGAAAAAATGTGAAAAAGAATAAAAATTATATAAATAATTCTGAACCTTCGTTTGGCAGAAATAAATTTAAAAAATTAAACAAATTTTTATAAAATCATATATAATTTTATTTTATATATAATGAAATTTTGTAAATTAAAATTAAATTTTTTATTTTAAATAATAAAATTATAAGAAAATAAATTAATTGAAATGAACTACTTGTGAAATTATTAATATTTTTTTTTCAAAAAAGAGAAGGTCTATAAAAAAATAAAAAGCGAAAAAGAATATGACATAAAAAAGGAGGATCAAAAAGGGATTTTGGAGAAAAATTTCTGAAAAAGCAAAATTTCCAAAAAGCAAACGCGTCATGTTTGAAGTAATAAAATAATTAAAAACATAAATAGAAATTAAAAAAAAAAAAAAGAGTGCAGAAAAAATAAAATCAAGAGAAATAAATAAACAAAATAATAACATGTTACTGTAATGTTCAGATTCTTGGAAAATCAAACCACCAATTGGCCTGAGGAAAAGTTTCCCTACTGTTCTCTTTGTATATATTCTGTTCGGAATACATGCGGCAAGAATGAAGATATTTTGGAGCTTCATTATACCTCTCTCATTGTAGAGAGAGAGCTTTTCTCATGTAGGGTTCCCTTTTGTTTGAGGCCTCAGATTTTGTTAATATCAATCTAGTTGCGATTATTTTTGCCCTTATCGGGCGGGGTGGCTCCTCCCTCTCCGTGGATTTCTCTCCCCTTCTAGAGGAGCTTGTAAATAGTTTTGTTAGTGTCCTTCTCGCTAGTAGGTGGTTCTTTTCAAATCGGAACGTTAATCATTGATCTTGTTTAATGTGTTTTTTTTTGTTTGATGTTTGTTTTTTTTAATTTATTTTTATAAATTTACTTTTTAAATTTAATATTCAAGTGAAAATTATAGTGCAAAAAACTTTTAAGACTACTCTTTCTTTCATTTTCTTTATTGATAGAAAATATGAACATCTCTCGACGACGAGTCATTTACTTGATGCAATTGTGGAACTGCATGCTTCCCTGTTTGGAGAGTCTGGTTTTGTCTTTCTCTCCCGAATCGGTGTGCTTGTGCTTGTGCTTGTTAATCTTCCCTGCTTTTTCGACCCGACTTTTTCAACTTTTCATTTGGTTTATACTTACTTTTTGTATTTTAATTAGTTTATTAAAAATTTCGATTATTTTTAAAAAAATAAATTTTATTTTCTACATCGGCAGAAATAGTTAAAGAGTTTGGAGAAAAGGAGAGAGGATTATCTTTAATTTTGTGAATAGAAAAGTTAGATACTCGATTGGATCTTTAAAAATTTTTATTATCATTTATTGGATTTCTATCTCTTTTAATTCTAAGGACCAATATGTTTAATGAGCTATTTTTATAGGTCTTGAATTATTTCGAGTCTTAATGATCTTATCAATCTAATGATATATTTTTTTTTAAAAAAAAAGAAAGATATTTATATATGGAAACAAGTGAGAAAATTATTAATTAGAATATCCCACTAGCTTTGCAAGCGTAGGTCTGAATTTCAACATTCGGTTAAAATTAATTTAATTAGCTTTTAAAAGCTTTTTCCATTTAAATTAAAATAATTAATTTAAATTATTTAACAATTATATTCTATTTATTATATACAATCTCAATTTTTAATTTATTCTCCAAGTGGGACATATTTCCACATTACGAGTATTACACTTTGTGTAAATGACTTGGATTGCTCATATAATTTACGGACTTTAAATACTATTAATTATGGTAAAAAAAAAAGAAAAAAAAAAAAAAAAAGGAAGAGAACTTTTGGATTCACATTTGGCAAAAGTGAAAAATCAATAATAGCAACTTTGAAAAAATACGGATAAGTACCAGCCTAACAAAAGAAGGTACATTTTGATGAAGAATAAAGCAAAATCACACAAGAAATCATGAACATACCAAAATCCACAAAATTCCAACGTAGCAGGAGAAAAATACATTAAAGCATACCCTAAAAAATCCTTTTTTAAATAAAAATATTTGAGACGATAACAAAGGCCCCTCCATCTGTCCCACGACATTGGAATCATCCAAACCTGTGGTTAACAAGCATTGCACTACCAATAGCATAACTCAAACAATAGCATTACCAAAATAAAATAAAATATATAATTATTTTATCCATATATACTTTAAAACTTATAAATTGCTATAAATTTAAAATTAATATAAGCTAAAGCAGATCATTAGAGACAATTTTCAAATAACAAAATTTTCATCAAATTTTTAAATTCAGAATAAAGTTTTTTTTTTTTTACTTTATAATATGAATTTGTTACATATATATATTATTTTAAAATATAAAATACATTATTTAATATTTGAAATGATTAAAACAAGATAAACATTTTATAATTAAATAAATTTTTAATCATGTTTTACTATTTTGGGAACTTTAAATTTATGTATTTTTAACACCTAAACATATATTTGAAAGGGACTCCAATATTTTTTAACTCAAAAAATTATATTATAATAAAAAATAAAAATTAAAGAACAACTACAAAATAAAATTATCTTAGCACTAAGAAGACTTTATTATAAATAAAAATATTTTATTATTTTAAATAATGATTAAACAGTTTAAAGTAATTGAAATTAGTTAAAAGAAATTAAAATAAAAAGAAATAATATAAGTGGTTGTGAGTCTGTACTATGGACAGTAGGAGAAAGCATAAAACTTTATTGCAAGCACATTACATAAAGAGAGAGCTATATACAAACATTTTGTTCTATGGAATTCCAATTCATTCCAAAACACCAAATGCCATTTTTCTTATAGCTCTTCCACTCACTTAAGCTTTCATACTCCGCAAACAATTACCCAAAATGCCAATCAAATCGGAACTGCTTTTTTCCAATGGCGATCAGCAAACTCTAAGCGACATAATCAAATCCTAAGCAGCAAATACTCCAGTAAACGGTTTCCCAATTGTAATTTGATCTGCAATTAAAAATATGATTAAACATAATTAGGATTCTTGTAATTCCTCAGGATTTTGGCTAAAAGTACTTACTCTGAGGAATTTTGTGAACCCAAAAGCATGCAGCTATAACAATGTAACACAAGAAAAGGACCACTCCTTTCATGTAATGTGAAGTTCCATCCTGAGAGAGTATCAGAAATTGCATTATTACTAACAAATGCATAATCGCTGGTAAGGAAAACGAAATTTAGAAAGAACAAGATGAATAGACCTGTAAAGTGAAGGCTGTGATGATTATTGTGAAAGCAAGAGAACCAGTTTCAAGGAGACTGAAATCAAGATCCATATGAACATGCATAATCCATCCAACAACAACACATAAAGGGACCTGAAGGGAAAAACATTGTCACAAACAATTCTTTACATGAGATGAAATTTCTTTTGTTTCTCACCACAAACATTGAGATCTGAGTGGCAGATCCCAGTGCAACACCCAAAGAAATGTCCTGCACAGCACCCAGAAATGTTAAACAGCTAGCTACTTGCTGAGGATTAAGGTTTAAATAAAAAAACATTGGGATATTTATCATACCAACTTGTTCTTGAAAGCAAATATGATTGATCCTGCATGTTCTGCTGCATTCCCCACAATTGGTAGCAGGATTATACTAATGAAGCTGACAGAGATTCCCCAAGAATCTGATGCAGCCTGATTCAAGAACATTAAAGAACCTTTAAAAAAAAAATTTTTTAAATGCTAAATGATCATAGCACAATAATCGAGTAATTTTAATCGAGTAATTTAGAGATGTACCTCAATTGTGCCCACAACATACTCAGACAACAATGCTATGATCATTGTCATGCCAATCAACCAAGAAAATGCACTCCAAAATCCAATCACAGCTTTTTCTTCCTCCTCTTCTTCCTTTCCTTCCTGCATAATTCCTCTCAAATCTGTAAATTCTAAGCATCACTAAACAGTAAGTCGTTTTTGAAAGGTTGGGAATAATTAGTCAATCACCTCCTGAGATTCAAATAGTTGCCTGTGAGTTTTAAGCTGGAAGAAGATATAAGCAACATATGCTAAAAGCATAACAATGCTACTAGCCCTAGACAGCTCAAGAGTACAGTAGAAAGTGTCAGGGCCTTCCCCTATGGCATATCTGAACATTAGTGGTAACATGTGGCACAATAACCCCAGCAATAGAAGTAGTGAATTCACATCAGCCTGCTTCTGTTAAAGTTCATTAACAACACAAAATAAATAAAAGTTTAAACATAGTAGCTTCTTGGGAGTTCTGATTAGTTTTCTCTTACTCTGTCATATCTTTGCTCCTTTTTCAGGTTGGCCAAGCCTCCACAGAGGAGAGAGGTCCCAAGCACAAGAAGGAGATTTGACAATATGGAACCCAATAGGGAGTACTTCAAGACATGAATTTTGTTTTGGTAAAGAGCAAAAAATGCAATTATCAGTTCTGTTGCATTACCACATGTTGCATTAAGAAGCCCTCCAACTGCAGTTCAAAGTCTCATTTTCTTCAATATTTATATGATGATAATTTGATACTTTGTAACCAGAAAGGAAAAAGAAAAAGGAAGCTAAAATGATCTGTTCTCACAGGTGAGAATTAGATTACCTGTTGGACCAGTATAGTACGCAATTTGCCTGAAATTATATGATCAGAAAAAAGAGAATTGGAAATAATGATTTTAGAATAAAATCTAAATTAGAAAGAAAAAAAAAATGAACGTAGTTGCAAGCTTACTCAGTGAGGAAGCTGACACGTTCTGCAAGTGGGGCGAGTCCAAGCAAACTTAAAGCAAATAGCCAAGGCTACGTGTGGCGGGACAAAGTTGAGAATACATTAATCTATTATCGTACTTGCATTAAAAGGAATCATTCATAAATAGGAGGAAATATGCAAAAGATGAAGGAAATGATGAGAAAGAAACTTACTCTGCCAAATTTATAAAAATCAGCAGCTATGGCAAGAGGAATAGCTGGGAAAAGCACAGCCATCTTAGTTCCAAGAATGACTTGTTGGAGGTTGGCGAAGAACTGCCTGAGCATTTGAAACCGAGCGCTTGAAACGAGAACTGGGTCAGATTTCTTACGCATAATTGAAGACGATACATTTTGCAGAGATCTGCTCCCATTGAAGCCCTCCTTAGTAGAGGGCTTGAGGAGAACATGTCCATTTTCCAAGTCCGAGACCTCGTGCAGCGAGCGTGAGTAGTCCATAGCTGATAGCTGCCACCCTCCACACTTGGAACTGGTACTTTATTAATTAGCTATATTATATAGCAACTGATGATTGTGCAGTATACTACGAAAATACCACTCATAGTTCGTATAGGACAAAGCTTATGTATGGTTTAAAGAACCGAGGTGAGGTGCCGTTACATGCAGAGTTAAAGCAGCTTCCCGGAATTTTCCCTTGTTGTTCCCATTCTTGCATGCATCTCCACGTACCTGCTAATTCTACTGTGTAGGTGGCATCACAAATCTAATTTCTCTCTAAAACTTTGTATAACACACTGATATAATAAAATATTAATTAATTAATTATTTTGTATTTTGCTTTGGTTTTCAGATTTCTCTGACAACTTTTACTCAGAAAACGTTAATTAATGAATGTAATAAATTAAGTATGTTGTTTCAAGTGATGCAAATTGTTGGTGCAGGATTAATTAATACAAGTTTTCAGTTAAATCGCTTTATGTTAATTAATTACTAATTAAGAATCCATTTCTGATACGTTGTGCGAGTTTTAATTATCTATCAGTTTTATTAGACCAAAAGATTTAAAAAGGAAAAATAAAATTTTTTATTTCGAATTAAATTGAATTTTTATGAAATTTTTTGAGATTTTTTTTCAATTAAAATTTATAATTTATAACAAAAATTAATATAAATACTTAATTTAATCATACCCGAACTGAAGGTTTTTAGTTTCTCTTTACCAGTTTTGGTATTGACTATTGAAATACAAAGCGTAATTAAGAAAATGAGCAAAATCCACAAGGTAAGTAGAACTTTCGTGGAAGGAGAATCAAACGCTGTCGTTTATTCCCTAACTGATGAAAATGAAGATGATCAAGGATGACAAAAACAGAAAATGTCATTTGATTGGGCATGTTTCAAAACAAGTACTGAAATTCTAGACTGGAAATTTCCACTCCAAAACAATTATTTTATTTTTATTTTTGTTTTTCATTTATATTTGATCCTCTAACTACTTGTTATTTTTTCCCTTTGCTGCTTTAAATACATAACCCTGAACATTAATATGTATGATAATTTCATAGACGATTTTTATTTTCTCAATTCAATATAAAAAAATTAATATTTTCTCCTTAATTTCGTGTGTGGATATAAAAAGGGATTATCCCTTAGAAAAAGAAGACTCTTGAAGCATACAAAATACTCTCTCTAATAAAACTTAGGGAGGTAGGTTAGCATGGAAGTGGATATTAAGGAGATATGTTAATCACAAAAATATTATTATTATTATTATTATATAAAATATTTTATTCTTATTCAAATTTAATAAAAAATATTTTTTAATTTAGAAAAAATAAAATAAAATAAAATAATATATTATATCCTAAATTCGTGTTGTTATTTCCATGTTAACCATTTTAATCATAATTTGACATGCAATTTAAGGGATATAAAACCCAAAAAACGTTCTTTGTTTCCTTAAAATGCATTTCACAAAAGTAATCATACCATCAATTTTTGTAAAAGTAATAAATATTAACTGTAGTGGTAAATTTTATTGTGCTTTTAAAATATTAGATTCAATAATTAAAAATAATATTATTAAGAGTCACAATTAGTTATTTTAAATTACAAAATAAAACATACTAAATTAAAGAAAAAATGTTTATATTTTTCTTTCTATCTTTTAATATAATAAATAATATTTTGTGGGTTTGAAATTCACAAAGCTAACTAATAAAAGTCAGGGTAAATTTAAAATAATTCATGAAATTTAATATAACTCACATTTTAATTTTTATTATTTTAAAACTACATGATTTAGTACTAAAATTATGTTTTATTATTAAAATAGTATTTTTGTTAAAATTTACTATTAAATTATAATTTAATTATTTGAATTTTATTTTTTTAGTAATTTAATTTTTTTTAATTTTAATACTTTAATTTTTATAATTTTAATATTTATAAAAATTTAATTGCTTTTATTTGAATTGATTTATCCAATTAAAAATTTAACAAAAATATTATTTTATTAATAAAATAAAAATTTAGAAATTAAATTATTTATCATTAAAAAAAATAGAAACTAAATAGTAGATTTTACTAACTTTAATATTATACTATTAATTACCTTAAAAATAATATACATTAATTAATTAAAAGATGACAATTTATAACTTTAATATATTTATAAAAAAATATATTAAAAATTTAAAAATTTACTAATTAATTTATTTTATAATTATAGTTATGAGGTGTATAAAAAATTTAAAATATTAATTAATTAATTTCTAATATTATATAAATTAAATAATAAAATATTTAATCATTAAAATTAATAAAGGGTTAATTAATAATTTTTTTAAATTTTAAAACATGTTTTTTGGTCGTAGGACTATTTACAGTACAAAGCAACGGGGCGGGGATGACAAATATTAGAATTTGCGAAAAGGGCAGAACGATCATAGGAGTTCAGAAGTAACCAAAACCAGCGCGAAATAAACCCTGGCGGTTGAGATGGCTGAGAAATTGGCTCCAGAGAAACGCCACAGCTTCATCCATAACGGTCTTTATCTCTCTCTCTCTCTCTCTCTCTTTTCCTTTTTTTTTTTTAAAATTTATTTCTAGTACCATTTTAGAATTCGCGTTTGAATTTGATTTTCGTTTCTCTTTTGTGATTAGGTCAAACTGTATTTGAATGGGATCAAACCCTAGAAGAGGTCAATATCTACATCAATTTACCCCCAAATGTTCACTCAAAGCAATTTTATTGCAAGATTCAAACCAAACATCTTGAAGTTGGCATCAAAGGCAATCCCCCGTATCTCAATGTAAGTTCCACTTCTTACATTCTAATTTTATGCTAATTTTTGGTTTCTTGATTGATATGTTTGCTTTTCTCTCGTTTTGCAGCGTGAGCTCTCCTGCCTAGTGAAGACTGATTCTTCCTTTTGGACTTTAGGTACTTTATTTATGTCTCTGTGCCTCATTTTTTAGCCTCTTTGATTTCTAAGATTTTTTTTCCATGAAATCGGATTCCTTTTAAGCATACGATTGTATTGCCTTTGGTATTTGTAATTGCCTGTTGGTAGTGAATTATGTTCTTCCAGCAATATGTATTGCTATTTTGTTTCAAATTAAGATTTGAAAATCACATTAAATTCTTTGATCACATGTTAAAAATTGGTTTTTTTTTTTCCTTTTCATTGCAGAGGATGGTATAATGCACATAACACTGCAAAAAAGGGATAAGGGTCAGACATGGTCTTCTCCTTTATTGGGTCAGGGACAGTTGGATCTTTACTCCTCTGATCTCGAACAGAAGCGGCTCATGCTTCAGAGATTTCAGGAAGAGGTGAATAACTATTACTTCCCTTAGTACAATACTTAGATATTATTACTTATGTTTTCTGGTTCTGGATGATTAATGCATTTACTTGGCTTATGATAATAATAGTTGATCTTGTCTCAAGCATTATTTTTTGTAGTCTTTTTTATGTGAATGTCACCCTTTTCATTCACGACCAATTTTCTTCCAACAAAGTTGTCTCTTGAGAGTGAAAACCTTTTACTGAAAGCAGTTTTAAGATAAGAAGTTGGTGCAACTTTGGTAAGGTTGCCAACTGCCATGGTGTAGTGCAGACCACACAGAATTAATGTATGACAGATTTTGTCTTTTTGTATTTATGAAATACTACATGACTATGTTGAATAAATTTTAAGTGGCACAAGGAATTGTTCTGTGTTCTGGAATTAGAAAATGATTTGAATTTATTCAAAGCGTGAAACTGGGAGTTCTATCTTTCCTGTTGCTTCTTACTGCTACTGGATTAAACTACAATGAACCATGTATGGCTTCCAAGAACAATTGACAGTGTGTGATATATACATGGTTCTGAATATCAATTGTCATGAATGCTATTAGTAAATGCTTGGGTCCTCCACTTGTGTGAAAGCTAAAATAACTAATAGCTTTAGCACGGATTATACTGGTAAGCAAGTAAATTAGTGAAGTGCTCAGAAGATGATCTATCCTCTAACAAAAGTTAATTGCTACCTGCTTATTTGAAGCAGCTGGCTTTTTCTTTAGCTTGAAGAAGCAGATTGGAAAACTTCCAAAAATAAGAATGGGGAGCCTTGCTTAAATTGAGTGTTTGGATTCTATAATATGTCCAAATTTTCGAATTGTGGAGTAGGTACTGGAGAACAAACGATATCATTTTGCTGTCTAGATTCTAGAATATATTAATTGTTTTCTTACAGCCTTGGACTTTGACATGTCCAAGTATCTATTATAATGATCTTTGTTTATTGGGCATAAGATTATTTTTAGCTTCAACTTACTCATGCCATCAGTAGAACTGTAATGTCGTGTATAAAGTGACTTCCTGAGTAAAGTACTGGGTTCTAGGAAACATGATGGGGGTTTTATTTTCTCATAGTGAATGAACTTTTTACAACTGTTATATGCTTGTCTATGGCATCATTCATTTTGGTTGCTACAAATGCCTTAATATGAGCTACATAATTTACAATGGAAACCATTGTATACGTATCAGCTGATTTACAGCATTCATATTTTTCCACGAGGATTCTTTTGCTGTTTGTCAACATGTGCTAGTAACAGAGTATTACTTTGTGCAGAATCCAGGTTTTGACTTCTCCCAGGCACAATTTACAGGGAGCTGTCCTGATCCTAGGACATTTATGGGCGGAATCCGCATTGGTTGACAATGTTGATGTGCTAGATGAATGGGACTGACCCCTTTCCAATAACTAAAACAATCAATCATGCTTGTCCTCTGTTGTGCTTCTTTCATCTTCATGGTTCGATTTCGACCAAAATTATGGCAATATCTGTAATAAGCACTGTAAGGTTTGGCCAGTTGTTTGTCCTGCTTAGAGTTACTTGTTTATGAGTGTAAAGCTTCCCCCCCCACACACCCCACCCCCTCTCTCCAAGATTTCTTTATTTTATAGCTATGTGTCCTTTCTTAAGTTTCTTGTCCTATTTTCTGGGGCATGGTAAATTATACTTATTCTGTCAGAAATCAAAATCTCAAGCCAGCTTACTAGAGTTTAACCATTATGTATTAGCCGCAATATTTTATCAACATGTTCCAAAGGAAGACTTTGACTCCACTTCTTAGAGACATCTACGTACAAAATCCATTAAGATTGAGGAATTGAAGGTTTTACGGAATGGGAAGGGGCTACACAATGGGATTGATAGGCTTATTAATAGGGATGAAGAAGCATTAATAATCATTTGTCAAGAAGTGAAGATGATAGCGCATATCAAGCTTGTTGGTGGCAAGTTAGGTTTTTAATGCATTATTTTTTTTGTTCATGGACTTGTCAAGATCTCTTTGTTACATTTTCAGGATAATTCAGACCCTACAAATATGGAGTCCTTAACGTTGAATGTGGTCTTCTTTTTTTTTTCTTTTTTTTTTTCTTTTTTTTTTTTCTTTTTTTAATCGAAGTATGTGGTTAGTTACTAATTCCCCCCCCCAGGATCTGTATAGCCAGGCTAATTACCCCTGGTGGGCTGAGTAGTTTGGAAGTCAAACAAGAACTAGGCAAATCTAGTAATCTACCTAGAGAGGTGTGTGTAATGTATGGCTAGCAAAAGGTAAATGGCTGGAGATTTGAGGATAAGACCTGCAGGTTCTGGCACTATGTCAGCAACAGCTGTAGCCTACAGGTTTTTCAGCATTTACTCGTTTGTTTGATGCAGAAAATGGAAATCAATCTTTTGAATTAGGGATGGATTAATAGGCATATGTTTCCTAATTGACTATTACTGGGTTTTCCAGGTAGTTGCGTGATTTGAATACAGTGCTTCCATGGATAATTGATTGTGCGCAGAAACTTTTGACCTGCAACGGAAAAGTTGAGGATAAAGAACGGTGGGAAGAGTTGATCTCTTTCATTGGCTGCCAACGAAACAAGCAAGTATCCGATTCTAAACCATTTTATGATTATAACTACTGCAACTAGAACTAGAATCATATTCTTCCGCTTATTATAACCATCCTTATTTTATGAATTTAAAATGTTAAAAGAAAAAAACCAGCGGTACATAAAAATGCATGCTTTACAGGAATTTTCTTTTGATTTTCCTCAGTTCTCCAAGTTGACAGCAAATGTGAAAACTCAAAAGCATTGTGGAATAAAGCATGAAGAAAAAGGTCGGTCTTAATGTTGCTGACGCAAGACTTGCAATGACTTTCCATTCGAAATATCACAAGTTTAAAGTAAGTTTTATATTATTACATTAAAATCCATTACATTTTTTTTAAATATTCATTTTAGAATTCTTTGTCATAATAATGTAAATTCAGTTTTATATAAACTATTTCTATTATTATTAAATTAAATATTTATAAGATTTATACAAATATCAGGTGAGGTGTTTTCTATAAAGTTTTTTTCAAGTGAAAAAACATATAATATCTTTATTAATATTTTAAAATATTAATCATAAATAGGACTGAATAAGTTATAGACATTCAAAATTTCATATTTAAAATTTGTGAATTAACATCATAAAATTTTATGGAAAAAGGTAAGCTGCTGCCAAAAAAAATATGATTTAACGCAATTTCAGAATTCACTTCACAATATTTTTTTAAAAAAGGATATTTTTATAAAAAATGGAAAATTGATAAATTAATTAAAAAAGCTTCTTACAAATACACCTAATAATTTTTCTAGTAATACTGAACAAAATATTGGTTAAAAATAGTAATCGAATAGGATATAACATTTAAAATTTATAATTTTAATAATTTATTTATTGAATTTAAGAAACTATTATGTGTAACTTTTTAAATAAAAAGCTTTAATTTTTTAAGGTTAAGTTAATGGAAATCTTTAAAAAATAATACCTAATAATTAAATTTTACCTCTACGAAAAAAGCACCTTATGGCAAAAAACAGTAGTGAAAATTTCGTTAAGCACATCGTTAAAAATAATGAAAAAAAAAAAAAAAACTTACCAAATAATAATAATAATAAAAGGTGAATTCAAATGTCTCTATCGGCTTAAAAGTTGTAAGTTCGAAGAAAGGAGGACCATCAAATCCGTGTTGCGTTTTCTATAAACGTAAGCCCGCAAATGTATCTTTTCCAGCGCGCCTCATCTCATCTGTCTTTCTCGACGCATACGCTTACTCAATCTTTTGTCCATTTCTCTCCGATCGGATACCGCAACGACAGATTTTCCCGTTTCCTTAAAATCTGTGCTCCTCTTTTCCCGTCTATGGTGTTTTCCCTGATCATCAAACCTTCCCTTTCTCTTATCTTCTTCTTCACTCATGACCCCTAAACACACCGCAACCCACAATGGTAACCGCTTCCCACAAAACCCACCAGCCTCCCACTCCCCGTGTTTTAATTGTCGGCAACTACTGTCACGATGTTTTAATCCAAAATCACAACGTCGTTGGCGAATCTCTCGGGGGCGCCTCCTCCTTCATAGCCAGCGTCCTTAATGGGATGTCAATTCCTTGTAGTTTAGTTGCCAAAGTTGGCCACGATTTTAGATACCAAGTTCATCATAGCCCAATTTTAGTGCCCGCGTCCAAGACGACCGTGTTTCACGCCTTTTTTGATTCGGGTGTACACGACAATGGAAACCATGATCGAGTCTTAAAACGGGTATGCGCATGTGATGCAATTAGACCGACTGATCTTCCTGACGCGAGGTTCGATTTTGGATTGGCGGTTGGGGTTGGCGGGGAGATATTGCGCCAGACACTTGAGAGAATGATTGAGATCTGTGATGTGGTTCTCGTGGATATTCAAGCTTTAATAAGAGAGTTTGATGCTGTTGATGGGACAGTTAAGCTTGTTGAGTTACGCGAAACAGAGTTTTGTTCCCTATTGCCTCGAATTGGGGTTTTAAAGGTCTCATCTGAGGAGGCTGTTTTTATGGATGTGGAAGAGGTGAAGAAGTGGTGTTGTGTGGTGGTGACGAATGGGGAAGATGGATGCAAGGTGTGTTGGAAAGATGGGGAGATGAGCATTTCGCCCTTTTTGGCTAATCAAGAGGATCCCACGGGTGCAGGGGATAGCTTCTTAGGTGGGTTTGTGACGGGATTGGTTCAGGGATTGACTGTACCTGATGCCGCTTTGCTGGGTAATTTCTTTGGTTCGCTTACTGTTGAGCAAATTGGATTGCCAAAATTTGATTCGAGGCTGCTGCAGGTTTGTTTCAAAAACGTTTCGTTGTTTTTGTTGTTACGAGAGTGTTGTTGTCATGTCTTTTGATTACTAGTTGATATATTTGCTGTGAATTTTACTGTTTTAAACGTTTTCTCAACGAAACTTGTGAGTTCTTATTGCTGGACCACAGCTAAATATAATTTTAGAAGGGGAACGACAGACTAGATGATATTAGCTATTTTAGGTTTGATAATTTGGTTTATGTTGTATGGTTCAATGCATGAGCATCCTCTTTTATGGTAGATTTAGTTTCTTAAGTATTAGGTTTGTCACTTGGGAAGAACTTCTTGTTCTAAGCTGCCATTTTGTGTGGAGGGCCAAGAAAATGAGGCTAGGTTAGGTAACTTGTACACAATGAAAGACTGATTGGGGTAATCAACAATGAATTCTCTATGCAGATTGTTGGCTGGAAAAATATATTTCTATACTCTGTATGGTGAAGATGGATGTGGATGCACAGTTTTGAAAACGTTATTGTGTTGGAGTCATAATTCCAATTAGAGTTTGGAAGAAAGGTGAGGGAAGTTAACCCTTCCCACACATGGCAGAGATAGGAGCCTCATGCACCAGGCTGCCATTTTTGGTTTTTGTGTTGAAGTTCTAATTCCATCAATCTCATCTATTAAGTCTTGATTGTTTATGAGGGTTAGGATCCAATCCAACATGCAAACAAAGATTATCAATGTTCTATTATTCAGGGTACTTGCATATGGGGTGGTTGAACAATATATGAATATGACAAATATAGGAGTGCTGGTAAAATTAGATGCTTAGGTTTTGGACTTTCTTGTTTAACATAAAAGTGATGATTTGGCTCCTATTGTAGACTAGTGTATAATTGGAATCTAAATTGGTACCAAAAACTTAGTATGAGGTTGTGAACTGCAGAATGAGCAAGATACATGAACCAATTAAAGGGACTTCCGTAGAAGTTCATGATTGTAATATTTTGCCTTGAATGATTCAGTAAGAAATTATTGCTCCTATGAGGCAAATTTGCAATGTAGTCTTTATTTCTGGCTGTGATAGAAGAGCCTCATTGTGAAGCATATCCTCCACTCTATATGGTTATCAATTATAGAAGTTACTTATTTGACAAAAAAAAATTTATAGAAGTAACTTGTGTGTGTATTTGTGTGTGTGTGTGTGTTTTGGTCTACATCATGAATTTACTTTATTTATTGCTTTTTAATGTTTGACAATGATGTTTGAATTTCACCAATTACAATCCTCTCCCCAATACGCAAAAAAGATTGACCATGATGTTCTGTACAGTGAGAATTAACTAGTTCCTTAGGTGGTTGGCTTCTAAGAATCTGCTCCTCTGAAATTTGTGTTGCTTTGCGATTAAGCTATTGAACTGCCAACTATCATGGGCTCTCTGGAAATGATTTCATGGTTGTTTCTAAATTCTGGAAGACGAATGTGTATTGGGGATTTTAGGAATTGTTTGAATGCCTTACTGAAATGTTATAATGGATAGATACCCACTTTCCCCATTTCTTCTTGTAGAGAGTGAAGGATGAAATACAGAGGAGGAAGATGCAGTGCTTGCATTATGAAAGGAACCACGATGAGCTAATGTTCCTGAAGGCTGCAGGGCATGAGCAGTTCCATTCTTCCCTTGGTGCATCAAAATTGTTAACCCAACAGCCCATTCAAGAATACACAGACTGCTCTGAGCAACCTAAATTGGGCATTAACCCCGTGTATGAGGAAGCAATGCAAACAGCTGAGGGAAAGCCATGGGACAGTTAGGTGCGAAAAACTGCTGCTCTTGGGCTTGTTCATTTATTTTAATTTTATGTTTTTAGGGGCGGGGTTTGGTACTGAAAATCTAGGGACAGCGTAGAGAGAGGATGTAATGAGAAATTCACTGTGTATTTCAATTCATAATCACTTGGTGCAGTGAATTACACTTAAAATTGTTAATGCGATTAGAATAATGGTGCTTGCACGAAATTAGAAGAATTTTTAAGTAATTAGAGGTTTTTTAAAATTAAAAATTTTAAATTAACTTTAAAATATATTTTTTAAAATAAAAAAAATTATACTTTATAAAAACAATTGAAAAAACTCTACTTTAAATATTGAATAGCTAACTGAAATTATATATAAATAGAAAAAAACCGTATCCTAATTTATGATTGTGGTTTTCATTGATCTTTTCTGAAATCTCAAAATGGCATAATAATTCACAAAAAGAGAAAATATGTGAGCGGCAGCAAGCAACGATTACAGGTGGCGGTGATGCAAAGCAACGAGACCATCTGGTGATCCATAAATTTATAATTTTACTTATTATTATTTTATAACTAATGTGTCGTGGTTAAAAAGTTTTCCCAAAGAAAAAAAATTATATATTTAAGATAAGACTAAAGGCATATGCACGTCATGACAAGTTTTTATTATATTACTCTTAATTTAAATTTTAAATTTCATTAAATTTTTATTTTATTTGGAGATTGAATAATTGTAATTTTAAAAATATAAACACTAAATAGTTATATAGTAAAATTGTATGATTATACCTATTTTTAATATAAAATAAAAACATTAAATTTTATTGAAACAATATAATCATTATAATAATACATAGTTTTAATTAAATACTAAAAGATAGTTAAAATTATCAATTGACAAAAAAAAAATTAATGAGATATAATATTAAAAATAATATGAAATTTAATATGATTATAATAATTAATTTATATAATAATTAAAATATAAAAAAGAAAAGTGAATAATATTTAAAATAATTAAAAAAAATTATAAGACGGATTAAATAAGTAATTGTTTATAAATATTGAAACTTTCCTAACTAATATATTTTATGTTAACTTAGTCGATATTCAGCTTAACCTTATGCAAATTAGGGTCTAATTACTAAATGCTTAAAAAGTTATTTAAATTTTATTAACATTTAAAATTAAAATAACTTATTTGATTAAACGATCGTTAAAATCGCTATCCAATTAATTTAATTGAAAATTAAATTATGATTTGGTTTGTTTTAATATATTAAACTCGATACTTATTAAAATCGGATCAACTTGATATAAATCAGTCAAATTTTAATAAATTAATAAATTAAATGGTTTAAATTTGATATTTTAAATTCAAATGTTCTCTTTAAATTAAAAAAAATAATTATTTTTTTCAATAGAAATTGACCCCATGACCACCGCACTCTCAATAAAATTCGTTAACCAGTTGAGTAAATTCTTTCAGTATGATAAACTTTCATTTAAAATATATAATATATAATGTGCTTTATTAAATTACATTAATATAAAATATTTATCAATTAATTCATACATAGAAAAAGAAATTATAATTTAAATAATTAATATCATTAATAATTTATTTTATTAGTTAAATTAAATTATTAATTTACTTTAATTTTTATTTTTTTTTAATTATAAAATACATAAAAATTAATTATTTTATATAAATATAATAATATTTATTTTCATTTGTTATTATAAAATTATAATTTAAAGTAAATATTTTATTTCAAATTTAATATTATTTTCTAAAATATTTAAATCTTAAAATTTTAAGCATAATTTTTTCTAGTTATCTGTAGAACATATAAAAGCATTAATTATAATAAAAATATAATTACTAATTTTATTATTATTTATTTAATAATACACTCATTAAATTTCAATTTATTTTTAATAGTTAAATTTTAAAGCTCTAACCTTTATTTTTATCGATTTTAAAATCAGTTAGAATTTAAAAATCATAATCTATAAGTTTAATAATTATAAGCACTAAAATAAAAAAACTGATGACTTTAAATTAATTTTTTAAAATTCATAAATTGAATTTATAAACTCACAAAATATTATAAATAAATAAAGTAACATATTTTTAAAATTTATAAACTATAATGTAATTAAATTTGAAAAATTTTAAATTCTACTCCATTAATTCCCAATTTCGATTTAAAAAAAAATTCTAAAAACTTTAAAAAATTATTAAAATTTTTATTTTTTTCACTTTAAGCATTCAACAAAATTATCAATAAAAAATTAATTGCTAAACAAATTAAATTACTTTTTAAAACTTGAAAAAAAATAGTAATCTTAAAAATTATTTATATTATAACATCACAATTAAATAATACAAACAAGTTATTTTATTTGAATATATTTTTTCATATAACTTTTTAAATAAATAAAACTTAGAAAAAAAAGCTTAACAACCATTAAATTTGACATATACAGTTAATTTCACATATTTATTATATATCTTATAATTAATTTGCATTTAAATATCTCAACAGACTACGTTACAAATGACAGACCCACAAACTACAAACCAAACCCAAAATCAAAGGAAGCACCAAATTCAGGGGTAGCACCCCAAGTGAGGGTTGGAAAAAGCTTTTGTTTCTTATTCAATCCACTAGCACCGCCGCCACAAAAAATTTGCACAGCTGAAGCTCAGATCCACAACAACCAAAAAAAAAAAAAAAAAGAACTCAATGGTATGTCTTGGGGAAAGGAACCAATTTGGACATCTTTCGGAATTGGGAATAAATGGAGGAGGATGGCGCGTGGTGTGACTATGTCTAGGAAAAGAGCGTGAGGTCAAATCTTTTATGAATTGACTTAAAATGAATCGGATTCTCTTTACAAGACGGAATCACGATCAAACGCGTACCGGCCGAGATTCGCTGCTGTCAATTTTTTTTGGGTGAAAAAAAAAAACACGTCTACCTTCTGTCGATTATTTTTATATGCCATGGATGGAATTGGAGCTTGAATTTCTCTATCCGTTGCCTTATCCCTGTCTCTGCATGCATTGGTCTGTTATTTTTTTGATTTTTTAGCGTCCAATCTTACTTTTCATAGTCTCTTCTATTTCTGCCGCCCCCAATAATTTAGGGTTCCGCAAAATCTATCTGCCTATCAATTCTCCTCGATTTTTGCAAAAGCCCTTCAATCTATACGATCCATGAAGCAGCAAACAAAGAGGAAAAAGAAGAAGCACCGTCCCTCACGCGCCTCCAATCCGTCCAGCAACCACGCACCTCATGACGGAGAGCAAAATCCACAGCAGCAGCACACTAATATGGTTTTGTCGTTGATGGAGGCGTTTGATTCCATCTCGTTCGAAGAAGCCTCCTCCGCTTGCAGAGAAGGCGACGGTGATGTAAACAAAGCGGCCGGGATCTTAGCTAATTTGACAGATAATTTAGAGGATCCATCTACGAGTTCGGTTTCGAGTTTGGACTTGGGTTCGGGTTTAAACTCGAGTACTGCGGGTTCTAGTTTGGGCTCGTCGGATGGCTATATGGAGGTGAATATGAGTGTGGTGAACAGGAAGGGCTTTCGAGGAAATCATAAGCAGAAGAGAGTCGTCGCCGTTACGGGGACGGTTTCAACGGTTCTGGGAAAGGAGTATATCAACGCAAGCCCTAGGAGAGATTCAACGAAAACAAAGGAGTTTGTTAATGGTGTAGTGGTGAAGGAAGAGGCTGAGCAGTTCTTGTGTTCTATGCTTAGTGACGATTGCGAGCTAAGCATGGCTGTTGTTAGAGATGTCCTCTGTGAGTATTCATTTATCTATTTTTTGGTTTTCGCCCTTTTCAGCCTTAATGTTTTACTTAAATCTATTGGAAAGATGATTTTATCGGTCGAGGTTCTGAATTGTGAAAAGTATAAATAATTGCTGGCATATATATGTACATGCATATATTGATGGAGGTCAAATTTTTGGAGGGAGCAGGAGAGAAGAAGGGGACGGGGTTGAATTGAATTTTCACTGATTCAGCATGAGTTGACGTGAAAGGTTTATCTTATTTACTATTGTTAATTACTTTCCCTATGCTGGGACTAGATGTAGTTGATACATTTTGAATGTTGTAGAAGGGAGAAGTCAAACAAAGCGAACTTGTAACTGGTTAACACGGTGATCTGGTTGTTGAAATTTACAAGGTCAAATAAACTTGAAGTTTGATTCTTGTCTAATTCAATGGAGTTGTTTACTTGCGGTTTATTATTTGTTCGTTTACACCAAGTCCACCTTAAAAATGATAGCATATGACATTTTATTGGTAATATTGCATGGCTAACATTTTAATCAATGCTTATAGTTGAAGTGGATGTGTTGCAATTATATGATGTTTGATCATAAAATTTTTCTTTGCAGGTCAGTGTGGGTATGACGTTGAAAAGGTACTGAGAAAATTGTGAGTTGGACCGTGTCCAAAATCTTTTAGATTTTGAGTTTTTTTTTTTAATTTTATTTTTCATGTGTTCTCATTACTACTTCCATTGCCTGCAGTGATTGGCATATGTGTCTATTCTTTATTTCTTTAACATCTGTTCATGACAGAGCAATGTACTGAGGCTTTACAATCTGCGTGGGAGTAGTTTACGAAGAGAAAGAATATTATAATCAAGTGAATTGTTTTTTAAGCGCAAGTAGTTGGAGGGATAGCTCTAGCTGCTGCAATTCGATAGTATGGTTTTGTGCATCTTTTTCTAAAGTCATAATATGTATTAAATTACTTTTTTATTTCCAGGCTTTAGATGTGTTGCTTGATTTATCTGCTTCCTCCTACGAGCAGTCAAGGAATAGTAGATATTTCAATAATCCCATGAACTATAAAGAAGATAATGCATGTGCTGCTGAGCGTAATGATAATGTAAGTAATGTCTTATGCATTACTTGAACCTCTCTGATTTGTTTTATTTTTATAGAAAGTTTTTGTTGATTTCCATGTTTAAAATTTATTAGTCTATCTAGTTTTTTTTGTCTTGCTGTTGTGACAAAAGACACTTGGGCTGTGAGATATCTTTTCAGAGTTTTTTTTCAAATCATGCTGAAAAACAAAAAAAAAAAATGAAAATCATGCATGATCGAAATTTATTTTCGAATTCATGGTGGGTGGCATGTATGATTTAAAAAAAAGCTCATCTTTTCATGAGCATTGTTGTGGTAAGAGTGTTCATGTTTAAGTTCACTACCAGAGTACTATTATAAAGTAAGGAGATAATCTTTATTTCTGTGTTTCAGAATATACATGTAATCCTCTTTGAAGTAGTGGTTTTTCAAGTTGTGAGGTGAAATCATCGTTCATTCCTGGATCTTATTGATGTTTGTGTACTGATTATATTTTTTTTTCTTGTAATAATGGCAACATACCTGCTACCTGTTCTCTGTTCTCTTCACTATTTCGTCTTTATGTGACTTGCCTGTTGCTTTTTTCAAATAGTGAAATTGATCTGATTGAGTTTTTTCAGATTGTGTCAAGGATTTCTTTCCAGTAAATGAGTTGGTTGTGTGGTATTCAACTGCGGATGCTGTAGTAGTTTTATTTGTTTGATTGTTTATTTTTCCATTTTTTCTCTTTAATATATTTAATGTCAGCTCCAAATATATTGACATTATTTCTTTCTTATCAAGTAAATGTTTGGAAATGTATTCGGTGCTTTGTTTTTACATGGAAATTATTGAAATATTTTGATCAGGTTACAGATAAAGCATCTGATTGCACTTCTCGTTCAACTGAAAATGAGGGTAATGAAAGCATATGGAGCTATGATTGCAGGTATCTTACACTGATTGTTGTTGTTGTTGCCATTAATCATTATTGCTCAATGGGTTGTTTTTTATGCCCAATGTATGTTGGTTTGCCTGCATGCAATGCTTCCATCTTTTTGTGTATCTATGGGTATGAATCCTTGGCCTAGTTTCAAGAATAGATGTTTGAAGCATTGGGGAAACATTTCTTTTGGAGAAGATTAAAAAACTTGCTAAGGTATTATCAAACATGATTTTGTTCCTCCTACTCTTGTTGCTGCTTATATTTAAGCCAGAGTTACCTTCATTAAGTAACTAATAGATATCTTCGGCATGCCTCTTTTTACTTCAGAATATTTCAATGACACAACTACACCAAGGGCATGTAAACTGGACTGCAATTTTGACATCCCTACTGATTTTGTCGCAGTCAGATGCACTGTTAATTTTGCTGAAAAATCTACAGACTTTTGGGCTTAATGCAATGTTGAGTCTGCAGGAAGTTGGCATGTTGTCAACTTAGTTTGTGGGTTACATACTTCTTCAAATTAGATTGTGGGTTTCTTAGGGGCATGTTATTCAACTCATCCTTGTTGGGATTAAAGCATACTTCTGCAAATTATATTTGTGGGTTATTTACCTTCTTTTTTTTTTTTTGGTGAACAAGGAATATCATTTAAGTTAGGCCTGCTGAAAAGTGGGTGATCAGCTGTTAGTTTGTCTGTCTGTCTATGAATTGTTTCACTTCGATGTAATTTTTGTCGAATTTTCATAACATCCAACATCAAGAGTGGACCCACCTCAGAACGAAGAAACTTTGCTTTTTTCACTGTTGCAGGAATTATTCTGAAGCTCCATTAACCACCCCTAGAGGTAATGAGTCAGATCTCCCTCAAAAGGTGTTGGAATCTTTGTTTCACATCTCCAGAAGCTCTGAACATGAACCAGGCTCCATGAATTGGAGGAATGTAGTAAAGAAAATGCAGTTGTTGGGTTCTGGAGTTGATGTCTGTCCATCTAGTGATGCAGTTTCTCAACATGACACTTGTGGTACTCATCATTAGTTCTTTTTGTTACACTTCTGGAATCCGTTATTTCAATATGATCCTGTTACCACATTGAAATTTGATGTTATATGATGAATGCTTTTTGCAATAGATTCTGAACTCTGCTTGTCTTGCAATGCGTGGACATTATAGTTCTACTATAATATATCCTTCTACTGCTGACTTTCTTGGAATTGCAGCTAAGGGGGCTGAGTATCACCTGTTTCGACAATCTGCTAAGCAGCATTGGGATTCAATGAGATCTTACTACCAAAAAGTAAGTTTTGCTATTGTTTTGTTACTTTGATGCCTTTGATGGTGTTAAATACCAGTGTTATGAAAGAGGCGTGCAGGCGCCAGGGATGGTGCCAGGCGGGCGCTGTGCCTGAGGCGCACCAGGCGCAGTGCATGGGCAAGGGACGCCTGTGCTCTTCCAGGCGCCCTGTATAAAAGGGCTTCAGAGTTTGCCCTAGACTTTAAATTTTAGGACAATAACTTCAGCAGCAGCCGCAGGAGAGAGAAGGAAAAAGAGGGGAAAAAAAAAAAAGAAGAAGAAGAGGAAGAAAAAGGAAGAGAAAAAAGAGGATGAAGAGGAAGAAAAACCAGTCTTTAAGACTTCAACATACCTATATTTCATCTCTTCAGTTCATTCTCAACATTTAGTTCCTTTTTTTTTTAAGTTTATCGTTCTCCTCCTTTTCTTTATTTTTTCTCTTTTTCTTCATTCTCTTTCTCTTTACTCTTTCTCTCCCTATGGCTGTCATGTTGCTAGCATGCTGCTCTGACATTGCCAACCAGCCTGCTGCTATGCTGTTACTGTTGATTTTTTTTAACTTTATGTTAATTATCTGTTTGTATTATTAACATGTTAATTAATCAAAGTAAATTGTGATTGGTGAATATAGTTAGCAAACAATAATTTAGAGTTTATTGTGAATGTGGACTGTGATAATGTGATTTGTGAATTGTGATTGTGAAAATAGCAAATAAGTAAAGATTATGTTGCATTTGATGTTTGGTACTTGATTTCATTGCATTTAGCTTTATGTTGAATTTTAATAGATTTGTTTTTTGTGCATCCCGATGTTCGAGTGCTGGCCTGCGCCTTGTGCCTAGGTTCCAAATCCCCTTGGTGCACCTTGAGTCTTTCACAACTATGTTAAATACTACATCCAAAGTTTTTAATAGCTTGTTTGGATGGAGGCTCTTCGAAAGTCAAGGATGATTTTTTTAAAGTTTCATAATTGTAACCACCTTCGCTTGTTTAGCATATAGCTGGAGTTTTTCATGGTTTTATTTTATCTAATTCTCACTTTACTGTAAATACTGAAAATCTCAGCCCATGGAAGGTTTCATAATGTTTCCTTATAATCTACCATTGTCTATTCTTTTTCAAAATTTCTATGAACAATAGGCATAATTGTGTATTTCCATGCATATTGCCTTACTATATTTCTTTTGTTGCAAATGAACCTTTCCAATTAATTTCTTTTAAAATGATTTTGTTTTAAGTTGAACAGAATTGGATGCTTTCATTCTAAACAAGAAAATTGCTAGCAAAGAAATCAGTTAAATTGAATTGGTGTAAAGTTCTTGATTCCAAACAGGAGGGTTAAAAGGAACTTGCATTACCTTCTGTTTTGCCAAATATAGTGTAAGATTACAATTTATTGGTTATAACATGTCTGACAAGTTCTTCTGCAGGCTGCAGTAGCATATTCGAAGGGAGAACGGGAATATGCAGCCTATCTTTCAGACCAGGTAAGCCTGCTTCTAACTTACATTTTTGTTTATGTCATTATATGTTTTGGCATTTAAGTCTACTTCATCGCCTTGTTGATTTAATCTACTTGATCTAACCTTTTTCCTGCAAATATTGTAATTCTTGGACTGCATAGCTTCCCACTATTATTGTAATGCTTAAAGATGTATTATTTTACACTTTAGATTCTGCCATGGATATATTTTAAAACTGCTGGAAGGGGAAGCCAGAATGTTTTGTGCTTTTGACCTCTTTCAGTGATGTCCTTTAAGGTATCCAATTGTACCCGTTAAACTTATGTTTTATAGATTGCTTTGTGAGGATGTCACATTAGTGTTATTTCATTTTTTTATGACAGATCTAAATGCCTTTTGGTTGTGATTCCAGTTACTTCACCCTTGTAGTTCTTCTGGACCATATCGAACGAACCCCGCCCCCCCCATCCTTCCCTTTTTTTTTTCCTTCTTTTCTCTTTATAGTTTTATGAGATTTATGTTATGTTTATATTTGCTTTAAGCTGGTGAACTTTCATGAGACATTGTCTTGGTGTCTTGCAATTGGACAGGGCAAATTACAAACTAAATTGGCTCAAGCAGCAGACGAAAGAGCAAGCCAGGATATTTTTAAAGCTAGGTCAGTGCACAGAACAATGCCCCAAAGGATGCAGATAATTTTGTTTATTTGACTCTACAATCTACATTTACTATCTAAGCATGGGCTAAAATATCGTTAGTTCTCTGCAGAAACAAGGGCATAGAAAATATAATAACGATTGATTTGCATGGGCAGCATGTCAAACAAGCAATGAAGCTATTGAAACTTCACCTTCTCTTTGGAACATATGTTCGTTGTGAGTGTCTTTTCCACCAAACATTCCCCTGGCTTCACAAGTGTCTATCATGTCAGCTTTTCTGACTTTTGTAGTCCTATTTAACTATTTGTGTATGCTTCAGCAATTCAAAATCTCAGAGTAATCACAGGATGTGGAAGTCATGGTGTGGGAAAGTCAAAACTCAAACAAGCAGTACGGTTCTTGTCTTAGCACTACCATCTTCTTTCTCTCTTTCTCTCCCTCTCCCTCTCTCCCTTCCCCATGTGTGTCTGATTCTGGACAATTTTGATAAGAATGTTTAAGGCTTTACTTTTTGTTTCTTTTTAATTGTGTGCTTAAGCGTCAAATCCGTTGGTACATATTTGGGCATCAAAACAGAAAACACCGAGAAGTGACGGTGAATCAAATGATTCAATTTCTAATAGAAGTGGTTAGGGATGTTCATAGTGCATCCTAATATCTTGCAAAGTTCAGGTTTCATATCTTGTATCTGGACAATTTGGAATATTGAAATGTGGCTATTCCAACAAAAGCTAAGCGACCAAAAACTATTAATTAACTTGTCAGCCATTTTGATTATTATATTTTGCTATTTACTATTTTCAGATCATAAAACTTCTGGAAAGGGAGGGGATTAGATGGAGCGAAGAGAACCGAGGAACAGTGCTTATTAAGCTTGATGGATTGAAAGAATATAGCTTTCTGGATTCAGATAGTGATACTGAACCACTGTAGGATAACTACTTCAATCCCAACTCACAAGATGTTCCTTGATATATATTTATTTAGATTTTTTTTTTTGGAAAAACAGTCAGTAGGGTGGCGTGGGTCATCTACTGCTGATGACAGGGTTTCAGATGTTCATATTTATGTAAAGCTCCTTCATATCTGTAGTTGGGTGAAGGGTTAAGCTAGACATAAGTGCCCCTAGAATGATGTGGTTGACCATGTAGCAACCTGTATCCTGTTCATTTATTAGAACTGACATGACATATGGTCAAGATGTACATCTGCATGTTGTAGACTTACCATCTTACTTTGTTTATCAATGGAAAAGAAGTTTGAATGAATTACTTGGTGTTGATTCTCTGATTGGATTGTAACTTGTACGCTAGTGGAAGTGATAATTACTAGTGGATTGCTTGGTGCTTTTTGTCGGGCATCCAGGATCCTTTGCGACTTCAGAACAGCCGAAGTTTGATCTTCCAACAGCAATGAGAATGTCAAATTAGCAAACGGTTGGAAGTAATTTTAACAAAAGTGAAAGGGGGTGATTTTCTTGCTTCATTTTTAGCTCACCAACTCTGGTTGCCGGCTCAATATACCTGAAAAAATAGTAAGGAGCACAACTTAATTCGTTGACATGCAGGGGTCTTGAACGCATTCGTTTTGTTAGAGATTGGCCTTCCAAATCAACGCGGTACGTGGATAGCTCCCAAAATTGTGGGAGATATTTGTTGGAACAGAGCGTTTTTTCCTCAAATTTACCCTTATATTGTATATTCTTTAATGTTCAGTCATATTTTTTAAGCTTCTAGCTAAATTAACACACCTGATTCATTTTTTTTATTAATTAACAACGGATAAAGCTGAAGGCTAATGAAGAATTGAAGATCAGTGTATCAATGTATTTATTTTACTGAATATTGTACATATTAATATTAATCTTTATGAAATCCAAAGAAAAAGAAGAAATTTCATTGTAACTTGGAGGTCTAGACATTTTTTGGCCGTATACATTCTCTTTCTTCCTTTATTTTTTTTTTTAATAATTGTTTTGTTTTTTACTATTTCTTTTTCTTTTGCAAATAGTTTCGATTTTTTTTTTTTTTTACTCAACTGTATAACTTGCCCCCGCAAATGAAATCTCTTTTTGCAGAAAAGAATAAAAAAAAAAATTTATCGGAAATATCTAACAGCATTGCGGAGTGCGGACCCCTCCCCGCCCGCCAGCGGAGGCAACCCTCTTTTTCTTTTAATGTTTTGTATTTTTCAAACAGAGGGTTCAACTTCATCCGCCAGCTACAGAAGGCTCACTATTTTGACAGACCAATCAAAGGACTCCAAATAACTAGCCACTAATTTGTAGGATAAACCCCAGAGACCGGCATGGGAGACTCTGTTTGCCAGTGACCCGCTACCTTTCTCTCTCTTAAGGCAAGATATAAAATACCCAAAGCTAATAACTACCCATTGCGGCCATTTCTGGTGGACCTGAAAGAAGATAAAGACAGAGTCGCTGTGAGAGAGAGCAAAAGACTTTATTATGTATGACAACGCTTGAGTCATCCTCACTGGTGGAGGTGGAGTCTACCATGGATGTCACCATCATTTCGCCTAAACCAGAACCGATACTCCCCAAAACCAACAAGAAGAAGCGGCTCACCATAGAATCCAACATCGGTGGTGGTGATGGTGATGGTGATGACGACACTGAGAAGGACTGTGATGTGGAAGTTTGGGATACGCTTAGCAAGAGTTTCAGGCAGGTGCAAGCCGTTCTCGATCAGAACCGCAACCTGATTCAACGTGTAAACGAGAACCACCAGTCGATGATACCAGATAATCTCGCAAAAAACGTTCCCTTGATTCGCGAGATTAACGAGAATATCTCCGAGATCATCTCTATTTACTCCGATTTATCTGTCAATTTCTCCAACGCTGTGCGGGAACGGCGTCGCATTAAGAAAGGAAGCAGTGGGGAGAGATCCGATTCCTGAAACTCGATCGATGAATTTAAAGTAGTCTCAACCACCACTATTTATCTTACCATTCGATTTCTAAGCATTTTGTATGAGGTCGTGTCAGGGTCTTACTGGAGTCTCTAATGTCCGGTGCAGTGAGTCAGTGAGTCTTTGTTTGCTGTGTGGTGTGGTTTCTTTATATATGCTAGCGTGTTGCGGTTACGGCGGTGGTGGCGGTGGACGCGATAACAATAATGGTTTGCTTATGTGGTGTTGGTTGTTATGTTTGTTTGTGTTTTTTTAAGGATTGTTTCATGCTGCGGGACTGCTTTTATCTCCATTACCTCTTTCCCCGTGGACGTAATAAGGTATTTATGTTCTATTTTACTTTTCATTTTGTTCTACTCTCTTGTTTTGCTATTTCACCTTCATATTTTTCTTTTATTATTTGCTTCCAAAATGTTCCAAACAAATGTGTAGACTTTTCTTTATTGTGTTTTGTTAGTTAAGGGTTGTTGGTAAAAGGGGAGGGGGAAACAGAGACTAGTATATACGGTGAACAGTAGATTGCATTCCTTCTTATAAGCATCTAAACCCGAAGCCTTGATCTAGTAGGTACTAGGTAGAAAAATGCCTATATCCTAAGCCAACTATAGGAGGGTCTTTCAATTGTGGGACTGCTGACTACTGCCAATAGAAATAGCAATTTCACCCTCTCAAGTCAGATTTATCCACTTTGCCCTGATCTACTGAGGACTTCCGGCCCCCACCATTGTTTGAAAATATGCAGTTTTTCAAAACATATAAGATAGAGTAATATAAATCATTTAAATTGAAAAAAGGATATGTTTGAATGGGGATGTCTGCCCTGCTTCACTTCATTGCCATTTTTATGCTCCAATAGGTGATGCATATTGAAATAATAAATGACTCTTAGCAGTCGGACACACCTATGGTGATCATTTGAGCATTAAGGAGGCCTTCTATCGTAAGCTTTTTGGGCAGATTGTCTTGAAAAAATCCAGAAGACGTTCTTTAAGAAAAAGCAGAAAAGCAAGGTGAGAAGGAGTAAGAGCAGAAAAGATGAAGAATCTACCCTTCCGACGACTAGAATCGCCTCAGGCGCGCGTTTAATAACTATGCTTGTTCTATGTCCAACAAATTGACAAAGGCCAATGGATGGCTCCGCCAGTGCTCTCAAATCCTTTCTTTGCCAATTCTTAAAGTGGGTACATGTATTTCTTGGTAAAAGTTAGGGAATTTAATTTAGCAGAATTGGGTGTTGGTGCTGCGCAGAGTTGGAAGAGCAGGGAGGGGAAGTTGATTGCTGGTTGCTGCTTCATAGTAGCACCTGCATGGATTAATGAAGATTGTGTAGTTTGCTTATAATGTGTAAAAAGTGGTCATCTAGCATGAAATGCTGCTTCATCTATGAGCTCCTTGAACTCGCTACTGGCTTTGAAAATTGGATCATATTAAGTGGTTCTGTCAACTGTTCAAGACATATGAATGGTGAGGATTAGACAGGTAAGACAGCTTCAATTCATCCCTCGAAGATAATTCTGCAGTTCCTTGTAGGTACATTCTAGAGTCTGCTAATCTTGCTTGAGGGGCCCTCCAAAATGATATCTTCCAATGGGGATCACAAATAAAATAATCTCATTATATTTCACCATCTCTGGTGTCTGGATATTTTGCTGTCTTTGATGCCATTTGATTACCTGTGTTGTAGATTCTTATTCCAATCTTATGAAATGAACAGTTTAGAACACGAAAGAAGAAAAGAAGAAGGCGTGAGTTTTGACATCTAATTGCTTATTAATTATTTTGTGCCATGCTAAAATAGCAAGTCTTTGTATCTACTCAGAGCAGAGACGACATTTTCTGCATACGCCAATTGCATTACAAAAATTGGAACTATACAAAAATCTTCACTTTTCAATTCAGGTAAAAAAAAAAAAAGAAAGAAAGAAAAAGAGCCCCTATGGGCATTGATAGAACAGCTAAGTACAGTATACGCAAATTCCCCAAACAAAAACAACTGAACATATGAGAGAATGCACAAAATGCCAAGCGCAAAAATTGCATAACTAATCTGCCTTCTGAGCTCTTAGCTATAGTTCATTTGCCCTTGCTCTTCAATAAACAAGTGCAAATAAAAATTCTACATATACAAGCTAGTGCTGGAATTAATTTTAGATTCATCGTTAAATTCAACAAATTATGTGCTGTTGAAATTTAGGAATTACTCACCGTTTAACCCATTCATATCATACAGGCATGTTGTTGCATTACCTGCAAATAACCTATTACTTTCTTCCAAGATAAAACAAGAGGTTTCTACCATGTAGTACCTTCTTTGCCATTTAATAAAGACCCACTTTAAATCAAAAGCTCATGGTACATCAGATTAAGAAGTGTTACAGACAGGTAAAAAGGAAATTTAAAGAGTTGCATTTGTCAAGTCAAAAGAGCAAATCATTGTGAGAGTTCGCCACTGTCTGCAATCACAACCTTGCTCTTAGGTGTGCCACTCTGTCTGCCTTCAGCTTCAATCTTATAAACCACATCCATTCCAGAGAGCACCTTTCCAAATACAACATGTCTGCCATCCAACCTGCATATAATTGGGAGGACATTGAAACTAAATAAGTTGTTCGCAAGACCTTCCCATATTCAATCTTAAAAAGTACGAGCTTGCAATTACCAGTTAGTTGTGACAGTTGTGATGAAGAACTGAGATCCATTTGTGTCAGGTCCCGCATTTGCCATCGATAAAAGCCCTGGTCACACAAGTTAAAAGTCCTTTCATACCTCTCTTTTCTTATCTCATGCTTGGAGGAGACTTAGTCCCTTAGAAATAATAAAAATATTAATCATACCAGGTCCGGTATGCTTCAGCTTGAAATTCTCATCAGCAAACTTCTCTCCATAAATTGATTCTCCACCTCTTCCATCGCCGAGTGTAAAATCACCTCCTTGGATCATGAAGCTGGGAATAATCCTGTGAAATACACTTCCCTTATAATGAAGTGGTTTTCCACTCTTCCCAGTGCCTTTTTCCCCTGCAATGAAGAAACATGTAATGATATAAAACCGGTTTCTCTAAAGTAACCAACCACATTCCATGTATCACTCCATGAGGAAAATAATCACATCCCACACATATTTTCTTCGGTTTCTTCAAACAAAGTGTCCAAGATATAAATTCCTTTTTCTTTTTTAACAGAAGAAACATATATAAATTCACTTCAGCTGTTTTTGTGTTTTCATATTTTCTGTTTGAGAACATTACAACGAAATGAATTAGCTGTCCAAATGTTTTTCAAGATAATGTAGTCATATCATAATTACTATAAGTCTATAATGAGACTGCACATATAATCAATCTGATGCAGACAAGAACCGATTATTCATGCTTCCGTAAAATAAGTTTAGTCTCACCGCATACCTGTGCACAATGCTCGGAAATTTTCTGCAAATAAAATGCATAAGTTCATTAATATCACTCTAATCAAGCATTGAAAAAAGCAATACAAGTCATCCGTCATCTAAACTATTATACCTGCAGTTTTAGGAACAGCCTTCCCAAACAGACCCATGACAACACGGCCTGAATGATGATGGACAAATTTTAGCACCGATATTTTAGACACAATAATTTGAAAACTCAGAAAAAGAAAGGCAATAATTTACTCCTATAACAAAGAACTAAACACATGAACATATAATTTTAATTAAAATACGAAATAAATATAGGAAATTGCAAATCTCTTTATACTTATCATATGAAATGCAAAAAATCATCTTTAACCAAGGTTCTTCTCTGCTTCTGAAAAGCGTAAACATTGCATACCAACAAGAACAAAGAACAAAATCCCCCACATTGATGGGTCAAAGTGGTTAGGAAATATTAATTTAGACGAGCGAAACATACCGGCAGGTTTTCCAGCAATCTCAACATCAAAGTACACTTTATGGGTTATCTCTTTCAATTCTTCCTTGGAATCCTTCGCCTACGAAAGCAACTCAAGCCGATTATATGCTAATCAATTATTACCACTAATATGCAATAAAAAGGATAACGAAGTAAATCTATATTATCTAGTTTGAAGAATGCAAAATAATGATAATAAATCTCGAAGTCTCTCTGGAAGATACAGAGTTTAATTGGAAGCTGATCGATCCAGACACTGAAACAAGATTCAGTAAATTCAACAATAGAATTTAGAGGGTTGATTTACCTGAATAAGAGTTAGGATTCCAAACAGGACAAAGATCCATAGCAGCGACCACGATCTCGCCATCTTCGTTCGCTGTCGTCTCAAAACTCCAAGTTACTGCGAGTAAGAACTGAGTACTAGGAAGTTAGGAACTAATAAAAAAAGCCAGAGGAACGCGTCCGATCCAGGTGGTGGACCCGCTCAATATGAAAGAAAACACTGGGCCGCGGGGATTGCTTGGGCCGACCCAGAACAACTTGGGCCACCGGACCTCCTTCGTTTTTGTACCCAAGAGAGACTCTGCATACATATTATTATTAAACTCTAATTAATTAGTATTCATGACGAAATAAGAAAAATTCAAACTGAAACGTCAGGACAGTATTGTTCAGTTGAAACTGATCAATCAAGCGCAAAACTACTTTAATTGCGAAGAGTAGAAAAAAATTAGAATTCTTTAATCGTTAACCAAATGTCGTTGAGAGCAGGTCAGAGAGTTACTCAACTACCAGTCCGGAGGAAGAGCAGACACAGACTGCTAGTTGAGTGTGCAAGTGCTCCATTTGAATCAATGCCCCTTTCTTATCGCTTTCTTTTTCCTTATCACGCAAATTCCACAGGCGTAATTGTTTCCTACCAGTAATTTGTTACTATGGAAGTAGCAGATAATGATGATCAACATGCGCCTCTTCTTCTTCCTCCTCCTACTTCTGTTTCCACTTCTCAAGTCGACGAAGAACACAGCCATCAATCTTCTTCTCCTTCTTCTTCTGCTCTATCTTATAGAGTAAATATTTCCATATCGAATGTTGCTCCTACCGAGATTACAGACGATGTTTGGTCATGCCTTGTTGTTCTCCTCACTTTCTGGTTCTTCGGTATGCATTTCTTCTGTTTCCGCTCTCTTCTTCTCCTTCTTTTTGTTTTTTGCTATGATTTGATTGAATTTTAAATATCTTTTTATGAGCTTAACATATTATTTGGTTTGAAAAAAAAATTGTAGTGATACTTTATTTAAATAGTTTATGAGATTTACTATGATAATAAAAATATAAATAAATAAATCATCGTTATTATTATTATTACCGTTGATTTTCAATTAAGGATCTCATTTATTTGCTCACTTGCAGCATCCATGATTATGATTCTTGGATTCTACGGGTCTGTGAACTTGCTATTGGGCCCCAATTCATCACGCCTTGTCAAAACCAACACTTTATTTGTTCAGTCTATTAAGGTTTTCTTTCCTTTCCCTGCTTTGAGTTACTGGGCTGCGGCCGGAGCTCCTGTAAAGCAGTCTCATTTTGGTTTCTGAAACAGGTGCAGCAGCTGGATAAGCCAAAACCTGGGCCAATGCTATATGAATTTCACAAAAGTCCACCCTTGGATGTTGAAATTACTTGGACTGAAACACACAACTCAATTGTGCCTATTGATTTTCAGAAGGCAAATATTTCTGTTTTTTTAATCCCTCTTTCCGCGATTTGCCCTTCAATGCCATGTGAATTCATGGACCCAACTGCATTTCTGACTTACAGAGTCGTATAACATCTGTTTGATTTGATGTTTCACTTGCATTTACTTTATTAATTATCTGCAGGAATGGGTATACTTCCTAAATGAAGGGTCTATGGTTGATATCTTTTACACTATAAAATCCCCAAGTTCCTCACCTTTGTCCCTTGTAATTGCTCAAGGTGATACCTTCTTCTCCTGCTTCTGTGAGGTGGACCACCCCCACTCCCCTCCTTTCTTTCTATGCTTCAATCTTGATAGTGGTTCCTGTGGTTTTCCTGTTGAATTCCTCTGTATTATGTAGTTACATGCTTATTTTTTAGTCCATTAAAACTCTTCAGATAAGATTGGATGACATGGAAAGATATTATGGAACAGCTTAATGTTTGCTTCAGTTCATTTAAGTCCCCTAATCTTTTACAAATATTTTTAGTATTGTGTATGTATGGGAAGGAAGTGCTTGCCGGATAGCAGCTAGTTACTATTTATTGCAATTCCTTAAAACAACTTTGCATCCGTAATTGTGCATTTCATTATTATCTGTATTACTGTCCACATTATTCTTCTAGAAAAATGTCTCAGTTTTGTCGTTGCAATCGTTTAATGTTCGGCAGTTTGAATATATGTTTCTATCATTCTTTTGCCATTATCAATTTATGTTGTATAATATCTTAGTCACGGGCTGATTTTGCTCATTTACAGTATGCACGCTGTGAAATTCAGTTCTATATGCCTGGATGAACGACTTGAACTAATAGTAATCAGAACACAGAATTAGTATCATTTTTGTTTCTTAGTATTTTTTTCTAAACGTGCAGGTAGGAAAAGCCTAGCGGAGTGGATAGATGACCCTTCATCTCCTAATTCAACTTTGTCTTGGAATATTATCTGTGGTAATATCCACATGTAAATGGAAGCATTATTTGTATACTGTTGAGGCCATGGATTAAGTTGTCTTACGTTTTTAATTCATAGGAACTGGCAAAATCCAACAAAATATTTTCAAGTCTTCAAATTATTACATTGCAGTGGGGAATCTGAACTCGAAAGATGTGGAGGTATTAATTCAACTATTGACTCCATTCATTGTTGATATAAAATCATTTTTCTACGTTTGATGAACTTCTAGTGACTTCACATGCATGCCACAAATAAATGTAGAGTTTACGCCTTCTTGATGAATGTAGGCCAGAAAACATGCTTTATTGTGTAAATTTGCTGTAGAATACTCGTGGAAATTTATCATGAATGGACCTGTGCTGCAGTAACAGAGCAACGCACTTTAAAATAGGATGAAAATGGAGAGCTGGCCAATTGAGTACTTAGTTATTGCTCTCTCTAAGTCTTTACATTTTTCTCATTCGACCAATTAATCGGAGTATTATGATCATTTAATTCCACATTCTGACCTCAGCAAATTCGTTTTGTTTCATTTTATTACAGTTAATTAAAAGTGACGCAAAATGTTTGGGCAAGATGCTAGGAAAGGGTTTTTGATCGTGCAACTAGAAAGAATTCAGCATATGGACAAAATATGTACATTTGGAATAGTTGATTTGTAAGTTGAATAGATCTGTATAATGGAATCTTTCATTTCATGCACTTAGTTTATCCCATGGGTCATGTCCATAAAAAGCTAATCATCCAAAATAGTAAGTTGCTTTGAGGATTATTGGCATCATGATTTATATGAAAATAGCAATATGGTTGGATCTGTCAGGCTTAAAGGAAGCCTGCTGAATAAGGCATCAGTATTGATCAGATTAGCGGCTTGCTTTACATCTGACTTCATATTTACTCTGAAGATTCTTGCTTTAAGTTGTGTTGTATTACACGGCATTTGTAAATCTGTCTGTAAATCCATTTACAGCTATTTCTTTATGGAAGCCATTTTTTTAAGTTCAAAGCATAAAGAAATAGCTGCATGTGGATTTTTGAATGTGCTTGTCCAGTTAGTTTACTAAGTCTTCACATGGACATTAAACATTACATGACTACGTCCAGTGATTTTGAGTTATACAGGTAGAGTTGAAATTTGTGATGAAGGCTTTCATTTACAACACAAGTCAGGCGTATTACAAGTGCTCCCTCAGTCATAATCTGTGCAGTTCGAAGTTATATCTCTTTGGGCCAAGCGTCGCTGTCTTAACATCTCCAGGTCCTAAAGAGGTAATTGGCTAAGATATAAATTACATCTAATTTCCATCTGAGGATGGTCAAGCATATGTATGGAACGCAAAGTTGTCAGATTTGATTCCTAAATAAGAACATGTTCTTTCAGGGATCATTGGACGATGACTGGCATGTCAAAGTATCTTATGGACCAAGATGGATCACGTACTTGATTGGATCAGGTCACTTTCATTTCCATTCATATCATTTTTGTGCATTTAAGAAACAAAATGCTCATATTTACATCTGCCGCATGTAGGCGTGATGACAATCCTCATCTTTTTAATCTTAAGATTCCTTAATATTTGCCAAGCTTCTAATAGAGGTGGAAATCAAGCCAGAGAGATAAGATCTGAACGAGCCCCGTTGCTCTCACAGAAAGATGACGACATCTCAAGTCACGGTTCATCTTATGATTCTATCTCACAGGATGAGCAGGATCTGGATGAGTTACTTGCAGTGAATTCATCACTCGAAGGGAAAACATTAGCACAAGGAGAAAATCTCTATCGTCTTTGTGCCAGTTGTTTTGATGCCCGAAGAGACTGCTTCTTTCTTCCATGTGGGCATTGTGTAACTTGTTTTAACTGTGGAACAAGGTATTTGCAGATTATTGTAATTTCTGTCGAGGAAGAAAGTAACCTGTACTTTGTACATACTCGTAATCTTGTTTTTATCATCAATATCATCATTTTATTGCATTTTCTTTAAATTAGGATCATATGAGACATCAAATTCTGTTTTACTCGACAGGATAGCAGAGGAGACAGGTACTTGTCCCATATGTCGCAGAACCATAAAGAAAGTGAGGAAGATATTTACAGTTTGAGAAGTTCATTTCAGCAATTATTATGTAGACCCCCTTGCTATACAACTCTTGATAGACCATTGTAAATTTATTATTATTTCTTCTTTTTCTTTTTTCCTTTGCATTTGTTTTTTTTGGTGGAAAATGATAATTTGATGTAGGATTGTGAAGATGTTTAGTTCCAAGAAGAAAAAGGAGAAAGAGGTAAGAACTCATGTATAATTTTTTCAAATTGACAAGCCTTCCAAGCAATTTAATGTTTGTCCTGATGGTAGATGGTGCAATGGAGGAGAAGGGAAATAAAAAAAGAAATAAATTTTGGGTAATTTTTATGATTACTTCTGTTTTCATAATATGTTAGAGCTATTATCATTATTAATAAGCTAAAAAAAACATTTATAATATTTTTCAATTTAGTCAAGTATTTTTCCCATTTAATTTATAAACTTTTATATATTGTTGCAATTTTAGCTAATAACTTAATTAATTTAAATGTTTGCTTTATTATCAATACTAGTTAATTCTCTTAAATTTTCAATTCTAACAATATTCTTTTACTAATTCAAATAAAATATATGTCAATTAATTTATATATATGTGTAAGCTTATTTCTAAATACTTATCATTTTCAAAATTATAAAGTAAAAAAAGAAAAGAAGTCTATGAAGAAAAAAACACTAGAAATCCGATCTAACCATCTGGTCCATCATGAATCCGATTATAAAAACTATAAGCGTCGCTCCTTTTTACTGGATAAATCGTTAGAACACCGTTCACCATGTAAATGATGGCAAAAAGACTTCTTCTACTAATAGTAATTCAAAGGACTATCAAACACATTGAAAAACTAGAAGAGACAATATTAACAATCAAATAAATTTAAAAATTCAGATTTAAAGGAAAAGAAAATCTATAAAAAAAAATGAGCGCATGTATCACCAAATCAATTACAGATTCTGACCATTAACTCCACATAGAAAAAAAGAAAAAAAAAAAAAAAAGCGTCATTATGGATAAGAACTAGAGCGTTGATCCCCTCACGAGTTAAAAAGGAAAATTCTAATAGAAAAAATTGCTAAGATACAGTTGCGGTGGCAGTTGTGGTGGTGTACCATGCAAGGAAAGATTTTCTCTCTAACCATCTTTTACCGGTTGAAGAAAAAGAAAAAAAAAATAAAGCAGAAAAACAATCTTCTTCTTCAAAATACAATATACTCATAAATAAAATAAAAATAAAAATGAAACCACTTCCATCCAAAAGGGGAAGAAACCCACGTTTAAGCAAAAACGGAAAAGGCACCCTACTCAAATGGGGCAGAGACAACTGCGACATCAACAAAGAAAGAGAAATAAAAATAAAAATAAAAATGAAAGCACTTCCATCCAAAAGGAGAAGAAATCCACGTTTAAGCAAAAACGGAAAAGGCACCCTGCTCAAAAGAGGCAGAGACGACTGCGACATTCTCACAAGAAACACCAACTATTGCCCTCGAGTTGGAGATAATAACCTCTTTCTCCAGTCGTTATTATTATTATTATGAAATAACTCTTTCCTGTATAACAAATTTTCATTAATATATGAAGAAGTATTATACGATTAGAAAAATCGAAAAAAGGATTAGAAAGTTTTTAATGGAAAAAACGATAAATCACGTGATTTTGTAAGAGAGCAATATTTATATACCAAACATATAAGCCAAAGTATTTTATGTTATTTTTTTTTTAAGAAAAATCCCTAGCCACTCACTCTCTTCCCCAATCTCTAGTCTCTACAGCCAAGTAGCATCTCTCTCTCTCTCTCGTTCTCCAGTTAGCTCCATTCTCTCTACCTCAAAATGGCGGACATCGGAGTCGTAACCGTCTACGGTAACGGCGCTATCTATGAAACCACCACGAAGAAATCCCCCTTCTCCGTCAAGGTGGGCCTTGCCCAGATGCTCCGCGGCGGCGTTATTATGGACGTCGTCAACGCCGATCAAGCCCGGATAGCCGAGGAAGCAGGTGCCTGCGCCGTCATGGCCCTGGAGCGTGTTCCCGCTGACATCCGGGCGCAGGGCGGCGTTGCCCGCATGAGCGACCCGCAATTAATCAAAGAAATCAAACAATCCGTCACCATTCCCGTGATGGCCAAAGCCCGTATTGGCCATTTCGTGGAGGCCCAAATACTCGAAGCAATCGGAATTGATTACATTGACGAGAGCGAAGTTCTCACTCCGGCCGACGAAGAAAACCACATTAACAAGCACAATTTCCGGATTCCTTTTGTATGCGGCTGCAGGGATCTCGGAGAAGCCCTCCGAAGAATCCGAGAGGGAGCGGCCATGATCAGAACCAAAGGCGAGGCTGGCACTGGCAATATCGTCGAGGCGGTTAGGCACGTGAGGTCCGTCATGGGAGACATTAGAGTCTTGATGAACATGGATGACGATGAGGTTTTTACTTTCGCCAAGAAGATTGCGGCTCCTTACGATTTGGTGATGCAGACCAAGCAGTTAGGGCGACTTCCGGTGGTGCATTTCGCGGCAGGTGGGGTGGCGACCCCAGCGGATGCAGCCATGATGATGCAGCTGGGATGCGATGGGGTGTTTGTGGGTTCTGGAGTCTTTAAGAGTGGGGATCCGGCGAGAAGAGCACGTGCAATTGTGCAGGCAGTGACGCATTATAGTGATCCTGATGTGCTTGCGGAGGTGAGCTGTGGATTGGGCGAGGCTATGGTTGGAATTAATCTGAATGATGATAAGGTGGAAAGGTATGCCAATCGATCAGAGTAATTGCAAATTTAGCTATTGAATCACATTACATTTGGTGGGGGATATGCGTGCTCCTACACTATACTATTACTTTTAGGTATGGCTGGATATTTAGCCCTTTCAACTTGTGAGATCATTGGTCAATCTGTGTACTCTTAGAAACATTGTTTATTTCAATCCTCAAGTTTTTAATCGTGGGCAGTTGGAAATTGTTACCGTTGAATTTGTTTTTCCCCTTTTGGGTGGAAAAATGATTATGTTGAATGGGTAATATGTATGAACTGACATTACATGATGAAATAAGTTTCAGACTTCTAGAAAAGTTACTCTATCTACTTGTTGTTGTTAATGAGTAAATATTTTGGTTGTACTAGTATTGGTTTCTTGCTTCTCATTATTATTTCTCTTCGGGGGTTTAGTAGTTTGTTATTTTGGATATGTAGAAGTATGGTTTTATTAGCTTATCAGTGTGTTGCTTGGTTTAATCCCATGTTGCATTGTTGGTTTTTTGATTTTGGGGTTTCATTATTTATGGAGTTGTGCATTTGAGAGCACTAGACGAGTCTTTACTTTCTAGTTACATGATGGATCCTTATGCATTAGCAAGGACACCTTTAATCTTAAAAAACAAGTGCCACAACTTTTGCACCCTGAAAAACCAAGGCCTGTTTCATCTTTCATCTTTCCGCATTTCTAGTAATAGAGGTAAGATGGTATAATGATTGTTGAGTGAAACTTGATTTGAGCTTAGTCTGCTGCACCATTCAACCTATTTTTCAATGTGCATCCCATTTTACTAGTCTTACTAACGACTGGACAGATGGCAGAGCTTATTCAGAATGTTATGGATACAAAATAAATAAATATATCTTGGGTTGTGCTATGTTCTGTTTGGAGTAATTGCTGTTAATGCACTGAAATAATTAAGCCCAATTTGAGGGTGGGCTTTAGGGTAATGTCCGATGTTGTATCGGATGAAACGTCATCTAGCCCAACAAAAGCATATATTATGGGGCGTGCCGCGTGGCCGATGTTTTCCGCAATTGCTTTCTATTGGGCGTTGATATGCTGTTGTCAGATTTTGGCCGGAACTTGACCCCTGGATGGACTGAAAGTATTCGTCAACTGCTTTTATCATTTTTTAATAGAATTGTTTAGGGGTAAATTATACAAAACTAAAGTTTCTCATCTTTGATTCAAGTAACATAAAGAATCAACCAAAACACAGAAGCAAACTAAAGAATCAAAGAAGTAGAAGCAGCAAGGCTTTGGATTGCCGTTGAAGAGCTGGAAGAACTTAAAACTTTCATCAACACTCTGCCGCGCTTCTAATTGTCATCGGTCTCTAACTCTCTGCATTGGCAATTTGGCATGAACATTAATCCAGTCTTCCTTCTACAGCAAAAGTTAAAGAGGGGCCTCAACATCACGATGGAAGAAACAATTGTTAAAAGCATGAAGAAGAAGGGGTAGGCTTAGTGTCAACCTCCAAATTTCACCCCACAAAAATTTTGAAAGGAGGAAGACCGAAGTAGCCATAGGCGAGTGGCAGGCTGGTTGGCCGCTGGAATGCTGGTTGGCCGCTGGACGCTGGTTGGCCGCAGGACGCTGGTTGGCCGCAGGATGCCGGTAGGCCGCTGAGGAACGATGGGCCGCTGGGAAAAAGCACCGCGGGATAGGCTGGGCGCGCAAGTCACTGGGCATGCGGATTGGGCTGCCAGGCGCAGGCGCTGGTCATCAACGGGCTGGACCTGAGGGAGTCCACCCAACAGGTTGCTGGGCCGTTCTCTGTGGTTGGCCTACGGATCTAATAAGACTGCCAGGCAGAGGGAACATTCCAGAACTGGGGAAGCTTGTCCAGCACACCTCTGCCAGACTGGGGGAAGATTCCAGAACACCCCAGCTGACAGGGAAATCTCCAGAGGCCTGAAACACTGCTGCCTTTGTCTATAAATAGGTGTGCCACGAAATTGTAAAGATGGAAGTAGATTATTTACCTTGTGAAAGCTCTTGTAAATTGTACAGCCACTCTAGTAAAATACACATTTCTCCTTCTGCAATTCTCTTCTTCTTTGCTAGTGTGATTGTTCCCATTTGCCCATTACTTTGCTGGTTTGTTGGATAGGCTTACTTGTGTGGGTTTTGGGGAGAACAACCTCACAAGTGCTGCACGTTGACAAGCTGTGAGTTCTTGTGGCGTGACACGTGGTATCAGAGCCTTGGTTGCATTCGGTTGGCAGAATTGTAACCATGACCAGCAGGGACGCGGAAGCTAGCAATCTCACCGACTCGGCTGAAGAGAGAGGACGGGAGGAGATTCGTGTTCACTCTAAGAAGAGAGGGAAGTCGAAGGAAGTAGCAAGGGGTGCTATTGTACCTTCAAACCTCGCGGAAGCCTTTGAGGCAAGGCTTGTCAAGGTCGAGTTGGCTGTGGGTGATATCCTGGAAACGCTTGACTCTAAGGAAGGAGAGCAGGCAGAATTGAAGATGGAGCTTGAGGGAGATCTGCAAGGTGCTCTAAATAGCTTCATGGATTCTGTTCGTAATTCAATGGAGGAATTTAAGAGCACTATGCAAGCTGAAGTGCTGTCCCTGCGTGATGAGCTAAGAGAAGCCAGGGGGGATATTAATCTGTGCAAGGCTGCCTTCTCTACTGGTGTTCCAGCTGTTGCTACTGCCCATAAGATCAAAGTCCCCGAACCACCGAAATATGGAGGTAAGCGTGATGCTAAAGAATTTGATAATTTTATTTGGCATATGGAGAAATATTTCGGTGCTATTCATCTGGATGACCCCATTGAAAAGATTAACACTTGCACCCTTTATTTTGAGCATGATGCTGCACTTTGGTGGAGGTATCGTTGTGCTGAAACAGAAAGAGGGCAAGCTGGCTTAGAAATGTGGGAGGCATTCAAGGAAGAACTCAAAAGGCAATTCTACCCTGAAAATGCGAAGGAGTTGGCCATGAAGAAGCTTCGGAATCTGAAGCAAACGGGGTCGATTAAGGAGTATATCCGGGAGTACTCTTCCTTGATGCTGGAAACCCCACAATTGCCTGAAGACGTGAAGTTGCTCTACTTTCTGGATGGGTTGCAAAGGTGGGCTGAACAGGAGTTGAAGCGACGGGGAGTCCAGAATCTGACTTCTGCCATTGCAGTGGCAGAATCTCTGGTGGAATTCTCCAAAGAATCCTCGAAGAATGATAAGGGGAAGAAGAAATTCCACAACGACAAAAATGGGGCAAGCAAACCTTATAAGGGAGAGAAGTCTGCCAAATTCACCCATGGTTGGAAAGGGAAGCAGCAACAAGGTGAGTCCAGCAAAGAACCTTTCAAGCCCAAACGAAATTGTTTCTTTTGTGATGGACCTCACTTCATGCGGGACTGCCCCAATCGTGCAAAGATGAATGCTATAGCTACAAGTTATGATGCTTTACAGCAGCAAGCACAAGGGGAAAAGGCACAATTGGGTTCGATGCACATCATAAATGCTGTGCAGGCCAAGGCAAACAACCAGGCTGCTGGAAGTGTTGCCAAGGCTATTGTTGGCTTAAAGCCTCAACCAGGGAAGGCTCTTATGTATGTTACTGCCAAGGTGAATGGATTTAACACCAAGGCACTACTGGACAGTGGCGCCAATCAGAACTTGGTGTCCAGTGATGTGGCTGCTCAAATGGGACTGAAGCTGTCCAAGGAAACAGGCTGGATGAGAGCTGTGGATCAACCAGCCAAACCATTACTAGGTATAGCACATGGTGTTCCCATAGAGATTGGCTCTTGGCGTGGGAGTATTAATTTGAACGTGGTCGAGCTGAAGGACTATCACATGGTGATTGGACTGGATTTCATGGAAAGAGTACTGCCTCTATCCTTCACTGAAGATGGGTGTATTCAATTCAGAAGTGGTGGTATGGATTACAGAGTTGCTGTTGAACGAATTCCAGTTGGTACAGGAATGCTATCAGCAATGCAAGTTTCAAAGGGAATAAAGAAAGGAGAGGAAACATACCTTGTGGCCTACAAGGAAGAAGGTATGATTCCTAATTCACTTGCTGTCCCTAATGAAATTGTGTCAATTTTGGATGAATTTACGGATGTAATGCCACCTGAGCTGCCCAAGAAACTACCACCAAGGAGAGGCGTGGATCATGCCATTGAATTGGAGCCTGGTGCTAAGCCTCCTGCCATGGTACCTTATCGAATGGCACCCCCGGAGCTTGATGAACTGAAGAAACAGCTTAAGGAGCTGCTGGATGCGGGGTACATTCGACCATCAAAGGCGCCCTACGGTGCCCCAGTGCTGTTCCAAAAGAAACATGATGGAAGCCTGTGAATGTGCATTGACTATCGAGCTTTGAACAAGGTAACCATCAAGAACAAATATCCTATACCATTGGTAGATGATTTGTTTGACAAATTGGGCAAGGCTCAGTGGTTCTCAAAGCTGGATTTGCGTTCCGGGTATTGGCAAGTACGCATTGCTGAAGGAGATGAAGAGAAAACCACATGTGTTACAAGGTATGGTTCATACGAATTCCTTGTAATGCCATTTGGTTTAACCAATGCACCAGCCACTTTCTGTACATTGATGAATAAAATTTTTCACCCATACATGGACAAGTTCGTAGTAGTCTATTTAGACGATATTGTTGTTTATAGTGAGTCCTTACAAGATCATGTTCAGCATCTTAGACTTGTGTTCCAAACTTTGCGTGAAAATGAGCTATATGTGAAGCCAGAAAAGTGCTCGTTTGCACAACCAGAAGTAATGTTCTTGGGACACAAGATTGCGGGAGGCCAGATTAGCATGGATTCGTCCAAAGTAAAGGCGATCATGGATTGGGAACCACCAAAGATCGTTTCTGGGTTGCGGTCGTTCCTTGGGCTGGTGAACTACTACCGTAGATTTATCAAGGGGTATTCAAAAAGGGCAGCCCCCTTGACTGACTTGCTGAAGAAGAACATTCCATGGGATTGGAATGTGAAATGTCAAAAGGCGTTTGAGGAACTGAAACATGCTGTTTCAGAGGAGCCGGTCTTGAAGCTGCCAGATTACTCCAAGCCATTTGAGGTACAAACTGATGCATCCGATTTTGCTATTGGTGGGGTGTTAATGCAGGAAAGACATCCCATTGCCTTTGAGAGTCGCAAGCTGAATGACACTGAAAGGCGTTATCCGGTGCATGACAAGGAGATGACTGCCATCATACACTGCCTAAGAGTGTGGAGGCATTACTTGCTGGGCAGTCGGTTTACGATCCTCACCGACAATGTTGCAACCAGCTACTTCCAGAAGCAGAAGAAGCTGACCCCGAAGCAAGCAAGGTGGCAGGACTTCTTGGCAGAATTTGATTATGCCTTGGAGTACAAACCTGGGAAGGCCAACATGGTAGCAGATGCATTGAGTCGAAAGGCAGAATTTTCCTCCATAAGCAGCATGGAAAGTAACCTGCTGGAGCGCATAAGGGAAGGTATGTCCCATGATACTTTTGCTAAACACCTTCTTCTTTTGGCTAAGGAGGGAAAAACCAGAAGATTTTGGGAACACGACGGGCTGATTTATGCTGTTGGAAATCGGGTGTTCATTCCTCGTTGGGGAAATCTTCGGAGGGAGCTGATGAAGGAGTGCCATGACTCCTTGTGGGCTGGCCATCCTGGCATACAACGGACTCTGGCTTTGCTGGAAAGATCATACTACTGGCCAAGGATGGAAGAGGACGTGGAAGGATACGTGAGGACCTGCTTAGTGTGCCAGCAGGATAAGGTCGAGCAAAAACAGCCTGCGGGTTTGCTGGAACCCCTTCCCATCCCAGAAAGGCCATGGGAGTGCGTCACAATGGACTTCATATCAGCCTTGCCAAAATCTGAAGGATGTGGATCCATAATTGTGGTCGTGGACAAATTGTCAAAGTATGGAACCTTCATTCCTGCCCCACGAGATTGCACAGCCGATGAAGCAGCCCGCTTGTTTTTCAAGCATGTGGTGAAATACTGGGGCCTTCCTCGAAGCATCATCAGTGACCGAGACCCACGGTTCACTGGAAAGTTCTGGCGGGAACTATTTAAAATGATGGGTTCAGAACTGCATTTTTCAACCTCTTTTCATCCACAAACAGATGGGCAAACAGAGCGGGTGAATGCATTGCTGGAGCTCTACTTAAGACACTTTGTGAGTGCTAATCAGAAGAATTGGGTAAAGCTGCTGGACGTCGCTCAATTCTCCTACAACCTGCAAAGGAGTGAGTCCACACAGCAAAGTGCGTTTGAACTAGCTACTGGACAGCAACCATTGACTCCCAATGCAATTGCTTCAGGATATACTGGAGTAAGTCCTTCAGCGTACAAATGGGCTAAAGGTTGGCAGGAACAACTTGATGTTGCAAAAGTGCACCTCGACAAGGCAGCTAAGAAAATGAAGAAGTGGGCAGACAAGAAAAGAAGGCCATTAGAGTTTCAACTGGGCGATCTTGTCATGGTGAAGCTGCCACCCCAGCAATTCAAAGCTTATAGACAGGTTTACAAAGGGCTGGTAAGGAAATATGAGGGGCCTTTTCCTATCACCAAGAAGGTGGGAAACGTATCCTATCAGGTTGAACTGCCACCACAGTTGAAGATTCATCCTGTTTTTCATGTAAGTTTTCTTAAACCTTACCATGGGGACCAGGAGGATCCAAACAGGAGTCAATCGCATAGAGCACCACCAGCAATGGTAACCTCGTTTGATCGTGAAGTAGAGGAAATTATGGCTGATCGGATAATTAGACAACGGGGGATTCCAAGTTACACCGAGTTCCTGATAAAGTGGAAAGGATTGCCAGAAACAGAAATGAGTTGGGAGAAGGAGGCTGAACTATGGCAGTTCAAGCAAAAGATCGATGCCTACAAGGCAAAAGAAGCTTGACGAGGGCGTCAAGGATTTTGGTGGGGGAGATTGTCAACCTCCAAATTTCACCCCACAAAAATTTTGAAAGGAGGAAGACCGAAGTAGCCATAGGCGAGTGGCAGGCTGGTTGGCCGCTGGAATGCTGGTTGGCCGCTGGACGCTGGTTGGCCGCTGGACGCTGGTTGGCCGCAGGACGCTGGTTGGCCGCAGGATGCCGGTAGGCCGCTGAGGAACGATGGGCCGCTGGGAAAAAGCATCGCGGGATAGGCTGGGCGCGCAAGTCACTGGGCATGCGGATTGGGCTGCCAGGCGCAGGCGCTGGTCATCAACGGGCTGGACCTGAGGGAGTCCACCCAACAGGTTGCTGGGCCGTTCTCTGTGGTTGGCCTACGGATCTAATAAGACTGCCAGGCAGAGGGAACATTCCAGAACTGGGGAAGCTTGTCCAGCACACCTCTGCCAGACTGGGGGAAGATTCCAGAACACCCCAGCTGACAGGGAAATCTCCAGAGGCCTGAAACACTGCTGCCTTTGTCTATAAATAGGTGTGCCACGAAATTGTAAAGATGGAAGTAGATTATTTACCTTGTGAAAGCTCTTGTAAATTGTACAGCCACTCTAGTAAAATACACATTTCTCCTTCTGCAATTCTCTTCTTCTTTGCTAGTGTGATTGTTCCCATTTGTCCATTACTTTGCTGGTTTGTTGGATAGGCTTACTTGTGTGGGTTTTGGGGAGAACAACCTCACAAGTGCTGCACGTTGACAAGCTGTGAGTTCTTGTGGCGTGACATTAGGCTCTTAAAAGGAATAAGAAAGAAGAGGATTGGGCTGTAATCACTTTGGGTGCGTCATATGCCAACGAAGGCGAAGCGACGAGATGTTGGGGCTCGTCTCAAAAGATGAATGACGATTAAGGCTGCAAGGCCAGGGACACTGGACCGCAGGTAACTAACGTGGGTTTACTTGAAGTATAGAGCCTTTAATTGAAAAAAGAATTTTATATTCAACGTTCAACTGAAAATCTCTAAGCTATATAATTTTTATATATTTTAAAAATTAAATATCATATGAGAATGAATTTAACAATCATTATACTAAATTTTGTGCATTTAGTATATATACTTTAATTAATTATACACAAATTTTGATTTAACTATTTAATTTAATGTATTAATTTTTTTCTTATATAAGGTTGATTTCATATTAAACCCATTAAAATCATTATAAAATTGATTTTAAGTAAATACTATAATAAATGGATTATGTTTTTATGCATGACCTAAATAGAAAACCTTTTAGTTTAAATAGAAGAATTTTCAGTTTGATATAGTCAAAACATATAATTTTTTAAACGTTGAGTTATGGGAGCTAAAACACATATTTGTTAACTTTTGACAATAATTCAGAGGAAAAAAAAGGGTTTTTATCATTTGGTTTAATTTTAATTAAAATAAAGGGTTAAAACTTGTTATTTTTAAAATTTTAAAAATAAAAAAAATAATTTTAATTTAATAATTGAATTTAAAATGAGTTATTTTTTTAATAAAATTAAAATTAATTTTAAATCAATTATGATAAACTAAGATCCGGCGAGTTTATCAAATGTGAACCCGTGATTTGATGTAATGGGCGGATCAATAAACTATAATCAGTTTGATGAGAGGATAATACTTTTGAGATTTCATTTAGGTGCTTCCGTACTCAATTTTAAGAAAAGTGTTTGCAAAATGTGAAGAAAAAGTTATGAGTCTACCGAAATGTCTAGTGAAGACTTTTCGAGGTCCAAATTAAATATGGGATCAGTGTTAAGAGAAATAAAATAGAGAGAAAAAAAGAAGAGAAAGTTATGGAGAAAAAAAAATGGGATCTAGGGTTTTATGGGCGACTGAATAATAAATACTGAGCTAATTAGTTCGTACATACTGCGCGCGCATTTATAATATTTGGTGCTATATTATGAAAATGGATATTTTTATTCAACTTAATCAGCTCATGTCCGACTGTGAATTTTTTTTTATTATTGAAGTCGATTATTATATTTGCATTCAAAATCTCATTGTAATATGAAATTTAAAAAAGTCTATTCATTATTTCCGAATTTAAAAAATAAAATTTATCGATGTTTAAAAAAATCGATAAATGTGTAACGCATTATCAATAGACTAAACTTTTTTATCATCCATTTTGACATAATAAAAAATCTATATCATAGTTTTATCGGATTTTATTTATTATATATTACCCAACTTAATAAGGTCATGTCCAATTCACATGACCGTAAATTTTTCTGATTATTGAGTTTGATCATGTCTATATTCAAAATCTCTTTGTGATATGATATTTGAAAGAGTCTATCCATCATCTCTGAATTTAAAAAAAATTGATCAATCATTGAAGAAGTTAGCATGTCTATACAGCGTTATCAATAGGTTAGACTTTTTTTATCATCCAATTTGACAAAATGGAAAACCTATGTCATGGCCTTACTGGGTCTCATTTATTATATGTTACCAAATTTTTTGAACCGGCATTGCCCGATTCTACGACCCAATGAAGAAAGAAAGTGGCCAAGTGAAAAGTCATAACTTCCCTAACAAAAAGAAGTTGGAATAAAACACGAAAAAACAATTCAATGTATTTTTTATTTAATTTACTTTTTTTAAAAAATGTCTTATCACACTTGCCGTGCCAATGCGAAAGTGAATTTCGAAAAGTTTTAGTTTTTCTTCTTTTACAGAGGCAGAAAAGAATCTCGAAAAGTTTTGAGGATCAAACACAGCAACATCCTTGTTTTGTTATGTATGAATGGAGACAGATGGAGAATCAGAATCATATGCCATTCTCTGTACTATTCTTATTATTCCTTAAGTAACCAAGAAAAGAGCGGGAAAATCAAGCGTTCAACCTTAAAGATATTCCACCATCTCTCTCCCCTAGCCTTCAATTTCTCTCCTCCTTACTTCACTCTCTCAACTCTCTCTGCAAATGGGTAACTACAGATTGTGTATGTGCTTCATTAGGAAGTTCAAAGTCGTTGAGGCCGGTCCTCCTCCCGACATTAAGGATCACTTTAAGAAGTACACCGACAGCGCCACCCACATGACGGCTGAGCAGCTTCGGACTTTTTTGGTGGATGTGCAGGGTGACTCCACTGCTTCCATCGCCGATGCTGAGAAGATAATCGAGCAGGTTTTGCACAAGAGGCATCACATTGCCAAGTTTACCGGACACACTCTCACTCTTGATGATTTTCACCATTATTTGTTCTCTGCAGATCTCAATCCTCCTGTTCGAGAAAACCAGGTATCTCTCTCGAATTTTCTGCTTGTGCGTGGGTCAATTTCTGTCTAATAATTAAAAAAAATGGCTTTTGTACTTTCAACAAATGAGTTGACAATGATTATTAATTTAAACCCCATTTTGAACAACAGAAGTGTTCAACGCCTGTTAACAATTTTTTTCTGCCGTTTCAGGTTCACCAGGATATGACAAAACCATTATCCCACTATTTCATATATACTGGCCATAATTCCTACCTGACAGGAAACCAACTCAGCAGCGATTGCAGTGATGTCCCCATCATAAATGCATTGAAGAGAGGCGTAAGAGTGATAGAGCTTGATATATGGCCAAATTCTACCAAGGATGATATACATGTTCTACACGGAAGGTATTGAAATTAAGTTCAAGTGTTGTCTCTTTTTCCCAACTTGTCTTTAATCACTGTTGAACAACAGTTTTCTCTTCTGCATTTGCTGTTTTTGCTGCTTGAATTCTCATCTGGGCTTTGTGTTTGGACAATCCATAATTTGGGATCATCCTCTTCGATAAAGAAACTTATGCATTTAGCTTAATGATCGACCTGGCGTGCTATCTTCTACTATTGATTTGACTAAAATGTTTCAATTTCCAATTGTTATTTGTGTGAACTGTGAACTTGTTATTTGTTAACATCCATTTTCATTTGGCGTTGTGGCTTTTGGCTGACATCTGACATCTATACACTTGAACTTAGGACACTGACAACTCCGGTGGAGTTCATTAGGTGCTTGAAATCCATAAAAGAACATGCCTTTTCATTCTCTCCATATCCTGTCATAGTAACTCTAGAAGACCACCTTACCCCAGATCTTCAAGCTAAAGCTGCTCAGGTAAGCTTTTGCCTCGCCATCTGAATTTAATCTGACAATTTTTCTTAAAATTACAATTTAGTAGCCACAAATTTTTTGCGTTTTAGATGGTTATGGAGACATTTGGGAACATGCTGTATTATCCTGAATCCGAATGTTTAGAAGAGTTCCCTTCTCCAGAAGATTTGAAGCATCGCATAATCGTTTCAACCAAACCTCCCAAAAAATATCACAAGTCTAAAAATGTCAAGCGCAAGGGAAATGAATATCAGAAGGATAAGGATTCTGATGATGATGCTTGGGGAAAGGAGCCGTCAGACGTTGTATCTGATCAAGAAGACAGCGTCTCGGTGCGTTGATAAATGAATTGCACCTCCTTACAGTAAGTGAATATATACTTCCTGCGGTCTAATTTTTATACATCGTGTGCTTTTTGCTTGCAGATTGAGAGTGATACTAGTGAAGATAGTGATGATGAGTCAAACCATGTAGGAGTAGATGCATACAAGCGTCTAATTGCGATTCATGCTGGTAAGCCCAAGGGCGGCTTGAAGGAGGCACTAAAAGTTGATTCCTGTAAAGTTAGACGCCTTAGTTTGAGTGAGAAAGCACTGGAAAAAGCCACTGAAAAACATGGAGTAGATATTATTAGGTAATTATCCATGTCGAACTTCTGGTGCAAGATGCTAAATTGTCTGCTTATAATGATTCGTTTAATATTTCCAACTGCTAAATCTATCACCTCAATCTCCGTGTAAAGGTTCACCCAGAAAAATTTCTTAAGAGTGTATCCAAAAGGCACTAGGTTTAACTCTTCCAACTACAACCCACTTATTGCTTGGATGCATGGAGCTCAAATGGTTGCATTCAATATGCAGGTTCGCTTCAATTTTCTTTCATTAGTTGCTGAGATTTAAGTCATTTTAAGTGACTTGCTTTTTGTGGTATGCCTAATATGGAAAAGAAAACTCTCTAAACTTTGTGATATTGAGATATATGATGCTAGCAGTTCAATTGAGCAATGTTCTTTTCCCTTTTCATTTTCCCCATTTGACTGAGTTAAAACATTTACGACAAGTGGTTTCAGGAAAAGTTTCGAGTTTGAGATCCAAATATTCTCTCTTTCTCAATCACAGGGATATGGTAGAGCTCTTTGGATGATGCATGGGATGTTTAGGGCCAATGGAGGTTGCGGTTATGTGAAGAAACCTGATTTTTTTATGAAACTGGGGTCACGTGGTGAAGTATTCAATCCTAGAGGCAAATTGCCTGTAAAGAAAACTTTAAAGGTGACTGCTGTGCATGAAACAACTGCCTTCCTCTATCCTTTACTGGACATCTTTAAAAACTGAGTGTAGTTGTTACTTAACAGGTGAAAGTGTACATGGGAGATGGTTGGCATTTGGATTTTAAACCGACACACTTCGATTTGTATTCCCCACCAGATTTCTACACCAGGGTGGGTGGATTAATAAATTGTTTTATGCTTGGTATAGCTTTCAATTCATTACTTTACTTGTTCTTCTTCCATGTTCTGTCAACAAACTGCCACAAAACAAGAGTTGAAACTTTCTTTGCGAACTGTCATCGTAATAGCTGAGAATAAGGGAACTTTCATGCACATATACACCTGTTATTTCATATGGCAGGTAGGCATTGCAGGAGTGCCAGATGATATGAAAATGGAGAAAACTAAGACAAAAGAGGACAATTGGACGCCTGTTTGGGGTGAAGAATATACATTTCCATTGACTGTTCCTGAAATAGCTTTACTTAGAATTGAAGTTCATGAGTACGATATGTCTGAGAAAGATGATTTTGCTGGCCAAACTTGTTTCCCTGTTTCTGAAGTTAGACCAGGGATCCGTGCTGTCCCCCTTTTTGATCGCAAAGGGAAGAAGTTGAACTCATCGAGGCTTCTCATGCACTTTGAGTTTGTCTAAATCTGACATGACATTTCAGTACAGATATCTAACTCAGTTGAATTCTTCCAAGATTATGATGTCCATGCATTTGCTGTTTGATATATTTCTTTGTTAAACTTTTTTTTTTTCCTAGAATTTCCTGAGAATTTGTTATAAACCTATTGACTTGTAAAGGATTTTGTGTTTCTTTTCCTCATTTGTAATGCTCCATCATTCAATTGTCTTTCATACTTGTTCACACTTGCGAGTAACCGAAGGTGCTTTCCCTTTGCAACTGAAAGGAAATTCGTCTAATTGCACGTCTCAGCTTGAGCTAGCATGAAATTGAAAATGCTACAAGAACAAATGGAGCTGACATTGTCAGGTAACTATGATCATTCCTCTAATTACAATGCTGTAATGTGCTGGTTACTCCTTGAAGTGTCCAAATTGACATCAAAACCTCCAAAATTTTGTTGTACTTGTTTTTTTAGTCCAAAATTTTTAATCTTCTTGTGCTATCCTCTGACTTCTGATTACTAATCCTCACTACAAAAAGGAAAAAAGAAAATACTACAGATATCATTCTAGGCCTTTTCCTCTATAAGATGTTTAATGAACATCTTCTAACAAGAAGATTCAGATGGCTGTTCACGACATGAATTGCATTCGCACTCCACGTTATATGGCTTTTATTTACTGCTCTTTTCTTCCCTCCTTAATATGGGAAACATCGCTGAGTTATGCATGGAAAGTTTAAAGCCAATATTGGTTGCTGTGGTTATGTGAAAGAACCTGATGCTCATTGCAACTTCGTCCAAACGATATTGTCTTTTATCCCTCTGAGCAATTACCTGTAAAAAGAATTTCTAAGGTTTTCGAACTTTTTCTATCATGTTGACAGGTGAAATTCATCAAGAGGGAGGATTTGCATTTTCACCTGACACATTTTGATCTATATATTAAACCCACCAGAATCCTTGGTCAAATTAAGAATATCTATGGCAATCTGTTTACGAAGTTTGTAATCTGCATAGAGAGTTAGTACGTGTGGTTGGAATCAGATTTTGAGAAATGAGCTACTTGATATTTTTCTTATTACGTGCATTTACACTACGGTCCATATTCATCCTCAGCAAGAATTGCCCTATTGTTTTTCACATGCTGGCATTGTAGACTTCCCTCTGAATGTGGAACATGTACAGTTGATCAAGCATAATTTAGCCACATTTTTATCATATCTCTTACTGTTTATTTACACATTTTTCTAGCTTAATTTGTGTTTTTGTTATGTTTTTACAGAAAAGGAAGAAATTGAAAAGTTGGAGAAAAAGTGAAGAAAAAGCTGGAAAAGTGATTGGGTCAAAGTGATTTGCCCAAATCACTCGCAGGAACTGGCCAAGTCATTCGCAGAGTCAGAGGCAAAAACTGGACTGAATCCCAGAGAGCGATTGGGGCAGATTGAGCAAGTGACTTGCCCAAGTCACTCGCAGAAACTGCCCAAGTCACATTGACAGCAGAAGTTGACAGCAGAGGCGGGAAAAGAGCAGAAAATCCAAATTCAAAGAAAAGAAGTCCAAGTCCACTTCAAACACCACAAGATCAGTCCCAAGAGCCACGCCCTTCACTTAGAGAGTTCCATTCTCAATCAAATACAAAATCCAAAGAGGAATCAAAGACTACAAAGAAGACCAAATCAAATTGAGATTCCAAAACCCTAATCAAATTGGAATTGGGATTCTCCAGCTATATAAGGGCAACATCCAAACCAGCATCCTATCATCATCTTTCAGCATCTGCCATCCTCGGAAATTCTCCAGCAACACAGCAGAAACTTTCTTTTTCTTTTCTTCTTTATTTTTGTGTATTTTAGTCACCATGAGTGGCTAAATTCATTATTTTCTAGTTGAAATTGGAAAATTCAGATTTGTGATGAATTGGGAGATTTAAATCTCCATTGTTAAACTTCTAGTTATTTTCAATATTTATGCAATTTGATCTTTCTATAATTGTTGCTTTGCTTTTAGAATCAATTTAGGCCTATTGCTTTTAATTGCTTGAGTAACAATTGTTTGAATAATTTAAGTCCGTAATTGCTTATATTATTTGAACACAAATTTAATCAAGTTGCATGATCTAAACTTGACCACGCGGTTGGCAAGGTTAGAATTAGGTTTCTCTAAATCTTAATGCAGTTAACAGTTGTTCGATGCCAAAGGCCCCAAGGACGTTCCTTGGCAACTTGTTAACTAGTGTTTGATTAGCGAACGTTTCCTAATCAAACTAGAACTAAGGAGGAATTTGGATTGTGAGAAGCGTCTTCCACATCCTAAACTAATTTATTGAGATAAATAGGAGTATTAAAGAATCAATGATCAATTCTAAACAATCTGAAATATATCCATACTTCAACTAGAAGCTTTTCTCTTATTGATTTACTCATCTTTAATTTATTGCTTTCTTTTGCTATTTAGTTTTAATTCATCAAATCAAACCCCCCTCGTTTAATTACTTGTTATTACTTGCCTTAGTCATCAATAGGAAAATTCGTAGTGTCAAATCCCTGTGGTTCGACCCTATTGCTACTATCTACAAGTTAATTGTTGATTGTTTAATAGGTTTATTTTTGACGGCTTCGACAACCGTTATCAAAAACTTGGCGCCGTTGCCGGGGATTTGATCTAACTAACATATTTTCCTTTTATGACCAGGGCTGATCGTAAAGAAGCTCTTCTTTACGATCCAGAAATTGAACGTATTGCCAAGAGCTTGAGAAAGCAAGCAAACTTGAGGAACCAAGCCTTAAAACCATCTGCATCAGCATCGGAAACAAAACTGGTGTCCACCATTCAATCTGCTGCATAAGTTACTGAGGAACCCGCTGTTGCATTTGCTGAATAAAGTTGCTGAACCAATTGTTGAAACTGCTGTACATGCTGCACTTTTTGAATCTGTTGCTGCACAAGCTGCTGCACTCAGAACCAGCCCCTAAAATTGCACCAAAACCAGCCCAAAAACCAGAAATTTTTGCCAACAAAATCCCAGAACCAGCCCCTGAAACAGCAACTACTCTTGAACCAGCTGCTGTCCTTGCTGAATTTGAAGCTAAAAATGTTGAGGCAAGAGCTCCAATGGCACAAGAAAGAACTCTTCGTGAATTAGCAACACCCTTGGATGATCAAGCACTATGGTGCATCACTTACCCACCTTTGGCAGCCCCTTTTGAGCTCAAAACCGGATTAATTCATCTTCTTCCAAAATTCAAAGGTCTTAAAAATGAGGATCCACACAAGCACCTCAAAGAATTTCACATTGTGTGCTCAACAATGCGGCCTCAAGGTATTTCCGAAGAGCATGTTAAATTAAGAGCTTTTCCCTTTTCTCTTGATGATTTTGCCAAAGAATGGTTGTTCTATTTACCACCTGGATCCATCACTTCATGGGATGGGATGGTGAGAGTCTTCTTGAGAAAATACTTCCCAACCTCAAAAGCTATTGGCATCAGAAGAGAGATTAGTTGCATCAAGCAAAAGGATTATGAAGAGCTATATGAATATTGGGAAAGATTCAATCGATTGTGCATAAGCTGCCCTCAACATGACATCTCTGATAAGTCACTCATTGAATACTTCTATGGAGGTTTGCTACCTTCAGAAAGAAAGTTCATAGACGCAGCATGTGGAGGATCAATTGAAGACAAGTCACCTCAAGCCATAAGGGATTTAATTTCCACCATGGCAGCAGCCTCACAGCAATTTGGAGACCAAGAACAGCCACCAAGAAGGGTGAATGAGGTGAGTACATCCACTTTAGCATCCCAAATTTCTGATCTCACCAATGTTGTCCATAGCCTTGTTGTGGGTCAAGCCCAACAAATCCAGCAGATTCAGCAGCCCAAACCATGTGGAATATGTGCAAACTTGAGCCACCCTACTGACCTATGTCCCTCCCTTCAAGAAGAGGACCAACAAGTAGGAGGATTTAATGGGCAAAGAAGTTATGCAAGGGCCAATCAATATCCAAACTACCAGCAAATAAATCCAATTCAAGCTGCACCTCAAAAGTCCAATGCACCCTTTGAAGAGATCGTGAAGTCCTTAGCACGCACCGTGCAAAATCTTGAGCAACAAATGGGACAAATGGCTTCATCCTTGAGTAAGCTTGAATCACAAGGAAAGCTACCTTCCCAAACTGAGATAAATCCAAGGCAAAATGCTAGTGCCATCACATTGAGGAGTGGAAAAGAGCTGCAAGACAGTAGGGCTGAAAAATTGCAAAAACAGGCCATGGAAAAAAATCTGCCAGAAGGTGATCAGCCCAAATCACCCAGTCGATCTGCCCAAATCACTGACCCAATCGCTAGGCAGACTGAGCTGCCCAGCAGTAGTGATCTGTCCAAATCAATGACCCAGGCAGAATTCAGCCCCAAACAGACCAAGGCAGATCAGCAACTAGAAGAAAAATTTAAGGTACCTCCTCCCTTTCCCAAGAGATTTGCAAGATCACAAAAAGAAAAAGAAAAGAAAGAAACACTTGCAACCTTTCACAAAGTGGAGATCAACATACCTTTGCTTGATGTTGTCAAACAAATACCAAGGGACACCAGCCAGGAAGATGAGGAAAATAGGAAAAATTTGAAAGAAACGGAAGAGACAGCATGCTGCACAGACTGGTCCAGAGGTGATTTGCCCAAATCACTTGTACAGATAGAATCTGATTTGCCCAAATCACTTGAACAGGTAGAAATCAGATCAACAATGCAGACAGATTTTGATTTGCCCAAATCATCAGTTCAAGCAGAATTCGATTTGCCCAAGTTCAGTACTAGATTGCAGCCACCTTTTATGGAGAAATATGAATTGGAGTTCAAAGTGCTGCCCAATCACCTCAAAATTTCAAACATAGGGGCTAGAGGCACACCTCACTTGAAAGAGGAGAAATTAATCATGCTATTTCATGAGTACATGAAAGAAATAGGATGGATTATAACCAAAATGAAAGGTGTGCTACACTTCTTACTTAATTCTGTGGGAATCCTTTTCCCTCCCCCTATTACTTGAGCCTTGATCAAGTCAGAAAAGTCCAGCCCGCGACTTTAAACTAGGGCGCTACTGGGAGGCAACCCAGCAGAGGTGATTTGCGCAAATCAATGGAAAAATCAGCAGAACTTAACTACAGCAGAGGTGATTTGGCCAAGTGATTTGCCCAAATCACTGCCCAAATCAGCAGAACCTCCAGCAGCTGATCAATCTGCAGAATCTCGCCTTGACAGAATGGAGGCCCGAACCATACACATGGAAGGCATGCTGCAGCTGCTGGTTCAACACTTCATACCTGCAGACCACCATCACAGCTGATTTGGCCACTGATTTGGCCAAATCACCACCCTAGGGAGTCCCTTTCTCTCTTATTTTTCTCTTTATATGTTTTGCATTGGCCATGAGCGTGTGTTCAGGATGAAGACAGCTAATCAGACAGCATCCTGCCCCAACAGAAGAACCAGCAGATGTGAATCACTTCCTGCCCACAGAACAGCAAAGACAGTGATTTGGCTGGGTGATTTGCCCAAATCACTGAGGCAATTTGCCCAAATCACCCCAGGCCAGGAAGTCCCTTTCCCTTTCCTTCTTAATTTATATGTATATATGTTCACACATTGGGGACAATGTTTGCAATAGGTGTGGGGGGTGTTTGAAGAACATTTTGCACAGTCTTCACTTGCACAGTCCTCACCATGTTTAGTTTTCTTTTACATTCTTTTTGTTTCTTTTTGCATTAGTCTTACCTCTTTCACACACCAGAAAATTTTTTCTTCCACACATATGCACACACACACAGAATTTTGTTTTTTTTTTTTAGCCTATTGCTCTACTCAGCATAGATGACTAAGCCAAAAGAGTTCCTTACCTCATGACCCCATTAAATTATCCAACCCTTTAAACCTAAATTGAACCATGCACAGTGTGTAGCCCTTACTTAGGAAGTTCTTTTTCTTGAATTGAGTCCTTGAAACTACTGTGGCCAATAGGAAAGGAAAATAAAATACATGCAATAAAAAGTTAGTGTAATTCTCTTAAGTTGATTTGCCCAAATTGTTATAAAAAGGAAAAAGAAAAAGAAAAACTCAGCAAATCAAAAAGCACAAAACACAACCTGTTCCTATGATCTAAGGCTATGAACTGAGCTAACAGTCACTTGGACAAGTGACCAACTGAGTAACCGGAGGTGTATTACCCATGTGCACCGTCGCGTAAAAAGGTTGGTGACTTTTTCAGGCATCAAAAATAAAGTTCCGATGGCCTAAGATTATGAACAGAGCTAGTAGCCACTTGGAAAAGTGACCAACTGAGTAACCGGGGGTGTATCACCCATATGCACCATCGCGTAAAAAGGTTGGTGATTTTTTCAGGCAAAGTTAAATAAAAAAAAAAAGTGCTGATAATTAAAAATGCTTAAAATAGGGCAAGTCACTCTTAAGGGATTGCATTAAACCTAATATAAAAGAATAAGCATGATCAAATAAAAAACTTTCCCTTGGCCATGGTGTGTGATAGGAAACAAGGAAAGAAGGGGGGTAACCTTAGTACATGCATCCTACACTGTAGTGTTTCAAATTAGGAGTCTAGGGGGGCTGATTAAGTGGTACTTAGGATCAAAAGAAAAAGGGGCTTGATTGACTAAATTGTTTGTTGCTTGAGGACAAGCAAAAAGCTAGGTGTGGGGGTATTTGATCAAGCATAATTTAGCCACATTTTTATCATATCTCTTACTGTTTATTTACACATTTTTCTAGCTTAATTTGTGTTTTTGTTATGTTTTTACAGAAAAGGAAGAAATTGAAAAGTTGGAGAAAAAGTGAAGAAAAAGCTGGAAAAGTGATTGGGTCAAAGTGATTTGCCCAAATCACTCGCAGGAACTGGCCAAGTCATTCGCAGAGTCAGAGGCAAAAACTGGACTGAATCCCAGAGAGCGATTGGGGCAGATTGAGCAAGTGACTTGCCCAAGTCACTCGCAGAAACTGCCCAAGTCACCTTGACAGCAGAAGTTGACAGCAGAGGCGGGAAAAGAGCAGAAAATCCAAATTCAAAGAAAAGAAGTCCAAGTCCACTTCAAACACCACAAGATCGGTCCCAAGAGCCACGCCCTTCACTTAGAGAGTTCCATTCTCAATCAAATACAAAATCCAAAGAGGAATCAAAGACTACAAAGAAGACCAAATCAAATTGAGATTCCAAAACCCTAATCAAATTGGAATTGGGATTCTCCAGCTATATAAGGGCAACATCCAAACCAGCATCCTATCATCATCTTTCAGCATCTGCCATCCTCGGAAATTCTCCAGCAACACAGCAGAAACTTTCTTTTTCTTTTCTTCTTTATTTTTGTGTATTTTAGTCACCATGAGTGGCTAAATTCATTATTTTCTAGTTGAAATTGGAAAATTCAGATTTGTGATGAATTGGGAGATTTAAATCTCCATTGTTAAACTTCTAGTTATTTTCAATATTTATGCAATTTGATCTTTCTATAATTGTTGCTTTGCTTTTAGAATCAATTTAGGCCTATTGCTTTTAATTGCTTGAGTAACAATTGTTTGAATAATTTAAGTCCGTAATTGCTTATATTATTTGAACACAAATTTAATCAAGTTGCATGATTTAAACTTGACCACGCGGTTGGCAAGGTTAGAATTAGGTTTCTCTAAATCTTAATGCAGTTAACAGTTGTTCGATGCCAAAGGCCCCAAGGACGTTCCTTGGCAACTTGTTAACTAGTGTTTGATTAGCGAACGTTTCCTAATCAAACTAGAACTAAGGAGGAATTTGGATTGTGAGAAGCGTCTTCCACATCCTAAACTAATTTATTGAGATAAATAGGAGTATTAAAGAATCAATGATCAATTCTAAACAATCTGAAATATATCCATACTTCAACTAGAAGCTTTTCTCTTATTGATTTACTCATCTTTAATTTATTGCTTTCTTTTGCTATTTAGTTTTAATTCATCAAATCAAACCCCCCTCGTTTAATTACTTGTTATTACTTGCCTTAGTCATCAATAGGAAAATTCGTAGTGTCAAATCCCTGTGGTTCGACCCTATTGCCACTATCTACAAGTTAATTGTTGATTGTTTAATAGGTTTATTTTTTACGGTTTCGACAACCGTTATCAACAGTGTAAACGACATGGCAGGAACTATGAGTTACATTGGAAATTTTATTAGTTAACATGTCTAATCAACGTTGGTACCACGTCAGCATTATATTGCAAGCAAATAGGATAAAGGCATGGGTATAAAATGTAATTATATATATATATATATATATATTAAAAAGAAAGCTATTACTTGGTTGATAAGCTAGAGGAAATGGAAAATTAATAATGCCTTCAATTTACCATTTGTATTATCAACAGCCTAGTGCCAGAAGTGCAAGCAAGATACTGGCAGGGCAACAAGACAAGAACATTGGATAATCATCCTAGCTTTGACAATAATTCAATAATTTATATGTTGAAAAACATCCTCTTCTAGAAACTATAATCGTGAAGCTACAGAAGTTGATACCTTAAAAAAACACTCTAAAATAATTTTTTATTTGTTCCAAATTGATTAATCTAAATTGTTTAGTAAGTTTCAAGTAATTATACGTGCACTGCGCTTATCACACCAATGTTACATTACTTACTGAATTTACGAGCAACAGTGAACTCCGGAACTCTGTGTTGTATCATGAAAAAGTTGATCAGATAGGAAGTGATGATTAGATTGAAGGAAATTTATCAAGTCTCAGCTTCTGTTGTTGCACAACAACTTAGCACCTAATGCAGATTCGTTGCCACTTGCCACCACAAAGTAATCAGAAGAATCCATAGAATTTGTTTATTTTGAAGTCAAATACGCAGAGTTGGCATCTGGATCTGGGTCCCTTCCACCTGTTAATCATATATGATATCCCAGTCTTAGCTTCTATTCTTTTCTTTTCTTTTTTTTTTTTCTCTCTCTCTCTCTCTAATTTAGACATCACATGCTCTACTTAACTGGACAAGCAAATAACAATATTAAATTTCCATGTCCACCAGATAGTTTAGACTTTTCAGAATGCTCCCACAAATAACACAGCCTGTAACGCAGATCATATGATATTGAAATATGACAAGGCAGGATGCCACCCTTTGAAGTTTTGGCCCTCACCGCCTGGCCTGCCCTTCTGCCAAGTAACTTCAAATTCTTTTGCCTTTATTTGTGTCTATATGAAGGGTCCCACGTGTTTCTCTCACTCCCGCCATTGCAGGTATATTATGGTTGAATAATATAGTAAATTAAACCCTTCAAAGTAATGCAGAAACCTAAGACAGATCTAAATCCATTTTGTGATAACCAAAGGACACAGGTTGTTTCATTGAAACTCAGCCACTCTATTATGAACCCATGTGATTCAGATCCCACTAAAGCGTTTAATTATTTTTCTTGGAAACAAAATAAATTTCCCTGCTCTTATGTCTCCCAGCAAATTTTGAACTTTGCTAATTAATTATCCATTGCAAGGCCCTGACAACTTGGAAAGTAAAAAAGAAAAAAAAAATTGGTAAAGTGAACTGATAAAGAAAGCAAATTCAATAAAGAAAAAGGAACTGCTCCAATATCCAAAGTGAATGCCTATTAACACTACAAACAAGATAATTGGGACCATCATGTTAGTGACAAGTAATTTTTGCAGTTCTTTACACTTGTACAAAGAATAACAACTGTGTAGGATACTACCCTAGCTATACGGAGAAAGAGAAAATGTTAGAAAACAACTTACAGATAAACAAATAGAAAGTGAATTTTTTCTTTCTTTCCTTCTTTTTCCATAGTGTGGAAATTTCAGTTTGATGGAGTGGAGAAGCTAGCTGGGGTCACATCACAAAGAGCCAATGCTCTCTCCAAAGCAGAAACAACATCAACAATATCAGGCCTCTCCTTTCCCTCCAAGTTTACACAATGCATTGCAGTGTAGGCCATCAACTCCACTGCCTCGGCCTCAAGCATCTCTGGTGGACAAACCCTTTTATCCAGAACCTTTTTCAGTTGCCCTGCTGATATGAATTGTGTTGCATACTCCACAAGTCCCATTGGCCCTGCACCTTCTTCTTCACTCTTGAACACAGCTCTCTTTCCAGTCAAAAGCTCTAATAATACTACTCCTAGACCATAAACATCGCTTTTTGCTGTTAATACATTTAATACATAGTACTCAGGATCAATATATCCTACTGTTCCAACTGCCTTTGTTGACATGAACTCTTGGTCAAATTCTGGCCCCATCAATGATAAACCAAAATCAGATACTCTAGCAGTCCAATTTGCATCTATAAGTATGTTGGAGGTTTTTATATCTCTGTGAATTATCGGTGGTACCGCATAGTTGTGCAGATAGTTGATTCCCCTGGCGGCGTCCAGTGCAATTTTAATCCTCATTTTCCAGGAATTCAAAATGCTGCTGTTCTGTTCAACGTTTTGGCTGTAATGCAAATGATTGTGCAGTGCCCCATTGCTCATGTACTCATAAACCAGCAACCTCTCATCCTTTTCGTCGCAGAAACCTACTAGCTCCACTAAATGCTTGTGGTGAAGCCTTGATAATAACGCTATTTCTGAATCAAATGCACTTTCTTTGTCTTGGAATTTCTTTATCTTTGTTCCAGTTTCTCCTCTTTTGATTGCTACTTCGCGACCATTTGCAAGTTTGCCTTTGTAAACGATGCCAAAGCTCCCAGCACCAATCTTGTTTTCCATTGAGAAATTGTTCGTAGCAGCAGCAAGCTCTGATAGGGAAAATTTCTGAGTCTTGTCTGTATGCTTGGAAGATGATCCACTTCTCTGCCGCCCCAATCTTCTCGAGCTACAATGCTTAGCAGAGAATGTTCTTAAAGACGGGGTAGTGGAAGCATTATGAGCCGTAGCAGCAGTATTCTCATTCAGGCTGGCATTTATACTTGAGGGCTGAACAGAATTATGATGTAAAACCCTGTGTAAGCAATAAATAATAGAGGAGATGCCTGCAAAGACACCTACAGATCCGACAATCACAAAAGCCAGAGGAAGATTATTTTTGTCCCTTGATGGAGAGAGTGGCTGTACTTGTTGAGATGGTGGTGATTTTCTTGGGAGCAAAGGCACAGCAATTGGAAGTTCAGTCTGGCAGGATTTGCAGATATTCCCATACCCATCACACAAGGATTCAGAATTCGGATACACACCACATGTACCACAAGAAGACTGAACACAAGGACCAGGAATTATCATTCCCAGTGCAAGTTCATTTCCATGGTGAAGCACGTTAGACCATCCAAGACCCCAGCAAATAATCGATAAATTCCTCGTTGTAAGCCCACATGTGAAATCCAAACCAGCAACAATCAACTCAAACGGAAAATTTTTCAATATGTTGCTATTAAGTTGAAATTTATTTGCCCCACCCCAGCATGATAATAATCCATCGCTTTGCTTGATAGCACAGCTAAAATCTGATCCTAAAGCAAGACCTGAAAATGCAAAACCCGAACTAAAAGGAACATCCAATTGACCAGCGCTGTTGCTCCCTTTGCACACCAAAAATCCACTGGTAGTCAATCCACAAGCATGAGACTCTCCGGCAACCAAGTTTAGCATTGTTAAATTGCCAAACTGTGTTTGAATCTCATCTCCAACATCATTATTACCCCAACAATAAACTCTACTGTTGTTCCTCAAAATTCCACACGTAAAGCCACTCCCAGATGTGAGAGTACTAAACCTTAAATCCACCCCAGGTGATGGAAAAGGAGACCTACCTCTGCCTTTGCCTCTCCAGCACTTAGCTATGCCAGAGTTGACCTCTCTTGCGCAAACCTGATTATCTCCAACAGTTAGATCAGTTAGCTGAATGCTGTTACTGCAGTAGATGCGCTTGGGTTGAAAGCTTGAGTTGGTTGCAGCTAAGGTCTCCCAGCATAAAACACTGAAGCCTCCAGAGAGGAGGCCACAGAAGAAGGTCTGTCCTCCAGAGATAGATTCAAAGGAAACATTGGGTTGTATATAAATGATTTGGCCATTTTGGTAGCATTGTATTCTTTGGGTGGCCTCACCGGCGATGATGCCACAGACAGTAGCAGTGCTATAAGTGACGGCAATAGTGGAGGCAGAGCCAAGGCCGTCAACCACAGCAGCAGCATAGAGAAGGGAGGTGATAATGGCAATGATGATAAAGACATTGGTGAGATGGGAAAGATTGAGTGTCATTTGAGAGATTGGAATTGGGCAGAAAGCAAATGCAGAGGCCTCTCTGGCTTTCTCTTCTTCATTGAAAGCTGAAGAAATGAATGAACGAGAAGAGAGCTGAAGCACAAGAAGGGAGAGAATAATAATAAGACGGAGAGACTATAAACGAAAAGGAGTAAGGCGTGGAGCGTGTGGTCCCTTGGAATGGGTTATGCTGTTGAATGGTATACGATAGGTCGTTTTAACCTATAACTTACCTTTATTTGCTGGTTAAAGTTAAGGTAAGATTTGTTAAAATGTAAGGTGACAGATGATAAGATGAAATATATTTAATTTTTTATCTTTATTTTTTTAAAAAATAGAGTAAATGATAGTTTAATAATTTTGTATTATTTAATTGAGATATATGAAAAAATTTATAAATATTTTATTATGTAAAAAGATTTTTTTAAAAAATCTTATTAGAAAACCGGTAAAGTATTTTTGAAAATATTTACTCACTCATAATAATTAAATTCTTTAACTCTATCTAATAAATAAAAATAAGGAGTTTTTAATATTTAAATAAGTCAAAATTTAAAATAAATCTTGCTTGAAGGAAAAAAAAAGGTTTCCCATGCTTGAACCGCATCAAATCAAAGGCTTCCTTCAATTGAAAGTTGGAACGATTTTAGTCCGCAGCGGCACATGGATTAGGTGAAAGAGAATTTCTTAACGCTTTGATCTATGGGTTCTGGCCTCTGAAATGATACTTTACAGTCGCAGGTACTTGCTGCTCTGTAATCAAATTCTTACTCAACATGAGATGAATATTAAATGGTAATTAACAGTTATAATAAAATAATTAAATATGCACATGATATTATAAAAATTCGCGAAATAATAACATATAAAAATGTAAATATTAATTAGATCCATGATTAAAGTTAAAAAAATAAAAATAAGAAATATTCACAGACAGTAGTAGATTGCACTTAAATAAATTTTAAAGTTTTACTTTTTCAATCCGGTTAATTTTAAAAAAAAAATTTAAAAAAATTAAATTTTCTTATAAGTAAAATTGTAAATAAATCAATTTTGTGAACTGTTTAAAATTTTGTGTAATAAAAATTTGATTTATTTTATAAATAAGTAAAATTTATTTTTTTATAAATGAGTTGAATTCATTTTTAATTTTAATTAATAAATAAAATAAATTTAAATTTATATATATTTAACTCATTAAAATTTAAATTTTTTTTTTATTATAATTTACAAATTGAGTCATAAATTTTTCTTATTTAATTAAGTTTATTTTTTTAAACTAAAAAAATTAGCGTTATTAATTAATTAAGTTACTAATGAAATTTCGCTCGACAATTTAAAATATATATATAATATAATATTTGGCCAAAAAATTTATTAGAACCTCCTGCGATAATTTTCAGTTATAATTGCACCTGACTAGGCCCATACGCCAAGGAAGAGGAGAATAGGCTATTTTCACAACAAAGCACAAACTTTTAGGCCCCAAGAACCAAATCTGGCTGCCACCCAAAACATTGAAGTTCAACTAGCGTCCATGGTCTTTCCAGAAACGAATGATTCTATCTCCATTTTTGTCCAAGGAATCAGTGTCCTCTTCATCACCCTCTGTAAACTTCCTCTCATGCCAGTCTATACATACAACAATTGCAAGAATTAAGAGGAAGATGCACTTGAAGGGGGCAGTAGGAGGACCAAAACCAACATTTAAGCCAAAATTTGGTAGCAGAAAGTGACAAGAATAACGCCGACCAACTTCCCAAATGCGTCTTTAGTGTTTCAAAAATATGATTTATTATTATTATTATTTTACCATACCAGGAAGTATTTAAAATCCAAGGCAGTCAGTTGAGGTACAGCATAAATGACCAAGCGAAGCTCACCCAGAAATCAGATTTTCTCAGAACTTCTGTTGTTTTTCAAATTCCTAGCTACTCTTTGGGAGGTTTTGCAATATCCAGATCCTGCACAGGGCATCTTCTTTTTCCCTACCAAATATTCATGTCATGAATTCAAATTGATGTATTTACTTTGTTTCAGATCACGTCTTAAATTAAGAATTGTTTGAGGGAATTGAATTTCACTTTAAGTTCAATAGGATTCCACACATAACCTGATAATGATTTTGACATGCAGGATTGTTCAATCTGTGGATATTTGCTCCCGATCAAATTTCTTCAACTTCTCATCGATTCCATCTGATTATTAGGTTATGAACTGATAGCATCAATTGCATGATCCCAAGCAGCATTCAGCGAGAGAAAAACTACGCTGCTTATTCTATCAAATTTCCTTCTCATTTCTACTGACTACCGAATGGGAATAGCAAAGCTTCGAAGAAAAATCACACGAACAAAAAGGTAGGAGAATAAACTGCCGTGTGTCTGATCTCGGGGTTCAGTCCCAATTCAGCAGTTACGGATTCGATTTCAATTTCAATTGGGCTGGGCTGAACTTAATTTAGCTGAGCCCATTAATTTGGATCCACGGCCCTGGCCTATTAGCAAATAGCCCTGCGATTGCGCATAATTCTTATATTTTGTGTAATTCTTATATATAATATCACTTTTATATGATTTTATATAAATGTGTCTTGAAAATTTATCTCATAGCATATAAAATATTTTTTTATATATTTTTGTCAATATAGATAATAATTATTGCAATATAAAAATAGATGAAAAATTTTATTAATAAAACAAAAATTATGTGGGGGAGATCGTTTCCTCAGCAGAGAGCAGAATGAAAACTTGACTACATTATTTTAAATAAAAAATTAACGTGCAATTTTTAATATATCAAGAATTAAATATAATTTACTCCGAAAAATGGTTTTTAATCAAAAGACGGATGGTGGATATAGCAAAATTCAAGGACCAATAAGATAAATTCATTTTTTGTATATAAAAAAAACCTGGCGTACGATGACGGCGTAGCTACGTCCACGTCATCCACCAGAGACCAAAAACGCGTAAAGCGTGATGATCCGGAATCTCGATACAGTCGTCTTTGGTGAGGCCGTTTCCACACAGAAATCGAAATGTGGCGTCTCATTACTCGATCGCGGTTAGATATTTGAATATAGTGGGCCCCTGACCTTCATTTAAATTTGAATTTGCTTGTGCATTTCATTTGCATTTGCCTTTTGGTTTTATTTTTCCTTTTTTCCGCGATGGAAAGAATAAAAAAGTTTTAAAAAACAATAATAATAAAATAAAGTACTTCCATAGGAGGAGCCATGGAAGTAGCTCCATAGGGCTGTCTTTTTGAACCCCCACAAAAGAACGCATTAAAAGAGAAGCCAAAATTCCCTCTCTCTCCCTCATTCCATCTCTGGTTCAAAGCGAATGATAAAACTCGAGAACTGTAATAAGGCAGAACTTAATAGTTCTGGGTTTAGTTTTTTCCCTGGTGCTCTCATTTTTGCATTTAAAAAGGTTTGTTCTTTCTGATCTTTTCGATGTTTGCTGGAATTTATTTTTCTTGGCTTCGTTTCGGTGATGATGTTCTGTTAGGTTGATTTTAAAAAGTAGGTAAATAAGGGAACTTTAGCTGTGGGTTGTGGTGCTTGGCTTGATATTTATGGAAAGTGGAAACTATGAACTGTGAGATACAGAACTTTTATTTGCTTTTTAGTATTAATTTTATCCTCAAGAATCAGACACAGGATGGGCTAGATGACGCAGTTATGTTTGTTAGGATTGCAACCAGTTTCTGTTTCCTATGTTTATTTTAGTTCTGCAAAATCTTGTTTTGTGGTTGATTGTTTAAGGGCACATAATTCTTCTGCAAGATAAATGGTTTTAGGTTTGTGGTAGTTTTGTTGCAACTTCTTCAAGTTGAAACCGGCCTTTTGATTTGTATTCCCTTAAACAAATTACTTGTATTAAACAAACCCGTATTGTTTTTTCTTTCGTCTGTTTAAATGTTTGAAATTGAAAGTGTGATTTTGAATGTTCTTCGTTACAACTTTGTAGAAAAAAGGGAGTTCGAACAAGGTCTGAGAAGAGAAGTATTTCAATGTGCAGTGGATCAAAGAAGAAACCAACTCATACAGGTGTCTTCATGGGGAATGAATTTCAAAAAGATGGGTATTGCAGTGATCTCTCTGTTTTGCTTGAATTGTCTGCCTCGAATGATCTGATTGGATTTAAGAGAGAAATCCAAGGAGGCCGTGAGGTTGATGAGCCTGGCTTATGGTATGGGGGAAGAATTGGCTCAAAAAAGATGGGGTTTGAGGAGAGGACTCCCCTCATGATTGCTGCCTTATTTGGAAGCAAGGATGTCTTGAGTTATATCTTGGAAATGGGCCATGTTGATGTTAATCGGTGTTGTGGGTCTGATGGCGCCACAGCCCTTCACTGCGCTGTTGCAGGTGGTTCTGCATCTTCTGTTGAGGTTGTCAAGCTCTTGCTTGCTGCCTCTGCTGATCCTAACGCTGTTGATGCCAATGGAAATTGTGCTAGTGATTTGCTTGTTCCAGTTGCTTGTTTCAGTTTTAATTTGAGGAGACAGGCACTAGAGCTTGTGCTAAAGGGTGGCTGTACTAGTGATGAATCTTGTGTTTTGGCTGATCAGAATCCTGATGAAATAGATGTGCAACAGCAGCAGGAAGTTTCAACTCCAAGATTATTTAAAGATGGGACTGACAAGAAAGAATATCCTGTCGATCTCACTCTTCCTGATATCAATTATGGTATATATGGTACTGATGAATTTAGAATGTATACATTTAAGGTGAAGCCTTGCTCAAGGGCATATTCCCATGATTGGACAGAATGCCCATTTGTTCATCCTGGTGAGAATGCAAGGCGGCGAGATCCAAGGAAATACCATTATAGTTGTGTCCCATGCCCTGAGTTCCGGAAGGGTTCATGCAGGCAAGGTGATGCTTGTGAATATGCACATGGTATTTTTGAGTGCTGGCTTCACCCTGCCCAATATCGAACACGTCTCTGCAAAGATGAGACTAATTGCTCAAGAAGGGTTTGTTTCTTTGCTCACAAGCCTGAAGAGCTTCGACCCTTGTATGCCTCAACAGGTTCAGCTGTGCCTTCACCAAGATCTCTCTCAGCCAACGGTTCAGCACTAGACATGGGTTCTATCAGTCCACTTGCCCTCGGTTCTCCATCTGTCATGATACCACCTACATCAACCCCACCCGTGACTCCTACTGGGTCCTTATCTCCTCTGGGTAGTTGGCCCAGTCAGTCTAATATTGTGCCCCTTAACTTGCAGCTTCCTGGTAGTAGGCTGAAATCTGCACTGAGTGCTAGAGATATGGATATGGATGCAGAGTTGTTTGCGCTTGATAGTCACCATTGCCGGCAACAACTGATGGATGAGATTTCTGGTCTCCCCTCACCTTCCAGTTGGAACAATGGTTTGTCCACTGCTTCAGCTTTTGCTATCTTTGGTGATCGAACTACGGAGTTGACTAGGCTTGGAGGAGTGAAGCCAACTAATCTTGAGGGTATTTTTGGATCTCTTGATCCTACAATTTTGCCTCAATTGCAAGGACTCCCAGGGGATGCCACTGCATCGCAATTACAGTCTCCAACAGAGATTCGGATGCGCCAGAACATTAACCAGCTGCTTCGCTCAAGCTACCCTACCAACTTCCCATCTTCTCCTGTGAGGACACCATCTTTCAGGATTGACTCATCTGGTGCAGCAGCAGCAGCAGTTTTGAATTCAAGGGCTGCCTTTGCAAATCGGAGCCAGAGTTTCATTGAGAGAAGTGCTGTGAACCGTCATACTGGGTTTTCTTCACCAACTTCTTCAGCAACTATACTGCCTTCTAATCTTTCAGACTGGGGTTCACCTGATGGCAAATTAGAATGGGGCATGCAAGGACAAGGGCTTGATAAACTGCGAAAGTCTGCTTCCTTTGGCATTCGAAGCAATGGCAGCAGTTTGGCAGTAGCTGCAGTCTCAGAGCCTGCAACTGTTGACAAGCTAGATGTGTCATGGGTTCAGTCCTTGGTAAAGGATACCCCTCCTCAGCATTCTGGGCACTTCAGCTTTGAGGAACAGCAACAGCAATGCCTTATTAACACTGGAGGTTCAGAAATGCTTCCAGCTTGGGTAGAGCAATTATACATTGAGCAGGAGCAGATGGTGGCTTAAAACAACAGTAGCCCCCAGTTGGCTCCTAATTAACATTTTAACTAGTAGTAATTTTTTCTTATTTTTTTCAATATTTACTAGCTTAATATATATCTAGGCGGAAAGTAATTGAGAAAGAAAAGAAAAAAGGTCCAAGAAGAAGAACAAAAAAAAGAAAAGCTGGGCAGGATGAAGGGTTATCTGCTCATGGTGTTATTAGGTAATGATAAACAATAGATTCTTTCTATTTACTGGGTATAAATATATTCTTATGAGGCATATTTTTGTGCTGATGAGAGAATCCAATGCAAAATATCTAATTTCATTTTACCAGATGGCCTATTTTCTGGATTATCTTCACTTTGGAGGTTGTATGCGTCATATGTATTAAAAATGCTGTTTACATTAATTACTGAATAAATATATTCCAATTTTCAAAATGTTCTTCATGTCATTATGCTTATGGATGTATTTGAGTGGTTTCAGTTAGAAAAGACTGAATGCAGGCTTTGGCATGCAGCTCTCTATATAAAAGAGATGCCAGCTTCCAATGACTTCTGTGCTTTTTTTTTTTTTTTTTTTTTCTTGCTTACTTTTAATGTTGTGTCAATTTTTGCCGACGTATGAGCTTTTTGAGTTCTGCAAAATACTTTCGGCACTCAAAAGGAGAATATTAATTGGCTCCGTCTCCATGATTCTTGAATGGGGAAGATCGTTGAGCACTGAGGAAAAAGGTACTTATCATGCATCTTTTAGTTCAACTTTCTTAGTAGTGGTGCGAGCACTAAATTAAAGAAAAAAGAATATTTTTTTTCCCGTTTCTTGCTGATGCGGAAAGCAAAAACAAGAAGAAAAAGAAGATTTTGTGCATCCCATTAGAACTTCAGTTTGAGGTGGCCGGCGGCTCTGTCTCTACTGAAGATACTCTAAGCAAATGTTGCTTCCATACTTATATTGGATTATTTTACAGTCGAGAAACGAAACATTCTCTTGGTCTGCTGCTTGCCGAAGTTATTAAGTTTATCCCCATTCAGAAGCCGCCTCCTATTTGCATATTGCTATGCAAATTGCAAAGCGAGAAAGGTGATCATCTAGTTTTAATAGATGGGTCTTCTTTTGTGCTTGATGCTCTTATTATTTTTATTTATTTTTTTCACATTAAGAATCGTTTACTTATTTTCATAAGTTATGGTTGTGTGTGTTGGTTTCTTATTTGTGATTTTTGAGATGAAATTGAAATTAAGGGTAGGATTTGGTATGGGATTAAGATAAGATTAATGACTAATGATGCATTCTTTACCTTTAAAAAATATCTATTAACTCATTAATTTTTCTCACATTTGGTATAATAAAATGATAAATAAAAAAAGAATTAGAAGGTTAAAATTTAATCAATGGCATAATATTATTCTAGATGCTACATTAGATGGAAGGTAATACAATAAATACGTATTAATTTGATGATATTTTAAATTAGTGTAAATTTTAACTCAAAATCAATTATAGTTAAATGAAATTAAATTCCCTTTTAATTTATAATAGTGTATATAGCAAGATTTATAAGAGAGAAAGAAACGGACGGTAAGAGAAAATGGAAAGAGAAACATAAGAGAATGAAAAAAAGCCAAAAAGGTTAAATTTAGCTGTAAACTATACAGAGAGACATTAAAAATATTAAATTTTATTTTTTAATCTTAATTTATCTCTAAATTATTATTAAAAGACTAAATAAAATTATTATTTATTAGAATTTTAAATTTTGAGTTGCTCTCTATTTAATTTATTCAATAGTATTTATATATATTTTTAAAGATAATTTAAAATATTTTTAAAATAAAAAATTAAATTTATTATTTTTAATATCATCATATAATTTGGAGGTAAATTTAATTTTTTGTCAAAAAAAAAAAGTCAAAATGAATAAGACATGAGAGAGAGAAAAAAAAAAAGGGGGCAATTAGGGTCTTTTAAAAGGGTAATTTTAGAATATAAATTTTAGTTTTTAAATTTTCTATAACAAATGGAAGATGTCATAAATCTTAATTTCATGATTAAATAAATTAGAAGGATGATGTTGTAAAAAGGAAAAAATAAAAAAAAGTTGAGATTTGATACATGTGCTTGTGCTTGTGGTAGGTGGGGAAAAACTGAAAAGAATAAAAGGAAGAGTAGGTAATAGCGGGCTCTGTCCTTGAATTACGGCAAAGTTTGAGAATAGTTCATTCACCACGGGCTGACAAGTCGAGTTTTTGCAATTTCTTATCTTTCGCTCATATTATACTCACAATCTCAGAAAAAAAAATAAAAAAAGCACAAAATCATCCCAATGGATAAAAAATAAAATTAAAGATTTAAAAAGAAAAAAGAAACAGAAAAACATGGAATCTTTGTAACTAGGGCTTGTGTCTCTGGGATTCAAACTCCAATGCGACATTGAAATGAGAAAGAATGGCCCGATAATCTTAGCATTTCAATAGAATTTCAGTGGGTCTAAGTTGCCTAAGGTCTGGCAGACTGGCACCTCTCCCCTTGCAATGGGCTCCACAAATTTGGGAAATGTTGGTAAATCTTGCGAGGGTTTAAATTGGAGGGCATACAGATTTTGGGAACATGATTAGACAGCAAGACACCTAGGATTTTGGGAAAGCCAAAAAGAATTTTACCTTTAACCGGCAACAACCCAACTTAGAACCCTAGCTCGACAAGCCTCTATACAAATAAAATCAACTCTGGATTAAAAATCCGCCTTAATTGAATTTGAGTCTAATTTCGATTGAGTTTAAAATCATTTTTTAAAATCTTTTAAAAAGTACAAAATTTTAATAAAAATGATTCAATCATATTTTTATTCATTTGCCCAAGAACCAGGTTCTTCCCTTGAATAAAGGAACTTTGGGCAAATGAGCTGTAACTGGAAGGGAGCTGGCATGTGGGTGTCCAAGTTGATCATGTGCCGTGCCTGCAAAGCAATGGGTTGCAGCAGCAGAATTTCTGCCCTGCAAATTTTACAATTTGGGATTCCATCGTAAAAAAGACGCAAACTTACAATTTCAGCAGGAAAAGCCTGACATCATTTAATAAATAACCATACATTATTACCAAACCCCATTACTTTATAATTTCCTCCAACAGATGCTACAAGTATCCTATTGAGAGCATCTCTTCTACTTAGAAGAGGATCCAATTGTTTAGGAAATAAAACACAAGACTGAACCCACAAAAGAAAACAAAAAGAAGTCATACGATCAAATCTTTCAATGACAAGACCATTGCTTAGGCCTAATTTCATTGAAGAAGATGGTGATTATGACTTGGGGCGAACTGTGATCTCCTTGTTCTTGGCGATGCTCTAATAGAAAGAATCAGTTTAACTTGCTTTTAGCAGATTTATAAAAATTGGGATCGGTCTGATAGTAGAGAACCCCTCCAACGTCACTCACATAGTGATCTTCTCTAAAGCTTTTTACTAGATTTTTGAACAAGTGAAATGGGAATGGCCCAGATTTCTTGGGCTCTCGATAATACTTTCCAAGAACTGGCTTAGCTGCCTTTGTCTGCATTCCAGAGAATCAAATCATAAAAAACTCTGCTCCCAATTGTCTTTATTTACATTGAAAAATCTTCTCTCTTGCATAAAATTAATAGAGAAAGTTTGATTACCGCTTCTATTAAATGATAGTGTGGGATCTGAGGAAACAGATGATGTATAACATGTGTCCCAATATCATGGTGGATGTTGTTGATCCATCCATAATCGCGATCAACTGTTGTAAGCCCTCCACGCAAATAATTCCATTCCTGTCAAAATATTTATGCACAGGGGTGTGACGAAAACAATCCCTGATTGCTTGTACCTGGCAAAATTTCCTTTTCATAGGATTATGTACTTAAAAAGACTGGTTAGATTAGTACCTCTCCCCTGTACCATGGAAGTTTCTGCTCATGCCCATGGTGATGCAGATATGTAACGAAGTCCAGCCACATGACAAAAATCTGCAATAAGTAACAGTAGATTGTCATATTCAGAGGATAGGCAATCCAAATTCCAAAACGGACGCACAGAAACATTAATTGTAACTCACGATATATGGAACTCCGTATAGCTTAATCACTTGGACGGGGCCAAAAACGAAGCTTGAATAAAGGAGTAGAAGAAGCATTATTGTCCAACACACGGTTGAAGTTAACACTTGTTTCCTCTCTTCAGGGGCGAACAAATTACTGGAGGGATTAAAGTGCGAACCTTCTTTCCCTGGACTTCTCCACCACTGCAGCGCAGTTCAGCACCCAAAAAACAACATTAAGCCTTCTATTAAAGCCAATCTATATTCCCCTAACAAAATGATTCAGAACGCTTTAAATCTTAATCCCAGTAAGTTTTATCTATAATTTCACAATCTATTTAGATTCATCTGAACCACGGGCCGATAGTACCACCACAATGTCCAGATTCCGGCACACCATTAGACATTCCATGTAATTATGTTCTTACCAGATATAAAGGGTATGCAAGCAACGGGAGAGGCACAGTGTATCTCATAATCCGAGTACTTGATTCTAATTTCTTGTAGATCTTCTCTGGCAACTGAAAAAAAGAGAGAAAGGACACTAATCATTATATATTTGCTTAAACCAAGAAGTGAATAAGATGTTAAATGATGAAACTTGCCGGAACCCAGGATTCATCCTTCTCCACATTTCCATGGTTCTGATGGTGAGTCCTGTGGCTGATTCTCCTGCAAAATTATGCAGAGTTTAGAGCTAAGGCATAGTAACAGCAACAAAATCATAAAGAAAAAGAAAGAGCAAATCAGGAAAGCTCACCATCCATGATAAGGTACAAGAATTGAAGAATGCAAGATATGCCCCACCACATTATTTAGCAAGGGACTATCCGAAAAGCTTCCATGGCCACTACAGATCCATAACAAGCCAATTAGTTGAATGCAGATTGCCAAGCAAGAAGAAATAAGATTTGCAATCAGAAAAAAAGTAGTAGTTAATACCAGTCATGGCCAAGAACAAATATAGCCCAGAACATTGTCCCCTGAGCAAACCAGTAAAGCAGCAATACAGGCCAAGAATTGAAGTAGAGTGCAGCTGCAGCAAGAGCGAAAATGACAACAACGTCCCTTAAAACATAGCTGAAAGAACTCCATGGATTCTTGACCCAACAGTGCTTAGGAATGGCAGCTCGGATCTCACCAATCTTGAAAGGAGGGGGAGTTCTAGGGTCGAAATCATCAATGGGATGTACGCCATTAACGAAATCTTTGGTGCTCATTAGATTGGAATAGAAGACAAGATTGGTTTAGGCTTAAAAGGAAACAGATGGAGGGGACAGTGAGCAGGCGGTGGAGTATAGGGGAGAAAAAATAGGGCAGCAGGCGCCCAGATTTATAATGCAATGCTGCAGTGTACGCTCTTCCCCAAGTATGAGACTCCAAGTTGCGAGCCAAAGCCTAGGGCTTTGAAAACAAAAAACTTGGAAATATTCACATACATGAAAAGCACATTTTTTGCATTCACATTGGCATTTCAATGTCACCTGAGTATTCGACTTCTTAATTAGAAACCACAGCAGCAGAATCGGATGCTGATTTTGTCAAAAGATGAATTGCTCAGTTGCTTCTAAATTTTCAATTTTATGTAAATATTATATCAAATTTATTAGCTTTATTTTAATTTATATATTCATTATATATGAATTTTTAGTATACATATTTAATTTTATAATTATTAAATCCATTCTTGTACCAAACTAAAATTATAGTTGATGCATTTATTTCCAACCAAATTTAGCGCAAGCACACATGGGCGGATTTAGGGTTCGGTGGGGGCAATGGGGCACTTGCCCCCACTTGTCCTTGAAATACTTTCTGTATAAATGAAGTATTTTAGTGTTGTCACACTCAATTTTTCAAATTTGCCCTCATAGTTTAGTAAATTTATTAACTTTGTCACGCTAAATTTATTAAATTTGCCCCTATAGCTTATTAAATTTATTAATTTTATTTTTTAAATTAATTTAATATTTAAGTTACTTATTTAATGTACTTAGATTAAAAATAAATAATAATTTTAATTTTGATAAAGTATTATTCAAACTTAAGAAATAAATAAAATTACACTAAATTAAATTAATATAATACATATTTTTTAAAATTTAATCTCATTAATAATATTTTATACTATTAAATTAAAAAAGGGAAAATTATTTTTTAGTCCTTCAGGTTTAACGTAATTAACACTTCTGTCTCTCTATTTTGGCGACCCAACACTTAAGTCCCTCACTTTCTCTTCCATCCAAATTCGCAGTCCTTCCATCCAAAATAGCCGTTTGGGACACGTGAATTGACAAAATTAACCCTCACTAAACCCAAACCCAAATACCCCTCCTTCTTCTTCTCCTTCTTCTTCCTACCATTTTCTACAACTTCTTCTTTTCTTCTTCTTTCTCCTTCTTCTTCTTCTTCTTCTTCTTCTGCAACTTCTTCTTCTTCTTCTGCAACTTCTTCTTCTTCTTCTTCTTCTTCTTCTTCTTCTTCTTCTTCTTCTTCTTCTTCTTCTTCTTCTTCTTCTTCTGCAACTTCTTCTTCTTCTTCTGCAACTTCTTCTTCTTCTTCTTCTGCAACTTCTTCTTCTTCTGCAACTTCTTCTTCTTCTGCAACTTCTTCTTCTTCTTCTTCTGCAACTTCTTCTTCTTCTTCTGCAACTTCTTCTTCTTCTTCTGCAACTTCTTCTTCTTCTTCTTCTTCTTCTTCTTCTGCAACTTCTTCTTCTTCTTCTTCTGCAACTTCTTCTTCTTCTTCTTCTTCTTCTTCTGCAACTTCTTCTTCTTCTGCAACTTCTTCTTCTTCTTCTTCTTCTTCTTCTTCTTCTGCAACTTCTTCTTCTTCTTCTGCAACTTCTTCTTCTTCTTCTTCTTCTTCTTCTTCTGCAACTTCTTCTTCTTCTTCTGCAACTTCTTCTTCTTCTTCTTCTTCTTCTTCTTCTGCAACTTCTTCTTCTTCTTCTTCTTCTTCTTCTTCTGCAACTTCTTCTTCTTCTTCTTCTTCTTCTTCTTCTTCTGCAACTTCTTCTTCTTCTTCTTCTTCTTCTTCTGCAACTTCTTCTTCTTCTGCAACTTCTTCTTCTTCTGCAACTTCTTCTTCTTCTGCAACTTCTTCTTCTTCTTCTTCTTCTTCTTCTGCAACTTCTTCTTCTTCTGCAACTTCTTCTTCTTCTGCAACTTCTTCTTCTTCTTCTTCTTCTTCTTCTGCAACTTCTTCTTCTTCTGCAACTTCTTCTTCTTCTGCAACTTCTTCTTCTTCTTCTTCTTTTGACTCTTTGACCAAACGGTTTAAATGGACAGAAGAGAAAGTGAGGGACCTAAGTGTTGGGTCGCCAAAATAGAGGGACAGAAGTGTTAATTTCTTCTTCTTCTGCAACCGAAGAAAGCATGAAAGAGAAAAAAAAAAAAAGGAATTTAACATTAAGATAAGGGTATTTCTGGAAAAAATATTATCACCTCTCACTTTTGACTCTTTGACCAAACGGTTTAAATGGACAGAAGAGAAAGTGAGGGATTTAAGTGTTGGGTCGCCAAAATAGAGGGACAGAAGTGTTAATTTCTTCTTCTTCTTCTTCTTCTGCAACCGAAGAAAGCATGAAAGAGAAAAAAAAAAAAAGGAATTTAACATTAAGATAAGGGTATTTCTGGAAAAAATTATCACCTCTCACTTTTGACTCTTTGACCAAACGGTTTAAATGGACAGAAGAGAAAGTGAGGGACTTAAGTGTTGGGTCGCCAAAATAGAGGGACAGAAGTGTTAATTACGTTAAATCTGAGGGACTAAGAAGTAATTTTCCCATTAAAAAAATAAAATATATGTACTGTTCTCTGCTCCCTAAATTTTCTGGATCTCTCTGCATATATATATTTAAAATTTTGCTATAAGACAAATAAAAAAACAGAAAAAGGGTTTGAAAAAAATAATCTGTTTTGAAATAATATGGACGCGGTCATGGTTGCCCATCTTATAGACCATTCAAAAAAATAATAAAAAAATAAATCAAAACCATACCACAGATCATATAATAAATTAAGGGTCAATTTACATTATAATTTTAAATAAAATAAAACGAATAATTTAATTTATACTTTTTAATTAGTATATAAATTAATTTTCAAATTTTTATTTAAATTAAAGGTTGAAAATTTATATAATGAATAAAATATTTAATATAAATATTTTGATATAAATTAAAAATTAAAAAATTTAGTGGTTAAGGGTTTTATTCAACCCTATGGAAATAGATTTAGAATTGCCTATAAAAATAGATTTAGAATTCTTTTTTCTATTTTGGTTCAGATTTTATACATTAAATAAAATATTTTAATTAATTTTTCCATTTCAAAAAAAAAGTATAATTAATTTTTATAATTAATAATAAATTTAACAGAATAAATATTTTATTAATAAAATAAAAAATTTAAAAACTAACCTATTTACTAATTAAAAGTATAAGTTAAATTTATTTGAACATTAAGGTATAATTCAAAAACAAGTTAAATGAATTAAATTTCAAAAAAAAATCAATTAAATATTTTTACATTGAATCATTATTAAAACAGTTACAAAAATATATAGATTCTCTTTCGAAAACGTGTCTTTTTATTTCTTTGTACGATGTACCTAATTAGGTGTTTTTTTTCCTTTTTCAAAATTAAAATTAGAAATATCAGCAATCAAAACTGGCTGGCTCTTCAAATATTTCCTTTTTTTTTTTCGAAATTAAAAATCAGAAATCAAAACTAGCATGCTTTTCAAATATTTTCCTTTTTTTCCAAAATTAAAAATAAAAACGTCTTTAAAATAATATATATAAAATCAAACACGTACGGTAATCATGTCAGGCACGTGTTGATTATTAAGGAAACCACAGCCGGCGCCAAGGTTGAGGTGTGAGGTGTCATCCGCCTCTTCTCCAAGTTGCCCATTCGTTTCGGTTTCTCCATTTTAATATTTGATTTTTCTCTTTTTTAATGATAATTGTTTGTTTTCTTTTTCAATTTCAACCATATTTGTTAATATTGATTTATTGAATTTCATTTTAATCGGTAAATTTACCTGAATTTATAATTAAAATATATTAAACAATTATCTGACCAAATTTGATCCATCTCTCCACTTGATTAATTTCATAGCTAAACTTTAATAATACTAATTAAAATAAGTATAATTATAAAAAAATAAAATAAAAACTAATATGAGCTATATAGTATAAAAGTAATTCCTAAATTGATTTTGCAATGAATCTTCTGAAATTTTCGTATATATTAAATATAGAAAGTTGTGATCTCACTTAAAACTTTGGATTCAATCCAAAAAGAAGGCAAAAATGGGATAAACCTTAAAATGCCAATATGAATTAATTATTACTTAATAATTTTTAATTTGATTGGTTGTTTATTTATATTTAAGTTTAAGTTCATTAAAATTTTAAATATAATTATTACTTATATTTATATGTAAAATTTATTTAATTATATTTTTATCATAACATAGTGTGAAATAGACTTTATAAGACAATGAAAATCGAGCATTGCAATCATAATATAATGTAAAATGAGAATTTTAAATTATTATGCAATTAGATAAGGTAGTATCAACGCATCCGTAATTAAGAAATTTTTATTAATTAAAAAATTAAAATATAATAAATAAAATTAACAACCATAAACTAACATTAATATCAGTTTATATAATAAATAATTTGAAGTTTTAGCTATTTTAATTTGTACCGATTGACGACCAAAGTAAATCCTAATAGGTGAAATAATTAATATAATTCAATATTAAATAATTATTAAATAGTGTAATTATATTAATTAATATGACATAATTTTCGAAGAAATTATGATTAAAAAATTTAATTTTGATATATAAAGATAAAAATTAATTGGTTGGCTATAATCAAATTCATATTAAATTGTAATCTTTTGAAAGTGGCAAGGATTGTTCAAATTAAATTAATTATTAAATTAAATTATTTTATTTTAAATAATAATAATAATTAATATAATTATGTACAATGATATACGCTTTACTCATTATTAATATAGTGTTATAATTAATATAATTAAAAAAAATAAATTAATATCGATGATTATTTTGATAAATGATTTAACATTTTTTTTCTTTTAAATTATATTGAGAATTGAATTTTTATAAATAAAATAAATATTTATTAAAAATATTTTATTTTTTAATTGTTCTATTCGGATTATATAAAAAAAAACTACTTTTGATAATTATTATTTTGAAATTTTTTTATTTTTAAATTATTGAAAATTATAAAAAATAAGAATAATTATAAAATTTCATTGATGAATAGTTAATAATTTAATTATTAAATTTTAAACAATTTTTTTAAGACTTTGATTGGCAAATTTCATTTTTTTTTATTTTTATATTGATTCTGTATGAGATTATTATATTTTTTTTATATTTATAATGACAATTTATTAATAATTTTTAAAATATTTATCATGAATAAATATTAGAAATAATAATTTTAATTATATATTTTTATTATAATTAAATGAAAATAACTATAAATAAATAAAAATAAAATAAAAATAAATAAAATTTAATTTAATTAAAAAATCTCCAAATGATGTCACATATGAATCCCTTGAAAAATGACTAGCTATGCATATAAATAAAAATAATATTGTAATGTAAAATAAAATTTTAAAATATAACTTTTGTTATATAAAAAATTATTATTTCATTAAAATAATTATATTTTAATAAAAATTAAATAAAATAATATAAATTCGCCTTTTTCTTTTAGCAACTTTATGTTTTTAAAAAGCTTATGAATTTTGAATTTTAACATTTAAACCATTACATAGGTTTTTTTAAAGTAAAACTACTAGTTCTAGTAATAAAATTTCATCAAACAAAAAGAGATATTATCCCAAAGAGAGACCGTCATATTTAATAGATTCTCTAGCCAAAGTATGAACAGGTAGAGTAGCATACCGACGAACCCATCTAACAGAAATATCAATTTTAGAATCTAACAAAGATTTACAATCATTCAAAATCAAACTAAGTTCAAAAAAGTCTAAATGTGGAGACTGAAGAGTTTGAACCACTTGTAAACAGTCCATAAAAATGCAGTCATTAAAAAGCAAAAATTATGTCGCAAAGAGCAAACAGTATTTGAGAGCTAAAGTTTCAATAATTATCGGCGTACCATTACCTTCCGAAAAACCAGAAACACCACATTGAAATATACTCTCAGAGTTTTCCACAAAAAAACCGTAACCAATTAAATCTTGAACTTGAAACAAAACTCCATCAACTTGACAAAGCCAACTGAAATTGTCCAAGCATGAAGATGACGCACGAATTTAGAGAGGAATGGCTTCAGGATCACGAGCAGGGTTGGAAGAATAAAACTAGTTCCTAACCTGATATAAAGTAGCAGTTGTATTTCCATGCAAAGCACCAGCACGTTGAGCAGCTTCCCAATCCAAGATATGATGCATGACATATTCCACAAGGTGAGCTGCTGAATTTTACACCTGATTCCATAATAATGAGTTCCTTTTTGACCATAATCTCCATGCATAGACCATAAAGGTTTTTTGAACCTTGTCTTAGGATTTTAAAATCTGCAGTAAAAAATTAAAAAAATTATCATTAGGCTGCAAATCTCCCACTCTCCCTAGCCTCCAAACTTCTTTGGACACAGGACAATGCAACAAAATATGATTGACACTTTCATCTTATGGCACCAAGAACATTTAGCATCCACATCCATACCCATTTGCCTTAAGTTATCCCTTGTAGGTAATATATTTCTACAAGCTCTTCAATAGATATCCTTCACTTTTGGAGGGACCAAAACATTCCACAAACTAGTTCATAACTCACCCCCACTTTTTTTTTATTATTAAAGGTTAGCTTTCATTCAGAAATTTTGTGCATAAAATAAAACGTGCATTTTGAAGTTTTAGCTAATTTAATTTGTACCAATTGACGACCAAAGTAAATCCTAATAGGTGAAATAATTAATATAATTCAATATTAAATAATTATTAAATAGTTTAATTATATTAATTAATATGACATAATTTTCGAAGAAATTATGATAAAAAATTTAATTTTGATATATAAAGATAAAAATTAATTGGTTGGCTATAATCAAATTCATATTAAATTGTAATATTTTGAAAGTGGCAAGAATTGTTCAAATTAAATTAATTATTAAATTATTTTATTTTATTTTAAATAATAATAATAATTAATATAATTATGTACAATGATGTACGTTTACTCATTATTAATATAGTGTTATAATTAATGTAATTAAAAAAATAAATTAATGTCGATGATTATTTTGATAAATGATTTAACATTTTTTTCTTTTAAATTATGTTGAAAATTGAATTTTTATAAATAAAATAAATATTTATTAAAAATATTTTATTTTTTAATTGTTCTATTCGGATAATATAAAAAAAAACTACTTTTGATAATTATTATTTTAAAATTTTTTTATTTTTAAATTATTGAAAATTATAAAAATAAGAATAATTATAAAATTTCATTGATGAATAGTTAATAATTTAATTATTACATTTTAAACAATTTTTTTAAGACTTTGATTGGCAAATTTCATTTTTTTTTTTAATTTTTATATTGATTCTGTATGAGATTATTATATTTTTTATATTTGTAATGATAATTTATTAATAATTTTTAAAATATTTATCATGAATAAATATTAGAAATAATAATTTTAATTATATATTTTTATTATAATTAAATGAAAATAACTATAAATAAATAAAAATAAAATAAAATAAAAATAAATAAAATTTAATTTAATTAAAAAATCTCCAAATGATGTTGTCACATATGAATCCCTTGAAAAATGACCAGCTATGCATATAAATAAAAATAATATTGTAATGTAAAATAAAATTTTAAAATATAACTTTTGTTATATAAAAAATATTATTTCATTAAAATAATTATTTTTTAATAATAATTAAATAAAATAATATAAATTCGCCTTTTTCTTTTAGCAACTTTATGTTTTTAAAAAGCTTGTGAATTTTGAATTTTAAATTTTTTCTAAATTTTTTATATTTAAACCATTAGATAGATTTTTTTTTAAGTAAAACTACTAATTGTATTAATAAAATTTCATTAAACAAAGAGGGATATTATCCAAAAGAGAAAGACGATCATATTTTATAGATTCTCTAGCCAAAGTATGAACAGGTAAAGTAGCATACCGACGAACCCATCTAACAGAAATATCAATTTTAGAGTCTAACAAAGATTTACAATCATTCAAAATCAAACTAAGTTCAAAAAAGTCTAAATGTGGAGACGGAAGAGCTTGAACCACTTACAAACAGTCCATAAAAACGCAGTCATTAAAAAGCAAAAATTCTGTCGCAAAGAGCAAACAGTATTGGAGAGCTAAAGTTTCAACAATTATCGGCGTACCATTACCTTCCGAAAAACCAGAAACACCACATTGAAATATATTCTCAGAGTTTTTCACAAAAAAACTGTAGCCAATTAAATCTTGAACTTGAAACAAAACTCCATCAACTTGACAAAGCCAACTGAAATTGTCCAAACTTGAAGATGACGCACGAATTTAGAGAGGAATGGCTTCAGGATCACGAGCAGGGTTGGAAGAATAAAACAAGTTCCTACCCTGATATAAAGTAGCAGTTATATTTCTATGCAAAGCACCAGCTCGTTGAGCAACTTCCCAATCCAAGATATGATGCATGACAACTTTCACGATGTGAGCTGTTGAATTTTGCACCTGGTTCCATAATAATAAATTCCTTGCTGACCATAATCTCCATGCACAAACCATTACAAAAGTTTTTTGAACCTTGTTTTAAGATTTTAAAATCTGCAGTAAAAAATTAAAAAAATTATCATTAGGCTGCAAATCTCCCACTCCCCCTAAACTCCAAACTTCTTTGGACACAGGACAATGCAACAAAATATGATTGACACTTTCATCTTCATGGCACCAAGGACATTTAGCATCCACATCCATACCCATTTGCCTTAAGTTATCCTTTATAGGCAATATATTTCTACAAGCTCTTCAACAGATATCCTTCACTTTTGGAGGGACCGAAACATTCCATAAACTAGTCCACAACCCACCCCCACATTAAAAGATTATCTTCCTAGCAAGTCCATACACACGAAGTATGCGGACTTCACCTCTTTTATCAAAGTGCCACAAGAAGGAATATTTCTTATTGGTAATACTAATAGGAATACTAATACTAGCCCTGATATCTCTTGAAGAAAAAAGCTTCATTAAAAGAGCAATGTTCCAAACTCTTCCATTGCCTTCAAAAAGATTATAAACACGCAAATGTGGTTCAATAAAATCGGGGTCATCATCCGCAAAAAAGGTAACCTCCTTAGGAATCCAAGGAGCTAAAACCACTAAAATCTTCTCTCCATTGCCCACCCTCCACCTTGTACCCTTTCGAATCAACTCCCTTGATGTCATCACGTTTTTCCAAACAAAGCCAGTACCATTACTTACATTGGTGGAAAATAAATCACCATTTGGGAAGTACTTTGCTTTAAACACTCTATAACAAAGAGTATTAGGATTTGTTAAGAACCTCCACAGTTGCTTGCCAATTAAAGACAAATTAAAGCTCCTAAAGTCCCGAAACCCCATACCTCCCTTCTTCTTCCTACTACACATCCTCTCCCACGCTAGCCAATTAATACCCCTCGCCCTTCTCTTTTACCTCCCACCAAACGCCATTGACCATTCTATGCAATTCATTCAAAATAGTAATAGAAATCAAAAAAATATTCATGCAATATGCAGGTATAGCCTGCAACATAGATTTTATGAGAACCTCCCTGCCTGCTCTAAATAGGAATTTGCTGCTCCATGAATTAATCCTCTTCCACATTCTTTCTTTCAAAAAACCAAAAATTGTTGTTTTGTTCCTCCCAATAAGAGAAGGTAACCCCAGGTAGGCACTATGACTCAATAATGAATGAACATCCAGGATATTACTGATATTATACCTTACAGAGGAGACCATATTGGGACTGAAGAAAATGCTAGATTTGTTAAAGTTCACCACTTGTCCAGAAGCAGCTGCATGCATAGGTATTAAGAATATATTTAATATTATTTGCTTCTTTCGGTCTAGCATTAATAAATAATAGAGAATCATTTGTAAAAAATAAATATGAGATCTTTGAGCATGTAACACCTGCCCTACAGCCCTGCAACCAGCCCCTAGATTCAGCATCTTTAAGTAGTAATGATAAGCCTTCCGCACACACCAAATAGAGATACGGGGAAATAGGATCCCCTGTCGAAGACCTCTACCAGGCACAATAGGACCAATCCAATCACCATTGAAATTGATATTGTAAGAAACTTTCGAAAAGTATATAGTCAACCACCTAATCCATTGAGTAGAAAAACTAAATTGTTCCAACTTGCCTTTTAGAAACTCCCACTGTACCATATCATAAGCCTTAGAAATATCAATTTTAAGTGCATAATTACCATCATTTATGCCCTTATTAATTTTCATATTGTGAATCATTTCAAACGCAATTATAACATTATTGGTAATCGACCGATGAGGGATAAAGGCAGACTGATTCTCAGAGGTAATCATAGAAAGGACCCTTTTAAATCTGTTCGCCAAAGCTTTAGCCACAATGTTATATAACACATTACATAACGCAATTGGACAAAAGTCTTTAACAGTTTCAGGGCTATCCACTTTAGGGATCAAAACAATCAATGTTTCAGTAAGAGAAGAAGGAAAAGTACTTTGTTGAAGTCATAGGCAACAACCATCGGAAACATCATTGCCAATTAAGTGCTAAAATCTTTAGTAAAATGCAGGATTTGACCCATCCAGCCCCGGTGCCTTGTCTGGATGCATCTGAAAAAGAGCAGCTCTAAATTCCTCATTCGAAAAGGGAGCACAAAGATCAACATTATCGACATCATTAATTAAGGCCAGTGCCAACTCAAAAACCCATTCACAATTCATAGAACCACCATAAAAAATAGACTGGAAATAATGCAGAACATGATTTTTAAATTTCTGCTCATCCTCAATCTAGGTACCTGACGACTCTTTTAATTTAGTAATACGGTTCATTCTTCGTCTACCATTAATTTGTGCATGAAAAAATTTTGTATTCCGATCCCCATTTTTAAGCCAAAAGCTGTAACGACCCCAAAATGGACCACCATTGGCGCTAGGATTCAGGTCGGCTTAAGGCCGCCAGAACCCGTAGCAAACCTGCTATACTCTCTGTGTACCTGTAAATCTCATACATGATCATACATTTTCTGTGAAAATAAAAATTCTTTTCTGAACCAAGGCTTAATCTGTGCATGCACTATCTCTGTACTCTGTACTCTGTACTCTGTACTCTGTACTCTGTACTTTGTACTCTGTACCCCTGACTAGAGCTTGCTCTAGATGGGTTAACTCATACCTGTTAAGCCTGGTTTCACACATACGCTGTAAAATATATACATATACATATCATGTACATAATAAAAGATTTACAACATAAACATCACTAAGTCAAGCACAATTCTAACTGTTTACACAACTGTTACATCTCTTTACTAGTACATGTCCACTAACTATTACACAACTTTTCTCTTTTCCTGAACTCTGCTGGATTTTCCCTGTACATTGTACACTGAACCTGCAAGACTGGGGTTAAGGGAGTGGGATGAGCTCTATAGCCCAGTGAGTAGAACAGTAAAACATATCATTAAAACATGACCTGATGGAATGCATCATAACACAGACAATCCACATCAAGGGTAAACCTGTCACCAAATAGTCCCAGTATCTCATACCAGGGCGTAGTCAAAGGCACCTGGATTTCCTGTCTCATATATGTATATGTGTCTATAACACCTGTACTTACCATTGCCAGGGCGTAGTCAAAGGCTCCTGGACTTTACTATACCTGCCAGGGCATAGTCAAAGGCTCCTGAACTTATCTCAGTGACTATTGGATCATTCAGCATTCACCCACATCAACAAATAACGATGCAATGCAACCTCCTGTAGTAACCTGCCAGTCCCAGAAAGCTTTTAATCTCAGTCACTGTGGTGGGTCTGGGCCAGTTAGCTACAGCCGCTATCTTCTTGGGGTCTACCTCAATCCCTTCTGCTGATACCACATGTCCCAAGAAGGAAATGCTCCTCAACCAAAACTCACACTTCGAGAACTTGGCATATAAACCATGCTCTCTCAGTGTCTGCAGAACTATCCGCAGATACTGGACATGCTCCTCTGCATCTCTGGAATACACTAAGATGTCATCGATAAAAACAATAACAAAGTGATCCAGAAACTCGCTGAACACTCGGTTCATGAGATCCATGAATGCTGTAGGGGCATTAGTCAACCCGAACGACATCACTAAGAACTCATAATGCCCATATCTGGTCCTGAAAGTTGTCTTTGGCACATTTGCCTCTCTGACTCTCAACTGATGATATCCAGATCTCAGATCTATTTTCGAGAAACAACCTGCTCCAGCTAGCTGGTCGAATAGATCATCAATCCGAGGTAAAGGATACCTGTTCTTGGTAGTGACCTTGTTCAACTGTCTGTAGTCGATACAAAGTCTGAGGGATCCATCCTTCTTTCTGACAAAGAGCACTGGAGCACCCTAAGGTGAGGTACTAGGGCGGATGAAACCCTTATCTACCAAATCCTGCAACTGTTCTTTCAACTCCTTTAACTCTGCTGGCGCCATCCTGTAGGGAGGAATAGAGATAGGTCTGGTCTCAGGTAGCAATTCAATTTCAAACTCTATCTCCCTACCAGGTAGTAGTCCTGGAAGTTCGTCTGGGAATACATCTAGAAACTCTCGGACTACTGGTACTGTGGTTGGTTCCCTAACCTGACCATCTAGCTCTCTTACATGAGCTAGAAACCCCTGACAACCCCTCCTAAGCAAACGACGAGCCTGAAGGGCTGAAATCAAACCTCTGGGTGTACCCCTCCTGTCTCCTCTGAAGACACACTCTGACCCATCCTGGTCTCTGAGACTAACTAACTTCTCTCTACAGTCCAAGGTCGCACCATATGCAGATAACCAATCCATCCCTAGAATGACATCAAAATCTGTCAAGTCTAGAACCACAAGGTCAGCTGGAAGGCATCTACCCTCTATGAACACTGGACTGAAACGACAGACTGACACTGCCACTGATGGGTCACACTTGGGTCCACTGACCCAGAGAGGATACTCTAACTCAGAAATCATCAAACCCAACCTCTCTATGGCTCTCGAAGCAATAAAGGAATGAGAAGCACCGGGATCCATCAAAGCATACACATCTGAACACCCAATGATGAGATTACCTGACACCACTGTGTTCGACGTGTTAGCCTCCTCCTGTGTCAAAGTGAAAATCCGTGCTGGGGCTACCAGATTTCCACCTCGGGAACCTGCTGCTGAAGTAGAGGCTGCCCCTCTCCCTCTACCTCTGCCACTACTCTGAGGTACGGCTGGAGCTGCTGGCTGTACTACACTGCCTGAACTCATCTGCTAGGATGGTGCAAAAGTCACCTGAGGACAATCCCGAGCAAAATGCCCTTCCTGTCCACACCTAAAACAGGCTGAAGATCCCAACTGACAAGCTCCCTTATGTGGTCTCCCACATCTTCTACATACTGGACTGCTTGCGCCATAGCTTGAGCCACTACCCATTCCCAGACCTGACTTGACTTTACTCCAGAACTTACTCTTTGTTCCTTTTGCTCTATCCCATCTCTTGCTGCCTGACGTTCCTGAACTGGGGGCCTTAGAACCTGAAGCCTGTGCCCTTAACTGTCTCTGAATATTGGCACTTGCTTCCATTTTCCTGGCGGCATCCACAATAGAGTGGAAACTCTCCTTTTCTGCTGGAAGAATCAAGGAAGAATACCTGGGATGCAATCTCATAGTATATCTCCTTGCCTTCTTCTGATCAGTATCATAAAAGCACTTTGCCTGCTGTTTAAGTCTAGCTTCTTCCTGCTCAAGAAGACAATTCCAATCTTCCTTTAAAGAGGCATGAGAAACATTACTGGGCCCATTATCCAATAATCTCTGTATAGTTTTATTTTTTTGCCAAAACTCTCTATTTCTGCTCCTACCCCACAACGAAAGAGCAGAAACTAAATCATCATGTTTTATCAAAAGGTTGTGTGGTATAAAATTAACCCAAGCTCCTTTAACAACCTCAGCCAAACCCTCATTACATAACCATGGATTATCAAATCGAAATCTCCTTCTATCTCCCCTATTATCCTTAGGAGCTGTATTAATCACCAATGGTTTGTGATCCGATCTAGGAATATGAACAATCGAGCAGACAACATTAGTGAATTTACGAGTCCAGTCCTCAGTAGCAAGGGCTCTATCAAGCTTCTCTCTAATCAGATTATTCGACTCTCTACCCTTCTCCCATGTGAAGAAAGAGCCAACAATGGGTATTTGAATAAAATTATTATCCTCAAGCGCCTGTCTAAACCCCTGTATAAAATAATCTGGCAAAGTTGCTCCTCCTTCCTTCTCGTCTCTCAAGCATAAATCATTAAAGTCTCCCGAACAAAGCCACAGAAGAGAACTTCTACAAGATAAAGCTCGAATAAGGTTTCAAGACTGACATCGTTGTTGCGATTTCGAAAACCCATAATAATTAGTAAACCTCCATTGAACATTACCTTCCGAAACAACCGAATCAATAAAATTTGAAGAAAAGCTAACAACAGAAATCGACACATGACTCTTCCACATTAACGAAATGTCTCCTCCCAATCCTTGTCTATTGACTGAGAAGCAACCATCAAAATATAAAAAACTATGAAAAAATTCCATACGAGAACTAAGAGCTTTTATTTCCATCAAAAATAAAATGTCCGGCTTGAAACTAGTAACCAAATCTTTCAATGCATTAACTGTCCGAGGATTGTCGAGTTCTCAATAGTTCTAACACAGAACGATCATTGCTTTCGGCTATCCCGACCTTTGACACAGATTGTCTTCCATGGAGGAATGGAAAAGAAAAAATTAGGTTTAAAAAAGAGAAAAATGCGATAGTATCGAGTCACAGAGAGACCACAGAGGGAGAGATAAACCATTACATAGTTTATAATTTTATATATATTTTACTTGTTATTTTTATTTAATTTTTAATATTAATATATATTAGGGAGATTTTTTTTTTCTTAGAAATGAACAATTCATTGATATAGATAACCGATTGATTTATTTATTTATTTTAAATAAAGGAAAGTGAATACACTTTTCTTTAAAAAATGTAATCTCTTTATTTTTTATTTATATTTTATTTCCCATTCGTTTTTTCCACCCTCCACATTTTGTTTAAGTAAGGTATTAAAAATGTAATATTTCCTGCCTTAACACATTTTTTGCTCGTTTAAAATACCAAAAAAATCATTAAAAAAAATAAAATACAACCTTTCAGCTCCTTCATCTCAATAGGTAATTGAATTTTAGAGTATTAAATCCAACCAATTCAATTTAATTTTAATTAATAAAATTAATTAAATTATAATATCAAATTGATTTAGATATTTTATTCAATTTACTTAATTTTTTAAGTTTTTCGTTAATTTTATATAATATTATTTAGATTTTTTTATTTATATTATTAAAATGTAAAATCTTAAATAAATTACTTTTATTTTATTTTAACTTTTTTAATTTATATAAAATTAAAATTAACCATATTTTTATGCATGTAATATAATTTACAGTAATTTTGCAATCATATTATTTAAACTTTTCGCAATTATTGCAAGTATAATAACTTTTTAATTTTTATAAAATTAATATTAACCACATTTTTAAAATAAGTTAAAATAATGTGCATAAATTATTTTATTATTTTATTTTTAACTTTTTAAATTTCTACAACTTTAGAATTGGAGTTATGATTTTTAATTTTAACTTTTTTTTAATATTTCTATTATGAAAAATATAGTTTGTAAAATTTAAAAGTATTTAATTTGTAAAATTAATTAGATTTTTTTAATTGTTTTTAAATGGGATTAGAAGAGTAAAATTTTGAGATCTCTCATATTTACTCAGATATATTACCACCATATTAAATATCTGCGTGTTTTATTTTTATTCTTTAAATAATTATAATTTATAAAATTTAAAATTTAAATATTAAATAATTAAATTTTTATAAAATTTATGGATTAAAGTCGATAAAAATATTAATATGTGAATTGATTTTTCTATAAAAATTATAGTTAAAAATTAATTATTAATTATGATTATAAATCTAAATAATTAGTATTATAACGGTAAATTTAAATCCAAACTTATCACAACTAACCTCTTAACAAACTAACCGAATTTTTCACGTCCACTTCGATTAGTTAGGCATGTTATACATGTTTTGATGCATTATTTTGTTAACTTAACTTTTCTATAATTATTTTATTTTGATTTTATTTATTCTTACTTTAATTTTATTATTATATTAAATTTATTAATTCGTCAGATAATAATTATTGATAAAAGGAAAATTATAGAACCCTTTCAATAGGGAAGAGCAGATTTCGGTCTAAACCGAAAAATCGAACCGAACCGATTGATTTCGGTTTATCGGTTCGGTTAGTCAGAATGATCGGTTTAGTTCGGTTAATATATTTAAAATTATTCGATTTTCGGTTCGGTTCGGTTTAAACATGTTAAATAACCGATCAAACCGATTTAGTGGTTAGGTCCAAGCCCATGCCCGAACCCGAGCCCTCACCCGGACCTCTCCTATCCTACCCAACCCAGCACCCCAACAACCCCCTCCATCCCTTTTGGCCCCAGCCCCTAGGCGTTCAAGCTCCAATCTCCCTATGCTCCGATTCTCTTCTCTCCCCCCAGAACCCCTATTCTCCCGATTCTCTTCTCTCCCCCCAGAACCCCCTCCATCCCTTTCAGCCCCAGCCCCCAGGCGTTCAAGCTCCAATCTCCTGATTCTCCGATTCTCTTCTCTCCCCCCAGAACCCCTATTCTCCGATTCTCTTCTCTCCCCCCAGAACCCCTATTCTCCCGATTCTTTTCTCTCCCCCAGAATCCTCCCCCTGGCCTCTCCAGTCTCCACACTCTCATAGTCGAATCCCTAACAAATCAATCATCAAATCCCATTAATCTCTTTCTCTTTCACGTCGATCGTCGACCATCAACCTCTTTCCTGTCGATTTTGCTGAGTGTCGCCGCCGACTGTCTACTGTCCTCTTTCAGTGATCTCTTCGGTTGGCTTATTAATTTGAGGTAGGTCTGTCCTCCTCATTCTAAATGTGAAGTTTCTATTTTTTTTTTTTATTCTTGTGTGGTGTTGTAAAATTAGGTTCAATATATAAATTTTAAGCTTTTTCTGTAGGGGTTTAGCAACTTCAGTGGTTGGTGATTGAACTGTTTTATGATGCATGTGATTTTCATTTTTATTTTTATTTTCTGACAACCAATAATGCTTAAACTTCTTTGAGATTGAGAAGGTATTTTAATGGATCATGGAATATGGATGCACCTTTTCTGTTGTGTTTATGTGCAGCTTTGTGTTATAAGTTGTTTGGGTTCTTCATTTTGGTTGAAATTAGAAATAAAAAATTTTAAAAAAAATTTGCAGATTTCGGTTTGAACCGAACCGAACCGAACCGATTTTTATCGGTTCGATTATATTTTCAAAATCAGTTTTTTCGGTTTTTAAAATTTTAATAATTTAGTTTTCGGTTTTATCGGTTCGGTTCGATTCGGAACCGAACCGACCGATTGCACATCCCTACCTTTCAAGCTGATCTTTTCCAATTTTCTTAAGCCATGTAGGGAGAGACACTTAGCAATTTATTTATTTCACAGCATATAGTGTGGATTCAAAAATTTTATAAAATAAAGAAATTCCTTAGTATCAAATATAACTTATTCGTGGTGGTCGGTACTCTCACGTGACCAAATCTCAATTGGTTAAAAAAAATCAAAATTATCATTATAAAAAAATAAAGGAAAGAGAAATTTATGATTTAGTCGCTAAGTATTTTCATACTATTAATAAGTTAGTTGCTATATTTTTAAAAATTTATTAAAATATTTTTATTTTTGTTTTGTCAATGAAATAGTCTTTGTATTCTTTTTTCTGTTAAAATTAAATAAAGAATGAGAGATAAAATTTTTAAAATCTAATTTTATCCTCAAATAAAATTTCTTATTTAGTTTTTAGATATTGCTATTATTAACAAGTCAGTCCCTATATTTTTAGAAATATATTAAAATATCCTTATATTTTCTCATATTTATTAAAATATCCTTATCTTTTTTTATATCTATTAAAATGTCTTTATCATTTCTTTTCATTAACAAAATAGTCCCTCCTCCTCCTTAAAAAAGAAGAAAAAGATGATGAAAGAGAAGAAGAAGAAGATGATGAAGATGATAATGAAGAAGAAGAAGATAATGAAGAAGAAAATGATAATGAAGAAGAAAAAGAAAAAGAAAAAGAAGAAGAATCTCATTCTCCTCTTTCTCATCTTCCTCTTTCTCTTTAAAAAAAAGAATAAAAAGAAAAATTTAAAATTTAAAAAAAAAAAAAAGAAAAAAGAAAAAGAAGAACCAAAGAAGAAGAAGAGGAGGAGGAAGAATCAATGAAAAACAAGGAGGAAAAGGAGGAGGGAAAAAAATAGAAAAATTTGGTCTTTTCATATATTTGTAATGATAAAAATAGACGAAAAGACTATTTCGTTAACAGAGAAAAAATATAAGAACGTTTTAATAAATTTTTAAAAAATAACAATTGACTTGTTAATAATGATAATATACAGAGACTAAATTGTAAATCTCTATGAAAAAAATTATACTTTTGTTTTTATGTTTTTAAAAGTATATGTTTTTAGAAGTACAGTTTAGTAGTTATAGCAGTAAAAATATATTTAATTTTTATTTAAATAATACAAAAATTCATTTCATTTGCAATAATAAATTTATATATTTAAATTAAACATATATATGCAGTTTCTCTTTCATATTTAATATTTAATTAATATTTAATATTTTTTAAAAATAAATAAATTATTTGATTTATCTTTTCAAAAAAGTTGACCAGTTAAAAGAATTGTGACTAAGAAAGAATAAAAATGTTAAAAATAAAATAAATAAAAGGCAAAAAATGTTTATAATGACAAAAATTTAGAGAGAAAATTATTAATTATTGTAATAAAATCAAATTTAATAATATAATAATACAAAATATTTGTTATTATTATTAGAGTTTACATAAATTAAATTTTATAATCTTATTTGTATTTAAATCATAATGGAAATAAATTATATAAGGAGTAAACTATAAATATTATTTTATATGTTTACTCATTAAATTAGATTAATTAATAATTTCATAATTAAAATGTAAATGATGGTTTTAGTAATCCATGGTCCATCCCTCTTTATTCTTTTTATATTTATTATAAAGTTATATTTTAAAATAACAATTTTTTACTTAAATTGATAATTTTTTATAATTTTTTATTTTTTTAGAATCTTATTTCCAATACTATTTCAATAAAGAGAACTATGATTTTTAACTTTATATAAGTAAACTTTATATAAATACTAAAATTAAATTAAATAATAAAAATATAGAAAATTTATTGTTAGTAGAAAATCAAATTTAGTTATTTATTATTTATTGTAATAAAAATAAATTATAAATGATAGTTATTTATTAATTATTATAATTAAAATCAAATTTAGTTTTTATGCATTTTTAATAAGAATTTCTTATTTTTTTAATTAATTACTTTTATACAAGTTCATTTTATATTGTAATAAAAAAATTAATTAAATAGAATTTAAGTATTAAAAAATTATTTAACCAGTTTGGATTTAAATATAAAACTAATTTTATCTTATTAAATTAATTTCCATCAAATTTATACTATTTATCCTTTTAATTTCATATTGTAAAACATTATAAATGGTATGATTAGATACAATACTTTTATTTATATAACTACATCCATACTTCTTATATAATTAAATTATTAGGTATATGTTTTTTTTTTTGAAAAATATTATAATACAAGTATAAAATAGAGGCAAAATAAATAATATATTAACAATTAATTTTATCTTCATATAATAAAAATATTAAAATCAATACTTTTTTTACATAAAATTATTGAATTTAAATTTAGTCATTTATAATGTAAAAAGTATGAATAATTTTTTATTATTAATTATTTTATTTATAATTTTTTAATGTAATAAAATATTATTATTTGTAAAGCTATACTTTTATTAAAAAATGTTAATAATTATTTATTTTAATAGTATTATAATTTTAATAACGGAGATTTATCATTTAATTTCTAGACATTGCTATTATTTTTATATTTTTATAAATTTATTAAAACATTTTTATCTTTTATTTTTTATCAACATAATAGTTATTTTATCTATCATCCCCTTCTTCTTCTTTGGTTCTTCTTATTCTTTGATTCTTCTTCGATTTTTTTTTATTATTCTTCTTTAAGAAAGAGAAGGAGGTGATTTTTCTTTATCATCATTTCTTTTTATTTTTTTTCTTCATTTTTCTTCTTTTTTATCATCATCATCTTCTTTTTTTTTTTATTCTTTTTGAAAAACGAAGAGACTATTTTATTGATAAAAAAATAATAAATATGCTTTAATAGATTTCTGAAAGGGAAAATTACTTTGTAATTCCTGAGGTTTAACGTAATTAACACTTCTATCCCTCTATTTTGGCGACCCAACACTTAAGTCCCTCACTTTCTTTTTTGTCCAACTTCGTAGTCCTTCCATCCAAAATAACCGTTTGGAACACGTGAATTGACAAAATTAATCATCTTCTTCTTCTTCTTCTTCTTCTTCTTCTTCTTCTTCTTCTTCTTCTTCTTCTTTCTTCTTCTTCTTCTTCTTTCTTCTTCTTCCTACTCTTTCTTCTTCTTCTTCTTCTTCCTACTCTTTCTGCAGCAGCTTCTTCTTCTTCTTCTTCTTCTTCTTCTTCTTCTTTCTTCTTCTTCTTCTTCTTCTTCTTCTTTCTTCTTCTTCTTCTTCTTCTTCTTCTTCTTCTTCTTCTTCTTCTTCTTCTTCTGGAATTTCACATTGAAAGAAGGGTATTTTTGAAAAAAATTATCACATCTCACCTTTGACTTTTTGACCAAACGGTTTAAATGGACGGAAGGACTACGAATTTGGACGGAAGAGAAAGTGAGGGACTTAAGTGTTGGGTCGCCAAAATAAAGCGATAAAAGTGTTAATTACGTTAAATCTCAGGGACTAAAAAGTAAATTTTCCTTTCTGAAAATATAAAGAATGACTCGTTAATAATAGTAATAATAAATAACTACATAAAAAATTTTATTTGAGAGTAAAATTATATTTTAAAAATATTATCTCTAATTTTTTAAATCTATTTTTAATGTAAAAATGGCAGAATAACGGTTTCATTGACGAAGATAAAATATAAGAACGTTTTAATAGATTTCTAAAAATGTAAGGACTGACTTGTTAATAATGATAATATTCAGGACTAAAATTTTTTTAAAAAATTATTATAAATAGAAATTAAAAGGTTAAAATTATTTCAAAATAATAAAATAACAATATTAAAATATAAATTTTATACAAATTTATTTTGTCCAATAGAATACTTGTTGTTAAAAATTATTAGTTTCAAATATAAAATATGTCGTTAAAAATTTTAAAGATGCATTATGGCGATAAATTTTTGTTTTTTTTTTTTGTAATATCATCGTTAATTTTATTATTAATAATGAATTCAAGTATACTCACTAAAAACATTATTTTTATGATTTCTTCAAATTTGATGTTTTATTATTTTGGTTAGTTTTAACAATTTTATTTGAGTAGAAATAACTATTAATATAATTAAATCATTAACAATTTAAGTTTTTTTTTTAAATAAAAATTAGATACTGAAAAAGTAAAATTTAAAATTTTTCAGATTTACTTTATGTGTGCAACAATTTAGATTAAATATTAAATATAAGTCTTTATTTGAGTTTAAATAAAACACTAATATAATTATCTAATTAAATTAAAATTTGAAAATAAAAAACATATTAAAATTTAAATGTGTGATTATTATATTTAAATAAAGATAATTTTTGACGAAACTATTATTCCTCTTCTCTATTCTTACAGTTATATATTATAGACATAAATATTAAATAATAAAATTTTCAAATACCAATGATGAAATTAAATTTTATTATAAAAATTTTAATATATATTTTAGAAGTAATCTAAAAAATAAACAATTTCATACATAAAAAGTATAAATCTTATGAAAATTGAATAGAGATGGTAAGTTATTAGAGAACTTGATATTTAAGAATAAATTTTAATATAATTAAAATTCAATAGTAACTTAATAAAACAAATAAAATACATAAACAGACTGCAATTTAATGACGGTCATTTTTACTAATAATTTATTATATATTTGAGTCAAGATATTTATTAATAAATTTTTATTTTATTTTATTTTATTAATAAATTATTTAAATACAAATGTATGCGTTATATTTTATAGCATATATTGGTAGAAATCTACAGTTACACATATAATTTATAATAATATAATTTTAGGGAATTGCTGTATGATGAATATTAAATATTTTTATTTTAATATTTAAATTAAAAAGAAAAAAAAATCAATGTAAGAATTAAAGTAAAATATAAAAAAAGAAAAAAAAAATGAACAATGACGATTGACTTAAAAAAAAAAAAAGTGAGACGTGGTTTATACTCACATGTGACTGAAAGCACATTTTTGAATAAATAAATTTTAATTCAACATTAAAGAAGTAAATAAATTTTTTAACACCACTTTCTAATAAAGAAAAATTATAATTTTGTCAATTTTTTATTTTAAAATTTATATTTAATTGTATTTTAAAATAATATTATATAATATTTTTTAATTTTCTTAATTTGATCGAGGTCAAGAAGAGTGAAAAAGAAAAGAACTGCACAAAGCTATTGCATGGTCTACAATGCAGAGAACCTAGTCCCTGTATCGCACCTACAGTACTTACCTTCAGATGCCACGTAACAAAAGTAAAACCGAAAACGACAAAATTCTCAAAAGAAAAAAAAACAAAAAAGAGAAAGCACGTGCCAAACTTGGACGCATGAAAAATGCACCAACTCTTTTTGGGTTTGGGAGTTGGTACTCACCAAAACTGTACGCAACGCATAACCAAGATCTCGGCTTTCGAGTTTCCAGTAAATTAAATCATTATTACTCCCTCCATTTTTTATATACGTCTAGTCTAGGCGAGTGACGTTTTAGTGATTGAAATATTTTATTAAATATTTTTTTAATGAGTAAAGCATTTTTAAAATATTCATAAACTTTATTATATTTAATAAAAATATAGAATACAAAAATTTAAATATTTATAACAATTTACATTTATATTTAATATTTTAAATGTTATATAATAAAACTAAATATTTTTAATTTATCACTATTTTAACTAAAAAATTAAATTGAATTTAAAAAATTAATAATAAATTATAATATAATTTTTAAAATTTTATATTATTAATAAAATATAATCTTTTAATTTAAATTTTATATTAAAATTAAATATATTTTATATTTATATGTGTATATTTTTTTATATTTGAAAATTTTTATTTTTATTAATAATATTTTAAATAAAATAAAATATTATATATTTTAAATTATAAATTTTTATGTTTTTCCATATTTTAAGTTTTTTATTAATAATTTATTATATTATATAAAAGTAAAAATAAATAATAAATAATGAAATTAATAAAAAAATATTATTATATATCTAGAAACTATTTATTAATCAAATAGAACTTAAAATTTATATTATAATTTATTACTAATTTTTTAAATTTAATTTAATTTAATCAATTTAACTATAATTATAATTAATTGAAAAAATCAATGTTCATATTCATGATGATACTTGAAAAGTAAATTGAATTGCCTCCATCGTCTCCGGAGCCTCACCTGCTTTTGGAGATGAACAAAACATCTTCATGCTAATTCATCAATTAATTTGATATAATTTTAAAAAAATATATAAAATATCATGAAATTTCATTCATTCTCACTCATACTTCAATTTGTGTTAATGTAATACTTGTAATATCATACCTTGTAATACTTGTAGTATCGTACCGTTAATAAACAGAAACAATCGTATAATATTATTAAAAATTATTAATGTAATATGAAAAATATAATAATTAATTAAAAAATATAAAAAATATTATATTATTTCATTTTTATTATAAATTTTGTAATTTAATTTATATTAAATTAATAAATCATAATGTGATTTTCATATTCATATTTATGATGAGACTTAAAAATTATCAAACTACATGATATTACATATATTAATACAAATTAAACATAAACTTTAAAATAAAAACAAATTAAACATACATTTTAAAATAAAATACCGATAAAATTACATTGATATTTTTGTAAATTTAAATAATGTAAATAATTTTTAAAATTTTAATTTACTTAAGAAAAGGGTAAAACCCTTGTCCAATTCATTCGCTTAAATTCACACTTAAGTGAAGTGGAGGTGGATTAATAATTACATAGGTGATCGATTCTTTGTTTTTTTTTTTAATAATATGGGTTGTTTAGATGTTTATTAGAAAACGTATAAATAAAATTTGTTAATTTAATTATATTAATTATTATTTTATTTAATTCATGAAAAATAAAAGTAAAATCTTATTGAAATAAAGGTATATTAACTAGAGACAGCAATGTATTATTTATTATTATGTCATTAATTACTATTATTCGATATATACCACTATGTTTATTTTTCTTTTTTTTTAATCTTATATCGAATTACATGTTTTTTTTTCTTTAAATGATAATTTACTTATTAACTTAATTAATAATATACTTTATTTTTATACATAAAAAAATAACATTAATTATACAAATTTAATAAAAAACGAGTAAGGTGTATTTTTTGAAAATGTGAAATAAAATTTATTGCACGAATTACATAAAATTTATTTCATATCTCCTTGTTCGCTTGTCCGATTGGGAGCTTGGGCAGGCGTAATTAGAAGATGATGGTGTTTAATGAACAGAAAAAAATATATATATATTAAAGTTGTCTTTTTTTAACAAGTTCATTAAACACGTGAATTTTTTTTCATAAATATTGGTTATTATTCTACATGGATTCAATGGTCGGTACACTTTTAATTTTAGAGTTGCAATTCATTTTGAAGAATTCAACCTTTATGATGAAACATTAAAATTTTTCAATTAAAATAAAGTAATTTATTATTATTATTATTAATGATATCTGACATTTAAAAATGAGTTTAAACTCCAAGTATATTTTGATATTTCCTTTCTCTTTTATCTTTTAGCGATACATAATCGCAGTTCAGTATATGTATTTTCATGCTACCGTCACGTTGGTAGTACGTATGGACATATAATGTCATTTTCTCTTTCGTCAAGTAGTTATTTAATTCTCTCTGAGCCACCTAAATAGGATTTCGGGTATTATGAGGTATGTTTTACCATGAGGGGAAATTGGTATTCGGGGCCAGGATTCTAAGGACAGATTCGTGTCCAGCCCAGTTTGTCTAGACCGACCACGATCCCATACATGGCTTAGAGCCGCATATTGAGGCCTCATGGAGCTTATACCTAGTCCTTCTAGCTTGGGCTTGGCCAAGGTCCAGGCGCTTAGAGTCTGACCGTCATCAAGTGTCTCTTTATCCACTCATTAATTATTACACGATTAATGAGAGGGTAAATTTTGAGATTCTAATTATTACCATGTGGCTCTAGAAACATTCTGTCAAAACGCCTCTTCTCTGTTTTTTCCCATTTCAAACTTATGCTTTTGCTTTCGCTCGTTACTCTGCCTCTTACGCTACTTCTACTATCTTGCTCTTTCTCTTCTCTGTAATCTCCAATTTTTCGATCTGAGATATATCTTACTCCTCTCATGGCTTCTACTAGGATTTCTAAGGTGGTCGGTCTGATATATTTTATCATTCCTTCTTTCTTCCACTATTTTTCTCGCGACCTTGCTGATACCACAATCTTCAAAATTGGGGTTCCCTTCCCAATAAGCGTATAGTTCTTCTTAACCCACTGCAGGTAGGCCTGGTATATACTCAACAAGAGCGTAATTTGGTTTTTTTTGTAAAGCAGCACGAGTTCGGTCTTACTTTTTCGTTTACTCCCTTTTTCATCAAGGCCTTTTGTCACTTTAGAGTGATCTTTCCAATGTTATCTCTCAACTCCATCTTATTTATGTGCTGTTTTGAGTCTATTTGCTTGTGTTGGGATTTTGCCCCTTTCCTTGAGTTGTTTTATACCTTCTTCCATTTGGTTAGATCTAACTATGGGTTTTATTATTTTGGTCTCCAAGCTACATTGTCAATATTTACGAGGTATAAGAATTCCATTAAGGGTTGAGCAGAATAGTTTGTTGTCATCGAGCTGAAGGAAAGCTTGGGGATTAACTGGGACATTGACTTTACCTAGGGGGAGATTCCTCGGAGATATAACGAATTCCTTAGGTTAACCCTAATAGATCAAATCTGTCTTCTTCGACTGACTTCTATAAAGAAGAAATATGATGTCGAGAACTGTATATACATGTCTAACCTACGAAACTTCTAGGAAGATGGTACCTTTTGATTTTTTCCCTTTCACGTTCTTCTTTTATTATTTTAGGCTCTAATTGCACTGATTTTTTCTTTTTAGCTTCCGACATGCCAATGGGTACTATTAAGCTCCCCAAGACCTTCAACTTGTCTAGGGAGAGCATGAAGGAGACTTTGGCCGCTTTCAAGGCTAATAAGTTTATCGCCGATGTGACTGGGATGTTTTCCAAGCCGCAACTTCCGCATCGTCAACTCGCCTCTCTTCTCGTACCCCCACACCCTCTTTGGCTTTGGTGCTAGTGTTGGGGGGTTGTCATTCTATAGCCTCCAGGACGTCGGTCCCAACCAAGACACCAGCCTCTTCTAAAGCTCCCTTCGCTCCAAAGGAAATCCCCAAGGAGCCCATGGTGTTTAATGATTCAGTGGATAGCAACTCCGAGGAGGGCATCAGGTCTCCTTCTTTGGACGTTTCCCTATTAGGGCAATGGGGGCTATCACCATGGAGGGCCGAACTGCTAAGCGCACTAGGACTTTAGAGCCCATGGAGGCGGTTCCTTCCCCTCCTGCTGATAAGGGAAAGAAGGTGGTGTAGGACCTATCTTCTGCCCCAGATAACGACTTGCTAAATGCCGCCGAGGACAGTGCTAAGTCAACACCAGCTTTCGTGACCCTTGTCCAATTTAAATAATGTAAATAATTTTTAAAATTATAATTTATTTAAGGAAAGAGTAAAACCCTTGTCCAATTCATTCGCTTAAATTCACAATTAAGTGAAGTGGAGGTGGATTAATAATTACATAAGTGATCGATTTTTTTTTTTTTTTTAATAATATGGGCTGTTTAGATGGTTATTAGAAAACGTATAAAAAAAATTTGTTCCTTTAATTATATTAATTATTATTTTGTTTAATTCATGAAAAATAAAAGTAAAATCTTATTGAAATAAAGGTATATTAACTAGAGACAACAATGTATTATTTATTATTATGTCATTAATTACTATTATTCGATATATACCACTATGTTTATTTTTCTTTTTTTTTTAATCTTATATCAAATTATATGTTTTTTTTTTCTTTAAATGATAATTTACTTATTAACTTAATTAATAATATACTTTATTTTTATAGATAAAAAAATAACATTAATTATACAAATTTAATAAAAAACGAGTAAGGTGTATTTTATGAAAATGTGAAATAAAATTTATTGCACGAATTACATAAAATTTATTTCATATCCCCTTGTTCGCTTGTCCCGTTGGGAGCTTAGGAAGGCGTAATTAGAAGATGATGGTGTTTAATGATCAGAAAAAACAAATATTAAAGTTGTCTTTTTTAACAAGTTCAATTAACACGTGAATTTTTTTTATAAACATTGGTTGTTATTCTACATGGATTCAATGGTCGGTACACTTTTAATTCGAGACTTGCAATTCATTTTGTAGAATTCAACCTTTATGATGAAACATAAAAATTTTTCAATTAAAATAAAATAATTTATTATTATTATTATTATTATTATTAATGAGGTATGAGATTTAAACTCCAAGTATATTTTGGTATGTTTGATTTCTATTTTTCTTACGTATCTTTTTATTTTTTATCTTTTTATTTTTTAGCGATGTATAATCGTTGTTCCGTACATGTACTCTTTTGCCACCGTCACGCTGGCAGTACATATGACATTTTCTCTTTCATTAGATGGTTATTTTATTCTCTCTGCACTATTTAGACACGATTTCAGACATCACGGGATCTATTTTGCCATGAGGGGGAATGGGTGCATGTACCCTTTTTCTCTTCTGTCATATCATGCTCTTCCTCTGTCTCTGTCATCTTGAGCAAATTGGCTGGTTGTTAAGGTTTCATCCTACCTTATGTACTTTTCAGCTCTCTTCATTAATTATAATAAGGTAGTGGGTGGCTTTCTGCATAGCGATCCAAAGAATTTCGAAGAGGTCGTACATTTCTGTATGGCCTCAACAGCCCTTCATTCATCCAGTTCGGGTATCTGCAAAACTTCCGAGTTGAACCTAACAACATATTCTCTCAGAAATTCATTACTCCTTTGTCGGACGGTCTCTAAGTAGCTCATCTTTCTCTCCGCACGAACCCCAGCAATGAATCTGCTGATAAATACGTTGGCCAAGTCTATAAAATTCCTTATGCTCCCTGACTCCAAGTTGTTAAACCACGCCTGAGCTGGTTATGTTAGGGTGGTCGAAAAGACCTGGCACATTAAGGTGTCCGAATGAGTTTACAACTCCATAAATGTCTTATAGTTTAAAATATACTCTCGGGGTTTTCCATCCCGTCATAGGCTGCTAAGGTTGGCATCATGAACTGCTTCAGTATTGTCTCTTGTTGAATCCGTTGTACAAACGGTGATGAAGTTTGCAGCAGGGGACTATTATTATCTCGGGCCCCTAGCTCCATCAACAGTTGCTCCTTCAACCTTTCTAACTTCTGATCTACATTAGTGTTTTCCTTTCTAGACCTCTTTTCTAGGCGATAACATCTTTTTAGCTCTTCACTTTCTGACCTCTCCGCGGGCTCAAAAGAGTAGCTCTCTGCCCATCATTTTCAATGAGCTCCCTCGCTATCCTACCTCTTGCTCGGGCTGCTGGCTCATTTCTTCGACTTGCCTCCCCATCTCCACCTTCTATCCTTCTACTACTTTGTTGAGGGATTTGGTAGTTCAATGTGGGTTAGGACCTATTAAGATTGAGTCCTTCTGCTATGGGTGGTATGCTCAATGGAGTACTAAGCCCTCTTTGCTGTAATATTTGGCTTAGCTAGTGGACAATATTTTGTAACTGGAGAGCCATGCTTTATACTTCTTGGTCGGACAAGGAGGTTCGATGGAGGGTCTCGGTTGAGCTTGGCAAAGGATTGAGCAACAAGGGTGGTTGATTTACTTGGATTGGGCTAGAGAATGAGAACTGTGAACCTTCCTGAGTCGAGCTCAAGTCATTTGAGGTGATTCCTGTATAGTTTTCGCCGTGATTGGCCTTGTGGATCTTAGTGGGTGAATAGGAATAAAAACTCTGGTGATGAAAAGATCTCCTTCGTCCCCACAGGCGGCGCCAATTAATGTCTGAGATCCAAGAATGGGTTTAACCTCCGAGTATATTTCGGTAAGCTTGGTTTCTATTTTCCTTGCGTATTCCTTTACTCCCTTTCTTTTTTGTCTTTTAGCGATGCATAACCGTCGTTTCGTACCTGTACCTTCCCGCCACCGTCACGTTGGCAGAACGTACGGATATACGACGTCATTATTTTATTCATCAGGCGGCTTGTAACGCCCCGGAAATCAGTTAGAGTTTCAGGAGGGGGATCTGGTATTGCTCAAGGTGTCTCCAATGAAGGGAGTGGTTCGCTTCGGGAAGAAAGGTAAACTAGCCCCACGATACATCGGACCCTTTGAAATCTTGCAAAAGATTGGGAATGTGTCGTACAAGCTGGATTTACCTGCTTCGATGGAGAGAATCCATCCGGTTTTCCATGTTTCAATGTTGAGGAAGTTTGTGTCAGATCCGAGCAAGGTTCTTAGTGAGCCTGATGTGGAGGTCCAAGAGGATCTCACCTATGTTGAACAGCCAGTACGGATCATAGACACCCAGATCAGAAAGTTAAGAAACAAGGAAATCCCGATGGTGAAAGTCCTGTGGAACCACCACAACTTGCAAGAATGCACTTGGGAGACACGGGAGTCCATGCTCCAGCAATATCCCCACCTCTTTTAAGGTTAGTCCCCATGTGTTATATGTATGTTATGTTATTTTACTATGCATGTACTAGTTGAGGAACATTCGGGGACGAATGTTCTTAAGGGGGGGAGAATGTAATACCCGGCTAGACTCCGGTATCGGAATTCCTACCGTCCGGTGGAATTTCGGATGTCGGGAACTTCTAGAAGGGTAAAGACATGTTTTATAAAATGTTTTCATGAATTTTAATGTTCTAAGTATGAAAATTTAATGAGTTTTTGCATGAAAATAGCATTGGAGGAAAACCCAGGTTCGGCCGCCGAAAGTCAAGTTCGGCCGCCGAACATGCATGCGTTTTGGAGGCACGTTAGGCCCCCGAAAGCATGAGTGAGGGCAGTCCAGGTTCGGCCGCCGAAAGTCAAGTTCGGCCGCCGAACATTTGCATGGATGCGGAGGCACATTCGGCCCCCGAACGTGGCCTGGCCAGCCACCTATAAAAGGGGCACTTAGCCGAAATGGGCGAGCTTTCTCCCATTTTCGGCCACAGCAAGCTTCCGACCTCCCTTTTTCAACTCTTGTGTTCTTCCTCCAAATCTCTACCATTTTTCTTGCGTTTTAAGCTTGCATTGAAGGTTTTGAGCTTTTAAACCAAGTTTTGGAGCTTTGGGAACTCAGGAGCTCATTTGCTTGGATCTCCGAGTTTAGGTCGTCTCTCTCTCGATCTTCAAGAGGTAAGAGCCGATCTTAAGCCCCATGTATGTTTTAAGTAAGTTTTAAGTGATTTTATGGGGTAGAATGGCATGTATAGGGTTGTATGAGTTTTTAAGTAAATGTTAGGTTTTATGTGATTTATGAACAATGTGACATGTTTGAGTATGTTTGAAGTGTTGTAGTTGGGGTATTTGATGTTTTGAGGCCCCTAGGAACTTGTATGCATGATTTGGTTGAGATATATGCATGAGTGGTGAGTTTGGAGGCAAAAATGCACAAAGGAACCGAGTTTCTGCCCTTTGGCAGAAACCAGGTTCGGCAGCCGAAGGCACTTTCGGCCGCCGAACATGGTTGGGGAGGCAGGCCTTTCGGCTGCCGAAGTTGCCCCCGAAAAGAGACTTTCGTCTCTGTCTGGGACTTTCGGCCGCCGAAGGTGCCGCCGAACCTACCTGAGTTTCGTCTCTGTCCAGGACTTTCGGCCGCCGAAGGTGCCGCCGAAAGTGCCCTGTTCAGCCACTTCATGCATATCTCTATGTGATATTTTTAGGATGTTTTAGGGGGTTTTTGGGGAATATATTAGAGTTATGTTTATGCATGTTTGGTCCCTCATTGGAGTCCACCTGTGTAGGTTCGGACCCGAGGAACCAAGGACCCCAGCAGTGAGCCAGCTGCTGCAGAGTTTGTCAGAGTCAGCCAGAGGTGAGTGGAACTAAGCTTAACCTTTTAAATTAAGAAATGAAATGCTTTTATCATGCTCCATGCATCATGATCATATTATAGGTTGTTTGCATTAGAATTCACGACTATGCCGCATTGTATTGTTGTGATAGATGATAGTGGATGGACATTAGGATGATTCATTAGCCTTCTATATACGAAGTCCTGTGGTGCCCATAATAGGGCCGGGCAATACGAAGACCTGTGGTGCCCATAATAGGGCCGGGCAATAACTCCGAGTACGAAGTCCTGTGGTGCCCATAATAGGGCCGGGCAATACGAAGTCCTGTGGTGCCCATAATAGGGCCGGGCATGGAGTTGAGGGATTTTTGAATCAGTCCATCCGTGATGTGATTTATTTGTGCAGTGACGCATTTCATGATAGCATATTTTAAATATTTTTTTTACAGTTCTACTCACTGGGCATCTAGCTCACCCCTCTCCCCTAACCCCCAGGTTTGCAGGTACGGGATAGATAGAGAAGGCAAGACGAGAAAAAGTCATATGTATGTAATAGTTAGTTTGTGGACATGACAATTGTATTATGGTGAAATGTAAAAATATTCAGGATTTTATGTAATGAGGTTATTGAGGATAGAGTTGTGCTTGACCATAAAATATTGTTAATCCCTTTGTATATACATGATCTTATGTTATGATGTTTATGTAAACTAACTCAACACAGGTTGTTTGCCTTTAAGGCCTGATGAGATCCCACAGAGGGACTATGTTATGTATATGATCAGAGTATGCACAGGTTGAGTTAGTTGATGACAGTATGTATGAAGGAAAGTTTTAATTTTTATGCATGTTGTTGATCATGTATGGGATTATACAGGTTTACAGGTTACATGTCAGGCTTGCTACGGGTCCCGGCGGCCTTAAGTCTACCCGGATCCTAGCGCCGGTAGCGGTCCGGATTTCCGGGGCGTTACACGGCTATTTAATTCTCTCTATGCCACCTGGACACGATCTCGGACATTACGGGGTCTGTGTTACCATGAGGGGGAATGGGTATTCGGGGCTAGCCCGATTTGTCTAAACTGACCCTAATCCCATACGTGGCTTAGAGCCGCATATTAGGCCCTCCTGGAGCTTAGGCCCAGTCCTTCTATCTCCGACTTCGCCAAGGTCTGGGCGCTTGGAGCCCGACTATCATCAATTAGTATTTTAATATTAAAATACTAATTTAAAAATAGTTGTAATACCTAGCTAAATTCTAATATCGAAATTTCAATTTTTCGACGAAATCTTCATTGAAATTCATAATCTTGAAATTCAGAATCTCGAAATCATAATTTTTAGTTGGGTAAAACAAATTTTTATAAAATGAATTTGAAGCATTTTTAAAATATATTAAAAAAATATATGATTTCCAAATTATCAAGGTTTGGCCGCCGAACCTCTCATATTCGACCGCTGAACACTAACTGGCAGACCCAGCTATAAAAGACCTCCAACCCGATTTTGAGAAATTGTTCTCTCTTCTTCCGAAAAAAAGAGGTAAGTCTAAGACCTTTCGATGATTTTTGTTTAAATTTTCTTCAAATCTTCTAGAAATTCATGAGTTTTACTTTCCGTCTTGAAGAATCGAGTCTTGTTTTTCGAGTTATAGCTTTTGGGATCTTCGGAACTCATTTCTTGTAACATCCAAAAAAAATAAAATAAAATAAAAATAAATAAAAAATAAATAAATGAATAAATAATAATAAAAAAAAGAATAAGAAAGAAAAAAAGGGAGAAAGAAAAAAAAAAGAAGATAAATTAAATTTTAATTTAAAGACAAATGACACTTTGCTAGCCACTTAATCAAATAAATTAAAAAAAAAAAACAAGAAGAAGAAGAAAAGACTAGAAGAAGAACCCATCTTCTTCAATTCTCCTTCATTTGCCGTGAACCAAAAAAAAAAATTTCATTCTCCATCTTTTCTCTTCTACACCAAATTTCTTCAAATTTCCACTTCCAATCAATTATCAATTTTCTCCCAACACCTTTTCAAAGTAGAATTTGAAAAAAAAAAAGATAAATTAAAGAGAAAATTCAAGGTTGAGGGAGAGCGAATAATAACAAAGTGTTGAAAATTTTAAAGGTATGTTAAGAGTTTTGATATAGGAATATTTTTTTATCATTTTTATGTGAATATTTATGAAGAATATTGCATTAATATGATTTATTTGTTTATTTTTCATGAAGAAGAAGTGAAAGGGAAGAGTGAAAACTCTAAAAGGAAAGGAAATGAAGATTAGAAAATTTTAAGCTTATGAAAGGTTTTGGAAGGTTTAAGGTTTGTCCTCAACTTTATTTGAATAAATTCAATAATTTGTTAATTAGGTTTTATTTGAAAATTTTATTACCTTAGTAGAACTAGATCAAGTGAATAATATTTTAGTTATATAGTATGATTAAAGTTTAAAGAAGTGATAAATTTGATAAATAGAAAATTTTGAAATTAATATATAATTTGAGCAAAACTCAAGTTATGGATCAAGTGGAATGTCTCTACTTTTTTTGATAGAGATGTAATTTGGCTAAGATATAATAATAAAAAAAAATAATTATTAGTCTAAATAAGGAATATTGTGTTAAATGTTGTAAATTAGTTAAATTAGGGTTGAAAGAAAGTTATTGAATAGAAATAAAAATTAAAAGAAAAAGAAAAATGAGATAAAGTATATCGTGATAAATAGAAAAAAAAATAAATTAGAAAAAAAAATAAAAATAATAAAAGTTAATTAATTAAGGATTAAATTATGAATTTATAATTTATGTAGTTGAATTAAATTAATAGATTTACATTATATGACAATGTTTAAAAGCAGAATTGTAATATGATAAAGTATTAGGGTTTGAATAATTGAAAGTTACACTGTATTGAAAGTTACACTATATTGAAAGTTTTTGTCCCCATGTTTAAATGTATAAATTATTTAAAGTCTGGTCTCGGTAAGTTTGGTGGGAATTGTGAGTTAGTTTAAGGGTGTGGTATGCCATATACAAATATTGAAGTATTGCACTACAGTTACACTGATTGGTACACTACAGGTACGGCTAATATACTCTACCGCTACAGTTATAGACTGTTTTGAGTCATACAATTATTTGACATTTTGTGCCCTATAGATATAGCTTTCTTATCTGACTTAAGAGTCATTTAAATTTATAGGGGCCAAAAAGAAAATAAAAATAATAAATAAAAGTATTAAGAGAAAATAAAACTTTTTACATGATGAAGAAAAAGAAAAAGACTATGAAATTAAAATCTATATATATGTGTGAAATAATAATATGATTTAAAATTATTTCAAATTATTAGCTATATAGTTTATTGTCATTTGTTCGACTTATGGTTGATAAATGAATTTTGATTTAAATGTTTTATTTAAAAAAAAATGGTTGAGCACCACTAAGCAGTTTGCTTAGCGCGTAAGAATTTATTTTTCCTCGTACAGATTGTAGATCCAATGAGCAGTAGATCAAGATCTGCATCAATCCGACCAGAGTTACATCATTAACTATCTTGGGTATATTTTGTAAATTTTATATAAATTTAATTTTGAAAATATGGTATGTACATAAAGATTTAGAGATAAAGTTGTATATGGTTTGAATTAGATATATTTGAAGATTTTAATTTTGGTGTAAATATAGGTTATTAGTATAAGTTTTTGTGTTGAGATTAATGAGATAGTTATGAAGTGTTTAATCTAGTTGAAATTATGTTGATATTGAAAGAAGTTTGGAGCTTAAGGTTGAAGTTTATAGAAGTGTGATTTTACTATTCATAGGTTAAATTAAGTTCATATTTCAGGGAAAATTTTGTCGGATTTTCGGTTTTAAAAAAAAAAAATCATGATTTACGTGATATAAATTAAAGTAAAAATAAGAGAACTGTTATAAAATGTAATGTCTACGGCTCGATTAATTAAATAATCGGATAGGGGGTGTATACCTTTTTTTCTCTGAAATTTTTCTATTATTGTTGTGATTATGTGTTCTTCAAGAGGTGAGCTTGTTTTCTCAAAACTCGTAGCTTTTGAGCTCTTTATGGTTGTGTAGCTTGGGTTCTGGTTTTAGAAAGCATGTAAGGATTATGTCTTTTTCTTCTTTTGTGATTAAATCTTGCATGTCTATGTGAAGAGTGGTTTGCATATTGGTGTTTAGGTATATCTAGAGTTATTTTAAATCTTCTAGTCAATGTTGGATGTTTTTGGTTGTTTGTGAATTGTTACATATGAGTTTTGTTGCGTTTTGGTGGTTGTGGATTCAGACAGAATTGGATTTTATATTGCAGAAAAATTCAGGTTTCACCACTAACCTACCTCCGAAGGTTTGATATTCAGATGTATAAGGAAACTTTAAACCATCGAATTTGCTGACGAAAGTCACCTATCAAGTAATTTTCAACTCATTTTCAGCGCATTTAATGAGAGTTCTACCATGAATTTTATATTTTTCAGTTATGATGTATGTACATATCGAATTTTAATTTATGAAATGAAAATATTTTTATATATTTGTATGATATGTATGAGACTATATTAAATATAACAGAATATACAGTAGTGGATTTCGATAACTTTAAGTTGATCTAAATTCTAATATCGATAGCGTTCCAATTTTTAAATTGTTACAATGATGTTACATATGTAATTATACGAAATTATTTAAGAAGTAAAATTCGATTTGAATTACGGAATGAATCAAACTTAAAATAGAAAATAATCAAATTTGAATTTCACTAAACTTTCATTTCCAATTTTAATTATTTAAGGCTGAAGGGAAGAAATTTCATTTCATTTTATCTTTTCTCCTTTCCATCTATGAAAAAAAGCTTTCGTGCGCATTCGTTCCCTGTAAGATACGTATACAAAGCCACATACGTTTACATATTTTAAATTTAATTTTATTTATTAAATGTTACCGTTGAGGACAAAAAAGAGAGCACATAAATATAATTTAATAATAAATATAAATATAATTTAAGAAAATTTATTATGTAACTAAGATAATATTAATATTAAATGTATTTGATTAATTTTAATTAATTTACAATTAAAACTAACATTTGTTAAGTAACTAACTAATTTAATTCCAACTAGGCAAGTTTGTAATGCACTCTAAATAGTGCCTTGTAGTTCAAAGACAATTTTGTAAAATTTTATAAACTTTTCGATTATATTCATTTTAAAAATATTAAATTTTAATAAATATTAAAAATAAAATAAAATTGTAATAATTCATTTGTATGTATTATAATATAAAAAAATAATTTTAGAATAATAAAATTTATAAAGTGGATAAAATAATATTTAAATTAGTCAATAAATAATTATACTTGAAAATAAAAATTTTTATTTCGATCTCATAAACAAAAATTTAATAACCATTACATTACATTGTAAAAGGTATTTTGGTTGAATTTATAAATTATAAGTAAAAAAAAATGGGTAGATAACATATATTTTCAGCACGTGATCTCTTAATAACATATTTAAATTTGAATTAAAAAATTTCAGCACGTGAATGACTTCTGGTACCATTTTAATTTAGCCAAGTCAGTTGAGTTGGCTGTCTATATGATTATAGATGATATATGTTATGGTAGATGTTAAAAGAATCATAAGAAAAAGAGAAGTCATAAAATACTAGTCATTTAAAAATGAAGAAGAGAATGTTGTGCGCAAAAGTATATAAACATGAAAATTATACATAAATATAGAAATTGTGCTAATATATTTTATATAGAATGGATATATAAAAATATATAAAATTAATAAATTAAAATTATTATAATAATTAATATAATAATATATAATAATTTAAATTTAATAATTTGATTATTCTATATTTATGATAATTGATTTAAAGATTAGGTTTAGCCTGATGGTAAGTGCATCCTAATAAATTTGAGAGATCTCGGATTCAATCTCCCACTTTCCATTTCAAAAAAAAAAAAAAACTATTACTTTTTATAATTTAATGGTAACACTTATTCATCTTTTATCAATATATTTTTAAAATTTAATTTTATATAGATATATAGATATAAATTATAATTAATATATTATATTAAAAAATTATAAAAAATTAAAAATTATATGTAAGTTGTAATAATAAAGATAATAAATTATATTTATTTTTTATTAAAAAAATAAATTATATTTATTTTAAAAATATTAATAATATTATTAAATATAAAAATATAACTTAAAAATAAAATATATGTGCTACTTGACATATACATACTTAAATTTAAGTGTGCCAGGTGATACAATCATGAACATTTGTCAATTTTTTAAAAAATATTTTACAACCAGCTTAGAATTTAAAAAAAAAAATTAAAGTAAATTATTTACCGTAAGTCCATAGACAAAGCATCTACAATTAAAGGAGAGGCATTGTGATCCCAACTCCTAGGACTTGTCAAAGAATGGATTGCCTGTGCAAGAAAATGGAAAATGTTTGTAGAATTGACAAACATGTTAAAATAAAACAGTAGGAATCTCTTATTCAAGAGATTTACAAGTAAGACCAAAAGAAGATGGCAGGGATGGAAAGGAAGTAAAGAGAAGAATCCACAAAAGCCACATCTGATTCCACAATAACACGCTGCCATTGGGGCTCTTGTCCATGAGAATACTTCACAAACCCCTGCAACTTCAAAAATATTTGGAGAGAAAGTTCCCAATACTAGAAAAGAATGAGCTGCAATGAAATTGCCTCTATGATCTGGAGCTTACATATCAATTCCTGTATGAGAATCATGGACATTTGTGGCAATGTCTACATTGATCTTCAGAAAACATTGCAGTGGACGGGACCAGAGAGAGAGCAGCAGCAAGTGTAGAGGAAGAATCAGATACCTTTGACAATAATTGTACATGACGCCAGTTCTTCAAGTATTCAGAAGCAACTAGCACAACTTGCATTAGAGAAGTTACCGCAGAATCCCATGCCTTTTACTTTCTATGAAACCTCACACTACAGCAAAGACATAGCAACAAAGCACAAGAATATGGTAGGATTTTTTATGAACCTCTTAAATTTATGATTCCATATCCTGGAATGAGAGATTACCAAAAACTGGAGGTGTATATAAAATTAATTATTTTGATCGATGGTAAAACCCAAGACGCCTTCATCAAGGCTCTTCATGGAGTAGAAGCCCAAAACCCTTCGAATCCACAAATGCTTGCACAGAGCTCTTTTCTTCTTTTCCCAGAAAAAAATAAAAAAAATTGAAAATCATGCATAGTTAATAATTATTTTTGGATTCATGGGTGGCATGCTTCTTCGACACTTGATATTTTGAGTGTCTAATAATTATGTGATACATTTATTTCGAACAAGTATGACATGTCAGCATTTATTTCGACACTTGATTTTTATTTTATTGCAAATCCGAAAAAAAACTCAGTTGCACGAGCCTACTCCACCACATAACACATTAGCTAATACACGCCACTTAAATTTACTCTAAAAATATACCTGACGATACATTTGGCAGCAAAACATGTTGGGTCTTTCAACAAATTGAAATACAATATCTTCATCTTTCTTTTTCCCCAGCATTCGAATCGAGGATCCAAATACCATTTGTTTAGGAAATAATTAGGTTATGACTATGACCTAAAAACAAAAGAAATCAGTTTAACTTGGCTTTTGAAAGTTTATACAGCTGGGTGTCAGTCTGATAGTAAACAATGTCTCCAATGTCGCTCACGTAGTGATCTTCATTTATGCTTTTTACTAGACTTGTGAATAAGTGAAACGGAAATGGTCCTGATTTCTTAGGCTCTCGATAGTATTTTCCCAGCACTGGCTTAGCTGCCTTTGTCTGCAATGCAAAGGATCAAATTATACAAACTGCTCACAGCTTTTTAAATTCACAAACCAATTATTATTATTATTTTTCTCATGGGTACAAGAAAAAAGAGATTATGTTTACCGCTTCTACTAGGTGATAGTGTGGGATTTGAGGAAAGAGATGATGTATAACATGTGTGCCAATGTCATGGTGGATGTTATTGAACCATCCATAATCCCTATCAACTGTTGTCAGCCCTCCACGCAAGTAGCTCCATTCCTGTCAAATAAATTCATGGAGATCATCATCAGCGTCTCCTTATTTAATTTTCCTTGGCAAAATTCCCTTTCTTTCAGCATTTCAGATATACCTTGCTTCGGTACCAGGGAAGTTTCTGCTCATACCCATGGTGATGCAAGTATGTAACAAAGTCCAGCCACATGATAAATATCTACAGAAAAGACAATAAAAATTATTATTGAGAGGATTAAAAGTCAAAATCCCGAAAATAGAATTAAAGTTGAACTCACCAAATAGGGAACACCATAGAGTTTAAGAACTATTGCAGAGCCAAAAACAGAGCATGAATAGCAGAGCAGAAGAACCATCGCAGTCCAACACATGCTTGATGTTAACACATCTCCCCTCTCATTAGGGGCAAACAAATCGCTGTAGGGATTGAAGTGTGAACCTTCTTTGCCTGGACTTCTTGTCCACTGAAATGCAATCCATAAAGTTATTTCGAGCTATCAATAGATCCATTATAATTGTGTAGTTGGCTAACAGTTGCATGTAATGAACTTGGGGTTGTGATGCAGGTCTTACCAGATAGATGGGGTATGCAAACATGGGAAGAGGGATAGTGTATCTCATAATCCGAGTACTGAAGTCTAAATTCTTATAGATCTTCTCTGGCAACTGAAAGATAGAAACAGAGAGATAGAGAGTCTGATCATTGTTATATTTGCTTAAACCAAGCAATGAAGAGATGTTAAATTAAGAAACTTGCCGGAACCCAAGATTCATCCTTCTCCACATTTCCATGATTCTGATGGTGAGTCCTGTGGCTGATTCTCCTGCAAAATTATGCAGAGTTTAGAGCTAAGGGATAGTAACAGCAACATAATCATATAGAAAAAGAAAGAGTAAATCAGGAAAGCTCACCATCCATGATAAGGTACAAGAATTGCAGAATGCAAGAGATGCCCCACCACATTATTTAGCAAGGAACTATCCGAAAAGCTTCCATGGCCACTACAGATCCAAAACGAGCCAATTAATTGAATGCAGATTGCCAAACAAGAAGCAACCAGAAAAAAGAAAGCAGAAGTAGTTAATACCAGTCATGGCCAAGAACAAAGATAGCCCAGAACATTGTCCCCTGAGCAGTCCAGTAGAGCGGCCACACAGCCCAAGAATCGAAGAAGAACGCAGCTCCGGCAAGAGCAAATATGACGACAACGTCTCTGAAAACATAGCTAAGAGACCTCCACGGATTCTTGACCCAACAATGCTTAGGAATGGCAGCTCGGATCTCAGAAATCTTAAACGGAGGTGGATTACTAGGCTGAAAATCACATCCAGCATCAACAGCATTGAAGTTATGATGGTTGTTCATTGGTTGAAAACGAAAAACGCCCAAGCTGTGAAATGGTTTCGTGCGGAGTCGGAGGCTATATTGATGGTGAGGAGAGCTGTAGGAAGGGGCATGAGAAGGAGAAATGGTCAGACACGTGATGTCCACGTGGCAACAATCCCCGCACTTGGCGCCAATGAGTTTCTCGCTGTGTTGCCTGAATCTTTTATTAGTTTTGGTTAGATGTAATTGTTTATACGTTGCTTTTAGAAAAAGAACAAGAAAAAATGAACAAGAGTTGTGGTCGGAAGAGTTAAAAATTCTTTTTTTTTTTTTTTTAATCCTCAATTCTAATAAAATCTTTTAAATTGTGTTTGATAAAAGAAAAATAAAATAACGAGAGAAAATTTAATGATTGAGAGATAAAATAATTTGTTATAGTTGTATTTAGATAAAAGCAGAAAAATATTAAAAGGAAAGTAAGTTTGTAAATAATAAAATTACAATTATATTCTTAAATTTTTCAAAACAATTTATAAACATAGAGATATTTTAGTCATTTAAAAGAATTTCTTTTCACTTCTCCTTCAATTTGAAAAGAAAATTGTAGATGGAATATAAATTTTATTTTGTTTCCAAAATTTTCTTTTTTCCTCAATTTTTCTCTTAGCCAAACATAAAAAGATAGAAAATAAATTTATTTTCCTCACTAATTTTCCTTCTCTCTTATTTTTCCTCAATTTAAACATAATGGAAAAGACAGAGAGTGACTACCACAACAGTGATTTACTATAATCAATAAATCTTAATATTTAATTTAATTATTGCAATTGATATATAAATAATGAACAAAAGTATATATATTATATTATATTTATTTAATTTTATTATACAATAGTTTAATATATAAAATATAATTATTAAAAATTTTATTTTTATGCATATATATATATGTTTATCATATAAAAATAAATATTATAATTAGTTTAACTATTATCTATAATATTTTATATCTATTTATCATTTATTATAAATTATGAATAATTTATTAATATATAAAATTAATTTAGAAAAAAAAATTAATAAATTAAAATAAATTAAAATAAAATCGAACGATATATGAATTAGTGAGAAAAGCTCAAAAAATTAGAGCTCATACAAAATCCATAAATAAGCACCCTATTAGCTATTTATTGAAAATATTTTCCAAGCAAATTAATTAATTTATTTAAAATATCTACTAATTAAATAGATTTTATAACACAATTATTATATATAATAATTTTATCACCGCTTTTGATTATAACAATCATTAAAAGAAAATATTTAATTAAACATAATCTATCATAAATTTAAAATATAAATAAATGGATCATTTCTTAATATGACGAACTGCCTCTACCAAAACTTACCCGATCTTAGTAAATAATTCCATTTTTCAGTCCTACCACGAAAGGCTTCCACTTTGTTATATGTTAAACGGAAAGTTAACAGAAAACAACCCAAACAAACCTTTTTTTTTTTAAAAAAAAAAAAAAAATTAAGTTTAAGTAAGCTGACTTTTGATTAAATAAGATCTTAAATTTTATATTTGAGTGGAAATAAGTATTGATTTAATTCATGTAAAAAATATTGATTTAATTAAATACTTTTCACTGATAAAATATTATTTTTTTAATTTAAATATTAAAAATTGGGTACTGTTTTTATTCCGTTGCATCCCATGAGGGTTTTAAAATATATTATTAAGAAGATAAAATTGAGGGCTTCATTTCACAAAAGTGTTAAATTTAGATCGCTTAAACTTTATTGGAAAATTTAATAGCTTATTTGATTTTTTTTTTTTTTTGGTAAAAGTTAACATGTCTACGAAACGGGTGTAAGATCAATTTCATTTATTTTTAACTTTTAATTTAAGCTCAATTTACACTAAACATAAAATTTTTGAATTTTTCTTGATTTAGATTTAGAAAAAAGTTAAAATTTATAATTGTTCAACCACACTACTTAATTTTTTTTATTAATTATTTAGTTTACTTTTAGACTAAGTTAAAATTTCTAGATTAATTTAGATAAAAAAATTGAAGGTAGGGTGAAGTTGGTCAAATTAGACATCAATCACCTACAAAACTTATACGACTTTAATTTATCTAGCTTCACGCAATTCTTACTACTTGTCTGTTCTCTTGAATCTTCTCCTCTCTACTTCCCTGGAGCTCATGCAACTTTGCAATAAACAACGGCAACCTCATGGATTACTGATTTTCATTAGTCATCACTTGCGTCACGCTCTTAAACTTCCCACCAATGCGTTCCTCTTTTTTACTGTCACAAGCACCACTGAAGTAAGGATCCCATTGAAACATAACTTCCAATTCAATTGCAGTAACAAATAGAGAAATGACGACGCATACCTTCCAACAGGATAACTCGAGAGGCATTTTGACGACGCATACCTTCTAAAGTGCAACCAATCATGTTACTTAGCCCTTACCCTGCATCATGGAAGCTTCGCGAATCTCTCTTATAGTGGTCTAGCAAAAACCAAGTACATCAATTCCAAAGATGCACAATGACTTCAACTGTTCTCATATAAAACGAATGATATAAATCAGGCCACTCTGATCGCTTACTTATTGCATCAAAAACCCATCGCTTAATCAATTGGACAACATAATATAGTGACCAGGATAAAGAGACTAGCCTAATAAACTTACGCTCTACTCTTCGTCTAACTAAGGGCAAAGCAAAGGAGATTTACTTTTAATGCCTGTCATTTTTAATCTTTGACCTGGGCATCAGAGGATCCCTGCGTGTGCTTGATCATGCACCAAATGTCTCAGATGTCATCTTTCTTGTTTTGCAGGTCCCCTCTAAGACCAGAGCGTGGGACCTCCTCATCTGTGGAACCATATTTTGGCTTCATTGATTTGCAGCATTCATTAACAGTTGTCGATTATCTTCCTGAATGAGCTTGGCTTGTGCTCTTTCCACTAATACAGGATAACTGTTTGAGATTTATAAGAGCATCCTGAGCATGCCTCTTAGTGTTTGCATTACCATGCTTGAAGGCTTCCACCAAAGCCCTAACAAGAGACTGATTAAGGGAATGCCGATGAGAGCATCCTTCCACCCTCAGTATTCTATCTATCATCCAAATTGCCTTCTCTTGGAGATCCCCAGGTCGAACTTCTGTGAAAAGAACAATCACAGCATCAACAACACCTTGTTGTTCAAGCTCATCAATAGCTCTTTTACAACTGTTTGCAGTATCTGGCACAAGAGTTGAAAGTGTTTCAACTGCAGCAATTTGAACATTAGTATCCTTGTCAGTTAGAAGGTCTACCAGGGGTTTGATACAATTGCTCTTTAGCAAGCATAGCTGACTAGTTTCATCACATGGAACACTGTGAAATGGACAAGTGGAAGGTTTAGGAGGACCACTCCCACACATGAAGATCCAAGAAGCACAAAGTCCATGGCGAGGTGGTGGTTCTGATCTATCACATGTAAGCATCTTGCAGGCTTCTGATAAGTTTTTCAATCCGAGAGAAGATAGCTGTTTTGCTCTTGGTTTTGAAGGAAAACAAAGCTGCTCACAGAAAATGGTCATAAGATGATACTCTCTGACCATACCAAGGGTTTGCTGATCAAGGTTCTTCGTGAAGTGGAGTAAGAGGCCGAGAATCCCTTCAATCATGCTTGGTGCTGGCCTTGATATTCTTCCATTGGTACCCCGGTGCAGGTTTTTGAGTAAAAGAACTGCCCATCTGACGAAACTAGCTCCCAGGAGTGCTTTCACTTCATCCTCAGATAGGGGAAGGTTAGCCAGTATGCTTGCAGCATCGGATCTCTCACCATCTGTAGATGTGTCATCCAACAGTTTTTCTTTCAACAAAGGAAGCTTATTACATGGTTTTAGCTCATGTAATAATTGTTGACCAAATCTTCCTGAGAGTAAACTTGTAATCCTAAAAGCATTTATCCTGAGTTCAACCTCAGGATGCTCAAGAAATGGTATAATGGTTTTGATGCCATCAGCAAACTTTATATGAGCTGTAACTGACTCTGCAAAAATGAGAATTCTTCCTTAGCTAAAGTACCATATTTACTTGGGTTGTATTTAACAACATGCATTGGAATGGAAGAAATCAAGAATTTAATTGAATGAAAAAACTAATTTTTGTTCAATTCCTATATTTGTTTGCAAAAATGAAAAATAGTGATGATGTAATGACGATTTTTCTTCTTATCTATTCAGAGGGGGCCAAAAAAGCGGTGGTAGCAGGAAGGAGGAAGGTGGTGTTGAGGGTTATACCGCTATAGTCTTGGTAGAAGTGAAAAATAAACAATAAGGCAACAAGATTACATATAATTTTGCATATAGAATACACAACATTAGTAAAAGCAATGATGACCGCATAAGGGTATTATATTGCTCTTTTTTTTTTTTTTCTGACCAGCCAAACAAACTAATCAGATATTGAACAGTGGTTACTGGTTACATTACAACTTTGATCATGCCTACCAAAGATGGCATGATAATTTTCTGGTTATGCATGTCACTGCAGGATTCCAAACCTTAAAATAGAAAAATCATATTTATTGAATTAATCAATCACTATTTAATACCTATAATACGAAATTACTGAACCCATTTAATGTTGAAGTTGTAAATATGAATATAGTGAACCAAAAACCAAGCAAGAAAAAAACAGAATGCAATGAAGGAAGACCTAAACCATCACTTCAAGTCTCCCCTGCGGCCCCCCTTTTATGTTTTCCTACCTTCTTGGTATTACAAATGTGCAGTAGCCTTCCAACATCGTCAACCACACATTATTTGCTTCGGTTTCCATAAAACAAATGGCTCATGACATATCAAAGTAACTGATACAAACCTGTATGAACTATGAAGCAAAGAACCCTTCTCTTGAATGAACTCATGTAATAGATGTGATTGACAGGACAGAGTGATCAAGTATAATTTAGCCACATTTTTATCATAATTATTATTGCTTATTTACACATTTTTCAGTTTAATTTATGGTTTTTATCTTGTTTTTACAGAAAAGGAAGAAATTGAAAAATGGGAGAAAAAGTGCAGAAAATTTACAAAAGGATGATTTGCCCAGTGATTTGCCCAAGATCACCAGATAATCTGCTCCAATCACTGCCCAGATCAAGCTAAAGCAGAAACCCGGAGGCAACAGGCAGTAGTGATATGGCAAGTGATTTGCCCAAGAAACGCGAGGATCACTGGCCAAATCACTTGCAGAGACATAGAGGACTGACTCACAGAGAAGCGATCTGGTCAGCGATTTGCCCAATCACTTGAAGAAACTGGTCAAATCGCAGGGCAAATCACTTCGACAGCAGAAAATACAGCAGAGCGGGAAATTGTTCAGGAAACCGAATTTCAAGTTTTCAGAAGTCCAAATCCAACTCAATCACTACCAAAACAATTTCAAGAGCCACGAAAGAGTTTCTCACCTAAGGAATTCCAGTTGCAATTAAATTCAACATCAAAAGAGGAGTCACAAGCCAAATTAAAAAGGGGTTTCAAAACCCTAGAAGGATGGAACTCTTCAACTATAAAAGGGCAACCTCCAAACCAGCAAAGGCATCTTCTGCTGAGGAATTGAACTCGCCAGAAACTCTCCAGCATCTTCCTTTTTCTTTTCCTTTCATCTTTTTGTGTATTTAGTCCACCATGAGTGGCTAAACTCTTTTCTTTTCTAGTTGAAGTTGGTGAATTTCAGATTTGTGTGATGAATTGGGAGATTTAAAATCTCCATTGTTAAACTTCTATTTCTTTTCAATATTTATGCAATTTGAGCTTTCCATAATTATTACTTTGCTTTTAGAATCAATAAGGGCCCATTGTTTTTAAATTGCTTAAGTAATATTATTTGAATGATTTAGGTCCGTAATTGCCTAGGTTGTTCAAATACACATTTAATCAAATTGCATGATCTAGACTTGACCACGCGGTTGGCAAGGTTAGAATTAGGTTTCTCTAAGTCTTAATGCAGTTAACAGTTGTTCGATGCTATAATGCCCCAAGGACGTTCCTTGGCAACTTGTTAACTAGTGTTTGATTAGCGAACGTTTCCTAATCAAACTAGAACTAAGGAGGAATTTGGATTGTGAGAAGCGTCTTCCACATCCAAAACTAATTTATTGAGATAAATAGGAGTATTAAAGAATCAATGATCAATTCTAAACAATCTGAAATAAGATCCATACTTCAACTAGAAGCTTTCCTCTTATTGATTTACTCATCTTTAAATTATTGCTTTCTTTTGTTATTTAGTGTTAATCCATCAACTCAAAACCCTCCTCTCTTAATTATTTGTTATTTACTTATCTTGGTTATTATTAGGAAGATCTTTAGTGTCAATTCCCTGTGGTTCGACCCTATTGCCACTATCTACAAGTTTATTGTTGATTGTTTAATAGGTTTATTTTTGACGGCTTCGACAACCGCCTATCAAAAATTGGCGCCGTTGCCGGGGACTTGATTTAAACTAACGTATTTTCCCTTTATGACCAGGTCTGGCCGTAAAGACACTCTTCTTTACGATCCGGAGATTGAAAAACTGCCAAGAGCTTAAGGAAGCAAGCAAATTTGAGGAACCAAGCCTCAAGACCATCTTCATCAACAACACCATCTCACAGACCACCTACTGCCCCTGCTGAAGAAATTTCTGCACCAGCAGAAACTTCCACCACCGTACCTGCTACAGCAGAATTTTTACCAGAAACTGAATTTCTGGTCATGGCAGAAAATCCAGCAATGGCAGCACCACCTGCTGCACATGAAGAAGCTGAAAATCAAGCAAGAAACGTGCCCATTCAAGCACCTCAGCCACGGGAAAGAACTCTCGGAGAGTTAGCTGAACCAACAGGAGATCAAGCACCCTTATGCATTGAATATCCCCTATTGACAGCACCATTCGAGCTAAGGACAGGTCTGATTCATCTCCTTCCTAAATTCAGAGGCCTAGAAAATGAAGATCCTCACAAGCATTTGAAGGCATTCCACGTTGTGTGCTCAACTATGAGACCTCAAGGCATTCCAGAAGATGATATCAAGCTTAGAGCCTTCCCTTTTTCCCTTGAAGACTAAGCCAAAGAATGGCTATTCTACTTGCCACCCGGATCCATCACATCATGGGCTGATATGGTAAGAGCATTCTTGAGAAAATTCTTTCCAACCTCAAAAGCCATAGGCATCCGTCGAGAAATAAGTGGCATAAAGCAAAAGCACTCTGAAGGCTTGTATGAGTATTGGGAGAGGTTCAAAAAGTTGTGCACAAGCTGCCCTCGGCAGGATATTTCTGACCAATCTCTCATTGAGTACTTCTATGGAGGTTTGCTACCCTCAGAGAGAAAATTTATTGACGCAGCCTGTGGAGGAACAATTGAAAAAAAATCACCTCGAGAGATGAGGGACTTAATTTCCTCCATGGCTGCAGCTTCTCAACAATTTGGAGACCAAGAGCTGCCAACAAGGAATGTAAATGAGGTGAGTAATTCCATTTTATCATCCCAACTTTCTGAACTCACCAATGCTGTCCGAAGCCTTGTTGTGAGTCAAACCCAACAAGTTCAGCAGATTCAGCAGCCCAAGACATGTGGAATATGTGCCAACAACCACCCAACTGATCTATGTCCTTCCCTTCAAGAGGAGGACCAGCAAGTCAATGCTGTTGGAGGCTTCAATGGGCAAAGAAGGTATGATCCCTATGCAAATACTTATAATCCAGGTTGGAGGGACCATCCAAATTTCAGTTATGCAAGGGGACAGCAATATCCAAGCTACCAGCAAAGGAACCAAGCTCAAGCTGCACCTCAGAACCCCAATGCATCGCTTGAAGAGATTGTGAAAAATTTGGCAAATACTGTGCAGAATCTTGAGAAACAAATGGGTCAAATGGCTTCATCCTTAAACAAAATTGAATCACAAGGAAAGCTACCTTCTCAAACTGAGATAAATCCAAGGCAAAATGCTAGTGCCATCACATTGAGGAGTGGAAAGGAGTTGCAAGACAATAGGGCTGAAAAAGTGCAAAAACAGGGCATGGAAGAAATTCTGCCAGAAAGTGATCAGGGCAGTGATTTGCCCAGTTTGCTCGTAGAAACTGACCCGATCGCTGGGCAAACTAAGCTGTCCAGCAGTGATTTGCCCAATTCTCCAGAGAAGGCAGACAGTGATTTGCCCAAATCAACAGACCAGGCAGAATCCAGTCAAAGGCAGAAACAGCAACCTATGGAGAAATTCAAGGTACCTCCTCCCTTCCCAAAGAGATTTGCAAGGTCCCAAAGGAGAAAGAGGAAAAAGAGATATTTGAGACACTCCGCAAAGTGGAAATCAACATTCCCCTACTTGATGCTGTAAAGCAAATCCCAAGGTATGCCAAGTTTTTCAAAGAGCTATGCACCAACCGAAGGAAACTTGCTGAACGTGAAAAGGTAAGTGTGGGGGAGTGTGTTTCAGCTGTCATCCAAAGGAAACTACCAGTCAAATGCAAAGATAGAGGAATGTTTGCGGTTTCATGCAAAATAGGCAATGTGGGAATAAAGAAGGCCATGTGTGACCTTGGAGCTTCAATAAATGTCATGCCTCTGTCTATTTTTAACTTGTTGAATGCAGGTACACTCAAGGGCACCAGCATTATAATCCAATTGGCTGACCGATCCATTGTCTACCCCAAGGGAGTGCTAGAAGATGTGTTGGTACAAGTGGACCAATTAGTCTTTCCAGCAGATTTTTATGTTATTGACATGGAGGAAGACAAGAGCAAGACCACCTCTGATATCTTACTTGGGAGACCATTCTTGAGCACAGCAAGAACAAAAATTGATGTGCATGATGGCACATTGACTATGGAGTTTGAAGGGGAAGTTATCAAATTTAATGTTTATGATGCCATGAAATTCCCCAATGATGTTTCTCATGTTTATGGACTTGATGTTATTGATAATTTAAGTCAAGAAGTTTTTGATTTTGATCAAGAAAACTTACTTTATGAAAGTCTTTGCAGGAGAGGAGAAGTGGACAGCAACATCTCTGAAGCAGACAAAACAGCAGACTGTTGTAACTTGCTGGATGTGGGTGATTTGCCCAGTGATTTGCCCAGAACACCAGAAAATCTGCTCAAATCACCGCTCAAATCGGACAGTAGGCAGACAGAAAACCAGCAGACAGAAAAGGCACTAGAACTAAAACCCTTGCCTAACCACCTCAAATATGCCTACTTGGGAGCTGGAAATACACTTCCAGTAATCATCTCCAACCAGCTCAGCCAAGAAGAAGAGGAAAAGCTCCTAGATGTGTTGAGGAAACACAAGAAGGCAATTGGGTGGACATTGGAGGACATAAAGGGTATCTCACCCTCAACATGCATGCATCGGATACTTATGGAGGATGAGTGCAAACCTGTTCGTGAGGCACAAAGAAGGCTGAATCCACCTATGATGGAGGTTGTAAAGAAGGAGATTGTGAAGCTCCTAGACATTGGGGTAATCTACCCCATTTCTGACAGTAAGTGGGTGAGTCCCATCCATGTGGTACCAAAGAAGACCGGGATTACCATTGTCCCTAATTCTGAAGGAGAGCTAGTACCCACTCGTGTACAAAATGGGTGGAGAGTTTGCATGGACTACAGGAAGCTCAACACAGCCACAAGGAAGGACCACTTTCCCTTGCCCTTCATGGACCAAATGCTTGAGAGACTTGCTGGAAAAAGCCATTACTGCCTCCTTGATGGATATTCTGGATTTTATCAAATCCCCGTTGCACCAGAAGACCAAGAGAAGCCCACTTTCACATGCCCATTTGGCACATTCGCATTTAGGAGGATGCCCTTCGGTCTTTGCAATGCACCAGCCACCTTCCAAAGGTGCATGATGAGCATTTTTTCTGACTATGTGGAGAAAATCATTGAAGTCTTCATGGATGACTTTACGGTGTATGGCAACTCATTCCATGAATGCCTAGCCAACTTGGAGAAGATACTTCAAAGGTGTTTGGAGACAAACTTGGTTCTCAACTATGAGAAGTGCCACTTCATGGTCAGCCATGGCTTAATCTTAGGCCATATTGTTTCAGCAAAAGGGATTGAGGTGGACAAAGCCAAAATCGACACCATCAAAAATCTGCCCTACCCAACCAGCATTAGGGAGATTCGATCATTCCTTGGACATGCTGGTTTTTACAGGAGGTTTATCAAGGATTTCTCTAAAATAACTCAGCCTCTTTGCAGATTGTTACAGCAGGATGTACCCTTCAACTTTGATGACAGCTGCAAATCAGCCTTTGATTTGATCAAATCACTCCTAATTTCTGCCCCAGTCATCCAGCCACCTGATTGGACCCTTCCATTTGAGATCATGTGTGATGCCAGCAACTTTGCTGTAGGTGCAGTATTGGGACAGCATATAGGTAACTCTCCTCATGTCATTCACTATGCCTCACGCACCCTAGATGCTGCACAATGCAATTATTCCACCACGGAAAAAGAGTTGCTGGCTGTTGTGTTTGCATTGGAGAAGTTTAGACCCTACCTACTTGGTACAAAGGTGATTATATACTCAGATCATGCTGCACTAAGGTATCTAATCAAGAAAAAGGAGTCCAAACCTAGGCTGGTGAGATGGATATTGCTGTTACAAGAGTTTGACTTGGAGATCCGTGACAAGAAAGGCAAGGAGAACCTTGTGGCTGATCACCTCAGCAGAATTCTGACCGAGATGGAGACATGCCCCATCAATGAGACCTTCCCTGATGAGCACCTCTTTGCTGTCCAAGAAGAGGAACCATGGTATGCTGATATTGTTAATTTCCTTGCCATAGGTGATTTGCCCACTGATTTGCCCAAACACATAAGAGACAAGATCAAGAAAGAGGCAAGGTATTATGTGTGGGATGAGCCTTACCTATGGAAGCATTGTGCAGACCAAGTCATAAGGAGATGCATCCCAAACCATGAGATCACATCTGTCCTAACTTTCTGCCACTCTTACAGCTGTGGAGGTCACTTTGGGCCACGCAAGACAGCCTTGAAAGTCCTTGAAAGTGGATTATTTTGGCCTAACATATTTAGAGATGCTTATTTATTTTGTAGGTCATGTGCAAGATGCCAACAAACGGGAAACCTTGGCAAAAGAAGTGAAATGCCACAAGCACCCATTATGGTGTGTGAAATCTTTGACATATGGGGCATTGACTTCATGGGACCATTCCCACCTTCCTTTGGCAACACCTACATACTACTTGCTGTGGATTATGTGTCCAAGTGGATTGAGGCCAAAGCAACAAGAGCTGATGATGCAAAAACAGTGGGTGATTTTGTAAAATCCCACATTTTCTCAAGATTTGGACTGCCCAAAGCCATAATCAGTGACCGAAGCACCCATTTTTGCAACAAGGTAGTAGAAACTCTCCTCAAGAAGCACCATGTCATCCATAGAACATCTACTGCCTATCATCCTCAAACAAATGGGCTGGCTGAAGTATCAAATAGGGAGATCAAGTCCATCTTGGAGAAAACGGTCTGCCCAAATCGCAAAGACTGGAGTACACGCCTCAATGATGCCTTATGGGCATATAGAACAGCATATAAAACTCCAATTGGGATGTCTCCATATAGGCTGATTTATGGGAAAGCATGCCATCTACCTGTGGAACTTGAACATAAAGCCTATTGGGCTGTGAAGAGCTGTAATCTTGATGAAAAAGAAGCTGGAGTTAACAGAAAATTACAGATTCAAGAGCTTGAGGAGATCCGGCGTGATGCCTATGAAGCTTCATGGGATTACAAAACAAAGACTAAAGCCTTCCATGATAAGAATATCTCCAGAAAACACTTCCAGGTTGGTGATAAAGTCTTGCTTTTTGATTCCAGATTCAAATTATTCCCTGGGAAGCTTCGGTCTAGGTGGATTGGACCATTCTTAGTTGAACATATCTATCCACATGGAGCTATTGACATTAGGAGCTCACAAACTAGCAAAGTTTTCAAAGTTAATGGGCATCGTTTGAAGAGATTCTATGAAGGTTTTACTGTCCATGTTGTGGAGGAGGTTCCCTTGGATCCCCCTTCCCAAGACTGCTGAGCAAGACACTGAAGTCCAGCCCAAGACAGAAAACAGGGCGCTACTGGGAGGCAGCCCAGAGACAGTGATTTGCCCAGTGATTTGCCCACTGCTTACCCAAATCGCTGGGCAAATCGACTGAATGTACCATAGTCACAAGTGATCGGGGCAGTGATTTGCCCAATTGCCCAGATAATTTGACCAAGATCACCGGTCCAATCGTAAAATCAAGCACATCATCAGAAAAGGGCGTGAACAGTACCAGCCCAGCAACTGCAAAGGAGAAGCGATCTGGCCAAGTGATTTGCCCACTGCTTACCCAAATCACTGGTCAAATCACCCTGTCAAGAATCCAGAGGGCCAGCAATAAATGATCAGGGCAGATCACATACCCTAATTACTTTAAATAGTCTTTTCTTTTATTTTTAATTTTTACGCTAAACTACTGTTTTTATCTCTTCTACTTCTTCAAGCTTTCCCCTCTCCGACCACCACTCACCCACCGGCGAACTCAAGACCACCATGGTCCGAATCAAGATGAAGGCCACCGGCGGACCGTTCATGTGGAAGAAACTAGGGCTACCAAAACCCATCCCCTCCGACAGTGATGACGAGGCGCGGGACACACCTCCACCAGCCACCACTTTCTCCGGCCACAAACGGCCAAGAACACAGTCGCCACCAAGATCAGAGCTGGAACCCACCATTGCCATACATCCCGCAGGACACAAAGAAAGTGGTACGCCCACTGATTCCACTGATGCGCCCACGGACTTACCAAGCGCTATGGCCAGCGATGTGCCTAGCGATTTGCCCACTGCTCCCACCATTGATGTGCCTACTGATGCGCCAACTGATTCCACCAGCGCTGTGCCCAGCAATGTGCCAAGCGCTATGCCCAGTGATGTGCCTAGCGATGCGCCTACTGATTTCACCAGCGCTATGCCCAGCGATGTGCCCACCGATGCGCCCATGGACTTACCAAGTGATGTGCCTAGCGACGTGCCCAGCGACACACCCAGTGATATGCCCAGCAATTTGCCCAGCGATTTGCCCAGGCCAGCATACCCAGATCACATCGTCAAATCACTGACATTCAACAAACTTTCTGAGCGCACCAGGCTGCTTAAAGTTTCATCCCTACCATATCACCCAGGTAAGTATATCCACCATGCCACCCTTGGAGCACTGAGACTCCATTCCCAGGTACGTTCTCTAATTTCTGCTATTGGCTGGGACACATTTTTCCTCCTGCGCATGCCCTCCTTCCTTGAACTCACACAAGAGTTCTTCACCACGTTCTATTTTGATAAACCTGCCATGCATAACATACACACACCAGGCACTATTGGATTTAGGTTATTGGGGAAGCGATTTCGCTTATCCCTGCAGGAATTCGGCATAGCCATGGGCTGTGAATGCCCTCAGTCCACCTGGGACTTCCCTGCTGAGTTTGATCCAAGCTCTGTGTACTTGGAATTAAGTGACAATCCACCAGACTCCTACTCACCAACAAGGTCCAAGGACCTTTACCTCAAGAACCCCAGCCTGAAATACCTCCACAGATTCCTGGCTTACACATTTTCTGGGAGGAAGGATGCCTCCAACATCCTGACCAGAACTGAGTTATATATTCTTTGGTGTATGCACACACATAGGAAAATACATCTGGGATACTGGGTTGCCACCCAACTATCTAGCATCATTCAGTATAACAGGCCACTGATTTTTGGACCCTTGATCACTGCCATTGCAGTGAATCTCAAATTATTGCACCCAGCATATACTGACCTTTCCCCCACCCCCAAAACAACCCCCTTGGACCTACGCACATTGGATGATATGGGGTTGCTTTGTAAGGTGGGGGATGTTTTTTCCATTGCACCTGCAGGTCCAGTAACGCCACGCCATGAGCGTGTTTTCAGAAGGAAGAAAGCCACCATAAGCACCACCACCCAGCAGCCAGCCACTATAGCAGATACTGCAGATCAGGCAACACAAGCAATAGGGCAGGAACCAGCAAATGAGCCACCTCCAGCAGCCCACCAACAGGATGCTCCTCAGCCACCTGAAGACGAAGCCCCCAACCAGACAGTAGAGGCTAGTCTCAGAAGGATTGAAGATCGAATGCAAAGGATGGAGCACTTGTTGGACCTGCTGGTGGACCATTTTCTGCCCCAGCACCGTGACAGATAGCGATCTGCCCAGTGATTTGCCCAGTGCTTGCCCAAGTCACTGGTCAAATCACTCACAGGCCAGGGAGTCCCTTTCCCTTTTCTCCTTCATTTTTCTATATGTTTATTCACACATTGAGGACAATATGTGGGATAGGTGTGGGGGTACTAGAGAGTATTTATTCACTGATCACACCACATTTTTACCTTTTTGATTTCTTTTTGTTTCTTTTTGTTTCTTTTTGCATTATTTTTACCCCTTTTTGCACACACCAGAATTTTTCACACTCCTAGCACACACACAGAATTTTGTAGCTAATTGCTTTACTCAACATAGTTAACAAGGTTGAAAGAGTGCCCTTATCTCATGACCCCATTGATTTGCCACCCCTTTAAGCCTAAATTGAATCATTCACAGTATGTTACCTTCACTTAGGGAGTTTTTCTCTTGAATTGAATCCTTAAATTTGCTAAGGTCAAGGGAAATAAAAATACAAATACATGCAAACACAAAGTTAGTGTAACTCCCTATGAGCTGATTTGTCCAAATTATCATGAAAAACCAGCACAAAGCACTAATCACAAACTTGTTCCAATGGTCTAAGACTATGAACTGAGCCTAATAGCCACTTGGAGCAGTAACTGACTAAGTAACCGGGGGTGTATCACCCATGTACACAATCGCGTAAAAAGGTCAGTAACTTTTTCAAGCAAATAAGTTTCGATGGTCTAGACTATGAACAGAGCTAGTAGCCACTTGAACAAGTGACTAACTGAGTAACCGGGGGTGTATCACCCATGTACACAATTGCGTAAAAAGGTTAGTGACTTTTTCAGGCAAGGATAAGAATAAGTGCTGCTGAAAATAAAAACAAAAATAAAAAGAAATAGAGAAGAGAAAAGGGGCAAGTCACTCCTAGGGGTTGCATTAAAACTGACATAAAGGATTAAGCATAATTGATTCAAAAACCTTTCTCTTGACCATGGTAGGTGAAAGGAAACAAGGAAAGGAGAGGATGACCTTAGTGCATGTACTCTATACTGTGATAATTCAGATTAGGAGTCTAGGGGGGGCTGATTAAATGGTACTTAGGCTCTAAGGAAAAAGGGGACTTGATTGGCTAAGTTATTTGTTGCTTGAGGACAAGCAAAAAGCTAGGTGTGGGGGTATTTGATCAAGTATAATTTAGCCACATTTTTATCATAATTATTATTGCTTATTTACACATTTTTCAGTTTAATTTATGATTTTTATCTTGTTTTTACAGAAAAGGAAGAAATTGGAAAATGGGAGAAAAAGTGCAGAAAATTTACAAAAGGATGATTTGCCCAGTGATTTGCCCAAGATCACCAGATAATCTGCTCCAATCACTGCCCAGATCAAGCTGAAACAGAAACCCGGAGGCAACAGGCAGTAGTGATATGGCAAGTGATTTGCCCAAGAAACGCGAGGATCACTGGCCAAATCACTCGCCAAATCACTCGCAGAGACATAGAGGACTGACTCACAGAGAAGCGATCTGGTCAGCGATTTGCCCAATCACTTGAAGAAACTGGTCAAATCGCAGGGCAAATCACTTTGACAGCAGAAAATACAGCAGAGCGGGAAATTGTTCAGGAAACCGAATTTCAAGTTTTCAGAAGTCCAAATCCAACTCAATTACTACCAAAACAATTTCAAGAGCCACGAAAGAGTTTCTCACCTAAGGAATTCCAGTTGCAATTAAATTCAACATCAAAAGAGGAGTCACAAGCCAAATTAAAAAGGGGTTTCAAAACCCTAGAAGGATGGAACTCTTCAACTATAAAAGGGCAACCTCCAAACCAGCAAAGGCATCTTCTGCTGAGGAATTGAACTCGCCAGAAACTCTCCAGCATCTTCCTTTTTCTTTTCCTTTCATCTTTTTGTGTATTTAGTCCACCATGAGTGGCTAAACTCTTTTCTTTTCTAGTTGAAGTTGGTGAATTTCAGATTTGTGTGATGAATTGGGAGATTTAAAATCTCCATTGTTAAACTTCTATTTCTTTTCAATATTTATGCAATTTGAGCTTTCCATAATTATTACTTTGCTTTTAGAATCAATAAGGGCTCATTGTTTTTAAATTGCTTAAGTAATATTATTTGAATGATTTAGGTCCGTAATTGCCTAGGTTGTTCAAATACACATTTAATCAAATTGCATGATCTAGACTTGACCACGCGATTGGCAAGGTTAGAATTAGGTTTCTCTAAGTCTTAATGCAGTTAACAGTTGTTCGATGCTATAATGCCCCAAGGACGTTCCTTGGCAACTTGTTAACTAGTGTTTGATTAGCGAACGTTTCCTAATCAAACTAGAACTAAGGAGGAATTTGGATTGTGAGAAGCGTCTTCCACATCCAAAACTAATTTATTGAGATAAATAGGAGTATTAAAGAATCAATGATCAATTCTAAACAATCTGAAATAAGATCCATACTTCAACTAGAAGCTTTCCTCTTATTGATTTACTCATCTTTAAATTATTGCTTTCTTTTGTTATTTAGTGTTAATCCATCAACTCAAAACCCCCCTCTCTTAATTATTTGTTATTTACTTATCTTGGTTATTATTAGGAAGATCTTTAGTGTCAATTCCCTGTGGTTCGACCCTATTGCCACTATCTACAAGTTTATTGTTGATTGTTTAATAGGTTTATTTTTGACGGCTTCGACAACCGCCTATCACAGAGTTAAGAAGGAATTACCTGCAGCTTGCGGAGAAGATGCAATACCACAAAGGATGCGAAGCACAGAAACTTGACAATGAGGGGAGGCAACAGATAAGAGCCCCAAAAGACTGAATATGAAAGATTCTGATTGCAATGAGTTCCCTTTGCTGTCAGCATATGCTAATTCCCAGTGCCCAGGATTTGATACTATGTTAGCCATTGTCGCAGAAGCCAATTCCTCAAGTTCTGGTGGATCTTTCTGATTTTCAAAAAGAATGTCCGTAAGAGCTGGAAGTACAGCAGAATCAACAAGGATGGTTGCATTATCATCCAAACTTGATAGGTTATACAATGCTTGCAAACTAGGTGCCCTTCCTTCAGGCTTAGACAGTAATTCAACTAGTATTTTAGCACTTTGCCGTGCTATTTGTTCTTTACTGCCATTTGTTAATGTCATCCTTCCCACAATAGATGCCATCTCTATTTTAACATCATCAGAACCTATTCACAAGACAATCCGTTATTCCAATGCAAGTTACAACAACAAAACACAGCCATAGACTCTGCAAAATCAATAAAATTTGGTGCATTACTAATTTCCTTCGTGGTAAATCCTGTCTCTGTGTGAAACAAACTTCCATAGTTTAATTTTCTCTGTTTGCTTCTTCCCCATAATTAAAGAAGATGCTTAAAGATAGACACAGAAACTAATACAAGTCATTACCTTCACATAGCCTAGTAAGCAAAGGTTCAAATCTTCCAGCTGCTGCCAAAGGCTGAATGTTATCTTCCAGCCTCTCCATCCTTTTCAACACCTCTTCTGCAAGCTTTGACAATGCAGGAAATTCCAGGTTTCCTGCCATGCTTGAAAGAAGAACCAATGCCCCCTTTTCGGATGCAATTTTAATACAATAAGCTTCATCACTGGTGAACTCAAGTAATAACTTCACAGCATACTCTCTTTCTTTCTCAGAACTCCCTATTAGGCCATGTATAGCCAGTCTAGTGACACCCCCTTCAAGCATAATTTTCTGGAAATGGTTAACACATTTCCATCAGCAAATATGATGGCAGCAAAGTTACACGGAAGTATGATCTACTAATACAACCATATATCTAAAAGTAGTAGTAATTAATGGATCCAATTTCATACTCAGAATAAAATTTGTATGCACTTATTTAAACATAAAAACAGTTGTTAAGTTTCATCACCCTTTTGTAAATTGTTTCTTTACAGAGCACAAGGGTGTTTACCACTTGAGACAGGAAAACTTGTTCTTCATCTGAAAATCAGAAGTAGTTTTCCAATGCCTATTCAAGAAATTCCAAAAACGACACTTTATTTCTATAAAGAATACTCTTTTTTTTTTTTGGGAAAAGAAAATAGTTGACACTTTTTCAGGAAATCGCAATGTTGAAATTGGCCGTGCAGAAAATATTTCAAAGGATGTAACTATTTTTCTTTGAAGAAAGCATGCATGCCTTTGAAATTCTTTTTCCTCTATAATGAAATTTAGCACTCATCTCTATAGCATAGCACTTCACGAATAGTATGAAATTATAAATTAAGTAGAAAACTTCTCTCAAGCGTATTTCCAGGATATTTAGGATTGAATGATTTAAAATGGACGGCATGTATCCAGTAAACAGACCTTGCTTTCTTCATCTTTCGTCATACTGAGCAAAGCCGAAAGAGATTTAGCTCTCAAATTCGTGCCAATACTCTTGGAAGAGTTCTTTAGCAACTTAATAATTAGCACCACTGCACCAGAACTCCTAACTCGATATCTATTTGAAGGATGCTCCTCCGAGATCTTGTAAATATTATCTAGTGCTCGTTCAATGCAATCCACCTGGACGGGCTCCCTACTGAGATCCTCCACTGCAGATTTAACGCGAACCTCAATAATTCTATTAGTCCACTCCTCAATAGCCCCCGCCAGCCCAATATTGGGCTTCACCTCCAGGGACTTCAAAACCTGCCCAGTGACTGGACAAGTTGGCTCACGACCGTCCTCTATGCAGCGGTGGAACCAATGGTTGATGGCTTTGCGCTCATAAGTCTGAGAAGATTCCAACACCACAGGCTCCTTCATAACTTCCTTAGTCAAAGGACAAAGAAAATTCTTAAGCGGAGAAATGTAAGCATCGTCTTCATTATGAAGGTCCAATTTCAAAGTAGCAATGTCAGGCTCATTAGACCAGTTCTCCAGAATTCTCTCCAAAGAAACAAGAATTCTCCTTTCTAATACAGAATTGGAGAGTGCCAGATCGCATTTTAACAGCCTCACTTGCTCTGCCAGTTGTGCATTATTTTCAGAATCAATGCCTAAAGCTCGAGCTAAATCCATGACAATAGCGCTTTGTACAGCCTTGGTTGTTTGCTTCCCTTGCGCTTCTTTTTCCAATATACGATGCACTCGCTCCTCATTCTCTGTCACCTAAAGCTTGATGCAATTACTTTTTAGCACTTAAACACACACACACAGAGTACATATAAACATCAAGAGCGCTTACTCTGAAGTGAGCTTGTTTCATATCTCGAGAAAGATCGGCTGTTTTCTTGCGGAGATCAGAGACGTCGTCGGGGAGGGAGGATTCTATTAGTGCTAGCCATGCGCCGATTGCAGTGGTGCGGTCCTGGAGAGAGGCGCGCAGCGAGTGGCAGTTAACCAAGACGAAGATCTTGCACCTCTTCCTGTAAAGCGACACAGTTTCCGCAGCCTGGGAGAGATCAATGGAGATGCCTTTGAGTGCAGTCCGTACGGAGGCAGGAAGGTCCTGCGGCGAGAACGACCGAAGAAGATGGTTGAAAAGGAGCTGGAGACGGCGAGCGTAGCCGGAGAACAGGCGAGAGTTTTCAAAGGAATCGGGGTCGGTGAAGGAGCAGAGGCCGGTAAGGGAGAGGTGGATGGAGTCAATGGCCGCCGATATTGGTGGTGATGACATCATGTGGCGGTAACGGAGAGATTGTGAGATTGAACAATAAGCATAAGTGTATAGGAATTTGGAGAAGAATAGTTGATTAGAAGTAGGAAATGGCAAATTTGGTCGGCGTTGTTACGCTCTGATCATTGAGACTTTGTAGACGGAGTCAAACATTGACTTTGGCGCCTAATTGTAACCAGATGATTGCCCGTCACCGCCAGCCGCCAAGCTCAGATCCGAATGGCTTTCAGTTTTAACCCGGAACCTTTCACGCCCGTAGACCAAAACCAAGCCAGGTTCTGCATTGAAAATTTTAACGGTTCTTTTAAAAAAAATAATTTCGTTTTAGAAATAACACCAAATTTTCTGTAAAAGAAAAAAAAATGTTATTTCACAATTTTAAATTTATTAATTTACCCAAAAAAAAGTTTCTCCTGTAAAAAAATTGTTTATTATTATTACTAAATTATTATTATTGAGAAAAGTATTGTTTAAAAGAATGTTGTAAATAATTTTTTTTTAAAAAATTATTGTTTAATTATTTTAATATAGTGACATTAATTAATTAATTCATGTATTTTTAAAAATATATTAAATATGGAGAATAAATTAAGGAGAATAAATTAAGGAAAATAAAAAAATAATTTTTTTTAACATATAGATATATTAAATTGAAATAGTTCAAAAAATAAGTTTTGACTTATACCTATAGCACTAAAAAATCAAGTCTACCCATAAGTTTTCGTAAACCCAATCCATAAAAATAAAATTTGCAAATACACTAAATTTGACTCAAAAGCACTACATCTATTCAAATATATCAATTTTTAATATGTCTATGGATCACATTATATCAATAAATCTTACTTAACACAGTATTACTGTGATGATATAATCAATTGTATAATTATATAAGCACAAAAAAAATTTAATAAACCTCACTGATATAATATTATTTCGACAATACAATCAAATTATAAAAATATAAAAAGAATTAACAAACATCACAAAGGAAATCTAGAACAATAAATTAAATAAGATAAAAGGAAGTAAATATAATAAAATATATCAAATTGAATACCAAAATTTAATTTTATTATATCATTACAAGTACAACCATGCAATTAAAAATTTTTGAATGAATCTATATTAACAACCGGTGAATAAAAGGATGGCTTATAACGGTTTCAATCTAATATAATTATATAGTTGTTTTAAGGAGATATCTCATAGTTTCAGCCCTAAAGGTAAAGTTTAAGTTCAAACATTGTTGAAGGACTATCACTATAAGAAGAGACAAAACAACAAGCTTAAATAAAAAAAAATGTAAATCAAATGGATCCTAAACACACAAATCCCACTCTTGAAAGCATAGATTTCATGAGATAAAAAATAAAATTATATTAAAGAGAAATAAAAAAGAAAATGAAAAAAATGAAAAATAAGAATCTTAGATTTTGTATTTTATTTTTGAAAGTTAGAAATAAAATAATAATTTACTATTCGTAAAAATATGTTTTTATATTTTCTACTCAATATTTAAATATGAGAAAAAAAATATTTTCCGCATGCTTTCATTTTAATATTTTATTTCATTTCATCCATAAGAGTGGGAAAGCAGCCAAACGAAGCCATGCATTGGACGATTTTTATACGCTTTAATTAATTAGATAAAGAGATAGACTTGTTAGGGGAAAGAAAAAAAAAAGAAAAGAAAAGGGACCTTGGCAGTTGGTTCCTTGCACTGAACCTCTCCCTCTTTCCCCCCTCTCTGTGTTCGGGGCAATGGATCGGGTCCAGCTTCTATTGCTAGGCTTACCGCTCTTCCTCTTGTTCACTGACCTCATCAACCTCTTTACCCCACCGCCTCCGAAGCCTTCTCCTCATCACCATCGCCATCGCCATCGCCACCGCCACCACGAACACCATCAGCCTACGCCACCACCGGTTGCCCATGAAACCCTAGGGATTCCGGCTCAGGTAAAAACTAAGCCAATTTTTTCTTTCTTTCCTTTCGAAAGTTTTGTTTACTTTCTCTGCGTCTATATTGCAGCAACAAGTTGTTGGAGGCATTGGTCTCGGCAATACGATCACGATTGACTTTTGCTCTTCTTGTTCTTACAAGTATGCTCCGATCATCTATTTTTTCAATTTATTGTATTTTTTTCAAATCCCAATTTTGTGAATTCATATATATGTATGAGAGTCGACTGGATGGAATTTAGCGAGCCATTTTTTTCTTCAAAATCGTTTTCTGGTGATTTTATGGAAAACTTTACTTCGGTTAGTGTTTTGATTGAATAAGATGGTTCTGAATGGTGAATGCTCTTAATTGGTGGCTGAATTCCGTATAATGCTAAGTGAATTTGTAACTCAGGTTTAATTGAGCTATTAATTGGAATCCTAATTTTTAGGGCAGAGTGCAGGGAACTCTTTAACATTCCTGATTAGGATCAAAATATGAGAATTCATTTGTCTAAGGTTAAGCACTGTAACATTCATCTTGCTGTCTGCAGGGGAACTGCTGTGACAATGAAAAAGATGTTGGAAACCCAATTTCCTGGAATTGACGTTTTGTTGGCAAATTATCCCCCATCCCTACCCAAGCGCCTGTTGGCCAAGTTGGTCCCTGTCGTTCAGATAGGAGTTATTGGAATCGTGATGGCTGGTGAGCAGATTTTTCCAGTGCTGGGCATCATGACACCACCTCCTTGGTACTATTCTTTACGTGCTAATAAATTTGGGACAATGGCATCTACTTGGCTACTTGGCAACGCACTGCAGTCCTTCCTCCAAAGCTCTGGAGCTTTTGAAGTTTACTGCAACGATGAATTGGTTGGTGACCTATACGTTGGCATTCATCCTTTTAATTTTCTTTTATTGTACATATTTATTGTTGGATTATATGAAACTCTACTAGTTTGATCGTTTTGCGGCACAGTTGTGCTGTTCTGTTCTTCTCTTTGCAAGCTTATTGCATTTTTGCTTTCTCAGTTTTGATTATATTATTGTCTATGGTAATTGTTATTTATAATCCACAGGTTTGCAAATCCATTGAGCATTTGAAATCTTGTTTTAATTCATGATGCCTCAGTTTAAAGCCTGATGTGTATTTTATTGAAACAAATATATCAAATCATTTGCATGTCAATGTCTTCATGTATAATTTATTTGGTTTGTCCATTGCAGGTTTTCTCTAAACTGAAGGAGGGGAGATTTCCTGGAGAGATTGAATTAAAAGACCTTGTTGGCAAAAGGTTGGTTAATTCTAGAGTTGCAGATATGTGGACGTAGTGTACTGCCCAAGTATCCCGAGTCTTGAGACTGTCGTTATGACAGTTGCAATTTAGGTTGCCTAACACTGGGTAGAATTGCTGGAGCATGGTTGCTTTCGGTGCATGTAAATTTGAACTTACATGTGTTTGTCACCTATATGAACATTTTTGAGAACTTGACTGTGGGTTTCAGCTTCAATGCCTATATTACATGCATGGCATTGGGAATTTGAGAATTATTGGCTGCTTTTTGATGGGAAATTGTGATTGACCCAAAATAAATACTGTAATAGAAAAATAAATATAGAAATAAATTATTTTGCTCACTATGAGAGAGTAAAATATTATATAAAACATTTAATATCCCTTTGAGTAATAAAGTTCTTGGTGTTTAAGCCATATTAAAAAAAAAATGTTACACGAGAAAAATTCATTATGCAACATCAATTAATTGTGTTAATAAAATATTTACAAATTAAAATTTTATTAATTTACTATATTATTAAAAAATTAAAAAAATATACAATCACTGATTATTTTCCTTGCTCTAAAAACAAACGCTGATATATCTATATATATCATAGCACACGCACTCAATTCATTTTAAACTTTCTATATGACTTTAGATAGATATTATATAAAAGAATCTAAATGTATATGATAATCTATATTTATATTTAACCTTTTAAATTTAAAATGATTAAAGCATATTTTTTCAATTTTGTTATAATTATAATTAAAAAATTAAATTAAATTAATATAAATTAATAATAAATTATAATATAATCCCTAAAATTTTATTTAAATAATGAAATAGTTTTTAAATAGATATTTTTAGTATAACAATGTCATTTTTTTTATTAATCTCATTATTTACTCCCTATTTTCATTTTTAAGAAAAAAATTTTATTATTTAAAACATATAATATTTTATTTTATTTAGATATTATTAATAGAATGTAAAATTTTTTCAATATAAAAAATATATATAATTTATAATATTGAGTATAAATATTCAGTAAAATATTTTAATATTATTTATATGTAATATTTTATATAATAGAAATTTATTTTTAATATATATTTATTTAATATAATATATTAAATTTTAATATAAAATTTAAATTAAAGAATGATATATTTTATTAATAATATAATTAATTTACTATTAATTTATACAAATTTAATTTAATTTTTTTAATAAATTAAAAAATTTTAATTTTATTATTTGAATTTAGAATATTGGATATAAATGTAAATTATTATAAATGTTTAAATTTTTTTTATTTAATATTTTTATTTTAAATTAGTTTAAATTTTAAAAGTTGTAGAATTAAAATGAATTTTATTTTTTTAATTATAAATGAAAGTAACGATATTCATTTAAATTGAATTGCAGTAGTTATGTTTTGATTTCTTATCTATTATTTTATGAATACATATTTTCTAAACGAATGATAATGAAAGGTAGAACGTTAAAAGTCCATCTTATTTGCTAAATTTGTACTCCCAAAGTAAAAAAAATAAAATAAAATTTCTTTCTCTTGGAAAAACCCTCTGTAAAAGATACTAGTAAAACTTGGGCATGATGAGCTCCGTACGCTTTACACCAAAAGCTGAATTTTTTACCAATAATCGCTTAGAGACCCATTAATAGCTTAACAGTGACATAACTACACCCAGATCGGATTTTTATATAATAAAATTGACTATTAATATTTTGATTTGCCCAATTGTAACCGACCGAACGAATGATATAGAATTAAAGAATACCCCATTCCCTACAAATGCATGATCCACCAGCCGTTACATCCAATTTCACAAGAAACAAACAAATTGCCTATCTTACACCTGCAAGATATCAGGTACACTATTCTACACAGGAAATTCATTTTATTCTCTTCCAAAAATTATATTAAGACTCCATTATTAATATAAGCATTGAAAGGGCTGGCATTAAACTCCGACCATCTTACTATTTTTTTTTTCTTATAAAATAAGCCAACAGATCAGAGATGATGGAGATTGATCAAAAATGAAAAAAACAAACATATTATTGTACAGTTGTAATTGAGCGAGTTATTATGCAGAACATCTCCATGCTGAAAGGAAACGTGACATTATTTATGAAATAGAGAATAGGTTATTAATAATATTGAGAGGAAGAATATTATTATTATTTATGAAAACACAGAGCTAGGGTTTCTTGCCAGCACCGGAGTTGTCTCGTGAAGGAGGATCATGCCCCTGATTTGCCTTCGGCCCATTGTAATCATTAAGCGTCACTTTCAGAGATCTTCCCCCAATCCCTAGCATTGCCATCTCATTCTCTGCATAATACATATGACAAGTAGATTAAGATGCTGTCTGTTGTAAATTATAACTCAGTTTAATTAATTTATAAGTAAGATAATATTTTCTTTAGTTAAATATATTTAAAATAAATCAATTCATAATTAAAATAATTTATATTTTTTATTTACTTATTTTATCTTACAGTATTTTCATGTTAAAATTCACAGCTACCTAAGAATCTTATATATTTTTTTATTCATTTTGACATATTAACAACTATTAAAAAATAAATTATAAGTGAGTTTACTTAACACTCCATTACTTATTTTTAAATTTATTCATAAATTAAAAAGTTATATCTGAAACAAAAATTAAAAATAAATAATGAAGTTAGATATTCCCAAATTACTGAGAAAAAGTAACTATTATTTTCAGTCGAGTATGTATAATGAGAATATATTTATAGAGAGAGAGAGAAAGTAAAGAGGTAGATCCTTTAATAATAGTCTTTTTCCAATTCTTTTTGGTTATTATTATTGTGAATCTAATTTTCCCAAAAAGATTTTCACAAATTTGCATTTCCAAAAAAGAAAAAGAAGAAATGAAAACATACCTGAGCCGGAAATGGTGTAACGACCATCACACAGCACCGCAAAAACAAGCACGAGACACAAACACAGGCCAACTCTGAGGCCCATCTCTCTCCCTCAGTTTCCCTCAGATGTTGTCGAAACTTAAAAACTGGAGTCCCTTGATGACAGAGTGAAGGGACAGCCATCTGTCATTTATATATAGGGAGCTCAATTTTGTAGAAGTGACACGTGGCAGATGATCAATTGCAATAAGAGAGTTGACTACTGTGCCAAGTGGGTGCATATGGCATGCCATATTGCCATTCTCTTTCCTTGGATCTCTTATTTCTTTCCACAGACTTATGAGTGCTTTCCCAGCTGTCCAGTTTGGGTCAACGGGGTCGCTTTCAATAGGTTGAGAAGAAAATGGCCAACACTTGTTTTATAAGTTCCAACTTCTAAAACCCTGCTTTTCTAGAATACATTATTAGGTTCTGACTTGCGCTGTGCACGTTCCAGTTCTATCTCAAGTCTCACCATAATTAATCAGCTAATAATATCCGATTTAAAATGAGAAAGTATCGAAATTCTTTTCTGAAGCATACAATAAAAAAAAAAAACTTATTGTATTGGGCTTTGGCCTTTTTTAATGAATCTGGTGATCTTTGACCCAAAAATAAAAAGAAAAGCATACAATGAAAAAACAATCAGCGCACCATGGGGATGACACTTTTTGCCATTCATTTTGCATCCAACAGGTACTTCAAGGTTCCAACTTTTAACTACATAACGTAACAAAAATACACGCGATCCTCACAACACAGTTTCATGATGACCACATGCAACATCTTTAGGTACAAAGTACAAACTTCAAATTATTTAGGACCGTTAAGATTGGTTTCATCCGTGGTTTGCAACATGGACAGCAGGGACGTAAACTACAGCTCTTCACCTTTTCTTAAAACCATATTTCTTGCGTTCATAAAACAAATCTGTTTTAGCGCTCCCCAAATTAACAATTTTTGGACACCCATCCCTATCTTTCTCCTGTTGTGTGCACTCTTTGCAATAGTAGGCATCGGATATACCAACCCCTCCGCAGATAACGCATCGACCTTGGAAGGATCCATAATTGCACTCATCACAAATTCGCACCAGTGTGCAAGGACGCACATAAGAATCACATATTACACATTTCCCATCATCTTTCTCACAAAGTCGTCCTATTGCAATTCCTGGCTGCTTCCGGCACATAATCAAATCTGGATGATGCTTTGCCATGCTTCAAGGCCCTAGTTTCTACCCTATGCTTATAACCTGTAAATATGGCCATGAAACCAATTAATATTAAAACTTTCTCAATCAGGATCCTGAGATTAAATACACACACACAAAAAAAATAGGGTGTATCCAAAATGCAACAGCTGAGCAGAATTAAGAGATAGTTATCATCTGAAGCAGAATTGCAATGGTCAGTGGACACAGTACAGACCCTCACATAAAATGATAATAATAATTAAATAGACACTCCAATGCCAAAGCAGACGCCAAAAAAGAAGGAATTGTTATCCAATCATGTCCATAAATAGGTTAACCTGCTACATTTTTTTCAAGTTTCTTTCACATTGATGAGGTTCATGCAAGAGGCTCAATTTCTAGGATCAAGCTTAAAGGACAATCTAAAACCTAATGTTGTCTAGTCCAACATCAAGGACTTGCACAAGTGTCCTTTTTTGCACAAATAGGACTTGTACAAAATGGCATTATCAGTTTTCTTATTCCGTTCGCAGCAATTATCTATCAAGTTTATGCAAACCAAATAGAAAAATACATGCATAGGTACGTATAAAAATGAACACAAATAATAGAATCTTTGAAAAATACATCTAAAATTTGTAATAAAATTAAATGTAGGAAAATTTAAGCTGTTTAGAATGCTAGACAGATCATCAACAAAGCACTAGCAACTAGCAAGTACAGTACTGAACTAGAAAATCTTGAGAAGGAAATAGAAAATTTAACAGCATCTAATTATTTAGTATAGCGACCTTATTCTGCACAGAACCGAGAATACAAGGAAAAATAAGTGCGAAAAAGTGATGAAAAGCTGCAAGTTTGCAAACAAATCAAGAATAAATTTGATAAAAATAAAAATGTACATGGCGAGGAAATCCAGTAAGATCCCACTGAGAAAATTGTTACGTTAGGACAAAAAGGTGAAAGACAAACTCTATTCTAGTCCTCTCCATTGTTGGTTACACATATTACAAGTTCACACTTCCAATTAAAGGTTGAATACCAATTTAAGCTACATCCAAAATCAGGTTATAGTGAAGAGCATAAAGATAAAACCTGAAAACAATACACTAACTGACAAGAGAAAAAAAAAATCATGTACCTTAAATAAAGTAGCTACTCATTTTTATTATATAATATACTTTAATTGCTGTCACTTTTATATCATCTGTTCAGAGGCCACCTAATTTAACCATTAAGCTGCCAAAGTATCACTCACATGGAAACTAATGAATTTTCCCTTCTCAAGCTGTTAATTTGGTGTTATTTGCAGAATTTGAAACATATTGCGATAAATTTATTCCATTGTTGCATTAATATTCACTAAAAGGAGACACAGCAAGTAATAAATCGATAATTCCTATAATCAAAACTCAAATTGCTCTAAAACACAAGGTGAATTAAGCAGAAATCCATAAATCTCGACAAGAAAATTGAATCTGAAACTTCAAAAGTAATCATGCTATCAAACATGCCAAAAAAGATTTAGGAATTTGACCAATGGATAGAGATTCTCAAAACACAGTTTCATGCTAATTAAAATCCAGCAAGACACATTACTATTTACTAGGGCACTTGTGCATAGATATTCTCATATTACCATAACCAAATTTAATAGAATAAAATACACTAATACGAAGAAAACCTCAAAATAACTAGATCACACAACGTACAGAAACTATAAAAAGAAGCAAACACCAACTTTAATTAAGGGAAAAAGAAACCCTAAAACGGCGCAAGAAAAAAAATTATGTTAAAGAAAAGGTGCAGCAACAGAATTATAGGATCGAATTAGAAAGCAATAAAGGAGTAACCTGAGGCGACGGCGATGGCGAGGGGTTGAAGTTTCGACACTGCTCTCCGCACCTTTAGGTTGGGGAGGACGCAACGCAATAAAAAGGGCGGTTGAGGGGAAAGCCAATTTATATGTGCAAATATGACAGCCCATTTCAATTTTCCTCCCATTTTCTTCTGCTCTTGTGGCCCAATAACTATTTGGGCTTTACAATTAAATTAAAAAAAACAATTATTTAATCTCTTAAATTTAATAAAATTCATTAATAATTTATTAACTTAAAAAACATATTAAAATATTAAAAAATTCATTAATCATTTTTAAAATTTTTTTATTAATTAATCTCTTAATTTTATAAAATTTAAATTAATTAATCGTCCAATTAATAGCATTTTATACTTTTCTCATTATTTAATAATTAAAATTTAAAAAAATTAATTAAAACTTTTTAATAAAATAAAATACTTTCAAAAAATATTTAAAAATTTTTCAATAAACTTTTAATTTATTTAAAGGTAAAAAGTGTCCAACCAATAATAACCGATAATAATAATAATTTATCAAAAAGGTGATCAGCATATATACGATCTTGGTTTAATAATATTAAGAGAAGTGATAACGAATCATATATGCCGAGCCCTTTTGACATTCCTTGCTTTCCCCCCGTCCTTCCATTATCAGCCCAACCCAGTCCATCAGTCTATGAAAAGTAACGCAACATATTAAAAGCTGGCATACAGCTTACACATCCTTTGTGGTCTCCGATTTTGTCCTCAACATTCAATCTCGAATCTCAGCAAGTTTCCTTGCATACTTCGTCAAAACTGTAATCCTAACAATAAGCAAAGAAAAGGAATAATGTGGATGAAAGTTTACTCATCAGATCAATCACTTCCAGCTTCCAATATCACCACACATATCCCAGTATGTCTCTTTTCTTTGTCCAAACTTATCGCTCTTCATCATGACTCTTATTCTGTACATATTTCTTGCAGCAGCACTGCTTCTGCATGTTCCATTTTCAACCTTTGTTATTTCCATCAACATTGATGTTTTTCGCACTGAAGAACGAGATGCATTGTTGCAGCTAAGGGATTCTATGACTTCCTCTTTAGACTTGCATTCAAATTGGACTGGGCCACCTTGTATTGCAAATTTTAGCAGATGGGTTGGTGTTGTTTGTTCTGATTGGCATGTAATTCATCTTGTTCTTGAAGGAATCCAACTTTCAGGCCCTCTCCCTCCTGCATTCCTGCACAACGTTTCTTTATTGACTAAACTCAGTTTCAGAAACAATTCAGTCTCTGGACCGCTTCCTAATCTCAACAATCTTGTTCTCTTGGAATCTGTGCTCCTTTCATACAACAGGTTTACTGGTTCAATTCCACCTGAGTACATTGAATTGCCAAATCTGAAAGAGCTAGAGTTTCAGCAGAATTATTTAGAGGGTCAAATTCCGCCATTTGATCAACACAACTTGACAGATTTCAACGTTTCTTACAATTATTTCCAAGGTTCAATTCCTCGAACAGAGACTCTTCGAAGGTTCCCAGAGAGCTCCTACGGTCATAACTTGGATCTTTGTGGTTTTCCATTAGAGCCGTGCTCAGCTCCATCTCCTGCTCCTGCCATTATTTCACCACCTCCTCCCCCTCCAATAAGACCAAGGCAGGACGAGAGAAAGAAACTCGAAATTTGGATCGTTGTTTTAATTGCTGCACTGGCTGCTTTCGTTCCATTGCTGGTAGTGTTTGTTCTCGTGTGTTGTTACAAGAAGGTGCACGGAAAAGAAACAGCAAAAGAACCACAATCAGGTAATATACACACATTTCAAATTTTTAATGCTCCACTTAAATTTGGCACTCTTGAGTTGTTTAAAAATATATTTTCATTTTCTCTGCTCTGACAACAAACAGGGGTTGGCCCTGGAGGATGGACAGAGAAGAAATTGTCACATTCTCAGAGCTCAAAGGATCCAGAAAGAAGGGTAGAGTTGGAATTTTTTGACAGGAATATACCAGTGTTTGATTTGGATGATTTGCTAAGAGCATCTGCAGAAGTGTTAGGCAAGGGGAAACATGGCACTACCTACAAAGCAAACTTAGAATCTGGTGAAGTTGTTGCCGTTAAGAGTCTTAAAAACATAAACGGCTTGATCAAGAAAGAATTTATCCAGCAAATGCAGCTTCTGGGAAAGCTGAGGCATGAAAATCTGGTGCAGATTATTTCATTTTACAACTCCAAAGAGGAAAAGCTTGTTGTCTATGAATTTGTACCTACTGGCAATCTGTTTGAGCTATTGCATGGTCAGTTGAAGTTGTCTGTCCTTTTTGTTTCTTGTCCTCAACAAAAATTAAAGAAGTCTTACTGATCTATATGTGTATATGCGTGTGCTAGAGAATAGAGGGATTGGAAGAGTTCCTCTGAATTGGGCTGCGAGGTTGACTATAATCAAGGATATAGCCAAGGGTCTGGAATTCCTCCACCGATCCTTGCCTTCTCACAAGGTTCCTCATGCCAATCTCAAAGCATCTAATGTGTTAATCCATCAAGATGGCCAAAGCTACTGCGCCAAGCTCACAAACTATGGCTTCTTGCCGCTGCTACCTTCTCGGAAGTTGTCTCAGAGGCTAGCCATTGGCAGGTCGCCGGAATTCTCTCAAGGGAAGAAACTCACACATAAAACTGATGTATATTGCTTTGGCATTATCCTGCTAGAGGTCATTACTGGTAGGATTCCGGGGGAGGGTTCACCCGGAAATGATGAGATAGTGGAGGATCTTTCCGACTGGGTTCGGACGGTGGTTAACAATGATTGGTCTACTGATATATTAGATGTAGAGATATTGACAACAAGAGAAGGCCATGATGAGATGTTGAAGCTTATAGAGATGGCTCTCCAGTGTACAGATGTGACGCCAAAGACACGGCCAAAAATGAGTGAAATATTGAGAAGGTTAGAAGAGATTGAGCTCAGAAATTGATAAATTATATTTACAGCACAAAGATAATGCAGAACTCAAATTGGGTTAAATTGATTTCTTTTCACAAGTGCTAGGAAATTAATGAATCATTTTCATCTGCATCTCTCTGAAAGTCACCCAACCAGATTAATACGCACATACACTCTCGATAAATTTTAGAATAACACACTAATTTCATACATCTGTGTTATATAAAATGGCAAATCAGCTATCAAAATAGATTTCTAAAATCTTATTTTTACTTTACATCTGTTTCATGCATTAATTCTATATGAACAACGCACGACAAGTTTAACGGTATAATAGTGATTTCATGAAAATAGCAATTCAATAAAAATTAAATAGAAAATAATTATCAAGTAATTTCTTTTCTTTAAAAGAATACTTGCACATATCTACCTGTCAAGTTCTAATAGTTTGGCGTTTTATAACAAAAATCGCCGTTTTAGTCGATAATTTTAAGCAAAATAGGGATAAGAGAACATAGCTCGTAGTTCCTAAATGAGATTAGGTTGAAGTTGTTCCTGTATCCGAACTACGTTCATTCTTATCAGAACTCGTAATTTGAAGCAAAATGGGGATAAGAGAACAAATAAACCGCTCCAGTTGGAATGAAAAGCGAATATACGTGTCAACCTTGATTCATTACCATCTCCCAAGTGTCCACAACATTCCAACTCCTGTTTGGCTAGTTTAGGCTGTAACGCCTACACTTCTCATCCATGCAAGAACCCTACCTCTCCCTTCCTTTCATCTCTCTTTCTATATTTTCCTTTCTAAACAAAGCTCTCGCCAATTTCGAAATCCTTACTTGTAGGGCTTCGTGTGACATCCTCGTAGTCTCACTGTCTGGGAATATTCAAGTTAATTAAGCACAACAGCCAATTAGTTTAGCTAGACAGCCATGTCTACTCGAAGATATGCATTTGGGAGGCCAGACGAGGCAACCCATCCTGACTCCATCAGAGCTGCATTAGCTGAATTTGTCTCCACTCTCATCTTCGTCTTCGCTGGTGAAGGCTCCGTCCTCGCTCTCGGTACATGTTCATTCCATCTCTTTAATTCGAGCAGCTTTCTTTTCTTTCTATAAAGAAAAAAGAAAAGGGGTCTATTTGGTTTGGTGATCTTCCTGTGCAGATAAATTGTACAAGGAAACTGGACCTCCAGCTTCAGGGCTGGTGATGATTGCGCTTGCACATGCATTGGCACTGTTTTCTGCTGTTTCAGCCAGCATCAACGTATCAGGTGGCCATGTCAATCCTGCTGTTACCTTTGGAGCTCTCGTTGGAGGAAGGATCTCAGTGCTCCGCGCTTTCTATTACTGGGTTGCTCAGCTTCTTGGCGCTATTGTCGCTTCTCTCTTGTTGAGGCTGGTCACTAATGGCATGGTATGAAATACATTCAGATCTTGTAAATACATTCAGAATTTACTGGTAGTGTAATGTTAATCGTTGTTTTGCAGAGACCAGTGGGATTTTATGTTGCGTCAGGGGTTGGAGAGGTGCATGGCCTTATACTGGAAATGGTAATGACATTTGGACTAGTTTACACAGTGTACGCTACAGCCGTTGATCCCAAAAGGGGAAGCTTGGGGATCATTGCCCCCTTAGCCATCGGGTTCATTGTTGGGGCCAACATTTTAGTTGGGGGTCCTTTTGATGGAGCATCAATGAATCCAGCAAGAGCATTTGGGCCTGCACTAGTTGGGTGGAGATGGAGGAACCACTGGATCTACTGGCTAGGTCCTTTCATTGGAGCGGGCTTAGCGGGGCTCATATACGAGTACTTGGTCATTCCAACAGAGCCATTACCACACCATACTCATCATCAACCTTTGGCTCCTGAAGATTACTAGTTTATTAATTTACACGCCCATATGCTTGTGTTTGCCAACAATTGTCTTCTCTGTCGTTGTATCTATACTTTGTGCTGGTCTCTTCAACCTTGTGTGTTGTGTCTTAACATGTGCTAGCGACTTTGGTTGTGGATAATGGTGAAAAATAAAAAAGTATGCCCCGACTCCGTTTACTTTCTTCGTGCTTCCCATATTTTTTTCAGTTTCTAGAATACAGTCTCTCTAATAAAATACGTTGTCCATGAGGAGATTTCAAGCATGACAAAACATAACTAAATGCAGGATAGTGCTCAGAAATATTCTGATCATGCCCAAATCGCATCTTAAAGTGAGCCGAGAAGGGGATAATTTCTAATTTGGCTTTGTTTGCACTAGTATTCATGCCAATGTCAACTCGTGTACGCTGCTACACCGAGACGTGGTGAATATACACTGCAGCTGCTCAACGGTTGGACGCATCAATTGACAAATGGAGCGAGAAAAACCTGCCAGAGATAAAATCCGAGTTGTTATAATCGGTTATAGAATCTGGCAACCCACGGAGCGAGTTCAGTGTTATGAGGTGCTCTCGGATTGGCTGCATAATAATCAGACCAATAACAAGGTGAGAGTCTATCAGTCAAGTTCCCATCAGAATAGATACAAAATGGCAGCCAGGCTTCACCCCCGTTCATCCTCCTCTTCCTTTCCCTGGGGTATGCCAGTGGTGCCTGTACATACCTGCACCACGCACGAGACATGAGTTTCTCAATTTTAGTATGAGATACATCCATGTTTATGGCAATTATTTTCTTCGATTATCTGAAGTACTCAACTATACAATCTTTCTGAAAAATTGAAAATTTGGGTGGTCCTGGTTTACTGCAGGCAGCAAAGAAGAATCCCATATCAAACAAAATCATATGAACATTTGATTGTACTATCATTTTCAAACAAATAGGGAAAAATAGCTCCACCCCATACATTGAATAGAAGATGATAATAGCAACTCCATGAAATTAAACATCAATTCACCGATCAAGGCCCACAGGAAACCTACTATCCTGAGCCCAAGCCCATAATCTACAACACAAGGCTTTTGCACAAATAACACAACTGATACAAAACTTTTTGTTTCCAAATTCTATTGGTGTTTGTTACTCTCCGATCTCCATTCCTTGTACAGGACATAAATTAGTGGAGCAAGTCAAGTATTATACTCTAGTTATTGTTGCTTATTACTTTCTCAAATGCACATGATATTTTCACAAGTGTAACTGGTAAGTAACAAAAAAATACATGAACTTTTAACAAGTTCAATAAGTAGCAAAAAATAATTTTAACAAAATGTTTACTCAATATTTACCCATCCTTTAAATCTTATACTACATGTGAGTAACAATCTTAATGTATTAAAACTTAACGTGTCACATTATCTGTACAAGGCAAAGTAAACAGAATCAAATACAATACTGTTTTAACAAAATTAATTATGCAATCTGAAAGTCATCCATGGATGTTGGGACTTGAGTTAGACATATCCAAGTTTGGTTTCTTCAAATATTCAAATTTTAATTGTGTATGCAAGCTTAGTTCATAAGTTTGCTCATTTTTATAGACTAACCATGGGCTTTTATGGCTACAGGCACCAAACAACAAAGAGTGATTTATTGGTTCTTTTATGCATGCAAGGTTGCAACAAGGTGATACGTTTACCTGATACCATCCAGCATAGCATCCCAGCAAAAATGGGTATGGCCAAACACATGGCATGCAGATGCATTCCCCTTGGTTCCATGTATTGATCTTATGCGAGCCTCAAGATAATCAGAACCAATGACTTTTGGGAGGTTTGGATAGAATAGCATTCTCTTCTCTGGACAGAGCTCTTGCCTAGGTTAAGAAAAAGACAAACAAGCATGAATACAGTGGATATACTTCTTTAAGAAAATGTGGTTGGTTTGACATCATTTTATATACCTTTTGTCAATGTGTTTGGATGCTAAGAACATAAATAAAAGATTCCACAATTCATTTTCATTTGATCACTGTAACTTAGATTAAGTAGATCTTTTATATTATGACACCAGCAAAAAGAAAGATGCAAAACACATAAAGCACTGGTCATATATAACCAAACCAAAACAAAATTAGAATTAGATTGAGATTTATATTTTTCATTTAATTAGGTGACGATTTTCCTACTCATAATTAGGATTTGTAGGAGAAGAGTGAGTAAAAAAGAGAGTGTAAGAGAGAGGGGGAAGGTATCTCCATCAAAACTAATTTGGTCTGTGTGCCCTGTTCAAGAAAAGGGCCAAATTGCTTTCTGTGTAACACTTGAAACCAAGCCAAGCCAAAAGTATTTGTGAGCCACGTGCAGTGTGCAACGCATAATTGCAAAAGCCCAATTATTGTGGCAAGATCTCCAATAAGAGCCACTGAAGTTGTGCTGGCTTGTAAAGTGTGGTTATAGTGCATGCCTGTATAACGTGAATTCTCAAATGAGAGTTGTTTTTTGTTGCAATCCAGATTGTTCACAAAAGATCCCAATAATTTTCACAAGGTGCTTCCTTGGCATTTTTAAACTTTAATGCTAACAAGTGATTCAAAGTGATTTTTATTTGTGACAAGCACTTTTGAGATTTCTTTACCATATAAGCAGTGGAACAGCAAGGTATTTTGTTTAGCAGAGCCTTTGCTTTTCTCTTCCTCGGTTTCAAGCACAATGCATTATGCTTTTTTTTTTTGTACTATTTATTTAGGTTGTGAGCATAAAATAAAGGAATTATAAATTGAGGTATGTTACCAGTAAGGAGAAAATGAAAGCAGAACTTTTTTTTTTCAAAGTTAAATTTACATTGATAGTAAAGTTAATCAGCAACGGATGAATAATACAATTACCATGAGCAAAACAAAATGAAATGCACAAGAAATGGATTAGAATTGTTTGCCAACACTGTAAATAACCATATTAGTCAATGAACTTGAGAAAAATTATAACTAATGCATCATCAGACTACAAAATCATGCTTCCAAAGGAGTGGAATAACTGACCTGGGAACAAAGTGTGAGAATGTGATTACTTGGCAACAAGTCTTCTGGATAACCATGATTTCATCCTCATTTTCTTCATTCATTGCATCAAAATAGAGAGCAAGGGAGGTATCTCTGCTCGAAAGTTCCTGTGGCCACTTGCATGCACGAAAATCCTTGCATGCCTACAATAGAAAATTTTCGACTGTGTTAAAGATGTATATACCTTGATGGAATTTAATCACCAGATTAATGAATAACCCTAAAGGCCACACAAAAATGATATTATCATAGAGTCAAAAAAGATTGATCATTGACACAAGTTTCAGGCAGAATCCACCTGTTAAAACTTGGAAGTTATGGATCTCTCTAATATTCAAACATCCTACTTGATACTGCATAACAATCGTCTAATATAAGTTATGAGCTGTTACCACTGAACAGATCCATGCGACAAGTATCTTATAAATGGGTAACGCGGTCCCACCCATGGTTTTAAATCGCGGCCGCGGCCGCGGTCGCGGTCGCGTGCGACAAGTATCTTATAAATGGGTAACGCGGTCCCACCCATGGTTTTAAAATCGCGGTCGCGGCCACGTTCGCGGTCGCGTTCGGTGTGACCGCGACAGCGGTCCATGCGACAAGTATTTTATAAATGGGTAATGCGGTCCCACCCATGGTTTTAAATCGCGTTCGCGGTCGCGTGCCACAAGTATCTTATAAATGGGTAACGCGGTCCCACCCATGGTTTTAAATCGCGGTCGCGGCCACGTTCGCAGTCGCGGTCGCGGTAGCGTTCGCGGTCGATAACGCGGTCGATAACGCGGTCCCACCCATGGTTTTAAATCCCGGTCGCGGCCACGTTCGCGGTCGCGGTCGCGGTCGCGTTCGGTGTGACCGCGACCGCGGTCCATGCGACAAGTATCTTATAAATGGGTACCGCTGTCCCACCCATAGTTTTAAATTGCGGTTGCGTTCGCGGTCGCGGTCGCGGTCGCGGTCCATGCGACAAATATCTTATAAATGGGTAACGCGGTCCCACCCATGGTTTTAAATCGCGGTCGCGGTCGCGTGCCACAAGTATCTTATAAATGGGTAACGCGGTCCCACCCATGGTTTTAAATCGCGGTCGTGGCCACGTTCGCAGTCGCGGTCGCGGTCGGTAACGCGGTCCCACCCATGGTTTTAAATCGCGGTCGCGTCCACGTTCGCGTTCGGTGTGACCGCGACCGCGGTCCATGCGACAAGTATCTTATAAATGGGTAACGCGGTCCCACCCATGGATTTAAATCGCGGTCGCGGTCGCGGTCCATGCGACAAGTATCTTATAAATGGGTAACGCGGTCCCACCCATGGATTTAAATCGCGGTCGCGGTCGCGGTCCATGCGACAAGTATCTTATAAATGGGTAACGCGGTCCCACCCATGGTTTTAAATCGCGTTCGTGGTCGCGGTCGCGGTCGCGTTCGCGGTGGCGTTCGCTGTCGCGTTCGCGGTCGCGTTCGGTGTGACCGCGACCGCGGTCCATGCGACAAGTATCTTATAAATGGGTAACGCGGTCCCACCCATGGTTTTAAATCGCGGTCGCGGTCGCAGTCGCGGTCCATGCGACAAGTATCTTATAAATGGGTAACGCAGTCCCACCCATGGTTTTTAATCGCGGTCGCGGCCACGGTCGCGGCCGCGGTCGCAGTCGCGTTCGCGGTCCATGCGACAAGTATCTTATAAATGGGTAACGCGGTCCCACCCATGGTTTTAAATCGCGGTCGCGGTCGCGGTCGCGGTCGTAGTCGCAAGTATCGGAAACAAGACCTGTAATGGCCATAACGTAACGGTAGCAGTCTGGCGCTACACAAATTTTTTAAAAAAATCTGCAAAGTTCATAAATAAAATGATATTGATTAGATTTAATTTAGAATAATGTATACAAATGCATAAGAAAACATAAATATGTAAAATATAAATTATTTAACTTAAGTTAAACATCATATAGTTTAAAATTAGAAAAATTAACATAATCTTTGTAGATCGAATAAACTAATAGCTCAAAATACAATTTTAACTCAAAACTAACACTTTAATCCACAAAAACTTATAAAAAAAGGGAAAAAAACAACGATTAAAAACTAAAATAGATAAAATTTAACTAACTTTTTAGAAGAAATAAACTTGGAAATAGAGTAGTTTATAATGGATCTAAGTTTATACGAAAAATATGCAAGGAAGATTGAAATTTGAAAGAGAAAGGAAAGAGAAAACTTAAAAAATGTAGTCTTTAAAACTGCTGAAAAGTGTAGAAACTAAAGAAAATTAGATTAGGGAGTAGAAAATAAAGGATATAAAAAAATTTTAATTATTGGTAACGGCCATTACCGTTATGTAACGGTCGTTACGCCTGCAAATCAGGAGGGGCCGTTGTATAACGGGATAACGGGTAACGGCCCCCCCCAAAATCCGTTACATAACGGCCGTTACGTTACGTAACGGCCGTTATTTAAAACCATGGTCCCACCAAAAAAAAGTAAGACCCGGACGGCCTAACACCCAATTCATCATCAAGACTCGCCCTGTCCTCTCCTGAATAGGGTGAGTCTCAACACAAAGTTATCGTTGTCAAGCACAGTCCAGTGTATCCTCATTACGCTTGTAATGGTAGAATCACTAGGGGTGAGCAATCGGTCGGTTTCGTTCAATTCGAATACTGTTCATCCCTAGGGATCACTGACTTATTAGCTGGCGATATTCCTTATTAAGCAGTCGGACACATTATTGTTGGATTATCAGAAAATACTATATTTATCTCCATCTTCTTACCATATAAAAAATCTTCTTACAAAATAAAAAGAAAACAATCACAGAGGCAAAGATACATTATTCTCTAACACAAATACTCTTAAGTTCTATATTTGCCTCATTCTCCCTCTTAAGTTCTATATTTGCCTCATTCTCCCTCTTAAGTTCTATATTTGCCTCATTCTCCAGATTAATGACTTGAGTATCGGAGTAGCTGCCGTAGACGCCCACCATCTCACTTTCTCTGTCTTGCAGGATTAGCCAATTATAGCACAACTCCATTCTGGCCACATCATCATTTTAGTTTCAGCAACATCATTTGATTCCACTACCGAGAGATCCATTGAATTTTCTCTATTCATTTGGATTAAAACCGGTCTCTTATCCCTTTTCTCTTAAAAAGACATCTCTTTTATCTTTAGAATGGTCGACAATTCACGAGCTACTGCTAAGGTTGCTATTGATGAGGATGCTATCATTTCTTCCATATGTGGCAGTGGATAAAACACACCCTCTATGGTCAACAAGGCAGATTTCAACAATCTGAGCATTGAACAAATGCTCCAGTACGTCAGAAAGTTGCAGGTTATTTTCGAGTAATACAAAGCTCGGGAAGAGACATCACTCATGGCTCTTAGGGAGAGGGAGGAAGTTTCCATAGGGGCCTCAAGGACTTGGACAAAGGCAATCCAGACTCAGTCCAAAGGGAAAGACAAGTCGAAGGAAGAGAAGCCATCATATGATATTCCTAAGGACGCTGGCTGGAAGCTGGTACGGGCTTTCCAAAGGTGCCAAAAAACATGGAAAGAGGATAAAAGGATGGATCAGAAGTAAGGCTAAAAGCCGGAAAAATAAGGGTATAATGGAAACCACAGAAGTTATCCGGTCTCCCGAGTAAGGAATGGCTGAGGTAATATACTCCATTGAACAACTCACGAATGCATATTCTAATGTGGATTAAAAAATTTCATGAAAACCACAGACATTCAATGGAGGAGTGCCAGCAATTGAAAGACGATATCGAAAGGTTAGTAGGGAACGACACACTATGAAAGTTCATCAGAAAGCGTAGAAAAGATAGAAGGCCCAAGCTCGAAATAACAATTTCCGAAACTACCTCTGACAGTGAACTTGTGGGGGGTTATTCGTGTGATTGCAGGAGAACCGAATGTTAATAAGGGTGACAATAAGAACAATACCATAGATGTCCGGTTCCTGAGTCAAACTCCAAGTTTTGAAATTAATTAAGTCAGATGACTGAATCTTTTATTTGATCCTTAGAGAAATATTTGTGATTTATGGAAATGTTATAAAATTAGAATGCATTCTTCAAGCTTCATTTTTAATAGGAAAATCAGAATCATTAGATAGATAAAGCGTGGAGACAAGAACAAAGGCCATAAGGCAATTGCTAGGCTATCCGGGCATAGGTCCCGCATATAATCTGGGCGTTAGTCTGCAGAAATAAATTCATAAAAGGTCACAATTGTTATTCCTGCTTCACAAAAAGTTTTTATGGCATTTAATGTCAGACCACAAAGCGAGTATAAGTCAGGTTGACCTACCGAGTGCTAATCCTGCTTTATAAAAAGTTTTTAAAGCATTTAATGTCAGGTTGACCTAACGGGTGATAGTCTCGCTTCACAAAAAATTTTTAGGGCATTTAATGGCAGGCCGAAAGGCAGGTATACGTCAGGCCGAACCACCGGGTGTTAGTCCCGCTTCACAAAAAAATTGTAAGTCATTTCATACCAGGCCGCAGGGAGGTATACACCAAGCCGTGTATTAGTCCCCTATGAAAAGTTCTATGGCATTTGATGCCCAAAGTCACAGGGCGAGTATAAGCTAAGCCGAAAGAACGAGCGATGGTCCTGTAATTGAGACAACAAGGTCAGGCCATTAGGCGGGTACCAGCCAGACTAGGCAAGAGGGTAATAGTCCCATATAAAGATTTTTTCAAAGCTATTTCATGCCGAAAGGCGAGTAACTACCAAGCTGCAGGCCCAGGTGCCGGTCCCACTTTTATGAAACAGGATGGGCTATTTTATGATCAATCGAGATATTATGATTGGGTATTGACCCCTTAGCAATTTTTATCAATTATTCAAGCCTGGTTCGACAGGTTAATAGAAGGGGATTGCGAGTGAGTACCGATCATACAAAACACAAATACTAAAGATATGACAAAATATTTTTCATTAAAATTCTTGAAAGGTTACAAAGAAGGAGAAATGACTTTAGAAGTCTCTATTAAATTGGCATCCCCTACATCTATTATATTTTCCACAGGGTCCTAATCAATGTCATCAACTCTTCCCTCCACATGCTCGTCCTCTTCTTCTTCGTCCTCTGGAAAGATGTCGTTTATCCAGGCAAAGTCCTCAAAAGGGAACCACTTCATTAGCTCATTCTTCATAGAATCTTAGTCCTCGACGAACATCTCTCCTCTCCGAACCACCGTTTCTTGAAGCTCGGGTTCTAGTTCGGCAATTCCGTTGGAGGCAGCTTGATTCTCCTCAACTTGCAATTACAACTCCTAGACTTAGTGTTGAAGCATGGCCACTTGATTCTCAGCACTTTTAGCATGATTCTCAAGGGCAACACGGGAAGCATTGGCCTCACCAAGATCTGTCTAGAGTTTATCCACCGATTTGAGAGTCTTTTTCATGGTACCCTCCACCTTATCAACTCGAGTTTTCAGCCTCGAGCATTCCTCTACTAGAAGCCTTATGTCTGTTTCCTGAGCTCCAAATTCCCGTCTCAGAACTTTGTTACGCTCCTTGGCTACGAAGACACAGAGGGCACTCAGCAGTGCAGAGTGTATGACATTATCAAAAAGATCATCCGACTCAAGTTCATTCAGGCGACGACGGTCCCCGGACCTTAAGGCGTTCTTGGTTAATAGGGCGGCCAGGGAGGGATCATTAAGAAGACAAAGCGCCCAGGTCAGTGCCCAAGCCAGGTGTTGGATGCTAGAAAGCCATGAGGAGTCAACCCCCATATTTGCAAGAACAGGCTCGATAGGAGCATGGATGGTAGCAGAAGGCTCGAAAATAGGGGCAGACTCAATTGCGCTCATGGCAGAAGACTAGGGCTACAGATGAGCCGACTCTTCTGCCATAGGTGGGGGAGGATAAGGAAGTATGATTACTTCTTCTGTTTGGGGGGCACGCTTGGAAGGAGATCGGTTGTCCCGGCGGCAACTTTGCCCTTACGGGCTACACGCGCCGCCTCAGCAAATCTGATTTTGGATCCGGCTATATCTGCATAAATCGAAAAGCAAGTAAGGCAGTTGGAAATCTAAAAACAAGTAGAAAGAAAAGTACCATGATCTCTAATCAAGGAAGTGCTCTCCCTAAGACTCGAAAGTCTAGGCGGGTGAGCACCCCAAGTCTGGCTCGCCTGCAGATGACTTTGCCAAGACAAAACGACATTCCTCGCTGTCTGGGTGATATCAATTTTCTCCAGAGAACTAACCATGATAAAAAAGGAGGCTAAAGCCCTATCCTTCTTCCTCCTTGGTGGGGCCCCATCCTTCCTTAGTTCCACCCAAAAGTTTTAGCTCGTTTGGAGACGACAAATCCCCTCGAACATCCAATGTCGGAAAATAAAAAAACTTGTTTTTCCACCACTTCAATGAGAAAGGCATCCGGTCGAACATTGTATGGCGCTTGCGTCCTCTAAAAAAACTAGAACTTCTCATTTTTGCAGGTACATTGATGTGGTTATTAAGACAAACGAACCGGAAGACCACTAGAATTCTCCAGCTATTAGGATGCAGTTGGGTAATTGAAAACTTGTGAAACCGAAGGACATTAATAAAAAACAGGTCTATAAGGAACCGAAGTCTCGCCTTTAGCTGCTCCTCAAAAACTATAATAGTATACTCTACAGGAATCAAGACGTTCACATGAATGCGAGTAGAAGGGGCAAAGACACAAAATGTCTCTCGAGAGATTTGGTAGGTATCATAAAGGCAATCTACATCTTGCTCTGATAAGACGGATGGGATCTCACTAATTAAGCTACCTTTGTTTTATGGAGCCTACCTCAATGGAACGATAGGGGCTGGGGCTGTGGCATGGATGGGATCGTCGAAGGAAGAGCTTAAGGCAGAATCTCCACTAGAGGTAAGAAAAGAGGAGATATTCAAATTCATCCTAAGAGGAAAAAGAAAATAGAAATTACCGTGGAAGCAAGGGAGTGTGATAAAAAAAAACGATCGGGTCTTTCGAAAGGCAAAGATTGCAGTTGAGAGCAAAAGTGATACTTGAAGAAGAAGAAGGGTTCTTAAAAGACAATTCTGACGGCAGACTTTAAATGTGACTCAAAAAACGAAGTAGCCATCATTAAAAAGCTAGGCAGGCAAAGCAATGTGAGCCAAGAAAAAACCGATATCCGTAAGCCACGTGCCCTAGATCATAAGAAAAACTATCAAATTCAAATCTGAAGAATCGAAGATCAAGACCTTTGATACTACATAACAAACGTCTAAGATAAGCCATAAGCTGTCGCCACAAATTAGGTCCACGTGACAAGGATCTAATAAATGGGTAATGCGGTTCCACCTGAGAAATAGAACATCTGAATACCATAACACTCGGTTCATCATCAAGATTCGCCCTCCCATGAATAGAGCGAGTCTCAATACAAAGTTACCGTTATCGAGTACAGTCCAGTGTATCCCCCTTACAGCTGTAATCATAGCATCTCCGACTTATTAACTGACGATATCTCATATTAAGCAACTGGCCACATTATCGCTGGATTAATAGAAAATATTATACTTATCCCCATCTTCTTACAATATAAAAGGAGAACAATCACAGGGACAAAGATACTCTATTCTCTAACACAAATACTCTCAAATTCAAATTCTATATTAGCCTCGTTCTTCAGATTACTGACTTGAATGTCAGACCTTCTCTGCCTTGCAGGATTAGCTAATCATAGCACAACTCTATTTTGCCCACATCATCATTTTGTTTTGAGCAACATCACTGCCAAATTCCAAAAAAATATTATGAAATGAAAGAAATCCTAAACTGTATTTTTAGGCAGAAAATTCAAATGGTGCTCATTCCAAACTGTAATTATACTTTCTGCTAAGTTCCAAAAAAATATTATGAAATGAAAGAAGGATAAACTGTATTTTTAGGCAGAAAATTCAAATGGTGCTCATTCCAAACTGTAATTATACTTTCTGCAATTATTCTAAGATATCCAAACTCATGACTCACTTCAAATTATAAGATTTATCACTGACACCAAAAATAAACTTAGAGGCTAGAGCTAGAAATCAAAACAGAACATCAAAGGTCCTATTTATAACAAAAGTTTAAATGTGAAGCATGTTGTCATTGTAAATAAAGTTTTGAAAACCTTACGAGGAGAAAGGAAAGTGAATCACCATCTCTAAAGACGGAATTCTGATGCCAGTGATGTCCTGCTCTCTATCAAAACTCTGAAAAGCAAGGGTGTCAATTCAGTACAAAAAGAAAAGAAAAATAATGATCAGCTTTCAAAATCTTGATTTGGTCACTAGAAATAAGATGAAAAATAAAGAACTAAAGATCAATTACCTCATGGTACCAAGAAAACAAAGGTATGATTCCCAAGCCCTCAATAGCCATTGGTTTAGTCTCAACTCCAAGTTGTCTACATGCATCAAGCAATTTATTCAACTTTTCAAGAGAATCAAGCTGGAAAAAAAAAGGCAACAATATGGATTCAGACAACAACTTCAATTAACTGAAATTATGTACTATCAGATCTCATGGTGGAAAGCTGGTATTGAAGTGACACAACATTACAACAATTTATGAATAAATGTATACACATAACAGCATAAGGCAGAAGAACAGGCAAGTATTCTTACACAATAATCTTGCTCCCAACGACACCAGAGATCATGATTTCCAGGTACAAAGAAGACGTGTTGAAATCTCTCCTTCAAAAGGGACATAGTGGAGAAAAAGTTGTTGCATGTCTCAGCAACATCACCAGCAACGAGAAGAATATCTCTCTTGTGCCTCTTACATGACAAGCTCTTGACCCATTTGAGGTTCTCTGGGTAGTCAGAGTGCAAGTCAGAAACTACAAAAACCCGGAACCCAAAAGAATCTCCAAAAGTGGAAGGCAAAATCTGAGGCCGCGTGATGCGATTGCGAGGCTTCCTTATGTCTCTCAAAGCAATTGCGCGTCTGGGAAGATAATTCGAACGGCTAGGCTGCTGCTGAGATAAGCTCAGGCAACAGGGGAGGGATCCTAATTCGCGCAACATTTAATCAGGCCGCCGGTAGGATGAACATGTGAAAAGGTCAGACAACTGATACCCAGGAGAAAAAAAAATGCCCTTTTATGTAGCAGAGAACAAGAACCAGATGGTAAGAAATTGAAAGTTCAGACAAGTGAATCTTCCGGGGAATTGGCTCTTTACAAAAAGAAAATGTCATCAATTTCTAAACTAAAAACTAACTCTTGTAAAACTTCAGACTCATCCTTCCAGAACTAAAAGCTTAAAATCAACTGTATCAGATGTTAATTCGAGAATCTACCCAAAAAAAAAAAAAAAAAAAAAAAAGCCAGAAATCCAGGGACGGACGGACCAAACTGCTCCTGCAGCTATCAAGGCAAGAGAATAATTTGAGATTAGTGCACTCAAAAGCCCATTTAGGACTAGGCTCGCCTAATTAGGCTGTGGATACAGCGATTTCAGGGGCCCAATTTAGGACTAGGCTCGCCCAACTCTGTTTGATCGTACGAATAGGACCAGAAAGCGACTTAAAAAGGTTGAAAGAAGATTCACCGAGAGAGCGCCGTTGCCCAACGCTCCTCTTCCACCAAAAAGAACCGGCAACTCATAGGAGATCTTACAACTACGAGCCCCATCCAAAAACTCAATAAAAGAGAGAGCAAAGAGTAACAGAAATGCTGATGGAAAAAGAAGCAGAAGCAAACTCATACCAAACCATGGGAGAGGTGGAAAAAACTTATTCGACGTAGTAGAGCTTCGGCAATTTCATTCTCGTGTAGCGTTTTGTGATTGGGATACCAATGAAGACAATTGTGGCATTGTGAACGTTTTTGATATGGTCAGTCTCCAGCTTCTAAAGCATAAATCATTCGTCACACACAGCCTTGTCTGAGAGTCCAAAACGAACCACCTGAAAAAAACGACACATGCAAGAATAAATCCAATAATAAAAACACAAAAAAAAAATAGATTTACGGATAACTTACAATCCAAAGGGAAAGCCAAAGCTTCCTCTACCTAGAAGGGGCAGAAGAAGCCATCAGAGCACAGTAAAAATGTAAATCGGATAAATTATATTGTAATGTATTTCACTAACCATCACATAACTAATAGCCATACATAATAAAAGGAATAATTATAATCGAAATGTGGTATTGAATATTATATTTCTAATTGCTTTTTAATTTTAATTTACACATTTTCATATTTCATAGTGAAAAAATAAGATTAATTTAATATATAGAAGTTTTCTATCATCTTGTTTTATATCCTTAACGTTAAATATAGTTAACCAAATAATAAGTCCGCATATTGCTGAATGAACCAAAGAAATACATACAAATCAGGCTTCGTAATGCCAGTAGCTTTGAAATTTTATGGTTGGATTACCATCCAACACTATTAAAAAAATAAAATAATACATGTTTTGACAGTAACATTAAAATTTTAATTTTTAATTTTAATAAAAGTGAAAGAATCAGATACGATCATGAGATACCATCATTGATTCAAAATATATTATTTAATTAGATGCGTATTTTCTACCTGTGAAAGAAAGAACAGTGCAAGAATACAATTTAAACAAAAAAAAAATTATAATAAAATAGGACACTATCACGGGATAATAGCTGGCTGGCTTGGTACGGCATGGTGGGTTTGATATAAACTCCAAAAACAACAATCAAATAATTAATTAATTAATTAAAAGCTGTAGGCTAGCGGACGAGTGGAAGAATTCGTCATTGTTTCATTTGCTTTCCACTTTTCCCTCTATATATATACTCTGTGCTTCAAATGATTCATAAACCAAAACTTTCTTCTTTGATTTGCTTCACTTTCCTTTCTTAGTACATAAAATCAAGTTAAGTTTATGCATGGCTTTGGCTTGTTCTTCTTGGACTCTGATGGTGGCGAAGCTCTTCTTCTTCATCATCTTGCTTGTACTCTTGGATGCTGAGTCTACTGTTACTGCTGCTCCTAGTTCTACCATGGACGACTCTTTACCGCAGCACTATGGGAGGAAAGTTTTGGCAAATGGACTCGGTCTCACACCACCCATGGGGTACTGCATGCTCTTTCTTCTTTTCTGTGTCATTATATATATTAAAAAGAAAAATCTCACCTTGTTTATATTATGTTGAAATGGCGTACGTGTGGATCAGATGGAATAGCTGGAACCACTTTAGCTGTAATATTGAAGACAAATTGATTAGAGAAACTGGTAATTAATTAATTAATTAATTAATTAAAAGTTCTATATCATTCTTCTTTGATATTCAAATATTATTTTATTTTATATTATCATGGCAGCGGATGCAATGGTGTCCTCTGGACTTGCTGCACTAGGATACCACTACGTAAACTTGGGTGAGTAATTTAAATTAAACCAACTTTTAATTAATTTTATGTATTAAATATGAAAAGAAATTCCCTAACAATCTTTTATCTTCTTCAACCCACTGATCTTTAGATGATTGCTGGGCTGAACTGAACAGAGACTCACAGGTTGTGATTCTGTAAATAACATTGATCGGTCTGTGTTGATATTAGTGTTTAATATTAATGGAGTATTTTGATGGATTTCTTGAACAGGGAAACTTGGTTCCTAAAGCTTCAGCATTTCCGTCTGGAATAAAGGCACTGGCAGATTATGTTCATGAGAAAGGCTTAAAATTAGGGATTTACTCTGATGCCGGGTATAATATCATTAATTACTTTCTATATAGCATATAATTTATAATTTATCAGGTTTAATGGTAGTATTTATTTAAAAACTGTAAAATTTTGAATTTTAAAATCTTAGTTAAAACCAAATTAATAATAATAATAAAATTATTCAAGCCACGCACTGGCAGCTATTTAATTTCTTGTTATTTTACTGTTGAAGTTATCAGACATGCAGTCGAACCATGCCCGGATCATTGGGCTACGAGGAACAAGATGCAAAAACCTTCGCTTCTTGGGTAAGTATAACCTCCACAAGCACATAATTTTTTTTTTTAATTGGTCATAATTGTTTATACATGGAAATTTTGACAATTTAATAAACAGTAGAAAATAAATATTGCACAATTTTTTTCAACATAAAATAGATATGCCTAATCAATTATAAATAGATAGCATTTTTTTTAATCATATTTTGATTTGCAGGGAATAGACTACTTGAAGTATGATAATTGCAACAATGATGGTTCGAGTCCAAAAGTGAGGTATTTATTTCCCATTTCATACTTGCAATAAAACACAGAGCCTGTTATTATATTTTGTGAATTTTTTTTTTTTTTGCTAATTATGAAAAGTACGTATGTTATACATAATACATTACAGATATCCAGTTATGAGCAAGGCATTATTAAACTCAGGAAGGCCAATTTTCTTTTCTCTATGCGAATGGTAATTAATTTAAGGCAATTGATTAAACTATCATCAAGCAATCATTTGTTGAAGTTTTGAAATGTTTGTGATTCTAAATTTTTTTCAGGGGAGAAGAAGATCCTGCAACTTGGGCGTCAGCCATTGGAAATAGCTGGAGAACAACAGGAGACATTTCTGATAAGTGGGAGAGGTGTCTTGATATTAATTTTATAAGTTAACTAATCATTGATAATGGCGACAGATTAATGAAATATTATTAGTATTATTTTTTGTAGTAACTATAAGAATTATATATGTTGGAAACAGCATGATATCTCGCGCAGATGAAAACGATAAATGGGCATCACATGCCGGACCTGGAGGCTGGAATGGTAACTAAAATAGTACACATCTCTTCTAAACCAAATATCAAATACTTGGAGATCATAATCATATATAGTAATAAACATAATATACATGATCAAAAACAGATCCAGACATGCTTGAAGTTGGAAATGGAGGCATGACGACGGAGGAGTACCGATCCCATTTCAGCATTTGGGCATTAGCTAAGGTGATCTTCTCTTGAATTAATTACGTAAATATATATAGTTTTTCAGATGAGATATCTGTGTCTATGTATAGGCTCCTCTTCTAATTGGGTGTGATGTTCGATCCATGAGCAATGAAACATATGAAATATTAAGCAACAAAGAAGTGATTGCCGTTAATCAAGGTATGCAAGTATATTGTTTGAGTTAAATTAATTGCTTAAAATGAATAATACTAATTAATTAACTACATTGACAGATAAACTTGGAGTGCAAGGGAAAAAGGTTAGACAAGATGGGGACCTAGAGGTAGAGGTTGATGATATTAATAATTGAGTTAATGTTATTGATGTTCGTTAATTTACTTTGCATATACGTACGTAAAGGTATGGGGTGGCCCTGTGAGTGATGGGAGAGTAGCAGTAGTGCTGTGGAATAGAGGCTCTTCAAAAGCCACAGTTACAGCATACTGGTCTGACATTGGTCTTCAACCAACTGCAGTTGTGGATGCTCGTGACCTATGGGAGGTGAGAATTCAGATACTAATTTAGTAGGTATAGGATATCATGATTGATCATATAATTTTTTTTTTTTTAAAAAAAGAGAATTAATTATATATGTTAAAACTGCGCAGCACAAAACTCAGGCGTCAGTCAAAGGCCAGATATCTGCTGATTTGGAATCTCATGCTTGTAAAATGTATGTCTTAACACCCCAAAAGCATGCAGGGACACAAAATTAAAAACCTCACTTAACTGTGCAATTGCCTGCTTCTTTGACTCCAAAATTTAAAACACAAATAAGTACTATTTATTCAGAGTTTATATTTATTTCTGTTTAATTAAAAGTTTGTTGTGTGTAATATAATTATTGACTTATTATATTTTTTTTTTTCAAAATTACAAAGTTTCATTAATAATAAATAAGTATAGCTCAAATTGAAGGCCCATTGAGAACTCTATTTAAAGAGACTTATACAGAAAAATCCAAGCTCAAGGAAAAGATCAGAAGCCCAAATCCGGCCCATACTAACCAAAGCCTCTTCAGACCCTATAACCCTAAGAAATCAAGTCCCAATCCAACTATAGAACCCGACATCATTATGCATGAGACCTTGAAAGCACCGCAAGTGGCAACTCTCGTCGCAATAAGCATAATCCAAGAAGCCCTTATCTACAGAACTCAACTCATCACAACCATGAAAAAAAAAAACTTCAAAAACTTCTCAAGGAAGATTAGAGGAGGGAGCCATTTACTAGAACTCAAAAATCTAGCCATATACTATGAGGACGAGAAACACTTGTTCGGCTGAAAATAGGTAAGTTTAAAAGAATTAAAAAAAAAAAAATAGCAATAAACATGTATTGGTGGAACGCATAGCTCATAAGGATCAGATCAATCCAATAGTAGTTGGTGTTATAAGTGATTACGAATATAATTCACTATTAAAGTATTAGAAATTGATAAATTTGCTAGATAATAATCACTCGAATGCTAAAAAAAAATATGCAGAGACATAGATTAAAATCAATCACAACAAAAGAAAAGTTAAATTAAAATAATTTTTTTCGCTCTTTGAGTTGTGATTTTTCATCGAAAGAATGAATAAATTAAAAAAAAATAGAAAGAAAATCCACCCAAATAATAGGGAAAGGAGACTCATCAAATGAAAAAAGTAAAATTTTCATATTTAAATGGGTAAAAAAAAACGATCAAATATAATGAAGAGTAAAAGACACTTTGAAAAAAGAGAATAAAGAGATAATGTGATTTATATAATATTTAAAGTTTTTCATATTTAAAAGGATAAGAGAAGCGGAATTGAGAATAAAAAAATACACTCCGAAAAAAGAGAAAATATCAAAAAAATATTGTATAATATTTGACTTTTAAACTTATCTTTACGATAGTATTATCAAATTGATGAACGTACCATAGTTATAATTAAAATCCGTAAGGTGAGTTAATGCTTGCATAATCAAAATAAGTTTTTTCTTTTTTTTTTTAAAAAATTAATTATTATAAAGCTTTGAAAGGCTATTGCAACACGCTCTTCTACTGTAGCTGTGGGCTACCTCGCTCAATTCAGAAGACAGCAAATAATCAAATGTCTGCACTGCAGGAGGAGAGTCTAACAGATGAGAATCAAATGGAAATGAAAACGCATAATTTGCCAACCAATTCTCTCAATTAAGTTCTATGCATATTCACTCACAATTACAATTACATATACATTGTAATAGCGTTTACCTTTCTTATTTTAGATATATAATTACTTTTTTTAGTAAATCATATAATATTATTAAAATTATATATGATATTTTAAAATATAAAAAAATAAATTGATTATGATAATTTCTAACAATCTCAAATTTTCAATCTGTACTTGGATTTGAATCTTATTAATCATAGACAAGTAAATAACAATATAATTATTTATATAATGAATTAACTCTGTATTTCTTTTAAATACAATTAACTCTTGCTAGAGCACGAATTTCAAATTTCATAAGGGACTGCAATATCAAGTACGGAACACTCCACCGGATTACTCCATAACTTCTCCTTTGACTGCCCAGTTCAGTGAGGGCCCACCCTGTAAAATCTATCGTGTCTGAGGACGCTCGAGTTGAATTTGCCTCTGGCTTGGCTTCTGAAAACTAGGTTCGGTGCCTCCATCTTTCTGAAGTACGGCCTGAAAACCATGGGAGAAACACGGAGTATAAGACCGTGACATATACTAAAAAAAAACAAATGAAAAAGCCCCACACTTTACGTTTGAACTCGAAGACACCACTCTACTTATGGAACCTCAAGATTCTCAACTCCACCAATGATGGTCTCTTCTCTGAAACACTCTACCTCTATTATTCCATGCAACAGAGTGGCGTTCATGGCAATGGCTTCACGTTTCCTTTCGTCCTAAAAGCCTGTTCTCATATCAACTCCATACTCCACGGTACTATGGTTCATGCCCATGTACTTCAGTTGGGGTTTCACCACCATGTGTTTGTGCAGACAGCTCTTCTTGATATGTATTCTAAATGCTACGATCTCCAGTCATCAAGGAAAGTGTTCGATAAAATGCCTGTGAGAACTTCTGTTTCTTGGAACTCCATCATTTCTGCTTATTGTCGTTGTTCTTTGGTTGATGAGGCCACCTCTCTATTACACGAAATGCGGGTTCTTGATTTCAGACCTACCTCCACTACTTTTCTTAGTTTTCTTGCCATTTGCGATCTTCAACAAGGCTTATTAATCAAATGCTGCGCATATAAGTTTGGACTTTTATCTAGTCGTGAAATTTCTTTAACTAATGCTTTCATGAAGATGTATGTTAAGTATGGTCAGGTTCATGAAGCTCGCGCTATTTTTGATATGATGCATGAGAAGTCAGTCATTTCTTGGACGACAGTTATCGACGGTTATGTCGCTATTGGCAATGTCTCTGAAGCATTCAGTTTGTTTAATCGAATGAGAACAAGCGTTAAACCAGATTTTATAGTCTTCATGAGCCTTATTTCAGGTTGTGCTCAAGAGCGGAATTTGTTGTTTGCTTCATCAATTCATTCTCTCAGCCTTAAAGGCGGATTTGATAATGGGGATCCGATTGACAGCTTTCTTGTGAAAATGTATGCAAACTGTGGAGACCTTGTGTCAGCTCGAAGAGTATTTGATATGACACGTGAAAAAAGTGTCTTCTTGTGGACCTCTATGATTAGAGGGTATACTCACTTGGGTTATCCTGTTGAAGCTTTGGAACTTTTTAAGGCGTTGTTAGATATGGCTATTAAACCAGATGAAGAAACCGTGGCTACTGTCCTTTTAGCTTGTGCTGATTTGGGGTCACTCGAAATGGGCGAAGGGATTGAAAAGTACATTTTGTCAAACGGGTTACACTCAAATCTACAAGTCCAGACCTCTTTGATACACATGCTCTGTAGGTGTGGGAATTTAGAGAAGGCAAAGGCAGTATTTGACAGAATATCAACAAAAGATTTAGCTGCTTGGAGTTCCATGATAAATGGTTATGCCATCCATGGTATGGGCCAAGAAGCTCTCAGTCTCTTTCACAAAATGCTAAAAACAGAACTGATAAAGCCAGATGAGGTTATTTACACAATAATATTACTGGCTTGCAGCCATTCAGGATTGGTTGAAGATGGGTTGAAAATTTTTCAAAGCATGCAAATAGATTTTGGAATTGAACCCAGTATAGAACATTATACCTGCTTGGTAGATCTTCTTGGTAGAGCTGGTCAACTTGAATTGGCATTGAAAACAATCAATGAGTTGCCTGTCAAAGTACAAGCGGAGGCATGGGCTCCATTTCTCAGTGCATGCAGAAAATACGGCAAGCTTGAGCTGGGAGAGTTTGCTGCTAGAAAGCTGTTTGATTTGAATCCTGGACGCGTTGGCAATTATATTTTAATGTCTAATCTATATGCACAAGCAGGTAAATGGAAGGAGGCTGCAGTGACGAGACGGTTGGTGGATGAAAGAGGATTGGTTAAAGAATCAGGTTGGAGCTACATAGAGATCAATGCTTCTGTCCATGTTTTCCTTGCTGGAGATCGATCACACTATAAGTCAGGTGAAATCTATAACAAATTGGAGGAACTAAATGGTAAACTTTTAGAAGCTGGTTATATTCCAGAAACAGATGATGCGATTGCATGACTTGGAAAAGTAGGAGAAGGAGGAAGCATTAAAAGTACATAGTGAGAGACTGGCTATAGCATTTGGTCTCATCAGCACTGAGGCAGGTACAACTCTGAGGATTATAAAAAACCTACGAACTTGTGATGATTGTCATTCTGCCTTGAAATGTATCTCGAAAGTTACAGGAACGCATATTATTGTGAGAGATGGTCACCGCTTCCACCATTTTGAATCTGGTTCCTGTTCATGTAAGGATTTCGGGTGATTTTTACTCCCTTCTGCCAATTGTTACCTTCTGGCCGAAATGATCTCAATATCAATCGAGGACTTCAACTATGAAGAGATGTCAAGCGTTTGTTGGAATTTCACTTTGGCTGAGAAGGATGATTCTTTTGCTTATTAAGAATAAACTATTTTTCTATATTGCTGAGGTAAATATTTCTCTAACTACAACTTTATGCTAACATTTTTATATAACCTTTAAATACCTGATGGATAGGTGATAAAATGGCAAGAAAAATATTTTGAAAATCTGATGCTCAGATATTTGATTCTATAAAGGTTTAGCTTTTGGATAAAGCTAATGATTCACGGAATGAAGATTTGGTCATACCTGTTTCGTTGCTTTTTCAGGTCTTGATGCTGCATTCCTAGTTTCTTTCAGGTAGGCAGTAGCCACTAAGCATACGGAGCAAGATGGCCAGTGTATATTGAGTTTCACAGGTGGATGCCTACTAACTTCAAATCAAGACAAAATAACATTTGGCCGTAAAACCCGTGTTCATTGTTGTGAGTTTTGTATGATATGATCTAGAATCTGTCAAAGTAACAAGTAGGTCAAAGCATTCATTTAGGAAGCCCGTATTAGAACTGTTCTGATTTATGAGGTTATTTGAAGCAAGGCAAACTGACCCAACATGAGCTAGAGAGAGTGCTTCTTTGCAAGGAAGGAGTTGGAGCTTTCATTTGGTGTTCAAAATCCACTAGTTCGATTAAATCCGTATTTGCGCCGGTCAAGCCCATTAAGAGAGGTAAAGTGCTCCTTCCAAGTTTTTAAAGATACTCCGCATCTAGAGTTCGAATTCAAGATCCAGAACTCTGATTAAAAGAGAAAGATTCGCACCATCCCTGGAGGAACGGAGCTCCCATCTCACTCACCCTTGGAGAACGGAGCACCTTATCTTAAATTGGTCCAGGAACAGAGAAAATGGAGGAATAAGTAATTTACTGTGTGTAGGGATAAATGAACCAAGGATGCTGTTAAAAATTTCTGGAAATGGGATTATATACATGACTACTAGCTCACCAGAACTTCACAAAAGGATCTTCTAGGATGGGAGGGAATTCAAAATTTAGCAGCAGTGATGAAGTTTGTTGGCAAGAAATTGGTCCGGAAGTTGTGGCACAGGACCCTCGATGCTCGTAGATGATCCGAGTAATGCTAATAATGGAAGCTCTGCTTACAAATTCAGTTTAGGGTTTTTGAAACAGATTAGGGACTCAAGCGGCAGATTGCCTCTGTACCTTCTGCAATATTCAAATATTCAGTGATACTCAAGCTGTGATTGCTTACTGCAATTGCTAAATTCCATTATGCTTCATGCACAGCACCGGGATACATTTTTCAACAGGGGAGCATGTATCTTGCACAACCTGTGCTCAATGAGATGAAGTTAGGCAATTCAAAAATAGAGAGATGCATTTAAAAATTATTGAAATTGCTTTTGCATTTTAAATTTTAAGGTTTCAAAAATCCAAAATTCAATACAAGCTGAAATCCTAGGGTTTCTTGGTACTGCTTTTCCACTTAGCATGTTAGATTGGTTAGTAAAGTGAAAAATGCCATTTAGAATCTATCAACTTCGAGATTTATTTATTCTTCAATTAAGCTTACAAACTTTTCAATGTTAAGAAAATTAATATTAGGCAGAAAAAAAAATATATTAATGGCAGTTCAGAAAATATTGATAAAAAGAAATACGCAACACTATGACTAAAACATAAAATATGCACAATTTTACTTCCTCGGTTGGGGTAACTGATGCGGTAAGAAAATAGAGTTATGATGTGATTGTCTAGACTTATAAAAAAGAGAACGTGCAGTGATGAGTACCTACAACAGTTATTTCAATACTCAAATCAATATATTGAAGTCAAATCAATATATTGAAGAATAGGGCGAATGTAATAGATTGTTTAGAACTTGAATAGTATAAGAATATCATACATTTGGCTAGGATCGCGTCACCTACTTATCATATCCTTGCTATATGGACCTATTATGTGGTGACAACTCGTAACTTGCTTTGGGTGATTGTTATGCAGTATCAGAGGTCCTCTCGCTAGTTTTCGATTCTTCAGGTTCGAAGATGACGATTTGTCTTTCCGGTTTGAGACACATGGCACAATTTGGCTGCTATTTACTGTTTACGTCGTTTTGCCTTCCTTTGGTTATGATGGTTACTTTATTTCTCGAGTCATATTCAAAGATTTATTGGGTATGCCACTGTGTAAGAATCCTCTTTTCTCTTCTTTTGTTTACAACTTATCCTCTGGAAGAAATGAATGGGAGTACTTTCTTTTCTTCTCTTGAGGATGAGTAGATTTGTTTGGAGGATATCATCATGGTCTATGAAGAGCAGCTGAAGGTGGGTTTTCACAAAGATACAAGCATACTGTCCATCTTTGTGTATTGGCTGAGGACTGCAACTAGCCCGATTATAATGGGGTTGGATTGCGCAAAATTGATTCTGAAGGCCAGGCCAAGAAAATAGTTGGAGAAATGATCCCCTTCATGCGGTTTTTTCTAGACAAACGATGTCTTTCTGAAGGATGAGGTCAAGCGAAAGGCTAAGGAGAACCCCACTAACTGAGTCTATGCTAATGACGTAATAAATGTCTAGAAAATTATGTTGTAATAGAGACTTGTGAGAGATACTGAAGTCCTCCTTCTTCCCTTGTGAGCTTTTATAATGTAGATATATATTTTGCATATCTATTCTTAGGTGTTTGTTTATTTCATATGTGCCCTTGTTACTACAAATGATTTGAATAATTTTTAACAATTGACCAAGGGGCTATCGCCTAACTAAACCATAAATCTAGTGACCACCTTTTTTTGCCCAAAGGAGGGGGTTGATGCACGTTCACTTTGTAGGACATAACGTCCGATTAATAGACATAAAACAATTTAGAGACTTTTTGCAAAACAATATTAATATCTGGGCATGTGGCTTGGCAGATTCTCACATTCCAATTACGAAATGCTTTGGAAATTTTACAATATGGGACTTTCACTCGGTCGCGTGTCTTGAGGCTTGGTCGTAAGACTCGCCTTATCCACATTAATCTTTGATTGACACCTTCGTTTTTTTGGAGGTTGGTATACTAGCCTTGTGGTCTGGTATAGATGACTTGATTAGTGGGATCAACACCTAGATTATAGTCTTGGCGGAATCTGCCTTGTGATCTAGCATGGTGGAATCTGCCTTGTGGACTTGTTCAGTGGGACTAACTTCCAGATTGTGGTTTGGCGGAACCTATCTTGTGACTTAGCCTAGTGGTATCTGCCTTGTGGCCTTGTTTGGGGCCAACTTATAGGACCCTAGGCGAATGACTTTCGAGACCCTACACGGTCCTTTCCAGTTTTTGCCTAACTTACTAAGCCTGGCACTGCCACCTGTTACATCTGTTCTTTTAAGGACTAGGTCCTCCACATTAAAAGTGCGCGATTTGACCTTACTGTTGAACATTCTAAATATTTTATTTCTGTAAATCGTCATTTTGATTGCGGCATTTTCTCATAGGTATTCGGCTCGATCCAAATTGAATTGCATTTTTTCGGATTTTTTAAGATCTCATGATGTTGTGTTCTAAAACTGCTTACTTTGATTTCCACGGGATGACTGGCTTAGCCCCATATACAAGAGAAAATGACGTTTCTCCTTACTGTCCTAAGGGTTATCCTGTATGTCCACAGTATGTGAGGTAACTTTTTGAGCTAGTTGCCCTTGATTTGGTCGAACCTTTTCTTTAGCCCTTATAGGATGGTCCTGTTTGTCACCTCGACCATTTCGTTAGTCTGGGGTGATAGGCTTAGTTGAATCTCAATTGAATCTCCCATTTCTTATAGAAATCTTTAAACTTGGAGCTTGCAAACTGAGTTTCATTATCAGTGATCACTATCTTTAGGATTTTGAATCAAGTAAAGATGTTTTTGCTGATAAAAGAGATCGCTTGTTGGGTTGTAATGGACTACACTGCCTCAACCTCAACCCACTTGTTGAAATGATCACTACCATGATTACGAACTTTCTCGATCCGGTTACCTTAGGGAATGGGCCAAGGATGTCTATCCCCCACTGAAAGAAAGGCCAGGGGCTTCTACTTGTTGCTTGCATTTCTCCTGGGGTCCTTAGGATATTTGCATGTACTTGACATTTTTTGACACTTCTAGACAAGCTGCTTTGCATCTTGCATTATCATCGGCCAGTAATACCCTTGTCTGAATGCTTTCTAAGCAATTATCTGAACTTTATGGCTCCTGCAATCACCTTCATGGATATTCTTTAAGATTTCTTGACCTTCCTCCGGATAACATAATGTAACCATGACTATGTTAAGGACCTCATGTATAACCAACCATCAATTAGTGTATATTTAGAGGATTTTCTAATTACCTGCTTGGTCGATAAATTATCGGCGAGAAGATTAGTTTGTGTTAAAAATTTGTATACAAGCATCATTCATGATTCCCCTTCTTCTATGGAAAAAGACTCCTCCACGTCCGTTGCTGGAGTGTGCAATTCCTCAAACTGAAATGGCTGAGTCAAATGCTCCTCACCCGCCACCACCATCTTGCTTAGGAAATCTACCTCTTCGTTATTGCCTCTAGCCACCTAGCGAAACTCGCAACTGCCCTACCCATCTTTGATCCTCTCCATTGGGATCCAAATTTTTTTCTCGTATTTGACAAGATTCATTTCTCAGACTTTAAATTGTCTCTGATATTGATTAACAATGAACTGTGAGTCACTAAAAACCTGTGAATTTCTGTATACCTAATTCCTTGATGATTCTCAATGCCATTATGACAGTCTCATACTCGACTATATTGTTGGTAGCATTGAAGGTGAGTTTTGTTGTATTACTAAAGCTTTATACCGGTATGAGATTGCAACAGGATCCTAATTCCAAAACTCCCAGAACTGCATGCTCCATCTATCCAAACCTTCATTTCTTTCGTGGTTGATTTAGGGGATTCTGAAGGCTCTAACGGCGGAGTCATTTCTACGATAAAATCAGCTACTGCCTAGGCTTTCATGGCCTTTCTTGGCATACTAGATATTAAAGGCCGAGAATATTACAACCCATGTGGATAATCGTTCTAACAATTCTAGTCTATGTAGAACCTTTCGCAGAGGATAATCCGTCCCGATTTCGATGGTGTATAACTCAAAGTATGGGCATAGATTTGTGGCTGACATTAGGACTCCAAACACTAACTTTTTAAAAGGAGGATAGTTTAGCTTTGCCCCCTTTAAGACTTGGCTAGCATAATAGACCGGACTTTGGTTCCCATTATTTGTGTAGACGAGTACTGAGCAAATTGTTTCTTGCATTACAGATAAGTATAGAAATAAAACATTGCTCTCAATAAGCGAACTTAGCAATGGAGGAGATGATAAAAAGGTTTTCAAACTTTCAAACGTCTCTGCATATTCTTCCCTCTATACAAACTTACCTTTGCCTTTTAAGGCTTTGAAGAATGAGAGACATCTTTTGGCTGAGCATAATATGAATCGACTCAGGGCAGTGACTCACCCATTCAACGTCTGTACTTAATTAATGGTTTTAGGTGCTTCTATATTTTGGATTGCGCTGATTTTCTCTAGGTTTGCTTTTATACCTCTTTCTAAAATTATATACCCCAGAAATTTCTCAGCTTTTACCCCGAAGGTGTACTTTTTAAGGTTCAGCTTCATACCTGCCTTGTCCAGTACGTCAAAGACTTTTTGGACATCTTCTGGATGGTCTTCCAAGGATTGACTCTTTGCCATCATGTCATCTACGTAAACTTCGACTGTTGATCCCACCATGTCCCTTTGATAAGTCGCCCCTGCATTTTTTAATCCAAACGACATCACCCTGTAGTAGAAAACTCCTTGATCTGTTATGAATGCAGTCTTTTCTGCGTTCTCGGTGTCCATCATGATTTGGTGGTAACCTGAAATGGCACTAAGGAAGGAAACCATTGCGTGACTTGAAGTTGAGTCTACTAACCTGTCGATGGATGGCAATAGGTAATGATCTTTCAGACAAGTTTTATTCAAGTCAATAAAATCTACGCACATTCTCCATTTCCTTAGCTTTCTTTATCAGGACCGCATTGGCAAACCATGTGAGGTATTGGACTTTATTATCCCTGCACTCAAAAGCTTCTTAACTTCTTCTTTGATCACTTGTTGCCTCTCCGGTGCGAACCTTTTTTCCTTTTATTGAACCCACTTGACGGCTTTATCAATAGATAGCTTATGCGTGATGAGAGTCGAGCTCACCCCCGTTACATCTTTTAGAGACCAAGCAAAAGTGGTTACTCGGCTCTTTAACAACTTTATTAATCAAATCATTATTTCACAGGTTAACGCAGTATCGAACCATACTATTTGTTCCTTACTCTACTCCTCTACCGGGTCTGCTGGCTTTGACTTCATGTGAGATTCCGAATTTTCCAGCAAATCGATAGGTATTGTTGTTTTTTCAAGATTTTTTTGCTAGGTGTCCGTAACATTCTTTGGCCAACCTTGGATTGCCTCGGACTACATCTATTCCCCCTGGAGCTGGTAGCTTAAGACACATAGCACTCATGTTAATAATAATATCGTGCCAGTTTAGAACTGGGCGGCCGAATATCACATTGTACGCAAATGAGATATCTACCACTGCAAATTCTACATATAATTCTCGTTTATACTTTTCGTCATCCAGCACTAGGGGGAGATTGATGGTGCCCAATACTGCCACAGTCTTATCTCCTAATCCTATTAACAGATAGGAGACTTTGACAATACTATTTTTATCTAAGCCTAACTTGTTAAAAATATTTAATATGAGAAGATTAATAGAGCTACCTGTATCCACCAATACTCGCATTACTTCGTACCTATTCAGGAGGATTTTAACGATCAATGGGTCGTTTTGAAAGAATTCAATCGCTTTGTCTGCGGGCCGAATCTTACCTCCTGCTTGGCCCATGGTTCTTATTCGACTGACAGAACATCTTATGGTACACATTTATTTTTTGCTTTGCCCTTACCAAGTTCTTCTGCAATGACATGTACGATTCCGGCTATTTTAAGAGATAAAGAGGAGAGATTCCTTTTTTAGAGAGAAAAGGAACAAGAGACCGGTGTTAATTCAAATAGATAGAGAGAATTTAATGGATTTTTCGATAATGGAACTAAATAATGCGACCGAAAAATAGAGTTGTGTTATGATTGGCTAGATCTGTAAGAAAAAGAATGTGAGGTGATGAGTGTCCATGACAGCCACTCTAATACTTAGGTATAAGGCGAATATAATGGATTGCTTATAACTTGAGTAGTGTAAGAATAACGTACCTTTACTTATGTGATTCTTTTTTCTTTTATATTGTAAAATAGAGATAAATATAATATTTTTTTTATAATCCGATGATAATGTAGCCGGCTGTTTGATAAAAATATGGCCTGCTAATAGATCGTTGATCCGCGATTATAGACGTAATAAAAATACGCTGGATGGTGTCTGATAATAGTAATATTGTATTGAAATTTGACTTATCCAAGAGTGGACGAGTCTTGATAAAAAACCGAATATCCGAATCTTTTTTTTCTCGGATGATATCGTATTTTCTACTTGTCATATTTTTATTACGTGAACCTATTCACTACTTATCATATTTTTGTCACATGAGTCTGTTCTACGGCCAGTCTTGAATGATTATTATACAGTAACAATATCTATAATAATTTTGACAATGATTCTCAAGATTTTTTTAGCTCCTTTCAACAAAATTCTATTTTTATTTATTTTGTTAAATTAATCTTCGGCATCCTTAAGCTGGAAAACCCATAAAATTAACAGTATCTCACGAGGAATGGGAGCTCAATAGGGCTTTGCCAATTCTATATCAAAAATAAGTTTAGCAGCTAAAATATTATACATAATCATCTATTGAATTTGATGGCTGATGGGTGTCTCCAGTCCTGTATCTATAAATGGAATTGGCTACTAATTCTCTACACGTCCAGGTCTCCTCGTTTTTGGCAGTTCATGGTCCTCGTATCTTCTCAACAAAGTTCCTGCCCTTTTCTTCGATATGACGTCTCTTCTCTTCAAGTTTGTCTCCCATTTTCTTTCCCAAATCTAGCATCCTTGCTCTTCTGCCCATCCTCTTCGGTCTTAAATCATGTTCTTCCGCGGTATGATTATGTTTTTCGGCAATTGTAAGAGACCTAGATGGTGATTGACGCTCTGACATACAACCTCTACTTTGTTGGGAAATTTCTCGTGGTTCAAAGTTTGCTAATAAAGGACTAGTTAGTTCCTGCAATGAGCTTTCCAAGGCATTGGAAGAATCAGAAACCGATTGATGCGCGCACTCAGTGTTCTTTAAGTGCTTGCTTTCTGGATCATAATTGGAGGCTCTCCCATGAGAGTCTTCCTTGGGTTTTGCTTCATGAGATTGGCAGCCAAGAGAGTCGCATGCAGCGGCATGATCACTACTGGCTTCTCGATTAAGCCACATAAAAGGAGCAGCTGCCCGAGGTAGCCAGTCATTCTTTTCAGCCAACAACCAGGGAATGCATAAGCTTTCACAGTTAGGAAGCACCATAGTTTCTCTGATGGAAGCCTGCGCCAGTGACATCACATTTAGTGGAACCACTGAACATAACCATTAATCCTACTCTATTTCCAAGAAAATGCGAAACAAACAAATTCTTCCAATGAAAAATCTCATCGTACTCCATGTATGCAATCTAGGCATCAATTACATACTTGCTTAGACAAAAATATTGTCTCCCTTGCTCTTACAATGTAGAAAAGAGGACCTTTAACCCACCTGACTACCCCCCTCCCCCCCCCCCAACACACACACAAAAAAAAAGGGCCACTCTTTTCTCTTTTTTGGATGGGATGGGGGGTTGCAGTTGCAGTTGGGAGGATTAGAGTACATAGATGGTCAAAGGGTTCCAACAAGACACTGGTTCCATTAGCACACGTGCATAAAGGGTGTGACTGTGTGGTTGGGATGTTCTGCATCAGTTTCTTGGATCAAGCGTAGAATGAATGAGTGAAGGAATGAAGGATATGCTCAGAAAAGTCATGCAACTTAGTAATGCATGTTATGGGTGCATATACAACTCTTCCTTTGTTAAGAAAAAGGTGAGACAAACAATATCAAGTTAAAAAAGAAAGTTCATACCTTAAACCGGTTGATCAAGAACAAAGCAATATGTGCACAAGTAATCTTGTGTTCCCCAACAGATGACTCCAAGTCAAACTCTATATCAGGCATAGATGTGAATCCATACCATAACTGATCAGAAGGAGGTGGCTTTATATGTAAACGCAGCCTTCCACGAAGGGACGCAACCCTTATGGACAAAGACAGGGGTACCTAAATTGAAACTTCATTAGTTAGGGAAAAACAAATGAACGTTTATGTACTCACCAGAAGGACCATCTAACACTTACAACATTGAGTTTTTTTTTTGTTTTGTTTTTTTTTTGTCTGAGATAACATTGAGGTTAAACAACCACAATTTCAATCTTCTACCAATTCTTCTTAAGGTGTTCGCCTTACATTACCATTTCAAGTTTTCTATTATTTTGTTTTCTTTTTAATGTTTTCTACTTCTTCTTTTTTTTTTTTTTGCTTTAGAGTATGGCTTTGGTATAATGGTAAATTACTCCAGTTGTCACTTCGAGGTCATGCGTTCAGGTCATATAAACAGTCTTTCTGCAAAGGAGGGTAAGGCTGTGTATATCAATTTTCCTAGAGCCCAAGGTAAAACAAGGGAAATCCTTAAGAATCAGAATTAATTTTCACTTGTATTATTAACGTAATCGAAAGCCACTATGGCCCTGCTATTTACAGTTGCCAATTCTTGCAATCAATTCCAGTTACCACTCAAGAATCACCTAGGCCCCAACTCAAACGCTCACCAATTGTATGAATCACACAAAATCAAAATATTTAAATGCCCTCTAACAAAAGTTATAGATCAAAATGATCCATTGAATTAGTTGCAAACTAGTGATCGAAATCCGGCTTAATGCATAAATATGCATCTGAACTTTATTGATTTGGTAGCTTTTCGCCCCATACTTTTTTGTTCCTATGTCAAACCTCTACTGGATTTTTGGTCCCATTAGACACCTAAACTATCACAAAACCCGAGCACTCACTGCACAATTTATTTATTCATGACTATTTCCCTATATTTACATTTTTCTCTCCTTTTCTTTTTTCTTTTTTTTTTTTTTTTGATACTTTGAACGAAATAGTTAAAAGTATAGTTAAAAGTAAATAAATTAAAAAAATCCCTAGAAGTGAGCAAAAGTTATGGAAGAAAAAACATGTAAAGCAATTAAAAGTTAAGGTGTGAATTTATCTGTTAGGCCATTGACTTCCTAATAAATATTAATTTATAAAGAATTCAAAGGTTATTGTTTCAATTTTTTCATGTGACTGAACCATCTAGCAAGGATATTTTTCATCATATTGCATCACATCTACAAATATTTTGTACCATTTATAACATACACAACACACACGCACACATTCGTCCAGGTCTGTGACTCTGTGTTGACAGATATGTATAATGCAGCAGACAAACCTGCGAAACCTGTTTTGCAATAGAATTAAGAATGGACTTCCACCTAGACACATTAGCTGATGCAGACAAATAACTTGTGGAGTCTTTTAACCCATCTGCAACAAGGAAAAATCAGCTGCGATAGGTATTATCCATCATCAGTTTCTGTTAAATAAGTTGATAATGCAGTATAATTGCTCCTGCCTAACTAACAATAAAATAACTGGCTAATTGAATTACTTCCCTCATTGTTGCACAAAGTGAATACAAGAAATTTTACACCTTTCCATTAGAATTAGTTTTATCTTTGCTACTCTACAGTTGTTTTCAGCATAGGTCTGCATGTCATCACTGCAAATATATATTCCTATTTCATTTCAATTTCAAGATCAAAATTACACTGGACTTGGAGTATTGCATAATCATGCATGTCATTTGCTCTATCTTCAATAGGATAAATGGGCAATCATTCGGTCTTTGTAAGTACTGTTTCTTCGTATGATAATGCTATATGAGGATCATGTATATTTTTAGTCAATGCAGAACACTGATTCACTATAGAACACAAACTTGCAAATCAGTGAGGACTTTCAAAAGGTTTTGCCTCATTTAGCATTTCTTCACAGTAGCAATGAGAAGATCCTAGAATAGTTCTAAGCTCTACACATCCATACACGAGCATTCATGGTCATTTTAACTCCTACTACCTAACTTCTGCAGCCTCCAGTAAAAACAATTTTAAATAGAATTTAATTAACATTTTAGTGGATGGCTTTTCACAATCATAGTGGTGAAACAAATTTCACCAGCACAGAATCCCATAATGGAGCACTGCTAATGTATGGATTAAAATATTATTACAGGGACTGAATTTTATTCCATGTCTCAGTATTTAATCACTGGAAAGGATGCATATGAGGAGCATATGTAACCAAATAAATATAGCTTTACTTACCAAGTTTATGATTTTCTTCATTCCTCCTATCTTGTGAATCAGCAGACCCTTCAGGAAGATTCAGCTGTTCTCCAAAATATTCAAATCCTTCCAGGAGGTCTGCAGAGACATCCCCAACAGAGCTCGACTCTGAGTTTGTATCGACCATATCCTTTTGGAGATTCTGAACTTCCAGTCTCGTTTCAATATCTAGCACCAGCCCTCCACAATATTCAACCTCAACTTCCAATGCCCATACCTCATTCATGTCCATAGGAAGTACTCTTATACCATGGATATAAGGCGGTAGACTCCCAAGGCCTATATCCGTACATACAACTTCACCAATGTAATTGGGTGTCCTCATATTGGACAATTTTCTCTGTTATAAGGGAAAAAAAAGAAATTAAAAATGTGCCAGTATCTGAATATATATGTATCCACAATCTACATATAATGATGCAAAATATTTGGTCCTACATGCTTAGATATTCCAGTATGAGAAAAATTTAAAAGCTAAGCAGGTCAACATTTACTAGTTGTTATCCTTTCATGCATCTTAATATCACATTGAAGTTTATATGATGGACGACTCCCCAAAGTGCTGCAGAATACTAGAAATACAATTTAGTGAATCTCCTCTTTTTCTTGGAATGTTGCAAGCATTTATGCATACAAATAAACAACATATTGGGAAATAATGCACCTGAATCCATGCTTGCACTGAACTCTTTATCTTAGCATCGCTTTTGGCATCAAAAAAAATCCGAGAAAAAAGCAAATTCCAACAGAGTGTTCCTTCATCAGTATTGAACTTGTCATCAGAATCAACTTCAGAAACAACAGAAATAGGGTTTTGGCTTGCTGAGCAAGAAAAGGTGGATGATGGAATTACTGCCATATTTTCCTCGGAACATAGTACTGCCTTTGATGTTGGAGCAGTTTTTGCCGAGCTAGTACTCAAAATTGGATCTTGGAAAGACTGATTCTTGTCATTAATCTTTTTCTCTTCATGGCCTGGTGAGGAAGTTCCCCTATTCTCTACGCTGGTCTTTGAAGCCTTTCTTGCAAGCTTTTTCAAAAGCAAGCGAAACTTTGATGCAGAAACATCAAGCTTACTCACCCTATCTAGTGGCTCGGCATTGAATCCCGCTGAGGGTTTCATAAATGAAGGGTATCCTGTGTTTAAGGATGCCAAATAACAGTGGAACTCTTCTCTCAACCTGGTGAACCAGTTAAGTCTTTCTTTGTCATCACATGAAGCAAGCCGGAGGGCTTTACACCACGACTCTTTCTCCCAAGATGTCTCAAGATAAAGGTAAACTGTTTTACTTGCATTATATATCACAGAAGCCTTGCTTTCTACTTTTATGGGAAATCTTTTGGCCCTGTAATGCCATAAAAAGTTGCCCAACGATAAAGATAAATACTGCAAAGATTCTATCACTTTCAATTCATGTAAAACCCCAACCCCCTTGGCTTTATAGTGAAGAAAGTATTGAGAATAAATATTAATTAAAAGAAGAAGTTTCCAATATAATTGAACAGCTCTCAGAGAAGGGAAAGTGCAGGGGAGGTATCTTAATAGTGGCCCAGCATCAGTGGACATAGAAAGTTTAATAAGACGCTTCAGGGTTAGAAGAATTGATCAAAAGGTGAGTTTTTGTTCGGAAGTGGAATGCAGTTGCCGCAACAATGCTCCATAAATGAAAGCGCCAGTTAGAATTCTGAGGCAAAATGTTAGTTTGGCCTCATTTCTAAGTGAAGGAGATTACCACCCTCAACAGTTTCGTTTTCCAAGGAAATAAACAAAGAGTGCAAAGAAAAAATGAGGAAGAAGTGAAGGAGCTCTTAACTCCCTCAAACAGGATATACGGTATGAGGAACATTTGAAGCAGCAAAAAAAGCTAAGGGATGAATATTCTGGCATGAATACAAAACCAAAGTCCAAGAAACATAAAGGAGGAAGCAAAGGCCACTCAGAAAGATTAGACTGCAATTTAAGTCCCATAACATAATAGCACAAAAAAAAAAAAAAAAGAATGGGGCAAAGCTGTTTTACCATTTTCTCGAAGAAAGCTCTGTAGCGGAAACAGCTTCTACAATGCAACCCTTTAATGGAAAAGCTGCATGTGGGGAACCATCTAAATTTGTCAAAATAAGAAATCGATCCTTGATTTTTGCATATTTCTTAACAGGATTAACCTCAAAGACATCCTTTTTCTTCTTTTGCTCTTTTGGCATTTTGTCTCCCGCCCAATTTCTGGGAACTTTATCTGGTTCTAGAACCCAGACAACTCCCTAGTCACAAAAGCAAATTAGCAAGTGAAAAAGAAAAGGTAGAAAAAGGAAATTTAAAGATACAAACCTTCTTGTTATACAAGTAATCGAGGGATTGTTGGGGATCAAGATCTTTATGAGAAGAATCAGAAGATAATTGGGCTTCTTGCTGTCGAATCTTGCGATTCAATCGTTTAAAGAAGACATAGACACCCAAAGCTTCCAACGCAACAACGGCAAGCGCCCCAACGGAAAATCCAGTAACAAATACAAGTAACCACCGCATCAGCATGTTCCCCCCTTCCTTCTTTTCAATGAATTAAACAAATTTTGTTGCACAACCTTGTCTGTTTAATCAGATCAACTTAGCTCCGAAGCTTGGCACATTAATCGAAGGAGGAGGAATTCTTGAACATTGATCAGGCAATTGTTCTACTTAACTTGTTGGATAAGTAAGTAATCAAAATTCCTCCATTAAATGATCTGAAGAGTGAAGAATAAGATCCTTATTCTGCTTTATAAAATTGGAAAGTGATGCTTCAGAGTTCAGAGTGAGACTCCACTGGTGGAAAAGGAGAGTTACCCATCTACTTAACGCGTGATTTTGTTGCGGGTTAGGAACCGTAACTCAACCGCGACAAAATTCTATCAACCTTTGGACCGCCACGTGCTTACTCCCAATTACCCCATCAGTTTTCATTCATTTTTCCTAATATTATTTTATTAAAAATTCAATAATTTCTTTAACTAAAATTTACTAATATTTAATTAATTAACAAAATGAAAATATTTTTATGGAAATTTTATTCTAGCAACAATTATTTTCAATAAATGAAGAAAAACATTCTATAAATGTATACATATTTCTAATAAAATTATAATAGAAAAGTATATATAGAATTATAAATAGATTGTTAGTTGTAATTTAATTAAATTTTTTAATTATTTTTCTTTATCCAATTCAATGAGTTATTCAATTTATCTTCATTATCTACTTTTTAAAATTAAAAAGAATAATTATCATTGAAGAAAAATAAATTGTAGATGAATTAGACATTTGCAATAACAAGGAAGGGGCAATTTAGTAAAACGACACTCAAACCCCACATGTTTTCTCCCCATTTTCGCATTGATTTTTATGGGGCCGGGCCGGGTCACTTCCCCCATTCATGAACAGAGGGTAAATCCTGACAATCTTTCTTTTTTAAGAAAAAAAAAATATATTAAAAAAAATAAAGCAATTATCTCCTACAATCTATTTTTTTATTACATTTATTTGCTCAGTCATAATAAAAAAAAAAAAAAAGTAACTTCAACATTTTTCAATTTTATTAAATTTTCTTTAAAAATTATCGATACATATCGTATTAAATTTTATAATAATGTTACATCAAATATCAAATAATGAAGCAAATTATGTGATGAGATTAAGCTGATTTAAAGGTAACATTTTTATTTGCTGCAATTTGAAACCTGATAATATAATCAATGTTGCAGATAAAAAAATAGAAATTAATTATTTAATTTCTATAGTAGAATAAAATTTATTTTTTTATTTTAAAAATGCATTAAAATTTATTTGATATTTTAAAAGTTCAATATTTTTATTAATTTTAAAATGTTTTAAAATGTTTTAAATATAGAGAAATCAATTAGTAAATTTTTTAAAAATTTAAAGAATTAATTAATAAAATTTTTAAAATTATAAAAATTAAATAATAAATATTTAATGATTAAAATTAAGAGAAAAATTAATAAATAAATTTATAAAAATATCAAAAATATTTTAATATATTTTTTAAAAATAAAAAATCAACTGATAAATATTTACCATGAGATTCAATAGTAATTTTTTTTTTTTTAAAAAGAAAAAGATAACACTAAAAAATTTAATCTGCCATCCATATTCCTTAATCGGCTCGTACTTCCGAGTTGTGTATATAATGAATAATATTTTGTGAATATTCTACATTCTTCATTACAAAATACCATTAATGCTATAATGCAACAAGCAAAGGACAAATTTTTTTTTTTTTTTTATCACCACTTTATCGATGAAGTGTGTTGTAAACCTACGCAAAACTTCACCGACACCTTTTGCAGGAGGAATCCCCCCCGCCTCTCTTGGAACTGATCTTGCAAAATGTGAATTAGTTCTATACAATTACTAAGGAAGGATTATCTAAAAAAGAGAAAAAAAAAAAGAGCATGTTCCACTAAACTGAAACATTCCGTTTACAGGTTAACAGAGTCTTACAGACAATAAGTAAATGCACTCTTTTTCTTTCCCCTCTTATTCTTCCCCACAGTCCATTACATATATATTCAAAAAAAAAAAAAAAAAAAAAGAGCCTACCATGTCAAAGCTTTCTGGAACAAGCCACTTGCTATAACGGGTTTCCAATTCGTCATTTCAGGGCTACACAATTTACATTTGACTCAGCAAAACGCATCATCACTGGGTAATTTCCTCGGAACTGCCAACCACAGCATTAGCACAACACTGGAGAAAGGAAAAAGCCTGAAGGAAAAACAAGTTAAAGGGTACACCACAGGTTACATGGGAGTGTGATAGACAAAAAAGTTGTAATCGGGATGGTGGAAGTCGAGCTGCTTCAACCAGGAATCTGCAGCGTTACGAAGATAGATCATTCTTTCAAAGTCGGACGTTACTGGATTTACCCAAACACCACCTTGCATCTTGTAAGTAGCCATCCCGAACGGAGGAAGCGAAATTCCAGTACTGTTTTTTCCCTTGGATTTAACGCTTGTTGCAGCCAAAGGATCTACCATGACACCATGCTCATATTCATTCTCACAATCTGCATAATCAAGCCAAGAACCACTGAAAGACTTCAAAGAACCAGTGCCATTTACTCTCTCTTATAAATAAATAGATGATGCATATTGATAGATCCACAAGGTAATTAATAAAATGCAAAACTTCATGTTAGTAGTTTAAGCGACAAAAAGATATATCAGCGACCACAATATAGGTTTACCTCTCTCTCCTTTGGGCTTTCTGATCAATCTTCCACATCAATGGACTTCCTGATCCCTTTACACTTGGACAAATTATTTTAAAATATACTGGTTGAAACTTTGTCCTAAAATGGTGCCACCTGCACCTTTCCACTAATGTTATCCATTTTGTAGATGTTCCTTTCTTGTCTATCCATGCACGAAGCATCTTAATTTATATTATTATCTAACCCCACTAATCAATAATTCATGGATCATGGCATATCATCTCAAGTATCCTTGCTCAATTCATCCAAGAATATAACAAAATACTCAAGGACAAAAGGAAATTCTACTTGTGAGATAATTATAGTTGAAAATTTGTCATCGTCACTTCTAAAAGTCCTCACTTTTTGTAACTAATTTTTCCATCCATAAAAGCATTTACAAGTTGGATAAAAACTTACCCTTTTTCTCAGTATCCATAATAGAATTTTACCAGGCACTTTATTATCTGCCTTCTGTAGGTCAGTGTTATGGACTCATTTGTTGGAAAGCTTTACCAGCGGCACAGGACTCTCGGCATGCAGGATTAAGAAGCTGGTTGTTCATTCACATCTTATCAAGATGGTTGCTTATCTACATCCTATCTTCATTATCTTATCTCTTCTTTTAGGATCAGAATCAACTTTATCTGTTTATTTCATTTTATCTAGTAGGAAAATCATTTGTTTTAGAACTTTGTTACTGCTCATAAAAATCTCTTACCTACTAATAGGAAAAATAGTCTACAAAGTGAATCTCCATAGCACAAGAGTAATTTATACATATTGTGATGTCCCTCGATGTGCCCAATCACTCTTAGGAAGCTACAGTAACTCACAAATAGAATGCCCCGATAATCTGTGCATGTTCAAACTTCACTCTTAATAAATAATATGGATAGCAAGCAAATGATGTTTACCTAGGGAAATATATTGTCCATGATCATGGTAAAATTAAAGCAAAATATAGTTCTACTAACAACTTTAAGTCAGGGGAGATGATTTTGAATTTTTGGTAACTATAAAAATGAAATTGGTGAAATGGGGGAATCAATATTGATATACAATTACAGTAATGGAAACAAAAGCAGAAGCAATGCAACAAAGATGGTGGTGGTGACTGGTGATGGACTGATTGCTCTACAAGAATGGGTGCAGAATGGAATAGGTGAATGTAGCCTACGTAATAAGCTTGGTGAAAGATTTAATGGTAAAAATGGTGGTGCAGTAGCTAAGAATGCATTTTGGTTGTAGAAACAGTGGGTGCAATGGGATGACAATGTTAGTAATTGTGATAAGCAGGAATTTATTTGAGGGAAGGGTATTCCTTTAATAAGGAGAAGGGATGCTCATTCAATACTTCTTTCATTTGTTCACTGATCTTTTGTTTTGAATGAGAAGCATTAAGCATATTCAAACAACTGGTGATTACGCCCACAGTTTATTCCTAAAGGTTTCAGTCCTTCATTTGTTTATGACAACCCAGTGTTACCTAAAACGTTACCCCTCCCCCCCCCCTCTCCAAATGGTGTTCCAGAACATACGATTCACAACGTGAGAAATGCTGATCCAAAATATTTTCTCTTTGATTTCTTGATTTTGTTTAAATAGGAAATTAGTTAGTGATTGGAGATATTCAGTTAGCCTAAAAACTTTAAATCTTTATCTACAAAATTACAAACTCCGTCCCATAATATCCTTACTAGTTTTTTAAGTCATTTAATACTAACATGTGAAAAAAGCATGAAAGGGTATTTTAGATAAACTATTATAAATTTTCTAAATTTAAGGCTATTAATTTGTCTTAGTGATTTGGGTGTATAAATATTAAACATGTAATGTGGTACAAAGATAGTACTTAATTAGAATAAACTTCTTTTTATTTTGAACTTTCATATTTATCTACTATTTAATTTTCAAATTTTAAGTTTAAAACTATAGAATGATAATATTTTATCGAATTTTACAATAGAGATTATAACCTATTTATACATGAGAGACGATATCTAAACAGAAAAGAAAATCAAATCTATGATTATAGAATCCTAAGATTAAGCAACTGATCAATCTATCAATATTTACTTTCTATATTAACATATTTACTTTCTATAACCTATAACACTCCTCTCAAGTTGGAGCATAAATATTAATCATGCCCAACTTGTTACGTATATAATCAATTTCAGGCATAAGGACAACCAACCCAAAACAATCAAAATAAACAAAGGATCAAAAGAACAGAACCCGTGAACGGTACTTGTGAACAGTACCCGATGAACCGTGCCCGATGAAGCCAGATGTCTCCAAATATTACCCTTTATGGGTAACCCAAATGAACAGAGCCCTAAATCTCCAAATGTTACCCTTTATGGGTAACCCCGATGAACAGAACTCTAAATCTCCAAATGTTACCCTTTATGGATAACTCAAATGAACAGAGCTCTAAGTCAGGGCATCTCAAAATGAACAGAGCTCTAAGTCAGGGCATCTCAAAATGAACAGAGCTCTAAGTCAGGGCATCTCAAAATGAACAGAGCTCTAAGTCAGGGCATCTCAAAATGAACAGAGCTCTAAGTCAGGGCATCTCAAAATGAACAGAGCCCTAAGTCTCCAAATGTTATTGGTAACCCAAATGAACAGAGCCATAAGTCTCCAAATGTTACCCTTTATGAGTAACCCAAAATAAACAGAGCTCTAAATCTCCAAATGTTACCCTTTATGGATAACCCAAATGAACAGAGCCCTAAGTCTCTAAAAGAATTCAAATCTCTATGGTGAGATTCTGATACCATATAGAAGGATAATATTTGTTGTATTTCAAAATAGAGATTACAACCTACTTATATGTGAGAGACGGAATCTAAACAAGAAGGAAAATCAAGTCCATAATTATACAATTCTAAGATTAAGCAACTGATCCATCTATCAATATTTACTTCCTATATTAACATATTTACTTCCTATAACCTGTAACAAAAACAAATAGGTCTTACTCATTGTTAGGCCTGTAATCAACAATTCAAAACCAAGGGAAGCTGTAAAAGACAATGATGGCAGTCCAAAAAGAAAGTATGCTGCTCCAAGAAAGAAATGAATCCAACTATAATAAATTATGGACAACTACCTTAAAATGACGAGCCTAAAAAGGATTATCATTAAAATTTAAAGTTTTTGAAATTCATCAATTAATCAGTCAAAACCAAAGAACTGTCAAAAAATATGAGAGGTAACAGAAAATCAAAATACCTTGGAAAGATGATGACAATGTATGATAAGTGAGGAAACATGTTGATAGGTCCTTATCATTTCTTTGAGAAGGAATATGATAAATAGGGTACCTGATCAACAATGAAGGAATGCAACTGTTATTTATGAACTTAAGGAAATATATTAAACTTCATTCAAAATAACATAAATTAAAATTAAAAACCAGGAAAGTAAAGCAAATGTTGACCAAGAGAACAGAAATTCTTTTGATGTTAACTGATGTGGTCAGCGTTGCAAGAACCTGTTGATGCGGCGCTGTCATGTACTTGTTAACTCACAGGAATAAACAGGAAGGAGTTTTTGTTGGGATAATGCTTTTACAGTGTTTGGATCAAATGAATGTGGAAGTCATCTTAAAGCCCAAGCTTATTTAAAGGAAAGCCCACTGAGATGACCATCACATAAAACTGCCATGTCTTCCTCACTATTAACTTATTCGACTTCCTTACATCCTGTATTATTGAGGTATTATTGCTTGCACAAATGTCAACAGAATCGGTGTGCATAATGTAAAGTTTCAGCAGGACATAAGGATGCTTACTTTTTTTGGACATACGTTGTCAACAGTGGGGCTTAGACAATCTTATTCACCTTTTAACTATTATATCTAAAATGTATAATGGGGCTTAGACAAATGAAGACTGCATTTCCAGGTTGGTCAAAAGCAACCCAACATAAGATGCATACATGCCTAAAATTCCTACAAATTCCAATCACATAATACAACCAGTGACAATAATAAGAAGATAAATAAACTTGATTAACACATGAGAATATAACTAATCAGCATTACCAAGCAACAGCCATAAAACTTGCTGGAGAAAGATCCACATTCTTGAGTGTCATCAGTCCCGGATGATTTTTAGCTAATTCAGTTATCTGACAATGAAGATTTAGACAAAACAAGTTAAAAATTGATATAATATTTTTAAAATGAACTGGTGATATATAACAGTAAAGAAATGGAGCACATAAATAAGCAATGCTCTCAAAATTCTACTAATTCTCAATGTTCCAAATATGTTAAAGCTCTAGGAAAAATACCTAAATTGCACTGGTATTTATAGAATAACAACTAAACCGACTACTTCGAGGACTATAAATCACAAAAAAAAAAAGGAAAAAAAACAAGAGCTTTTATACTTTCCTAGCCACAGTACAATTCCAATTAATAGAAGCCTAAACTTCCTTCATTGTACCATAAATTCTTAATTAAATATATTAATTTCGCAACTAAAACTTAAAATAACAAAATCCTAAATACCACATAATTGCCTTTTTTAGTAATTTCATAGGTTTGCTCTGATGGACTCAAATAAAAAAGTTTAGGATTTCAAAAATTACATTGATTAGAGCATGCACTTAGCGGACTTATTATTGGATTATGTTGTTCAATGTGAATAAAATTCCCATATTACACTTCTTAAGTTGGTTGGCGCTATTCTAACCAAGAAACAAGCAAGTGTAAGGCTTTCTTTAGCCCTACATCCTACTAGCTCACGCTATGTGTGGGCCCTTATTTAGTCCAAGAGTCTACTGATTCACACAATGTCAATAAAACAAATCAAAAGGAAAAGACATTCACCTTTTCCATGAGTGGAACCCTCCAGCATGGAGAAGATATCTCACAGTAATGTAGGTAAAGATAACCAAACCTATCTTTTGTCAGCAAAGAACCCTCATGGTCAATGCTTAAATCCTCAGAAATCGTATCCCAAGTCCGGTTGGAGTTATTGCTCAGTGATCTAGACAGTTCATCACTTGTACTGTCATCACTCCAACAATCGCTTTCAAAATCCACTGCATCAGTTAATTCTCTTGGATTCAGGTTTCTACAAGAAGAAAAGCATATGAGAAGCAACAAACGAGTCCATTTTTGGTACATAAATAAAAGACCAAGAAACATCACATACCTGGAAGTCAGAGATGACTTATTACTGTAGATCTGAATGGCAGATAGATATGGGACATAATATTGCATGACACTCTCGCCTTTATTCAGCAATACTTGGGTGCCAGCTCCATATGCACTCCATTCACCGTAGCAATCCCACAGATCTCTCAAAGTAAAATATTCAACTATATCCTTCCTACCAGGTGGCTGCCATTCACTGTTTAGATCATGGACACAGCTCTGCGATTTTTTTTTTTTTAAGAGAAGGATGCTGTCAATAAACCTTATGATTTGAAAAGGCGAAAGGAACACGTAGAAGGAGTATTTCCTAGTAGATGAAAATTTTTTCACCAAAAATCTGAAATAATTATTTTCAGTTCCTAGAAACTTGTAATGTGGTTAACCAGAAGGTCATGTAACTTGATGCAACAAATCTAATAAAAAGGAGAACAAATATTCTACAGGCAACTTAGGAAAGAGGGATTTAGATATTTTTTTGAAAAATATAGCAGCTGCTATCCACTGCCGTATTGGATTTGGTCAAAAGCACTTCAAGGTATACAGTCACTTACTATGGAGCTTTAAATTGAGTAATTATCTGATTCTTAGAAGGACCTAATTGAGAAAATAGCCTTAAGTTCTTTGATACTCCGACTCTTCATTTTGCCATGCCATACCCATGTCAATACAACACTTCATGGGATGTGTCCGATACATATTCATGCACTCAATTACGAGTGCATACTTAGTAAAATATTTGTGCATAGTTAATAAAACATTATTTTCTCTCAAGATGAAAAGCATGTATTTGGATAGAAACAGTATTTAGTTGTATTTTGGATGATGTATATAGTTATATTTGGTCATCTACTTAGACTATAATTATTACCATATAACTATATTTTTTTATTCTAATTTATTTTATATAATATAGCATATCCAAGTATCCGTGTCTAAATTGAGATCCATATTCCTATATTTTCTATTTACGAAGTTAATAAGTCATTTCTAACACCAATATCCAAGTCCCAAGTAACATAGTCAAAAGGCTAGCTCAAGTTGCTCACTAAAAGAAAAAAAACATTAAGACAACAAACCTTGTTGGTCCTAGACTTAGGAACCTTGGACAAGATTATGTTATGAATAGGGGATACTAGAAGGAGATAAGCTGACTGTAATAGGCATGAAGTGGCAGAGCAGTCATTCTGTTACAGCTAAAAAATAGGAATTAGTATAAATAGGAGGGTTTGTCCTTGTATTGGCTATTCCAAAAGTTAATACAAATGCGGAATCCCACCTTTCTCCATTCTGCTATTCCTTCTCTCTTTTCTTTCTCTATCTCCTCTCTAATTTCTATTATTTTCTGTGAGAAAGAACCTGGTTCTTGGAGTCTATCAGTTTCATAACAGATGGTATCAGAGCCAACGATCTGGAGGCCTAAATTCCAGGTTTTTCTTCTATTTTTATTCCTATCTCTTTCTTTCTAAGATTTCTTTCTCCTTTTCCCTCATTTTGTTCTTCCTTCTCTCCCTCTAACTTCTTCCCTCACCCCTGAAATTTCTTTCCTTTCTTTTCTGTTTCTCTTCTTTTCTGTATCAAGTCTTATCGCTTTCTTCTTGGCAGAATCTGTCCTCCTTCTTCTTGAAATCCAAATTTCTTCGGCTCTTCATCCTACAATTCTTTTCCTGTCCTTCTTGAATATCTTCCTTCTTTTCTTGAATTTCAAAGAAATTCAAGAAATATCAAGATTATGATCATTTTCCCTCCTTAATTCTCTCTGATTTCTCATATTTCCTCTGTCTCTTTGTATCTTTATCTCTGTCTTCCTATTTCTTCTATCTTCTTTGATCCTTTCTCATACTTCTGTTTCTCTTCTCAACTAATTTCTCTCTCACATCTATCTCTTATGGTTTATATTCCATTTCTTGCTTCATGTCTGGTTCAGATCTATTTCTTGTCCCAGTTGACAAATTCTAGAAAATATTAAGGAAATATCTGATTCTTTTTCTCTCATATTCCTTTCTTCCTCAAATTTCTGGTTCCTTCTTGAAATTCTTTCATTATTTCCTTGAATTTCATGGGACTGAATCAATTTCCAGTTCTTTGGAATTGAAATTATGGCTAGTACAATGATGGTAAGGGTAGCACATCGGAAGAACAAATCAAGATTCTCCAAGAAAAGGTGCAGAAGAATGCTGAAGAGATGAATGGACTAAAAAGGAAAATCAGGCAGTGCACCAAAGACAACGATGCATTAAGGGAGGAATTGTGAGCTTTCACGAAAACTATGGGGACTACTTTGGAAGAAGAAATAAGGCAGCCCACCAATGACAATGATGCATTAAGAGAGGAATTGCGAGCTTTTATGGCTATTACGATGAGTAATAAGTGCAAGGAAATCTGTAGCAGTGAAGAAGGGATGCTCAAAATTGAAAACAGAGGAATGGAATATGGAGAATCTGAGGGCAGAGAACTATCACCCATTTCAAGGGAATTCTTTAATTCAAGGGAATCAAGATAGTTCTGGAAACTCTTGGCATACTGTTGGTACTAATCAAATATTGCCTAAGAATGAATTAGTTACTTTTTGGGGCAAAGAACCTAATGAGGTCAATGGTGCAAAGGATGAGAATATTCACGGTTTTGAACATGAAAACATCTCTGGAGCTTCCTTCCATTGTAAATTCAAGATATCAAGAAGTGGAGCTTGGAAATATTTCCGAAGAAAAACAGGGGAAGAGCTTGAGACTTGCTAATTGCAAGACTTGGAAGAAGGTGTCTTCTCCAAAGACAAAAGTTGGGTCTTGTTCTCTAACTGATGAAAATACTAAACATAGTCTTCTTGTTGTTGGATTTGTGAAGTTTTTGAAATTATGAATGGTGTTTTTATTGAGAATATTTCAAATCAAGAAGACCATGTGGAAGTTTATGAAGAAGATGGCTACAGAAAAGTGTTGAAATTCTGGGAATAGTAAAATTGTGTTAGGATCATGTAGGCATATAATACTCGACAAGAATGCATTTGAAATGAGGAGGCAAAAGAAGAAAGTGCTATTCTTGTCAAGGGATGATAGAAGAAAGTGCTATTCTTGACAAGGGAGGATTTCTGCATTAAAATGTTGAAAAATACCAATAAGAGTGACAATAATGCCTTTATTTCCAATTTTCTGTTCATAAATTGGGGCAGCTGGTCAGTTCCTCTACTCATTCTTGAGGACAAGAATGGTTTCAAGAGGTGGGGAATGTTACGAATAGGGGATACTAGAAGGAGATAAGCTTGCTGTAATAGGCATGAAGTGGCAGAGCAGTCATTCTGTTACAAGAACAAATAGGAATTAGTATAAATAGGAGGGTTTGTCCTTGTATTGGATATTCCAAAAGTTAATACAAATGCAGAATAACACCTTTCTCTATTCTTCTACTCCTTCTCTCCTTTCTTTCTCTATCTCCTCTCTAATTTCTGTTCTTTTCTACGAGAAAGAACCTAGTTCCATAACAGATTATTAACCTTAACTAATTGACCTTGAGAAACTGGAAGGCTTAGATCTAAAAGAACACTTTAAAAGTAAAAGAAGAATAAAAATTGTCAATAGAATGCCCTCTTATAGGCTCACAAGTTGTAGTCCTATACTAGAGGTAGGATGATAACTAGAGATAATAACGATCCTTATGAAAAGAGTCTTTCTTTGCCTGAAATAAAAAATAAAAAATAAGCACCTACAAAGTTTTTAATAATGATAGGGATAGAGAAAAGTTTGTACCCCAGGAAAGAGTCTCACAATAAAAATACATTAAATGACCATTTGGTTGAGTGGTTTGAGAGCGAAATATAATGAAATTTATGAAATTATCAACATCTAAAGAACTATTAAATAATGTTTGCCAAATACAAATGTATGACTTGCTTGAATTAGTTAAGTGGACAAAAAAATTGTGAACTTTAGCATGATAAACAAATAAAACAATCTAAGATACGTATCATAAACATAAACTGCATAGATATTAGGTAAAAATTTTAGATTAGCTTATGTCTTCTAAGTTTTCAGCAAATTAGGACACAACAAGCTACTTGTCTTGTTTTATGTTTGATAATCATGGGATTAGAATGAAATTCATAAAAATGATAATAATAGTATAATACTCTTGTCAGGTCTTTCACTTGGAAAAAAAGTAATTTGATGTATTTAAATTCATATCATTCAAAATATCATACACAGCTATTATTTTGGGAAAAAAATAGAAACTAAAAGCACTAGGAAAGAGATTTTCTTTTACTTGCTTCACTAATAAGGAAGTAAAGTATAAAATTTTAAAGATTGTTTTCCTCGCCATTTTCACTAATATGGAAGTAAAATAAAAAAAAGTTGAGATGTTTTCCTTAGATGTTAGATTAAACACAGGAAAGAGAATAATGCTCCTTAGACTTTCACATGGTGCACATGGTTATCTCATGTCGCATGTAACTCCAAATCCCACCTTTCCCACCGAGTCATAGAACTTCATTCATTTACTTCATTAATTCTTACTTAGTTTATCCTTGCTTTACAAATGGAGGAAACAAGTACTGGTTTCCATATTTGTCATGGCAAAAATCTCCTCTTGGCTTCTACTTGACAAGACTAACTTTCTTGTCCAAGGTTGAGGTTAGACAAATTTTAAGTCTACATGTTTTCGTGATTGCGATAGTGGAATTGCACTAAGACATGAAAAATCTCTTTCACTTGTCATAATTGCACATAAATGCGCAACTTCGAATAGATGTTTCATTAATTTAATCCCATAAATGAAACAAAATGAGAGGGAAAAAAGGGCCTCGACACATGACAAGGATCACCTTTTGCCTTGTCATAATTGTGCATAACCGAACAATTTCGAAATAAATGTTTCACTGGTTAGTCCTACGGATGAAACAATGGAACCCCTACCAGAATGAGAGAAAAAAAAATAAAAGAAAAAGGTTCTGACTAAAAACTACTATGAGAAATGACAAGAACCGCTTCTTGTCCAGTCATAATTATGCATAAAAGTGCAATTTGAAAATAAAAGTCTCACTAATTTACTCCAAAAAATGAAAGAAGAGAACTTTTACTAAAATCAGGGGACCAAAAAGAGGTTTTAAGACAAGAAAAAAAGATCCTTTTAGCCTTGTCATAACTGTGCATAAAAGTGCAACTTGGAAACAAAAATTCCTTTAGTATAGTCCATGGATAAAAAAGGTATCCTCTACTAAAATGCAATGTTTGGAACAAAGGCTCTGATGTGCAACAAGAATCTCTATTTGATCAAAATTGTGTATAAAAATGCAATTTGGAAATAATAGTTTCATTAGTTTAGTCCCACATATGAAGCAAGGAAGAGTTTACTATAATTTGAGGACCAAAAGAAGGGACTCTGGGACACAGTAGGAGTGCCTTCTGTCCGTTATATTTGTGCATGAAAGTGCAATTGGGAAAAACAAGTTATTAGTTCAGTTCCACAGATGAAACAAGGGAGTTTCTACTTTCTACTAAAATGAAAGGACTGAAAACAGGGTGTGCAATTGGGAAAAACAAGTTATTAGTTCAGTTCCACAGATGAAACAAGGGAGTTTCTACTTTCTACTAAAATGAAAGGACTGAAAACGGGGTTACGAGACACAACACAGATTTGTCTTTTCGTAATAGCACGTGAAAGAGCATAGTCTGATGCAATAGATGAAAGAAAGAATCTCCTAAGATAATAGGATTGAATGTGGAAAAAAAAGGTTCTAGACGCGACAAAAATACCTTTTTGTCTTCTAATAACTACAGATAAAAGTGAGTGCAATTTGGAAATACAAGTTTCATTAATTTAGTCCATGAAACAAGGAAGTCTACTAAAACAAGAAGACCAGGAAAAAGAAAAGCTCCGATACACGACAAGAGTCCCATTTGCTTGTCATAATTGTACATAAAATTACATGTGACGCATTATACTCTGGACACCAAAAGCACCCTAATACTTATACCTCCTAAGTTTTACATGCATGCAACACAAAAATATATATAAAGTCAACACTAAATGTCAATGACAACATATAAATATATACACACACACAAGTAGAGCAAGCCCCATCCTCATCTCAAATCCAGGGTATTTTAAAAATCCCAGGTACTTATAACCATACCATTTATGGCTAATTCGTCATTAGTCAAAGCTACTCCTAAAATTATTTGCAGATATTTAATATTATTGCTCATTTAGCATTCAAGGTAAAGAGAGAATTTATGAGAACCAAATAAATTACCACTGCGTATCTAAGTAAAACGCAAGCAAAAAAAATTGAAAGAAATATCCCCATTTAGTCCCAAGAATCCAAATTGGAAAAGAAATAACATAATGGAATATACACATGGAAATATCCAGCACTGGATAGAGATGAGCACATTTACATTGTGTTTGTACGAACAAATATCGGATCTCAAGTTCTCGGCTATACTTGACAAGTTTAATAAAATAAGAAAATTTTTGAAAAGTAAACCTGACAGCTAAGGACTTGACAACAAACGATGAAATGAATAATATGTAAAGGATGAACTGCAACACATGGCTCCGAAACCATGAAAAAACAAAGAAACGATAAGGACATAGCAACATCTTCAGAGGATATTCGCAGCATCCCATGAATAAAAATAGAAAAGGCCCATAGTACTTGACAAACTAAAGCCACGTCGAGCCCACCCCATATCGCATAATCCATATCAGCACGATAATTAGCAATACCACCGTCCCAAAAGTAATTAGCTTTCTATTTTTATAAAAATTATTTCTTTTTAAAGCAAATGCTTTAAAAAAAAAAACAAAAAAAAAAAATAACAGAAGGAAAAATCTGCAAGTGCATAATATAAGACCGGCTTTGAATTCTCAATTTTATTTTTCTCTCTCTTAAAAGCAAGCCTATAAAAGGGAGAATATGCAGTAAATAACAATAATTTTAAGCCAAAAAATAAAAGGAACAAATTCAGTCGGAAACAAAGAATAGTAAGAAGAAGAAGATAATGACGATGCAGAAAATTAAGGAAACAAAAAAAAAAACGCAATGGAGTACCCGAGGAAGGATTCTGGGAGGAACAACCGGAGTCACGCATTGAAGAAGGCGTTCCAGATTTGACTGCGGGTTTCTGGAAGACAGTAACGGAGACCACGAAGACATCGCCGTTCTCCTTTTTCTTCTTCACCAAACAGGAAGTTTTGTAACTCGCACTAAAATCACTCTTTTCCCTTTCAAAACAAATGCAAGCCCAATCAACCAACCCACATACAAACAGATTCACTTTCAAAACATCCTAGTTGTTTTTTTGTTATCATCCATATAAAATAATAATCCTAATTTGGCTAGTTTTAACTTTCTCTGTTCGTAATTATACACTTGCCAAAACAGGGAAACTCATAAAAAAAAAATTAAAAAAAAAAAAAGGTGCAAATTTGCTTACAGAAATAAATACATCAGCATCAAATAAGGCAAGGAGACCAAGGAGGAGAAGAAGAGAGTGGTACTAGACTCACCTTCACCGAATGCTTCCGTTTCAGTCCTTATCAGACTGTGCAACAGTAGTACTCACTCAAATGAAAGCTTCTATCTGCTTAAAGCAGAGAGGAGAGATTTGAGCGAAAAAGCAGTAACGCTTGAATCCAAGGTGAGATCATCATGAGCAAAAGAGTCCAGAAACAGAAAGCGACAAAGGCAATTCATATTTGTTTTGCTTTGGGGGAAAATGAAACCAACTGCAGAAGCAGACAGAATCAGAGGTAGAGAGAAAGTCTACAAAATACAGTGAGCGCCGTGTCGGGGCCTTGGGCGTTCGCTTCGCCGCGTGTTGTGACGGAAATATCACTGTTTCTCTTTTTTATTTGGCTTTTCTTCATTCACGCCTATAGAAATTAGAATTCGATTCGAATTCTATTTTAAATTAAATAATTAAATGTTTTCAGAAAAAAAAAAAAAAAAGAGTTAATTTTTTATGTATATAAAATGAAAGATTTGAATAAATTATATAAAATGATTTTTGTTAAATTATTTTAAAGTAAATGTACTTATTTTTATTTTAATAACAACATAATCTTGTTAAATATCTTAAATAAATTGAAAAGTAAATACATCATATCATGTTTTCTTAAAAAGTTATCATTTTTGAATCAAAATAATTCAATTCTATCAAATTTAAATTTTCGAACATACTAATTTAGTGCAATTAGGTCTTATAGCATTAATGGTAAATTCATTTAGTATAATATTTTATATTATTATTTTAAAAAATTATTATTTAATTTTTATAATATTGAGAAATCTATTAATTGATCTATTAATATTTTAATTATTAAATATAAAAAAAATATAAAATATTTCAACGGGCAAACTGGAGAATTATGGCTGATTTGAGTTATTTTTTTTTAAATAAATGGATAAATTATAATATTTGATCAAAGTTATAGGTCCTGTCAAACTGGATAAGAGATATTCGAGTTAATTGAGTTTTTATTTTTTAATTAATTTTTAAAATTTCAAATTCGAGAATCATCTATATATGAAAAAATAATAGCTATAATTATTTTATTTAAAGTAAAGAAAAATCAATTGATAAACAAATTAAACTTTATAAGCTTTTCCCATATTTGTGATATTTACCTTTTTTATAGAATAATCATTTTATTGAAAATATTAAATTAACATGAGCACAATTATATTTCATAAAATATATCGATATTTTTAAATTAATATTAATAAAAAAGTGTTAAATTAATTAATTTTAAAACGAAAATATTTTATATTATTCATAAATATATTATAGCTTTATGCTTTTGTTGAATATCTAGTTTTTTTATTTAATTTACTTTATTTTATAATTTCCCTCAGCTATTTTCTTTAAAAAAATGTATTATTTGAACAATTACGAAACAAAGTGTATAATGCTTGTTAAGTTTATTTTTTTAAGTTAGAAAATTATATTATATATTTTTAATTATTATTATTATTTTTACATTAGTTTAATATATTCCAATAAAAAATTCAACAAAATTTAAAATTTTGAACAAGATAATGGCACTTATTCAAAACAATAATAAAAAAGAGCATCCATTACTATATCATGATCATGTGATATTCGAGGAAAATGAATTTTAAATATGAAAAATGAAAAAAAAAAAAAAGGATAACAATAATACAAATAGTTTTCTCTTATTTTTTCTTCAATTTCTCTCTTATCCTCATTTTTTTTTCAATTTTCTTTGAATTTCTCATCAATATTTTCTTTTCTTTTATATTTTCTTAAATTTATATCAGTTTAGATTATTTTTTAATTATTTTCTCCAACCTACAGTTATTGATAAATCTGGTGTGTTACTCATGTAAAGGAAATAATCATTGTTTTATATGATTGGTTTATGAAGATCGTCGCGTCGCAATTTAAAATTTATTTTGTGTATTTTTATTATATTATTTTATTAGTTATATATAATTATAATAAAAGCCCTTTATTTTTTATTATTATTAAATATAAAATAGACGATACATTCAAAAATAAAATAAAATAATTATCAAAACCATAATAAATGTATTGTATTTATGAGTAATAAAACATTTTTTTGGTTGAAAATGGAATTGTCTTTTTATAATATTAATAATATTTCTATGAATTTAAGCGGCCATTCGGTTTGCTCAATAGAGGCATGCTGGTACTTGGTAGGGCTTCAAGTTTATCTCATACATTTCTTCTTTCTCCCCAATTTTTTCCTTTTTCAACCCATCTAATAACGAGTAGATATTTAAATATTATAAAAAAAATGTCAATGGGTTAGGTATTTTGAGTATCTTTAATTAGACGAATCTAAATAATTATAATTAAATTTAAGTTTAAAAAAAATAATATTTATATATTTTTATTTAAAATTAAACATTTATATAAAAATATTGAATTTTGTAAATATCTTATTCATATATATTATTATGCATATTTTTTTGAAATAAATAAATTATTTTAACGGTTAAAAGTATAAATCAATAATTATATGATTATTTAAAATTTTTTAAGCTCAAAAAAGTATTTAAACTATTAAAATAAACTTAACCCCTCTATTTAAAATCAAAACTTAAATAAGAGTTTAATTTAATTTATTTGTTTAAATAGAAATGTAACGACCCCGAAATGGACCGTCACCGGCGCTAGGATTCAGGTCGGCTTAAGGCCGCCAGAACCCGTAGCAAGCCTGCTATACTCTCTGTGTACCTGTAAATCTTATACATGATCATACATTTTCTTGTGAAAATAAAACTCTTTTCTGCACCAAGGCTCAACCTGTGCATGCACTATCACTGTACTCAGTACTCTGTACCCAGGTTCTAGATCTTCCCTTACCTCTATAAACAGGAAGATGCACGTACTGACAAGGGAACTTCTCGTCAAACTCTCAAAACCTCAAAAACGTAGCTTGAGTTCTCTCAACTTTCAACACCTTTGCAAACACCTCAACCTTCTGTGTGATCAACCAAAACATGTACAGATGAGTCATAAGAGACGTGGCCTATTCCATGGCAAGAATCTAAGGCCAACATCTGTCAAAATACATGACTCAGCTGGCTGGCCAGCTCACCTTCGGCTGTCCAATCGCATGCAAAATCATGCAACATTCGGGGGCCGAACTTAAACTTCGGAAGCCAAACCTTGAGCACTTTCGGCGGCCGAACTTACCTTCGGCGGCCGAACTTGCCTCAACTGCCTTAGGTCATTTCAACTCAAAACTCACTTCCATTAGACTTAAAACATCAACACAAATCACACCACGTAGTAAAACATAAATCCGACCTGTTTTATAGAATTCCGATACCCCGGATTCCACCAGACAACAGGAATTTCGGTGCCGGACTCTAGCCGGGTATTACAAGAAAGTATTCATTATATATTAAAATAAAATCACATATAATTTTATAAGAATTTATTTAAAATTTTTATTATAAAATTATTTATACTAAACAAAAAGAAAATATAAAATATGCTATATTTTTCTTCAATTCAATTTATAGAGCATGGAGTTCTGATAGGCTACATATATTATATATATGATTTGCAATATGATAGATAGTTTTAAGTAAATTAATTATTTATTTATTAAAGGATTCAAAAATATTCTTTACAGATTTATTGCTTTCCCTTATTTTGTCATAATTGTTTTAATTATAAATTAATATAACATTATGGTAATTATTTTGAAATTTCATTGAGCAGCGAGATAATATACATATATATATAAAAAAATTAAAAGCGTTTGATATATTTTAAAATTTAAATGTTTTATTTAATATTTTAAAAATTAAAGAACTTATATATTATCTAATGATATATTTTTAAAATTTAAAAGTTTATTTAATATTTTTTTAATAGTTAAATATCTTATTTAGACAATTAAAAAGAAATTAAGAGGATACGAGATATTTTTTTTTAACCATACAAAAATACATATCATCAAAACGGCTGGTCCTTTTAATTTACGTTGCGACTTCTGTTTTCCCCAAAATATGTAAAGACAAAAAACGAGAAAAATGAAAATTGAAAAGGGTATCCTTATCTAGATATGGAAGAAATAAAAGCAAATAATTATATAAGTGAAAATTTTGCATTTTAAATTAATTGTTTTCATTATTTCATTTATTTATTATTTTATTTTAAAATATTTATTCTTATATTTTTTGATGTTGCTAAAATCAAATTGATGATATAGTCGAAATCAACCTGTACTATAATTGAATAAATCTGTGAGAAAGAGAATGTAAGATGGTGAGTACTACGGCAGCCAATTCGATGTTTAAGTTAGTAATCTAGAAAATGAAACGAATATAAAGAACTTGAGAGTATTTGTATTAGAAAATAGCGTATTTTTACTTATGTAATCGTTCTCCTTTTATACTGTGAGAATATGAAGATAAATATAATATTTCTTGATAATACAGTAATGATGTGGTCGGCTCATTGGTAGGTGATCTTCACCGGCTAATTGGTAAGCAATCCCATGATCGTAGGTGTAAAGGGATCTGCTGGATTGTAGCTATTTAATGTTAACTTTCTTATGGAGTCTTGTTCTAAAGTTGAAAGGGAGAGTCTCTCCGTCTTGGATCTAACCTACCTTGAGACAGATCTCAAGTGCCCGGGTCTTCCTTTCTACGGGTAGGACCGCGTATAGAATTATCAAATCCTTATCACGTGGCCTTATCTTATGGTGACAGCTCACTACCTACTTTAGGCGAGTCTTATGTAGCATCAGAGATTCCCCCGCTGGTCTTCAATTCTTTATATTTAAAAGTGACAATTGTCTTTATGATTTGGGGCATATGGCTTGTTTGTTTGGGTTATGCGCATGATATTCTTACCTTCTTCTTACTTGCCCCAAAGGCCAGTCAAGTCCAAGATCTTATATGACAAAAACTTATCCAAGTGATATAGTAATACTTTGACGAGTTTACGGGCTTTCTCTAGCCCTGAAGATCACCCGAGCATCTTCTAGCCCTTATGACCCTTGGGTTTTTCCAGCCTTATCGAGTTTCCTTGCATTTTTCAGCCCTGGCGTACTTTCAAGCATTTTCTTACCCCGACTAGTCTTGATGTGCTTCTGGACACTCTCTACCCTTTATAGCCATAATGCGCTTTTCGGTCTTTTACAGCCCTGACGGTCTTACGTGTATTTTTACAAAGAGCTTTCAAGAATTTTCTTAGCTCTAACATACTCCATTGCTTTGTACAGCCCTGACGGGCTTCCTTGCATGTTTTTCAATCCTAGCGAGCTTCCGAGCATTTTCTTAGCTCTACATACTCGGCTTTTTACAGCCTAATGGGCTTTCTTGTATTTTTCCAGCTTAGCGAGCTTCCGAACATTTTCTCAACTCTGACGTACTCCTTAGATTTTTATAGCCCTAGCGGCTTCCTGGCCTTTTATAGCCCTAATGGGCTTTTCGGTCTTTTACAGCCCTAACGGGCTTACGTGTATTTTTTCAACCCTGACGAGTTTCCAAGCATTTTCTTGCCATGGCCAACCTTGACGAGCTTTTAGTCATTTATCTCCTTGTAAAAAGTTTTAAATTTTCGGAAGTAATTATAAGAATAGCGACACATGCCTGTGATTCTCTGGGTGAGATTGGACCAATGCTTTCAGTCGCGTGGCTTGGCTCATACCCGCCTTATGGTATGGGCATCGAATGCCTTAAAAGTTTCTTGTGAAGCGAGAATAACTTTTGGTAGGTTGACCTGGCATATACCCACCTTGCAGCTTGATATCAAATGACTTAAAAAATTTCATCAAATGTGACTAACACACGATAGGTTGGCCTAGTGTATATCCGCCTTGCAGCCCGGCATTAAATACCTTAGAATCTTTTTGTGAGGTGGGACTAACACCCGATTGATCGCCCTGATTGTGAAATGGGACTAACACCCGATAGGTCGGCCTGGCTTATACCCATTTTGCAGCCCGACATTAAATGCCTTAGAATCTTATTGTGAAATGGGACTAACACCCGATTGGTCGGCCTGGCATATACCTGCCTTGTCGTCCAGCATTAAATGTTTTAGAAACTTTTTGTGGAGTGAGACTAACACCCTCTAGGTCGTTGGTCTGGCGTATACTCGCCTTGCAGCCCGACATTAAAATGCCTTAAATTTTTTTTGTGAAACGGAATTAACACCCGGTAGGTCGGCCTGGCTTATATCTTTCTTATGTCCTGATATTAAATGCCTTAGAATTTTTTTATAAAGAGAGACTAACACCCGGTAGGTCGGCCTGACTTATACCCACATTGCGGTCCGGCATTAGATATCTTGTTGTGCGGGACCCATACTCGGATAACCTTATGGCCTTTTATGAATATTTGTTTCCGCGGACCAACACCCGGATTATATGTGTAACAGCCCGGCCCTTTTCCACCGGCGCTGTTACCACTCACAGCCCGGACTGGCTCCAGCGCTGTGAGCAGCTCTTAACATCCTCTCACCCTCACGGGCTCTTGAGGCAGGATTTGTCCCTCGGGGGAGCCATTACGGCCCACCCTAGCCCAAGGGTTTTGGCTTATGGCACTTTTCCACCATAAGTCGCCTCCCCCACTACTCGAACCCTTGACCTCCCACTTTAAGGGAATAGTCTGGTGAGAGTGAGTACCATTTGTTCCACTGGAACAAATGGTACTCACTCTCACCAGACTATTCCCTTAAAGTGGGAGGTCAAGGGTTCGAGTAGTGGGGGAGGCGACTTATGGTGGAAAAGTGCCATAAGCCAAAACCCTTGGGCTAGGGTGGGCCGTAATGGCTCCCCCGAGGGACAAATCCTGCCTCAAGAGCCCGTGAGGGTGAGAGGATGTTAAGAGCTGCTCACAGCGCTGGAGCCAGTCCGGGCTGTGAGTGGTAACAGCGCCGGTGGAAAAGGGCCGGGCTGTTACATAAAAAAAAGGCGCCTTTTTATGTAACAGCCCGGCCCTTTTCCACCGGCACTGTTACCACTCACAGCCCGGACTGGCTCCAGCGCTGTGAGCAGCTCTTAACATCCTCTCACCCTCACGGGTTTTTGAGGCAGGATTTGTCCCTCGGGGGAGCCATTACGGCCCACCCTGGCCCAAGGGTTTTGGCTTATGGCACTTTTCCACCATAAGTCGCCTCCCCCACTACTCGAACCCTTGACCTCCCACTTTAAGGGAATAGTCTGGTGAGAGTGAGTACCATTTGTTCCACTATCTGTAACAGCCCGCTTACCGGACCATCACCGGCACTAGGATCCAGATCGGCTTAAGGCCGCCGGGACCCGTAGTAAGCCTACTGTCAACTCTGTGTACCTGATAAATCCCATACATGATCACACTTAAACTTAAAACTGTTACTTACTCTTCTCTTTTTTTTTTTTTTCTTTCTTTGCTTGACTATCTTTTCTTTTCTTGAAACTTTTCTCATCCACTAAGCCTGGACTATGCATGCTCTGTCTGTATGCACTCGAAGAGTGATACCTGCTATGGTACCATACAGTAACTATAGAGATAGAAAGACTACCATGCACCAAGCCTAGCACATCATAACAACATTATCTCAATCATCCATAACATAAAAGGATCATGTGCAAAGGGATAACAAGCACTAGGGCCAAGCACAATACCATAACTCACTATATAACTTGCTCGTTACATAAACTCTGTACTGTACATCATTATCATGTCCACTTTGCTATACTATTACATATGCCTTTTACCCTTGCTATCTCTTTCTCTTTCTCTTCTCTGAGGCCCTGAAAAATGGGGTTAGGGAGAGGGATGAGCTGCTAAAGCCCAGTGAGCGGAATCTATAAAAAATCACATTTAAAACATGCTATCATATGATGCATCACTGCACAAACATTTCACATCTCGGATTGGACATGATCCCAAAACTCCCTCTGTCAGTGCCCGGCTCCCAAAGGAGCTCACACAGGTCTTTCACTAACTACTCATGGTGCCCGACCCTATAAGGGCTCTCACAGGACTCATCCAAGGTAAATGCCCGGCCCCAAAGGAGCTCACACAGGACATACAATAATGACAGACTTATGGGCTATTGAGATCGCCTCGGTCCAATCCACATATACAAGTAATAATGCAATGCATCAACTTGATGAATACTAATGCAAAGCATCCTACATACACATGGCATAATGATGCATGAATCATGCTAAAACAATTCTTAACTTTTAAAATAAAGTTCTGTTCCACTCACCTCTGTCAACTGCTGAGCAGTCTCTGTAACTCTAACTCTGTGGGCCTCCTTGGTCTCTCGGGTCCGTACCTACACAGGTGGACTCAAATGAGGACCAAACTTACTTAAACATAACTCTTCATATCTCCCCAAAACCCCTCTAAAACATCATAGGCATGCATGGAAAAATGGGCAAAAGAAGGCTGGACAGAGCACCTTCGGCGGCACTTTCGGCGGCCGAAATCCCTCTCCAGAGACGAAACTCATGCATGTTCGGCGGCACCTTCGGCGGCCGAAAGCCTCGTCCAGAGACGAAACTCATGCACTTTCGGCGGCCGAACTTCCTCTTTCGGCGGCCGAAAGTCTCTTTCTCACCCAAAAGCCTAGCTTTCGGGGGCAAGGTTTGGCAGCCGAAACTGCCTCCACAAGGGGTTCGGCGGCCGAACCTTGCTTCGGCGGCCGAACCTGGATTCTCCAGAAAGGCAGAATCCGAGCACAACTTATGCTCTCAGCCTCCAAAATCCTATCAAACACCCATAACATGCATACCAACACTTCTCAACTAACACACAACATATCTCATGCATATAGGGGCCTAAAAACTAGCTCAAACCCCAAAAACAACAACAACACTCATACTAACTCATATGATTAACATATGCTCAAACTCATGCTTATACCCCAAAACATGCCATAAACCTCTCCAAAACTTCTAAAACTTGCTTTAAACATAAGGGGAGGTGAGGATCCATGCTTACCTCTTGAAGAACTAGAGGATTGATGATCCAAGCTTGGAGATGGGGAAAAACTCACTCAAACTCTCCAAGTACTCAACTTTGCTTTCAAAACTCTAAAACAAAGCTCAAATCAAGTGAAAACATGCAAGATTTGAGGAAAACATGAAAAATCACACCAAGGAGAGCTTGAACCTACCTTTGACCCAAAAACAGAGTGTTTAACACTCAAGTCTCGGGCAAAGGGCTTTTGTAGTGACCAACCGACTCTTCCTTCGGCGGCCTAACGTGCATGCAAAACCATGCAACTTTCGGCGGCCGAACTTCACCTTCGGCGGCCGACCCTGGCTTTTGTCCCCTTTGCCTTTTCATTTCAAAACTCAATTTTTTCTTAACGCAAAACATGCAAACATGATAAAAACACTTAAAAACATCTTAAAAACCTTTCTTATACCCTTAGGGCAAGCTCCGACATCCTCGAATCCCGACTTCCAACGGAAAATCCGCCGGAACGTAGGAATTCCGATACCGGGGTCTAGCCGGGTATTACATTCTCCCCCCCTTAAGAACATTCGTCCTCGAATGTTCCTCTCTAACTCAAAACAAAGTACAAACAGAACAGAACATAAAGCACATAACACTCACCTCAAAAGAGATGGGGGTACTGTTGGAGCATAGACTCCCGTGTCTCCCAGGTGCACTCTTCGATGTTATGGTGGTTCCAGAGGACTTTCACCATCGGGATCTCCTTGTTCCTTAGCTTTCTGATCTGGGTGTCAATGATCCGCACTGGCTGCTCTACATAGGTGAGATCTCCTAGGATCTCCACATCTGGTTCGCTAAGAACCTTACTCGGATCTGACACAAACTTCCTTAGCATCGAAACATGGAAGACTGGATGGATTCTTTCCATAGACATAGGCAAATCTAGCTTATACGACACATTCCCGACCTTCTGCAAAATCTCGAAAGGCCCGATGTACCGTGGAGCTAGCTTACCTTTCCTCCCAAAACGAACCACCCCTTTCATTGGAGACACCTTCAGCAAGACCAGATCCCCCTCCTCAAACTCTATGTGCTTCCTGCGAACATCTGCATAGCTCTTCTGCCGGCTAACAGCAGTCTTGAGTCTCTCTCTGATAATGGGCACCACTCTATTCGTGATCTCTACTAACTCAGGCCCTGCTAGGGACCTTTCTCCAACCTCTTCCCAACAAACTGGTGACCTGCACTTCCTCCCATACAGAGCTTCATATGGGGCCATCCCTATGCTAGCATGATGACTATTGTTGTAGGCAAACTCCACTAAGGGTAGATGCTGCCTCCAAGATCCGCCAAAATCTAGCACACACATGCGAAGCATATCTTCTATGGTTTGGATGGTCCTCTCTGACTGTCCGTCAGTCTGTGGATGGAAAGCAGTGCTAAAGTCTAATCTTGTGCCCATAGCCTCTTGCAGACTTCGCCAAAACCTGGAGGTAAACTGGGGTCCTCTGTCAGACACTATAGAAATAGGCGCCCCATGCAACCTCACAACTTCCTCAAGATACACCTGCGCTAGCTTGTCCACAGAGTAGCCACTCCTGACAGGAATGAAGTGAGCAGATTTAGTCAGTCTATCCACAATCACCCATATGGAGTCTAGTCTGTTGGACGTCGCCGGTAACCCCACTACAAAATCCATCGCTATGTTCTCCCATTTCCATTCTGGAATCGGCAGTGGGTTAAGCATTCCAGCCGGCTTCTGGTGCTCTAGCTTCACCCTTTGACATATCTCGCAGGCTGACACAAACTGTGCCACTTCTCTCTTCATTGCTGGCCACCAATAAACTTTCTTCAGATCTTGATACATCTTGGTGGCTCCAGGGTGAATGCTATATCTCGCATTATGAGCTTCTCTCATAATGTCTCCTTTCAAACTAATATCGTCTGGTACACATAGTCTATGCCCGTAGCGGAGAATCCCTTGGTCGTCGAATCTGAACTCTTCGCTCTTGCCTGACTGAACAGTCCTGGCAATCTTGACCAACTCTGGATCCTCATGTTGTTTCTGAGCCACCTGCTCCAGAAACACGGGTGTAACTTTCATCTGTGCAATCAAAGCACCTGTACCAGTTAACTCTAACTGTAGCCCTTCCTCAACTAATCTGTAGAAGTCCTTCACCACCGGCCTCCTCTCTGCTGTAATGTGAGATAAACTGCCTAGTGATTTCCGGCTCAAGGCATCGGCTACAACATTTGCCTTTCCCGGATGATACTGGATCCTGCAATCATAATCACTAAGCAATTCCACCCACCGTCTCTGCCTCAAGTTTAACTCTCTCTGACTCAGGATGTGCTGTAGGCTCTTATGATCTGTAAAGATCTCACATTTCACCCCATAGAGGTAATGCCTCCACATCTTGAGTGCAAAGATAACAGCTGCCATCTCAAGATCGTGTGTCGGATAGTTCAGCTCGTGCTTCTTCAGCTGTCTAGAAGCATAAGCTATTACTCTGTCATTCTGCATTAACACACAACCTAATCCCACTCGGGACGCATCACAGAACACTGTGAAGTCTTCATCACTAGTAGGCAGAGCTAACACCGGTGCTGAAGTTAATCTTCTCTTTAACTCTTCAAAGCTCTCTTCACACTGGTCAGACCATGTGAATCTCTGGTTCTTTCTGGTTAATCTGGTCATAGGAGCCGCTATCTTGGAGAAGTCCTGAACGAACCTCCTATAGTAGCCTGCCAAACCCAAGAAACTCTTGACCTCTGTCACTGTGGTGGGTCTAGGCCAATTGGCTACAGCTTCTATCTTCTTGGGGTCCACTGCTATACCTTGATCTGACACTACATGCCCCAAGAATGAAATGCTCCTTAGCCAGAACTCACACTTGGAGAACTTGGCATATAAACCATGCTCTCTCAAGGTCTGCAGGACTATCCTCAGATGATGGGCATGCTCCTCTGCATTCCTGGAATACACCAAGATATCATCTATAAAGACAATAACAAAGTGATCCAGGTACTCTCTGAAAACTCGGTTCATGAGATCCATGAATGCTGCAGGGGCGTTAGTCAACCCGAACGACATCACTAAGAACTCATAATGCCCATATCTGGTCCTGAAAGCTGTCTTAGGTACATCCTCTTCCCTGATTCTCAGCTGATGATAGCCCGATCTCAGATCTATCTTAGAAAAACAACCTGCTCCTGATAGCTGGTCGAATAGATCATCGATCCTGGGTAGAGGATACTTATTCTTGGTAGTGACTTTGTTCAACTGCCTGTAGTCGATACAAAGTCTCAGGGATCCATCCTTCTTTCTGACAAACAACACTGGAGCACCCCAGGGTGAGGTACTCGGACGGATGAAACCCTTGTCTACCAACTCCTGTAGCTGCTCTTTCAACTCCTTAAGCTCTGCTGGTGCCATCCTGTAGGGAGGAATAGAGATCGGTCTGGTACCAGGCACTAACTCAATCTCGAACTCTATTTCCCTATCAGGTGGTAGTCCTGGAAGCTCATCTGGAAACACATCTGGGAACTCTCTGACTACGGGCACTGAACTGGGGTCTCTAACCTGACTGTCTAGCTCTCTCACATGAGCTAGATACCCCTGACATCCCCTCCTGAGCAACCTACGAGCCTGTAGGGCTGATATCAGACCTCTAGGCGTGCCCCTCCTGTCTCCTCTGAAGACAAACTCAGATCCATCCTCATCTCTGAACTTAACTACCTTGTCTCTGCAGTCCAAGGTAGCACCATATGCAGATAGCCAATCCATCCCTAGAATGACGTCAAAATCTGTCAACTCTAGAACCACAAGGTCAGCTGGAAGGCATCTACCATCTAGAAACACTGGACTATGTCGACAGACTGTCTCTGCCAACGATGGATCACACTTAGGGCCACTGACCCATAGGGGACACTCTCACGCAGACGTCATCAAACCCACTCTCTCTATGGCTCTGGGAGCAACAAAGGAATGTGAAGCACCAGGGTCTAACAAAGCATACACCTCAGAACACCCAATGAGAAGGTTACCTGACACCACGGTGTTAGAAGTGTTTGCCTCCTGCTGTGTCATCGTGAAAATCCGCGCCGGAGCTGACGGACCTCCACCTCTGGGACCTGCAGATGAAGAGGCTGACCCTCTCCCTCTGCCTCTGCCCTGCGTCATAACTGAACCTGGTGGCTGTGGCATGCTAGCTGGAGCTGTCTGCTGGGATGGTGCCGTGAAAGCTGCCTGAGGGCACTCACGAGCCATGTGTCCCTCCTGGCCGCACCTGTAACATCCTGTAATCCCAAAGCGACAAACTCCTCTGTGCGCTTTACCGCACCGACCACACACTGGAACCTCTGAGCCTGAACTCATGCCACTGCCTAATCCCAGACCTGCTTTAATCTTATTCCAGAACTTATTCTTCCTCGACTTCTGCGTGGAACCACTCCACTTCTTACCACTGGAAGTTGCTGCACCCTGTGAAGAGGGATCTGACTTACCCCTACCTGGGGTCTTAGAACCTGAGGACTGTGCCGGCTGCTGTTTCACTGTACCCTGTATAATGGCACTCGCCTCCATTCTCCGTGCTAAATCCACCACGGTGTGGAAACTCTCCCTCTCGGCTGCATGGATCAAAGAGGAATACCTAGAATGCAGTTTCATAGCATACCTCCTAGCCTTTTTCTGTTCAGTATCATAGGCCTGTCCTGCATACCGCAGCAACTCTATAAACCTATCAGTAAACTCATCAATACTCATATCCTCTGTCTGCTTGAGCTGCTCAAACTCTATCAGCTTTAGCTCTTTCGAACTATCTGGGAATGCCCATCCAGCAAACTCATTAGCAAACTCCTCCCAAGACATGTTATCCAACCTAGGGTCCACATAGACGCCAAACCATTCCTTCGCCTTCTTACATTTTAAAGTGAACCCTGCCATCTGAATGGCTCTGGTATCATCTGCCCCTAACTCATCTGCTATCATCTTGACTGCTTTGATGTACTCAAACGGATCATCTCCGGATTGATACTTAGGAGCATCTAACTTTAGGTAATCAGTCATCTTTACCTTGCTCCTCACAGATGGGCCAGGTTGAGGTGTTTGGATAACTGGGGCTTCTGGTTGTACCACTGGTAGTGGTGGTGGAGGTGCAGAACTCTCTGGTGTAGAGTATGCTGGACTGGGGTAAAAAGGTGAGGGTGGATACATGGGATATGGTGGATATGGGGGGTAATACGGTGGATAAGGCATATATGTGGGATATGGGTGAAAACTAGGATAATCCGACGTCCCTCCCATCGAATATCCTGGGCCCTGTGGGTAGGGCTGATAGTGGGGTGGATAACCATACCCCGAGGCCTGACCGCCTCCCTGTGATGATCCCACATCCTCCTCTGTCATGCCAACACCTAACCCTCCATCCCTTCTGGGATCCACTTCCATCTCTTCCCTTGTATCACTAGATCTTCTTCTCTGTTCTGTTTCCCTCCTGCCTTCATCAAAAGACCTTCTAGGGTCCCTTGATGATCTTTCTCTACCTGCCCTTTGGGACATAGCTCTTGGCAAAGCAGGGGGACGCCCTTCCATACCCTCATTCTCGGGCGGAGCTCCAGTCAATCTAGCTGATCGACGGGTTCCTCTCATCTTAGCTTCTGAAAACATAACATAAACTTTAACATCATATGATCCATGTAACAACATGAACCCTCAACTCATAGCATAGCATATCATAGCACATCATTCAATGCACATGCATAAAATCATGGCATTACACATCAAGACAGGACTCAACATCCTATCCTAGTGGACATGATCTTCCTATTGTGCTTGCCCTCTAACACAACCTCTTTCCGATGTGAGATATCTCTAATCCCTAAGCATCTTAGCTCAGCACACCGTACTCTAGAGGCCCTATGCTCTGATACCAATCTGTAACAGCCCGCTTACCGGACCATCACCGGCACTAGGATCCAGATCGGCTTAAGGCCGCCGGGACCCGTAGTAAGCCTACTGTCAACTCTGTGTACCTGATAAATCCCATACATGATCACACTTAAACTTAAAACTGTTACTTACTCTTCTCTTTTTTTTTTTTTTTTCTTTCTTTGCTTGACTATCTTTTCTTTTCTTGAAACTTTTCTCATCCACTAAGCCTGGACTATGCATGCTCTGTCTGTATGCACTCGAAGAGTGATACCTGCTATGGTACCATACAGTAACTACAGAGATAGAAAGACTACCATGCACCAAGCCTAGCACATCATAACAACATTATCTCAATCATCCATAACATAAAAGGATCATGTGCAAAGGGATAACAAGCACTAGGGCCAAGCACAATACCATAACTCACTATATAACTTGCTCGTTACATAAACTTTGTACTGTACATCATTATCATGTCCACTTTGCTATACTATTACATATGCCTTTTACCCTTGCTATCTCTTTCTCTTTCTCTTCTCTGAGGCCCTGAAAAATGGGGTTAGGGAGAGGGATGAGCTGCTAAAGCCCAGTGAGCGGAATCTATAAAAAATCACATTTAAAACATGCTATCATATGATGCATCACTGCACAAACATTTCACATCTCGGATTGGACATGATCCCAAAACTCCCTCTGTCAGTGCCCGGCTCCCAAAGGAGCTCACACAGGTCTTTCACTAACTACTCATGGTGCCCGACCCTATAAGGGCTCTCACAGGACTCATCCAAGGTAAATGCCCGGCCCCAAAGGAGCTCACACAGGACATACAATAATGACAGACTTATGGGCTATTGAGATCGCCTCGGTCCAATCCACATATACAAGTAATAATGCAATGCATCAACTTGATGAATACTAATGCAAAGCATCCTACATACACATGGCATAATGATGCATGAATCATGCTAAAACAATTCTTAACTTTTAAAATAAAGTTCTGTTCCACTCACCTCTGTCAACTGCTGAGCAGTCTCTGTAACTCTAACTCTGTGGGCCTCCTTGGTCTCTCGGGTCCGTACCTACACAGGTGGACTCAAATGAGGACCAAACTTACTTAAACATAACTCTTCATATCTCCCCAAAACCCCTCTAAAACATCATAGGCATGCATGGAAAAATGGGCAAAAGAAGGCTGGACAGAGCACCTTCGGCGGCACTTTCGGCGGCCGAAATCCCTCTCCAGAGACGAAACTCATGCATGTTCGGTGGCACCTTCGGCGGCCGAAAGCCTCGTCCAAAGACGAAACTCATGCACTTTCGGCGGCCGAACTTCCTCTTTCGGCGGCCGAAAGTCTCTTTCTCACCCAAAAGCCTAGCTTTCGGGGGCAAGGTTTGGCAGCCGAAACTGCCTCCACAAGGGGTTCGGCGGCCGAACCTTGCTTCGGCGGCCGAACCTGGATTCTCCAGAAAGGCAGAATCCGAGCACAACTTATGCTCTCAGCCTCTAAAATCCTATCAAACACCCATAACATGCATACCAACACTTCTCAACTAACACACAACATATCTCATGCATATAGGGGCCTAAAAACTAGCTCAAACCCCAAAAACAACAACAACACTCATACTAACTCATATGATTAACATATGCTCAAACTCATGCTTATACCCCAAAACATGCCATAAACCTCTCCAAAACTTCTAAAACTTGCTTTAAACATAAGGGGAGGTGAGGATCCATGCTTACCTCTTGAAGAACTAGAGGATTGATGATCCAAGCTTGGAGATGGGGAAAAACTCACTCAAACTCTCCAAGTACTCAACTTTGCTTTCAAAACTCTAAAACAAAGCTCAAATCAAGTGAAAACATGCAAGATTTGAGGAAAACATGAAAAATCACACCAAGGAGAGCTTGAACCTACCTTTGACCCAAAAACAGAGTGTTTAACACTCAAGTCTCGGGCAAAGGGCTTTTGTAGTGACCAACCGACTCTTCCTTCGGCGGCCTAACGTGCATGCAAAACCATGCAACTTTCGGCGGCCGAACTTCACCTTCGGCGGCCGACCCTGGCTTTTGTCCCCTTGGCCTTTTCATTTCAAAACTCAATTTTTTCTTAACGCAAAACATGCAAACATGATAAAAACACTTAAAAACATCTTAAAAACCTTTCTTATACCCTTAGGGCAAGCTCCGACATCCTCGAATCCCGACTTCCAACGGAAAATCCGCCGGAACGTAGGAATTCCGATACCGGGGTCTAGCCGGGTATTACAATATGCGAGACCCATGTTCAGATAGCCTTGTAGCCTTTTATAAATACTTGTTTCTGTGGACCAATACTCATATTATATGCTGGACCTATGCCCTGATTATATGCGACACCTATACTCGTATGGTCTTGTGGCATTTGTTCTTGTCTCTAGACTTTCATCCATCTAATGATTCTAATTTTCTTATCAAAAAATAAGTTTTAAGAATGCATCCTAATTTTATAACTTTTTCATAAATCGCAAATATTTCTCTAAGGATAAAATAAAAGACTTGATCGTCTGACTTGACTAATTTCAAAACTCGGACTCTAGAGCTGGACATCTGTGATATTCTCCTTATTGTCACCCCTATTAACACTCAGTTCTCCTACAATCACATGAATAAATACCCACAAGTTCATTATCAAGGGTAATTTCAGGAATTGTTACCTCGAGCTCGGGCCTCCTATCTTTTCTACTATTTCTAATGAACTTCCGAAGTGTGTCGTTCCCTACTAACCTTTCGATCTCGTCTTTCAATTGTCGGCACTCCTCCATTACATATCTATGGTCTTCATAAAAATGGCAATATCTGATCCTGTCTCGTTTTTCGGCTTTCGTAGAGTTGAGTTTGAGAGGCCATCTGATCTTCTTATCATTTTTCCTAATCTACATTAGAATATGCATTTGTGAGTTATTCAATGGGGTATATTCCTTATACTTACTTCGGTCATTCCTTCCCTAAGAGACTATATATCTTTTGTGGTCTCCTTCATACTCTGACTTCTCCGACTTTTGATCTTGCTTTTGACCCATCCTTTTGTCCTCTTTCCATCCTTCCCGGCATATTTGAGCAGTCTGTACCCACTTCCAACCAGCGTCCTTCCCTTTGGACTGCATCTGGTTTGCCCCTGTCTGAGTCCTTGAGGTATCTACGGGGACATCCTCCCTTTCTCTGAGAGCCATAAGTGATGCCTTTTCCCAAACTTTGTACTGCTTGACAATAATCTGCAACCTTCGGACATACTAGAATATTTGCGTAATGCTCAGATTGTTGGGATCTGTTTCATTTACCATAGGAGATGTGTTTTGTTTACTGCCAAGAGTGGAAGAAATGATAGCCTCCTCATTAGTAGTGACCTTAGCAATAGCTTGTAAATTGTTGGCCATTTCGAGAGATAAAAGAGAGATTTCTTTTTAAGAGAGCATAGATGAGAGACAAATTTTAATCCAAATGAATAGAGAGAATTTAATGGATTTCCCGACAATGGAACCAAATGATGTCGCTGAAACCAAATTGATGACGTAGCTGAAATGAAGCTGTGTTGCGATTGGCGAAACCTACGAGAAAGAGAATGTGGGGTGGTGGGTGCTCACGACAGCCACTCTATCGCTCAAATCAGTAATCTAGAGAATGAGGCGAATATAGAAAACTTGAGAGTATTTGTGTTAGAGAATATCGTATCTTTACCTCTGTAATTGTTCTTTTACACTATTAGAAAATGGAGATAAATATAGTATTTTCTGGTAATTCGGCGACAATGTGGTCGACTCGTAAATAGTGAATCTTCACCGAAATTTCCGTGAACGTAGCCATGAAGAGGAACTACTAGATTGTAACTATTTAACGATAACTTTCTTATGAAATCTTGCTTTGAAATTGAGAGGATGAGTCTGTTCGTCTTGAGTCTGGCCTACCCTGAAACCGACTTGAAGTGTTCGGGTCTTTCTTTCTACGGATAGAATAGTGTATATAATTATCAAATTCTTGCCATGTCACTTTATCTTATAGTCGAGAAAGATCTCTTGTTCTTATTATAAGATCGTAATTGGATCCGCATATGTTTGGTAAAAAGAAGCGTTGTGTCTGGACTGTGAGAGCTCTCAGCCACATGGATAGTTCAATGTGCTCATCAGCGCCTGACCCTGACAGCTTTCTATCTATTTTGAATGAGTTTTAGATATTTTCAATATTGCATTATTAAATTTTTGTTATCAATTAAAATTTTAAATAATTATAATTTTAAGTCTTGATATATAATTTAATGTAATACATATTTCAAAAAATATATAAAGGACATTTTAAAATAAGTTGATGGGTAAATTATTTTTATATGATTTTAAATTGGTTGTTATGTAGTAATTTTAAATTATTATATTTTTATTTTAACAATGCAAATTAGATTGCATTTTGTATGGCTCAAACGGCTAAAAGAGTACAAAACAGCATAGAACACGAGACCCATTACAAAGTCCAACTAAAGTTGACTTCAATCCAATCAGAGTAAATCAGACCAAACCAATAGAAAGAATCAAACCAAAATACCAAGAAAAAACAAACCACCGACTCAGCCAAATGGATCACCGTCGAAGACAAGAACTCCACCGACTTTTACACTGTCAGGCCGAACGGAGCCGCATCGAAATCCAAGAGGAACGTCTGAAACAGGAAAGATCCACCGCACCAAAACATCCATAGAACCCAGAATCCAGATCGTCAAGCTAAGCAACAAAAAAGCATAACCAGGAGGTGACAGAGGAAGAGCCCATGGCAAACACTGGCCGAAGGAAGATGAACCACCGGACGCATCGACGACTCCCTGTGAATCCACCGTCAACAACATGCAAAGCCCTCCCAGCAAAACAAAAGCATGTTCTCACAACCCCAGCAACAGGATCATCACCATATCGAAGAAACAACCCTCAAGCTAGCAAAATCGGCGACCTGGAAATGAAGCCAAAACAAGACCATATACAAACCCATAAATGCCGACAATTAGAAGCGATGAGGGAGACCACCGTCAAACTCCAATAAAAAATATACAAAAATATACATCTCGACCGAGAGAACTGCCCTTTAGGTAGGAAACGACACCAAGAAAGATTATACGGTCACCAAGGCTGAAAAATCAAAAGACTCTGCGGATTAAGAGAACACCCAAAGCATAGCCTCGATACTCGGCTTCTCGCTTCTTCACCTTTCTCTCTTCAAAATTATTATAATCAAAACCCTTAATTTTGTGCACAAAGATTTTTTAATTTTAATGATATAAAAATGTTTAAAAATATTATAAATAATGGAGAATTTTAGTATTTTAGAGTAATTAATTCATTTAATGCTTCAATCAAAATTATATTAGAAATATCAAATATAGATTGATTTTGCAGTTATATATTCATAATTGCTTTAAATTGCAAACATAATAATTATTAGAAGAAAAATAATTTCAGAATCCACTTTTTGTGATACTATTTAGTAATTGAAAATTGAATATATTTAGATAAAAATTGATTTAATATAATAAAATAATTTTAAATAAAACATATAAAAAATAAGAGTACAATAAATAGGATACATCACATGGCAACTCTTTAAATCTTATAAGGTGATTGAGTTAAATATTTAAGATAGCTAACGTAGTTTTCACACCCAACATTTGTGCGGTATTTATTTGGTAAAATCACAAATCAAACTATTGTTTAGGTTAAATTGCTGCATTATGAAAAATTGTTAAATCGGAAGAATTTATTATCAATAAATAGTTTGATATAACATTATTGATAACTATACACTTATTTTAATAATACAACAGATTATATAATGTAATTATTAATATTCGTTTTACATATAACAACAAATACTATTTGATTAATTTAATTCGTAAAAATATTTAAATGAGTATTATCTTATTTATTCTAGTCAAAGTAAAATAGTAATACATATTCTATAGTTACTTGTCCTTTTATTTGTAATTGTCAGATAATGACTAAATTTAGTTGGCTTTTTCCGATCATTTAGTGATTGATTTGTTCGAGTATACAATTTAGTTTTTACTTTTACTCTACAGACGGTGGTTATAGTAGTTTGGACTTTATGAGCAAACCAAAACTCTATAGTATAGAAGTATGAAAATAGAAATTAGGGATTTAGTTGTTAATGTTCTACCTTACATTTAATGGGATAAGCTACCTATCGAAAGTTTTATACTAAATGTTGATACTGCATTATTTTTACACCATAGTGAATTGTATTTTAAAGGTGAATTTATTGCAGCATGACATCAACGGATTCTTAGTAATTTTAACCTTTTTATGGCTAAAGCATGACTTTTAGAAAAGTTTTAAGTTGGCTTAGTGATGGTGGTTAATTTTCGGTAATTGTGAATCAGACATTCAACTTTTAGTTCGGGTTATAACAAATTCCAATTATCAAGATTTGCCATTATTTAGTAATCTAATTTTTTATTATAAATCTTTGATTTTAGGGATAAATTCTATTTTTATTAATTTTATTCATATGACTACTTATAGTATAGTTTATGTAATTACTCGAGTTAGCAATACTATTTCGAATCTGATTGATATTTTTCTCCCATCTTTTAATTATATTTTTAAGTTAATTATTTTTGAAACTTTCTTTATTAAAAAAATGACTTATAAAAAAATTATTAAATATTTAATATAAATAATCTATTATTAGCTAATAATAACATACATCAATTATATGATTAAAAAAAACATATATCAATTATAAATGCATGCATATTAAAAAATTATTTTTTAGTAAAGAAAATTTTACCCTTAAAAAATGGATTTCTGTCGAAAAAATATATTAGCGATAAAAAATATCTAATTGCATTTCGTCATAATAGACTTTAACACTAAAAATTTTATACAACAGAAAAAAAAAATTTTATAGCAAAAGTATGCATTGTTGGTCGTTAAATGTTCAATTGTAACTGTATTTTAGAGATAATTGCTACAACAATATTTTTATAATTAAAAATTAAATAATTGCTACAATAATACTTTTATAATTAAAAATTAAAAATTTATATTCTCATAAAATTGTAGCAAAAAAATCCTCTCACTATAAATTTTTGTTCTATAATTTTGCAGCCATATAATATGATATTTTTTTTTATAAATAATAAGTTCAATTTTAAATTTACTTAAACTTAATTATTTATATAGTTTAAAATATTTTATTTCTTTTTTACTTTATCGCTACATGTAATTAACATATAAAAAAAAAATCAATAGGCATAATGGAAAGCTTTCCATATATATCACGTAAAAAGTATTTGTTATATTTAATCTAAAAATATTCTCTTGTACGATCAAAATAAATTAGCTCTAAACAAAATGAAAAAAAAAAAGGATAAACTGTAATTTAGTCCTTCTGTTTTAGTAAAAAAAACCTTTCGTCCCTCTGTTTTAAAAAATCTTTAATTTAGTCACTGTGATTTTTAAAAATTATGCGTTTAGTCCCTCTTATTAGATTTTCAATTAAATCACCGTTAATTTTAATTAAAAGACTAAAATACTCATTCTCTCTCCTTCCTCTTCCTCTTCTTCTTCTTCTCCTTCTCGATCTTCTCCTTCTCTATCTTCTTCTTCTCCTCCCGTTAGGTTTTCTTGCTTTGTTTGACATCTTTTCTTTCTGCTGCTATAGATCTAGATTTATTAATTGTTATCTGTAAGTTCTTTTGCTGCACAAGTGTAATAGCTTCTTGATAATTTTATTCTTTCTGGGTTTTTGGGTTTATATCTAAAAAAGGGAGAAACAATGGAAACTGAGGCACCAAGCTGGGCAGATCAATGGAGTGCAGGAGGTATTGGTGCTATGGCAGAAGAGGACACTAGCAGCAAGAAAGACACCAGCAATAACAAGAAGTCAGATGCCAAATCAGGATTAAATAAAGCCAAAGCAGCCGCAATGATGGGAGCTCAAAGGATCAAGAGTGGAGCATCAAACAGCTTCAAATGGGTCAAAAATAAATGCCAGAAAAAGGGCTCTCCTAAATGAGCACATAATAAAACTTGTTCAGCACTTGACATATCACTGCCTGTTCTTGAGACATTTTTTGCCTGTTCTCTTATGGTCAATTGCTTGCATCATATTTTTATGTGGATCATTAGTTCTCTTTTCGCTGGATCTCTCATAAAGGCTGTAATAAAAAGCTCAACTCAGACAAACTAACTGAATCCTTAAAACGGATAGGCCAATCTCATATCAAGCTTCTGGTCAAAGGAGGAGGAGGAGGAGGAGGAGGAGGAGGAGGAGGAGGAGGAGGAGGAGGAGGAGGAGGAGGAGGAGGAGGAGGAGAAAGAATTGGCATTTTAGTCTTTTTAACTAAAATTAACAGTGATTTAACTGAAAATCTAACGGGAAGGACTAAACGCATAATTTTTAAAAATTACATTGACTAAATTAAAGGTTTTTTAAAACAGAGGGACGGAAAATTATTTTTCACTAAATTAGAGGGACTAAATTACAGTTTATCCAAAAAAAATTAATAAATATAATTATATGTATTCAATAGATGAGATTCATTCTAAAAATAAAATAAATGATTTAAAATTAAACGTATGACAGATTTATTCGTATATCTAAAATAAATAAAATAACAAGTTAAACAAAACTCGTAATTTGGAAAGATTTTAAATCCATTTTCCTAACAAATTTCTTATAATTTTAATTTGATTTATCAGGGGGGAGAAGGTGAGAGGGTGAGGCAAGTACGGGTGGCGTGAGAAGCCATTCCACCTCAAACGTCCAGCTTTAAATTCAGCAGTTGGCTATTTAGGCACCGTGTATATTTGATACACACGTATTCCCTTACTTTGCGTATGCAAAAAATAAACATGATATAATGGTTTTTCGTTTACTCAAATAACTAATTTTAGCAGTTGCATTGCATGTGAGAATTCAAGCTGCATTTTAGGATGGCTCAACACTAAATCCTACTTAGATATGTATGATTTTTGTCCTATCATAATTTTTGTCTATATTATTTTTTTATATATTAAAAAAATAATTTTTTATTAATTTTTAATTATAATTATTTTAAAATATTAAATTTTATTAAATACTACAAAATATTTTGAGAAATTTTTTAAAAATAAAATTATAATAATTAATTTATATGTTAGCATAGTATAAAACAATTCAACTAAGAATTTATTATTTTTTGTCTAGAAATGTCCAAATTTAGTATAGTATAAAAAATAAAGTGGATAATAATTTTAAAAAATATATATAAATGGATAAAAAATTATAAGGTGAATAGAATATAATTTAAATTAAATTCAAATAATTAACAAAAAATTATTAAATATCCCATGTCAGTTCTTTAAAATAAAAATTTATTTTAGAGTTATTTTTTGAATATAAAATTTTAAATAGTTATCTTTTTTAACTCACCAAACTAATAGTGTTATACGATAATTATTTAAAATGAATCATAAGTTGTCACACTATAAAATAAGGTTATGTGGTAAGAGTCGGATAAGTGGATGCTCGGTTTCATTCAAGGAAAAAAAATCCAAAAACCATTACATTTGATTTTTTATCAAGACTCGCCCTTTTCTAAAGAGGTCAAGTTTTCCCATAAAGTTATCTTTAGTGGGCACAATCCATCAGACTCTCGTTATGCCTGTAATCATGGGATCACCGATCAGATAAATCAATGAGATCCCTTATCAAATAGCCGGTCACATCATCACTAAATTATCAATAAATGCTATATTTAACTCTATCTTCTTACAGTATAACATCCAACGATCACAGAGATAAAGGTACGCAATTCCTATACAACTATTCTTAAGTTCAAAGTATTACATTATACTTGCCTATTCTCTAGTTTACAGACTTGAGCATAAGAGTAGCTGCCGTAGGCACCCACCACCTCACGTTCTCTTTCTTGCAGGCTTAGCCAATTACAACACAACTCTCTTTTTGGCTGCATCATTTGATTTTGTTACTAAAAAATTCATTGAATCCTTTCTATTCATTTGGATTAAAGTCGATCTCTTACCCCTTTTTCTCTTAGAAAAAATCTCTTTTCCTTCTCTCGAAATGGCTGATAGTTCACGAGCTGCTGCTAAGATTGCTACCAATGAGGGCGCTATCATTTCTTTCAACCTTGGCAGTGGACAAAACACGCCTTAAATGGTCAATGAAGTAAACCTCAATAATCTTAACAACAAGCAAATGATCCAATACATCCAAAAGTTGCAAGTTACTCTCGAGCAGTATAAGACTCGGGGGAGGCGTCAATCATAGCTCCCAAGGAAAGGGAGAAAGCCTCCCTTAGGACTCGAACAGGGGCGATCAAGCGGCAGTCCAAAGGGAAGGCCGAGTTCCAAGAAGATGAATTAGATGATGCACCGAAAGGTGTCTACTAGAAACTGGTACGAGCTGTTTAAAGGTACCAGAAAGAGCAAGAGGAGAATTTTGGTCTAGATGATGCCTCGCCTCTATTAGAAGAAATCTTAGAAGAATCATTCCCAACCAAGTTTCAGCTGCCTAACTTGGACAAATATGATAGAACAACAGATCCTAGAAGTCACTTGGCTATCTTTAGGACAACCATGCAGTTTCAGGATGTCAACGACTTCGTATTGTGCCGAGTGTTTTCGTCAACACTCACAGGTTTAGCTTAGAAATGGTACCAACATCTTAGCCCATGTTAATTTAGAACTTTACATAGTTCGCTACGTTATTTAAATCTAGATTTATTACTTGTATACTTCCTAAAAAATTTTCTCTGACTTGCAAAAGATTCACTAAGGAGAGGGTGAGTCTTTATAGAATTTTATCTCATGGTTCAATACTGAAGCAATACAGGTGAAGGAGTTAAATCACAAGATAGCGTGTGAAGCATTAAAGAAAAGAACATGCAATGTCAAGTTCATGGATTCTTTAATAAAAAACCCAGCTGCAACTTATCAACAGTTGATAGAAAAAGTCCAGAAGTATATAAGGCCGGATGACGAAGTTCAAGCACTAAGAGAGGATAAGAGGGCAAACTAAAAATAAAATCAAAAGCTGGAGAAGCAAGGATATGAAGGAGACCACAAAAGTTACATCATCTTCCGAAGGAGGGATGACTAAAGTAAGTATAAGAATTATAATCCATTAAATAACTCATGGATATGTATTCTAATATGAATAAAGAAAAATGACAATGAGGTCAAGTGGCCACCAAAACTCAATCCCGAGAAAGTGGAAAGACGAGACATGACCAAGTACTGCATTTTCATGAAGACCACAGTCATACAACAGAGGAATGTTGAAAATTGAAAGATGAGATCAAGAGACTGATAAGGGACGAGACTCTTTGGAAGTTTGCCAAAAAAGGGAGGAAAGAGAGGAGACCTGAACCCGAGGCAACAACTCCTAAAACCACTATAACAGGGAGCCTATGGGGATTATCCATTAATTGCAGAAGGTTCTAGTAATGATTAGGAAAGCAAAGCACAAATATAACAGCCGATCTGGTAAGCTCGACAAAAACTAGAAGGGACTATTTTGGGTCTCGAAGATTATTCGCCAAAGGGTCCTATATGCTAACTAAATTAAATGGCCGAGTCATGGAATATTTGTAATCTGAGGAAATTTTATTAATAATAGTTAATGATATATTTTTTCATATATTGTATTCTTCATTGACAAGGAACGATAGAGTTACATTCCTCAAAAAAGATAAGGAGCATTCATGGCAGGCCACAAGACGGGTTTCGACAGGCCACTGGGTGTTGGTCCCACCAATCAAGGTCATAAGAAGGGTTCTGCCAAAACCATAATTCGAGCATTGGTCCTACTAATCAAGTCCACAAGGCGGGTTCCGCTAGACCAAAATCCGAGCATTAGTCCCATTAATCAAGACCACAAGGCAAGTTATGCCAGGCCAGGTCATAAGATGGGTTCTGCCAGACTATAATCCGGACATTGGTCCCACTAATCAAATCCACAAGGTGGATTCTGTCATGCCGGGCTAGAAGACCGAGTGTTAATTCCATATAAATTTTTGACGCATTTGAGGCCTAAGCCATAAAAAGTTCTTAAAGTATGCCCAGATCAAAAGGCAGGTATATGCTAGCCGGACCAACTGGGAGTTAGTCCCACTTTATAAGAAGCTTCCAAGGCATTTCATACCTAGGTCACAAGGCGGGCATTGATCCCACTGACAAAGGTATTTGTGCCAGGCCAAAAGGGCGAGTGTTAATCCCATATAAAAGCTTATAAGGCGTCTGACGTCCAGGCCGTAAGGCGAGTATCCGCCAAGCCACATATCCGAGTGTTAGTCATATTTTACAAAAAGAATGAGTTTTTTTATGGCCAGCTATTAAATAAATGATAGGGTGTTGTGATCGGGTGTTGATCCCTTAGTGATTTTTATAAATTATTCAAGTCTAGATGGGTAATAAATGAAAGAGGGTCACAGACGAGTACCGATCATACAAAGCACCAAAGATCATAAAGATATGAGAAAAGATATATATTTCATTAAAAGCTCAGAGAATTACAAAAGAGGATGGATGACTTCAGGAGTCTCTATCATATCAGCATTCCCTACATCTATTATATTTTCTACGGGAGTTTGATCGATATCATCAATTCTCTCCTCCTCATGCTCATCCTCGCTCTCTTCCTCCTCTGGAAGGATGTCATCTGTCCAAGCAAAGTTCTCAGAAGAAAACCGCTTCACCAGCTCCTTCTTGACTGAGTCTTGGCCTTCGACGAACATCTCCCCTTCTCGAGTCATCGTCTCTTAAAGCTTAGCCTCTAAATCAACAATTCTGTTGGAGGCAGCCCGATTCTCCTCAACCTGAGACTGCAACTCCTGCACTTAGCATTGAAGCATGGCTATTTGGTCCTCGACACTCCTAGCCCGATTCTCAAGGGCAAGTTTGGAAGCGTTAGCCTTACCTAGATTTGCCTGGAGTTTGTCTATTGACTCCAGAATCTCTTTTATTATGCCTTCCACTTTGTCAACCCGAGCCTTCAGACTCGAGCATTCTTTTTCCAAGAGTTTTCTATTCATTTTTTGAGCACCAAACTCCCAACTTAGGACCTTATTACGCTTCTTGGCCATATAGTCACAGAGGGCACTCTTCAAGGCAGAATTCATGACATTATCGAAAAGCTCATTAGTCTCAACCTCGTTCAGACGACGACTGTCTCCAGGCCTTAAAGCATTCTTGGTTAACATGATGGCCAGGCTGAGATCTTCAAGGAGAGAGGCGTTCATGTTAGCTCCAGTGCCAACTATTGAATGCTAGGAGGCCACGATGAATCAACCCCCACGCTTGCAAGAATGGGCTCAGTAGAAGTGGAGACCGCAGCAGAAGGCACAAGAATTAGGACAGATGCAGAGGTACCCATTATAGAAGACTTGGGCTGTGAGGGAGCCAACTCTTCTATTGTAGGTTGGGGAGGAGAAGGAAGAAGTCTGATAATTTCTTCTGCCCAGCGAGCACGCTTAAGAAGGGGATCGAATGCCCAAATGGTAGTTTTGCCTTTATAGCTGGCACACGCCGCTTCAGCAGATTTGCTTCTTGAATCGGTCATATCTGCATAAAATTGAAAAGTAAGTAAGTAAGATAGTTTGAAATTTAAAAGCAGTCAGAAAGAAAAATACCTTAATCTTTATCCAAGAAAGTGCTCTCCCCAAGGTCGGGAAGGTTGGTCCAATGAGGACTCCAAGTCTGGCTCACCTGGAGATGACTTTACCAAGACAAAACGACATTCCTCACCACCTTAATAATGTCCATTTTTTGAGGGAACCTAGCCATTGTCAAGAGAAAGGCTAAAGTCTCATCCTCATCCCTTCTCGGTTGGACCCCATCGTTCCTCAGCCCCACCCATAGGTTCCAGCTTGTTTGAAAGTGTCTAAAACCCCTAGATGTCTGGTGACAAAGGATAAAAAACTTATTCTTCTACTGCTTTAATGAAGAAGGTATCTAGTCAAACATCGTTTGGTATTTTTGCCTGCTAAAAAACTAGAACTCTTCAGTTCTCCGAGTATCCAGTTGGTACAGCTGGGAGAAAAGGACCACACTTGGCTCAATGTTATTATTAGAACAAACAAACTGGAAGGCCACCGAGATTCTCCAGCTATTGGGATGCAGTTGGGCGACTGAAAGTTTGTGAAGCCAAAGGACTGCAGTGAAAAATGGATCCATAGAGAATCGAAGACCCGCCTTCAGTTGCTCTTCATAAACTACGATAGTATCCTCTGCAAGGATCTGGTCATCTGCATAGACACCCAAGGAGGGGGCAAAGACGTGGAAGGTTTCGAGAAATCTGGTACTTGTCGTGAAGGCAATCTAAATCTTGCTCCATTAGGATGGAAGAAATGTCACTGATGAGACTACCTTTGCTTTCATGAGCTGCCCTCAGCGGAATGATAGGAGTTAAAGGGCGGATGGGACAGTCGGAGGAGGAGCTCGAGGAGAAACTTTCACTAGGAGTAAGGGAAGAAGAAGAAGTACTCCTATTCATCTTAAAAGAAAACGAAAAACAAAAATTACCGTAAAAACAAGGGAGTATAAATGAGAAAGGAGCAATCGAGTCTTTTTAGAAGCAAAGATTGCAGTTGTGAGTAAAAGTGATATCTGGAGAAGAAAAGGGGTTCTTATAAGACGATTTTGACGGCAGGCTTTAAATACGGCTCAAGAAACGGGCAGTCATCATTGAAGAGTTAGATAAGCAAAACGGTGTGAACATGGAAGGCCAATCTCAATGGGCTACGTGCTTCAAATCATAAGAACAATTGTCTCCTTCGAATCTAAAGAATCGAAGACTGACGAGGGACCTTTGATGCTACATAAGAATCGCTCAAAATGAGTTATGAGTTATCACCACAAAATAAGACCACGTGGCAAGCGTCTGATAAGCGGATGCATAGTCCTGTCCAAGAAAAAGAAGACTCGGACACCGTTACATTCGATTCTTCATCAAGACTCGCCCTCCGCTGAAGAGGTCGAGCATTCACATGAAGTTACCATTAGCAGGCAAAATCCAACAGACTCTCGTTATACCTGTAATCACGGGATTATCGGCCAGATAAATCAGTGAGATCCCTTATCAAATAGCCGAGCACATCATCGTCGGATTATCAGGAAATACTATATTTAACTTCATCCTCTTACAATATAAAATCTAACGATAACAGAGATGAAGGTACACAATTCCTACACAACTACTCTTAAATTCAAAACATTACATTACATTACATTACATTCATTTATTTTACAATTTACTGATTTGAGTGTCGGAGTGACTACTATGAGCACCCACCACCTTATATTCTCTTTCTTGTAGGTCTAACCAATTACAATATATCTCTCTTTTCGGTCTCATCATTAACTACATGCTTAATTTCACCCATATTTGTTTTAAAAAAATTGTATAACAAATTTAAAATTTTCAGTTTAACTTTAATTTAGTCAACCCAATGAATATTAACAAGTGCTACCATCGCACTCGCTATATATGAGTGATTAGTGTAATTTAGTAGTGCTACTTATAATATATGGAATAAAAAAGAAAGATATAAAAATGATTTTTTTTTATACCATCCTATATCTAAAATTTATTAGTTCATTTAATCTAAATTTGCATTAAATAAATCCATTAAAGAGAAAAACTCCTATAAATTTTAAAAATACTCTATAATAAGAGTTCAACTTAAAAAATCTGATTTAGGAAAAAATAATTTGTGTTTTTTTATCTTATCAATTAATTAAGAAAAAAAATAAAATAAACATTAATTGATTTTTGTAATTTTTAATATACATGTTAAAAAATATATATAAATTATCATATTAACTATAAAATCCTAATCTATATCATTAAAAATTATATAAATTATCATTATATAAACATATGTTTTAGGCGGTCTAAATAATAGAAATTTTTGTATATCAAATAGTTTCCTTTTGTGGTTCTTTTGCGGCTCGATACTCTCGCTTTTTCCTTTTTCTTAAATCTAATTTCTTCTTTCCTCTTCCCATAAAAGACGATCTGCGTCAATTGACTATCGGTGAAGAAGAAGATGTTATTGTCCCTATTAAGAGCTTCAGAGATATTCCGATCGTCACTTATGATTTCTATATATTGGGGATATTTCTCACATAAAATTTAATCAATTTTCAGAATATGCAGACCTTTTTGGCATATTTATGGCGGCAATTCTCGGACAGTTATTGCATTGAAAGATTTGGTTCCTAGTTACAAACCGGACATTTTATTTTTGATGGAAACAAAAGCTCTTAGTTCTCATATAGAATTTTTCATAATTTTTCACATTTTAATGGTTGCTTCCCAGTCAATAGACAAGAATTGGGAGGAGGCCTTTCGTTAATACGGAAGAGTCATTGGTCTGTTTCTGTGGTTGATTTTTCTTCAAATTTTATTGATTCGGTCGGAAGGTAATGTTCAATAGATGTTTACTAATTATTATGGGTTTCCGGAATCGCAACAACGACGTTAGCCTTGAAATCTTATTCAAGTTTTATCTCGTATAAGCTCTCTTCCGTGATTTTGTTCGGGAGAATTTAATGATTTATGCTTGAGAGATGAGAAAGAAGGAGGAGTATCTTTGCCAAATTGTCTTATGCAGAGATTTAGACAGGCACTTGAGGAGTATTTTTACCAATTGATTATAAATTTTTGTTAAACTCTAGAACTGATATTTTTTTAAATAGGTTCATCGTAATACTACTCTAACTACTCATATTTTGACTAAACAATTTATTAGGCATAATCGTCTTTCTGTTTGAGATGATATCTCTTTTTGTTTGATAATTTTATTAATATAGTAATTAGTTTTGCTTTAAAAAAAATTAATAAATTAATAAATTAATAGTGAATTTCACTATATTTTAGATAATATATATATTTTTTAATTTTAATTTATATGTCAGCATCACATTGAACACACTTGGATGCGTGGAAGAATTTCTGGCAAACGATGAAGTGTCATGTGTGAAAGCTCAAGGCAGCGGCGAGTTGATGAGGTTCGGCCTTGTAATAAATGCCTCTACCAACAGGCAACATCCTCCACAACTCCAATTAATTCACAATCATCTCAACTCTCCTTTATTTCTTCCCATCTGCATTACACTTTTCAGATTCAATCTGAGCCACCCACAATAACCAAGCAGAAGAAGAAGAAGAAAATTATTTTGCTCTTGGAGTTGAGGCTCTTTCTGCATGGGATTCTCCTAACCTAATACAATTCACTCGGTCAACACATACATTACCCGTTTCTCCATTCTCATCTATTTCTCGCCGTCTCATCCTATCATATATCAAGCTTCCCTTTCATGTTCTCTTTTACAAAAATCTAAGGCAAGCAACTCAGCAGCAATCACGTAATTATAATGGAGATAGAGGCAAGCAGACCACCAGCAGCAGCAGCAAATGGATTGAGTCCTCTAAGCGAGACTCTGTGGAGAGAAAAGGCCATTACAGAATTCGATGGGGATGTGTCGGCGAGGCTTACATGGAAGGATCTGACTGTGATGGTGACTCTTAGCAATGGAGAGACGCAAAACGTTTTGGAAGGACTCACTGGCTATGCTGAGCCCGGAACACTCACTGCTCTCATGGGGCCTTCTGGCTCCGGCAAATCCACTCTGCTCGATGCTCTCTCTAGTCGCCTTGCGGCTAATGCTTTCCTTTCTGGTTCCATTCTCCTTAATGGTCGCAAAACCAAGCTCTCCTTCGGAACTGCTGTGAGTAGCACTGCTTAATTCTTTAGCTGCCCATCTTCACAAATTATATATACTCGTATGTTTGCATGTAATCTTGAATTTCGCATCAAATAAAAGTTCTGCTATATACTTCATGCCATGACTCTTCGCTTCTCTGTTTTTTTATTGCCATAATTTTGTATGCTTTATACAAACATATAGGCGTATGTCACGCAAGATGACAACTTGATCGGCACTCTAACGGTGAGGGAAACAATCTGGTATTCAGCTCGACTACGACTCCCTGATAAGATGCCTCGCTCGGAGAAGCGGGCTTTGGTTGAGAGAACCATTATAGAGATGGGTCTTCAAGATTGTGCAGATACTGTAATTGGAAATTGGCATTTGCGTGGGATCAGCGGAGGGGAGAAAAGAAGGGTCAGTATAGCTCTTGAAATCCTAATGAGGCCTAGATTGCTCTTCCTTGATGAACCAACCAGCGGACTTGACAGGTTAACCTCACAGATCGAAGTTGCTCTGTACAATTGATTAATGAATTAATAGTGATTCTATCCAAAAACAACTGCAACATTTGTCTTTTCTTGTGTCTCATTGTACGCTGTTTTAATTATCTTATCTCGTCCTTATGGTATGGCAGTGCTTCGGCTTTCTTTGTAACTCAGACATTACGTGGCCTGTCTAGAGATGGAAGGACTGTCATTGCTTCGATTCACCAGCCTAGTAGTGAAGTTTTTGAGCTCTTTGATAGATTGTACTTGCTTTCTGGAGGCAAAACTGTTTATTTTGGTCAGGCTTCAGAGGCCTACGAGGCAAGAAATCCCTGCTTTTAAACCCCATTTTCACCTAATTCACCACACAAGAAATGAAACTTATAAGATTATTTAATTAATTGGTGTTAACAGTTCTTTGCACAAGCTGGTTTTCCCTGTCCTGCTCTGAGGAACCCATCTGATCATTTCCTGAGATGCATCAATTCTGACTTTGACAAAGTAAAGGCTACTTTGAAGGGGTCCATGAAATTGCGGGTATCACAGCTTCCCTTCCATCTAGCTTGATTAAGTTAGTGGCAATGGTTCTTATTTCTTGAACCAAAAAAATTCCTAATTCTTCTTGGTTTTCTATTTAGTTTGAGTCAAGTGATGATCCTTTGGACAAGATAACAACAGCTGAAGCCATAAGAACTCTACTTGACCACTACAGAACTTCCCAGAACTATTATGCAGCAAGACAAAAAGTTGAGGAGATATCCAAAGTTGTGAGTGGTTTTTATTGATGCTGCAGCTTTCAGTCTACTTGTGAGCTTTAGGTATTTTTCTGAGTCCAGTTTTATCCATTTATGGATATAATTTGTGTATTCTTAATTGTATGTTTCAGAAAGGAACTGTTATAGATTCAGGGGGAAGCCAGGCTAGTTTCTTGATGCAGGCCTTTACTTTAACCAGGCGTTCATTCATCAATATGTCAAGGGACTTTGGGTATTACTGGCTAAGGCTTGTGATTTACATCGTAGTCACCATCTGCATTGGAACCATCTACTTGAATGTGGGGACAGGTTACAATTCAATTCTGGTACTGTTTCTATCCTCTGCTCCCATGTGCTAACTCAAGTTTGTGGTTCTGATATGAATCTGAAAGATTGCTTTGTTAGATATTTTCATGCAATTCTTTTTAAACAATCACTTTTTTTTTGCTAAGTTTTTGTTTTATAAAAAAAATAAATTAATTATTAAATTTTTACGAAATTCTTAATTCTAAGCGTGAGGAGAAGGTAACACCTTGGAATAGTAAAGCTACATTAGTGTTGGATTTTCCCTTTTCTTAAAAAATATATTTATTCATGATCAGATATCTGGAGAAGTTGGTTCAACACTCTAATCCAAAATGCGTGTTAAAAATAGTGTGAAATTAAAGATGCATTTTTAGATTAAGAGTGTTTAATAAAAATATAAAAGTACATATAAAATTTATTTAATTTTATAAAATAATCATTTGTGAAATGAATTCTTGTATTGGATATTTCAAGGAAGCATTATTTTGACCTTTTTCTTTTTTACCTTTTATTTGGTAAATTTCCTTGAGCAGGCTAGAGGATCATGTGCCTCCTTTGTGTTTGGTTTTGTCACTTTCATGTCAATTGGCGGGTTTCCTTCTTTTGTAGAAGATATGAAAGTGAGTATTTTCTCTTCTTCTTTATGATAAAAGACTAAATACTAAAGAGCCGACACAGATATTTAAGAATTACTAAGAGAAGCAACAATTGGATTAATCTTTCTAAAACATAATTGCAGGTATTCCAAAGAGAGAGAATGAATGGTCATTATGGTGTCACTGCCTTTGTGATTAGCAACACAATCTCTGCAATGCCATTCCTGATAATGATCACCTTCATCTCTGGAACTATTTGTTACTTCATGGTCAACCTTCACCCAGGTTTCGAACATTATTTATTCTTCGTGTTGTGCCTTTATGCAAGTGTCACAGTGGTTGAGAGCTTGATGATGGCTATAGCTAGCATTGTCCCCAACTTCCTCATGGGTATCATCATCGGTGCTGGAATTCAGGTTTGTTGATGATCCAGTAATTTACTGTGTTGCAGCTCATGAAAATCTTCCTTTCTCAATGTTCAATCGGTTCATGTAATTTTCCCCACGTTTCAGGGAATATTCATGCTAGTGTCAGGGTACTTCAGGCTTCCAAATGATATACCAAAGCCTGTTTGGCGTTATCCAATGTCGTACCTTAGTTTCCATTTCTGGGCTCTACAGGTGATTAACCCATTTCTAAGCCTGCACTGCACATGCTCATGCTACTGTGTTTCATCAATTATTGAAATGGCTTATGTATTTTTCAGGGGCAATATCAGAATGATCTGAGAGGCTTATGGTTCGACAACCAGACACCAGATCTTCCCAAGATTCCTGGTGAGTACATACTGGAAAATGTATTCCAGATAGACGTGCACCGATCAAAATGGGTGGATCTCAGTGTCATCTTCAGCATGATCGTAGCATACCGCATCATCTTTTTTATAATGATCAAGATAAGTGAGGATGTCACACCTTGGATTAGAGGTTATATAGCAAGGAGAAGAATGCAGCAGAAGAATGGGACTCAAAATACAACAGTAGCTCCTGATGGTCTCACCCATTCTCCTTCTTTAAGGACTTACATCGCAAATCGTCCTACTGGAACTGGCAAAAGGTAGATCAAAGAGATGCTTTGATATGGTAGGGCTTTCTGCTCAAAGAGATGTTATTGACACTAAATTTCAAGTTATATTCCGATCTATGGAAAAAAAAAAAACAGGAAAAAAAATCATTTGTATAAAACAGAACAAGAAGGTTATGATCAAGACCTTTTATTTCTCATACATGTTCCTCGGTCAATCAGGGGAACATAAGGGATACTTAATCATTCTCCCAAAACAGAGATTGGAAATACAATCTAAATTATTCTAGTGATCATGAACTTCTTTTTGTTTTAGAACTGAAAACTCCCAAATTTTTGGAGAACCAGTAACTTCTCATTCAAATACATATTTTAATGTTATACATGAAGATACTACACAGTTAAAAGTTTCACATTTTATAGCAGCTCATTAAACTTTCGCCCTTACATTCACATTGACCTGGGAAATTTCAGTTCCAGCATTATGTTCCTAAGAAGCTATAATAGTCTTGAACACCTATCATTCATCTTTCTGCATTAAGGTGAACCTGAGATATGAGTTCAACAAGTACCAATTGCAAAAGTACCAACAATCAATGCAAGGGTATGGCTACTGGCTAGACAAGGCAACAAATTATTGAAAATCGCGTATATTTGTCAGTATGCATGTCTGGCAATGAATTGATGTAGCATCATCACAGACCTCCAGTTAATGGCTGCAAAATAATCTCACTTGGAAAGATGGATATAGAAATTGAGAATATGTAGAGATAATAAGGTAAATAAGAGAATAAGAATTGAATAAAAAAGACTGAAGAGAGCTTGCTTTTGCAACCAAGGTAATCATGAACCCTAGTCATTGGGACATGGCCTAAGTCGTATAATTTGATTCAAGTGGTAAATGTGGTGAGGAGCTTTGTTAACTTTATTTTTTGAGTAAATTATAGGTGAGGTCATTAAAAGAAAGAATAATGTTCATGATGAAAACACTTAAAATGTGATTAAAATATAGATTGAAAGAAATCACAACTAAAGAAATGAGAATTGAAGAAAGTACCTACAAATCAAGCTTCCTTTAAAAATGGAACGGACTCTTTCTGGAATTTTTGGATGGATTCAACAACTTTCATGGCAAAAGCCTCGTCCTCTGGATAATATGCAATGGGATCAGATAAAAGAGGCTGTGGAAGGCTGAGCACACCTTCAAGGGTTGCATGAAGACAATAAGCTGAGTAAGTAATGTGATATCCACCTTCTTGGACAATAAGAAGACGTCCACCGCAGTGTGCATTTGCCAGACTACGAACCATCCGCCCTATCGCTCTATATCCATCCAGCGTCAAGCATTGCCTTCCATTTGGATCAAACTAGAGCAGCAGAAATTTACCCCATAAGCAATTTATATAAACAAGTAGGTTATTGCATGGAGAGACAGCGTGAAAAGGCAGGAGGGGGAGGGGGAGGAGGAGACAAATATGTCACATCACTTTCTTACATTAGAAGTTGGCAAATTTTAGTTTAAACACAAGATAGCAATCAGTAAAAAAAGAAGAGAAACAACAGACTTAAAAAAGTCCATAATCTAAGTACAGTTACATCCGTGAATGAAAGATGTTGAATGGCTTCACTATAGCATTAAGTAAAGGGCATTAAACGTATTAAAGCCTCAAAAAAGGATTCTTGGAAGTCATACATCTAAGACAACCGGCTTAAAATCTGGCTTTATTTTCTCATATATCTATATTTCAATCAGTCATTCCCGGTGCTTCACTTCATTCAGCATCCATAACAAAATGGGGAAAGAAGAAGGAAAGTGGAAAAGGAGAAATACTCAGGCTGCTTGTTTTTAGAAAATATTTCCTTGGAAAATATTTTGTGCATTTTCTAGCACTTGGGGCATTCATAAACACTGGTAAATGAAAAATTTTTTTCTGATCAAAGGGAAAACTAAACCATTTTTAAGGAAAATAACTTTTTTAAGTCATTTCCTGGATTTTGAAAACCTTATTAACACCACCAAACTTTGTTTGTATACATAAATTTATTAACATTTTTATTTTATAACATTGCAATAAATAATGGAAAATGAGTTATTTTCTTAGAAAATATTAAAGTTATTTTCCGCGAAGAACAGAGACTAATGATCAATCTTAGGTATCTACCACATAAAAGCTGCACCTTTTTCCTATTTTGATGTCTACTGGAGCTGTTAATGTATTTCAGTGAAACATGTCATTTTCGCCTTAGCACTTCAATCTTCCTTTCAAGTTTCAACAGTTTATCCATCCCTATTTCGTGTTCAAGGAAAATAAATAATTAAGCACAGATATTTCTATACATGTATGTTTGTACTTTTTACGTATAATCAGCCATAAATAGCCAAATTTTGAAACAAATATGCATGTGATTGCACCTAACCCTTGCCTTATATCATATTCATTATATGAGAAAAAACTGAAACTAAGAATAAATGAACTTACAGCACTTGAATCTTGACCAACAACCATAACCAGCATATCAGGTTTAAACTTGTTTATTGCTGGCATAACCAATTCAGACATGGCATACTCATATCCCTTGTCACCCGTCCCATTGGGAAGAGGTATATTCAAATTATAGCCAAAACCATCTCTTTCACCAAGCTCATCAACAGATCCATTTTGTGGATGAGATGGACCCCATGAACCATGATTCATATGCAGGGACATTGTAAGTACCCTATCAGACTGATAGAACCCCTCAGCAGTTCCATTGCCATAATGAACATCTATGTCAACAACTGCAACTTTTTGGCACCCTGAATCTAAGGCCAATTGAATAGCAAGACCTGCATTGTTAAGGAAACAATATCCATCTGCTTGTGTTGGTTGAGCATGATGACCTGGAGGTCTAACTAAAGCATAAGCAAGTTTTCCATGCCCATCAAGAATATGCTTCATTGCTGATAATGTAGTACCAGCAGCAAGAAGAGAAGCATTCCATGAACCGGGACTTAAGAAAGTCCCACAACATATCATCTTCCCCCCTTCTTTGTCTGCTTTGACTAGTTCATTTATGTACTCTGCAAATTTTATTTGCATTCAGGAAAAAGAATGAGGCAGGTTATACCAATCTAAACTTATAATTAAACATATAGTTATCTTCACAGGTATTAAGAAAATGCAGTTGATTTAGTTAAAACAACAAAGCTTATATTGTGTTTTCTAATATCCTTCTACTCATATTGCTCAATCTACTAAATTAATACCGGAACTAATAAATGCATATTAAATAGGGTATAATTTAGGAAGATAATAAACAAATTATCATTTTAAAAAAGGAAAATGGCCAACAATTTGGGAAAGATGAAAAAGGAAAGTAAGTCTATCTTTCTGCGACGGAGAGAGTATATTTTTCAAAGTGAAAATCACAAGACTGTGGTGAATTGAACAAACTGATAATTCATGGGCCATAATTAACATGTCTGCTGATATTTCATGGGTTTATGGAAAAAAAATGTCTATGATTATTAAGATATATTTTGCCCTCGCTCAATCTCTATTACAGAAGACATAAAATTCCCAATCTTTATCCAGTAATTGAAAACTATTAAGCTGGAATCAAGGCTGCAACTATTGTACAAAATTGATGAAGAAATTCAATGTCGAGAACTTGCATACAGAAACAACTATAAAAAATGAAGTAAAACAAGTGATAATTAGAGGTGTACTAATAATATTACCAACCTGGGGTGTGGAAAGAAAGCAATTCGGAAAGTTGAGCTGGTCTGCCAAGATGCCAAGAAATATATGGAGAAATGGGTCCTCTCTTAAGGATGGAAACCATGTTCTTGATTCTGTTTGCATTCTCTGGGTGCATTTCTAACACATCTAAGAAACCCGGGTCCAATCCTGTATCGAACACGCCCTTCCCAGTATCGTGTTTCAGCATGCCCTCGTGCCAGAACACGTCTATGCGCTCTGTGGCCGAAGCAACAGCCATAGCAGGAAGCACAGTAGTAAGAATAGAGCAGGTAAAGATTCGGATAGCTGGTAATGCTTTACCAAAACTCTATGATTGCTGTATTTGATCGGAGCTCCGACGCTTGTAATGATTATAACGGTAGGTGCCCGGAAATTATCCTTCCGTAAATATTATTTTTTTTAATACCAAAATCTCAATTAAAATTTATTTTAAATTACTGAAATTCCTAACTACATCGAATAACAATATCCGTATTCATCTAATTTTATACATTTTAATTAATAATTTATATAAATATATTTTTATTAATAATTTTCACTTAAAAAATATAAAATTTTAATTATTATATGACAATATATTAAAATTAATAAATATGATTATAAAATAAATATTTTTATTAAATTAATTATTTATATAAATACATTAAGTAATAAGTATATATAAAATTTAATCTAAATTCGTTATGTGTATTAATTTTAAAATTTAAATTTATCTCAATTTTATTTTATTAAAAAATGGGTCGAATTTGTACCAAAAATATTATACTTGTTGCAGCCCTAATTGTTATGCTGGATTTTGGGGTTTACTGTTCCGTCAACTCGTTGGATAGGTTAGGTTGAGATCTTATCTGTATTTCCAGTCTTTCTCGCTTCCATTCCTTGGGCTTTCTGTAAGCATGTTAGAGCTTTACTTGTGATGATTTGTAATAGTTTGCAATTTATGTTAAATGTTTTAATAATATTAATTTATATTTTTTATTGTCACGGTATATTTAACAATTATTTTATATTAAATATTTTTACTCTAAATTATTATATAAATAATTAATTATTAATAATTAATATCTAATTAATTACTATTTAAACTGTTAATATATTCAACATTTTAAAACTACAAAGTTTTAATTAGATTTAAAATAATAAGTTCACAAATTAATTAATTTTAATTAAACGAATTAGTTCATAATTTTATTTTCATATGTCAATTCTCATTTATTAATTCACTCAACCAATAAAAAAACATTAAGTTGTTTTATTAAATTTTAATAAATTGATATAAAGAATTTTAAATCTAATTAATTTATTAAATAAGCTTAAAAATTAAGATGCTTATTTTATTTAGAAAACAAATATTTTTTCCATTTACGGCCTACCCAATTTCACAATTTTTTTTTAATGTTTTTTTTTTTCCAATTTTAAAAGGGAATTATATATAATCGAAAATAGGGAAACAAGAAAAACATAAAAATCAGAGACGGGAACCAGAGACTGCCAAGTCCGGCAGCAAGGGAATGGAGTAGTTGACAAATTCACCCGTTGTTAATTTCACTGGCGCCCTCTCTTATGTATCACTTTGATTTTCATTTTGAATTCAGTTGAACTTCATATTCAATTCAGTCGAATTCGAAAAAATGACGGAATTCCTGGACCTCGAAGCGCAGGACGGAGTGAGAATGTCATGGAATGTGCTCCCAGGTACCAAGCAAGAGGCCAGCAACTGTGTAGTCCCTGTCTCTGCCATTTACACTCCGATCAAGCCCTTCCCCAACACTCCCGTCCTCCCCTACGCTCCCCTCCGTTGCCGCACTTGCCGCTCCGTGCTTAACCCTTTTTCCATCGTCGATTTTGCCGCCAAGATCTGGATCTGCCCCTTCTGCTTCCAACGCAACCACTTCCCGCCTCACTACGCCTCCATTAGCGACGACAACCTCCCTGCCGAGCTCTTCCCGCAGTACACCACCATCGAGTATGAGTCTTCCGGAGACAAGAGCTCGTCCTCCTCGGTTTTCATGTTCGTGGTGGACACTTGCATCATCGAGGAAGAGATGGCCTTCCTCAAGTCTGCCTTGTCCCAGGCCATTGGCCTTCTCCCGGACAATTCCCTTGTTGGCCTCATCACTTTTGGGACCTTAGTCCACGTTCACGAGCTAGGCTTCGGCCAGACCCCCAAAACCTACGTCTTCAAGGGCGCCAAGGACGTGTCTAAGGACCAGCTTCTCGACCAGATGGGTTTTTTTCTCAAGAAGCCCAAACCCCCAACTGGCGTTATTGCAGGCGCCAGGGATGGTCTTTCTTCCGAAAGTATTTCCCGCTTCCTCTTGCCTGCTTCTGAGTGTGAATTTACTATCAATTCGGTAAGTTTGCATATGCCTCTCTCATTTGGGAAATCAAAATCTCAATTTCTCGTCTTCTATACTTGTTCTTTAATTTAACTTTTTGAAAAAAAAATGAATTTAAGGTATTGGAAGAGCTGCAGAAAGATCCTTGGACAGTTCCATCCGATCAACGGGCTACCAGGTGTACCAGTACTGCTCTCAGTGTAGCTGCCAGCTTGTTAGGGGCCTGTGTTCCTGGGTCTGGAGCTCGAATTATGGCTTTCATTGGTGGTCCATCCACAGAAGGACCTGGTGCTGTAAGTGCTTTGCTTTTCTCTACTCGGCAACAGATTATCCTATGCATTGCACATTGATTATATTCTTTTATGGAGCTTGTGACTGATGATCTGGAGGCTTGATACTGTCACTGTGTCCAAACTTGAGCGTCGTGATGCTTTGCTTGGCTATGTCATAGTATAAATTAATTGTTTTCGCTTGATGGTTTACTTCTGAACATGAGAAACTCTTTGCACTTTACTTCTCTTTCCTTATACTTCTAGGCACTTCAACTGGCATTGAACTCCGAACTGAATTTCCTGTTGAAAGAGGGAGATTGTCTTTTTTTTTTTTTTCCTTTACTTTCCCCCCTTCTCTTGTTTGTCTTTTCTTATTGATTTATAATGGTGGGAACTGAATTATTTCTGCATATTTTCTAGATCGTGTCAAAGAATCTCTCTGAACCAATTCGTTCTCATAAGGACCTGGATAAAGATACTGCTCCCTATTATCATAAAGCTGTGAAATTCTATGAAGGACTTGCAAAGCAGCTTGTGCATCAAGGCCATGTACTTGATCTTTTTGCATGTGCCCTTGACCAGGTAAATTCTACTTGTAAATCAAGGATATATGCTTACTACAGAAAATCTGGCATCTGATTGTGAATGATGAGTTAACCTAAGAGTTTCATTTAATAGTTTAGAAAATTTATAAATAATAATTTTTTGTTTTTTTTTTTCAAGCTATAAGCAAATAAAATAACCATCTGAAAGTAATTATATCTGTTGAGTGCCTTTGTAAATAAACTCTCTGGTTCCTGTTTAGTTAAATTTCTCGTTGTAGCTTGTGATTGGAACAGCAATTATAGTGTATGTGGTTTACTGTGAGGCCAATTAAGGCAACCAATACGATAGGTAAATCTCTATCTAAAGTTCCCATTATAATTAGAGATTGGGGAACTGAGTTCCTGTTATCAATTAATTAATTAATTAATTAATATTATAATTTTTAGGCTAGTTTAATAATACATGATATTACCTAGTAGTTTTTTGTCCATTCAAAAATTTAACCCCCCCCCCCCCAACCATAGGTTTTTATATATTGCAGATAGATAGGTTACAGTTCCACAGGACTAGCCAGTTGTACAGGTGGAGGATGGGGGAGGAAGAACTGGAGACTCTCTTTTTTTCCTTTTCAATTGGTGCACTGGGCGCTAATTGGATAGGGTTAAATTGTTTTTTTGTCCAGTCATGTTTAATACATTGGTCCAAGACCTTCGTTAGGTTTCACAATCAATATGCTGCTTTTAATTTGAAGTATTAAGGCTTTTAGCTCCATCTTCATACAGGAAATATTACTTGAAAATCAATTCTCTTTTGCTTGTCTCTACTTCTTCCTAGGTGGGGGTTGCTGAACTTAAAGTTGCAGTTGAAAAAACTGGTGGGCTTGTTGTGCTTGCAGAAAGTTTTGGCCATTCAGTATTTAAGGACTCACTTAAACATGTTTTCCAATCGGGTGACTATGACCTTGGACTATCATCAAAGTAAGAGTTCTTTCTATATTTTGCTTAATCTTAAATGCTCTTAACTCTCTCATCATGCATCAAAATTTCAGTTTTACTTAAAGCTTTCTTTGATTTGTGGTGTATCACCACTGGAGATTTTTCATTCAACTGTTTTTTTATTATGCTCTGTCAACTATCTTGTCTGGTACTTTTGGCATTTCTATGATTAATTTTTGTGCTATCTTCTTCTGAAATTTATTATTATAGCTAACACTTTCCTCATGCATTCTTTTAAATATATATTTGTTGTTGCGCTTGATTGCCATGTTAGAATGTTAATATTTCTCCCCTACTGTGCATATAGTGGTATATTTGAGATAAACTGCTCAAAGGATATCAAAGTTCAAGGTATAATTGGCCCTTGTGCGTCACTTGAAAAGGTATATCTATTGGGTTTTGAATCCTCTTTCCTCCTCTCTTTTCGTTCATTACTTTATTTCATCATTTACTTGTCAATGACTTTATGCAGAAAGGTCCTTTGTGCTCTGATAATGTCATCGGTCAGGGGAATACCAGTGCTTGGAAGATGTGTGGACTAGACAAAGCTACAACTTTATGTATAATATTTGAAATTGTGAAGAAGGACAGTCCAGATTCTTCTGTTCAACCCACAAGCAATCAGTATTACTTCCAATTTTTGACCTAGTATGAACTCCAATCTTATACTTTTTCATGTAGTTCTTTCCTTTTTTTCATTTTGATGGAGTTGGGAAAACATTTGGCTTATAATCGACTTTTTGTTTCAGTTATCAGCACAGCAGCGGTCAAATGAGACTCCGTGTTACAACCCTTTCTAGAAGATGGGTTGCTGGATCTGGAAGCATTCAGGCAAGCTCACCCTTCCTCTTGTATGTGTTGCATTGCTATTTACCAAGAGGTCACTTGGGGTTTCAAAAGCATTTAAAAAGGTGCTGTACTTTACATAGATGTGAAACATTCTGTTTGATGATCTGAGGAGAAACAGTATCAAGAGGAAAGAAGGCAGGAGGAACTTTAGGCATGACTTAGTTCAATAAAAAATAATAATCGTTAGTTGATAATTGTGGCTAGTGGATGTGGATGGTAACATGTGAATGTTAATTGTTTAATAAAATAATTTTGGGGTATTTGGTTCCAGTTTCGTCATGCTTCTAACTAAGAATTAGAAACTGAACCAATCATTTTGTTCTTTGATTTTAGGAACCAATTTTGAAACCAAACTTCGGTTTCAATTCCAATTTAGTTCTAAGTAATTTCCGAACAGGTCTGATTCTGGTTTCGGTTCTATTTTGATTTTAATTTCAGTTGATATCTTAGTTTTACACATAAAATTACAACATTCTTATGTTAATTTTAAAATAATAAACAATTTTAAATTTTTAACATGAAAGCAATAATACAAATAAGAGTACTAACATTAAAATAATAGTAATATTGTGATGCAAATCATAATCACAGAGAATTTAGTTCTCTTGCTTTAAAGATTTCTCAATCGTTTATTCTGGTGTTGCGTCATATTAGTATAAAAAATAGATTATATATAATTCTTAGTAAGAACTTTATATTATCTTCTCTATATTTCTTATTTATGTAGTTTCTAATTATAATATACATATATAATTAACATCTAAAAGATATAATACAATTGTATGCATGATTCAATCATATAATTAAGGAATATTATATAATTTAATGCATTTATGGCTGAAATTATTTTCAAAAGTGTGAAAAATAAAAGAGAATTTTAAATCTGTATACAACTATAATTAATGATAAATTAGATTATATATTTTTGTGCAATTTTAAATGCATATAAATATAGATGAAATTCTATTAAAAATTAGAAAATATATCTAAAATCATATGTATAAAATCAGGTTCTTTGATTAGGTGTGGTTCGTGATGGTTCCAGTTCAATTCATGATGAATAACCTGAAACGAACCAAAGCAGTATATGAGTCAATCCGGTTTTTGCAGAAACGGTTCTTGTTCAGTGTCAGTATGGTATAGTACAGTTCCTCGTGGGTTTTGAACCCCCAGGAAGCTTTCACAGCCCTAACAACAATTATTAGTTGCTGACTTTATTGGTGTCATCTTCAAGGGTCTGTTTAACATTATTGATGCTATTATTGAGAAAAGCATTAGAAGAAGTTTGTTAAGAGACATTAAAAAAAAAATTTAAAGGACATATGTTAGTTGGAAGAACTTTAAGGCAACAAAACTATTTTTTCCAACTGCCTGTTTCAATAACATCTGAAAGGTTGCTTTTCTAATTCAACCTCGGTCCACGCCGGTATAAATTCAATGTATAACTGCTTCTGTTAAATCAATTATCATTTCGTTTATTTGGACTCCAAATTCTTTTTTTTTTGTTTCCTATTTAGGCTATATTCACTTGCATTAATTTAAATTTAAGTCCAACTATTTTGAACTGATTTTAAATAATAGTTCTTTTTTTATCATTTGCAAAACAAAATGGCATTGTTGAAAATAAAAATTACAAATAATCATTTATAAGTTTCCTAAACTTGAATTTTTAAATATTTCTTTTGATAGCTTAAGAAAATAAATAAAGTCTGCACCCAGTTATGCATGTCAATGTTGTGTATGGTAACTTCAGTTTCCATAGTCATGTACTCTCATTTGTGGAGATAAAATAATAAATAATAGATAGCATCCACACATGCTTATTTGGGCTGCTAAATCCTAGTAAACTGGGGGATAAGTTAGATTATGCAAAATGGTATGAAATCTTGTTTGTATTTATTTATTTATTTTTACTGTCCACACATTGTCTTCATGCTTTTGAATCTATTTTAAAATGCTTTAGGATTTAATTGCTGGTTTTGACCAAGAAGCAGCTGCTGTAGCCATGGCACGCCTAGTCTCTTTCAAAATGGAAATTGAGGTAACTAGCGATCTTTTGTGGTTTTTTAATTGTTCAATGCTTTAACATTTTTATTGATGGCTGAAATATTTTGGATAGACTTGTCAACTTCTCTCTCTGTCTCTCACACATGTATGCATGCGTAAGCACACAATTATAACTGAACAAAGTTACATGGACAAATTTAGATTGATGATGCATGGAAGGGGTCCTTGTAAATTATGCAAGATGCTACTTGTCATGCAGGCTGAGTTTGACCCAATAAGATGGCTTGATAAATCTTTGATACATATGTGTTCACGGTTTGGAGATTACCAGAAGGACAACCCATCTTCTTTCAGCTTGTCTCCTCGGTTTTCAATATTCCCTCAGTTCATGTTTAATTTACGGCGTTCGCAATTCGTTCAGGTATATTAATATTATCTGTTAAGGGCGTCGGTATCAATTTTTTTGTAGTCCAATTGAAATCCCCTTGTGTTCTGATTGTAATAAAATTAATACAGGTCTTCAACAACAGCCCAGATGAGACAGCGTACTTCAGGATCATACTGAACAGGGAAAATGTAGCCAATTCTGTTGTAATGATACAACCTTCACTGATATCTTACTCATTTCATTCAGGGCCAGAACCAGCTCTCCTTGATGTGGCTGCCATTGCAGCTGATAGGATACTGCTTTTGGACTCTTATTTTACTGTTGTTATTTTTCATGGTGCAACTATTGCGCAATGGAGAAAAGCTGGCTACCACAATCAACCAGAACATCAGGTAATTTGTTAATTTCTGAACAAAGAGAGGGAAAGGAGAGAGAAAAACACCTTTCTCTTTGTTTTAGGTCTGATATAACAGTGTTCATTTTTAACTGTGCAATCATAGCCTCTCATGAGCATCACATGCTATTCTCTCTTTTGCTTTTTTATTGCCATGGGACAAATAAATAGGTAGCCCATGTTTGACTAGCCAAGCAGACAAATGATCCTACATCTTTTTCTCTCTCCCACTTTTTTATTTGTATATTATAATACAAGTGTTTCACATTTTTCTCCTGTTCATCTCATATGAGTTTGCTTGCTTTTCTAATTGTAATTGGAAGATTATACTAGAGTCAACAACTAGTTGGGGTCAGCTATAATCATTAGTCATCTCTATTTTAGATCAATTCCTCATTTATATTAAAAATTTATATCTTTTAGATTTAATGTTAGAAGGCATTGTCCCCTAATATGAGACAGCCATACATGTCAATGCATAATAAAATCACCTCTAACCTGCATGTGCGTACTGATTATTAATGCCCATAAAGTCTATAGAGTTGGATTTTGGGTCCATTATCTTCCTTTTTGCAGTACAATGCCTTCATCAGTGAAACTGACATAATTTGTCGCCTTAATCCTCAGGTCTAATGTGCTTTTGCTTTTGCTCTAGCAGGCATTTGCCCAGTTGTTGCAAGCACCTCGTGATGATGCAGATGTGATAATCAAGGAAAGGTTTCCGGTTCCTCGTTTAGTCATTTGTGATCAACATGGTTCACAGGTTATTTACTATCACACTTGCCTGTTTTTTGGTTAAACAATACATGAACATACAACTGTTGTAGCATAGTTTGCACACTTCTTTTTTCTTACTACTGGATGTAAGAATGACCTGACATTCACCTAAGGATGTCCCACTTGTTACTGGAAATAGGCAGGACACTAATAAATCATATATTAATTTAATAAACTATGTTAAGTTTTGTGTTTGTGTAATTTACCAAATTTTACTATATCAAAAATTAATTTATATGTATGTACGTTAAAATTTGCTGGTTAATAATGTATAGTCGAGAAAACAATAATATTAAGTAATAGATTGTGTTCAATATGGATGAAATTTTATGTAGTTATTCTAAAATCTGTAATTTTTTTGAGTTGGAGATGGATGAATTAAAGCCAGCAAGCCACTCCAGTCCTGTTACCTTAGGCTTAGCAGAAAATTTTCATCCTTATTGAGGCAGGATCAAATTGCCATCTCTAAATGGAAGTTTAGCCATGCATAATAATTTACATTATTTAGTACATAGCAACTGACCAAGATTGCCAAACTTACTTCTCTAACTTCATTAGGGGGTTTTCATAAACTCAGCTTGCAAAATCAAAATTTTGATTTTTTCAAAACATTACTTGATATACATCAAGATTGCAGATATATCCAATTCCGTGTCCTTTTGTTTATGGTAGCGGTATCTTTTTGGATCATTAACAATGTTAAATTTCACTTATATTAGTTCTCAACGACTCGTTGTGTTTGGATGAATTAATTACTTTTCCCCCCTTCTAACCCATATGATTTGCCGAGGCATATTCCTGTTGGAATGCATTGTCACTTGCCTCAATGTGTCGCTGGGTAGTGCCAACTAACTTAATACTGTTAATGCAGGCCCGTTTTCTTCTAGCAAAGTTGAACCCTTCTGCTACATACAATACTGATTCCCCTCTTCCGGGCGGAGATGTCTTGTTTACAGATGATGTAAGCTTTGAGGTCTTCTTAGATCATCTCCAGAGACTAGCAGTTCAATAAAAACATGCATTGCAATTTTGTAAACTTAATTTTGACATTTTTTGTACAGAAATTATACAATTTATTTTAGGCTTTCTTGTGATTTGGAATAATTGTTGAAAAAAATGAAATAAAATCGTGTAGTGCTTATAATTTACTTTGCGTGAAAAACGCTTATTATGGATTAGTGCTTATAGGCTTTCTTAGCAGGTTTTTGAGATGATTCTATTAGGACATTTACTGGCAATAATCGGAGTTGTAAATTTTGAATGATTCAATTATTTGATCATGTAATGTATTGTGACATAAATGAAAAGGCCAGAGGATGAAAATTCAATTTCTTTCGCGGTTTTTTTTATTTTTATTTATTTATTTATTTATTTTTTATCTCTTTTGACAATGTTCACATGATTTTTTTTTGAATTGGCTGGGGATATTATGAAGCGGCCAGCTCATGAATGTTTGGAGTGAGGGTTTTTATTCCAGGCGAGGCTCGATTGGCATATATATATATATTAAAAAATGAAGAGAATTTAGTTGAGTTGATTTCGATTTATCATCGAATCGTCTCTATCATTTCAGGTGAGGGAATTCAATTTGGTTTTATTGCATACTGAATCAGAATAAAATTTAGTATGCTCAAAGTTTAAATTTGCTTCGACTAAGGCATTAACATTTGGAGTAGGTTTTTGAATGCAAGGTTGATATGTTTGAGAACAAGGAACCTCCAAGATGTTTGTTTATTTTCCAATCTACTGGATTGATAAACAAATAATATTGTTTATATTATATGATTTATCTTCATTATATTTCTTTAAATTCATCATAAACTCTATTATTCTTCTCTTTGTTCTTCTGCAGACTATCATTTTCGTCCACCTCAATTTTTCTCACGCCCGCTATTTCATACCTTCTCTAAGTTATTAAATCTTCACTTATTATAGCTTCCTCCTAAATTTTATGGTGATTAAAAAGCTTACATTACTTTATTTTAACTTACAAAAAGCCTCATCCAACATCCTTACGCACTTAATTCCTTACACTCCTAATTCCTAAACCTAATATCAAAGTAAGAAATTATGTATTATTAACTCTCTAATTTATTACGCAAATTATACAAGATATATTCTATAAAATGATAATTAATATTGCATTTCATAAACAATATTAGTTAATAATTTCTTTTTTCTAGAAAATTTGCAACTGCTTATATGGATAATAATTATTACTAATTTGCTATTCATGATTTCAGACTTGGTTTTTAAAAAAATAAATTAAGTTCTTAAGAAATTATTAATTTATTGTTTATTTTGAGTTCATAAGTTTGCAGATTTTGCTTTTCTTTTTCTTTTTTAAAAGATCCTCTTGACCTACATACTATAGTTTTTCAATGTTAATGTCGATGGCTGCTTTTGGAAGGGCTCTATTTTAGTAGACATAAGTAATTATGGGGTCTTTGAGTCAATCAAACCAATGAGGACGGACTCTCAAGACTAGAGATGCCACAAGGCAACAGTTTTCAATCAATTGTAACCCTGGAAGACGATGTATGAGTGTGATTCTTTTGGACTGCAAATTGCTCTCATCTGCTTTGTATGGCGTTTGATGGAAGTACTCGCGGTCTCTAATGTTTCAGATTGTCGTTTCTTGCTCTAAGCCCATGAATTGGCCAGGCGATGAATGCGGTGCTTGGGGCCTGGCCTGAGGGCTCCATAACCTTAAATTTCCTGGGTTATTGTTCTCGGGTCCAAGCCTTGCCTCTATATTGTTTTGGGCTGGCTGTAATCCTTAGGCCTAGGTAGGGTTATTACGATGGATTTGTAGCTATTATCTGCTCTTTTAATCATCTAATGAAATTCACCCTCCAAAAGGGAAAATAATAATTGGAAGGAAAAAGAAAAACTCTGAACTCAGAAGTCAAGCATGATGTCTGTTTTATTTAGGACCCAGGGCCGGGATTGTGAATAAGTGGGGCGAGAAATGGAATGGACAGGAAGACGGAAGCTCATGGGAGGGATTCCAAGGAAGATGGTGTTCATGGCTGTAGGGGGATTCGCTAAGGCAGTGGCCAATCTTCTCAACACCACCTCTGTTCATAATGCGGATACGCTTATTCACCTTGTTCGATCTCGACCCTCTGGGGTACCCCTCATCACTGTTAGCAATCACAAGTCCACGTAACATGTCATAGCATAACATTCCATTTTCTTTCTTCTTTCTTTCTTTATAGCTGTTCTTCTGTTTTTTAATTTTATTTTTCTTTCTTTTTCATAGCTTGGATGATCCTGTCATGTGGGGATTCCCTGGTTTTCCATCATTTGATACAAATTTGGCTCGATGGGTACTGGCTGCAGAAGACATTTGTTTCAAAAATCCCCTGCTGTCTTATTTCTTCCGCCTTGGTATTTTCTTCAAATGTTCTATTAGCCTCTTTTCATTTTAATTTTTTAAGGGTTCAGATTACTTCTTTTTATCTGGTATAAGCATGAAAAAATCAGCTGAAGGTCACCCCATAATTCGGAATGCTTAGGCTACTAATTCAAGCTGGCTATTGCTCATATTTCTTGAAAATCACTTGAACTACAATCTTCTGTTAGATTGACAATTTTGATGGCTTTTATAGCTCTAGAAATTTAGGAAGAGGATTACGCATATGGTTATTCTTCTGTCATTTTCATTTCACTTGTGGAACTCCCTTTTTTTTTTCTTTTTACCTAGCCAGTTGCTAAATTGGACTGATCAATATATTGTTTTCCCATAAAACTCCACCAGAAGCATGCAAAGATTCGTTTAGGAATTTAGCAATAGTTGCGGTTGGGATTTGAATGAGTATTGGCGTTGTCTACGGTGGAGTTGGTCTCTAAAAGACGCTCTTTTCTCAAATTCAGATCATATTGATGGAGCTACATTCCCATATTAACTTTGTAAAAGGATCAAGAACATGGACACTTGGGAATCAGATAAAACGATAGAATTTCAAAACAATCAGATTAGGGTAACAGTGGTGTGTTGATGAGGATAACCCGGTTGTAACTGGACTATAGGCTTTATAAATGGCCAATAAATATATGGTAAATACTACAATAGATATCAGGATGGACTCAAGTTTGTTGTTTCTTTAGAAGAGGCTGATATGAAGATCGTAATTCTATTTGGTTTAGCTGTAATTCTGCCAAATTTGCTATGTAGAGAAAATTTGAGGTTTCAAACCATTGTGAAGCGTTTTAGGACCCTCTTGATGAGAGCTTGGGGCTAAACCAGCAAGCTGGGAAAACAGTATTCAGATGAGGTGGTTCCATTTGGGCAGGTTGCAAAAGGTAGAAAACCTAAAGAACTCAACCTGCAAACTGCTTTAGATCTGATTTCCAGGTTAATCATCATTCATCTAGATCCAGACAAAGGGTTGTAAAACATTTTCTTATGGCATGTTGGTTATGCTAGGTTCTTTCTCTAAATTGCAATGTTTTGAATGATGCATTAGAAAAAAAAAAAGCTTAACTTCTTTCTCCTTTTTTCTTTTTGTTTTATCTTGAATATGTTACTTATGCTTGATGTATCTCTTTGATCTTTTATGGGCGAAATGAAATAAAGTTTCACAATCACTCGTTTGCCAAAGGATAAATAGTAGTAGTGATTTTGGTTGATCTTCTTGTTTGATGTATGGAAATTATGTCAACTGGCGTGGATGTTGTTCCCCTTCTATTAAGTAGCGCTCACTTGGAATTCCTAGCTATCATAATGATGATTATCTAGCTTTTGTTTGAAACATAATCAATAATATTAACTTTGACCTTTGTTTCTGAAATTGGAAATTGTGCAGGGAAATGTATACCTATTACTAGGGGTGCTGGAATTTACCAAGAACACATGAACGAAGCTCTTGAATGCTTGAGCAATGGAGCATGGGTATTAGTTCCGAGTATTGTACCATTTTCTTCAATGATTGAAGAAGCCTCCTTTTATATGAAGTTTCTTCTGAACATAGTCAAAATGATCAATGATTTGCATTGCTTTAATTTGTGCATTTTTTTTTCTGTTTCCTTAATGAACTTCTTGGGCCTAATATTAGTGATAACTTATCAGTGATGCATCCAATGGTCTAGGAGCTGGTTGCTGTTGAGGAAACCTCAAACTTTTTAAGTTTACTTTTTCTCATTTTTAGATTAGTGACTTACATTATGGTATCTTGGTTTTAGGAATATATTTCTTAGCTGCCCTCCCACCCACTTCTCATGTTGGTGTTCTACTTTAAATAATTTTCTCAGCATTTCCAATCTATCATCTCTTAACCATTTTCTTGAAATCTATGGTCACAAAAGAATAGCTGAAGTTTTTTCCTGAATATTTATTTAGGAGAAAGTAAAAGATCAAAAGGGTTCCATATTTAGGGAATAGGACATGGGACATAGGTTAGTCTTATTAGGCAAATACATACAACTTAGGTTCATCTGTTTAGAAGGGAGTGTATGAGTTCACTTGATTCCATAGCCTTGTTTTCGTTGCCTTTCCTTAATTAATTTCAATCTGCCTTCTCTTTTATTTTTTAATAATGAGTTATGGGCTTATGGCTCAATGGAATTTTGTTAGAGAATGTTTCGTTCTATAAATAAGTGAACTTTTGTTAAATGTTGTTTGGGAATTGATTGGACTTTTTCTATGCACCTCCCTCTCTCTCTTGCTGATATCAGTGTTTAAGAGCCACTTTTCTGAAATCTGTACGAGTGAATATTCCAAAGTAGTTTGATGACCAGCTGCTGCATTTTTTGAATAAATAGAATCAGAAAGGTTCTGGACTTTTTGTAAGTGACCTAGAGATAATGCTGACATACTTATAGGAACTACTACATTAGACATGCTTGCTCCTAAGTCCTAATTCTATCAGATTTTAGACCATATAGTACTCTTACTGTTGTACAAGAGATACAAGGAACAATAATTTTTGCTTAGTCAGTGTCCTTGTTTTGTTAATAAAACTCTGAAGAATTTGTCTCATGATATGATTGCCTTCTTTTGAGATTACAATCCCTTTTAGCAATTGTCAGCACAATTTCAATGAGTGCTTGGCCAGCTTGAACCTGAGTATACTAGTGGCTATTTAATTACTTGGAAAATGTTTGAGATTCACCAGTTCCGATAGATGTGTTTGTGCTTTCTCACAAATTATTATCAATGCATGCATTATGTAGTTAATTTTTGTGAGTGGTTACCCTTTGTTCCATGAGTCAATTCTATGACCATCTGATTCTTCATTTAATTTCTTCCTCTTCAAAAAGATAAATCACATTTTACTTCTTGTTCTGATGGTGTCTTTTTATATCCCTAATGGGCAGCTTCATACATTTCCAGAAGGAAAAGTTTTGCAAGAGGATGCACCAATAAGACGATTAAAATGGGGAACTGCGAGTCTCATTGTCCGTTCCCCTATAACTCCAATAGTCTTGCCCATTGTTCATCAAGGTCTTGAGAAGGTAACTTTATCTTTCTATCTAAATTTATGGGATATTAAGATTTCCTCTCCTTTTGCATTTTGTGAAACTATATAGTTTTGTTTGCAAGTCATGAATGCACCGATTTCACTGTAAAAGCTCATTTGCTGTCTTGGTTGAGCTAGTCTGTACTTCATTAACCATTACCATTATTTTCCATGCATAGATTATTCAGGCATTGCTCCTAAGTGCTCGCCTGGAGATTTGTCTTATTGTTTGACCCAGAGGTTGAACAATGATGCGGTGAGTGAACCCTGAATGGGTTACTCAATATAGTACTTATGAGTTGGGACCAAAAGTACTCCTGATTGAGCTAATGTTTTGAATGTTTGTGTTGCGGACCTTGTGGTTGACCTTGTTTTCAGTTTTCTTAATATGGTTTTTATAGTTACTGGAGTGCATTTAATTCTTTCATCTCTGTGACTTGTAAACACTGTTTGAGAGGAAAACCGAAAACATGTTCAACATAAAATTTATGTATCTATTCTTAAGCCATGAGCAAAGAAAAATAGCTGATAAGATGATAGAGAAGTGTTTGGCTTGGATTATAGAGACTAGATATTAACATAGGGTTTTGTCACAGCACTAGTCCAGTCCATTCTGTTTAAGCAAATAAAATTGAGTAATAAATTATTTTGATCCTTGTTTTCTCAATTCTCATTGATTTAGCATCTCATACTTTCACATTCTTTAGCCTGTTATCACCAAGCTCAACTTTTAATCAATTTGGAATGGGATGTGCAACTTGTTCATGCAAGACAGTAAAGAAGACAATTTCATGGTTTATGATCTGTAACTGAGGTCAGATGAGTACTTGGTGATGATTAACTGTTAACAAAAGAAAATAAGCTAGTCAAATCATTAGCATCAGTGGTTGAAAGGAAGCCAAGCTTAACATGATAAGTATACTTCAATAAAAAAATTAGTTAGGAAAATAAATCAATGAGATCTACCCCTGCTACAGTAGCATCATTGGTATTGTTAATGTTTCTTGGAATGTTGAATTCTATTTAAGGAGAGAAACCCAATATTTATGTTTGTTCAACAATCCAGCAAGTGTAAACTTTAAATTAAAATAAAAAAAAAATACATGCATTTTTGCATCCTAAGAGCTTGTTTGGTATAAATGATTTTGGAAGCCAATTTTAAGGAAAATTAATAATAATGGTTACTAGATATTCATTTCATACTATTGTATATTTTATGGCCCTTGTCCAATTTAGATTAATTTAAAGTTTTATTTAAGTTTTATAATCTTTATTGTTTTTTCCATTTTGTTGATAGAAATAAACTGTATGCAAATAATTAGAATATTTTATAAATACATTTCATTTTTGGATTTATAACTATTTTATAAATTATACAAATAAATTATATTAATCTTCATTATTTGAAGTTTGAAAATATATTATTAATTGTAAATAATGCATAAATGGGATTTACATAGTTTCTTTACATCACGTTTGTTAAATAATTTTTTATTAGACTATTTAAAATTATATATAATTTAAATAATTTTTTAAGGTGTGTATTGACTTGATATCTTGCATATTTAGTTCAATTCTTGATTTATTGTTTATTTTAAATTTTGCTAATTATTTAATATAGTTCACAGAATCCATGGCTAAAAGAACTGAGTGCATTATTTAAAACCTTGATTAAGAGAACTGAAAAGGGGTAGGATGGTATTGTTTATTGTGTAAAGTAGTTCATTTTCATTATTTTGGCAAGTAAATCTAGCCAAATGCATATAATTGAAACAAATTTCTCCATTCAAATGATTGAAAAAATAATTTGAAAGTCCAAAAAGTTTCTGACATCAACAATATAATTATCACACTGATGTTCAGTGTTCCTTGTCTGTCTTTGATTGTTAGATTTGTATTTAACTTGTTGATTTGAAAATTAACTTTTCTTAAACGTTAACTTTTCTCTCAAATTCGTGCCAGTGCCTAGATTCAAAAACCTTTGCACCCCCTTTTGTAATCTCTATGGCCATAGGCAATTGTAACATGATTCCAAGATTCTCCTTGAGGCTCTTGCTAGTGCTAGCTAGATCTGGAAAAATCCTATCTCATTAGCACTTTAAGCATGCCAAACACTTTGTTTAGATGAAGATATTATTTTGGCTACTATGATTTTTGGAGGTATGTAAAATGAAAGCTCTAGAATCTAGATGCTCAACCATGCATACCTACAATATCGTAGTTCTTCCATATTTGAGATATGCCTAAACCTATTATTCATGTTTAAGTGAAATTAAAGATATGCTATTATTATATTTAAGTTGCTGATATGTTGAATCATATGGGTGATTTTATTTTTATCCTCACTGGCCAGTTTTCATTGTATATGTTATCTCATTTTACAACATGATTTATAATCACAGGTGATGCCTGAGAATTATTGGTTTGGTAAAAGGCCTCTTTTTCCACTATGTAACAAAAGAATTAACATAGTTGTTGGTGAGCCAATAGAATTCGACCTTCCGACAATGAGGCAAATGGCAATCTCCATGTCTCGTAATTTGCATTTTCCTGGCAAAGGATGGCCCAGCATTTCCCGTTATGGACTGGATGAAGCAGCACAGAGGTGTCTTTACGTGGCTATTTCAGAGCAAATTCAAATTGTCTTGGAAAATTTAAGATGTTTGGGTAAAAGTTCTGTGAAGTAAAGAGGCTGAATTCCTTGCCTCTTGAAAATTAGAGAATTTGGCATGTCCTTTCCTATCAAGCCCGTGAAGCAGTGGAGAAAATACATTCGCAATTTAGATAAATTCCAGAACTGATAAAGACAATTTTGCTGATGTTCTGGAGAGGTTTGGTTGGTTATGATATTTCGATCTCTTATTGAATTTGATTAATTTATTTAGACCTCCTTTCATTGAGTACTTTATTGGTAAATGTGGCCAAAGTCAATAAACACCATGAGCATAGATTTGATAATGTCAGTGATAACTACAAAGTACAGAGAGTCACTTTAAGTCCTTAAATCTTATTGGCAATTTGAACTTTACACTGTAAATGCATGATTGCTTATGTAAGGTCTGCTATATATACTCAAGCTACACCAATAAATAAAATTCCAAGATAATCCTCTTGGGATTTCAGGTCAACGAGTCAATATGATACGACACATTGTTTTGGAACTTTAAAGGGACGAGTCCTCTGATTGTGGCAATAGTCAGAAGGTCCTCATGGATGGAAGCTACAATCAGGTATTTCTTCCCATCTGCATTTTATTTGTTCTTGGCCGGGTCTTCGTATTGTATTCTCTTTTTGAAAATATGTGTATTTCCAGGAACAAAGTCTGCCCATTAATTGGTTATGTTAAGATGTTTCACATCAGTCTTTTGGCAAGTTATGACTTATGAGTTGCCCGCAAAGAAGTAATTTTCTTGGTTTTCTCACAGGACTTCTATAATTTATTTAAGTTCTGGTCATGGTTATTCCTATTGTCTTGGGACAACAAGAGGATTGTTTTCAATGTTGTTAGCTCCATTATATTATTGTTTACTCTTAAATTTGCACATTCTTTATGCTTTCTTCATGTATGTGTTGTATCTCAAGCAGACCTGTGGCTTATCAAATGATCTAATAAGTTCTCTGAAATTTGATTGGAATCTGCATTGTATTTAAAATATCATGCCAGAAACTGCATGCCATTTGGAGCAAGAAAAAGAAATGAGTGAAGTGCTCACTTGTGTAGTCAAAGTCTGCAGAATATAACCTGTGCTTTTTATATTGAAAAGCTGATTCTAAGTTTGCAGGATTTGATGGTCGTGGTAGCCTATTCTTTCTACTTCGGTCTTTCGATTTTGCGAGCCCATTTGATTTGGATGACAGAGAGATGTGATTTGATATGGTAGCTCAGGACAATGATAAAGATGGAACTTGGTGGTTTATGTTAGGAAATAATGATAAAGGGTTTGTAACCAAAATAGTTTTATGTTCATTGTCTTGCGGTAGTTGCAATGGGTGTCAAAAAGTTAAAAGTGGTTCCATTGAGTAGTTAAAATTCATTGGTAGCATTGCCCAACTTTACCATGTCTGTCTTAAATGCTACAGCTCCTTAAGACTGGGAGTTTATGTTGGTTGTCTCTGGATATGGCTCTTTTATATATATATATATATAGGATATTGATAGGGATAAAATAGAAATAAAATGGATGGTGAGTGATTTTGCCTTTTATGAAGAACAAAAGCTTTGAACCATTTCTTTGAGAATTTAGTTTGGATTATTTTTAAAGTCTAATCTGAACCAATAATAAAAAAGAAAAGAAGGGAAAAAGCTTAAATGAAATCACACGTTTGCTTTGGTGGGCAGCAGTGAAAGCCATCTTGAAATTATTATTCATTGATTGATCAGAGACTTTTTCTTGGAAAGAAGCCGGCATCGGCGGGGCCGGCGATCCAGCAAGCCTTTATGAATGGTCACGCAGCACAAACGTGTAAAACAAATAATAATTGTATAAATATGGGCTGCTTTCTAAGCAAAGCATACTCACACTGTCCAAGTACTAGGGACAAAGATTACGGGAGTGGGGCCCAGGATATTCCCTCACATATCATCCCACTGGGCTCTGATCTGATCTGAGACTAATTCTTGCGTCTTTTGGTCTGGAATTATTCAAATTACTACTAATCTGCTTTGTATTTATCGAAATTTCGCTGCTTTCTATCTACGGTTGATTTTTTATTTAATGCTGTGAGTGATAACTGCTTTTACCCAATTTGAAGAAATAAAGTCGTCATTAATACTATTAGTAAAAAAGTATAGTATTTAATAATTAATTTAAAAAATAAAATATAATAAAGTTTTTTCAACCAATAAAGTAGAGAATGTTAGATAATTTTTTGATAAAAAATATTTTGAAATAAATTATTATTTTCAATTCTTCAAACGTAAAATTTCGTTTTTCAAACTATTTTGTTGAAAGAAATTATGTGAACTCAAATTAAGAACATAAACTTTAAAAATATAAGCTTAATTTATTAAAAAGAAAAGTAAACCAAAGATAATTAAGAGATAGATGGGAATTATACTAAATCCAATAAAATTCATAATGCACATATATAATAAGAATGAAAAACTAAATGGTGCAATATAAATTTAAAATTTAAAGACACTTCTTTAACCAGAGCAAATGTGTATTGGAATGTAAATGGTAGAATATTTGTATTCCAATTTGAATTTTATTTATACGAATAATATTTAAAATTGTATCACATTCAATTAAAAAATATTTTAAATTTAATTATTATTATTATTATTATTATTATTAAAAATAAAATTTAAATTCGTTTAATTTTATATATTTTAATTAATAATTTACATAAAAATAATTTTTTATTAATAATTTTCATTTAAAAATTTAATATTTTTAAAAAATATTTAAATTTTAATTTTTAAATATATATATAAAAAATATAATAAAATATATTTTTTATATTAACTTAATTATTTATACAAACATTTTAAATAATAAATATAAATAAAATTTAAACTCATAATTAATATTATTTTTTAAATTTAATTATAATTATTTAAATATATTTTATTAAAATTTGATCAGATCCGCTGCCTAACACGTTGACATCACTAAATGTACAGTTTTTTTTTAACATTAAAAAATTGAAAGAAATAAGTAGCACACTTTAGTCCCCACCAAACTGTTAAAAAATTGGTGTAACTAATCATAAAAAAAAGGACTGTAATAAGTGAAAAAAAAAAAAGATACAATGTATAAATAATGATCTGGTTTCTTTTTGTCTTGTTGCTGTATAGAAAAAGAGGGAATCAGGTAAATACATTATAATCAGATAATATTGAAGCAAGAGCCAGCCAAGAGGAAAATAAAAAATAAAAATAAAAATAAAAATAAAAATAAAATTACAAGTGTAGTGTCTGAGAAGAGGGTGTTTTGAAATTTGAAGTGTTTTTGAAAGAGCAAAGACGAAAGCACCCATTTATAACACTCTCGTGAATCTTACCTCCATTCTTCTCTTTCTTCACACTTTCTTTCTGTCATGAGTAAGAGACTCCCTCCTCCCTCTTCTTAATCGCTTCAGATCTCTCAGTCTCTGCCTCTGCTTAAAGGTCCTTCTCTTTTCCTTTTTTATGCATTTCTCATTCTTATCTCTTCATCTTCCTCCGCTGCTCGATCTATGAATTTTACTTCCATTCCCCCCATCTTCACTCTAATGTCTGTATGTCTGCGTTCTCTGTGTTTAGATCTCTTTCTCGTTTTGTTATTACTCTTAATTTCAGTATCTGTATTCGATTTTATCCTCTTCATTTTATTTGTCGTTAATTTAACCCAATTTTTTTATTAGTGTTTATCGGAAATAGTTGAGGAGCTCAGGGATTTCATTTCAGAAAGAAGAATAACATAATTCTATTTGGAATATCCCGTTTTGTTTTGGTTTGTTCAATAGTGGACTTGACTGAAATTAAATTTGATGTGCAGCAATCTGTTGCTCAGAGTGTAAGATCGAGTATGTCTTCCTTTGGTTCCAGCTTTGGAAACGAAGACACTCCTTTGCACACTTCTGCTTCTATCTCTAATGGGGATGGATATGACAGTGATGGCTCCAATTTTGCAACACCGTGAGTCTAATATTGCCATTGTTTAGGCTTCTTCTTCTTATTATCTGTTATTTGCATGCTACATTTTAGTCAAAATTATGAAAAGCAAGTTCAAGGTGGATTTTTTTGGGACGTGTGCAAGTCTGTCTAACATCTAACTATTTCTGTTGCTTTTGCTTGCACCTTGCAGCACACAAGCCACACTTTCAGTTGCTATTCCTGCAGAACTTGCTGGTGCTATTCCTTTGATTGATAAATTCCAGGTAACTTGATGAGTTGTCTCTTGACTTTCTGTTATTGTAACATCTGAAATTAAAAAAAAAAAAAAAGAACAGCTAAGGTTTTTTATTGAACTTATAGCTAGTAATTCTGGCCATGTCATTTATGTTTCCATAACTTCCATATAATTGTCCTTTTAGGTCGAGGGATTCTTAAGGATGATGCAGAAACAGATTCAATCCACTGGAAAACGTGGGTTTTTCCTGAAAAAATCTGTAGGCCCTCAAGTTCGGGAAAAATTCACATTTGAGGATATGCTCTGTTTCCAAAAGGTGAAACATTATGCTGTTTTTCATGACAATTTGTTTTCTTGTGTATGCCAAACTCTTGAAAACCTAACTTAGAGCTTTTTGCAGGATCCTATACCAACTTCATTGCTTAAAATTAATAGTGATCTGATAAGTCGAGCAACTAAATTGTTTCAAATAATTCTGAAGTACATGGGAGTTGATTCATCTGATCGAGTAGCCCCAGTCAGTTTGGATGAACGGATTGAACTAGTTGGAAGATTGTACAAGCATACACTAAAACGTGCAGAGCTTCGAGATGAACTTTTTGCTCAGATTTCAAAGCAAACCAGGAATAATCCTGACAGGCATGTGTATTTTTATTTGGTATATATGTGTATGCTTTAGCACTTTTTTCTTTTGTGGGCCGGGTAAGTTTGGAACTTAAGACTGATACCAACCTGCATTAATCCCTGGGGTTAATGCCCAAGTGCATGTCTATTCAATTTTTTTAAAGGTGGACACATAATGACTTGTATCAGATCTTTGACTAAGTCCATTTCTTTCCTGATGCCAACTAGCTCTGTTGATCTTTACATTACAGGCAATACTTGATTAAAGCATGGGAGCTAATGTATTTATGTGCGTCCTCCATGCCTCCTAGCAAGGATATTGGTGGATATTTATCTGAGTATGTTCACAATGTAGCATACAGTGTCAGTACTGATTCCGAGGTTCAAGTCCTTGCAGTAAATACATTGAATGCTTTGAAGCGTTCTGTTAAGGCTGGTCCCAGGCATACAATACCAGGTCGAGAGGAAATTGAAGCTCTTCTAACTGGTCGAAAGCTCACAACCATAGTGTTCTTTCTGGATGAAACTTTTGAAGAAATCACATATGACATGGCAACAACAGTGTCTGATGCGGTTGAGGTACTTCAAAATCTTCAGAACTTCATTCTTGTTGCATCATGCATTGCATATCTTTATGTTTCTGTTCTTCTGGGTTAAATGTAGTAATGCAAACAATCTAACCCCAAGTAGGCAGCAATAAGGGAAGAACTAGGTAGGTTTTGAATCCAATTTATTTTTGTTTTAGAAAAGTGGATACAAAAAATAATTGCTTCATGGTCTAAGGAAAAATAGCATCTTGATGGTTATGTTACATCAATCTCATTGCAGTAAGCAAAACAAATTATGATGAAATTGGTAAAAGTAGTTGAAACTATATCAGAAATTAGCCGGTTTTGTGCATTGTTGAAAGAATCCAAACAAAATTGTTACTCATTGGCTAAATGATGGATCCCTTTTGGTAAGGAAATAGCAGACCCTTATTATGGTCCTCTTTGAATGCTTCTTGTATGTAACTTGCATCTGTAAAGGAAGGAGTCGCCTGCCTAAACATTTTAGAGCTCCAATTCAATGACAGCTTGTCATGTGGATACCCCAAGTCCAAACTATTGAGAATCTGATAATTTTTTTTTCTATATATGGAAATTTTTAAGCTATTTTTAACATCCATGGTTGATTGTTGGCCCACACGAGCAGGCCTAAATCTTTATCTGATTGTTAGGCTAGTAGTCCACATGGTCCTAGGTCATGAAGATGGTATTAGAGCAACAATAAATATAACGATGTGCATATTATCTGGTTAGATCTTGACAAACTGGTGGGTCAATCATTCTTTCGCTGATATTTTTTCTTTAATATTTTTAAAATAAAGAAATACAAAAAGCCATTATAATTGGTTGGAGAGACATTACCTGGTTAGAAATTCCTATAATTGTGTGGAAGTCTTGAGTCAATGTTCCCACCACTGTTCAGCTGGCCTAATTGGAATTCTGGACTAAACTGAAAGCTTTGGCATATGTTTTATTTTAGTATCGTTTTCCTTTGAGCTTTTCAAAGGATTTTATATCAATGTATTTCGTACCATTTCAGGAACTTGCTGGTATAATAAAGTTGTCAGCATATTCTAGCTTCAGTCTGTTTGAGTGCCGCAAAGTTGTTACTGGTTCCAAGTCACCTGATCCTGGGAATGGTAGTTTTCTTTGATGTTATTGATTTTTTTTATGCTCCTCTGGACAAAGATTTAAAAGGATGGTTATCTAATGCATTTGTTCTTGCATAGAGGAGTACATAGGATTAGATGATAACAAATATATCGGGGATTTGTTGGCGGAATTCAAGGCAGCCAAGGATCGGAGTAAGGGAGAAATCTTGCATTGCAAACTAACATTTAAGAAAAAGCTATTTCGGGAGTCGGATGAAGCTGTAACGGACCCAATGTTTGTGCAATTATCATATGTTCAAGTATGTGAGCCGGTTTTTAAGTATTATTCAATTTTTATCCTATAGTTTGAAATGATTTTTGTGCTCCTTTCCAAAACTTAAATTAATTTCTAACTTTTGAATTTACTGATGCATGGCTATCTTTGTGCAGTTGCAGCATGACTATATTTTGGGCAATTATCCTGTTGGAAGAGATGATGCTGCGCAGTTGTCTGCATTGCAAATTTTGGTCGAGATTGGATTTGTTGGTAGCCCTGAATCATGCACGTTCGTATTTCTATTCCTTTGTCAAACTAGCTAAAGTTGGCTGTTTCAATTTCCAATTTTGTGCCAACTTTGTTTTGGTTTCATAGTTGCTAAGATAAAGTGTTAATTAAGTGTTGCATTGCATCTCTTCTTACTGTTTCATTGAATTTTGATGTTGAGTTAACATTCTGCAGCGATTGGACTTCCTTGCTTGAGCGGTTCCTACCTAGACAAATTGCAATCACCCGTGGAAAGCGAGAATGGGAGTTGGATATTCTTTCTCGATACCGTTCAATGGTTGGAACCAAATCTAGAAATTCCTTTTTCGTGATGTCATGACTCATGATATTTTCTTGCCTCAAAATATTTTGGCATTCTGGTTTTTCTGAACATTGATGTCAATCTGCTGACAATTTGCTAATATTTCTTAGGGATACAGTGATCAGTAAAACATATGATTATGAAAATGTTTCTTCTTGAGTTGTGTATAAATTCTTTTGCATTCTTGTTGGAAATTTACTATTTTTTCACTTGTTATTTTGTTTCACAATTATAATTTGACACTTGCTATGTTTTCTTGACAACGCCTTTCATTTCTTTTGTTTGAGAGTTTCCACAAAATCAGTACTAGTAATGAGGAGGTCTATATTTATACACTTCATATCAGAATAATACTATTAAAACCCACTTTTTTTGGGCTTTAAGTTAGCAACAAATCTTTATCTCCCCTCATATTCGGTCAAATCTGGCCAAACTGATCCAAGGAGTTGTGTTCAGTAAGATGTCCAAATCCCATAACTACCCATCTGAATTAATATTCTATTATTTATTTTACTGCTATGTTATGTTTCCCATCCATTCTAGATTAAGGACTGTGGTTTATTGCCACAAAGCAATAAGCTCTAGAATGTGCCATGTAAGGTATAAAGTATTGCAATTAACCAGCTTCTAGTGATATGGCTTCTTCTCCAATTTGCTTCATTGTAGTTATTAATTCAACATACATAATCCTTCAATGTTTTTAATGTTTATTTATATGTAAGAAACAAAATAAATGAGTTCATATTTCACACTTTTTTCTTATTATTGTTTTTCTATACTGCCTAGTTTTTTACTTTTACTGCAAAGCCTAGCTTACTGAATTTGTTTCCTGGTCTTTTGTTTGCTAAATTTAGATGAATATCCCTCATTTTTCTATTCGCTTCTTTTCTTGTGCATCAATATTCATATTTGATGAGATGTTTCTTTTAATATCTAAGTTTTGTTGCCATGTAGGAACATCTTTCAAAAGATGATGCAAGACAACAATTTTTGAGAATATTGAGGACACTTCCTTATGGGAATTCAGTGTTCTTTAGTGTCCGTAAGATTGATGATCCTATTGGACTTTTGCCAGGACGGATTATTTTGGGCATCAATAAGCGAGGGGTGAGATTTAAAACTTCAACATTTTACTTTCATGAGCCCATGCTTTCATTAAGAATGTTCTACGTTAGGTTTTTTCACATTCTGGATCAGTTTGTTTATTCATTTTCCTATAGGTGCATTTTTTCCGCCCAGTTCCAAAAGAATATTTGCATTCAGCAGAGCTAAGAGACATAATGCAATTTGGTAGTAGCAATACTGCTGTTTTCTTTAAGATGCGAGTTGCAGGTGTTCTTCACATTTTTCAATTTGAGACCAAGCAGGTCAAACAACTCTAAATACTGTCCTATTTGTTGATTCCTCATAGCTTGAATTTATATGCTTTATGACCATATTGTATTCTTTGGTTTAGTTAAAATTTTCTTCTTTTCAGGGAGAAGAAATTTGTGTGGCTCTTCAGACACATATAAATGATGTCATGTTGCGCCGTTATTCTAAAGCTCGGTCTGCTGCAAGTGGCATAGTAAATGGAGATCTTTCTAATAGTTTTAAGCCTCCTCTCAATGTGGAAGTGTATGAGAAACGTGTACAGGAATTGTCCAAAAGTATTGAGGAGTCTCAAAGGAATACTGATCGGGTAACTAATGAGTAATGATAGCTATTAATTATGTACAACAAACATTGATAGCATGCTTTGTTTGTATATTGGTGATGATGGAGTTTCCATGCTGTGAATGTGTTTGCATCACCATTATTGAATTATATGGCATTGTGGTTTGTTGTCTGTGTTGGGATGACACTGTGAATCTCCCAAAGCTATTAGTCATGAAGAAAAAGGAAATCAGTTTTTTTTGTGTGTATTGATTTTCTATTCTTTCTTTTTTTAAAAAAAAAAATTTAAAACTTTAATTTAGGATTTTTTGTTTTAATTAGAAAACATAGACATAAAGTTGAATTTTCTGTTCTAATTATGTACAGGGTTTTGTTGCTTAGGAATTTATTCCATATTTAGGTTAATTTGGTTTTTTTACTGGGCTGAGGAATTTTCTTATTTGTTTCTCTAAATAAAGATATATCCTTTTAGGAATTTTTTCTTGAATAATTTAGTATATGTGGGGTGAACTTGACTTAGGTTTCTATGTATCAACGTGTAGGAGAGGAGGTCAAAAGATCAAGTATTTTATTTCATTTAAATTCTAATTTCGTGGAAATTAATTTTGGTAAAAGGATAATGGTGTCTTGATTGAGGATGCACAAAAATTGAGGTGTCATGCGCTGAACTCAATGGACATTTGTTAGAGATGCTTTTGTACTTTTCATAGTAGCAGAGTAAAAAAAATTGAGCCATGATTTAGGGCACAGGTTAAAATAGAAATTACATTTACTGAGAAGATAGGAAAAGGAACATAAAGTTTTATAGGATAAGAAAAAAAGATGCATGTGCTTTATTAGATGGTAAACATATTAAAGAAATAAAGATGAATGAAGTTGTCTATGTATTCATTGTCATGTTTCTTTGTTTCTGCCTATTGTTGTTTTTCCTTTACCTTTTTTTTAGTTACTAAAAGAATTTGATATGTTATTGGATTAGTATTTTGCGACCCTGCATGGACTGTGCCTTTGATAGTTAGCTTGTATCAGTATGCTTGGTTATTATTATTATTTATTTTTTCATTTTGGCTAGGGCCAAGGTGTTGATTAATTGTGAAGCAGCTTTAAACTGAGATACTTTCTAGGATTTGATATTTGTAGTTGCCTGCAAACTTGGGTATGAGTTTAATAGTTTAAACATGTTTATCCAGTTATCAGAAGAATTGCATGAGAAGCAAATGCAAGAAGTAAAATTGCAAGAGGAATTGGAAGGCCTGAAAGATACTTTGAGATTTGAAAAGCAAAAGTTAGCAGAAGTCAGTTCTGATCGGGATAGACTTAGATCAATATGTGCTGAAAAGGATACAGCTCTTGAAGTTAGTACAAACAATTTTGCAGCATTATCCCTGTTGTTAATCATTTTATCTATCTTTAGTAGCGATATTTTATATACAGGCTGCTTTATTGGAGAAGAGAAACATGGAAATGAGATTGGCCACTCTTGGTAACCTAGCTGCGGAGAATAATGCCAAAAAAGATTTGGTTGGGACTAATAATCAGGTAGAATTGTTTAGTTTGTTGCTGCAGTTTTAAAATCAGATTTGGACTTCAGTTTGTTTTGTGATTTAAAATGATTTTGAACTGTGCATAAAACAGGTACCACACAAGCTTCAAGATGAATTGAAACTGCGCAATGAAGAGTTACATATTACCAAAGAAAATATGAAAAGATTGGCAGATGAAAAAGTATCTCTAGAACAGAAGATATCTAGGCTTGAGAAAAAGAAAGCTGAAGAGGTTTTCATAAATTCTTACATTCTCTTAATCAATTTATTGCTGGTTTCACAGAATGATTTGATTTTCTTGTTGGTCATAATGCAGATGGAATTTCTTGAGCAAAACTTGGAACAAGAACGCAAGATGTTAAAGCAACGAGTGATTGAACTTGAAAAGAAGTTGGAAGGGGTTACACGAGAATTAGCTGCTGCTGAATCAACACTTGCAATTAGGGAAGCCGATTTGGCTACCTTACAAAATAATATGAAGGAATTAGAAGAGCTTAGAGAAATGAAAGAGGTATAAGTTATGTGTTTTTGCTGAATGATTACATTTTTTTAGTTTAGTTTCACAGAAACTAGTTTCTCAAAATTCTTGTTCTTTTATTCTTTGATTCTTTCAGGACATAGATAGGAAGAATGAGCAAACTGCTGCCATATTGAAAATGCAAGGAGCTCAACTTGCTGAGCTTGAAGTACTTTATAAGGAAGAACAAGTTTTGAGGAAGCGCTACTATAATACCATAGAAGGTTATTGAAAATTATTCTCCTATATCCTATTGGAAATTATTCTAATAGTTTACTATTAAACTGAACTGATCCTCAGTTTGAACCGAGGCTTAGACCTGAAAGATTAAACTACTTGGAATTGATTTTGGATTTTAAAGTTCATATCTAACATCATTTGGAAATCTTATCATAACCCGAAAATAGTTAAATATTTTATTACCGGTTTGATAGGGTTGTCATTTGTTTGTCCTTTCTTAATTTTAATAAATAATAATGACAATAACTTTTTTTTTTGGCAATAATAATAATAATAATAATAATAATATAATTGGTAAACCATGACATTGTCTTCAAATATATATTTAATAGTGATGTTTAGGCTGAGATGCTTAACTAGCTAAGGGATGCATGTCTAGCTATAAGTAGCCAATATTAGAATGATGTATAGTAGTGATTGTCCAACCAAAACTGAATGTTTTAAAAACGAAAGGTAGCCAAACGAAAACGCCATGCTTTGGTTCAGTAAATATGGTTTGGGTTCATTTATTGGAAATAAATTCAAGAATACCTCACACAAATCGTACTATGTCATCCAATAACATTTACAAGTAATATTAAAAAAAATCTAGTCAAGATACCAACTTGAAGCAAACCAAAAGGTAACTAAATAAATATTAATGTGTACAGTATTTGATTAAAAAGTAATTAGATTAACGAAACATTCTTCAACATCTATAAGCACAAGTAGGGAAGAAAAATGAAATAATAGGTAATGTAGATAGGAGAGAAGAGAAGCAGTCGATGCATAGGAAGTTCTAATCAAATACAGCATCACTTTCATAAAATGGCTAAACTAGCCACTGTTCCTTGTCATATTAATCATTGTCATTGTGTCACTGATTTTCTTTCCCAACTTGAATATATCTATATGTTGTTTTAACTAACACATGCTCCACCAATGTATTTAGATATGAAAGGGAAGATCAGGGTTTTCTGTCGCTTGAGACCTTTGAGTGAGAAAGAAATTGTTGAAAAGGAAAGAGGCATAATTACAAGCACAGATGAATTTACAGTTGAACATCAATGGAAAGATGATAAAGCAAAACAACATGTATATGATCGTGTATTTGATGGCAATGCCACCCAAGATGATGTATTTGAGGACACAAGGGTAAGTTTTATTTTTTTATTTATTAGCAGATGAATTTTTTGTCTAGCTTGGTTTAAGGTTTTTGTATAGCTTGTTTATGGTTCTTCAACCAACTCATAATTCATTCTTTTCCTGGACTTTTCATGTTAGTATTTGGTTCAATCTGCTGTGGATGGGTATAATGTTTGCATATTTGCCTATGGCCAAACTGGTTCTGGGAAGACATTTACAATATATGGCGCTGAAAATAATCCTGGACTAACACCACGAGCGACTGCAGAACTTTTTAAAATATTAAGGCGTGATAGCAAGAAGTTCTCATTTTCATTAAAGGTAAGTTTTAACGGTAATTGCCAGATATTGACAATTAATACAAGCCAAACAAATATTTACCTTTTTCTTTTTTTCATGTTTTTGGTCTTTTATGGTCTTCTTGACATCAAATATGCAGGCATATATGGTGGAGTTGTACCAAGATACGCTTGTGGACCTTCTATTGCCAAAGAATGTGAAACCATTAAAGTTGGATATTAAAAAAGATTCAAAGGTGATTGTTCTTTCATAAGGTGTTTGCTAAAATAAGCTTTTAAAGTTAGTTGTAGATGTATTTACTTCTTATTGATGCTTGTTTTAGAGTACATTTAAAGAGTTTTGTTAACATTACTTTTATGTTATGTGTATCAATTTGTGATGTTTAGGGAATGGTATCCATAGACAATGTGACAATTATTTCAATCTCAACATTGGAGGAGTTACAAGGTATAATTCAAAGAGGATCTGAAAGGAGGCATACTTCTGGTACTCAAATGAATGAAGAAAGTTCAAGGTCTCATCTGATACTTTCAATTGTTATTGAAAGCACCAATCTTCAAACCCAATCTGTTGCTAAGGGAAAGGTATTCATGACATACTATCCTTGTCAATGATATCATGTTTTATTTTATTCTCATGTTGTAGTTTCTTTTATTTGATTTGATTTCGTACATAGTTTAATTTATATTCGAGTATGGTGACTTTTATACAATATGCAGTTAAGTTTTGTGGACCTTGCTGGTTCAGAGAGAGTAAAAAAATCAGGCTCTTCAGGTAGTCAACTTAAGGAGGCTCAAAGTATCAACAAATCTTTGTCAGCATTGGGAGATGTAATTAGTGCTTTATCTTCTGGAGGTCAACACATACCTTACAGAAACCATAAGCTAACAATGTTAATGAGTGATTCTCTTGGTGGTAATGCAAAGACGCTTATGTTTGTGAATGTATCACCAGCTGAATCAAATTTGGATGAGACTTACAATTCCCTAATGTAAGTTTTTATTTCAAAATATATGTTTAAATTGTTTTTTCATGTCTGTTTGTCATTGTTATTGCATAAGAGTTCCATAGTTTCTGCAAATTTATTTTTTTATCATATGCTCTTTTTGATAGATTTTATAGGTAATGACATTTTCATTTTATCGGTATGATAAAATATACTAGAAAATATAATTTACTTCTAAACTTGTATACAATTTGATTTAGTTGTTGATAACTTCTTATACCTTTGAGATTATTTTGGTAGTGATAACATCTCAACTCGTGTCATTTCAGGTATGCATCAAGAGTTAGATCAATTGTGAATGATCCAAGCAAAAATGTCTCATCAAAAGAAATAGCTCGATTGAAAAAGTTGATAGCATATTGGAAAGAGCAAGCAGGTAGGAGAGGAGATGATGAAGAATACGAAGAGATCCAAGAGGAAAGACTCATGAAAGATAGAACAGATGGACGTCATTCAATGTAGAGGCTATTTTTTTGTGCCTTTGGAGGCGAAACTGTGCCTAGAACTTGCAAAATTTTGTTAACAAATGGTTTGTCACATCAATTGTGGAAATGAACATGGTAGATTGGTTAGATAATTTGATATGTATGGAAGGGGTTTCAATGATTTCATTGTAATATTACAAGAAAATCTAGGTTGTATAGTTAGAACGGTGTGTATATATTACTTTCATTATTATGTTGAATACACTCGAATGAAATGAAAATTTAGTGAATTTGTGAAATCTGTTTCGATGTGACATGGAGAGATCTTGTTCTAATGTCTACTATGCATCACTAGAAGTTTATTTAAAGATATGTCAAGCGATTATTAAAGCTTCTTTGATGATGCTCGAGTTTAATTCTTTCGGAGCAAAAATGAAGAAACGACATACATCTTGAAGCCAGCACAGCGAGCTCAAGGGATTTGATTTGATTTACCCAATGAGTAAAAGGCCAAATTAATGAATAGGTGAAAAATGATTTATTAAACTGAAATCTAATGGAATCGACTCTTATCACATTTGATTAATGTATATTAATTTAGTAATTTAACATAGATTTAAGATATTTCATAAAAAAAAATTATCCTAATTAAAGTTTTAAAAAATTAATAAATAATAAAAAAATTAAATAACTTAATATAATACATTTGCTATAATGGATCTAAACGGTTGCTGGAAGGTCAATTTCCTGCTTTTATTTCAAGCTAGAAGTGTAAAAAGCATGAATTCATCATCTCTACACAAATACATTATGTTTTGTCTTTTATGTTTGATTACCTCAATCTTGACAATTTCGTTTAGTGACGGGGATACACACTATGAATGTAACCATATAAAACGAAAGCTTGTCGCCTTGTGGGGCCATTTTAATTCTACTGGGCATATATATAATACTGCAAAATTAAGTGGCTTTGGCAAGAGACGACCATTTGAAGAAGAAGAAGAAGAAGAAGCGTGATCAAATTTCTACATTACAAAGATGGAGAAAGGTGGTGTTCCAACGATAGATCTGCAAGATTTTCCAGGGCAGTTTGAGCGGCTAAGGAAAGCATGCGAGGAGTTGGGTTGTTTCAGAATTGTGAACCACAATATACCCTTACCTCTAATGTCGGAAATGAAGAACGTAGTGAGATCTCTGCTAGACCTTCCCATGGAAATCAAGAAGCGCAACACAGATGTAATATCAGGCAGCGGCTATATGGCACCCTCTCAGGTCAATCCTCTTTACGAGGCCTTGGGCCTTTTTGACATGGGCTCCTCCCAAGCTGTGGATACCTTCTGCTCCCAGTTGGATGCCTCTCCTCATCACAGGTACCCTCATAATTTCTTCTTCCATAGAATTAAGCTCTACTTTTCAAAATTTTCATTGTCAATTTTAATCGTTACCAGAGAGGTCATAGAAATGTATGCAAAAGCAATTTATGAGCTGGCCATGGATTTAGCTAAAAAATTGGCTCAAAGCATGGGATTGATGAGAAGCGATTTGTTTGAGGGATGGCCTTGCCAATTTAGGATCAACAAGTACAACTTCACTCCTGAAGCTGTAGGTTCCCTTGGAGTTCAGATACACACAGATTCTGGATTCTTAACTATACTTCAAGATGATGAAAATGTTGGTGGACTTGAAGTTATGGATAAATCTGGTGCTTTTGTGGCTGTGGATCCGGAGCCTGGCACCCTTCTTGTCAATCTTGGAGATATTGCTACGGTAGCTTTACTTACACATATACAACTGATTTTATAAAATATATATATAATCAATTAATCTTGGAGGTGTTTGATGAAATGCTTACTTACATATGACCAAAGGTGTGGAGCAATGGAAGGCTGCGTACTGTGAAGCATCGAGTACAATGCAAAGAAGCAACAATGCGGATTTCAATTGCGACATTCTTGTTGGGACCAAAAGGGACAGCACTGGAAGCTCCGGCAGAATTTGTGGACTCCGAACACCCACGTCTCTACACCGCTTTCACTTTTGAAGATTATAGAAAGCTCCGACTATCCACAAAATTGCATTCTGGAGAAGCTCTTGAACTCGTACGCATCCAGCCATCAAATTAATAAAATAAGCGTGGGACTTGCTAATTCAACATAGGGACGTGCTTAATCCTCTAAAAAGTATTGCATCTGGTTTGTTGTTTCCAACGGAATGCATCCAAACTCTAATGGCTTGACTGTTCAGTCTCAATTTCAATATAAATTCGGTAATCGGTATGCATCCTTTTCCCATGATTATGATGTTTGCTTTTCTTTTCTTTTTTCTTATCTGGAACTTTGGTATCTCAAATACCCGAGAATCAATTGGGTGACCCAAATCTACACGTGCACGCCCACGCCTCCAAATAGTGGTCAACACAATCTGAAAACAGTCAAATTTTGAAGAAGAGAAAAAAAATAAGAATTAGTAATTATTGGAGAAATTCTGAAATTTATAGGATATAGGACTTAATTTAATTAATATGATTGGGTCTCAATTTTGAACCAACTAATTCAAAATCTAAATTGGCAAGTGGTAATGGTATTTTATATATTAAATATATTTCAATTAAATAAAAAATAAGTTAATCCCCTACGTCCATAATTAGTTAGTTAATAACTATACCGTTCGCGTACTGCCGATTACCGCAAAATAATAATAAGAAGAAGAAGGAGAAGGAGGAGGAGGAGGTTAGGGAGCAATTTTTTTTTCTTTTTATGAATTTAATTTAATCTTTATAGCTAAATAGAATTATAATTATTTTAATTAAAATAATTTTAATATGTATTTATTATAAAATAATATTTTAATTTAGCATATTTTATTTAAGTTTTAAATATAAAATCATAATTTCTTTTTAAATTTAAGGGGTTATTTAAATGATAAATTATATTTTATATTTTAAATTTTAATATAGTTAATGAATAATTTTATATATTTATAAATTAAATTTTATATAATTAAATATCTGTTCAAATTAAAAATCTTTTGATTTATAATTTTGATAATCAATCTGACAAAAAGTAATAAACATTTTAAATACTTAAAACATATTCACTAATACTTAAATTATTTTTAATATAAATAAAAAATTTTATATCATGTAAATTATAGTTTTATCTCTAAATTTTAATATAATTAACGAATTAATTTTTATATTTTTAAAATTAAATTTTTAAATTTTTTTATATTCAATTCGTTTAAAATTATCGATTTTCTATTCGTTATAAATATTACTTTAAAATTAATATATGTTTAATTTTTTTAAAGTATCATTTTTTAAATATTTTTTATAAAAATTTATTATTTATTTAAAAGTTATTTAGTAAATAGTTTATAAGTATTTTTTAAAAAATTTTAAAATTATAAATATTGATGCATTTTAATAAATAAAAAAATAAGAATATTAAAAATTAATTAAATAAAATTTAGTAGATTAATTTTTTTAAATAAAAAATAAAAGATTAAAATATTTAAATAGATGAATTGATTATAGAAATTTAAGTATATAAAATTAAAAATATAGAAATTTATCAATTAATTATATTAAAATTTAAAAAATTTAAGGGTAATTTATTTATTTTAAAAAATAATATTTACATAATTTTAATGATAGAAATGGATGAATAGATCGTTAATTTGGACGGGAAATTTAAATATTTAATTTTTAAAATATAGAAATCTATGCTAAAAATCAGGGTAATTTATCCTTATTTAAACTTTTGTGCCTTCTATTTTTAGCTGGCTTTTGTAGATACAGAAGCGGAAGCCATCAAACTCAGGTTCTTCTAGCTTCTCTAACCTCTCGGTCTCTCCTCTCTCTTCTCCCTCTCTCTGTCACCTTGTCATCTAAAATCTTGCTAACCCTAACACCACTGCCTCAAACGTTTCTCTTCCACCTGACGTGAAGCTAGAGCATAACCGAGAGAAAAAACAAGGGAAAATACTTGAAGCTCTGAGGACACATCTATTCCATGCGCGTTCAAATCGAGTAGGCTTTCTTCTCCTTGTATAAATTTTCTAATCAGTCTTCAAAATTTTTAATTTTTCTTCTATCTGTCATTCCAATGATCCTTAACTTCAATATTTTACTTTGATTTCTTATAATCGTTGAATTGGTTGGTGTTTAACAATTTTAGGTATTCCTTTTGATTGCTTGCTTGGCATAGTTATTTTCAATATCATATCTCGAATAGGATTATGAGTGACTTCACCAATAAGATGAAGAACTAATTGATGAATAAGATTAGGGCATATCTTCATTATTGATATTCTGAGTCCAGAAGATAGGGTTTGCGATGGTTTGGGTAAGCTCTTTCTCGAGGAAGGTGCCCTCCTCTCTTTATCTTTTTTCCTTTGTCTGTCTCCCACCCGATTTTGTCATACAGACCCGTACTTAGGGAAACTTCAGACATACCCATTTAATTTTCCCATTTAATTTTTCCGGTGCTAGTGGACGGGGCCTGCTCGTTTCTCCCGTGTACTATTATTGGGCCGGCTTCCTTCTTGCTGCTCGGGCTTGCAAACGATCCAGCCTATCATTCAGGCTATACTTCGGCCGAAGCCGCTGGTAGACCGACCTAGGAGCCTTTCGATCTCAAGGCCTGATCTCCTTTTGTGGGCCCGACTCAATCTAAGTGAGTGTGAGGTATAGTGGTTATCAATTATTAACATCATACTGATGTCTTCAGTGCTAACGATCTTTATGAGTTCCTGTATGAAGCCTCCGTTATTTATGAAAATATTGTATACGCATTCACCTGATATGTTTAAATAGATGCTATTGATATGTGCCTATATCTTTCTGATACTAATTGACCGTAGCCTTTTGGCCACTGAGAAATAGTTAGAAAAGTTCTCTAAAACCTCGAAAAAAACCCTTAGTAACTTCCTCCAAACAAAGTTTTAAGCTTTTGTGCTTTTGATCTTGCAGTACTGCTGGTGAAAAATACGCAAGATTCAAGGATGCCACCATCAGGGGAAATTGCAAACTCCAAGCCACGCAAAAAGAAATCCTCAACCTCTAGAGTTTCCTTCATCCCATTACAAGGTAATAACATCCAGCAGGCACAGGGCCCGCTGAGAACAAGCCAGAAGGTATCCAAAAGGAGCTTGAAGAACAAGGGCTCTCCACTGATTCAGCAACAGGAAAGATCAAATTCAGATTCATTGCCTGACTCATCTACATCAGAAAATGAATATCGTGCGCTCAGACGGAAGTATTTGCTGTTGGAGGAAGAAAGCTTTGGTCTGGGGAGAGAATTGAAAACGGTGGAAGAGGACGTTAAGACACTTGAAGATGAGAAACTTGCATTGTTAGACCAACTGGTTGTGTTAGAAGGTCTACTTGATCCTTCAGAAGTGCATTGTCATGAGTTTGTATCACTGTGATTCATTATATCTGCCCCTGGCTGTTGGTGACTATTGATTGGTGCACTTGCAAGTTATATGGTTGCATGGCATACTTCAATGAAGTTACATTATGTAATTAATCGCTAGCTCTGAAAGGTTGAACAAGATGACGTAATTTCTCCCGTTTCTATTCTTTTAACAGTAAAAACGTAAGGAATTGTTTAAACATGTTACATTAGAGCATCATCTGCTATATGCAGCACTAAAATCTGCAGATTCTATATTGCTTTTGCCATTAATAAGCTTATTAAGTATTGTCTCTTACAAGCAATTTTGCGAGGTTCTGATTTAATGGGAGGAGTTCATGAAGAGCACAATTACACAGAAAGGGGTGCATTGCCCTCCGAAAAGTTGAGACCTCGTAATCTACGAAATAGTTTCTGGTAATCATCTACGAAGAGAGATTTCAAGCGAGAATCGGTTACATATTTGATCGCAACAGAGGATCATCCATTACTTTGCATTTTACTTTGGGCCTGCCTAGAAACTGTAATACACATATCAAGGAATTGCAACGTAGTGCACCCGAACCAAACCGGTATCGGGCTGATAACTAATGAGTTATCAAGTTCCTTGCTTCGGGTCGGATCCCCCAGATTAACTAGAGTTTTCCTCGGCTTATTGAGTTAAGCTTGTAATGGAGGCCTGAGGTTTTTTTTCCCCCTAGGCTTTGATCCAAAGGCGTATTTTTCTTGCATCTTATGTTTTGAGCCAGATTTGTAATCTGTTTTTTTTTTTATAAAAATGATAATGCTATCTTTGGCAAAAGAAATATTCATATATTACTGAAATATAATCTAGCCACGAAGGAAAAAGTGTTAACAATTAAAACAATGGAAAATTTATTCTTTAACTTATATATATATTCCCATATTTTATTATCCGCTATAACAAAATAATCTTCGAATAAATTCAGCAGCTTGTGTGATCCAAGAATATAATGGCCGTCACCGTCGATTTACAATGTCAGTTATATTTTTGCATTAATATTTCATTTTGTAGGCTGTGGATCTCAAACCTCCTTGACCAACATATATACAAACGAAGCCACATCATCTCATCAACCCCATAGTTGAAGATGCAACCCGAACAACTATAGGGCTAGTGACCCTTGTCATTCTATTTCTCCATGTCAAAAACCCAAATGTATAGCCCTTTGATGGAGCTGCAACCTTCAAATTCACAGTGAACTTAATCTTCTGGCCGTAGCTGTTGAAGACTAGCCGCTTCGGCACAACAGTGACATTGATTCCAACAGGATTAGACACTACAGCTTTATAAATGCTTCTTGGTTTGCCAACATTCGTCACTGTTCGAGTTATAGAGATGTTGCCTTTAAGATTCGGCACAGTGATGGAAGGATAATTGAGGTCGGAAGCTGTTGTCAAAGTCTGATTACATGTGCTATTGTCTCTCGTAACCAAATGCAGCGATCTCTCATCGTAACCAATTGAACAGAGAAAAGCTTTATAGTCTGTTGGCTGTGCATCATATATGAGACCGGGATCAAGGACACTTGTTGGATCAATAAATCCTGATCCATAATCAAAAGCGTTACCTCTTCTTCCACTAGGATCCACTGTAATGGGATTGAGGTTTTTGTCGAGGATGGTAGCTGCAATTTCCATTAGTAATCAATGTTTGTTAGAAGGTTGTTGAGCAAAAGATATATACTTATTCTGTCTCAGGATGAGAACAACGTCTGGGTAAATAAATGGGTTCATGGCCCAAGGTGGAGCATCACATGACGCAAAAAAAAAAAAAGGGCAACCCAGGACAAGCTGTTTGCTCGAGTAAAATTCATTCAGTTGTAATCCCTCTGAGCATGTCTTAAAATTATGAGTAGTCTACTGTAGGAGAATTTACCAGTAGTCATGATTGCAGATTTGATGGCAGATGGAGACCAAGAAGGATTAACTGCTTTGATCAAGGCTGCAATTCCTGTTACATGTGGGCAGGCCATGGAAGTTCCAGAAAGAATGTTGAAATGCATTTTCCCAACTGCAGGAGACCATGCTGCGAGGATGTTAAGTCCAGGAGCTGTGACATCAGGCTACAAAGCAGAAAGTAAAAAATGAAAACAAATAAATGGTCAAACATGAAAAGAGGTTGTACTAATAATTACAAATTCAAGCTACCGGGTTGATAGCATACCTTCAAAATTTCAGGGGTTAAAGCATTGGGTCCTTTGGAAGAAAATGCTGCAATCCGTGGTGCAGGCTGAGAACCCAAAACCGTCTTTGCACGGGATATTTTTGCTATTGGTTTTCTGTTCAGAAAGGTAGAATGGCCCTCATCACGAAATTGGATAAATTTGAACAAGAAGATAAAAGACTGAGTTCCCCATTGTGAGAAATGAAAACAAACCGTGTGCCATTAATATAAGATAGGATCTTGTTCCCTATCTCCTTTCCAACAATGGCAGAGGGAATTAGAAAGGGAATGGCAACATCTTGATCTGCCTCATCAATAAGGACCATCCCAACTCCACCAGCTTCTTTGACAACTGTACTCTTTGCCAGCTTAGATTCTGTTGAACTCTCAGCATGTCGACAGACAAGGACTTTCCCTCTGGCTTTAGTACTATTCAAGGAACTCTCTAAGCAATAACTACATCAACAAGAAAGTAAAACATAAATTAAGGTTTCCTCATGCACTGAAATGCAAATTGCAATGGCTTTCAAGTACCTGTTGCTTCACCTGGATTGGTAAGGAGTGAAGTATCCAGCATAGGCTTCAGAGGCAGAGATGATTCTTGCAGAAGCATTCATTTCAAAGAGACTGAGACTTTCACCCTATTTAATGACTTTGAACAAATGAGGCTTTGTCCTTTACAGGAAAACTTTTGAATGAGAAGAAAGTAGCATTACCGAAAAATTAGCAGCATTTCCTAATATGATATCAGATGCAAAGTCCCTATCTGTTGAACTGGCAGCAACTGTAATCATCCATGGGGCGAGATTTGTTGCAGAACCTTGGTTTCCTTCATTTCCGGCTGAAGCAACTACCAACACTCCACGAGCAGCAGCGTGAAATGATCCAATAGAGATGGCATCATTGAAATAATCTCCCTGAGGGGCATCTGGACCCAGAGACAAAGACAATATATGAACCCCGTCTCTAATCGCATCATCGAAGGCAGCTAGTAAATCAACATCATAGCAACCGGAGTCCCAACAAGTTTTGTACACTGCAATTCTGGCCATTGGTGCACCACCTCTAGCTCCCCCAGTTGCCAACCCCTTGTAATTCATATTTGACACATAACGACCTGCAGCAGTTGAGGCTGTGTGGCTGCCATGACCAGAGCTGTCCCTTGGAGATCTAAATGACAATATTTTGTCTGAATCTTCTTCAGCTTCATAGCCACTCATATAGTATCTTGCTCCAATCACTTTCCTATGTTATAAATTTTAAGTGACACTAAGTATTGCCCAGTAATAATTGTCTATGTCATTGAGCCATCCATTTAAGAAAGAAGGGGAAACAATAGCGTTTAGTATGAAATGAACCTGTTGCAATATGAGGCATTGAATGCTTCTCCTGATTGGCACCGCCCCTTCCATCTGGCTGGCACTGGGGGCATGTCATCATCGCTAAAACTTGGAGATTCAGGCCAGATTCCTGATTCAGATGGGGTAATTAGAATGAATATACTTCTTTTCTCTTTTTTCCCCCCTTTGAAGTACATTTGTATGATGTATCGCATCATAAGGCAATTAATGACGAAATTATGGAATTTCAAGGATCCATATCAATATCAAGTTGGCATTTAAAGGAAATATACATGTATGATTGGCATTGAATTGAGAAATGAAAATTGCATTGGGGAGTAAAAACTAAAAGGGCGTTCTCACCTGTATCTATGAAACCAATAATAATGTTAACTTGGTTCTTAGTAGAATATCCAGGAATCTCCATTGTTTCTTCACCCAAGAGACCCATGAAATCCCAAGAGTGAGTGGTGTGAAGCCTTCGTTTCAAATTGGGAAACACAGAGACCACTCCAGGCATCTCTGTTGCAAAAAAGTATATATTACATTTTAAATTGAACAAGCACTCCAAAAATACCAAACAAAAAGTAAACTATTGAATTAGTTACTAGAAATCTGGGAAGCTTGTTCGTCCGTTAACTTGGCAGCAAATCCCCTGAAGCCATGTTTGTAGCTATAAAGGTGAGAGGCCCGCGCTTGTTCAATGCTATTATATGAGCAAGCACAAAAATGGCAATCAATATAAGGAGACGGAGTAGTTAATTAGCAAGTAGACAAAAGAGAACAGAGAGCAAAAGAGGAGACCTGCCACCGTGAACAGCGGCGAGTATTTGGTGGTTTTGGGCAAGAATGTGGTCTGGGTGGTCTCCAATATTTTTGCTTCCCATATAAACAACATAAGCCTGCAATGGAAAAACAGAATGACAAACACAAGGCCAGGGACTTACAACAATTATCAAACACTTACAAAACAATAAGATGGATGGACCTTAGAAGAAAAGCAAAATCCAAACTGTCCAACAAAAACACAAAGCAATAGCAGATTGAAGATGCAAAGCCACCGACAACTACAGAGTGAAGCACCCATCTCGACTTTCCCTAGTGTGCTGTAAATGTTACTGAGAAGGAGGAGAAGGAGGAGGAAGAGTTGGGCTTCTTTTTTTTTTTTTTTCTGGTTGTAAAATTAGTACGCCATGGAAGAGAGAGAAGAGAAAACGGTGTACAGAGGGAATTATAATTGGTCTGCAGAGAAGAGAAATATATGTGAATGTGATGTTGGAGTGATGGGATGGGAATGGGAATGAGAATGAGGTATTATTATTATTTTTTTTATTATTTATTAATAATAATAATAATAACAAAATTAGTGACCAATTATTCATGAAGGATACATGGTGAGATGCTCCTTTGATAAGAAAAAGAAAGCTTTGCTTTTAGAGCAAACTAACAAGGTGGCCAGCCGCTGTCTCCTCCTCTCTATTCCCAACTCACCCAGATCGCCCTCTATTTCTGGACTCACTTTCATTAAATGGAATAATAACAATGGACCATCCCTAATCCAGCTGGCTAACGACACGCTGAGTAATTATTTCTTTTAAATTAATGATCTGGAGAAAAAAAAAAAAAAAAAAACCTCACTATTGTTTTTTCTATGATACAATAAGTTGTCATTAATAGAATCTATTAGACGAGGAATAATAAATAAATCATGAATTAATACTGAAAACATGCACATATTCTTCTTGTTTTCATAATTTCGGATGACTAGGAAGATTCCCATCTACTGATTAGATTTTAGGTAATTAATGGCATCCAGGTCCAATTTATTAGAACTAAGAATTGTAATTTATTTGCAAATCGCCTTTGTAAGTTCCACATGGGATCTAGATTAGGGTTGATTCATTACCCAAGATTTTATCATTATAGATTATAATTAACAATTATATGCAAATATGGTGGATTCTAATTGGCAGAAGATATTTTCTGCTTCTTTTGTATTTTAGCATCATTTTGGGCACGTGGAACCCCAACCCTTAGTTTGTATGATTCAGGCACAGCATATGACAAATTATTCTGATATTGATATTCATGTTTCCTTCAACTTAGCTCATCAATTATATTAAAGTAAAAATTGTCAACAAGTTGAGATATCTTATAAAAATGAAGCAAGAAGAATTATGAAAAGATTCCGGTAATTAAGATCTCTAGATAATAGTGCAAAATTGAAAAATTGGGTGCAGAAAAATGAAGTGAGGGCTGTAGATAACGGCTAGTAACTAAGTCTTGTTTTGATGTCAAAATGGGAAAGTAATGAAACAGGAAGAAGGGTAGAAATAGTGAATGCATCCGTATGATTAAGTGACGGAATATTAATCTGTGATATAAGTAATAATAACAGTAATGATGAATGATAAAATTTTTAAAGTATGATGGAGATGGGAGAGGGCAAATCGAGTGCGTTAGTTGACTAAGAGCATCTCCCAATCAATTTCGGTGCAAAAAGGAAACCCATCCATCCATCCATTTTCAAGCTTCTTTATCCGCCATAACTTGAAGGATTATGTTTGCTAATTACTTTGATTATCATCATTATGATAGCATGCGCTTTCGTTTCACACTAACCTAACTCTCACTTCTCTTTCGTTTTCTTCTTGTTTCTCATCTTTTAATCCAACCAACTTCCCTACCCACCCACATCTACGATCTCTCTCTAACCGATCAAAATTAGGTTTCCCAATTTTTCTAATAGATCTGCAATTAGTTTTCTCCATCATTATATTGTTTTTTTATAGAATTAAGCGGTAAGCTGACATGTGGCTGAGCAGCGCATCATTAGCTCCAGACTACCGTTCTTCTCATTGGTTTAGCACCTTTTTTTTGGATGTTTAATGTCGGGACTCGGGAGAAAATGAAGAGTAATTAAAAAAGAAAGATGAAGATAAAAGGATAAAAAGATGAAAAGATAAAAAGATAAAAAGATAAAAAGAAAAATATAATTTTTTTTTCTCTTTATATGGTTATTATACTCGTACAAATTAAGGTTTAAAGAATAAAATATTTAAATATATACAACAGTAATTTTTTTCCGATTTGAAAAAAAAATAAATACAAAGAATTGAAAAATATTATATTTTTTTTCTATTTATCATTTATTTAATGTTAAAATTAGAGAAATCATTTTTTTTTATTTTCTATTTTCTCTGTTTCCCTCGATACGAAATAATCTGATACATTTGTAGTTGTTAGATGGAAGATACTGAATCTTGATCAACCCCCAGGGAGAACTTATGGGTGCAGCAACTTTTTTCTCATAGGTTTCTAGTGGTTGCAGCAACTCAAGGTTCTGCATACTCCAGCAAACCCGGACAAATCAGCCTCTCTTGAGCTAGACCAGATTCCGATGAGCCCCCTCCTTGGGCTCGGGATGAAGAGAGTCAATGCCAACGGCAACGCCAACTCTGCAAAGTAGAATATCGAGATTCCCTACCTTGTTTACTTACTTGCCTCAGAAATCAACACAATTGCTGCAATAAGCTTCTTTTTCATTTCTACCCTATAAACCAAGAAAATTAAAATATCAAAATTGTAAATTGGTTCACTGATTAGATTTGAATTGAACGAATGCTGATAGGTTCTGGGTTTGAGTATGTGAATCAGAGCATCTTCTATGATCCATTGCTCGGGTTCTTTGCCTTCACCAGCATCCCAACTTCTGTGAGTTGGGATTTTGTTTTCCTATCTGCTCTTGTTTTAATTAGAAGATATATCTACTTTTTTCACAATTTTGTTCTCCGCAGGAATTTTGTGGTTCAAGTCTGTTAAAATTAGAAGCTGAAAAACAAGACAGGAGAGGTGGATATCTTTAAGGTCAAGAACCCCTGACGCTTCTTGCTTTTCTCTTTGTTGGAATACGAGTAATCTCTTCTCAATTACTGATACAATGTTGCTTCTTCTATTGTTACATTTCTGAAGTTCACCTGTGAATACCACAACGAGCTCAGAGAACAATCTGCATTTCTATGTAAAGAATGTTAAAATATGAAATAAATACATTAATTTTACTTATCAATTGTTTCAAACAATACATTTCAAATGAATTTTATGATTTTGAAAAGTAATCCAAACACATGAATTTTCTTATAAGTTCATCTGAATTGAATTCTATAATGATTCTGGACAATGAGATATAACTAGGTTAATATGCTGAGTAAGCTCAAGTTTTTCAGTGTCGTGTGTAAAAGAGCAGCATTATTTGTCTGTAGAATGTGCTTGACAGAACGGATGGCACTATCAAGCAATCTTGATAAATTGCAACTTTATATAGTATCTAGGCAAAAATTTCCTCATGGCAGAGTTATTTGTCTGTGTCATTATTGCCTGAAGCATAGCCTGTGTAGGTGAATTACCAACAAAGTTGATGGATTAATACTGATAATATGCAACTTGGTGACTTGAGATGACATGGAGGATGGCAGTGAAAAGACTTACCAGCCTCGTAACTATTTGAAAAGATATAGTCCTAAACCAAATGAAATGGAGCAGATAGATTCATATAGCCAGTTCCAAGTAGTTCATGATTGATTGAGTTGAATTTATTATAGAGCACTCTGATTCTCAAGAAAACGAGATTAAAGTCTTAGCAAATGTAGACAAGGTCTAGATTATGATTAGGACGTTGTAGAATCTATATAAAGTCCTAGTTTTGCATTTATACAAACAGGTGCTGCTCAGTCTTTTGTGAAGTCCAGGATGCACATGCAAAGATGTAGATGAGCTGGAATCAGGAAGTAGGTCTCCCCCTCTCTCTCATCTAATTTTTTTATCCAATAAATCCTTTTAAGAAATAATCTTATGACAGGTGAATTAAAAATTTTTTAGTTAAAATTAATTAAAATAATAGTTAAAATATAGATAAATATAAAAAATAAATTTATTATCTAAAATTTTAAAATTAAAATGCGTTTAATAAATGAAATTGGTAAACTTTGTTTTATCATATTTAGAGGACAATCGATTTAGGAATTAGGATGGCTTTTCATCCTGTGAGGTTTGATTGCTTTGGAATCTTTAGGAATTAGGTGCAATTACCTGGTCCTTTTTATCTCATTTTTCCCCTTTTTCCTTTTACTTTCTTTTCTTTTTCTGACACATTCAGATGTGAATACTGGAAAGTACTTTCAGAATTTATGCATTAGACGGCCTTTTTCTTTTTTGATGAATAGACTGTCATTTTTTTTACCCCATTTTGAAAATACCGTTTCTTCTTCTTTTTTTTTTTCGAAAAATTGAATTTCATTGAAAGTTAAATAGGTATAAAGCCAAATATAAATATGTGCTGAGAAAAGGGTGCGTTTTTGTTGATGACAAAGAATCAGGGTGCTTATGATTTTGTCTGTAAAAGTTAGGGACCATATATATATAATATCCCTGGTCATGGAATGGATGATTCAGAGTTTGAAAGTAATAGATTCCACACAAGGGTATCTTAAAAAGAAATTTACATGGCTGTAAATTATTCTGACGGCTTCAGACCAACTTGTCATGAACAGCAACCAGTTATCTAGTTTGACAGGTGAGCGTCACGGTTTTTTTATTGTTATCTTGCTGTCAGACTAATTAAGTTTGTAAGCCTTTCTTTTTTTTTCTCCCAACAGAAATGAAGATTTATTTCTTTGACGAAAATGGTACAATAATTTGGACTTTGGACATATTATTTTCAGTAAATTATTGGAAGTATGTTATGTTCTAAGTTAGCGTAAGATGGAATTTTGAAGAATCAAAGACTTGGAAGACAATTAATTTTGTTTGCTTAGCGGGATACTTTTGATAAATTGTTTGACAAGTTATTTAACAATTTTTCATTTAATTAATAAGAGAAAATTTTCATGGCGTGCAGTGCCGGTGACTAAAATTTTTGCTGTTACTTCACTCTGTTGATGTTTTTTTTCTTCTTTTTTTTGAGAAAGCCTTTCTTTACTTGTTGAATTGTGCATATTCAAGCAAAGTTGAGTTGAGTAACACACTTGTGGATTATACTTATAGGACATCTAAATATGCAAAAAGGCTGACTTACGACATGAAGCTCTTAAAGAAGATAGGTTTTCTTAAGCACAACTGTCCTATGCCTCAAGTTATCACAATCCAGTGACTTAGAAACACAAGAATGAATCGGTGAGCATGATGGTCTTGTGATGAAGCTGGACATGGCTGCAACTCCAGCTAGCATCGACAATTGTATTCTCTAATAAGACAAAAACAATAACTATAAACTCCAAGTAGTCATAGACTTGGTTGTCCACCCGTGATCCCATCGGTGCATAGTGATGCTTAACTCCTTGCCACATGAGTTCTTTCCCCTTCATAATTCGGAGGTCAATTTGCCAACCCTTTTGCACGGTTGTCAATTAAATGAGAAAAACTAAAGCAAGAGTTAAAAGGATATAACATAAAAAGAAGAAAGCAAGTCATATCTGGAAGAAAAAGATTGTATTGGATAGAGATAGTTCGCATTGTAAACATTTTGGAGACAGTCCTAATCTTTCTTTATTGGACGTGAGCATGGCTTTTGCGCATTCATATGTCCAAGGTAAGTGATAAAAAAGGTGCCCCAGGCGGCCACTCGAGCAGTGTCCCACGTATATTGGGCAGTTACATCAGAGTCCCCTGAAACGAATTTAAACACACCGCAAAAAGAAAAAGGACTGGACGAATATGGTATTTTATTGTCTTTCTTTGTATTTCAAAATGCAATTCATGATGGGCGAAGGCCTAAGCCCAATACGAGATCCAATTAAAGATATAAAAGTCTAAAGGTGCGACCATGGACTGTAGCAAATAATCCAATTTCAGCTCTAAACCCAAATCAATCTGAAGTTTTAAGGCCCAAAACACTAAATGCCAACCACCCAGTTTGGAAAGGAATGAGATTGAAGAGAAAACCACGCAAAGCTCCAGAAGCACTATAAAGAGCTCAGCTCATCCATTGCACTCTAGCTGAGCTAAGTAAAGATGCAGCAAAGCCATGAAAATTCAATTAATTCTTGTGCAGTTGTGCATCAATTTTAATTTTATTTGAAATGATTTTTTAAAATTAAATATGAAAATTAATACAAAGGAATTAATTAAATTAAATATTTACAAATTTTTTTATTTCATTTCATATATATGAGAATAAGTGGAATATTTTTGCTGGAGTTAACTATGGCCCACGGAAGAATTGAGAAGCACAAAGGTACAGATAATAGAAGAATGGAGAGGAGAGAAAGCGGTGATCAGTGAGCAGCTTCAGCTGGAGTAAAACGGAAATGGTGGAGACGAAGAACAATGATCCAGACATCACCATATTCAATTCCAGAGAGATAAACCCAACTAACATTTTTCATTCGATCTGTGGATAATTTTTACAAAATGCACTGCAGTCGGGTCTACTTTCACTTGATTGTTGCCATTTGATCTCAAATTTACTCGTTTCTTTTTTTTCTGTTATTTGCATTAGAAAAAACTACTTAAATATTTCATCAAAGAGCTTAAACATGCGACTTTTTCCATTTAGAGTTCATTTGAATTTCTTGGCAGCGGCATAGTGGACTCTGAGAATTTGTTGTTTTGTGGTATAATAATCAATTTAAAATCTCATTTATGCTTTTGACAATTTCTCCTTTCAGATCTCCATTTCCCTATAAACATCCAATTCACGCTGTGGTGGGTAAAACCAATTGAGCTGAAGAAAAATCCACGGCCTACCGTGGAAGAGGTATGCATGCCGCTATACTGTATTAGCTACAATCATCCAAATTGAACTTATATATTAGAAGAAGTGAATATATACTACTTGGTTGCAACTGAAGTTTGCTTGTAACATAGTAAAACTATGGGGGCAAGAGTTGTTTTCACATTCTTTAGTGAAAATAATGTGGTGTCTTGTGAAGATGCCAGGCCATCCAAATTTGAACCAGAACCTGAATGAACAGCAATCGAGGGAACTGGTTCGCTATTCGTAGTGGTTTACATGGGTTAATTCTGGTTTTCAGTGAAAAGGGGTTGGAGACCTGAACTGAAACGGCATATAGATCGAGTCCCGGTTTTCCCTGTCTGACGTGGAATGCTACTCATATGCTGCCTTGAGCAGCAGAGAAATGGCCTATTTCATTGGGAGGTCAATTTATTAGAAATAACTTAACCGAGTTAGGGAAGTAACTTAATTCTCATACAGTGAAGTGACCGTGGCTAGCCAAACCAGCAGAATTTTAACTCTTACTATAAACTTGAAGTTGCTGAATTGAGTTATGTCCAACTAAAGAAATGTGGCCATCTATATTTGAGCTGCTTGCGTTCTGCTTTGGGAAAAAAAAATTATATTTATATTTTGTGTGTTGAAAAATTAGCTACTTTCAACAAAGGCAAAATCAACGCCCACAACAGCCACGTAGAGGGATACAAGATGTATAATGTGTTAGGTCGAGATCTCATGGCGAGATTTCTTTAGGAGTATAAAACAGCGAGATCTATTACACCAAGATGACGCCGTTATTGAGGCTTCATCGAGGGCCCGAGGCCATGGTGGTCCTGTGAATGTGATGCTACTTCTAATCAAGCTCACTAAACATCAAGGCAATGGTAATAACTAATAACATCAAGTCTTTCTAAGTCTCTCCCAACTTCTCCAACCATCTCTTTTGTATTTTATTTTATTTTATTTTATTTTTATATGGTCCTATATAATAACATCAATCCACCAACCTCAAACCAACATTGAAAATAAAATTTAACACGTTATAATAAAAAAAAACTCCGATAATAATAATAATAATAATAATAATAATAATAATAATAAAGAGATGGTTGGCAGTTCACAAAGCATTGTGTACCAGCGAGTATGAGTTGTCGTGTTGCGTGCTCACTCGTAGTAGTAAGCAATAAATGTTGGCAGCTGAAAAATCGAAGAAAGCACGTTCGGTGTCGTCACGTGCTTTCTTTAACATCGATGATCTTAAGAACAATCGAATGACAAGACCCATCTCGTCGTTCAAAATCTTTGATTTGCTTATTTGTTTGAAAGTTAATGAAATCAGAGACCGAGAATGTTTCTGAGAAGCGGTTCGACGATGAGAATGATACGTAAACGGTCGGCGGTGAAAAGCTTAGCAGCTATAATTCCCTTCTTCGATGTCAATATTTGCTTGGCTTTATCACTTGACAACACTAAACTGGAGGAGCTTCATTGTGGAAGCACACAATTGAGAGTGGCGGATCTGAGATTCAGATGAGGAAGAGGCAGTGCGAGCATTTGGGTTTTCTTTTGTTTTTGGAGGACTGGTCAGCTTGCAAACCCGATCAAGAAAGTTTGGGCATAGATTTATAAAAATAAAAAGGGAAAAATTACTATCAACCCTTTAAATTTTAAGAAATTTACTAATACATTATTATTTTAAAATTATTTTATTAAAATATTTTTTATTTTATAAAATCAAAATTTTAGTTTTTTAATCAATTTATTTTACATTAAAAGAAATTAAATAATATAAATATTTCAAATTATATAACTAAATAACACATATATTAAAATTATAAAATTAAATACTATAAATATTAAAAGAAATTAATATTTTTTTAACAAAATAATTAAAGCATGCATGGAGACTAGTTAGAAAATAAATAAATAAAAAAAAGAAAAATACTGGTGAATAAAAAAACTACTTAGGAGTTAAATAGGGGGCAGGGTCTGGAAGAGCGGTCAACACCGAAAGGTTATTGTGGTCTGACTGCAAATTTCTGTTAGAGAGAGAGAGAGAGAGAGAGAAATAGGGATGGTGGAGAAGGAGATGAATGGTAATAATAATAATCAAGAGGTGACCATATTCAATTCCAGAGAAATAAACCCAAGTTCCCTATTTCATTCAATCGTAGCCTTAGGGCTATGGATGGGCGGCATCCATTTCAATTTCCTCTTATTCTTCATCCCGCTTCTCTTCTTGCCTTTCTCCAAATTCCTACTGTAAGTCTCTTCTTCTTCTAAAGTAAATTCAGTTTTTTTTAACAAATCCAATTAACGACAAATCATCTTTTTCAGCTTTTTTGGGTTGCAATTGGTATTGATGTTCATTCCGGTCAACGAAAACAGCAACTTGGGCCGACGCTTGGCCAGGTACCTAATTTTGCTCATCTTTGTTAAACTTTTACTTGCTACAAATTAATCATTCTTTTTTTTTTTTTTTTTCTAAACTCAGGTATTTAGCTAAGCATGTTTCCAGTCATTTTCCCGTCTTTCTTCATGTTGAAGACATCAATGCCTTTCATGCTGATCGTGCTTATGGTTGGTTTCTCTGCATTTCTCACTTTAGCTTTTCCTTGTATATTACCATTTTACTTGAATTAAATTCTGAAACTTCCTCGACTGCTCTATATCTAGTCCTCGCTTTATCTCAAAAGGGTAGACGTTTTTCCCTCCTTTTTGTACTTAATAGGATTGTATAAGCTGTAAAACTGCTTTCATTGTTTAGCTTCTTTTACCTCGGGCTTAGATCTTTCTGCTGGTTTTTTTTTTATTTGAAAAAAAAAAAACCTTTCTCATCATACAGGCCAGGCAATTGATGCTATTGTTTGCTATAGAGCTATAAGTTCTAAATATGCATTTATGCTGATGACATCTGTTATTTATTTCTTTTCACCTGCAGTGTTTGGTTATGAGCCACATTCAGTTTTTCCTATTGGTATGGGTATACTTTCAGAATCTGTGGGTTTAATGCCTCTTCCTAAAATAAAGATCCTTGCAAGTAGCGCCGTAAGACTCTCTAATCCTCAGTTCCTGTGGCCTTGCCCTTGTATATTTAATTAGGCCTTAATCGACCTTTCTCAATGATTAGGTGTTCATCACTCCATTTATAAGGCACATATGGACATGGTGTGGTCTTACCCCTGCAACTAAGCAGAATTTTACATCCCTCTTGAAAGCTGGTTATAGTTGTGTCTTGGTGCCTGGTGGAGTCCAAGAGACATGTTATATGAAGCATGGCACTGAGGTCTCTTAACTTTTTTCCAGATGCACTTTACCTTTTTCTTTTTTCCTCTATAATTTACTTTTCTTCTTGTTGTATTCACTTGGCTTTGCAAATTTTGGGATTATTTCTGCCTGATCCCGCTGACCTACACTGGTGTATGTGATGTTTTGTTGGTGTCCTAATTATCTGCATAACCATGCAAGTGCTGCTATGTTATTATTAGTTAGATTCCTGCTTTGGGTTGTTGAATTTTGAAAGTTGCAAGTATTTCTAGAATCTGTTTGGTTGCAGGAAAAAGAGAGCAAGAATGGAATGAAACTCAGATAATAAGTATTTCCGTTCTGGATTTCTGACTGCTGCTCCCTTTACTTTAATTGGCCAAACATAACACCCAAAGCATGAAAAGAAGACTTGTTAAATCAAAGAAGGTGCTAAAGTTTTTCTCATTTGGCTTCTCTTTCTTCCGATATTAATTGGTGGGGGAAGCTTAACAGTGAGTCGTGACATTTTTTCCATGGAATTTTGGTGATAAGTTCATTTAATTACTCTTTTCTTTTTGTTTGGTTTTCCTCCAATATAACCACCTAGATTCCCTTCTTCCTCCATTCTCCTTTTCAAGTTTCATCCCTATTTACATGGTAAAGGACAGCTAACATTATATATCCCTGGTATAAGAATTTATTAAGCCCAAGAACTGAAATGGTCTGGTATCATATGCTATTGCTAACCATAATCAGTTAAGCAGCTTGGTTGTTTATCCTGCGTGTTCATTTTGCAGATTGCTTTTCTTAAAAGCAGAAGAGGATTTATCCGAATTGCTATGGAGACTGGCAAACCATTGGTTCCAGTTTTCTGCTTTGGTCAAGTATTGGCTAATCCCTTTTCCTTTTCTTTTTCTTGTGTGTAGGTAACATGTGTAACAGGTTTTCTTTCCTAATTGTAATGCAATGTGTTTTGCTTATGGTTTATTTTTCGTAAAATTGGTACCAATTGGAGTTTCTTATACTTCATCATTGAATGCATAATGGCGACAAAAATGTTGCAATTTAATGGATAAATTTGTTGGCTTTTCCATCAAGCTCGATGTATACGATATTACTATTTCATTATTGGAACTATTATTACATAAATTTACATCCTTTTTGCCATTATACATTTTGGATCACTCAAATTAGTAAATATTAACTGTTTTCTTATTCTTGCTGCAGTCACATGTGTTCAACTGGTGGAAACCTGAAGGGAAGTTATTCATAAAAATTGCAAGAACAATTAAGTTTGCCCCGATTATCTTCTGGGGAATTCTTGGGTAAATATTAATATGGAGAAATTTTGTAAGACACTGTAGTTAGGCCTACTTTTGGTTTGATTACCTTGTGATTTGAAATTGGCAATCTGTCCCATTCCCTTAATTAGCTCCTCCTTTCCCTGTTCGAATTAGGAGGTCCTATTAAAAGAATTATTTAAAATTTTGCCCAAAGAGTTCAAAATTATGTAATTCTTTTTTTTAGCATTCATATTGGATTGTTGTAGAGGCCTAGTTGGAATTAAAAAGGTTGTTTTTTGGTGTAAGAATCTGCTTAATACTTCGTTTATACTTTGTAATATTTGTTCCTTTCCAGATCTCCATTTCCCTATCAACATCCAATTCATGTTGTGGTGGGTAAACCAATTGAGGTGAGGAAAAATCCGCAGCCTACCATGGAAGAGGTATGCTTACCGCTTCATTGTGTGGGTTCTGTATTAGCTAGGATCATCCACATTGAACTTGTCCAGTAAGAGTGCATGTATTGTGTACTTTTTGGTTATAACTGAAGTTGTGGAATTCCTTGCTTGTAACATAGTTAATTAGACTTCCTGCTGTACATGCATATATAACCCTCCTTGCTTTGTCTAAAGTGCATTATAGGGCTGTGCAAAAACAATTAGTTCTATATCGAAAAGCTAAAGGAAACTCATGAGAATTTAAACCCAAAATCTCTTTCATATGTTCAACACTTACTGTATTTCATTTCTATTTGACTGTTTTTGCAGGTGGTGGAAGTACAAAATCAGTTCATTACAGCACTTAAAGATCTCTTCGAGAGGCATAAATCACGGGTTGGCTATCCAGATCTTAAACTTGAAATCATGTGATACTTGCATATGATATGTTGTATTCATTATTTAAGAAGGGAAATGAAATATAGAGCAGGTGATAAAGCATCATTTGTGGCATGAAAATTTTGGTTGTTAGTGATGTCAGAGTCGAAAATGCCTGCTGATGAATTAACTGGAAGTTGAAACTAATTAGGCACCCCTTGATGCTGGTCGTCTCAACTATGATCAGCAAAGTTTTGCAAATGAGCAGCAGCTTTTATTTTGTGGGATCATCTTCTATTCTTTTTGCTAGGAAAAACATAATCAGCCATTGATGATATTGGGGCCAAAGTATTATTGTTCAGATGTACTGGAAGCTAAGAATTAGCCAGTCATTCCTCGTGGGGTTGGTGCTGTAATTGAGCAAAGAGTCATTAATGTTAAATCTCGACAAAAAGTCACCTTAAGTTTTAGATTATCTGAAGGGGATTCTTATAAATTGAGCAATAGTCGACAAGTTGTTGCTCACAATATGAACATTTCGAAATGACCCTGCGATTGATGATTTTGCATCTATATGTTACAACGTTATCAAGGTTTAATCAGACAAAAAGGAACCAGAAAGTTCCATTCTCATGGTGTTCAGTACCGTGAGAATTCCCTCTGTGGTGCTATCAGTATTATGGTTATTCCAATTCGATCAAGAAGTTTTCAGATAAGGGTCATGGTTCTATTGAGAATTAGTTCAGAATAGGAAAACAATCCGTATTTTCTAAAAGATTAATACATATGTGATTAAAAAAAAATTATTCAAATGCAAAGGAGAAAGTAAGAAGTAGCTTAATGAGTGAATGAAAAAAACATGTTTTTTTTTTTTATCTATGGGTTTTTGCACAAAATTACCGAACTTGTTGATAGAGTGTCGTCTTGTTCTTTGAAATTAATGTTGAATAATTATATTTCGATCTTAAAGCATAAGATAATTTTTATTATTTAAATTAATTAAAATTTTAAAACTTGTCATATACCTAAAGACAATTTTTTAAAAATTATTAAAATAATTATGGCATTGTTTTTCACGTGGATGGTGACACCTACCTAAAGACAATTTTTAAAAAAAAATTACTAAAATATTAGGCATTGTTGTTAACGTGGATAGCAATTCAAAATTTTAATTAAATAAATTAAATTATTATTATATTAAATTATTAAATAAGATGTGCAATTTTTTGTTTTTGAAAAAGTTAGATGATAATGGAGTAATAATATATTTTAGCTATTAAACTTTTAATTTTTTTTAATATATTTAGTTTATTTGCATTATTTAAATAATTTAACTGATGAAAATTAATATAGTATAATCTTTATTTTTATCTTTATATATGTTAAAGCTTTTTGATTGGATAGAGATTTTTCAAGACTAAAAACACAATATTAATTAATTATTAATTATAGTTTGAAAAACTGAATTCATTGTTTCTATAAATACTTTGAAAACTATTTTCATTCCTTCTATATTTATAGAAACATTGATAATATATAATAAATTGTATTATTGAATTTTTTTTGTTATAAATTAAACGAGAATAAAAATGAGATAAATATAAGAAAAAAAGATAAATATAGAGAAATGAGAGAGTTTATATTGAAATATGTATCCATAAGTTTTGCGTGGAATCTCTATTTATAAACTTTTCAAATATAAATATAATTTACATGAGTAATAACTTTAGGGGGTTATTGATAATACTTTTCTTAGTATTGTGTTTGGATGAGAGGAAAATAAAAGAGTAAGAAAAATTTAAAAGAAAATTAAAATTATTTTATTTCTTATTTTGTTTGGATTGAAGAAAAATAAATGAGAAAATAAAATAAAAAGTAAAAAGTAATAATTTAAAATTACTAGTCATTTTCTTTCTAAATTGAAGAGAAAATCAACGAAAGATGAATATAATTATCTTTCTATTTCTATAATTATTTATTTTACTATCAATATAAAGAGTAAAATAATTTCTTATTTTTATTATTTATTTCTTTACTTCTCATAAAATTTTCTTTCCATCTTTATTTATAAAACTGAACGAATTGAATAAAAAAATTAATTTAAATTAAATTGATTTAATTAAATTTTTTAATAAATTTTTTATTTTTTAACTTTAAAATTTAATTAAAATATTTTAATAAATATAATTTTTATATATTTTCAAACTATATAGTATTAGTAATTAATTGATTTAATTTGATTTTATTAAAATTATATTAAATTAAAATAATTAATTTTATTAAAACTGAATAATCTAAAAATTTAATTAAAATTTTAAATTAATTTAATTGGATGAATTATTGCGATTCCAACAGAATCTGCAGGCATAATCTGCCTCGTAATACTTACAAATTTCTAACAAACAAAAATCAATAAAAAAATAACGGATATGAATAAAGCTGTACGCACGTTTTAAAGACAAAGCTAGTTTTTATTTTTTTAATGTGCACGTTTTAATAAAGTTAGATACAGGTGTCCGGAACAGCGGTAAACAGTAAACAGTGATTCTTGTCTGCAAAATTTTTGGATGTTGGAGAAGATGAATGGTAATAATGATAATCAAGAGGTGACCATATTCAATTCCAGAGAAATATGCCCAACTTCCCTATTTCATTCAATCCTAGCCTTCACGATATGGACGGCCGGCATCCATCTCAATTTCCTCTTGTTCTTCATTCCTCTTCTCTTCTTGCCTTTTTCCAAATTCCTACTGTAAGTCTTCTCTTCTTCTTGTAAATTAAATTCACTTCTTTTTTTTAACAAGAAATTATACGTTCTCAGCTTTTTTGGATTTCAATTGCTGTTGATGTTCATTCCGATCGACGAAACCAGCAACTTTGGCCGGCGCTTGGCCAGGTACCTACTTCTGCTCATCTTTGTTAAACTTTTTACTTGCTACTAACTGATCATGCTTTTTCTCTACACTCAGGTATTTAGTTAAGCATATGGCCAGTCATTTTCCCGTCTTTCTTCATGTTGAAGACATCAATGCCTTTCATTCTGCTCGTGCTTATGGTTCGTTGCTCTGCTTTCTGACTTCAGCTTTTCCCTGTTCATAACCATTTACTTGAATCATATAAATTCAGTTCTGAAACTTCCTCGACATCTAGTTCTCAATTTATCTCAAAGGGTTGATTTTTTTCACTCTTTTTTGTACTTAATAGGATTGTATAGGTTGTAAATATCTTTCGTTGTTTAGCTTCTGTTACCTCGGGCTTTGATGTTTCTGCTGGTTGTCTTTTTTTGCCCCTTTTTGGGAAAAAGTTACCTTTCTAGTCATGTAGGCCAAGCAATTTGTCAACGTTTTTGGTACTCAACAGTGTTATTTCGTTTCTGGTGCAGTGTTTGGTTATGAGCCACATTCAATTATTCCCTCTGGTCTGGGAATATTTTCAGACTCTATGGGTTTGATGCCTCTTCCAAAAATAAAGATCCTTGCAAGCAGCGCCGTAAGACTTTGTAATCCTTAGTTCTTGTGGCCTTGCCCTTGTATATTTTAATAAGGTCTTCATCGAGCTTGTGTCTTTTTGCCAATGATTAGGTGTTCATCACTCCATTTCTAAGGCATTTATGGACATGGTGTGGTGTTAGAGCTGCAACGAAGGAAAATTTTACATCCCTCTTGGAAGCTGGGTATAGTTGTGTCTTGGTGCCTGGTGGAACCCAAGAAACATGTTATACCAAGCATGATAATGAGGTCTTACGCCTTACTCTCTACACAATTTTTTTTTTCTTTTTCTTGTTGTATTCACTTGGCTTTGCAAGTTTTGGACTTGGGATTTCTGCCTGATCCAACTGACCGTCACTGGTATAGTCTAAAATCAAGCATGTTGATTTTGCAGATTGCTTTTCTTAAAAGCAGAAGAGGATTTATCCGAATAGCTATGGAGACTGGCAAACCATTGGTTCCAGTTTTCTGCTTTGGTCAAGTATTTCTTCTTTCCTTTTTCTTGTGTGTATGCTACATGCGAAGCACGTTTCCTTATTGTAATGATTTAAAGCTAAACCCTAGAAAAAGTGGTACTATCTTTATTTAGCATTACATTTTTAAAATTTTTATAAATTTTTGAAATTTTTTTCCTATTTTTCTTTATTACTATTGGATAAATTGAGATTTTATTAAGTTGAAAATTTATTTATTATTATGAAATCTAAATTCATTAACTACATCTATATCCATACAAAAAATAATAAGCTATATTACGTTTTGTATATTTTTCCTCTATAAATAATACTATTATTTTTTATTTATTTTTTAAATAAAATCTTTTTAATTTTCTAATCATTAAATAAATAATTTTTTAGAAAAAAATCTTATCCTTATTAATATTCAATTACGTAAAAGAAATATAAATAAATTAGAATTGTTATGAATATTAATAAGTTAGATTAAATTAAAAAGGATAAAATTGTAAAAGAATGAAATGTTTAGAGATTTTTTTTTTTTAAATGAGGATAGGAGATTGGGGAGTAAAATTTGAGATCTTAAATTAGGCTAAATATGCGAGTCCATATTTATATATTTTTATTTGTTGAATATAAAAGAGGAATAAAATAAATATATTTTAAATTAATAAAATTGAAGATTTTTCTTATTGTTGGTGCAGTCAGGTGTGTTCAACTGGTGGAAACCTGGTGGCAAGTTATTCGTAAAAATTGCGAGAACTATTAAGTTTGCCCCTTTTTTCTTCTGGGGAATTCTTGGGTAAATATCATTATGTAATTCTTTTCATTAGCATTCGGATTGAATTGTTGTAGCCGCCTAGTGGGAATTAGAAAGATTTGTTGTATGTTTGGTATGAGAATCTGATTTATACTTTGTAATATTTGTTCATTTCCAGGTCTCCAATTCCCTATCAACGTCCAATTCATGTTGTGGTGGGTAAACCAATTGAGGTGAGGAAAAATCCGCAGCCTAAAATGGAAGAGGTATGCTTGCAGCTTCATTGCGTGGGTTTAGTGTATTAGCTAGCATCATCCGGAACTTAGCAGATTCAGAAATTTTACGAAATAAAATTAATTTCATGATGGTACTAAAACAAATATTCAAATTCAATGACGTGGATGAAAATTACCCATACTTTTTGCTATAACTGAAGTTGCGGAATCCTAATGAGATTTCCTGCTCTACATGCATTTATAGCTCTCCTTTACAGGGCTGTGCAAAAACAATTAGTTCTATAGCGAAAAGCTAAAGGAAACTCATGAAAATTTAAACCCAAAATCTCTTTTATATGATTTCTATTTGACTGTTTTTACAGGTTGTGGAAGTACAAAATCAGTTCATTACAGCACTTCAAGATCTCTTCGAGAGGCATAAAGCACAGGTTGGCTATCCAGATTTGAAACTTGAAATCATGTGATACTTGCATTTCATGTTTTATATTCATCATTTAGGCTTTGTTTGGATGGTGTTTTGTCATTATTTCATTAATATTTTGTTTTCTATGATATTGTTTTTATAATATATTGTGTTGTACAACATTTTCAAAAATTACATAGTTAATCATAGTTTTATATCCATTATTTGTTTAATTTGATTGTGTAGTATTGCTCTAAATAATAATTAAATTACTTAAATATCTTCATTCATTTTTTTCATACAATTTAATCATTAATTTTTATTTTTAATAATTTAATATATATTTTATATTTATTTCAATTCACAAACAGCTGGCCAATTTTTTTTAAGAAGTATTTAATATATTAAATATTTAATGATAATAGGATATTTAGATGATATATTAATGAGGGTGATTATTAAACCGAAGAAATTGATTTAATTAGTTAAAGTAAATAATTACGGTAAAAATAAATTGGTCTTATACGAGATAAAATAAGAAATAAATTTATTATAACAATGCAAAACCACCACTTTAGTGTTTAAATAATTTATAAATTTTTATAGAATCATGTAATTTAATCATAAAAAATCATAGTCTTTCCGATAATGATTATTTATAGAACAATACATTATATAACTATGAAAAACATCATCCAAACAAGGCATTCTTAAAATGAAATGTGTGACAATTAAGGATATTATCTTTAAATTAAGAAAAATATTATTTTTTTAAGGAGGGATTAAGTGTCTACTTAATTCAAGGATATGTCATCCTAACTTCAAGAATATATATCTTGGTAATTGTTCTTATAATTATTCTCCTTCACCTTCTTCCCTTCCCTTCCTTTCCCTTTCCTTTCCTTTCCTTTACTTTCCTTTCCTTCTTTTTCTTATAACAAAAACTTAACACCATCATTTGTGGCATGAAAATTTTAGTTATTGGTGATGTCACAGTAAGAAAATGTCTGCTTCTGAATTAACTGGAAGTTGCAACTATTTTGGGCACCCTTTCATACCATTCGACTGGCTAATGATCAGCAACGTTATGCAAATTAGCAGCAGTTTTTAGATTGTAGGATCATCTTCTTTTTTACTTTGATATTTAGTTCGTTGCAATCTTTTTTCTTTTTTGTGTTTTTGCTTGTAAAAACATGACCAGCCATTAATGGTATTAGGCTAAAATATTATTGTTCAGATGGATTGGACACTAAGAATTAGCGGCCGGAGCTTGCAAAACCTCCTTTTTGTTTTAATTAGAAAAAAAAAATCAATAATATTAAATATTGACGAAATTTACCATAAGTTTCAGATTATTTGAAGGGGGATTCTTATAATTGAGCAATAATCAACAAGTTACTGCTCATACGATTTGAACATTTCAATATTACCCTGTATGGTATCGACTGATGATTTGCGGAGGTTCTAAACTCCATATCTCAAATCACTTTCCTCCACGTGGAATAAAAAATTTTATAAAAATTTAATTTAATCCAATTAGTTTATTTTTTAAAAACAATTTTATTTAAAATTCAATTCTTTTCTAATTTAAAAATTTTCATTTAAAAAAAATAAAAATCTAACAAAATTCATTTAGAATTTTCTTTTTCTTGTAAGAATATGATGTGCCCTTCTTTAATTACTACTTCTTGTGCCTAAATCGGTCTGCCTTTGCCAATTGTCTATATTTTCTTGTCCATTTTCTGTTCATCTTACCGTTATTGTTACTTGAGATAAGTTGTTATGATTTATGAATAACTAAAAATACATTATTTTCATCCAATTTTCTATGCCTTTATTTCTTTCTTGTGACCAAGTAATTGATTGAAATTTAGCAAATAGATGGTACTTGCATTTTTAATGCCAGAAGATAGGTTTGATTAGCTTCAAAGCCAATATTCCATCAAAATATAAAGCAAATAGAAAAGAAAGGGGAAAAAACTTGAGAATTTCCATTGAAGACGACTGCCCCACACTGTACATGCATGCCAGTGCCATTTGCATTTATATAAATTGCTTGGACATTTCTGGTAAATTTGGCAAAAGGAATACATACATATTTATATTTATATTAAATTCTAGAAGATGGAACACATGGAAATTTCTTATGCCTAACCAAAAGCTGCAATTGACATCAAACAACTTGAAGATAGGGATATAACAATGCAGCTCCAGATTGTCAATATTCTACCCCACAAGCCACATAAACAATGTTGACCAGAGCGTTAGTGAAATTGAGGCCAATGCATAAGTCCATAGCAGAATCACTGAGCATTCACTCTCTCCAGTTCCAAACAACTGGGTCATCGTACCTGCAAATTTCAGAATCCATGTTCAAGTTCGTTTTGAAAGCTCAATTTTGCAGATAAATAATTCTCAGAATCGCTTGGAATATCGTACCTATGTTCATTGCTGGAGGAAGTGCATATTGAAGCAAAAGAACAAATTGATACAGTGGATTTGACTGCACCAATCCCAAGCGCACTGCAGACTTAACAATCACTACCCCAAATATTGGTAATAAAATATACCGAACCACTATGATCCCTATGATGACTGAGCGCTGGACCTCAGAGCCTTTTAGACCTGAAAAGCATCCGGTTCGCGTTAGTCATATAAACTTTGACTGCATGAGAATCAAAAAAGTTAAAATGGACTTGCCAAAATCAGAGCAATTAGTAATTACCTTTAAGAAGATTTGCCCCCACTACCAAGGTTACAGTTGGAATGGCAGCCTCTCTGCGGACACACAACAAAAAGGAATCCTAGGGAAACATGTTAAGTAGCAGAAACTTAAAGCTGTAGTTTATATTGGTTGGAAATCTCTATAGCATCATGACAGGATACTAACCCAAGCAAAGATGCAGAATCCTGAACCACATGAAGAGGTGCATTATCACCAATTAGAGCTTTTCGGAACTGAGGTATGACACCAACAACAAATCCAACCAGCTAGAAAATAGAATATCCAAGTATGTTAGTCTAGAAACTTCAGATGAGTTCAACATGAACAAAATACTGAAGAAAAAAAGACTGGCAAAAGATGCTAATATGGTATCTAAACTTTGTAGTTTGTATGATTTGCGCAGCAGTTATTATGAAAATCTAATATGCATAATCTCCTTTAGGGTTTTAAGCCATGATATCATATATAAAATAGAAGGCCTTTTCTAGCTATAACTGATTTCAATTATAGACAATAGATTAGCATACCGCTCCAGATGTTGAAGGTGCAAGCAATCTTCTAAAGTTGATTTTTGTAAAAACCTGTAAGCTCTGCTTAATCCTTTCCAAAAATGATCCCTGTCACGAAATTTGCATCAAGAATATGATGATCTCTCAACATTACAATCTGCTCAAGGAAATGAAGAGAAGTCAAATCTAGCAAAAAAACTATGAGAGAACACCCATAGGTTTGGCAGTAAGTGCACTCCCAACTTGGGCAAGTTCCCAAGTTTGAGCTCCTTTCCCCTCCTTTGTAGTAAAAATAATAATATTACTATTAATAATAAGCTTACCTAAGAACTTCAAAATGAACATGACAAAGCCGAAAATTATAAGAGAAAAAAAAAATATAAGCCAGTAGATCAATAGTTATACATGTTTGAAGGTTTGCAGCGTAATATTGTACAGATCCCCTCAGAAAGTGAGAGGAGGAGGGCAAGTAGGATAATATACTCATATTCATATCCAATTTAAACCAAAATGTAAACCTTGCTAGTGAAGGTTTCAGACATTAATTTTCATCACACATCTAAAACAATTAATATTACTGGAAGAAAAATGAAAATTATCAAAATACACGCTTTAAGCACCTCAAACCACTGGCTCTTACCCTTGTAACCATGTGAAACTGTCTCTAAGCATCCCACTTATTTACTAGTTCAGATTTGGGTGTTCCCTGTGCTGTGCCTCCAGTCAGAAGTTGGTTTGTGAAATGAAAATTATAAGAAGATCTATCTATTTTGATTTCTAAAGTATTCAAGATTCATGAGTGCAAGCCTGTCGAAAATTGAATTGGTGTGCAGTTTATTTGTGCATGTAATTTCTCTCCAAAGATATGCTCAAGACTTATCCATGGCACTGAAATAAAGAGACCTAGGTGAGAGGTCAAGCACATAATAACAGTAATATATCAAAATAGACGATTATAAAATCTTTGATTTTCACAAATCTTAATGAAACTATTGCAAACAACATATCAGTAAGTTGGTCTCAAAGCACAAGACAAACAAAGAAGTGAAACACAGACATTTTATACTACCTCTGCCTTCCGCTTAGACATTGCGCAATCAAGTTCAAAGTGATCTATATGGTCCTCATTTGGTGAGTGGCCTTGTAAAGGAAGCAGGGGCCCTGTGGAAACTTTTGAAAGATTTTCAGGTGTTTCTCTAGGAGACTTTGCAACTTTAGCAAAGGCCTCCACTTTGGGCACTTCACAGTCCTTGCTTGAATATATGCGCATGATGTTATACACATAAGACCACATGTAGATAGCACCAATCTGAAATTTCGATGGTAAAAATTTAACTCTACATATACATCAAATGAGACAGTCAAGTTAGAAATAAAAAATATATATTCAAGAAAATCATACTGCCATGGAGAGGGAAACATATGCCAATCCATGTGTATAACAGACATCAACATCACCAAATGGACCACCTCTTTCTTTACATACAGCAGGAATGAATATCAGAGGCATGTTCCCCAGATTTCCTGTTCACATCAGCATCACCATTATGTACTACAATTTTTTTTTCCTAGTCAGAGATCAAGCAGAAAAAATCATAGCTGCTGCAAACACATGGTTAATTCTGAGAACTGGGATATGATGTGACAAAAATGCAACTGTTCATATGGTTTGCCATCCCAGGAAGGGAGACCAACTAGCTAACATAAGTACAGATTGCAGAACCTCAATGAGATGGGAAGAACGGATGTTTGGAAACCTCAAAAATCAATTCTATATCATAATAACCTTTACTTAGATTGACTCACACTGTAAGAGCATATTAGGGCGTTATGGCAATAACTTTAAATCTTTATGCCTATGTCAATGAATTCACTGATTCATAACTAGCCGTATTGCAAGACATATTGATGCTTAAAACTTGCATAAATACATTAACAAGGAAGAAAGGAAGAAAAAGAAGAAAAAGAAAAAAGAAAAGAAAGAACCCACCTGCAGAACAGCATCCTAACACAAGCCCCCTCAGACCGTTAGGAGCTTTGGTACTTTTAATAAGTAGCCATCCAAGTACGGAGCCAATGATAAATGTGAGAAGAATATTGAATGGCATGAACCACCTAAATGATTTAACCCAAGCTCATTATCAACTCTCAGGAAAAAAGATGACGCCAAACTGAAAATGGACACTCCCGAGCAAAAATTCTGCATAAAACAAACTCACAATATGCCCATGCTTCTGAGTGTAATATATTTTGCCAGATTGCTACCAACAAGGGCCGGATTGAAGACAAAAAACACAACCTGATTAGATTGGAAGGTAAGGGTGCTGAGTTAGCCTCCTTGATTATCATAATTATACATAAATGTTTGTGTCATAAGAACGAGAAAGACCAACAAAAAGTTAATTTTGCCACCTAAAGTTGAGATTTGTGCCCCACTCTACTTCCTTATAGAAAGCTCAGATACAACTTTCTTCATCTATGATAACGGGGTATACGACCACATACCCCTACATTTATCTTTGAAAAACATTAATTGGCCACCACTTTTAAATTTATTAAACATGATTTAACCAAAACTTGAAGTCTTCGAACTCAAATAATTTTTTTTTTACGCATATATACTTTTTTTGGGTCAAAATGCATAATCACGTCAATCTTAATTACTTGATCCATTTTTGGACTGGCAAGGCAGCTAAATTTTAGAGAAATGAGAAACCGATCAGAAGAGTATAATCCATACTTGCATGCATTAGCTAATTATTAGGCAGGCATGGACAGTACCAGATTACTGTGCAATGTCAGCAGAGCGAATAAAAGCAAAGGCAGAGCATTGTAAAAGATGAAACTTACATTATTCAAATGCTTTCGTGCATCAACTCCCAAAATATCGAAACGATCAATTGCGAGAAATGAGCCAAGAGCAGTAATCAGCAGTACTTTCAAAACAGGCATTAGTGAGGCAATGAAGAGATCCACAACCCCCATAGAAAAAAACTTTACCTAGGTCTCAAAATCTCTCTATTTCCCCCCTAAAAAGCCAAAAAGGTAGAAGAGAAAGATTAGAATGCCACGTTACTTGCAGGAAGCCAGGCCAAGGCCATCAAAACAGTGCAAGGATTAAGAGCAAATAAGCCAACAAGAAGAGAGAAAATGCACAAACACAGAGAGATTGAGAGTGAATTAGAAAGTAAAGTTAAGCTAGAGGCCCCAAATCAATCGAGAGAGAGAGCTTAATTAGTGTTAAATAACTTTTATGATTCTTCTGCCTAAAAGAAAAATCTGAGTGTTGCAGCAACGTTTATGTTTGCAAATGGCAGATTGTATATTAAAAATGGAAAAATCAGAGAATCCAACAAATTAATTTTGCTTTTGGGCTTTTGTAATCATAATCAACATCGTCTGGGAGGCAGCAGCAACTGCAATTGCAAAGTAAAATATGCCTTGAATTTATTGGCTCTCACAATTTCGATCTAGCCTCATCACAAAGAAATGACTCTTTAACAGCAACTCCTGTCCTCCCGTTTCGACACTTGGACTCTTCTGCTTTAGCCACGAATTCAATTATAACTGACATGCCACCTCATGTTATTTTACACTCACGCTCACAATATTTAACTAATAAAGAAATTAGAAAAATACGCATCTATACCCCGAAACACTTGCAGCTTGTTTGGAAAATTTCCTAGAGGGAAGCAATATTTAAATAAAAATAAACGCGAAGGGAAATGAAAAAAAAAAGTAAGTAAATAATATTTTTCTTTTATTATTTTTATCTTTTTATTTAAATAAATATAAAATAAAAAGAAAAAACTTATTTTTTATTGTTTATATATATATATATATTAAAACAAGGGTACATTTATTCTTTATTTTTTAAAAATTAGAGGGAAAATAATTAAATGAGAATAAAAGTTATATTTCTTTTCTTTATGTTTTTTTTACCTGAAAAAGATTTTTTTAAAAATAAATAAAATTATAAGAAATTTATATAAAATAATACAATTTTTTTTGTATAGTAATTATTTTATGAAAATTATTAAATAAAAAAAAACCACATTTTCTATAAACATAAAAATTGTGACACTCAAAAATATAAATGTATAATAAATTTACATAAACAAGCAAATAAAATATTATTTTAATTATAATAATGTTATTAATTTTTTTTATTATTAATGAATCTTGTATATAATTCTCATTAAACTGAATCTGTACAGACCTCGTTAAAAAAAAAAACACGTGTTTGAAGTGAGGATGCCATATGATTCTGATTCTCATTAGGCCTACCAAACAAAATCAAAAACCCAAGTAATAGTGGCCCAAAAGGAAAGCCGATGGACCCACTGGATTTGACATCCGATATTATATGGGCAATATTGAGAAGAAGAGGCTTCGCATGTTCCGACATCGTTTTGGTGAATCATCAAACAATCATACGCGTGGCGGTGGCGTGGCGTTTTTTCATGTCGTGGCAATGGGCAAGAAACAACGAGAAAATAATTATTTATTGGTGAAAATATACAAAATGAAATAAATGTTGCCGAAACGGAAAAAAGCGGTTGAATTAGCAGCACTAAATTAGGATGGACGATCAATCGGAGACAGAAAGGAGATGCTATTAGGGTTCATCTTCTTCTTCTTCTTCATTGAAACCTAAGCTTCTTTCCTCCTACTGGAATCGTCTTTTTTCCTTTCCTGTGCAGGTTAGCCTCTCATTCTTTTCAAATTTTCGATATACAGTTACTTCTTAATAAAGCTATCAGATTCACCTCTGCAACATTTCTGCATTTTTTAAGCATTATTATTCACCTAACTCAGACGAAAAATTAGGGTTTCAACTCAAGGAATAACAACATCATCAGCTAGGGTTATTTCTGATTTTCAACTGTTGCTTCATTGGACGCTCTAACTTCTGTTTATTTATTTATAAGCGTTGGAGTTTTACCTTTTTGTTTTTTTACTTTTTCCCTTCCATCTGTTGAGCGTTTAGAAATTAGAATGGGCAATGCCACAGAAAATGAGGATGAATCTGCTCGGCCGCTGCTTCATCCTCCAGCCAGTGACATGCCAATTGAATCACAGCTTGTTCCAGCAGAACAACTTGACCATGCTTCTCCTACCCATCCCGTCCCCATGGACCAAGATGAACCCTCTGCTATCCCCCATGTTAATAATGTGGAATTGAAGTCCAGTCCACAACATTCTCACTCTGAGACACCCTCCAGTGATAATGGCTTGGAATTGAAGTCTAATCTTCAAAAACCTCAGACTGAGGCCGCCCTCACTGATGACATGGTGACCGATCCTCCACAATCTCAGTGTCATGCCGCTGCAAATGATAACAGTGCTGAGTTCAAGGCCAATATTCAACAACCTCAGGCCGTGACAGATGCCAATGATAACAGTAAAGAGTTGAGGACCAATATTGAACAACCTCAGGCTGAAACAGTTCTCCATGGTGACAATATGGAGTTGAAGACTAGTCCCCAAAACCCTCAGGCTGAGGCGGCCCCTAATGCTAATGATGTGAACTTGAGATCCAGTCCTAAACAACATCATACTGAATCAGTCGAAAGTGATGATAGAAGTGTGGAATTGAAAACCAGCCCTCAAGTGGAGGCAGCCCCTAATGATAATGATGTGAACCTGCGGTCAAGCCCAAAGCAGCATCAGACTGGAGCAGCTGCTAGTGATAAAAGTGTGGAGTTGAAATCCGTTTCACATGAACATTCACAAGGTTCTCCTTACCCAATTCCTTTAGATGATGAAAGGGGTTTGCTCAAGCCTGGTACTGAACCTATTGCAGAGAGAAGACCTGAAGCCAATGAAACGTCTGATTACAAATCTAAAACATGCAGTATTGTTGGCACCACCATTTCAACATGTCATCTTGAAACTTATAAATCGACTCCAGATGCTAAGGTTGAACCTTCTGAAGCATCAGAAAATAAATCAGGACATCATGCTGGCACCCTTACTATAGAGGAAAATGAACCTGCTACACCTCATGCAGGATCTTCAAGCATCAAAACTGAACGTGAGAACAAGAGAGAATCGAAGAACGTAAAGGATAAAACAGATATTGCTACACCTGAAAGTAATGGCAACTCAAGCTCAAAGTACTCATTTCTTTTGGATGATGATCATGATGGTAATGAGTCAGGAGCAGAGGAGGAGCAATGGGCATTTATGAAGGAACTTGAAAATTTCTTTAGGGAGAGGAGCATGGAGTTCAAACCTCCTAAATTCTATGGAGAGGGATTAAATTGTCTGAAGTAAGCTTTTAGTGATTTTCAATGTTTTTCCTTTTATATTATCTTTTCTAAAAACAACTAGTTAGGCTAATAATGTTTGCATTTGGTGATAAGGTTGTGGAGAGCTGTTATGAGATTGGGTGGCTATGATAAGGTAAGCATTGTTTGCCTCCAAATCAAATGAATATTTCCATTTTCACAGGCATCTTTAATGAAATGTTAGAATATTAGTTATACTTGGTTTGGGCTGCTGAAGCTAAAAACTTGATTATGTTGGAGTTAGAGCAGAGTATCCCACTGATACAATTGTGCATGAACAACACTAGCACATGCATGTGTGTGCACACGCTCACAAGCAACCAAGTGCACAGGTACAGTGCTTGCAGCCTCACACACAAAAGGCCGAAGTTGATTAGAAGAACTTAAGCTTCCGTTTGGGAAGGGATTTTTTAAAGTAATGGAAGGTTTTTTAAGGTTTAAAAACCGTGGATATGTGTTTGGGAGAAGGTAAGTTTTTAAAGTAAGGTTTTTGGAGGTTGTTTTCTCTTGAAAACCTCCAAATACTTTAAAAAATCTTCTTTTCTGCCCAAACAGGAAAAAAATTTTCAAATCTAAAAACCATGAAAAATCTCACCTCATAAAACCATACTTTAGAAAACCTTACTTTACCCTACTTCTTCCAAAACAGTGTAAGTCACATATTTAGGCCTAAAGATAATAACTAAAAAATCCCAATACTTTGCACAGTCATCTCAATTTGCTGATCATTTTGATTTTGGCAATTTTATCCAGTTCAATGAGTGAGAATGGAATAGGCCAAAAAAAGGTTGTTCTCTTTCAAAATATTACTTTTATTACTTTCTAAAAGAATAATAATTTTTGTCAATTATTGGAAATTTTTATATAAATATTTTGAAGTTAATATTGTGCGCTGAACAGGATTTCAAAGAAGTTAAAAAGGTATATTTTCTGCCAGTTAAGTAAGCTAGGCAGGGTTATGCAAAAATTTTCATTTATCTCACTAAATTGGGAAAACTTGGCATCAGTCCACCATAATAAGGTTGAAACTAAAACTGTTGGAATTTGAAGGATTTGCTAAAGCTTTAGGCATGTGCCAATGTTTTTACTCTTTTAATTACTAGGCCATTAATTTGTAATTGACTAGACAACAATAGAGAGGTTGGATGTGAGTTTAATAGAAGTAGAGGCATTCTCTACGATCACATTGTCAGGAATTCTAGTAAGTTCTTTAAAAAAATGAGCAAACCATATGCACCTAAGTGAAACATAATGTTAGGATTTAGGAACCCTAATAGAGAGTTGAACTAGTAAATAAGGATTAGAGGAGAAATATAAGAGGATAGAGGCAGAATAGAGAGAATAGAGTAAGAGGAGAGAGAAGAAGAGAATAGATTGAGAGAATAAGAGAGAAATATAGAGAGAGAAAGAGAGAGAGAGAGAGAGAGAGAGAGATTATTTCTTGTAATTCTGGAATAGTTCATACAAGACTCTTCTCCACCTTATATAGCGGCTTAGTAACTGCTGTAACTACTTCTGGTTACATTATAACAGGATAACTGCTATCTCAACTACTTTCCCACCAGTTACAACTAATTCTTAACTGCCAACTATTCCTTCTATCCTGGTACCATTTCCTATAGTACGTGACACAGAGTGAGCAATCTTCAATTAGCTTTTGCAAGTTAGAATATTGTTGTAAATTTGCAATTCCGTATTTTCCTTAATTGATAACTGGAAATTATTTTGGTGCTGTAAGTACCACTCATAACATGGAAATGAAGTTAGTAATTTTAATTCACTCATTAGCTTTCTAGGAAAAGGAGAAACGAGAAAAGGGATCTTAAGAATGGTACAAATTTTTCTGCTTTCTTTTGCTTGAAGAAACTTTTCATTGTTGCTGTGCTGTTTAATATTAATATCTGTATCTATGTAGGCATCTTCTATAAATGAATCTTTACAATAAAGTGATACAATTCACTCTCTCTTTTCTTTTGGAAATTTATTTTGGTTATATATTATTTAAGGCCTGCAGTATTCTGCATGAGGTTGTTTCATTTGAAATTTTAATTTTCTTGGACCATGTTTCTAATATGCTCATAAGTTTTCTTTTGATGGAGTAGGTGACTTCATGCAAGTTGTGGCGGCAAGTGGGAGAATCCTTCAAACCCCCAAAGTAAGCAACTGTGTGTGTTCTGGTTACTAATAAGTTTGATGAACCAATACACATTATATTATTGGTATATGCTGCTTCTTTGTTTATTATTTTATATTCTTGAAGATTGATACGCTTATAGAGATATTGGATCCTACAGCTGAAAATTAAAAATAATGGAGTAGACAGCCACCAAAACTATTATATATTACATGTATTATTTGTATGCCCCAAAAACTTCATTTGAAAACATTGATACACACGGCTAATTGCTAGAAATTTGAACCTTGCCAAAATATCCTTAATCCTCGAAAAGAAAATATTACCACAATTAATGTGAAAGTAGATGAACGCTTCTAAACAAGAATATTATGCAGTCCAAATCCTTGCCCTCAATTTTAGCATATTTAGAAGATTCTGTGGTTAATTGTGCTCTAGAGCAAGCCTCTTGCTTCCCACATCAACAACGGGTCAGAACTTTGAAATTCATGTAGACCTCCTCAATGTTGCCTTGCCATGTGTGCATGTTTGGAATTGCTAGTGAGTAGTGGGTGCTAAATCACTAAAGGAATTTTTTTTTTTAAGAAAAAAAAGAAAAAAGAAAAACCCTCGTTTGGTTTAGTAAATTCCTCTAAATTTCAAATGTTTGCAATATTAGTCATTGAGTTTCATCAAAGCTGGTTGAAATTGGCCAAAATGATTTTTTTTTTCCTTATGCTTTGGTTAGACAATAGAGAAATATTGTTAAAAGTAATTTCTTATTTTAATTGCAATTTCTTTTTGCACCTAAAGTGAAATTCATATACTTAATATTCTCAGTATACATGACAATAAAGAAGAGATTAGAGGAGCAACTTGATGAAAGTAATAAAGTGGGAAAATGGGAATATTTACTCATATATGCACACCCGTGTGTATTCAAACAATTCAAATATCATTTGGCCTAAAACACTTCCGCAGGGAATGCTTAGGCAATCCAGCAACTGATTTTCATATCCAGGCACAGTACATGATTATGGTCTTTTCTTGAGACATAGTATTAGTCACTAATAAAATGATGGAAATACCATATTGCTACATGTTTACCATCTGATGCTTGAAATTTTCTGCCTACATATTTAACATTTTGTAACATTTTGTGCTCTTCTTTTCTATGCAGGACATGTACAACTGTCTCATGGACATTTCGAGGGTTTTATGAGAAGGTGATTTTGGATGGAAAATGTTCATATTTTCTGTTTGCTTTTAATTTGTTGTTCCTTTATAGGTGATTTATGTAAACGTTTGGCATAAGTTTGAACCCCCCCCACACACACATACATTCAATGCATTTTATTGTATGAAGTCATGCATACAACATCGAGTTAGTGTCTTGTTTTCCTCTTAGTTGTAAATTTGTAATCATAATGAGAAATATAAGATGTGAATATATGACACCAAACAAAGTGAAAGGGAAAGTTTATAGAACTGTGTTTAGGCCAGTAGCCAGCAATATTGTTATGGGAGTGAATGTTGAGCATTTAAGGTACCACACATCCACAAGATGAGTGTGGCCAAGAGTACATGCAGCACAAATTGGGGATAAAATGAGGGTGTCAAGATGATTTATTATGTACAACATGGAGAATCAAATGTTTTTAAAGGGAAATGTAATAAATTAATGTAAGGACTTGGGAGTGACAAGGGAAAAGGGGGAACGTAAAATGAAGTGGAGAAAAGTAATATCAAAAGATTTATAACTTTTAAATATTAAATTATTAATGCAGAAGTCTGCAATAGAGCTGAATGGCTAAAATATCCATATAATCGACTTCAACTAGTTCAGGATTAAAGTTTAATTGTAATGAGAAATGTAAGATACTTAAAGCCAGATTTAAGTTGAGCAGTGAAACAAAAGATATATTTGATGTTAGATTTGCTTGAAATTTTTATATAGAGAAACTGCTAAAGATGAAGATGTGCTTTAGAAACTAGAAAAATAAGGAAAAGAGTAGTGAGCTGTCAGTGTGGAAAAATGGGAATAGGAGGGAAAAGAGATGTTCTCCATTAAAAACCAGAGAAATGGAGTGAGGGGGAGAGAGAGAGGACAGGAGAAAGGAAAAATGATAGTTGTAAAGTATTTAGAAGGAGGTTAGAAGAGGATAATTTTACAGAACTACAAAAGTGAAAAAGATAATATGAGCCATCACGAGTAGATCCATGGTGAAGAGCTTATGTTCATTAAATTATATCCTGCATGTGTATTGTGTTGCACATTGACAACATAAAGAAATATGCATGAAAATCAACATTTTGGTGGCTAACTGCATGAATTATAAATTAACTATTTAAATTATGTGAAATGAAATTGGAAAGTTAAATTGCTCAATTATTTTTCTTCTATAATTTTGAGCATTCTTTACAAAATTTGAAATTTCCATGTACCCTTTTGAATTCTCCTTTAGCTGCAACTATATGCTAATAGTGCAGATTTGTTTCCTATGCTGAAATTTGTGCTTATATGATCTCACAGATATTGATGACTCGGTATGTTTTATTTTCTAGGCACTTCTTGATTATGAAAGACATAAAACATGTGGCGGTGAGCTTAGCATACCCCTTGCTTCCAATTCAGAGCCCATGAATGTTGACAATCAGGTAAAATTTGAATTTCACATATTGCACCTACTAAATAGTGTTCAATTTGGTATTAGGACTTGTGGGGGCCCCCTCCTTCTCTCTCTCTGCTCTTTTGCAGCATGTTTAATGCTGTGAAGTCTTTGTTAGTGGTTTCACTAGTACAACACACATAATGATCAATATAGCTCTCCCAACAGCATCAAATTTTGGGCTGGGTTTGATAAGCACAAATTGAATCTTCCTACCTAACATCTTTGTCTCAAAAGTTTTACAATAATATGATGTTTAAAGAGCTTTAGTGGTTAAATCTTATCATAAGATTCTGTTTCACATAATATGCATTTTTTTGTGCATTTTCTGATATTTAGAGCACTTGGGAGAATTGTTCAAGTCATTTTCAAGGATTTTGACCTCCCAATTTCAGAAGGCAATAGTTTTCTGGACTTCGACAAATTTATTAAAATGGAAGAACCTATAAAGAAATAACATAGAAGTACCCATTAGTCTATCAAACACAGCTGCCTGCTGGTGACAATCACAATTTATTTTTTGTGAGTAATTTTCTTTCACATCCAACTATAAATAGGTCCAAACATTTAAAAGAGAACTAATATCTCAATGTACTCCAAATGTTAGAATCTAGCAGACAATTTTGCGCCCTGTGAGCTTAACACTGATTTTTGTGAAAGCATTTTCTATGAAAATGACTTATTTTCTATTGTTTGATTGCGATCCTGAAATTTATTGGAAAATATTTTCTAGCATTTAAAATGTTCTGTAAAATTCGTATAAACTTTTTTTTCCAAAAACAAAAGAATCGATTATATGGAAATATTTGAATTTTCAATGACTACTTATTTTTCTCTCTTAACATAGAGACAAATTACATAAGCAATGGAAAATTTTGTCAAACTTTTGGAAATTAGGTTTGCTTTTCTTTTGGCTAAGAAAGAAATCTCTTTGTTGATGCCTAAAATGTCAAAAATGACAACGCTTTCCAGTGGAAGACATGGGAGCTTAATTTACTTTATGATAATCAAACAACAAAAAATAGTCGATTTCTTAAAAAATGATTTCCTTAGAAATATTTTTCATAGACTAGCGACTTTTTGCATAAGAAATGGAGCCAAAATTTATTAAGTTTGACAAGGTGGTCTTGTTAAATGTCTTAACAATAGGATTGCAAGTCTTCTTTCCCTTTTTCCAAAAATCATCACCTTTACAAGTATTCTTTATTTTTGCTGATATGATTTAGCCACCTGGATCGGGTAGAGCCCGAAGAGATGCTGCAGCACGTGCAATGCAGGGTTGGCACTCACAACGTCTGCTTGGTAATGGAGAAGTTAGTGATCCTATCATTAAGGTCTGTTGAAAGTAGTATTTTGTGGTGTTCACTAATTTGTTTTCTCATGCCTATTCTTGTAATGGAACATATTTGTATAGAAAATAAGGTCTCCTTATTTTGTAGGATAAGAATTCTCCATCTTTACAAAAGCGTGAAAAACAGCTTAAAAGCCTTAGTAAGTAACAGGGTTATTACTTTCTTATGATATATTATTGCTTTTTCTTGTAAAAGCTTAAACCAGTTTCCAATTGAACCTTCATGATAACTCATAACTCAGGTTTACTCAAACGCAAGAAACCATCTTACATGGAACATGCTGTCAAAGCTGCACGCACCAAAACATCTAAACCACAGTTAAGATTCTGTGCCTAGTGGTTTTAAAGATTTATTTAAGTTGAAAATTATGTCAAACATATTTCGCAAATTGGTATTGATTGAATATTGTTAATGCTGGTGCTATTATATTAGATTGGATGTAGAGGTGATTGACCTTGGACCTCCAGCAGATTGGGTGAAGGTCAATGTACAGAGAACGGTAAGTTCCTGCATCTCCATTTGAATTGAAAGCACTAGTAAAACCTTTATAAATTCTTAGTTCAATTGAAATTATATGTATCTACAGAAAGATTGCTTTGAGGTATATGCTTTGGTGCCAGGGCTTCTTCGTGAAGAGGTAAGTACCTTAAATCAGCTTTAAGTTTCTTACCTTACCAATGTGTTCAGTTATTTCACTTTTGGAAGGTATCCTAGTGTCATTTAGAATCATCAAACAGTTACCACCTGATTATAATTGCTATTGTGAGGTCGAACTAGAGGTTGCTAGGCCATTTCTACTTTCTAGGTGCTTAATGCTTTAGTCAATTACTTAATGTTCTCTAGCGTATACCTATTTGGTGCCGCCATTTCAACTTTTGGCAGTCTGAAGGACATCAGCTTTTGTTATAGCTATGTACGATAATGGAGTCAAATGAATGGCAAACTCATTATGCATGAGCTTGTGAACCTTAGCCGTAAGTACGCTCCTAAGACAGTTAATGTTCTGTTTGCTTAGCTATTACACCTGTGAATCCATTCCCCACAATGTTTTATGAGAATGTGCATTATGGATAATGGAATGCAGCCAATGAGATTAATTGTTGGATTAGAAGATTGGTTAAAGCAAAGTTTATTTACCAAATTATGCATGTAAGTACGGCAGTTGCTATAATCTCGGTTTGTGCATCCCTGTGTCCAGCTAAAAACATTGCTTTCAAACTCAGGTTCGTGTTCAATCAGATCCAGCAGGGCGACTGGTCATCAGTGGTGAGCCTGAGCATCCTGAAAATCCTTGGGGTGTTACCCCCTTCAGAAAGGTACTTTGTCCTAAGAATAGGCATCATGGACCTGGGTTTTGGCCATTTCCTCATCAAGTAGGCATTACTAGCTCATTTTCTTTTGTCTTGCCAGGTGGTTAGCTTACCCTCGAGGATTGACCCACATCAAACTTCAGCTGTGGTCACCCTGCATGGACAACTATTTGTTCGTGTCCCATATGAGCAGTCAGAGTAGATAGGAGTTTAATTTAACAAATGTCTTGTGTCCATTCCCCCCCCAGAATCCCACATTTTCAGTTTTGAACTCTGATGCATGCGACTTCTAATAGATGGTAGATTATTAAAGTTTCTTAATGTTTAGCTAGGAGGCTTTTCATATATAGCTCTTTCGTTTTCCATTTACTTTTTCTTACGCCTTTGTTAGGCAGCTGTTTCCATGTTACTCGCATATGGTAGACTTTGTAGGCTAATGTTTTTTTACAATTAGTTTTCTTCCACATGTTATTACCATTTCAAATGAGTCACAAAACGTGTAATGGATGTCGGTTTGCAACGAGTCCAATTGTAGCCCGTAATGGATGTGGTTTTGTATCATGGTTATTAAAGCGTACTTTCTACCTGTTTAAACCTAAAATTTGGAAATGTGAAACATTCTTCAGATTTAAGTTCTTAAAATATTACAAATATCTGGAAAAAGTTTTGGTTGAAGGCATTTGCTTGTGAAGCAACTCTTCCTCATCCACGTTCTCCATTTTGCGGCTGTAAAATGCCTCTTAACCCCCCCCCCCCCCCCCCCCCCCCGGGGGCGGTGTTTCACATATCCAGGTTCAACCTCCACACCCTTGAAAGAATAGGGGAATGTTGCTCATGCGAAGTCTTCATAAAATGAAATAAAATGAAACAACAGTGATGCAAGTGTAACTATGGCCAAAAGTAACAAAAAGAACAAGCTCCTATGAAATCGGTTCTTTTTAACCAAGTTTTATATCTGAACAGGCCCTGCGAAAGCGCCCATCACGAAGACATACACAATAGAAATAACATCTGATTATAAGTTCTCGTAAAGGCACCTAGCAACAGAACTACTTGAAACAAGCAAGTAATTGATACAAAATCATGGACAGATAGGCATTCACAACAAAAATAACATAAAAAAATTGAAAACTTTGCTGATTTTCTTACAAAACCTGTAACGGTCTTTATGTAGCATTTACCATCGAAGCGAGTCCAATTCTTCATCATAATCAATCACATCTTCATAGTCATAAAATAGGCGTTCACCTGTAAAAGTAATGCAAGTATTAAAGAACATGTACTTAAGCAGGGCGGAAAAATCAATGCCTTAAACCAGTAGATACTGTAAGCATGCTAAGTCCATTTTTCAAACCATCCTTGGTAATTTGTCAAAGGGATTAGTGTTGAAGATAATCAATTCAAACAAGATTATTAGACTGCCTTTCCTTTCTGTGAGCTTGGAGTGATAAGTGTTGTTGGAGAGATAAGGCAGTGGAGAGATAACTCATAAATATTTGAGGAGATGTATTTAGTGATAAGAAATTTAAGTTACACTTGGTTTTTGTATTTAGTGGTTATCAGCTAAGATTAGTTACAGACTACTCTATTTATGGAATGTATCTGTCATCTAAGTCATTAAGCCAGAAATAAAAAAGAACAAAATCGTTTTCTCTCTACTTCTTCAAGAATCAGTTTCAATAAGGAAACCAAGGTTCTCATTTTTTTCCTCCAAACAATCGCAAGAAGAAAAAAAGAAACCATAAACCATTTACCAAATTGTGTTCTAACCATTCCAAAACTAACTTTCCTATCGTTTGTGCCAGATATTTCATTCATTAAAATCATCTTCATTCAGCAATATTTCTTTTTCTTTTTCTCCTAACTTTAAAGAATGAGTACTCTTTCTCTCAATGTTAGTTTCATTTGAATGTACAACAATGGAAACATAGACATCAACTATTTTCAGGTCTAATAATAGGCCTGAGGTGAACTATATGCACAGGACACAAACACACATGTAAACTACACTATTCAAATATGAAATATTTAACACATGAACAAAACACCATATCTAAGCCAAAGGATGCAAAACTTTTATCTTCCCATATAAAATATCAAGGGGTAAATATGGAATCAGAGAAGAGTACAGTATCAGAAAGGATAATTCAAGGAAACCTGAAATTGTGGGTAGTCTGGAGCACTAAACACCGTTATTAGCCTTCCAGACTCCACGACATGATCTATGGTCTACCCTTCATCCACTCCTGCAAGACCAGACCTCTTTTCTCTCGCATCGGGACCTTCATGGGATCTGATTATTAGCTACACCAACAACAGCAACAAAACATGATTGTGATATCAGCATTCTAACAGTTCTACACCAGCTTGTTCACAATGTTAATAGCTGAAATCTTGATAATGTAAATATAGACACAAACTACATTTTTTCACAACTCAAATTTATACACAATAAAGGATTTTTTTTCTCAATTATTGTATAAAATTTGGCAAAGATCTTCACAAGTATATTCAGAATAATCAATACAATATTACAATGTCAACTTGGAAGGGTACACTGAATGGCGCATGCAGGAGGGGCCGAGGGGGATCATGGTGGGGCAGAGAGATCTCAAAATTATTAAATTCTGAAAATTGAAAATTTTAATTAAGAGAGCATGAATGTTCTGAAAGTTTTTATATACTTAAAAACTCTTGTTAAGTATCCACAGAAATTTGCAAGCAACCAAAACCATCCAATAGCATGCCAAAGTTGACAGATATTATAGAACAACTACCTCAGCTTAAAAGAAAATCCAAATATGGCACCACCTTTAGCTGAAACTTTTTCAAAAATTCTTCAATCCTATCTGGCCCCCACAATTAGACCAATGCCTCTTTCTTTATCTGGAGAAAGTCCAGGTTGCATTGTTGGATCAGTCCATAAAACATCACCAGGAATCAGGTTCAAACCTTCCCATGGAGGGTCTAGAACTGATCTTCGAGCCTTGGACAATTCCTCAAAACAACCAAGTGATAGGGGGGTGGACTCAGGATGAAATATGATTCTTCGGTTCTTCTTTCCTTTGGATCTCTTTGATTGGGTGACAGAGACACTGCGGACCCATGAGCGGTATATACACGGCCAGCTATAATAGAGGCTAAGAGAAGCCCTTCAAAGATCCCAAGCACTTCCTATATACATGCGTACCTTTATCATTATACTTTGCCAGAACTTCCTTCTCAAAGCCATAAACAGATGTGCCACGGAGGAGATACACCCTTTGAGGCAAAAAGACCCGGCAAAACATTCTCGTAGATATTCTTTGGTTATCAAGAAAAGCCAAAGATCAAGTTTTAAGCACAAAATAAGCATTAGCATCCTGAAGATAACAATTCTCAGACCAAAAAAAAAAAACATTAATGAGGTCCACAAGTTAACAAAGAATTAAGTAAAGTTTACACTAAGCAATTGAATAAATTAAATTAGAAACCCAAAAGGCTGCTTGAATAAAGCTAGTATTATCAAGAACCGTAGTGCCTTAGCAAAATGATCCACAAAATAAACATGAAGGGATGTTTTTGTTGCAAAAGATAGAATCCTGTGTCCTAACAATTGTTCCGAGTTCTCCGTTGTTTGTTTAAAAAATGGCGTCGAAGTAATTAGTCCTGTAACATCTAATTAACTAAAAAAATTTCGGTGCCACTTGGGATCGCTGTAATAAAAAGAAAGGTTAGAAAAATTGAAGTCAACTCATATGGCTAGATCTTCTTTCAATTGCAAAAATAATCTTTAAAAATTTCCTTTCATATCCTCAATGAATTGAAATGTTCAAAAGAATATTTATCGCCCCAGATCAATTTTAGATTATAGTATTAGTAAGATTCCAGAAACAATTTCTAGCTTGCTTTCAAACTCATCCAATAGGAAATGCAAATTAATAGCTTATTATATAATTGCTTGAGCTATGATGCTTAATTTTTATTGCATAAAATATCGTCCAGGTATTGGATTCATGCACTTCTAATTCTCCAGAAAAGCAATTTAGAAAAAGGATAGAAGCGGTTAGAGAGTGCATAGATCATTAGTCCATACATGGTGATAAATGAATTAATAATAGAGGGAAAAGCATCCAAATCCCTTGACAAGTCCGGAGCTGACAGAAATGAAATCTTGAGAGAGAAGCAGTGTCAAAAGATACCATCCAAGCTAAGAAGAGCAAGAAGGTCTCGAATCCAATCGAGAGAGCTCTTGACATCGGGAGGCCAAGAGAGAGGAATATCAACAGGCGGTGAAGACGTGGTAATGGTGGAGGAAGAGGAGCAGCAAGCAATGGTGGCTGCTTCATCTGTGGAATAGTAGGCGTTGATTGGATTTGGATCTGGTGGGCAACCAGGTTGGAAAGAATCTGATGACATGTAAATAAAATAATAAAGCCTAAAACCCTAACAAATAATGCAGTAGGGGAGATAGCAAAGCAGGACAGGAGAGTGATGAGTTTGCTGAAATTCTTTTATTATTATTAATTGGAGAGCTAACCCTCGAGGAAGCCGAGCATAATAAAACAGCAGAAATTTAGATTAAAGGCAGAATAGTAGTTTTGGTGGGTGAAGGGCGAAGTGACCCATCGGCCCTGTGTGGGCTTACGCCTGTCCAGCGTAAACTGCTTGTGCTTGATTTCTTAGACGCGTATGTGTCGTTAAACTTGAAACACAAGCGCAAGTAGGCGCAGGATTTTGTTTTCTCTTGTTACCAAGCACCAGCTGCTACCTACCTAACAAAACATTCAAAAAAAATGCTGCACCTACAGCAGTTGCTGACCAAATTAGCCATTTCTTCTATTTCAAATCTCTGTCTTAATCTCCTTCTTATTCTTCATTTCTCATGCAATTTCTTCAAGCATGTGGGCCAGTCAGTGTCCCATATTTATAAATAGCAGTAAAAATCTAATCCCACATGAAACCCATCTTAATTATTTTTACATGTATTATTCTTTATTTGTTTTATTCTGACACTAATTTCTCTTAGCATAACAACAAAAGTAGTAATTAAAACATGCCTGCCAGCCTACAAATGCTCCAACATAAAAAAACATGGTGAATTATTTATATTATCTAATCATGGAACAAATACAAATCCAAGCTAGCTACCATTAGTTTTGCTTCTTCTTCATGGAATACAGAAAATACCCACCACACAGTTTCCTTCCAAAAAAGGTAAGCCACTCTCTCATGAAAAGAAGACATTTCACAGGTCAAATACTGTTAAACCCATATTTGATTTAAATAGATAGTAAAAATTAGCTTTCTAGAAAATAATTTTCCTCTCCGCAATTTAAGAAGAAAAGCGCTCTGATTTCTAAAAATAATTCTAATTAAATAAATAAAATAGAAAATTTTAAATTTTTTAGTTAAATTACTTGAAATCATAAGGCTTAGACTAATGAATTTGCAGCTTAATTGCTAAATATATTGGGAAGTTAAGAGTTGTTGGTCCTGGAATCACTCATTGATTTATACACCAATTTGGCATTTATTCTAAGCCTACTTTAATTCACTCACCTAATACGAAAAGCGACACTTGCATTTCTTTTCTTTGTCTGCTATGGCCCTACCACTTTAATTATATATTTCTACATTTATTATATAATTATACTTGTGAATCAATGAGCTAGAGCTTAATTATTTTCTAAGATTATGATATATTCATAAAAAAATTCAGGGTCAAAAAAAAATAAAAATAAAAATAAAAAACCCAATGAGACCGTCCAAACAAATAAAACCAGCCATTTTCCAAGTTTCCACACACACCTCGCCCTTCCTTCGTCACCTTCCCCTTCCAAAAAGTCCTCCTTCAACCATATTTATATATAAGCACTCAGAATTCAAAGACGCCCACTTCTTTTAGAATGAGTCATAAGGTGATGGGTTACTCCAAGATTGGGAGGAGATGCCATGGAGCAGGCAGAGGCTTCAGGCTGAACCCAAAAAGATTCTCAGTTCAAAGGCTACGTGCCAGGTTCTTCCACTTGTTCAAGCTCTTGAGTAGATGGAAATCTTCATATGGTCAAGCTCTACAATCTTTAAAGAGAGGTATGGTGACTATAAATAATTACAGTTTGAGGAGAAACAGCAGCACCAACAGCAGGAGGGGATTGGTGGTGGAGGTTTCCAGCCACAACTACGGTCTTGGCGACTGCAGAATGATAACGTTCCGCCGTTCCAATTCTTTCTACTCTGAAGCCATTGCAGATTGCTTGGAGTTCATCAAGAGATCCTCCATTTCTATGGAGCAGAAACAAGACAGTCCAAGATAGGCCATATAAAAATCATACAAAGTACTATGATTTTTGTATAAAAGGGTCTCTGCTGTCTGTTTTTGGATTTCAGTTGTTTTTTTCCTCTCTCTTAGATTTTTGCTTGCCTCCAATCTTTGAAGAGTGCTTGATCTTGTGTATATATGTAATCCAGCCATGGATTTTCTTGAGAAAAAAGGAAAATGTTTGAGAGATTTATATATTAATTAATTATAACTTTTACTATTGGTGTTATGATATTATCCTTGAGGTGCTAATATTGGGAAGGTTCACAGTAGGTATGGAAATGAAGATTCTAAAGCTTGTATTACCACCTAATCCCATTGCCATTATTTGACTAGAAAAAAGGGGAGATGGTCAAGGCTAAAAAGCAAAGCTTTTGTTGAAATTTAGAACAAGGTGCCATTAATATTTTTGAACTTTATTAAAAGCTAACAAGTTATGCCTTCATGATGATGCTCATCTTTTAATTATTTTACTGGAACATAAAGCAGGGTATCTCTGTACTCTATATTCAATAATCACGTTGTTGCCTGCACTAATTACATCCTTTTTGCTAATCTCTTTCACAGTATTGGGCTAAGCTCACAGCAGCATAGCGTCAGAGTTGGCCCAAAATTGTAGGCCTTGTTCAAGAACTTAGATGCAATGCCCAAAGATCAGGCTGTTTCTGATAGAGATGAGCAGCTTTTGATTATAATTGAATGATTGAATGAATTTAATTTTTTTCGATTTTATTTCCAATTGCTGACTCCTAATTTTGGAGTTGTGGGTCATTAGCTAATTGGGCAAAAGAAATTTCCACTTAGAAATTTTGTCATGAGAAATGTAGCCATCATGTTATGTGAATAGGAAGGGAGACAATAAACAGAACAATATGAAGTTTATTTTCCGCCACTTTCTCGAGAATATGATGCCCAAAATAGAGTGTTAACTAGGTCATACCAAAACCAAATTCTGTGGCAGTTTGAGCTTTTGCTCCCAGGACTTGATGCTGGTACAAGCAAAATTCAAAAAGTTATTTTTTTGGTTCACTTATTTTTATAATTAAAATTAAAAAAAAAAGGATTTTTCACTTTATAATATATTCTTTTTATTAATTTATGGTTTTCCAAGCAGTAATGGCTTAGTTTATTGAAAATTCAACTTCTTAATTAAGTTGTCATAAATAATATATGAATTATTTTTCAATTTCCGAAATTGAAATGTGGCAACTTATGCTCCGTTCAGATGTAGATGCAGAATCTAGTGGGCCCATGACGGACGTACATGGACCGGGCCGAAATTTTCGTCCCTTGAATAATAATGATAAATTACAATAGTCGAATTATCAATTATTTTTTATGAAAAAATTGTTATTGGATACATTAGTAATTTTTAAGTTTTAAAAAATATATTAAAAATATTTTTAAAATTATAAATAATTAATAGATGTTTTTATAAAATTAAAAAATTAATTAATGGGTTTTCTAATTTTTTAAATAAGAGGCGAAGAGAAGGAAGAATAAGAGGAATTTTAGATAAGAGGAAAAGTGAGAGAAGGTACGTTATGCTCTCTATGAGATGATTTGTTTCCATTTTTTACTGTACACGAATTGGAGGAAACCAAACCCGTTTTCGCGCCAAAGCGCGTGTGAATAGAACAGAAAAGCGAGGCCTCAGCATAGATAAAGACGGGGCGAAGACAGGGGAGTCATGAATCGAACCCCTAGTAGGCTTAGAAGCCTTCTCAAAAGAGCACGCAGCTTTATTGGACTCGCCGCCACCACCACTTCTCTCGCTGCGTCGTCTCTTTCTACCTCCTCCGCTCCTAAGGTAACCACATCCACCGCCATGGAAGACCTCAAGACCCGTCTCTGCATCATCGGCAGTGGCCCTGCCGCCCACACTGCCGCTATCTATGCTGCCCGTGCTGAGCTCAAGCCTATTCTTTTTGAAGGCTGGATGGCCAATGACATCGCCCCTGGTGGCCAGCTTACTACCACCTCAGAGGTCGAGAACTTCCCCGGTTTCCCTGACGGGATTCAGGGTGGCGAACTTATGGACCGATGCCGCGCTCAATCCGTCCGCTTCGGTACCCAGATCTACACCGAAACCGTTAACAAGGTCGATTTCTCTTCCAATCCCTTCAAGGTGTTCACTGACTCCAAGGCCGTCCTCGCTGATTCTGTCATCGTTGCAACCGGCGCCGTCGCCAAGCGCCTTAACTTCCCGGGCTCGGATACTTTCTGGAATCGAGGCGTTTCGGCCTGCGCGGTATGCGATGGGGCCGCCCCAATTTTTAGGGACAAGCCTCTAGCCGTGATTGGCGGAGGGGATTCGGCCATGGAAGAAGCCACTTTTCTCACCAAATATGGTTCCAAAGTTTATATAATTCACAGGAGGGATACTTTTAGAGCATCCAAGATTATGCAGAATAGGGCCTTAAGCAATCCAAAGATCGAGGTCATTTGGAATTCGGTGGTGGTGGAGGCTAACGGAGACCGCCTATTGGGTGGGCTGAAAGTGAAGAACATCGAGACTGGACAAGTTTGTGATTTGAAGGTGTCCGGATTGTTCTTTGCCATTGGGCATGAGCCTGCTACCAAGTTCTTGGATGGGCAGCTCCAACTCGACTCCGATGGTTACGTTGTGACCAAACCAGGCACCACTCAGACCAGCGTGCGTGGTGTTTTTGCAGCTGGAGATGTCCAGGACAAGAAGTACAGGCAGGCTGTTACTGCTGCCGGCACTGGTTTGTCTCTCTTCTTCTCTCACTTGTGCCCTTTTAAATTTCGTTACCCAAGTCCTAATAGCCCGCTAAATGGTGATTCAATATAGATTCTACATATTCGATAACTATTTGCTCCTCAACACTTGACTTGAATGGCTTGAGTATCAGCAATATGGATCCCCTAATTCCAGCTTAAGGGGAGGTTCGCAAACCCATACATATAACACCCGAGATTACTTCTAAAACCAACGGGCAACGCATCATTGTCAATCCCCTTTAAACTGCGTGTCTTCGTTCAGGGAACTTTCATAGGTTTGCAAGATCATTCATATAACACCCAAGATCATCCCCTAGAACTGATGTTGAATGCATCAATAGCTTAGATCCTTCAAATGGCAGCCTAAACATAATACTGTATTAATATGTTGCAGCACCACAAATCTTGAGCTAGGCTGGACAAAAGCATTTTTTAAAATATTGTTAGATGGTTAAAGATGTCAGCTTGATCTTCCTTCATTGTCGTAATATGCTTAGGTGAATAAATAAGAAAGCAATCTCATTCGGTCGTCCTTGTGTTACTGTTTAATTTTAATAATAAAACCATTCATTATACTCAAATGTGCTATATGGGATCAACTATATTTCTTCTTTTTTATTGTGATTTTTGGTAGATTTTGAAGTTTATGTTTTACTATATACATGGTACACCTCATTAGACTTTGAGAACAGGTTGAAGGCTTTAATGGCTTTAATGGGATTACTACATCCTTCTAAAAATTGTGTTGATACGTTTTTTTTTCACTCACTCTTTCAGTGGCTTATCTGTTTAAACCATTTCATTCTCCTTTATTTAGTGTTACTTTCTTCTGGTTTTTGCATTATGGTAAAGTTGCTCCCCTTCCCAGAAGGATAAATAAACACAAAATTTTTCTGTAAACTAATTGTGGTTCCATAATTTTTAAGCCAAACTTCATAGGAGGCTAATCTTTTCCCTGTTTGCTGTTTATCTGGTAGCTTGGACACACATGCTTGTTTTTGCTTTGGATTAATCTATATTGCATTTCACCTTTTCTTTCTTTTCTTATCATATTAGATTCCGTTGCAAGTTTGCGACACTTATTCATGGTAGGTCAAGCTCCTGCCAGTTTACATTGAACCCTCATTTGAAGACTATGGTCCTAATTGTCTGTGGCTAGCTTGAATAGGTCCTCGTGGGAGTATCTATAAATTTGAGAAGAGTAACTTCATTTTTGCCATATTCTTTTGGCCCCTTAACCATGATTTTTTCCTACTTGTTTATCAGTCCAAGATTGAGTTTGTTTGGTATTTGGTTTATGATGCATGGAAGTCTAACTACCATCAGGTTTTGAGAATGCTTTAAATCAAGCTTAAACAATATCCTGGGATCAATGCTTTAAACCAATCTTAAACAATATCCTGGGATCAAACTGTCAGATACATAATTAGGCCTGTTGTTTGAGCTTAATGTCTTTTGGGTATTGTTTTCTGGGGCATGAATAAATTGATCCTGCTTGAGGTAAAGAAGCTTTAACCAATTCTTGACATGATGGGCTGAGATCAAATGTCAATACATAATTAAGCATGCCTCATTCATACTGTCATCCTGTTTAGAAAGCAATTTTTACCAGTATTCGATATTTTCTAAGTGTTTTGTTGTTGACCACATTTGACACAAAACGCCGTTGTATATTACACCCAATTTGCCTGATGTCCATGTATATCATTTGGGATAATTTGCAAAATTTGAAAATGTATTGGCATCATATGAAAAAATTAGTGTAGTATATTGAGTATAATCTGGTTAAAAGTGCACAATTACTACAGGCTCTACCAATTTTAACATTCTTTTGTTGATTGTTCTGCCATCTGAAATTCCAAGTTTCCAACCATCATTGTCAGAAAAAAAGATGCCAAATGTTTGTTGTTCTCTGCATTTATGGTGTATGCAGGCATATCTGCTTTTCCTAGAACTGACTTTCTCTCTCTCTCTCTCTCTCTCTCTCTCTCTCTCTCTCTCTCTCTCTCTAACCTTTCCCTATTGATTATATTGCAAGCATCCTTCTTTTTGTCTGTCAACTGTATCTTTTTAATCAAGGGCTTGTGTCTTGTTTAATTTGTTGTTGTTTCACAACCATCTTAGGTTGATTCTTATTCTGATTAACTTGAAATATATTTCTTCGGCATACAAAACTGAAAAAATGCTTTCAATATCATCAGTTGAGAAATGTCCCAAAAAGAAAGAGGAGAATTGTATCCAATCTTAGGTTGATTGTTGTTCTGATTAACTTACTTTTGCTTCACGATGTTGCAGGTTGCATGGCAGCCTTGGAAGCAGAACATTACTTGCAAGAGATTGGTTCGCAGGAAGGTAAGAGCGATTGACTATCTAGGATATAAGAGGTAAATTGGAGGTAGTCAGTGATAAGTGATTTTTTAACAACAAAGGTATGAAAGGACATCACTGGATGTGTTGCAGCTATTTAGTTGGATTATAGACAATTTTCAACATTTGGTTACAAAATGAACTTGATTTGAAAAAATGTTTGCTCATTTTATCAATTCAATTTGAAATGGAATTTCTGGGATTTGCTTTTGTGAAGGCCTTATCTTTCCTCTGATTTTGTATGTACTTTCTTAAGGAATGGTGAAAAATTTACATCTTGGTGCCGACTTGTATTGAATGGTATTGGACCCAAACGCACAGTGCAGTGGCCCATGGCCATTGATCGATTTATAAATGTTCTGAATAACGTGAAAATTTAATTTGCTCCTGTGGTGAATGAATGGCAGATTTTTTTTTTTTTTTTTAATGTTAATTTGAGCTGGAGCTATGCTGCTGAATTGCACCTTGTTGATGAATCTGGTTTTTGGCATGCTTGGTGGTGTACGTTGTAGAATAGCAGTCCAATTGAACCGAGGATGATGCTATTTGTGCCAATTTGCAAAGATGGAGTATAATAGAACCAGAAATAAATGATAAGGCGACCAGTAGGGGATTAAGAACATTGTCCCCCGTACGTACGTTCTGAGTCTAGAAAATCACGTTTACCGATTCTGCTATATGCAATCGTTAAATTGGTTTTTTCGTATATAACCAGATTTTGCATCAACTATTAAAATTGTATGTGTACATGTGTATGTATATTGAAAGTGGACTCTCTTATTAGTCTGATATTAAAAGTGAACCTTGCAAAAAGGTTATGACTTTGCTGATGTCTTCGGGCTTCAGTTAGTATGAAGATGTTAAGGTTATTAGACTGATCAAAACAAGAATCTGAGCTCACAAATGTAAGTATTGTGATTACTTATAATAAGCATTCATCAATATGATGATGGGCTAGGAAGAGGATGGATTCACAGCATACATATGCAGAGATGCACCATATAAATGGTACGTATTTAAACAAAGAGTGCAAATAGTCAGTTTGATTTTGAACTGAAACAAATGTGAAAATTTTGAACCATTCAAGTTTCGAGATGTATAAATCGAACTAAACTGAAGTTACACACATGAACAAATCATACTGACCCAGTTCATTCTGTTAGATTCCATAGTTTAGGGTGACATGAAATCAGGCGCAAGTAAAAAACAAATATATGGCACACCACGTAAAACCCCATATCTAACAATTGTAGGCTTGATAAGAGATCTTGGAAGGAGATCCACCAGCTTCACATGGCTTTGGAAAGAGCAGGCTCTATCTATTTTTACTTGTCCTTCACATGGACTTTGTCTTTGTTTGTCCCCACCAACCAACAGTTGCCGACCACTGTTATCCTTGATAAGTAATTTATTTCTAGTTTTCGTCATCTCTACTAAACAAATTAAGCAGTTGTATTACTCTTCAGGAAGTTAATTCGGATGTCTTTGCTAGATCTGTTGTACTTCAAGTGGCTCTTAACCAGCTGCCCAGCTGCAAGAGCAGACATAAGAGATAGCTCACCTGCCAGAACTGAACCAGCGACAATAGTAGCCAGTAGCCTTGAGTTAGACCCTGGGGAATCTTTGCTTGCACCCTTTACCCCAAGAAGGTTCAGGCAAGCTGATTGAGATGCAAGTTGAGTGCCACCTCCAACTGTACCCACCTGAACAAGTACCAAAAATAAAGAATTCTGACTTATGTTGTTTCAAGGCATCTTCATGCGATGTTAAATTTTACTTCGTTTTCTATATTTTAAATCTTAGATATCCTCCAAAGTAATATTCCCTTTTTAAGGAATCGTTGGCATCTTACATCTGGCCTTGCCAAAAGTTTATATATTTTTCCCTTTCAACTTGCTCTTGAATGAGCCAATAAATAAATAAATAACTCCCTCTTAAGTAATTCTGTGGCCATATTCATGTAAAATGCATATATCAAATTATTGTGGATGAATAACAAAATAAGTTATTACTTCTACTAGATGGTGAAGAAAATGAATTAATGAATAATCTAAGGCGGAGAAAGTTTAATAACCTCAATGGAAGGCATGGACACTGAGATGTGAAGGTCCTTGCCACCATTAACAGCTTCCATCATAGTAATGCAGTGAGAGCTCTCCACGTTCTGAGCAGGATCCTGTCCAGTAGCTATGTACACTGCAGTTACTACATTGCTAGCGTGGGCGTTAAACCCACCAAGAGAACCTGCCACGGCTGATCCAGTTAGGTTCTTAAGCATGTTAAGCTCCACCAAGGCGGCCACATTGGTTTTCAATACCTTCTTAACCACTTCTTCCTTTATGATTGCCTCACAAACAACGGACTTCCCACGACCTTCTATCCAGTTTACTGCTGCTGGCTTCTTGTCCGAACAGAAGTTCCCTGAAAAGTTCATAACATGGTTGGAAAATTTTCTTCGTTCTCATATGCTAAATAAATTTAAATTGATTAAACTAGACATCTTATCGTATGGGTGTAGCTAAGGAGAGTAGAAGACAAGAGGATTTTACCGGAGATGCCGATGACATCCATATCAGGAAAATCATTCTGGAGATAATCGAGGACGTTTTGGACTCCTTTGGAGACCATGTTCATTCCCATAGCATCACCTGTGCTGCAGTTAAACCTCATAAAAAGATTTTTTCCTGCTATTGCACATTGGACACCTTGTAGCTTTGCGAATCTGCTTGACCTGCACAATATTTGTAAAAATTAATCAATAAAAAAAAATAAAAACTCTTGTTCTTCTAATGCTAAATGCAAACATATACTAACTAGTAACTTGATGATCTTGGTAAGTACAATAGGTTCACACAAAATATAAAATAAAAAAATCCATCAACATCGCAATCACCAAACAAATAAATGCCAAAAGCAAAGCAAAAAACCAAGTCAAACAAAAAGCGAAGCAGGATAACATGTCCATATATACATGACTCCGAAATTATACATTAACCAGCTAATCAATGCCTAAAGGGAGGGGGGGATGGGAAAAACGAATACGAAATCATTTTTTATGAAAAAGAAAATGTAAATTAGGCTCGTACGACCATCCTCATCCTAAAGAATAACGCTACTACTTGTGAACAGAAAGAAAAAGTAAAGAGGGAAAAAGATCGAACTTGTTGAAAACAACGGCAACGGTGTCGAAATTGTCAGGATCCTCCATAAAAAATTTCAAGTCGGCGGCCCTCTTGGCGGTGGCAAACCTGACTACGGGAGCTCTGGTCATTCCATCCCTGATCAACGCGGAGGTAGCCCCTCCAGATGCGTAAATAGCCTTACACCCTCTATTTGTACTGGCCACCAGGCAACCCTCCGTCGTGGCCATTGGCACACTATATTCCTTTCCATCCAGCAACAATGGCCCAGCAATTCCCACCGGAATCTGCACGTACCCGATTGGCATCTCGCAGCACTGCCCCAATATGGACTCGTAATCGAACCCATCTAAAGGCAGTCCCTCCAATGATCTCTTCGAGATCCTCTGGACCGCCACTCGGCGAATTAAAGCAGCCCTCCTACAGTCCCCAAGTTTTGATTCGAGTGCGTAGGAAGGAATGGAACCAGAGACTACTGATTTGATAATTTGCTCGTCATCATCAGAAAATGAACTACTGGTGGTCGTAGTTGCGATAATGGGCGCATGAATTTTGGCGGGCGGGAAGCAGTCAAGTGAGGCAGAGCAAGGCCCCGGAGGCATATTATCTTCCTTAACTATAATGTTATTATCATCATATTCTTCGTCAACAATGTTGGAAGCTTTAGAAAAGAAGTGGACGAAGCTAATGCCAAAGAAACCAAGAAGATAGATGACGGAAGCCACCAAGCAAAGTAAAGCAGCGATCTCAGGGAAGCTGAGTATGTGAAGAGGAGTGGAGTTATGGATCTTTTCTCGCCATCTGTGGATGAGGAAATAGGCTACGGAGAAGAAGAGCGCGAAAAAGAGAGAATTAGCGAGGTAGAGGGAGAGAGGGAGAAAATAATCGGAAGGCTTTAGAGGAGGAAGATGGTGGCCAAGGCGGAACGAGTTGAGAAGTTCGTCAGAAGAGTTCTTACGGAGGAGGTAGCTGGCCAGTCGCCGGCGAACTTTGTCCATAAATATAGAAAGTCGGAAAATAAAAAATAAATAAATAAACAGAAGAGAAGCGCGGACGATGAGCTCTCGGCAGTTTGAGTCGTTTTTCAGTATTTGTTTTATAAAGAGCGAGGAGAGAGAAGGGTGGCGACTACACACACGTACGGCGTGCTTTCCTGTTTTGCGGTTTTAAACTCTCTTGTATCTTTAATTTTCTTTTTAACACGCAACAATTTTGTTCCACTTCATTTCATTAATTCTCTGTTAAAAATTAATAAATTTTAGAACAAACTATAATTTAATTTTTATAATATTAAAATGTGACACAATTTTAACTCTATAATATTTTTATACCAAATGCAAAAAATTTGATATAATATGCAAAAACTATATCAGCATTTCAATAAGATCTTAACAATGCAAAAAGTTTCAATCAAATAAGTATTATTTTCTATGTGAATTATAATTATTTTTATGAAAAATAAATTATAGTATGAAAATATTTTTCATTATTTAAAAAGTATTGATATTAATAAACTAGAAAAATGCTGTTGTACAAGAATTCAGCACACCAACAATTTTGAATTGTTTAATGAGTGGGTCCACCTTGATTTGATTGGGACCCATTCATCCAACTAGCCCTATTAATTATTTCATGTATTGAATACATGTACGAATTTTATACTGAATAGCATTCACTCCAATAAATTATATAAATATATATAATAACATTAATATGATTCACAAAATAAGGTAAATTTCTTAATAGTATCTTTAGTTATAAATAAATTATTTTCTATTAACCAATATATTTAAATGCTACATAGATTATAATACACTATCGAAAATATAATTTTTAATAAAAATAATAATAATAATAATAACAATATATTTCTCACATAAAACGTGACTCGGTTGATCATTATATAATGAGTAATCTTTTAAATATTTAAATTTATATTTATTGAATAAATTCACAAATAAAGAAAAACATTTATGCTATATATTTTATTTATATGCACACGTGAATTAATTTCATATAAATTTTAATATGAGATCCAGCTCATATCTCATTCATTAATCTTTGAGTTTTTATTTAAACACGTGAGATAATAATGATCATATACTACTTTTTTATTATTATATAACAAAGCAGCAAAAGAGCTTTCACCACTACCCCTTCAAAAAGATTGTTTGCTTTTGCTTTTTTTTTTTATAAAAAAAAAATAAGTTGCATGTTGCTTTATGAGAATATAGGTAAGAATTGTTAATGAAATGAGATACACGAGATATAAATTTTATCTCGCATGAAAAATAATTTAATATTTATTTAATTAAAATATATATAAATTTAAATGGTAAAGAATAATTTGAATGCCTTTAAATAAAAAATTTTCCCAGCCACGACATTTTTCACCTAGTTTTCTATTTAGTGGATAATTTTTTTTTTCTAGAGTACTGCCATGCAATAAATAACTCGGTTAAATAAATATTTTCAATGTAAAATATGGAAATTTATTTAACAGTTTTATAAAAAAAAAAAAAAAAGATAAAAGACTGCTCAAAATAAATAACTTCTAAAAATTAAGGTTTTTCATTCTTTTGGTATATATATATATATATATATATTGAATTATGAAATTTGCAAAATAATATTTATGCATATATATATTTTAAGTTAATATAAATTTAAATTGGACAACAATTACTATGAATGCATAAATCTTAACTATAATTTAGATACGAATCTAACTATTATAAGAAATATCATTATATTTATAAAAGATGAGTAAATCATCATGTTTTATATCTTTTCCACAAATCATTTTCCAATCTTATCGGAAGATTACACAAAAACGAGAAATGCTTCAATGAATATCATATCATACCATAAAAAAGAGCTCATAGGTGATCGACAGCCACCAGCTTCAGATTGATTGTTGAACGTTCGAAGAAAGTTGTTAATGAATCTTGATATATATTCTCAGTAATATACAATTAAAAAAAAGGTATTTTTGAAATATTCAAAATTCAATTTTATTTGTAATATTGTAATGTTTAAAACCTTACGTAAATAAAATAATTTGTTAATAATATTTAAATTTAATTTTTTTTTATTATGCTGTTTGAGCATTTAAAGTGCTACGAAAAAAAATAAATCGGAGAGGAGATTCAATCCCACATCTTTGAGAAATGCCATGGCCAATGCAACTACCTTAGGCTAAGCTTTGAAGCCTAAGCTTTGAAATTTCAATTCAAATCAAGTCCGTCCCTATTCTAACGACACTTGATATTCGACAGATAGTAGATTTCCAGATAGACCCACAATGACACGATCACCAAACGAGACAGAAAGCAAACTACTTAGGGGTATAAATGGAAAACTATGTAAGAAACAAGACTCGCAGGTTGCGTCAAGTCTACGGCTCCATAAAAATCGCTCCCTCTCTACTTCCCCCGCAACGAACCAGCCTCTGTCCTCGGCAACACTACACCATCATGAGTGACGGCCTCACTTAGGAAACTTTTTGAAAATTTAATGGAATATTTATATAATTTTTATTAATTAAAAAAATTAACATTCAGTTTCTAAATTTTTAAAAGAATATATTAATTTTTTATAAATTGACAAAATTAAATGATAATAATTTTATTATTTCATAAAAATTTAAAATACTATAAATACCACTAAACAAATAAAAAATAAGTTTAATAATTTAAGATTATATTTTAAATTTTAAAAAATTTAAATATAATTAAAATATTAAAATTAAAAATATTTTTTAATATATAAACGTTTAAACAACTAATATTAAAAAATTTTAAAAATTTATATTTAATATTTAACACGATCAAATTAATTTAATTTATAAAATTTTATGTATACAATATTCTTTTAGTTTTTTTTATTTAAAATTAAATTTTATTTTAAAAATTTATTTATATAAATAAATATTTTTTATAAATTAAATAAAATTAAAACTATCACTAAAAAAAATAAAATTCAACCCCGATTTAAATTTTTACATCCGTCGTTCACCATCATCTGTACTACTACCGCCACCATTCCACCGTCGTACGGCACCCACATACTCTTCTTCGTCATCTTTTCCGAATATCCATTTTACTAATATATTATATATAAAAGAAATCTTCTCCTTCTATCCCTCTCTCTCCACTACGCACCACCGCTAGGCTCTTTCAACGTCTCTTTTCTTTTATTTTCTTTTCTTTTCTTTTCTTTTTTTTCTGTTTTTGACCTGGCATTGGCACCAGAACTTCTTACTCGAGGTTTCAATGAGGGTTTCTACATTTCTTCAGAGAATGAGAAGGTCTAGCAGTGCAATTTTCTTCCAGAGTTGGATTATTAATATTAACTATTTTTAAGCAAATTATAAAATTTCAATAATTAAAGTAAAATTTAAAAAAAAAATCAAAGGAATAGAACAACCATTTCTTGACTTCTGTTTTAAGTGAACTGAACTTTTACTTAATTAATAAATGTAATAATTGAATTTTTTTTTCTGTGGGAAATGAATTTATATTAAAAAAAAAAAAAAAAAAAAAAAAACAGATAGAGAACTTTGTAAATTACTCAACTCACGCGCTTTTAAGGCCGTTTATTGGATTCAGTTTACGACGCCATGATGATCAGTGACTATGCTTCGGTCTATCTAATTGGAGCGTGGCGTCCGATCGCGTCGGCATCTGCAGGCCATTGTCATTTTTCCATGCGACAGATAATTCAGCCTGCTTTTATTTTTTTTTTTTTTAAGCACATCCTGTTTTTTAAAAGTAAATAAAAATAAAAGAAAAAGAGAATTAAAAATTTTTTAAAAAAATTACGAAAACCCTAGTTTCTGAGTTATTTTTCCTTGGCGCTTCGAAGCTTGCATCGACCTTCATGTACAAAATCCAATTTCCTATTGGTAAGCATTTTTCATTTTTCGGAATTGCTTTCTTTTTATTTTTTTGAAGATTATTTAATAACAGAAAAAGTTTTTTTTTTGTTTAAAAAAAATTCTAGCTCAATTTTATATTCAGTAATAAGACAAGATAAAAAATGCTATCAGAAATTCAGAAGGAACGTTAGTTTCATTCCAGAATTTTAACAAAAATAAATAGAAGTGGATTTCAAAATTTTTCTTTGCAAAAAAATGCCGGGGATTTGGAAAAAATTGCAGAAAATTAAGATGTATGCTCTGAATCGATTTCCCGAAACACACAAAAGAATGGAAATTTGGATTGATAATTGGAAATGATGTTTTAAAGAAAATTGGGTTTATGATAGTCGATTTGTTAGGGTTTTAGAGGTATACGCTGATGAGGTAGATGATGATGATTGGGATCCAAGAAAAATGTCAGGAAAGAGAATCATATGGTGGAGGCGGTGAAAGGAATCAGAGCCCAACCATAACCCCAACATCAAATATGAACTTGGCATTCAGAGCAGATGGGGTTACTGACGTTTACAAGCCCATCATGCCTATTACTAACGATGATACACTTCATCATGTTCAATCAATCCCGCCGCACCACCATGAGATGATGCTAATGGGTTGTGGCGGGATCGGCATAGGTGTTGGTGGTGATGGACTTGACATGAATACTGCGGAACCAATCAAGAGGAAACGCGGGCGGCCAAGGAAATACTCTCCACCCCATGGTAATGTCAACCTCAACCTAACATCTCCGTTGTCCCACCACCACCAGCACCATGAGCCCCACCAGTCTCCTCTTCTTCATTCTGGATTCCAGTCACCTTCTTCCCCATCATCAACTTCAAAGAAAGCAAGGGGCAGACCTCCTGGTTCTGGCCGCAAAAACCAACTTACTCTTGGTATGTCAGTTTGATTGATCAATTGCTTGTTACAGTATGATTTTACTATCGGCTGTGTTCCTCGAAGGTTGAAGCCGAGGATTTTGATTTTGTTATTTATTTTGTTGGGTTTGCTGGATTCTACTGTGTTCATTGCTCAAATGACAAATTTGCCCCTTATTACATCAATCCTCTCCCGTCACCCCCCCCCCCCCCCCTCCTTTTTTTTCTTTATATATATATATATATATTATCTATGTTACTTTTCTTGACTGCTTTTAAAGAAAGGATTTGTTTTTGAAAATGGGAAGGAAAACAATTCCTTGTTTTCTGCTGAATTATTGTTTTAATAGAAATATAATTTATAATTGGAATTATATATTAACAAAACTGAGAAGGCCAATTAAACCAGTTTTGACCGAGTGGTTAGAGGGGACTTGCTATTTCTTTTTCCTTTTACATTTTAATGTGATGCAGAAGTAATAGTTCATATTAGGTCATGTACCCATGATTAAACAAACAAGCACAAAATGGAATTTAATTTAACGTTTTCTCATATATTCGCCTTCTAGTGATGATTTGTTCTTCCTTCAAATATTGATTTCCAGGATCAGGAGTTGGATTTGCACCACATGTTATAACAGTGAAGGCTGGAGAGGTGATTTATTATCACTTAGTTTCTCTCTCTTCGTGAAAATTATCTTTTCAACAGTATATATCTATATCAGAATTTATAATGTTAAACTGAGTTTTGTTTTTGGCAAGGCATTCGATGATCGTTAGAAACTTAATAAAGTTATCTGCATCGTGTTTAACTCGTTCAAGGTTCCTAGAGTGAAATATTTCTCCTTTTCTAGGGGAGAATAGCTTTTATTTTTATCTACTGCAAACTTCGTTATGGAATATTGTGTCAAGACAAGTTCACAATGGGTTAGAAGTTTCATTCGATAAAGTACTTCTGGAATAGAAACATTCAAATAGTACAAAGCTTTTAGCCTTGAAATTTTCATTCCTCATAACATTTAATAATGCTGGTATGGTTTCCTGAAATGTTTTATAATACAGCTTAATGTGTTCGGCTTACATTATTTTACTGGATTATTATGTACTTGCAACTCATACTGCAATACAGGGGAAGATTCATTATTCCTGATTTCCTGTCTTCCTCTTTTTTCTCTCTTTCTTTTTTGTTGATTAAGATATGTTTGTTAAAGGGTGATGCCAATGAACCTAAAACATGATGTGCCTGATAACCAAAATAAGCGTCTCCATAAATTGTAGATGCAATTAATGCAGCACATGGTAGCATTTCTAGCATGGTTTCAATTATTTATATATTTTTTATCCTCCCGTTGGTGAGAAAAATTTGTTCCTGTAACCGCCATTACCTCTATTATATAACACGGAAAATGCCATTATTTACTATTAAGTAACAGTAACAACCGTTACTTTTTTTTTCAAGGCCACGTGGGAATAACTAACTCATTTTGTTTTTTCTAAATTGGAAAGTTTTATACTGTTGTATCTCATTTTTCTCAAATTTCCATGAAAAATTAGCTATCTATTGATAAATGTCTCACTTATTTTCTCTTAAAACTATCTTTCTAATTCTACAAATTTATACCTTATAAAACTTGTGTTATTTATCTTTATTTCTGACTTCTTTTTACTTATTTGTTAAAGAAAATAATGTTGGATGCCACATTCTTGTTGTCAAATTTAGAATATGAAAAATTATTCTTTACTATCTATATCATTTACATTGTTATTTTGGTTATAGATTAATTATTGTTAAAGATGTTTAACAACGATGGATTAAATGTTTTTATTTGATGTATTAATACTTGGATATTCTCATACCTTTATATATCACTTCATTTTATGAGTTTTGCAATTTTTTAAAATTTGCACAGCGATAAGCCGTTACTGTTATGTTACAGCCATTTACGCCATCTGTGACTATAATTGCGAACATGGCCGCTATTTAAATCCATGATTTCTAGTCAAACACTATAAGCATGGTCTAGCATTTTTATGGCTGGGCCATCACAATATTATTTGACACGTTTACGAACTTGTAAATTTATATTCCATTTCTTTTTTTTCTGACAATTTGGAGACAGCAATTGAGATGGCTACTACTCACCTCTTTATTCTACTTGACTCATCTGCTAATACAAATCGATGCGAGTTAAACAACAAAATGCCGTTAGGTTATCGCAAATAAGGAGCATCTTTTGTGCATTTATTTTCTTGCTATTTGAATGTTTTACTAGTATGGTTTCTTCTTTTCTCATGAACAGTTTTATTTGATTTTAAATTTATCCTCTCAGGATGTGTTATTGAAGATAATGTCATTCTCCCAAAATGGCCCAAGAGGTGTCTGCATTTTGTCAGCAAATGGTGCTGTATCCAATGTAACACTTCATCAACCTGCAACATCAGGTGGAACTGTAACATATGAGGTGTGATCTAAGTTTTGGTTGCTTTATTTTGTATATCCATTTACAGTCACAGAAAACAAATTTGCTCCATTTTCTCTTGCAGAACTTTTTTTTTTGGGTTGTAGTAGGAGGTGGTGGTGGTGGTGGTGGTGGTGTAGGAGGCTAGAAAATGTTGTTTACAGAGATTGATGATCTTTATGAGTTTGGAGGAGGGGGAATCATTAGCTAAAGTTGAGTAACTAATTGAAGTCAATAGTTGCAGGGAAGAAATAATTGAACACTAGTTGCAGTAATGGACTCTCTCTCTTGCGCATGTGTGTGTATTCATTGTTTTTTGTTGTGTTGTGGTTGAGTAAGGAATCACAACCACCAAATAATCAGATTTTCTCAGTTAATATATTCTATTAAAAGTACAATATGTAGACCCATAAAACAGCGAAATTGCATATATGTAGGAAAACAAAATAATAATAGTAGTAATAATAATATTGAATTTTAATCTAACATATATCCTCAGCTGCTGAGAGTCTTGTTCACGAAGGAATTGATAAATGATGAAGGGAAACCTGTTAAAACCACGAGAAAAGAGCATCTTTCTATCTCTATGCCAGCAGAGCTTGATTTTCCTTCATGTTAATTCTTAAACTGGACTATTATTAGCCCCTGAGTGGCTTGCCAAAGATGTTCTTCCTAGAATGCTTTCTTCTAGTTGTTAGTGCATAACTGGAAATTCCTATACATGGGTCACAAATTCTGGCTATTTCTCATCTGGTGGTGGATCTAAAGTAGTTGGAACTTGTCTGGTACTGATACTTACAAACTTGAATTATGGAAACCAAAAGAAAAAATATAGATTGGTAAATGCTAATATCGGCTAATGTTGACATATCAGTTATTACACTAGCAACTGGCACATATCGTGTTCTTTCGTGACTGGTCATATTGTTATCATTGTTATAATGCAATTTGTTCTGCCAGGACAACATAACCTGCATCTTGTAAATGTTGTCATTTGCACACATCAATGACTTTGTTGAATTGGATCAGCTAATTTTTTAAGCTATTGTCCTCATTATTAGATTAAAGTTCATGTTTTGTTCAGAGTTCAGACAGGTTTGTGGGGAATTTCATTCTTAAATATTCTGTATTAATCATGCTACACTCCTATTATTTTTTGTGGGCAGGGACGATTTGAGATTTTGTCACTATCTGGTTCATTTCTCCCTTCGGAGAGTAGTGGTCAGCGCGGTAGAACAGGTGGCTTAAGTGTTTTACTAGCCGGGCCTGATGGTCGTGTTCTAGGTGGAGTGGCAGTTCTCCTCACAGCAGCATCTTCTGTTCAGGTTCTTTTATCTTCTGGTCTTCATTATTTCATTTGTGCTGAATCAAACAGTGTTGCACAAGCACTGAGGTTTCAGAAATTGATTCTTTTTATTTCTTCCCTTTTCCTTTTCCTCAGTATTTTGAAAATATGTATTTTTTATTCCCTTACTACCATTTATGGGACTTGCATATTGATGCAATGGTGTATTTGCAGGTTATTGTTGGTAGTTTTATTTCGGAAGATTGGAAAGAATCAAGTCTGGGGATTAACCAACCTGAAACCTTGTATGCTCCAGGCGCATCAATAGCAGGAAGCCCTACGTCCCGTGGAACTTTTAGTGAATCGTCTGTTGGGCTTGGAAGCCCTCCTAACCACAGCACTGGAGGCTGCAACAACAGCACTCTCCTGGGCATGCCGAATGTGCCATGGAAATAGACAAGACTCCCTCCTATAATTTGTTCTTTTGTGTGAGCCTCGACACTCAGAGAGAAGCTGATACCATAGAATGTCTCCTCTTGCGATCCGTAGACAGTGTTGTTCAACTTATACCACAGAATACCTACCCTTGGAGCTTGGTAGGCTATCCTTTTTGCATAGAATCAGGTGTTCTATTTTATATTTTTATATTTTTTTATATTTCCGAATAATGTATGTTTTCTGTAAAAAATATACATATATATAAATTTTAAAGCTTATGCTTCTAGAATTTTAAATATTTTTCATTGAAATTCAAATTCTTTCATTATTTGAAAATTATACATATATAGTTATTTATATTCTTACAGGATGTTTAACTTTATTCGAAAAATAAACTGTTAGCTTTTTTTTTTTTTTTTTGGCCAAGGTTTGCAAACAAAGTAGAAAGAAAATCAATTAAAAGAGGTCAGGAGAGATTAAAATATTCTATGGAACAGTCAAACGTCAATGTAATATACACCTTTGATTTATCATGTTAGTTTAGAAATTAGATTCACTGAAGTTGGAAATCTGAAATTCCTAAATGGTAAATGTGCAAACTACAACCCAACTCAATATACAACAGCTTCGAAGCAAAAGTTGAACCATATACCGTACGATGAATCAACTAGTGAAAGCCAGATTTGTTAAAGCCCAAAAACATATCAGCAGAATATTGTTAGCATGAAGAATGGTCTCTACCATCTAAACTTGGGCATCACAAAGATTCAGGAGTCGTAGAGGGTCTTATTCTTGAGGGCATTTTCATTTGTTCACCTCCAAATCTATAAGTGAACCCATTCTTAGGAGTGATTGACATCTTGTTCATTGCATGGTCAAATTCATCAAGCTCAAGATATTGCTCATCTAAACTTCCTGTCCTTCCTTCTTCCATGGAACTCTCCCCATTCTCTGCAACAAAATCCTCAGCAATATCTGCATCGCTGCTATCGTCCTCATCACTACCATAAGTAGTTCTGACATGCTTCCAGTACACGAAATTTGGCCGTATGTAACCTCTAAAAAGAATTATCAAAAGAAAAGACAGGGGGAGGACCTGTCAGCAAAATACTCGGAATCTGTATCATCACCATGCTTAATAAATCAGCTCATTGCAGCTACATTTATAATACCAGTCAAAACCATAGCGTAGACCAGTTGCATGGTATTAAGGTTTGAATTTAAAATTTTGACAGTATGTTCTGCACAATGAACTTAATGCCACAAAATGCTATAGAACATGAATGAATTGAACGCCTTACCTTGTAGAAGTTTTCTCATTCTAAATCACACAAATGAATTCAGCAACTAATGCAAGTTTACCATCTTGGCCAACAGAAAACCGAAGCAAAATAATGATTCCATTCTTTCTCTATGCAACTCAATATTGAACAGGACTAATTATTGTCAAATGGACAAGCAAAAATGCATCCTCACACCCTCTTCCTCAGTTCATGCCAAAGCTAAGAATGCAAACCTGTCACTTTTTTTCAGCAAACATGGGTCAAATGGGAAGAACATGTCCAGTCTCTCCAGTCCACCAAAGTCCTTAGAAAAATCCGATTCTAACATATCTTCAAAAATGAATGTTTCAGATGTGGTGAACAAATAAGCAGCTTTTGCCTGTTTGAGAAACTCTTCTACTATGGATGGCAGGCAAACCTGTTCATGAAGAATAATGATTAACCATATTCTTCCATGTTAAGACCAACAAAGAAAGAAGAGATGTCCTAGATTTTTTAAGCGGTTCTTCCCCATCACACCCTCTTTTTATTCCCCACTTGTCAATTCCTAAAATTTGAAACCATACTGCAAATAGATCTCACCTTAAGAGGATCCAATTTATGCTTCAAAACAGGCTCTAGAGGCATGAGCAGAAGCTGAGATTTGAACCTAGGAACATCCATAAGCGACTTCATACGAAAGCAGAGCACATACATTATGGCCTGCAGTACAGAATTTGACCATCAAGAAACAAGTTTGGCAACAATGCCAGAATTTTGAGTAGAAATACAATCAACTGAAGAAATTAGGAACTTCAAATTAGCGTGCATACTACAGAGTAGGGGGAGACGTCACATATTCAATACCACCAGCACAAAATGTCGGCCAAGAGCAAAAGAGGCAATGCAAATAAATATGTAGCACTAAACTCTTTACAATTTACAAACCTCTTTATTTCAGAGTAAAAGATTCTGCCAGGACAAGGCATGTTAGAAACTAAACAAGTGACCATTGAATTACATTGGACGTGATGTTCACCATAATTGCCAAGCAGATGAGCACTATATGTCTATATCCTGAACAAATACCAGAACCTGATAATACTGGGGAGAAGGTAAATGCAGGGATCCAACAAAAAATTTTAAAAAAACAAAACAAAACTAGTACTACTTAAAATGTCTCTCTCTTTCTCTCTTCTGCAGATCAGAAAAAAGGCTTGGAAGAGAATGAATAAAGAAATATTTCAGTTTTAAACAATTCAATGTGATGGTCTGCAAATTGCAATAACAGCAAAGATGAAGGTTGCAACATCAGTGCAGCAGTTTCACATGTCATGTCAATGTAGAAGTCCGTAGAAACGAAATTTACCTATCGCAATGAATGAAGACAAGAAATGGTTGCATTACCAGCATACAGAGAGGTAGGAGCAGTGGCCATACCAAGTAATATGTTGGCACTTGCAGTACCAATAATAATTTGGTGGCAGGGCAATGCTGCACTTGGCAGCATTAGATTAAGGCCATCACAACAGCACCAAAGCAAAGCATTTTGAGCAGTAGCAATAGCGACACTAGTAGCAGATATGTAACTAATTGTGATGAAAGGTATAGCAATAACAAAAGTATTCCTTTAAGTTAACCATTTAATGATGTTGTATACATAGAAAATAATGTGGAAAAAAGCACATCTATAAGAATGTATGTACAAAGTGCATTTTCAGATCGAAAAAATCCATGCTCTTAGTCTTTGTGGTTGCGTAAAAAAATAAGATGATTAGCGAGAAAAATTATTGCTATCAAAGATACCTGACATCCAGAGTAGAAAACTCGATGTGCTTTTGGGTTCATGTCACTACCCTGAGTTTCACAATATTCTAAACACCAGTCCACCAGCCTGAAACACCATAGAACAATGTAATCCACATCAAATGGGATACTCATTAATTTTTTCTATTATACCAACTTCATGCAACAGCATCCACCTCAAGTTACAAGTTGATATTCAAGACAAATAAAAGAAGAGTAAAAACATTCTTCAGAACCTTTTCAATGTGCTAGCAACAAAAGCAGGAGACAAAAACTTTGCACGAGCCAAGTAACTAGCAAGATAAGCCACAGCACTCATCCTGCATAGCAAAAAAAAAAAGGGCAAAGAACCATAATTTAGCATGGGAACTAGAGTGAATATTATTTTACGAGGGAAAAGTTTCTGTCCAAATTAAGTGTCACTATTCAAATGTCCTTGAAAATATGAATGAACAATAGCCAAATAAAAGCATTTGTTAATAGGATAAAGCTATTCCCAAAACCAAACTGACTAATTAATGATATATGATATTATAAATTAAGAAAAATAAGTGACCTAGTGCACAGAGCATCCCAAGTTATGGCTCTAAGTAGGGCTGACGCACAAAGCCTTACTCCTGCTTTGCAAAAGGCTGTTTTTATGGTTGTGGCTCAAAAACATGACCTCTCGGTCACAAATAAAGTACTACTACACCAAAATCACCCTCATTATCGATATTATTAAATTGGTTCAACAAAAATGCGCATCCATACGTACCTTCTACCATAACTGTCATTAAAATTGCCATGAAACTATTTTTCTAGTTAAAACCTTAATTTCTCAAAAGCCATCTCTCAACTTCAATGCACCTGATGCTGTTCCAATTAAATACATACTTTTCACCACCCAACTTTTATTTCAAAAACGAAAAAGAAAGTCCGACTTGGGTTCAAATTCTAGGTCCACAACTATCAACTAAAATTAATTGGGGGAAAAAAATTCTCAAGAAACTTGTTGTAACAATTCAAATGCAAAAATGAAAAAAACTATAGAAATGAAGACAAGACACAATTTGGCCCAAAACTCATCCATTACCCATTTGAAATGTAGAAGTCCGCAAATGAATAAAAATTATTGATGACTGTGTTTATTGACCATTTTTGTTATTTTGTCATATTTATTCATTATATTTGCATTGGAACACTGAAAGAAATTGAAAGAGAGATAAAAATCAGTTGATGATAAGATTGAAAAGAAAAGAGAAGAAGAAAAGAACATTCAGTGATGAAAATAAACATGAGTTATCTTCATCTAGTTAGTTAACAACATTCATAAAGTTGTCTATTCACCCAAATTGTTTGTGGAAATAGCTCCATCCTTGTTAATATAAAAAATCATTTTACCTGGTAACTGGATTGTCACTGCAGCTAAACCTATCTGCAAGTGTTTTGGCAAATTTCACACCACATTTTTCAGGATCCAGAGCACAGGCATAGAACATGACAAACTGCATGCAAAAGGTAGTAATTAAATAAGGAGAAAGTTGGGCAACACCTCACTAGATTCAATCTTCTTCAAATGAATGCACATGACAGTTCTCATATACATCCCTTCATTGAGCCTAAGCACTATGATCAGGCTACTTGCTATGCTTACCAGAAGGCTACACACATTACATGATCCTCCCCCACCAACACAAAGCACACAGTCTTGCACTAGGAGTCCCTTTTTAACAGCTCCAGTTCATTTACCCATATGCGAGATAGATGAATTACCTGAGCAAACTTTGATTTATATGTGTTTAGAATAGTTAGCATGAAGGAATCCAGAAGAGTTTCAAACACCTACAAAATAAAAATGACTGATCAATTAAATAAAAAGTCACACGCTTACAACATAAAGATGACTCAGAATTTGAACAAAGGTGGCTTCAGAAAATACCTCACCCAAACGTTTATTGTTTGCACACGATTCAAGATGCTCAAAAGTTAGCACCATCAAGCTATCTAATAGATCAGCAACAATGTTTTTACCTAAACTCTTATGATTTAAAGTTCTTGGAAGCTGCAAAAAGGACAATGCACTAGATGCTTTACAAACAAATTCATAAAGGGAAGAAAAATTAAAAACTTGAGATCAACGCAAACTGAAAAAAATGAACGATAGCATGCACCTGCAAACATTCGTATTACTGTCCTATGCTAAAAGCTTGTCAAGAATTATTTATAAGTTACACGCCTGGTTTCCAAAAGAAAGTTGCATTCCAAAAAGTCTATTTATACACAGAAAGTTTTATGTATGTTACATATTAGCACTCAATTTTTTGGACTACAATGCACAGGGTTTGCCTCAGGTGAAGTTGGGAGGTATATTCCTCCCAGCTATTTTTTGTATGAATCAGAAAATTGGATGCAAGAAATAGATTTAGCCCCACCATGAAATTTGCAAATCATACCTCGCCATAATCATTCTCATCATCATCAACCTCATCTGCATCTTCTAGCTCAATTGCAAAAATGCCTTTACAAGAGTCATCTCGTAGAATGTCATCCCAACCAATAGCAACCTTTATGGGTAGAACATACAATTAAAATGAAATGAAAGGAATTTGTTCAAGAATATATTAATTAGGTCCACTTACATCCAACTCAGTCAGCAAATCAACCACAGCCATAAGCATCCTGCTTCCAACAAATTCTCTGATTGCACCACTCTCTAATCTTAAAATGTTCTCCACATAGATCTCAGTCTGCAAAAGCAAGTAAATGAGTCTCCATATTAGAAGATCAACCACAACCTGTAAGCAATTATAGAAGTATCATAGTAGATTTATGGATGACCTATACATGGGAAATTGCAGCAGCACTAACACACTGGATTAAATAATAGAAAGAAAACCAGGGCATAAATTAAACTTGCACTCGCAAGACAGGTTTATTTTACCCAACCCAAGAGAAATTATGAAACAGTACCCTGTATCATTTTTTGACAATAATGCATATATTTACCTTGTGTCCAAGTGTGAGGAACAGCATATAAATTAGTTGGGAAAACTAACGCAACTAATATGAATGGGAATTGCTCATAAATTCCCACAGATAATAGCTTGACTAGCATTCCAATAGTCAATACAAGGCTATCTAAATTTCAATTACAATCATTTTACAGAACTCATGCAAGCAATACAATGAACATTAAGTTCCTGACAACAATAACTTCAAAATGAATAGAGACTACTAAATACGGCATAGAAAAATGATTAACATATGAAATGGAATACAGAGACATCAGGTACTAGCACTTTTCGTGCAGATGGTAAAAGGAATAATTGGGAATAGTCCCAGAAAGAATGAAGGGATCTTTGATTGCAAATAATATATGCATGCCTTAATTAAGAATTCTATAATCAGGCACTTCTAAAGTGACAAGGAATCCACTACTTAAGAATAAAGTTGTCTAATCTAATGATAACTGTAAACACATCATTCAAAAGAGTAAACCAAACTCACTCGATACATCAGATGATCCTTCTCGAGATCCTTCTTAAAGGTTGTTGGCATCCTGTGCACAACTACTGATGATAATCTTGAGGCTGCCATAGGTATCAAGTCAACAATATCTTCCAAAGCTGTATGTACCCGGGAAAGAACTTGTTCCTTTTTGGCCTGACCACGCGGCTGCTTTAGTGTATATACTAAATACATTGGTGGCATGAAATTGCTTACAAGCATATCCAAGCATGAATCAACATATTTTCCGTTTGAAGCAGCCTGTAAAAATAAATATGAAAAATAAACAGCAAATAACTTGTACTCTAGAAAATACAGCTGCAATGAATCAATAAACTACGTACCAAGGCAATAATCAGCTCAAGCAAAGCATCCATCACATCAGGTCCATACTTCCACAAGCTCATTCCAAAAATCTGATGGATAGTTCATTACTAGAATATACCAATAATTTAAATTAATTAATTTAAGAGTTAATTCAAATGATACCAACTCACAGAATTAAGAAGGGAATCATGATGAACATTGTCAATATAAGAAACTGCCCCAGATAACGCCTTTAGACTTGTCTGCGAAGTGAATGCAAAGAAAATCATAAGGTCTATCAAAAGCAATAAAGTCGCTATCAATATAACAGGTATAACATCAAAGCAAGATACATACCACAAGAAGGGCCACCTCATCAGGGGCAAGGCGTTCTGAATGATGCATGACACCAACAAGCTGATGATAACTGTCACTGTCTCCCTAATCCAGCAGAAGTCAACATCATATGTTTGGCATGAGATCAAAGGGTAATACATTGCAAGGATAATAGTTAACTTCATTTAGTTATAATTAGTTTTGGATTAAAATTTACACTAGATTAATATATAACCCTTAATAAGTGCATATTCACCTCCCCTAGTGCAACATCCAGAATGACATCATATGAGGTTAAATGGGTTAAACTTTAACCTTTTTTTCTCATTTTGTTGTACCAAACATGAGAAAGGTTAATGGGTTAATAGTTAACCTCATTTTGAATATTGAAAAAGAAAATTAGCTATTACTTCATAAAAAGAATGCACCATTATCCATTAAACTTATTTTGTTAATCCTGTACCAAATGTATCCTAAATATGATGAAAATATAAAGATCACTCACAGGACAATCATCATTTGTCCTTGTATCAGAATAGCATACAGACCCTCATAACCAAAGTTTGGCATCCAGAGGGTAACAATGCCGCAAAATAAGATATAGACAAGCAATTGCATACATATACATGCACATAGTGTGTGTAAACCAGAAATCATTTATTAGTTATTACTGTAAATTCGTATTTACATTTTCTCCCTGAACATCCATACTAATACCCAGTTATCAGTATACAGAATCACTGCTATGGAGCAGTAAGCAGGGTAACTTTGCCTGTTAAATACCTTCTTGAAACCACAAGCACCTGTGGCCGAGTGGTCTATCTATCTGCCCTAACATTAATGTATAAATTCAACGATTCATACACACGAAGAGCGCAGACGACCACGATGCTTACCGTTTGCACAGAGATAAGAGCATCTCTGACATGACAAACCAGCTCAGAATCACTGAAATTGACATCCTCCATTTCTTGAAACTCTCCGTTATATTGATAAGCCATTTCCACGCCCATATAGCTAAGGGTCCTTCGCTTTCTGTTCTTCTGTTGGGTTGTCCAATGTCAAGGACTGCTATATGGCGATAAGTGGTCGGAGGACTGAGGTAGAAAGAGAATCGGCCGAGTAGACGAACGAAATTGCAGGAGCTGGGTTGGGCGGCTGTCTCTCTTCCTCCTACTTCGCAGTTTGGTTTGTGTTGTCGGCTGCGAAGAAGAGACAGAAGAGGGGCATTGCCAAGCCAGTGATTTTACTTCGGCAAAAAGGTAAATTCACAATTAATTTGTTATCAAATAAAATTCTAACTTTTAGATTTAAAATAAATAAATTACGGTTTAATAAAATCTTCTTTTTAATAATAAAACTAATTTTACATTTTTTTATCATTTTTAATTAAAAAATTTTAAAAACATAAAATAATGAATAATTTCAAAATTATAAGTGCTTAGAAAAATATTTTGTTATGAAAAATACTTTTTCGAATCATTTTTTATTTTAATCTTAAAGTGTTTAGAATTATACTTAATCGAAAAATATTGGCTTTTATTTTATAGATTCCAGCTTTTGTCTATTAAAAGTTTGTTTAATGGAAACTTTTTGCATACAATTCAGCCTATAAAATTGTTTTGTTGATTTAATCAGTGAAAAATTTTATAATTTTAAATTAATATGTGGATTTTATCTTTTAATTAAACGAGATGTATATATTTGTATGTGTGAAAAACTACCCTTAGTTCATAATTTCCCTCATTTCATTTAGCCACATGCGAGCTATTAAATATTCGATTTATTAAATTTTATGGATATGTTAATTAAAAAATCGATGAATTGATTTATTTAATAATATTATAAACTGATATTTAGTCTGAATTATTATAATAATAACTGAAGGTATATCATACATTTAATAAATCAATATACAAATTTTATATTTTTTTTTTAAATCTCCAATTCATAAGACTTTTAGGTACTTAGTAAAAGTAAAATTGATAAGATGGGAGTTAACTAATTAATCACACTCGTTTATAAAATAATTTATTTAAAAGATTTGCTAATTTATTTTATCCGGTAAAATTTAATATTACTATATTTCATAATGATTGTCATGCGTTAGTTATTATTTATTTATTTATTTATAATTATTTTTTTAAAAATTACAATATAATTGAATTAAATAAAAGTATAATTATAAATTTGAAAGAATAATGAATTTCAATTTTGTTGTTTTTCTCTTGATAAATTAGTTGGTATCAGTATAATCATATTTATTGATAATATTGTCTTATACCAAATACAAAATCACCAATATTCAATCGTTAATATATTTAATTTTAAATTATGTTTAAATATGATAATACAATTATTTTATTAATATTACTATGTTTCATATATATTTAAATTAAATAAGCAGGTGGTATCAAATAAATGTGTGATATTATATATCATCATTCACATTTTTTGATATAATTAATTCTGATTGGAATTTAAATTTGTAATCTCTCACTCCTACAACTTTGATAGAGGGCCCCTTCAGTTGAGCCTGCAGTTTCAAGATTTGGCACTGCAAGGCCCATTTGATCGTGAGCGGATTTTGTCTTATTTTTAAGACTCGGGTTAAAAGTAAGGGTTTTGTCAAGATCAGACTGAAACATGTCTATCGATTTCAGGGCTTTCTTCATAATACCCTCAATTTTAGTAATCAATGCCTTTAATCTTAAACATTCTCCAGCCAATAGTCTATTGTCTGTCTCATTTGCACTAAATTCTCGCCTCAAGACTTTAAATTGCTCATTGGCTACGTAAATACAAATGACACCTTCAAGTGCATAATGTATGATATTAACAAAGAGTTCGCCTGTCTCAACCTCATTCAAGTGGCGGCGATCTATGGGTCTTAGGGCGCTTTTGATTAGCAAGGAGCGAAGGCATTGAATTCCTGCAAGATATGAAGAACCATTAAGGAGCGAAGGCGTCCGGTTTAGCACCAAGGCCAAGCGTTGAATTCCTGCAGGACATGAAGACTCAACTCCCGCGCTCGTAGGAGCAGGTACAAAAGGGAAAAGGGACATCAGTAGGGAGTTCAAGAGCCGAGGCAGAAGCAGAAGCATCCGAGGATAAAGATTCGGGTTGAAAGGGTGTTGACTCCTCAGTCGCAGGCTAGGGAAGGGGAGGAGGAAGCACAATCATCACTTTCAAAGGGCGAGCACACTTAGCAGGGGACTAGTAACCCCAGCAGCAATAGCCTTACCCTTAAGAGCAACACTTACCGCTTCAGCAAATCTACTTGACCCAGCCATATTTGCAAATAAAATAAAAAGTAAATAAGAAATACAGTTTGAAAAATAAAGAAGATGGAAAGAAAAGTACCATGATCCCGAGCCAGGGGTACTTTCGGGAAGGCCGAGAAGCTTGGGCGAGTGAGGACCACGGATCTGGTTTGCCAGTAGATGACTCTTTCAAGATAAAATGGTGTTCCTCACTGTCTGGGTAATGTCAATTTTCCTTCAAGATTTAGCTATCGCCAAGAGAAAGGTTAAAGTTTCATTTTTCTCTCTCCTCGGATGAAACTCATCATTCTTCAACTCCACCCAATAATATTAGCTAGTTTAAAGATGCCCAAAATCTCTCGGCGTCCGATGATGGAGGATAAAAAATTTATTCTTCTACTGCTTCAAAGAGGAAGGTATCCGGTCGAAAATGTTCAAGTACTTTCGACTACTAAAATACTAGAACTCCTCATTTTTATGGGTACCCATTTGGTATAGTTCGGAGAAAAGCGCTACACTTAGCTCAATGTGGTTGTTAAGGCACACAAACCAAAAAAGCCACTAAGATTCTCCAGCCACTGAAATAAAGTTGAGCAATCGAAAGCTTGTAAAATCGAAGGACCTCCACGAAGAAAGGGTTTAGGGGGAAGCGGAGGCTCACCTTCAACTGCTCTTTGAAGACAATGATAATGTCCCCGGTAAGGATCGAGTCATTAGCACGAATGCAGGGAGAAAGAGCAAAAAATCGGAAAGACTTAGAGCAAAAATTCGGAAAGACTTTAAAGGAATATGGTAAGTATCGTGCGAACAATCTACGTCGCGCTCCGAGAAGGCAGACGAGATATTACTTTAGACCACCCTCATTCTCTGGAGCCTTTCTCAATGGGACAATAGGAGCGGGCTGTAACAGCCCGACCCTTTCACCGGCACTGTTACCGTTCACGGCCCGGGGCTATCCCTCGCCTGACCTCGTGCCACCTCGGGCTTTCCACTGGCGTCGTGAACAGCTCTTAACATCCATTCACCCTCACGGGTTCCTGGCAGGATTTGTCCCTTTGGGTTCTCGCATCGCATCCTTCCCCAAGTGGATTTGGCCCAAATTTCCCTTTGGAAATTAGGTCGCCTCCCCTACTACTCGAACCCTTGACCTCCCACTTTAAGGGAATAGTCTGGTGAGAGTGAGTACCAATTGTTCCCCGGCCCTTTCACCGGCACTGTTACCGTTCACGGACCAGGGCTATCCCTCGACTGGCCTCGTGCCACCTCGGGCTTTCTACTGGCGTCGTGAACAGCTCTTAACATCCATTCACCCTCACGGGTTCCTGGCAGGATTTGTCCCTTTGGGTTCTCGCATCGCATCCTTCCCCAAGTGGATTTGGCCCAAATTTCCCTTTGGAAATTAGGTCGCCTCCCCCACTACTCGAACCCTTGACCTCCCACTTTAAGGGAATAGTCTGGTGAGAGTGAGTACCAATTGTTCCCCGGCCCTTTCACCGGCACTGTTACCGTTCACGGCCCAGGGCTATCCCTCGCCTGGCCTCGTGCCACCTCGGGCTTTCCACTGGGGGAGGCGACCTAATTTCCAAAGGGAAATTTGGGCCAAATCCACTTGGGGAAGGATGCGATGCGAGAACCCAAGGGGACAAATCCTGCCAGGAACCCGTGAGGGTGAATGGATGTTAAGAGCTGTTCACGACGCCAGTGGAAAGCCCGAGGTGGCACGAGGTCAGGTGAGGGATAGCCCTGGGCCGTGAACGGTAACAGTGCCGGTGAAAGGGCCGGGCTGTTACACGGGCGCTCGTGGGACCATCAAAGGAGGAGCTAAAAATAGAGCCCTGCTAGGGGAAGAAGAGATGTTCCTATTCATGTTGAAGAAGAAGGAAAATATAATTACCGTAAGAGAAGTATGACTGTAAGGAACATAAATGAGAAAGAAGCTATGGAGCAAATTTCTCTAAAAAGTTATAGAAACGAGCAAAAGTAGTGTTCGAGGAAGACGAAAAGCTTTTTATAGGACGATTTTGACAACGAGCTTTAAATGCGACACGATAAATATTGCAGTTATTATTGAAATGCTAGATAGGCAAAACGGCATGAGCAGCAAGAAACCAATCTTGAGAGATCACGTGCCCCATACCTCGATGAGAGATATCTCTTTCGAATATGGAGAATCAAAAACTAGCAGGAGACTTCTGATATTACATAATATCCGTCCACAGTAAGTTGTAAGCTATTACTACTAGGTAGGGACACGTGGCCAGGATCAGACACGCAGGAAACACATACCAGTATGTGAAAGAGAATATCTAGATACTTTAACACTCGAGCCATCGTCAAAAGACTCGCCTTCTCCTAACAAGGCGAGTCTCGACATGAAGTTTCCGTTATTATGCCTGTGATCGCGGGATTCTCACCTATTAGTTAGTGATGTCCCATATCAAGCAGATGACCACATTACTGTTGGATTATCCAAAAAATACTATATTCATCTCTATCTCTTACAATGTAAAAGTAGAAGAATCACAGTGACAAATAGACATTATTCTAAAATACTAAAACTCTGAGTAGTTCATTACATTTTTTTTACTCATGGAAATACTAACTTGAGTGTCGAAATAACTGCCATAGACACTCATCACCACCTCGCTTTCATATCTTGCAGGTTCTAACCAATCATATCAGAGTTTCATTCTGATCACGTCATCTAGGGGTAAGTATTCGGTCAGTTTGGTTCAAAATCGAACCGAACTAAATAAATCGAAAGCCAAAATTTTAGTATTTATAAAAACCGAATCGAACTGATTTTGATCAGAAATCGAATCAAACTGAATCGGTCTGATTCAGTTCTATTAGGTTCGATTTTGATTGGTTTCGATTTTTAATAATTTTTTTATTTTTTACACTTTATTTTTATTATTTTAAAATTTAATTAAAATATTTTAATATTAATATGATTTAATTTCTCTATATTATTGAAAATAACATATTATTATCACTAATCGGTTCGGTTCAGTTTTTTCGATTTTTTTCTGATCAAAACCGAACTGAACTGAAATAACCAAAATTTCTAAAATTAAAAATCAAACCGAATCGAATTGAATAAAAAATCGAACCAAAATTTTAAATTAATTCTGTTTGGTCGATTTTTTCGATTTGAACCGAATACTGCTCACCCCTAATGTCATCAATTTAATCTCAGCAATATCAATAAATAGAATAAATTAGCACATATTATTTATTATAAATTTATTTATATAAATGTTATGTAGTGAGTTTTTTATTATAATTTATATAAATAAATATTATAATTAATATATTAAAATTTCTAAAACTGAAAAAAATGTTCAATAAGTGAGTATTTATACTGATTAGAAAAACTGAAAAATTGAAATAATCTTATATTTGTGGAATGGATGAAGCAAAAATTATGGCATAACAATTGCTGCGGTTATATATCAAGGCATCAAATAAGGGTCTCTCTTTAGATCCTATAACAAGCCTTTGGTGATATTTCATGGAGTGCAGACTCGTTAGGCACAATGGAGTTTGAAGAGCGCTCTCCTTCACCGTGATTGGCAGTTTTTTCATTATGATGAAACTTCCCTTGTCCTAAGAGCTAAAAATTGAAGTGGTGAGAGGTTCAGTGTTTTTTATAGATGATTCGCTTACAGTGATAGCGCCTTTTTTTCCTTCCCTTCACCGACCTTTTATGTTTGGCGAGCTTTAGTTTATGGTCTAAACGTATTTTTCTTTGCATTCTTGATTTCAGTAACGAAAATCTCATCCCAACCGGTTATAGTGTTCCCCATGTTGTCGATGTTTCAAGGGAGAATTGAAGATTCCATTAACCGTCAACAGACGAGGCTTAGGTATTTGAATATTACTATTTGGTTTGGGTTTGTACTCCTGATCTTGTTAATGAAATTTTATTGGCCTCCGATAAAAAATAAAAATAAAAAAAAAAAACAAACGGGTTTCAGCTTGACCAACCAAGAAGAGAAGGGTCGCGCCTGCCAATGCATCCAACAGACGATGCGCCAGCCTCAGCCCTCGGTCAATGGGTAGAAATCCAAGGAGGTAGGTGCAGCACACCAACCCCCAGCACCGAAATCCAACAGCCGGTTTCAAGTTATTCCCATTCCCCATTCCCATGGCCCCACAATTTTGGAATCGCAGCCCTATTATGAAAGTATCTTCATGCATGCTTTTTTTTTGGACAAATAATTTTAGCATTAATTCATTGGATTATTGATCAATATTTCATTTTGACAGCCTATACTCCTGCTCTGTCTTTAAACATTATCTCCGTAAAATCATCTCTTCCCCACGTGCTAATTAAATAATTAATTAAATCGAAACTTAATTGACTTTTTTCGCAAGCAAAATTAAACTTGCACTTTAAAAATTAAATCTAATAATTGGTCATTAAATTTACAAGATTGTTACTTTGCCATTTATATAAATAAAGAGCAAAAGTGTTTTATGCATATATATATATAATAAGTAGTGGTTAAAAATATAATAAATAATGGTTGATTGGTCATTATATTGTTATATTATTGATTAAAATATAATAAATAATGGTTAATTAATAATATCAATTAATATAATAAATATTTTTTTAATTAATAAAATAAAATATATGATAGTCACATAAAAGTAATCGTAACTAGGATTCTTAATATGGATAACGAAGAAAGCATCCAAGTTTTCATCTCTCACTATCACCATCACCAAACATGAAGTAGCCTATTCGTTGTTGGCAAAAGGTCTTAACTCACAAGTACAAAAACATTACATGACATTGTCTTTCGGTAATTTTCCCTTCCCTTATTTTTATAGGAATTGTTGAATTATTATTAAAAATACTTGTATTTGAAAAATCTTTAAACTTCTAAATTTTAATTATAGTTTAATATTTTAATTATTAAATTTTAACGCAATAAATAATCTTATTAAAATTAATTTTTCAATAACATCAAGAAAGCAATTACCGATTTTTTCTTATCGATTAATGAATTTGACCTTCCATTAAAAAAAAAAAAAAAAAAAAAAAACTCTCAATTCACTCCGGTTTTCTATTTCAGCGTAAAACGGTTATGGCGTGGTTTTGATGCACGGCCAGCGGGGCCAACTGGTTACAGTTGGATTGAGACATTAGTTTCATTAAAAAAATTCTCTCCACCATCTAAATAAAAGTAAGTTTTTTTTTAAATATTTTTATTTAATTATTAATATATAGTTATATTTTAACATATATATTTTGTTTGAAAATATATTTTAACATATATTAAAAATAAAGTTATCGACACTTTAAAAAGCATTATTCATTTTCTAAAAAAATATATTTCATTCTATTTTTTATTTACTTTACATTTTATATTGCTTTTCTTTTTCAAACGTAACTTTGTTTATTATCTTTACAAATATGTCATTATTGAATATATATTAAAAAGGTAAATTTATCATTATTTTTTAAATATAATTTAATGAAATTAATTTTACCGGCCTCTTTTTACTCTTGCTTCTACAGACCTCCTTATCCACCCTGGCACTTTTTATTTGCCTTTGACCGTTTTGCCCTCCTGGCCGCCACCGAATTGTATGCTCTCTGCTCTCCGCCATTCCACGTGGGGATAAATGTGGAAAAATATAAACGGAAAGCGGAATAAAACCAGAGGAGGGTGAGAAGGAAGAACTATCCTTTTCCGTTTGATAACCGATCAGTCATAATCAGTTTCAAAATTTTTTTCTTTCTATTTTTGTCAAATTTTCTTTGCAAAGGAAAATATATTAAGATCAGAATCCGCCAAAGTGAAGGAGAAGAACTAGACGCAGCAGCAGCAGCAAAGAGTATCATGGCAATAGGTGGATTTCAAAGAAGACGCTGTAGGAGACTCTGGATTTCAGGCCAATCTCCTTATTCACTTCCTAATCACCTTACTTGAAACCTTAGTCCTTATATCTATCTCTCCCAATTTTCTGTTTATTTTCTTTAATTAGCCTTGGCTGATTCTGTTTGGTTTATGCAAAATTCATCTACTTCCAGATCAGGCAAACCAAGAGAGGTTAGTTCATTTAGTTCCTCGAAATCTGATTGCTTAATTGCTCTTACTGTGTGTTTTCATTTGTAATTTTGCTGCTGATATTTTCTCTCTTCAATATCGTCCTTTTTTGTTCTTTTCTGTGTAATTATTGTTGTCTAGTGAAGATACTCTTGGATCCTATGCTATCTGCTTTGTAACTGGGATTCTAGAAACTCGTAGAAGTAGATTCTCACTTTTTAAAAAAAATTAATTTTAGCTTTGGTTAACTTTTGTTGGTCTGCTGGATTATCTTACTCTTTGTTGCTCTATTGCAGAAAAAAAAAACAGTGATTTCAAATTATCTATTAATTTGGTTTTGGAATACTCTGCTCTTTACTTGATTGAGGAATTTCAAAACAAGGGAATATGGATACGGCGTCTTGTATTCGATCCACCGATCAGGCTGTGGAAGAGATCATGAGAATTCACAGATCGTTACCGACGAGACCTGGGATGGACGAGGTGGAAGCCGCTAGGGCATTGATTATAAACGTTGACAAAGAAGAACAGGCTAGAATTGAATCCATTTCCAGGCAAACTAAGAGCCTTGATGTACCCGAAGAGTTCTTTACCATCTTGCAGGAGATGCAGAAGAATTTGGTTTATTTCCAGAGCAAGGAGCAAAAGAGGGAGGCTTTGAAATTGCTCGATCTCGAAAATGTTCACTCTCTGTTTGATGAATATATCCAGAGAGCTTCTAAATGCTTGCCTTCTTCATCTTCTTCTCCTTCGTCTTCTTCCTCCTCCAATTATGCTAACGGCTCTGCTTCTACAGTTTCCAGCAGCGGTTTCTCTAGGGTTAGTGCGCCAATTTCCGTTGACAAATCATCTATTACTGCTTCCTCAAACTTGTATTATTCTGATCAAAACCCTGTGAGGACTACGGAATTGTTTACCCGGGATGATAGTTATGTAAAGAAGACCAAGTCATCATTTTATTCAGATGGAATCGGTGTTCCGTCAATGCCCCAGATTGTGGATTCAACTCTAAAAATTACCCTAAATACTCCAGGTGTGCTTCATTTCTTCAATACTTTATTTGCCGCTTCTCATAATATATATATATGTTGTTTTGCATTCTTACATAGTTCAAATTGCTTTATGAGCATGATGGGATTCTTTTGAATTACATGGAATTAGATACTCTGATGATTTCATTGCGGAGTTTATGTTATTCATGTGCGGTTGGTGTTTTAATCTGATATGGTTCCATCCTACAAATTGGTAGGTCAAGATGGTGACAAGTTGTCTTTAATAAAACTTGCCAGTTTAATTGAAGTCTCTGCCAAGAAAGGCACTAGAGATCTCAATCTCCAAAACAAATTGATGGATCAGATTGAATGGGTACCTGACTCAATAGGAAAGCTGTCAAACTTGGTTTCTCTAGATTTGTCTGAGAACAGGATAGTGGCGCTGCCATCTACTATTGGAGGCCTTTCATCCTTGACAAAGCTGGACTTACATTCTAACAGAATTGCTCAACTCCCAGAATCTATTGGAGATCTTCTTAGCCTAGTCTTCTTGGACCTGAGAGCTAACCAGTTATCATCTCTGCCAGCTACATTTAGCAGATTGGTACGACTCGAGGAACTTGATTTGAGCTCAAATCAGCTCTCTTTGCTCCCTGAATCTATTGGTTCACTCATTAGTTTGAAGACACTAAATGTGGAGACCAATAATATTGAAGAAATTCCACATACCATTGGTCGATGTTCTTCACTAAGGGAGCTTCGTGCTGATTATAACAGGCTTAAGGCACTTCCAGAAGCTGTAGGAAAGATAGAAACCTTGGAGGTTCTGTCTGTGCGCTATAACAACATCAAGCAGCTACCTACAACAATGTCGTCTCTATTGAACTTGAAGGAGCTTGATGTGAGTTTCAATGAGCTTGAATCGGTACCTGAGAGCTTGTGTTTTGCTACCTCGCTAATCAAGATAAATGTAGGAAACAATTTTGCTGATCTGCAGTCCCTACCAAGATCAATTGGTAACCTTGAGAATCTTGAAGAGTTGGATATTAGCAATAACCAGATACGAGTACTTCCAGATTCTTTCAGGATGCTAACCCGATTACGTATCCTACGTGTAGAAGAAAATCCATTGGAGGTGCCACCAAGACATATTGCTGAAAAAGGTGCTCAGGTAAAGTCTCTCCACCAATATTTAAGTGGAATATGATTTACTCCATATCAGTGCTGATTTGTTTCCTTGTTTGCTTTGTCATGTCTCAGGCTGTTGTTCAATACATGGCTGAGATTGTTGAAAGGAGGAATGTGAAAACACAGCCCATAAAGCAGAAGAAGAGTTGGGCTCAGATCTGCTGCTTTTCGAGGTCTAACAAAAGGAAACACAATGACATGGGAGTCATGGACTATGTGAAAGCTTGAATTGATGGAATATGACATGACCTTTATGTTGGGTAAGTTGCCAGATAATCTTAATCCTGTCCGATTTTTAATATAGTTAGAATCACTAATAATTTGCTGAGGTCTTTACATGCTTTTTGCAGTCAGCTGGGTTTAGACAATGGTTAGGCTGGATTATATGAAAGAAGGGCGGGGAGGTGGAGGTTGGTCAGCAGAAGTGAAATAAGTAGCAGCTATTAGTAAGGCGAATTTTGATGAACTCGTGCTGCAGCAGGCTCATGTATTTTTGTATTATGTTGTGTTTCTTACAGGGTTTAGCTGTTTATAAAGCAGAAATCTCGGTGCAGAAAAAATCTCTCCATGAAATGGGACTCGGTTTGTAAAACATGGCTCTTACACTTGTTCCTTAAATTGTAGATGTACTTTTTTTTCTTTTTTTCTTTTTTTATAATATAATTGGTTTCAATTTTACGCCATTTGTATGTGTTCTTTAATGTAATGAGGTGTATAATTCAACCGGCAGAAGGGGGAAGGGAGGAATGTATTGTTCCTTGAGTCCGTCAATGTTGTATCAAGTTTGACTTGACTTTTTTCACCACTTCAATAGAATCTCTTTCCTTTACACAGATATTTATATTGAATAGAATTTCGCATCTGTTCTGGGTTCCATCTTATTCATGGTTGAAATTGCGTAATATTTAGTGATTATATTTTCTATCTATACAGAAGGTGGGAGTTTCCCATGCAGACGGGTAACTTTCTCCACCGCTCATTCAAACTATGAAAAAGCAATTGATGTAAGCAATGACATTACATGGCCTAGAAGCTGATCATTAGTTTTTCGTTTGTTAATTATTATGCTGCACCAACCTCTATGATATATATATATATAATAAGGAGAATGAGTTTTTGTTAATTTATTGATTTATTTTCTTTGTTTCCATGCAGCTCGAATCTTATATTCCCTCAAGAAAATGGGATCCATTTTTGTTTTAGTTTTTTCGTGTTTCATTAAAGGGTTAAACAGGGGTTACCATCTCATTGAGAGCATATTTTGTTGCAGAATATTGTACGAAGTAAGAATGACATTGTTTGAAGACAAAAACCGCTGATTAGTCAGTTCACGGTTAAACCTCTTCTATAGGACTAGCCATTGCTATTTGATTTGTTAGGAAAAGGAATTGCAATCAGTGGCAAGTGGCAAAAACCTCGATGTTATAAGCGCCGCAAAAGCCATCATAAACCCACGATAGTTATTTTGGAAGTCCCATCTCCCCCGCAAGAAAACCCAGACGCTCAAATGACAAATAGAAATTTGTATTTTTTATATATATATATAAAAAATCATCGGAAAATAAAAGGAAAAATGAGAAATCCTAATTTGAGATGGAAAAATAGATGCAGTTGTCCATATTTTTATATCGTATTTGTATATACTATTAGTACATGTGAAACTCGAGAAGGGTGCATGCACATGTATATATGATCTGAAGACCTAACAGTAGATAATTTAACAGTAACCAAATGAAAGCCAGGTAACAAGGTGCAGTGCTCGTAACACGACAATAGTTTTGATACTGGAGAAACAAATCAAATGATAGTGCAACTAATTGCTCAAGTTAAGGCAAATTTAAGCGCTGTTTTGCAAGTCAAAAGTAGGGAACCTTTCTACTCAAGACTGTAGAGACTTGTGGCATAGTCATTTGCAATGATTCTACAGCATATGTTTTTGGGGCTGATGCTTTTGCTCGTTTAAGCCATTCTTTTGACTTTTCTACGCAACTTTCATCTGCTCTGCTCTATTATTTACCAGGCAAGAAACAAAGAAAGAAAAGCGACGAATTTTGAAGAGGCCCTCAGGCATGCATAGATAAGCTTTCAGTTTAAACTCGGAATTGATTTAGCTTAAACTTAAGATAATCAGACTAAAATTGATTAAAATCAACGTAATTAGTTTCGGATCCTGATTCAAACAAAAGATAATTTTTCATATTACTATTTTACAAAAGAAAGAAAAAGATCTGAATTTATCAAATTAAACTGTGGCATATAAGAAAAATATCTTCGCTGGGCAACAATCATAGATTTTCCTGCAAAACAAACTCACCTCCCTCTTTCACCTGAAGCATGGTCTATTAATAGTATTTTGAATTGATTTACATAAAAGGGTAATTAATAAGTAGTATCTCACTTTGGTAAATCCATATTTAAAGTCCCCAAATAAGAAAATAGTTCTAATTTAAAGGATCCCATTATCTATTTGAAGGGAATAAAATCAACAAATAAATTATCATTTATTTATAAAAAATAAATAATCAGATTGAATTTATATATTCATAGCATAAAATTATAATAAAATTCATATAAAACCATATGTATTACACCTCGAACTATATATACTTGTTATATACAAGAATTGCTCAGCATTTATTATTATTATTAATGATGAATCTAATGTCATGCATATCTTTAAAATTTTTAGAAGATAGAGTGTAATGATGGCCCGAAACGAACACATTTTATTGGCTAGTTACTTTTTCTTTTTGAAAATTTTTTAAACTATTAAATAATTTTAGAGTGTTATATCTAACCAATAATAATTTGATATAATAATAATATTGTAATAATAAAATTAATAAATTTAAATTTAATCTTAAATTACCTTGTATGTCATACACATACTTTTGCTTATATGGATTTCAACAATTAATTTTAGACAACATAATAATTCGTTATAATTTGTTTTTTCAAAATTATAATATTAATTTGATAAGAAAATCAATTTTTAAGAACAAAATTTTTCTACGCTTACAAATTTAATAGGATAATAAATATATCAAAATAAATATTTTACTCTTTTAATATCATGTATCTATTTAAAAAAAACATAATTTTTTCTTTTTTTTAATTGGATTTTTATTGTTCAACGTAAAATTGGGCACGCCGACACTTGGGGTCCAAGAAAAATAAAGCCATTGGTGCACAAAAGCAGGCTAACATTATGAGTCTTCTTCAAGGACCCCACCTAACAAATAATCGTTTATTGGTAATTTTTGTTTTGCCTTTCGCGAATGGGTAAAATAAAATCAATTTCCCCTCAATTCTGTTTTGAGAGGAAATTCGTGCATCAGTGATTTCTATAGAAAAATTGATTCACTGTATCTCATATTTGTCTTATAAATATATATCACGTAAATTAATTTTATTGATATAGTTATTAAATTTTATTTGCACATATTGTTATTACTGAATTAATTATTTTATTATTTTTTTCTTTAATTTTTATTATAAATTTTATTGTGTTTAGCAGTTTTAAAATACAAATTTTTTACTGATAAAAAAATTATTTATAAATAAAAACTTTTTCATAGTAAGATTCTGCACTTTGACTCTTGGGAGCCAAGGAACGAAAGCCATGGTCCAGAACCGGCCCCCATCCGAGTCTTATCCAAACTGCAAATATATAACAAGCATAAGTCTTTTCGGGAGAAAAAAAAAAATAAGGACCATAAAATTAAATTTTAATACAAGATTTGTTATAAATACTATTATTTAATATGCATTAAAAATAAGTTATTAATTTTAAAACTAATAAAAGATATATTAATAAAAATAATATAAAATTATTATTTTTAATTATATTAACTGAAATATTTTAATTTATGTAAAAAATAAAAACTTCCTTTTTTTAAAAAAATAATGGAGCATAATTCTAATGTTTATTTTTCATATTTTAATTAATTAATAAGTGCTTTTGTTAATAACACAATAACGATGACGCCAAAAATAACCTAATTCCGTTTGATATGAACTGATTATAAAACCCTATTCGGCAAAATATCTATGTAAATTATTATTCCAACCATAATCAAAGGAGGTTCTCGCTAGCCCTTATCCTTCTCTCTCTCTCTACAGCCGACAAGGAGGTATTTCTCTTGTTCTTCAATGTTCTTCTATTGGGATTAAGCCCAATTTGTTCTTTGCTGAATAGTTACCTATTTCTCTGTTTGTTTATTGTTAGGATTATCTCAGATTCCTTCCGATCATGGCGACTAGTAAGTGCCTTTTCCTGGCCTTGTTATTTTTAATTTTTGTATTTTGGATGATGTAAAGAATCATATATGGGGTTTGATTTTTGTGTATTGATTGTGTGAAGGGCTTATGTTTGAGAACTCATGTGAAGTTGGAGTATTTTCCAAGCTCACCAATGCTTATTGCTTGGTTGCCATTGGAGGCTCTGAAAGCTTCTATAGGTTTCTCCTTTATTTCATTTCCAACATCTCTTATGATTTTTTTTTTCTCAAAGTACTGAATATTTATTGGCTCTTTTTGTATGAAGCACATTCGAAGCTGAGTTAGCGGACGTTATTCCTGTAGTTAAAACTTCCATTGGGGGAACTAGGATTATTGGCCGTCTTTGCGCTGGTATGCTTTTCTTTTCATCTTATGAGTAATTGTTTTCAACTTTATCTATTGCTCTAAAAGAGCTTGTCATTTTATTCTTTTGGCTCTTCCACTGCAGGAAACAAAAATGGGCTTCTCTTGCCCCACACCACCACCGACCAAGGTTAGCATTTGCATCCTTGAAATTATCATCTGAGTTGCTCACGACTTCTAGTATGGTTTCGTTACATTCAAAACAAATATTATGATGAAATTGAGAGTTTTTAACAAACCGCAAAAGGTCAAAATTGCTAATTATGAAACCACTGCCTGGATAATCCTTGAGATTTTCTGTGATTAACCTATAAAATAAACATTAAGGTAACACTATCATGATTGCATGTGTATTCTGATTTGAAATATATAGTTAGCATTATCTCATAGTATGAACCGATTGTTGTTAAATGTGGGGTTATTCCTAGTGTGGTTGAGCATGAGGCTTCAACCATTTTTCTTTTAGAATTTGAATTAAATGTGAAATCTGTGTTCTGAGATTTTTTGTGGAACATCAAGGAAAGATTTTAGTTCACCCTGTTCTTTGTTTGAGCTCATGGTCACAGTATTAAATTATTAAATCTGGATTTTGTATATCATTTCTCATTAACGTTAATATTTATATTTCCCATCTAATATTATTTCCTCTTTCACCTGCAAATTTTTAATATTTCTTTTTCCCTTCTTGTTATTGAAGAACTTCAACATTTGAGGAACAGTCTACCTGATAATGTTGTGGTTCAGCGCATTGAGGAGAGATTATCTGCCTTGGGAAATTGTATAGCCTGCAATGACCATGTTGCTCTGACACATACAGATCTTGACAGGGTATGGATTCAGTTTTCCCTGTCTGTTGATTGTGTTTGTGATGGCAATGAACAAATAAATGTGATTTGGTTACTTTCTGCAGTTGTTTGCATGTCTTTTATTCTTTTATTATCGAGTTTATTTCCTTCTCTGAAAATTACTTTTGCAAAACTGTTATCCATTGATTGTATTTTCTTTTTTATTTTTATTTGTAATTTTATTTTGTTCAACTCAAAGAAGTTATTGTTTGCTCACATCTGCATCTTGAGTTAATTGAGGATGCTACAAGCTATGTCATTTGAATGAAGAGTAGAGGAATGATAAATTTATTTGTATGATTAGAAAAAGCAAAGCGAGTATAAGTAACTATATTCATGGACAAAGCTTCCACTTTTCAAATACCACTTTAGTTTTCCCCCATTGTTTTCCGAGGCAAGAATGGAAGTTGCTTGTTGGATTCCTATAAGAATGGAGTGTGAAATTACCAGATTGCTTGAGTACTTGGTTTTATGGTCATGGCATTTTTGCCTTTATCATTTTTTTTCCGGGTTACTGTGAATATCTTCTAGATCCTAATACAAGTACATATCATGTGCTATTTCAATAGGAAACAGAGGAAATGATTGCAGATGTTCTTGGTGTAGAAGTTTTTAGGCAGACAATTGCTGGTAATATTCTTGTGGGCAGCTACTGTACCTTGTCTAATAGAGGTGGCTTGGTAAGAATTCATTTGCTTTCCTTAGCTGATGATTGACTTATCTGCTGTGGAGTGACTAAGCATGCTTACCATTTTGATCCTTTAACTCTTTGTCGGAACAGGTTCATCCTCATACCTCCATTGAAGACCTGGATGAACTTTCTACCCTCCTTCAGGTGCCTTTGGTGGCTGGGACTGTAAACCGTGGCAGTGAAGTGATAGCTGCTGGCATGACTGTGAATGACTGGACAGCATTCTGTGGGTCAGATACTACAGCTACTGAGCTCTCTGTAATTGAGAGTGTTTTCAAGCTGAGGGAAGCTCAGCCTAGTGCCATAGTTGAAGAAATGAGGAAATCATTAATTGACAGCTATGTGTAAGCCATTAATGTTGTTCTGTTGTGCAAGGTATGAATGGTACCTGATGTTATCTTATAATGCTGAAGAGATCAATATTTCTCTATATGTGTTTGATTATTTGGTGATAACATGTTATATCCTGAACTGAAAAAGGATCAAGTTTTGAAATTGATTGGTTCTGTAATAGGTATTCAATTTCATGCTATGCTTGAAATCAGATTTAATGGGGTTGGATGAGCACGGGCCTATCTGTTACATGAATATTTCTTGCAGACTATGAAGAATGAGTATTTTGTTAGGTATGTTGATTTTGATGTCGAAAAGGGAATAAATTTTATAATTTATTTCCATTTTCTCTTCGAATTGATGGAATGGGAAAGAGGGAGGAGAGTTGTTAAATTATAAATATATCTATGTATTTATTATACATTTTTTTGTATGTTTAAGGTTAAAATTATAATTTTACTATTTAAAAAAAACTCTTCTTCCAACATCGTCATCTAATATCTAAACAGATCAATAAAAAATTCTTCTTCTTTCTAATCACTATTTTCTCTTCTTATTTTCCTTTCTTTCATCTAAATATACATTACCAACTGTTGCCAGAGGGCAAGATGAATTTAGACTTTATTCAAGAATGTCTACGCGGTTTTAAAGAAAACGAAAGGGTTGCATATGATAAACGAACCTCTCTAAGCTCTCGCACATCCTGTAAAGACCAAGAAAAATCATATTAAGAAACGTGATCTACATGTGCAATATCCTCGACCCTGTATTTCAGGAGACTGACAATTTGGAAATGAAAGCCTTTCGTTCTCCGGCGACGGTAACAATTGCAAGTGCTTACTTGACCCTCGGTTTTAGACCCTTTTTGATGCCTTGTACTCTGATAATACCCTCTGGATAATTGGAAGGATTTTGTACTTTTTGTGGTGCGAGAAGGATTTTCATAAATGGTAATGGTAAGCACGCCGACATCGTCTCTAGAACTAGAATACGTCGCATTGTTGTCATACTGCTGGAGGACATCGCTGCTGCATAAGAAGACTAGAATCCCCTGGTTGTGTTCCTATTTGGATTCTGTTGGCTGGTGATTCAGGTAGCCTTGGCTTTGATCCGAGGTCAGCCCGATTGGAATCTCAGGGAATATGAGTTCGTCTGATTTAAGCAAGACCTGACTGTCGGGCATAGTCGATGGTGATGTATTGGTGAGGCTGTCTCTAATGCTGGGTCTAAACTCTTTGCGCTTACAGGCTGGTGGAGTCGTATCGTATTGAATTCCAGTTTCAGCTTTGGTAGTGGAGAGAAAAACAAAACTTTTTTTTTTTTTTTCAGATTTATAAAAAAAATTTAAAATAATGGTAAATTATTATCTAATCCTTTAATTATATTAAAAATAACACATATATCTTTTAGTTTTAACAATTAATTGTTTAGGCAAGTGTTTGTGACATAACTTTCATATCACTCTATCCAACTTACGCTTAAGAATTTGAAACAATTCAATTTTTTTTTTGTTAATATTATTTGTTTAAAATGAGAAAATTCAATTTATTAACTGAAAAGGATTTATTTTAAAAGTAATTAAAATTATAAACGATTTTGTAAGAATTTATTTAATTTTTTTTTTTATAAAATGTATAGTTTCTATCAAATTGTTTATGAATTAGCTTTGAAATAACCAAAATATTATAGAAATTAAATGCATGAAGGAATTTAAGTTATGTCAATCAAAATACATGGATGAAATTGTTAATCTCAATTTTAGATACCAGTTTAGTCTATCAATTTAAATTTATTAGCCTACCATCTCTATTTTTTAAAATATTATACAAAAATACTTCATAATATTTTTTTTTCATTTATCTGAAAACTAATACATGACAATAACATAGTTTAAAAACAAGAAATGAAAAAAAAAAATTAATAATATACATTTGATGTGGTGTTTTTTTATTTTTCAATTTCTTGTTTATACTATATGAATACCACATATGAATTTTGCCATATAAACAAACTGAAATTGTTTTAAAATATGTATAGTTTTTATGTGATGCTTTCAAAGATGATATAATTTTTGTGTATACTAATTTAAACATATTTTAATTGTTTTAAGATTTTTTTTAAATAAAAATAAATATATTATTTTATATTAAATTAATTAAACAAAAAATAAAATAAATATTTTCTTTTTTCAAATTAGTAATAATTTATCCATATAATATAAAAAAATTGTTTCTTATTATTAATTCATCCGAAAAAGACTTGCTGAAAAAGAACTCCAAACGAAGGATTATGGTGATATGGCAAAATGTGATTGGTGGGAGGATGAAGTCGCAGCTAGAGACTGGTCAGAGGTGATCCCTGCTGCGTTTCCACGTTTCTCTCACTCTTCCACCAGGAGCCTAGGGTTTAGAAAATATCAGAAATCGAAATCTACATTTGATTTTACGGTTCAATTTGAGAAAAATTTGGGGGAAAAATAAACAATTGGGCGAAGAAATGGAATCGCCCGATCTCACAGCTCTTGAGAACCGTCCCGGCATCTTCATGATCGGATCCTCCAACGTCGGCAAACGCGCTCTTCTCTCCCGTAACTCCCCCCCTCTCTCTCGATTGTTTCGAGTGATCGAGTTTGATATATCCAAAGGAAGCTCCTTTAATTGACAGCTCTGATAACGTCTTTATCACTTCAAATTATGTTTCTTTCATTTTAGTTGCACGCTTTCAAGTGATAAACTTCGCTTTTCTGACTTAAATCCAAAAGAATCATCGGGAATTATGGTTAATGTGTAACACATTGCAATTTATTTTATTTGTTTTACTTGAGTTCTAAATCGTGATATAATTACTCAACGAGTAAGAAATCCTGGAACTTTTAGCAGTTTAAATTGTGCTCTGGTTGTAGGATTACTGTCTGTGGATTTCGAAGATGCTTCTGATTCATCATTTGAAGTACTCTCGCATGGGTGTGTCCACTATGCCTTGTCTGTCCACAAATTAAGTTTTTGATTGGGCTAGTCTAATTTGTGTTCCTTTTTCTTTCCTTATCAGTTGGACTATCAATACAAAGTATTACACAGCAGACGTTTCTGTATGGATGGCTCATCTTCATGATAAATTCTCCATCCGGACCCTCCCAGTTTATAGCCGCCTGGCTGCCTTAGTGATGGTCGTTGACTTGAGTGATGTTAGCCTCTTATTGATACTTACGTTGCTTTATTAATTGAGGATGCTTCACCATTTGGGCTAGCTCTGAATCTGCAGTAGTATCAGTTGCATTCCAGCATGAATTGACACAATCTGTCCTTCTTTTGATTGATTATATGCAGTTATCATCTCTCGTTGCACTTCAGAATTGGGTATCTCGTACTGATATTCAGAGGTTTGAAATATTATTATGCATTGGAAACAAAGTGGATCTCATTCCAGGTCATCCAGTTCATGCTGAATACAGAAAACGCCTGGAGAAACTTGAAGATTATTCTGCTGATCCTCATTCAGAATTCTATGAGTTTGGGATTTCTGAAACTGAAGGAAGTAGTCTTTTGGGTGGTGAGGATCCTGCAATGGAGATCAGGAAGTCTTGTCTTGAGTGGTGCACTGAGCACAACATCGAGTACATTGAAGCCTGTGCCTCCAATGCTGATTTTGACAAATGTAAGACCTATATTTTACCTTTAGCTTGGAGATAGCGCACAAATGCTCACCAATTTGCATAAAGTTTTCTTAAAAATCATTCATAAAGAGGGGAACCAGAAACTTATGCCCTGGTGCACTTTCCTCAGTGAGCAAATGGACCCCACCACCTTCATCCCAAATCAAAGAGATAAAAGTTGCTAAAACGCCTTAAATCAAATATTTAAAAGTTATTTTTCTGTTTGGTGGTACCCTGGAAGGATTGCAGGGATTAGTGCTGCTGGGAAACTCGACACCCATTGTTGTTGTTATTTGGTTTTAGATGAAGTTGATGAATTCCTTTCATTTAACTTTGAAGAATAATTTTTTCATTAAAAAAAATTAATTAATGGTAATTGGCCTTGTTTTTGGCTAAAGGTCCAATTTATTTAAAGGACTTGCAACTTAAGCACTTAATTGTTACACAAAATTTAAATAGGGACTAACTTGTAGATTTTGGTAAAGCTCAGGAACTTAGTTGGAAATTACCCTACCATATAAATATAGTTTCTTTCCCTCCAACTTGACTAATATATTCAAAATTAACAAATGGAAATAAATCACATCATCGTTAAGGCTAACTTTGTGTACATCTGTATTTAGAATGAGAAATATTTTGGTTAGTGCTTTATAGTCTCTAAGGCCATTAATCATGTTCAAGTTCTAAAGAAGACAAAGGTCATTAGAGACATTTTGCCCAGCTGATGAATTGTGCTTTGAAACAAGAGTTAGTAAGATCTTTAATCTTATGTACAGTTGTAGAAAATGAATATGACTTTGTATGAGTTAGGCTATGATATGGGAAATAAGAGGCATTTTAATCAATATATAATTGATATACTTGTTTACTTTAGTATCCACAAGATAATAAGGCTGTTCTTTCAGGTTTATCAACTGATGGTGATTCACAAGGAGTTGAGCGTCTCTTTGGTGCGCTTTCTGTTCATATGTGGCCTGGATTGATCCTAAAATCTGGGAATAGCATAACTGTGCCAACATTACGTGATAAAGAAGGTTTTGTATGACATATTTTAGTTTGTTTTCTAATCCATCAATTGGGTTGCTAAACAAAATCATGAAATGGGTTGCTAAATTTTTTCGCATGCTTTGCAGAGTTATCAGAAGAAGAGTCTGATTATGAATTTGAATATGAACTTCTATCTGTTGGTTCAGCTGAACCATTGGACGACACAAATGGGGGATGGGTCTCTGCAAATGGTACTAGTTCTGCATCAGATATGGCAGGACCTGTTGATCAGAATAATCATATTACAGAACATGATGGAGATAATTGGGAAAAGTTTGACAATGAAAAGCTGCAGCCCTCAACATCGATGGTAGAGTTGCAGGATAATAAGGGAGTGGTGCCCAAACTAGCAGATCCTAGCAAGAACACTGAAATAAATGAGGTCACACCTTTTGACTTTGAGGATATAGAGCACTTAATGTCTGAGATTGGAAATATACGCGACAACTTGAGGTTTATGCCTGATTTTCAAAGGAGAGAAATGGCTGCAGAACTGACCATGAAAATGGCTACGATGTTTGGTGGCGGTAGTGATGATGAAGATGCGTTTGATTGATAAAAACGGAAATCAGTATGACAGTCAAATGGATTAATAATCTTTATAGCCCTCAAAACCCAGTCAATAATTTTAGATGGCAGTGATAACTTCAATCTTCAACCAGGGCAAAAGTGATGAGCTTGTGGAAATTGTAAGTTATGTCACCAAGTTCTTCTGTTTAACTGAAGTGGTTTGATGAGGAAGGATGCATGTTGTTTTGTGCATGATCAGTTACACTGGAGATGCCAATTGCGAAAAACTTGAGCATGTGTTGTTAATGGCGGAAATATTAGCTGCTTTTGCATATGGAACAGATTCGTTATGCTCGTTTTTGTTTGCATAGTCAAATTAACTGACTATGCACTGTGTTAGCTACAAGCGAGTGACGTGGTGCTGGATTTCTTTTACTGGGTTTGCTAACTGTGTATGATATTTATGATTCAGTGCGCATGTTGGGTGCTTTTCAGGTTGGACTTTTATTGACTGAAGAAAGCTCAGCTGAAGTAACTGATTTCTGGTATCTTGGATTTACATTTGCATATCTTACCTAGAGCAACGGGGATTTATTATATTAGGGACTGCACTTTAGTTTGAAAGTTGCCTTTACTTTTTACCCCCTTTCAAATGAAAAGACAGCCTGTCACAGAGACTGGCAATTTGCAGGAGAAGATGATATGTTGAGATGGGTTAGTTTATGGGCAAGGTTGGCAAATTAGCACTAAACGGAATCATCAATGGTTAAAAAAAGCCACGAGATACATGCTGAAGGGGACTAGCACAACGGAATTCCCTTTATGACTATATTAAGTTATACTTTTGACATTTCACGCTGATGTACGTCCTTTTAATGCTGTTCTAATCATGCTCAATTGGGACCTAAAAGGGGCGAAAAATATCGGCTGGTAAATAAGATATTTGGTAGATTTTTTTTTTGCTACTCCTCTTTCCAGCAGGGATAACCTTGGATTGGTTGGACACTCACGTGAACTTTCAGCAAAAGCTAAAGTATTAACCGCTAATCTCTCTGTAGGATAAAACACAATCAGTGTTCTCTTCACTGAGGCCATCTGGAAGATCACCCTGTTGGACTCATTACATTGGACAAATGTGACACCCAGTGGCGAAGCATCTACTTTTTCTAGCAAGTTTCCTTTCTTTTTTCGCCCTTTTTGTATTTATTATTTCTATCATCACTTTTAGGTATAGCTATTTAGTTAGTGTAGTCGTAGCGGGGTTGGGGGGGCAAATGCACATGTTCACAAAAATTCCCATTCATGTCTATCACTTTTCTAGAGCCTCCAATTCCAAATCATAACATATGGAGAAATTTTTTGTCGAGCAAAAAAAATTCCGAGTCTACTTGGTTTAGAATGGAAAGGGAAATCTGAGGAGGAATAGTGAATGATAAGTTTCAATAATTGTTAGGATCTAACTAGTCCTTGGGAATAAATACTGGACGCACACTAAATAATCTCAAAGTGGGAAATTTTTTGAAGCATCCTGCAACTGCTTTTTCATTCTTTCGCCTTCACTGTGTCTCGAGGACTCAACAAAAACAACACATATATGGTATATTTGCCCTTCTTTTTCTTTTTGTTTTTCTTCTGAAAATAAGTAACTATATTGCACCAACAACAAAGACATCAGATAACAACTATAGCATGAAAAAAAAAATTCCTAGCTAGAGTACGGGAATGTCTGTTTGCTTGTTTTGGTAACCATTGCAAAGAGAAATCACTTCCCTGATTTAGCAGCTCAGGACAATCTGTCAAGAGCATTTCCCATTCGAAAGCATCTCCATCCCTGGACTGACCAGTGAAACAATTCCAACAGAGTTTACTTCCACAGGCACTATCTAGTGAACCTGTGATCCAACAACCATAACAGAACTTTACTTAATCCATCTGCATCTGCAATTTTAGGATCATATCCCTGACCACATATCCACCCACCAGACCCTGCTGTTACAAACATACCTACATCATCCCTGACCACATATCCAAAACCACTATGACCCGTATCAGCAAAGATTGCTCCATCTTTCATTTTTCTTAGATATGCATCTTCTAGTTAGAAAAAAATACAAAAACAACAGTAAATTAGTTGTGATGCTGAAAAGAAGGTGCCTTTTGTGCTAGAAATTGAAGAGAAAAAGGAAATGTTACTCTTCATTTAGAAGAAAAAAGAAAAACGTTACTTATATTCGCACACTCTGAAACCTGCAAATTCCTATTAGCTGTAGCATCTAGCTAGGAAAATGCATACCAAACCTGGAACGAGCTATACAATAGAGAAATGGGAAAATACTAGCTACGGTTTTTGTGGGTTCTTCTTCGTCAAGGCAAGAACCCACCACCAAGACTATGCCTTTGATCGATATTGTTATTACTAACATTACAGTTATCTACCCTGGACTTGGAATCTGCCTCTGCCTCGTCTCCGCCGCTCATGGAGGCAGAAGAAGGCAAGCGGCCACATTTCTGACATCTTGCCATCCCCAGGATCTGACGGCAGGAAGGACACGAGGATTGGGACCCCAACCACGTGTCGATACACCCAACATGGAACCCATGCCCACACTGTGGCAAAATCCTGATCTCATCTTTCTCCCCAAACTCACCTAAGCAGATTGCGCACTCGGTCGAAGCAAACTTACAAGAACCTGTGGCCGACACGTCTCCGTAAATGAACTTGGGGAGTGATTGGAGAATCTTCTTCTTCAACCCCTTATTATCAGGGGCTTGAGACGGAGAACGAGAAACACTGCCTCTGCTGCGGCGGAGCCAAGCACAACGAGCCACCGAAATAAGTCCCACAGCGCAAATCAATGCGCATAAAAGAGCTGCGAGTATGACAACAAAGTCAGACTCGACGTTGGCAGGCACAGGTGGGTCGGCGGCAGGGGAAGAGTTAAAGCCCGTAAGCATTCTTGAAAAGCGAGACATGGGTAATGGTCATATAACATAAACTAGAGAGTAGAGAAGAGAAAGTGGGTATGTGGAGAGATTCTTGAAATAGGTATTATATATATAGAAATGAAGAATTGGGGAAGGTTGGTAAGCAGTTGCATGATGTTGATGGTGGGAAAAGTCTTAATCGGAATTGAGAAAGAAGAAGAAGAAGATGATGATAAAGAAAGAAAGGAAGCATCAAAGCTTGTACTAATAGGGGACAGGCTGCGCTCCTCTCCTCTCCTCTTTCTCTTCTGCCTATGATGGACATGTAAATGGACCACTCAGTCTCTTGTTATTTTGGATTCAAGTTGGCCCTTTTTCAGTTTCACCCTTCTCATTATTTTCACACTTCATTTTCTTGTATAGATCATTGAGGGGCCAACTCCCTGTGACCCTTATGCTTTATCTTAAGATTGTCCAATTATCATACCCTTACTCTATTTTTAAAAATATTTTAAATTCGATTTTAATTTTAATTTATTTAGCATACTCACCCCTGACTATAAAAAATATTCCAAATTATAGATATTTTTCTTATATGTTATAATTTATTTAGTATGGTAATACTATATTTTTTGTTAATTAAATTGTTTTGTGTAATTTTAGTGTGAGTGGAAGATAGTTTTGTTTTAGTAGGATGGATGGGTGTGTTGGTGGAATGGGTTTCGTGAGTGCTTATTAGATATCTTCCAATTGAGTCCTCATTTTTTCTTTCAACCTTAACAAAAAAAAATCTCAACTCAAACACAAGTTGAGTTAACGCCACTTGGATTAAGAAGATATAAATCAAATTAGTGGGAGAGTTTCCATACACTCTGCAAATCTAAAATTTCTCTTCCTTAATTCTACACTTGGTGAGAAAGAAGAGTAAGTTATTGTTGATTTGGGCAGACTATCAAACACATTCATGTCATGTGCAATGGATTCTAAGCCTTACTCCGTATTGTAATCATGACTCAGAGAGTCATAAGTCTTTTTTTTTTTTTTTAAATGAAAAGTTTTTTAAAAAATATTATTTTGTTATTTTAAAGGTTTTACCGATAATAATCAATTATTTTTTGTATTATTTAATTTAATAATATTTAAAAAAAAGAATAATTAATAATTTGAACATATATAATACAAAACTAATAAAAGAGGTAAGAAACAAAACGAAAATGAGCCAAAAGGTTGCGTATATAAAAAGGAAAACGGAAAGACTCAGTTCAACGTATGTATTTAATTTAATAATTATAATGTTGAAAGGTTAGGAGATAGGTAGGAATTGAGGATAGTGACTCACTCAACTTTTCATCCATCCCAAAAAAATTAAAAAAAAAAATTGCAAGAGAGAAATATCGACCCTTGGTTAATAGGCATGCCCACATAAATTTTTCTTTTTTTTATATTATATTTTTAAAATTTATTTAAATATAAGAATATTGAATTATCACTTGTTTGCTATTCCAACTTAGTTAAATGTTTATTTTAACTTTTAAAAAAATTATATAATTATTGCCTATACTTTAAGTAAACAAATATGTTCTTTGGATAAAGCACAAGTAAAATTAATTTTTTAATCTTCCTTATTTTAAAAAATTTATAAGTTAATCTTTATTTTTCTTAAATCATCAATTATTATTTTAAATAGTTTCACATTTATTAATTAAATAATTAAAAACTAAATAACAGTTTAAAAATTCAAATAAATTAATATATTTCAAAAAATAATTTCACTAAATTATAAAACCGAAATAATAATTTCTCCGACCGATGGGCCATGGGCTGCCAATAAAATAATATAACAAAGCATTGAAAAGAAATCAAATTGATGAATTTACGTACCTAACCCGTCTTTACACGTGTCTTGCTGTAATTGCGTATTTATAAAGTATATAGCAACATTATGTACTTTTCATTGTTTGCTAGATATAAATCATTTGTGATTTTTAATGCTTTTTTTTCATCTTCATTTTAAAATTTCTAATTATTTTCATTTAAATTGCTTCTGCAGAAAAAACAGAGAGTTCCAAATAAAGGCTTTGAGCATGAATCTCCCAAGAACTGATGATCCTAAATCCAGTAAATATGGACAAGCAGAAAAAATGGCTGCAGTACTTAGCCAATTGCATTCCAACAACTCTACTGTTCTCAGACCTACATGTACAAAGCATTACCATGGCAGGAAAAATTTGGCTCTTCATGTTTGTTTTGTCACAGCAGGCTTGGCAAAAGAGAAATCATCTTCATTGCTTGTTTCTTCGTTGTGATGGGGCTCGCTTAATTCAGAAGCTTCATCATCTTGACTGGTTCTTACAATCAAGTTGGCTGTGGATGATGTGGGTGACAATGTCTCAGCTTCCATATCAGACATTTCTTGGTCCTCGTAGGCGTAAGATGATCGCGTTGAGTGTCCGGTGGTTTTGAAACGGTGCAGTGTGTGTACAGAAGAGTTTATTGTGGAGGGGCTTGCATTTCCACCTAAGGTTCTAGTGGGAGACTTCCCTCCCTTCTTATGCCTCTTTTTCACAGCCATGTGCCACTTCTTAAGGGCCTTGCTTGTTTGTTCATCAAACACTGATTTTTTCATATGTGAACCCATCTGAGAGAGTTCATCAATGGTGTTCGTCAGTCGTCATTACGTAAATGAGACAGCACAGAAAAGAAAATTTTGAAGTAGTAGATTGCAGTACCTGAGTTACAAGAGCATACAGTGGAAGTGTAATGTAGCTGCAGAGAACTAAGACCCCAGCCCTGCAAGGCCCCCGGCAAAAAATTCAACCCAGCAGTTCAAAGTAAAACAAAGATTAGATGCCTAAAACCTACATTCTCAATGGCAGTGCAAAACAAGAAAAGCAAGGGGGAAAGTTGCTTACCCTATAGAAACCTTTACTATAGCAAGCTTGAAATTGGCATGGAAGCAAGATTTTAACCCGAATGAGTACTGCATACAAATGAAATGAATTTATTATAAAGAATTCAAGGAGTGTTACATGGTTCTCAACAGAGGATTTAATGAGATTGATGAGAATAATCCCATTACCCATATCCACAGGAAATATGTTATCTGAAAAGCATTCTGCAGATGCCATGAAATAAGTCACACAAAATGATTAGATTAGATTCTCTTTGGCAGGAAAACAAATCATAGGACAGTAAAGAGATCATTTAGAGAGGTCCTAGAGTTTACACTTTTAAAATGCAGAGGCAATAAAATAAACAAACAATGCTAAATCAGAATGATGAAGAGATCTTTATATGTACAGTTCTATAACTACCCCATTATACAGGCAAAGATATATCAAGTATCTGAGAAAGAGAAGGCCATACAATACCTGAAATAAAGCAAAATGGATAAGATAAAGAACTAAATGAGGGCGGCCAAACCAAAAATATTTGTCCGAGCCTTGCACAAGAGGCATTCCTTGTACCACTGCGTGTCTTTCTGCAATTTCAAGAGCCATCTTTGTCAGAACAGATTGAAGCTCTGTCCCAACAGCTAAGATTATCTGCAACCAATTAAGTGGTCAGAAAATTGATTTTCCTCTTGATATGTACAAGAATAATTGCAGCAGGGTTCTTACAATCACAGGGATCGTCGAAGCCCAAAATAATGCCTGCCATCCTAGAAAGAAAACCAACAGATTAGACAGTATAATCTCTCAAATTCAACTGATAAGTGATCATTCGTTGCAAAATATTTTCAAAAAATAAGAAGTTGATTACCTTTCACATTTAGGAGCAGGAAAATGACAAAGGATGCCCACAAAACTGGACTGTCAAATATATGCAAAGGTTAGGTTCACTAACATATATATTCATTATTGAAGAACATGATTAATACAGATAAATTGTAAAAACTTGAGCATAACATGATGAGAAGGCATCAAATTAGTACATGGTGATGCTTACCTTACTCCCACGACAACCTTGAAATCATCCTCTAATGACCTTTTGATGTATTTTCGGAAGTTAAATTTGCTTCCAGGAGCAAAATGGACCTAAAAATATAGCAGTGTCAAAATGAAGTGGCCTACCCAACACCAGAGAATGTAACTTTGCATTTGAAAACTCACTGTGATAAATCCATTCCGCAACGTCAAATAATCAGCCTTGCTAACAGACCTATAAAATTGTCGGAAGAAGCATCCCTGCAACAAATTGATATTTATATATAAAAACAGATGTGGCATCAAACTGAAAGCATAAAATACAACTAGAGTCCTGATGAGTACAAAACTGTAGTAATAGAAGAGTACTCTATACTATTTTTCCAAAGAAAAAAACTTGAAAATAAACATGTGCTAATTAAGTGAACTGTATCTTACAATATAAAAGAAGAAAGGAATTCTAGTCCAGAAACTAGTATGTGCTCTCACGAAAGAGGTCTCATGAGTAAGCCTGAATCTTGAAGGATCTGCACATAAAAGTATACCCAATTTAGCATCCGCAGATGACATTTAAAGTCATTGAATTCAGGCTATAGCACAAAGAGGGTAACAATATACCATTTGAAAACTCATAATCGTGGGAAGAAGTCTCCTGCTCCCATTCCTTCCAACCACGAATCTGCATGAAGCAACTTCAGTAGGTAGCTAAATATCAAGTTTTACGAGACTTCACATGCAAAGTTCACTTAGTATGCTAAAATTAATAGGCAGGACGCTGGCTGTCAACATACTCGTCTATTTTGATATAAACCAAACAACTGTTTCTAGCTAATTTGCTATCCTAAACCTGAATTGGTTTTCTTTTCTTGCAATGAAAATATATACAATACCGTCTATTTTTGAATGAATAAGATGCATGTTATAGGCTTTATTGATATTAACAGACATTTCGTTACCTTTAGTCTTCCAAGCATCATTGTGGTGAAACTATATAACACATGGAAAACTGCTAAGAAGAAAATGAGGATGTGTAATTGATGCAATCCATCAACTGTTATAAGTGGTTCATACCCCTGTAAAATAGAGATACATTAGTTATCACTTGGGCAAGATAGGGTTCTATGTTACTAGCTCATACATTGATGAAGAAAACTTCCAAGATATGCTAAAGCGATGTGGCTAAACTTGACCAGAAAATCAATTCCTACATTCCAGCAGGAAATTAAATCCGCATTTCAACATATGTGAAAGAAATGTGCTTTTTGAAATTTTTAATACAACTATTTATGAGTCTAAATCAGACTGAAAAGAAAAGCTATTTCAAGGTTAAGTTGTGGGGAAATAAATTATGAAAGCAATTGTGAGGAGTCAAAACCATCCATTTAAGGATAAGAACTTCTAATTTAAGCCACACTATGTTACGTTCTTATGTATTTGTCCAAAACAGCAATTGAATAGTTTCATTTTGCAAGACACTGAAAGCAAAACTGAGGAACAACTGAATAGAAGTGGTTAAGTTACACAAAAGATGGTATTAAGCACAAACTAACTACTCCATGATTATGAACGTGTGTGTGTGTATAAATCTGCTTGTCTAGGAAATAGGAATATTAATTGAATGTTAATGAGAAAAATGTAGCAAACAAGATTGATTAATCAGGGCATGCTCAGTTGAGTTTGCTGGTCCGACCATTGAAAAAAAAAACATAGAAGTATGGACTTTCTCATAATTCAGTTTTGTTTTGTCTGGAATTCACTAACCTTCATCCACTAGCCAAAAAAATGTTAGGAAAGAGGAGGAAAAATCCTCTTTGCTTTGATTCCAGTAAAATATTCCTCAGATGCGTCTTTTTATAGTAAGAACGAAATAGAGGCTAGTGATATCGTTCTCTATATCGTTCATATTTACTACAAGTCGACTGCTAGACCAAAGTCTCAAGTGCCAATCAAACTCAGTTACCAAGAAACGAATTAGCAATATATACACTCACCGTTTTGCATTTACTAGTGGTTTCAGCACCTGCTAGAAATCTACGTTCATACCCCAAAAGCCTCCGGCGACGTTCTTCAGTTTGGTCATTTTTACCATCAGATCGACATGGCAACATAGTGTCTGCAACCTTCTGGGAAATACATATTTTGATAATGTATGTCTGCCCAAAAGTTAGGAGCAGTGAAATGAATCCTAGAATCATTAGCTCTGCAATCACCATATCACTGTCAGATTTTCCAATCCCACAAACAAACATTTAAAAAAGGCCTACTAAATTTCAACATTGTTTATTCTGTTTAAAAATTATCATCATGAGTATCAAACACATTTCTCTTCAATGATAATCTTTGCCAAACTCCATTGGGTAGGCTTCACAGTACTATTGGCCTGATAGCCAAGTATCATAAAAATTGTTCTTACCAGATTTAACCTTCTCCAAGGCTTCAAATAGAGCTCTCTTGTGCCTTTCCGTCAGCCACTGAATTGAAAACTCATAAATTTAGAACAAAGATTAATGACCAACAGATCAAGCTCACAATTTGAAACAAGGCATGATAATTTCCCATTAATTTAACCCGGCATGATAAGTTCAATTGAAGGCTAAAGTTTATAGCACGGAGTAGCAGGAGAAATTAAGAACGGGCTAATCCCATCGTAATGCGGTGAATTATTGATAAATGAATGTCTAATCAAATAAGTGTGGGCAGTGAGAGAGCATTCTAAATTTTTTTAAATCTGTCCGTTAATTTCCTGTATACTGAATTGAAGAAGCAGACAGCATTAATGGTTCAGACCTCCCAACCACCCAAAAAGATTGAAGGATAATGACACAATTAAGGAAAGGAATAAAGAACTAAGCCCAGAAACGTATTAAAGAGAAGCAAAAACAAAAACCCATGTGGGCTGAACACCAATACTACCAAGAAGATGAAAAAAAGAAGGCAGAAAATCGAGAGAGAGAGAAAGAAAAACAAGAAAAGAGCATCGAAGGGAATATTTTGCGCATACCGTTCCCAATTTGTGAAGAACCTTTTCTACGAGAATAGATATGATAATCATAACAGCACAAACACTAGCCACAGCCCATGTGGGTGTCTGATCAAGCTTCCTCTGCGTGCTGTCACTACTTGCAGCCATAACCAGCAGTCCTCGACCACACAGAACACACAAATACAACCAAAAAAGCAACTTCATTTCCGTTCCAAAGAAGAGAGGAGCAAAGAAATAAAGGAAAACGGATTAAGAAGGGATTTTTTCAAGTGAATCTGAAAGAAAGAAGATCGGTGGGTGCCTCTAATATCTCAAGAAAGGCAGAGTTCCGCAAGAGCTAGCGGTAGCAGAAGCAGGCAAGACGAGCAGGTCGGTGAAGTAAACTAAATAGTTTCTACTTGAATAAATAATGGAACCCTTGTCATTAATTCACGCGTAGAAATTGTTTAATCCTTGTTCTTTCCTAGTGAGCAGTGGCAGCTACTGATTTTTGGTGTCAGATACGCCCAAGTCAATGGATTTTTAACATTTTATATGATGATGGTAGAGGATCGGCCAATACCGGATAGAGTCTTTTCTGGAAGGCCGCGTGTTACACTTGCAAATTGGAATTAGGCTACGAAATGCCCATTAATTGAGGAGGAAATTGCAACCTGTAATTTAGCTGCTTTTTCTTGTTGTCTGAAAACTTACATGGGATTTTAGTTGTGATTTCTGTTTTTTAAGGACGCACTGATTTTATCCTAAATTAAAATATGCAAATAAATTGGATTAATATATTAATTCTTTATTTAGATATCACTGCAAAATTTAAAAGGAAAAAAAAAGAGGGATTTATTTCCTCCCATCTCCACTACACTTTCCTTTTGGACCCCATCGTAACCATTCAGAACTGAAAGTCTTGGATCCGTTTCATACAGAAAAAATAATAAACTGAACTCTTTTAATTTTTCAACTTTAGGTTGATTCGCGTAACAGCATTCTTAATTAATACGATTCGGTTTGATTCTTAAGTCCGACTTCAAATTTTAGTCTCAATTTTGATATTAATGAGAAGGAACTGTCAATTGCCAAACGCATTATAATTTAGTAGCCAATGCTTAATTTTGAAATTGAGTAATTTATGAAGCAGTCCTCCCAAATGTTGATATCTTCAACAACAACTTTCAACGACCCAAGTCAAGTGGTTGTTTCTTTTTTATATTTAATGTTAAAAGCTGTTTATTTCTTAAACAACGTTAAATTATTGGGTACATTAAAAAATATTTATGATAGCTCTAATGCTGAAATATAATGATGTCAGATTCATTCAACAACGACTGCATGTTAACTTAGGCCTCGATACAACCTTAATATTTCAGGTTAATTAAATTTGGACAGATCTTTTCTACCTAGTTGGGATAAAATAAATATATTTTTAAGAAACATTTTTCATTATTTTATTTTTAGAGATTTCAAGATGTTACTTTTTATTCTTTTCTATCTCATAATTTTTTATTAATTTTATTTTTTATATTAAATTTTTTTATTAAAATTATAATAATTAATTTATATATTAATATAGTGTAAAAAATAAATAATAAAATTAAAAAATAGATAAAAATTATAAGAGGAATGATAATAATAAATTTTAATTTCAAAATGTGAAACAGTGGGCACGCACGTGTCTTGAAGTTGAAGCCGGAGCAGAAAAGCTTCACACCCCATATGTAAAACTTCGCAAACATGTTTCTTGTCAGCCATATGAGTTGCGAATTGCTCATTTAGGGGTAAGGCTGCTACGAATCTATCCCCTGTATTCATTTTTTTTTTAGTAGGAAGAGTATGATTCAAGTAGATTCAAATAAGGCTTTTTTTTAATTAAAAAAAAGCTTAATATTTTATTATAATTAATACTAATAAATTTTATTCTAATTCTGAATCTAATTAACAAATCTATCGTTACATACTACTTTTATAAATACAGTAAATAATAGATTTCAAGTGTATTTTAATAAATTTAATCTGATTTATTTCTCACTTATTTCCTTTGTTTCTTCTCTTTTATTCTCCGATGATGGATTAATTGTCGTCCTTTATTTATACCTTTTGTTTTATATCTTTTATTATAGTCATGTCGATCGTACGTATTCATTCGACGTCACGTATATACCATCTTAAATGTTATGAGATAATCTTATGACCAAAGGAATGAGTATAATCATACCTCTTGTGTATAATTTCAAATTTGGTCCGACTCATCAATAGTAAAATTTAAATTTATATGTAAAACAGACCTATTTATTGAATCTCAGTAGAATATAATAGTTTCAGTACAGTTTAGTCAATATCGAAATGATTACTGTTGAGACTACCTAAAACTAAAAAAATGAAAAATTAAATTTTATTAGTATTTACTCATTCATGAATTTTTATTTATCATTTTTTTTTCAAAATAAATTATCATTTAAAAATATTAAAGAATGCTAATTTTTTTTTATCTTTTTATCTCTAAAATATCGAATGGCTATTTTAAAATTTTATAAAATATATCTTTATCATTTTGTATTTTCTCCGTTAATTATTCCAAATTCCAAGAGAAAGTTATTGAAACTGAAATAAATACGTGAGACAAATGATAATTTAGTCAAACTGAATGTGTGGGATAATATTTGGTTGGAATTAATTGCTTTTTAATTGCAATTTTAAGGTTTACCTACTATGTTATGCATTTCAGTGATTAGCAAAGGAGAAATCATCATTATGGCTCTCTACAATTCCTCTAGGATGATTTTCTCTTCTGGGTTCATGGGCATCCCTGGAAGTGGAGGATGGAGAAGGACCTTCAGTTTCTGACATCTCTGTTTCAGAATGGCAAGAAGCTCTAGGAGAGGTCACAACACTTTCCAGCTCTACAGAGTAGTTGTTTTTATACTTGTGAAGTAAATGCATAGGTGAAGTGCCTCTGCTTGGGGTACTTGTCTGATCTGGACTCATAAACCCAGTTGAAACTTCTGCTGTTGCAGTTGGTTTCCTCAGCTTGTTTCTCTCCCTTGCTGCCTTCTGCCATTTTTTCAAAGCTTTTGCTGTTTGCTCTTCAAAGATTGCCTTCTTCATGTGAGATCCCATCTGCAAGAAATTGCAATATTCATATGTTATCAGCTAGGTTCTTCTCTGTTGTATCCTGTTAATTTTTTCTGGAAAATGATGTAAGATGCTCAACCTGAGTGACTAGAGCATAGAGAGGGAAGGTGATATAGCTACACAAGAATTGAAGGGCTACACCTAGAATGACCCTCGTCAAAATTTCTGGTAAGTTCTCATGAAAGCATGACTTCAATCCAAACTCATACTGCATCACAGAAATTATGCTTAATCAGAAAACTCAAAGAAATTTCTTCCACATATGATTGAGAAACGTAAGATTAGTTAACACAAATACCCATATCCACAAGAAGTAAGCCATCTGGAATGCATTCTGCAAAAGTTAAGAACTAATTCCCATTATAATATAAACTAAGAATATAACCAAACTTAGAAATATTAATGAAATTACCTGGAATAAGGTGAAATGGATCAAGAAAAGGATAATGTCAGGGCGATTGAACCAGAAGTACTTGTTGCTAGGCTCCACCACAGGGGCTCCTTTCACCACACTTGTTTTATCTTGGATATGCTGAGCCATCTCCATTATAATAATTTCCAGCTTTGTTCCAACAATGACAACTATCTGTTTCACAAGTAGATTTTCTCACTAATTGGGTTACAGAATTGATATATATATTTTGCATAAGTTGAAAGTCTTACTAATAAGGGTATGAATTGAATCCACAGAAGTGTATACAGTCCTGCGCAGGAAAGGAGTCAATGCAACTAATACCAATGGAAGTTCTCAGTAATTGGAAATAGAAGGAGAGAGAGGCTCTACCATTAACATTTAGAAGCTGAAATACAATGGAGCATGTCCACAATGGTATGCTGATAAATGAACGGCCTAGATTAGAAGCTATATACAATGGAGAATGCATACAAAGAAAGAGAGAGAGAGAGAGAGAGAGCAACCTAATGCCGACGACCACCTTGAAATCATCTTCCATTGATCTCTTGATGTATTTATGGAAGTTGAATTTGCTGTTTGGAGCAAAATGAGCCTGAAATTTTTTGCCAATCCAATATTAGAAAGTTGCTTATGTGATAACTACAGGGCATATATGGATGAATTAGGCCATGGCTTTTAGCTTGGTAACATGGAAAAATAATTTATCCCAATAAGTTACAGCATTTGGGGATCATCGTGATGAATTATTAAATGTAAATGAGTAACCAGATCGCAAAATCAAACTTACATTAATGAATCCGTGTCGCATTGTCAGATAATCAACCTTTGTTACAGAAGCAAAGAACTGCCTGAAAAATGCCACCTGCATGAAATTTGAGTTTTTCATTTTTAACATTTTCATAAGAAAGAATTGAGAAAAGGATATATAATGAGGAAAATACATCAAAAGAAAATAAAGAAAAACTGCAGAATAAATCTTACAATCCATCTAAGACCTGGTGTTGTGGAGAAGCCTGTATGCCTCCTAACAAAAGATGTCTGTCTTGTGAACCTAAACCTGGAAGGATCTACAGCACCAAAAAAAGAAAAGAAGAGAAAAAAATTGAAATCCTACCCTAATTCTTGATTGAATTTGAAACATTCGAATCTAGAAGTAAAAATGCTAAATTACCATTATTAAATTCATACTCCAAAGAAGTTGTTTCCGCTTCCCACTTTTTCCATTTCTTCATCTGCTTGTTACATTCACACAACCTTTTAAGCTACAGAACTTAGATCCTACACTTGAAATTGTTTTTTCTCATAAAATATGCATTAGAAAGAAATGGATTACCTTGGCCTTTGCCAGAGCAATGGTGACTACACTATAGAGCACATGAAACACAGCAAGCATAAATATGAAGATGTGTAATTGGTGCACCCCAGACTGTGAAACCAATGCTACTTTATCCTGCATCCATAAAAAAAAAAAATCTTTCATGGTGAATTAATCTTTAGGTGATTCCCACTAGATTGCTATTAAGACTTAGTTGAATTGAATACTCTGTACATGTTTAGAGCAATAATCATCCCCAGATGCCGGAGCCAGAACTCGGCGCCACATAGCATCTCCAGCATACCATAATAATTTTCTTCCATCATTGTCTTTTTCATCGTCATTCTTAGCTCCATTTTTGCATGGAAGCATGATGTTGCCAGCTTTCTCAGGGATGCATATCTTAGAGATGGGCTTTGTACCTATTGTTATAAGTAGAGATATGAAGCCCAGCAGCATAAGTTCTGCATTGGATATGTTAAACCTTCAAATTAATACATAGCTTCAAGTCACAGAAAACCCAGAAAAAGGAAACTAAAACAAAAAAAAAAATTTGAAGTTTGTGAGAGAGTAAGAGAGACCAGATTTAATCTTCTCTAGAGCCTCAGACATGGCTTTCTTTTGCCGCTTTTGAAACCACTGTCAGGAATTAACAAACTATGATTAAAAATATAAATAAAAGCAATTGATCAAACAGAATTACTAGAAAAAATTTTTACCTGAGCAAGGGAATGGATACCATGTTCAATAATGACAGAGATGATAACAAACACAGCACAAACAAGAGCAACAGCCCAAGTGGGAGTCTCCTTCAAAGAACGTTCACCATATCCTACTCCACCTGCCATTGCTATACCTCTACTTCTTCCCTCTCACTGCAGGACTCAGCACTAAGTAGTAAAGCTTCAGTGTCCTTGATTGAAGCATAAGTTTCTTTAATTAAAGCTGTACATATAAATGCAGGCCGGCTTTTGCATAGGCCAAAAGGGGAAAAATTAATTAGGTGTAGAAAAGGAGTTTCTACTTGTTAGCTTTTTGATTGTATATTTAGTATGGATAATAGTGGTTGGGTTTAAGGAATATGGAGAATGTGTCACCAGCCTTTCCCTGTCATTTCGTGTTGTTTAATGCTTAGCTCTCGTGTACTTCCAATGAATTTTGTGCATAAAAAACATGGTTTAGCAGCAAGTGCTCGTCTGCTTTTGCTTGAGCTATCATCTTAGACTTGGTCTTTCATTTCCCAGAAAGCACATTTAGACATGATTTAGAAAAACAGGTCCAACTTCGCAGCCAGCACTAGATCAAGAGAAAGGTCCAAGGCCCAGATATGAAGCCGTAGTCTAGGAGCCATCCAATAGGCCCATTTGAAAGCACCGTAAGCCGACATCACCATTCAGCAATTTTGCTTGAGCCATAGGTTGGCAATCATGCAAAACTCCCAAGCTGAGCATTCCAGCAGCTCAATCCTAAAGTAGCAACCTTGAAACACAAAAGGAAGCAAAGGATTGCGTCAAGGATCAGCAAGATTATGAACATGATTCATGTTGGAGCAGATCGTCTCAGTACCCGCAAGGGGCAGAGGTAATATGACTCTTAGACGTCTCACTCGTGCATTTTGGGATCCTCATATCCGGCAAGCCACTACTAGCAGCCGCTGTCTGCATTGGTTACTAGATTTTATGATGGCAAGCCAAAAACTGAGTTTTTCCTACAACATGTAATAATCAAAGAACCCACAAGAAAAGAGTAGAACGCACAAAGAAACTAAACTAAAAAAAATCCGACAACTAAGTTAAGCAGCAGAACAGATATCCTTGGATCCTCAAGCGCATTTCTAAAAACAACAACAAAAAAAAAAAAAAAAGGTTTCATTTTGGATTCGCAGATCGTATTTATGCCTACATAATTTTAAGAAAGTTTCAATATTTAACAAACTAATACTTTAAGAAAAAATTAAAACATAATTTAATTTATTATATAAATACATAAATTTAATAAATAAAATAAAAACCATCTATATTCCTTTTTTATATTGAATAATATATTTATTTATTAGTAGGTCAACTCATTATAGGACACAATTATTAAAAGATTATAAAAATATAGACACGATTTTAACGCGAATACTAATAAGCTCTGTTGCAATTCTTCATTTTTCATTTGTCAACGATACGTATAGACTCAACTCTAGCACTTGATACTTGTACCAATAATTGCAAACGTTAGGTGAAGGATGAGCTGACCTCCCCCAGAGGCAAGGAAAAGCTGATGGAACGAATAAAATCAAGGGCCTGGTGCCCCAGACATGAAACCACAAGTAAAAGATTGGTTGGGCTATAAAAGCAAGGGCTCCTAAGTCTACTGTCGTTGATATCAATCTTCCATGTTGCCGACCTAAAAAAGATTCTTCATATTTTTTTTATTATTTGATCTTTTATATTATATAAAAATTCATCAATTATTTTCTTAATTTTAAAAAATATATTAAAATAGTATTAATAGTTTTTAAAAATTAAATAATAAAATACTTTCTAAGAGAAGGCTTTTATGAGAAAAAGTGTCGGAGAAATACGAAAGAGGATTGCTAGTAGGAGGTTAAATTTTTTTAGTGAATAGAATTTTAACTTTTGAATTTAAGAAAATCAATACTAAAATCATAACATATCAAAATCAAAGACAGTAAAAAAAACAACCAAATAAAAAAAAATTAAAACATTAAAAAACAAATAATAATAATAATTGGCAAGAACCAAAATCAAACAAAACCTGCTGATGCTGAAATCCCCGTGATCCATGGATGATTAGGCTACATCCATCCGAGTCAGACTCTAAATAATTGTCATCAATGCCACGTTACTACTACTAATAATACACATATATAGTCAATATTTTGTCCTTTCATAGGAAAAAAATTAAATATATTAATTATTATATTATTTCAAAAATAATTTAATTTACTTATAACATTTTTCGCATTATTTTATGCATCAAAAAATTTAAAACATGTAAATATTTCTAGAGTAAGTAGACAAACGGATTAGCTTATAAGCTAATCGAATTAGTTAAGATTATAAATTTAAAAATTATTATAAATAAACGAATTAGCTTATTTCTAAATCTGATTTAATATGCTGAACAGTGAGTAGACTTCGCAATTCCTGCCTTTGAATTTGGACAAGAATCTATCTTTGACCAATGGAAAAAAGAAAAAAAAAAAAAAAAAAAAAGAGAAGAAGAAGGAGGAGAAGAAGAATTTGGATGAGAAGATAAAGCTGGGGGCTGGTGGGGATGAATGCTGATCTTTAATCCAGCCAGTCCTTCAATCCCTTGCCACTTGATAGTTGATAGTGAGTTTGAAATAAATTAAATATATATATATATAAAATCCTTTTTATGCTTTTACTAGCTAGGGCATTTTTTTATTGACTTTGAAAGCTAAATTTATTAATAAATTTACATATAAAAAGTTTAGTAACATTAATTTTTTTAATTAAAAAGATATTTTTTATGAATATTTAGTCTCAACATTGATTTTAAATTTAAAATTTAATAGAGACTATTTTATTTTTTAATGAATATAAATTTAGATTAATGAAAAATGAGTTCATTGAGACTGATTTCAAAAGAGATGGACACCTTGTGATTTAAAGAGTGGGCCTGACTAACTGCATTATTGATTCCAAGTTGGGCCCACTCTCTGCCTTACCTAGTGGAGAAAAAATAAAACATGTTGTTATCGATGAAGTTCAGTCAATTACTTTTAAGGTTGATGGGGCAAAAAGATCAATCATTTGCTGTAAATGCCCGATTAACTTGGAATCAACGGTAAGGAATTATATAATATGTTTATGTGAATTTTTATAATTTTTAATAAATTTTAATTCACATCATAATCATAAAAATTTATTTATTTTATCTAATATTTCTTAATAATGTGAAATTGAAAATTATAAAAATTCAAATCCACATGACAAATATCCAAATTGGGCCCACTCCTTGCTTTAGTCATTGCAAGAGAAAAACATTGTTATTATTAATGAGGTCCAGCAAATTTCTTTCTAATGATTATAAATTTAAGCCATATTTGGATTGAAGAAATTATGGAAGGAAAATAATTTCCTTTTTCTATATATGAATTGAAGAAAAATTAAAATTTTGGTTCAAAAATTACTATTAATTTTTTTTCTCTTAAATTTGAAGAGAAATTAATGAAAAATAAATAAAATTATAAATGACACCTTATTTGCAAACTTTGTTGGAGGCAAAGGAAAATAAAAAAGATAAAATAAGAGAGTAAAATAAAAATTACAAAAAATTATTTTCTTCTCTGAAAAAATAAAAGAGAAAAAATTTCTTAAATAATTAAATATCGATTTTGCGCTTATACATGTAATTAAAATAAGAAATTATAATTTCATTTATTCTTCATCCACTTTCCCTCTAAATTAAAGATACAAAATTTTCATTTCTTTATTATTTTTCTCCGATTCAAATATGGTCTATGTAATTATTTATTTTAATTATAAATAAAAGGAGCAAAATAGATATAATGATATTTAAAAATAAGTTATTTTTCTTTTTTATTTTCCTTTTTATATCTAAATAAATAGGATAATTTTTTTATTATTTTTATTTTATTTTCCTTCCCCTCCAAAAAAGTTTTCAAATAGGATTATAACAGGAGAAAATTACTATTTAATTTATATAATATGAAAAAAATTTTAATTAATTTTTTAATTTTAAAAAATATTTTAAAATATCCTCGACGTTTTAAAAAATCTATTAAATAATTTTTTTATTAATTTTTTCATTAAATATTTTATTTTTTAATCTCTAATTAAAAAAAATTATTAAATTTATTATTTAGTCTTTTCGTATTAAATGTATTTAAATTTTTTTTATAATATTTAACTATTACAACTAATAAAGGGATTGATTAATAAATTTTTAAAATATTAAAAATATTTTAATATTTATTTTAAAATTAAAAAATTAATTAATAAATTTTTTATATGAAAATTAAATAATAATTCTATATATATATAAATAAAAGATGAGGTCAAAATCAAATCGGAGAGGCATTGGGCAATCTTGGACTTGGTTGCTAAATGCTAAATTATGGGTTGACAAATTATTGCAGGAAAATTGATTATCTAGTTTATGTAGATTAATAAGTTTAATTTTTTTAAAAAAAAATATACTACATATTTTTTTAACATAGCTAATATTTTTATTTTAAACTATTGACTATTTAGCATTCCGATAACAAGAAGAATTATTAGTATTTAAAATGACTAATTTCTAATGAAAATTTATAATTTTAAAATATAATTATTTAATCTCATAATTTTAAAAATTATTATTTAGTTTATAAAATTTTATAATAATAACAATTATTTGATTTATTATAATTTAAAAATAATAATTTTTTAGTCTCTATAATTAATAGAAGAAACTGAACAATTAATGGTCTAAAAAATATAAATTATTTAGTATATTTAAAAAATAAAAAAACAATTCATTAATTTCATTAAATTGGGGATTAAAAAGGTAATTCTGTCATTATTATATATAAAAGCAAAGTAGTAGAGAAGGCCCCACGCGAAATCAGCCAGCTTCCTTCTTGTCTGGGACTGTGACATGCAATAATTCTGGATCACCGTATTATTGTTGAGAGATTATTCGGTGTTTCGTGTGTCCTATGTTATCGGGTGGTACACCAACAAAAAAAAAGATTTATTAAATTAATATTATTATTAAAAATTATGCTTATAAAAAAAATTTTTAATTTAAATTATCTCGTCACCATCTTATTGTAATGAGATATAACCGGTAGTACTTAATAATTTTTCATTATTGTCTGTCCTACAGATTCAGCAACGCGTAGTTCTCTAATTAGTCACATTATTTTAATGCTAATTTATTTTTATTTTTGTACTTAAATAAATAAAACGATAAAAACTCACAGTTGTTTGATATAAATAGAAGAGGAGATTAAAGCCAACAGATCATACATACATGTACAGATAAAGAGTGCTTCCTTTGGTCGGCGATGAGGTCTCTCGTCTTCTCCGAGTCTCTCTCTTTGACTCGCTTTTTGTCTCCCATCATCGCCGGCAGATTTTTATACTCCTGCAGGTTCGATATACAATTTCTGTTTTCATTTTCATGGATTTCCTTCTTTTTTCGTTATTTTTTCTTAAAATAGAAAGGGAATTGATGACTGATGTTTTATTTCTGCGTTTCAATGTTAATGTTATTTCGTTTTCGTTATCGTCGGAATGTGTAACGGTAAGATCGATGAAGAAAGATGATGGTACAGATCATGCTCATCCATGCCTTTTTTTTTTTTTTTTTAATTTTTAATTATTATTCATGGATTTATAGTAAAAAATCCTAGTTTTATTCATCTTTGTTTTGTTTGATTATGCTTACACATATAATGAGTACATATTAACTTTATTCATATAAAGAGTATTATTTAAAATTTTTTTAATCATATATTAAATAGTTTATAAATTATTGTAAAAGTTACAAAACTTAGGTTTATATAAGTACTTAGGGGTGAGAGTATTCGGTTCAAATCGAAAAAATTGATTGAATCGAATTGATTTAAAATTTTGATTCGATTTTTTATACATGTCAGTTCGATTCAATTTTTAATTTAAAAAATTTCAATTATTTCAATTCGATTTGATTTTAAACCGAACCGATCGAATGCTCACCACGCTTATTAAGTAGATGGAGAAACTTTATCAACAAACTCTCTCTGATTAATATTACTTTATTTTATTGTATATAAAATAAGACAAAATCAAAATGACTCCTTTTCATGTTAACGGAAAAACTACCATATAGGGAAAAAATGGTTATAGTGGCTGCTTAAAATAATAATTAATAAAAAAAGAAAATTATTATTTAATTTTTACTGTAGAAAGAAAATTTTTAGTAATTTTTTTAGTTTTAAAATATATATTAAAATATTTTGAAGTTTTAAAAAATTTACTAATTAATTTCTATTAAATATTATAAAATAATTTAAAATATTTTTAATAAAGAAATTTAAAATATTTTTGATATAAAAAATTAATTAATAAGTTTTTTAAAAATTTAAGAGATTAATTAATAAATTTTTTAAAATTTTAAAAATTGAATAGTAAAATATTTAATTGTTAAAATTAATGGAAGAATTAATTAATATATTTTTAAAATATTAAGAATATTTTAATATATTTTTTAAAATTTAGAGATATACTAATAAATTTTAAATAGGTAATAATTTTTTAATAATAAAGGTAAAAAAATAAAAGAGAAAAGATTAAATGTATTCTCATAGATTTATTTGACTTTGTCCACCAATATTACCTATCATCACTTTCCATTCCTATCTTTTTTTTTCTTTTTCTTTTTCTTTTGCTCCTCCTTCTTGCATCCATATTATTAATCATAAACAGAAATTAACCCCTAATTTTATGTTAAATTCTATTAATTTCCATTAGAAAAAGAAAGTCATATTTAGATAAAATAACGAGATCTTTCTACATAATATATTTGGAGGATTCGAGTAGGTGGGTTGGTTCAGTCTTGTCCCCTTTGCCAGTTGGTCATCTATCGGTCCACTATTCTTACATGTGTTGCGCATGTGTCTGAGTTGCATCTAATTTTTCTCTTTATTTTAATGAAAAATAAATGTTAAAATTTACTAATAGTAAGAATGCTTAAAAGAAATAGTGTTTGCAACTGGGTATCTGAAATCAGCAATGAATAAAAAATTTTAGTAGGCAACTTTAAAATGATTAGGGGGCTAATCAAAAGCCTACTTGCATACATATCTCATATATATATAATATTTTACTTTATTTTTTAAATAATATTAAAAAGAGAAAGATGGAGAAGGTATGAGATTCCAATCAAAAGCCCAGATGCAAAAAGCAACATTTCTTTTCAGTTGCTGTGTCTAAATTCAAATCAAGTCCCTACACCTTATCCCACTTTGTATGACTCTCCACTCAGTACATCATAATACTGACAAAAATTGTGGTTTCCTTCATGGATCTTTCCTCTCCCATTTTCATATTTCACAACATGTTACCCAAATCTTAACTTTTTTTTAGCTTTTTTTCCCTTTTCTTTCTTTTAGAATTTTTGTTTTTTATTTATTTATTTTGAAACAGAAGAGCTAGAATGATGTTGGATTTGTTTTGGAGAAATGTTGCATATTCCTGCAAAGAAAAACATCTCTTGCATGGGGCTGTCAAGTAATTTTAGCATAAACTTCCCTTCCCCCCCCAATTTTTGCAGTTGTAGCTTTTTGAACGATTGTCCTAACTTTGCTTCTCTTTTGTTTGTCAATCTGTCTGTTCTGTGATGCTCCTTCCTAGGATTTTCCTTCTCTTCTACTGAAGACATTAGTACACATTGTAAGTTTTCAAGTAGATAACACAGGCACAGAAAAAGAAGAAAAGGAGATAGCAACAAACAAACGAAATCAGAGCAGGAAAGAATATCCATTTCCGAAACAGAGCTGAAAAAAAGGAAAAAAAATAAAAAAGACAAGATGGGTTTCTGGACACTGTTTGAGGCGGCATCTATGCCAATTTTACAAGTCCTGCTAATCAGTATATTGGGAGCTTTCATGGCTACTAATTACTGTAATCTTCTTACAACGGATGCTCGAAGATCCTTAAACAAGGTACCATTATCTCAACTGGACCTGCTTCGAATAAATTCTGTTGCATTTTTTTTCTTTCTTCAAATGTCAGATTTCTTTTTGCCAACGCAGATTGTGTTCATGGTGTTTACACCTTCCCTTATGTTTGCTAGTCTGGCAAAAACTGTGACACTCCAGGACATCATCTCATGGTAGGCTAAATTAACATCATCCGATTTATTGTAACACAATCCAGAATTCCTTGAGACACCCTTTTACACAAAAATAACAATAACAATAATAATGTAATTAATGAATAATATGGAGATAATGGTCGCAATGCAGAACTGGACTCTTTATCCACTACTGGGTTGATGCATTCCATTAAGCTGGAAATTTGATTTAAACGTAATTATATGGTTGATCATTTTGCTTCAGGTGGTTTATGCCTGTTAATATTGGACTCACCTTCTTGATTGGAGGGATTCTTGGGTGGATACTTGTTAAGCTTCTGAAACCTCAGCCTCATCTTGAAGGGCTTGTTATTGCTACATGTTCATCAGGTAACTCAATTGGCGGCTCTCTTTTTCTCTCTTTTTGTTACTCCTTGCATCTGTTCCATTTTAATTCATGTAGATTCAAATCCTGGTATTTATGTACTCTGATGCTTTATCAAATCAGGAAACTTGGGAAATCTTCTCCTGATAATTGTTCCTGCAATCTGCACTGAGGATGGAAGCCCATTTGATAAAGCCACTTGCAGCTCTCTTGGACTCTCATATGCTTCTTTTTCTATGGCGGTATCATGCTAAAAACAACTGTTGATTGATTAGCTAAAAGATTCAATCTTTCTGAATGTATGATCCCATCATTTTTTTAATCTTTTTTTTACTACTGCAGCTTGGTGGTTTCTACATCTGGACTTACACTTACCATCTGATACGGTCTTCAGCTGCGAAATTGGAAGCAATTGAAGCTGCTGATGAGGTTTCAAAAGCACCTAACAATGATTTAGAAGCTAATCAGGAAACTCACCTTCTCACGGGAGAAGGTCAAGAACATGGAGCAATATCTGTGGAATCAACCAAGTCCATTGATGGTGATACAGAAACCCAAGCTGTAAGTGCATGTCCTCTGCAGACTGCAGGTTTGATTTCCTTGTATATGCAAATTGTCAATTACCCATAATAATGGACTTCTGTTTCAGATTATTTCCCAAGCACCACTCCATGAACAAGGAAAAGAGGGATCATCCTGGAGTAGATTTGTAGGGATTCTTCATCAGATTGTGGAGGAGCTCTTGGCACCCCCCACAATTGCTGCAGTGAGTTTTGTCAACTTCTTTTATTGATTGACAGGACCTGAAATAGTTGCTACAGAAGATTACTAATGAATTTTATTTTCACATATAGATATTCGGATTCATCTTCGGAGCAGTGACATTCCTGAGAAAGCTGATAATTGGTGACACTGCTCCCTTGCATGTGATCCAAGACTCAATCACATTACTTGGGTATGCATTATAATCTTTTAGCTCATAATTGGTCTGGAACAGGCCATCTGAAAATGAGGAAATACTTTTATTTTTTCTTTGTAGGGAAGGAACAATTCCTTGTATCACGCTCATACTTGGAGGCAACCTCATTCAAGGTAACAACTAGACCTGCATATCTTGTTCTTCAATGCTAAAGCAATAAAATGGAATGGAATTTAAATTTGTTTTTATAAATTCTCAAAAAAAAAAAAAAAAAGGATTAAAATCATCAAGAATCAAGCCATGGATCATAATTGCTGTGATTGTGGTTCGATATGGGATACTTCCTGCAATTGGACTTTGGGTTGTAAAAGCAGCTGGGAAACTTGGGTTCCTCTCATCAGACCCTCTCTACTACTATGTGCTGATGATTCAATATACCTTGCCACCTGCCATGAATATTGGTAAGGATTTATCACATAAAAAAAAAACCTCCATGCATGAAAAATAATTAAAGATGAGAATTGACCTTTTTGTTTTGTTAAAAAAAAAAAATGAAATGCAGGTACTATGACTCAGCTTTTTAATGTGGGTCAAGAAGAGTGTTCAGTCCTCTTCCTGTGGACATACTTGGCTGCAGCCCTGGCTCTTACTGTCTGGTCAACAGTCTTCATGTGGATTTTGTCCTAAGCAAACCCATAAAAAGAAAACCACTATCAGCGTAGAACAAGCGATTATATAATAGAAATAACCTTGAGAATTCCAAATTAATTGGGATTTTCTTTTTAATTTTTGTTTCATTTTATTTCCTGCATTAATAATATTATTGTTGACTTTTGGTGATGATGGTTTGAGAAAAAGTTGATTGTATAGGGCTATATATGTTACAGGGCTTGCTTGATCGCTATAACAGTTCTGGTGTCTAGTAAAGAAGATTGCGAAAATATGAAGAAAAAGAAAAATCGGACGTGTGGAATGAGATTGAGGTGAGCTTCTTCATAAATGGACGTGATGCTAAACCTCCAATTCCATGACTCATCCCTCTTCAGACTTTCACATATTATGAGAAAATGACTCCTAATTTAATTCTCTCGTGTTGATTTAAATCATAAATCAAATTATTCAATTTTTTATTAAAAAAAAGTAACTTATTTTTTTTTTACAACAAAAAGTTGAAGCATTTAGCAATAGACTTTTTAATAACTTGTGGTAAGATGTGTAATTTATAATAATTATATTATATTTATTACAAAATTGAAGACAGTACACATGAATTTTTCTAATAAAGAAAAATTATTAAGCATTTATAACCGCACCATACACCAAAATCATAAAACTACACAATTAAATCAAGTTATTCATAAATTCAGCAAAAAGGTTTTAGCTTGATTTTTTTTCCAAGTTAACTGAACGTCCTAACGAAATTTAATAAATCACATTCGTTTTGTGAAAAATAATTTATGCTTTTAAAGAAATTATTAAAAAATGGTTTTTTTTTATATTTTTTTATAGTACTTAAAAATAAAAAAATTACTAAAAATTGTTGGTCCTTTTTTAATTTGTAACATTATAAAATCTTGAATCACCCCAGGCTGCTAGTGACTAGTAATATCTGCAGTTGTCAAAAGCGCGACCAACGAACTAATGGCGGATGTTGATGTTATACATACATAAAATGACTAGAAGATGAAAAAAAAAAAAAAAAAAAAAACCTTTTTGCACTATTTTTTTTTATTGATTATACTTTTATGAGTATTCCAAATGGTTTAAATACAAATACAAAAAAAAAAAAAAAAAAAAAAAAAAAGCTGAAAAACAAGCGACTCCCAGGAAATAAAAACTATACAATCTATTACCGTTTTGCCCTAGACATCTTACGATCCGCAAACTAGAAAAGTAGTGCAAATTGAAATTGAACCCAACAGACCACCGCACTTGATGATGAAATGAAATTTTCTTCTCGATTCTCCAACCAACGCAAAGTTAGAAAACATTTAAGATTTTTTTTTTTCAAAAAAAAAAAAGCTAAAAAATATATTACCGTACTCGTTAAACATTAAAAATTAATATAAGAAAATATATTATGTTACAGAATTGGCAAACCCTATCCTACCCTCAGAAATTCAAACTAAAGCAGTGTGATAAGTTTAACGGAATCAAAATAAGATTTCTTCTGCAGAGAGATCAAGCTACACACAATTTATAGAAGCGTAAGTTGGAGTTTAGGCCGGTTAGGCTGAGGCTCCACAACCTCCAAGTGAATTTTAACTGCCTGCAAAATACCATAAGAAAGACTCCCATCCATCTTCTTGATTTTTTGTTGCTGCTCATCCACAAACCATTCCCCACCTCCTTTCTCGCCCCTTGGTGTCAAGTACACTGGTCCTTCTATACCATACCTGTACAAAATCACCGTCAGTTCCCTCCATAATGCATTTAAACATCGTGCATGCTGTTTCAGATAAATAAGATGCATGAAGCAGTCGAAGAAGAATTCAAGGAAAAATTGAAGATCCAAGGAGTTGAGATTTTGTTCTAAGTTTGACTCGGTGCCTATTTGGTACTTCAGTCTTTTCCAGTCATGTTAGCTATACATTTATCAAAATAACTTTTTAAACTGAAATCAAAAGAATCTGGATACTAGTAAGTTATTGGTTTCAATTTGGTTTTAAGAGTCAAAAAGTTAATTCTGTACTTCTATCTTTCCTGGAAACAGGCAGAGATAGGGGCTAATAATTTGGTCTGTTTTATTTGTCTTTACCGTGTTTCTCATTTAGGCAGCTAAGTTCAATTAAGGTAAAAATCTGCAAGAGTTTTGTTCTCTATTTGTGTCTTAAGTTCATAAAGAATGACATAGAGAAGTCTACAGCTAAACATTTTGGGAGGTCATGATCACCCTCTCCTTGGTAAGACCAACTAATCCATGGGGCAATAATCTAGGTTTCACCAGTTAATTTCAATTAAATCTTTTGCACCTTTGCAACTTCAGTTCAGAATTGTATATATTCCACGTATCAATAAATTTATTGTCTTCCAAATTGCCCATCCTTAGTTCTTACATCCATAATAACATAATTGCCTAGGCCTCAGAAATCCTGTGCTCAATCCCTTTAATTTCAGACATAAACAACCAACAGCCCTGAATCATAACTCAATCCCACCAAATAAAATCCTAACCCTGATATTCTACCAAACTAAATGCTTCACTGTAAAACAAATATTAGGCATCTATATATAGTGTCATTTGAGATGGACAGTATTTCAAAAATAAATGGTAAGCACCAGTCAAAGCTTAAATAAAAAGGAAAATAACTGCAGCTGATATTACATAAAAGTGTGGTAAAAGGCTAAATGATTAATTAAAAAAAATCAGGAAAAAGCAAACGGGCATACTTGGGCACAAATACTATGAAGCCGTTGGACCTTATCTTCACTATTCTGGCCTCTGTGTCTATGGGCCTACAACAACAAAAAGGGGGGGGGGGGGAGGGGAGGAGAGAGAGAAAGAGAGAGATTAGACAATTGTGTATTTGTGTATATGAAAGTGAAATAATTTAGTGGAAACATCATATACCTTTTTCTGAAGTATATGAGAGTATGAAGCTCTACAGAGCCTCGACTTGCCATCTGAGCATTCCTATGCCGGTAATTTAAGTCTAAAAGAAATTTTCAACAAGCAAAGTTACTCTCAGTTCAATGCATACATGTGAAATGGACGATATAACAACCAAGTAATAGCCTACTGTCCATCAAATACAGTTCAAAATACATCAATTGGTCAACAAAATAATTGAAGGGTGAATTTTAAATTGGAGATGCTTAAAACATTGTGTGGAAGGCCAGTGGAAACAGAAATCTTAAAAGAGCATTGACTGGAGTAACTGAGAGAATATTAGTTATTGTAAAATTGCTCAGTATGAGTTTCAACTTCCAACTATGGAAATAAAAACAAACTGAACCTTAAATACTTGCCGAACATTTATTTCGTTGTAACAACAGAGGTTAACAGGAAAGTAGCATGTTGCTTACTGTCAGCAATACTAGTTTGCTGCGGTCTGTCTCTGAATATTGTTGGAAGTTTGTATATCTCTAAAGACGCAGCAAGCAACCTATGAACAATGACATCTGCAATAAAAGAGAGCTCCAAACTCAAATTCCATTATCTTTTTCACCAGGAGAAACTCAAAAAGGCTAAAACTGTTACTAACCAGCATATCTTCTAATAGGTGATGTGAAATGAGTATATAGAGGTGCTGCAAGACCATAATGATGAAACTCTGGGGGGCTGAGATCCCCACTACAAAAATACACTGCCTGGTTACAATCAAAGTCACAAATACACATTAGAAACTCAGCATATGAAGTATTTCTTAACTTAAACTCTCAAGTGAAATTACCTGTGTCATACATCTCGTTGCCATTATACGGATAAGTTTGTTGAAATACGGATCATCACTCTGACAAACATAAATTTTGCAAGAAACTAATCAAGATGAGAAAACAAGTAAATATAGCAGCAGCCAAATGCACATGAAGTTCAAATGGCCTAAAAATCACAATGTTTCCGGTAAGAATTGGAAGCCAACTGACTCCTTAAAATTGCATGTGTGCATTATGCAAGTCAATAAAGACATAAATTTTTCTAAAATATATTGCAAACCTGAAAAACAAAAATAGCAGTCCACAAACAACAGTTCAACATCTAAATAAGCCAAGAACCAGCTTGCTGGTATCATAACTTGATGCATATCTTGTAAAAGGTTTTCTTAAATCAGTAAACAATAAGTGAATAGTTGCATCAACTAACAGCAAAAGATAAATATTGAAATACAATGTCAAAAGAGCCTCACCACAGCATGGTCAAGTGAATCTGCTAGTGCTTTTGATGATGAGATATCTAAGTTCAGACCAACAGAAGCAGCAGTACGCAGCAAAGGTTCAAGCATATCCTTGGTTGGAGTAGGATGACGCCTGTAACAAAGCCCAGGAAACACAAATGAGACAGTTCAGCTATAGCAAAGTTGAAACCAATAAGACAACCGTGGATGATGATACTTAGAAGGGCACAACTAACTATAGAAAGGAGAATAAAGATGTTCCAACAGTTCCAGTGTCTCACTAAAATACTACAACTGCATTATACATAGGTATCCAAAGAAAACCCACTATAAAAATACATTTTTGTGCAAAAAAAAAAGTTCCACATACAACATACATCCCATAATTATCCTAAATAGATGAGGAAAGAAATATGTTTGTTGGAAGTGATATTTTCTGAACTTGAAAATTGCATGTTTAGACCAGACCCATAGGAAATAGTAAATGAAATGACGAGACAAATCAGGAGATATCTGAGGATAATACAGCTATTCTTGTGTAGCCTTCCAAAATGAACCAAAAAGTGCTGTTGCACCACTTTTCTTGCAGAAAGAATCCAAGTACAACAGTCAGAATACCACAGCATTTTCTCATGAGCATAGCTATTTTAGACCTATTCATCACCTTGCCAACTAACAACCCAAAAAGCTTTCTTCAAAAGCCTTGGTAGATTGGACCAGAAAAGCATGAGCAGTTATTCTTTGATTGCTTATAGGCCATTCCATGACCTTTAGGGGTAAAGGTATAAATCATAAGAATGAAATTGCGGAAGAACAAGAGATACCAAAAAAAATAAATAATTCAATACTCAACCTTAATAGTGAACACCCTGGAAAATGTTTAAGAATTTGTTCGGCTACAGAAACATTAGCAGCAAGCATAAACTCCTCAACCATTTGGTTTGCTTCTCGAATCTGATACATACCTAACGAAATAACTCATGGATTATACACTTAACAATGACAGAAAGATTTTTTTGTTTAAAACAAAATCAACATATAATGTTCATGTACATGATTATTTATGACAACACAAAACAAAAAGACTGCTACTTGGGGCTTTTTGTGCTCAAGGTAACTATGAGCAAAGAAATTAGAGATCCATAAGCAAACTTGATTATGGAAATGTGGAGCAGCAGAAGAAAAACTAGACAAAACAATCCTATGAAGAAGCAATGTGCTGCAGGAATCCTAGAACAAACTGACTTAAAATTTACTCATATTAATAAGAAAGTGGCATATATCCTTAACAAAAGTGAACTTCCATTTGAAGATTTTGAATTAACAGTATTGATTCCATTCCAGTTAAGAGAGCAAATGACTTGCTGTTTAGATAACATACCAATGTCAAGAGGATCATGAGTTTCCGTATCAATCTGGAACTTGACTTCAGCAGATGCAAGGGTTAGTGCGCCTCTCTCAATTCTCCTCTGCCTCATTGTCTGCAGAATCATATGTAACCAGAAATTTATCAGAGAAAAACAGTCTGCAAAATGCAGATTGATTCCTTTTCATACACACCAGTGAACAAAAATAATTAAAACAAGCCTTCACGCAAGCACACCTTTGCCAAAGTGTTCATATTTCTCAAATCTTTAGTTACTGGATCCATCAATCGGCTGAAAATAGCATAAGAACAATTAGAACCAACACCACAAGCAAACAATACACTTTCATGGAAAAACATTTAAGTCTAAAATTTCTAAAGCCACAAATTCAACTGGCTTGCACACTTTGCACCTCTTGGAAGAAAGCACAGACATCAATTTGAAAATCTGCCTAGATGTTTGCAAACCAATATTAACGCTTTGTCGACATTAAAGCAAGAAAAGGCACTGTAGGCTCATTTATTTATTTTTCAGACTTTAAGGAGGCCGTTTTACAGGTGAAGGCCTTGACCAAACCAGTGTAGATTGCTTAAAGTTTCTTGTTGAATGTATCTGAGATACTGTTCCTCCGGGTGTTGTCCCTGGATTAATAGGTATTTATCAAAGATGAGTACTAAAATGCCTGGTTTGACAAAAATTATTGGTCACTAGTATCAAACCAATATTTTAATTAATTCTAAAAAGAGCTATTCAATCAAGCATGACAGTGGCACATCACTGTAGAGTTCCAGATATACACTTCAAAGTTTCACAACTTCACTTTTCCCCAGATTCCGATAAGCACCTACAACTAGCAAATATTAATACACTTCAAAGAAACCTCATAGACATTTAATGACTATCCTAAATATCTCTGTCTAAGCAACTTATGTCCTGCACTTTTTCAATAGGACCATGTCAACTCTAAATCCAACTTGTGGATTGACAATCTTCTAGAAAAATTAACAGTGGCTTTTTCATCATTGACAACCATGTCAATGTGTCACTTCTTATGAAGACAGACAGCACCATTATCATAAAAGAACATAATGTGACATTTTGTTGAACAAAAGGTCCAGGACAAACTATTCAACTAATATTGGGAGGTACCTGTCATCCATCCTAGCCTGTGCTTCAACGTAAGATAATGCTGCACAAGATTTGATGACACTTTTTATGTATCTTGTAGAAATAATCTCCGCCTCCGGGGTCATTTCCTGCAACATGAATTAACAATTTAAGCAAAAATCCAAATAATATTCCTAGATGCACATTCCATCAGAGATGGTATGTAGCACATATTAGAGATAAAATGAGAGAGGATCATTGAGATGGTTTGCTCACGTCTAAGATAGAGTGCAAAATACACCAGAGTGGAACCGTGCAGTTAATTGGAGTGAAAAGAGAAAGGGAAAGTCTTAAGATAACATGGAGAAAAGTGGTATCGAACAATTTACATCTTGAATGTTAATGCAGACTTGACACCTAACACAAAGTTGAATAGCAACAAAGGATCAATATAACCAAAACTAACTAGTTTGTGAATAAGGCTTAGCAGTTGTTATTTTGTGTTCCATCTTGCATTGATGCATATGCATAGGTGTCCATACTATATAGAACTAAATTAGACAAAAGCAGGGAAAAGCTTGGTCAGAAATCCTTCTTCAACGTCTTCGGGAGTGTGTGTGTGCATGACAGAGAAAGCAAGCAATAAAGTAGACGAGGTAATTAATTAGATCAATTAGTAACTAAGATCAAATATTTCATATTATGATTACGTCTCATTTCTCAGAGACAGTATCACAGGTCATGGGAAATTGGGTCCAAACAAAACTAAACCGGTGGCTGCATCCAGCCAAATTCAAACTAGTTTGGGATGGAAGCTCACTCAACTACTTGATGATATTCATAAACTTTTAGCTGTTTCCACATTCCATAAAGAGTATCCACAAACTGGATAATTGTAAATTCATAGAGTTTAGGTTTGGTTTAGCTAATTTATCATCAAAGAAATGACACTACAATAAAAGGAAGTGGAAATGCTACTACAGCTGCCTTCATAACGGATAAGCATCAAAGAACATACCCAAATTACAGAAAACGCTAGCCTTTCCACGTCAGCTCGAAGAGAGCATATATCTACAAAGTAAAACTTGTTACTAAGTGACCTTTAGTTCCAAATAAAACCAGTACATCAACAAAGAGGCTTTCCAGCATCAAATAAAATATGCCCAGGTAGGAAAGGGGAAAAGTACCTTCTGTTAGTGGTTTTGGAAGCATGTCAATACGACGCTCAACAAGGTACACAGATGTGCCTCTTTGAGTAGCCTCATCATCAAGCGGAGTGCCCGGATGAACAAAGTTTGTCACATCAGCAATATCTAAATTAATAATAATAAAGAAAAACAAAGAAGATTCTTGTTTGCACTTAACAACTAAAAAGCAAGGCACCCACTGAGAAAATTAGTTGAGTCAGTCAATACTCATTAGGTAAATGGGACTTCTAGGAGCAGTTAAAATGAATTGATCATTGCTTTTTCTACGCTTTGATTACTTTGTGTGTTTGTGAGTGTTCTCAGCTAAAATTAAAGTCAGCATGCAAGAGGATACGGACTCCAACTTCAAAATTTCCATTTGGAAGCATCATACAGTGTAGTGCATCATCAATATCCTTGCATCCTGCATATGTGAATTGTGCCATAAGCACATATAAATGAGAAAACATGCAGTAATTCCATTATTTAGTAAAGAAGGAAATTCCATGCTGTACAGACAAAAAAATGTAATTGGATCATGCACCTGGAGGATCAACACTAAAGACACGCAAATGCCGTAGGTCTGTCCTAATAGGATTCACCAAATCTTGTTCAGAAACTGACCATGGTAATGGTGGCAAGCATGCCAAAACTTGAGCAGAAAATGGTCTTGCATCTATATCATTCTCTATCAAGACGACCTATAGCATCAATAAGATAAAATGGCTCAGGAACTATGTTCACAAGTCCCTACTATCAACAGCAGCAATTTTAAAAATAAAAACAGCTCCCCCAGTCCCCTTCCAGTCTTACAAAAACATGCACCTACACAACCATATGAAATAATTACTACGAACCTCAGTTTCAGTATCTCTATCACCTATCTCTCCTATACTTCGTACATAATGACCAGAAGGATACCGTGACTGACGGTCCCAAGAATCAACCGCCACAATAATTCTTTTGTCCAGAAGATTTTCAAGCTGTCGGGTTTGGATTCGAATCTTAGGAATTCTTCGATCTTTGGAGACAAATAGAGCATAGACAAGACCACCACTTCCTGCTGGCATAGGCATTGGCTCCAAAGATCCACAATAACTGAAAATAATTATTTAAATTTATAAAAAAAAAAACTAAATATGCTATAGAAAATACTGCTTTTGCCACAGATTGTAAAACAATATTTTATAAGCATATCAGATTGCAACTAATGCACCATAGAAATGAAAGATGATGAAGGAAAGGATATTATATGGCTAACTAACCTTGATTCCAGATGCATGGCATTTAAAGAATTCTATCATAAAGCATAAAAGACAGATATGCATCTTGCTTCAAGCATGCTAATTAATATAGCACCACGATATCAACATGGAAGAGCTTGTTGAATGGTTCTATGAGAGAAATGAATGCAACTTTTTCCTGTAACAAACTGATAATGCAAGATGCATATGCAGAAACAGTACTTACGAATGCCAATTACGCTTAATGATGCCAATAACACGACCACATGGACGACCGGAGATAGGATTTGTGTCGCTAGCAGAACCTGATACTGAGTTTGTAGTTCTAGGGGCATCATCTGCACTGCTTGGAACTAGATGAACTTCTTCATTATCATCATCTACAAGGAAGAAATAAACTAGCTAAGCAACTCAATAGTGCAATGCACAATAACATAACAAATACAGATTGATCTAATCACAAGTCAATTGGGATGAAATTTTTTTCTGCATTCAAATTCAACTATTAGCATAAATAATAAGCTGCAAGGGGAATAGTAACCTTTGCAATTCAGAAAGGTAAGTGCATCATTTCAAGAGGAAAGGTCAGTCAACCAACACACCTTCCCCAATTCCCATGAGAAAAGGGAGAAGAAAAGAATGATAGCTGGCATACCTTCATCTGCTATAGACAAAGATTCATCCTCACGCCACTGGTCTTGGGGAAGAATTTCCACTGCCACTATATCGCCATCGAAAGCCCTATTCATATTTCCACGCCCATAAACGACTATTTCATCACCGATGCTCTCACTTCCAACATATGCTTCAAATGGATTATAACGATTAACACGGAGTTTTCCCTGATGATATATTCCGCTGGTCAAACCAGCAGTAATCTCGGACATGGGCTTATGCTGAACAAAGAAAAGAGTGCAGGCAATTTTGTGAATTGCAAATTTCTTTCACACCAAACAAACCAAAAAGCTTTAAGGGAAAACAAACTGTAGAGCAATACCTCGGGATAAACAACCTTCCTCTTTGAAGGTCTCAAATCTTCAACTTCCTCCATGATTATATCTTCAGAAGCAGGCTGAGCAAGGAGGTCAAGCAAAGCTGGTTGACCCAATGATTTCACATAAGACTCAACTGAAAGAAAACAATCAATTACAAGTAAGCTTTGTGCAGATAAGTAATTCCCTCAAACTATTGCAATAATAAATAATTAATAGTCAAATCTTCTGGACATCAAACTCATTCAGGAGGTGGCTGGGTTACATCGAAAGTTATTATACATACTCGTCTCTGCAGAAACTCCCTCTTCAGTAGCCTTCTTCTTATTCTCCCTATCATTAGTGATAAGTAGAACCTTGACTGCATCTCCAAGATGACTCTGATACCATCTGGTAGCAACCCTAATTGCTGAATCACACAATTCTCAGATCTCACAATGAAAAATAGATATGCATTGGAATCATGTTGTGTACATTAAAGCAGAGACTACATAACATGAAGAGGCAGTATGGTACAAATATCTACAAGTAGCAACCATTATATTGCATGAAAAAGCATAATCAGCATTATTGAATTTTTTTTTAAAAAAAGGCACACCTCTATCATTCCGATCGTTGGGGCTTTCTCCAGTCATGTTCTGAACATATGTATCCCTATGAAGTACGCAACAAGTAAAATGATTAGATTAATTCCTGAAAACCCAATCAACATGGAAAACAGAGCATCAAAAACACGCACTGGCTACAGAGACAACAGACCTGTGGAATTCATTGGAGAAAACAAAAAATTTCCTAGCAGGATTGCTGCAGAGGGCACGAATTCTATTATAAACAGCAGTATTCTTGTTCTTAACCTCTTGCAGTACAACTGATAACACAACCACGTCTTCAATAGCGGGATTCTCAAGCAAATCAATCTGAAAGCGACGCCAGCATCGGTTCAACCACCAACAACCAAACAAATAACAAAAGACGATTAAAAATACAAAAAATTACCTGATTGAGAACAACATTAGTGTCAAGAACGAGGATAGTTGAAGCAGAAGCAGTGAAGCGAGCAGCAGAGGTATCGCATACTTTACAAAATGAAGCTCCACAATAAATGTCATCTCTTAGATATACTTCTCTTACGAGCTGCAAAAATAAAAATAAATAAAAATATATATATATATAAAAATTAGGGTTTATGAGAGAGGGGGGAAGGGGGTGAATTAAGAGGAAACCTTTTGAACTTTGCCTCCTCGAGTCTTCTTACTGAAGGTTTTACTGTGCAACATGTCGAGCAGAAAATGATTGGCGCAGCTATATAATGATCTTCTTCTTCTTCTTCTTCCTCCTCTTGTAGCTAAGCGATGCCTACTTCTGCAATGTAACACCACTAAGAGCTGCTGCGTTTCTCTGCCACAGTACGGGCTGCGAGCGGGGAAGGGTTTCTTTTCTACTATAATTAATTAATTTTTCAAGATCATCTACTTATTCCAATAAAAAAATTAAAATCTAGCCGTGCTCCAGTTAGAGGCGTGTTCGATTGCAGCCAATTTTGATTTGGAATTTCCTATTTAATCATTCACTTTGTTATTTATTATAATTTGATTTCTCTATTTTAAAAATTATATTATTATTATTTAAAAAAATTATATTATTGTTTAATTCCTAACATAATAATTATAGAAAAAATTTATTCAACCAGACTTACGGAAATTCATAGTACAAAATAATTAAGTAAAGTAAAATTTATATAAAATTTTATTAATTTATTCTACAAATTTATGTCGACAGTAATTACATAAAAAATCTCTAACATTTAAATTGTCAAAATTATAAATTCCTAAGTCAAAATTTTCTTGTTAATCAAAATTATTTCCTTAATTTAATGAAAGAAAAAAAATTTGTTATACACAAACTATTTCCATCCCTTTAATTCCCGTAAATCATATATTCCTTTCTTTTTCTTCTTAATTTTCCAATTGCTTCGTGCCTTTTGCTCCCATGAATGTCCACATCCACGTCATCTAATGTCGCCTGATCATGCAGTTCCATGTATAGTTTATGATAAATTATATTTTAATTTTTAAATTTTAATATAATTAATAAATTAATTTTTATATTTTTAAAATTAAATATTTAATTTTTTTATTATTAGTTTATTTAAATTAAATATTGTTTTTTTATAATTTTATTTATTAATAATTTAAAAAATAAATAAATATTTAATCATTTGAATTTTATTTTTTATAATAATGAAATACTTTAACTTTAATAATTTATAAAAATTTAATTTTTATAGTTTTAATATTTATAATAATTTAATTTTTTAATTTGAGTCAATTTTTTCAATTGTGGAAATTTTACTAAAACTTAAAAGCTATAGTGTAATTACTCGAAATAAAATACATTAATACAAAATAGTCGTTATTTGTTTTTTTATTTAAAAAAACAATTTATATTTAGAAAATATTTTTAATATAAAATATATTTTATTATTTAATTTTAATTTAAAAATAAAATATATTAATAAATTTTTATATATAAAATTTGATAATATTTTTAAAATATAAAAAATAAGAAATTATTTTTTTAAAAATATTTTTTATTAATTTAATTTTTTTAAATATTATAAAAAATATTATTTTAGAAAATATTTTTCGGAAACTAAGTGAAGCTTTGAAGTACTGAATAATTAATGAAAAACAAATGTATAACTTCATTATAACTTAATCATTAGTATTTGAAACAATTTGACTTCTAAATTTATATATATATATATATTAGATTTATGAGTGATTAATAATAAATTTAAATAAACGACTGTAATTAATATAATAAAAATATTAAAAATTATATATATTTTTTAAAAAATGATATATTATATTTTTTAATGGATATTTAATGAAAATATCACATAATATTATTCATTAAGAATATTTAATTTTTTTTAATATTTAACGATTAAAATTATAAAAAATATTAATAAATATTTTAAAATATAAAATATTTTAATATATTTTTTAAAATAAATAACTCTACTGATGAATTTTATCATATGTATTAATTTTTCCTTTTAAAAATCGAACCAAGTACCCCGGTTCAACCGGATGTGGAGCCAAGTCCAACTTTCGGGGTAGCAGCGCCGACGAGGAGATCCCAAGATTTGCATGGTCCAGACAAGCTTCGAATCTTAAATTCGATGCTTGTTTTAGTTCTTTTAGGTTTCCAATTTCTCAATCTTATCACTAAACTTTGAGATTTGAAAAGTTACGGCCCCTTTTGTCTCTCCGGCATCTGCCTTAACAACCAAAACGGCTCTGCAAAAGAAGTCCCTCTTTTTATATTATCATATCTATGAAGTTCTGAATTCATTTCTTCAGTACACCAAATGAAAATCCATTTTCTCCGTGTTGTCTGCTTCTTCTTAGTGTTATTTTATGGTTTTCTAGACTCATGCGTCTACGGATTCAACTCCGAGAGTAGGGAGATTGTGCATTCGAGTCCTCCATGGAGTGATTTCAAGTCCTCTACTCGAGCTGGAGCCCGGTCTTTGAAATCAACATCGTGAGTATCGACTCCTCCTTGCATGTTAGTTTTTAAAATTTTTGTCTATTTTTGGGGGGATTAGCTGTGCTCTAGTTTAGGATTCTATTGGATTTTGTTTACAGTATTAGATTATTATTATTATTATTGTTATTTTATTTTTCTCATTCATTTGATCAAAATATTTAACATGGTGGGAGTGGGTGGTCTAATTTTGAACGACTAGCGAGTTTATCCATTTTATGGGTTTGCTTAATCCTATTACGCTTGGAGCTTTGCTTGCTATTACAGAATGTACGATGAGCTTACCCTAACTAATGCTTCCCACCTGATACATTATTTTGTTTTCGTGCAAAAATTTTTCATGAAATTTGCCTGCGATTGACTGTTTTAAGAGTTGCATGAATTATACTGCAACTTCTCCTTACCTTGCAGTTACTTTGAAGATTCTACAGAATTAGTTGCGTTCCTGAATGGAACAATTGCTTCCATGGATACAGCTTCTGGGAAGGTTTTTTGGTCATTTTCAACTGGAGCCCCAATATACTCATCATATGAAGCTCCTTTCGATCATGATAAGGATAAAGAGAACGGCTCTGGGCCAACTACTGGATTCTCTGTCGATTATGAAGATGACTGGCAGCTGTATTTACGTGGAACTACTGGAGTGGTATGCCTTAAATCTAAGAAGCTTATTACATAGACAACATTGTGTTTAGTATTGACTGATGGTGGTTTTCTTCCCCCGTAAAGATTATGCTGCTAGTTTTCTTCTGCTTTGAACTTTTACTATTTTCCCATGCTGTTTGCGTAAACCTTAACCATTGATATGTTTGCACTAACAGAAATTTAAAATGAATATTGAAGATTTCATCAAAATTACACCACATATATCAGACGATGGATCAGTTACACTTGGATCTAAGACAACTACAGTGTTTGTGGTTGATGCTAAGACTGGAAGACTTGTCCATACTTATAAGTTACTTGATTCTCCATCGACATTGCAAAGAGATGAAGGGAGTGCTTTGCACGATGACAATAAAAATAATAAGGATCTGGTAATGTCGGGCTCTTCAAGTGCTGCTCAAGTCATGTACATCACAAGGACAGATTACACACTGCAAAATTTTGGTTCAAATTCAGACAATGTTTCTTGGAATATGAAAGTGGCCATGATTGAGGCTGCTTTCCTCTGTAAAGATGTTGAGAGCTCAGCAGCCACATTGAACTCTGCCTATGACCTCATTTCTGAAAGTCGAAGTGATTTTAATATGCCTTTGTCATGTCATTCTAGAAGAATGGTAGTTCGAAGACAGGGTAAGCCAGAGTCTGGTTTTGGGGCTGCTCGAAGTGATGAGAAGCTTCCATTGCCTGCTTCAAATCTAATGCTTCCTTCAGATTCTGGCATTGAAAAATCATTAGATGCTCATCATGAAGAACAGATGCTCACAGGGTTTGCTCCAAATCCTATGCTTTCGTTGGAACCCAAAGTTGATAAACTGTCAAATTTTCTTCCCAATAATGAGAATGAAAGAATGCTTGCTTTGCCTTATGATTCTGTGGTGGTTGATGTTCATGATGCAAGATTGCCTTATGAAAATGTGTTGAGGTCATCAGCTTTTGTTTTGATTGTGATCATTATTCTGTTGGGCTATATCTTTTATCCTCATGATCTAGCAGGTAAAGAAAAGATTGCTTCAGAGAAGCTGTCCAGTAGTGGTAGTTTAAAAATTTCACCTTCTAAAAGGAAGAAAAGCAAGAAATCAGGAAAGAAAAATGCCAGTGTTGATACAAAGGATGCAGATGTGTCATCTGAAAATGGGGATGGATCTGCACTCGGTGAGGGTGATGACACAACATTCTTGGACCTTAATAAACTTGTTGATTGTGGTGCTGATGGACGTAGAATTGGTAAGTTATTTGTATCAAATACTGAAATAGCTAAGGGCAGCAATGGTACCATTATCCTTGAAGGTGTGTATGAAGGTCGAGTTGTTGCTGTGAAACGCCTTGTTCAAACTCATCATGATGTTGCATTTAAAGAAATTCAGAATCTCATTGCATCAGACAGACATCCAAATATTGTTCGATGGTATGGGGTGGAGTATGATAAAGATTTTGTCTACCTTTCTTTGGAGCGTTGTACATGCAGCTTAGATGATTTGATTCAGATATTTTCTGGTTCCTCTGTAAGCCAAATCTCTGGTGAGGACCATGCTACAAGAGCTGAAATTGAGTATAAACTTCGGCTGGATAAGGTGAAGGTTATTATGCAGGACCTTAATTTGTGGCAAGAAAATGGCCATCCATCACCTCTTCTATTAGCACTAATGAGGTAAGAAAAATATGTTCCGAATTCAATTGCACTTTATGCTTTTAAAAAAAAAAATTACTAGTGTCTCTGATGTGCATGTTTTGTACCTTATATTTCTGTCTGGTTGGCTGGTCATAATATGATAATCTTATCATTATGGCTAGTAGCTTTTTGTGCCTTTTTGTAGATTGCATAATTTTTATTTAAATATTAATATGTAGTTTTTGGTTTTTCCAACAAAATAAATTTTCTGGCGGTGGACTTAAACAGGTCAGAGCTAATGTCACACCTTGCTGTCTGCGTCCCTAAGTAGCTGAATATACATATTATTTCTTAATCAGCATGCATATTATGAAATCAGAACAGAGTTTTTTTTTTCTTTTTTTCCTTTTTTAATTCTGTGTTGCATTTCAATTATAATTTTTAATGTTTCATAGCATTTTTCTTTGATCTTTTTCTTTCGCAAGCAAGGTCAATATCCAGAAGGGTTTTGAGTGATGTCATTGTAATGGTCTTCTGTCTAATGGTTCTGTTTGTCAAAGATTCATCTTAGAGAATGTGTTGTAACCAACTTCTATGAGATTTGTTCCATGGTAATGGGATTGTCACCGACTCACCGCATGCTTGGAAGACATTCATGACTATGTTGTCTTATCATAGAAGAGATAATTTTCAGAAATGCTCGAGAATGCCTCCATGTGGGCTTCTCATACGGCTTCAAGTGAATGTCTGTTTGCTTCCTCATGGCTTCCAGTAGGTGCAGCCAGGCTTGGTTGATCAATCTCATGCCAATGGTTATGCCTATCTGTGGCCAGATCTCTCTTCTTGGCCAGCTTGAGTTCAATGCAAGGTGGGAAATCAAAGGGGATTTGGACGGTCTTCAGTGTACCACTGTACCTTTCTCCAGTTATTTGCCAGTCAAAATTTTGTATCTTATACATAATATAAAGATAAAGATTGATAATTGGATGGGGTTTCCCAGTGAGTGCAATACACAAAATAAGCTATATGGAGTCAAACAACACTTGAATTATTGTAAGAGAAAGAACAGCAGTGGTAGAAGAATATAGAATAGCTTTACAACACCTTATTTGTTAATACACTGTCTTAGAGTAGAGCATTGGTGAAATGTCCATAGAATTTATAAGTTTCATTGCTTCAAGTTATGGCACTTCATGCTTTCTAATCATTTGTCAAATTTTCAAGTGGAATCATTTGAGCAAAACCCTTTTCTGGTATTTCTTGCTAGCACATGGCTACAATGTGATTTCCTGCAAGGTTGTTTGATTCTTGAGTTTCAGTCTGCTGTTTTTTCTATTAATGCTGATTGATTTTCTTAAATGAATTGCTTAATACATTTAATCAAATAGTTTAGAAGATTAAGAAAATTTTTATTGAAATAAATTTTACTTTGTGGCATGGGCATTTTTCTTTTATCTTTGCAGGATCACAAAAGATAATGATGTCTTTAGGGTAAAAACTACAGGTGCTAATTTTAATAGAAAAAAGCAACAGCAAACCTCTAGATGTTATAGATGAAAACCTCTTTCAAGTTTAATGGACCTAGGTACTGCAGTAGTTGCATGGCCTTGAGCATCTTTTGATCATTTTTACATTTAATCTGTCAAACAGGGATGTGGTTTCTGGGCTTGTGCATTTACATGAGTTGGGTATAATTCATCGAGACTTGAAGCCTCAAAATGTATTACTACTTAAGGAAAGATCTTTATGTGCGAAGCTTTCTGATATGGGAATCAGCAAGCGCCTTTTTGGCGATTTGTCTTCATTGGGTTATAATGCTACTGGTAAGTGATGTTAATTGGTTAATATTTTAGTGTTATTATTTTTATCTGGTTAATTTATGTTTGCTACATGATAAGCATTTGGGGTCAGTGTCCCATCATGTCAAACATTTCTTGTCATTATCCTAGTTCACCAGTCTTGTGCATTAGTCCCCACTATTTTGTTTGTCAAGTCATGATAGAAATTAATGATCCAAGGGGAGGTGTCTGACTTTGTTGATTATCCTAATCCTAAGTTATCGTCATGTGAAACCTTCAATACCCTGGTAGTTGACTGCTTAATTTGCAGGCTGTGGCAGTTCTGGTTGGCAAGCACCAGAGCAGCTTCTTCATGGACGCCAAACACGCGCAGTTGATTTGTTTAGTTTGGGTTGTGTCCTCTTTTTCTGTATTACTGGCGGCAGACATCCATTTGGTGATCGTCTTGAACGTGATATCAATATTGTCAAAAACAAAATGGATCTTTTCTTAGTTGAATACATACCAGAAGCTGAGGATCTCATTTCCCGTTTATTAAACCCTGACCCTGAATTGAGGTACAATAATTACTTCATTTTCAAATTTTGTGAATGTTGATATTTGTAGCAAATGGCAAAGATTGCAGCTAGCCTGCTATAGTGAAATAAAATTACCCAAAAAAAAACTTGTATTATAATCTTATAGCATGAGAAGCTATATCCTCTATAGTTATTCTGAAGTATATTCATTGATAATTTCTCTTTGATTTGTTGTTAGGCCAAAGGCATTAGAAGTGCTGCACCATCCAATGTTTTGGAGTTCTGAAATGAGACTGTCATTTCTTCGCGATACTAGTGACAGGGTAGAATTAGAGGATAGAGAGTCTGATTCTGATCTCTTGACAGCATTAGAAAGTACTGCACCAACTGCACTTGGTGGAAAATGGAATGAAAAGATGGAACCTGCATTTATCAGTAACATTGGACATTACAGGCGGTACAAGTTTGACAGCGTTCGGGACTTGTTGCGAGTCTTGCGAAACAAGTTGAATCATTATAGAGAACTACCCAAAGGAATTCAGGTTTGTTTCTCAAACCAATAAACACGTTAAACTATGAGTCGCGTGGGTAATTTTTTGAGGATTGAGTCATAAAATAAATTTTATAATGCAAGCAAGCTAGACCGAATATTTTGTGAAAGAAAAGAAAAAGGGTATCATCCCTTGAGAGCTATAAACCTGATAAATTTCTCAATTTTTATTCTTTTCCAACAGTTGTTTGAGTTGTGTTGCAATTAATTTTATCACAATTAATATGTTATGAAATCCTCACAATATTCAACTTACCAAGAGCACCTAACTAGGATGTTTGACGAAGGCTCCAGTGTAGGTGGTAGGTAGGTGTGGCATTTGATGGTTGTATACAGATTATCACTGCTTTGTTAATGAATCTATATCAGACTCTCAGCACTGTTGCTGCTGTACTTCACCGACTGCCATGTTAGCCAGTTAGTCTCCATTAATTTGATCTGAATAACATATACTATTGTACCACAGGCTTTGATTTTAAGGGTGGATAGAGAGAGAGGGGGGAGACAAGAAAAGTTCGATGGTTGATGAATCACCTTGATGAAAATTTTAACGTCAAGTGCTCCCTTTGTAGTAGGCATGAACCATTTTGGAAACCGTAGCCTAGATTCAGTTTGACACTACTACTCATTGCTAACTCCTCTGAGTGTCGCAAAAGCATGATGATCTAATTTGACTTATGTTTCTGTTTGAGTCTATATTTGTTTTAGTTTCGAGATACAGTAGAATTTAGTGGCAGGAAACTTACCTGGTTGTGCACTTGGGTTTATTTCATTAGTCTGTCCTTTTAACTCATGTTCAAGTATACCTAACGTGACATTCTATTTTGAGTGGATACTTCAGGAGCTTGTTGGACCAGTTCCAGAAGGATATGATGGCTATTTTAGGAGTCGATTTCCGAAGCTGTTGATTGAAGTATACAAAGTTGTGAACATATTCTGTAGAGAAGAGGATTGCTTTCACAAGTATTTTTAACTTTGGCATCTTCTGATGTCCTGAAAAAAATGAATGTAATTATAACCAATGTATAATCGTAATTACAGCTGTAATCTTAGTGTATAATACTCACACTTGTTAACGCAACTTACTACTCTCTTTAAGATGACCTTCGCACATTTTTCTTTCTTTACTAAGTCTCAATTTGTTTCCTTGAAAATATTTTTTTGGTATTTTTTGGTATTTGAAACACTTAAAAAATTACTCAAATAAAAAAAATTAAAATATTAAAAAAAAAACTTTATTTTTAAATTTTTTTTTTGCACTTTGAGAATTTTATTAATATTTTTATATAAAAATTTTTAATATATTATTATTTTTTAAATTAAAATTGAATAATAAAAAATTAGTTATTTTATTAAAAATATTTGTTTATAAAAAATATTTAAAAAAAAAATAATTTTACAGAAAATATTTTTTTATTTTTTACGGACAAATAGAATCGTTTGTAAAATCTGACTTGGAATTTCTAAATGAACTAAAAGTACAATTTTGCACTGGTTTGAAATATACATAAAGACAACAAGCTTCTTCAAATACCCAATAGATTGTTGTCGCCCATTGATCCTCGTGACTTAGATACTCTCTTCTTCGGTTTGTACTTGAGTGTTTTTGGTTCTTTTTCAGGTTTTGTACTTAAAGGTTTTTTGGGTTTTTTTTTTCCAAGTTTTGTACTCATGTTTTTTGGTTCTTTTTCAGCAGCCATCATCGTGAAATTATTTCTTTTTGAGAATCGTCTGACTTTTTTCATTTTATAACTGTCGTTTTCTCTAAAATTTTGATTTTAGTCCTTAATTTTATTGGGTTAGTTGTTGGATGGATTTACCTAACATATTTAATTTTATTGTACGTTGGATTCAGACCCTTTAATAAATAAACCTGTTGGCTTTGAACAAAAAAATAGCTTAAATATAAAAATTCTGCGGCTTCGCTAATCAAACATTTACACTCAGGGGAATAAAATTTGAATTTAATATAATTATAGCAAACTAATTTTAATTTAATTAGAATTAGATTTTGGTAAAAATATAAGTTTGATTTATTAAATTTAAATTCATTAAATTTTAATTTAGTTAAATAAAAAAAAAAATTACCTTCTACTTTTTTTTTAAAAGGAAATCAATGCCCATTTCAACAATTATATAATTCCTGCTGCTAGCCAATGGGATCCTTTCTTGACCTCAAATATTCAATACCTGTGATGAGAGGATACCCTAGTGTATTTTGTTTAGGTACTATTTACCGCCATTCTGCTGGTTTTGTAAGATAAGTATTAGCTAGTGGTTTACCCTTCTCCTTATGTTGCTTCTTCCATCCTTCCCCAAACTTAAAAAGAAAAACAACTGCATTATTTAAGATAGTTGTGATTATTTGTTGAAGGTGAGCAAGAGCAACTGACATTTATATTCTACAAAATTTCATAGCATGACTGCAGAAAAGCCTCCAGCATTTAATTATAATTCCAATCCTGAAAGCTTAATGCTAAAGCAACAAGAAAAATACATATATATCTAGACTTCCAAGGCAACAATAGAACTCTCAACGTAATCACTATTTCTTGAAGTGTTTGCATCTATGATTCTGCTTGAAGCCTTTGGAGCCATTCGCCTTCTTTTTGGCCTGCTTTTGACATCGTCTTCCATTTCATCAAGAAACGAAAGAAATGTCTGAAGATGTGCAGATGGTGAGCTTCGTGATGTAGATCCCTCAAGTTCCTCGGAACAGTGCTTGGCAAATTCCCTGATTATCTTTATTACATATGCAATCAGTGCTAAAACGAAAGCTATACCACAGAAAAGAAATAGGACCCAGAAGCTTTTCAGATGAAGCCGGTTTGCATCTTCTTTTGCACCTTCTAATCTGCAAGGGCTACCCAGAAGCCATTTGTCATGCATTCTTTGAAGTTCTCCACCTTCTGATAGTTTCAGGATCGCAGCTGACATGTCTACTGCTAGCGGAGAGTCTCTTGGAAAGGCCTGAAGACAATTGAAAAACATAAAGAATCCCGTTATAAAATGCTTGACACATGAATCTGAGGTAAGAATGTATAGAGGTTCTTCTCAGGTGACAACAGGAATGTATCTTAATTCTTAACAAGGTATTCAAGAAAACTAGTAAAACCTATGTTGGAAAAGTTCCTAGTAGAAGGGTTTAAGGATACACATACAAATCCCCAGCCATTTTTGCTGAATTCTTGACCAACAATACTGAATTCACATTGAGATGAGAGAAAGAGTTCTATGTATGCTCTTTCATCAACAACAGCAGCAACACCACCTTTCTGAGGACCATCTTGCAAGGCTTTAGAACAGTCGTCTGCAGAGTTGAGAGGAATAAGTCTAGACTTATCTATTTTATATTCATTGACTAAGTAACGTCCTGCAAATGAACCTCGCTGGTAGCCAATGGGATCATTGCTAGATACCAAACTTTCTATTCCTTTAATAGAAGAAGAAAGCTGTTCTACTGTGAGAATTGAGGTCAAACTTGCAATGTAGCTTGAATTGAGAACAAGAACTACGAATAGCCAGATGATTAGCACCAGGCGACCAAGGGTGCTCATTGTCTTTTCTTCTGCATATATTAGGAAAACAAGTGCTCAATTAGTATCCATGGATATACGCTAGGTTCCCAAGATAACCAGAGAAGAGTACTTAACCATGTCACTTACTATGGGAAAAAAACAAGGTAGAAAAGCTAAACCTGCAGTACATGAGCACAAATGTAAGCTGCTTGAATATTCGTGTATGGAGGATATTTGAGACTTAGTTTGACGGAATATTATATTATCCATAATCACATGCTAAAAAAAGTTTTGAAGTTTAGATGGTAAACTATGATTGGTCAACCTACTGTTGTATGTTAATATGCAAGATGAGGAATGAATGAACTATTGACAAGTTAAAATGCACTTGCTTACCATAGAATAGTTACAATTTGTCTTCTAGGAGGTCCTCGGAAATCACCATTGATCCTGTGCTCCAAAATCCATATCACCACACCCGTAACAAGGAAGAAAACTGCAGTTACAAGCCACATCATTGGAGTGAATGGCCTCAAGAATGCCCAGGCACTAGAGTTTAACTTCCTGACAGGGGCAACAACAACTAGGCCAGATTCGATATATGGCTGTGTGAAATCCACCATCCTTGCTCGATCAGTCGTGATTGAAATGTCGCCTATTGCAGCATCAAATACCTATAGGCATATAGAGCAAGAAAAACGATCATACAATTAGTAAAAAGAGCATACAACTTTCTACAGAAGTTTAAAGATAGCTTTCGTTTTCATACTCACACCAACTGAGATCAATCGCAGAAGCTCAGTGGTATTTGGGTTATTATGACCGTCCCCAAATGCTACAAAGTCAAATGGCACAGCATAAGACAATAAGTTCAAGGCAGCTGTAAACACGTCAATGCAATAGCCACTGAACATATTATTGGCTTCTACTGAGACAAACTCGTGATAAAAGACTCGATTTGGGACTCCAATTCTCAGACGCCTTCCATTGTGAGCAAAAACCCACCCTCGAGGCTTCACTACTGTTTGTCCAGGCCAGATTACACTGTACAGTTGTTGACGTGAGTTTGGATTACTAGGTGTCTTTTTATAAATCTCTTCTGGAATTTCTACTGATAATCCTGAATGATTAGACCAATAACCAATCCTCCTAAATACTGTGCCAATAACATTGATCACTTCATATGCAGGATGTATGAGGTTCTCATCAGAAAACTTGATTGATCCTGTTACACCTGTGAAGTTAACCTGTAAAATACTCTTAAGCAACAAATTTCCTCCATCAAAGATTCTTAAAGCATCTGCATGTAGGTTCTTCCTCTGTAGTTCTGATAACCCTGGATCATATGAAAATGAAAGGTTTCCTTTCTGATTCAAAAATGCATCGATTGCATAAGCAAGAAGCCAGACAGTGTCATAAGCATATAGACCATAAGAATTTAACCCAAAAGTGCCGCCAGCTGCTTTTCTGCTAGCCAAATTGCTCCACCCAGAAACAAATTTGCTTTTTTCTTTTGTATTTGGTGTGTGCATTCGCAAAGTAATAACCCCTTGAATATCATCCATGTCTTCTGTAGCGAGTGGAGAATTGGTGTCTATTTTCGCAGAAAGCCAATCAGTAACTATCCACACATACTCAGCACTCATCATCTCCATATGCCGAGCCTGTTTAAGCACCTGCAGACCCTTATCTGGGTAAGCATGAACAACAATAACCCTAGACTCCATTAAAGCTACCTTGTATAATACATCTGATATCTCACTTGGCTGGTTCACATTGGGACTGAAAGGAGCTTTGTATGATATCTTGCAACGTCTCTCAGCTAGTTTGTCTTCTAATGCTGCAATTCCATTCCTCCCATGATCATCGTCTACATAGATTGCTGTTACTGCCCTCCATCCATAGTAGTCTACTATATCTGCAATTGCAGCCATTTGGAATATATCACTGTGTGTTGTTCTAACAAAGAATGGGTACTGAAGTGAAGATAGTGTGGGGTCTGTTGCTGCAAATGATAATAAGGGCACTCGAAGCTCATTGGCAATGTGAGATAGGAAATGAGCAGTGACAGAAAACTGGGGGCCAATTATGGCCACTACCTCACTCCCCATCAAGCTTAAAGCTGTTGCAAGAAATGAAATTTCAAAATAAGAAATCATGCATACAAGAATCTAGAAAATTTTGATAACAGAACTACAAAATTATAACAAATAAAGAAATAATTATATCCCCTGCTACTTATAAGGACTCATTACCCTCAAGCATGCTCATATATCCACTATAATTTGTGTCCCTCATGGTAAGTTGCATCTTAGTTGTACCAAGAACAGACTGGTTCCTATTCACATCTTCCACTGCAGCTTCTATAGCAACTTTTGCAACTTTGCCAATGGAAGAATCTAAAGACAGAAGAGCCCCAATGTTCACAACTTCTGGTCTTGCTTCAACAATGCTGCTGACAACATTTGAAGAGAACCCACTATAGACAACCATTAAAACCACAAGCAAAACCTTGTGCATGATCCATTGGCCGAACACAAATCCCATAATCTCACTGCTCTGCACAGAAAATAAAACAAACAACTTCCAGTTAAAAAAAAAAGGAAGAAATTATAGAGGAAAGAGCTTCAAATTGATGCTACATCAAGTGAAATGTTGAGATCAAACAAGCCATATACAAGAACTCAAAGCAAGATGAGCGGTGCTCAAAGAATCAAAATCTAATGCAAATATGTAAGGCCTAACATCCACCGAAAACACAGGACAGAAATGCAAGAGTCTTGCGATTTGCTCAAAAGATATTCTACATGATATGGTACGTGTACAAAATTTCAATTTCAAATCTCAATTAAATTTAGGTTTGAATTGCACTCAATTAAAAAATTGTAATAATAAATCTAAAAATTAAAAACTTTAGAATTAAAATGCTAATTAACTTTTTTAATAAAAAATGTTAAAAAATAAATTTAAAATTAAATGTTTAAATGCAAAAGTACTTAAAAAATTGTAGCAAAAACACTCACAAATTACAGTAAAAACACTTACAGTGCAATGAAATCTAACTTTGATAATAAAAATAAATCATTCACAAATTTAAAGATAGAAAAGAAAAATAAAAAGAAAAAAAACCCAAATGAAATTGCAAATGGAAAAGAGAAAAATATAAATGAAATTGCAAAATAGAAAATGCTAACTCTAAGTTTCAAAATCTAGAATAATAATTAAGAAACGGTAATAGAGATAACGAGGAAAAAAAATCCTACTTGAATGGTAAGAGCAGGATAGATAGTGTGAGGGAGACACAATGAAAATAAAAAGAAAGAAAAGAAAAAGCAAAGAGTTAAGGAAAAGTGGGAAGAGTAATAAATTTATGCTCAGATAAGTAGATTGGAGTGGTTAATTCAAATAATGCATATGCATGGGGGAGTCAATGGCTGGTTGGTACTTGGTAAATATGGTACTTTCTGAGTTCCCAAAAACAAACAAAGCAAAAAACTAAACCCGTTTTATTGAATAACAATAAATTAAAAATGTCAAATCAGCTTTTATTTTCACGTGATTTTATTTTTGGTAGGCATGGTTCTCAAAATTAGAAATATATATCAAATGGTAGAATGTGATTTAAAATTAATTAAACTCAATTTATATATGTTCGAAAAGATTTAATTAATAATATATAACGTTGAATATTAATAATATATACCTAACTATATTGGTATAAATAGACACAGATTCGGACTCACTCCCTTAATTCTTTAAAAAAAAAAGCAACATAGACGTTAAATTAATCCAAATTGGAAATATGCTTTTGAATTCACATAACGTGAGAATAGAAAAGGACTCACAGATGCAGCAGTTACTGGCTTTAGTCTCTGGCTCTGAGCTTGAATGGTGACTATGGATTACACCAAAGAATTAACTGTTTAATAAAATAAAATAAAAAGCTAGGAAATGTTGATCAGATTACTAAAAAATCTGGTAAGATATTTTCATTTCATGTATAGTGAAGAGAGTGAATTCCTTAGAACAATCTTCTTTGAATTTATAAGGGATGAAAAGGGGATAGGTGGCAGTAGTAGACAACTCCCCTCGACTCAAGTCTTGAGTGCCGCATTATAACAAATGGATTTGAATTCAGCTCCTCGTGTTTTCTCAACTGCTCAATATTCAGTCAGAAAAAGGAACTCCATATGATAAAGGAACAAAAAGGCAGACTTGGTGGGCGTGGCAGATATTTATAAATATAAGCACATTAGGAAGTTGGGGGAAGAAGCTGAAAGTGGTAAAAGTTGGGAACCACTGAATGAAAAATTCATGTATGCAGTGATTGAAAAATGGTGGGCGTGAATTTCGTGGGTTGTAAGTAACTAAGAATGGTCATTACAGTACAATACAGTCCAATCACAACCATTTTTCATGGAAGCCATTACCATGTAAAGAAGCCACCAAATTTGCACTTTTTACTTTTTGCTCTTTTTAGTATTCTATCAGGAACAGAAGATTGTGGTACTTCACACGATATATATAATTTTTTTTTTCAATTTTTAGTAATTAATTACTTTTCTATTTATATATTCTTTTGAATTTTAATTGAGGAATTCCATTAATTAATAGTCATCACATTCAACAGTTACAGATAAATATCTTATATTGAAAAAGTATCAAAATTACGAAAGGAAAACATACCTCCCAAACTCTTATACGGGTATAATTTTTTTTTTCCTTGCCTTGAGTAGGCAAAAAGCCCTGATTACAGAACTTGCAGACTTCATACTTAAACCAGATGCGACTAATTGCAGAAGTTCAGTGTTATTTGGGTTATTATGCCTATCCCCAAATGCGTACGACACAGCATAAGACAATAAGTTCAGGGCAGCAATAAACACGTCAATGCAGTAGCCGCGGGACTCGTTAGTGCCGTGTGACGCAAATTCTCGATAAGAGACTCGATTTGGGACTTCAATTCTCAAACGCCTGCCATTGTTAGCAAAAACCCACCCTCGAAGCTTCGTTACTGTTTGTCCAGGCCGGATTACACTGTACAGCTGTTGACTTGTATTTGAATTACGAGGTGGCTCTGTGTAAAGCTTTTCTACAGGCTCAACTAGTAATCCAGAATAATTCGACCAATAATCAATCCTCTATATCATGATCCAAACACATTGATCACTTCATATGCAGGATGAATGAGATTCCTATCAGAAAACTCTATTGAGCCTGTTAAACCAGTGAAATTAACCTGTAAGATGTTCTGAATCAACTGATTTCCTCCATTGAAGAATTCTAAAGAATCCGCATGTAGATTCCCTCTCTGTACTGCTGATAAACCGATCATTTGTGATATTCTTATAATAGAGTTTACGTGAATTAGAGTTTTTTTCCTTTTATTTTTGCTGTTTTTATTATTCAGACTCGTATATACATGCGTCAAGAAAGTTCTCTCCACGCTAGACCTAGACGCCATTTAATTTCACATATGGAGAGTGTTGCGAAATGATTGGGCTGAGGCTATTTTTCATGTCACGTCACTGATTTTGCGAGATCCGGGCTTGCAGACAGCCCCATCTATTTTCTGAATATGAAACAGGATCGAAAATGTTGGGCTGATCTAAAGAAACGGGCTTCTGAAATTTTGGGCCAATTTTATTTTTTTGGGCTCAGCCTCTCTTAACACGCATAAAATCCAGCGGTGATTCCTCCCGATTAGAAAACGCATCAATTCCATAAGCAAGCAGCCAGACAGTGTCACAGGAGTAAGTATGCTCTACCTACAAACAAATTTCCTTTCCTGTGGTGAAACTGGTGTGTACATCCGCAATTAAAAAAAAAAAAAAAAAAAAAGAGAGATTTATCATCTTTTATTTTCTTTTTCTATTATTATCTTTTTGAAAAAAATTCTTTTAATTAATTTTTTAAAAATAATTTTATTACTTGATATAAAAGAATTTAATTATTTTATTTAAAAAAAATTAAATTAATACATAATTTTTATTCTTAAATTATCATATGTTACATATGCTATATATGAAATAAATATTAATATTATCAAATACGCTTATACTGTTAAATGATTATTGTATTTTTTTAAAATTATTATATTTAATGTTTTTATCTTAATGAAACTAATTATTTATTTTTATTATAAATTTAAATTTAGATTTTTATTAGTTAATATATTTAAGGGAAGAGAATATCACTATTATATAAAATAAAGAATTTCAAGTTTAGAAAACATAATTACTTTTTTTTACATTATATGAAATAAAGGAAATTCAAATAAAATAATTAAAGGGATGAAGCAATAAATATAAAATATAAAAAATACCTAAAAATATTATTCTATAATAAATGGATTGAATTTTTCCATTTATTTGAGGAAAATAATTTATATATATGTAATATTTTCTATAAAAAATATTTTTTAAAAAATAAATTAATTTTTATTGTTTGATTAGATTTTGAAAATAATAATATTAATAAATGTATATAAATATATCTACGCATAGTAAGCTAATAACATCCTTCAGAATATAACTTTTTTTTTAAAAAAATTATGATTTTATTTAAATAATAATTTTAATTTTTTATTTATTAAGAAAAATATTTTAAACTGATTAAATTTTTTTTAATATTTTAGACATAAAAATTAAAAATATTTTTTAAATATTTTTATAGAATAAATAGAGGTTTTTAAATAAATTTCTAATATTATAATTAAATAATAAAAAATAAATATTTCTTAAAAAATATTTTCCATATAAATAGAGGCTAAGACCTGGTATATTATAAAATTAAAAAATGTAAAAAAAAAAAAAAAAACTAATTAAATGATTAAACAGACCATATGAATTTCAATTTATAAACATCTGCGAGGCGGGAGGAAGAAGCATGAAACCAGCGTTAGAACACGAAGCCACCTTTGTGTTTGCGAAACCACGTACGTGTCAGTATCCCGTCTTCCTTTCGATTCCCTACAATGGCGACCGCAAAACCTGCAATCCACACTCACCCAGCCACATGCTATAAACCTTCTCTTTCCTCTCAATGGTCCTTACTTCCCTACTTCTATGCTATGGCTTTACCTTTAAGCCTCGTCTCTTTTCTTTCTTTAACATGGATTGAACAGCAATCAACGCTTCTCCAATCTTTCATTTCTTCTCCCCTTTTTTTTGGGACTTCTTGTCTGGTTTTTCTTCCTGAATCTTGATTTGAAGGGAAGTTCCAATGGTGGGGTCGGTCCCTTACGCAACAGAAGAAATGGAGTGCTGTAATTTTCCTGGTTGGAAAAGAGCTTGTTATGTCTCACAAATTCTTGATTAGGGTTCATCTTAATCTTGGATCCTGTGCTTTGGCTTGAATATTTGGTGACAGCTAATTTTTGCTGTCTGGGACCTTGGGATTTATCTATTTAAGATTGCTTCTCTTTAAGCTATGGAAGTGTCCAGCTAAGTGCAGTTGTTTCTGTTTCATCATTTCATTTCATCTTTTTTTTTTCCCTTTTTCTTTTGTTCTTTTGCTTTTGGGATTGAGAATGGATTAAGCTTCGACAATGGCTTCAGCTACTGATGTTTCACGCCAGATACCAGCATGGGAGGTTGGATGTAATTCGAGTAATGGCAGTTTGCCTGTCGTGGGGAATGAACATAATGATGCTTCTGAGAATTTGAGCCAATCGACAACCGGCAAACCTCCAAGAAACCTCTCTTGCATTAGGCATTGCAGCAGCACAGCAATTCTGCATAATCCTGTGAGTTCTAATCGCCTTCTGATCCTACCCACCTGTCCATTATATGTTTCTTTTTTATGTTTCCTGGTTGTGAGTTAATTTTGTTTCCTATTCCATTATGCAATTTGGCTTCATTAATCAAGATCTAAGCTGAGAGTTATTCAAGTGAATCTCCAATGAGTTAATGTGGGTGAGGAAAAAGAGGAAAGAACAATGTTGTCTTCATCCAAGAAATTTGAATCTAATTTCTGCAGTTCGATATTAGTTTCTTTCCTCCTCAGAAATAATGTATACCTGTTTACAATTGTTGGAAAAATAGGAAGTTAATCCGTCCTGGTTTTCTGAAAGATCCTGCTAAGATGAAGATATGTTTTCTTCTTTTTTTTTTTTTTAACAGAACTCGCTATACATACAGAAACCAATGTATTGCAATTAATTTTGAGGAGCTTTTGCGTTTATCTTAAGCCTCCAATCAACCAGTTTGCATGTATGCAATTTTGTCTGTGTTTAAGCTTGTACTTGGGAATGTCTTTGACTGGTTAGGATATTCAATGCAAAAGTTATTAATAGGTGCAAAGTTTTGATCAGTTGATTGAATATTGTTGTATAATCCGTGAGAAAAGACTTGGATTTCATTCAATTATCCACTATCTTCATTTGTATAGGAATTAGATGTCGGAATTGTCGGCTTGAAGTCGCCATCTACTGAGAACTCTGGATATCTACCTATATTTCGCTCAGGAAGTTGTTCTGATAAAGGACCAAAGCAGTACATGGAGGATGAGTACATAAGGGTGGACAATCTACATCAATATCTTTCTACAGCTGTAAACTGCCCTGTTTCTGGAGCATTTTATGGGGTGTGTGAGTTGCCAATAGCTTAAGATACTTAAATTATCCAGAAATACATATATATATTCTTCAATTATTCAGAAATACATATAAATTCTTACTCGAGAAGTTCCATAAATGGAGTTTTACATCCTTGAGAATAGCGTAATGAATTTTCCCACATAGGACATTAACCTTTTCTTTCTTTTTAAGAATTACTTAGTTTGATATAAGTTCCTACCAGCAAGCAGAAAATGAAAACCATCAATGTATAATTTCTCATACATTTGTCTTGTAAATGATTCATTGGTTGAGCTGTTGCGTAAATTTCAGTTTATTTGTTCAGGTGTTTGATGGGCATGGTGGCACTGATGCAGCATCATTTACCAGAAAGAACATACTTAAATTTATTGTTGAAGATTCACAGTTTCCATCTGGCACAAAAAAAGCAATTAAGAGTGCCTTTGTGAAGGCTGATCATGCCCTTGCTGATAGTAAATCTGTTGATAGTTCCTCTGGCACTACTGCTTTAACTGCCCTTATCTTGGGAAGGTGAGAAACTAAGAGTTTGTGTCTACCCGTTAATTTTGCTTGTAAATCTATTCTTGAGTTTCAGTGATAGGGTTATTAAAGCTGCACTAATGCTAGTTTTTATTAAGTCATACTTTGTTGCAATTATTTGTTTGATCTGCACTCTTCTAGGACCATGCTTATCGCGAATGCTGGTGATTCTAGAGCTGTTTTGGGCAAACGGGGAAGGGCAGTTGAACTATCAAAAGACCACAAACCTAACTGCACCTCTGAGCGGCTAAGAATTGAGAGACTAGGAGGTGTGATCTATGATGGCTACCTTGATGGCCAATTATCTGTGGCTCGTGCTCTTGGGGATTGGCACATTAAGGGTGCTGAAGGTTCAAAGAGTCCCTTGAGTGCTGAGCCCGAGTTTGAAGAGATTAACCTGACAGAAGAAGATGAGTTTTTGATAATTGGCTGTGATGGCCTGTGGGATGTGATGAGCAGCCAGTTTGCAGTTACAATTGTGAGGAAGGAACTTATGATTCATAATGATCCTGAGCAGTGTTCAAAAGCACTTGTCAAGGAGGCAATCCGGCGCAATTCCTGTGACAATCTGACAGTGGTAGTGGTCTGTTTCTCTCCTGATCCACCTCCTAAGATTGAAATGCCTAGATCCCATAAAAGAAGGAGCATATCAGCTGAGGGGCTGGATCTTCTCAAGGGTGTGTTGGATAATGCCATTTGAGCAAAAACTGCTTGCAACTCGTAAAAAAGGGGAGAAAATTGGAACTTTCACAGTTGGCTAGGGACTTTTCCAAGTCAAGTCTGCTAGTATGCTACCTGCTGCAGCTGGAAATGCTGATTTCTCGAACCTAAATATCCTGTATATTTGAGGTAATTTGCATAGTTAATTAGGGTTACTTTTTTTCTTTTTTTTTAAAAAAGACGCTTTCTAGTGTCTATGTAGTTGTAGTCATTTTGGTGGCATGCGAGGTGAGCTCTTGGTTTGGCCCTGCAGTCTGCACATGAGAAGAAGATCGATGTGTCTATTGCAAATAACGTGTTGAGAGTAGCAATTACACCAATTTAATTGTAGAATAAGTTTGTAGAAAAACTTAATTGAGCAAGGGTATTTTTCTTCTTTTTTTTTTATATATTTAAAGGGAATAGCTATGAAATATATATTTTACTTACTGAGTTATTTGTAAACTCTTTTCCTTTCAATGGAATGACAAGTCGATTTTATTTGTCTACGTGGATGGACTCTATTAGTGTATAGTTATTTAGAAGGTTAATATTACCCATGTCATTGCCTTCTCTTCTCACCGTGATTCAAAAGTCACTGTTTCTTCAATTAACTTGCTAAACAAATTGAGCATGAAAATTAACGTCTATGCACAACGACTTTTTAAGACTTGTTATTTTGTTTAAGAGACAGACGTGATATGGCACGACACAACTACAAATTGAAATAATGGGGTCGGAAAATCCTGGGGATCAGAGCCAGTTGCAACAGCAGTAGCACCCATGCCTCAGATTCCAGAATCACCAGTTACAAATCCAAAGTAAATGTCCAGCCGCCCACCTTGTAATCAACCCTGCCAGCCAAATTCTGCTCGAGGCCCTCAGCTTCTTGACGCCCTTCTCCAGGTCCTGAGGCTCCTCGGCTCTAACCCACATCTCTTGTGGAATAATCCCACTACATCCCATTATCTTCATGCAACTTCTCTCACCGGATCTGCCGTAATCCTTCAAAATTATCATTCTTATAAGTGCTCCAACATCCTATTTTTGTTTCACCAGATCGTGGCTGATGCAACTATAAATGCTGATAAAACCAGCTTATGCAAGCTTAAGCTATGTGACTAAAAATCCAAAATAAATTTATCAACTGTTTCCTATGTGGTTGGCAAGTTGGTATCGGTTTTTAGACTGTAGGCGATTCAACCATTCGCCCGTTCGTGCCCCCCAAATTTCCTCTGCGCAATAACTTACTCGTTAAATCCATGCCCGACCTCTGCCCTCTTTCAAAATTAACAACAGCTTATCCCAGATTACTTCTCATCTTCCTAGCCAGACGCTTCTCCTCCTCATCATCATCAACGCCACCCCTTTCGGTCCCATCTCATCAACACATATCCTATCTAATTTTAGACCAAAAGTCTGCATCCCAGGCTATCCAGACCTTCAAATGGGCCGCACAACTCCCCAACTTCACTCATTCACACTCCACATATCGGGCTCTGATTCACAAGCTATGTACTTTCCGTCGTTTTGATACCGTCAAGCAACTGCTCGACGAAATGCCCCACTCAATCGGCTCTGTACCAGATGAAGACATTTTTGTCACTATAGTTCGAGGCCTTGGCCGGGCTCGTATGATTCGTGATGTTATGCAGATACCTGATTTGGTTTCTAAGTTTGGCAATAACTCATCTTTGAAAGTATTTAATTCGATACTTGATGTTCTTGTTAAGGAGGACATTGATCTGGCTAGGGAGTTTTATAGAAAGAAAATGATGGGGAGTGGCGTTCAAGGTGATGATTATACTTTTGGGATTTTAATGAAGGGTCTTTGCTTGACTAATAGAATTGCAGATGGCTTCAAGCTTTTGCAGGTTATGAAGTCCAGAGGCATAAAGCCGAATGCTGTTATATACAATACTCTTCTTCACGCTCTTTGCAAGAATGGGAAAGTTGGGAGAGCTAGGAGCTTGATGAATGAGATAGAGGAGCCTAATGATGTGACTTTCAATGTTTTGATATCTGGGTACTGTAAAGAAGATAATGTAGTACAAGCTCTGACATTGCTAGAAAAGAGTTTCAGCTTTGGGTTCGTGCCCGATGTTGTTACAGTGACTAAGGTTGTGGAAATTCTTTGCAATGCAGGCCGTATGATGGAATCAGTTGAGATATTAGAGAGAGTCGAGAGCAAGGGAGGTGTGGTTGATGTTGTGGCTTATAACACCCTGATAAGGGGCTTCTGTAGACTAGGGAAGGTGAAAGTTGGGCATCGCTTCTTGAAGGAGATGGAGAGAAAAGGATGCCTTCCTAATGTGGACACATACAATATATTGATATCTGGTTTCTGTGAGTCTGGGATGCTGGATATGGCTCTTGACATGTTTAATGATATGAAAACGGATGGGATCAGTTGGAATTTTAATACATATGATACACTAATCAAGGGTATGTTTTCATGGGGTAGCATTAAAGATGGGTTTAAGATCCTAGAATTGATGGAAGAGTCTAAAGGTGCTTCTGGGGGTCGTATTAGTCCTTATAATAGTGTGTTATATGGTCTTTACAAGAACAATATGTGGGATGAGGCACTTGAGTTTCTAATAAAGATGGAAAATTTATTTCCTGGAGCTGTTGATAGGAGCTTGAGGTTATTAGGCTTCTGCGAGAAGGGTGAGATTGCAAATGCAAAGATGGTTTTTGATCAAATAACTAGTGAAGGTGGAATTCCAAACGTCCTTCTGTATGATTGCTTAATTCATGGATTCTGTCAAGAAGGGTTTCTGCGGGAAGCGTTTGAGCTCATGAATGAGATGATTGGTCACGGTTATTTTCCTGTTGCATCAACATTTAATGCTCTTATTAGTGGATTTTCTGGGCAAGGAAAAGAAGGGAGTGCTTTGAAGCTTGTTGATGACATGATTGGAAGAGGTTGCATGCCTGATATAGGAAGTTACGGTCCTCTGATTGATGCTTTGTGTAGGAAGGGGAGCTTTCAGAAGGCTTTCAATCTCTTCTTACAAATGGTAGAAAAAGGTGCAACTCCAGATTATTTGACATGGAACTCATTGCTTCTTTGTCTTAGTCAACAATCTATCTGGTTAGAGAACTGGAATATAATCCATGTCGGTGATAAAGTGGAATGGATAATAAAGACATGATTTATTAGCTAATAGAATTGCCTTGATAACAATATGTTTGAATTTCCTTAATCGACAATGACATCAGAATTATCATGTTGATGTTCGGAGTTCTTGAAATCTATAAAAGAGGCTTTTTGCAAAATTAGGGGTAGGGGTGGGGAAGAATTATTTGTGGATTTAGAGTTGGAGAGAAATTATTTGTGGATTTGGGGTTTGACTGCCAGGTGGCGGCCGAAAAGAGAGTCTGGCGCCTATTTGACGAGCGCCAGAGCCTGGCGCCTATTTGACGAGCGCCAGAGCCTGGCGCCTATTTGACAGATGTCAGAGTTTGGCGTCATTCTAAATGGCGCCAGCCATTATTTTATATTAATTAATATATGAGTGTATAAATATTTAAAATTATTGATTAAAAAAATATTTAAAATTATAAAAATTAAATTTATTTTTATTGGACTGAGTAGTACATAATCACAGAATAATATTAATGTCATAATATTTTGGAGAGTTATGAAATATATTATTATATAATTTGATAACCGCCGGACTTTTCTCACTCTAGGGGAAGCTAAACCCGAAAAAGTGAAATAGGTCTAAGGTTTCAGAAATTCACTTCATTTAGCCGGTCCAGCATCTTCGATTCTGACCACACGAGGCAGATCGGGCTGCGCAAGTCTGGGTCCAGTACGAGGAGTCCAGCCCGTTGATGTGACTTGAAGAAGTACAGCAAGCCTAGTCAATTCGCAACTCTGCCCGCATGCGCGTTGAAGGAATTAAATGGCCGCCTGACGTGAAGAGGGGTCCTGACACTTCCGTATTAGCGATCTAAGCACCTGTGGTTGTAATCAGATAATATTAGATATTTTTATAATAATAAATATTTTTTATAATTTTAATATATTAATATTTAATAAATTTTATTATTAATTTTTAAATAAAAAATTACTCTAATATATAATTTCATAATTATAAAATTAATATTATATTAATATTAGATATATAAAAACAATTGGGTTATAATTAGCTATATAAAAATAATTTATTTAATGATTAAATTTTTTATTATTTTAATAAATTAATATCGTAATATTATTGTTAAATAATATCAGTAATTTTTTAATTATATAATAATATTATTTTATAATTTTATAAATTATTAAAATTTTATAAAAAAGATAAATAAAAATAAATAAATAAATAATGGTCTGGCGTCACTCTAAGCGACGCTAGGCCATTTTAAAAAAAAAGAATGGCTGGTGCCATTCAGGCTGTGGCGCCTGTCAAATAGAAACTAGATTCTTTTTTCAGCTACCACCTGACAGTTCAATTTTAAATTCACAAATAATTTTTCTGCGGCTCTAAATCACGAATAATTTTTTTTCCGTCCCTAATTTTGCAAAAAGCCCTTATAAAAGCCTGATTTTTATGCTGGGATTTAATTGATGCTGTTAATTTGCTGCACTGATCAACCAAATGAAACACTCAGTTCGCTGGGTAAAATCTTGGGACATTTGGTGTAAATCACAAGGTTTGATGCCAGTGTCATCTTATTTTGGTTCGTATAATTTGTAGAAGATTCTGGTGAAGACCAGAGCTAATATTGAAAAGCACAGCTATAAGGTCTACTGGATCAAACAAGAAACTGAAATTCAAACAGAATAGGAGCAGGACCAGGACCAGGACCGTACTGTATGTTATAATCTGTATTTATTACTGATATAACAGAAAATTCTAATATAAAGATAAGGTATACAATTCTTGATGTTTTTCCCTTTTCTTTTTCTCTTTGTTTTGTTGTTGTAACAATGAAAATTCTAGAACACAAACAATGTCAGTGAATGCGACGTTGTAGTGGATTGAGGGGGAAAAAACAAAAGAACTCTAGCTTCTTTTCTTGGAGGTTTCCTTTGCTGGTCGGTTGTCGTTTGGTGATGGAGCAGAGTCGTAAATGATAAGGAGAATGAAAAATCAAAATAAAATGGGCAATATCAGAGAAGGATGGAAGGTGATCATGTGGGGAAAACTACAGATATGGGCCTACCAGCTTTTTCATGAAAGTATCTCATCTGGGTTTCCCCTTTTTTTTGGGGAAAATAAAAATTGGTGGAGCAGAACGATCCCCTCATCCACCAGAGACGTTGACATGTAAATGCATTTTTGAAGTTTGATGCAGGCGGCCCCAGTCTCCAATCCCTGGCCTTTATCTCCATAACATTATCAGCACAATCACGTTTTCATACAATGGGAAGATTTCACAACTCATGGTGAATCTAATCTTTCCCATTGTTTATCTTTTGACTTTTTGGGCAACAAATGTATGGTCAGATATATGGGAATAGCTAGCAGCCTTTACATAAGCCAATGTCGTTTCCTTCATGTTTCCTTTTTGATTGAGGAAAAAAAAAATATTAAATATAAATCTAAAAATTATTTAGATTAATTTTAATTATGATGTAATCAATGGATGAGAAAATTTACAAACTATGGTTGTGATGTTTATTGAATTGTAAGGTTGGATTGTATTAGACTTGTCAAATTTGTTCCTAATGCTTTTTATATGCTTTTTTTATATTCAAATGTGTAGTTGATAAATTTTATATCTGTGTATTTTACAAAAAAAATTCCAAATCAATTTGAATACTGACATCTATATTGAATTAAGACTTGAATTATTAGCCAACGAATACTGACATCATATCATCAATAAAGTTTGTGTACCACACTCGATCATTTCCGTTTCAAGACAAGAACACACACCTCTTATCTCTCCGGAATTTGATTCAACTAGCTAATTGCTTGCTTTTTATTTTATTGGTTGATAAATATAATAATTAAAAAATATATAATAAAAAATTTTCAATCAGTAATTGACGGTTATTTAAAAAGGTAAAAATGATTGTTGTTGTATTTCTAATGAGCCTATGTATCGTGGGAGAATTGAAAAAGCATAATTCCAATCGCAAAAGCATTTTTTTTTAAAATTTTCTTTTCTGCATACACGCAATTATCTTTTTTCTTTTGTCGCAAATATCACTTGAAAAAAAAAAACATTTTAGAATGAAAAATCAATTATGACGTGATATAGATGTGATGTGATAGTTAGCAGATGTCGTTTTGATAATCCAAAGATAATTTATGGCCAAGCCCGCAATTGCTTATCACCCTAAAGCTTGGAGGAGCAGTCACCGTCAGATCAAGTAATCCAGGAACCAATCTGTGCCTAACCTCTTTTTTTTATATATATAAAAAAAGAAGAAAATAATAATAACATTATATATTAAAATTATTTCAAAATAACATGTTAAATAATAAAAATAATTTAATTCAAATATCACATGTCTAAGCTTTCATAATTTATTTATTAATTATTATAACTAATATATCTAGATGTCTATTATTATATTTAAAATTGTAATATCTTATATATATTTTAAATAAATATATGCTGAATGAAATAGTATATATAAATTATTATTTTTGCTCCAATAGAAAATAAAAATAAAAATAAAAATAAAATCACGAGTCCAGCAGAAAAGAAGATATCAATTTTGCAGTTGAATGGTCTCTTCCTTCATATTCAAATAAATATATGTATTCTGTCCAGCTAAGGAAGATAGATATTTAGATATATTATCTCTTCTTCATTTCATTTCTGAAAGCCAGCGACTCTGCAGACCCACCTCTATATCCTCTCTTCTCAACGCAGATTTCAAATCAGGAAGCATGGGATTTGATAAAGAAGCAAGCTCATCCTCGCATGTGCTTCATGTACCATCATTTCCGAGAGAAGACACCCCACTTCTAGGCAAGAAAACGCCACTCTCCTCCACATTTAAGACCTTTGCCAACCTCCTCGTAGCCATAGTTGGAGCAGGTGTTCTGGGCCTCCCTTACACCTTCAAGAAAACAGGATGGGTTATGGGTTCTATGATGCTCTTCTCTGTTGCTTTTCTTACTTGCTACTGTATGATTCTCCTCGTCCGCACTCGCCGCAAGCTTGAATCCCTTCGAGGCTTTTCCAAGGTAGCCTCATTCGGTGATCTGGGTTTTGCTGTTTGTGGCCCCGTTGGTCGTTTTGCTGTGGATGCCATGATCGTCCTTGCACATGCCGGGTTTTGTGTTAGCTATCTCATCTTTATCGCAAACACTTTTGCCTATGCCTTCAATCGTCAATCAAATGAAAAAATTCTGGGTTTTTTAAGTCCCAAGTCTTTGTATTTATGGGGTTGTTTCCCTTTTCAATTGGGCTTGAATTCGATTCCAACGCTGACCCATTTGGCTCCGCTGAGTATTTTTGCTGATGTGGCTCAGCTTGGAGCTATGGGTGTGGTGATGGTGGAGGATGTTGTCGCCTTCTCAAAAAATAAGCCTCCGCTGGAGGCTTTTGGAGGGTTTTCTGTTTTCTTTTATGGTTTGGGTGTGGCTGTATATGCCTTTGAAGGGATTGGCATGGTATTGCCACTAGAATCTGAGGCCAAGGACAAGGATAAGTTTGGAAAAGTGCTGGGATTGTGTATGGCATTCATTTCTTTGTTGTATGGAGTGTTTGGAATTCTGGGTTACTTTGCCTTTGGTGAAGCAACCAAAGATATCATCACTACTAACTTGGGGCCAGGATTGGTGAGCAATCTTGTTCAGTTTGGTTTGAGTGTGAACCTCTTCTTTACTTTTCCATTGATGATGAACCCAGTTTATGAGGCGGTGGAGAGGCGATTCTGCGATTCTAGATATTGTCTGTGGCTTAGATGGGTGGTAGTTTTTGCAGTGACCATGGTGGCAATGTCAATACCCAATTTTGCAGATTTCTTGTCTCTGGTGGGGAGCAGTGTGTGTTGCACTCTTGCGTTTGTGTTGCCTGCTTTGTTTCACTTGATGGTGTTCAAGGAAGAGTTGGATTGGAGTGGTTTGGTTATTGATTCGGCCATTGTAGTTTTTGGGGTGGTGGTTGCAGTCGCCGGAACCTGGTTTTCTCTACTGGAGATATTCGGGCCCAAGTCTTCTTAAAGTGACGAGATTTTGAAATCCCCTTCTGCCCTTTCTCGTTTTGTCATCTTCACTTGAGAATCCTATTCTTCGTTGGTTGGAAAGCTTTAGCAAATTGTGCAATATTGAAACGTTTATAAAGCATTTGCATAACTGCAAGTACTAAAATGTCGTGTCTTAGCCTTTTTTTATGCATAACTTGAACATGTTATAGGCGCTCCTTTTTCCATCCTCGAGAATCTGTATGCGGCCAAACATGCATTTTCTTACAGAAACAGAACAATATCTCAATTCTTTGTTTTATATGTATGTAACAGTATTTCAATATGAATTACATATTCGAATTTGTCCAGATAACAAAAGTCGAACCAGCAAATAATCATTAAGGAATTTTGTCTCGAGATCTGCAAAATTAAGGATATGCTAGAATGCTCATTCTTCATCATACAATGTAAAGAAAAAATAAAAATAAAAAGTCCGCCGCAACTACGGTATCAAATTTCGCTGAAAACTAATTCAATTTGATTTCCATATCACAAGTAGTGTTTAGAAGTATACGTTCACAAGTTGAAAAAAAAAAATACAAATAATCCACATGTCCTGATCAAAAAATTACAACAGAAAACTTAACACACAAGTAATTCAATTTTAAACCCAAAAAAAAAAAACAGCAGAACTAAACAAGCTAATTGTTCAATCAATAATTCACCATCGCACGCACTATGTACTCATGGAAGAACCAGGACGCCAAACCTACAAGACCAAACCTCATGGAGGCAAGAAGATAAAGAAAAAGGCTTCACACGCAAGGAAAGCACCCAGTGATATGATATGCTTTTATATCCAGCTAAAACGCTTTCCAGTTATCAGAACTTTTTCTTGGAGTTTCACCCTCAATTGATATCTTAAACGGCCCAGCAGAGCCAAATGGATCAGACTCGTCAAAGGATGAGAACCGACTGCTATCAGTCTCTCTAGACCCACGTACTGAATCAAACCTGTCAAGGGAATTGCCAGAGGACTGGAATAATCCACTATCATTGGCATTAAATGAATCAAACCTCGAGAACCCTTGACCGTGGTCAGAGTCTCTGGTTTCTCTGAATGAATCAAAACTAGAAGGAAACGCATGACTGTTATCAGAGTCTCTAAATGAATCAAACCTTGATGGGAACCCGTGACTATTATCAGACTCCCTAAACGAATCAAACCGTGAGAACCCATGACTCTGATCAGAATCTCTGAATGAATCAAACCTTGAGAACCCATGACCTTGATCAGAATCTCTGGATTCTCTAAATGAATCAAACCTTGATGGAAACCCATAACCTTGATCAGAGTCCCTAGTGCTGTTCATGGAATCAAATCTTCCAAGAGAATGGCGTGGGGATTGAAATAATCCACTGTCGTGCATATTAAATGAATCAAACCTAGAGAAGCTGTCAAAGGAGTGGTCCTCCGACCCTTCGTTAAACTTTCGTGGAGAATTCCCAAAATTATAGGCAGGGGTGCCGGGAACAGAATCTGCAAAGCCAAATGAGCTCCTTCCCTGGTTATAGGCTGGGGTGCTGGGAACAGAATCTGCAAATCCAAAGGAGCTCTTCCCCTGGTTATAGGCTGGGGTGCTGGGAACAGAATCTGCAAAGCCAAAGGAGCTCTTCCCCTGGTTAGAGGCTGGGGTGCTGGGAACAGAATCTGCAAACATAAATGTGCTCTTTCCCTGGTTATATGCAGGGGTGCTGGGAACAGAATCTGCAAACAAGCTTCTCCCCTGATCATATGCAGGGGTGCTCGGAACAGAATCTGCAAAAAGCGAGGTGCTCTTCCCCTGGTACATATTATCAACACGTGAGGACCCTGTTTTTATCGGATTTAGAGCAAACTCACCAAAACCAAATAGAGAACTTTCACTTTGCTTATCATGATCCAAATCCTGCAAGAGAAGTTTTAAAATAGTTTAGCCTATATATGCAAAGGCAAAGCCATGCAGAACAGAAGTTACAAAAAAAAAAAAAGAAGAAGAAGAAGAAGAAATCAAGACAGCAAAGCCCACCCAAACCACACAAAAAGTCGAAACAAACAAATTACAAAGGCCAATCTCCACAAATAAAGGACCATAACTTGAATACGAGTACATGTACATGTGTGGACACAAAGAGACTCCATTCTCTAACTTTGGCTTAAAAAGCATTTAGAAATTCTAAATACTGACCAATTATTCTCCTTGTCAAAGTAAATTAAAGAGAAAAGGCTTGTTCAGTTCACATACCTTGCCACTAACAGAATCAAAGCCCCAAACGGATTCTGTATCATAGTGAGTATCAAATGTACCCCAGCCAGGTTCATCACTGTTTTTATCCCCAGAAATTTCAGTACCACCCATGTCACTGCATGATTATGATGCTTTTAAGGTCAGAAATCCAAATGAAGCACTAAAAACTAAAAGTGTGAAATGAACCTGTGGATTTCTTTAGCATGGGGTGAACTATCAGCACCAATACCCTCCTTGAATGGAGAATCTCGGAATTCATGTGATGGGCTCTCTGCCGGACTTCTTCCAGCAGGACTCTCGGGTGGACTTCTTGCTGTGCCATTCTCACTATGGTCATGATTTGATTCTTTCTCTTGAATTGGTTCACCTAGACTTGCATCTTTCTTTGACTTTACCGCAGCCTTTGAGGGGGAAGCACTTGAATCCTCATTCATGGGAGTGGTCATATTTTGAACTAAGGATTTCTGTTTTGGAGGGGCAACAATATTTTGCACATCCAGAGTAAGCTCTTTGACAAAAGTGAAACCTGCAAATGGTTAGAAGACGACTGCTTGTTACAGGTTACCACCAACAACTTTCAGATTTGCAAAACAGAAAGCACTGGCTGAAAAAAAATATCTCAATCGAGGGATAAAAAGGTCTATGATTGGATAAATCTACTCAGAAGTTCATTGAAAATGAACTAAAACATCCAGTAGGCTAACCGTTCAACATACCTTCATCTTCAAATTTATCCCAATTTTCATCCCAGTCGGCTGCTCCTTCTTGGATTCCAGGTTGCCAGCCTTAAGAAAGATCACAGAAGATACAATAAGAAACAATCTGAGGAAAAAAAAAAAAAAAGAAAAGAAAAAGAAAAACTAAGGCTTTCAAACCCTGCCTGGTTATTGAACTGGTGAAAGCAAAATGCTTGAAGGGTTTAAAGTTCCACTAGGGTCAAACCAGGACTTAACCAAAATAGTATTAGATAAATATTAATTATATATTTAAAATTATCACTCTCTCAAAAAAATAATAACAGTGCATTATTACAAATAATAATTGATATACTTAATAAATAATTATTAAAATAAAGCTAGTTAAATTTTAATACATAACTTTTTTCTAAAACAATAAATTTTAGATTTTAAACAATAATATTTTAATAATTAACTAAATATTGGGGTTAATGGATTCATAACCCAGATCCCAATTTTTTTTAATGAAGAAGAAAACGTTTCTTAACCACACAGACTGGCCAATGGTCAGGGTCCTGGTTAACCCAGTCCAACTGAGCAGTCCAAACGGAAAAAAAAAAGTGCATGGATGAGTTTCCTTATTCCTAAATAACACCCTAAAACAAAATTATGAAATAAGCCTAACAGAAAACAATTACTAAATGGGAAAAAAAAGAACACATTTGTATGAAGTGGTTTACAGAATAAAAATTGAACACAATTATCTAAAATGTCGTCAATAAAACTCAAAAAAAAAGAGAGAACTGCGACAGCTTTTCATTGCTCAGTTGCTGAAAAGAAAGCTAAAACAACCATTACAATCTATTTCTTCATTTAGATGGGTTGTTTATCATGAAAGGAAAATTAGCACCAAATGAACAGCCAGATAAAATCTATCAATGATCTGATCAATATTCTGGTATCATCACTACAAAAATTAACTAATACCAAATATTACTTCCACATCTCATTTCTTTATCGTAAAAACAACTAAGGATCACTCTCAAGGCCACAATCACATGCTTCAAATCATTTCTTCAAGGAGCAGCAAAATATCACACAACAATAAACAATCAGAATCCTAAATTACATCAGAATGCAATCTTCTGATTCAACATTATCACCATACTTTTGAGAATCCATCTAAAGAAAAATGCCCCCCTCATATAGGTACTCATTGTGCACAGGCTTTTAGTATGATGCAATGAATCCATTATTTGGGCTCACCACAAGTTAAAAGTTTCTCCTTTGACTTGGCGTGGAGCCTTGACCATAATACAAGGACATGATAGGAGCAGCATATCATTTTCTAGGTGGCATTGCCAGAATTGCTAAAATATAGGCACCCTCTTACCAGGAATTATGCCTTAGGATAATGGTCACAGTGATTTTCAAGACATTTATGAATTACATTTCTAGACACCAGATAAATCAATAATTTACCAGAAGTTTCTCTATCAAATTTGAGATCAAGTCATGAGAGAGATAAGATACTTCTATTTCTTATGCCTTTCCAAACAAGATCAATGCATTATGTAAGCATGTGAAGACATGAAACCAATTTTAGAAAACAGTTTATAACAGTTTGAATATATGTTGTGTTAAAAGTGGGGTAAAGTGATCCAAAGATCATGACAACATCACGTTTCACTAGAGATACCAAATAGCACATTTTGCCGAGTGAAAGACAAAACAATAAAGTTTGGCCAAATTCTTAGAAAGCGAACCTTTCTTTTTATAGAAACTAATAAACAAAGTTAAATAATTCAATTAAGAAAGATGCACACTAGTATTTTCAAAATGAGCACTGATAAGGTCATGGAGATACCAAAGGGGAGCTCAACCAGTGACATTGGCTTAGAACGCAATCCATACTGTTTACAGCGTTCATTCACACTTTTTGCTAGTTCCTCAAGACTTGAATGGATAATCTCAGCTCGCTCCTGCAAAAACAAGAAATACAGGAATTTGTAACAAGTTACATATTTCTCCACAAATCAACTGTATTTGAATGTACCTTGAGAGAACCATCTGCAGTGCCTCCTTGTTCCAGTTTAACAATTGCCCGATACAATTCCATTTTCTTCTCCTGCAAAGTGGTTAATTACTATTTAGTTTAACTGAAATTTAAAAAAAAAAAAAATTGAAAGAAGCTGTTCATACTTCATACCACAAGCAACCACAGATAACTTTAAACCAGACACCCAAAAAAATAGAGTTCGATGAGAGGCAGCCAAATTTCATAAATACCTGAATATCACGAAATGTGGCCTCTTCAATTGTTAATTTAGAGGCTACATCCCCAGTCTGCTTGTATTTCTCCTCATATTTCTTGGCTAATGCCTCAACCTGATATTCAGGTTGCTCAAGATAATCTTCTACACAGCAAACTTTGAAATAGAAAATATAAAGCAAATATGCACAATGAAAAGAAGATACCTCATGTTTATCAGCAGCCACCCTTTCTGTTACCTCATTTAGTCGATTGTCGCATCGGCTTTTATATAAAATCTAACACCAATTAAAAAAATATTACTGTATTAGCAATGTATCGCATCTAACACTTAAAAAATAAAATAGAAATATTTTACTCCTGTCCGCACATCCAATCTATGGTCAAAAAAGACATTAAATATGACAATAACAAAGAACCAGCATAAATATTTTGCAAAAACACATGCATTTTACTCACTAGATAATGGAATAGCCATAAAAGGAATACTAAATACCAATTGCAAAACAGAAAGTGGGAGGACACTCACAAGTTCCTGCATCTTAACACGATAGAACTCAATTTTCTGTCTAGAATCTGCAATTTCCTTTTCCAATTCTTCAACCTTCGGCCAAAAAAATGGATTATAGTTAACATATAAATATATACTAGAGTTTTCAATTCAACACAGAAGCTTAAACAGATATAACTTGATAAAGTTCAAAATTATACTGTAGTTATAATCAAAAATCAAAATCCCTTCATTTAATAAAATCTATATAGAAAACATTACCAAAAGAATGATACAAAATAATGCTCATGCATATCAAGTGCGCAAAAATATTGAGAAGTACCTTTTTATCAGCCTGTGAAGCCTCTTGGAACTTTGAGTTCAAGGAATCCTGCTCCTCCTCGCTAAGCTGATCAACAAGATGCTTTTCCAGAACAGGAACTTTGAGCTTTTGCTGAGAGGGCTGTTTTTCATCAGCATGATGAACAGGAGGCCTTGGTGGCCTTGCTGCAGCAGCAGGTGCTGACCGTGGACCCATCATAACTTGTGGCGGTCGAGGACCTATGACATTATAATTTCCTTTTTAGAAGGCATAACTGCAACGAGTGTAAGAAGAAAAAAAACAAAGATGACATAAGAAAAACAATACCAGAAGCAGGCCGCCAAGCTCCACTGCCATGTGAAGCTGTAGGGTGGCTTGTAGCAGACAACAAAATCTCATCAGACATTACAGAGCTTGGAAGTGTAGTAGGAAGAGGACGGCCTTCTCTATAACGCTCCATCAAATAGAGAGCTGTGCAGAACTCCCTCAAAGAAAGCATACTGTCGTTATCTTGATCAGATAAATCCCAAACCTGTTTTAAGACCTCTGAAACACCAAGGATAATATTATGCGACTGTCATGAGATATGAGAATGCAACAGTTTCCACTAAAGAAATTCTGAAATAAAAAGCTGTCATGCCTGTGGGAACTATAGGTAAATCTTCAACGTGTATGATTGGAAAATTCACACAATGGTACTGTGCCAGCTAATTAGTTTTAGATATGCTGGCATCACCACCAATCATCAAAATTTATTGCAGAAAAATCAGATATAACAGTAAGTTTGGAATTAATATGTTATTCTGCTGAAGTTCTTAATTCAGCCCAAATAATGTACATTTTCAAAGTAGCAATATGACACCCAAGTTCCATCAATGGAATTAGTAAATCTTACAAATAGCTGCAACAAAAAAAATTATCAATCTATTCTCAAAAAGGTTGTATACTCAGCTCTATTATCTATCTCAGATAATGTTTTACCATCAATAAACTCATCTGGTGCTACACAGTTGAACTTGAATGAAAAGGAACAAAAGAATGTGTGGTAGTCTACCTCTTGGAAGCCTCCAACTTAGGAAGAGATTGCGTGCCTCCTCACCAGTAATTTTTCCATCTCTATCTGTGTCTACCTGCACAAATACTTTCATATACTTCTGAATACCAGACTGAGTCATCTTTGGCCATGGAGGCTGAGATTGACTTGAATCCGAATTCCCAGCTCCAACAGGAAATCCAGACGAAGTGACAGCAGAACTTTGAGCTGCAACAGGCTGGCTCTGCCTTCCTGTTGATTGCCCACCAACAGGTTGCTGAGAGAAAGTGCTAGGCAAACTTTCAAGAGTGCTTGGCTTGTTTGGAGGTTGAGACCCAACATAAGAAGGAACAGTTCCAGACGAGGCAGGTAATGTACTTGTAGATGATGCAGCTGAGGCAGAACTTTCTGCTGGTTGAGCAGGAGTTGCAGAAAATACATCTCCAAAAAGTGATTCAGCGGCGAATCCATTCCCTGAAAATTTAGAATCCTTTGTTGCTGATTGGTTGGAGGCCACAGCAGGCTCTTGAGGTATTGGAAAAGGTGTCTGCCCAGGGGTCAATTGTGGTCTAGGCTGGACAGGAGGCATCAATCCTGATGCTGTTTGCCCAAATCCATCCTGACTTGGAGGAGGAGTAACCCCCCTACTTTGATTTTGGCTGGTTGGGACACCTATAACTCCACCTCCACCAGCCAAATCAGTTGAGATATTTGAATTTGGAGGGCGAGGAGGAGCCATGGTACTAACCCTGGGCACAGCTTGGCTTGCAGGAAGTAATTGTGGATGGGACACAGAGCTGGGAGGCATAGCCTGGGGTGGCCTCACAAATTGATTTTGCTGAGATGAGAAAAACTGCTGGTTTGTGCTTGCATTTCCAGTCATCTGTGGTGGTCTGATACCAAAGTTTTGTGATGCCACTGATGTGGCACCAGCCATCTGAGGAGCAGGTGTTGCTGCTTTAGGAGCAGGTGTGGCTGCCAGGTTTATCTGAGGAGCAGGAATTTTAGCTGAAGCAGGACCATATAAAGCTGCCTTCACTATATCTGGAGTCAGCTCCCGCTTACTTTGTGCCACAGTAACAAGCTTAAGAGCATTATAGAACTCTTGACGACCCAGGAAACCAGCTTTTCTCTGATCAGCATGCATCCAGACCTGAGTAGAACAGATGGAATGATTCTGTGAGTTTAATGCAGCAAGATCCAAAAACATGAATTTTTCTGGGGGAAAAAAAAGGAAAATGTGCTTTCTTTCTTCCTTTCAAATAAATTAAAAAATTTTCCTTCAGAACCTTTTTGACATGCATCTACCATATTGTTAGAACCTTAGTGATCTTAATTACCAGTAAATAATAGAGAATAAGAGTGATACAGCAACACAGAATACAGAGTTAAGTTATAACAAAATCCTAAGTCAACAGAAGTGCAATTGCATATTCTATCCCGGAAAGACGTCTGAATCTTTAACTCAAACAGCAAGACACGTTATGACTGAAGGACATGAAAATTAAATACATAATATCACCACATCAGCACTCCATTCAACTCCAATTCTGGCAGATTGCAATCCAAACTACAAGTTACTCTTAGAAGCAACTTTCAAATAGTGCAAATTGAAGGTAACATCATATATTGCATTGTAACCCAACAATTTTAGACTGAAACACTAGAAGTCTTTCAGGATCGTCTAAAGTTATGCATCTCTTTTCCACATTTGCACACTATGTACTTCTATGGACACCTTATCTCAAAAAACTGCGATAGAATTGTGAAGGTTGGTGTGCATCAAATAGATGCAAACAAGTGGTCTCATCAAGCGAGGCAACATCAGAAAAGCTTAAAAATAGCACATTACTCAAAATAAAAAATAAGAATTATCCTTGTAGTATTTGTTTAGGGATTGGTAACTCCAATTAAGGCTATATATTGAATCTGACTGAAAGTCCCAAACAATCTGATCTATACCTCCTAACCTAAAAGCATAAAGCTCCAGAGTTTTGGAAGAGAAAACCGGAGAATTGAGAAACGGAAGAAGAAGAATGAGATGAAGACAAGTACCTGCGCAAGGACTTGTTTGGGTAAACCGGAACCTTGAAAGAAAGCAACGGCTTCAGCTCCACTGATCTGACCGTCGCAGTCCAAATCTGCTCTCTTGAAATATGCATCAAACAGATCTGTATTCGCCATTTCCAATCAAATCCAATCCAATCCAATCCAGCCCTCAATTACTGGATGAGTTTTTCCTCTCGCTATCTCGAGGATCGACAGCCTAGCTTTTTATTAATTTTTATTAGGGGTGTTATTATCAAGTATCGATTGCGCAAACCCCAGGCGAGAAAAGAGAAGCGAGAGAGAGAGAGAGAAACATAGAGAGAGAGCATCCAGGAAAAGGAAGAAAAAAAAAAAAAACTCAAGCCCACCAGCAGGCCCGCTCTTCCATGCGTGGCTAAAAGAGAGTGGTTGTCGGTTGGACATTACAACGGTGTCGTTTAATATTTGAGAAACAAAAATGAAGAGTAAACAACTGCCAGCTGAGAAAATTACTGCTCGGCATTTACTCATCCGTCCAGGAAAACGACACCGTCTTCAGCAGCCAAACCACGGTCAAATTAACTCTCAAGTCAAAGCCTCCAAATACTTACAGGATTACAGCTTTTTTTTCCCCCGAACAGAATTACAGTTTAATAGGATCAGGGAAGAGTTGCGAAATCATGATTTATAGCACGCCTGAATAAGGTTAAAGGAAAATACGTACTAATATTAATTTTAATTTTTTAATTTTTAATTATATATAAAATATGGAGATTTAAAATTAAAAAATAATTTTATAAATATTATGTGATGATCTGAAATTCAGAAAATAGAATTTTATAATGGATTTGTGAATCTGGGAAAAATTTAGGCCTTTTAAGAAGAGAATATTTATCTGTTTTCATTGTCTATCATGACGTGTAATTGCCTGAGTGACGTGTAATTGCCTGACTTTCTTTGGGCCACCTGTTTCTGCCATATTGATATAATCGTAGAAGGATATCAGATTCTTGCCCCATGCGTAACGTCCTCTTATTTCTTATTTCTCCGGGCGCGCATGTGGATGGACGATGGACCCACAAAGCAGATGGGTCGATCTCCTTCCTGATTTGGAGCTATACCCGGAGATTGAATTAAAGTTGAACTCAGGTAGGATCTGTTTGATAAGCCGTGTGTACTGGATCGACCTGATTGAGGAAGCTAATTGAAGCTCGGTCTTAAAACTGAGCGGACCGGACCTAGTTATGTGAGAGACTTGAAGGCCTCTAGATAATAGGCTATTATCATGGGTCCGGCCCCAAACCATAAATCCAGTTATTATCATTATGTATAATTAATAATTAAAAAATTAATATTCATATTAAAATTTATATAAATATAATTCTATTTTTTAGTTATATAAAATTTTAAATTTTAATCTCAAGTTAAATAAATCCTACCCTAATATAATAGTATTGTTTAATGATAACAAATTACTTTTTGTAGTTTGAAGTATTAAATTTTAGTAAACAAAAAATTGGAAAAAATGCAAATAAATTTTATAATTACAAAAGAAATCATAATTTTATTACTAAAAGTACATTTTATTATGTCAATATTCATTTTAAAGTTTGGAGTTTTAATTGACAAAAATATTAAATTGAGTTTATTTGAATTTTGATAAAATATTCATGAATAGATTTAGACTTTTTTATTTTAATTTAAATTTGGAATAATTAAAATATATATACATATATATTTTGGTTAATCGTATATTTTAAAGTATCATTTTATTAATAGGAGTGATGAAATTTTAAAATATAACAAAGATTTCACTCTTTCTTTAATTGCACAGTTCGATAGTCCATTCTTTCACGAACATTTTTATCATAATAATGGTTTTGAACTTTTTATTATTTTAGGTTATTTGAAAAAATAAATTAAAATATTTATTTTGCAACAATAAATAAAATAAAACTCTTGAATATGCCCTATATGCTCCTAAACAATATCCCCATCTTGTAGTCTCGTTAATAGTGTGGTGGGAGTTATGCATCAAACATATAATTTTCATAAGTTTTTACAAGACTCCATCTATTAATAACTAGAGTTATATTTAGTAATATCATAATATAATATAATGTAATTAAATTATTTATTAAATTTTAATAAACAAAATTAAATATAGGAAAATAGCGTAAGATTTCCAACTAAACTATAGTTGCCGCAGAAATTAAAAATTTTAAATAAGATACGAAAATCATTCCCACCTATACTAAAATGGCATAACCCAACTTTGGATTGAGGACCAGAATTTTTAAAAAAATGTATTTAAGAAAAGAAGAAGAACTAAAAAAATATAGTACGAAAAAAGAAAAGGGTAGGAAAAGGTGAAGTAATGGAATAACAGATAAGAATAATTATTTTATTATTTAATATATATTTTACATTAAATTATTATAAAATATGTATTATATTTAATTAATTATTAATATAAACATATTACAAATCGTACAATACAAAATTAACATGATTATTATTTTGAAAATGCAAAGTTGTCAGAGGCTCCGTTTGTTTAAAAAAATATTTAAAAAAAATATTTTTATATTTTATAATATTAAATATTCAAAAGATTTAATTAACAATAAAAAAATAAATAATTTTTAGCATTTTAATATTTTTATTAAGATTTTTATATATAAATTTTTCAATAAATTTTATTTTTTAAATTAAAAATAAATAACGAAGAATAAGTTATTTTATCAAAAAATATTTTTTTTATAAAAAGTATTTCATATAAAAAATATTTTTTAAATATAAATTATTTTTGAAAAATAAAATTACGCTTAATTCAAATTTATAATTGCATCACTGGCTTTCCTTGCAGCTTGATCCATCAGCTCCTATGAGTTGTTTTTATTCTATAAAAAACATGAAACTCCCTTTTCGCTTACACTCTATTTGAAGGAAGATAGGTTTTTTAAAATGTAATTTTGTAAAATAAGATTTTCTTGATTTTTAAAATTTAATAATTTTTTATTTAGTAAGAGAAAGAAATAATTTGATTCATAAAAAAATTAGAGAAATTATTACTTGACATTTTATTTATTTATTTTGTTTATTTTGCAACTGATCCATGAGCTGTAAAGTCGTAGAGTCATCCTTGTTGACACTGGATGCAGCTTGCAACCACACCGTTGCCCTGCCTACAGATCTTCAAACCAGTTTCATGCTGGGCTCATCCTTCTGTCCACAATTTTTTTTTTTTTGTTTGTCTGAGAGTCCACTATTAATTTAATAAGAAAGCCAACTTGTATCGGAAGTTTTATTCTTTTTATTCTCGTAGCTCACGTGACAACTCAAATTAAATCATTATTTTTTTTACAGTGAGAATTTCTATCATTATTAACAAAAAACTATTTTTATTATGTGATTTGTATTGCATTTTAAGTATTAATATTAATAAAAAAAACATAGGGAACGACCAAACAACTAATGATGAGGCAGGTGGGTAAGGCGCGTCAACCAAATGGAAGCTTGCGCATAGAAACATTTTGACAAGTCTTGACCACCTAAAATCCAACCCATGCAAGAGGCAGAGGGCAAAATTGTAAAAACTCCCCTACCTTTTAAAAAAGGTACAAAATCCCACACGACGAAAGTAGCGAAGAAAAAAGAGAAAAAAGTGGAGAGAGCCTCCAACTCTTTGTATTGAAGGCCACACAATCTGAGACTCTTCTCCTTCTGTTTCTCCTCTTATTCAGCTTCATTTCCTTTAACTCACATACCCTAATTACCAATCTTCTCCTGCTTTCCTTCTATTCTCATTCAGAGAATGGCTGGTACATTATTCTGATCAAATCAATTTAATCGGAGACCAGATTCGCATCGCGCTTTGAGTCGCCGTTGATACACACAAAGAGGAATATAGAACAATGTCGTGTTCGTCTTCGTCGGCGTCTGAGTCAGAGGACGATGAGGGAATTGACTCTTACAGGAAAGGTGGTTATCATGCTGTTAGAGTCGGCGATCAGTTTTCTGGCGGCCGTTATATAGCACAGAGGAAGCTTGGCTGGGGCCATTTCTCCACCGTCTGGCTCGTTTATGATACTCGATCGTCTGTACGTAGCCGTTATAGATTGTTGCTTTGTACTCATTATTTTTTTTTCTTATCATTTTATCATAATGAATAACTGCCGCTCCTTTCTAAATCTATTGTTTTCGTTTTTTTATGAAGAAATTGCTGCTTTTTTTTTTTGAATTAATGTCAAAATGTTTTGCTCTTATTGGTTTCTATGTTTGCATAGGTTATTGTTCGATGAGATCAATACGTGAGTCGATGCTATTCTGACTTGTAGCGTGAATATCGACAAAGGATCCTTCTTGGTTTTCTAATGTTTCCTTAGTAATTCACACGTGTCCTGCTGGTGCGGAATTATGTGTTTTTGCTTTTTATAGGTGTCAGACGTGGTGAAATTGATTTTTGAACCATTTGGGTTTGATGCCTATAGATTTACTATAATAATATTAATTACATATATATAAATCCATGGGATAAAAGAAAATGTTTCGTGCACGTCTTGACATTTATTCTTTTGGCTAAATTGGGAAAAAAATACTTGTTTCAATTTCATCTATTTGGGGTCGCGACATTTTTTACTTCGTTAGCGTCAGTAATACAATTGTTTCCTCTGCAATACCCAATCAAAAATTGGCAAACTACTGACTGTTACCATTGCCTGTCACTTCAAAGACTTACTCTTTTGCTGTTTTTTAGTGGCTCCCTCAAGCTGGGAGTAAAATATCTGAAGCTCTTATTTTCTTTAATTCTGAATTTATTTCTTTTCGCTTTCCAGAATTATGTTGCACTTAAAATCCAGAAAAGCGCAGTACAATTCGCTGAAGCTGCTCTTCACGAAATTGAAGTCCTCTCAGCTATAGCTCATGGTGATCCCTCCAATTCCAAATGTGTTGTGCGACTGATTGACCACTTCAAGCATGCAGGGCCGAATGGGCAGCATCACTGCATGGTCCTTGAATTTCTTGGTGACAGCTTGCTCCGGCTGATCAGACATAGTCGTTACAAAGGTCTACCATTGAATAAAGTTAGAGAGATATGCAAATGCATTTTAATAGGCCTGGATTACTTGCATCGGGAACTTGGTTTGATCCACACTGACCTAAAACCCGAAAATATTCTTCTCTATTCCACAATTGATCCTGCCAAGGATCCTATTAGATCTGGGCTCACACCAATTCTTCAAAGGCCTGAAGGTAGCCTTAATGGTGGATCTACAATGAATCTCATTGAAAAGAAACTAAAAAGGAGAGCAAAGAGGGCAGTTGCTAAGATTGCAGAAAGAAGAGGTTCAACGGGAGGAGCTGGGAGAAAACCAGGGAAATGCTTAGATGGGGTTGATGTCAGGTGCAAGGTTGTTGATTTGGGAAATGCATGTTGGGCTGATAAGCAGTTTACAGGAGAGATTCAGACCAGGCAGTATAGAGCTCCTGAAGTCATTCTGCAGTCTGGATATTCCTTGTCTGCTGATATGTGGTCATTTGGTTGCACTGCTTTTGAGCTTGCTACTGGTGACATGATGTTTGCTCCTAAGGCTGGACAGGGATTTTGTGAGGATGAGGTAGAATCTATGCTCTAGAATTGTCAGACATCATTATTATTCTAATAATTTTATTTTTAATGTGATTTATATATGATACGGTATTGGTAGTAGAAAATAGCAATTAGGGGAAGACTATGGTTAAGGAAAGTGGGAAAGAAAAGAAAACTGTTACTGGAGACACTATTACGGTAAAATGACGTTTGTTTAATTTATGCTATTTCTCTTCCTCATTTTATTCATCTTTGCTGCAAAATTGACAAATACATTATTTTTCACTGCTCTTTGTATGCCAATTTCTTGTCACCAGCCATATTTGTGTCGCAACACCAAATCTCTGAGCTTGTATTTACATGTTTCTGTTGGTTTCAGGATCACCTTGCTCTAATGATGGAACTCCTTGGGAAGATGCCCCGAAAGGTATGCTCATACTATTTTAATGGCTTCCGATATTTATTCAATCATTTGCCTTCCATTTATCCCTTATTTCTTGCATAAGCAGATAGCTGTTGGAGGAGCTCGATCCAAGGATCTCTTCAATAGGTATGGGGACCTAAAAAGGATTCGAAGACTGAAGTTTCGGCCACTTGATCGCTTGCTCGTTGATAAATACAAATTTTCTGATAATGAAGCTCGGGAGTTTGCAGAATTTCTTTTTCCCCTTCTCGATTTTGCACCAGAGAAGCGGCCCACTGCTCAGCAGTGCCTGCAACACACCTGGCTTAATCTCTGTAGTTCTGCTCAGACTGAGATGAAAAACGAAGGTGATATAGCAAAGTTGCATGTAGGGATGAGCAACCTCCAAATAAAGGGGGGCAAGTGAAGAAGGGATCCAGGGTGTTTGCACCATTGTCAAATCCCTCCCTCCACCTATACATATGGATATTAATTGTTTTCTTTTTGTTACATTTGTAATAAGATTTTTTTTTATTAATATTGATTAACTAAAATGTAAAATAGTAATTGAAGTAGTGGCTGATGCCCTAACCAGTAGAGAATACACATGCTTTTTCCACATATGTAATTGATTTTGACTTTCATATATCAGTGAAGATTGTGTCACACCATAAAGGGAATATCCCCTGTTTGAAAAGAATCATCAATTTGATTGAATTTTCTTAAATAGATCTTTCGATTGGTTTGCTTCTTTTTGGATAGTACCATTTATGAGATTGAGGCATTTATAGCTGGTTATTGAACTTGCATTAATTGATTTTCATTTTATTACATGTTTTTGGTGCTCTGATAACATCATGTGTATTGTGTAGTGGGTCTGCTGCATTCATTTCTTGACAAATTTTAATTTCCATGTTTTTTTATATGTTAAATAATTTTAAGATTTTATATATATGGTGTTACCGTTCATCTGCAATATCAGGACAAGTACATAAACTATAATATTATGGTTTAGCTTTCCAGAAGGCTAAATTCTGGATTACTAGGATGAAAGGTTGAAAATTCAAGCAGTTCCCACTCCTTCCTTTGGTCTTTTATAAACCCTTTACAGTTATTGAGAGAATCAGGATTCCGGAGTCTTTGGTTTTGCTTATTTGTTCTTGAGGTCATCCTCCTGGTCCCCATCCAGGGAGAGCTGCATTTAGCTGAGTTTTTATTGTTGTTTAGTTGCAGAGTTTGGAGCTTCATGGTGAGGACATGCATGTGGATCTAACTCGTGTTGTGGTTTTGTTGCTCTGCAAGGGGTTATAGAGGAGTCCAGATCCCTGATCTCTTTGTGTAGAGCTTGCGTCTGGTGTAGATAGCACTAACTGGTGGCATCTCGTTTAACAAATATTTGCCCCAAACCTCTGATAGTTTCCAGCCATTTTCTATTAGCTATGACCTATGAGCTTTTGTTCTTTTGGTCTATCGTCTGCAGCTTTTGTCCCCTCGGAGTGGTCGAAGACGCTGGCGCAATGTTGCTTTGCGTAGGTCTTCTGCTCCTTAGCCAGATAGCATATATGGGTCGGGGGTTATTGATATCATGCGTTACCAAGACACCAACCAATGATTATTTTTTATTTCAAACTCACCCATAACCGAGTTTGTATAGCTTAGGGGTTTTTTTGGTTATTGGACATATAGGCTTTGCTGTTATAGTTGGGCTCTAAATGTCCTCTTCATTTTATTGCCTCAAGCCTATTGGATTTGATATCTGTTGTAAGTTCTAATGCAAATTTATTATTATTTTTTCTGTGAAAAAGAAAATGCCGTGGTTGCCTCTTGCCTGTCCTAATGAAGCTACTGTTCCCTCCTCCATAGTGATGGCTCATGCCCATCTGATGAATTATGCCCCGAATCATCAGCACCGGGGTTCGTTCAATCATAAAACACTAATCTTTTCAAGGTTCGTGTTGCCTTCACCCTACACTACATCCAACACTTATTTTTAAAAAAAAAAGATATTAATCTCCATTACTTTCTTCAAATTTTTTTCTTATTTTCTGTTATGTTATATATATTTTTTTTCATGGGAGTAATTTTAGTATTATGATAGATCAGCATTCAGTAGCTTTATATTATATATTTTTTTGTTTATGGGAGAGAATTTGATATTATTCGATCACAAATGAATAAATCAAAAATTAAAATTTTAATATTTATAAAAATTAAATTGAATTAATTTTGAATAGAAATCGAATCCAATTAAATAAATCTGATTCGATTCAGATTAGTTTGATCGATTATACTTTTATTTTTTACATTTTATTTTTTAATATTTTAAAATTTAATCGAAATATTTTAATTTCAATAATATATCAATATTATTAAAAATAATATATTATTATTGCTTTAATTTTTTATTAAAATTATAGGAATTTAAAATATTAAAATAATTAAAATTTTTAAAATTAAAAATTAAATTAAAATTTTAAATTAATTCAATTCAATAAATTTTTTGATTTAAATTAAATATTACTTACTCTAATTTAATCTATACATTAACTAGCAACGTATTAATGTTAATTGATAATGTTATTATCGATTTGTATATACTAATGATATTAATAATATCAAAACACATAAATTATACAGTGTATAGTAATTTACCCATTGATATTTTTATTAAATTCAGATTTCATCTGTAGATGATAAACAAGCTTTACATTCTCGCGCAATGCTAAGTATGTTAATTTTTTTCTTATTTTTCATATTAATATATATAATAAATAGAAAAATATTTATCACAAAAATATATCTAATTTATTTTATAACAATATAAAATATTATATTTACATCATATAAAACAAAAGTTATTAACTGTTGGTAGAGGTATAAACGAATAAAACTGTTCATGAGCTATTCAAGATTCGACTCAATAAAAACTCAATCGAGTTCAGCTTATTTTATAAACGAACCGAGTTTGAGCTCACCTTTTAAGTTCGTTTATTAGTATTCAGCTCGTTTAAACTCACAAATTCGGCTCGTTTTTAAATTTATAAGCAAGCTCATGAACAACAAACTTATGAATATATTCGTTTATCAAGTTCGTAAATAAGTTCATTTACAAAGACTTATAAATAGATTTAATAATATATTTATTTATAAATTATTAAATAAAATCATGAGTTATATCATTTAATTTTTAAAAATTTATATTAATGTTATATTTTATAAATGTATAATTATATTATTTTTTATAAATAATTTACTATTTAAAATTATATTACAATAATAATAAAAAATATATTTTATAAATTACAATAATTTATAATTTAATTTTAAATTTAAAATAAAGAAGTTAATGATATATATATATGAGAATAACAATAAATATTAAGTAATAATTTTAGAAAGAATTAAGTAATAATATAAATATTTTTAACAAAAATAAATTATAAATATTATATCAATGATCATATAAGTGATGTTATCATAAATTTTTTTATTTTTTAATATTTTTTTTTATTTTTAAACTCTTAAAATATTAAATAATAATAAACTAAATAAGTATTTGAGTAATTACACTATTACTCTGTATTTCTTTGCGATTATATCTTTTCAAGTAAATACTATTTTTATACATTTAAAAAATATTTTTATTAAATTTTCACAATCGACTATTGTTATTATATATATTTTTTATGTGCTTTTTATAATTATTCTCGTACGTAATATTATTTTAATTTTATAAATTAAATTATTAATATAATATAATTCGATTATATCGATATAATATAATATAATATTATATATAATTGTGTAATTAAGTCGATTATACTTCTACTAATATATTCATTTCATACCATAGTTTATATATGTATTATAATAGTAATTTTTATATTGTATATAATAATTTAATATAAATAATGTATTTGGATTAAAATTAAAAAAATATACTATTAATAATATATTATATTAAAAATTTTAATATAAAGATATTTTTTGATACTAAGTAATTTTAATCAAATTAAACTTCGTAAAATATATAAATAATAAAATGATAATATATGAATAATTAATGATAATATATTAATAAATTTTATATAAAAATGTATATTAATATTAACAATAAAATTATATAAATTTAATCTCTCTCACTTTTATAGGCCGTTTGTATGTAAATTTATATATTTATTATATAATTTTTCATATAATATAAATATTTAAATAAATAATTATTAAATTTAATATTATATTGTTAATTTTATATTAAATGCATTTTATATAATTAATTTTTTTTATCTTTATAGACTATTTGTATATAGATTTATATATTTAGTATATATATTTCAATTAATTTTTCATGTAATATAAATATTTAAATAAATAATTATTAAATTTACTAGTATATCGTTAATTTTATATTAAATACATTTTATATAATTAATTAAAAGTGTATAATTAGTATTTTGAATAATGAATAATATTTGATGTTATACATAAATAAATAAATATTTAAATATTAAAATCTAAATAATAAAAATATAAAAAAATTTAAATATTAAAATCTAAATAATAAAAAAAAATTGTTGATGGAATAGAACCTAAAATATTAGAAAAATCACCTTTAATTAACCACTACACCACAAATCCATTTTAGTTAAATTATTACGCGTTCTTTTACCTACGAAATATTGAAAATTACTGAAATAATATCTATTTTCTATTTTGCATCGAAAATTTATAGATATAGAGGGGTGAAACTATTCTATAAAAATTTGATTTGAGTTGACGTTAATTAAATTATATTTGATTTTATTAAAGTCCTTTCTAATTTTTAGTTTAAAATTTCAATATTTAAAAATTTAAATTAATTAGATTTTGTTAACGAGTTTTTAAATTGAATTTTCGAACTCGAGTTTAAATTAGACTCGTTATTATTTTAAATGAATTTTTCACGAGTCTAATCTCGAATCAAACTCGATTATAATATTTAATTTTCGAGTCGAGTTCGAACTAAATATTAAAATTCGAGTTCAAAATCAAATTTATAAAAATTTTAAATAAACAAGTCTAAACTTTACAAAGTTTTAAATAAATAAGTCTAAACTTTATAAAATTAGCTCGACTCTTCCATTACATCCTTATGTTTCCATTACACCCTTATGTTTCCGTATTCGTTAGATCACTGTAGAGAGTATGAAACACATACCACATTATTGTTATTTGTTATTACGGTCATCATCATATTCTAAACTAATTATTTAAGACAGTTGAAATTTTATTAATTAGAAGGTTTATTATAAAATTTGTTCAAATGCTTTTATCTGTAAGTTAATCTTTTACCGAGTTAGCACCTATTAAAAACAGATCTAACCTTACCTGGAAAAGTTTTTTTTTTTTTTTTTTTCTTAAAGTCCATAAATTAGATTGACTAAACATTTGTTAATACGGAAAGATTGGAAGCCGAAAGAAAAAAAAGGGTTACAAGAGGCCGTAGGAGAGAGAAATTGTCAAGTATTGCAATGCTTCTCTGCTTCTGAATGCAGTTCCAGCTGCAGAACATATATTGCAGGCATAGATTTTGCATCTTTCGATCCGAAAGATTTTCAAATCTACAAAAATACCATGCAAAGCTTCCACTTCAAATACCATCAACTTGCCAAAAATAGAGACAATATATGAAAAAAGCAGGATCAATATGCAAAAAGACTGAACAGAAATTGTGTAATTTTTAATGAAACACTCGAAGCTTTGATGTCATCTACAGCAACCTTTGAACGGTGTTTGAGAAATTTCCATTTTCGTTCAAAGGGAGGGAGAGGGAAGGCAAGGACTTGAACCTAATTGCCAGCAAGCAATTCAACTTCTAAAATTTACAATTTTTTGTTTCTCAGCTCAAGTTCATTACAAAACCAAAGATGAACCGTTCCTATATATATAAAAAAAAAGGTAAAAAAAAAAGAAGAGCATCACGAATCTACCTCAGCTATCAACTTCTATCACTGGCGTGACCTGTTATCAGAAGGATTTGACAATTATGACTGAATCACTTTATTCTGCTTAACACTAGCGGGAGATTTGAACTCCTGACATTTCCGCATAGGTGGAACATCAATTGCCATTGGATTATTGGCTGAAGGCTCCATAGAAAACAATGGCTTATTGCGAGTTGTAGGATTGGCCATGTTCTTGTCAGCCAATGGGGAACTTCTGGGAAAAATATCATCCTTGGGTTTTGCTTGATCCCTAGAGCTACAAATGCTTAATGGCAACTTCCTTAGTTTCAGTCTTCCCCTCCTTTTGCCAGGCGAACTTGCATCTCCCCATACTTTATCCTTGGAGTGACTTGATTCTGCTTCCCCATTATCCATCTCTAGTTGGGCAGCCTTTTCAAATTTGGATGTCTTCTCATCTGCTGTACTTGTGCATGCCTCATCATCGATGGAGCCTTCAGAATCCAATTCACCTGCTATAGCATGTCCATTGCACATGGGAGACAGGTTTCCTCCAAACACTACACTTCCATTTGAAACCCTAGTTCTTTCAGAAGTTGGGGAGCTTTTAGGCTTCTTATTTTTATGACCCTTCAAATCAGAACTCGAAGAGTTCTTTGAAATTCTAGGAGAGCTGTTTATAACCCTGTGCAACTTACGAGCTAACTCTTCATCATCCCTATAGTTCTCAATAGGTTGATGCTTTTTGTACAAAAGTTGAACCTGTACATGCTTCTTCAGCTTATTCTTTTTTAAGCACCTCTCCTTGCTAGCTGCCTCTCCAGGAAAGGATGCAACTAACGCTAATGCACTTTTCGCAGCTGTCACAGCTTTTGTTGCAATAATAGCCTTCTCCTGAGCTGCAGCTCTTGCAGCTTCTGCGGCCTTAACAGCAGCCTCAGCTGCTGATTTTGAGGCCTCTACAATTTGATCAGGCGAAAGATTATGATTATTATTAAAATGAGAAGTCAACAGATTATTGAGGCGGGCTTGAAATTCACTTGAAGATGGAGAACAAGGAGTTGGCGAAGGGGGAGATGGGAACAAAGGTGATGGAGATAGAGTTGGGGCAGGAGAAGAAGGAGATGCTGCGGATGAGGATGAAGATGAAGCAACTGCAACAGGGGCCAAAGCAGCATCACCATCAGAACTCTGTTTCTTGAATCCTGCAAGCAGGCGCTTCCTAGGAGGCAAAAGGACGTCAGCATCCAAGTGATTAATGTCACATATATTAGCCTCCATTACTCCTCTTCTAAATCAAATATTACAGTGTAGAATTCTGTATCAGATTGATGCCATCTCTCTAACTGCATTCATTCTAAAACAATAAAAAGAAGATTAGAAATTCAGTGTCAAAACCTATCACCAAACCCTAAATCAGGAAAAAAAAAAACAGCACAAATTCAAACCCAACTGTTCTAGCAAACAAAATTAGTTGAATCCCTCTCTGAAATCAGATCATAATTTTCAGCCACGTGCAACATTTGTTTATCAATAAGAAAATATATACATATACCATAAATAAATCTACCAAAACCCTATGTATTCTTATTCTTTCGATTTTTTTTTACTAAATCTGATACAAACAACCAGCTAACACACAATTTTATAGTTGGGCAGATAAAACAGAACTATCAAACATAAAATGCAAATACCTGCAAGGTTTCCCATTTTGGTCTTTCACGGGAACCTAACAGAGTTATCATTGAAATTCAATGAACCAAGCTGGCAAAAGGCAAGAGCAGTGAAATTAAAAACAGACAACATCCAAAAAAAGAACCATACACCTCTGCAATCAAGTCTGGTAACACAATTCCCCGATTGAATGAGAATCACGATCAAAAACAGGGAATCAGAGCAAAACAAACATCAATCAACAATGGAAGAAGCTCGATTTATTTGAATTATACCAATCCAACAAAAGTAAAAGGCATTTACGTGGATTTAAAGAGGCGCATGCATAAATAGGGAAACATAGATATGAGAATAAGTGAATTAAAATTGAATTCTAAGTACCTGATCACTTCATTTTCCGGTGGAAGAGAAAAACGGCGACTTGAAAAATTAGGGTTTTTTTAATTTTTATTTTTTCTTGTTGAGGTTGCAGAAGAAAGGAAGAAAGAGAGATAAGAGAAGAAAATCCAGGTGGAGAGGAATATCAGAAGATGTTCTTATATAATAATAATGACATTTAAATACAAATTTTTTTATAAAAAAATATATTAAGTTAATGTAAAAAAATAATTACATTTTATAAATATATATAAATGATCACATTTAAATACAAATTTTTTTATAAAAAATATATTAAATAATGTAAAAAATAATTACATTTGATAAACATGTATAAATTATAATTTTAAAAATAACAAAAATAAATATAAATTCAAATTAATAATTAGTTTTTTTGTTATTTATGTTTTAGTAAAGTCATTTTATTTATTATTATTAAAAAATTAAAAATATTTACTAAATTAATAATTATTTTCATAAAGTAGCTTGTGTTAATTTTTTACAATAAAATTATTTTATTTGAAAATAAAATCCACCTATATTTTATATACGAACACGCAAAAAATTTGTTAGATCTAGCTCTAGAACCCCCAAGACGCTAATCCCTCACAGCCATTTTATTAAATATTTTTTTTTATTACACAGCTAAAATGTAAAGTAAATTTGTTTTTTAGGTAAAAAATAATTAAAAAAAGCTGAAACTGAAGTAAGTTTAGTAATTGTTTTTTAAAATTTTTTATAAAAAAAATTAATTCATTATATTAATGAAATTTTATCAAATAAAAAATATATCCAATAGATTTTTTGATCAAAATATGAACGGTTAGAATGGTTAGAGTAGTATTTTAATTATTTTTTAAAATTTTTTATAAAAAAAATTTATTTATTATATTAATAAAATTTTATCAAATAAAAAGTATATCTAATAAATTCTCCAACAAAAATATAAACAGTTAGTATAATATTACGATAAATTCATCTAACAGATATAATATCAGTTTTAAAATCTAACAAAAATTTATAATCATTCAAAATTAAAAATTAAATCTCTACACAAGATAATTTGATAAAAATGCTCTTCAAGTGTTTGTCTAAATTCTTACATAAGATAATTTAGTAAAAATAATTCTCATTTTTTTTCATTTCTCGAGCATAAATCATTAAATTCTTCCGAACAAAATCATTGAAGAGAGCTTCTATGAGATAAAACTCGAATAAGGTTCCAAAACTAACGTCGTCGTTGCGATTCTGGAAACTCATAATAACTAATAAATCTTCATTGAATATTATATTCCGAAAATAACCGAATTAATAAAATTTGAAAAAAAGCCAACCACATAACTCATAACTCTTTCACATTAACAAAAGACATATTCTCAATCTTTATTTATTAACTGAGAAACAACCATCAAAATATAAAAAATTATGAAAAAAATTACATATGAGAACTAAAATATTTTATTTCCATAAAAAATAAAATATCCGACTTGTAATTAGAAACAAATTTTTCAATACAATAACTGTCCAAGTATTGTCGCCAAATATCTGTCAAAAAGATCTGCATATTTTAAAAATTGATTAGATTGTATGTGAAAATTATTTTCACGGCACAGAAATTATAAGTGATGATCAAAATATCTCTGAAACTCTTAATAGAGATAATATTATATTATTTTTTATTGATAATCAATTGACATATTGTCTTTCACGAAAAAAATAAATTAAATTTAAAAAAGAGGAAAAAATGAAAGTATCGAGTGACAAAGGAACGCAGAAAAATTTGTATTTTTATCTTTTTTAATTATTTTTTAAAATTTTTAACATATTTATTTAATTATGCCGAATAAATTAATTGTATCGTATATTATTAATATGACATAATAATTATATTAAAATATAATAAAATTATAATAAATTATAATTTTTAATTATTTAAATTTCACACGTAAGTGAAAAAATATGATTAATTAACTTTTATTCTGAATTAAATAAAAATTTTAATTAATAAAGAAAAGAGAATTACGACACCTTACATCTTATAAAATAAAATTATTTGAAATAATATAATTTATGCTTCTTATTTTTAAATGGTTTTCATGTACTTAATATTAAATTAAATTAATAAATAAATTCATATAAAAACTAAATTATGCAACGAGAGATTTATATTTTTTTAAGTATATATAAATTTATTTATGTGGATATATTTGGAGATTTTTTTTTTAGAAAAAGGATCTACTTGATTAACATAATATAGATCTTATTGAAATAATAATGTATAAGAATTTATTTTAATAATAAATACATATAAAAATTTAATGATCAATTAATGGTAGTTTTAATTAAGATTTGAAAGGATGCTTTTATTAAATAATAAAAAATGAAAAAGAAAGCTTTCAATCTTGTAGATTAACTTCTACAGCTAATATAAAACATATACTCTTATTCTATACAAATTTCATTTATGTTATTTAAATTTTAAAAAAATGTTCCTACATTAATAAAATTATATCGTAATCTATTTATATAGTTAATATGAAAATATCAAAGTCTTACTCAGAAATAATAACGGTTTTAAAAATATTAATTATTTTAATAATTGATAAATATTTTAATAATTATTATGTACTATCGATTTAGTTTGATAATAAGTGTATCTGAATAAATTTAATAAATTTTAAGTTTTATTCTGTTAGTTTTTAATTTATATTTTTAAAAAATATATAATTATTATGTCGAACGGAATTAAAATACTAATTATAGTATATAAAAATTTATAAGAAAAGTACAAAACCAAATAATACCATATAAAAAAATTAAATTAAATTAAATTTATTTAGATTTTAATAAAAAAATTGAGTAGCTTACAAACTAGCTACTCGTGATTAATGTATAGGTATTAGAGTATTTTTAGAGTGGTAAATTCTTGAATTTAAATTTCAGGTGAATTTATTAATTATTTTATATTAAAGAAAATCGAGATTTATAAATCTTTGAGAGAAGGTGATCCATCCCACGTGTGGCCCCAGCAACGCCCGTCATCTCAAATGGTGGCCGTCTACCTCGTCAGTCTACCTCGTCAGAACATCTCAGTGTGTGTCTATCTACCAGAGCCCAAACACTCGGGAGCCCGCCTTTTGCGTTTTCACAGAGTTGCGAAAGACTAAAGTTGAGCGCATGCGGATTCTGAGGAAAACTTTTACTTCTGGCAAAACTCTAACAAAATGTAGTTTCATTATTGATTTATTTTTTTTTGAAATTTCCATAACTAACCAGAGCAATTTTGTTCGATTATTAAGCAATCGGCGGGTAAATTTACAGCAGGTGCTTCATTTGGATGCTGGTGCTTATGTACAGATTATCCTAAAAATATGCTTTGATTTGTCAATGTTTTTTTTTATTATGATTTTTAATTTTTATTTACTGTTTTTTCTAATTCGTCAATTATCTTTATAATTTTTAATGGAATTTGTTATGCTTATGATCGAATACATTCTCATCATATCAAAGAAAAGAGGAGAATAAAGCATAACTATAAGATGCAACATTTTAAGTTGTTTTTTACTGTGACAATGCTTGGCTACCCATTTTTACCAAAAGTATTTTTCCATTATAATTTACATTTTCAAGTTATGTGTTTCTTTAAAGTTTGTTATAATTCTTTTAGCATTTTTTTTAATTATTTTTATTGGAATGATCACAAAAAGTACACAGGTAATTTTTTAAATAAAATAATTTGTGATAAAATAATCACAGTTTTATTTCATCAGTAAAATAAATTTTTTAAAAAATTTTTTAATTTAACCGTCGAATATTATTATTATTAACAAATCAAACTATATTTTTAAAAATTTATTAAAACGTCTTTTTTTTTCATCAACGAAATATTCGTTCCGTTAAAAATAAATAAAAAATGAGAAATAAAATTTTTAAAATTTAATTTTATTCTCAAATAAAATCTCTTATTTAATCTTTTGATATTTCTATTATTAACAAGTCAGTTCCTATATTTTTAGAAATCTATTAAAATGTCCTTATTTTTTCTTAAATCTATTAAAATATTCTTATTGTTTCTTTTTGTCAACGAAATAGTCCTTCATTCTCCTAAAAAAAAAGAAAAAAAAGAAAATGATGATGACGGAGAAAAAGTGGATGATGAAGAAGAAGAAGAAGAATAAGAAGAACGAAAAATCTCCTCCTCCTTAAAGAAGAATAAAAAGAATAATCAAAGAATTAAAGAAGAATTAAAGAAAAATAAAAGAGGAAGAACAAAAAGAAGAACAAAAAAATAACAGAGGAGGAAGAATCAATAAATAAGAAGAAGTATAATGAGAATAAGAAAATGATGACGACGAAGAAGAATAATCTCCACCTCTTCTTCCTTAAATAAGAAGAATAAAAAGAAAAATCGAAGAAGAATAAAAAAAGAATAAGAAGAATCAAAAAAGAAAACGAGGAAGAATCAATGAAGAATAAAAATGAGGAGGAAATGAAGGAGTAATTTGATTTTTTTGCTATATTTTTAATGATAAAAATATACAAAAAGATTAGTTTGTTGACGGAAATAAAAGATAAGAACGTTTTAATAGATTTTAAAAAATGCAAAAACTGATTTGTTAATAATGACAATATATAGGGACTAAATTATAAATCTCTTATTTTTTTTTATTTAGCATTAATGTTGATATAACACTTAAAAATTAATTAAAAATTATTTAATTAAATTATATTTTAATTCTTAAATTTTTATAAAATATATAATTTAGTTCAAATATTTATAAATTTAATTATAAAATTTTATTTTATAATAAAATACTCCTAATTATAATTCATCTTTGTATTATTACAAATTAATCTCTAAATATTATAATTATTTACAAATAAGTACTTAAATATTCTTTTCAAATTAATCTCACATGTTTATCATATTTAATATCTTAAAATAAAGTAATAAAATAAAAATTAAATCAAGGATATTGGCACAATATGTATTTAAATTTAAGTCTAGTTTAATTTTTCCATTCTCAATAATTTTTTTTGTTAATTAAGACAGAAAAAATATTAAATTTTTTATTTTATTTTTATTTTATTATTTTTTTATATATAAGATATTAAAATTTAATAAGTGGAGAGATTAATTTATAAATATAAAAATTTTATTAATAATTATAATATTTGGAAACTAATCTATAAAAGTATAGACATTAATTTCAACTAAAAATATAAAATTTAAATTAAATAAATATTTTATTAATCAAACAAAATATAATGGATTATATTTAAAAATTTAACAACTAAAATGTAGTTTTTATTAAATATCATAAAGTAAATTATAATTTATTAGTGATATTTAATGATGTTGGAGAAAAAATTTCACTTAACTAATTGCGTGAAAATACATTATTATTTTTTACGAATTAAAATATATGATTATTTTTTACAAATTAAAATATATAATTCTATTTTAAAATTACGCTAAACTACATAATAATTTTTTTTATAATTATCCCATTTTTTATTTATGTTTTTGAACATTTTCAAAGTTTCAATTATGGACAATGCACTGTTGTTTTTGTTTTCATTTACCTTTTCACTAGATTTCAATGGATCAATTGATTTATTTTTTAAAATCACAAAAATTAAATAATAAAATATTTAATAGTAAATAGGCTAACAAATATTTTAAAATATAACAAATATTTTAATATATTTTTTTAAAATAAAAAAATTAATTAATGGTTTCTCATATTATTAAGATTTAAGTAGTATTTTTTTAAAAAAATAATTATATCTTGCTGTTAATGTGGACCTATTTTTTCAGTCTTGAAGTTGTATTGAATTTTAGGTCTGTGTTTATCTTATGAATGTTTATTTTTGGAAAAGAAAAGGTGAAAACGGATATATTTGGAAAAAATATAAAATTGAGAATTTAATAGATAATAAATTTAGTGCACAGTAGAATCTTAAAAATATTGGAAAACAAGTTTGGATTTCAATAACGGTCTATTTTTACTGAAAATCTGAGTACTTTTTTCTAGGGATGGCAACGGATCGGGTATTTTCGGGTATCCGATCTGACCGAATCCTAATAGAACGGATTTGGGTAGTTATAATCGGATTTGAGACGGGTTCGGATTTTAAAAATAATACCCATTGCGGGTTCGGATCGGATTCGGGTTTTATATACAGGATACCCACTACCCGAACCCGTTTATATAAATAATTAATTTAATATAAAAAATATATATATATATATATATTTTTTTTAAAAGGAGGGATAGAGCCCTTTAATTTATTATACGATCATGAAAAATATTCATACAGTCAGCATCCAAGAGGAGCTTAATACTAGATGAAAGCAAATCAATAAAACTCATACCAAAAACTCCACCATGCGCACTATTCGCAAGATAATCAGCTACCATATTAGTTTCCCTATATATTTGCACGACCTTAACCTCCCATTCCCGCCGGATAAGAGCTCTGCAATTAATAACTAAAGACTGCAGTCTATATAAACACCACTGCCTTGACCTTGAAGAAGCTGAACAGCAATTTGAGAATCAGTTTGAATAACAATTTTCCGCCATCCCCTACTCCAAGCCACATTCAAAGCATGATATATGGCCCATAATTCTGCCTCAACCACACCACAAACTCCCAACACACAACGAAAACCAAGTAGCCATTTACCAAAACTGTCTCGAAAAGAACCCGCACAGGTTGCAGCTCCTGAATTTTGACGCACACTACCATCTGTGTTGATTGTAATCCACCCTATAGCTGCTGGTGTCCAGGCCACTCTAATCACTCGACATTGACGTTGAATAGAAGAAGGAAAATAACCATTCCATGCTTGATATATTTCCTTAGCCTTGCCCAAGATTAGGCGAGAAACTGATCTTTGGACTCCAAGATTGAAGGACCGTTCATTGCGAAATTTCCAAGCCCACCAAACTGTAACCATAAAAACTACAGGCCAGGGAAGCTCACCAATACAAAAAGAGCTTTTAAGACACCAAGACAACCATTCCCGGATATCAACGAAGCCAAAAAAGGTTTGGACTTCACTAGCAGGTAATAAATTAAGCCAGCAACTCTTAATAAAGTTGCAATCTCTTAAAACATGTAGCACCGACTCAGACTGAGTACCACATCTCATACACAAGTCTGAATTAATCCATCCTCTCCGAAATCGCTGAACATTGACCATAATTTTCTCATGGGCAACTTCCCATAGAAAAACCCGCATCCTCTGCGTGCCAGGTGCTTTCCAAATAAGCTTCCATAATGGTAAGGCAACTGGTAAACCACATTTCTCCACTAGAAGAGAGTACCCCGTTTTAACTGAATACTGTCCACTAATGGAATGTCTCCATATTATTCCATCCCTTGAGTTAGCATCATCATGTAGGCAAATGGGGAGTAAAAATGCTAAAACGAAATCAGGTAGCCATAAAGACAACCGATTCCAATCCCATCCATATCCAGGGATCCAATAATATCTCACAACCACCTCTAATTCCAAAGGATCAATAGGAGCAGAAACCAATCGGAAAAGAGGTCCAACCGAAAGCCAATCACCTTGCCAAAACTTAACATCAGTACCACTACGAACGTCAATAGAAACACCACTAGAAACTAATTGGAGGCCCCAGCATAAAGCCTTCCAATTCATAGAGGCACCAGGAGGTACTCGAAGATTCCAAGAAATTCTACCATTATTATATTTCCAAAGAAGACATGAGATCCATAAGTCAGATGGGTTCATAAATGCCCGCCAACATAATTTACCCATCATAGCTTGATTCATTAATCCAAAATTCCGAATGCCCAACCCACCATTTTGCTTTGGATATAGCAAAGTTTGCCAATTAATCAAATGAACAGCAGAATCCCCACTGTTACCATGCCAAATAAAATTACGACAAAGCCGCTCCATTTCCTTACAAATAGACACCGGCAATTTAATAGATTGCATAGTATAAATAGGAATAGAGTTCAAGACTGATTGGACCAGCGTTATTCTCCCTGCTCTAGAAAGTGCACCCGCCTTCCAACCAGCAAGCCGGCTTCGCATATCATCAACCAATCCACGAAATTGTACTTGAGATACTCTACCATGAAGAGATGGTACACCCAAATAACGCCCAAGGTCAGAGACCAAAGGAATTCCTGATTTAGCGGATAAACGAGAGGCTGTAGATGTACTCACATTCGGAGAAACAAAAAGGCTTGACTTTAAAAAATTCACCTTTTGTCCAGAAGCATTACAAAAGACAGTCAAACAATTAATAATAATATCCAGCTGTTTTTCCGTAGCTTCAGCAAACAATACCATATCGTCGGCGAACATGAGATGTGAAATCAACGGACCATTGTTGGAAATAGGAAGTGGATGCCACTCCCCTTGTTCCACCGAATGTTTAATAATATTGGAAAGTTGCTCCACACAAAGCACAAAAAGATAGGATGATAAATGTTTAATAATATTTAAAAATTTAAATTTAAATATTTTTTAGAAATATTAAATTTTTTAAATAAAAATTATTAATAAAAAATATATTTTATATAAATTATTAATTAAAATATATAAGATTAAACGGGTTCGGGTTTTATTCGAATAATAATAATCGGGTTTGGAACGGATTCGAATAATTTAAATTAATTTTTAATCGGGTTCAGATATTACTAATATAAATTGGGTTCGGATTCGGGTAGTTTAATTTTCGCGGGTACCCTACCCGTTTACATCCCTACTTTTTCCTCTTGTTTTTATATGTTCTTTGAGAGCCCGCACTGTTCGTTCTTTCTGCCCCATCCGAATAGGAAGACCTCCTCCAATTACTCGAGAGTGGGTTTTCACATTTGGGTGGCTTTTTTATTAATTTTTTTTATTTTAAAATTTACAAATCTGATGTTTTTCTTTATTTTAGAGTTTGTAGATCTAACGTTCTAACGAAATGTTATCTTTAGATTTGTGTCTTCCGATGATAGTTGTGCTCTTTTTGGTGGTTTTGTTGCTTATATAGGTAAATTGTTGCTTTTCATCGGTCAAGATTTATTGTTTATCCCCCTACTTGCTTTGTTTGGTATTTTTCATTCAAAATTGGCGGTTTTCTCGTCCAAACACTAATGAGGAACTGTTAGATGGTGGTTTATGGAGATTTGCCTTGGAAAACGTGATTGAACACTGTAGAACACACCATCCTCATCCTCGCAAGTGATATTTTGATATGTGAGAGTTTTTTTTGATTGAGAATTTGTCTTTCGCTTATTATGGATATCTATATGTTCGTTTTTACAATTTGTTTGCTTTCTCCTGTCAGCGCCTTTTGGATCTTTTTTGGCCTTGTAAGGCTAGTATGGTTTTTGGAGAAAGCTTTTAGACTTATCGGCATTCAGCGTTCAATGGTTTTGGCCGGGTGACCGGCAACTTCCAAATTGATAGGTAGATCTAAAGAGGTTTATCTAGATCTCTTCCCGGATCAAAGATGAAAAACGGGTTTTTAGGGCTCCTTCTTGATGGGCTTCAGTTGTCTCAGAGTTTGTATTTCTTGGGCTTTTAAGGGGCTTTGTGTTCTATTTGGATGGACCTTATGCAATTTAGGTCTCAGACATTTGTTCTGATGAATATAGGCAGTAATTTAATTATTGAATATATAACTCACATTTCAACAATAATAATTATAAATGTTTTAGAATAAATATATTATTTAATAAAAAAATAAGAGCACATATAAAATAATTAAAAATAATATATTTATTATAAATTTTTTATAATTATTAATATAAAATAAAATTTATTAGTGTTATATTATATTACTATTATTTTTAAAATTAAATATATCATTTAATTATAATTAAGTAATTAATTAATATTATTTTTATACATATAATTAATTTATTTTTAAAAAATAAAATATTAAATTTAATATTTTATCTTGAATTTTTATATTTTAATTTTAAAGATTGGTTAAAATTATATCCAATTGAAATATTGGACTAAATTTATTTAAAATTTTAAATATTTAAATTAAAATATAAAATAATATAAATATTGATTTTTTATTATTTAATTATTAATTTATATAAAAATTAATAATAATAATAATTATAATATACAAACTAAACTATTAATTATTATATATATTATTAAATTTAATCATTTATAAATTAATTAAAATTAAAAAAATTAAATTAATTAAATTAAAATGCAAATACCGGCTTTTTATCATGAATATATTATCTTTTGAAAAAAAAAAAAAAACTCTTTAAAAAAATAATTTAATAATAGAATAGAGATGCATTAACAACGGTAATATAAAAAAGTATGGCCCACCATCACCTGCAGACACAGGTAGAGAAACGACGGACGAACAATTAGCCATATACGTATCCAAAGCTGAAAAGGTTCCGCAGACGACAACAAAATTCTCCGCAGGTCTGTTTTCTTTTCTTTCCTTAAACCCCTAGCCTAACTCTGCTCGCTCTCTTCTTTTTAGGGTTTTTTTTAATTTCTTGTCGATTTTTATCGGTAATTACTGTTCTTTTTCCGTCGTGTCTGTAACTCAACTCGTCTCTTTGATGAACTTATCACATTGTAATCTTTCAATCGGTGTTGTTCTTCTATTCAATTGTGCTTCTGCTTTGATTTTCTTTTCTTCTTCTTTGGATTTCTGCATCTGCTTCTGGTTTTGTTATCGTTCTCATTATGCTGGTTGGGCTTTCGGTTTTGCCACCGAAACGTTGTCGTTTCCATTGTTAGCACTCAGAAATTCCAAAGCCTAATGCACACGTGCATATCTTAAAAAATTGAAATGTTTTTCATGGGAGAGTTGCTGAAATTTTGGCGGGTATATGATGATTGTTTTTCTCTGTAGGGATTGCAGTGTTTTGATACAGTTGTGGGGATAATGCTGGACGATAGCTTTTTCTTCGCGGAAATTTGGTTGTACTGATGATATGATGGAGTGGAAATCTGTGGTTGTATTTTGTTTTATTTAGATTTCGCTTTAGTTACTTTTCTTCTCTTGATACTCCTAAGTGGTAGTAAAATTGTTAGGAATTAGTTTGAATGTGCAAACACAATAGTCTATTGTTGATGTAGGCATTTGGATATACTAAATTTCATTGAACAGCTTGCATTTGTGGGATTATCTGAATGATGAAGTATCTCACAAATTGCACTGGCATCTGGATGTTTGTAGATGAACAAATTATTTTTATAAAATAATTTTCTAGTATTATGTTTGTTATTGAAGTTCTAATAGTTGTATAGTTCTTGGCTTCTTGCAGTATGAATAAACGTGCATAACTGAGAAAGATGCTTGCAAAGGGGTACATGTCACGGCAGCTCTTTGGCCAGACACCAAACTAGCCTTTCTCAAAATTTGCAAATCTGTCTCAGTTCAGAGAAAATGCTTAAATTGGTAACCCAAAAAATGACCTGACTAGCCTGAGTGACTGGCGCAAAACCCCAGAATCAGTTGCTTTCGTGATTTAGTTAGAGAGGAAATGTAAGTTTTCTGAGTTTGCCTTGAGAAAAGTAACTGTAGGTTTAGAGGAAAAGATTGATTTTTTATTGATTGTGAATGAATGTTTATATACACAGTTTGAGAGCGAAGTAACAGAAAATCAACAAACTAACAAACTGAAATTTTCTACATCATTCTAGAAGTATCTGGGAAAAGTTGCACTCAAAAATAAAATGCCGTCGTTTTCTTCCCTTTGATTTTCGTGCTTCTGACTTTTCTTCTGCAGCGTAGTTTTGTATGGAATCAGCTTTTATCTCTTCAGCCCCCTTGCAAGATGGAGATGTCCTAATTTTGGGTAATTCCATCTTGGAGAGGAGATTTTGGAATTGCACCTGGCCGAGGTGCTTGGTGAACAGATCAGCAATCTGGTGGCGGGATGGTACATGCACCGTTGAAATAAAGTCTTTGGGGAGTTGATCACGGACAAGGTGGCAGTCGATGTCCAGATGCTTCGTTCTTTCGTGGAATATGGGTTGGCTGCTATATGTTGAGTTGCTTGGTTATTGCAGTGCAAAGGGATGGGGAGCTCTGGCTGTATATGGAACTCCTTTAACAGATAAGTGATCCATCGAAGTAATCGCCATGCTTTTATATTCGGCTTCTGCGGAAGATCTGCTAATTGTTGTCCTTCATGGACTTAGGTACGGGTGTTAAGTTGATATTAGTTGCTTTTTAATTTAATTCTTGAGTTCATTTTATCTTAGCATTTTATGCTTTTAAAGATAACGTTCAGTTGTATGTTCCTGCTTTCATTTCAAGTTCTTCATGCAGTTTATTTTTAGTTTATGGATGTTATACAAAGTACTTACCTTTTGTATGGAATTGCATTGTACTTTATTGGTTGCTGTGGTTAATGATTTACATTTTTTTTTTCTATTTTTTTTGCAAATAGAGTTGATAATTGAGATTTGCTCTACCTGATTCCCTACTTTCCATCTTGTAATTATTGACTAAGGGCAAGAGAATTCTCTTGGATGTTCATTTGTTTGTTGTATTATTTCGGTGAAGTATGTGTTTCATAATTTGGGTTTACATTTTTATTCGCTTGTTTAATGTGATTTAGTTGGCTTCCATTTTCCATCTTTATCGATTTGAGTACTTCTGCACTCTTTATTTTTCTTTAATTTATTTTTTGCGTTTGCTTTATTTTCAAAAGACATTCCCTTTAAAACTTCTTACTTTTGCAACTTCAGTTTAACATTGCTCTTCTTCTACGGTTTACTCTGTCAATGTGTTTTTTTAATTTTAATTTTTATTTGCAGTTCTTCTAATTCTTCAATTATGATTGTCAACGAGATTTCTATTTGCTTTTATTTCTCCTTCTCTCCTTTTTTATCAGTGTAATTTTTAGTGGAATTTGCTATGGTTATGATTGAATGCATTCTCATCCTGTATGAGAATGAGGCGACATTTTAAGTTATTTTTACTGTGACATAGCTGGGCTACTCATTTTTGCCAAAAGTATTTTTCCCTTATGATTTATTTTTTGAAACATTTTCAAGTTTCAATTCTGGGCAGTGCCTCAGTATTTTTGTTTTCATTTACCTTTTGGTTGTATTCTTTTCCTAGACCAAAATTTTTATTGCAATTCATTTCATTTGTTTTATTTGATTAAATAACAATATTTTCCATGTTTAAACATGGTTGAACTAGTGAAGTATATGTTTGGAACATGGACTTTGGTCTCTAAATCACTCTTAAAAGCTAGCTCGCGGAAGGGGGTTACCTAAGTCCATATGGAAGGGTTCCACGTGGGATACTCATCACACCCTTCTAACACTAGGAGCATCAAAATATTTATGGATGCTCAACATTGATGGGAGATAAGAAAATGGACTTATGTCTTAACTCAACCCAAAAAGCTAGCTTAAGAGATTTCCTTTTTTGCATCTTATTTTCTCTCTTTTTTTCAAATATTATGTTGTTTTAAATTATTTTAATTTTTAAGAATCCTTTCCGTATTTTTTTATACTGGTTTTAAATTGTTTTTGTTGTTTGGGAAGTTTCAAATGATTTGGAAATGCTTGTTCGCATTCGTCGAATGTGCATCAATCTTGTAAAAATGGTTTTCCCTTTCCATCTTTCCCTTATGATTTATTTTTTGAAACATTTTCAAGTTTCCATTCTGGGCAGTGGCTCACTATTTTTGTTTTCATTTACCTTTTGGTTGTATTCTTTTCCTAGACCAAAATTTTTATTGCAATTCTTTTCATTTGTTTTATTTGATTAAATAACAATGTTTTCCTTGTTTAAACGTGGTTGAACTAGTGAAGTATGTGTTTGGAACATGGACTTTGGTCTCTAAATCACTCTTAAAAGCTAGCTCACGGGAGGGGGTTACCTAAGTCCATATGGAAGGGTTCCACGTGGGATACTCATCACACCATTCTAACACTAGGAGCATCAAAATATTTATGGATGCTCAACATTGATGGGAGATAAGAAAATGGACTTATGTCTTAACTCAACCCAAATAGCTAGCTTAAGAGAGTGAATTGCCCAGGTTTGTACATATGGCCTGTTATTCACATACTTAACTAACACAAATGCTTAACATTACGGATAAGTTAGTTGTTTAATCTGATCAGTAATTGAAGTCATTTCCTTTTTTGCATCTTATTTTCTCTCTCTTTTTTTTTTCAAATATTATGTTGTTTTAAATTATTTTAATTTTTAGGAATCCTTTCTGTATTTTTTTATACCGGTTTTAAATTTTTTTTGTTTTTTGGGAAGGGAAAGATGGAAAGGGAAAGCCATTTTTACAAGATTGATCATTTGAAACTTATGATTTATGTTTTGAAACATTTTCAAGTTTCAATTCTGGGCAGTGCCTCACTATTTTTGTTTTCATTTACCTTTTGGTTGTATTCTTTTCCCAGACCAAAATTTTTATTGCAATTCTTTTCATTTGTTTTCTTTGATTAAATAACAACATTTTCCATGTTTAAACATGGTTGAACTGGTGAAGTATGTGTTTAGAACATGGACTTTGGTCTCTAAATCACTCTTAAAAGCTAGCTCACGGGAGGGGGTTACCTAAGTCCATATGGAAGGGTTCCACGTGGGATACTCATCACACCCTTCTAACACTAGGGGCATCAAAATATTTATGGATGCTCAACATTGATGGGAGATAAGAAAATGGACTTATGTCTTAACTCAACCCAAAAAGCAAAGTAATTGAAGTCATTTCCTTTTTTGCATCTTATATGTTGTGCTTCAAATGGTTGAGAAAATTGCTATCCTTCATGGACTTAAATCCTAGTGTTAAGCATTGGTTATGATATGAAGGGTTGCATCGTCATAGAGAGGCCAGGCCTGATCAATACTTTTTTTGTATGCTTATTCTGTAAACAACATCAAATTACTGCTGCAATTTGGATGTTTCATTTGCTTGCTGTATTATTTTGGTGAAGTATGTGTTTCATAATTTGGGTTTAGATTTTTATTCGCTTGTTTTATATGATTTAGTTGGCTTCCATCTCTATCGATCTGAGTACTTCTGCACTCTTTCTAATTTATTTTTTTTTCCTTTTTTTTCAAGAGGCATTTACTTTAAAACTTCTTACTTTTGCAACTTCAGTTTGGCATTGCTCTTCTTCTACGAAGGTGAATGTTTTTGCTCTTCTTCTACGAAGGTGAATGTTTTTTTTTATTATTATTTTTAATTTTCAATTTTTTTCTCCTTTATGATTTACATTTTCAAGTTATGTTTTCTTTGATGTTTGTTGTCTTTCTTTTAGCATATTTTTTTAATTACTTTTTGAAACATTTTCAACTTTCAATTCAGGGCAGTGCCTCACTATTTATTCTTCTGAGCAGAGTGGCGACTTTTTTTATTTTTAAATCCTCTGCATTGTGATACTTCATTAGCACTTACCATTTGCTTCTGTATGTTGTGCTTCAATTGGTTGAGAAAATTGTTTTCCTTCATGGACTTAAATACGCAGGAGCAAACTGTTGATTTTTCATTGCTGGTCTTACATGGATTTAAGTGCCAGTGTTAAGCTGATTTCAGTTGCATAGGAAGATATTCAGTTATATGGTCGTGCTTTTATTTCAAGTTCTTGTATATCACTTTCAATTATGGATGTAATACAAAGCTTGTTATTTCTTTTTTTTTTTCGGAAATGAAGGTGATAATTGAAATTTGCTCAACTTGTTTTTCTGTTTTCATCTTGGATCTAGGGGAGTAATTATTGATTTATGGCAAGGGAGTTCTCTTGAATTTTGATATATAATTTAATTTTACAATTTTGTTTGAGAAATTGGCTATGATCTCGGTCAAGGATGTCAAATTGGATTATTGCTTTTCCCGGATATACTTTAATGTGTTAATGAATTCATTGACTCATTACTTGATACCATGAAAGAAGCATTTGATGAAATGAAATGATATTTTCTATAATCTGTTCTTTTAATGTTGTGTTTTACTGGTAGATAATATAAGGTGTTTTACAAAACATATTTTCTGATTGCATCTGTTGTCCAGGTAACTGTATGTTTAGGATTAATGTACTTCTCTCTTGTTTAGGTTTTCCTTTGTGGATTTTGTTTTGCATTGGAATATAAATTTTTCTAGTTAATTGGTTCATGATGATCTACATTTTTTCTCTGGCAATGAAAGATGATTGAGATATGCCCTACATACATGTTCCGATGTTTTCCATATTCTGTTGAAGGGATGGTTGATTCAGGGAAAAGGAGCTCTAGACCCATGATTTACTATTTTGTGATTTTGTTATGGTGGTAGATTTCGAGAATTGGCCTTAAATTTTTAAGGGAGCATCATTGCAGGGGACAGGCCTTATTAACAACAATTGTGCAGTCCTGCAGCGATGGAGCAGCACGGGGAGGGGAGAAGGCGCTGGGATGGGAGGCGAAGAGGGGGAGGGGGAGGCATGGTACGGGACGCGGGGCCACGTGCCGGATGAAAAGGGGAGGGGCGGGGCGGGGGCGAGGGCGAGGACGAGGTGGGGGAAAGATATGTGTAATTTGATGGCGAGGGACACAACGGGTGAAATCATATCAGCACAGACCAAGTACTTGTTTCCCCTTTCTTTTGGCTCCAATGTGTTGAGACGAGTAATTTATGATCATGTTCTTAAAATAAATACTAGCCTCAAATGCCACAAGGAATTGAATTTGAACTGAGAGAGATGCTGTTTGCGTAGTGTTTTCTCCTTTTTGCATCGATCTGCTAATATCTGAAACGTGGAGCTTTGCTTGCTAAGAAGTGATGTTCTGTTGGTAATTTCTTATTTTCCTTGTTACATGCATCATAAATGGCCATTATTTGTTCTATATTCCGTGGTATTTGCATTGAATTTCATATGCAAATTAAGTTGACTTATTCATTGGTTTTAAATGAAGTGGGATGATTGTAAGTGGCTGAGGTGGAGTGTGTGCATGTCTCCTGATTTTCTGTTTAGATTCATTCATCTTTGCTCATTACAGGGTCAACTTCTGTTACATTGTGGTATCTTTATATCTGTATAAAGAAGTTGGGTTATGGAGAGGATAACGAGTGGCATATTTAGGTTCATGTGGGATCGTACAGCACTAGAATCATCAAGTCGGGTTGAGGATCACCCGATACTATGTGAAGAGGAACAACATGATAATGAGCAGCCTCACCTAAAAAGCCTTAAAAATAAGTAAGAATAAATTGAGTAACTCACTTTTTATAAAAATAGATAATTACTATAGAAAAAGATATTTAGATAATAAAAATAAATTACTGTTATTACTTACTTTTTATAAAAATAGATAATTACTATATAAAAAGATATTTAGATATGTAAAAAATTTTTACTATTGTAATAGTGCAAGTGTTTTTTTGAAATTATATCTGATATAATCTAACTAATAAATGTTTAGATATAAATAATTAAAATATAATAAAAAGTAAAATGGTATTTGTAAAACTTTCAAACATTATAAACTCTGAACCATCAAATTATTAAATTTGAATTATTATAATTTACTATATATTATGATAATTTCATGATTCTATATGAAAATTTTTTAAAATAAGTAATGAGTTGTCATCCTAAGACAGGTTACATGGCAATGGCTTGATAAGTTGGTAAACAGTCTCACCAATATAAAGAAAGATTTGGATGTCGGGCTCCTCATGAAGACTCGGACGACTATTATGTTCAGAGTCAGGAAAAAGATCGGTCGCAGGATAAGTCAATCTCAAGTTGGATAGACTCACCCTCTCAATGTTTAGACGAGTCTTTGTAAGAAAGTTATCATTAACAATTATAATTTAGCAAATCCTCTTTACGTCTGCGATCATGAGATTTCCTACTAATTAGCCGAAGAAGATCCCTTACCAGCAAGTCGACCACATCATCACAACACAGTCCCGTTTTGATAACGTCATAATTTTATTTTCAGCAATATCATTTGATTTCGTTACCGAAAAATCTATTGAATTCTCTCTATTTATTTGGATTAAAATTGGTTTTTCATCCCTTTTATCTCTTGAAATGATTAACAACTCACGAGCTGCTACTAAGGTTGTTACCAATAAGGATGCTATCATTTCTTCCACTTCTAACACTGAACAAAACACGACCTTTATGGTCAACAAAGCAAATTTCAACAATAGGATTATTGAACAAATACACCAGTACACCAGAACGTTGCAAGTTATTTTCGAGCAATATAAAATTCGGGAAGAGACATCACTCATAGCTCCCAGGGAAAGGGAAGAAGTCTCCGAAAATATTCCATGGACTCAGAAAGTGGCAATCCAAACATAATCCAAAGGGAAAGATGAGTTCAAGGAAGGAAAGCCTTCAGATGATGTTCTCAAGGGCGCTGGTTGGAAGCTAGGATGGGCTGCCCAAAGGTGCCAAGAAGGATGGCAAGAGGACAAAAGGATGGGTCAAAAGTAAGGCCAAAAGCTGGAGAAACAAGAATATGAGGGAGACCACAGAAGTTATCCGGTCTTCCGAGGAAGGAATGACGAAGGTAAGTATAAGAAATATACCTCACTGAATGATTCAGGAACGCATATCTTTATGTGGATTAAGAATTTGATAAGAGGATCAGGTGGTCTCTCGAACTCAACCTTAAGAAAGCTGGAAAATAAGATAGGACCAGGCATTGTCATTTTCATGAACACCACAGACATGTGATGGAGTAGTGTCAGCAATTGAAAGACGAGATCGAAAAGTTAGTAAGAAACGACACACTTCAAAAGTTCATTAGAAAGAGTAGAAAAGATAGGAAGTCCGAACTCGAGGTAACAATTCTCAAAATTACTCCTGATAATAAACCTATGGGAGATCATCCATGTGATTGGAGAACCGAGTATTAAATAGAGGTGATAATAAGGAGAATATCACAGACATCCAGCTCCTGAGTCAAACTCCGAGTTTTGAAATTGATCAAATTAGACGACCAAGTCTTTTCTTTTATCTTTTAAGAAAAATATTTGCGGTTTATAGAAATATAATAAAACTAATATGCATTCTTCAAACTTTTTTTTATAGGAAAATCAGAATTGTTGGATGAATGAAAATGTGGAGATAAGAACAAAACCCATAAGACAATCGTCAGACCATTCGAGTATGGGTTTGCATTATAATTTGGGTGCTGGTCCGCAGGAACAAATTCATAAAAAGTCACAAGGCGATCTTGGTATAGGTCCTGAAAATAATTCGGGCATGGGTCTCGCATTATAATCCAGGCGCTGGTCTACAAATTTATAAAAGATCACAAGACCATCCAGATATGGGTCCCAAAGATAATTCGAACATGGTTCCCGTATTATAATACGGGCGCTGGTCCGCGGAAATAAATTCATAAAATGCCACAAGACCATTCGGGCATCAAAAATAATCCGGGTGCTGGTCCATAGAAACAAATTCATAAAGTCACAAGATTATCTGGGCATTTAATGTCAGGCTTGAAAGTGGGTACACGGCAGGCCGACCTACCAGATGTTAGTCGCACAAGAAGTTTCTAAGACATTTGATACCAGGCCTGAAGGCAGGTACACGCTAGGCCGACCTTTCGGATGTTAGTCCCGCATCACGAGAAGATTTTAAGGCATTTGATGCCAAGTCCGAAGGCAGGTATAAGCCAAATCAACCTTCCGAATGTTACTCTCACTTCATGAGAAGATTCTAAGACATTTAATGCTAGGCCTGAAGGCGGGTACACGCCAATCCGACCTATTGGGTGATAGTCTCACTTCACGAGAATTTCTAAGACATTTGATGCTAGGCGTGAAGGCGAATACAGGCCCGGCCGACTTACCGGGTGTTAGTCCCACTTCACAAAAAAGATTCTAAGGCATTTGATGCTCGAAAACTCGCAAAGGCATTTAGTGCCAAAAGTTCGTCAGGACTGTAAAATGTCAAGAAGTCTGTCAGAGCTGTATAGAGTTAGAAAATACCCGGAAGCTCTCAAAAGCAAAAATACTCAGAAAATGCTTAAAGAGTCTAGAAGATACAAAAATGCTCGGAAAACGCTTCAAGGCAAAAATGTTCAGAAAGAGCACAAAGGCAAAACTGCTCGGAAGACATGTTTCAAGGCAAAAATGTCCAGAAGGAGCACAAAGGCAAAAATGCTCGGAACTTCAAGCAAAAATGCTCGAAAGATGTTTCAAGGCAAAAATGCTCGGAAGGAGTATAAAGGTAAAAATATTCGGAAGACGCTTAAAAGTAAAAATGCTCGGAGAACGCTTAAAGCTCAGAAGAGGCACAAGAGTAAAAGTGCTCAGATAGCCCCGAAGTTGACTAGAGGGAAATATGCTCAGACGAAGGTCCAAGGCAAAAGGCCCAAAATATTACCAAGGCCATCGAGGCAAGAAAATGCATGGACTCTCATCAGGGCAAGAAAAGGCCAAGGAGCTCGCAAGAGCTAGAAAATGCTGGGAAGCTCGATAAGATTTGAATCAAAACTCATCAATTTATTATTTTTAATTATCATAGCCACAAAGCACTTATCATTTATATGAGCTGGAGCAAGCAAAGCGATGCGAGTATTGAATACCAATATAAATAAGCCACGTGTTCTAGACCATTAAGACAATAGTCACCTTCGAATCTAAAAAATTAAAGACCAGTGGGGGGCTTTCTAATGCTACATGAGAATTTTTTAAAGTAAGTCATGAACTATCACCATAAGATAAGGCCACGTGGCAAGTGTTTAATAAGTTGATAAACTGTCTTACCCGTAAAAGGGAAGATTTGGATGCTCGACTCCTGATAAAGGCTCAAACGACCATTATGCTTGAAGTTAGGAGAAAAGGCTCGGTCACAGGACAGGTCAACCTCAGGTCGGACAGACTCTGCCTCTTAACGTCTAGATGAGTCTTCATAAGGAAGTTACTGTTAACAACTATAATCCAGCAAATCTCCTTTGCGCCTACAATCATGGGATTTTTTATCAATTATCCGGAGAAGATCTTTTATCAGCGAGCCGGCCATATTATCATCGCATTATCAGGAAATACTATATTTATCTCCGTTTTCTTACAGTATATAAAGAGAATGATCCTAAAGACCAAGGCACGCTATTTTTCCACACAAGCATTTTCAAGTTCTTCATTCACCATCTTCTCTAATTTACTGACTTGAGTGTAGGAGTGACTCTTGTAAGTTTAGCCAATCACAGCACAGTTTCATTCTGGCCACGTCATCATTTTATTTTTAGCAACATCACTTCACTTTCTACAGAGATGGTTATTTATATGTCCATTCTATATAAAATCCTCAAACATAATTTTCTTTACACGATTCTATCTCCTTCATTTTCAATTGACTCATATTTAATTTTTTTTTTATTGTTCTCTTGTATCTAGGGGTGAGCAGTATTCGGTTTAAACCGAAATAACCGACCGAACCGATTAATTTCAAAATTTTGGTTCGGTTTTATTTTTTTTTTCGGTTTGGTTCGGTTTGAAATTTTTAAAAAATCGGTGATTTCTGTTCGGTTCGGTTTTAGACGTAAAAATTTCGATTAGACCGAACCGAAATCACCTATACTACGTCGTTTTAATAGTTCCCTATTTCCCTTCCCTTCCCTTCCCTTCCCTTCCCTTTTCTGCCCTAAATCTAAAACAAATTTCTATCTCTTCGTGCCTGCCGCCAGTGCTCCATCTCTGTGCTCTACTCCATCTGCTCCATCTCTCATCTCTGTGCTTTGCTCCATCTGCTCCATCTCTCATCTCTGTGCTCTGCTCATCTCTGTGCTCTGCTCCATCTCTCATCTCTCATCTCTGTGCTCTGTTCCATCTCTCATCTCGCCGCGAGATTCTCGCGCCTGTGCCTCCACTCTCCTCTCGATTGGACTGATTCACCATCGGCGTCGGCCGTTGCTCTCTATCGGCTCTCCACGGGTTGTCAGACAGTCGACAATCTCTCATCTCTATGCTCTGCTCCATCTCTCATCTTGCCGCGAGATTCTCGCACCTGTGCCTCCACTCTCCTCTCGACTGAACTTATTCACCATCGGCGTTGGTCGTTGCTCTCTATCGGCTCTCCACGCGTCGTCGGACAGTCGGCAAGTGCTTATTCCATAGCCCTCAGTCGGCAAGTGTTATTTTGGCAAGTGTTATTTGCTATTGATTGTTGAATTTGTATACGTTTGATTGTTGAATTTGTGTGTTGAATGTTTGATTGTTGAATTTGTGTACTGTTAATTGTTCTTTTTACTCTTTTTTAGATTGAATTTTAGAACACTAAAAATCAATCTAAAAAGAGTAAAAAGAATAATGAAAAGTTTGAAAATCGGTTTAACTGATCGAACCAACCGAACCGAACCGAACCAAATCGGTTTGATTTGGTTATCTCTCTTATTCGGTTCGGTTCGATTTATGTAAAATACTGCAATTCAATTTTTAGTTATTTCGGTTCGGTTCAGTTTTGAACCGAACCGACCGAATGCTCACCCCTACTTGTATCTAATATGGATGTATGACTACACAATTCTTACCGGTCAACCCAACCCTCTTAAATAGATAGAAGTTGGACGATAGTTATTCAATTATTGGGACTCTTTGATTCAAATGATTCTCCTCTCCAACCGCCATAATTACAATAATTAATTCACCCACTATTAAAGTTTAATAAATTTTATTTTTTAAAAAATATAGGTTTTTGAATGAAATCTGTTATTGTATATTACTAATATATAGTACTAAAATTTTTAATTTTTTTATACAATTAATTAATTTTTGAGATCTTTAAATTTCTTATGCATATTAATTAAATTTTTAATTTTCCTTCATAGTTATCTTTTTTTATTTTGTAGTAATAGATTACATATTTAATTAATAGTTTTTTTTATATTATTTTGAATCCCATATTTTATATTATAATCTATTATCTATCAATTAATAGTGTTAAATTCAAAATTTAGATATAAAAGAAAAAAAAATTATTTCTCTTAATAAATAAAAGAAATTAATATAAAAAATATATTATTTTATAAAATAACTATTATATATTACAGTAATATAAAATATTTTCATACCACGACTCATGTGGGGCGCAAACAGACTAGTTTATATATATTGCAATCTAAAGCTTGCTGATATAGATGGCTCTTCCACAATGCCACCTTCTATTCTTCGAGTCCTTTAAAGCATGCAGAAGTAAAAACCTCGTTCACTGGAAATTAACTCGGAACTGTCCTTTTCAAGAGATTTCAATAGCTATGAGGCTAATGTTGATGAGTAACAAATAGCTTCCCCCCCCCCCCAACCACCAAAATTATTGCGGAATATATTTGCTGATGTATTCACTGTAAGTCATTCTCCGTCAACTAATCATTCTGAATGTCGGCAGATTCAATTACTGTGTTCACATTGAGATGATGTGGGATGCTTCATAATTCATATTTCAAGGTAGGTAGCTTTCTTGATTAGATTAGAAAATTTACATATTTTTTGGCTTCACCAGGTCCATATTTAAAGTTCTCTGATAAAATATCTTTTTAAAAATGCTATTTTTCCTGTTATACTAGCTCTAGTGGCCCTTGGGGGATTTTTTTTATATGTAAATTATTGCACCGAGAAATTAATATAAATTAATTAATTATTTTCTATACAGTTATCATTAAACTTTTGGACTATGGAGTGGTTGTTTCTGTTGTGCTGTCTCATCATTGCTCAGTCCAAAACATATATTTATATATACACATGAACAATAAATCTCCTACTTCAGCAATCACCTAGAAGATCTGGCAATCCCCAAGTTCAGGATATAGCCATGTACATATTCGTATACTTACTGTCTATCTAATATCATCTAACAAGTGACCCTGCTGATCCACAAGACTAATTCAAACACAACTACAACTGAATATCTTTCACTATTTCCTCTATTAGATCTCCCACTATCATACATTCCATCTCTTTTCCCAAATCGTTTACCTCATCGTCGATCAAGCTCAACCAAGGAGTGCATTCCAGATTCCTGCCGACCAAACTATCTAGTGAGTGGTAGGCTTTGTCATCTGGGAGATATAAATACACGCGGATCATCTCCCATACACATTCCAATAGTTTCCTTCCGCGTAGAGGTGGCACCATGGAGGAACTTATAATCTTTCTTCTGAATTTGGACATGGTCACAGGGGGTCCAAGTACAGTTGAAAGTGCTTCATTCAATAAATGGTATAACAATTTGTGATCTAGCTTCTTCTCATTGTCATCTCTATTAGTATTTTGATCATCTTTGGCCAAGTTTCTTTGAGATTCTTCAACTTTTTCAAACACTAAGTTGCTGATAGGCTTTCCAAGTGGATCCCATCTTGAAAAACATTTATCACATGATCCATCATATAATCCAGAAGCAACAAGCAAATCTCTTATGTAAGCTTCGTGTTTATCCTCCACATCTACCACTATGAACTCACTCCGTTCCTCTTCAATCGTCGAGTCTTCTGGCTCATTAGACTCAAGTTGACTTAGTTGCCTTCGCAGTTCTGCATAATCAACAAATAGGAAGAGCTGCTTTGTCATTTACTGAGCCTCAGTGTCTCAGTCTGCAAGATCTTACATGCTAATTACAAGTAATTTCGAATCAGTCCAAATACCATGACAAGCCAATAAGATTCTACAGCATGTCACTGAGGCATAACATGAGCATAAAACAAGGAAAAAACAATTCAGATAGTTCATCTAAACATCCAAAAGTGTTTGCCAAAATCAAGTCACAGCTCATGAGTTAAATAAATTCATGCATGCAAAGAGAAAATTGTTTATATACCATTCAGATTAGAGCTGATCTCTCTAAACAGCTGTGGCATTGTACTATCTTCCCCCAGAGTGACATCAGATGTTGATACTGGGCTGAGATAATCCACTGGCCTCCAGAACTCTTCTTGAGTACTGCTGCACACAGATGCAGGGCTTGGGGGCACCTCAGTTGAGTTCTCCTAAGACCGGACAATTAAAGACTAAGTCGTTTGGACAAAAAAAGGAGATTAAAAAAATCAACTGATGAATTGAGCAGTACCATCACATGTATTTCGCCAAAGTTCCTAACAACTGTTGGCCCGCTCATGATATCCTTTACAAAATCCTGCTCAAAACCTTGTAATTCCACCATTGATTGCAGCTTTTTGCCAAATAGCCTTCCCCTAAGAGCGAAACTGTACCTGAAGTTGGAAACTTTTTCTTTGATATTAAATCTTTCGTTCTTCAGTTTTTTTGATTCCATTGTCACATTTTCAAGAGATTCATGCTTCCTCCTGATATGAGCACCAGTTAAAACGTGGCGGTCCTCGAGAAGAAGCTTACCAAATGATGTTCCTGATACAGGAGCCGATAAAGATCGAATTAGGTTCCTAGGAGACAATTCTCTATGAAGCACTCCATCATCATCTCCATGCCTGAAGGATCTAGTTTGCACTTCTTGATCATCTTTCACAATTTCCCAGTAGCTCGGCAAAGTTCCAGCTGGTGAAGTATCTTCCACTTCTTCTAGTCTGATTTTCTCTTTATCTAAGAGAGATAATGCAGAGCTGCCTCTAACAACTAAAGGAACAGCTGGAGAATGTGTTTCTCTCTTGTGTACATTCCTCAGTCTATCTGACAAGAATCTCCTAGTATCCCTGTTGATGAACTCAGGAGAACCTGGTCCACTGAACTGAATCTCACTTCTATATGATCGTGTTGATTCTGATCGGAGCAGATTCATTCCAAGGTCCCGTGTAACACTATCTCTGACATGTTTTGCTATATGCCGAGCAATTTGTTTTGGATCTGATGGCTTTTCACGAAAAGGGGTCTCAATTCCACTTCCTCTAACTACAGAACCCCTTTTAAGTGTTTTCCCTTGCAGTTCACATTTCAGTCTTTCCTTCACCTCCTCAAGGAAATCTTCTATACTACCTCTGTCCTCTAAAGTACCCGGGGAACTAGTCCAAGACTCTTCAAAGTCGCAAATTCTATTAGGACCAGGTTTCAAGATCACAATCCTTGAGGAGGCAGGAGATTTATCCATTTTCTGATAGTAATTTATTGAGTGCTCATAGTTTCTATTTATGCTTCTGTTTCTTGAAGAAAATGATTGCTTTTGTTCATCTGGGAAGATTTCCAGCTTATGTCTATGATGCCAGTTAGATGTTTCCAATGACCTTGCATTTAATGCAGGACCCTTATGTTCTATAGGCTCTTCACTTGTTGAAATTAGAGGATTTGTATTGAGTAACATTTTCTGCCTGTTGGTGTTTTCCTGAGCAAGCAACTGACAAGGATTGCTGCTGAGTTCAACCACCTTTGAACACTCCTTAAACCTGGCGGCTTGCCAAGCTTCAAATTCCTTTTTGAACTTCTGTAGCTCCTCCTCTTGAGGATGTTCTCGAGGCCTTGGTTTTCCTAGTTTCTGGCCATTACTCCATCTGTCAACATCTCTTTCTTTAGAAGGGTAAAGTGAATCAAATTCCATATGCCTGGAAGAATTCGGAAGGGAAGAGAAATGATTGACTGAGCTCCTCTCATTTTTCTCCCTTCTCGAGTGCTTTGTTATTACGCCTTCTTTCTTTTTATCAATTGGCTGAACTACAGATGTTGTATCCAATGGTAACATGTCTACACCCATCAACCGGGCCACAATACTTGGAGCATTTTTTCTGGTGTTAGATTGTTTGGAAATTTCCTCATTAATCAAACTTTTCACTGAACCCTCAATTGGATAATAGCTCTTTTCGGACCAGTCTTCTTCACCCTGATGAGTGTAATAGAAAATTTGTAGCTAAGTTCATATGAATGCATAAACAAGGAGAACAAATCATAAAATTAGAAAAAGAAAACAAGATCTAAGGTATGCGATTCAGAATAATTACATGTACATCCCCTGCAACACAACAGCTCTGAGAAGTTTCCACCTGCAGCTCCAAGCTATTTCGAGGAGCTTCTAATCCTGCACAGTAGTTGAATGTGCATTACTTATCAAGCTGGACAAAAGAATGGAACTAGTTGGCATAATTGCAGTTAATCACTCATCTATCGTGCAAGGGGACTTTCGTTGATTTCTTTATGATTCAGAATTGAAAGATAGTTAATCAATGGGTGCTCTGTTTTCCCATATGAATGCAAGAAAATGATAATTGATGATTATAGTTACCATCAGCATGTTGCTTATGTGCAAGAATTTTCCTAGCCATGCTGCTCTGATTGAAATTAAGAAAATGGAAAAATCCTCCCATGCAAGCTCAAATGGTCTACCAAAAGCCTGTCATTTCCTCAGCATTCATCTGCTTCACCCCATTAAAAGCCAGAAACAAATTGACTTTATCCAATTAATATCACGGACGTATTTTGTTATAACCTGCAAGGCCAAATGCAAAATTCATTCCAACATGAAGAGTAAAAGAAAATAAAAAGAAAACCCGAATAGACAAAGATCTATGTGCCACTGCCAATCTGCAAATGGTTATAAGCTCATCAAAGATAAAGAATAATCCATTCCTTTTAACAACTTGATTTGCAGATAATAACCTCTAATTTGTGTGTTTGGTTTAGATTTCTCTTTCACCATGAGCAAATTGATAGAGAATTCGCCCTGAAATTAGGGAAATTTAGTATGAAGAATTCACTTGAGGGGATTTGCAGCAAATCTGTGAGTTTTTAAGTATTGAAGAAAACTTCATGCAGACATACATGGGCAAGACAATCTTACTTCGAACCGCGGAAGATTTATAGTTACTACCATGAAAAGATCTAGAAAGAATCATACCAATCACAAGATCTAAATCGTTATCTTTGGCATTAGAATTCAGCGAGTTCAGAAGCTGAAGCTCAATCTGAATTCTTTAAAAAGTATCAGAATGCAGGCACATGATCTCGAAAGAAATTTCTTGAGAATAAAACAGAGAAAGTTCCTTGCGTTTCACATATTGCCGATCAGCAAACAGAGCAAAACGTCAGTGCTCTGTTTTTGCTAGCTGAGAAAAACCTTAAAGACATGAAATTCCTAATATTTCTAACTGGAAAAAGGATCAAAACCTGCACTAAACTGAGCCTGACACAAAAGAAAATGGCTCAGTTGCAGTCACTTTCAATTATTATCTTCACAGTTTCATGATAAAAGGCAACTGACAAGAAAATACAGAAATTTTGGAACCTTTTTATTTTCCCTTTTGCTGTTCCTGTACAGCACTACAGTAGGCTTGAAGCACCAAACAAGGAATACCCAAAATAGCAAAACGAAAAAGAATCATCTTCCAACGTACCTTTAGGAGAAATGGCAACTACCCATATGCAGCTTAATGAAGAAAGTGGAGAAACAACAATTGAAAACCTGTTTCTTGAACTGAAACTAACAAGAAACAAATTGGAAGTGGAGAGGCAGAGAAAATCGTGGTTAAGGAACAGAAGCGAGAGTTCGAAATGAGAAAAAGTGAAAATCTCAAAGATGAAGTTTGTGTAGGAGACCAAAAGAAGATAATAATTAACAATTAAGAAAAGTAATAAAGGCCATTGCCATTACCTGGAATAAATGACTGGAAAGTGAAACTTCCATTCCATGTGATATAGTTTTTTTTTTTTACTTTATTCTGTAATTATACCCTTCTTTTTATATATTATTATTGTATTGATTGAAATATTTATTTGCATGTCCCCATTTTTACAGAATAATTATTGGGTTTGGATAGATCATGACTCCACAACCTTGACCTTAGAACAGGTGGCTTACGTCGTCGTAATCTTCTAATGTACATGTCAATGATGATGCTAGGGTGGTGTTTATTCCGGCGGTAAGTTTTAAATTTAAATTGTAATGGTAATTAATAAGAAAAAAGAGTACTGGATGGCAGCGACGAACAGCTCATGGACAGGCGATTATGCGCACGACGTCTCCATTTGGCGGCACATTAGACGGGACATAAAGGTGCCTCTCGTTCGCTGGCTGCCTCATTTCTTTATTTTATAGAAGCTCATGCATGTGTGTGTGTGCCTGCTTGCCATCTGCAATCTGCTGCGTATCTTTTAAGAGCCACAGAGAATGTGTCAGATACGACTTTTTATTTTTTTATTTCTTATCACAGAGCCCCTGTTTTTGGCCTATTTTTCCAACTTCTTCAGCAAGTTTTTTGACCCCAGAAACTCAACTGAGATGATCGATTACCGATTGACCCGTATGAACGGTTTACATTTTACCAAACTATAATATGATTGCAGCCAGCTACATATGGCTGTTCTTTTGAAATATCCCTTCCTTCGTATGATATAAAACAGAGCAGTCGCTTAATGAAATTGTTTAAAGCGATGTTCCCTATAAAAGGGAGAGGAAAAGAAAAGTCAAGTTGATGATACAACTCATGATAAGGATAAATGGTAGAACAAGCTTTAGTTGTAAAGCGACTCTTTATCTAATGATGGAGAGATAAGGTATAGGTACATGGAATTTGATACCTTCAACATAATTTTATAAGAGATAAACAACAACAACTGCAACTGGAGAAGTAAAATATGACTTAGAATGATGGAGCAGTGAGAGTGAGTGCTGCTGTCTGGGCCTCCCTCTGTTGCTGTTGGGACCAAAGAGTAGACAACTTTTGCACTAGAACCACGTGGTCTGGGACTTGTGACAAGTTTTTGGTTGGTAAAGTTGCAGTCTGGCTATTATTTTTGGGGCGGCTTCTTTGTTGTTTGGGAGTCTGGTGGACCAACTCGGTCCTTAATTCATACCCAAGCTTTTTGTAGGGGAATAATAAATCTTGAGCCTCAATGTTTGTTCTGTGATGTTGGGTGTATGGATATTTGCAATTTCCTATGTACTAGTTGAACTTGGGCTTTTGCATGTCATGTGTCACGTGATCCTAATCAAATATTCTTATCTAATTAACTAATTTATTTAAAATAAAATAAAAAAAAGATGATATCAAATACCAAGTTAACCCAGTCAAAGTTAACAACGATTAAATATACATTCGATCAATAATAATTGCAATTCATGGACTCATTTACTAATAAATCTATATATCCATTCATCCAACGATTAAAGAGTCGATGCTTGAAATAGGAATGCGGAGCAATATCAGTATGTAATATCTCTATGGCCATAGCAGTAGGTGCTGCTGCTACTGCCAAGGTAGTAGCTACAATGGCCAGAGAGGTTACTTTTTGGAGGCTTTTGCACTAGTTGAGGGTTGTCTGCTGGTGTACATGGGCATGTTAATCACTTCATTAGGGACGTTGTCTTTGAGGGACATTAAGGACTGGGCATTTAAATTAAATGTCTGAAAATTTTGATGCTACTGGTGATTTCCAGTTAGATGAATCTTGGACACTCCCATCTATACATTTAAAATTTTCTGAATATTAATTATGAGAACTAAGTTTAAAAATAAAAATATGGACAACTTGTTTGTGATTCGATAAAAAAATTTTGAAGGGATGGATTAGATTCCCAATAGAAAACTTCTAATTCAGAAATATTTGATGTATTCCAGTATGGAAATATAACATCCAAGCCCAGATGTGTTGTTGGGCCTGGCGTCATCTAAGCTTGTAGTTACATACATAACTCCTTTGGATAATTAAGTAGAATTAACAAATTACGGAGACAAATAAAACCATTTTTATCTATATATTATATTATATATAAAAATGAGAAAAGAAAATAACAATGGGATTGCATGCCCTACCTAATTGGATTTGGTAATTATTTTTTTTATTTTGATTAGCTGAAAAATAATATGAGAGCTTAATGTTATTTAAGATTCTTTGATTTTCTTAATTAATCAGATCAATTTTCTATTTAAATTCAAATTATATTATACAATACATATTTAAATTAAAATTTCAATTTATATAAATTCTAAATTTTTACTATTGTATGTAGTTAATTTTACTTACTAATAGAAATTTTATGAAAATAACAAAAATGCTTCATACAAAAAAAAAGAAATATTAAAAAAAATCATTGAGATTTTATTTTCCTTGCATGGCATCATGCTTGGAGACCTCATTCCCATTACTTTTGCATTGGGAAAAAAAAAATGAAAGGTCCTTAGGTTTTTATAGATGGGTTAATTACAGTTTGGGAAATTCTCGCAAAACCATATTTACAACTGGTGGTAGCTTGTTGCAATCACAATCTAATGACAGAAAGAAAGTTGCTGGTGACACTCAGACGCTCCTCTATATATAAACTCAATCTGGGATGCAAGTAGGACAAGTTTCCTAGAGCATCACTAAAATGGCTTCATTTTTCTGAGACTTGCATTGACATGGAGAATTGGAGATCATTTCAAACCTAGCAATCAAAGCAAACATAAACATGAGTATTTTCTCCTCCTCAAAGAAACAGGGCACATTTATGTCTGATGACTGTCAGATGTAGGGGTTGTCCCTAATTACTAAAGATCTCAGTGAAGATGGCATTTGCTGAATCAAGCATAACTGTTGCAAAATTGATAAACAGGTTGAGTTTTGGAGATGAGGTAGCAGTTATACCAAACGACCTTTATGGTCTCTTTTTGTAAATAGTTATACGAACCACTTGACGAATAATGTAATTTGAACTCTTCACCAAGTCTGTAGCAATATGAGATGACAAGATTAAAGTGAAAAAGAAAAGATATTCTATCAATAGAACACCATGATGATATTTGTCCTACAAGCCTCTCCAACTAGACTTACAAGTTTCACAATGGATGCAGCATCTAAAGCTTCCGCAGTGAATCTACCAGCTGCCTATAGATCTGTTCTTTAACAGCATCCCTGTTATTTGGGCTTAAGGTGAAAATAGTAGCCCCTGGATGATTCCTCAACCTCGCAACTGCAGTAATTTACAAGGCTTTGTCACAATAAAAATTTAGTACAAAAACTGCAAGAATTATCATTAAGGTTACATCCTCGCCTAAGGTTACATCCTGTTTCAAGTTTGCATTAGCATTAAGCCATTTACAAGAACTGCAAGAATTTCTCAAACTATAACCTCCTCTCATACCACATTGGTTCTCTTGTGAAACAGACACTTTTCTACCAACAAATAAGTGTACAAAATGATGGAACAAGTAATTATAAGTGTTTAGAAATAAAGGCAATTGTATTAGGAACATGTACCTCCAGGTATATCACGGCCAAATTTAGGAACAGGGATTGAAGCCAAAACTGGGACATTTGACTCTAAAACTTTTAGAACAGCAGGGAAAAATGATGAACTATACAACTCCATTTTTCCAACTTCATCAATGATGAAGAGATCAGCATCTTCTTTGACCTAATAACCAAAAAAAAAAAAAAATCTTATTGCTCATATATATGTGTGTGTGTGTGTGTATTAAGATAATCAATATTCAAAACTGGCTGACCTGCAACTCAGGTAATGCCAGCGACTCAAATGATGCTAAGTCAACTTTATATTTCCCAACAGTAGGCCATCTCAAGGACTCTGGCCTGAGATAATTAGTGTCAGATTCAAGCAATAAGAAGCAATAGAGCATTAAGAAAAGAAAAAAACAAGTTTGAAACTACAGAAAATAGGGCATGGCAGTAGGTACCAGTTTGCACAGCAAAGTGTAAAGGGAAGGTTAACTCAACAAATATTAAGAAATTTCTTTTAACAAAAGGGCAAACAATGTATGCACACCCATCTTAATTTCAATATAATCGATTTTTTTAACATTTGGACTCCACATGCATGAAATAGAAACAAAATGCTAAAACTAACAACAGTGACAACTAAGCCTTAATCCTAGTAGGGGTCAGCCATATATATATGTACTTTTTTTTGTTATTCAGCTCTATTTGAAACCAATTCCACATCAGAAACAAAATGCTAATATGAATTTTAGAAAAATTGAAAACATATTCATGTTCATTGAAGAAATTAAATTACAGAGAAAAGTTACAATGTCTATTCCACTTGGGAAATACATTTCTTAAGCACAGCATTCCCATTATCGTATTCACTAACTACATCAATTTTAAAAGAAAATCTAAAATCGGTTGTCTTAGAACCATTAAGACTATAAAATATGCAAGAAATTGAAATGAGACACTCCTCGAAATGTACAGATCATTTTATGCAATTTTAACATCTTTCAGAAAATATCAACATTCAATAGATTACTTGAACTCGAATTCAAGAAGATAAATAAGTAATAACTAATAATTAGATTCTATCAAAATCATGAAGCCAAAAATTTTACTTTTTCCCACCTGCCTGTTAATGCAAGCCTAGCAACACAATACTACTGAACCAATTAGAAAACTAAAAAGGGGGAAAGTGAGTTACGTAGAAATGCTGGATGAGGCGAGCGGAGCTTTTCGACCGTCCAAAGTGACGACTTCGAAGCCGACCCTTTCACTTCCTTCCCTAATCTCACCTAAATTCAGCAAAACCACTAGTCATCATCTACAAATCTATCACATCTGATAAGGGAGAGAGAGAGAGAGTGAGATTGAAAGAGCATACGAGTGTAGAAACCCTGAATCTCCAAGTTTGGGTTTGAGGTTTTAAGGCTCTCAAAGACTCGCATAATAAGAGTGGTTTTGCCCACACCCTTCAATATGAAATTGATACAAAAGGAGAGAAGAGTAAAAAAATGAAGAAATTGAAATTGGTAAATATTGAAGGAGTCTGATCGGAGAAAACTTACAGGAGGGCCAGTCACCAGCAAGCATTTCCCAGGAGCTGCCATTTCCCTCAACTCGAAACTCCACTCTTCGCCATTTCGCACAAGGGGTAATTTTAGATTAAAGCCAACGATAATGATATTTCAATTTAAGGCCATGACCCTTTTAATAAATTTTTTGAATAGTTTGTTTACAAGTTATTGTTAAGAAAATATTAAAATTTATTTTGAAATTAAATTTCGTATTTTAATAGTAAAATTATAAAATAATAAGATAAATTTGTAATTTAATTATTGTAATTCAATAAAATTTTACACATTAATTCATATTAAATAGAAATGGGTAATTCAGTTTTTATAATTAAAAAAAAAAGGTAATTTCGAAATACAGTTAGCTCTTTTTATTCAGTTCTTCATTTAGTTCATATAATTTAATTATATATAAAATAAATTAATTTTTAAATAAATAAGACAATAATCTATATTTTGATCAAATAATATAATGTTTGTTAGAAATATTGTTTAGAAAAATATTTTTTAAATTTATAAAATTCAATGCTAAATATAATTTTAAATTCAAGTTCAGTTTAATCTCATCAAGATCTCCCACGAAACTCAATTAAAGTAAGCTTTTGAAAAAATGTTTTTCAAAGCAAGATTTTTTATTGTTTTAAAATTGTTATGATATTCTATTGCCTGGAAGAGAAATGAAAAGGTTCGATTATTTTAATATTTTAATGGATCAAATTGACAGATTGAAAATAAGAGTTTAAAATATTTTACAAAATCCCAATTTTACTTTGAAATACCATGATCGTTCTTCATTGGTGGATTTACAAAATTAATTGAAACAGGATTAGATGAGATTTTTAATTATAATTCTACGATTCGTTAATATTTTATAAATAATTTATTTATTAGTGATTAAATTGTAGGGTAAAATCGCCATTTGCTTTATCCGAGTCAAATTAAGTTTGTGCTTAAAACTAGACTATTTAGATAGCACCTCTTTTCACACTTAAAATTAGGCTATTTTGATAGTAACTCTTTTTAATCATATTTTATATAATTTTTTTTATTTTAATTGATTGACATCTTATATTATATATACACCCATTTTAGATTGTCTAAAGTCAAGAACAAATCTAATTATTCATGTTAAGTTTGAATCTATAAGAGTAACAAATTACCATAATACTTACCTCATAAAGATAATTTAATCCACTTAGTTTTGGTTAGCCCACATATAATTGATATCTTAACAAATTTTAATTTAAAAAAATAATTTATATTGACTTAATTTTAGGAATTATTTAAAAAACTATATAGCAAAACAGATATCCATATATTCACATATACATAAATATGAAATGTGAAAATAAATATGTCACTCATAGATCAATATATCTATAACTAAGAACTAAAACCTATTATAAAATAGTTTTTGTCTTGGAGTTGAATCAAAACAGCCTTCTTCTTCGACCAATGACTATTGGACCAAGATAAATTAACTACAGTGCACTATCATATACTCAAAACTTTAATTTTAAATATTCATCTAATTCATTATATTTTATTTTTAAAATTTTAAATTTTAATTGTGTTTTAGTTCTCTCGCCACCGATTTAGATTACCATAGAAACTAATTATTTATTTTGAAACAGTAAAGATCATGATTTAAAAAAAAAAAAAGCTTTATCCTGTGTTGCACAAAACATGTGTTTTTTTTAATCCATAGATTGGGGAAGGGGAAGATTCAAACCTGGCATAGCCAGGTGACTGTATTATGCATTTGCCAACCCAACTAATGGGCGGCAGGCGCTAAGATCAGCTTATAATATGGTTCAAGAGGTTCAGTATTCTAACAATTTGTGAAGCCTTTGCAACACTAAATATCTAATCTAATCTTCAGTTTATATCATTTTTTGGTAGACATTAACCAGTCACATCAAGCTATTAATGATAATTTTTTCATATATGAAAACCACCATCAGAAATGAAATTCTAACTTAACAGTGCAAAATCACGCCCATCTATATATAACCTCAAAGGCAAAAATCATTGCTTGCTACGTAAATTTCTCGCATACAATTGCTGAAAATTGAGAACAAGCAATCATAGGAAGCTTAACATAGTGGAATGCAATTATAGGAACTAACTGCAAATAAGCATAACCCAAGAATCATGGGTCCATAACACTGCACACCCATGCTAAAAAAAATAAAAAATGGTTCAAAGAAACGCGCTTCCTATAGCCAATAGATCTCAGTCCATAGATCAAGAACCTATACTGATTAGGGATACCAGAAACAAAAATTTCATGAGCATTTTCCTTCATCACGGCCATGGAATATAATTGCTAAGAAATAAACACCAACAAATTGAAGAATACACACAGAAAGGACAAAATTTAAAAAGAAAATGAAGCACATGATAGAAAAAGCATATATATTAAACTTAAAATAAACAATTAAGGAGATTTAAGTACACGGCCGTGTGAGCTCCAGGAAGATTCCGAAAGGCTGGATCTCCATTTTTGTCCTAAACTAGACTAACTACTGAAACAGAGGAACCATTTAAATATAGATAGAAGTTTTACATCATTCAATTGCTTCTTCTACTGTCAATCAAATTACTCATTATCTTCTTCCTCCTCATCATTCACTTCAGATTTAGACTTGTCTGATTCTTCATCGGCATTTCCTCCACCAGCCTATTATATCATAATAAAAGAATCATGTCAACGAGATTGCAAAGCAACTATTTAATGAATAAAACGATGAAGGGTTTAAGAAAACATTTGAATTGGAGAAGCTTAAAGAAACAACCAAGTAGTACCATTCTTTTATTGTAAGCAGCCATGTTTTTGTTGTATTCATTCTTTCTTTTCTCTGCTTTTGCTACATAAGGAGCTTTCTCCTGATATTATTTAAAATGGAAAATAATACAAACCACATCATTCCAATAACCAGAAATCTCAGATAGAAAAACAAATAAAATCACCAAAAAGGCCCTTAAATACTCACAGCCTCTGACATAGATTTCCACTTATCTCCAGCAGCCTTTCCCACCTGATTCGTTTCAAAAACAAATTACACCGATTTAAAAAATAATAATAATGATAATAAAAACAAAAATTGTCATTTTCAACATTATTGAAAAAAAAAAAAAGAAGCAAAACAGAATTAGAATGATACTCACAACAGAAACAGATTTGTTGTTAGGATGCTTCTCCTTGTACTCCTGCCTAAATTCCTCCCTATTATATATATAAAAAAAGAAATTAAAATCAATTGAAAAAGATAAATTGATGTGGAGAATGACATAAGACTTGAGAAAAAATCCATTACATGAAAACGAAGAAAGCACTTGCAGGCCGCTTGGGCTTGTTGGGGTCCTTCCCCGTCTTCTTCAACCCTTTTTGGCCACCGCCTGCACCATTTACCTTCAGCCTAACAACAAACCCAAAATTCAAAATCAAATTTATTGAAAGAAATGAAAATCGGCTTTGTTTCGTACGATCCAGAAACCAAAAGTACTCACTTAGCATCGAACTTGCTGGTGTTAGCGTTGGATTTCCCACCTTTCATGGCTAAACCTGTGAGAAATCAAAAGAGAAAGAACAAAAAAACAAACGAACAGGTTAAAAACCAGCGAAAATGATAGGAATCGTTCGGCGTAGGCGCCGCAAAGGCTTTCTTCGAGTTTACCTTACGGATTTCGGAGGCAAAAAAGGAGGGAGGAGGGGCAGAGAATGAAGAGACGCCGAGAAGGAGGCCTTTGAAAAATGCTTTTTGCCTTTTCGGCCGAGATAGGGATTTATTATTTTAAAATAAATAAATGAGAAATTCAAGTCTCTGGATTTGGGCGGGATTTCAAATATATTTTGCCACGTCATCGGTCCCTGCGCGCGCGTTCCTTCTCTCTATTGGTTCACATCTCTTGAAACCTTATTTGCTTTGGCTGTTTCCATGGACACGTGTTATTTTTAATGTGATGTAACGAAAATAGCCTTGGAGCACAACTATTATAGGTTTGGTAATAGGACTATAGAGCAGGTTCGTTGATTAATAACTTGGCCTCGAGGTTAAATGTGTAAAAGCATAGCCCTCTCTCAAAGGACACATTCGATTGGACCGAGGAAAACAATTCTAAAATTCAATTAAATTAAATTTTTATAAAATTATTGATTCTAAATAAAGAAAAAATCTATTAATTACAATAATAATTTACTTATAGAGAAATATGAATATATAGTATATTATATAAAAAATATAAAATAAAATTTTATTACTTTAATAAAATTTTATTACTTTAATATAAAATAAAAAACTTGAACTTAAATTTTTTTTAGCTTAATTAAAAATAACAATTCAATATTTTATTAAATTATGGAGTAGTGTATGTAAAACTCTTTTTTTATTTTTAATTCACGCCATCCAGTATGTTTTAATTGTAATACACGTATTCTTAATTTGTAAATAATTAGCAAAGTAACCAAGAACCAAACAAGGCGTAAGGGTAAGTAATTTATTTGATTGCCGTTGGAATTGATTGCTTTAGAAGGTGCCGTGCCAAGTCTATGCGTCCATTTTGCCCAAAGACTAAAACCCTATCCTCTTTTTTTCTTTCACTAGGAATCGCGATTGCAGCCCCTCTCTCTTCCCGCTCTTGGTCCTCCCCTCCTCACTTTGTTGTTTCAAGCGTCAATCCTGAAATTTCTGCGTAGGTATCGCTCTCTCTCTCTCTCTCTCTCTCCCATTTCGTTCTCTCTATACCCTCTATGTTTATGTTGTCAAACACAGGAGAAGAAAAATCAGCTGGATTTCGTTTTCAGAAGACGATTTCATTTCAATAAGTTTGTTGATTTCCCTTATTGTTTTATGGGTTGTTAATATTTGATTTTGTAGGATTTTATTATTTGATTTTACGGTGTTATTGTTGCTGATTTGGGTTTTTCAATATTTGAATTTGTGGATGTTTGTTATTGACTTTATTGGGTTTTCAATATTGATTTTGTGGTGCTCTGATTATTGATTTTACGAGGATTAGGATAACGTGGAGGATTTACTTGTATGTTCGGAAAGTTTTTTGGCGTTAATATTGGAGATTTATGAGTTTTTAATACAGATTTTAAGAGTAAATTATTTCCTTGTAGTAGATTAATGATTTAAGAGTATATTATTTATTGTGTGCAATTGTAAACTTTGTGATTAAGAGGGAGTCCGTTGAATTAATTTTGAGTTTCGGTTTTGCGCTTGCTCGGAATTTATGGGCAGATTTGTTGTTGTTGTCCTTTGTATGAACCCTAGCTAGGATTTTAATATCTTAATTTCTACATTTCTTAGAATTTTTCGAATCTCTCTAATTTCTCAGGTTATCAGACGAGACTGCTGAACATTTCAAAGACCCAAAACCATGTACGGACCCAGAGGGTAAGTATATAAAACTTGTTATTTCTTTTTTCTTTTCCTTCTTTGTTTGTAATTTGCTTCTGATTTGATGTTGATGCTGCTGCTGCTGCTGCTGTTGCTGTTGTGCGGGTTTGTGAATACAGAATTGTGTAACAAATGAATTTCAATTGTTAAGCAAACGACACAAATTTGGCTTTTCTTTTCTTCTTTTATCATTTTTGATATTTGCTATTTGAAGACATTGAAATTTTCTAGAACATTTATTATTTGTACATATTTTAGGACCAATGAATTTGGAAAAGAACAAACTGATTTTTTTCCCACACAGCTCAGGAATACTTAAAAGCAATCAAAAAGTTATTGAGAGATTTTTTAAAAAAAATGTGAAAAACCTGATAGCAGTTGACAGAAACTAGAGAAAATATTTTTGCTATTCTCCAAAACGGGTATCAAATTCTTCTTTGTGTTCTTATGAAATCTCTTTAGCAAGACAGTTCAAAAAACTTTTTATACAGGTCACTGATTAACTGTTTTTGAGGACTATTTATTATTCTAAGATTCTAATGTTCACTATTATAGTAGTCAGTCATAAAGAATTTTTTAAACCACTTTGATATGATTTTCCTATGTAACTGAAAAAGCAGTATGTTTTGTTTCTTATAGGGAAATATCTCTATGAGCAATTATATTAGGGTGATTGATTTGAGCACTGCTTTTCTAGTTTTTTTTTTTGGGCAAATATTTAGTGCTATGTTTCCTGTCAACTATAATCTTGTGTAGTGTTGGGATACTTTCTTCTTGTGCCTTGTAGTGTTAAATGGTGGAACTAAAATGTATACACGAGGAATCTTGTATATGGCATGAATTAATGTTATATCAGCTGTGCTTGGTTATGCATCTTGATTTCTGATGGATAAAAATAAATCTGCAGAAGTAATCGTGGACATGATATATACATGACATTATTTGTTGATCCTTTCTCATTATAGTCAGTTGGTTGAAACTTTGTTACTGCCATTGGTGATTATGTGCTATTCTCTTGCTTTGCATTTGGGGCTTTTCATAGTTCCTTTTAGGAGGGATGTTAAATGTTATACCTCCTTTTTCTTAAAGAAAAATTAGGAATATAAGGTGTCAGGGAAGTGTGGGTTGGGTTTGGTTTTATTAACAGGTTGAGTGGGGATTTTTTTTTTCTTTTTTGGGTATGGATAAATGAAGGGCAATGTTGGGAAGCGGGGGGGTTTCGGATGGGTACGAGGTCGGCTCAAAGAGACAAAGAATGATGGAATCAAATCCCTACTTCGCAGTGAGCAGTGGTCCTAGTGGCTTTCAACCCTACAGCTATGGTGGTGGATTTCAGCCCCCTGCCTTTCCTGTGGTTCGTCTGAGAGGACTTCCTTTCAACTGCACTGATATAGACATCATCAAGTTCTTTGCTGGACTGGACATTGTGGATGTGCTGCTGGTCAATAAGAATGGACGGTTCACAGGAGAGGCCTTTGTGGTCTTTGCAGGGTCCATGCAGGTTGAGTTTGCTTTACAGAGAGACCGGCAGAACATGGGGCGTAGGTATGTGGAAGTTTTTAGGTGCAAGAGACAGGATTATTACAATGCTATTGCTGCAGAGGTGAATTATGAAGGAATCTATGACACTGATTATCATGGAAGTCCTCCACCATCTAAAGCAAAGAGGTTCAGTGATAAGGATCAACTGGAATACACGGACATTTTGAAGATGCGAGGACTGCCATTCTCTGTGAAAAAACCTGAAATAATTGAATTTTTCAAAGAATTCAAGCTCGTTGAAGAGAGGATACACATTGCATGTCGCCCAGACGGGAAAGCTACTGGAGAGGCATATGTAGAGTTTGTTTCTGTTGAAGAAGCTAAACGAGCTATGAGCAAAGATAAGATGACAATTGGGTCAAGGTATGTTGAGTTGTTTCCTTCAACACCTGATGAAGCTAGAAGAGCTGAGTCGAGATCAAGGCAGTGAAGAGCCAAGGTGGCTGGATTGTCCAGTGCTGACTTATGTTAAAAAGTTTTGTGCTCCATCCAGCTGCTGTTCACTTCCATCTTTACATGAATTAGTCGTGATGCTAAAACTTACTCCCTTTTAGGCATTATGCTTAGGATATTCACATGTCTGTTTTTTGAATGTTGTATTTGAGTTTTAATATGGGGACAATTGACGTTGTGATCGTGGTGCTTTGTATACCTTTATCTGCTAACAATTAATTTGCTAGCTGTCTGCTTATAATTCTAGATGAGTACTCCACCAGAAATTATCAGGTTAGAGATGCTATGCTGCTTTCTTTAAGGGCATTGAATTACTTACCAGTTGAAACAGCATAAAGAGAACAAATATCAAAAGATACTGACCCAACTTCATATTTTTCATGAAAAATGCTGTTCTTTATGGACAGAATAAAATCTTGGTGATCCTGACCATCTTTACTAAAGTAGTAGGAAATGCATGATATCTCGAATTTAGATTTTTAGATTTACTTATTATGAGGAAATTTATCAAAGCTATTTATATTATATTATATAATCCATCGATTATATTTGATATTTGCTGTTGCTTTAATTTATTGTAAGTTTTCGTATATTTTAGTTTTTATTCTTTTAATCAATTGCATTTTACAAATCAAACTTTTTAATCATTCTAATTCCGTTCTTATTCTTAAATGGATTAAGTAATATAAATAAAGAAATAACATTAAACAATATAAATAATAATTTTTTACTGTAGCATTTTTTTTATTTAATAGAAGTACACGATAGTTAAATAATTTAATTTTATTGATGATATTTAATTAGTTTTTTAAATAATTAGTTAGTTAATTTTGATAAGTTTGATAAATAATGCATTCTAAAAATAAAACATAGTACTTCGATAAATAATAAGCCTAGAGTCCAAATTTATGCAATAATTCACATTTTTAGCAAAAGCCTAAAATCTTACATCATAAAATTAAATATTTTCAATTAATTATGATTAAAAATTAAAAGTCTAAATTGTATTAAAAAATGACATACTAAATTAAGTGTTTATGTTTAACTGTTATACAATTTAAAATTATACTTATAAAAGTGAATTAATCGTTTGGACTTTTTGTTTAATGGGCTAAATAATTTATTTTTAACTTTTTAGTATGAATTAGCCTTATTCAAATCTACCTTATACGTTTTTATATTTATTATAATACTCATATAATATATATATATAATTTTTTTTATATTATTTAATGTTTAGATATGTTATTTTAATAATTCTATACCATTAATTTTGATTTTAAGTACATTTATTAAAATTTTAAAATATATGAGGTCAGTGCCCCATCAGATGCTTCGATACGTATATGTGTTTGCGATCAAACACATAATGAAAAAAAAAAATAAAAAAAATACAATAATTCAAGTATTTTATAAGTATTTAGATGATATTGAAATTACTAATATTTAAAATTAAAATAATCTCTTTACTATTTTTTTAAAATTATTAATTTATGATTATTATTCTGTATATCTTATAATTTTATTTTTTAAATTTGAACTTATTATATTTTAATATTATGATAATTATTTTAATATTTTTAAAAATAATTAAATTCATTATTTTAATAATCATATATCAAAATTTTATTTTTTAATTATCATATTATATATATATGAATGAAAATCTAAATAATTATAGACAATGATTTTATTATTTAATTTAATGTTAGATTTGTTAAAAAATATTAAAGTTTTGAATGTACATAGTACAACAAGATTAAAACTTTACGGTACTTATTGTTAAAGTATATTTAAATATTTTTTTAAATAAAATTAGTTAATTCAAAAATTAAAAATTTAATCTAATAGTTTAGTATTATGATAATATTGTAATATTTTAACATTTTAAATTAAAATTAAAATTTATTATTTTAATATTCTTATCTAAAAAAATTTTATTTTATTTTTTTGAAATGGAAAAAATTTAATTTTTTTAAAATTTAAATATTACAAAGATTATTAATTTTTAATAATTATTCTATGTAATTACCTAATAAAATTAATTAATCTTAAAAATAAAAAAATTAATTTTAGAAGATAAATATCTATAATTGTTTTATATGATATGTGAAATAATCTATTAATTTAAAATTATTTAAATAATAAAATCATTAACATAATCCGCAATTCTAATATTTCCCTATTCTCACTTTTATATATATAAAATATAAAATATATGTATATATATATAGATTAAGCGGGTAGCGGATCAGCAGCAACGGTTCATCTATCTCGCCGTGGCTGTTGGCTACTATCCCGTAAGGACTCCATCTCGCGCGCCGCCATGAGTGAACCTCCGTCCTATCCCCCAATTGATCCCACCACCTTCGACCTTGTCGTCGTCGGAACCGGCTTACCACAATCCGTGATCGCCGCCGCAGCCTCTGCTTCAGGAAAATCCGTACTTCACGTCGACCACAACAAATTCTACGGATCCCACTTCTCATCTCTCTCCATCTTGGAACTCACCTCTTTCCTCAATAACAATTCTACTTCCCTACAGCCGATGTCCTCCTCTACCATCGAAACCGGCTGCGACGATTACTCCGTCGTAAATCTCGCCATCCGCCCTCTCTATTCAGACGTCGAGATTTCCTCACTTTCCGCTAACCCTTTGGAAGAACACTCTAATAAATTCAATCTCGATGTGTCGGGACCTCGGGTTTTATTTTGTGCGGATAGGTTCATTGATCTTTTGATAAAGTCTGCGGCAAGTCAGTACGTGGAGTTCAAGAGCGTAGATGCAAGCTTCGTGGGCGATGAGAGTGGGAAGCTGTGGAATGTGCCGGATTCCAGGGCTGCTATATTTAAAGACAAGAGCTTGAGCTTGATGGAGAAGAATCGATTGATGAGGTTCTTTAAGCTGGTGCAAGGACAATTGGCTGCTTCATCTGGTAGAGATGGAGAAAATGGGAATCAAGGGGAGGAAGTAGAATCAGAGACTGCGGGAATCTCAGAGGAGGATTTGGAGAGTCCATTTGTTGATTTCTTGACAAATATGAAATTGCCATCCAAGATTAAATCGTACAGACTGCTGCATCTTTATCTATCTGTTAGTGAGAGTTCTTTTTCTAGCTGTTGCCTTTTTCACCTTATTCTTTTTCCTAATGCTCAACGGATTTTAGTGAAAATTGCTGTTTTTCTTACTTCCATTTTTGGTTTATTTCTCGAATTTAGTATAGTAATTTCCCTATTCGATGAGAACTTTACTAATACATTCCAATCCTAATTTCTGAATCCGAATGTCTGCAGTTATTTTCAACTATCTATGTCTTTCTATTTGTTTTTGCCTTATTGGTTATCCATTTTCACTTGCTCCCCTGGCTATGAACTTTTGTTCAACATATCTGTGTTTCTCATTGATTAGCTGTTACTTTTTGTTTGTGGCCATTTATAATGCGCTTCCTTGACATATTTTATCCCTTTGTCCTCTGCAGGATTATCCTATATGCTATAGCCATGGCAGATTATGACCAGGACAACAAAGAGGAATGTAAAGATCTACTCAAGACAAAAGATGGAATAGCTCGCTTGGCTCTGTATCAATCGTCAGTTGGCAGGTGAGCTGAGGTCATTTACCCTCGGGTTTTTAAATTTGAGTAGTTTGTATGGTTCTGCACTTGCTACTGGTGTGATTTGCTGGCAGAAATGCAGATTGTCTAACTTGTTGACCATATCATATCTCCCACTTGGTGTATCCCAAGAGAAGCATAGGTTAAAAACACATGCACTGGGGTTCTTATAGTAGCTATTCAAATTAAGTTACTGCTACTGTTTCTTGATTGTTATTTATCCGTGTTAGGTTGACAAATGCACCTGGGGCTTTTATTTATCCTATTTATGGTCAAGGGGAACTGCCACCAGCCTTCTGTCGCCGTGCTGCAGTCAAAGGAAGCATTTATGTAAGTTCTAGTTAATGTTGCTATTTTTTTTTCTTTCTCCTTTGATGAAAAATTGACTCAAATCTTAGTTAACAGCGGCTTTTATTGGCAATAAAATGAAATTATTCTCTCTAATCTCAGTATCTTTTGTAGATCTCATTGCTTCTTTTTGCCTTTGGATTCAATGGTATATCAAAACTGCATAACTGTCTTATTGCTTATTGCTTTCCATCCTTCTGCTAATGGGGAAAATCAATGAATTTGAAGACAGTGCAAATTAAACTATGGAATTTTGTTTATGAAAATGTACTGCTGTAGGTTTGTAAAGCTAATTGCTTCTTTGTTTGGAACTTCTGTTATACAGGTTTTGCGAATGCCAGTGATTGCTTTGCTTATGGACAAGGTGATAAAATATGCTAATGACTTGCTTAAAATTTAACGTATAGATATATTATATTGGGGTAGCTGCTTTTGAAACACAAATCTCTTATACTTTGCTTCAAACTTTTTCAGAGTAATGGCATGTACAAAGGCATAAGATTGGCTTCTGGCCAGGACATATTTAGCCAGAAGCTTGTTCTGGATCCATCCTTAACAGTTCCGTCACCCTCAGCTTCTCCATTGGGTTCTTTCCATGAAAGTTTCCTTTTTCTATGCATGGGAGATGTTAAACAGAAGGTGGCTAGGGGAATATGCATTATGAGAAGTTCCTTGAAGCCAGACATATCAAATTTCCTGGTTGTATATCCTCCCCAATGTAAGATTAATATCCAGTTTTACTTTGTAGTTTGTTTCAGTTTAAATAGAAGAAACGTCTTTTTTTAATTAAAAAAAAATCTCTTTTTTTAGCATTGTATTCTGAGCAGATTACATCAATTCGAGCTCTCCAGATTAGTGGCAACTTAGCTGTTTGTCCTCCGGATATGTAAGTTTGCATTTACTGCTTGAGAACGTACATATTATTGTATCTTTGTGTTTCTCTTGAGTGTCTGTTTATAGAGTTAATTGTCTAGTATGGTTACATATGCTGTGGTTTTTTATACTCCAAAAGAAACCCTCCTGCTGAAGTAGAAAATTCATAGGGTTCAAAACTTATGTTGAAGACCAAATGACTATGGAACTTTTTACAAATATATATCATTTTAATCATAAGCTTTAGTTAGGTTGACAATTGTATACCCCCTGTTAGTCTGTTTGTCAAAGTTGTTGTAAACTTTTTAAATAGGACAAAAACAAGAGATATGGGACTCACTTTGTAGAGTATGGCTGAGAAGAAGTTAACATGGGATGAATTCCATATTTCATAGAATATTTGACTTGGAAGTGGAAATCATATTTTGCAATAGTCTATTTCACTTTGTAGAGTATGGCTTTGGAAATGGAGTTTAGCTCTTCAGCATTTTATAGAACTATTTTTCCTTTTTTGAGAAGAAGTCCTAAAGCATTTATATACTTATTACTTACTAAAGGAATTAAGATTCCAAACTGCTTCATTGTTTTGATAAACTTGTTATGGTACTGGATTCCTACTTTGAAGTCATTTGAATATGCTGCCTCATCCAAAAGATTGTGAGTTTTAAGAAATGCCTAATTCATCTCTTCCTTCTAGACCTTTCTGAGACTAGCATTGTGACATATGAAAAGATGGTATTGCTATAGTACTTATCCTTATTGACACTCAAAAATTTTTTTTCCCGAGTTAATACAATAAGAGCAGACCAGATGAGATCCTCTATTTTGCTATGACACCCTCCTCTTTGTCTTTTCAAGGGAACTGTGGATAGACCGATAGACTTGACAACTTCTGTTCTTTTTTTAACCTTTTTATTTCTTTCATTTCAGGTTTGTGCTGTATCTTTCAGCTTTGTGTGATAATGCCCATCAGGGAAAGAAGTTACTAAATGCAGCTATAAATTCCCTTTTCACTTGTCCTGATCCTGTGACTCGTGAAAACAGTTCTGTAGATAGAATTGAGAACACAGAACTAAAGCCCACTCTGCTTTGGAGTGCATTGTATATTCAGGAGCTTACAACGGTTTGCTTCTTGACTTTTATTGGTTCAGATTTTCCTTGGAATGTATTGATCATGATATATGTGTATGTGTGTCTTAAGTGTCTTTGTGTGTGTTGGGTTGCGTAGCCGCCAGGATTACAGTTGCTAGTTAGTCGAAAATTGTTTTTTCTTTTTGTCCTGGGTATTTGTCAACACCAGCCACTTGCGTCTATTGTTTCATTTGTCTAATTGTCCATCCTCCTAATTTATATGATTCTTGAACTCTCCAGTCACAGACTGGCTTCTCACTTACCTTATCATTCTCAACTTGTTTTTTTTTATCTTTTTATTATTTCTGAGCTCGATGAAAAGGAAATCAATGGTTTAATTGAAATCAAATTTTTAACTTCGGCTCTCTGTTAAGTGTTTCAAGTGCAACTTGCTGATTGTTGCTGGTTCCTAGTTTTAACATCTTAGGCTTTGTAAAATAATTTGATAACCTAGAACTTTAATTATTTATGTTGCACTCATTTTACCATTTTCTTCATCTTTTGGCATGTGTCTATGTGGTTGGAGCTCTCAGTCTTTCAGGGTTGGTGTGTGTCTTATGTGTGTGCTTTTTTGTTTTTTGTTTTTTTCTTTTGGAGGGGGTGGGGGACTAATGCTTCAATTTTTTTCAGTGCCTCTAGTAATTATTGGGATTCATCTACCGATTTGTATTGATTATTGGTTGATTCTTAACTTATCTTTACAAAATTATTTTGAGGCCAACATGATAGCAGAACTTTTGTGGAATACATTATTGCATATTAATTGCATAGTTCTTACATCTGAGTTGTTTCTGCATTTAAACTTGCTGGAGTCCAGGAAGAGATTATAGATCTGGATGCATTGAAAATGATATGGGCTTGACTAAGATTCCATCTGGCTATATGTCAGGGTCAATTTGATTCGATCAGCTCCACTCCCATGCCCAGTGGAAATCTGGACTACAATGATGTCTTAGATTCAGCTATGAAGGTATTTTTATTTTCTGAGCTTTATAATGAATGCTAGGTTTCATATGATTTTGTCATGTTGCATATTTTGTTTAAGAGGAAACTAATGAAAATGACTAAACAAATGAGTGCACGCACTTTGTGTTTTTTGTAAGGTTGTTTCCATCTGACACGCATGATTATTATGTGTTTATTTAATAAATTTTGTTTATTGAGATTGAAAGTTGTCTAAGTTTAATATGTTCACTGCGGATAACAATTTGACTGCTTCATGCACTTCACAGCTGTTTCAGAAGATGTATCCAAATGAAGAGTTTTTTCCAGATACAGCGGAGCACGATGATGGCGTCAGCTTAGAGACATAGAGGACTCGCTTTACCTGTGCCCTTTTAATGTTAAGAGTCCATTTATCTTCCTATACTGTCTGCAACTGCAAGAATGGTTTGGCATTACCATTTGCTAAATGCATTCCTGAATTAGGTGAGAAACTTCAGAGGGGTTAGCATTTGCTTTTTAAGTTGCTGGATTGCACCACCCAAGCCCCAGTTTTTGTTGTAAAGTATAAAAGGAGCTGATTTGGAAGACTTCAAAAATACGCAACATATTTGTTCGCCAACTTAACTGTTTTAATCTTTCCAAGTGCTTTAATTTCTTCAACGTTATTTCCTTGGTTTAGATTTTGTTTTAGGTTTTTTTTTGTTTTTTTTTTTGCCAAAAAAAATCATTGATGAAGAAAGTCTTAAGGCCCACGTGAAGAGAGTCCTTAACATTCTAGCCTAGATCTATAAGAAGATAATTTTATTCAACTACAATGTAAATAACCCCACAGTTACAGACAAGCAGAGAGAGAAAAATATTATGCTATTTTTTTAATTTATGCATCTGCAGGATTGAATTGTCTTTCCATTTTTCTTCCCATTTTCCCTTCTTTATTTTTTGGGTGATCGAAAGAAAAAGGAGGAGAACGTGGAGGTGTTGATGTGGCGTTTTTGTTGACACAGACAGTTGTGTGTAGGTGCATTGCAAAAGCACATGGAAGGAAGACCATAGACGAGGTGGAAGTTGCAGGTCCACCAAGTGGTTTATGGGCATTGAATTTCTATGCAAATGCAGGTTTTTATTTATTAGCAAATAGATTTAATCTCAAGAGGAAAAAAAAAGCCAAAAAAACTCTCACCGTTTTGTAATAAATTTGGCCGGCTAAAATTTTCTTATGAACAAGTTAAAATGAGTATTTTAGTTTAATTATTTACATATTTATCAAAATCATTGACTCTTTTAGCAAACTTTAAATTCTAATTATTGATTAAATTTACTATTTATATAAAAATATCTTAAGATATATATATAAAAAAATGATGATAAATTTTCAATCTTTCTGAATTAGCCCTTAAGTAGAAAGACCCCAAAATTATCTCATAATTAATATAGATGTTTTTTTTTTTTTCTTTTACAAATATTATATAATATAATTGTTGTTGCTTACTACATGAAATTATAGCTTTTTGCAAGATATATTTTCTCTTTGTAAGCTTATTAAAAAATAAAAAATCTAATCAGTAGGCATCAATTATCGGCCACCAGAATTTTTTTAATAAATTTTGCGAGACTTTTATTAATTCTAATACGGTAACAAATCACAAATATAAGTTGGTGTATATCTTTCCATACTACTAAATCTATGAGATGATGTAAGCTTTAACTAACCTATGATTTACATTATTCGTATTTCGTCTCACAAAATAAAAATAAAAATCTCTCAATTTAAATGAAAGTGATTTACAATTATCAATCAAGGTGGAATAATTTTTATAGTGAGGATCAACAATGGTCGAACACAAGACTAAGCGTCTAATTTCATCGGCACATATGACCAACCCTCTTCATTTATCAACTGAGAGCTTCTTGTATTGCCATTATTTCAATCACACAAGGTTCTAAATTACCAAGAATTGACACTTGTAAAGCACCCACAAAGGAACCATTACAATCCCTAGCCACAACACCAAAACCTCCATAAACACAATCAAAGTAAGCTCCATCAAAATTCACCTTTAAAGTTCCGACTGGAGGTTTGCACCAAGAAGAAGCAGCCAAGGATGCTTCATTTATAGGCTGAGCAGAAGTCCGGGTTCAAAGTTTAAAATTAAAGCATTGTACACAAAATTTAAGTAAAAAAAAAATAAATCAAGAATTGTGATCAGTGACTACTCAATCAAAAGTGGAAGAATCGCAATGAAATAAGGAAGAGCATAGACTAAAGTAAAGGACTAAGGAAATGGGACATTGAATCTGACATCTTCCCTCTGATAAAAGAAAAAGAAAAAAAACTGGGATTTTTTAAAATCGAAACTAAATGACTTTATGATCAGAGTAAGATAAAATAGTAAAAGTATACTAAAAAAATCAGTGGAGATGATAAAACAATAGGAGAAAATGAGATGACAAAGGAAAAGGAGAGATGACTTATCATTATAAAGAAGCAAACTCTTTTCCTAGTTTAGTTTGAGATGAAAATGACATGACAAAATACTAAAACAATACTGTTTGCCACTGTTTAATATTTTGTAAAAATATTTTTAATAAACTCATCAACCAATTGAATCTTATATAATTGATTTAGTTTGAAAATGATTTAAATATTACTGAATTAAAATTACCCAACTTACTATCAATTTGTTATCTTAAATCTTAGTCAATAGTTTTTTTCTTTTTAAAATAAACTTAAGTCGTTTTCAGTATCTAACCAATGGAATACTAAATAACTTTATAATAATATATTTAAATATTTTTTTTTAAAAAGTAAATGGAGGCTAAATCAAGAAAAAATAATACAACTAAACAACGGTAATAGCCGCCAACGTCCTAATTCAAATGGCGTAATCAAACTGCGTTACTTCCGTGTATTAGTTAATTATTGGCAAAAAGGACTCATTAGTCATAATGAATAAGTGTTCTTTCATTTCTAAATTATATTAAAATTTAATATATATATATATATATATTTCTTTATTTATAAAATTCAAAAATCTCTAAGACTTATAAATATTCTTTAATGTAATAAATAAAAATTATTGGTACTCACAGTCAAATCTGTTGATAAGTGTATTTTTTAGAGATTTCAGATTTTACTCTCCCAATTTTTAATTACTCTTTTAAAAAAAAAACTCTATTAAATAAAATATCAATCTATCTAATTTTCCATCAATTTTTTATTCAAATTAAAATACTTTTTAAAATTATATTATTGTTTAATTTTTAAATTAAATCAAAACTAATACTTATATATTGTTATTTTTAAAAAATAAATAGTTTATTTTTCAATATTTTATTTAATAAATTTAAAAAAATACATTACTTTTAAATATGATATAGAATTTAATTATAGGTTTTTTATAATTAATTCTAAACTCATAAATTTGTGAAATGATTTTAGTATTTTCTTAATAATTTCAATTACAAATATATTAAAATCAATTTATAGCATGTACTGTGTATTTAAAAAAGGATTTTTTGATTTTTTTTAACATGCCATATGGTAATTGCATTAAAAGTTGAATTAAGTAAAAAAATTAAAGACCCAAGCCTAACACAAATAAGCCCAATTCAATCTGACCGCTCCAACCCACCCAACTTGGTTAGAACTCAATCCACTCACTGCCATCCACCATAGCAAATGGAAGCGTGCTCAACTCAATGGGAGAGGGCTCCATGTCATATTCTTATTCCCATTCGATTTCTCTTAAAAAAAGAGTAATTCATATGTAACTTTTCATAACATTAGCAGTATAAAATTATTTTAAAATTAAAATTTAAAATATGAAATTAAATTAACTAAATTAAAAAAATTTAATTTATTTTGATTTTTAAAAATGTAATATACTCTAAATGGAATGTAAAACCTGTGACACAGCCATGCAAGGAACACCCATGTGGACGTTGCTAAATTGCGGCAGTGAGTTTATCGTTAGAAGAAAAATCTTTGGTCCAAATTGGAAAAATATGAAACCAGAGAAGTGGGTTCTTCGTAGTGTAGCTGCGACCCAAAAAAAAAAAAAAACAAAGGCTGAAAGCTTTCATTTTTACTCCCACCAGCAGAATAAAAGAAAGCGAACGCCTTCCAAAAGCTAAAAGCTACAAAACCCACTTTTTCTCTTTCCCCTCTCTTCACCTCTTCTCTTGTTCGTGCCTCAGATGCTCCAACCCCCGTTATATACTTCAGCCATCAGCATGTTTTCTTGATCTAACAAGTGTTTGTTGTAGCGTCTAAGAGAAAAAGACAACTAGAAAAAAGTCAACATGGGCAATTGCTTTGGATCTCCCTCTCAGGATGCTAATCCTAGCTCCTCTTTCACCACCACTACTACCAATCCTCCAACTCCAGGTTTCTTTCTTTGTGTTCTCTTAGTTTTGGGTCTTCAAGAGTTTGAGTTAATTGTTTGCTTTGCGTGCTGATCTGTTGAATTTTGTTCTTTTTGTGCTAAAGGTTCATCAAATTACACCACCACCATGGATTTTTCTGCCACGAGCAGTAGTGCAGGTAAAAGTCAATTCTCTGCTGCAGTAAGTGAAGCGAATGAAGAGGCAAATCCGAACGGTCAAATATTGGAAGCACCACACTTGAAGGAGTTCACCTTTGCTGATTTAAAGAGTGCTACGAAGAATTTCAGACCAGACACTTTGTTGGGTGAAGGTGGTTTTGGTAAAGTCTTCAAAGGATGGATAGATGAAAAAACTTTTGCTCCCTCCAGAAGTGCCATTGGTATGGTGGTTGCTGTCAAGAAACTAAATTCAGAAAGTGTCCAAGGGTTCCAAGAGTGGCAGGTCTTCATTATTTTCTAATTTAAATTCTACTATTATCCTTTAAAAATGGAATTAGTAAGCATTTATTGATAAATCAGTTCGTGTTTTTCCAATATCTTCGTTTTGTTGAGTCTGTGACTGAAAAGAAGGAAGAGGGGAAGGGGGGGAAGCAAGTGCATCGTTGTTGACTCGAGCATTTTCCGAAATGGGTCCCACTTGTAGTGACACTTTTGTATACTATTGACTGGAATTCCACTATTGTAATAATTGAATGAACATGCCTTGCCCATATGGTCACGTTCTTACAGATGGCGAGTTGGAGACAAGGTGCCATTCTCTTGAGGTTACCTTTGCAGTCATATCTTTATAGCTATGAGATAGCTTTTCAGGAAGAAAGAGTGATCGTAATTACAAATTAAATAAACTATAATCACACACTAGTTCATGGGAGAGTGAAGGAGAAGACAGCCTTAGCCAGGGTTTGAAACCTTTTGTTCCTGCAATGTATGCAGGTGCTCAACCATTGGGCAACAGTCTAATAACTTGGTGTTTAATTAAATCTGTGCAATATTGGCCCTTATTAATTATGCTAGCTACCTGTTTTTCTTTTTTAATGATGCAGTCAGAGGTGAACTTTCTAGGAAGGCTGTCACATCCCAACCTGGTTAAATTGTTGGGATACTGTTGGGAGGATAAAGAGCTACTCCTTGTGTATGAGTTCATGCAGAAGGGAAGCTTGGAGAATCATCTTTTCAGAAGTAAGAATTGATGGAAAAGAGTTTAAAAAAGAAGGCGGGGGGGGGGGGGGGCTAGGATTTTCAAGTGTCAGGTAAGTTATATTGATAGTTGAACTGTTTATTTTTTTGCAGGGAATCCTGCCATTGAACCCTTGTCTTGGGACTTAAGGCTCAAGATAGCCATTGGAGCAGCTCGAGGTCTTGCATTTCTTCATACGTCAGATAAGAAGGTCATTTACAGAGATTTCAAGGCGTCAAATATACTGCTTGATGGGGTTAGTTTACATATGATCTATTATTTTTTCAAAAGAAATCTGAGGCCTAATTTGAATTCCTCTATTTGTTTCTTGAAAAGATGAAATAATTAGAGACTAGCTTTAGAAGTATGGAAGCCATATTGACTGTGGCTTGAACTTTTATGATTCACAATTTCCTTTTTTTCTATATGTTGCTGCTACCAAATGGTGCTCATTACTAAAATTTAAGGAACACTGATAGTTTGAGGATGACAAAAATAGAAGGAAACATGCTATTTAGTAATAGTGGAACACTCTTGCATTGAATAGGATTAGTACACTTGTGATTCCAAACTTCCATTTCCATCAAGTTCTTGAAGCTGCTAAATGAAGCATCTGGATAAGTTTGACTGACAATAATAGTTTAAAGAGGATAGACAAATAATTGCTATTTCAGAACAAATGACAATTTGCTGTTGAAATTCCATTTCATGGATTCTGTTCTCCCTTCTCTTTCATATGATATTTAGTGAGAGCTTGAGTCTATAATAAAGCTGGGCTTTTGATTTTTGCATTTTTGTACTAACTGTACCAAATTTAGTAAACCTCCAAAAAGAAATGAAGGTGCCTTCCTTTTAATGTACTTTGAAGTTTAAACAGGAAGAGAAATAAAAAAAAGAACATGGAGTTTGAAAGTTCTCTTTATAGTTGTCGGAATTTATTACTCATTGTATATCTCTATCATATGTTGGATATTATAGTGGCCCTGCATTTTTCTTTTTCTTCTTTTGTTTTCCTTCTACAGAATTACAATGCAAAAATATCAGATTTTGGCCTGGCAAAATTGGGGCCTTCAGCTGGTGACTCGCATGTGACAACCAGGGTTATGGGGACATATGGCTATGCTGCTCCAGAGTACATTGCAACAGGTGTAAATACTATAAGTGGAAAAATGTGAAACCTCAAATCTATTTGCAGTCAGCGTTGTAAACCTATATATATTGAAGAAATGAACATTTTCACTATTGTAAATGATCTTAAGGATATCTTTGGCAGTTGACCACTGAGAATCAGGAATTCTGATTACATACTTGAACGCAGGGCTTGATCGACAAGAAAAAAAAAAGGAACAGAATATTTAAAATGCTGCTTAAATAAGCTTTTGTCGTTCAGAACATATACATAGCTATAGAATCTGCTGACATGGTGTTCTTTTCATGTTTAATCAGGTCATTTATATGTGAAGAGTGATGTGTATGGCTTCGGCGTGGTGCTGCTTGAAATAATGACAGGCTTAAGGGCACTTGACACAAAGCGTCCAAATGGGGAGCAAAATTTGGTTGAGTGGTTGAGACCAGTTCTCTCACTGAAAAGGAAGTTAAAAAACATCATGGATATAAGAATAGAAGGTCAATACTCTTCCAAGGCAATGTTACAAGCTGCACAACTTACTTTAAAATGCCTAGAGTCAGATCCTAAAAGCCGTCCCTCCATGAAAGAAGTTCTGGAGGAATTGGAACAGATAGAGGCAATCAAGGACAAAGAGAAACCCAAGGGAACTAAAAGTGCTTCTGGTTCCTCCCGTTCTTCAACTTCGCACCGATCAGCTCATCATCGTTCCCCACTCCACTTCAGACAACGGGGCAAATAAAAACAAGCACAATGCCATTGTGGGGGAAGGTATAAACAAATGTCGGATCCAACAAGTTATGTGTTTTGACAAAATCATTTGTACTGTTATTTTTTTATTTATTTGAACTTGTGATTAAATGATCCATAATTTTTTTTTAGTGATTTTCTGCCAGTTTATAGCAAATTTTTTCATAGTTGCCATTGATGCTCAAAGAGATGATTAGTGCTGTACTGTAACTCAGAATAAGAAGCATGATTTTCTAAAGTAATTGTGGATATACTCTGGAAAAAAAAAAAACTTCTAGTCATCTTGTGTTGGTTTTTGTTATCTATCTGTTGAAATTGTCAGGGAAAGATAACCAGGCAAGGCCATTCCAAAGAACATCTGAAGCTTGCCGGGAATTTGGTTGAATAGATGTCATTGTCTTGATGACATAAAATTCAAAAACTGAAAACCACTTTGATGACTAAAAGAGATAATCCAACTGTCTTCCAGCTAATTGGTTTGTATAATTTGTCAAACTTCCGTCCTTCACACTCCCATTAATTTATTATCATCAGTCAATCATTCATCTCCATTATCTCTAAATGTTTGTCAATAAGCAGACACCAAATCATCAGAAATACGAAATATTCATCAAATTCCCAACAAAGAAGAAAAATAATAATAAATAAAATTAAAGTATCCAAATATTGTGATTTGACTTATTTCTGAATATTATTATAATGTTTATGGACCCCACATGTGGAAACTACAAGTTATGAAAGACAACGTGTATTTTCATTTTTCAGCTTATATAATATTAATAAGAATCACCATTCAGAAAAATTAAAAAAGACTTGCGTCTGAACTTCAGATAAAACTCGTGTATGCCGGCGGATTGCTTCACACACACGTATATATATTAATGGTCTCATTGATTCTAAGTAAAAGTGAATTTAATTGTTTTAATTTCACGATTTTATTAGTACCAATTTTAACAAGCAGTTCAATGATACATATTACAATTGTACTGTTTTCATTAAGACAAATGAATCTTGCAAAAAAGAGAAATCTAATTAGGCATGCTGTTTCCACTCCATTTTTCACATCAAGAAATGGGAGATCATAAAATGATATCACATCCTCAGCAGAAGAAATTGGGACACTTGAAGTCATAGAACAGAATTTCAGTTTTTCAAAAGTTCAAACAGACACTTGCATTCCAACAGGGCTATATCTTTTATTTGAAATCCCTTCACAGGCTGAGCATTATCATTTAAGCTAGGAGTACGAATGCATTGTTAACAAATATTTCTCTATCACGACAACACGATTTGCAAGCAACCACACCTAATGGTACTTTTAGCATTAAAAGCGTGACTACATTTAGCACAACATCAGCAACTAGCCAGACTACATTTCCATCTCCATGCTTAACAAGGTATCAACTATCAAAAGCCCTTATTTGTAAATTGCAACTCAACAATGCACACACAGACTGCTAGTCATGGAAAACGCTCTGCGCTAAAGATCCTGGACAACAAAAACTGACTAATACCGACCTACCAATATGAAGTCATTGTCATCGAGAACCAGAACATCTTTCTCTCCCACAAATTTCTCCCGCCCGATTGACTTGACCAGATTCACAAATTCTACCCTCTTTGGCAGAGGAAGAGGTACATATGGTAGCCTGAAAACTGGTCTCACAACTCCAAGCTGTGCAAGAGCAGTGTTCAATGCAATGGGGTTCGGCTCCTGGAAAAGCCACTCTATGAGAGGCATTAGTTTTGTATTCAGTGCAGGGTCCTTCCCCTCAAACATGAGTTTTCTCATTAACCCTGGGACTAAGTTGCTAGTAACAGAAATGACTCCAGTGGCCCCATGGTTCCACCTGGCATCATGGCATTGATCATCATTCCCACTCCACACTACAATTCCTTGCTCGGTGTACTGTTCCACCCGATCATTACCCATGCATTCCTTAACACCAGCCAAGTTAGGACTCTGTGCTATAGTGTTTATCACACGTGGAGGAATATCTTGGCCAGTTCGTGAAGGCACATTGTAAATAATAGTGGGTCCCATAGGTAGCACGCTTTCGAAGTGAGAAACCAGGCCCTCCAAGGAGGTTTTACCATAGTAAGGATTGATGTGAAGAGCAGCATGCATTCCAACTGCAAAGCCTTGCTCTGTGGCATGAATTGCTTCCCTTGTAGAGTTGCTTCCAGTGTTTCCAATCACCTTGATTGAACCACCAAAACAGTTAACTGTGTGGCCAATAAGCATTATGTGTTCATCCCAGCTCATCAACTGACCTTCACCAGTCGTTCCACCAACAATCACACCTTCAACACCATTAACAATCTGCACATTGACCAAGGCATCATATGCTTCCAGATCAAATCTACCATCAGGTAAATATGGGGTTTTGATGGCTGTTATCAATCTAAGGGATTTTATATCCTCTGATGATGTCCTGCAAACATTAAAAGAGCAAATTTAATTGTCTGTGGCATCAATTCGTGCACCAAACAGGCATTTTATCAACCATAAGCCCTTAGCAGTCAGCACTCAGCTAACAGAAAAGCAACATTAACCCAGCCAAATAACAGTAAACAAGCATGATTTACTCTACTGATCCATTACCATATAAAAGACATCAACAAGCTAGCAAAATTCAATTATCTTGCAGTTGATCAGGATATTACAGATGAGTGGTTCCACCAAACTTTTTGGCACTCATCATTGACCCTAGAATCTTTTAAAAGAATCATACACCATTTAATTCATCAGCTATTTGAACCAAGCATACACAGAGTTCAGGTTCTTATCTGATATATTACGGATTATGCATTTTCAGTGTGTGCCCCCTACATGGTTCGTATGTTATTGAGGTCCCTGTCAATTAAACCACAATTAAAGATAGAGATATTTTTTATGCCTTTTAAGCCTAGTAGTAAAATCAAAGTATTTGGTCATCTATATTTTTCTGTTAGCAAGCTATAACTTAAATTCATTCTGATTCACTAATGAAAACAGTCATTAGCAAAATATCCAACACCAGCAAAAAAAGTTCTAGAAGGAATTCCCTTAAAATGTACCATTATCACTAACATTATTTGTCTGGCCAGTAGCTACCCCTCATTTTACTCCATTGAATATTCTGGGTCATATTTATCTAGTCTCATTTAAGGTTTGAATAAATGAAGCAAACTCTTTGTCAAGAACCTAGATAAAGATCAGACTCTCAACCACAAAAAATAACACAAACACTGATAAGTTTCCTATTCAGGCGCCCTACATGATACAGACCGAAAGCATTTTCTTGAGCTCTAGCACTGGAAATCACAAATCTGTCTAATTGCACACTTGAAATACTCATCCACGATAACTCTAGAATACACAAAACGATCTTACATCACAAAAACTACCAAAACTATATTATATCACATAAGCAATAGTCACCTATAACTCTGAACAAAAAAAAATAGTTCAATTAAAATGAGACTGCTTCATGAACTCTTTGATAGTATACCTATTTTTAACTTCAAAACTGCGCATTGGGAGATGAAAATTGGGTATTACAGCAGCTTGAGGAGATCTCCATTTTGCACTCCTCCTGTTCCAAAAAATAAAGGAAGCACCTCCAGAGAAGAACAAGGAAAAAAATATTGCCAACGAAACAGATAAAACAATATTATTAATTTTAAAAAACAGATTAAACCTCTTGTAGCAATCGTTAGAGACAGGAAGGGGAAGCTGGTAAGCGGAATCCCTCAAGCACACACTACTGCCACTCAAAGCAGCCATCTCTTATTTATCTCTTCCGCTACCGAAACACTGAACAATAAACCGGAAAGCTTTCCTGAACTATAGCAAAAAATGATAAAGATTGTGACTGTTTTAGTGAATGGTGATGGTGATAATGGTGGAAATTGTAGGGATAATTGCGGTGGAGGTAGTTTGCAAGAAACTGTAGAAGCAGAACGATGGTGGTGGAGCAACGTCTGTGGTTATTGGAGTCAATGACGTCAGATTTCCGACCAATGGGCGGCTGCGGTGGCGGCTGCGACGACAAGATATTGCTCTCTACTTATGATTTTTCTGTGTTCTGTTGCTCTAGGGTTGTATTTATTGATGGCGGGTGGCTCTTTTCCATTTGGCCAGCTGGTTTGGAATTTGAAGGATTCTAAATTCTAAAATCTTCTTTTTTTCAACACTGTAAAAACTTTATTTTAAAGGTTTTTTTTTTTTTCGGAAACCGATTTTGAAAAAAGGGTTTTTTTTTTAATTAAACTTAAAACTAAGACATTGCATTTATATTTCATAAAAATTTAAATTTTTTCTATTAAAATTTTTATTAAAAATAAAAAAATTTATTTCTTTACTTTGTAAAATTTTCATTTTTTTTAAAAAAATCATACATGATTTCATTTAAATTTTATTTTATAAAATAAATTTTAAAAATAAAATCATACATATTTAAATTTTTTACATATAAAATAAAAATTTAATTTTTATTAATGTTGAACTTATTGTAATCTATCCATTGACAATTAGTCACTTATTAAAAAAAATAATTTTATTTTTATCTGAAAAATATTTTATCAAATGAGTTAACCTTATTAATATATTGCATTGAAGAAAAACCCCAAATTCTCTGACGACTTAATTTTTTCTCCTCGATGTGTAAAATATTTCATACGACATAGAAAAGTCCAAATCAGACTATATGCAATAATGAAATATTTAAGTTTTAATTTATAATATAAAAATTTCTCCCTAATATTCAGTAATCGATTTTCATGTTGTAATATTTACTAAATTAAAAAAAAAATATTTTCATAAATTGATATCTTTGATGTGGAGTGGAGTAAAATTTATAAAATATGATTTTATAAGAAGAGGATTTTTTTAGTTTTAAAATTTAAAAAAAGTTATTATTTGAAAAAAAAAAGTTTAGGAAAATATTTGAAAGTTTTTCAAATAAAATTTTATCAAACTCATTAATTTAGTGGGTTAAAATGACTCTATAGAAAATTCTTATTTGGAATGATCTTTGGATCCCCATATTGAGGCATTATGCTTATCCAGACTTTCTATTTGTCCAACTCATGTGGTTGCTGTTCTTATTAATCATAGGTCTCTAGATTGGAATCAAACGTTAGTTTGTTGTTTATTTGATCCACAATATACTCAGACAATTCTTTCAATCCATGTGAGTACTTTAGGGATACCAGACATGTAATACCCGGCTAGACTCCGGTATCGGAATTCCTACCGTCCGGTGGAATCTCGGATGTCGGAAGCCTCTAGTAGGGTAGAAACATGTTTTCATAAAATGTTTTAAGGTTTTTCATGGTTTTAAGTATGAAATTGAATGAGTTTTTGCATGAAAAAGTCCTTGGAGGAAAACCCAGGTTCGGCCGCCGAAGGTCAAGTTCGGCTGCCGAACATGCATGCGTTTTGGAGGCACGTTAGGCCCCCGAAAGCATGAGTGAGGGGAAGTCAAGGTTCGGCCGCCGAACCTCATGTTCGGCCGCCGAACATTTGCATGGATACGGAAGCACATTCGGCCCCCGAACGTGGTCTGGCTAGCCACTATAAAAGGGTCCCTTAGCCGAAAATGGGCGAGCTTTTTCTCCCCATTTCGGCCAAGGTGAGCATTCCGCCATCCTTCCCCAATCTTGAGTTTTTCCTTCCTTTTTCCATGATCTTTACAAGTTTATAACTTTGTTTTTGAAGATCTTTGAGCTTAGAACGAGTTTTGGAGCTTGGAGACCAAAGGTTGGAACTTCTCCCATCTCCAAGTTTAGATCTCCTCAACCCTCGATCTTCAAGAGGTAAGAGTCGATCTTAAGCTCAATGTATGATTTAAACAAGTTTTATATGAAGTTTTAAGGGGTAGAATGCATGTTAGGGTATATGTTGAACCTATGGGTTTTTGATGACTTTTTGAACAATGTAGCTTGATTGGGTGTGATTGAAGTGTTGTAGATGGGGTATATGCATGTTTAAGGCCCCTAGGAACTTGTATGCATGCTTTGGTTGAAAAATATGCATGTTTGGAAGGTTTGGAGGCGAAATGTGCTAAGGGAGCCAAGTTTCTGCCCTTTGGCAGAAACCAGGTTCGGCAGCCGAAGGTACTTTCGGCCGCCGAACATGGCTGGGGAGGCAGGCCTTTCGGCTGCCGAAGTTGCCCCCGAAAAGAGACTTTCGTCTCTGTCTGGCACTTTCGGCCGCCGAAGGTGCCGCCGAACCTACCTGAGTTTCGTCTCTGTCCAGGACTTTCGGCCGCCGAAGGTGCCGCCGAAAGTGTCCTGTTCAGCCATTTCATGCATATCTCTATGAGATTATTTCATGATGTTTTAGGGGGTTTTTGGGGAATATTCTAGAGTTATGTTCAGGTATGTTTGGTCCCTCATTTGAGTCCACCTGTGTAGGTTCGGACCCGAGGAACCGAGGACCCCAGCAGTGAGTTCAGCTGCTTCGGTGTTGTCAGAGTCAGCCAGAGGTGAGTGGAACTAAAACTAAATCTTTTAAATTAAATGCTTTATCATGTTTCATGCATCATGATTATGCAATAGGATGATTGCATTAGTTTTCACGAATATGCCGCATTACATAAATTGTTGTTGATGTGGGTGAATGTTGGATGACCCAATTAGTCCAAGACAGGAAGACCAGGACCCCATGCTACGGCCTGGCACAGAGTAAGAAAGACCAGGCCCCAGTCTACAGGCCTGGCACAGAGTAAGGAAAGACCGGGATTCCATCCTATGGTCTAACACGGTTATGGGACTTGAAGACCAGGAGCCAGAGGAGGCCCTGGGAAAATGGTAAGTAATGTATGTTATGACAGGAAGACCAGGCCCCATTCTACAGGCCTGGCACAGAGTTAACTTGGACTAATTGGTGACGAGTTCACCCAACCCTTATGTGAATTGTTTGTGTTATGATGCATTTCATTAAAGCATAGTGTTAAAATGTTTTATAGTTCAGCTCACTGGGCTTTTAGCTCACCCCTCTCCCCTTACCCCCAGGCTTGCAGGTACAGTATAGTGCGGGAGTCTGGATAGAGTAAAGAAGCCATGTTTATGTAATAGCTAGCAATGGACATGATCAAATTGTAATGCAAAAGTACAGTATAGTTATGTAATGAGTTTTATGGATGTTAGTATGTGCTTGACCATAGAATGTTGTATCCCTTTTTATACATGATCTTAGAGATTTTGATGATGTTTATGTAAACCAGCTCAACACAGGTTATGTTACCCTTTGAGGGCACAGATGAGATCCCACAGAGGGATCAATGTTATGTCAATGATTATGCACAGGTTGAGTCTGGTTGATGTTCATGGAAAGAAAAGTTTTAATTTTTATGCATGTTGTTGATCATGTATGGGATTATACAGGTTTACAGGTTTTATGTCAGGCTTGCTACGGGTCCCGGCGGCCTTAAGTCGACCCGGATTCTAGCGCCGGTAGCGGTCCGATTTTCGGGTCGTTACAAGACATATTAGTTTAGTACTTCACAAAATATGGATAATATAGTATGAAGTCTGGTTATCACATGCCTATGAAGTTGGTTTCTACTCCTGCTACTTTATTACATTTTCTTCTTTCTTTCTTTTTTTTCATTTGGGTGCGGAAAGGAATTTCGTCTCTTAATATTTATCTTAAGCATCCATTTTTCTTTTGGCGAATTCTTCATAATACTTTACTCATTTTATTTAACTTGATTAGGCGTTATATGTTAAATAACTCTAACAATAAGATTTACTAGTTTCAGCTCAAAACAATTGAATATAAGTTGTTTTGGTATGATCATGCTTGAGAAACATGGCTTCTCAATCCTTGTGTGTACATGTCTGTTCCAATGGGCTTTTCAAAATTTTTGTATTGGTGAACTGTCTTACAGGGACGTACTCAGTTGAATTTCAATGGTGCTAGACTCTTGACTCTCGTTATCCTACACTATAATATATAGGGTAAGAACAAAATCATTGTGTTTTAATTCAATCTCATGGTCCTTTAACTACTACTTAATGTATTTCTTTTATTTTTTTCTTTAACTTGTGCTTAATGGAGATCTTTATGATCATTCTCCTTCATGTAACCACCATAATATTTTTTAGACTATTTGTAGTCGTCTACGTTTTGGTACTTTGAATTTTAATTATGATGGAATATAGTTGGATCAGTTTTTTCAACTGCTATAACTGTTAAAAATATTATTGAGATTACAGTTCATGAAATTAGCAAGAGAATTTAAAGTTTCTTTACCATTTCAGGTGACGGTCGAATGTTACTAACAATAATTACTTTAGCAGTTGAGACTGATTTTCAATTTATTATTTATGAGATAGATTTTATTGTATTATATAAGACCATTGCCACTTATGATGCTTCTTTACAGTGAAATTTTAGCAAACAGTGGTAGCTATTAGGAAGGTTCAATCTTGTATACTAGATGTCACCTTCTCGTAGGTACCATGATTAGCTAATTCTTTTGTTGATATCATAGCTAAATTGTGTCTAAGAGAAATGTTAGTATTCTCTTCAAAGCTTTCTTGACTTATTATATTTTTCTAATTGCAACCAGCCGTCTTATAATACAATTTTTCATTGCATGTGAATAAAAAAAAATATTTTAAACTTTTTTATTTCAAAAATTTTATTTTATTCAAAATTTTTATAAATATAGTAAAACCTCCCATTGTCATAAAAAATCTATATCCAATCTATTAATACTTATGTTTTAAATTATTGAAATGTTTATAAAAATAAAACAGGATATAAAGCAATTAGGGAGAAAATTAATTATAAATAATTATTTTAATTAATAAAACATTTCAAGTATCAAATGGACAAAAAATAAAATAAATTTTTTAATTTGAAAGCGTGACATTAAGAAAAAAATATATTTTTTTAAAATAGAGATTGAAAATTAAAAAAATAGAATATAAGATTTCTCGCATTTATTAATATACTCTTATCAATAATTTAATTCTGTGATTTTATAAAAAAAAATAACTTAAAAATTTATTTTATTATATATAAATATTTTTATTAAAATAAAGAAAGAAGAATAAAAAGAAGAACAGAGAGTTCTTCTTCGTAACAATCGAGAAAGGTACAATTCCGTAAATAACCTAAAACTAGCGGTTGAAAGTAAAATAAAATTTATATTGCTTAATAAAGTTTAAATACTCCACTGCTACATGCTTTTCAAGTCCAGGATCATTTATGTAATTTACCCAGCATGCATGTGATTGTGAATGTGGCTAAATTAATTAGATATATTAAAAATATTACAAGTTTACAAATGTTTATATTTATAATCTAAACTTTTAATTTTAAATTTATTATAATTATATTAACTTTTTTAATTAATTTAAACCATATTTAAATTAATTTATATAATACATAGTCATTATTTTTACCATATTAATAACTTAATTCATTTAAATTAAATTTTGATAAGACCTTAAATGTCAGGTAATAAATTCTAATGATAGAAATAGAAAAACTATTAAACTTAAATTGTATTATTAGAATAATTAGTTAAAAAAATGCTAACTTAATCTCCAATTAATTAAAAAAAGTGTTAGTTTATCCGTAGTCGCTTGATACACCATTCGATTATAAGCAAATTACTAAAGGTTGTATTTAAAAGTATAACTTATATTTCATATAGGGTTATACACATAAAAATAAAATTAAAATAAAAATGACCAATAATAATATTTTAATATTTTTAAACAGTAATAATTGAATTATAAAAAATCTAAATAAGAAATCGTATATATTTTAAAATAAAACATATAATATGATAAATAAATAAAAATTAAATCACTTTCGAACAGTGTTTATGGAGTTTTTAACATTTTAGTTTAAAGTATTCGTTAAAATCAACATATTTACCTAAATAAAATCAATTTTTAAATGGTAAAAGTATAAGTTTAAATGGTTAATTTATTTAAAAATAATAAAATATGTTAATTTAATTTTATTAAAATTAATTTAAAAAATTATTATAATTATAATAAATTTAAAAATTAAAAATTTAGATTTAAATATGAAAAACTATAAAATTATTATTTTTTTAGTTAATAGTATAATTAATTAATCTTTTACCAAAGTTATTTTTTTTCTTTATATCTTAAAAGCTAATGTTTTCTTATATTTAAATAAATTTTTTTTAAAATTTATAAATAAACTATTTTTAAAAGTATAATGAAAAAAAATCTCAATTTTATCTTTTTTTATTCATTTCACTTAAACTATTAATATTATTAATAAGATTTTTAACTAATTTAATTAAAAAATAAAAATATGCATAAAATATATAAATATTTTTTAAAATAAAAATAAAAAATTTAAAATATATTAAATTTACTCAAATATATTTAATATCAGATTAAATTTATTACATTTGTGAATAACATGCATAAAATATTAATTGCTTCTTAAAAAAAAACTGTATTAATTGACAAGAGGAAAATATGTTTCACATTAGTTGGTCTTCTTCACATTTTTCCAAAATATTTATATTGATTGTTTTATAAATTTACAAAAAGAATATTAATTATTTTTGAAGGGAAAATCATAATTGATCGTTAGCTGCGAAATTTCCCTGGTGGCCTGCTTCTGTGTTTTAAAATTATAGGCTACTTGACCCAGTTATCTATAATTCGAGGCTGACGCTTGGCTGGGCGGGCAACTCTGCCAAGTCTTGAGGATATATGGATAGATGGGAGCACTGGGGCTGAGACGGTGTTTGCTATCAAGAAATTGAACCCAGAAGATATTATTTAAACATTTTAAGAATCTCAGGTTTGATTTTATTATTATCCTTCTTCAATGGGTTTGTTCTGTTCAGAACAAATTGGCTATCTATTTTTTTTTTCCTCCATTCAGTCATTTTAACAAACACAGCATTGAATAGTATATTGGATTGCACTGTGTACTAAAATTCTAAACGTTTGGTTATTCATTTGATATGAGAGATAGAGATGGAAAAAAGGGATGGTAGGTTTTTCCATGATTGCGTTGTTGGTCCTGCTAGGTCTCATTTTGGGGTCTTCAGCTGCTTCTTGTGATGACAGGCAGAAAATGTGGACAAAGGCAATGCTCTCAGGAGAAATGATGTCGTCAATGATGCTCAATAGAGCTGGATCCATTGTCTTTCCACTTCATGGGAATGTTTATCCTGCTGGGTATGTACATAAGATACATCAGTGGTTTATTATCCTTGTTTAACTATTTGCCCCTTTATTATATAAGAAGTCCAAGGAGATTTGTAGTGGTGATCATAGTATAATTGCGCGGAGCACATTTATTATCTCTTTTCTAAGGTTATGGAGTTCAATTTTTTGCAGATATTATAATGTTACTCTAAATATAGGGCAACCATCAAAACCCTACTTTCTTGATATAGACACAGGAAGTGACCTCACATGGCTCCAGTGTGATGCTCCCTGTCGCCGATGCACTGAGGTAAACTCATTGTCACTCGGATTATTATTTAGAATTGTGTATCTATTGGGATTACGCTTTAATGTTAACAGTGGTATTTGCAGGCACCTCATCCTCTTTATAAACCCAGTAATAACCTAGTGACTTGCAAGGATCCTCTCTGTGCATCTTTGCAGCCACCTGGTGACCACCAATGTCAAGACACAGAGCAGTGTGACTATGTGGTTGAGTATGCAGATGGTGGTTCATCCCTTGGTGTTCTTGTCAAGGATGTCTTTCTCCTCAACTTCACAAATGGAAAGCGGCTTAATCCTCTTCTTGCTTTTGGGTAATTGTCTTGCTTTCTTTGTCTTAGTTTTACTGGACTTGTGCAGTTTTCTTTTTTCTTTTCCCCTTTCTAACTTGCAGTATATATATATTTTTTAATTTCTTAGATAGTCTCATCGAAGAATTTGGATGAGAATGACAATTATCCTTTTATGCAAGTCTAGAGATCCGTGTAATTCAGGAATTGAAAAAAATTGAGGGTAAATGAGTTCTGATTAGCAATAGAATGTCTTCTTTGGTCCCCACCCTCCCTCCCTTTCCCTTATGGAAATAGACATAATTGTTAGCTGGGGAGGGGAACTGGGGCACCACATCAAGGTGCTTAAGTCTCATGGCTAAAGCATAATGGCCAAACTCCTAGTCCTCAAACTGGGGGAGCAAGGGGATTGGAATCCAAGATGAGAGACTAATCACAATGGGCTTCATTAACAACTAGGACTTTAAAGCTGCTTTAGTGTTTTCTATTATGTTATACATTAGAGAAGGCTTGGTTTTATTTATTTGTTTTTGTTGAAGTGAAATCTTAGCTTGTAGGTTTAGAATAGCCGTTTTTAACATCTTGAAAAACATATTGGTAATTGCATCCGTCTCTTTTATGCTCATATGCACAAGAGTTAAAAATGGAAATTATTCTTAATGTCACTTTACTCGAGTTTTTACTAGTTTTACATTTCCCTTTTGTTTTACAGGTGTGGATATGATCAGCTTCCAGGTAGATCTCATCATCCCTTGGATGGAATACTCGGCCTTGGCAGGGGAATATCTAGCATCCCATCGCAGCTAAGTAGCCAAGGTTTGGTGCAAAATGTGATTGGCCACTGTTTAAGTGGGCGTGGTGGAGGATTTCTCTTCTTTGGTGAGGATACCTATGACTCTTCTCGAATAACTTGGACACCAATGTCAAGTGATCTTTGGTAATTACACCTTGTGGATTTCCTTTCATTTTTTCGAAAGTCTAGCTTTGTTTTTCTCATTTATATTTAAGCAACTCATCTCTTGTGCCAGCAAATACTACTCACCTGGATTCGCAGAATTATTATTTGATGGGAAATCTACTGGGATAAGAAATTTACGTACAGTTTTTGACAGTGGGAGCTCTTATACTTACCTGAATTCACAGGCATATCAAGGATTATTATTTTCAGTGAGTAGGAGACAATTTCATTTTGCATGCCAAAAATAGCTCTCAGAAAATTAACATAACTACACTCTGGATTTTTAAACTATATGCAAAATTTTTATCTATACCTTTTATCAGAATTTTGTTTTTGTACTGGAAAAAGATACTTCTTTTCTGTGCATGAATAGCTTTCTTTTCTCTCACTGACAATTGACACACACAAATAAATTTTTTTACATGAACAGTGAAATTCATGTGTCAGACAGGAAAAAAGGGGGGGGGGGTTCTTCATTGCCTCCTGTGCATGATAAAAACAAATTTCACTGTCAATTTAGTTTGAAACAAGAATTATTTATATTATCGAACCATCCTCAAGACCTAATACCTTGTATCATGGTTGGCATATTTATTTATAGTTGAAGAAAGAATTATCAGGAATGCCCTTAGTTGAAACAGCAGATCAAACACTACCACTTTGTTGGAAAGGGAAGAAACCTTTTAAAAGTATTCAGGATGTCAAGAAATTTTTCAAGACCTTTACACTGAGCTTCAGAAGCAATGGGAAGACTAAAACAAAGTTTGACTTCACCCCAGAAGCGTATCTGATCATATCAGTAAGTCAATCCTTTAACCGTTTGTTTCCCACCTTTTATTTTGCAATTTTGTGCCAAGTGCAATTAGAAGGAACACTTCCTATGTGGGTGCTAACGATACTGTTTGTGTTTGCCAGTCCAAGGGAAATGCTTGCTTGGGAATTCTAAATGGTTCAGAAGTGGGGCTGCGCGATCTAAATGTCATTGGAGGTAAGAAAAGAATAATCTTTTTATAATCTGAAGCATATCTTAATAATTGAGAAATATCAGCTCTACTTCTGAACTGATATCTTCCTCATTTTTCTGCTAGATATATCAATGCAAGACAGACTGGTGATTTACAACAATGAGAAGCAAGTGATTGGATGGGCCTCTGCAAACTGTGATCAGCTTCCCAAGTCCAAAAGCAATTTTATTTGGTAACGGTGACACTCCTGGTGATCTCAACATCATAGGGTCCTATCACAGAAACCATCCGTGTATGTTTGTAAAGAAAGCTGTACCGAGTCATGTATGCATGCATATATAGATGTATGACTATAAGCTATTCAACGGAGATTCCCACACAACTGTATTTGGGGATACATGCAATTTGAAGTTTACAAAAGTACAATGTATTGAAGTTCAAAATTTTGCGAATGCATCTACAGATATTTTGTTTTGGGCCAAGACTAGCCCAAGTATAATTTATGTTAAAATTATTATAAGAATGATTTCAATTTCAAATAAATAAAAAATTCACAAAAATCTCAATCAATGATCTTAATAAAATTCAAAAGCATGAATTACTATTTCTGCCAAAATTTGCCTTGTAATTTTAATCAAGTAATATATATATGATGATCAGAGTTTTTTTATTTTTATTTTTTATCGATACCCTTTTTTTAATAGCTTAAGAATCGTGCAATTCAGTAATTCTATTTTTTTTTTCAATTAAAGCCTTTTCTAGATAATGTTAAAAATTTATACATGATTTTCTTAAATAAAAAAAAATACAGCTCTTTGTAGAAGCTTTTTCATTTCCTTGGTTCTTTTACCTTTTAGAAAAAGAAAAAAAAAAATGAAGGTAATAATTTTGCAAGTCTATATCAAATTCTCAGTATATAAGCGATGACCAAAGCATCATTTTAGTTAGAGGGTCAACTACGGATGCTTCTTTTTAATTTATTTAAGCATTTTTAATGTATTTATCACCCTTCACCACACATTTTCTTTCAAAATATTGTCGACGCCCGCTTTCCCTTCCCCGAGTTGCAGCTGTATAAACACCAAAATACAGCCGCTGCAACACCCAACGTCGTTTCTCCTGTCGCTTGCTGTTAACGCGTTCTCACTCAGGCACGCTGCACTTGTCCTCGGTGCTGCTCCTCGTCCAGCTGCTCGCCCTCCTTGCCGCTAGTCTTCGTCATCAGTCGCGCCGCTGGTCCTCGTCCTCAGTCACGCCGGTATTAAATCAATGTTCCAACTGCCGATCTGTGTATATTGTTTTACACTGCTAGTTAGATTTCCATAGGAAATTTGAAATGATAGTTCACTACAATTTAAAGCAATTATTTTTAAGATGGATTTATGAGATTTATGTGTTGATATTTCTCATATCGATTTGTATTTCTGGAAATTTGGAACGTGTTTGTTGAAATTTAAGCTTTATTGAATGTGTTTGTTGAAATAGATTTCTGAGATTTGTGTGTTTGATGTTTCTGTAAGTGAGCTCTTTCACGTTGGAGCAATTTCCTGATTTCCATCTGACTATGCCCATATTTTCTTATGACCACTTTCATACTATCATTCGATTACTTCCATGATGCATAAGTTCTTTATTAAATAACCACCGAGTTTTGAGAAACTGACTCCACTGGTATCAATTGTTTCTTTTTTCCTCTTTAACAGCTCAGATTGGCACTGGCAATTTTGGTTTTAATAAATGGGAAAAAGTAGTAGACTAAGTGAGATGTTTGGCAATTTGGGTAGTTTCCTTAGAATATGCATTTTTCGTGTTCTATCAATGGGACCCATTCCCAATCATTTTGCCTTCATAATGGATGGGAATCGGAGGTATGCTAAGAAGAAGAACATGAAAGAAGGGGCTGGTCATAGGGCTGGATTTTTAGCTCTTATTTCCTTACTTAAGTACTGCTATGAATTGGGAGTGAAGTATGTAACTATTTATGCTTTTAGCATTGATAATTTTAAAAGGAGTCCTGATGAGGTTAAGGACCTGATGGATCTGTTGCTAGAAAAGATTGAGGAGTTGCTGAGTGATGAAAGCATTGTGAATCAATATGGAGTCAGAATATATTTTATAGGAAATTTGATGCTTTTGAGTGAACCCGTGAGGATTGCAGCAGAAAAGGTTATGAAGGCGACTGCCAACAACACCAATTATACCCTTCTAATCTGCATAGCCTACACTTCACGTGATGAGATTGTACATGCTGTTCAAGTTTCATGTAAAAATAAAGAGGAGGAAATTCAATCATTGAGCTTTTGTAAAGTAAATAATGATGCCATTGATGAAGTGGAGGATAATAAAAAGTTTAATGGTGTCGTCCCATTTGGTTATTTAGATTCCCAGAAAGACAAGACAGATGAATCTCAAGCAACAAGGGCAAATGTGACCTCCAGTTGTATAACTACAGGAGTTGAAGAGGATGGCAATAAAAATAACATGACTTTGCGTGCTGTCCAAGGATCCTATGTAGATACATGGTATAACTATCAAGCAATGACGGAGAATAGAATGGGCAATGGAGCATCTGCATCCAAAGAATGTGGGGATATGCAGGGAGAGTGTTCTATAATAAAGCTAGTTGACATTGAGAAGCATATGTACATGGCAGTAGCTCCGAAACCTGACATCCTTATTCGAAGTTCTGGAGAGACCCGCCTGAGCAACTTTCTACTTTGGCAAGCTAGTGAGTGTCTGTTGTATTCTCCAGATGCTTTGTGGCCAGAAGTTGGTTTATGGCACTTGCTGTGGGCAGTATTAAACTTCCAAAGAAACCATTCTTATTTGGAAAAGAAAAGGCGGCAGTTGTAACTTTGTTTTTTTTTTGAGAAGCAGCTGTAACGAATTTAATGCTGCAGAAAAGTCACGTATCACACGTCATGTGATAATTGAGTACACTAAATTTTTGTGGAAGTTGGTAAGCTCAAGGATGTGATACAGAAAGCTTAAATTTTCAAGCATGGGCTTTTTTTTTAGTTGCAAGGGTGGTGTTTTTTCCTTTTTTTTTTCTTTTTTTTTTTTTTTAAATTTATAATCAGGTTCAATATAGGTCAGTTAACTCGTGAAAATATGAGAAGCTTCTTTTGATGCATTCTCATATTATCATGAAAGATCTTGAATTTGCACTCATACTGTCTAGAATTTAAGCTATCAGAAACCATTTCTATGGATATGCCATGCAAGGGATGCTTTGCAGCGTGTTTACTTGAAGATGTATACCATGAACCACAGAAGGACTATGTGATGCTTGAGAAGACTCGAGTGTCTACTCAAATGGTTACACGCTCTGCAAATTTAACTTATTGCCCTCGTGGCTGAAACACTCTAATTCTACAATCTGTCCACTGGGTTGTGCACGTCATATATTGGGGCTTGAGTTGATGTTGCAGAGCAACTTCAAGTGTAGGTTCCTTAGCCAAAGAGCAGTGAATAGAGGTGCACGGCAAAGGGTCAGGCTTAGAGAACTAAATCAGCTTTAGTTAAATACCATATAGAATGTCTAAAATCATTGACCTCCAATAAAATCACAAATAAATCAACATATATTAAATTAGTTAATTTTTGTAGAATTATAAGTGAACTACTAAAACAACTATAACATACACATAATAGAAGATTTCTCTAAGAGTTTAACAATTTTTATTTTTTTGTTAGGATTTGAAATTTTAAAAAATAGTAATGGTGTATAAAAGAAAATTTATTGAAATAATTTTTAAAGAAATGTGTCATATATTATATGATGGTTGCATTGCATCTCCCCTATTACCTAAATCTTTTGAGCTTGAAAAGTGCATAAAGAAAATTCAATGATACATGAACTAAAACAAAAAAGACATTGATGTCTTAGAAACAATATCATTCTGGGGATAAAAGCGGGCCAAGCTTTCATGCACAATATTAATAAATTTTATTTGTTTATTATATCTATTTATTTTCCCTTTGGGATTCAAGTTATGTAACTAAATCATTTAGAATGTGGTGTGAAAGGAAGAATATTCAATAAAAAATGGTGCTTTCAACCTCCCAAATGGCAGCCAGCCCAGCGCTTCTAGCATTCGTAATGCAAAGAGTTCCTAAAAATCCCATGGTTGAATTCAACTCTTCTCGAAGTTTATTAAAATTTCTGTTGCAGTTTTCTTCAAAAGACGAAGATCAAGGATCAGCCTCAATTGTGCATACTCTTTGGAATCACCAATCAGATTGAGAGAATTATGAATAAACAATTGGAGCAGGTAACGGGTTGCTTTTGACTGCACGCATCGTTTGCTGCATAAATCTCCTTTCAATTGTATCATATACATTGCAGTCATGGGTTTGAAAATGCATTCTCACCTGTTTTGACGTTCACACTTGCATCCACTTTCATCCGTTGTATATTTATATATATCAACGGTAGATTTGTTGTTTGACTGATTCAGCCTGTCTTCTGAAACAAAATAGTCTCTGTTCTCATGTAAATTCCAAATCTCTACAGTTGGTCAACTCTCTTAGAAAGCTCTATAAATGTACCTGTGCACCAGTCGCTTGCTGTTTAATTAACAAGCTCTGCAGCTTAAAGACATAGCCATGGCTCAATCTCTACTCCCCTATGCTCTTGCTGCTTTGCTTTTAGTTCTTTCCCTGGAGGCTGCCTCTGCTGCACAACACCACCCCCACAAACTCAAGTCCCTCCACTTTTCACTTTACCAACATGAAACTATCAACAAAACTGGATATATCATAGTGAATGGTGTTGCAGGAGCAAACCTCAGCCAAACTGCACTGCCTTTTGGTACCTTATTTGTTTTCGAGGATCCCATGACAGTTACCGCCAACCGTACGTCCAAGGTCGTCGGTATTGCAGAAGGAACTTCCATAACCTCTAGCCTCGATGGGCTTACGAGCATTTCTACTGCTAAGATTACTCTAAGTTTGAAGAACCATAAAGGGTCAATTTCCATTGTTGGAGGCACGCATAATGTCAAACCTGCAGATCATCCTGTTGTGGGAGGCACTGGAGATTTCTTGTTTGTACAAGGCTATGTAACATCTTCACCGGTGGATCTCGTCGGCATCACTGTTGTCTACAAGATCGAATTTCACCTGTACTGGCCTCCATATGCAGAGCAAGTTCATCCAGCCTAGAGGGAAAACTCAAAATCCCAATTCAACATGTTCAAATAACGAGCCTACGAATCATGCTCAACATTTTTCATTTTGTTCTATGTTTTCTTCTAGCATGGAAATTGGAGAGAATATCATTACATTATTTATCAAATATCACTCTCCCACTTCCCCTGATTCTTGGTTTTCTTGGTCAAAGCGCAAAGTAATAGATACAATAAAGCAAGCCTCAGAAATCACTACAAACTTCCAATTTCCATATCTTCATATTCAATAAGGATATAAAAGCTGAAACTATTTATTTAATTGTTTTAAATATAAAATTGGCACCAACAGCTGTAAAAAGTCATGATTACTATATTAACTTTTGCCGTAGCAGGTTTAATACAAAAAGGCTCAAGCATTCTTGCAATCCTACCACCTAGATATTTTGAGCTTGAACAATGCAAAACAAAATCCACCGTTACATGAAAGAATAAAAATGAAATAACGTAAAAAAGCAATTGCTGTTCAGGCCAACAAATGCATGAATGGGAATCATTAGACCTCGTGATAGAATTCGAGTATCAAAGCTATGTAGAATACAAAGAAAAATTTATGATAATAAAAAGTAAGCACCATGCCAAGAATTTCACAGGAAAGTCATATATGCCAGAGCATTCTGAACCTATAATCAATGCCGAGGTTTATGCAAACGAGGCCGATTGCAGAAAATCCGTCCATTGGCCCTCACAAATGCTGCAATAGCTACAGTAAGGCCTGCCCATATAGTTGAGAAGATTAAGTGACGAAGATCATATCGAACTGCATAAGAGACAAGTAAAAGAGGATAGTCAATTGCTGGTAAGAAAAGCTGCAGACATATGGTTATAATAGTACCAACCACCTCAATTTTCCTCCTGTTCAAGGCCAACGACAATCTTACTTTTTATGATAGAGGTAATTGACCAAAATACTAAAAGGCAACGTTTGCTCCTCTGAATGGCTAGACTATTCCCTAACTGTTGACCAAGGTACTTTTATCATTATACACGTCCACATACACATTGAAAGGGATAATTCGTACATATATTTATCCAAAATTTTCTAAATGTATGAAAATTTTTTAATTTTTAATAATCAAGCATTGCATTTAATGCACACATTATTTTACTTCAACTTTAGTAAGAATAAAATATTTATTTCGATAATTTTACTCATAATTATATCAAGTAAAGTTTAAACATTAAATATTTATGTCAACAATGAACACACAATGTCATCGACTTAAATTTATAAGGCATATGATCTAGATGAACAGAGATAAATCCAAAAGTTAATTTGATTTTTATAATTCTTAAAATAATCTACAAAAAATACTAACTAATGAAAAAAATGGAGAAAACTCGGTTAAAACCTACATTACACAGCAGTAAACAACCCCATCAAATCTGACCAAGGAAAGAATTTGGGAGTACAGATTGCAGAGAATCTCTCTCTCCATCACTCTGTCTAAGTGCACTTTCAAATATATATGCATGAACATGCACACGCATGCCTGTGGATGTTAATGATCTTTTATTTATCACAAAATAAGACAGTGCATTTTCTTTCCTTTTGTTGATGGTTCACTCTAAGTTGTTCATTAGATGTTCTCAGAGACAATAACCATGTCCCTATGTTTAATTTACTGAACAGAAAAAAGCAAGGAGAATGGAAACTCAACGTTTAAAAATTTTAACCCCACATGTAACTGCCTCCAGGCCACTCACAATTATAGGTGGAGATCATATACGAGATACCTTTCTCAATGTCAAACTAACTATTTTATCCAATCATCAAGTTTCTTCAAGCTGCAATAACAGATTTCCATCTATATGTACGGATGATTTAATAAAGTTGGCTGTTTGCTTTTTGGTCCCGATGTCCTATAGGGTGAATATTGCTACCAACCCTCTTATGTGAATCACACACAAACATACTACAAACTTTGAATATTTTGCTCCATGAGTACTAGTCAGCTCACCTTGCCGAAGTGACATAAGGGTAAAAAAGAACCCAGTCAAGACCAATGATAGCGCCAGCGGAAAAGACTGCAAAGAGAATTTGAAATTATACTGAGTAGGTAGTCTAAGTAATGATATACAGTTATACACAATGAATCAAATTTATAAAACATTAAGAATCTTGTCCACATCCAGACTCAACTTCATGGTTAAAAATGTCAAGGGAAGTTGCAAAGACTATTTTGGGAGAAAGCAAGTAACAGCTCAGATCCATCATCATTGTGAATCCAACTTTATTAATAGCTTAGGATATGCTCGACAATGACATGTAGCAATTCACCACAAATTTGATATTTTATAATTAACATGGATACTGAGAAGACGAAGGCGTAAAATATATTTTAAAAAAAGAATCTTATTTAAAATATATTTTAAAAAAAGAATCTTATTTGACTTTTACTCACAGCTATATTCTCGAGGCCTCCAGTTTGAGATGGAGGGGTCATATCTCGGCTCACAGACATAATGTAATGCCCATGTAAGAGATCAATTGCATCCTTCACATGCACGCAAAAAATGAAAAAGCCAGTCAATAAACCATTGAAAATGTTATAGAAGAGATAATTCTCTTAATAAGACATATATCATTGCAGTTAGATAGCCTTTATCGAAATAATTTTTTTTAAAAGGGAAATACCAAGGAAACCAAGCTCAGGTACAACAAATTGCTATTATAAAACAAATAAATAAAATCATCATCATCCAACAAAAGCAAGGTAATAGTTACAAAAGATTATTATCGACTACTGACTAGCAAAGCTTTACAACAAATAACTGTTTTTATCAAACAAATAAATAACATAGGATCCTCCAAGCAAAGAAAGTTCATAGAATATATTGGCTAGCTAAATTAGCTTATTGAAGCTTCAACAAAAAAAATTATTACCAACTAATAAGCAGAAAACATTCATTTCTTTCACAAATTCACCACACACGCACAAAGGGAAATTTTTTATGACAAATGCTAATATTTCTTCAATAGCCATTTATCTGTAACTTGAATGAAGTGAAGGATGACCACCTGTTTTACACCATCAGAGAAGTTATTGAAGTAATAGCGAGCAAGTGCATTCCAACCATCTTTAAGGATCCCTTGGGCTGTCCGCTGGCCACATCTGCAATGCAAGAGGAGTCAGAAGTAAGAACTTGAAGAAAGCAAAGGACAAGAATAGTAAGCATGTCAATGCAAGCAAATATGGCAAACATCACTCAGATACTGAAGTATATAATAAAGCTTTTAGACCAAAAGCATCAAAAGTAGGGAGTATTGCAATGAGCAGAAAGAGAATATAAAGTGTGTCATTATGAAATAGGCATTAGGCACAATGTATTTGAAAAAGTTAAGACTGCCAAATCTCCACATTTGTTGAGATCAATGAACTAAAGGATGAATGCTGACCTTGCTACCAGTAGGTTTTAGTCTTCTCTACAGTTAAAAAAGCTAGTAGCAGGAAAAAAAATAAAGTACAAAGATTTCAATATATACATAACTATCCAAACACAGAGGAATGGAATAAATTACATGTAAACACAAACATTGAACCATAAGTGCACCTCATGAGCACTGCACTGGTCATCATAGTGTACCAATTACCAAAGGACAATAATGAAAACAATAGGCAAAAGTCTAGAAAAGTACCATGTCCTTTAATGCCTTGACATTAAGTGTACCATATTTTTTTTTAATGCCTTGACAATAAAGGGACAGGAATTGTTTGCATCATTATACTGCTACCAATTTGACAAGTTTCATTAAACTTGTGTTAAAATACTATTTCTATGCATGAAATTACTCGTACAAAAACAGATGTTTTATCAATGATATTTGTAGTGTCTTGTAAAAAGAAAGAAATGAGCACTGTAAAGTCGAGATCTTGTGCATTTGCAAATGCCATTTCAGGAAAATTTCAAAAAACTTCATCCCATTAATCTTCAGTAAGTGTAGCATAAGCATATTTTGCATAAAAAAGCTTATAAATGGATCTGCAGAAGGGTACCTTACAAAATCTCCTTTTAAAGCAGGAGTTCCAGAATATTGAATGCTTATGTCATCCCCATGGTTGGCCCATACTGAAGACAAAAACCGTAGAAACCAAAATGTCAACATTCAAATGTTAGAGAATTGTGTTAATAATAGCAGGTAAGCATAAAGATGATAACGACCTAGTGAATTTTATAAATATTCTTAAAGAGCAAGTAGAAAATATGAATGTACTCAACTTACATATCTTAAAGCTGTCATCAAAATTTGGGTGTGAGTTAATTTTTTCTTCTGCAGCAAAAACACCAATCCTTCTAAGTTGGATTTCCAACATTCTTCGACCAATCATGCTCTGTGTCCATAAATACACATGGGTATAAGAATTAAGAAGGAAAAGATCTATCCATACGATGCCATGGAAAATTTCAGCTCGACATTCTGGAAGCCCAGGAGAATCCAACTTCTTAGTTTGCAAAATATATACTAATTATCTGTTTTGACTCTAATCAAACCCATAAGGAAAAGTATTGTTGTTGAAATTAACCTACCTGGGTAACGTTTGTACGGTCTAAACAATCAATACAGTTGGTCCTTACAACCCCAGTTTGCTCCTTTATTTTCTCACCTTTTTCATTCAACAAAAGGTACCTATCCAGTTATAAAGAAAGTCAGAAATTACCAAAATGTCAAAGCCAAGCTAATCTCGAGAAGTGGATATTGGGACAACCTCTCTCCCTGTCTCTCCTTGTGAGTGAGTGCAACAAAATATATTCAAGTAAAAATAAAATCTAGTTCCAAACCTCTGAACAAAGCCTTACCCGCCTTTCTCAAGGAAATCCGCCATTTGTTCATAAAGGATAGATAGGCGCTCAAAGTGTATATGCCCGCAGATTTTATGAAAATCGAAGTGTATATATCTACAATATTCAGTAGCTCTTTAGCATTAAATGTGACAGCATTTTGAAAAAAAAAAGAGATAAATGGTTATAGGAAAGGAAGTTCTACCTTACATCATCACTACGGATGTGTTGTGTTGCATTCGCAAATTTTTCACTTAAGCGTCCCTCCCCTCCATGCTGATAAGTATGAAAGGCAATCAACAACAAATGGCCCAAAATAGCAACTCCAAATGCATATATACACTCTCAAACAAAGACACATATGACCACTGAAAGAGCTTACACATACAGAATATATGTATATTCTGCACAGCTAACAAGTATGTGCATGCCTTTAATACTCTTCAATGATGTAAATGGAATTGACCAAGCAATTAGGTACATAATATCATTAGAACAAACGAGTCACTGCAATTTGTATAATTAATCAACCAAATATCATTATTATGAGATAATATAGTATGCACCTCATTGACAAGGTCAACTGCTAATACACTTCCATATTTTTTTCTCAAATCTAGAAAATGCCGCTCTGCTACTTGAGGCTGGATGACATGCAAAATTCCAGAAGTCAATTTAGCGGAGAAAAAGGAGCCTGAAAATTGTTTGAACAAAGAATACCATGGAGAAATATACAACACTCACAGCATCCTCGGGTTTGATAATCTCAAACTTAGGCTTGTATGTCAAATCAACTATCTGCTCCCAAAGAAATGGCATTGAACCTCGAATCTAAAAGGGCAACAAAAGAAGAAATAACATGAGCATTGTGAAGTAAATCCACATGTCACACTAATGCACAAGTTAGGCTTTTAAAACACATTCCCTCAATGTCATATAAAAGCTACAATAATAGGAATACATCATGCAACATGAATGCCAGCATCAGACACATACACCCTTATTCAATCTCTTAATGACAGTCATTTGTCCCCAATACCTACTTCAGAATAGTCATGTCACTTTGCTCTTTCCTTTTAGCATTTAGGACCCTTGGTTCATGTACAGTACCATCTAATTTAAGGAAATTCAGAATTATACAATGACTCCATTGCACAAGTTTAGTTATGGATAGAAAATATATTACATATAAATCAACATTTACCTGAACTAATGATGCTGTAAACCCATTCAAATGCACAACTTGCTCCCATCCCATCAATGTCATATAAAAGCTACAATAATAGGAATACATCATGCAACATGAATGCCAAGCATCAGACCTATACACCCTTATTCAATCTCTTAATGACAGTCATTTGTCCCCAATACCTACTTCAGAATAGTCATGTCACTTTGCTCTTTCCTTTTAGTATTTAGGACCCTTGGTTTATGTACAGTACCTTCTAATTTAAGGAAATTCAGAATTATACAATGACTCCATTGCACAAGTTTAGTTATGGATAGAAAATATATTACATATGAATCAACATTTACCTGAACTAATGATGCTGTAAACCCATTCAAATGCACAACTTGCTCAGATTCCACAAAATTGGCAACATACCCATCAGGATCAGCTCCTCTTCTCCACAAGCGAGTGCCTTCAAAGAAATATAAATTCTCATGAAATTTATTAAATGAAAAATTAGCAGACAAATTGGTATTTGATATGCTATTGGGAAGAATGATACAACTAGTTCCTCTCACAATATCTGAAGCATGAAAAAAAGCTTCAAACTTTTCTATTCATGCTTTTCCTTCAGCAGTCACCATGACTTCAAAAAAGTAACACAATAAGACTCAATATTTGATATTAATATTCATTAAATCCATTAGAAACAAAAAAGAGAAACAACACCCTCACATATGAAATTATGTTAAGATGTTCCTTAAGCATTCTTCAAGTTCTCAAAACAATACAAAACTTTAAAGAGAACAAAAAAACAAAGGTCAACATTTCATCTTCATGCAATTAATTAATGAGAGCAAAAGGAGAAACAACCCCCTTATACATAAAGTTACTTTATGATTATTTTTCAATTTTGTTTAACTGCATGCTTAATTTTTTTTCTTTACAGTGAGAACTTTGAATTCCCCATATATTTGTTGTTTCATAATAAATCTAAAAATGCATGTTATACGTGCCCATCACTCCTAGTTAGTGCATTCCTGCTTCAGCCTATATGTTATTGAAGCAATAAATTGGGTAAAAAAAGGACAAACACTTGCAGATTGAACATACATCAGCATTCACGCAAGAACGAAAGACTATTAGAGTATTGAATAGCATGCTTTAATTACCATTTCTCCTAGTACATCTCCTAGCGATCAGAGTAACTTCAATTATATCTTTTCCAATGGCTGCTTGAAAGTTCTGAAAGCCTGATCATCAGTCAAGGATAAAGTCAAATAGAAAAAATACGTGTAATAGCTAAAGTGAACTTGTATTCATGTCAAGCTGCAAAATTTTAACAAGGATATTCCCTTGGACAACAGGAAGTAGGTATGGATCAAGCTGCAAAAAAGAGACAATGTTTAGAACTTGTTAGTAACAAACTCCTAACGCCATAACAAAATAGCAATAAGGGAACAGTTCAACCTTATTATCTATGAGCACTTCCAACATATAATTGTTCCAGAGAAACCTGGGTTCAGCCTGTGAAAAACAATAGATGAGAAGAGAAAACTTCAAAACCATTGAAATTGAATCACAAAATATATTAATATTGAGACTTGCAAATAGCAGGAAAGTAGTATTGTTCACAAAGTCAAGCATAACCACCAGAGTAAGTTAACAAAGAGGAAGGGAAAAAAGAAAAAGAGGAGGAATCTCGTTTAAGAACCAGCAAACTTTCACAATAAAATATTGCAGAAAATAGAAAATGAAAAAGCATGAAGGAAGAAGAAGAAAGGTAATGATTTCAAATGTCAAATATTACCTGTCTCCAAAGTGGAAGTAATTTAGACTCATCACCCAAATCGTGCAGTCGCTGGGCGCTGTAGCAAAAGAGATTGTACAAAAGTTAATAGTTTCACCTTCAACATACTCCATGAAGACATTGATAAATAAGGTTAGTTTTTTGACTTATCGACTTCAATGTTATACATCCATCATAACCTTGGTTCTTTCACCTTTTTTCTTGGGTTGGATAAGTGCAAACCACAGCCAGTGTTACCTAATTCGCTCTCCCCACCCCCCACCCAACTGGCATTCCAGAATGTGAAAATTGCCGATCCAGATTTTGTCCTTTACTCAAAAATTTTATTTAATTTGAATAGATTTTTTCATATTGCACTCTACATTAATTTTAACAATTCAATATTGAATTCAAAGTTTGAAGTTCTGAATGAAGCCATAGATAATTTTTTAATATACATACATATATATATAAGTTCTGCTTTTGCTCAAGGTTTCCACAACGGAAACACAATTAAAAAAAAAAAAAAAAAGATAAAGACAACCAATGTGATTTGATTCTTTACCTCAGGGTCAAATTGGTGTCATATGAGAAATACAGACCATGAGTACGTTCTGCAACTCTGAGCAGTCCAGAGAATTCAGTTTCCACCTTTTTCTGCCAAAGTTGGGGTAACAATTAAAACTGAACCACTTTCTACATATATAACCAGAACCAGTGCATTGGAATCAAAGGAACAGCAGAGTTACCTGTTCTACGGAGGAATTTTTAAGAGAACAATCACAAGGCAAAATCTTCAATGATGTAATTTTGAAGATAGGATGTCCCAAATATGATCCAACACATTCACGTTCCAATATAACAATTAAGTATGACCCTAAAGCATAGTAGAATTTATTATAATGTCAGACCAAAATGCAAATTCAGATCTTAAATAAATTTCTCTTACAGAACAATTTTGCAGAATCAAACATCCATCCTAAAAAAAAGCCACTGATAACACCAACATTCAGATGAATGAAAACACAATATTTGATTGTAAATTGACACAGCGGATGTTTCCTTTTGCACTTATAGATCCAATGAAGTCAAAGCAACAGCATTTGGCCTCGACTAACTAAATTTTGATGGAATCGAAAACGTTTTTGTTACCTGCCACAAGCTTAAGCATCCCAACCACGCCAAAAATAGTCCTTATTTTAGGAACACGAAGAGAGCTGCATTCTGGAACTCCATCTGGAACCCAAAATAAATAAATATGTAACAGTAATCAAATCACGCATAAGCCAACAAAAAAGAAAGGGAAACACAAACCAAGGAGTTTCATGGAGCCATCGACCCGACTGACAGACAACGGAGAACCAGAAGATCCATCAGTAGGTTCAATTACATACTCATCTGGAAATTCCCAGAGACGCATACGTGTATATAGCTTCTGCCCCGACTCTGCTCTCTCCATCATTATTATGTTATCGATAACCCAATTCCCTTCAAAAAAAAAAAAAAGGGAAAAAAACTCTCAATTCAAGTTCAAATACAAGAAGAAGGTAAAGAAGAGAGAATGTGCGAGTTATCTGAACCTTAGTAGAGAGATCAAACAGACGTGGGAATAATGAGATCCAATGAAGACTACAGCTTTAACTTTGAAAATGAAAGAAAAAAACTTTTCAAATATTTGGGTTTGTATGAAAAGTTGGGAAGTTTCAGGTTTCAACAGGTTTTGGGCTTTAGAAAAGGCGAGGGAATTTGCTTGCATTTCGGCCTCTGAAACTGAAATAGTGGTCCGTCATCCACCTTGCTCTTTTTGACATGGTCAATTGCTAACGATTTTGTTGCTTCTTCTCCACCGTTGGATTTGATGACCCTCAGCCTGTAACTCTATCCTGGGCGGCTCCTTATTCTTTTAGTTTGTTTCAATTCATTTCTGAAAGGTAGACTGCCCATTTATAGTAAGTTTTTTTTTTTAATTTAATTTTCGTTGTGGAGTAAAGTTATCTATAAATTTCAAATTTTATTTAGCCATATTATAATGCATTTGATTCGAGTATACTTCATTTGGCCGTAATTTGCAGAAAATTATTTCATTGTTATTTTAGAAATGGTCCATTTAGCGGGAATTGATTGGTTATTAAAAATAATTTTCTTTTTGTTTTTTAAATCTTTTCTCTTTTTTTAGGAAATATATGGTGGGAAATTTAATAAAAACAAAGAAACTTACATTTAACACTTTAGTTACTAATTATCACATCTTATTACAAAGACTCTTCTTAGTATATTTCACAAACAAAACTGCAATGTTTTTTTCTTTAAACTACTGAATCCACATAAAGCTACAGTAATTAGATTGAATAATGTCCCTGTATGATGAATATTTGAGACTTTGTTTATGCTTTTTCACATGGTTGGCCTCATGTTGAGGTGAGAAGCAATCTTCTGTCCCAGATACCTGTCAGCCTGTATCCACCAAAACAAAATTAGACCAAGTATTATGATACAGTGACAGATCATAGAATCAATCGCAAGATCATTTGAAAAGCAAATTAATCAAACACCGAAGCGATTTTTAGTTGTATGGTAGTTAAGTTGATCATCCATCCAAGCAAGAGATAATCTGAATATTAATGTGTGCGCGCGCACGCCAGCTCATAAACTTACCTGAGCCCAGTATGAGATCCAAATACTGCGAATTTCGTGAGTAACCCTTGGGTCGGACAAGGCCTCAACCCAACGTTGAATAAATCGCTCTTTCCTGGAAGAGAATTCATATATAAGTTTAAAGGTGAACAGAAAAAGAAAAACAAAAAAAAAACTGTGAAATTATATGATAATTTAGTATACCTGTCTGGTGAAAAGGAACGGTATCTCTCCCCAGGCTGCTTGAAGTTGTTCTCCTTTGGAATGACACACTATGACAATGACAAAGTGATGATTTAGTAATATACATGTCTAATTGACTAACACAAGTACATAACTGAATGCAAGTTCCAGTTGTGTAGATACAACATTCCAAAAGGATCTCAAAAACATTAGTTCATTGAATCACTTTAGCATTTTGGTCTAAATCATATGAATTGTACTTTCCTTTCTGCTTCTAACCGTTTAAACAATCGAAATAGATAGTACAAAAACAAACCTTATCGCGCTTGCCACTTAGAATAACAGGAGGAGTAGGGTACTTCTCAGCATGACGAACTGGATCATATCTTGAAGGGAAGTAATTAACCTGAAAAACCATCCATCATAAATTCATAATAAATGGTTGCACTAAATAATTAAGATGCAAGCTCATTCTTCTACCCCGAGGTGTGCATGTGTGAATGTTCACACAAAGAGGGCATACCTCCTCATCCCTATGCATAAAATTCATGAAGCCATCATGGTGATCGTTGTGATGAGAACACTTGGGAGCATTTGCAGGAAGCATCAGATAATTTGGTCCAAGACGATGCCTCTGTGTATCAGAGTAGGAGAAGATTCTAGTTTGCAGCAACTTATCATCTGAATAATAGACACCAGGCACCACAATAGAGGGGCAGAATGCAAGCTGCTCATTCTCAGCAAAGAAATTATCTATATTCCTGTTCAAAACCAAGCGACCCACAGGCTGCAAGGGCAAGATGTCTTCAGGCCAAGTCTTGGTCACATCAAGTGGATCAAAATCAAACTTGTTTTCATCATCAGGATCAATTATCTGAATGAAAAGCTTCCACTCAGGGTAGTGTCCGGCTGCAATCGAGTCATAGAGGTCCTGTGTGGCATGACTGTGGTTAGATCCACCAACTCTTATGGCCTCATCTTCCAACAAACTCTTAACCCCACAAGTTGGTTTCCAGTGGAATTTCACATAATGTGCCTTCCCAGACTTTTTGATCAAAGTGTATGTGTTGACACCAAAGCCATCCATGTGCCTGTAATCCTGTGGGATACCAATGTCATCAAAGAGAAAGGTGAACATGTGCAAGCTCTCAGGGTGGTGTGAGAAGAAGTCTAGTATCCTCCAGTTTTCTTGAATGTGTGACTTAGGATTGGGTTTGAGAGCATGGACCATGTCAGGGAATTTCATCCCATCACGGATGAAAAATACAGGGAAATTGTTGCCACCAGGTCAAAGTTACCCTGAAACCAGAATTAATACATTGTTTAGTGAATAACTTCCAATGAAACAATTAATATCCGCTTGCACCGGAACAAAGAAACAGGTGAGAATAGAAGGAAGATAAAGAAACATGAAGCTCAAAGCTTTGTGAAAATTCACTCAAAGAGAAGAAAACTAGTGCCGAATTCAATCAAGGAACATACAGAGGCAACATCAGAGAGAAAGGTGAAATCGTTAACCAGTAAAATACACAAACACCTAGTAGGAATGTTGATAGAATTTCCCTGATGAATTGAAATATTAATCTTCTGAGAAAGTTTATCAATGAGAAAGATGGAGAAAAGGAAAAAGAAAGCAAGTTCTTTTTTGTGTGTGTGTGTGTGTTCCTTTTGCTTTTTCAAAATGAAAAGGGATCTGAAAGCAATTGCTCCTCCTCTAAAGAAAAATTTTCCCAAAAAAGAACTGTTAAAGAAAAAGGAGAAAGAAAGAAATAACGAATCCGTCGAACAAAAAGGGATTCCTGTTAGTGTGTTACCTCTCTGGTGTAAAACTTGACAGCAAAACCTCGAGGATCTCTAAGAGTTTCAGGACTTCCACGCTCATGGATAACAGTAGAAAACCTGACAATAACAGGGGTCTGGACTCCAGGTGCTCGAAGGAAATCAGCACAGGTGAGATGAGAGATATCATGAGTTACTTCAAAGAACCCTTTAGCACTAGCACCTCTAGCATGAACCACACGCTCTGGAATCCGTTCCCTGTCGAAATTTGCTAGCTTCTCCACCAAATGATAATCCTCGAGAAGAATTGGACCTAGCAAAAAACAGCACAATCACCTCCAGTTGAGCCAAACCCAGTCGGTTCTGTACGAAAACAAGAAACTGAAAAATCCATTTACCTCTGGAGCCAACTGTGAGGGAATTGTTATTGTTCCAAACAGGGGCACCAGAGTTTGCGGTGAAGAAAGGAGAATTGTGGGCGCTTGATGGACGAAACTGCACGAAAACAGACAAGAGCTCAAATCAAAAGAATTAAAAAAAGTTGTTTCTATTGAATTAAGAAGAGACATTAAATTCATGAAGATGTTCGAAACCTTGTAAGGATCCATGACGATGAAATTTTAGAGGAAGAGAGAGACACAGACGAGGGGGAATAAGTTGTCGATAAGGAAGAAGAAGGAAGTGCAGGTTGAAGAAAGCTTCGTTTAATGATGATATTTATGTTCTTCTGCTAATTTGAATGGCCGCGTGGCGAGCTAATACTCACTGACTCACCAAAAATATACTATTTTATAATATTTTCACAGGGATTTGTGAGAACACCATGCTTCCAGCTGTTTGCTTTATCTGAGATATTCTGGTTTTTCTGCAAACTGATGAAGAAGATGGAGCCTGGAAAATCAGGCTCGTGAAGATGAAAACATGCGTTGTTCATGGCAAGGGGCGAATGCTTCCAAAGTCGGAAGCAACTTTCGTATTTTCGTAATACTCTTTTTTTTAAAAAAAAAAGAAAAAAAAAACTCTTTTCATATATAACAACGACATTTAACTGAGATCTTTCCAGAAATATTATTTGTGAAAAAAAAATCAAATAATCTCATATAACATTAACTTTTCATTAAAAAAAATTCTCATATAATATTAATATGAAATTATTTTAAGTTGAAAAAAAAGTCAAACCCTATCATTCTAATGCGATTCTTGATAATATTAATAGTTTTAGTAATGTAATTTTTTTAATTTTTAAATATTATTAATTTTATTGATTCCAAATATTAAATATTATTTTTAAAATTAAACATAACTTAAATAGGAAATCAAAATATTAAAAAGAAATTGGAATGTGTGGTATATATGAAAAATTCATATAATTTAATTAAATTTCTTTTTTAAGGTATAAATAATAAAAAAATCATAAACTTTATGCGAATGTCACAAAGAAGCTGGCTAAAGGTTGGTTTATGTACACGTACAAATTGAGTAAATCTTAAAAATTTTAAATTTTACTTTTCCATTTTAAAAAAAATTAATTTTTATTTGGAATTAATAATTAAATTTAATTTACGGATCAAATCAAATCAGCTTTATTTTGATAATTTTGAAAATAGTTTTGATTTTGATTCAATTTTAAAGCAGTTATAAGTTTTTATGATTTCAGTTTTAGTTTTAATTAAATTAATTTTTAAATGGTAATTTAGTTTGAAGAAAAGAAAAATTAAAAGTAAAAAATTTATATAAAATCAAATAAAAAAGTAATGAAATAAATATAAATATTAAATTGAAAATCGAGCAAATAAGAATCGTATACTACGTGTCCATTTACGTAATATAAAAAATAAAATAGTATTATGTTTAATGTAAAAAAATAAATAATATTACATTTAAATGAAAGTAATATTTTTTTACAAGTAAAAAAACCTTAAATTTAATTATTTAATAGTTAACTTGACTATATATTAATTTTAAGTAGTATAAATTTATAAAAAATATTATTTTTAAAATTTAAAATCAAACTGAAATTAAATCCATCCAGCATTTCAAACTGCAGTATTCCAATTTTAATTTCAGCCTTGATTTAGAGAAGAGGTCCATAATAGCTCTAGTTTAAGGTTGCAGTCCAACTCGAACCTTAACTAAAATAAAATATGATTCTTAAAAATCAAACATTAACTAAAATCAAATGGATAAAAAAAAGTCTAAGCATTATATCACCAACATTTTAATTGGAAAAAAGAAAAAGAAAGAAAATTAAGGTTACCCCTCCTGATTGTATCATCGCAGCTCTTGCTGCTGATTTGTAGTAATGAATATTTCATTTTCTTCAAAAAAAAAAAAGGTTACACCACGCTTCATCCGCTTCTTCCCTTCCTCCTCCGCCGTGATGTATTACTTCTCTGTTCCTAAAGGAAGAACCCTCTCAACTACAAAGCCAAACTTCAAGCGGAGGAATGGTTAAACAAGAAGATGAATTGGAAGACACATATATATGTTTTTTTTTTCTTGCTTATCAATCATATGAATATATACCAAGTCAAAATAATTGATTTTATGATATTATATATTTTTTTTCTGAGCAAAAATTTCTATTATAGTAAAGAGTAATAGAACTATAAAATATCAATAATACCTTTTCACAACGAGGAAGATTTTCTATTAAATTTACAGTGTTATTTCTAATTCATATAAATATAATATGAAAAAACTATTATTAGGTTCCTTTTCAATTCATTTTCCTGTTTCATAATTTTTTATTACCAAAACTAAAATATGTATTCAAACTTTATTTAATAAAACTCAAATAATTTGGTATTACAAAATATTTAGACATTTTCATGATGCTTTTCTTTTTTTTAAAAAAAAAAAAAAGAGGCTAATTTTAACAAAATACAAAAATTTAATAATGTAGACATACATATAAAACCGTATTTATTAATTTCTTTCTCGGATGACATTTCATTGGAGGCTGGCTCGGCAGAGTACTGGGACTTCGTAACTTGGAGGTTTTGTGTTTGGGCGAGGGGCCTTTTCTTTGTACTCCTGATTTCAGCATTTTATGGCTCCATCAAATGTGAAACCTTTTATCTTTGGGGAAAGGAAAAAAAAAAAAAAGGTGCGACATTTGCTGTATTCGCTGAATGAAAACTCATCCAACCACTGATGATTGCTTGAAGGTACGGCAAATTATCAAAGAGAAGGGAAATACCAAGGGATCCACCTTAAGGCAGGGCAGCAACTGAAAGTTGGTTTGCTCCTCCCAAATCCCATACTGATCCCAAAAAGTAAGGATGGAACATAAACACGCTGCCTTGCACCTTTTCAACAAGTCTTTCCCTTTTCCTTCCATTTTCAATCTTCTCTTCCACGAAATGGGAACAAATGAACTTAAGATTAGCAGAACGTATATATTTCCAATAAACAATGTAGTAATCCAAAGTTCTTCGAGAAACTTTGCAGTCAATTCATATAACAAATCGTAATATTTAAGTATGTACAAGAGATTCTGGACTGAGATGGAGAGGGAGGGAGAGAAACAAGATCATTCAATGATCATAGACACACCAAGAACGTTCATAGCCCTAACTATCATAACTGAACTTATTTATACCCAAAAAGAGGGCTTGAATACAACTCAGGTCTAGACTGACCAACTTCAGCAGTCCAAACGGACACTAACCAGATAAAATATATATAATATAAATAAATTACTGACCAGAATTTCCCAAAAGTCTCTCTACTGCAGCATGGACATTCCCTGCCGTTGCAATTAGCGCCCGTATGTTCTCTTGCGTGTCGAAGAAACCCATTTCTTGCAGTTGTGACAACTGGGTTGCATAAAGCTCTTCTGGGGGCACTGAGAATAAGTGGAGGAGTAAGTGCAATGCAGACGAAAAGACAAAAAAGGAACACAATGAAAAACAAGGGCAAGAATAGAAACCATTGGGTCTGTTGGGAACAGTGAGGCTGCCAGCACCAAGGCCACCAAACATGTTCATCAACATCTCTAACCCCATGTTGTTAGGTGTTCCTGCAATGATAACAGACAATAAAAACCAAGTCAATGCCTAATCTCTCAAGTTTTCTAGTGTATATATGCATGTGAGCATGCGTGCCTGTAGTGTAGACTGCTGATAAAGATAAGAGTAGGTTGTTTTCCTCTCTCAGGAAGTTGCAGGAGGGGGTATATAAATATGGGGGATAAAAACATTGGTGAAACAACTGCTATTGATATATGAAAAAGTAATTGATGAATGAGACTTTATTTGAACAACATAAGTAGAAGTCTTAAACATAGATTTTATTTCACCCCTAAAAAAGTCTATCCTAATTGCAGTATCTGATAGTATTTATTGAATATACAACAATGACCCCTCAATGCGTGTATACTTGATGCCTCTCTAGGTGAATTAATGCATCCTCACATGCGACAGAAGGAGGCTTCCCAAGGTTTGGATTTGTAACATGCAAGTCACAATGAAGCAACCTTCCTATTGCTCACCTTCCATGAATTATGTCAACTACAAGCATGCATGCTCTTCATACTAAAAGACCAAAAGTTAATAATTCTTTCCAGAAACGCTGATGTATAGAATAACACAAATTCTTATTAAATTACTTTGAAAATCAAAGAGCTCAAAAAGGGCTAAATATCACTAATGGAAAGCCATGGGAACAACAGCATTAAAATGAAGAAATGACAGAATTCATGAAACATATTTTTGGAACTTCTTGTTGAATCCCACATAGGCTGTGGAAAGGGGTAATGTGCCCCCTTATATGAGGCATAGGCAATCCTCCTCCTTGAGCTAGCTTTTGGAGTGAGTTAGGCCTGGTCCAAATTTAACATGGTATCAGAGCCTTCCCATCCGATGTTGGGCGCCCCATAAATATGCCACGCACCAGTAAAAATTCTAGACGTGAGGGGTTGTGTTGAATCCCACATCGGTTGTGGAAAGGGGTAATGTGCCCCTTGTATGAGGCATAGGCAATCCTCCTCCTTGAGCTAGCTTTTGGGGTGAATTAGGCATGGCCCAAATTTAACACTTCTCAACCTCAACTCACTTTTAGACAGCTTAATCATGCACAGAAAAAAGTATAAAACATAGTAGTTTAGCAACAGTAGCCAAAAAAGCAAGTATATTATAGACCGTGTTCAGTACCTGTTCCTACACCAGTCTGACTCGGTTCCCTGCAAGAAAGATTTAACTTAGTAAACCAAAAGAAATCACTAAACAAGTAACCAACAGAAGAACATGAATCGTCCAGAAAAACTTTGAAACGAAACTCATCAGAGGTCTAGATAATTCCTTAAAAAGGTTGACAGAACTTTTCAGAAGATCTAAAAGGAAAAAAAAAATCACTGCATCACTTACTGGTTTGACTGCTGCCGACCAAGCTGAGACAGCAGGGCTTGCTGGAAAGTCAAAAGTTGCTGCATAAAAGAAATCGTAAGGACTTATAGTTAGTGCAACTAACATTATGAGAACCATTTTCCAGTCCCTTATACATAATGCCCGACCAAATGTTACAGATGCTGAGACACCATGATTAGCTTAAACAAAAACAATTTAATATCGAATTGCAAATTGCAAGACTGTGTTTGATAAGAAGGCATGTGCATGAATATGCACATGATGATAGACTAAGATATGAAAGCACAAACAAAAGCAGGTTCTTGCACCTGCATTGTCTCAGGAGAAGTCAATTGACGGAGAAATTCTGGGTTTTGCATCATTTCTCTAAACTGAGAATTTGAATCAAGCATGCTGCGAAATTGAGGATTAGCTCCAAGAATCTGACACAAAATTGATGTCAGGCTGCAAGTAATTTTGATCAGAAGAATTTTAACAAGACAAGACGAGACAAATTATTACCTGGTTCATATACTGAGGATTGGAAAGGAGGCTTTGCATCATTTGTGAAATGCCAGGATTTTGCAACATCTGACTCATTAAATTAGCATCAGGCATTGCACCAAACATGTTGTCAAACTCTGGAAGACCAAGTCCACCTAGTCCAGCAGGTGCCGGTGGCCGAGCATCCCCAGTAGTATTCGGTCGTGTAGTGTTCGTTTGGGCACCAGCTGCTAAATTGCATTTAGTAGTAGAAAAAGCAATCAGTTATTTCTTACTGTTTATATTTTTAAGCAATGAAAATTAAAAAAAAATGAAATAAATAAAACGTTAATAATAAGGAAGAAGGTTAAATACTTCAACAAATACTTTCAAGGTGTAAAAAAAAATAGAAGAAAAAGAAAATTAAAAAGCAATAAAGCTCCACAAGCACTAGGGAAAGGTCTTAAACATGCTGGTACAGGCATCTGCACAAAATCTTCAAGCAAAATATCAGGTTGTGGCATCTCATATTGGCAGATAAATAACAAAAATTTCTGCCTACAAATTATAGCATCAATGAAATGGACTAGAAAGGGAATCTCTTATAGCAAATTACCACCAGTCTAGATAAAAAATAACGAGGTAGAAGAAAAATTGAAGATACAGAGGTTTATATTAAACTGCTTCAGAATATTGAACATCTTTGACCAATAGCTTCAACGCCATAAAAAGACAGATAAAATTCTTACTCCCAGCAGCCGTCCAAGGGTTGGGCAGTGGATTAGTATTTGGAGCAGGAGAACCAGTGGTCGACTGCGAACTAGTAGTTGATGGATTAGTTGACCCAGCAGCAGCTTGGTTCCCTAGAAGAGCAGCAAATGGGTTTGCATTATCACCTCCAGTATTTCCAGCCATAGTTGTTGCATTCAAAAAAGGCTCCTGAACAGTTTCATACATGCGCCTAAGCATGTTGAATCCTTCAGGTGAAGATTCAATGTTACTCATTGCTCTGTCGGTGTTGCGCATCATCTCACGCATGAGTTCAGGATTTCTTGCTGCTTCAAGTGTTTGACGGAGAGTGCTTGGATCATTGAGTATATGAGCTAGCTCAGGATTTCGATCAATGATTTCACGCATTTGAGGGTTGTTCATTATCAAGTTCCGCATGATCTCAGGGTTATTCATTAGGTTCTGAATAACGGGCATATTCATGATTTCCCTCATGATGTTAGGATTCCGAGTCAATTGTTGCTGCACCTGTTCAAACTCTGGAAGTCCAGCTCCAAACATACCACCACTGCCACCCAAGCCATTTAAACCAAGTCCTGGAAATAGTGAAGCTCCAAAACCAGATCCTCCAAGTGCTCCTCCTTCATTGGAACCAACAGCCTGTGCGTTAGCTGAAGCAGCATTTGGAGCTCCAGTATTGCTAGCAGGAGCTGCATTGGCCGCCGCAGTTGGTGCAAAACCGCGAACCAAGTGGACAGTGTGATCTGCCTCCAAGCCTATAAATCACAATAGAAAGAGAGCCACATCCTATGAAATCATGCATTGAAACCAAAAGGTCTTGATAATTGACAATTATATCCTGCGTTACAGATGCTTCCATAAGAAGTTACTTGCTAAATTGAACATCATTTGACGCAAAGGGAATACATTGCAAGCATATGAAATTATGCAAGTATGATATCAATTTTTCATAGTGGAGCTAATGAACAGGGATAATTAGCAAGAACAAACAGAAAACAAGCAAAGATGTATTGTAGTACAATCAGAATCATTTTCTCTCTTTCCATACAGCAAGGTAAAAATAAAAAAAACTGTTACAATAATTGCCTTTTAACATGGCTCAAGGGCGAAAAGAACTATAATAAAAGAAGTGTGACAAATTACATGACTTTAAAATGTACATTACCAATAAGAATGAAACCAAGCAAGCCAATCAATCCTGCATGTATAGAAAGACCCATCCAAAGTTATGAGTAGGTGCATCAGACCAAGTCAATTAAGGCTACTTGTATATGATCTACACTAACCACCCTACAATAAAGCAACTAAGACACTGGGCAGGGAATTTGAGCTTTCTCTTCCTTCTCTATTCATACAGTACTTTACATGACTGGTGCCAAATATTTGTTAACTTCATACATCTCACTTGACTGTACACGTAAATGGAACAGAGGCCATGGATGGCTTCCACAAAGATTTTCAAGTTCCTTCAGTTCATAGGCATCACATAATTGCAACCATATACATTTTAGCATGAAAAGTAAGAGGATCATATCAAAATATGCAGAGAGGAAGTACCGCATAGAGATATGATACAATCCAAATATGGAGTATTTAGTTCAACGCTTGGAAATATAACTCAAGTTCTATTCTATGCAAATACCATGTGGTAGTGCTATGAAGCCAAATGCATCTTCTCTGAGTTCACATTAGGGCAATTTATACAGGGAATAAAGGGAACCACAGCCTATGCTCTTAAGTACCATTGTAGCAATGAGTATGGCATAGTGGCAGGAGCAAGTAGCAACAGAGGCAGCAAACCATGCTGCACTGCTAACTGCATAAAATGGTGAAGGAGGTGACGTTGCAAGGTTGCTTGACACAGGCAAATATTGTAAAGTGGGGTTGTATTGCTTTATGGAGAATTCTAATCTGATTCGTTTCGAGTCAGCTATAGCTTTTAATAACATCCAAGCAGCAATTCATGAAGTTATTGAAGTTTATTCTTGTTCCCCTGCGTTTTCATATATGTTCTCTGATCCTGGTAAACTGCATCTGAGTATGTATCCTCTCGTTATTCCAACTAATACAGGTTGAAAGCAAGCAAATTAAACAAGCATTGCCTCCTCCTTTGGTGGGTATTTCTCTTTTGCAATCGTCCTACACTTGTAGTTTTAGTTTGACTCCCCAAAGTGAAATTTCGTCCCCAATTTCACAAATAATCACAATAAGATGCAAATATAATTCATTACTCAGTAATAATTATAAATAGGTCAAGCAGAAATCTCTAATCCTTTCAATAAAATCAAATGTCGCAGATCATCGTATTTCTGCCAAAAAGTCTATCATTTTTCCAACCGAATAATTCAAAATTACTTAAAAATTCACAGAAAATAAAGTATGAACATATGAGGAAATTAAAAAAAAAAAATCAAATTATAGATTTGGATATACCATAGCTATGCAGGGTCTGGTCGTCCTTCAAGATCCGACCCTTGTAAATCAGCCGCTGTTGATCGGCCGGCACATCGCACTTCCCTGCAAGTACCGCCTTAAACGCTTCAACCGTCGAGGATAGGCTTATCCCAACAGAAAATTTTGATCCATTAGAGCATCTAATATTGACGGTGACTTCATCCCCACCGCCGTTGGATTCGCTAACCTCATCTGCAGCTCCATTGCCTCCTCCCATACTCTCTAGGCAAGCTCTTTAATTAATCCAAAGAAAGGACAGCGAAGCCCAGACCGAAACTGAAACCCTAACCCTAGATTGAGATAATCGCCAAGAAATCCAATACGGAGAGAAAGAGAGTGAGGGATCGCAAGAATCGCGATGCTGAAAAAAAAATTAAGAAAGGAAAAAAAAATAAATTAAAAAAAATAAAACATGGATAATACTTTTTTTAATATTTATATTAGTATTGGGAGTGAGGATCGAAGGTGACTTGACCCAGCTAAATCATTAAGGTATATAGGTTGTGTATTGAGGTGTTTTAGCGCCTGGAAACTCCACGCGCTTTAGGTTCCAGTTTATGTCACTCTCTCCGGCTACTGTGGTGCCATGTGTAAGAGTTGGCGGCAGTGTTTTCCACGATCCATGCTACGCTTGTATAGACGTTTTCATAATTGGGCTTTTACTTCATTTATTACTCCATGTTTAGTGGCTTGGGCCTCTACAGTCCATGTTATTAACCGTGTATATGCCCACTTAAATAATTTATAAAAATAATAATAAATTATAAATTCATGAAGAACCCATTTGTTTTTTTGAAAAAATTACTGTTTTACTCCGATTATTATGGGCAAATTATCCCATAATTTTAAAAAATTAATTAAATTATTATTAATATATTAAAAAAAAAATTTAACCGAAAATTAAAAATTAAAAGAGTAAAATTTAATATCTGTCAAATTTACTCAGATATAATTACTATTAAATTAAATTTACTGAGTGTAATATATTAAAAAATATAATAATTAATTTTTTTATTAATTTTATAAATTAAATATTTTATATGTGATTTAAATACTTCTGATGTTTTAATTTTTATAAAAAATTTATTAATTAGCGTTTTATATTAATAATATTTTATATTTATCGATTAAAATTTATAAAATAATTAATTAACAGACGTTTTAAAATATTAATAATATTTTAATATATTTTTTTAAAATAATAATTTTTTTACCTAAATAATAAATTTTCTATTTTTATTTAAGTATGATACAAATTCAAAACAAAAAAAGATAAATCATATTAATCGTATTAATGATGAAGATCTCTAATTTACATACTATCCATTTGTAATATTCATTTTATAAAACGAGAATAAATTTTTGTAAGACGATACATAATTTTAAATTTTTTAAATTGAGTTATTTGAGTTAAAAATAAATAAATTGATACATGATTTTAAATTTTTTTAAATTGAGATATTTAAGTTAAAAATAAATAAATTATTTATTTATTAAACTAAATTTTAATAAATATTTCTCCTATCTCATAATTTATATATATATTTTTTAAAATTATTATTTATTTTTTAAACTATAATAATATATAAATTAACTATAATAATTATATTTAATCTTATTTTATTTTAAATTTTTGTATCATTTCAACAAATAAAATAATGGATAATATGTTTTTATTTTACTCTACATGATTAATTTTTTGCTCTCACTTTCTCTTATCTATTTATTATTCGCTTTTCCTTCTGTTTGTTATTTCAGTATACAGATAATTAATTTTTGTACAATGTGGGTGAATATTTTATACATATTTAAAATTTAAATACCTGAAAATTACAAATATTTTAAATAAAAACATTAATTATTTTACCTTTGAAAATAAATACGTAAAATATTTATGTTTGGATAAATAATTAAGAAGCCCAAAATATCATCACACGATTCTTTGAGGGGACAAAAAAAAGAAAAAATCCGATTCCGGGCCATTTACCGTGGGCTGTCCGATGACGGTCCCTTCAACAATCTACCTTGGGCTTTAAAGCAGGAAGGGTAATTTCGACTATCAGCAGAGCGGCTGCGTTTTATCATTTACGCGAGCTAAAATTTAGCCCCCCGCAAGATCGCCTCAGATTACTGGAAAGTGTAATGGCGCCCGCGCCATGATTTTCATCTTCTAATGGCGATTTTCCTTAGAGCCAAAAATGGCTTGTTATCTCCTCTCAAATCCCTAACCAACTTACAGGTCATAAACCTGTCTATTTTATTTTCTTATTTGTTTATTGTATTTTGGTTTGGGCAATTCGTCGAACATTATGTGACGTTCATGATAAACTTGTTGATTTTTGGAATTTCATCCATAGAGGTTCAACTCTACTTTAACTGAACAAGCTCGATTATACCCTGGAATGGGGGGCTCTGACTCTGGGTCTCAACGAAGTGAGCACCAACTCTGAATTTTAGCTCTGCATCTTTAACTATTTCATTTTAGTTCAAGAGTGCTTATTTGATCATTATTTGCGACTTCAACTCCAATGCTTGATCAGGTTCCATTATTGACATGTCGAGATGGAAAAAGATAAATGCAGGGCGTGTTGGCGTGACCCGTTCTATGATTCCAGCTTCCCTGTGGGTTGTTTTGAAAACTCTGCGTGGTAAAGGTAATTTTTTTTCCCTAGTCGGTCTCCATGATGTTGGATATGCTTTCTGCGTCTGGAAACTATTTCGTCAGTGAATTAAATGGGCAGCAGTTTTTCTTCAATACCTTTTCATAGCTGAATCGTGCACTATGGCCGGTATGGCTTGCCAATCATTCATTGGAGCCGATATTATTTGATTCTGGTCTTTTGTTAAGTGTGCAAAAATGTCAATCTTGATTGACATGGATGCTTACTTGATTTCTGATCAGATAGCTTATTTTCCTGTGAAATGCAGGATTTCAAGTTTACTTAGTTGGTGGATGTGTGAGAGATTTACTTCTTCATAGAATACCTAAAGATTTTGATGTGGTCACCACAGCTAAACTTAAACAGGTTTTATTCGTCCCTTTTTTTTTCCCTTATATTTTATGTTATTTTCTATTTATTGTTGGTGGATTTCTAATGGTAACGAGTTCATTGTTGGTTGAGTTCAAAATTTTCTCGACTTTTAATATCTTATTACAGGTTAGGAAGCAATTTCATCTTTCTGAGATTGTTGGACGACGATTTCCCATATGCAGGGTGCATATCAAAAGTTCACTTTTTGAGGTTTGAAAGTTTTCATTTACTACTTACTATGGCATAGATGCTTATTCCTATATTTGACTTGTGAATATCAGTGTCAAACATTTGTATTCTTGCAGCCAGTAAGCATATCATAATTTGGCATGTGCTTATTATTATTATTTGGGTGATAGGTATCCAGTTTTGGGACAGTGGCAAAACATGCTAAAGAAAAGGTACGTTTATATCAAATGCCAAGTGGCTGTGATGAAAAGGACTTCATCTGCTGGAGAAATAGCATGCATCGGGACTTCACAATCAACAGGTATAATTTTTTGTTTGTTTTTATTATTTCAGGGACAATCATTTTAAAATTCATGCAATAAGAATGTGAAGAAATATGCTATGATGATTATGTCGTAAAGTACAACAAATATAAGACCTTAACTTTAAGTTCACTTTAATATCATCTAACTTGGTATTTTACATTTAAAATTGTGGGAGCAGTTTATTCTTTGACCCTTTCATGAATCAAATATGTGATTATGCCAATGGTTTAGCAGATTTAAGGTCCTTAAAGGTAATTTCCTCCTTTTCATTTATTAGCAAAATATTTTCCAGTGAATGTTTTATTTCAAGTTTTCTAAGATTTCTCCATTTTAATTTGTGATATTGTCAGCTACGAACCATACTCCCTGCTCACTTGTCATTCCAAGAAGATTGTGGTGGGTACTTAGGATGTGATGGGTGAATATATTGTTTGTTCAACTTAACTAGAATTATATTGCAATCTATATTATTCAGCTAGAATCTTGCGAGGGTTAAGGATTGCTGGCCGTCTGGGACTGTCAATTTCAAAGGAGACTGAAATTGCAATGCTTAAACTTTCATCTTCTCTCATGAGTTTGGACAAGGTACTTACCTGCTGCCTGATTTATTGTCTTGAGATTCTGTATTGTTTTTGTCCTCTATGAATGTGATGTTTCTTTTTTCCTTTCCATTATTTAATGTCTGTTGTCACTGTGGCTATGTTGCATCCTTGTGCTGATTCCTATGGTTGTCTAATTCAAATTCCACTATATTCATCATATTCTCACCAAAATGGAATTTTGTGTCTTTTCAGGGGAGGATAATTATGGAATTGAACTACATGCTATCTTATGGAGCTGCTGAATCTACTATCTGTTTGCTTCAGAGATTCAACCTACTTGGAATTTTTCTTCCATTTCATGTTTGTAGATTTTCAGTGTCCAACTTAATGCATTGCAAGAATTTTCGCCCCTTTGTTATTATCATTAGTTTGTGTTACATCTGACTAGGAAGTCCTGATTGCAGGCAGCATACCTTAATCAACAGGCTGCTGAAATATATCAGAGTTCAACGATGCTGATGGTAAGCTTTGGACAAGAAAGGCATAAGAAGTGAACTGATTTATCAATGATAAAGATGCTATTGTTATGACATGCAAGGATATAGTTGTGATTCAGTAAAAATTAAATTTTCAGAATTTGTTAGTATTATTTTGCTTTAATATGGTAAGATGTTTGAAATACTTGAGAGCATATTTCCAAGATAATTTTTGTTGGAGAAAATAACGCTGTTGTGAAAAAAACATTTTAACTTTATTCAGCAACTTTTGAGTAATGTAATTGAGACACAGTTTCATCCTAAAATATTAATTATCAAGGAAATCACATATATATAAAATATGATTATTTGTCTTCTGAAAAGAAAGTTGGAATAGTTTGTTATTTGGAGAAGCTACATTTTATTTGGATGGAGAAATTTAAAATGGTGATATTTGAATTTGATTATAATCTAGTTGTTTAGGTTCATAACTTCATCTACGGGTATAATTAAGTGTTTGGTATCCTTAGTTTAATTCCAAATCCACCTTAAATAGCCAAATGGTAGAGTGCCTAGCTGTGTACTTGTAATAGAGGACGTTAGGAGTTAAAACCTGGCAACAACCTTCCCCTTTAAAAGTTCAGAAATAACTTGTCATTCATGTTCATGATGTTGAATTCATTTGTAAATTTAATTAATTAAAGAGTGGGTTAACTTTCATTCCAACAATTTAAACTAAAATCATCTTCAAATCCTTCAACCAAACATAGAATTTTGGCATATTAAGATGATAAATTTATGAAAGATTTATGGAACAAGGGCTTCTTAAATTTACCAATATGGTCAAGCTTTGGATCTCCCAAGGGATTGAATTCGCTCTTTTGTTTCAGTCATGGCATTGTTCTTTATCAGCACAACAGCCACTGTGGAGGGATCCATCTATAGCCCTCGTAGGTTCTGAAAACTCTGCCATATCTAGAACAGGAAGTGTCAAATACTTGACTGAAGACTGTCCCTTTCTACTGAGACAATTTTCAAATCAGTAGTATATTGTGTGTTCCTGCTTGTACTGCTTGCATGTCCTTCACAAGGTCACAATTGAATTTGGTCATATTCTGTAATTGATTTGCCTGTGAGATTCCTATTTGTAGAATAATCTCTCTTTCTCCCCCCTCGACAGAAATTGTTCTTCAATTTGGATATGCTGGTTGGTTGTGATCGACCTTGTGACTGCAGTCTATGGTAAGAAATTTGCGATCTTTAATGTTCAGTTATAGTTCAAGTATAAGATGATATCACCATTATAAATTATCATCATGCCTGTCATTTCTTGCGCAATTTGACCACCTTGAAATTTTTTGAGTCTGAAGAAGTTTGGTGTAATGGTGTTTTTTTTAAAACTAGCTTGGAGTAATTCACAAATCCCTCCCTCCCCCAATTAAAACTAAAAGAACCTTAAATGTTTCCTAATTTTCAGACTGAAATGGCCGGATAATTTGATACCTAAATCATTTTTCCGAACATTATACCATTAAAGATTTTCTACCAATGTCACTGTCTAAAAAAGTGCATTCCTAGATTTACTATTAATATTAACCCCCCATCAGAGCATGATGAAGGATTTATAGGAAGATTAGTGGTGTAGCCATAATTAGTCCCATGGCATGCGAGGTTAAATTGGTCTTTGCAAAGTAATTCACCATGAGCCTTGAGGCAACTTTTGAGGCCACAACAAGGGGTTCTAATGGAGAATGCCGAAAGATTAACCAAAGCTTTGGATGTGATATAAGATGTAGGAATTTGCTCCTTGATGAGGATATACGATATTATTTAGCAAACTTGGAAATATGAGTTCATGCAGGATTTTGTTTATTATTCTTTTGTAATTAGCATGGAACCCATAAATTAGCATCCTTCTATGTGGTCTCAAAATTGAATTTGCAAGTTGATCAATATAGTTTTTGCGCATCTTAGATATTTGTTATCTCCCTTTGCTTTTCATGTTAGTTTTTGAAGTATTTCTTGTTATTCTCTCCTTTACTTATGCTCTTCATTTTTCCTATTGTGCATGGTATTAAGTGTATCCAAATTAAATTTGATCCTAACCCTAATCCAATGCCATAGGTATTAAATAATAGTTGGTGGTTTTTGAAAATATAATTAACATTCTGATTTAGGGCCTTAAACTCAAATGCATAATATCCATACTAACATGAAAGTCAAAAGGATTCTGAAGAAAATATATTTCATGTTAGCAATAGTACTTTTGCATATGTTCTTTTCAAATTTGGTTGTATTGACAATTTAAAATTGAAAGGATTGGTCAAAATTGCAAATGTGTGTAAAGATTTGGATTTTTTTTGGGCTCATTAACCCTCTTTTTTCTAGTTCGGAGCTTCTAGCATTACCTCTAACTAATTGGAATTCCTTCTTTCCTATAGATGCATAATCTTGAAACCAGGTTTCAGTGAAGATCTGAATTCCCACATATTAGCCCTAAATATAAAGGGTATAATGTTAAGATTCTTAGATTGTCCAAACATTTCTTATTTATTTTTGTAGCACAACTCCTTTTCTCTGCATAAGTTACTAAATGGGAAGTGTTGCCTTGTAGTTATAAGTTTAGGCATTGGATCAACTTTTTTTAAAAAAATTGTTATCATTTTCATTTTCAAATGCATGATGCATTATAATATGATGATTGTGTTATTTCTCAAAAAAGAGGAAGTTTATTGTGTTACGTTGACGATGGAGGCCCTGGATCAATAAGTCTTGGTGGGTTATAACCAGATTCCTTAATATGTTGACTTCATGATTAGTTCAATAATTTTGCACATATATTCTAGGCAAAAAGCTCTTTTTTAGCCCTTAAAGTGTCGGCTAATGGTCATATAAGGCCTTAATTTTTTTCTTTTTAGGTTCAAATAAACCTTTCAACTATAAATTAGATCAAATAAGTTTTTAAAATTTTAAAGTAGATCAAATAAGTCTTTGAGAGACAAATAAGGCTTTCAAATTTTAAAATGGGCAAGTAATTCAACTTTTAAAAATAAATAATAAGATATTAATGTATAGTGAATAGTTCATATTAATATATAGTATGTAGTCAAGTTCCTCATCTGATCTTGTTTTGTATGTGGAACAGGGTTGGACTACTAGCATTTCACCAAGCGTTAGTCACTAATCCACAAGATGGTTTTGTTGTCTGCGTCTTTGCTTCTGTCCTGTATCATGGAAAGTGGAAGGAAGGTGTTAAATTTGCAAGAGAGAATGCCAAATTGCAAGTTAAATTTATACCTGAGATCTCAGGGATATCTGAATTTAAATCAGATAAAGAACTTGCAAAAGAAGTTAGTCATTTAGCAGCACTGGTTCGAGATTCTGTTGGTGCTTTGATTGATAGAGATATTCTCGTCCATTCCATGTCCAAATACCCAGTTTCCCCTTGTTCTGGTTTGGTAAGTGTGCGTTTGTAATTTAGAATTTATGTGACTTGTGTGCAATTAATCTAACTTTCACTTTCATATTCGAAGGCTTGGGATTGCCATACCAACTTCTACATATTGCTTTGGCTAATTTTGTTGGTTTATATCTTAAAATGATTTATCATGACACGAGACTGGCATTACATGCTTCAGGTATTTGTACCAAAGAAAACAGGAAATTCTGTTGCTCAACTTTTTGATGTGCTGTTGAACGATGTTGAATCTTACAAAAGTGGAAGAGAGAATTTCATGATTGACTACTTTCTACTTGGGAAAGGGAATGAAGATGAGACTAGATTTGTTCTTGGCAAAGTTATTTTGGAAACCTTGGGCAGTGGACTTACTGAAGGAGGAACCAAGGTTGGGAGGGAAGAGCCTATTGCCATTGAACAGAAAAGTGATGCAAAACCTTCTTATTCAGAGAAGCATCAAATTGAAGTCTGGAAGGATAGAAAACGTAAGAAAGAGGTGGCATTGAAAGACAAATTCCTGGAGGAGTCCAAGAAGCATCAGAAACCAGATGAGACAAGTCAATTGCCTGAAGAAGAACTAAATATGATGCGAGAGAATATGTTAGAGGAAAAAAAGCATCATTTGCAAGGCCAGGCAATGAATGATGATAGATACGAAACTGTTCAGGAGAAGTGCCAGGATACGGGTAGAGAACATATTAAGGTGATAAACAAAATGAAGCATCATCTGTTACATGATTATGAGTCTAAGCAGTCAAATGTGTTGTCTGGGGTTAGTAATTTAAGCAACAACGAGAAAATGAAGTGGGAAGAAAAGAAAGATTGCCATCTATTATTGCAAGAGGTGGTAAAGGAGAAGACTGAAAAACTCGAAAAGATATTGGTCAAGGGGAAATGTGGTCAGCCTTCTTTGTCCAGTCTTTTCAGGAGGTGAGAGTATTAGTTGATGTAAAATACATGCATACCATTATGGAGCAGCATTGCTGGTCTTTGTTTTTAGGGAACAGAATTGCCATTAAGGTATGAAATAAATAGTAATCTCTTTTTCTCTCTCTTTCTACCCCTGTGCATAAATGTATGTATGCATGTCATGAATTTTTGCAAAAAATGACATTATCTTCATTTTTCGCTGCCAGGTTCAGTGAAACCAAGAAGCTGATGGCCGCTTGTTTTACTTCAACACCTCCCTTTTAACAAAATGAAATGATTATTCGGTTTTGCAAGTTTGATAGAATTACCATTCTTAGGTGAGCAACTCACCTTAGTTTTAATGTTGTACATTATTGCTAAATTATTAATCAGTTTGTAATTGTGTAAGAGCATGGAATGTCTCACTTGAGCGATTCAGTTGTGAAATAGTTTGAGAGAGGACGCTTGCTGTACACTTTACTAGGAAATGAAACTTATTTGATATATTAGAAAGTCCTTTAATCTAAGATGAATATCAATAATTAGCTTTATATGGTGTGAAATACGTATTTGATTGTATATTTTTTGAATTCCCTTCATCCCATAGTGGTAGGGTCTATTTATTTTTTATTTAGGCTAAAAAAGCATAGTTAATATATGTTTATAAACTTTGCGTAATTTGTTTTTTCTTTTTTCTTTTTTTTATTAGAGCTCTTCCAACTAATTCTCGATGAATTTCATTGTTCCGTGTCATTATTTTTCTTTTGATGAAAATAAGATATGGGCTCAATGCCCATTGCAAGTTAAAACATGGGCTCATTCATGTACAGAGATCTAAATTACAAGAAAGGCAACCTCCCCCCTCAAACCCAATCTCCAGCGCCGAGCAGGCTCTGAAATTGGCCGAGTCACCTAGATCAAGGCACAAGCTGAACAAGGAAAGAACATCAGCCCAGAGCGTCGAAGCCAGAATTGACGGGGGAGCATGTCTATCTATTGATATTTGGGCAAAAGGTAGTGAAAGTATTTCAGAACTTATAAAATTGTAAGTTTCAAAATTCAATTGAAATTTAAATAAAAAATAATTAATAGTCTGGTATACAACAATCATTTGGATTATTGGGTAAATGCCCATTACCATTATCAATCATTGTTCTGACAGCATTTATGGTTGCTGCTCATTTACGAATCATCCTTTTGTGTCATAATGGGTGCAGCTCAAGGAGTGCCAGTGCCACTCTAAAGTTACTAATCATCTCTTACCTTTCGTACTTCAAATTTCAAAAGCCACACTGTTCTTTTAGCCTTGTAAAAGAACTATTTTACCCTTTATAATTGTAATAAAAACAAATAATTATAGGGATAAAAAAGTAATTATATTTATTTTCCATCTTTATTTTCCTTTTTCTTCTTTCATCCAAATAAAATAAAAGAGAAAATATTTTTAAAGCTTACCTGCACATGTTTTTTAACCTCTTTCAACATTTTTGCATTAGAAAGATCTACATTTTACGAAAATACTACCATTAACTTAAAAAATTAAAATTATAAATTAAAAAATGGTTGTAGTACCTAAATATATTATTTCATACACTTTAAAATTTGGATGGTAAGTAATTTAATAAATAATAAGACGTTCATACTTTAATTTGAGATTTTTTTTTTATTGAAGTCTATATAGAACTCATAATGCACGCTATCAATTAAAAAAAAAAGCAGTTAGGAATGTGAAAGAAAATAGATTTACCTTTTACTTTATCTTGAAATTTATTCATTATAATAAATGAGCATTTTCAAAATTCCCACTAAAGTATTAAAATATTTTAACAAAAAAAAATTACTTATGCTTCTCAAGGCATTTTGCTTCTGCTTCATTTTCAAGGATCCCTTTGATGGAAAACATAATAATAACAATAATAATCCAAGTAAAATTGAATTGGCTCTAAAATATATGAAAATAATAATGATAATAAAGACAAACATAACAAACAAAAAGAAGAGAGAAACAGATTCAAAAAAAAAAAAAGAGAAAGTCTTCAAATGCTGAAGTGGCAAGCTCTAATTGGTCCACATAGATGCACAGGTCAACGGACCCTACAAAAGCCCAAGTGGGGAAGAGCGCAGAGGAGCGGGTAACCAAAAGGGCTAAACGAAAAGCAAAATGAAATCAATGAAAAAGCCCAAAAGTAATTTGAAATCAGATGCGGCATGTCACATGCCAACTCACTGAATGACCGTTGTTATGACAACAAACGTTAAGTGTTCGCTAATCCCATGATCTAACGGTCACATTTCAGTAGCCGTTGGATTTGAAAAAAGGGCTGTTTTCCCTATGCCGTTGTTTAACTTGCACTTTTATTTCTCCTCTGTCTGGGTTTTGTAGATTCACTTGTCTTAAATGCACTTTACTCAAAGTTCAGATCTTTAAGATACTGGGTTCTTCAAGGAGGAGGAGGAAGAGGGCGTGATTGTTCCTTCAGATTTTTGGTTTTTTCATTTTGGGTTGAGAAAATGAATGTATCTGATGAGAACAATCCTAACATTGCCAAACCCACACTTTTTCAAGGTAGAAAAGTGAACTTAGGAGCAGCTTGGTTTTATTTCAAGCTGTTAAACCTCAGGATCTGACATGGGTTCTTTTTTTTTTTTTTTTCAATGGATTATATAGGAGAGCTTCGGATGGGTAACAGAAAGTTTGGACAGGAGATTAGACACAACAGAAGAGTTCTAAATGTTTTAAATCAGAAATTTATTGGGGCACAAGCATATCCTTGTGTTGTTAGCAAGAGACGCCTGTCAGAGTAATGTTCTTGATGATAATTATTTAGTTAGTGATTAAGAAGTTTCACAATGATAGTTTGTTCTTCTTTTTTTTCTTTTTATTTTTTGTGAAAAATAATTTTTTTGTTGTTGTTTTTAACTCAGAAATCTTGGAGTCTCTGAAAGAAACCAGCTAGATCCTGTGCATCGACCGATTACAAGGTTAGAACCATAGTGTTCTGTGTTTTTCACTTTTCCTTTCTTTTGTTTTGGAAGAAAGAAAAATGTGGTGGAGACAGAAAACGATGCCTGCATCTTAACTGAGCATTATGATTGAGTCTCGGTTAAGTTTTCACTTTTCCGCTGTTAGAACAGCCTTAGGCATAACAGTTTGTCATTGTTTTCCTCATTTTAGCAAACAAATATTGGAGAATTCTAAATAATTTTCATCAAAAGCTATGTTCAGATTTTGATAGTTCTGTTTCTAGGAAGTTTGCTGCACAATTGTCAAGTACACATCAGCATTGTCCACAGGTACCCTCTGTTCCTTTCTCAGAAAGAAAAGATGGATCAGTACCTGCAATTTCTTCTTTATTGTCCAAGTAGGGCAATGCTAATTTCTTAGAACAAATTGTTCAGCAGGAGACAAAGAGGCAGAAACCATCAGCTCCAAGCGCAAATGGGTTTGGAGACTGTATATTCATAGATGTTGAAGAAGAAAATAAGGCACCTGCAGATCATGCAGAACCAATGTTTTTAGAACAAACAGAAGCAGTCCTTGATGAGATGGTAAATCCCATCCTCCCCCCCTCCTTCTCATTTGGAAACATCTTTATTTTTTTTTTTGAAAAAAAAAAACCCATAATTGACTGTCTGAAATCTGTCAGGAGGAGGTTGAAATGGAGGATATAATTGAAGAGCCCATCTTGGATATTGATGGCTGTGATGCAAAGAATCCTCTTGCTGTTGTTGATTATGTTGAAGACATGTATGCCTACTACAGAAAAAAGGAGGTAAACTGAACTTGAATATAATCATTTCTGTGGCTGATGTTTGAATTGTTATTGCTAACTTTACAAAAATTTAGCAATATGCTTGGAACAAAAATTTCCACCTAAGTTGTTGACTAAATACAGCTCAATCTGTGCAGAGTTTTAGCTGTGTCTCCCCAAACTACATGGAACAACAGTTCGACATCAATGAGAAGATGAGAGCTATACTAATAGACTGGCTTATTGAGGTAAAGAAATCTTTCCCACAAAAAATATTATTAACACATTAGCTTCTTTCTGAATAATCTATCTTGTCTGAATCTGCAGGTGCATGACAAGTTTGAACTCATGAACGAGACATTATTTCTTACAGTTAATCTTATAGATAGGTTTCTATCACAGCAAACAGTGGTAAGAAAGAAGCTTCAATTGGTTGGATTGGTTGCCCTGCTATTAGCATGCAAGTACGAGGAAGTTTCTGTTCCAGTAGTGGGAGATCTAATTCTTATATCAGATAAGGCTTACAACAGGAAAGAAATTCTAGAAATGGTAATCTTTCTTTACATGTTTAGATGCTAGTTTCTGAAACAATACAAGCTAAAGCAAAACCAGTAAACATTTTGTTCCTCCGCATTTCTGCAGGAAAATTTGATGCTCAACAGATTACAGTTCAATATGTCAGTTCCAACTCCATATGTTTTCATGCAAAGGTTCCTCAAGGCTGCTCAATGTGATAAGAAGGTGAGTCAGCGGTATATATATATATATATATATATATTTGTTTAGCTCTTTAGTGAGCAAGTTATATATATATATATATTTTTAAAAGTAGTAATCTGTGTGCTGAAAACAGATTGAGCTGTTGTCCTTTTTCTTGATTGAGCTTTCTATTGTGGAGTATGAAATGCTCAAGTTCCCACCATCTCTGCTGGCGGCTGCAGCAATCTATACTGCTCAGTGCACAATCTATGGATTCAAGCAGTGGAGTAGGACCTGTGAGTGTCACAGCAGCTATTCAGAAGATCAACTTTTGTGAGTATCTCTCTCCAATGACATTTTTTTTTTAAATACACACCAAGGTTTCTTGAAGAAGCACTGATGGAATTAGTTTATTGTGTATACCCACAGAGAATGTTCAAGACTAATGGTTGGTTTCCACCAGAAAGCTGGGACAGGGAAACTCAGTGGAGTACACAGGAAATACAATACATCAAAGTTTGGGTATACTTCAAAATGTGAAGCAGCACATTTTCTATTAGAGAATAAAGAATAGCTGGGAAATTGTGTACAGCTACTACTGACTATTACTTGATTTGGGGTTACACAATAATCAGCAGCAACTTCTGTTGCAACTCACTGGGAATTGATATTGTGAATTTTTCATGTATTGGCTGTTTAATACCTTACAGCCATAGTTGATGCTACGTTCCATTTGAACATAACATCTTCACTGTAATTTTCCTGTTTTTGATGTTCCATTGAAAACAATAATTTTATCACATATCATATGCTTCTTTTCCCCTACTTTAAAACTGTTGGGCTTGTTGATGGGCGTTCTCACTGCTGGCAGCAACCAACAAGAAGCAACAATAAACAAATTACTTACAGTGATTATAACAATAACAATAAATTTATAAATAAATTTTTTGAACCATTAAAAAAAAAACAAATTATTAATCTGCTCTAAAATATACTAAGGTTATTTTGATATGATAAATTTTCTCCTTTATCAGCAAGCCGATGCTCTCAGCAACCCACCTCGCCGCCAGTAGCTTACATGGGTTTTACTTTTTTTTTTTTTTTTGAAAAAAAATTTTAATTAATTAATTAATTAATTTCAACAACTAGCAATAAACGACAGCATTTTGGCCGCCTCCACCAACCCCAAATATATATTCAATTTCCCTTATTTATATCCCTCCCGAAGATTCCGTTCTTCTTGCACCTGAGCTACAGAACACAAGCTCTTCCTCTACTTAAAAGGCAACTCTCTGTTTCTCTTCTTCTTCTTCTGAAAATCTTAACAGCCATGGCATCAAAACTCGCCTCCTCCCCAAACTCTCTCCTTCTCCAAAATCCTATTCGCCAAAACCTGCCCCTCAAACCCGATTCCTCCGCCGCCAACTTTGCTAATTTCGCCACCCAAAACAAGCCCATTTCTATCAGATGTTCAGCCACATCAACAGCTCCAGTCTCCTCAATCCCTGCAACCCAAGATCCCGAAGGCCGTGTCTTCAATTTCGCCGCCGGTCCTGCCATCTTACCTGCCAACGTCCTCAAGAAAGCCCAGGCGGAGCTCTACAACTGGCGCGGATCTGGCATGAGTGTTATGGAGATGAGCCATAGAGGGAAAGAATTTCTCTCTATTATTCAGAAGGCCGAGGCTGATCTCCGTGCTCTGTTGAACATCCCAGAAGATTTCGCCGTACTATTTCTCCAGGGCGGCGCAACCACGCAGTTCGCCATGATCCCGTTGAATCTGTGCAAGCCCGATGACCAGGTTGACTACGTGGTCACTGGGTCGTGGGGGGATAAGGCTTTCAAGGAGGCACAAAAGTTTTGCAAGCCCAAGGTGATTTGGTCCGGAAAATCTGAAAATTATACAAAAATTCCATCTTTTGATGGTTTAGAGCAAAGCCCATATGCTAAATATTTGCATATTTGCGCTAACGAGACCATTCATGGAGTGGAATTCAAGGATTACCCAACTCCCAAAAATGGGATTTTGGTGGCTGACATGTCTTCAAATTTCTGTTCAAAGCCAGTAGACGTTTCCAAGTTTGGTTTGATCTACGCTGGTGCCCAGAAGAATGTAGGGCCATCAGGGGTTACAATCGTGATAATCAAGAAAGATCTGATTGGAAATGCTCAAGAGATCACTCCTGTGATGCTGGACTACAAGATCCATGCAGATAACAATTCACTCTATAACACCCCTCCTTGTTATGGCATTTACACGTGTGGTTTGGTCTTTGAGGATCTTCTGGCACAGGGAGGATTATCAGAGGTTGAAAAGAAGAACACGAAGAAAGCAGAACTGCTTTACCATGCCATTGACGAGAGCAATGGGTTCTATAGTTGCCCAGTTGAAAAATCTGTGAGGTCATTGATGAATGTGCCATTTACACTGGAGAAGTCTGACTTGGAAGCTGAGTTCATCAAAGAAGCTGCTAAGGAGCAGATGGTTCAGCTCAAAGGGCATAGATCAGTGGGAGGAATGCGTGCTAGCATTTACAATGCAATGCCGCTGGCTGGAGTTGAAAAGTTGGTTGCTTTCATGAAAGATTTTCAGGCAAGGCATACTTGAATAAGTGATTGATTTGAGAATCCAATTCTCATTCTGAGTTTTGGTGGCTTGGGTGCAAAGGCCTCTTGATCTTATGAATGATAATATTGTTAGTGATACATTAAAGTTTTGGATTTCTGTTGTTTCTTCTTGGTTTGATTTAATGCAGTATTAAAATTGGTATCTTTAGTTGATTGCATCCTTGACTCATTTGCAGATACACTTGATTTAATTTCATTTTTTGAGCTATAACTTGGACTCTTGCTGGTTTTCCCACTAAACAGAAACAACAGTTGATGAGATATTGAGATTAACCACACAGCGAGTGTTTTGAGTTTGAGTGATGTTGAGAATGGCACACGTGTTAGCCGCACCCTTATTAATACGAGTATTTCACTAATAGTTTAATTTTGATTGCTTCTATTTTTAATTAAACATAATTAAACATAATTAAACTTGCATCTTTCACCGTTTATGCATAAAAATAAAAAACTGCTATTGTGAGACTGGAATTATTATTACTTTCTTTTATCCACCTTTTGCAAATTTCACAAAAATTCAATTGAAATGATTTTTTTTTGAAAAAATCGACTCATTGCCCGAAGAAGACTCTTGCTAAGTCCTTTCATTTTGAGAGTTAAAATAGACAAATTTATTTTTTTATTTAAAAAAAAAATCATTTAAAAACAATACAAATTTTGACAATAATTCATTTACGCCATGAATAGGTAGACGACTAAAAATCAAACTAAATAGATCAACTGATTAAACGGACCCGAGGGGCTGGAGCCAAACATAGCCACCGACCAAAACACGAGTACTTGTTGTAGACTAGTCCGCTGACTCTGAAAACGATGGATGACCATTAATCCAATGCTTAACACACACAAAAGGGTACCTTCTCAAGTTTATCATCATCATGCGCAAATTGTTTGAACCATTGGATCACTCTCATCTATCGGTTCATGTCCACCAAACACCAATACATTGAATGTAACGTGACCTGTACTTTCCTTTTTAGAATCTAAAAAGGTAGAGTTGCATGTAACCATGTGGTCCTAATTCAACAGTATCAGATTGAAGTAACGGCCACACTCAAACGGGCCTGTTAATCCACGCCCAATGTTTAACTAATTGCAAAAGAATTATCGCGCTAGCTAATATTGAAGTGATATAGATGAAAATAATGCTATGCTCTTTTTCCCCTTTGGCTCAGCCTAGGAACGATTTAAGCCTCGAGAAAACTTCAGTTATAAACAATATCACAAAACTTTGTTAAGTAAGGCACTTCTTTTGTTTCTGAATGAACGTTAATGATTATTAGTTTATCAAACAACCTTTTCTTTTTCACCTATAGTGGAAAAGGATATTTGGAAATAAATGCATAAGAAAAGGGCAACCTTCAAGGCAATTCGTCCAAAAAGCCTAAATGAAAGCTGCCAAGACGTTCTTCTGCATGGTTATTATATATCATTCTCATGTGATTTTTCTTTACAATATTTGAACAGTCGCTTCAAAGAAAAGAATTTGAGACAAAAAGAATAAAATACAATAATGTTCCCTCTGCATTGAATCTGCTAGCAAACACCCAACATAGCTATGGCTGGATATCAGTTGCAGACTGTTCTGCAACAAAAGAATCCTTTGGGGTGTCCTTTCTAGCGTTATGAAAATGAGAATCTTGAGAAAAGCGAGAGTGTGGATCCAGAAGTATCACTAGCAGGACCTGGTGGAACATCAGTAGATGTCCTGTATGCTTGTTGACATTTCAGCAACTGAATTCATAGTAAAAGAATAAATAAGACAGTAAAGTTAGGTAAATTCTAGTGCCAGGTACTTGGAAATCAACAAAAGTTTAGAAGTCAGTCCATTGGAACCGAAATTAGCCAATTATTGTACTATGATTGTGAACCTCCAATGGCACATTCAATAAGAGCAATGAACTTGGAACAGTCATCAAATGGCCATTGGAGTCTTGTGCAACGCATGATTCCCAATACATGAGCACGCTCAAAGATATCAAAAAAATGCAAAATTTTGATTCTGTTCATGGTAATTCCTAAATGCAATCCCGATGATCATTTAGAGCAAGACACTAGGTTCCAACAAGAATTTCACCTCTTCAGGACTGAATTGCAGAAGCATTGCAATGACGGGCAAAAGTGCTTCCACTTCACCTTTTCAGAGAAAATTCAACAGGGTAAATGAAAAATATTAGAATTAGAAACATCCCTTGTACCTCAATACTTCAATCAATGAAAGGAAGGGGAAAAATGATCTGCTTTTGTAATTGATTGCCAATATGAATACCTGTTTCAAGTAGTTTCAATATCACATTTTTCAGATATGTCATATCTACCCCCTCCCTTTTCTGTGTTCTTTCCATGTTGCGTAGCTCAGCCTTCAACATGGTTTCCTGTATTCATCACAATAAGTTATTTACATCTTCACATAAAAAGAACTAATTGCAAAAATAGATAAATAAACTCCCTTCTAACCAATCCAGCAGATATTCAAAATGGTTTGATTCCCTGACCCTGTTACTGCAAGCTGGATTCATTTGTCATTTAAAGCTCTATCTAGGGCTATATTCATCTATCTCAACATTATTACTGTAACTATTCTGATTTCATAAAGGGATTTCTCGACAGCAGTATTTTAGGGCTCTAATGGATCAACTTAAGTTATAGAAAATACGGATAAGAGAAAGCACCAGGGATCCCAGCATTTATACCTGTTGGCTGTGAAGACGATTTTCCCGTTCAAGTTCCTCAATTTCCTCCTAAAACAAAAAAATAATTAGAAAAACGTACTCTATGAAAGACTGAAAGCAGTATATTAAAAATCTAAAAAATGGGTATGACAAACTTGAAGTGCTAGAATATGCCGCTGTGATTGTGCCAGCTCTTCCTCTCTCTGAGCTTGTTGCCTGGCCAAAAGCTGAAATTTAAACAAAGTTTATCACAAATCTGCATGGTGATGCCTATTTAACTTTCCTAGTTCAAGCCATAGCCTGAAAACCATTTACAAACTGCTAGCACATAACATTAAACATTAGTGTACACACTATTAAAATGACTTAATAATATTGTAGGATTATCAACAAATCCACCACTGCAAGCTGTCGCTAATGCTTTTCAAGTTAATTTGTTGCAACTTTTTTAACCACAAAAAAACATGCTTGTCAACTTTCAATATGTCAGAAAAGTAAATACATATATTTGCTCCTATTATGCATCTTTTCCTGTGCTGATAAAACATTTGAGAAATGAGTTCCCCAGGATTTACCCATCTTCATCAAGAACAGATAATCTACACAAGTCCCCAAAAAAAAAGCACCAGATTTCATTTTAGAAAAATATTTCAAGTGTGGAAGCATATTGCCATATGCTAGACTGGAATTATGAGGAAAATGCACAAAAAAACCACTGAATTTGGACAGGCCAGCATGTGTTACAACTATACAAAATTTGTGCTTCAGGCATGATTGCAACAAGCTCATGATTTGTAGTTCTCAGTAAATTTTAACTATTTGGTAGTTTTAGGTATCCTGATACATAATACCACCAGCAAGATTATATTATACAATAATCCTGAGGAGAGAGAATGTTTTTACCAAAATTTGCTGTTCTGCAGCAGAAGTGCTTAAATTTGGTGACTCCTGTATTTTCAAGGCTGGCAATACCAGTTCAAATAAAGGATAAGTTAAAAACTCATCAACATCCAATAATGGACTTAAGAATGCCAAAATGGTTCTACTTCTCGCTTACGAAATATATTGGTAAAAGGTAAAGTTCATCTCTCATACCTGTGATGTTATTTTCATTTTGATCCTCCTGGGACAAGGTAGACTAAGGATTATGATGATGCAAAACAATTTCATCAGAAAATTTTAGGTACCTGGCTTAGCTTTAGCAAATTAGGAAAAAGAAGAAAAACATACTTGAGGCCTTGATTGAAGAGAGGAGCGAAGATTCTTATTGTCATCAAGAAGTTTAGAGATTTCTTTATCCTTATCCTCAATCATTCTATCAACAAGGCCACGGAATGAGTCATGCTCTTCCTGCATGTTAAGAATCCAATTAAATCATTAAAGAAGTAGAATTAATTGTTTTTATCCAAGCCAAAAGAAATTCCAAGAAAAAATGGGAAGGCACCTTGAGTTTTTTATACTGTAGTTTGAGCACTTCTAGTTCTTTATGTATATCTTGCCCAGAAGTTGCTTCCTTTTCTGCCTTCAATGCCTCAAATCTCACTGCAAATTGGTCATCAACTCTAAACTTGATGCCAGTCTCAATCCATATATAATTTCAGGGGAAAGGAACAAAAGGAAGAAAATAATAAGAAAAATGGCTATTAAATTAAGCAGGGATAGATTACATTGCCATGATTCTTCCAAATTTTTAAGGTTTGTTTCCCATGCTTCTTTCTCTAATTGGTAGCGAGCATTTGCAGAATCAAGTTTTATTTCTGTGCTCTTGATCTGATGCTTGGAACTGTTGAGAGCCACATCTCTGAAATCATAGTAAATTTTAAAGCTTAAGATAGATGATTTGCACTACTAAAAAATTTGAACATCTGTTTGTAAAAGCACTGTTGAAGTAGAGTATTCTATGAGATAATAATTGCCAACAAGAGAAATAAAAACTATTAAAACATTAACATCTAACACAGCATTGTAAAACGAGAATGTGAATCAATGTACAATTTAAAATTGTGTCAAAAATTACATACAAAAAAAGGGGACAAAATAAAAAAGAGAAAGCATGTATAAGCAGAAAAGAAAGTAGTTAAAAACCCAAAAAAATCCAACTCTTTGATCAAATTTGTAAGGCCAATTGGCTGAAAATACCTCCATGTTTGCGTCATTTTGCATTTTATCCAATACGTTTAAATTTTAATGAATTGGCCCAATATTTACATATGAGTGTAATTTTGACTAATTTTTAAAATTAAAATTAAAGATAACTAATATAATTGTTAAATATGCAGTCCATACCTTCAACAATTATGATTTTATTTTGCAATAATTACTATGAATATTTTAAAGCAGACATATTATTAATACAAAATAGCAGCATATACAAAATACTCAAAGAATAATAAATATAATTGAGTAAAACTTTCATAATTATTGTTGCAAAACAAAATCCATCTACTATTGCAGCTATAGACTACATTTTAACAGTTAAATTATTATTGTTTTTAAAATTAAATGTCAGTTAACTATAGTTAAATATAAATTAATATTATTTTCATATGTGAAATTAGTTTATATTTAAAAATAATAAAATATTACACGTGACTTGCCACCTAAATTCTCACATTTTGATTTTTGAAAATTGACCAACATTACTTTCAAATGCATTCAAATAAAAATATTGAGCCAATTCGTCCAAAATATAAACATTTGGATTAAAATGCAAAATAACATAAACGTCAGATCTTTTGCAGTCAATTAGCCAATTTGTAATTATGGCAAGTCCTTTTTCTTTCCAACTCCTTTTACATTGGTGTTAGTTGTAGCAAAGTTTGGAAGGACATGTGCTAAACATTTACATTTTCTACCATTACTAGGAATTGCTCAATAATACCAATCTTCAAGAATTATTTCATGATCCTCAAAAGCAACCACTATGCACCAATAAAAACTTAAATCAGAGCCCATGGATCCACAACTTAGAGAACAAGCAAAAGGCTGCCACTTACTCCTACTTTTACAAATAAAACCTACTATCCAAGGACAAGCCTCTCTTCTCCATATTATCCATAATAAAAATGTTGTCAAAGGACACAATCTGAGGAAAGAAAACCACCTACAAATAGGTTCCTTGGTTTTCTACTTTTCTCAACTTCCTTGCCAAGAAAAGTTCGCCTATATCCTTTTTAATTTTAACAGGGCGAAAGTGTTATGAGAGCACCAAGTCTGCATAAGAAGAGAAAGGAAAGGGGCAGAAAGAAGAGAAGCAGGGAGGGAAATAGAAGGAGAAGATCGAGGAAGGAGAGAAAAGGGAAAGAGAGAGAAGAGGGGAGCAAGAGAATTAAGAGAGAGTAATTGTTAGTTTTATTGAATTCTGAATTGAATCCCATCAGTTACAATACTATTCCTATTTATACAACATATTTCTCTATACACTTCTATTGCCCTTATAATCATAACAGAAAGCCCCATAAGCTAAATCATACACATGCAAGGAAAAGGAACACCTACTAAGTCTAAGTCACAGACAAACACCTATGCAGGCCTAGAGGGCAGAGCACTGACAACATGCATCTCCAGCAGTAAAGAAGCACCAAAGTTTGTAAACCAGTTGGCTGCAATAGCACTCCCAAGATACAAAGTGGAGACTTGCTAGCACTAACCAACTGCTCATAACCATAATAAGGTGGACTTCTTTGTCCACATCAAAGATTTTGTACCTGAGTCTTATTTATTGCAATTTTACACATACACAGAGGGGGGATAGAGAGAGAGACATTGGCAAAGAGGGGTTGGAATAAAGATAAGCTATCATAAAAGTTTTGAGCAATTGAATTACCTTTCAGCTAGTTCTTTGGCATGATTAGCCAATGCATCCTGAAGATCCTGGACAACCTTATCCCTTTCTGAAGATACCAATGCCAGTTCTCTTTCAGCTTCCTATATAACAGAATAAGTGTCATCAGAAAAGAAAATTTTATACATGAATTCATCCTTACTATAAATTAAAGGCCAAATGGCCATGTACATTTATAGCTTCCTCCAAAGCTTTAAGTTGTTCGGAGTCCCTAGCTGCAGCCAGCTCAGCATCCTTTTTCTGGAGTAGAGCATGAGCACGAACTTTATATGAGGAAAATTCACTTTCAAGGCGGTTAATCTGCAACATATAAATTGAAAGAGGAATATAGCAAAGCAGGATCAGACAAATTTAGATCAATACCACTTCCTATTAAGAGAGTATTGATATTGCAATGTAATGTAATTGCCACTGATGTGAGAGTTTCCAGACTGGCTAATGTCATTAACCACTGGGTTTGCTGCTGACAAATAAATGAGGAGATGTAAATAAAACGCTTATCTAAGAACTTTTCAAAATCAATTGCAAAAAGCAACTGTAGGTTATCAGTATTCCAAAAAAATGTTTGTTAATGCAACCTTCCAATTCAGCAGAAGCACTCTTCGAAATGAAAATCAGCATAAGCTAATTACCATCTCAATTTGAAATATGCCAAAATTGTACTTTTTATGCTAATCACAACTGGCTTCAGCCATGACAAACTGAGTCTTACATTGAAGGTAACCCTGCTCCTAATAGTTCACAGTGTTCTTCATTAATGTTTAGTTTACTGCTTAGAGCATCATTGTCAACAAAGACTTGAAAACTGTATTCCAAGTCTCTGGCTCAAATGGTGGATAGTTCAGTTCTTTTTTGGATATGTAGGTTCAAGATAATAGGACCATTTTGTCTCAGCATGAGCTCTTCTCCAGATCAATTAACATAGCTTTTAAAGGACATTCTTTCATATTTGGAAAAAATTAAAGATAGCACGCCCTCTCTGCTAAGTCAGGCATTGGAAATTTCCTCTCTTACCAACATGGAATTAAGGAAAAACAATGTGATACCTCCTCTTTGGCAGCCACCAGTTCACCATCCTTCTTGTTTAGCATTTGTTTTTGTACAGACACTTCTTGTTCGAGCTGACCTGGCCAACGTTGGAATTGAATGCATAAATACAAAATTAATCAGCATAATAAAGGAGAATGAAAATTAAATAAAGAGTGGACATATACTTCTCATTTTAGCTGCCTCAATTTCAGAACGTATGCAGTTACCCTCAGCAATTTCAAGTTTCATTTTGAGTGCCTGGGAGGCAGCTTCCCAGCTCTCTTTTTCCTTCTCCTGAAAGCACATTACTGATCACACTTGAGAATAAAACCTAAAATATATAGATAGACTAGGTAGCTAAGCACAAAATAAACATGGCAACAAATTGTCCATTATAGTCAGAAGGAATAACAAAAAGGAAAAGCATAAAATGACTTGAGAAGAAAGAATGGATGATATTCTTAAAACAAAAGAACTATTTTTATTCCAATAAATATTTTATTTTTTCTAGATAAATGTTTTTATTATAAGGATTTGGACCTCAGGCATCTCCATGGTGCAGTAGGTGGTGGCCTAATTCAGATTAGTGGCGTCTGGCTAATGTTCTCAGTTCTCAATTCTCACCCTGATGCCCAGCTCTAATGATGTTTTAAGCTGGTCATTTTGAAAGCATAATCTCAAAGATGCATCTGAACAAGACGATAACAGACATAATGGGAAGAAGTAGAACTAACTCGGGGCAAGCTCACGATCTCACTGTAAGTCACAAAGACAAGACTACATAAAGCCCTTCAGTAAATTTACTTGAGCATAAAACATTTTGTGGAACCTATTACTCCATGAAGCTATTCATTTATGCTGTCTAAATGTTAAACTCATACATGCTCCTGTTTTTGCTGAGCAAGCTCTCCTTTTACACTTTCCAAAGCAGCTCTAAGCCGAGCTGCTTCGCCACTTGATGCAGCATCCATCTCTGCAATTCTAGACTCTTTCTCTGCAATCAACACCTGCAAAAGGATCACATTTCTGAGTTGATCTCATCTCCATGAAATTTTTCTCAAGAATGAAACAGCATGTAGCTAAAAATAGTGCCCCTTATGCACCTTAAATTTAGGATGTTATCTGTAAATGGTTATTATGTGCTGAAACGAAAAAAAAAAAAAAAAACAAAAAAGAGAGAGAGAGAGAGAGAGAGAAAGAAGAATGTAAATTTTGCTTCAAATCCTGGAACTGGAGTTAACCATGTGAGGCTCACCTGCAGTGAAGATATAGTTTCAGTAGCCTTAGCCCTATCAGCTAAAGCATCAGCAAGTTGGCCTTCCAAGTTCTCTATATTCTAGGGAACAGAAACAAACTTCAGGTACTCAACTCTTGTAGAATAGACAAGCAAGGAAACTGATATTCATATTTGAAAAAGAGCATGCCTAAAAAAACAGATTACCTTCTGATGTTTAGCAGAGAGCTCAGCTATAGAAGCTTGCCTTTTCTCTTCTGCAGATTGTAGTGATCTTCTCATGTCTTCCAACATCTAACAGTAAAGCAAGTTAATACACAAGATAAGAAAAACAGGAAAAGGTGTAGACTGTATTATTGAAGTTTCTCGAAGAATGGAAAAAACAATTTGCTTGTAACTTTAATGAAATATGTGCTCCAGAAATTTTGTATTCAAAAAATGCATCTAGAAATGATCCCAAACCAATAGACCAAATAACATTAAATTATCTAAAATTTCAAGACTTTGAGAGGTTATAAACTCAAGTCAAAAGGACGTATGATATTAAGTACATTCATGAACAGTAAGAGACACAAAAGTAAGAACAAACGGTTTACCACAAGCATAAAAAGGCCCATACAGAGTTACAGACAAACATATAGGGAGAAAAAGAGATAGAAAGAGCAATGAAAAAGCAAACTTCAAAGAGAAGCACATCATTCAGCACCTGTTCTTTCTCCGAAAGTGTCTGTTGTAATGCCTCAAGAGCATTCTCTTTGGGTTGAAATGATCTGCGCAACTCCTCAATTTTGTCACGGAGTCTGGATATCAGTGACCTTGTTACTATTTGGAACAAAATACAAAATACAAGAAATGAAAACTTTCATTTAATTATTCAACTTTGTACCTTTATCAGCCCATATAATGATGTGAAGAGCATATAATGCATGTGACAAGTTATAAAAGTTTGGCTTATCACGCATAGCTAATTTCTATCAGGCGATAAAGTGACTGCCAGCAATAGTTGTCACCACAGTAGTTCATACTCTGTTTAGATTTTTTTTCCTTGAACGGTTGCAAATGAACATATATTACACTGCCATTTTGCACAAAAGTGTAAGGACAAAATTTTAGTACTCCCTCTCTTTCTCTTTCCAATATTTTTGTATTGTTCTCAGACAAGATCAAATCAATACTACCGCAACAAAGCCTCAATCCCAACTATCTAGAGAAAGGAGAAAAGAAAAATCATGGTTGCAACTGTTGTGCACATAGACCAAAAAAAGTGAAAGTTCAATTCTCCTTTCCTCTGCTTTTCATTAGCAAGTAACCATGGAAGACTGAGTGGGGTGAGGATCTCCTGTGAAAGACTTAATGTAAAATTCAATGGAGATGCAGATCAATCATGCAAAATCAAATTACAAATAATTAGAGTTTTCTCCACCAAATTTATCTTAAAGCTGAGATTCACCAGCTTGTAATCAATGAATAGGCCCACAAGTTGGTTCTAAATTTACAATTTTTCTAAGGAGGGAGGGGATCTAGGAAAATGAATGATTATATCAAATATGCAGAAAGTGGATATTTACTTATTGTTTGCACTCCGTAGTTGTTGCCTCTCAGCATCCATTGCTCTCAATGCATCATTTGCCTGTTGCCTTGTGCGCTCTAGCTCTTGTTGCAATGTTGACTGCAGTGATGATGCTCGCTCAGCAGTATCATTTAGCTCACGAAACCGAGCTTCAAGATCATCTTTTTCCTGAAATGATAATTTCCAATATTTAAACTCAGTTTCTGCACACCTGCATATGTGTCTATCATTTTATTTAAGTAGACAAGGAACCATTAGCCTCCAAAAAAATTAAAAATAAAATAATGTTAACTCACTTCCCCTTATTACACTAAGGCAGCAATTTGAATCAGTTTTCAACCACAAAGATATATCCCTTAGCCTCATTGTTAGTTGTGATGGCACAACCTCCATTTGGCTTTATTTAGTTACATTGAGAGATTTTCCAGGGAAAAAAAAAAATGAAAAGAGAGGGAGAGAGGTAAGGCCATCCCTAAGTGTGAAATTAATATATCCATAGAAGTTTTTCCATGGGCCTTCTGATCAAGAAACAAACAAGATATACTTTCATAGGAAATAGAGACACTCTAAAAGAAGCATTTTCCATTGGATTGATGGAACCTTTGTCATTCAGTTTTCTTCATTTGTTTTTGTCCGCAAAATCAAAACCCAGAGGCCAAGCCAGTTCAATATCAGTATTTCAGAACTGCTCTTAACTGGACATGGAACTAGTCACAATCTTATTAACATCCGCACGTGGAAAATTTATTGCAGCAGATAACTGACGGATGAAGTTCAACATTCAAGCCAACTCAACCATATCTCGCCATTTTGATTTCGAAAGATAACAGTGTATATTGTTCTTTTCTTTTCCTTCCATAAATAATAGTTTAGCACACCAAAAGAATATCATAAACAAATTGTGCAACAAAAGATTAACTAGGGACATAATTTACCTTCTGAACCTCTTGAATACGTTGCTTGGCTCTTTTATGAAGCCTTTGAAATTTGGAATCAAGTTCAGAGTACTTCTCTTCACGCTCTTTTATTTCTTGATCTAACTTCTGTTGAGCTACCCAAAGAAACCATGCTATGTATTCAGAGTTTTGACATAATAATGGATAAAAAGATAGTGCAGTGATTCCTCAAACCACAAAAAAAAAAGAACATGTAGCAAATGCAATAACTCTCTTTTCTTTTTCTTTAAGATTCATAAGGCAAACCAGATACAGAACTCTTCCCTACACATATAAATATCCATCTCTCCAAAATTACAAGTTGTACCCATAGATATCTATAAAATTTCTTTATGTTATCAATAACTTTTACAGTTTAAATTTTAAATACCAGCAACATCAGAAACTAGAGTTCAATAAAGAATCATAATTAAACAAGATGCCTTCGAAACATAGTGTTAAAACCTCCAAATAAACAGACAAAATCTGACCTTCAGCAAGTTTTGCTGAGAGCTCCTGAGCTTTTGCATCTGCTTCAGAGTGTGCCTCACGAAGATGCTTCAAAGCCTCCTCTGCTGCCCTTCGTGTTTGTTTTTCTTCATGAAGTTCTCTACTCAAAGACTCGATTCTCTGGTGGAGTCCCTCTGCAACAGCAGATGCCACTGTTTTTCTATCACTTGCTTCTGTCCTTTGTCGAGATTCATCATCTGCTGACTGGAGATTTTTCAAACCCTCAAATTGAGACTTCAGGAATTCATTTTGAAGCTTTAGCTCAAAAACCATTTGTACAAGCTGCTCATGAGAAGTCTCTGTCAATGGATTGTCATCATGTAATCCATTTTCTTTGGCAAAATTCCCATTACTTCCATGGCGGGTGTCAGACAACTGTTTCTCAGGATTAACAGAAGAACCTTCCATGTGAATATCAGAAATTTCAGCAACCTTGCCTTCCTCCATTGACATTGATGCAATCTTTGGGGATCACACTGCTTCTGAACTTCTGAACTCTTACCTGACAAAAAATAATTGTAACCGGACTCGCGTACTTCACTGCGTGGATCAAAGCCGGAATAGAATAGAGAAGTAAAAGTAGAAATAAATTTGTAGAAACTTCACAAAGGAGACGTATCACATCCAAAGACGTGCGATTCCTGAACTTCTCCAAAGCATAAGCTAACTAACTACGTAACAGATTCACACTGATTATCTCCGCAGCCGAATTACGCAAACTGAAGTCACAACTCCCATTTTCGTAAAATTTGAATTGAAATTGATACGTAACCAAATGACAATTCATAATATCCAAAAAAAACTTCAACATCTAAAGAACAGAGCAGATCCCAACTCGCTCAATACATCAAAGCGATAGAGCAATGCATCAATCTCAAGAGGAATCGCAATGACTATACCTTTGTTGTTACCGTTGAATAGGAGATCTAAAATAACGTTAAATCCCTAATTGTGATTCAGTCTGAATTAGGGAATTCAACGGGGATCATCACTGGAAATATATGATGATTGACGATTGGATCTGACGCTGCCAACCTTGCGCGCAAGAGCCAAATAGAAAACGTTACCGTTTCCGCACGCCCACGCCCTTGCCCTTCTTGTTTGCTGAAAAAGTGCGCATGCACGGTTCTGTTATTTCATATTTAGATATGTTCTGGAAGCCCTTCAGTTTGGAATGTTGGAGTTAGCAAGGGTATTATAGTAATTCAATAAATCATCTTTTTGTACCTTTCCATATGTTAAAAAATAAAATAGACATGACCTTCCAAGCCTGGATGATATAAAATCTACATAAATTACTGAGAGTATACAAGTTTTATTTTTTTCACAAAATTAATTTAAGCTAGATTTTTAAAAAACTCTATAATTTTTTTAAAAAAATGTCTATGTAAAATTTTCTCTTCCTTCTTCCAAAGATTTTACCTGGTGTCGGTCCAAAGAAAGTTCAACATCAAGCTCTGACTTAAAAATTTTCAGTCCATTAAAAAGAGTTGCGAATGTCTCATTAGCCACTGCTATTGGGAATTTTATTGGATTTTCAGTGTTTTAATTCAATAGAATGGCTTCCAAGCAGATGTAGGCCTTCTCTGCTAGAAGCTGTTGCAGCAATGAAACTAGCAGTGGGGAGATAATAGTTGCCCTCTTTTCCAGGGCGATAATAAGCCATTGGTTCTCGAATTATTCCGGCACTCACAGAATTCCTGCTATTGTTAAGCTCTATTGCCTATGGCTTATAGTATTGGGAAGGATTTTAAATTGAGCATGATGCTTCGGCTTCCCTGTATATTGGATTTATAACCGATTTGTTGAAGTTGATCTAAATTCCCAGGCAAATGTAAAGTGCTGAAGTAAAGCAGCGTCGGCTGCTATTGAAGGTCTCTAGTTGCAGCAATGGGGAGAATTTGAGGGTTGCTGTTGGAGGTGGCATGAATCTTACCCAGTCTTTGCCCAAGGCTAATTTCTGTTTGATCATGGGAGTTATTTATATATACTAACTTTTGTATGTTTTTATACTCGTTTTAATATTTCTGATTTATTTTGTAAATAATGAAATTTTAATTTTTATATAATTTATTTTTTATATAATTTTATATAAAAATATAATAAAATTAAAATTTAAGTATATGAATAATAATTTAAATTTAAATAAAAATCAATTTTTAAATAAATTAAAATTTTAAAATAATAAAAATTTTATATTATTTTTAACCAATCAAAATTGATGAGTAATGATTATTAAACTAAATAAGAGTACTTTATAAATTTTCATTATTTTTTTCCTTCTCGCTTTTATATATATCATAGATTATTAATTAAACAATAATATTATTAAAAAAAGAATGATTTTAAAAAGAAAAAAAATAATCTTAATATATTATAAAATTAATTTAAAATAATAAATTTATAATTTAATATATATATTTAATCTTTTAAAATTTTCTTAATTAACTAAAATTAATTTAAAAAATATAATTATTATCTATTTTACTAATTAATTTTTAAATAATAAAATTATCAACAATTTAAATAATTAAATTAATTAATTTATAAATAATTTAAAAACTTAAAAATATTATGAAAAATTCTATTACTCTCTTTATTTTCTACTTTTATAAAAAAATTCATTATTTTTCCTCTTTTCACTTTTATATATAATATAGATATACCATTTAACTTATAACTTTTAAAAAATAAAAAAATAATAATAAAAATAGTAATAATCAAAAGCATAGATGTCGGTTCTATTGTAAAATTCATTAAATTGTCTTGTCAAATCATTTTTGCATGGAAGACTGAAATCCTTGGAGAATTTCATGCACAGAGATTGATAATTGGCAAAAGAATCTTGTCGTGATTACTGAGTTACTTATGGGTTGAAATGTACAAAGGTTTTTTATGGTTTTAATTTTTTGTTTTATAATTAAGAAATTTGAAAAATATTTAAATTTCGCTTATTTTACATGAAATATTTTTTAAAAAAAATAATTTTTATATTTTTTAATATCTAAAATATTTTAAAAAATTTAATTAATAAAAAATATTTTTATAATCAAATAAAAAATTAAGTTATTTAAAAGGAAACAACTTTCTTTTTTAATAATTTTATTAATACCTTTAAGAATATATTTATATAATTTATTTATTATTAAAATAATTATATAATTATTAATTTATTATATTAAATTATTTATTTTATTATTTAAATAAATATATTATTTTTTATAAATTATATTAATTTCATTATTAAAATTAATAAATAAAAAATTAAAATAATAAAGTCGTCCTTCTAGCGGAAAGAGTACTCGCGGTTCGCGAACGATCATAATTTTATGATCTTTTATATTGGAGTAGTTCTTGAAGTGATCGATGCAATTAAGGATCACGTTCCCCCTTACTATTCAGGGATTTGATCACAGATATTCTTGACTTGTCTTCCATAGTTCCATGTTTACCTCTACCTCTTTTCAACATGTTCGTAGAAATAAGAATTGTGCTGCTCATGTGTTAGCTTTAAAAGGCATTTCTGATTTTAGCTTTCTATGTAATAAATGGCTCAGCTACACTTTGTTAAAGGCTCTTTGCCTCCTTTAACTCGTCAATATATTCACTTTCTAACAAAAAAAAAATTGTTTTTTTTTTTTTGTCATAAAGGTCTATCAACCGATCCTTAGCTATTTGATGAATTTGCCTATCTAAATTCAAACTTCTAATCCAATCACCCCCTTAATCAAAATTACAATTATAAAAATTTTAAACCAAAATTATTTTATAATTAAACTGGTATATCAAAAAATCAAAATAAACCTAAATTAAAAAATTTAAATTCTATTTTTTTTTCCATTCAATATTACGTTGGAACTCAAATGAGTAAAGATGTTCAAATTGAAAATCCAAAGCATTCACTTAAATGTGCAAGTCAAACTCTCCAATAAAACAACACATGAAATCAAATCAAAATTCAGCAAATCGAACCACCATCAAACTAATAAACCTTAAAACAGTTGTAAAATGATAATATTTATTATTGTATTTTATAATAGATATTACAACTTATTTACACGAGAGATATTTAAAAAAATCAAATCCATGATTATACAATCATAAAATTAAATAACTGATATATTTATCAATATTTACTTCTTATATTAACGTATTTACTTCCTATAACCTATAATACTCCCTTACAAGTTGGAGCATAAATGTTAATTATACCCAACTTACTACATATATAATCAATTTTAGCTATAAAAACAATCAACCCAAAACAATTAAAATAAACAAAGGATTAGAAAGAACAGTACCCGTGAACAGTAACCGATGAACATTACTCGTGAACAATATCCGATGAATAGTACCTGATGAACAATATTCGTGAATTGTGAACAGTACTCATGAACAGTATCCGATTAACAATTCTCGTGAACAATGCCCGATGAACAAAATCCTAAGTTTCTAAATGGTAGGATAACCTAAATGAATAGAGTTTTGAATATCCAAATGTTACCCTTTATGAGTAATCCAAATGAACATGGCTAGCTTAAGAAGGAGAAGTGTCCATATAAGGGACACATTACGCACGACATATTTATGAAAAACCCAACATTTACCACTTTTCATAACGAATGTGGTATTTAACACCTCCTTCATGCTCAAAATTTTTATTGGTACGTGACATATTTATGGGAAATATAAAATCGAATAAAAAGGCTCTGATACTATATAAAAAAATAATATTTGTTGTTATATTTTACAATAGATATTATAATTTATTTATATATAAGAAATACTATCTAAATAGAAAGAAAAATCAAATCTATGATTATATAATTTTAAGATTAAGCGATTAATTTATCTATCAATATTTATTTTCTATATTAATATATTTACTTTTTATACTAGCAAATGAGAAAAGCTATTATTGAAGAACATTGGCTTCGACATTAATCCGTAAATACAGAGCCTCCATATACAACTATTTGATTCAAAGAAGCGCAATCAATACAAAATATCCAAACACAATTAAAATACAAAGTGCAAATAAACTATATTTTCAAAACTCAAGTTAGAAAGTCAAATTGCATGGCTTCAGGAGTTGACGTGGCAAAACTCACAGTGACTTCTTCTTGAAATGTACAAATCATTGGAGCAGCAATTATAATCTCGAATTGCTGATATCAGTGCATGTAATACCTCCAGTGGCCTAAAAAGTTCCTCATCCTTGCGTCACAAACAACATTACATTAACGGGATGATAGAGAAAACACTATTTAGATGAAAAAAAAAAAAAAAAACAGAACACCCGATTGGACACCACCAAAAAATCATACCCGGTTACCCTAAAACAGTGACCCAAGAATATCAGACTTCTACTGTGTCCTCCCCCGCCCCCTTACGAGTGATTAAAATTCCAAATCAAAAATTTAAAAATGATAGAACTCAGTTTTACATAAATCGGCTCGAAACCTGGTCGCGAACAGGTCCAGTCTTGGCTGCGCCAAGGACCAAGTCATTTTCTCCAGCAGAACCATTTGACTATTGTATCCAATCAGAAATGAACACGCACTATAACTATCAACGCATGGCCTTTCCTATTGGATCTCTCGTAATCTCAGTTTTTCAGCGCAGTCACCGTCAAACATTTTGCATCCAAAAATTATTTTATATACATTTTTTTTCTATAATAAATAATCATCCTCTTTTCCAACTGCTGCGTCCTTTTCTCTGATTACGGGTTCGCCGATCGCCCAATATTGACATAAAATCAACCAAAGCGAAAAAACTCCGACCCGAATAAAACAGAAAAAATACCAAAGCCGATGGCCAGTCGATCCATTCCCGTCCTAAAGAAACTCCTCTCCTCGTCGCATACTCCATCGCCATGCTCCAGATTCACTTCTCGCCGATCCGTCACCTACATGCCCCGTCCTGGGGACGGCGCACCTCGGGCTGTAACCCTAATCCCCGGTGATGGAATCGGTCCTCTGGTGACAGGCGCCGTGGAACAAGTGATGGAGGCGATGCACGCGCCGGTTTACTTCGAAAAGTTTGAGGTGCACGGGGATATGAAGAAGGTTCCGGCGGAAGTGATCGAATCAATTAGGAAGAATAAGGTGTGCTTGAAGGGAGGACTGGCCACTCCCATGGGAGGAGGTGTTAGTTCTTTGAACGTGCAGCTGAGGAAGGAGCTTGATTTGTACGCTTCGCTTGTTAATTGCTTCAATTTGCCCGGATTGCCCACGCGTCACCAGAATGTGGATATTGTTGTAATTAGAGAGAATACTGAGGGAGAGTACGCTGGCCTCGAGCATGAGGTCGTTCCTGGAGTCGTTGAAAGCCTCAAGGTACTCTAACAACCATTTGTTTATCTTTTGCTTGATTTATCGATTTTGAAGTGTATTTGGTATTAATTGTGATTAATTGCTGTTTTTGGTGCTTTGTCTCTTTTAGGTTGAATAATTAATATTTCTGTTTTTTTAAAAACAAAAAAAAAATTGTGATTGAGAGGTAGTCGCTTAATTGTTAGGCTAACAATGGCTTTTATTTATTTTTTAAAATCTCATTACTACTAATTTGTTAGGTGATAACAAAGTTCTGCTCCGAGCGCGTTGCAAAATACGCTTTTGAGTATGCATACCTGAACAACAGGAAGAAGGTGACTGCTGTGCACAAAGCAAACATCATGAAGCTTGCAGATGGATTGTTCTTGGAGTCTTGTCGGGAGGTCGCTACAAAATATCCTGGAATCAAATACAATGAAATTATTGTGGACAATTGCTGCATGCAACTTGTTTCGAAGCCAGAGCAATTTGATGTCATGGTATTTTATTTAGCATTGAATCAATTTTATTTCTGTTTCTTATTGATATTCGATTGCATCCATCTCCACGTATTTGCTGGCACATGTTCAGTGCTTAACTAAAGCAATCTTATTTTGGCGGAATTTAATATTCTAATTTATTTAAACTGTCAGTACATGCTCTAGTAATAGGAAATTAAGTTCTAGAGAAACCAATGAAACTCAATTGTGATTAACAGAATAAGTTGAAGACTTATATTTAAACTACTTCTCATTCTCGCAATCAAAGAACTGTAGAGAATGAGAAATAAGTCTTGGGCATTATTTTAGATTCCAGCAATATCTCTCAGGAAATTTGTGGTTAACATAGTACATCCTGTCATTCTAGGAAGTTTAGGAGCTCCATTTCCAGCAAGAACAAATTCTTGCTATTAGAATCATTTTTAGCCAGTTCTATGATGAGAGAAGTCCATTGTTCTCACTATTGCAAGGGTGAGGATAAATTTGGATATCTCAAGATAACCGATGTTGCTAATCTTTGAAATCAGATGTTGCTGACTCCTAATAGTTACATACCAGCAATGTGAACATAATTGACCTTATACATTTCATTAGTAAGAAGGATTTGTTTCTAGGAATTTGTTTTACTAGTTGGAAAAAAAAAGAGAGAAGTGTTTTTTATTTGAGCTTTTCCTTCAAGGGTTAGGGTATGTTAAAATATATTTGTCCATTTGTTGCTTCAATAAAACAATATATATCGTTCCGAGAATAAATTTTTTTTACATGTATTGCAATTGTTGCAGTTGTCAAACTGTTGTTTTACTCTTCTAGATGAGAATAACAACACACTTTTGGACAAGATACTTGCGGATACTGTTAATACAGCTCCAAAGACTCAATATCAACCACATCCCATATTTCCTTAATGCAAAGCCATATAACTTAGTGTTATAGTTCAATAACAAATGTTCATAGACTGGATTTATGTTTAGAATTGTGAGTTTTAGCTATGCTCTTGGAGAGGTTTTGCATAGATCATTATTAGGCGAGAATGAGAGGAGAAGGGAAGGATATCAAAACTTATCATTGAGAGTGTGGTAAAGCATTCAGATACTGTAGTATCATTTGGTTGACATAAGAATCCTTTGTTGCTTTGTTGTTCTTGCTTGATATTGCTGGTTGTATTTGGATTTAATAATTGGCTTCTGCTTCAAATCTAAATAGTTAGCTTGCGTGGTTTGAAGCAGTGAGGTAGTATGATAGGAGAATAGGAGTTCTTCAGCTGACAAGGCTTTTTTTACATCTTGCAGGTGTCGCCTAATCTTTATGGCAATCTTGTTGCAAATACTGCTGCAGGTATTGCTGGTGGGACAGGAGTCATGCCAGGAGGTAAAGCATGAATACACTTTGTCTTAGAAGTTCTTGTTTCTTTATATCTCTGCTGCTTTGGAATAAATGATTGAAAGCTGCAAAAAGTTGGTAATGAGAAAATAACTCGAATAATATATATTTTTCATGCAAGTTTCTTTATTTAACGCCTAATGATGGTTCTTGAATCATCTAAGGAGATGTTTGTCTTAGCTTATAAGCTTTAAAAATAAATTAACCTGTTTGTTTATAACATTTTGTGAGCTTATAAGTTCAGCTTATAAGCTAAAAACATAACTTAGGAGTGACGGACTTTTCATTTTGGTACTCATAAATATTAAACTTATAAGCTGTTTTGACAAATAAGTTAATATATTATCCTTATTTAATTTTACAATTTTCACCACATATATTATTTAATACCTTTTTAGTAATTTTAATAATAAATGTACTTGTAAACTACTTATTACCAAATATATTAATTTCTTATCAGCCACTTATAAGCATTTTAACCAAACAAATAGTTGTTTAAAATTTTAAATGCTTATAAGCTTTCAATAAGTGCTTATAAGCTAATTGTTTAAAATTTTAAATGCTTATACGCTTAAGTGCTTATAAGTCAATTTTAATAAGCTAAGTCAAATACGCTCTATATAAAGCTTAAAGTTCTTGTGGTACCTATCCTCCTTCAAATTACTTAATGGCTGATTTCAGAGTATGTTCGGGTGTGCATTGTACTTATAATCTTTTGATTTTTATTTTAATTAGTCTTTCCGTATTGAGGGTATTTTAGACTTTTCTACAATACTTAACGGCTAAAATTAATACAGAAACTAATTAGTAGAACCTCAAGATATTTTAATGTATTTTTCAAAACCGACAAATTGACTAATGAGTTTATAGTAATATCCCCTAATCATTTTTTTTGCGTGTGAATTGTGAAAGTATACAGAATTGGGGTTTTGATTGTATGAGTTTAGTTAACTGTAGCTTTTTTTTAAAAAAAAAAAAATTAATTAGTTGTATCTAGGGCTTATGCTTTAATCAGTTATACAGTCCGTAATCCCAAACTAATTGGGATGGCTATATGGATTCTTTTCAACATTCGCTTCTCTTTGTGACTACTTACATTTATATATAACCTATTTCATATTTTTGTTTTGCTACTCTTTCTATTTTGATAATGTTCTTGCAATGTATTTTTCTTCTAGTTGAAATGGGGAACTTCATTGAATGCATAATTGATGTTGATTTTGACTTAGAAAGAATGTGGTGCAAAACCAAATAAAGTTGCATGCTACTGTTTGAGTTTTCATCTATAATTTTCACTGTTTGGTGTATAAAATTTGGAAAATTGAATTGGTTATTTTTGGGTGAGAATTTGCTTAAACCCATCTGACAAAACCTATGTATTGCTATTGAAATGTTGAGCTCAAATGTAAAATGCTTATTACTTGGGAATATTTGAATTTTTAGATGACGCTTTCAGAAAATTTTTTCCCATGCCTGTTATAGAAACACATGCCTAGATCTTGATGCTGGAAGCAACGTGTATATCTTTACAAGTCGAGGGAAATTTTTGTCTATGATGGGAAGATACAGTGTTCTTGTAATTGTTCTTTACTATGGTATCCATTCACTTAAAACTACTATTTAGAAAATATTAAAAATAATTTAAAATTATTTTTGACATAATTTAGTCATAAGAACACCAAAATAACAAAACAGATTTTCCCAAATTGATGCTTTACTATGGTGCTTTTTCAAAAAGGCACTTTTTGACCTCCCAACCTCAATGACAAACACCCCTTAAATATGTCAATCTCATCCATTTTGTCGATTACGGTTGTTGAAAGGTTAGTAGGCCATAAAGAAGAAAACATGCATGCATGCAAGGAGAGGGGACAAAGATCAAGAGGTGCTCAATATCTTTTACTAATGTGCTTTGTCCCTCAGCTCCCTACCCCTTTCTCTTCTAGAGGGAGAGAAAAGAGAAAAATTTTGTGAAACAAAAATGCGTTAGTTGTTCCTAAATCAATTTCACTCAAAATTAGTGCTAAAAAGTGTGTACTTACATGCAGGCAATGTGGGAGCTGATCACGCTATTTTTGAGCAAGGTGCCTCTGCAGGAAATGTAGGCAATGAGAAAATATTGGAGCAGAAGAAAGCAAATCCAGTCGCACTGCTTCTCTCGTCTGCTATGATGCTCAGACATCTCCAGTTCCCTTCATTTGCTGATCGATTAGAAACTGCTGTGAAACGGGTAATTTCAGAAGGCCAGTACATGACAAAAGATCTAGGTGGACGCAGCAGCACCCAAGAGGTTGTTGATGCAGTCATAGCTGCTCTAGACTGATTTGTTGGTTACTCATTGATCTCACTATAGACGTGCCTATCCAACAGGGAAGTTTCATCTTCTCACATTCTTTATTTGATAGTTCAATTTCCAACATTTCTTTGCAGCTGTTCATCACCCTTGAAAATGATCCTTTCATTTTTATTTAAATAATATCTCAATTGGAGATGATAAGATGGCAATTGTTAATCGAGTCAAAGACTGGTATGAGGAAGAGATGATATAATGCGTTTGCTGCAATTATGAAGTTCACTGAACAAAAGATTTTAGTGAAATCATGACCCTGTTTGAGGGAAATAGGTTTCACTTAATATTTTACAATTTCGGCTGGGTGAACGGTTTTGAAACCGGAGGCCAAGAATGTTTATGAAATCATAATTTCCCCCCTTTCTTCTTTGATTTTTGCCTTATATTATAGCGTCGGTGTAGGAAAATTTTTTGTTAGTCTTATATGGACAGATTGAAAAACTGTTCGCAAATCTGATGTAATAATAGTGGATTGAAGATAAAATCGACCTGGATTGCGTGCAAAGAGCATGTTCTTCTGTTATGTATTTTATGTTTCATTTCAATTGTAGCGTTAGGTTGTAGTGGCTACTTTTGGGAATAATGAAATGATTTTTGGTATCAGCCTCAGGCATCTGTTGAGATTAATGGTCGCTAAAAGTTTCAAACCACGAGAACAAGCGAAGGATGTGTTTTGGGTATTGTACACGCACACACACACACAAAAAAGGGTTCTTTAAATCAATTCATTTTTAAATTAAAAAGATGACTGCTGAGATCTTGCTAAATATTCAAAAGACAAGAACAATCGAAGGAAGTGTTTTGGGTATCGTGCGTAAAATTTTTGGTGAAATCGATTCACTTTTACAATTAAAAAGATGACTGTAAGAGCTTCGCCCGCCGTTGCTCAACGGCTCTTCTTTTTTCCTTCCAGGTTTTTAATCGTAATCATATTTTATTCAATCATTTTTATATTGCCAAATCAATTGAAACTCTTTTTTCCCTTATTATTTGTAAATAAAAATTTCAAAATGAGGAAGGTTAGAACCGTTCTAGTAAATGGTAAGTCGGGTCCTTATCAGGACAAAATGGACTTGTTCTTTTTTTTTTTTTTTTTTTTAATTTTTATTTTTATTTTATTTTTTCTTTTCACAAAGGACTTGTTCCTCTTCTCCCTTACTCTGGCATATAATTGCATAATTCACAATGAAAGGTGCTGACGCCTCTTGATCTGTAATCAAAATGATGATCACTCGAATTTATTGTATTAATAATAGATTTCCAGAACTACTAATCTTTACAATTTAAGATTTCTTTTGTTTATTGATTTTGTTAACAATAAATTTTGGAATTAAATCACCCTTTTTTCATAAATTAACATTTTCTTATTTATATGACAAGTTCGTTTTATAAAATTAAAAAGCAAACACATTTAGTTAAATATTTCAGCATATTTATTTTTTTTTTCGCTTTTTTTTTTTACAGTATTGTCGAGCTAGCTTTATTTTCTAGAAATAGATAATTTCTGATCTTGAATACACATCCAACTGTATACATAAATAACACATATACTGTAGTGATTTTTTTTTTTTAAAGTAGAGGATGGAGGATTAAGGATTCAAAATTAAATTTATTATGTGAGTTATATATATTTTTATTCACTGAATTAAGGCAGAATTGACAATAGATTCAATAAATCTGCTTCTTAATAGATAAAATAAAGAAATTACAATTTGTACCGATTAAAATAATTCCATTGAAGCTAGATACTGTCATTAAAATATTTTTTAGAATGTTTAAAATTAATTCAATATTATTAAATGTGTAAGCTTAATTAAATACTTATTTTTAAATGATAATGAATATGACTGAAATATTTTAACTGGCTCGTGCATTTTTTTTAATTTTATAAAATAAAATTTGTATTACAAATAAAAAGTATTACCTTTGTAATGGGTAAATATATATATATATATATATATATATGATGTTTTGAGATTCGGGGGTTGGTAAGCTCGGTCTCGTGTGTGCCTCTCTTATTTCATTTACCATTATTATTTTTTTACCATTTAGTCACGCGTAACTGCGGTTCATCATTTGTATCCTCTCACCATAGTCAGCACCGTATCCTTTCCATCATTTGAAGGCTATTTAATTTCATCTGACACCATATGGACACACCTCCAAGCGTCATGTGATTTATTATCTCATAGGATTAGAGGGTGTAAATGAACCAAACAGTTCGTGAGCTACTCGAGGTTCGATTCGATAAAAACTCGACCGAGCTTGACTTGATTTTTAAACGAGTAAAGCTCGAGCTTAATTTTTAGGCTCATTTGGTAAATGAGCCAAACTTGAACTTCATAGTATTCGACTCGTTAATACTCATGAGTTCGGCTTGTTTCTGAGTTCATGAGCAGGTCGTGAATAGGCTTGTGAACAGTCTCGTTAAGTAAACTGAAATTATTATTATAAGAGAAATAAACTCAAACCCTACATATACTTTCATGAGCCATACCTAAATTTTCTAAAATTCAGCTCTATATAGTTTAGTTAGACTCTCAAATTTGTATATATTTGGATTATTAAGATTTAAAAGCTTTTTTTTATAAGTTTACGAGTTAATTTGTAGATATACTTATTTAATTAAAATTATTTTAGTTTTAAACTTATTAGTTTTAAACTAAAACTCATTATGCATGTAAATAAATTGAACTACTCGCGAACTATTCGAGAGTAAGCTCGATAAAACTCGACTCAGCTCGACTCGTTTAAACTTGTTTGCTAAACGTGCCAAGTTTGAACTTCTTAATACTCAGCTCGAGTTCAAAGTGAGTAAAACTTAAATTCGGCTCGAGCTCAAAAAAATTTTAACAAATCAAGTTTGAGCTCTTCAAAGTTCGGCTTGACTTTGTTAGTTTACACCCCTACATAGGGTTAGAGGGATAAACGAGATCAGGCCTCTCGCGATAGGCTCAAGCCTAGTTAGGCTCCTCAATGCGAGTTCTAGGATTATACATGAGACAGGCCTAACTGTTGGGCCTTAATAGAGTCGGGATTTAGCATTTCCAACACGGTCCTAGTTTGAGCCGGAGTGTCCAAGGGCCCATTTATCATCAAATGCCCCTTTACCTACTTATTAATTATTCCATAATTAATGAAGGAATAAATTCCAAAACTCCAATTATTATTGCGTGACTCTAGGAGAGTTCTTGTAAAAATATCTCCTCTTTGCCTTTATCCATTTCAAACTTGCTCTTTTGATTTCATTCGTTGTTCTGCCTCTTGCACTACTTTTGCTATCTTGCTCTTTCTCTTTCTTGTGATTCTTGCCTTGCTGATTTGAGGTATGTCTTACTCTTCTCATGACTTCTGCTAAGATTCCTGACGTATTGGGTTTAGTGTGCTTGATCAAACCAAAATTAGGCCCATTTTTCATATTATTATTGATGTTAAATTACACATTTTCTAGCTAATTTTGTGATGTTAATATTGTTTTGTAGAAAAAGGTGTAAAATGATAAAAAGGTGAAAAATGGCCTTAAACGCTCAAGAAATGGCTAAGAAAACTGTCCAAAGAGAATGGAAGAGAAATCCAAAAAGATCAAGTTTAGTGTGCCAAGATCAGTTTACCCAAACAACAGCCCAAACCAAGTTATAGTAGAAAACAAAGAAGGATAAAAGTAGTGCAGACTTGCTGTTTGACCAGCTGTTTACCCAAACAACTGGACAAACAAATCCCGTAGAGCAGAGACAGAATGACAGACAGTACAGAACTGACTGTTTGACTGACTGTTTGCCCAAACAGTCGGACAAACAGATTTTGCAGTAGAAAACAGCAGAAAGGCAGGAAACCAATATTTAAAACTTTCAGAAGTCTATCCTATCCCAAACACTTTAGGACACCTCAGCAGCACACCAAGACACCTCAGCAATAAAATCCCGCCCATCAAGGAGTCCAAATCACAAGGAAAATCAATTGCAAAAGGAATTAAAATCCAAATTGGAAAAGAACTCCATCAAATCAAGGAATGACCTAGGGCTCCACATTCAGCTATAAAAGGACAGCCTTCCAGTAGCTAATAAGGATGGATTTTCGGGAAAGACCACCTCCAGCAGCTCGCGCACCTCCAGCAGCTGCCTAGCCGGCCCCATCGCTTATTCTTGCTTTCTTTCTTTGTCTTTGATGTTAGTTTCAGCCATGAGTGGCTGAAACCTTATTTTCTAGTTGAAAATTAGGTGAAATTTTAGTTTGTTAATGGATTGGGATATCTGAACCTATCATGTTCATCTTTTATTTATCAATATTTATGCAATTTCATGCTTAATTCTATTGTTACTTTGTTGTTTAAATCAATAGGGCCCATTGATTCTTGATTGCAAAGTGATAATTTGTTAGTTTGGGTAGTTTAAGTCCGTAATTGCTTGAATTATTCAAATACAAGTAACTCTTTGTGTAAAAACCAAGGAGATTGCATAATCTAGCAAGATCACTATACGTTTGGGTAGCTAGAATTAGGTCTCTCTATTTTTTAATACAATTAACAGTTGTATGAATCTAAAGCCCCAAGGACGTTCCTTGATAACTTGTTGATTAGTGATTAATTAGAGAACGTTTCCTAATTAATCTATACTTAAGGAGGGATATGGTGGTGAGAAGCGTCTTCCACCCCCATAACTAATTTATTGAGTCAAATAAAAGAACATAAGTGTCAATGATTGATCCCAACAACTGAAATGGATCCAATGCTTCAACTAGACTTTTCTCATTATTGAATCTTCTTTACTTCATTATTTGCTTTACTTTGTTGCTTTTAATTCTAGTTTAATTCATCAAACTTCAAAATCCCCCTTTTTATTTTTATTTTCAGTTTATTTAATTGGTTTTGATAGAAAAATAGGTAAGTATCAATTCCCTGTGAATTCGATCCTTTTACCACTATCTACAGTTGTAAAATTGTGAATAATAAAAAAGGTTATTTTTTACCAGTCTCGACAACTGCACAGTTAGTGCTCCATCATCCCTTTCTCTTTTTCTCATCATTTCTCCAGCGACTTTTTTGACACCACCATCTATAGGACTAGGGCAACCTTTCCTGATGAGAGGATTGTTCTCCCTTACCCACTGCCAACGGGTTTGATAGACGTCCAACAATGGCGCAATCTGGTTTTTTTATCAAATAACGCGATTTCGAGCTGAGCTTCCCTTTTACCCCTTTCTTCATCGAGATCTTTTGTTATTTTAAGATGACTTATCGGATGTTGTTCTTCAATCCCATCTTATTCATGTGCTATTTTGAGTCCGTTTACCTGTGCTGGGATTTTGCCCTTTCTATTGAGCTGTTGTGCACATTTTTTCGACTCATTAGGTCTACCTATGAGTTCTACTACTTTGGTCCTCAGGCTGAGTTGTCTATATTTGTTGGGTACAAGGACTCAATAAAAGGCTGAGCCGAGGCTTTCATTGTCGTTGAGTTAAAAGAGAGTTCGGGGATCAATTGGGATGTCGACCTCTCCTGGGAAAAGGTCCTCTCTGTAGGAAACCCAGAGATTAATGCAACTCAAAATCGTAGCGGAAAATAAAAATTTTTGTTTCCCTTTCAGGATCCGAGTTCTTTGTTTATTTCGAAAGAAATGATAAAAGACTAACCTTTTAACTTGATAAGAAGATACAGTTTCGGATTGATGGTGCTGCTTCTGAAACGAACACTCTCAATGATATTCACACGAACGTTTCCGTTTGAAGTGTTAGCTCTCTCAATGGATGAATATGCTATGTGCTCCTTAATTTGTAACTAAAAAAAAGATCACTAAAATAACCTTGCTCCCGCGATTCAAGAAAAATATTTTATTCGTTTTTCAGTCTTTTCGTTTTTCCATACTTCTTTTCATTTTTCCATACTTCTTTTCATTTTAGAATTGTGTTCATAATTAGGTACCACAATTTTGTAAATATTTAAATATCTATGTAATAATTTAAAAAAAAAATCTTTTATCCGTAATAGTTACTAATAAATTGCAGATTTTTTAAATATTATTATTTTATAATAATAATTAATATAAATAAATAAATAAATAATATATATATATATATATTAAAATTGATATAAAATTAAATAAGTACTAAAAGGATATAGAAATAAAGACAAGATAGAAATAGTTTTTTTTGAAATAAAAAATTTTAAAAATTGAAATATAAATATAAATTTATAGTTAAAATATATAATTAATTGCAGTCAATTATTATCGTATTTTAAAAAATAGAATACTTATCCGGTTATTATCCCTTGTGATTGGAGAAATCCAGAAGGTCATGACACGTTGAGATGATAAACAGCGTAGTCGTCGTATAGCAAAAAACGTAGTTGTTGTCGTTATCAGCATGGTGCGCTGCACATGATGGATGGGGGAGCACCAGAGCTTTGATTTATTATTGCAACGCAGTATCAGATTTTTTTAAATTACAAAACATATATTTTCACGGATTTGCAACATTTGAAGTTGATAAAGGAAAAAGTAATTAAAAATCGATTTCTATCCGAGAAACGAAAGCGAAATGTTTGTTCAATATGGTCTTTCATTGTCAGTAGTATATTCTTTATTAGTTTAATTGTCTTAAGCCTTTTGGCACTTGCCTGCATTCCAATTCAGCTGCTTAAGTTTCTTTGCTACCCACAGCCATGATCCTCTTGTTTAAGATGAAATCTTATCGTCTTTGGACTCGGTTCTTTTGCACTAGTTTCAATCGATTTGATTTTAATTTCCCTAAAAATTCTCGCGTCTTCTCTCACTTTTCCGGTGATTTTGAGCCGGAATCATGGAAATCTATGAAGGGTCTTTTGCGTTGCTCTGCAAATTACGTTCCTTTGTCTCCTATAAGCTTCTTGGAGAGAGCTGCCAAGGTGTATAGAGACAGAACCTCTGTTATATATGGTTCTGTTAAATATAGTTGGAGTGAGACTTATGAGCGTTGTCTCAGGCTGGCTTCTGCCTTAACTGATCAGTTGGGAATTTCCCGTGGCGATGTGGTGAGTTGATTTTGGTTTATCTTCTTCTTCTGATGATTAGAAAGAATTTTGGTCTTGTGGGTTAGTATTATTTTGTTAAAAGATTTGATTGTAGTTTTTTGCTTTGAATCTTTCTATGTTGTGGTGGTCCATCTATAGGTCTGTGAAACGTTTCTGATGCTAATTGCTTCGTTTTGCTACTTGATCTTTTGTTTCTTCCATTTTAGATTTCATTCAATAATGAAGATGAGGCTCAGGAATTGTAGGGGATGTTGTAAAATATTAGGTTCTCTGACGCCTTGGTCAACTTAGTTCAGTAAAATAACCCGGTTTAGGTTTTGAGCTTGTAGATCCATCACACAGCGTATGCTCTTTGAAAGAAACTCTGATTCCTTGAATATTATCAGTCTCTGGAATCGTTTCTTGCATTATAGTTATATGTTTCTTCCGTTGTATGTTCAATTGGTAAAGAAATGTGCTTAGCTTTTGAAATCATAAAATCATTTATACAGGTTGCGACTCTGGCCCCTAATGTTCCAGCAATGTATGAGCTGCATTTTGCAGTCCCAATGGCAGGAGCAGTTCTTTGTACACTTAATGCTCGTCTTGACTCGAACATGGTTTATGTCCTGTTGAAACATTCAGAAGCTAAGGTCATTTTTGTTGATTATCAGTTGCTTGATATTGCACGTGGCGCCCTTGATTGTCTTGCAAAGACTGAACCAAAACTACCCATGCTGGTCTCCATTTCTGAATCTGAGGGTTGGTCGCCCACTGGCCTCACTTCAAACACTTATGAGTATGAAAGTCTCCTGGCAAGTGGACATAATGAATTTGAGATTAGACGACCCAAAAGTGAATGGGATCCCATCAGCATAAATTACACTTCTGGCACAACATCAAGGCCCAAAGGAGTTGTTTACAGTCACAGAGGAGCTTATCTCAATTCCCTTTCGACGGTTTTCCTTCATGGGATCGGAGCAATGCCTGTTTACCTTTGGAATGTGCCAATGTTTCACTGCAATGGGTGGTGTCTCATTTGGGGATTGGCAGCTCAGGGTGGCACTAACATTTGCCTTAGAAAAGTTTGTCCAAAGGACATTTTTGACAGTATAGTACAGTACAAAGTGACCAACATGGGAGGGGCACCAACTGTTCTGAACATGATTGCGGACTCACCGGTTTGTGACCGAAAACCACTTCCTCACAAAGTGGAAGTAATGACAGGGGGTGCACCACCACCCCCTCAAATCCTTTCCAAGATGGAAGAGTTGGGTTTCGGTGTGTCTCACTTGTATGGCCTTACAGAAACTTACGGTCCGGGGACTTATTGTGCATGGAAACCTGAATGGGATTCACTGCTTCCTGATGAGAGATTAAAGTTGAAAACCCGACAAGGGGTGCATCATCTTGGCCTGCAGGATGTTGATGTAAAAGATTCTGTCACTGAGGAAAGTGTGCCTGCTGATGGTAAAATGATAGGCGAGGTTATGTTCAGAGGAAACACTGTAATGAGTGGGTACTTTAAAGACTTGGAAGCAACAGAGGAAGCTTTCAAAGGCGGATGGTTCCGAAGTGGGGATCTTGCTGTGAAACATCCTGATGGTTACATAGAAGTGAAGGATCGGTTGAAGGATATTATAATATCTGGGGGAGAGAATATAAGCACAATTGAAGTGGAAACAGTATTGTATGGTCATCCAGCAGTTCTCGAGGCTGCTGTGGTTGCAAAGCCAGATGATCATTGGGGGCAAACACCATGTGCATTTGTTAAGTTAAAAGAGGGATTTAATGTGAGTGCTGAAGATATAATTAAGTTTTGCAGGGACCATTTACCTCATTATATGGCTCCTCGGACTGTGGTTTTTGAGGATTTGCCAAGAACCTCAACTGGGAAGGTGCAGAAGTTTATTCTGAGGGAGAAAGCAAAGGCCATTGGCAGACTCTCTTGAGAAAAGAAAATTGGTATTTAAACATCCATGTTATGTTGGAAAATAAAAGCATGAACGAAATTAACAAGAACACGTGTTAAAAAAAGGTAAACATTGGAAATTTCTTGAGCATTTGGAGGATTACTTGAGTTGCAGTAGTTCAAGTGGTGGGATGCGGAGGATGCTTTGCCAGATTCAGGCGTATAATGTGAGGATAGATGGTAGAACCACAGTATAGATGAGTTCCGATCTTCACTCCACTTGAAATCAGCATTAAATCTGGATCATGGTAATGTGAAATTAATTTCCCCTCCAAATTCACCGTAAATACACCAGCATTCTTCTTTGTTGGCCTTTTTCCCATGTACTTCAATGCAATTGCTGCAAACTTTCGGACTACAGGATACTTGAATGCTAGCTTCCAGAATTGTGTAATTTCCTGTCACGTTTGCTCAGAATTAATCAAATTAATTCAAACTTGGCCTAAGAATATAAGGATTTAGATTTTTTTTTTTTGCTTGAACTAGTTTTTGGGATGAAGGTAGTAGATTTTACCGAGATTGATGCAATCCAAAAGTGACCATCTCCATCATAATGGATGTTATCAGGCAATCCAGGGATATCTACAAAATTTTCTATGTTCCCCTTTTTATTTTCTTTTATGTAATATCTTTTACACTTGCTCCTGCCATAAATTGAATAAAAATAATTAAGCAACTGAGGTGAGTATGGTATGCTCATTGAAATTCACTTAACTTACAAAGGGGTTTCACAGTAGATTAGAGATTGTTGATCAGGAGAAATTGCAAGTCCATTTGCAAAGTAGAGATGAGAAAGCAGAACTTTGCTGTCATACGCAGTATCTTCTGGTGCTGTCAATTGGCCGACGCCCAGAAATTCTGATCCTTGAAGGAGGTGACCATTCTTCAAGGATGGGTCCGGGTGAGTGAAGTCCTGGTGAGGGAAAGGAGCTGGGTCGAAGGAGTCGAGGTGGCAAAGGAGTATCGCAGCTAAAACGGGGGCTACAACAGAGAAAAGAAAGGGGCATGATGACGACGACGCCCTCCTTGACCTCTTTAATTGTACAAGGAATCAAGAGAAATTATGAAAGATATATGAAAAATGATGAGAAAAGAAAGTAATGGAAAATTAATTTCCTCTCATTGTTTGGATAATTTCTCTCGCAAAAAATAAAAAGAAGAAAAATGACTATTATTTCTTTAGAATTTTAAAAAGAGCATTAAAGAGCTTTCACACAAATAATTTTAAATTTTCTCTATTTATCTCTATTTTTCATTAAATTGAGAGAAAATATTTTAGTTCATTTTGAGAAAGAAGAAAATAAAAATTTTCTTTATTTCTCCTTTTTTATCTCTTTTAAATTATTGTTCAAATAAAAAAATTTAAAGAATTGAATTTCTTTTCTTTTACTTTCTCCTTAATTTCTTCAATCCAAACAAAGTATAAAGAAAATAAAATGGGAGAGAAAGATAGTTTTGTAGTTTAATGAGACGTTTAACACTTTCTTTGCCTCTTCTCAGCCACGTTGCTCCAACCCCTCTCATAGGTAACGCTTCTTTTTCTTATAGTTCTGCCTTTTTAGGGTTTCAGTTGCTCTAGGATCTTGGGCCTGTTATTTTCTTTTGGGCATGGGTGTAGGGGGTTCTGAGCCTTTTGGCTGGACTTGTTATTGGATTGTTTTTTTACAAGGCCTATAATTCCTCTCTCATCAATGAATCCTGTTTTTCACTCTCTGGGCAAACCATTAGTTTATTAATCTGCGAGAAAATGGAAGTGCAGTCGACAACAAAATTGAGAACATCAAGAGGAAGATTGTCCGATTTTAACTTGCAAACAATTCCATTACCTCATATATCCAGCCACTGTCCTCATGCCCATGAACAGAGTTAATGCAGACCAAACTCCAGAAAGACCAACGATGGAAGGCGCATAGAGCATAAATGCAGAGGAAACTGCCCCGGCCACTATCTATATTTATTTGTACGTATGTTAGCACAAATCAGGTATTAAACCCAATGTATGAAAATTATGGTAATGGTGGCTCACCATAGACCAAGCAGCATATGAAAAGTCTTATATACCATAATGAAGACCATCAAAAATATAAGCCAGAGCATTGATTGGTTGACTGCCACTAACAAACTGCGGTAATTTTACGTAGAATTCCATTAAGCAAATTAATGAACAAGAAAGATTAGTCAAATTACTGAAAATCAAACCCATCAAATAGTTAAAAGAAATTATTAAAAAAATTGAGTGAACACTCTGCATATGTACCAGTAACCCGGATCTAACAGTTGCCAGTACCTCAACATCCTTGGTGAACAAAGTTGCCACAGAACTGAATGATACGCCCAATATGATAGCTAAGCAGATGCCAGTAATTAATCCTGTCTGGAAAATGTTATGATATTTTTATGGATCTTTGAGACACAAGATATTTAAAAATAGAAGAAAATATACTTCAATGAGAAATAGTAAAAAATGCAGCTAAATAAATAAAATTTACCTTTAAAGAACATAAAGCAATTTCTTTCACTCTGCTGTGATCACCTTTTGCTGCAGAACTCAGCAATAAGGGCCTGTAAATGTTTCCCAGCCATTGGAAAATAAGGAAATATCAATCTGAGCACTCAAAAATGAAAGAATAAGTACTGTGATTGTTGTAATTTTTTGCATGCGATCATTCTCATAAATAGATATCTAACATTAAATGTGGATTCTCTACGCGGTGGTTTTATGTTTCTCAAACATCAACCTTAAATGATCTTATGGACAGAAGAATGTCAATGGATGACTAACAAATTATGATTAAATAGAGAAGGTGCCTTCAATGTTTAAAATTTTCAAATGAGGTTATATGGAATTTAAGATCAATCACCTGACAAGATGCAGCTTGAGCATCTACAAGGAGTGAAACAGATAACCACACTTGCAAACATATTTGATGAGCTGCCATGGCTAAGGCTCCTTGATGAGCAGCCATAGATGTACTCAAGGTTATGGTCAGCACAGCAGCAAGAGTTCTCCCAAGAAGAAAACCACCTAAAAAGAAAATATAATTCTGGAAATTATTTTTTCTATCCAAGCAAAAATTAATGAGTTCCGAGTGTTTAGGTAAAAAAAGTCAGCCTGCATGGAGAACAATGTAGTAAAAGCAAGAAAAACCAGAAATAAGCTTGCTATTCTACAACAGTTGTAAATATGAATTTGGATGATGCATCAAAACAATTTATAATAACTGAAAATGACTTTGAGCATTTAATTAACAGCAGGGCATTGTTTTTCTTTCTTTAGCACATTGATTTAACCAGAAAGAAGCAGAACAAACCAGAAAGAAGCAGAACAATCCAAAAACACTCTCAAATAATATATGGTAGACCTATGGATTCACACGTTAAACCATGAGTAATGTTGAATCCCATGTCGGTTGTGGAAAGGATAATGTGCTAGAAGCACTCCTCCCCTTGAGTTAACTTTTGGGATGAGTTAAGCCCTCCATTGTGTACTTTTATTAAATACAGTAGCTTACTACATTAATTCAAGGCTGAAGGCAGATTGACAGATCTCAATAACTCGCATGACAAAAACACCATACATTCAGCTGCATTACTTTGAACCCAGCGCCAGAATACATCTTACTTACAAACTCTGACAAAAAGAGGCAATTAAACCATAACACCCAAAAAAAAAAAAGTTACTTCAAGGGTTTATCAAGCTTGTTTCAGTGACGCTCACCAGATTTTAGATAGCCACCAAAATGCAAACCTTTTATACTCAGAAATGACAATATTGTCCTCTTGTTTAGATTCCAAATCATCAGAAAGCAAACAAGGTATCTGATGCATTTGAAGCCTAGTGGTCAATAGAGATGTGTTTTTATAGTAAAATGATTGAAGAAGAGAGGATATCAAACAGTGAAAGCACATACTGAGATACAACAGTAGAAATGGCCGCACCAGTCACTCCCAGGTGATAGTAATGCATTAGCACAGGAAATAAGAACAGAGCAGATAAATTGCTCAGTCCTGCAATTCAATTTTCATAATAACAGTTAATCAGGCTTAATATTCTAATCAAGTTTGGTCTAAATCAACAACTAAATAATAAATTCAAAAAAACTAAACCTATCATCTACTAGATTACATAAAAATAAATAAAACAAAATGCTTCTCCAAAAATAAACGTCTAATATTTATTATCAATGGTGAGAGTGAAACTCTAAAAAAAAAACGGTGACTCTTCTCTATCTTCTTTCTTTCTCTTTTCTTTTTTTTTTTCCTTGAAAAATTTTCTATCTCTGACTATATCGCCTATGAAACTTTTAAACTATGTAAACTTTATTTAATTATAAATCTGGCAAAATATTTTTAAATGTTTATAATAAATATAAAAATTCATCCATTCTCAAAAATTTTTTTTCATAAAACTTAATTATAAGTATAGAATTGATGAGTTTTTTAAAGTTATACATGTGAATTGATTCATTAATTTTGATATATTATAAAAATTAAATTATACATGCTAATTTTACACTTTAATTCGAATTCTCAAACTCTATTTTTATTGTAATTCAATATAACATTTTTTTCAAAAAAATTTCACTTAATATTTCAAATTTTAATTGAAGATTTTTTGAATTTTTAGGTAATGCTGGATAATAATTTTGACTGATATTTTAAGTTTTTTTTAGTATTATTAACAAAATACTTAAATTAAAAAATTGTGATTTACGTATAATATTAAATTAAAAATAATCCAAATGTTAAAAATAAAGAAAATTATTAAATAAATACGTATACAAAAACGCCGTAAAACCCTAGTTGAACAATCGGAAGCCAAAAACCCAGGAGGAGGAGGAGGAGGAGGTGGAAGAGGAAGAGCAGAAATGGGAAAGATCCCAATTTCATTGCGTTCAGCAATCCCAAAAACAGCAAAGATGAAAAAGCCTCCTCTTGTTCCGGCAGCGTCTCCATCTCCATCTGAAAAATCTTGTCACTTTCCCAAGAAAAAGTTATCCGAACTTGCTGAGAAAACCAAACTTCCAGTCTCTCCTGGAACCCACCAACAAAAGCCCCTCTTCAAGTCTCCGGAACTGGATGACGCCAAGAAACTCTTCCATTCTGTCATTTCCACCACTCGTGCTCCATTGGATCTCCGCTTCCACAATTCTTTCCTCCAATCTTACGCCTCAATCTCTACCATCGATAACTCCATCTCCCTCCTCCACCACATGGTAAAAGCTCTCCCTTCCTTCACCCCGGAACGATCCACTTACCATATTTTACTCTCCCAGTCCTGCAGAATCACTGCTTCCTCCCTCTCCCCTGTTCACCAGATTCTCAATCTGATGGTCAATAATGGGTTTGAACCTAACCAAGTTACTGTTGATATTGCAGTACGGTCTCTCTGTTCTGTTGGACGAGAAGATGATGCTGTTGAATTGGTAAAAGAATTATCCTTAAAGCACTCAAAGCCTGATACTTACACTTATAATTTTCTGGTTAAGTGCTTGTGCAAGTGTAAGGCATTGAGTACTGTTTATAATTTTATCGATGAAATGAGATCTTCATTTGATATAAAGCCTGATCTTGTTACCTATACTATTTTAATTGATAATGTTTGTAATTCTAAAAATCTCCGTGAGGCTACAAGGTTGGTTGGTATACTAAGAGAGTGTGGGTTTAAGCCCGATTGCTTTGTCTATAATACAATTATGAAGGGTTACTGTGTGTTGAGTAGAGGAAGTGAGGCCATTGAGGTTTATAAGAAAATGAAGGAGGAAGGAGTGGAGCCTGATCTTGTTACGTACAACACTTTGATTTTTGGGTTATCCAAATCTGGGAGAGTGACTGAAGCTAAGAAGTACTTGAAAATCATGGTAGAGTCGGGTCTTTTTCCTGATGCTGTTACTTACACTTCATTGATGAATGGGATGTGCAGAAAAGGGGATGCATTGGGTGCATTAGGATTGCTAGCAGAGATGGAAGAAAAAGGGTGCAGTCCAAATTCATGCACGTATAATACATTGCTTCATGGGTTATGCAAGGGAAGATTGTTGGAGAAAGGCATTGAATTATATCTGGTGATGAAGGAAGGTGGTATGAAGCTTGAGACAGCTTCATATGCTACGTTTGTGAGGGCACTTTGCAGGGAGGGAAGGGTTGCTGATGCTTATGAGGTGTTTGATTATGCAGTAGAGAGTAAGAGTTTAGCTGATGTTGCTGCTTACTCGACATTGGAGAGTACCCTGAAATGGCTGAAGAAAGCCAGAGAGCAAGGCCTAGCTGTTTAACTGGTATGTTTTGCATTATGTTATTAATTCATTTTGCTCATGGTTAAAATTTCCTACGTCGGGAAATTGGTTAGTTAACCTGAACTATGTTGAAGTTGATGCTGTGCTGCTTAAGCTTATTAGTCAAAAAAATTTATACACCACTTGAAACAATTTGTGTTAGAATTTATACAATCCTAATAATTATATAATAGAATTCACATGTTTGAAATACATTTTAATGTAATAGAATTCATTTGAATTCCAGTTTTTGGAACAATTGTTAGTTTTCTGAGTTCAATGTTTGCAACAATTGGATTAATTTATTTTAAACGGGGTGTTTTGGATTATGAGTAGGAGCCCATTAAATGATTGAATTTTCATGTCACTTTGGTATGATTTTCATATCTGATAAACAACTTATTTTAACTTAAAATAATAGTAACCATGTGCTTTCCAAACATGTGAACTAACCCAATAGAATTGAACTGAATTGGATTCTTGCTTTTTGTCTTTTAAGATGTAGAGATGCACTCTTAAGCTCATCAACCACGAAAATTAAGAATGACTAAGGTAAATAATTTAGTTGATTGCTTTATCATATGTTGATATCTTTAGGGAATATAATTGTTGGAAATGATTTAGTTTTATACCCATAATGCTGGAGTATCTATAAACATTAGCTAATTTAAAATTTCACCAGTAAGTATTTTGAAATTACAAGTATACGAGTAGATCAAGTACTAGCTGAGGTTGGCACTTTTGTTTTCTAAACCTTTATCACTTATTATTGGTGCTTGTTGGGGTGGCTTGAGTTGTAATTCAATTATTTGGAAAGCAGCTGCCTGTCACAAGCACTTGGTAGGCCATTAAACCACTTGACTTTTGTGGTAATTTACTTCTTAATCAATGTTTAGATGATATGTAGTTGTTGCAACTTGATTGGCTATTTATGAATTATGATAGTCAATAGTCTACACTTATAGTCTGATTCATAAAGGCATTTTTGCACACTTAGCTCCTTCAAGTCTTTGGTCTCATATGAACTGATTGCTTCTTTTGTTTGCTTAGGTGTACAGGCAACTTTTGTATGTTTATTTATTTTGGGTATATTTTTTCTTAATTTCCTTCTTTCCTTTTTTTTTCCTCCTTCATTTTCTTTATAATGATATCCTTTCATCCTTTTTTTTTCCTTTCTCTCTTTTTTTGTTTTTCTTCCTGGGGTTGTGGGCTTGATGATACTGCTTGGTATAGAGTTGGTTACTTATGATTCTTTCTGTTCACATTTTAAATTATTTAGGTAGATTGCTTGTGTATTTGATCATTTAAACTTGAAAATTAATCATCCTTTTCCCCTTCTAGCGGGTAGTTCTCATGCCTACTAATCAAGAGGCTTCTCTCAAATTATGTTGATATATAATACATTTGTATTAAGCTACTGGGCTGAGAGTTGAGACTATGGATGAATTCTTTTTATTTCTTCAAAACTGAGGAGGATGTATCATTTTGTTACTTCTGGGCTTTGCTTGGTTTCTGATGCTTTTATGATTCTATTTCTCATGCGCTGTAAATGCATATATGTGCTTTTGGTTTTCTGGGCGTTATATTAAGCATCATCTCAAAACTGAATGGAACCAAATTTATTTATTTTGGTTTGGTTTGGTTTATTTTGTTTACAGTAATTGGTTTGGTTTTCATAATTCTAACCATTCAGTTTTTGGTTTGAACCAAACTGATGCATACCTCTGTGAGTCTGTGTTTTGTTAAAAAGTGCTCCCATTACACCTCAAAATTTGTACTCTGTTATCTCTAGTTTACTATCGTCAGCAGTACTTATCTCTAGGTTTTGTAGGCGCTCTGTTGGTTTGAGTTGTTAACAACCTTTCATTGTTCAGATAAAGAGGAATGGATGACTTCACACTTGGCAGTTCTGCCTAAACAACACAAACATATGATACAAACTCTCTTTGTTGAAACTGCTTTGGCGAAGGATGACGGAAGCTATTGAATGAGTTGCTTATAGTACTCACTGGAGCTGCCAAGGCATATGAACTGAGAGAGAGGGAGAGCTTCAGCTGCCTCTTATGGGAGACATGTATAAGCTGCCAGTTGCTGCTGCAAATTGGGCGATAGTCCATTAAACAAAGAATTCTAATACTAAATTACGTTGAAGTCATCTGCATAACGTGCATCACATTAGTGCTGTATTTTCTTTGTTGTTGATTAACTCCTGTGAATCAGAAGTAAGCATCGTCAAGTTTTGGTAGAAGTAGATTTTCCTTGGAATACAGAAATTGTTCCCTTAACCCTTATTCGCTTGCGGTCCTTTTGTCTGAAGAAATGCTCACACTGGGAATTGTAACAGAGGATGACTATATCATGAAATGAAAAAAATGTAATAAAATAGTTATTCTTTTGCACTTCAAAACGACATATTTGGCTTACTTGTAAGGCTTTGTTTGATTTTGAGTTAAAGTGAATCTGAGAACTAAGTTAATATATTCAACTTGTTTAGCTAGTATTTTTTCACAATCAGAAACTTGAAAAAACTATTTCATTTTAAGGAAAGTAAGTAATTTATCTCTATGCGAGCAAAGTAAATATTTCTATCTGGATAAATTACTTTTTAAAAAATAGGTAATTTGAACCGAATTAAGAAAGACTTAAATTCTTGTTAGAAATTTCGACTTGAATCCATCCAAAGGAGGAGAAGTAGAAGTTACCTTTGTGGGAATGATTGTGTTATAGGTTACTGTGCGTCAGACAGAGGATCCATGGATCGCATCGGTGGGATTTTCTTGCGATTATGTCTGGGATGACGAGAAAACATTTAAGGTTCGTGAATGATATGACAGCCTTGAAGATGAATATTTTAAGCAAAGCATTCTTAACATTCTTTAACAGTTTAATTATTCTTAAATGTTGTGTATTTGCCAAATGTAAACGTAAAAAGCTTGAAAACATAGGGGGAGGACAGGATTGAGCAGTACGTGTCAAAATGTTTATTCTTTGTCAGTAGCCGAAAACACCAAGGTTATCTCCAAAAGAGAATTGTTTGTGTTTGTTTTCTGAAAATAATTTATTTATGAAATTTATTTTTCTGAGCCTACTCGTCTTAATTTTGGGTGCTTCAAATACTTAATAGGTTAGTCCGAATGGGTTTGTTTACAAAAATAAAATTTATTAGTTTTATAAAAATTTATTATTTAATTCAAAAAATTTATTAATAAATTTTTTAATTGTCTTCTGGTCTCTCAATAGTTTTATACGGAATTTCTTTGGTTTGTTTTTCCTGAGAAAGAATTTATAGCTAATAGTGGTACGCATTTATACGGAAATCAATGCTAGGATAATGAATTCCTATTATTTTAATTATTATTCATATTGGTCATCACAATCCTATTTTATATATATTAAATCTATTTCCATAATCTAATGCAGAAAATTAATGGAGTCAACAACATAACACCACATCCATTTCATACTTCTAATGCAAAATCTTAACCCTGGTTTTCTTGTCCTTACGCATCTCTTCTATTTTTTCATTTTTTTTTTCCTAAAAAAATGGTTATGTTTTGTGGGTCAACAGATTCGATACCTTCATCTGCGTTCTCTGAAATTAGACAATCATGCCAGCCTTTCCTGTTCACCACCTAATTACCACGACATGTTCGATCTTTTGTCAGAACAAACAATGCACTAATGATTCGGCAGGCAAGGCGGCATATAGCCTTCACCCTTTTGTTACAAATTACAAATTAACTATTCCAACCTATGGCTATACGTACGTTCCCTATCTAACAGCCTCAATATTAAAGAAATATTTTGTGGGTTTCAGATTGCTACCTAAACTTGTTACATCCGCAGAATGACCTGCCTTGCCTTCACGTGACCAGCTGCTGTACTGCTCAGCCAAGGCAGACATAAATTTTCGTATAAATAGACTTGCAAATTGGAAAACTATTTACCATCCAAAAGCATCAACTGCAAATTCAGTCCACACTCCATAACAATGAATTCTGTGCACAGTCATGTCAGGTCCATTAGCCTGCCCTCTCGGTTACATCACAATTCTCTCAAGATTGAGGCAGAGTTAACCAACCTAAAATCATCTGCTTCTAATTCAAATTGTCTGCACGCTGAGACCATTCAACTTGGCTTGACTAAGCTAGCTGAGTTGTTTATTTGCATTGAGGAACTCACTCACTCTCCTCAAAACCAACAAGTTTATCACCGCCAGCTTTTGGAAGAGGTCCTCGATGGGTCCGTAGAATTGGTAGACGTGTGCAGCACTGCTAGAGACCTGTTCTTCACAATGCAAGAACACATCCGTGACCTGCAATCAGCGTTGCGTAGAAGGGGTAAAGATTCATCAAGCATCGAAAGTAATGTTCAAGCTTATATTAGTTTCAGAAAGAGAGCTAAGAAACAAGTCACAAAGTCGCTTGCAACGTTGAAGAAACTTGAAAGCAATTCCTTATCCTTTCTTCCTACATTGGACGAGGAGCAGCACTTATCATATGTAGTTAAAGTGATAAGAGAAGCACATGCCATTGCAGTTACCATGTTTCGATCGGTCATGTTGTTCTTGTCTCCGCTGGCAGCGAAAACAAACATCGTTGGCTGGTCATTGGTATCGAAACTGATACGTCCAGGATCGCTTGCTTATTCTGATAAAGGTGAAAAGATTTTCAATGAGGTGGAGAAAGTTGATGTTTCTGTCTGCTGTATTCATGGAAAAATCAGGAAAAATAGCGAAGCCAAGATTGATCTGCAACAAGTACAAGATAGATTGGAGACGCTTGCTGTTAGCATCAACGATGTTGAGGCTAAATTAAATTGCCTGTTTAGATGCTTAATCCAAAATAGAGTGTCTCTTCTCAATCTTGTGACCCCATGAAAGATTGATTTTTGTACATCAAACTGGTCATGGCATCCACATTTTTAATGGATAGGTCCATGTTCAGAAATCCCAAGTATGGATTATTATTATTCCTTTAGTTATTCTTAATCTACCAATGTACCCTACAAAAGCTGACAAGATCACAAAATTTTCAGACCTTTTTTTTTTTTTTTTTCCGTTCTGGTAATCCAACTTAAAAAAGGATTGAAATACACTCGTGCTTTAAGCATAGAATAATGCCTCCACCGATGTATCAACCTAATCACCAATCTATATATGACATCCCATCATTGGAGCTATGTTGGTCTATGATGAGACATGGTAACCGTATTTGAAGGAGAGACCACATTGGCTTCACATGCTCAACACATATTCACAGATCAATAGTCTTGTACTCCTGCAACCCTCTATATATATATATACTTATATTACTGGTTAAACCATCTAACCATCAAGCCTTCCTGTGAAAAGATAAGAAAAACCCATGGCTAAGAGGTACCATATTAGATCAATTAGCTTGACTTCGAGATCTCACCTACCACCCTCAGAGTTGAAGAAGACCTGAACAAGCTCAAAAAATGGTGGGCATTGCATGATCAACACAACACATCCTCCTTCTGTACCAGAATGTACAAAGCAGATGTATAAAGCTGAAATGAAGTAGGTGGTCTACAGTTGCAAAGTTGATGTACAAGAGAGCAAGACACTGTGAATCATTTGGACGGTGTTGATATTGCTTTAAGCGAGAGGCCTCATCTCGAGAATACACAAATTGCACTTGAAAGGTTGGAGATCAGCATTATTGAAGACGTTTGAGAATTGCTTGGAGAGTGTCTTCAGGCACTTGATTAAAACGAGAGCCTCTATTTTGAACAAAATCTCCCTGTAGAGCCTTCGCACTACTAATTTGTACCCTAAATCCTGGAAAGGCAACCAAATTTTAAGGATCTGCCCAAACCTATGTATATAAATCAGATTTTTATCACTATACAATGAAATACAGACAAGTTATGTTCCACTTGTTATGATGCTTTCTTTTGCTTTGTTGTTTTCCCATTATCAGTTAAGACATTTGTTATCAAATTTCAATCTCTACTGAAACTGCAATTTTTGGTTGATAAATGTATTATGGACTTAGACCTGTTAGATGAATGCAATTTAAACAAGTCCAACAAAAGTTGTCTTAGGCAATGATGGAAGAATAGTTAATATCTCTATCATGAGCTTGCTAAATAGAAAAGTCTGATTTAATTCAATTAGGCCATCCATTCTTTAATTTTACAATATCACAAGTTTCATCTACAGTCAATTTGGAGAAATTTTCAAGTTGTTTATGCAACAGTTTGCGACCATTTTCATGGTTAGAAACTCTAAACCAGTCAAATAGCTTGACAGCAAAGAACTCTGTTGCAGGAGCTACCCATGTCCTGCAATAAAAGAAATGTGAAAACAAAAAATTCTGTCAAATATCCACGTGTCAAAGTTAGAGCAAGCAACGTGTCTAATAAGATAACTTATTCAGAAGTTGACATTAAAATTTAGAGTGATTTTAGATTGATTATCCTTTACTCCAACATGTGGTTCATGGTTCAATAAGATACTTCATATCTGATAACATTTTTAACTTCTTTCTTTGTTTCTTTTCCTAAGAAATTATGTCAGTGAAGAGTTTCAGATCACATAATCATCCGCCTAAGCCTGCAAAATTCTTCCTTTTTTAAAAAATTTCTTATGTAAAAATCTTTATTTATTTATACTCGAGAGAGATCAGAGACTTAATACAGGACAAATTAGCATCCCTAATGGGCATCCACTATAGTACAGTCGTAGGATTCATGGATCAAGTACATATGATCTGTACATAATGATAACAAATCAAGTACCTAACTTGTTTCAGGTAGGCAGCAGCCCTTCAGATGAAGGGGACACAGTGAGACTCGTCCACCAATAAACTAATGCTATTATCTTCAAATTTTGCTAAAGCCTAACCACCATATCCATCTAAATTTTGAACTTGACAAAAAATATATAATTAAAGGTTCCCAATCTTCCCAGATCTCAAAATATTTCCAGATTTTCAAGGTTCTCCACATCCAGAGAATTTGGAAAGATGCAATTTTTCAATGATATCAATTTCCAGGAACTCAACCAAAGATAAGGCTAGATTTTAGCGGTGGGAAAAGGCGGTGCATCAAAAGAGGAGAGAAAGAAAGAGAAAGCAAAAAACAGAACAGTGAGATTCATTGAATTGAGATAACAAACCTTGAGAGAATGTACTTAAATAAGCGAAATTTGTCTTTTTCTCTTTTGGTGCAAGACACGACAACCAAACCATTCCACAGTCCATGCAGGAAACCTTCACATGCCTTCCACATTGGTGCGAGGGCCTGCAGGGCTCTCCTAGTCCCCCATCTTCAATAATTTGCAGCAGTATAAATATCTGATAGTTGAGCTTATAGCCATTCAAGCTGCTTCAGAGAACCCAGTAATTAACCATTCGATGCTAATGAGAGTATCTATGCCTGCCTTCTCCCCGAAGCCTACTCGTTCTTACAATGTTCGTTCTATTAGCTTTCCAGCTAGATCACATCCTAATATAAGCAGAATTGAAGAACAGCTGAACAAGCTTAGTTCTTGCGAGGCATCATCACTGAATGCAGAAAGAATCTGCGCTCGTCTGTCTGGCCTTGGGGAGATCTACAGATGCATTGAGGATCTGCTTAATTTACCACTGACCCAACAGGCCCTGGCACAAAATCAAGAGGAGAAATGGATAGCAGATATGTTAGATTATCTGATTAGATACTTAGATTTATGCAGCAACACAAGGGATGGTGTTTTGTTGATGAAAGAAAGTGTTCGAGAACTTCAATCAGCTCTTCGTAGAAGCAAAGGTGGAGGAGAGTCGAGCATTGAAGGAAATGTCAATGATTACATTTTCTGCAGAAAGAAGATAAAAAGGGAAGCAGAGAAGTCTCTTGCATCACTAAAGCAGAAGGATTCTTCTTCTCTGTTAAATGCAAATGACCATTATCCGTCTGCAATATTGAAAGCTCTTAGAGAGGCAAGTTGGATGACCATTTCCATCTTTAGTTCGCTCTTGTTGTTCCTGTGCGTACCAGTCCTGAAACCAAAGCGCAGCAAATGGTCTTTGCTTTCAAAACTGGTGCACAAGGGCGCAGTTGCATGTGAAGGCCAACATGAGAACATGAATGAGTTGGAGAATGTGGATCTTGTACTTGCCACCCTGTTGGGGAATAAAGCAAGTAGAGATTTAGAGTCCGAGAAGATAGAAGCTGCACAGAAAATGCTGGAAATTTTAGAAATCAGCATTGAAGAAATTGAAAATGAGTTGGAATGCTTGTTTAGGCATTTAATCCATACTAGAGTCTCCCTGCTGAACATACTTTCTCACCAATTAGAGTGATTCTGACAAGCATTTGTATCACTGAGGAATCCTCAATTTTTACGAGGATCTTCATCATGTTGATAACCTTTGTACAATCATGTTGATGAATCTCATTGTACATTACAAGGTTATGATAAAAATCAATTTGTATAGACAATTTTTATTCATAAAAACCTGATACTCACATAGAATCCAAAAATAACGGATTGCTTTATTTTTTTAATTAATCAAATAAAATTTAGCTTATATAAATAATTATTATTTACTCAATTTGATCATTTTTATCTATTTTATTTTTTCATGTTAAAAAAATATTTTTTTATTAATTTTTGAATTGTAATCATTTAAAAAATATTTTAAATATTCATTGAGAAAAATAAAATAAAATTATAATAATTAATTTATATATTTATAATATGAAAAAAATAAACAATAATTTTAAAATAATAAAAAAAATTATGATACATGAGTAACGAAATTGAGACCAAAATGTTAATGTAGGCTTAATTCAGAAACTGGGGAGTCCATGGTCGTTGGATTGGTATTGGATTCTTCTGAAAGCAAATCTGACAACATCGAAGCGTCGGGATTTGATCGCGATTCACGAAATGGGACCCGCCAAAGGTATATACCACGTACTAAGTAGCATAACGGCTATTTTTTCTCTGTACCCAATCACTCCTGTCAATCAGCAAGGTCGGCGCCTGTCTGAGTCTAAACCGTCGGATCAAGAAAATAATAAGACATTATAAATAAAATTTATTATACACTCTATTTTCTTCTTCCAGGAGTCAATCAGACCGTTACCACTACACCTAAAAAACCCCCATTTTCTCCCTCTCTCTCTCTTCACAGGACAGCCATGACCGTCGCGAGTGTGGCCACTTCTCACACGAAGAAGCTCATGAAGCTCACTCTTTCCATTTTTAGCCCACGCCTTAGCTCCTCAAGATGGTACATTTCTTTCTTTCTTTCTTTATTACCTAGCCTGTTGACGCCGCTCCGTTTGGTTGCCCACAAAGTTCGTTTTCTTTTTCTTGCGCTAATGTTTACTGTGTTTTTTTTTTTTCTTTTGGGGTGTGGGGTTAGCAAAACGGCGGCGAAGATGGCAGTGGCGAGGATAAAGTTGCTGAGGAACAAAAGAGAGGTGGTGGTGAGGCAAATGAGGAGGGACATTGCAATGCTTCTCCAGTCTGGTCAAGACGCCACTGCTCGTATTCGGGTACGGCTTTAGCTTATCCAGTGATATGCAAATTAGGTTTTACAATTTCGTTAGTCTGGAAATAGGAATGATTCTCTTTTGGCTTATCGAGCTGTTTTTAATCTTGATTTTGAGTAATTGCCAATTTGCCATTATATTTCCAAAAATACTTGATGAACTTGGAGAACTGATATGCTTCTGGAAAAAAAACCCAGTTCGATTATGCAGTAAAGTTTTTACTTTTTTCCTAGACCCGTTTGTTTATGCATAATAAATGCCTAAAATTGTGTGTGTTTTTTGGGCACAGACAATATTAATCTGTTCTTCTTACATTGCCATTTACTTGAATATTCAAGTTGAGTATTCCATTTGTCTGTTGAGCTGTTGAGCTGTTGAGTTAAACCCCGCTGTAGCCTAGTTACGTCTTCACCAGCAGATTGTTTTTGCCAGATGAATGGCCTTACTTGCTGGTGTTTATTCAATAACATTTGAAATGTGAGCATTCAAGGCCACATATGAGCTCTTGTTAGAAGTTGCTCAGAATAAGACCATTGTAGAATTGAAATGGTGAAGCGCTCCGCCATGCACTGAATTGTGGTCAATATTTAACTTATATTTCTGGAATAAGGACAATGGTTAAGCTAATGGGCATACAAAAGTGTCCTCAGCAAATATGAAGCATAATGCTACAACCTATAAGTTTTACAATATCAACTTTTTTTTTTTAAAAAATATATATCTTTCCAAAGGAGCTCCAGTCAGCACTGAATTGTGGTCAATATTTAACTTATATTTCTGGAATAAGGACAATGGTTAAGCTAATGGGCATACAAAAGTGGCCTCAGCAAATATGAAGCATAATGCTACAACCTATAAGTTTTACAATATTTTTTTTTTTAAAATATATTTCTTTCCAAAGGAGCTCCAGTGATCAGTTGCATGAACAAAACATATTACGGTATAGCCTTACAGGTTGCTCTTTCTTTTAAGTGCTTTTGGTTTCTGTCAGAAAAGAAGATATGATGATCTTATTTTAAACACTATATGGAATAAGCACAAATAGGCCGTCTTCATGCCCTAATTTTCATTCATATACCTGTTGTATTTTTTTTCCTCATTTGTGATTGTGAATTTGTGATTAAGAATATAGAGGCATTGAGATGTGGACAGAGGTACAATGCACTATATCCAAAATGGTTGATTTTATTTTTAGCAGGTCAACTTTAATTAAGAATTCCTTATTCCAGGCTCATATTCATCCTTCCAAGATATATTACTTAGCTCTATCTTGGAAAACGTTTGTGCCCTTAAACAGGGGGTTGAGTTGTTGAGTTAAACCCCCCTGTAGCCTAGTTAAGTCTTCACCAGCAGATTGTTTTTGCCAGATGAATGGCCTTACTTGCTGGTGTTTATTCAATAGCATTTGAAATGTGAGCATATTGTGTTTTAAGGCCACATATGAGCTCTTGTTAGAAGTTGCTCAGAATAAGACCATCGTAGAATTGAAATGGTGAAGCGCTCTGCCATGCACTGAATATTGGTCAATATTTAACTTAAATTTCTGGAATAAGGACAATGGTTAAGCTAATGGGCATACAAAAGTACCATTCTTCAGCATATATGAAGCATAATGCTACAGCCTATAAGTTTTACAATATTAACTTTTTTTTTTAAATATATATCTTTCCAAAGGCGCTTCAGTCAGTTGCATGAACAAAACATATTACAGTATAGCCTTACCGGTTGCTCTTTCTTTTAAGTACTTTTGGTTTCTGTCAAAAAAGAAGATATGATCTTATTTTAAACACTATATGGAATAAGCACAAATAGGCCGTCTTCATGCCCTAATTTTCATTCATATACCTGTTGTATTTTTTTCCTCATTTGAGATTGTGAATTTGTGATTAAGAATATAGAGACATTGAGATGTGGACAAAGGCACAATGCACTACATCCAAAATGGTTTATTTTAATTTTAGCAGGTCAACTTTAATTAAGAATACCTTATTCCAGGCTCATATTCCTCCTTCCAAGATATATTACTTAGCTCTATCTTGGAAAACGCTTGTGCGTTTAAACATGGGGATCTGAATTAGAAATGGATCAGCAGGGAATGTGATTTACTGATATGATCATCAAGGCGAAATTTAACTTGCACATAATTTTAGGCTCACATAACTTGCAAATAAGTTTCATCTTGTTGTAGGTTGAGCATGTGATAAGGGAACAGAATGTTTTGGCTGCAAATGAGTTTATTGAGCTCTTCTGTGAGTTAGTTGTGGCCAGACTTTCAATAATTGCAAAGCAAAGGTGAGAATAATGAGATATGTTAACTGCATTTCATAGCTCGTGTAAATGGAGTTCTCATGTTGATCTGACTTGTTCCAGGGAATGCCCCACAGACCTGAAAGAGGGGATTGCTAGTTTAATATTTGCATCCCCGAGATGCTCTGAAATTCCAGAATTAGGGGCAATGAGGAAGATATTTGAGAAGAAGTATGGGAAAGATTTTGTATCTGCAGCTGTTGATCTGCGACCCAATTGTGGTGTAAATCGAATGGTATTGCCTAATTTTAACTCACTGAATTAGATCATAGTGGCAGAAAGCTAATGCTTATTTTTTATTGATGGGACAATTATCTCAAGTCACTTGAAGAAAATGTTAACTGAATTGCTTTTTTTCTTATAGTTAATTGACAAGCTTTCTGTTAGAACTCCTACGGGCGAAGTGAAGTTGAAAGTTATGAAAGAAATTGCAAAAGAATACCAGGTTGAGTGGGATACAGCAGAATCTGAACAGGAGCTTCTGAAGGCTCCTGAGGAGCTTATTGTAAGTCCCCTCTCTTATGCAAATCTACCTTACTTTCCTCACAAATGACTCTCCTCTCTTTTTTCAATCAGGAGGGACCAAACACTTTTGTTAGTGCTACAAGCTTACCTATGAAGCCATCTCCAGTTAAAACTGCTGAGGCAAATAATCCAACTGTCAGGTAAGCAGGTAATTTTAGCTGTTTCTACATGCCGAGATATAAATATAAAAAACTCTTGATTATTTCTGCATGTTTTTTCTTGTTCCTTTTCAGATCAACTACAGATAGAGGAATGGGCAGTATGCAATTTGAAGACACTGCATCTGCTGCTGAGGCAGCAGCAGAATCTGCTAAGCAAGCAATTGCAGCTGCACAGGCTGCTGCTTATCTAGCCAACAAGAGCTTCAATCAGACCTCCCAACAACCTGGTTTTAATGCTTCAGGCATCAATCCTGGATATGGTGTGCTCCCTAGAAATTCCATGGGCGTTGCTAATGATCCCCAGTTCAACTACCAGAACTTGGATCATGGATCTAAGGGTCCCGGGCAGTTATATGAGCCCCATAGTTTTGATAGGTCTCAATATCCAAGCAATGAGGAGACAAGATCAGTGCGGATGAATGGTGATGAACACATTTGTAGGAGACATAGCTACAATGAGACGAGACCAATCCGGATGGGCGGTCAAGATGTCCATAGGAGACACAGCTACAATGCCTCTTCTCCAAATTCAGAAATAAAGTTTGATGAATCAGACTGTGATGAAGAGATTGAAATGGAAGATTCTCCAGCTGCCATTTATCCACCACCACAGCGGCATCCCCCGCCAGTACCTTCCTCTCATGTAGACCCAGCTCCTCGAGTTCATCCTAAATTACCAGATTATGATACACTGGCTGCTCGCTTTGAAGCTCTGAAGTATAACAAATCACAAACCTAGAGTTCAAAGTGCGCATGGCGCGTCATTTCACATCCCCAATCACAAACGATGAGCTCAAAATGCTTGGTGCACCATTTTTGTTAGATGTTACAACCAGCCTTTTTCCAGTGGTATGGATGAACCCTCTATGGTATACGTAACCAACAATGCATACTCTTTATCATAATCTTCATAAACATTTATCACTATCATTAATATTTTATATTTTCAACTATGTCTTCATACTACCTGTGATTTTTTTCTTCTTTTCAAATATTCATTTCATACTGTAAACAGGGTTATATTTCGGCACTGAACTGGAATACAAGTTTGCTTGATGGATTCTCTAATTTATTCAGTATTTTCAATTGATTTGGTGGCTTGTATTTCTGTAAGAATGCATGAAGATGATATTAGGAATTTAATAACATTCTTTTAAAATATTCATCAAAATTACATTAAAAAATATTAGAGCAAATCAAATAATGAAATATATTAACACCAAACCAATAATGATGAGACACTATTAGACAGGCTATGGACTCGGCAATTAAATAATTATTTTAAAAAATAAAGTTTTGTATTAATATTCAAAAGCAGTAGTTTTGAAAAAAGATGTCAAATTTATCCTTAGAAAAGGAAAATCGCATGCTCATGAAAAAAGAAAAAAAAAAAAACTAGCATTGGAAATATATATATATATTTTCTTTTAGAATTGAAAAATCGCAAGTCCATATATTTTGCCTTATCAAACTAAAAAATTCACTCCATCCATTTTTCATTAATTATCTAAGAAATTATCACGGAATCATTAAGAATTAATTATTTTTTTTTAATAAAAACGTAAATTTCATTAAGATTTAAAAACGATCAATGTAGAAATACAATAAGTGAGAAAAAAACTTCAACCAAATTCAAAACACTATGACTAGCTCAAGTAAACGCATAAGTTACACCATTAGTACACCTACGAACAAAGTTAATAAAAAACTTACAATAAAAAACAAGACTACCAAATGATAATAAATCATGATAATTGAAATTAGCTATAACTCAAACCAAAAGTTGAGCGTCTAACTCTACGATAATCAAGAACTAACCACCATATTTGAGCCAGTTTAAAACTTCCCTAAAAGCTATGGCCTCAATCATAGAAGAATCAAAATTACCAAGAATTTGTTGTTGACGTGCTGCAATAAACTCACTGTTCCATCCTCTTAAAACACAACCCATTCCCATAGCCTGATATAGAAATAATACAGCATCAACATTTAGTTTAAAACTTTCAATAAGTGGCTTTTTCCATTGGATGCAAACTGGAGCATTAACAACCAACTCTCTGCAACTTTTAGCCGCCTCCCAAATCTTGAAAAAAAGATTTTACACGCCTAATCACAACATGATGAGGTGGACACCTTTTTTGCTTCCATACCACAGTGTTTCTATTCTCCCATAAAGGCCAAACTACCATAACCACCGTGTGTAAAGTAGAAACAGAAACTGAATTACATACCTGAACAAACCAATCACTAAACGACTGCATGTGGAGGAAGAACCAACCAGATTCAGTTATAATCCAACAATCACGGGCAAAAGGGCAAGTAACCAGAACATGTATTATCGTTTCACTTTGATTAGAGCAAACAGGACAAGACTCATTGACTTAGACATTCCTACGAATTAAATTAACCAAGCATGGAATAGTATTAAGGCAAGTTCGCCATACCGTATTCAAAACCTTTAGCGGAGCCCAAATATACCAGAGTTTCTTCCACATTTTCTTCCACATTGATCTAACCGCAAGTGAGCAACTCAAATGAGTAGTTTGTGTCAAAAATCTATAAACACTTCGAACCGAATAGAATTCACGTTCCTCAAATTTCCACACCCAATTATCTGCTTGCCCAGTGATACTCAACGGGATAGATAATATATTATAAGTATCAATCTGATTAAATATAGACAGAATCAAATCCCTTTTCCAGCATTCATGTTGAATGAGATCAGAAACCAAAAGTACATCACAATCTGTCTCTTGAGAAGTATAAACCTTACCATTCAAATTTAATGGCATCATATATCTTCCCAAATCGAAATGCTTCTATTATGTCAAACTCTTTTGAGAGAACCCTGACGCAATCAACTTCTTACTTTCCCGCACACTTTTCCACAAGTAGCTTGGATTACTCCCAATCTCCAAATCTAAAAAAGAGCCAAACGAAAAATACTTGCTTTGAGAGTTCTTGCCACTAATGGATTATCTCTAGTGAAAATTACTCATGTGTGCTTCCCTAACATAGATAAATTAAATTCATGCAATTTCTTAAATTCCAACCCACCATCAAATTTCAATTTCGCCATCCGTTCTCAATTTATCCAATGTATACTTGGTTCGTGAAAGCTCTCTCTCCCCACCAAAATCGAGCCATATGTGCTGCAATTTACAACATATATATATATATATATATATATATATATATATATATATTTGTTTATTAGTTATTTAAAAAAAATTTTAACTAATTATATACAAATTTTAATATAAAATATTTAATTAAACTCATTTTTATATGAGTTAATAACTTATATTGGCTTAATATAATCTATTGAGTTCTAAAAATCGAAAATTAATATTATTTTTGATATAATTGAAATGAAAAAAAAAAAATCCATAAACAAACATATGAAGCAACTCTTGTAAAAATGTCCCTGGCATTGTCATTTGTAAGTTTCAAACTTCACGTAAACGACACCGTTAAATAAACTATATGATCGCTCCGGAGTGTGAGCCTAAACCCCACAGCGTGTTATCGCAGCCCAAAAACCCTTATTGCCTTAATCTTCTCTCCAAAACTACGCCTCCTTCTCCGCTGCCATAGGCTTGCTCTCCCGCTAGCTCTCCCGCTAGCTCTCTCTTCTGGCTGCCATCAATGGCCGCACTTCCTCCTTCCTCTAGCTTAAGCCCCAAAACGGTAGAGAGAGCTGTAAACGCTCTCCTAAAATGGCGAGCTGCCAAATCCAAGATCCAAAAACCTCAATTGCTAGAACATGATGAATTCGTTTACCTAATTTTAACTCTTAAAAAAATCCCGCAAAAGGGTGTTAGCCGCATCAATGCCCACAAAATCCCCCTCCCCAACCCCTTGATTAACCCTCAGAATGACAACTCCGAGCTCTGCTTAATCATCGATGACAGACCCAAATCCGGCCTTACCAAAGACGCAGTTAAGAAGAAGATCCAAAACGACGACATACCCATCTCCAAAATCATCAAGTTATCCAAGCTCAAGACTGATTACCGTCCCTTTGAGGCGAAAAGGAAACTGTGCGATTCCTATGATATGTTTTTCGCAGATAAAAGAATCATCCCTCTCTTGCCTAAGATGCTGGGGAAGCAGTTTTTCAAGAAGAAGAAGATTCCAGTGGCAGTGGATTTGAAGCACAAGAATTGGAAGGAGCAGATTGAGAAGGCATGTGGGTCGGGTCTGTTGTTTTTGAGGACTGGGACTTGTAGTGTGGTTAAAGTGGGAAAAGTTTCAATGGCCAGAGAGGAGATAGTGAAGAATATTGTGGCTGCTATTCATGGGATTGCGGAGATTGTGCCTAGGAAGTGGGGTGGTATTAGGTCTTTCAATTTGAAGTTGCTTGAGAGCCTGGCTTTGCCCGTTTATCAGGCGCTTCCTGATTTGAAGTTGAAGATCGAAGGTGTCAAGGAGGGGGAAAAGGTGGAGCAGGAGGTTGAGAAAGAGGTAGTTGAGGAGGAGAAAGTAAAGAAGAAGAAGGGGAGGATACATGAGATTAGGTATATGGATAGCAATGTCAATGAGGATGATATTGAGTTGAACAGTGATGGTGAAGGAGACATCGATAATGCTGATGGTGGTTATAACGATAATACCAGTGCGTTAGAGGTTAAGAAGAGAAAGAAGGGAGAAAAGGGGGGAAATGAGAACAAAATTAAAGTGAAGAAAGAGGATCGGGTCAAGCAAAAGAAAAATGTAGAGAAAGCAAAAAATGAGGATGGTATTAAGCAGAAGAAGCATAAGAAAACTCAGTTGGTTTCAACAAAATTGAAGTGAAAGCTGAGAAACTTGCAGGATAATTACTGTAGAGGATTTTCATCCTTAGAAGTTTTGGTATGACGTTTGATTTTTGTGTAATTTCTATATTTCGGTACTGCCAGCAAAAAAATTTTAGAACCTAATTTCACAAAATTTCAGCATTCGCTGTCTCAGTTCATTTTCTTGAGATAACTTGTTACAATATATTTTCATATTTTCTCATGATATCCTTTTTATCCCATTCTGGCAAGCATTTTTCTCTTGTGGGATTTGTTTCTTATTTATTGTTGATGGACTGAGCTATTAGAATTTCATGGTTTAGTTTTTTCTGTTTTCTGAACTGGTTTTCTTTTGTTGAAGAAGTTGAATTCATGTTTTATTCTGCTGTAGGGGGTTGCTTTTGAGCATCTTTTGGACATTTAGCTTTCTTTGATATGTGCAATTCTGCAGTTTGAATAAAGTCAGCATATAAGATGTTTTTGACTGCTATTAAGAATGAATGAGTTTGTCTAGTTATCCCTAGTCCGCCATTTATAAATATGCATTTATTTATACAGTTATACAATTCTTTGTAGGTGTGACAGTTCCTCTATTCTGAAACTCCCTGCAGGATGATAATCTTCCTTTTTTTCCTTCCGAAGATGTTTCTATTTGAAGCTGAGCATTCTTAATCTTATTGATGCTCATCTTATCTTGTGGCTCTGAACTAATCATTTGATAACTGTTGAAAAAAATAAAGGAAATAAAGTCGCTGTTTGCTATAAATTTTCTTGATATTTGTATTGCATAATTTCCCCTATAAAAACCTGAGTCTTTTTCCTTGTTCGTATAGGTTACTCAGTTAAACAGTAGGATGGAGGTAGAATTGGTGATAACTAGTCTATTGCACATCTCCTTGAATTGTGTTGAATGATGCTTCTATGTGGCCTTAAGTTTTTTAATTTGGTGAAGAGAGTTGAGGTCTGAATCTCTGCTTATTTTTTATAATGAGATGTCTGAACTCTAGTGTTTTAGGAGATCTTGGAGATGGCTGTTAGATGAGAGTAGAAAATTAGGAAATGAAATTGCGGGATAAGTAGTCCATGTTGAAGTTAGTGAAGTTAAAGAACGCTAACGAGCCCCATATAAAACACCTTGAATATGAAAAGCATATAATGGTTCTAAGGAATCAGGTCTTGAATCAACATAACGATTTTTTAGTACTCTTGCTAGTGCTATAAAGAATAGCTTATCTTTTTCTTTCGCCTTGAAAAACCCATGAATTTGACTGAAATGTCCTTTTAAAATTAGCATCCACATTGCCTGTCATTTTTTATTTGTTAAGAAATCACAAATGAGTTTCCTAGTTATTGCAAGTTGCAACAATGTAATTATAGCCTGAAGGCAGAAAGATCGCCGGCCTGATAATTTGCAATTCTTTTCTTGCTTGTATAGTGTTTACGGTACATGTTGAGAGACCTTAGTGTGTTTGAGATTGTCTTCCGGGTACAGTTACCAATTTCCATTGAGGTTCTATTCAACATTGTTAAAATGCAGTATAATGTTGTTTGAAATTGCTTCTTCTCAGGTTAACCATAACCAAGAGAAAACCCCCCCATATTTTCAGCCCGTTTTGGTTTAGCTAACTGGAGTGCTACCTTGTCCGGAGGAGAAAATCTTCCTGATAGGGTAGCTATGTGGGCATGTTATTGAAAGTAGCTGGTTTTATGTATAGACTAAGTGTCCTGTTTATTGCAGCAAGGCAATCCTAGGTTAAAACAGAAACTTAAGTTCTTGATAACTTATAACTGCAGGACATAGCATTTTCATGCAGGGTCATCATGTCATTCACAACCAGTTGATTCCCCATAGGATTATAGATCCATGATCAAATGTGATTCCATATAGCTGCAGGATACTTTTGCTTTACAACTGAAGGTTATTGGCCCTTAAGATGTTTGGTCCTTGCAAACTTGAGCCCTTCCAGTCCTTTTTCCAGTTGCTTTGATGAATGTGTGACCGTGGGTGATCATTGCCTTGCTAGGTATTGGCTGAAATTTGTGTATATATATGTATATATTTGTTAAGGTTAGGCTAGAACTAGGATGTGGATGTATTGGCCTCCTAGCTACCATGCAGATGAATTTGACTTAATAATGTAGTTGCTACCCAAGTTTAAACCTTGTATATATGCTGTATGGCATATGCGACCGCCGTCAAATAAGACAGTTGACATGTTTATGAGATGCTGGGAGGTTATTGAATCATGTAGGTGCATAATTAAGAGTGGAAATATTCTAGAATTACATTTTAATTATTCTTATTCATGTCATGAGTGTTTCTGCATTCTGGACTATGAAAGTTTAACCAACAAAAGGCAATACCTCATTTGTATAGAAAGCAATTGATAGAGTGGAGTTATTGGAGTGGAAAAGGCAGGTTCAGAAGTTCCACCAAATTTTGTATTATGTGATGCATTTATGGATATTGGGACTAATAATTACTTGGGTGTGGAAAGGGCAAGAGTTGATTTTCCCTTGAATGGGTTTGTACGGAATACTTTTTAGTTTGATGTTTTCTCAATTGTGGTAGAGAATCCCTTTTCTCTAAGCAATAAGCTTGCGAAGAAATGGATTGCTTATTAGATACGTTACAATAAAATTTTGTATTTTATAAATATATTATTACAAAGCACAAGTATTGACTCACTCACGAATCATATTATGGAGGTATCTTAATGTAATTATTATTTTTCGTAATAGATGCTTCTTTTATAGCAAAATCCAAGCTCATTTGGAGTGTTTGAATTTATATAATAATTTAACCTAAAATTTCCTCAAATATGTGGGAATCGCGCTGGACGGGCTGATTCAAGTAATCTTAGAATTTCTCAGAACGGCGAGAAAGTAACGTTCATGGATGAAAAGATTCTATATATAAACAAAATAAAACAAAAAAATCTGAGCAGGCAGACACTGACGGCTATCGTTTCTAACAAAGAGGCAGCATCAGCAGCCGGACAAATTCTACTCCAAACAATTAACACCACAAAAGAGTTGCCGCATAAAATTTCTCCAACTTTGTTATTCGATTGCTGCCTCGTTCTTTCCTGTTGATCTCCATATATATATATAATGCTATATGTTTTTCTTGCAGGTAAAGGTATAAAAACATTATTAAATATGAATAAAATTAATAGTATTTATAATTAATAGTTCTCGATCAATGTTTTTTAGGAATTTAATACTTTCAATATTTGAATAACTGAAGAATTATTTTCCATTTTCTTGAGATGACGCAAATACAGATTTGGTGTATCCGCCCCAAGTATTTTACAAGGAGGTTGGATTCACTAAAACATCGACACTATACTATTCTACATTTGTCCACTCTTTGGGTCCTTCTTTATAAATTATATAATACGCAACTTAACTTCATTTAAGAAAAAAAAAAATACATTTTCATATGTATGCTCGTAAAAGCTACACTTGAGAAACTACTGCTCCCATGGCAAAGACAGCTACTATTGCTTCATCTCTTTGTTTCCACTTGTTCATGTTAGCCATTTTGTGTCTGCACTCCACTGAGGCTACCCTGCCGGTACCGGCCATATTCATATTTGGTGACTCGACCTTCGATGTGGGGACTAATAATTTCTTAAAAGATAGTCAAGCGACGGCGAATTTTCCTTACAATGGGATTGATTTTCCTTATTCTGTACCTACTGGTAGGTTCAGCAATGGCTACAACAGCGCAGACCAGATTGGTACGAGTGAAGTGATCTTCATGCAATTTACTTTCTTGTTAATACGTGCTTTTTTTTCCCAGAAAAAAAATATGCAAGTGTTTCTTATACTTGATCAGCTTGGACAATTAACAATAAATGTTTCACCAAGTTTCTGATGAAAGTTAGCTTTTACAGTGAGGCTGTTCGGCTACAAAAGGAGTCCGTCGCCGTTTTTGTTGCTTCTCAACCATGGTTCCAGTTTCAAGAAGAGAATACTCCGAGGTGTCAACTTTGCATCAGGAGGATCTGGGATTCTTGACTCAACGGGCTCCCAACCTGACGTTGTAAGCTACTTTTACACAACTATTCAATCTCAATACGTACCACACTAAATTGTTATTCATTTTCCAATTTTTTTATTTGAAAAGTTACTTTTTCATCCTTAGCTATATATTTTAAAAATTAATACATATATCTTCAATTTATCTATATTATCAACTTGTCAAACTGAATCTATTTGTCCATTTTCAATAACAATGTGCTTTTTTCAGTTTGAAAACAATCAAAATGTTAATTTTAACATGATGTAAAAGAAAAAAAAAAGTATATTGTTAAGAGAATTTTGATAATTTTTCGTATAATTAATAAAAAAATTAATTAGAATAATTTTTAATTTTACATAATACAATTGAGTTCTAAAAATAGAAAAATTTGTTGATTTTAATATAAGTAAATGATAGGAAGTCTAAGAAGAAAAACTATAACTTCCAATTGAACTTTATATTAATGTGTACAGAAAATGGTGATTCCATTGACAGAACAGATCCAGCAGTTTTCCACAGTTCGTGACAACATTACAGCTTTACTGGGTCCACACAACACTGCTACGATGCTTTCTCAATCACTGTTTCTCATTAGTGTCGGAAGCAATGACCTCTTCCAATACCAACGTAGTATTAATATGCCTGTCCAAGAGTTCCTGGACACTCTTCAGCAAACATATCAGAATCATCTTCAGGTCAGAAACAAGAAAACAAAAACATTCTTCTTCCTTAATAGCAGATTAGTTATGATTTTTCTTGGACAAGAAATTTCATAACTTATTCTATGTTGACATGGCAGAAACTGTATGACTTGGATGCTCGAAAATTCGGTATTGTAAGCATTCCACCAATTGGCTGCTGTCCTTTTCAACGTTTCATTGGAAAAACTGGTGAATGCGTCAAGGAATCCAATGATTTGGCTCAATCATTCTACAATGGTACTGAAACCATGTTAATCAAAATGAGCTCTCAAGCTGTAGGGATGAAGTACTCACTTGGAAATGCTTACGCAATGACATTGGACATCATAGACAACCCACTAGTTTTTGGTAAGCAATTGATCTATTTATGACTTGGGACGAGAAAAAAATAAATAAATTTCCTCATCGTTTGCCTTGGAGGTCAAAGGTTTGATCCTATGAGAATTTCCTATGAATCTGCAGAAAAATTGCTTCGTTAATGGAAATTTACTTGGTGTATAATGAATTGAATATTATACTGAATTTTCCAGGTCTGAAGGAGGTGAAACAAGCATGCTGTGGGAATGGAAGCTTCAATGGAGGAGTCCCATGTAATGCAAGCGCAAACCTTTGTTCTGATCGGCAAGAGTACTTGTTCTGGGACAGGTTCCACCCGAGTGAGGCTGCTTCTAGATTGGCAGCTCTAACCCTCTTTGGTGGAGAAGTAAGATATGTGACACCCATGAATTTTAGCCAATTGGTCCAGGCTAATTAATGCCTTCAATCCTGAAAATAATAAGCAGCAGATGAGCTTAATCAAAGGATAATATATATCCTACACACTTTCTATGAATTAGTTTTTTCTTTTCTTTTCTTATTATGAAAAAAAAAAGAAGCTATATATGAATTTGTGATTTTGAATAACCTCCATTCACCATTTTGCACCAGGATTTCTATCATGTAACTGTTCCATATAGGCAAAAAAGAAAAATCCGTTTTTAATATATAAATAAAATATATAGAATTTATGAACCCACTTAATTATATAATTTTATTAATTTATCATTCCATGCATAATATAATTTCTCACATAGAGTCGGATGCCTTAAACAATAGGCCAAATGGGATGATATCTAAGAAAAAAAAAGGCAAAGAAATTGCATAGAATTAATTATTGGTAACATGTGGTGAGATATGTACTTGTAATTTATTTTTAAGCCTATTTAATTCTGTTGTGATATGACAATCCATCAATTTGTAGTCAGAATTTAGCTAGCAAGAGCCAAGTTCAAGGAATTATCAAATTCCATGTAATTAACAATGGATTAACAGGGAAAAGGAAAGCATGGTTTTGTATTATCAACATATTTTTATGGAAATGATTGCATACATGATGATAAAGCAAGGAATAAAACAATAATATATTGTGAGGCTAATATGAGGATTCATTAGCAATAGGGCAATCCGCCCAACTAATCTAGTTATTTGTATTATACTAATCCCCTCTTTAAAATCCAACCATATAGAAACAATATTTTAAAAAAATTAAACCAAACTATGCTTCTTCCTTGTTGATGATGTTTCTTTGGTATATACCTAGACAAACATCTCAGACACACACACACACATATATATAAGAGAGATTCTCAGAAATGAGAAAGGCAAGCAAAGTGGAGAAAAACAAACTATTCCAGTTCTCATGGCAAGGAAACAAAACTTTGCTTTTTATTTTCTCCTCTTAGCTATATGTGTTGTTGACAGCAATCCTGCAGGTGCAAATGAGAGGATAGTACCAGCTATTTTCATTTTTGGGGACTCAGCCATTGATATTGGGACTAACAATTTCTTAAACTCCTATGCAAAAGCTAATTTCCGTTATAATGGGATTGATTTTCCTTACTCAAAGGCAACTGGAAGGTTCAGCAATGGCTACAACATTGGAGATCAATTAGGTAAAGCTTCCATTATTTTTATCGACGACTTAGATTGATCACAAATGAGATATTTTCATCCAGTTGTACTTTTTTATTAGCAATGAGGTTTGGGTTTAAGAAGAGTCCGCCAGCTTTTCTCTACCTTCTCAACAACACGTCAATTGATTTTAAGAAGAAGATTCAGCGAGGTGTGAACTTTGCTTCTGCTGGGGCTGGCATTCTTGATGACACCGGATTCAAAGCATGGGTAAGACTTTCTTTGTAAAACTTCTCCGACTCTCTGACATGTGAAAAACAAAGTATAATTATTCTTGATTTGGACCAAAACTGCAGAATGCAGTAATACCTCTGTCGCAGCAAATTCAACAATTTAAAACAGTCATAGGAAACATCACAGAGGTGAGAGGTCCAAAGGCAACAGCTAAGCTTCTTGCTAAATCCTTCTACATCTTCTGCGTCGGAGCTAATGAATTCTTCGATTATATGCGTAACAAAAGTACTGCACCCAGGGAACCCTTCGTCGCTTCCATCCTCTCTACATACTATAACCATTTAAAGGTGCAAATCAAAGAGTTCTAAGGTTTCCACCTCATGGGTTTTGAATTTTTTAAAGAAACTTGTGGGTTTGTCTCATTTGTTTGTCATTTTGTTCACAAGGGCAGAATGTTTACGGCATGGGTGCAAGAAAATTTGGTATCATGGGAGTTGCGCCGATTGGTTGCTGTCCATATGCACGAGCTATTAACAAAAAAGAAGGGGGTGGCGACGCATGTATGCCGCTGTTGAATGATTTTGCACAAGCTTTCTATAACTCAACTTTCGTTCTATTACAAGAGTTGAGTTCAGAACTGCCAGAACTCAAGTATTCATTTGCAAATGTATATAACATGACCGTAGATATGCTCGACAACTATCCTTCATTTGGTAAGCATGTCTACGTTATTGCATCTTTAAAATAATTGTTGCTGAAAATTTTGTAATTTGTAGGGCATTCAGATGATTGATAATTAGTTAGTGTTATACATGTAGGGTTGAAGGATGTGAAGAATGCATGCTGTGGATTGGGAGATTATAATGGAGTGTTTGCATGCTATGAACCCATTTACCCGAATCTGTGCCAGAATCGGAGTGAGTATTTGTTCTGGGATTTGTATCATCCGTCTCAAGCTGCTTCTGAATTGTTAGCCGAAACACTATTTCACGGTGATTCCAAGTACATGACACCAATGAATTTTAGTGTATTGGCTGAGGTTCAAGTCCACATCTAGCTCTACCCTCTTTGTGGCTTTATATGTGAAAAATAATTCTACACTCTATTGATTGGCAAGTCAAGTTTATATATAAACTACCATGCTGTTTTTTTTTTTTTTTTATGAAATAATTTAAATAGTTACTTATCTTTTTGTTGTTCTCTCCCTCAATGATATTGTATATAACAAAATATTTGAATTGGTCATTTCTTGAAAGCCACACTTTATTTGATAGTAATTTATGTAAACTTTATAAAATAATTTTTCATATAAAATCATTAAAATTATATATAAAAAAATATTATTTTTTGATTAACGGTAAACCAAGAGTTGCGTTACGAACGAAACCAATAATGAAATTAAAGCTCCCACGTCCCTCGACAAGCCGCAAGGGTTAGTGGTCGCAAAAGCAGAATGCTTTCACTTTCACGTCTTCCTCACTTGAAGAAACCTCTGTGTTCAATCTCTCACCGTCTTCTACCTCGTCGAAGACGCACTCTCCAAATTTCAATTTCTATTCTCCCTTCTTTTTGTTTCTTCTCTACAGTTCCTCCTCCTCCATTATCACCCCAGCATCCTCTTCATACTCACTACAAGCTGAATCACAAAGATTGGTTGTCTCCAAATGAGGTTTTAAGCATTTTTCAAAATCTTAGAGACCCAAATTCAGTGATCTCTGTCTGGAATCAATATTCAAAGCGAAAAGACTACAAGCCTAATGAAGCTATTTACACTCTTGTCTTAAACCAGCTTGCCCAAGCTAAAAACTTTGATGCCATTGAAGATATCATGCAAGGAATTAAGCTTGAAAAGTCCTGCCGTTTATCAAATGATTTCTTTTACAATGTGATCAAGATTTATGGCCATTTAGCGGGTCGAATCAAGAAAGCGATAGAAACCCTTTTTGATATGCCAAAGGGTTATAATTGCTGGCCAAATGTAAAAACTTTTAATCTTGTATTGAATTTGCTTGTATCTGCAAAGCTTTTCGATGTAGTTCATGAAATATATGTGAAAGCTCCGATGTTGGGTGTAGAGATTGATGCTTGTTGTCTTAATATTCTCATTAAAGGGTTATGTGAAAATGGGGATTTGGAGGCAGCATTCTATGTGCTCGACGAATTTCCTAAACAGAGGTGTAGGCCTACAGTGAGAACATTCTCAACGCTGATGCATTACTTATGTGCAAAAGGGGAGGTGAACAAGGCATTTGGTTTGCTTGAGAGAATGGAAAGAGAGGGTATTGATGCAGATACGATCACTTTCAATATCTTGATTTCAGGGTTGAGGAAGCAAGGAAGGATAGAGGAGGGAATGGAACTGCTGGATAAAATGAAGCTCAAGGGGTGTGAACCAAATCCAGGGTCCTATCAAGAGGTTTTATACGGTTTGCTTGATGTCGGAAAGTTTATGGAGGCAAAAGAATTCATGAGTATGATGATCCGTGAGGGGAATAGTCCTAGTTTTGTATCATACAAGAAGTTGATTCATGGGCTTTGCAATGAGAAGTTGACTGGGGACGTTGATTGGGTTTTGAAGCAAATGGTGAAGCAAGGTTTTGTCCCAAAAATGGGAATGTGGGGGCAGGTTCTGGGCAGCATATTTTCAGGGACCAATGCTTCCAACTGTTTCTGTATAAGTCAAATTGTCAGTGGCTAGCATCATGGAACCTTGTATTAGTAAATTCTATTTGCCAGACGTGGAGTATTTCCCAGAACATGCTTGAGACGAGCTAGAAGCCAAATGGCAACAATTTGTGAGCTGATTTGAGGATTGTCTTCGATGTGATATCACTGTGCAGGTTCCTATCCTAAGTTTCTGATTGCTAGCTGATCTCCTAATTTCCCTGATCAGATGTTTGCTGAGGTGTATGGACGTGGAGGTTCCGCCTGATGCATATATATCTATGCATTTTACTTTTTACTTCCTTGAAGAACTATTGAGTTGCCTGTGATCAATGGGAAACAGTTGCTATCTCTGCTTTCACAATATAATCTGTATCCTATGGCTAACCAACTTAATGAGAGTCCATGCGGATACAGAATTTTGACCCAAACCTGATTGTTCAACAGTAACTTCTGTCAAGCTTCTGACATTTGGTGTCCCTTGTATTTTTCATACATGTTTATCATGATTCGTTTCATGGCCAGAAGTAAATTTTGTCTTGCAAGTCAATATTTGAATTCTGAGCAAAGGTAAAATGAATTAATTGGAACTTGTTTTTTTGCAAGTCGCACAATATGCAGTTGATTTTATCTTGCATCAGTTGCGAGAGTTGGTGATTAGCATCGTTGATTATTTAGATCATTAAATTATGTTACGAGTGGGTGGGAAATGTTTTCCAGAACATGCTTGAGAGTATCATCTGATAAAAGGACAAAAATTCATTAGCCGGTTATAGCATTGTCTTTGAGTTGATGTCCCTGCATATGCCTATCTGAGTTTCTTTCACGGATTTAAATATCATAATTTCCTTTGTCATATGTTACGTAAGTTTTTCATTCTTAAACGCAATGTGGAGTTCATGCCTCATGCGCATAAATTTGTATACCTTGCTTCACTGCTGAACTCTCTGAATTGCCTGTTAACAATAGGAAGTCATGTGGTATTCTGTTCTGACTTAATTTTGTATTATAGATTCAAGAAACTTCATAAAAGTCAATTGCAGTCAGAAACAGAGAAATTTAGATAATTTTTTCCTTGTTTATTCAACACTTCGGGGTAGGTTTTAAGATTTGTGTATTTCAATCAACCCTCAATGAACCTTAGAACATCGAGGCTTTCAGTGACCTCTTGTAGCAACCCCCTTTTGGATGATCGGATCATTGGTCATATCTCTCCCGCGCGAAGTATATAGAGGAGATTGGCTTTTGGTCATATCTCAAGATACCAGCTCTACATCTGCGTGAAGGGAATGCGGAACAATCATAAATTACGTGCACACATATATATATATATGTACACATTTAGAGGAGCTAGGCTATTCTCCAGTCCACCAGGCTCTTATCCTTTCATTGAAATCTTTTTCCAATTACTCCCTCCCCCTTTTAAGTGAAGCTGTTGCTTCACCAATCACCAACCTAAGCCAAGACAAACAATCTATATGGAGACATTCCTATGCACACTGCCACTTGTGAATTAAGACAATGAACGATAAAATTATAACTAGGTAAACTTGACCAAGCCATTGTAGTATTACGCAAGTTGAATCATTCTTGTTTTTGAAAGGCAGGCCTATGTTGGTCAACTCGCAGTTATTTCAACAACTGGGTTCTGTCAACTTCCTTCGCAACTATCCAATTTCCAGAACATAATATATTAAACAAAATAGATAAACGGTAAAGTATTCCACATTCTGTGGACAGATGATTTTGATACTATGTAAACATCCCTTAAATTCAGGGTTCATTAACATCCTTGGTCACGTGCTTATGTAAGCTTAAAGTATCTACAATGATCACTCGACAGATAATGCATGGAAGGTGGGGATCACGACGGCTTTTAATCGACTTACATATAGGAGTGGCTATGACTTCATACTGCAAAAAATATCTTTAACACCTCACCTGTAGAAAATCAATGCAAAATATTATTACAAGCGTGTAATAAATGATAGTTTACTAATATTAAAATTATCTTTAACACCTCACCTGTAGAAAATCAATGCAAAATATTAACAAGCGTTTAATAAATGATGTTTACTAATATTTTAGGAATATCAAACAAATTTAACATACTGTCTTTTACAGAGGAGCCTTTTTGAATTCCATTTCAAATTTTGAAAAACAATTCACCAACTTAGTACTCAAATACCAAGCATCGTGGATCATTCATAGTTCCCTTCATGGTAATAGGTACAACCTTGTACATCAGTATATACTTATGATTAGACCTAAAATCAGACACATGTAACTCATTGTACATTACCCAAAAATATCTTGGCTGATGACAACAGAACTTGTTTATCGGTCTGGTAAAACATAACATATAATTATTCTTCTCATCAAATGTTACAACTTACTAAGCAACTAAGTACTCACAGTGACAGGAGTCTATCCCCGCCTAAGATCAAATTCAAAGCTCCACATCTTGCCAGGGCACCTAGGCAAGCGGCGGAACTCTGCGATACTGATACACATTAAAAGAACTAGAAATTGAGAAAGCAAACCAAACGAAAATAAAAAAAAGATTCAGACTAACTTCCTTATTAGTGACATCCACAAATGTTAATAATAAATAAACACTTCAGTCTTTGGTTAAAGTATGAGAAAAGACCAGATTCATCGTATATGTACACACTGTGAATCACTACTTGTATATGCTGTCTTCAAATTGTGGAGTGAATGAGAAATAGGAATCACCATCTAGCGCACAAACAAAGATCAGTGCTGACGCCAGAACGTCTGAAGGTTGGGGTGTGGTTTGGTTTCATTGCATGCAATATAAATGGAAAGGCCATGCTTGTTGCATAAGAAAGGAAGCAGTCCCTGTACTTTATGGATGTGGCTGAGGTGCATGCAATGAAGTTGGGTGTGGAACTGACAACCTTTTTGGGTCATTCAGACATAATTGTCAAAACAAATTCATCCTTTGTGGTTCCATTCAAGCATGAGAGAACTGGGATTTGTCCTCACTGAATTTGGTGATAAATGATATTTCATGTTTAACTGTCAAATTTCTCCACTTACTCAGGTAGACCGTAGACATGTCATGTGTTGTGCGAACTTTATGACCCATTAATTGCACAGGAATGTTGTTAAGAAAGAAAAAACATACCTTTTGCTTTTTGCTTGTGGAATTAATTTTAATATCTTTTAATAGGAAAATTTTATGATCAGAAACTTCCTCTACTCATCTAGCTATATGAAAGAACCGATAAAACTTTGGCTGCCCTGGCCAACGCCAAGTATTTAGTCTGCCACAAAGTAACAGTGCCTTCAAATCAATAATTTATCTTCACATATACATAGGCACCAAACCATCATGGAATAGGAAAAGTTGAACTTAACAGCTAAGAAAAACTCAGAGTATCCCATCTTCAAGAAGAAAAATCATATTTTCTTAAATAGAAAAGCTCCAGCTATATTAAAGTTTACAAGAAAATCCTAAATAGTCAAATTCAATTAGTAGATGTTCATACTTCTGAATAATAGATCAATCTTTGTTAAATAATACAAGTTTGTTGATCTCAGAAACAGAAAGGGTCGACTTAGTGAAAAACATTTGTGCGTATATAATCTCCTTAAGCATTAAATTTCTGCTTATCTCCATTGAAGTCTTGGATTCATTTTGTACATATTATTTTTCTTTAATTTGTTAACTTAAAAAAGAAAAATGATGTTCCTTTATGCGATTGAAGACACAACAGCAAAGACGAAGGAATAGAATATATAAGGGATCAATAAGACCAAACTGGAATAAGATAGAAATGTCACAGTACTCTGTACTTACATTAAACTTTTGGGCAAATTTAGGTTATGCTGAGCCAAATTTGGGTGGCCAGAATACGTCAGAGTACTCGGGCAATGTTGTTACTTTCTCAATGATACGATCCTCTAATCGGAAAATTCGAATGCTATCACTGCTTAATCCTTTTGCCATCGCATTATCATCATCTGTGAAGTAAATACAGTTCCCTTTACCTCCACAAAAATCAGCAGATGAAATGGAGATGGAAAAATCCACACCCAAAACAAAGGCTCTATCACCCAACGATTTCACGTCAACCCATGTACCCCACTCTTCGTCAAGCTTATGTATTCTGAAGGCAATAGCTTTAGGATTACACCTGTATCTCCTTCGACGAGCGGGGAAATTAAGACCTCTAACATTAAGATTCTCATAATCATTCCATGTTTTCCTTTCTCCATCAAGATATCTATCCACTACATAAAGATCCCCACATGACTCCACCAAATTCTTCCGACTACCACAACCAAACAAGGGAGGGGAGTACTGAATCAGCCTCAAGGACGAATCAATCCAAGAAACTGTACCCCATCTATCAACAACATAAAATTGGCTTTTATATTCAATAATGTCATCATATTGAAAATTAGCATCATCTAGAAGCGTCCAACTGTCATCTCCATATTTCCAATAACCCAATTTTCCTTCGTGGTAAATGGCTAGAATGGAAAGTTCATTTTCAATACATCTAGCAGAAATTGGAAATAAAAGGACTTTATTTATCCCATGAAGGGATAAGCCAGATAGGGATTTAAGCATGAAAGCTTTAGTTATCGAGAAAAACCGAAGGTCCAGCAAGTTCAACGTGATTGGAGAGTACCTGATTTGGATATCTGATAGCGGATGAACAAACTTCAATTTACCCAGTTTGGTCTCTCCAATTTTAGTTAACCAGGCCTTGGGCTTTGATTTGGAAGAAGAAGAAGAATTATCTTCATTCAGAAAGGAAACCTCCATTCGGCAAATGGTCGCCGGAGAGAGAACGGCATCGACGCCGAAGGGCGGAGGAAGTTTAAGGATAAGAGGAGGAATATCTTGATCGAAGGAAGGAAAAGGAACGGCGGATCGCCAGGAAGTGCAGACAGAGCGAAATCGGAGAACATCGACACGAGAGTGGAGGAATTTGGAGATAGTTTCCAAAAGCTCCTCGGGAAGATCGGTCCAGTTGGTCATCTTGAAGAAATCTGGGGAAGAGAGTAGCTCAACGTTGGCTGGTGGATTGCAGTGGGTTTCGGAAACTGATAATTTAATTATTGTTCTGGTATTGACTTGTTGTCCGTTGACTCAACAAAGAATGATTGGAGTTGGTGCCTGGTGGGTGTATTGTCCTTATTGGCCTCGTTAAGCTAACAAATCACTTTGTATGTTTTTGGGGGAAAGTATTTTCTACTCTGATTTTTAGTATAAAATAATACATAAAATCTAATGAATTTAGATTATATATTTATGTAAATTCGGTTATTTTACCAAATGCTCTTTACGTTGTCAACCAGCTCGGCTCCCTTTTTTTTTGACCTTTTTTTTTCTGGGGATGGTGGGATTTGCATTTGTGACAATCGAAGAGAATGCTGATCCCAGTGAAATTATCTAAACTAAAGCTTTGTATTGGCTTGCCTTTCCTTTGGTAAACTAGTGTTGTCAATGAAGATTTATGCGATCTGCTTCGGAGAAATCCTGAGCTGAAATAGAGAAACAATTGTGACCCGCAAAGAATATTCCAATCCTTTGGTAAAATAGTGTTGTCAATGAAGATTTAATCTACATGAATTAAGGAAAAAGGATATTGTTGAAACAGACTACAGCTTACGCAAGCAGTACAAGGAGCATTACCCTTGCAATTCATGAGATTTTGAAATAGCAAAATTAAACTCACATTCATTAACATTTGCTTGCTAATTACCATCCAGTTATATAACAGTAATTACAAACCATACGTGCTCATGAGTCAAGAGCCACAGCTCACAGTTCATGAACGAAAAAGAGATACTACGGCTTAACCCTCAGCATCAGCAGCGACTTCTTTGATAAATGCATTCATGATTTATTTGCCCAACTTCTTCAAAAGAAAACCCCTTTCAAAAGGTAATCTGTCACAAATCAAGATCAATAACACATTAATAGATCTAAATCAAGTGCGCATCTCATATCAGGACATAACACCAGATTTGTTAATCCATTTCAATGCTTGGTAGAACATCCCACAGATTAACCAAATTTACAAATGCCATTACTTTAAATTAACAAATCCAAACTACAATCTACATGATGCCTTGTATATAAAAGCAAACTCGATCAAAAGCAGATTCAAGATACGTTTACAAGAGACAAACGAGAGGCAAAGGAAAACAGAAAACGCATGTTCACATTTTGAGTTGTTAAATCTTCCAAAGCCAAAACATAATATTAATCTCACAAAAAGACTTCCAGTATCAAGAAATTACTCACGTTCTACGTTGAAGCTCTCGAGGGTTTGACTTCAACCATGTGGGAGGTGGCCAGAAAATCTTAGAATAGCCAGGAAACTTAGACAAAGGACCAGAAGTACCATCCTCCAAGCAAAAAATACCAACATCAAAACCAGGGTGATCCTCATTTTCTTCAGAGAACGTATCATCACGATAATACACACAATTCCTCTTGCACCCTTCAAAATCTTTTGCTAAAACAGAGAACGAGACATCATCTCCAGCAAACAACACACGATCATCCAGTCCTTCCATCTGAACCCAGTCACGCTTCTCTTCGTCCAGCTTGTACACTATCACCCGAACAGGACCGCTATCATCAGAATCCGACGAATAAACACAAAGGTCTCTATCATCAAGATCGTACTGATCAATCCGAAATAGATCCCCAAAAGACTTCAGCAAATATTTAGTCTGTCCACCATATTCATAGCGAAAGCTCCGCACAGGAGAAAGTTCGGTAAGTTTCAATGTAGCAGGATCAACTGACACGACCAATCCAGTGAAATCAAGAGCGTAAAATTTACCCTTGTGATAAACAATATCAGAATAATGAGATCGCTCACGGTTATCATTGATATTGTTCCATTTCTTGTCTCCCATCCTCCATACCCCCAATTTTCCACCAGTGTGCAACGCCATTACCGCAAACCCGTCACCAATATTTTCTAAATTCGAAGATGTAACAACTTTCCTGATCATAGTTGTAGACTTGAGTTCATTAAAGTCAAGCTCAGGGGCTTTCCCTTGCTGAACAAACTCAAGCCCATAAGCCTTGCTTATCTCATCAACTCTATAATCCAGCAAGTTCAAAACCTTGGGCAAATTCTTGTTCAGATTCTTAAATGGGAATCTAAAAAGTGGGTCATTGAGAATCACCTTACCTGATTTTGACTCCTCAATCTTGATAATCCAGGTTTTGGCGGTGGTGCTACAGGAGTCAGAGATTTTGGTGAGCGGTTGGACGGCGTAAACGGTGTACTCCTTGAGCAAAAAGTAGCCGCGGCGCCTGGGATGGAGATGAGGATTGGGGCTGATAGGGAAAGGGAGCTTGAGAGATGGGTATGGAGAAGGAATTTTGGGAGGAAGCGGAATCGATGATCGCCAAGAATGGCAAACGGCGCGAAATCGGAGAACGTCGACTCGAGTATCGAGGCATTTAGCGATCAGGGATAAGAGGTCCCTCCCGAGATTAGCCCACTGGAGCGAGCTTGAATCCATGGCTACCGAGGGTGGAAAAACCCAAAACCGAAGGGGAGAAACCCAAGGGGAGAACAGAGAGGAAGAAGTTACTTCGTGCCAGTTTATAAGGATCAGGCAACGAGGGACGCGTAAAAAACGATGGCGAAATTACCATTCAGTCTCATTATGGAGATTTTATTCTATATAAACATTATATCTACAACACTTACATATTTAGCCATTGATTTATGATGAAACTATATGAGATCGTCGTACATCAACAATAATTATAATAAAATTTTTTTTCGTTAAAAAAATTATTAGCTAATATTTTAATTTTAAAAAATATATTTAAATATTTATAAAAAAATTTAAAAAATTATTATTTAATTTTTTTATTAATTTTAAATAGTTAAATATTAAAAAGAAAATATATTTTTTTAATTAAACAACTATTTATTAATAAATTTCTCCATAATATAAGATAAATATTAGTTAAAAATTATAGAATAAGAATAATCAATTAATACATTTTTTTGTAACATAAAAAATTAAATGATAATTTTTCTAAAACCGTAATAGACTAAAATGCATTTGAGAGAACAAAATTAAATGTTTAATAGTTATTAAATTAAATATTTATATTTATAATCATACAGCATTATAAATTATTTTGGTGATAAAACTAAAGACATGTTTATTCGGGGAGAAATGATTTTTGAAAACGCTTTTAAGTTATTTTTTATTATTTTATATTACTAGCTTTTCTGACGTATATTGTTTCTTATCTTTTTTTTACTTGTATATGTATAATAATTAAAATTTAAACATTAATTTTCGTTTATTAAAATTATATTAGTGAAAATATTAAATTGAAAAATAAATCATATTATTATAAAATAAATGAATAACGCTTATAAAAAAAATTAAAGTAAATAATTTTTTAGACATATTTTATAATATTTTTAACTATATAATATATGAACATATTTAAAATTCTAAATTAAAAAGGTAAATATAGTTTTATTTATTTTATTTGAAAATAAATTTTGAATTTTTTTTTTAAATTACTAGTTAAAAACCCTAGCAAAACTTGTAGGTCATAGTAAAGGCTCTTCAAAGATTGTTAGCTATTCTTTTAAAAAAATTTGTATGATACAAGTAAAAAAATTTAAATAATAAAATTATTTTATTAATAAAATAAAAAGGAAAGGACTTAATAATCTTGGATTAAAGTAAAAAATAGAATTAAGTAAATTAAACAAAATTTGAAGGGAAATGTATGTATTTCAATTACAAAATAAGCTAGCAATACTAAGCAGGATCAATATGGGAAGCACTATTATTGCTCATCATGAGATTTGAAATGGAGAATTATATTCACATTCAACAAAGAGCGAGCATGCACTTGGTATCAAGACAAAAATATAATGCAAAACCAAACCCCAAGTAAAAAAACCAAACTTTTTCACAAAAGTATTATCACAGAAAGTTCAAAGAAAACTTTCTCACACAAGTAAGCCTATATGATTAGGACATCAACATTAGCTAACCATAAGCTATACGCGCTCAAAAGTAATTTAAAGCCAAAACTGTTCCTCCTCCTTCATAATTTCGACCTCGAGGCTTGAGATGAGAGTTGGGCGGGACTCCTTATACGACGTCGTGTTCATAATTAAAAGAGTGACGTTTTCTACAATGTTCCGAAGGTTATTATTATTATTGTTTTTTATATATAAAACAGTTGTTATTAGTATTAACTTGTGAATTGTAGGCTGCTGGATAATCACGCCTGCGCTGCGATCCGGGCCGGAAAATTCACAGGAAGAACAAGTGGAGCCTGGAGGAGCAACAAAGGGAGATTCTAATCATTTGTTTGCTAAGGGCAAGGCTTTATCTCTTTTAAGGTTTTATTCGCTTACGTGATTGCCTTTTGATTTTCGTTCTGTTTCACAATGATGACGTTTCTTTCCAGATAGGCTGGGCAGTGATTAGAGATGAAGAAATCACCGTTGCCATTGCAAAATATATGTGGAAATGAGAAGAAGATCATCGGAAAGGAAGCACTGGTGAAGCTTTTGAGATGGCATTTTGGTTTTTCTGATTTTAGAGGCAAGCAATTGGAAGCTATTCAAGCTGTCTTATCAGGTACTTTAAAAGATACACTATCTCAGTGACCTGAAGATCAGTATTGCTCTTTATATTATCCATTGATTTTCGTTTGTCGAAGGGAGAGATTGCTTTTGTTTGATGCCAACTGGAGGAGGCAAGTCAATGTGTTATCAGATTCCTGCACTTGCAAAACCAGGGATTGTGCTTGTTGTTTCTCCCTTGATAGGTTTTTTCTTTCTTGGTCTTTCTCTATTTTCCTTTCTTTTCTTTCCTTTTTTCAACTTAGCTCTAACTTTCATTAGCGTTGCTTCTCCATTTCTGTTTTGCAGCCTTGATGGTTAGTAACACACAGTAACTTTTTCCATGTCTTCCTTCCCCTCCTTCAGGCTGTTATAAGAATTAAATTTATTTTATTTTATGTTTTCCTTCTTCTATATCAGGAAAACCAGGTGATGGCATTGAAGGAGAAAGGAATTGCTGCGGAATTTCTATCCTCAACGCAAACATCACATGTCAAAAATAAAGTGAGTTATTAGAGTTCCTGATATGATCTCGTGGTTAATTTGCTAAGTGACTGTTGTTAAGTATCTTAAAGACTTCAGCATTCTGTGTAGAATGTTTATTTATGGCAAATATGTTTTATTTTTTGAATGTTAGTGGATTAGATCTTGCCTGTATTTGGTGCAATTTTTTCACTCAAGCTCCATTCTTTATTTTGTTTATTTGCAATAATTACTGTAAACTTTACCATGTTTAGGACTTACAAATTTGAAATTATGTAATTATACTTCTAAACAGTGGGGACGTTAATTAATCAATTTATGAAATTTTAGATTCATGAAGACCTGGATTCTGGAAAACCATCCACAAGGTTGCTGTATGTTACTCCTGAATTGATTGCAACACCAGGATTTACGTCAAAGTTAACAAGGATTCATGCTAGAGGTTCCTTGAAGCTCATTGCCATAGATGAGGTGTGAAATTACACTTCTATGTGTTAATAAAGGCTGAACTCAAGTTGTCTTCAAAGGACAACAGGTTCTTGTCTAAAATATTTTTGTCTTTGCCTCTTTCTTCTTAATTTTGTTTCAGGCACACTGCATATCAACATGGGGCCATGATTTCAGGTTTGTGGTTACTCTAATCTATAAGCGAGACTCCTTTTCTGCTATTTTTCTGCTGGGCATCCATGTTAGTCTTCTGTTCTTTTTGTACACATACACGCATTCACTCACACACACACACGCATCCCCACAATTCAATGCTCCATTGCTATCAAATATTGTAGATTTTTGTTTCCTTGTGTCCTATGCATGTGTTAATAATTATTGTTAATAGAGTGAAAAATCAGAGTTTGATAATCTTACTGAATTTTGTGTATCCTTGAAATTGCTTTTACTATTTTTTTAATTCTTATTGAATTATGTGATGCAAGTAATTTTTCTAAAACAGGCCTAGCTATCGTAAACTTTCATCTATGAGGAGTTGCCTTCCTGATGTACCAATACTAGCTTTGACCGCTACAGCTGTTCCTAAGTGAGGGCCTTACTGAGTCTGTTTATTTATATTTCAGAAGAAATGCTTATACTATATTATTATTTATGAGATCCTTCCATTTCATATCAAATAAGGAGAATAATAGTTTCATTTTCTGCCAAAGCAAGTGAGGAGCAATAGTAATCTTTAGCTTTTCATCTTATCTCCAGAGTTCAGAAGGATGTAATAGATTCCTTATGCTTGCAAGACCCTTTGGTTCTGAAATCTTCCTTTAACCGTCCAAATATATATTATGAAGGTAGGTCCTCTTCACTTATTTCAGAAAATCATTGGAATCGACTGTGAAATTTTTTAAAAAAAGTTTATGTCTGAAAATTAGATCATGATCTTGCAGTTGGTTACTTTGCTTTACAAAATCCACCTTACTATTGTAAAAGTATTTTAAATTGTGGAAGTTATCAGAACTTTTTGTTGATCCGTTCTTTACTTTGGTGTATCTGATGTATCCTTGGATATAAAATATGAAATTAGCATTGAAATTTACAAAAGGGGTTGCTAAATTGAATAGAAAATCTGTAGACGTTTGCAGTTGCAGCTACTCTGTCCTATGAATATATGCAGTAATTATTGTATTTAAACAACTGAATGCAAGAGAATCAAATAATTCATATGAAGAAAACCGGTCAAAGAACCAACTGAATTATCTCTAGTTTGTGCAAATATGTATACCTAAAAACTATGTTTAGAACTGCAGCAAATATTCAACCCAACTAAACCTAAACCTAAAATTCGGCTATATGGATTTTTTTTCCTTCACTCTTCTTGATTTAGCACTACATCTTCAGAAAGATCTACAGCTGCTACCTGCAATTGTCGGTTTGCCCCCCAATTTCTTATCTCCTAAACTTCTCTATTCTTAGCCTTCCAATATGCATGAGGCCAGGACATCTTAGTAAACTTGATCAGTCTTTGATTGGAATATAATGTGTAAAACAATTGAAGACAAAAGATAACATGTTGAAAAATTATTTAGATGTTAGAAGAAAGAGAATCATGTTGCATGAGCTATGTCCAACTAAATAGAATTCTAGGGTTGCATGGTTTTGCTTGTTAATTTTCTCACAAAAAGTTCAGAGTACCATTTGCAAAATATTGGTTACTTTTGACTGAAAAGAACTGAAAAATGACAGTAGAGAGGAAAATAAACGGTAGAGCAAGCAGAAGAAGAAAGAAAGAAAACATTGGGAAGGCAGACCAATAATTACCATGCCCTCTATCATTTTGTTGGTTGGAAGCATTTATTTTAAAGTTATATACAAGGCTTGCATACAATGGTGTGCTTCTAATGCTATGCAGTTAGATATAAAGATCTCCTTGATGATGCCTATGCTGATTTGTCATTCGTACTCAAATCTAGTGGGGATGTCTGTGCAATTATTTACTGCCTTGAGCGAACAACTTGTGATGTCTTGTCTGCCCATCTTTCCAAAAATGGCATTTCCTGTGCTGGTGAGTAAATATATCTTTTTTTTTTTTTCCATTACCCATGGCTTTGACTAGTGTACATAAATATGTTTCTAAATCATCCTGGTGAATTTTTTTTTTCAGCTTACCATGCAGGATTGAACAATAAATTGCGAAGCTCTGTTTTAGATGATTGGATGTCTTCCAAAATACAAGTTGTTGTTGCTACAGTGGCTTTTGGGTATGATCAATTCCATAATTTTATGACATCCATGTTTGGTGTCTTGGATTTTGATTGTTACATATTCTCACAATTTTTTCTTTTCAGAAATGTACTAATTGATTCTCATTTTAGATATCTAGATTTTCTTTTGGAAAATAGTGAATTTAATTTGAATAGTGAATTTTGTAATTTTGTTTCATTTGGAGGAAATAACTTATCTTTAAGTGCTTTTCTCAATTTCTTTGTTTATCCTATTACAGTAGACTCTGATGATTTTGTTTGTTTTCATATTATTCTTCTGCTTGGAGCTGTTCTGGTGACTGATCAATAAATGAGAAAATCGTTCTTTCAGGATGGTATGCAGCTAAATGCTAATGATTTCAATGAACTCTGCACTGGAGTCTAGATGTCATGTGCCCACTAATGGACTGATAACTATTTTCTAGGGTATAGATAGAAAGGATGTCAGAATAGTTTGTCACTTTAATGTTCCGAAGTCGATGGAAGCTTTCTATCAAGAGTCAGGTAGAGCTGGTCGTGATCAATTGCCCTGCAGAAGTCTATTGTACTATGGAGTTGATGATCGCAAGAAAATGGTAAGGTCACCAGCTTCATCACTTCTATCTCCATTTATTTGCTTTTCATTTATTATAAGGTGCTTGGCTGAACCTATAGAAGTATATTCCATGACTCCTTTGTGGCAGGAATTTATTCTAAGAAGTGCTGCAAGCAAACAGTCAGAGTCCTCAAGTTCACAGGATAGGTTGTCAAAAAAATCCATTTCTGACTTCAATCAGGTTACTTTCAATTCCTTCTGCACTCTGTGGTTCTTCACTTCTTCTTTGCAATCGATGCTTCATGTGAAATGCATACAACATGCAGATGGTTGAGTATTGCGAGGGTTCTGGATGCCGTAGGAAAAAGATTCTTGAAAGTTTTGGAGAACAGGTAATAAACATAAATTGTGAATGCCGTGGTTCTTTTCTTTACCAAAACTAGTGAGACTACTCATTATCACTGGCCAAAACAGATGTCTGCATCGCTGTGTAAAAAATCGTGCGATGCTTGCAAACATCCAAACTTAGTTGCCAAGTATTTGGAGGAGCTCTTAACGGTTTGCACTTCTCATCAGAGAAATGGCTCTTCTCGAATTTTTATAAGCAGGTGATTTTTCTTTTCCAGAGTAATATTCATGAACATCATTTGTTCAAGAGCCCACGTTAAGTAAAGAAAATAAATAAATACAAATGAAATAATTAGGCGTTGAAGAAATTGGGTACCTAGAAAGAGACCTGCTGTTTATCTGCCTTTATAATTATCTGGAGTGTGAAAATTCTCACTTTGGATCCTAAAAGTATCTATATTTAAAATGCAATTGCTTGTGCTGTTAGATTTCTTGAAAATTATTTTGTCTCATGCTGCAAGATATCCTTGATTTGGGAGTAATATACCAAGCGGATTGTTGGATTTTTGTTTTACTACTTTAGATTCCTAGTGAATATTTTTTTTTTGGCAGGCACTTCCCACATGCCATTTGCTCCTTTTTCCACTAATAATTCATTAATATTTTGGCCTTGTATTTTTACATTGACTCGGCCATCTACTGTGGGGTTAATTTCTTTCTTGCGCTCTGATCCATTTTTGTTATTCTATTTCAGCTCCACAGATATGACTCATGGAGAACAATTCTCAGAATTCTGGAATCATGATGATGAAGGCGGCACTTCTGAGGAAGATATATCTGATTCAGATGGTGAATCATTTTTAAGAACTTTCCTGTGTATCTCTTTTGGGAATTTCTCCATGTTTCATGGGTGGGGGTGTTGAGGTGGGGTTGGAAACTCTGAAGTACCTTGTTTATCTTCTCATTTGTTATGTTTTTCTACTGTCAGATGGTACTGAGATTGTGAGGAGCCTAGCCGGTTCTAAGTTGTCAAGAAAATCAGGAGTGAAGGACAAGATTGAGTTCTTGCAGCATGCAGAAGAAAATTATTATCGCAATAAAAACTCTGATAAACAGGTGTTTGCACCTCCCTTGTTCTTTGTTCTATGAAGATTAACCTCATTTCTTTTGTTGAGTATAAGTCATGAGGAATAAAATGCTGCTTGGCATAGTTACATCAGGTTGCAACCCTAATGCCAAAATTTATTGATCTACCAAAAACTTGATATTAGCACAGTAGGGAGTTTTCAAAAAGCATCGTTGATGGTAACTAGTTGCCAAACTCTCATCAAATCATCTAACCCATGATTGCAAACATCCTGTATTTCAATTTCCACCACTCATGGTCCTTTTATCCCTCTTCTTGTACATTATTTTCAATATTTTTTTTTTGAACTATCTTTCTCATCTTAACTGGTTTTTGGACTTCTCCATTTCTCATTTATATAAAGTTATCCTTTTTATATATATCACAAGCAGTCTTGTGTTTTATTATTATTATTAACATACTATTTTAAGTAATTTATTTCTTGATTATTTTCTGGCTACTTATAAGGTAATATTAATATGTTATTTATATCCTATATTTCTAGATTGTCTAAATTTCTTTTTGCTCAATTTTCCTAACATTGATAGAGCTTTTCGGATTTGTTTGTCAATATATAACATATAAAGTCTTTCTGCATGTCCAAAATTATTTTTATTTTGTTTCTAACAAGTTTTAAAAAAGGATATTGATTATGTTTATATTACACTCTTTATTCTTAGTAATGCTTTAAATTGGTAATTTTAATAAGTTTGAATAAATAGATTGGTAATTGCATCCGTTATTATTTTGTTTTATTTTAAATTTTTTATTAAATTTTATTTTTTGCCTCTTTTAGGCGTACACATGTGCGGCTGCACCTTATGCCTAGGCCCCTAAGATTCCTTACCTCGTATTGCGCCTTGAGCCTTTAATTGCTATGCTACTTCAGATGCATCCTAATAGATGGTTGGAACCCTTTGTTGGGTAAATTGACATCTCAATTGCTATCGTGAATTAGCTAAAGCATCTAACACGGACGTTCTATATGCTTTTCTGGCAGTGACGAGTGCATTATCACGTGTAGGAAACATATTTTCATTTCATTTCAGTTTGATCAAGAACAATAGGCGTGTTTACTGTCACTTCCTAGGTTCACAAGCCACCATTTCTATATATAATCCGCTTGGAAGTTGGAACTTATTTTCCCTGCATCAGATGCTTAGTTTGAATTCATTAACAGGTCAATAAGCTTGACAAGAATGCTATATCAGAAACAATGAGAGAATCAAGCAGACAAAGATTTTTAAATGCTCTGAAGGAGGCTCAGCAACGCCTTGGCACCTTGAGGTATACTGGCGTTTCTATTTGCACCTTGCATTGACTGCATAATTTCCTTGGTGGGCAATTAATTTTAACCCGGAGATCAATATTAATGGTAATTTTAATGGAGCTCTAGTCCCATGTCAATTGAATCATTAACAAAGATTTTTCATTATGAGCCCTCTTTTGAGAAGTAACAAGATATAGATTGTAGCTTTTGATATGTTTGAATTCTCCTGGCAGCATTGAATTTGAAGCATCGGCTGTCTTCTTTGAAAACCAGTGCTACAAGAAGTATGGGAAGAGTGGGAAAAGTTTCTATTATTCTCAAGTTGCGAGCACGCTGAGGTGGATAAAAATGGCAAATTCCTGTGAGTTAACTGATCGGCTGCTGAGCGTTATCCCTGCCCCTCTTGAGAACACCTTGCCCAAGGAAGAACCTCCTAAGGAACCATCGCTGTTGTTGCAGAATCACCCAATGAAAGCTACTGATGTAGAACTCCATAGCAATGTTGGAACAGAAACTACGATGTGTAGTCCATTACAAACACAAAAAGCTTCTTTGAGTGCTAGGTTGCCGGCCATTCCTTCCTTCTCAGAGTTTGTGAACAGAAAAAAGACTAAAAACAATAATCCAGGTATGTCAGAAAATCAATCACCCCATAGTTCAAAGAAGAGCTCAGAGAAGAGGATGAGGTTGCAATAAGGCAAATTTGGAGCGCTCTCTCTCTCTCTCTGTGCAGTTATATATATTGGATTAACTGGTAGATGTATGAAACTCTGTTACAAATTTTGAAAAAGCTAGACAATTTTTAATTATAATCCTCTTTCTTGATTAATCGTGTGCTAGTCAGTAGTCACAGTTATAGATTGTCCCATTAGATTATCATGCATTTAGGAGTTGATTAAAATTTATTAAATTAGATTTAATTATAAAACATTAAAAAATTAGTTCGTAATTGCTAGAGGTTGCTTTTTTATTATTTTGTTAAGAAAATGGTCATTTCATTGAAATTTTATTTATTTAAATTTGATTTAATTGTCATTTTGAAAAATTCATAATTATTAGAATTTTTCGTTAAAAAACATTAAAAGAAATTAATTTATGCAAAAAGTGGTATTATTTTGTAAAAAAATCATTTTATCTAATAAATTATTTTATTACTTTTTTCTCATTAACTTTTATATGATGGAAGAACTTGTTATTTTAACAACACGCTAATTAAATTAGTGTTTATTATATCCCATTATTTTGATAAATAAATTTAATTTTACATCATATTGATAAATTATTTACATTATTTTACCCGAAAATGCCACCAAAGACAAGGTTGTAAATTTCGAAAGAAAATACCCTTTTTAAACGAGGTTAATAATCCATTAAATGAAAGAAGCCTCAAGGCCTACAGCATTACGAACATCAAAAATCCTTTAGGGCCCAAATAATTACAAAACCAAGCCCAACCCTAGAAACTAAGCCCTAACCAGGATCCGACCTGATGGCCTAAACCTTCTCAAACAAAGCTCTTGCTCTCCCTTACCAAGAAGTCAACAACTATATTATCTGCTTCTCTCTCATCTTACAAGTTAGTTTACAACACTGGTTCATCATTTTGATCTGATTATATCATCATGCCTCTCTTTTTCTACCATAGTAAATCCGATGCGACCGTTCAAGAGTTGTATACGGAGATGCCCAGTGAAACAAAACAGGCTCCTGTTATTCCAAGCTGCGAAATTGAACAACACAAAGGTGAGACTTCTTCTTTAGCAGCTTCCAAATCTAATTACGAAAACCTTCCTCATTATCTCAAATCCTGCTTAGATTACTTTTATACTCTTCCAAATATGGAAAAAGGAAAACTAGTTCGGCTTTTGTTGGCTCAAGGTCTAATACCAGAAAAATTAGGGGAGATTATGGAGGATACAGCAGTAAATATGATTAAGGAGTTAATTAGCCTAGGGATGCTTCAAGAACGCTATGAATTTTACAGTGAAATGCAAGTCTCTGAATTCTACATAAAATCATGCCTTGTTAAAGTTGAGGAGGAGAAAGATTTCGTCTCTAAAGCTGCCAATTCTCCGATCCATGCATTTATTGAAAATGATGGACAAGACCTGCCTCCTACTCTCAAATGCCTTCTGATTCAATCCTTGTTTGCATCAGTAGAGTACTGTGGTGGTCATACTAGAGCATTTTCTCCGGCGTGTTTGCGAACTGTCTGCGTATTGCAGTTTCTGTTGGCGTTGAATTTGGATGGCGGAGCGGACTGCTTACCTGATGAACTGGGAGTTTTGGTTCACCTCAAGTATTTAGAATTGAGAAACACAAATATAAAGAAGCTTCCACGCACTATAGCTAATCTTCAAAAACTACAAACTTTGCATATAGTTCGTTGTTCAAAGCTATTCCAACTACCTGGGGAAATTCTGAATATTAAACAGCTTCGGCACCTTTTATTGTGCGATATCATAGAATATAGAGGTGGAATTAGGGTTCCAAGGGGGATTGGAACATTGGTAAATCTTCAGACTCTCACTGGTTCATACGCTGGTGCTGGCATTGCTAGTGAATTGAGTAATTTGACCAAACTTCGGAAACTTGATGTTCAGGATGTGTCTGAGGATCATGCTGGTGAGCTATTTGCATCAGTCAGAAAACTGGAAAACCTTGTTTCCCTGTCAATAAATGCAGAAGAAGCCGGTGGCACACTTCTGCCTGATTTGGAAGCATTTTCTCCTCCACCTCATCTTCAAGAGCTTTCTTTAGCTGGTGGTCTAATTGAAATGCCCAGTTGGCTTCCCTCCATTGAAAATCTAAGCAGTCTAGCACTATGTCATTCTAATCTCTTGGAGAACTCATCTTTAGTTCTTCAGTTTCTTCCCAAATTAAAGCATCTTAATCTATGGGAAACGTACAATGCAAAGATCATTGGTAAAGAGTTTTGCGAGGCAGGTGGATTTCCTGAGCTGGAAACTTTGATAATTGCTTCTGGTGATCTAGTGGAGTGGACTGAGATCGTAAATGGGGCTTTTCCAAGTTTGAGGAATCTTCAGTTATGGAATTGTCTTGAGTTGAGATTTCTGCCTGAAGGTTTACAGAACATTACTACAATTAAAGAGTTGTTTTTGACTCACCTGCATGGAGACCTCGAAAGGAGATTGAGTGGAGAAGAAAATTACAAGATCAAGCATATTTCAAAATTTTCTTGGGACATGCCAATTTCTTGACGAAGACACAGGAAAAGGAAGGTTTGTGACTTGGACTAGTCAATCTTTTTAGATTTAGGATGATAGAAACTGCTAGAATTGGAATCTTTCTTTGTAAATCTTTTAGGATTCAGAATAATGGAATTGCAAGTTATTCTTTTGGTTTTGGTTATCAAATATTTAAGTGATTTTTTTTTTGTTTGGGAACATCAAGTATTCGTGTGATCAAAGATAAGCTGTTTATTGCTTGAGAAAAGGCCTAAAGCCCGTTAGACGTAACAGCACAGACTTTTAAAATGGAATACTAAAACCCAAAATTGAAAAACACTAGAGCTCAACCAACCAAGTGTTGTGTTGGTATAATTGATTATGTATGAAGTAAATAGTATTTACTCTTAAGAATTTAATTTTAATAGATTGAGTCGGTGTGTTAGGCACTACAATTTTTTTTTAAAACTAAGTATAACTTACTTTTACATATTTCTAAAGTTAACACAACAAAAAAAAAAAAAATCTCCTCTTTGATCATATCTTTCTCCAAATTTCATTCTTTATTCTTTTCCTTTCTTTTGTAAAAATTACAGATCTATTGAGTAAAACTCTATATTTTTCAAATTTTAATTTTTAAATATTATTTTATTATAATTTAAATGAATTATTAGGTTTTATTTCATTATTAGGTTTGATTGGGTACTTCTCTCTTTTCCAAAGGGTAATTCTCTTTTTTAACCGAGATATCTTCTCAAGCAAAAAGTATAAATATCCTTGGAAGCCTTGGGATTCAGCTTGAAATCCAAAAAAAATATTACAACTCATCTTATAACGAACCCAATTTAAAAACTAAAATCTCTCCTCTCTCTGTCTTCCAGTTCTGACTTCTGAGATCTGAGCTCGAGGACTTTATATACACAAAATAAGAGCATCTCACCAACATCCCAGTGAAGCTCAATGATGCCCCAATTTTAATTTACGATAGACACCTCATGGAGTACATACACACAGGAGAATCCGTCGTGGGTGCATCTGCACCATAAACTCTAGGATGATCACTTTCCAATCCATAATCCATCATCGGACGGTACTCCAAATCCTCATCATGATCATGAACAAATTCTGGAATTTCAACCTCATTCCTCCTTATGTGCTCCCACAGATAGTCAATTCTGTTGACATACCTCAGCTTCCCGTACACCCTACCACACACAATCCTGTTGTTAGTAACAATAGTAAACTAATAAGGACGCTTAAAACAAATATTAAAATGCGCCTTACCCGCCGCTGAAGAGGAGACGGCCAAAGGTGGCAAGGAAGAGCCTAGCCTGTAAGCCTGGATGGAGAAAGTAAACGGCCTGGATATTATCCTTGACGTTGATTGGTATTGCATCGTAGACAGATCGTAAGGCTGAGATTGCAGGAAAATTCTCGCTTCTTTGAACTCCGGTGTGAATATATAACACAGAAAAAGGCTTCTTCCCTAGGCGAGGATAGATCTTCTCCTCCAAGTAACTCTTAAGCACATCAACACTCAGAAACCGAGCTGATAATTGACCACAGAAAAATCATAATCAAAATCAGAAACACCATTCCAATTGCAGGAAAAAAAAAAACTAAAAAAACATGTAGACGAAGATGCTACCAGGGAAGAATTTGCCTATAATGCGAAGGACCTTGCGGCCCTGTTTGTCTCTTCCATGGATCTTGAAGATCTCGAGCTTCTCGATGAGTTGTTCTTGGTCGAGCTGCGAAACGTTAGCGCACATGATCTTCTACGTTTTGTTGAAATGGGCTAAAGTTTGGAGGAGACGGTTGCGCCGAAAGAAGAGAAAGGTGAAAGTGACGAAAGAGAGACGGTGGTGGGAAGAAGTGATAACGGTGAGGACAAGCGTATTTATGGGGACGGATTGAGAAATTATGAAAGGGAAGAAATTACGAGTCTAAAGTCGCTCTCAGGGAGAATATTCTAAAGCATCTTCCTCTTTTGGGAGTTGCTCACTCACGTGGGCTTCGTTGGTTCCGGATCATCTCCACCGTCCGTTTTGAATTTTGGATTAAATAGGCCACTTCTTTTGCGTGTACTAGAGTCACGGGTGGACAAACAGGGCGTACGTCGTCGTGGCGGTGGTCGTGTTGTGCCCACCCTAAACCAAGTAAAACTGTACTCCTGGACTGATGGTCTGTTTGGTTCAGTGTTGCAATATAATTGATATTTGTTGCTAACAGAGGGTACTGAATAATTGATTATAATTTATAATTAATAATTAATTTTAATGGAGATATATTAAATGTTTAGTAAATTATATTTAATTATTATATATATATAATATATATTAATTTATAATTAATTATAATTTATAATTTATAATTAATTTTAATGGAGATATATTCAATGTTTAGTAATTATATTTAATTATTATATATATAAAATGACTAATAAAAATATATATTAATTTATTATATTAAGTAAATAAATATAAAAAAATTAATTTATTATACAATATATAAAATATTTAAAAATATAATTTCTAAAATATAATTATTTATCATTCATATTCATATTTTATCATAATGACAGTTATAATTATCTTAATTAGTGTTTATGGTATATTTAATTTATTATATATATTGTAATTTTAAATAACTTAGATGTAAAAAATTAATTTAAAAAGTTATAATTAATAAAATTTAAAAAGTGTAATATAGTCTAAATAAAAAAATAAAGTTAAAACAACTAATTAAAACTAATTCAAAATTGATGCTGTTAAAATTAGATTGATAATATGGTTAGAGTGGAATTAAGTTGCGATTGATTAGAATCTGTAAAAAATAAAATGTGAGCTAATGATGGATGCTCACAGTAATCATTTCGACGTTCAAATCAATATCATAACAAAGAAAAAATGCAACAAATTGCTGATAATTTTTGTGTTAGAAAATAGTGTACTTGCATACGGGATCATTCTCCTTTTTATACTGTAAGAGGATGAACGTAAATATAGTATTTTTTGAAAATCCGGTAGTGATATGACCAACTGCTCGATAATAGACATTGTTAGCCAATTAAATTGGTAATCCCACAATATCTGGCGAAATGGAAATGTGCCCGATAATAGGAACTTTGTACTAAGATTCACCTATTCGGGGGTGAGTCTTGACGATATTCCGGGTGTCAAAGTGTCCGGGTCTCCTTCTCTTGTAGTGAGACCACGTTTTCTACTTATCAGATTATTGCCACGTGCCCCTTGTATTTGGAGACAGCTCACAATTTTCTTTGGACGGATGTAACATCAGAGGTCTCCCCGCTAGTCTTCAATTCTTCAGATTCGAAGGGGACATCTTGTATCCGAGACACGGGACTCTTCAAGGTTGACTCCTTGCTATTTACATCGCTTCATCTACGTGACCTTTTGGCAGCTGCTGCACTGTTTGTCATGCCATATTTAATGCCTATCGTCAAAACCACTTTTATAAGAGTCCACTATCTTCTTCAAGCACTATGTTTTGCGTTTTTTTGCAACTTCTTTTTTCAAAGGAATTTATTCTGTTACTCCCTTTTAATTGAAGTCCTTCCCTGATTTTCGGTAATCTGTGTTGTCCTTTTGATATGTATAGGCACATCTCTTCCACCCCTAACGGGGTTTTCAGCTCCTCTTCTGATGGTCCCATTCGAGTGTCGGTCCCTATTGTTCCCTTGAGGGAGATCTTCGAAAACGAGGGTGGCTCCTTTAGTGATACTTTGTCCATCATCTCGAATAGTGACGTGGATCTTTGTATGACACCTATCACATTCCTCGGGATTCTTTTCGAACCTTTGCTGCTTCTACCTGTATCCGTGCTAACGACCTTATTTATGCTGGTGACACCAATATGGTTTTTGAGGAGCAGTTGAAGGCGTGTCTTCGTTTCTCTTTAGACCCTTTTTTTATAGAGGTTCTTCAGTTTCACAAGCTCTCTGTTGCTCAACTTTATCCTAACAACTGGAGAATCTTGGTAGCTTTTCGGTTTGTGTGTTTTAATAATTATATTAAACCTAGCGTAGCACTTTTCTCCCAGCTATACCAACTGGGTACTCCTAAGAATGAGGAGTTCTGATATTTCAGTAGCCGAAAGTACTTGAATATTTTTAATTGGATGCCTTCTTTTTTGAAACGGTGGAAAAATAAAATTTTTTATTCTCCATCATCGCACTCTGAGGTTTTGGGTGCCTTCAGACTAGTTGGCATTACTGAGTAAAGCTGAAGAAAGATGGGGTGCACCCAAAGAGAGAGAAAGACGAGCCTTTTTGGATTTCCTCATGGTGATGGCTAAAACTTTGAGGAAGATTGATATTACTTAGGCGGTGAGGAATGCTGTCTTGTCTTGGCAGAGCCACCTGCCGACAAGCCAGGAATGTGCTCCTCACCTTTCCGGAAGCGTACTCCTTCCTCAGGATCAGGGTACTTCCCTTTTCAACCTTTTTATTTTCTAAACTGACTATCTTACTTTTTCTTTTGTTTGCAGATATGGCCGAATCAAGCAGGTTCATTGAGGCGATACGTACTGCTTGAAAGGGCAAAGTTGTTACTGCTGAGGTTATCAATCCCCTTGCTAAGCGCGCTCATCATTCGACGGATGTGATTGTACTTCCTCCTCCTCCTTCCCAACCTTCGACCGAGGAACTGACAACCCCTTAACCTGAGCCTTTGGTCCCAGGCGCCTCTATTTCTGCCTCAGCCCTTATGCTTCCCATTGATTTCCCATCTTCTTCCGCTCCTGTGGATGCTGGGGTTGAGTCTTCCTGGCCTGTGGGCATTCAACGTCTAGCCTTGCCACTAAATGGGGTACTTTATCTGCTCGATGACCCTTCTCTGGTCTTCTACTAATCAAGAGTGCTTTGAGACCCACAGATCATCGTCACTTAAATGAGATTTAGACAGACAAGCTATTTATAAATGCTATTCATTTCTCGCTATAGGGGGCCCTTTGCGACTATGTGGTCAAGGAGTGTTTTAGGACCTTTAGATGAGAATTTAGCACAAATGAGATGCACATGGAGCTTTTAGCCAAAGAATGTTCGACCATGAAGATCCGGGTGGCCGAGGTTGAGGGTACAATGAAAGAGACCCTAGAATTTATGGACAAGTTTCAAGTTGACCTTAACACGGCCCTTGCCTCTAAGCTGAGCCTTGAGAATCAGGCTAAATCTATCGAGGATCATGTGGCCTTGTTGCAAGGCCAGGTTTTGAAGCTGCAGGCTCAAGCTGAGGAGGCCCGGACTGCCTCCACCAGGGTAGTCGAGTTAGAAGCGAAACTCCAGAAGACAGTGACTTAGGGGGGGAGATGTTTGTTCAGGATCAGGATTCCGTGAAGAATGAGCTAATGAAGCGTTAACCTTCTGAGAATTTCTCCTAGATAGATGATGTCCTCTCCAAGGAAAAAGGTAAGGGCGGAGAGGAGCATGCTAAAGATACTCTCTTAGGATGAGCGCGATGAAGTTGTACCCTCTAACCAGATTTCTCCTATAATGAATATTGAGAATTTTAAGGTAACGGAGACTCGAGTGAATAAGGTTGATAATCCTACCCCTTTGTAATTTTTTTTATATTTAATGATAATATTTTCTTTGTCTGTTGTTCATATTTTCTGCATATAATTTTTTTTCTATGAGAAAAAAAGTTCGCTTATGTGGCTAATACTTATTTATGATGTTTAGTCACCGGCTCGTCTTAGGTCCATGAGATAAGGAACTTAGTGAATTTCTAGCGACCAACTATAAAGTATGGTAAACGCTTGCCTTGTGGTTATAAATCATGACCTGGTGTAAAATGCCTTATAGCCTTAATTCGTGGGATCAATCACCCCAGTGGTCTGGCGAGAATCGCCTTGTGACCGATCTTGAAGGGAATTTGTCTTATGGCCATTATTCATAGGACCAACGTTCGAGTGATCTGGCAAAAATTGTCTTGTGATCTGACCTGAATAAAATTTGTCTTATGGCCTTGATTCATGGGACCAACATCCAAGTGGTCTGGCGAAAATTGTCTTGTGACCTGGCCTAGCTAAAATTTGCCTTGTAGTTTTTATTCGTGGGACCAACGCGACCTGGTGTAAAATGCCTTATAGCCTTAATTCGTGGGATCAATCACCCCAGTGGTCTGGCGAGAATCGCCTTGTGACCGATCTTGAAGGGAATTTGTCTTATGGCCATTATTCATAGGACCAACGTTTGAGTGATCTGGCAAAAATTGTCTTGTGATCTGACCTGAATAAAATTTGTCTTATGGCCTTGATTCATGGGACCAACATCCAAGTGGTCTGGCGAAAATTGTCTTGTGACCTGGCCTAGCTAAAATTTGCCTTGTAGTTTTTATTCGTGGGACCAACGCTCGAATGGTCTGGTGAGACCGCCTAAGAACATATCACGTAAAAATACTTTGTTAACTTTATTATTAAAAGAATATCCTTCTAAATTGCTTGTCAAAATGTAAACAATACCGGAACGAATACTTCAGAGGGACGACCCTTACAGGTGAATGTTCTCCTTGCCTTTTTGGTAACTAAGCTGTAATCTTATCTATACTTCATCCGGTCTTTTTGTTATCACATATATGACCCCCAGGGGTTCTTGATTAGAAATCGTCTCAGGGGTTATTTTCTCAGGCTTGGACTTTTGCCCTTCTTTTCTTTTTTTTTTTTTTTGAGAATTTTCGGAGGGTGTCATCCCTTATGAGCCTCTCGATTTCTTCCTTTAGTTATCGACACTCTTCCATTGTGTGGTCATGATCTTCATGAAAGCGACAATATTTGGTCCTATCCCGTTTGTCCGCCTTCTCGGGATTTAGCTTAGAAGGCCACCTGATCTCTTTGTCATTCTTCCTTATCCACATCAAGATACGAGTTCGTGATTCATTTAGTGGGTAATTCCTATACTTATCATATTTGTCCTTCCTTCGTGATATGGGATAGCTCTATAATCCCTCTTCAAGGGCTCGCTTGTCGGATTTTTGACTTAACTTTTGATTCACCTTCTTGTGTTCTTTTAATATCTGAATCTCATCATTTAACCTGATATACTTTTGGGCTTTATCTATCAGCTGTTGGTATATTGCCGATGGGTTTTTTATTAAGGAACCCATGAACTTGATGTTACGAGTCCCTTTCTTCAATGCTTCACATGCTATCTCATAATTTAACTCTTCTACATGTATGGCTTCAGCATTGAAACGGGCAATAGAACTCCTTAAAGACTCACCTTCTTCCTGGCAGATTTTTCGTAGGTCCGAGAAAAGCTTTTTTGGAGGTATGCATGTGATAAATCTGAATTTGAATATCGTAGCAAACTGTGTATAGTTTCGGATTAAACTTGGGCGTAGGTGTTAATACCATTTCTGAACCAAACCCGTGAGTGTTGACGAGAACACTCGGCATAATACAAAATCATTTACATCTTAAAGCTGCATGGTCGTCCTAAAGATGGCTAGATGGCTTCGAGGGTCTGTCGTTTCATCATACTTATTCAAATTGGACAACTTGAACTTAGCGGGTAACGTCTCTGCCAGTATTTCTTCTGAAAGAGGTGAGACCCCGTCTAAACTAACATCATCTTCCTATTCTTTTTGATATCTTTGTACGGCCCGTACTAGCTTCGAATCCACTCCTTTCGGAACCTCATTCGATTCATCTTCAGACTTGGACTTACCTTTGTGCTGCAATTTGGTCACTTCCGTCTGGGCTCTTGGGGTGTCTATAGAAGCTTATTCTCTTCTATTGGGGTCCATCTTAGAAGCCCCTTCCCGGGCCTTATATTGTCTGAGAGTAGCCTGCAACTTTTGGATATACCGGAGTATCTGCTTGTTGTTCAAATTATTAAGGTCTACTTTGTTGATTATTAGGAGCGGTTTTCTAGGATAGAGGAAACGATGACTCCCTCATTGGTAGCAACATTAGCAGTGGCTGAATAGAAAATCAGTCGTAATCCAAATGAATAAAGGGGATTCAATGGATTTTTTGGTAATGGAACTAAATGATGTTGCTGAGATTAGATTGATGATGTGGCCAGAGTGAAATTGAGCTGCGGTTAGCTAGAACCTACAAGGAAGAAAATGTGAGGTAGCAGTGGGTGCCCAAGGCAGCCACTCCAACGCTCAAGTTAGTACCGTGACAAGGAAAGAATGCAATGAATTACTTATAGCTTTTGTGTTAAATAATAGCGTACATTTATTTTCGGGATCGTTCTCCTTTTATATTGTGAGAGAATGAAGATAAATATAGTGTTTTGTGAAAATTCGGTGATGACGTGGCCGACTGCTCGATAATAGATAGCGAAATGAGAATGTGCCCGATAACGGAAATTCTATACCAAGACTCGGCCTATCTGATAGTGAGTCTTGACGATATTTTAGGTGTCAAAGTGTCCGGATCTCCTTCTCTTATAGTGAGACTGCGTTTTCTACTTATCAAATTCTTGTTATGTGACTCTTGTCTTGCAGTGACAACTTACAACTTTCTTTGCATGAATGTTATTAACATTAAAAATACAACGGATAAATCTCATATCAGTTTACTATCAACTATTAGCTATCAACAAAATTTTTAAATATTTATTAAATATTTTAATTTAATTATTTAAATACACATCAACTAATTTAATTTTTTGGACATTCATCGACTAATAGAAATCATAGAAATTTGAGATACTAATAGAAATTTTATAGAAATCATAAACTTCTCTAATAATATCTAGTAATTGTTTCAATTTTAACCTATATGTGTATATGCATGCATTTATCATTCATCTCAGCTTGATGAACCTATATTGAAATTTCATTCTATCTAAAATCTTTAATTATTGAATGTTTTGGAATACATACCTGATAGTCCCTCTCTCATATATATATCAGCTTCATTATTTTTTAAATGAGGAAAACTTTATTTTTATATCTACAAAAACGCTATTTTTTAAATATTTGCAATTTATATTATAATTTCTCAAGTCAAAACTTGCCTTGTTACTTGAGAAATATTTTTTAATAATGTAATTTATTTTTTTATTTAATAATTATAATATTAAAAAATAAAGAATATTAAATAATTCAGTGACCTTAAAAAAATTCTCAAACTTAAAAAAAAAAACTATTTATCATTTTTAAAAAGAAAGTATTTATTTTAAAAAGACAATATTTAATTTAAAAAAATATTTCCATTCAAAAATTAAAAAATATTTGAAATTTTGAAACAAACCAATAAATATTTTCAATTGGAATATACTTTCAATTTCAACCATAACACTTTTGATTATTTGAATATTTAATAATATATAATACATCGGTTTTCACCACTATCCATAAATTCTTAAAAATAATATGTTTAAAAAAAATAAAATAAATTTTAATTTCCCAGTTTATAGGCGAACTTCTAATTAGGTCACTTATGTTTGAATTTAAAATGTCATGTTCAGGTTCAAAACTCAAATAAAAGTTCTTAATTATCAAATTTAAATTAAAATATTTTCAACTTTAATAAATATTATATTTACTATTTTCCTGATTGAAATATTAAAGATAAAGAGTGCTAAAAAAATGAATAAGCTTTATAAATTAAACAAATGATTTTTATCTTTTTAAAAAGAGAATAGTTTTTGTTAAAATAACCTTTTTCTTCCCTCTTCAAATTTAAAGAACTTATAATTTCTCTCCCAAACTTCTTTCCACATTCTGAAGACCCAAAACATGAAATAAGATTAATTTATTTATTTTTCTCTCATTTCTCTTCACCTCTCCAATCCGAACACACTGCTTATTTTCCCAATCCAAACACACTCTAGGAGGTAAAGAGTCGGTCAGGAAAATGTTAATCATAGGTTGTTGCGGAAGTTCTGAGCATCAATAACAAATCTGATTCTCTTCTCCGACTTCTCTACATATTCTCTCTATTTTTTTACTCTCCACTTTCTTTCTCTGATTTTCTACCATTACTTTCTTTTTTTCTCCCTTCAATTCCTCTTTACTTCTTCATGCAAAACCCTGAATTATTTGAAAATGCAATGAGGTTGCCAATTCCTACTGCCAGCTTACATTTCTGGGAGAAAATGCAATGGGGTAGTCACAGACATGAATATACCTAAAGAGACCGTTACCAACTTATGTCCTAATAGAAGTCCTCGCACAGTTTCAAGTTTAATTATCGAAATCATTACCTTTCTTATCCTAGAATGCTCATTGTTTATATGAATTTCTAAGCACTCGACTTCTATAGATTATGAACAATTTCAGCAGTCGTTGCAGACCACAAGCACATGTATCAAAAGCTGTACAAATACTATTGCAATCATAATTGATTACTCTAAGTAGGTTGACTCGATTCACTATACTTGAATCCAGAAAGCTGTGCAAGCTCTGACAGTTCTTGCTCTCCACTCAAGACCTGCAAGAAATACCTGTTTCGATGAGAACACCCACCAGACTTATTATAAGGTAGAACAGAACAGCAACTCCAGAATGACAGAGTGGCTATTTTATACATGAAGTGCAACTACACAACTCTAATTCACCAAGATAAATTTTGGATCCTATAATTTTCAGATCCCTTGGCACTAGACCAAAATAGTTAACAAATTCTTTTAGTAGTTCAGAACTAGGTTATACAAATCTATTAAATTTCCCTTACCTCAATAATTTGTATTGTGGTTCGCCACTCGCTAGTGCCCGAGACGGCTTCACCTCGTCCAATAGGCAGCTCTTTTCTCATAAGCCGACAGATTCCACACAATTTTCTAATCTAAAATAGCTTTGTTACCAATTGTAATGGCCCAGTTCCCACTGATCCAAATAATTTTTGCACACTTTTCCACTATGGCAAAAATGGTTAACCAAATTTATTCTAGTAGTTTTGAGCTGCATTATATAATCCACTTAAATTTCCCTTACCTAACTGATGTGGGACAAATCCCACAAGCAGTGGGAGAGTTACAGAAACTCATGCCAAAAAGGAATATATGAATCATCAAGTAGGCACACCTACATGTTCCCTAGAATCTCCTTTGCTTTTACTACAATGAAATGTTCTATGGACATGATAACTATCATTGTATTCCTAGGCACTGATAAAGATAACCAAAACACAACTCACTCAAACTATAGGGAAAAATAAAAGATATATTTAGATGATGTCACTTGTAAAAAAAGAAGAAAAAATAGAAAAGCATAGATGCATAACAACCTTACTTACCTGATCATTGATCACCCAAGTAGGAAAACCCTCGATTTTAGCATCTGCACACACCTTGGCTATTTTAGTTCCTTTCCTATATCCATCGGGAAAGCATTCCACATAGTCCAAAATATCTGATGCCTCCTTTCCGAACATCTATATTAGCAACACAAAGTAGATGGTGTAAGAACAGTTAAGCCTAATTGCCAAGATCAAGAGTTTCCTATCAAATGAAAATGCCTTGATAGAGAAAAGTTTTCCGCGAAGTCTAGCTCTTCAATTGCAGATAGTTCATACTTTCTTATTATCAAAGAAATAATAGTGATTTATCTGTTTCAACAAACTTATGAGTTTCATTTGGCTAACTCTTGGTCCAATGATAAAAGTACAAGCCATTCACTGTTCAGGTACTTATCATTAAAAATGAGCTTTACGTACCCATGCTAATAATTCTACACAGGATACCGGCTCCAGCTATTAAATAGAAAGAGTCGCAATTTATTACCATAGATTTGTAATGATAAAAAGCAATCTTTATTAGCATAATTAGTGCTAATTTTACATGTCTTCGACTTTAATTTCTGCTTCTGGATTGCTACAATCATCTAGCACATAAGGTTGAACAGACTCTCAAGTACTGATGTTACAACCTTGCTTAGTACCTTACTCCAAAATAACCATTATATAAAAATTACGACAATGACATACCTGCTTCTGTTCTAAACAATGTGAACACCAGAAGGCCCCATACATTTTAGCTCCTATGGAATGCAGATGCCTTGCAAGTGAAACAGCAAAAGGACTTGATGGCGTGGTTATTTCAGAGGTAAAATATGGTAGATTGATTTCAGCCAGGCTGTATATATAGAAATGAACAAGAAAGTGTTAGGGCGAATGCTCCCTTACAGAAAAGTTCAGTATGCATCTTAAAGTATAGTCAGAGAAGCATGCAGCAACCACACAACACATACATCTGCCCTAGCAATAAAATGCCCTACCTCCCTCATTCTTTCCAATATTATAACTTGCCATTAATAAATACAAAGAAGTTGATCGTCAGCCATCTAACCATTGAGTAGCAATAACTAACTCCATGGACAAAAAACAAGCAGGTGCACCAGGAATGACAATATACAGCTGGAATTATTTGAAGAGTTAAAAAACATTCTTACGTAATAGCTCATGAAAGCGAAAAAAATACCATGATCTATGCACAACTTTAATCACCTGGAGGATGCAGGTGCAGAAGTACCATATGAGGTGCTCAATGCAGCAATCACCAAGAATGCGACAGATAACTGCAAACCCAATACTTTCTGGATCTCTTGCAAACCAAAATCCTATGAAAGTGAAAGAGTGGGAGAGAAAATAAGAACATTTTCGATGTTGTCATTCCAATTACAGCAACGTCCTATTATTTCCTTGAGAGATGTAAAACAAAAGCATACCTTTAAAGTGATGAAAAATAAACTGAATGACAAGAAAGCTGACATTAGGCAGTATGAGCAAGATGCTCCTGACAATTTTGTGCTAAGAATGTACAAAAAATATCCACTAGCAGTTGCCATGGAGGTAGCGGTCGCAAGTAAAATCAAACGACCATTAGACTCGCCAATTCCGAAGGGATTCTTTCTAGGCAACTGTAAACCAAGTGCTGCAACAAAACCATATGCTACTATCCCAATGACTGGAAGAGGAACACCTACCAAATGCCAAAAGGACTGTCATTGAAACCATCTTTCAAACACATTACCTGCAATATAATTCATATAGGATTTCCCGGTCAAAGAAAAAAAAAATTCTAACACGACAATTCTATTAGGTATGACCCACTGCAGATAAAGCAACAGAAGACAGCATATATACATTACGCTTGGAGGGGAAAAGTACCAAAAACGATAGCATAATCACTGTTCAGTACGTCGCCACAGCTGCCACCACCAAGAGGACAAAAGGCATCTGAATCGGTGAGCTTGAGGTAAGTCAAGTATACAGTTTCCAGAAACCCTGTTCCTCCGAGGGCTGCACACCAATTGTATGTAGAAATGCTCGAAGATGATAACGAAGGATACGGAGGCGAAGAAGACGTCGTCGTTTCAGATTCGGATTCCGCATCTTGATTCGCCCCTGAGGACATGCACTTCACTCTCAAACCTCTACACCATCCCTTCTTCAAGGAGAAAAAAAATAGACACAGGAAAAAAGTTAAGGGAAATGAATCAAGAAATCGTGAAGAGGGATATCAAAGGATTTGGAGAGAACCTTGAATTGGGTTCTGGCCGTAACGGAACGAGAAGGAAGAGAAGGAAGAGGACAGGATCGAGACATGAGCGGAGAAGACGAGATGTTGACGAAGCTGGCCATTGTTGCCCTTTGTCTTCTTCAACAAACAAACATGTGGCCAAGGTCTAATTTCTTTCTGCTCGGTTGATTTTCAGCTTCAAGTCTTCAACCCAATTCGGAAAAGCCCATTGCAACTCATCTTTTACACGATTTATTTCAACTAGAGAAAAAATTGTTCTTATAACATAAGAAAATTTACCATTTAATTTTTTAATCTTAAAAATTATATTAAAATATTTTAATATTTTAATAAATTTATTATTTAATCATTCCATTAATTTTACTATTATACATTTTATTATTTAATTTCTATAATTTTAAAAAATTTATCGATTAATCTTTTAAATTTTTAAAAAATTTATTAATTAATCATTTTATATCAAAAACATTTTAAAACTTTTTATTTTACATAATGAGTAAAATTAATAAAAAATAACTAATAAAATTTTAAAATATTAAAAATATTTTAATATATCTTTTTTAAAAAAATTAATTAATAAATTTTTCTATACTATAAAAATTAAATAATAATTTCTCATTTGATTCACTTAAATATTGTCTAAATAATAAACTTGGCAACTTTACTCTGTTTTCAGCGTTAATTTTATAATGCCCAATCTTGTATTTTAAAATTACAAAAACGAATTCCCACAAATTAGACATGACTGCAATTTATTTTAATTTTTTTCAATTAAAAAAATCAAATTCTCTTATTTCTAATTAAAATAAATTCTTACAAAAATTTTTATTCTGAATATAAAGTTAATTATCATGATATTAATATGTATAATTGTATGAAATCAATTTGTTGAGAAGTTCAAATTCACATATAAATTTGTCTTATCTTGAAAGGTTTCATTTATAAATTCACTAAATTTTTATTTGATATGTTTTAATTTTATAAAAAAAAATTAATAAATTTTTATAAAATTATGCATAATTCTATTTTATTTTAAAAATAAAAATTTATTAAGTTAAACAAATTTAAAATTTTCTATTTCAAATAAAAATACAATAATTCATTAATAAATGAATCTTATTATTAACTTGTAAAATATTATTTAGAAATGGAAACCAAATCAATAATATTAAATTCAATCACAAACGAAGTGAAGTACTTGTTGATAAGATTATGCCCAAGCCAGAGAAAGCTAAGCTTGAGCCGCAATCCCACATCGTAAAAGCATAAATGTTTTGCTAAGGACAGAGCTTATAAAATAAACGCGAGGCCAGCGTCGAAGGTATCTTTGCGCTTGGGGCAATGACGCAGCTAATGAGGTTCTAACCGAGGCGCGTCTATTGCTGGTTGAAAACTATTTCCAAACCCCCTCTTCGGCCTAGGCTTGTCCTTGGCCGTCGAGAATTTCTGGAAGGGCTCCCTTCGGGGTAAAGCCCTACAATTCTCAGTTAAAACCTTTAACTAATTCTTGCTTTTCTCAACGTTCGAAGTTCAATTAGTAGCCTTCCCAAAAGTTAAATCAACTTTAAATTTTGAATTCGTTAGTTAATAATTGAGCGTAATTGGAGAAAAAAAAAATTACGGACTGTTTAGTGGAATTTTTATGTAAGCGTATTATAAAATCTTAGTTAAAAAAGAGTAATATATTTTTTATGTATTTTCTCCGAGTCGAAGAAAAAGATAGAATTCTTAATTTATATCATCAAAACTATTAAAGGATTAAAATTACCAAAATTTAATCATAATTTTTTAAATTATGAGAAATATTTAATTACCGGCCAAACTGACATGTACAGAAATTTTATTCAGAAATATTAAAGGATTAGAATTATAAAATTTTAAATTTTATTTTTTCTTACTATGAGAAATGTTTAATAATTGAATTACGAGTCAATTGATATGAATAGAAAAACCAGTGTCATGTATTATTCGTTGTTTTACGGAAATGATTAATAAATTTTTAAAATCTGCATCTCTATTTGTTTTTCTTTTTAAATTTAAAAAAAATTAATCAATATAAATATTTTATAATTAAAAAAATTAAGTTAATTTTAAAAAATATTACTCGTTTTTCATTAATTACGCTACTTAAAAAAATATTTTCACAAATAAACATACACTGTAACTAAATTAAATCTACTATTGTTAACCACTAAAGGTAAAAATCTTTTTACTGAATAAATAATTTCTTTAAGGAAATGCTTTTCTTACTGTGTACGAGACTAACTCAATTATTTTATAGCCTTATTTTTTGAAAAAAAAAAATCAAATATGAGAAAAATTGCAAAAACAAACAATAAATTGTTTATATGTTACTTTGAAAAAGAAATTCCATCTAATATCAATTTTAAGAAACTCAAGGAATAATTTTAAATATTTTTTCTATAATTATAGTATTTGTATACACTAACTGAAAGCTTGAAACACAGGAGAGAATGAATCACGTGCTGCATTGAACTTTGCGTGGTGGTAATTCTTCTACGACGCCGTGTCACATTATATAAAATTGAAAGACGTCCCACATCGACAGAGAAAAGAGGAGATGAATGTAGGAGGCTTACAAAATGAAGTTTGTAAGACTAGGAAGAGCATACCTTTCTCGGCCTTTTGGCTAAGATCAAGTGTAGTATCTGTTCTTATCAGTTTAATATCTGATACGTGGACTATTAGTCCACATGATATTAAATTAATTTTTTTAGGGGAAGGGCTCATAACAGTAGCTTGCTATTGGAACCCTTGAGCGTTGCCCATGCGTTGCATTACTGCACGGGCCTGGCGCACCCCACCAAGACTAGTCAGAATTTCTTTTTTCCGAGTTTTAAATTATTCAGATCCTACATTTATTTATTAATAGATATTCTTATTTATGCAGATCCATCAAAATCCCAATTAACAGAAATTGAAATCTCCAATTTGTGAACCATGATTAATTTGGAAATGATTTTTTGGACCACTACAAATACAGGATTTGCCAGGTGTGTGAAATAAGAACCAGGCATTGAAAAATGTGATACATAAAACGTATATGAAAATGAACCTTATCCATGCAAATATGTGTGCCTGCCTACATGTCATCTAATCATCTTTGATTCCAATTTGGATGTGTGCGAAATTGCAGTAAATCACTATCAAACACTAATCGTTGACGTGGCAGCCATGCTTCATCCTGATGACTTGAGCCACTAACTAACCTTTAACCCCCCTGCGGCCCTGCCCATCCATATCTTCTACATATATCTTTCAGTATTATCACTCACGACACACAATCCATAGAGCTTCAATACTCCTACTGTGTAAATACCCACAACTGAAAATGGAAGCCAAGTCCATTATTTCCGCTGCTACCTTCACTAGTTCCTCTCTAGCTCCAGTTTTTGGCTCTAATGATTTCAGTAACAGGTTTTTGTCTTTGATTTCTTGGGTTCTTTTCTCTGTTTTCCCTCTTTATATGCTTTAAGTTTTATGCTTTTGCTTACAGGAAGCTTTTGCCATTGCCTTCACGGGTTAATTATCCTGGGAGATGGAGTGTCGGTATCGATCGCAAAAGCTTCAGATTGTGGTATGTGAATGGAAAGAAAACTAAAGGGTTTTTGCTTAACGGGTACCTTTTTTTTCTATTTCAGTTTTTTTATCTTAAATATTGGTGTTGTGACTTGTGAAGCCCCAAGGCTAGTCTCAGAGGGAATCTGGAAGCTGTTGGAGTTCCTACTTCGGTGCCTATCCGAGTTGCACATGAACTTCTTCTCGCTGGACACCGATATTTGGATGTCAGGTATTTGGTTCTGAGAGAGATTCTGTTTTGGATGCACCATCTGTATTTGCTTCTTTGCCTGTAAGAAACAAGACGAGCAATTTCTTTTGGTTATGGTGACACTTGCAGGACTCCTGAAGAGTTCAGTGCTGGACATGTGGTAGGGGCAATAAACATTCCATATATGTACAGAGTTGGATCAGGTAATTCTTATATTTTCTTGAACATATTAGCCAATCTGGTTGTATTCCTATTTGTTATGTGGATTTAATCAAGCTTGTTGTGGCAGTAATGATCTCTTTGTGATGGCTAAAATCTGTTCATTAGATTGGAATTCCATTTCTTTATTTCCCTTTTCTCGGTCAGGTGCCAATAGGTAATTCTGAGCAGTAGTGGTAGTAGTAGTAGACGAAGATTAACAGTAGTTGAACTTGAAGCTCTTTTGATTTGTGGACACTCTGGAAGATGTGCATTATTTTGTGATTAAGTTGTTCAATACCTTACATACTCTACATCTCTCTGAATTGTTGTTTTGCTTCTTGATGTAGGAATGTCAAAGAACCCTAAATTTCTGGAGCAAGTATCTTCACATTTTGGAAAATATGATGAAATTATTGTTGTGAGTCTCTGCCTAAAATATCAATTGGTTTCCAGCCATATCTTTCTGTCTTTTCTTCTCATGGTCTGGTCTGTAACTTCCTGTCTTTACAGGGTTGCCAAAGTGGGAAAAGGTCTATGATGGCTGCAACCGATCTTTTAGCTGCCGTAAGCACATCATCCTGAAGATATTAAGCTTGAATTTCATTTACTTGTCTTTTCAAACGCAAAACATCCTAGTTTGGTAGAAGATCAAACATCAAGTGGGTGTTTCTGAAAGTTTGCTTAGAAAGCACAGAATGAATTGCTTTTCCTCACCTAAAGATATAGAACAATTTAAGCATAAGTTCCATCCTCAAACTTGAGGAATCAGACCTGATTTTCAATGAAAATGCCAAGTTTTGGCACACTCATCACAAGAAGTGAAAATGGAGTAAGAAACAAATTTATTTCGGCCTAGAAAAAGCTAAAACACTGCTAAAATCAAACATCCATGGTTTTTGTGTGTTTGAGTTTGTTAAATTGAGTGCATTAGTTGGATGCTTATTCCATTAAAACTGAAGTTGAATATTCTTCTGCAGGGTTATACTGCCATCACTGATGTTGCTGGTGGATTTGCTGCTTGGACGCAGAATGGACTTCCAACGGAAGATTGATGTATTTTGGTGGGAATCGTGAATCCTGAAACTACCACGAGTTTTAGTTCACAATTAGCAGAGAAGGTGATGTGCAAAAAATCACTTCACCTTAACAGTAGACAGTGCTACCACAGATTATTGTAAAAAGCATATCAGAGTTATATGGATAGTTGCTGCTTTCATGGAAAATCAAAATGTACTGTTGTAAATGTCATGGGAAGCAAAATAAAATGTCTACTTTGTACAGAAATCCTTTTCTTTCCTTCTTACTCTTTTGGCTCCAATGCACAGGGTTTCAGTTTATTTTAACCAAACATTTAAAAAAACTATTCTTCAACAAGTACAGATATAATTACATTATAATACAAAGTGGAGCTCATGCTGGGGATCACCTAAGCCAAACAAGACCTGAGGACCGAGCACCGATGGTATCATAATCTAGCTGCTCAACGCCCCGAGGAGCATTAGACGGTATCATCGTCCCCGTAGAAAGATAATTAATTATTCTAAACTTATAATCAATTAATCTATTAATATTTTTAGAAGATCTATCTATTTTCATGAATTTATTTAATTATATAACTTTCCATTATAATGTATTAATACTTTTTTTTTTTTTTGGGGGGGGGATAACAATGAGTATTAATTATTAGCTATTATGTTACCACAAAAAATCTGTCAATTTCTTATAACATCGTAGATAATAATGCACAAACTATTAAAAAATAATGTTATCATAATTAATAAATTAATGAAATTTTTTAAAAAAATAAATGTTTTTAAATTCTCGATGAATGTGTTTTGTCTCCTAGTTTAACGCCGCACATATATAACCTTTAAAGCGCGTTTAGATTAAGAATGAAAAGAATTAACGCACGTAGGTAAGAGAACTACCATTAATAAATTCACCAATTCATTTTTATTTTAAAACTAAATTATTCAACTTAAAGTATTGCCATATTTTGTAAAAATTGAACTTTATCAAAGCATCATTAGTCAGCTTATTATAATTTCAATAAAAAATTTAAATAATATAAAATTTTAAAATTATAAAATTAAATAATATAAATATTTTTACAAGATGTAGAAATATTTCCATTTAATGATTTTAAAATATAGACAAATTATTTAATTTACTAGAGGGCACTTGGCTAGGACTGAATACGATTGTCCATTTAGCCATAGTTTGGCCTCCTGGTTTCCCCATGTATAGAGTGGAAATCTTTCCTGATCCAAGGAAAAAAAAAAAAAGTTATTGGTTTAAGCTCCAAATTCATTTTCAACTGGATTAGATTTGTGCACACACAGGCCAAGTTTGCTTTCCACCTATTCCTCTAGTAATGATATGTACATAGCAGAAACTTCCACATCATATTCTACCTATTCTTCTAGTTTCAGTTGTTTTTCCAAATTACTCATCATGTATGTGCAGTAAGAGGAGAAAATGCAGAGGACAGATAGGTAAAAGGAAAAAAAAGAGTACACGAATACATACAAAATCCTACTTACATTGAAGAAAAAGGAAAAGGGGTAACAAAGCTAAAACTAAATTAGAGCAACGCATTTGTACAGTTAGAAGAAGGAAAACTGCCTGCGTATGGATGCATTATTAACAGCTATGTCCAACTTAATGGTGACCCCTTATCAGTGCTGAAAAAAAGCCACCTGATGATTTATCCTTGCGTCGATCTCCCTTCTCGTTTCTCACCTGTTTTAATTGAAAATTTAGAACCATTAAATGGGCCCAAATATTATCATAGGCAGTTCAGTACCTCTTTGTCTATTTGCTGAAGGATATCTATAATTTCGGAGAAGTTGGGTCTCTGACTTGGATCTTGCCGCCAGCATCTCTCAAGAAGTTCTGAAAGTTTTGGATGAGCATTCTTGGGAATTGTAGGCCGTAGACCCTAAGAGGAAGTTAAAAATGAACTATCAATTGAAAAAGAGGAACTTATTTAAGTTTAATGTTTCAACACATACCTTTTGCACCACACCTACTGCTGCTTGCAATGGGGTCAAGTATGAGTAAGGAAGCTGAGATTTTAGTCATAAAATATAATAGTTAATACGAGATGAGATTTGTACCATAAAAAACTAACAAATTCATTTGAGACAAGACAAAAAATGATGTAATAGTGACATCTAAAACTTCCTCAAAGAATACAAGCCTTACTTCTCCTGTTAGAAGTTCCCATAATACTATTGCAAAGCTGAAAACATCAGCCTTGTGATCATATGGTTTGTGTTCAATCACCTTCATACAATTAAAGTAAACTGTAAGTAAACGTAAGAAGATAAAGCAAAGAAAAAACATATTTGTGAATTGTTTCTATTTAATTGGCCACGTTGATTATTTAGGTTTTTGTTATAAATTTTTTACCATTTACCAATTATATATGTTCTCTATTTATTGTTGTAATCTCTATGGTGCAACAATAAGAACCCTAGTAGACTCTCGTTAGTGAATTCTTGAGACTGGATAAGAAATATAATTTATTGCACGTTATTAAACAATTTTCTATTATAACAGAAAAGCACATCATTCTTATACAATGAGTACTTCAGCATGGAGACCAGGTACCTCCATTAAAGTTGGGAATTACTGTCATGCAAAGAAACATATATGAGAGAAGTGAAGTCCGTGTCCAAGAAAAGGGATACCTCTGGTGCCATCCACCGGTATGTTCCGGTTTCAGCAGTCATTACTCCAGATTGAGTTTGCACCCTGGCAACCCCAAAATCAGCAACCTTAACAACCTGTAGCAGAAGGATCTATGAATTTAGAACAATCAAATCCAATTTATATTGTAAATATTTTAAGGTACATTCATATACGAAATATATAAGTAACAAAATTCTACACAAGAAATAATGTCATCAACGTCCAGCACGGAGAACCAACCAATCCAAACACTGTTGAAAACATTATAACCCACAAAACATGTTTATACATTTACACAGTACTGCCTAGCTTAAGCAATATCCACCGACTTCTATTGTTAGAAGTGAAAAGATATACTGATGCTCCTTGTCAAAATCCTGTCAATCTAGAGGGCATTAGCATTGAGTTGGATATCCTGTTGTCAGAGTGAAATCAGAACAAGGTTTCACAATAAGGATCAACAGAGGCCATTTATTTGTTTCAAAATAGAAAGCATAGCATTCAGATGTATTAAAGTAATGGCAATTTTTTAAATTTTAGAACTAATTATGTAATTTATTAAGCTCCGAGACAGGTAAATATAAAACAAGCCTAGTATTAAATCTTTGACATTATTCAAATTTCAATGTCCAGGATATTCATGCCTAGGAATACAAAATATTAAAATCTTGGAGCCCAAACTGTCCTCTTCCCTCTCTTATTCTTCTCTGGATCTAAATCTGGCCTACCCTTGCTTTTTCTCATATGGTGGCAGTGGTCCTCTCTCTTTTTTCCCCTTTTTAATAAATAAATATATCCTAGTTCTGGTTTTCTTGTAGTTTAAAAAAAATATATGTTGTTTTCATTAGTGTTTGTTAAATTTAGGTCAGACCTAACTCACCCAAAAGTTAGCCGAAGAGGGAAGAGTGCCTATGGCCCATATAAGGGGGCGCATTACCACCAATGTGGGATTCAATATACCCTTCACGCCCAGAATTTTTACTGGTGCGTGATATATTTATGGGAGATCCAACATCGAGTGGTAGGGCATATTAAATTTGGGCCAGGCCTAACTCACCCCGAAAGCTAGTTCAAGAGGATCCAGAATTTTACTGGTGCATGACATATTTATGGGAGGCCCAACATCGAATGGGAGGCTATGATGATACTATGTTAAATTTGGGTCAGGTCTAACTCAGCCAAAAGTCAGCTCATGGGGGAGGAGTGCCTATGGCCCGTATAAGAGCATATTACCACTGATGTGGGATTCAACAGTGTTCATCCCCACTAAGAATTTATACTGTTCTTTATGGAAGTTTTGAATTCTCTTAGGTCTTTTAAGTACAAAAGGTTCTTGGCTATGGTGATAAATTTGATATTCCACAACTGGGCTCATTTAATACTGGGGAGTTGATTTGCACTTGCAGCTTACAAAATAGCCATTGAGCAATGAGTGCTTAGTGCCAAGTTGCAGGTTACAAATTCTCCATCAATGTGAATGGGAGAATAGAGGAAATTACAATAATTGAAGAAAGGTTATCGAAAAAAAAGGCAATATTACTACAAAAAAAATATTTAAGAAAAATTAAATAGTGTGATTGTAATGCAAAATGTATGATCACAAATTTTCTAGATGGCAATAACAAGAAAAATAAGTTCTTAACTAAAAATTCATATAAATATAGAAGGATCATGAAATCCAATGATATAAAAGTTAAAAGGAAATGTTCTTACTTCATTTTCATCCATGAGAAGATTGGCAGTTTTCAGGTCCCTATGAATTATATTATTTTGGTGAAGATAACTCATTCCCCTGGACACATCAGTTGCCACTTTGATTAAGGATGGGAGCTTAAACACACCCTTCTGTTTGTGGAGAAAATCATATATACTTCCTCTGGCCATGAACTCTGTTAAAGCAATTTAGCATCAAAAGGTGAATGTCAGTGAAGAGAATGATAGCCATATCAACCTACTAATGGATATAAGATGATAACAGTTCATAGAAATCAAAATGGTGGTTTTTCTGCTAACCTCAAACCACATCAATAAAAATGAAAATTTCCATCTATTAGCAACATAGTCTATAAATAATAAAGGTGGAAGTTAGTCAATGGTTAGGACTTAGGAGAACACTAGCATAAGGCAGGAAAGAACTCTTTTACTGCATCAACTAAATACAGAAATGTCAAATACTTTTACAACTACAACGTCCAAAACACTGCAGATTGAAAAGATCGAATAGGAGTCACCTGTAACAATGCACAAGTTTGGAGGTCGGGTGCATGCACCTATGAATTGTACTACATTCTTATGCCGAATTTTCCTGCAAAGTGCAAAAAAGATCGAGTCATTGCAGTAAACAAAGGAGCAGGGAAGACAAAGCAAGCACAGATTAGAACTTTCCCATGGAATGAAAATTAAGAAGAATGCATCACATGTAAATAAATAAATAATGTAGCACAACAAACGGAATACCAAGAGTTTGGTCATATCAAGTCTCCCTTCAGGACCATAACTGTTAACAGTCTCCACTTTTCTCCTCACAGCAGTCAAGTAGATTACCATTTGCTCCCACAAATTTATAGCATTCATAAAAATTAAAATTGAGGGTTCACCCGCCAAAGTTCTAAAAAGATAGACTGATAAATATAATACACGTGTATAATGTTGCACGTAAAAGACTTTCAGTAGGCATTTGAAGACAACTGCATATTCCAAAAAGGCTTTATTTGTTTTCTTTTTCTTTCTTTTTTCTTCTTCATTTTCTTCCTTATCTTTTTCAAGTTTCAAAGTATAAAAGATTTAATCAAGCACATACGAAAGAGATACTTAGAAACGAAAATGGGCACTTCTCTCAAGCATTATGACAAACCTCATTATGTAAACTTCTTGTGAAAACTCTCTAAGCAATTCTTCACTGACACGCTCAGGCTTGAGGATTTTGATTGCCACTTCCTGACTACAATATGTGCCTCTATATCTGGAGGTTAAAAGGTAGATCAAGTAAAGACTTGCACAATATGCAAATGCAGTTTTCAAAAGACCAACTTACAGATCACCATATGATCCAGATGCAACTTTGTTTTCGATTTTTAATTGACTGCTATCAATTTCCCAGACATCAGTTCCATCACTAGGTATTTCTATGCAGTCAGGAAGGGTTCTGACCCTTGTTTCATTTTGCTTGCTAGCAGCAGAAACAGAAGCTTTTTTTGAACAACTCTGCTCCTGCAGAAGATTACAATTTATCAAAACTACGCCACAAATTTTTCTTCAGGCTGATCTATTAAATGGTACGGCAAAAAGTTGAACTCAACTTTTTAGCCATATAAAGTTAATATTCAGCACTCAATACTGGCTATGAGACTACAAGCAAATAGTCTCAAATGCAGAATCCTATCTCATTTCTGTGATCCACAATCAGTGGCACAATGGTTCCAGGAATTATAACATTATCAAACAAATCAAACCCAAAGAGATACATTGAACATTGTAACATAGATAATTATAGTGAAGTGTCTAATCTACTAGAGCTCTCAGCACAAAATTCATAAAGTTTAAAGATTAACCAAAAATGAAGAAACTCTGCAGTTCTGAAGATAAAATATCAAGAACCATATTAGTATATTACTCATTTAAAAAGATTATCACTGTTGCAACCTCACTAATTGCTGCATATACTGGGAAAGAAAGGAGGACCAAAATAAACTGAACAATTAAAAACTTCAATAACACATTGCGAATCAAACATAGAGCAACCACTTCATAAGCACCAATGCTAGTCATTCATATCATTTGAGACAGCCTACGGATGACTAGCTCAACCTCAATTTGGTTTATACTTTATATCAACTATATTCAGCTGGGTCATATATTCCACCATCTGTTAAGTTGCCTAAAACATACAATAGGTGAAAGAAAGTTATTTTAGCAACACACATCAACAAATAAAACGACAGGTTTTATTCGGCTATAATACTCTTACAGCATTACAAATTTCAAACAATCAAGAGCAAAATGTATTCAAGTTCTAGAGAGGTGCACAATTGTAACCAAATAATAATAATAACAATAATCAAAATCAGTATGGAGAAAAAGTACCTTAAACTTTAAGATTTCCTTTTCCAGAGCATTTCTAAGCTCCTCAGTTTCCTGAATTTTCCATATGCAATCATGTGAAGCAACACAGAAATGTGAAAAGAAGGTGTCAGTCTGGCAATTGTCTTACTATTATAATTCAAAATAATATTAAATAAATTGGTCAACTAAGCAATACATATATATATATATATAAACACAAGGGGATAATTGTTAAACAGCCAAGTGCAACCAAAAAGTAATAGTGGTCTGAAGACAAGATCAAATATTTTAATGGGGTTTTATTTTATGGATGACGCCAACTAAAAGTGCTAATGAAGGTTGACAGTTTCAAACTCATCTCTTAATTCAAAGTTGACTTATTGGAATTTTCCATCATCAGTTGACATATTACTTTCATGTCTCCTACATGGTGAACAAAATGAACAAAACCTTATCATGTGTGAAAATTTGGAAATAATAATTGAAGGGTAACATTCTTCCACAGTTCTACTATAAGGCTTTTCAAATTAGAACTCTTAAATAGGTCTAAAAGCATACAGTATCACAGGCTAGGATGTTAGCATAGCAAACCAAAGAGAAAACAAACAAACAGAAAGAGAAGAGAGGAAAAAAGAACAAGAAAAATCCATAAATGTTCAAATCGAGATTATACTTCCAAAAACTCAGTGATGTGTGTGATATCAACAAAAACAAAAATTTTATTTGCAAATGTTTGAGTTGCCATCTTAAGTTGTTACTTTGATCACCCATCATACCTTTTTGATCTATGATATTCTCTTTACAAGAAATTTAAACAAAACAGATTGGATGAAGCCATTTCTATGCGAGTTTTATTTTTCAAGTAAGATTACAAAGTGAATTAAGATTGAGCTATGATCATTTGAAGACAACCTAATGTGCTCGTTTAATCATATAATCATGATAATGACGGGTTGAGCACCATGACACTAACTGTTCAGTGTTTTCCAACTGCCAAACAGACACTTAAATAGGACAACTTAAGTAAATAAGTAGATGTGTTACCTCACGAGGCCAACCATCAACAACAAACACATCCAAAGAAAACCCATCAACAGTGGAAAAAGCATGAGCTTCTTGAATGTTCAATCCAATCTCCGCAAGTAAGAAGGTCAACTGGAAAATTATTTAAAGTAATTACTTCTATATATTATCTAGCACATGGACGTAATTTTAATGCTATTCTTAAATTTCTTATAGAGACAGTGAATGACTAATACTGTAAAAGGAGTGTCTGCAAACATGCAAGTGATGCTGGAAAAAGTTATATATTTTTAATCTTTTCAAATTGCTCTAGAAAGACAGGTACATTACATTTGTAGCTCCATAAGTTGAAGCAAATATGAAAACCTTTTACTATAACTGTGCCCAAAAACATGTATAGCATAAGACTAGGCACCAGGCATACACTAATCCAACACAGTTTCACAGCTCAAAATGTTTGCGCAAGTAGTAAGTATTAATCACCAACCTCACTAAGGAGTTTTGGCCGATCAACTGTTGAAAAAGTGATCTCATGCATAGGCCTACAAGATTAAAAATTTCACAACAACAATAATAATAATGTCAATATGAATTGATGCTAGGCATCATAATTTATTAAAAAAAAGGTAATCCTAAATTGAACATCAAACTCCTGAATGCCAAATACAGAGGCCTCATGAAAATAATAAATATAATCTCAGAAAAGAGTGTGAATTTAAAGTTCGATCCAATTTTACATGCCTTTGATAATGGCCAGCTTGAGGGAAGTTTCTACTTTTAAATAATTTACAATGTCTCAGGATGAAAGAAGTCACACAAAATCTCTCAACATTCTTACCAAGAAAAACGTGATGCTGAATTCACAGCACTATCTCCATCTTGAACATGGTATCTATTGGCTTGAAATGCAAGTGCTTCAAGATTAGGTGTTGAGCCAAATGTAGGTGGTGGATGGACACTGTAGAAAGATAGAGAAAGAGAGATCAATGAAATGCATACATTACAAATTTTTTTCCCAGAAAAAATCAGGACAACAATAAACTATGAAAGTAACTTTGACAAAAAACCAAAGAAGAACGAAGGATGTAACTAGATGAGAAACAAATGTAATGAATATACCTCTGTCTGCTTGGCATATAAGAACTCTGTGCATCTTCTTTCATTGCACAGTCTGAAAGGATAGAATCAAAAGACATTTCATTGTGGATAGGATAAACCTGCATTGAAGAAAAGAAACGAACAAGCTATTTGTAACATATCATTGAGTCAGACTTTTTAGATAATAGCACGCTAAACACCCCCAATATCTCAGACCACTATTTATGTAAGACAAATAGGATGGTGATGCCATAGAAAAAAAATGATATCACCAAACACAATATTCTATATCAATCCTTTCTGGCATTCATATCAAGGAACATAGGGTAGAACCTGAAGGTGTGATTAAAACAATTTTCTCATTACCCTAAATAACTGGGATGATACTTAGATAGTTTGAAATTTCAATCGGACACAGATGTTATCCTTAACAAACTCTTTTTTAAGTATGCTAACCGATTACCATTACATTAACCGAAATCCAAAAAGTGGGGGCAAATAACTGGACCTTCCACACACCAAAAGCTATTCAATATGGGACACAGCTCATAAGAAAGAAGAGAACAAACATCATACTTCCTACTGACAATTGCCACTTTGACACACATTCCAAATGGAGTTTATTAAAATAGATCACCTAAGAGAGTTGCCCTTCTTGTTGATAACAGTTCAATCACTCTCAAGGGGAAAAGGAAGTCCGAAGGCAGAGATGACTATTGTCAAAGATGGGGAAAAATATCAATTGGAAGATTACCCTCTCTAAGGGAGGGAAAAAAATTATACCATGGAGAATTACCAAAAAAAAATAGATCAACTAAGAAAATTTCCCCTTCTGTCAATGACAGCTAAATGACAAATTAACTCTCAAGGGGCAAAAGAAAGCTCAAAGGCAGAGGTAACTATTGTCAAAGATGGGAAAAAAAGATCAATGGGAAGACTAATCTTACCGAGGCAAAATACAAAATACTTATACCATGGAGAACTAACCGTACTGCAGTTCTCAATGTCAAACATAGTTGTGCCAAAACCAGGCTTGAATAAGTTGACAAGGCAACCAACACAAAAGGTTGAGAACTCAAAATGAAACTAAATTCACACAGATTCAAAGAAACACGTGCAGGATATTGTAGTTTTTCCATGAGTTCCCACACTAACAGCTATTTTCCCAATTCCAAATCTTAAAGAAGAAGAAGAAAGGAAATAGCAAAGCAAATGATTTGGAAATCCATCTAGTAGTTAACTTTCACCTGCACAAGACGAACTTCAAACGCAGGTCGATTAGCTGGATGTTCCGCCAACTGCAGTAGTCTCTTATGCGTAAGCACATCTTCTGCTCTCTCCACATTCACATCCATTGCATATCTATGCATTAGCAACAAGATATCTCATCAAAGGTTAAAAACAGAGAAGAACAGACAATTCAATTTTCGCATTTAAGACAGAACTAAACTAGTTGTCCTTCAAATAATCGCATCATCCATTAGTACATCAAACCAACTTATTTGCCCATTTAACCAGGTATAATGCAGAAATCAACAAGAAAGCAAAGAAGACAAACATTATACATACATATATATATATATATACAAAAACACACGATGGCTGAAATGGTTCCAACCATTTAGCTTGTTAGAACTCTGGTTTCATGTTTCCGTTATTTGTTTCATTACAAAGAAACTGCGTTATAAAGGTAAATCTGAAACTCGGATAAGATTAAGGGGGACAAGAAGAAAAAGCGAAAAACGAGGAATCTCCTAACAAGCTTGAGTTGTTAAAATTACACCAATCAAAAGATCCCAAAGTGATATTCTTTCTAAAGCTTCCTTATGTTTCTCAGCAACCAAACAAGTAACGGTTAGGGGATCAAGAACTAGGTTAAGGCAAATACCTCGCAGGTAATCGATTGAAATGAAGCCAAAGCTGATCATCAAAGCCAGGAAGATTCGCCTCTTCATAATTGAACTCCTGTATTCGCCTAAGCACCTCGTTATACACCTCTAGTTTTTGCACGTGGTGTCGAGGATTCGCCTGCGAGTAGGAGTCCACTGCTCTACTTCCACAACTCTCTACGTCCTCTTCAATCGCCATTATTGGGCCACAGAAACGACAATTCAATCAATCCAGTAAAGCAAAAAAAAATTGCAGAGCAAAATGAATTAAGAGGTCTCAATCAAACAACGGCGGATCGCAACATGGTAGCGGAATGAATTTGACAAAATAGAAGAGGGAAAGGGAGAGAGTGTAGAGAGAACAAAGCTCAAACAACATAAAGCCAAAGGCGAGTGTGATGGCGATGCTTTTTCATTTTTATTTTTTTTCCTTTTTTTTTAAGAGAGTTGAGTTGGCTGCCTTTCTTTCTCTCTTGCCGTGAGAGTTCCACGTCAGCATTGGGTCCACCAGCTGGTGGGTCATGAGGCGTCCACATATTTCTTTTAACTGCCTTATTGGATAAACCAAAAAAAAATTTTTTCCCCTTCGTAATAACATATTTATTTTCAATTTCATACTTAATTTATTTATATAGTGTATTTTTTTAAAAAAAATACTTAATTTACTTTCTTATTTGTTATACATTATACTAATTATTTTTATAAATATAAATTCAATTAAAAAATTTATATAATTTTATTCGAGAGTTAAATAAGTTAATTTAATTTTTTATCAATGAAATTCTTATATTTTTATTAAAAATCAAAATTTAATATAATATAATATTATTTTTTAATAATAAAAGTAATTTTTTATATAATATATTTCACATTTTTATAATTTTAAAATTTATTTATTATTTCTATATTTTTAAATTTTTATGTTAATAAAATATTAATTTTAATATTTTTAAATTAAAAAATATTTAGTATTAAAAAAATATTATTATATTATATTATAACTTATTTAAATTGGACTTATTTCTTTATATTTATTCTCAAAAAATTTATAATAACTATTTTTGAATTGATAGTTTATTTACTGCCTTCTAAACATATTCCTATTTAATATATATTTTTAAAAATAAAATTCATTAATTTAAATGCAATAATATCAAATATGTGTAAAAAGTAAATAAAATTTATTATTTTTAATTATATTTTCTTATATTATATAAAATAAATCTATTTTATGTGATAAAATATTTATTAAAATAAAATATTAAAAATTAGTTAATATATTTGATAAATATAAATATAATATAAGATATATATATTTTTAAGACTAAATCATTAGTAGCGTTTAAAATATTTAATTATGAAAAAAAATATTGAAAATTAAATTTTTTTAACATAAATTTTAATAATTGATTCGGACATTTTAACTATTAATCTAATTATATTTATAAATTTAATTTAATAATAAATATATTTAAATAAATCTGAGAGATTTTAAATTTTATTCTCATCTCCAATCCCCAATCTCTCTGGCTGTTATTTGGCTGTTATTTTCATTTTTTTCCACGTTTTCCTTTTTAGCTTTTATTAATTTAGGGGATTCATTATAGTGGTTGATTTTTTCTCACTGAGAATAATATTAAATTAAATAGCATTATAAATAGAATATGTAGGCTTGGACTCAAATTTAAATTTAGTATAACATATAGCTGGCTACCTAAACAATATATGAGTTGCCATATTAGAACTTGAAAATTAAGTATTATATTTGATGATATATTGGGAAACAATTAGAAGGGTTCAATGTATCAAATCTTGGTGGATTTGGTCTAAAAATAAAAAATTAGCTAGTTGAATTTTTTTTAAATAAATTAAATTAAAGAGAAAATTAAATTAAATTAAAAAAAATTATTAAATCAAATCAAATCAAATTTAATATATCTATTTAATTTATTGTTGTAAAATATTTTTATATCTTAACTTTAATGTTAATTATAGAAAATTCATTATTAAATTTTGTTGTGTTTTTTTCTAAAATTTTGAATTAAATAGGTTCAATTTATTTAAAATAAAATTAAAACTAAATCAAATTATCTTCGATTAAAATAAAGTAACTTTTTAAATTTTAATAATTTATTTATTTTTTAATTAAACTAGATTTTGGTCATCCTAATTTAATATTTAAATGAAAAACTGCTGAAAAAATTTATTAATTACTTTTTTAATTTTAAAAAATATATTAAAAATTTTTAATATTTTAAAAAATTTATTAATTAATCTTTTCATAAGCTTTAATCATTAAATATTATAAACAAATTTAAAATATTTTTCATATTAAAAATTTAATTAGTAAATTTTTTAATAATTTAAAATATTAATTAATAAATTTTTTAAAATTATAAAAATTAAATAATAAAATTTTTTAAAATATATATAAAGAAATTAATAAATTTTTTAAGATATTATAATGTTTTTTAAAATTAATAGAATAATTAATATATATTATCGTAATATAAAAATTAAATAGTAATTTTTTATATTTAAATGAGGAATGATTCATCACGTGAATACCAAAGCAGTTGCCAGCGCTAGCCCATTGTCTGCGATAATTCTTGATAAATTGCTGATTGGTCCGAATTAATAAAATAATATTATCTTTTGTCTTTTTCTTAATAATTAGTTAATTATTATTTTTTTAACTATAAAAAATAATTAAATGACAATTATTATTATTTTTTTTTAAAATTAATTATTATTATCTTTATTCTTTATTAATCATATATATTATGCATATTTCAGTAAATTTGACATTGCTTCTTCCTTTTTGTTATTACAAGCAAAAACGTCCAGAATGATCTTATTAGCTTAGCTTTTGAAGGAAAAAAAAAAAAAAAATCAAAGCTTGTTAGCTTCAATGCGTAGCTGAAAGGATTGAAGATCACGATATGAGGTGAGATTTGCAAGAGTAGATGAATTCCTCAATTATAATTGAATTTTGATAAAGTAAAAAGAAATTTAAAGGATTGAGAATAGAAACTTTATATTTAGATAAATCCGATTAAAATTTTTTAATTACTATTAATTTTTTTTATATTTTTTTGTGTTATGGAAATTATGTGAGTTGATAAGATTTTAATTGCCTAATTGGATTGTGAATGTTTTTACTTGCACTTTGATTACTAATTGTGAGGGAGAACAAATTTGGATTTTCAACATTTGTTTTTCAATGGATTAAGTTTTAATTAAAATATGTGTTGAAATTAGATAAAAGTATTAGACTATTAATAAAAATAAAAATTAAAAATATTTTAAAAAACTCAGTAATTTTAGTGAAACAGTTATCATCATATGAGACGAGAATTCAATTACTAACTTGACAAATAAATTAAGAAAATGATTATAATTTTTTTAAAAATACATATGAAAATGTGGCATAACTTTTTTTTTTTTTTTTTTTTGTAAAATATGATAGAAGCAAATTTTGTTTTTTCCTACAGATAAATTCATTGATCAGCCTGCAATTTGTACAAGTGGAATCTTTCCATGTGAACGGTGAATACAAGGGACCTACCGTTTCGTTGATTCAGTCCAAATTGCTGAGTTAAAAACGCACGTGAAAGATATGTAAATGCTTCCATAAAAAAAATTTTTTTTTAAAAAAAAAGAAAAATATGCAAATGCGTGTCCTGCAGACCATCGATTTCTTTTATACCTCTCTCACAATTAAAAAGTTTCACAATTATTTTTTATTAATTTTATTTTTAAAATAAATTAAAGTTATATATAATTTAAAAAAAATTATTCACATTATTTTCTTCTAAAATAAATTATCGTAACTGAAGCATTTAATATAAACCATAAAATTTACAAGTAAATAAAGCATACTCTCTTTATCTTTAAATTTTTTTTTCATTCGCCTTTAAATCACTTTATTTATTAAAATATTGTAATTTATTTACTAGTCTTAAAATACACTTTATTTATTGAAAATATAAAATTAGTTAATTTTAAATAATATTTTAGTAATTAAATATAAGAGGGAAAGGTAAGATTAAAAGAATAATATTTTAAAGAATAATATTTTATTACTTTAGCTATATTAATTATATTCCTTAATTGATGTAAAATTAATTAGGGATTTATTTTCATGAAAGAGATGGAGTATTAAAAGTTAATATTCATTTATACTCTATCTCAGCTCACTCAATAAGATTAATTAATGAATTTCACTGTATTATATAATTAAATAATAATTTTTATTAAAAAAATATAATTGGAAAGTAATTTTTTTATAAAAAAATTATTAAATTACAAAATATAATTTTCAATAAATATAAAAAGGTAATACTCTAAAATTATAAAGATATATAATAATATAATTTTATAAATACTAGGAAAAAAATTATTTTTAATAATAATAATTTTACTTATTATATATTATTAGAATTAAATATTTAATAAAATTTCATTATGTTAATTTGTAAAAATTATATTTAATATATTTTGTAAAGTTTTTTTTTTGTTAATTTAATACATTTTCATGAAACGATTTCTTTACAAAATCAACATAACTTAACGTAAATTTATAAAATAAAATATAAATTAAATGACGGTAAGATTTAAGTTTTTTTTTTTAAATAATGTTACTTCATTAAAACCAAATAAGCCTAGAAACTCTCTCATTAGTATAATTCTTTTTTTTTTTTTTAATGCAGTGGCTGGGCTTACATATACCCATTAAAGAACAATGAAGTTGGGCCAAGTAATTATACAAATCCATCAACCCATCAGGCAAACCTTGAAAACCATGCAAAATCCAAGAGAGAAATACTGCTCTTGCCTCTTGCTCTCTCTCCCTGTGTTCAGCGAGTAGGATATGGCATAGCCAATTATTCTCTATCATTTGTGCACTTTTTTAACTATAAAAACAGGTAGCAGTTTTTGGGCAAACGTGATTGAAAGATAACCGTGTAATCTCCGGAGTTGAGTATCTATGTATATAGTTTGCACTAAAGATTACACGGCTAACACTGAATAATAAGCCGTCATGAAAATTTACTCCATTCATAAAATTGAATCCTTAATCTGAGTTAATCTTCGAATTATTCTTTTTCTTTGGATACAAACAATGCAATAATGTATTTAAGGGTGATTTGACTTTTGAAGTTATTTTTGGGAGACTCATATTGTGAGATGTATCTGTCTATAATGTGACTTATCTCCACTTGCCATAAAGCTGGCTTGGCACTTATTACATCTCAGCTATGCTATCTCAAAGCATTAAATGGGCATAGTACTTTAATTAATGAGGAGAAAGAAAAATGTGTAATTTTGTGTTTGATGTTTCGTATGTGCTTGTCTTGTAATGCAAAAAAACACAGAAACTAAAAGACAAGAGATTAGAGAAAATGCAAGTCTTCCAATTAGCTATCTTAGATCCTGCCTTTACTTCGAGTTAACAAACTCTCCTGGCTAGCTGTTCAGCTTCCGCCAGATGATGATATTTATAGATCTCTCCTGCTGGTTCATGTCACTATTACTATTATAAGCAAGCAAGCTACAAGAACACAAGACAACATACACAATTTTAGAATAAAAAGAAAAATAGAGGCAAACCTTTGATGTTGGCTTTATATAGTTGCAATCTAATAATAGGGTTTTATTGGAGAAATGAAAGAGAACTGAGATATTGGCACGGCTCAATCAAAACAAGACAACACCACCCTTCACTCAAGCAAAAGAAGCAAGAAATTAAGGGTAGGTTTTCCATGTCTGAGTGAACCAGGCCAATATCACAATCGCTATTTCATACACGTTTTCAATACTTAAAACACTAGCTACATGCTTCCTTGATTCTTTGAGACCCACAAACCGATAAATTAAGAAAGAAAACGCCATCATTTCAAGATCAAAACAACGAAATGATAATGGCGAGAGTGAAAACCAGAGGGTCTGGAAGAGAGAAAGAGGGAGGAGGTGGATTTTTTTTAAGAAGAGGGATGTAGCTAATTCGCTAGAGTTGTGAGGAGAGATGAGAATGTCTGGGTAGGATTTAAGAGGAAAGAGGGTCTGCATGAGCATTTAAAACCGCGACTACCAAAGCAGAAAGCTGGGCCACTGCATTTAAATCTATTATTCTTCTCTTCATCTATTTTATTTCCTCCTCTTCCATACTATAAACTCCATTAGATAAAGGCACCTACTTTTGCTGCAACACAACTCCTAAATTAACTCTAAAGGGTGTTTTTTTTTTATATGTAATTTAAAATTAAAAAAATTTATCTAAAATATTATGAGATTCATATACTAATATGAAATTTTAATTTTTTTTATTAGTTGGATGTAAAAATTATGATGCAAGAATTTTTCTATATTTAAAATGGGCAAAAACGTAAAAAAGGGCAAGCCATCGAGGAGTGGGCAAAGGGAGAAGAAAATTGAAAAAGAAAGAGGAGAAGGAGAAAGAAATAAAGAGATCGGGCATGATGGTGATACTCGGTGTCTTAACCGAAGCAGGAAGACCACCAACATTAATGAGGGAATCTCTTTCTGGAGAAGACAGGCCGCAACATTAATAGGCAAGGTATCCTTGAGACTGTTTTTAGAACTAATTTTTTAACCACACTCACTCCTCTTTGTTCAGTGGTTTATTCATTTTCCACAAAGTACAGTTTCTTTTCTTTCAATCATCTTGCTTCCCTAGGGTTTCTGCTTTCAAGTTTTACTTCTTTAACTAGCCTCCACTTCAGTAATCTTACATCTACTAATCTTACACACTCACCATTTAATGTAGAGTGCATGAAGACCAAATTAGAAATCATAAACTATGAAGATTTATCAATTATTCACAATTTTTCTCATCTGCAAATAATGTATATATGTCCATTCTATCCACATCATTTTTTTTTTTTTTTTGCATCTTCCTGCAGGTTACTTGTGATTAAAAAAATATTATTTTTATTAATATATATATATAAGAAAATTAAAAAAATTATTAAAAAAAAATGTAGCACAGTAAAACATTAAATCACAAGAAACTGTGTGGGAGTATCAGTTGGGACTCATTTATTATGGGGTCTTATGGAAATTGGAGCTTCACCTTAATCTTTCCATCACAAAAACAAGGATGCCGCCCCCTACCTATTTAATTATCACATTTTTCTTTATGTACCATATTCTCTTGAGAATAAATATTTTAAAAAAAATATTAATAACAGTCACTCTTTTAACTAATTATATTTAACAATCTTCATTTAATTTGTTATATTAATTATTATATTTTTTTAATCAATTAAAAAAATATATTAAACAGTCAATGAAAAGTAAATATTGGTAGTATTTTCTAAATATTAATTAAAAAATTTTACTAATTAATTTTTATATTATAAAAAAATTCATTAATTATTTTTTTATTAATTTTAATTATTAAACATTTTACTATTTAATCTCTATAATTTTAAAAAAATTATTAATTATTACTTCAATTTTATAATAAATCTATTAACTAATTTTTTATATTAAGAATATTTTAAATTTTTTTATAATATTTAAAAATTAAAATTAATGGTAAAATTAATTAATATACTTTTAAAAATATTAAAAATATTTTAATATATTTTTAAAAATTAAAAAACCAACCATCTAATATATTTTCATAACATAAAAATAAATAATAATTTTTTCTATTAATTATTCTCGTAATTAAATAATTTTTTATTAATATTTCAATTATATTTATCTTGAGCAGATTAAATTTTATTGAAAAAATAATATTTGTGAACCAATCAGAAATTGAAACTTTACAACAAGCAGCGGATGAATTGTGGCCGTATAATGAGAGCCGTGTGAAGGTGGGACCTTTTTTGCCATATGGGATTTCCTATAAGGTACGGCCATTATTCCAGCTAAAATTATAAATTAATTTTTATTTGTAAAAAACAAATTATTTTCAGATTAAGAAATAAAATAGAGAAAGTAAATATATGAGAATTATTTTTTTTTCTTTTATCGGAAGTTTTATTTTTAATATATTTTTCGATTTAAAATTTTTTTTACACAAAAAAAATAAATATTATTATTTTAAATTAACTAATTAATTTAAATAATTTAAACATTAATTTTAAATAATTAAATTAAATCTTTAAAATTTATCACGATTTTATAAATTAATTTTAATTAAAATTTGATATTATCACCTATCATCTTACTTGATATTTTTATTATTTTTTAATTTATATTTTTTACTTATTAAATAAAATAATTTAAATATTTTTATAAATTCACATCTATATTTTAATTTTTTTAATTTATTAAATAAAATAATTCAAACTTTTAAAAAATTACTTATGTTATAATTTTTCAATATTAAATAATTGTGAAAATAATTATAAGATACACAGGAAATTCGTGGTTGCATCCTTAACTAAAATACTGATGGAGAAAAAAAAAGCCAAAATTTTTTTTATATGGTCAATACTCATTGATTTTTTGTATTTTGATAATGATATTTTCACTCTTTAAGATTTTATATTAGAATATAAATATAAATTTATAAAAAGATTTGATTTATTTTGTTAAATAGAGAAAAGGTTTGAGATATAAATATGAAGTTATAAAAAAATTTGGATTATTTGATTTAAAAGATAAAAATATAATTAATTAAAAAAATAATAATAAAAGCTATATGAAATGATATATTTTAAAGTATAATCAAAATTAATTTAAATTTATAGATAAAATGGTGATAAATTTTAAAATTTTAATTTAATTATTTAAAATTAAAAATATATTATATAAATGTGAGTGAGTTAACTAAAATATTTGAATTATTTAGATTAATAAGTATTTTAAATTTTATAATATCAATTATAAATTAAATAGTTAAATTTTATAAAATTCATTCAAATTGCAATTAAATATAAAAAATGCAAGTGGTTTTCTGTACAAATATGTAATTGGCAATTACAAAGATTCCAACCATACAAATGGAACCAAAAAAAGAGGTTATTTTTATTTACAATTTATTACAATAAAAAAATTAATGGCAAGAAATAGAAACAAACCATCGAATTATATTATAATAACGTTATAACATTGGGGGAAAAAAAATCATATAGAAGAAATCTTATATTATCGGGTCAAAGAGGCGAACGAAACAAAATTGCGACTTTTAAATTATAAGAATCTCCTATATGATTAGGAACAACAAACAAGCCCACATTTCATGGCTTGCTATAGAATGTCCTGATGAATCTATGAAAAGCCAACCTATTCGGACAGCTACGAATATTGTTTACAATGTGGAGATTACTTCAAGGTTTCACATCTCCATGCATAACTCCAAAACTTTTCATTCTTTTCTATACCTCAGTGTTTCCAAGAATCAATCTCTTATCTTTCTTTGCCCTCTCTCTCTCTCTCTCTCTCTCTCTGTGTCCGATTCTCTATGGGTTTTATCTATCAAGATCAGAGCGACATTCCCTTGCCAACAGGGCTTCTACCAGATGAGTCATCTCCAGAATGGATCAGCAAGGCAGACAATGCATGGCAACTCACAGCAACCACCATGGTTTGTCTACAGAGTGTCCCAGGCCTTGTGATTCTCTATGGAAGCATGGTGAAGAAGAAATGGGCTGTGAACTCTGCTTTTATGGCTTTTTATGCATTTGCAGCTGTTCTTGTTTGCTGGGTTTTATGGGGCCATCACATGTCCTTTGGCAATAGGCTTGGCCCACTAGTTGGAAGACCCAATGCTGCACTTTCACAGAGTTTTCTCCTAGACAAGTCTAAAGCGAGTCAGGTTCCTACAGCTGATTTTGTGTTTTATCAGTTTGCATTTGCTGCCATTACTGTTATTTTGCTTGCTGGGTCTTTACTTGGGAGGATGAACATCTATGCTTGGATGCTATTTGTTCCTTTATGGCTCACCTTTAGCTACACAATTGGGGCTTTCAGCATTTGGGGAGGAGGCTTTCTTGAGCAGCATATAATTGATTATGCAGGTGGCTATGTGATTCATCTGTCCTCTGGTGTGGCTGGTTTCACTGCTGCTTATTGGGTAAGTTCGAAATATGCTTTGTTGATCCTTTATGGGCTGATTAAGTTGTATTATTAATGATGGTGATTGTGGTTGATTAGGTAGGACCCAGGCATTCACATGATAGGCAACATTTCCCTCCCAATAACGTAATTACCATGTTAGCGGGTGCAGGGTTTCTGTGGCTGGGATGGACAGGTTTTAATGGTGGGTCTCCATTTGCTGCTGGTTTGGTGGCATCACTTGCCATTTTTAATACCCATCTCTGCACTGCCACCAGCCTCTTGGTCTGGGTTTCCTTTGACATGATTATATACAAGAAAAGCTCAGTCATTGGTGCTGTTCAAGGGATGATTACTGGACTAGTCTGCATCACTCCTGCTGCAGGTTCCCCTTCTCACTCTCTCTCTCATTATTTATTGCTCAACGATCAACGGAACTCTAACATAAACCCAATTCACCATCAACTAGAGATTAAAGAAAATTTACATGGGCAGGAGTAGTGGAGCCATGGGCAGCTATGCTAATGGGAGCAATGTCAGGTTCATTAACATGGTACACCATGATGGTATTGCACAGGAGGTCTGCATTCTTCCAAAGCGTGGATGACACATTGGCAGTCTTTCACACGCACGCAGTGGCTGGCCTTCTCGGAGGAATTCTTTCAGGTCTCCTTGCTAAACCTGCCCTTGTGAAGTTGATGTATCCACACAACACTTACGGCACAGGGTTGATCTATAGCCTTGCAAACGGAAAACACAAGGACGGCCTCAGACAAATGCTCTGCCAGATTGAAGGGGCAGCTTTCATTGCTGCTTGGAATGTAGCTATGACGAGCTTAATTTGTATATTGTTAAGCCGCATTGTTGATCTTAGGATACAAGAAGATGACCTGGAAATAGGCGATGACGCTGTACATGGTGAAGAAGCCTATGCACTTTGGGGTGATGGAGAGAGAATGCCAATATCTCGTCATCTGCATCCAAGGCTGCCTTCCTTGTACCCAAGACTCACTGCCTTGTGTCGATCGTTGAGTTGAGTGCTTTATTTCGAATCTGTAATGGGTTTCTAATAAGTTCCAGTCATAGAATGTGGTAATATTCGTTACTGCAGTTCTTTTGTCCAATGCTCATCATATGCATGATATCAATTTTCATGTAAACGACAATTTTCCCGGAAAGATAAGTCTGAGAATATTGTGTATATAACTCATCTTCACCAGGATGAGAATGTTTTATAACTAAGGACAACCAAAACACAAGAATGTCCATATACCTGGAGATGTAGCACATGACAAAAAAAAAAAAAACTGAATAATGTTCCATGCGCTATTAACAAAGAAGGAATGGTACCAAAACACAAGAATGTCCATATACCTGGAGATGTAGCACATGACAAAAAAAAAAAAACCTGAATAATGTTCCATGCGCTATTAACAAAGAAGGAATGGTCTGCGAAGAATCAATAAATATTATAAGCACGATGACCCATGCAATGCAATCATGATAGAGTCTTCAGCTGTCACTGTCTTGACAATTTTGTCAACTATATAGAGAGAGCCTCTGTTCTCTTTTTCATGAATCTTTTCAAGGAGAATGGTAGCACCAGCAAAAGGAAACATCAGCATAAGGATGTAAGTGGTAAGTGCTGACTCTCATCATTCCTATTTGCCTAGGCTAAGTAGGGTGAGGGAAAAAAAAAAAAAAAAAAGAAAAGAGAACGTAACAGAACTCTGGCGATTCTTGTCATAGTTTACTTTCTGGGAACCACATCCTCCATCATAGAAAGACTTCTGAACAAAAAAAAATTAATTGTTTGGCTTTCATGTCATCAGAAATAAGAAGGAACTAAAAATAAGACTTTCTTCTCGAGTCCCATTTCTATATTTTGATATATATCATTTACATACTAATGGAAGCAACAAACTCGACATCCATGAGAGAATTGATCACCTGGTGATTGTGAACAATTCAGGGGGGCGCGAAGGGGACTAGATCTTAATTTACATAACAGGTATCTGAGTTCTGGAAGCAAGTTTTTGAGATCTATGTACCACTATTTCAAATTTCTTTGACTACACATGATTCCTCAAGCGTCAAGACTTTCCTTTGCATTAGCACAAGCACAAAAGAACAGCCATGAACTCGGACACAAACTACACAACAGGAAATGGCAACTCCTAATATACATCAAGCCCTAAATGAAAGTTAAATACACATTAATACATCATGTCCTGAAAGAATGACATATGCACATGAAGGCAGCAACTATTACCACATCATGAACAACACGTAAAATTAGATTAACCTAAAAGTTGGCTATTGCTCGTGTGTCTGGCGAAGCTCCATCAGTTTGTCTCTCCACATGGCTACAAGAATCAGTAGTCAATTAGAAATTATCAAAATAAGAGCATTACCATGTGACCAAAACTGAAGTGAAATATGCAAATATTCAAACAATAAAAAGAAATGCAATTGTAATGGGAAAACATCTTTTTCCAGAAGGTACCTGCATCACCATATCTTTCCTCTTTAATAGCTAAATTCATATTCTTCACAATATCAAGTTCCTCAGATAGTGAATCCGGATCATCAGCAGGACTGAACAGAAATAAACTCTTATTTACAATCACAAGAAAGCAGGTGATACAAACATTGGGACCTTAAAAGATAAAGCATGTCAATACCTGTCAAGGGATTCATCATGAGTTAGCTTCCTATCATGCATGCTTCCCATCCCATAGCTAATTCTGATAGCGTCCGTGAAGACAACTTGTTTACTTACATGAATTGGGACCTGATTAGAACATATTTACACCCAAATCAACACTATTTTGGAGAAATATTCACATTGAAACCAGTATATACGTCTAGAAAATCAAATAAATGATATAATGATGAGAAGATAGAGAAGGCTGGGGAAGGGGTTGCTAGGTTTGCCAAATTTCCAACCACATTCCATGGAGGACAACAATAACCAACTAACCAGTGCACTTACTATGCACATGTTTCCAATTCAACTAATGATGGATGAGCTCCATTCAGGCTAGTCAAAAGATTTTCACCAAATTTTCACCAATCTAGGATGCCAAGATTTTGCAAAGCAATCAAAAGATGGCCTTGCCAATTTTTTGAGAATCAATCAGATCAAATTAACAAATCTGAAAGGAAAAAAAAACATACACTTATCATCCAATTTTTTTAAAAATGAAAGCTATTTATGGGCTTAGTGATTTGGGTGTCTAAAGTTAGCTAAGCACAGCAGGAATCAGCAGCAACTCTCTTCTAGATAAGGAAGTTTGTTATCTTGTTGATCTGTGTGGAATGAGGCATAGGAAAGGGGAATAAAAAATAAAACAAAAGAAAAGAAGAGCAAGTTTTAATAGGATTCATGCGGTCAAGGCGTGCAAATAATTACCTTGCATCTGTTTGCCACATTAATGGCATCAGACGGCCGTGCATCTACGCTTAGAATTTTGTTTTCTCCTGGCTACAAAATTTAGAAGTTCCATTGAACCATGATTTAAGAATTTCATAAAGTTGCCATTTTCAAAAGATAATTAAAGGCCATATCATATATTCACAGTTTTACCTTGCTAAAATATACTCTTGCAAAATAAGTGTTAACCACTCTCTCTGTAATTCTCACCATTTTCACCTGAAATGAAGAGAAAAAAAAATATATTAAATAACTTGGTAAAAGTGATGCAGCTACATTTCATGATTTACTGCAATCAAGAACCAAGTATCCTGTATGGCATATCCTCCATAGCACAAGTAAAGCTACAGGCAACGATGATTAGGTATTGGCTTGCAAAACTAAAGAATGAACCCAACAGCACACGTGCTATCACATATACATAACAGATATAGTTCCATACTTTGTAACCAAGTCTTTCAACCAGATTTCTCACAAGCTGAAATTGGTCTGGACAGTCCTGCAGTAAAAACATACATGTCAAGGCATGACAAATTACAAACAAAAATAATGGCAACCATTAAGAATTTACCCCATTATCATCTCCTCCTCGAAAGTTATCGATAAGTTTCTGTATAGCAAATTCCCCTTCATCAAAAACCAATTCAAAGTTAATAAGACGCGGATCTCCCAACAACAAAGCAACGAGGCGAGTACTTATCACCATACCAACGATAATTGGTAGCAAGAAGTCTCCATCACAAGAAACTTTAAGAAAAATGGTGGGACTTTGGAAGCGACGAAGAAACTCATGTCCCACAAAACTCAGATCAGGTCTTGATTCCTTTGATAGAATAGCAAATGGGTTCCATCTACCAGGTAATCGCCATGTCATCTCTTCTTGAAATCCTTTCCTCCGCATACGGTAGTGTAAGAGAGTTTCTGCAGCAGTTGAACCCATAAAGGGGTCAGGGATGAAAAGGCATGGAAATTCAGATGGATATCAAGTAACAACTGAGAAAAAATAGAAGATCCACCCAATTGCTTGAAATCTAAAATAACTTAAGAATAGGTGATGGATGTTTTCAAGATACCTTGCAATTCCAAGAAGATGGGTTTTAATAACATTCACTCCTGAACTTAAATTATTATCCTTTTCGTATCTTATCCTATCTAAATTACCCGCAAATAAGTATCAAATTACGTATGCAAAAAAATAGCAAGAGACGAAGAGAGGACCTGAAATAAGAAGGGAAGCTTGGAGAAAGTCGTGATCATGGTCATCATGGGCATGGGCAGATTGACCACCACCATCGGAGGAGCTTCCACGGGAAGAGTTGCAAGAGATGATGATTGATTTACGACCACCTCGACATTGTAACTTTAGGCTTCTTTTGAAACCGAATTGAATAGACAAGCACCCACCAGAATTCAGAATCAAACCTCCACCGCCACTTGCATTAGTTTCTTCCCTTAAAACCCTGAAACCATCCAGCGAGCGGACTTGGAATTGAGCTCCAAGCATCATTACTACGTATCAGAAGAAAGCACGGAGTCGGAGAGAGAGAGAGAGAGAGAGAGAGAGAGAGAGAAGACAAGGTCCAAGGATAAGCTAAGCTAAGCTGAGCTAAAGGAAACTAACAGAAGAGAGGACGGCAAAGAAAACGTGGAAACAGATACAGTGGTAGTTGGTTTTCTTTTAATCAAATCGACAAATCCTGTATGCTAGTTTAGGACCAAACTGTGACTTTTAAACAAACTACTATGTAATTTCATAATGACATTTTCACCGCATATAAATAAATAAACATTCTGTCCAACCACAAATGACATTAAAATTAACAAAAAAAAAACAAAAGAGAAGAAAAGAACTACAAGACAAAATACCCTTTATTCCAAATTAATTGCGCCAAGAACAGACAAACAAGTCAAATTTCCTTTGATTTATAACAAGGAAAAAACAGAGCCAAATTTCATTTGATGATTTCTAACATTATGAACATGATTTCATATTAATAAATTAAAAATTATTTAAATATCTCTTAAATAAAATATTGATTCAATGGAGTGAAAGAATTTATTTTTTTAATTAAAAAATATCATGGATGATTATTTAAAAGATCTGGAAGTGAATTATTTCAAATAAACTCATTCATCCACTTCCTTATCCAATGAATTGTTATACAAAAGATGGTATATGTCATTATAAAACCACTATGATATTGACCAAAATTCAATGCTTCGGTATCATAATTACAAACTTAGATTTGTTAACCTAACTACTTTGTAATAAACATGCAAGTTTGGAAAGCCCACTCTTCTCATTTCTCACTGTTATTTGCTTTCTGCAATGGATAGTCATGCATGGCCAGATCACATTCGCGTTTCGCCATCTTCAACTGTGCTCACGTTCTTCAAGTTCCAGAAGATGGCAAAAAAAAGCCAGGGCTTTGTCAATGCAGTTGGGGAGGCTATAACATTATTGAAATGGCTGTCTTGTCGTCAATGCAGTTGACTTGTAAGGAAATAGCTTCAACAGCTTGATAAGTTCGTAAGTCTTTGTGTCTCTACCAGAATAGAGGCAAAGATCAAGTGGGGTTAAACCATCCTGAGATCAAAAAAAGACTTGTCATGCATTGCAAAACTAGAGCTGCACAGAAGAATAAATGACGCATAGGATAAGAAAAATGGAAGTTGCTTGTGAAAATTAATTCTAGATTGTTAAATTTGGGTTAGGTCTAACTCACTAAAAAACTAGCCCAAAAGCTAGTTTAAGGGGAGGAGTGCTTATGGTTCATATAAAGGATACATTACTCATTTCCACAACCGACGTGGAATTCAACACACCCCTCACGCTCAGAAGAATTTTACTGGTGCATGACATATTTATGGGAGGTCTAATATCGGATGGGAGGCTCTAATACATAACATGTTAAATTTGAGTCAGACCTAACTCACCCAAAAGCTAGCTCAAAGAGGAAGAGTGCTTACGGCTCATATAAGGAGCACATTCCTCCTTTCCACATTCAACACAGACCAATCATATCAAAGCACAAGTCAGAGACTTCCAGAAATAAACAAATATCATACTGGACAAACGTAATAAAAACATTGCATTCTGTCCTGTGAAGTGATAAATTGCCTCATGTTTGTCTGATGATCATGAGACAAATCCTTCACATGAAAATTTTCACCCATTCATAATGAATTAATAGAGGGCTATTTCCATGAAAAATCCAAAACTTCTCGCTATTTTACAATTTAATTAAAAAATTAATAAAATTGTTAAAAATTGCAAACTTTGTTACAATTCTATCCAAACATAAAACTTGAATTGGAGAGAGTGTGTTTTGCTGACGTGGCAAGATAATGTAAATTATTTTATTATACTTATATGTTACGTAGATAAATACTATTGATTCCAAACATCTAAAACTTTTAACTATTTTGCATTTTAATTCAAAATTTTAAAAATTGATATAATTCAATTCAAATTTTTAAATTTATTCTCTTCCACTACTAAATCTCTAAGATCCTATTATTATATTTTATTTTTATCTGTTTGGTGTAAAAAATTATAATAGGACTTGTTTCTATTTTTTAGTTCTGATTCTCTCTTAACTCTTTTGGATTTTAATTATATCTACTCTTAATACAATGTCAACAATAAGACTATAATTTCTATTTTTTCTTATATTGACATGGTTTTTTATAATAAATATACTGAAATTTATTATGATAGACACCTAACAAGGTATTTAAAAATAAAAAACTAGTAAATATGAGATCAGATGCAATTTTTATTGGAACTAGTGGCAAATAAAAAGAAGTTAAAGTTATAATTTTTTACACCAGACTAGACGGAATGAAGATAAATAAATTTAGAAATTTTGAGTTGAATTACATCAATTTTTAAAATTTTGGATTAAATTGCAAAATAGCTAAAAATTTTGAATTTTTTTATTAGACATATGAATATAATAAAATAATACGCATCATCTGGCCACGTCAATATGACACACTCTTCTCAATTCAAGTTTTAAATTTAGATATAATTGTAACAAAGTTTATAATTTTGAACAATTTTATCAATTTTTAAAATTTTAAATTAAATTACAAAATAGCAAAAAGTTCAGAATTTTTCATGCAAATAGGCCATTAATAAACTTGTTGCATCTAAATAGGTTTTGTGGCTTGAAAACGGAAGGAATTATGTGATTTCTTCTCCATTTTCCAAGTCGAGCACATTCCACTGCCTAACATTTGCTATCATCCCAATGTAAATCACATTTTAGAAGATCCACGTCTACAGCTCTCTTTCTCTGTTTATTTTTATTGATTTGTTTATTTTTTTTAGTGGAGGAAGGAAGAAGTAAGGAAGGCATTCAAGAAGGTGGAAGAGATGCAGGGGTTGAAGACTTAAATATCCACATTGCAGGAGAGATACAACTCAACCATTGGGCAACTCAGTCACAACTTCAGGACAAACAAAATCTAAACCACATAAAATTAGCATCTGAAAGATTCCACACCACCCCAAAAGAGGAAAAAAGAAAAAGAAGGATTCCCTGGAATCAGCAGATGTTTACCTGGTTCTTTAATGTCCTGTCAGCTCCTTTAATTAATAATAGCTTTATTATATCAGTTCTTTGGGCTTGAACAGCAACGTGTAATGGTGTCCATCCGTCCTGGAATGGTGCAATGTGTGTGTTCAGTTTGCTGGGAAGAAAAATGAAATTGAGAAGAAAGTGCAAACAATAATGAAGAATCAACCATACATTGTCCTGAAGGTTTATATCCACATTATATAATAGAAGAAGTTTAATAGCAGGAATAGATGCTGTTTGGACAGCATAATGCATCAAGGTAGCTCCATCCTGTTGTCAGTGAACAAAGAAAGGTAAAATCAATATTTTCAATAAAAAAAATTCGTAAGTAAACTAAGCAATATATTGTGAATACCAGGAGCAAAAAATTCACAGCGAAAATCATTTTCAGGCATTAACAGCATTGCTATAATGCAGCAAATATGACTACTCTCAATGAGTTAGCTTAAAATAAATAAACAATATTAAAGAAATGAGGTACTGCCTAAACCCATAAAATTATCCACAATGAAGAGTGCCCCAGTTTAATAGAAGAGAAACATTAAAAGAAGATAACAGAGAATTAGATCCACATGATGACCATAACTAATATAGAAACATTTGTTTCAGTGGCAGATTTGACAAACAAGCATTATTCAAAACTTAAAAATGAGAGGGAGACCACACAAATATTACCAAATTTGAGGTTGGGCACCCAGTATGCTGATAAGTTGATAACAAATCATAAAAATGAGTTCAACATTTTCAGATCAGAACATGAACAAATGCATCTCTTTAACCGATAACAAATAGACTTAAAATTTAGGAATAATAAAAATTTCTGTACTCACTGAATCTCGAACAAAAGGATTTGCTGATTCTCTCAAAAGATAGCTGGTAATGGCTTGCTTTTTACAAATTATTGCTTTGTGAAGTGCAGTCAAACCATCCTGAAGAGAAAGCCATGACTAAAAGCTCAAAACAAGAGCAAAAATGAAACTGTATCCCAAGCATTTTTGTGTCCAATTCCTGAAATGACTAATGATAAACAAATCATGGGCCAAGGACGGGGAAGTTCTATTAGACACAGAGAGACATTCTATATACCACATTCACAGCATTGATATCAACATTATGTTTCAGCAAAGCATCCACGAGGTAGAATTCTCCTGATGCAGCAAGGGTGTGCAGAGGTAGCCATTTGGCCTACAAAGAATTCCACGAAAGTCATAAATCTTAAACCCATCTTTGGCACAGTTTTTGAAAGGATAGTTCTATCAAAAACCAGTTCAAAACATGCAGTGTGATCCATTCTCTAAATAGATTAAGACATCAGCTAGCAGTTGGATAGCTAAAGGATTGGAAAATAAAAACTATAAACGCATATAGATTATTGAAACATAGTAACGAGCATTAATTCAATCATATGGTAAACTCACAGAGGTAGCAGCTGCTAGGTCAGGAATCTTCTTATTGAGCAAAAGCTTTTCCTCTTTCGTAAACAATTTGCGAGGGGCTATTTATTCAAACAAAGGAAAAAAGACATGAGACTAGAGGCATTTATCTAAGTAGCTTCGAACCCAATTGCAGATATCAAAGTAAAAGGCAATACCTTCTGATTTCTTTGTACCAGGCTCATAGTTCCCGCTGTTAAAGAACTCTGTAACATCATCAAAACCTTTCCCATAAACAGCCCATCTCGGATTCTTGGGTCCTACTCGCTCACTATTAGTCTCACTCTTTCGCTGCTTCTTATCCTCCTTCTCCTCCTCCTCCTCCTCCTCAGGGAAATTCGTAGGATTATCAAGAACAAGTGGCTTCAATTGCGCCATCTTAGCCTCTCTGTACGCTGTATACTCCTCCAAATTGACACTCCTTATAGGAAGCAACCCCTTTTTCTTCTTTTCAACTCTACTATTGAACTCCATTTCTTGGGCAATCTTGCGCCTTTCTTTCTTCGTAATGTTAATCTCAGCTTGCACTTCTCTCCATTTATCAGGAACCAAGTTCTCCGTCTCGATTTCCGTTAAATTTGTCTTCTTGTTGTTGGGTTTGTGCTTTCTCCTGGAATTGTCTGTATCTGAATCAGAATCACCATCAAGAAAAGCATTAAGGTTAGACTCCAGATGAGGGTCCTCGAAGACGCCCTCTTCGAAGACCACACAGTCGCCAATGGCATGGTCTTCAGAGTCATCGTTTCGCAGAGGGAAAGACGACTGAAAAGAAGGCGAGAAAGAGAAGAATTTTCTTGGGTATTTCAGGGTGTGGATTGATGGGAGCTTAAGAGGTGTATGGAGATAGAGAGGGGACAGTAGTTTAGGGGTTTGTGGGTTGAGCAGAGGAGGAAGAGACATTTTCTCTCTGGTAAGTATGGCTTCTCCGCTTTCCAGGTTTGGACGGCCAGGAACCGGAAAGAAATATTATGACTATCGTTTCATAGAAACTCGGATCGGCCCAAAAAATCAACAGAAATTATTCCTGCAATGTTCCTAAAAGAGCAACACTAAAAATTAAAGCCAAAAAAAAAAAATCCAATCTTTTAAAATTTTTACGGTTTATCCGATACTAATTTTATTATCAACTTTATTTTCTAAATAACTTTGATATTAACTACCCCAGTTTTAAATAATGTCGCCAAAACAAATTAATTATTTTAAAAAATTATAACTTAACTTCAAAAACTATCATCCAAACATAAGAAATCAATCAATTATCATGTGCACGAAATCAATAAATTATCAGGTACACTTAACATATCAGAATTACAATTAGCTATATCAATTACTCTTTATTACAAATTTACAATTTACAATTCTGTCTGTTAATGACACAGGTGACATTCAGACGCATTTAAGAAAAGTTTGAGTTAGGTATCTTAAGAAATTGAATCTCTTGAAACTAGAGCCATTTGGTAGTTGTTGCAATTTGGTAGCTGCGACAACTGAGGGATAAGAAGATTTTCCTTGCGCGTTAACGAGACGTCAAGTCTAGACACCGTTACCACGGCATGAGAATCAGAAACAGGTAAATGAAGCCCAGACCCATCTATTCTTATTGCACTGTGCCCTGGAATTCAGAACACCCAAATCTCTAGGAGCCACGCCAGAGGTAAAAAATTATAAGCTTCTGATACACGAATCCTTCATCAAATCTTAAAAGGCAAAGGAAATAAAAACCATTTTACGGGTAGAAAGAAAGAACCACCCCAAGCACGAGCGTACCATTTCATAAACAACTGTTCAACCACGAGTTTCAGTAGCAACACACAACTACACATGTCCTAAATGAACGCAACAAGTCATTTCAGGCCTTACAAACAACATAATCATCTGCTCAAAGCCCATAAGCAGTTAACACTACATCTCTATGATTCCTATATGGAATAATAGGCCATATGGCCTCACCTAGAGCCACGATAAGGAGGAGAGTAGGGTGATCTGGACCTCTCCCTCCTCGACCTTCCACCATAGGTGGGGGAGTGCCTGGGAGAATATTCGCGACCCCCACGATAAGGGGAGCGCCTAGGAGACCTCCGATAATCATCACGGCCACGATATCTACCTCGATCTCCACGAAAACCTTCCAGATTAGAGGGAAAAAAGTAGAAATTAAAGTTAATACATTCATTGAAATTGTAAGACCAATAAATTCATCTTTGCAAAATCCTGAACTTGAACATACCATAGTCCCTATTGCTTTTCAGCCCAAGATAGTGCCCCGGTGTTGGAGTTCTGGGTCGTTTCCTCCGTGACTGAAAAATAAATAAATCACCTTAATTCTAAAGAGCAAGCTAGATTAATCATGAAACACTACAAAAACAAGCAATTTCCCCCCCAAATGCTAGGGGTACACAACACCCACAAATTTAAAGTCAGCTATCTACACACTCATAACATATAAAGGGGAAAATATGTATTAGGAGATATATTTGCTCAGAGAAAGTCTACGAAAGGAGCAAGCTACCAAAGAAAACCAAGAAAACAACCGGCACAGATTACTAGTGTTCATTAACTAAGTGCCAGGTATTATGAAATACCATAAGCCTGACTAGAAAGTTGTTGGTAATGTCCTTGATTAGTTGAGGGTTGAAATTGAATGCTGTTGGTAATGTCCGTTGATTTAGTTGAGAGTTGAAATTGAATGCTGAAGTTGTATAGTTGTTGAACAATATAGTTGCTATGTTTAGTTGATCACAAGCATTTGAAAAGCTGTTTAAGCTGGCCATTGATCAAGCTGTTTCACTTAAGTTGTGACATGGATGAACTGATCATCTTTGATTGCTGCCAACATAGCTGACAATATCTTCTGAATATAACCAGAAAACCTTCAAGTTAAGAAGGAAGGATCCAGTTGAAACTGACTCGTGTTCAAGACCAGGGTACAATAACATTACCTTCTCGACCGTAATATATCTGCCCTCTAGAACTGACTGATTGAGATACTTAACGCATCGGTTTGCATCATCAACACTGTCCATCGTAACAAAAGCAAAACCACGAGAAATGCGCGTACGGGGCTCCACAACAAGAAAACAAGATGCTACCTAATAAGAAAAAAGGTTATTATTGAAACAAGTCAGATCATAGCAACGTTGGATATATGAGATGGCAAATACATCCAATAATAGACGAAGAAACCCAACCTTTCCCTCCTTTGAGAAATGTTCTTCTAGGTCCCTTTCTGTTACCCTTGTAGACAGACCAGTCACATATAATGTAGTTCCATTATTTATAGCATCATTCCTGCCATATAATTTACAAAGGGGGAAGATTTAAAAAGAAATTAACAGTACGAGCAACAAAATGGAGGAATATGAAGCAGATACGTCCAAATAATAAAGCATGCAACAGTTATGAATAGTCACAAACTAAGAACTGCACAAGCTATAATTGAAACTAACCTGCCACGGCTTCTGGATCTTGATCTGAAGAGGAGCACCACCACCCATGTAAAAGAACCATCAAAACAGTTTTGAGTACAGCAGAAATACTGATAGAAACACGGCAATTGCATATGCCAAAAGCATAATCAATGGAATGCCAAGACCCCAGAGTTAATACCTGCCACGACTTCGAGACCGTGATCTATGCCTTGGTCGAGGCAAGGATCTAGATCTGGACCTTGATCTGGGCCTCGAGTGGGATCTTGATCTAGACCTTGACTGTTCTCTCCATGGGGAAAGAGATTGTGAATTCCTGGTATCACCACACACCAAAAAAAATAATAAGTATAATTTAAGTCGTGATAATGTCCTTTAGACTTGAAATAGCCAAGATTTCAAGATGAACATGGCAACATATTTGTACAGGTACTCAAAGAACAAGAAAAAGGAATCACCTAATAGCTACACCAACAATAACATTACAAAATGTCAACAGACTAACCAAAACACCAACTACATTATCTGGACCAGTAAAAATCTCAGGAACCGATGCTTTTTCTGAACGAATAATGAACAAGGAAACAATTACTGTGGAACAAAATTAGCATAAATAGACGAGAAAAAAAGGTTGTTATACCCACAGCACGTAATCAGAAGTAAATCTATATACATCACATCACAACACATATATTTAATTTAATAAAAACGCTACGGCCAAAGAATTCTAATATTAAATTAAACAAAAATTAATGCAGGGATCCAATTTTCTTCACTGTTATGAAAAGAAAAAAGGAAAAACAAAAAAGAGCGTTACTGCGAGAACAGACCTTAGTGCTATCATAAAACGATAAAATTAGTTAAGGACGGATATAAAATTTCAGAAACCCTAATTTATGAATGCTCAAAGTGAAAGGGGATAGCCAATAATGTATGCGTAAAAAAAGGACCAATAGTAAAATATATATATATATATATATATATATATATATATATATATTAAAAAAGCACTGATTAGATCTCTAAGTTCTAATAGAAAAATCGAATACGACTGGAAGTTCTTACCTTTTTCCAGGAGAATCCGCCTGCGAAATAAGCAAACGGCATTGATTAGATCTCTAAGTTCTAATAAAAAGCAAATCAATAAATATCAACATCGACCAGAGAGACAGCGATAATGATAAGAGGATCTCACCATTTCGACCGCTAGCAAAAGAACCTGAAGGCCAAGCCTGAGAATTAGGGTTATGAAGTTTTTGCAGAGAGAAAGGGAACTGGCGATTTTCTGTCCTTATATACAAGGCAAGGGACCGAATATCTTACGTGGCCCTTGAGCTGAAATATCTATTTTGCGGAATAATTAAGCTATGGATTATTTTTAAAAAATTAAAGAATAACTGTTTAACCTTTTTTTTTAATAAAAAATATTGCATTTCAATAGCTTATTAAAATTAACTATTTAATCTTTTAATTGCAGAACTGAACAAATTTTGTATTGAAATTCAGATAAATATTTATAATTTTAAAATTATAAAAATTAATTTAGTTGTGATTTTAATTATATGAATTAAATAGATATATTTTAATAAAATTACAGAAACTAATTAGAAGAAAGATAAAAATGAAATAATTAATTATTTAAAAATTTATTGACTACTTAATGTATAATCAGTTTTAATTTTACTAAAAAAAACATTAAAGGAAATGAAGGTTTGAAGGAATTTTCCTTTGAAAACCCAAATGCATGGATTGGGTAGGCAAGCAGAACTGCGAGAATGGGAGATTAAGCAGTCAAGCAAAACGAGGGGCATTATGCTTCTATGTAGATACCCTTGACCGACCTGGATATCTTGATGTAGCAGTAGCATTGATCAAAACAATGCTGGGGAGCCAGGGAAAAATGTCTATGGTGCTTTGCTTGGTGCTTGTTGATACAGAACGTAGAACTCGCTGAAGAAGCTGCAGAGATATTCTGGACTTCGACGGTGCTGCAGCCCTAGCCAGTTACATGGTCCTGGCAAAGAAGGTATGATGATGCAAAGAGGCGTGGAGATTCATCGTGGGGTGAGGAAATTAAAGAAATGTTAGGAAGCCAATTGGCTGTAATTCTATTGAATGTTTGGCACAAATTTGGCATTAAAAATGAGTCCGTGTAACTAGAAGATTTTTAGTGGAAGATGAGTTTGGTGCAGGTAATGATTATTCGCAAAGGTGCATTTTGATGCTCGAATAGAATGGGAGAAATCTGAAAGAAAATAGATCATCTATAGCCTCAAAAATGAATTAATTTCTCCCTATACCACTGGTTGAATGCAAGATGATACAAGAATGGAAACGTTGCTTTAGATTGAAGCAACAATGGGCTAAGCCAAGTCGCTTCCATTTCGTTACGAGTTTCTGCTTCTTTTTTTGGCAGTCCCATATTAAAATGCCGGTTGCTAATCCTCTGATCTTGCAACATAAAAAATGAGAATTAAACATGATGGTTTAAGCACTCATTCATGACAAACTATACAGTGCACCCAGGTATTCCACGTCCTTGAATTATAAATGATAAGGTCTACTCATTGTGAGTTGCGAGTGAGGAAGCACATACATCAGGCGCAACTAATGATTTGCCCTTATTCAATATGAGACAACATTCATATGTCATCCTCGCCTCACTTTGCACAGCAAAACCAAACCAATACTCACGCCATCCTTATTACCCTTTGCACACAAATGGCAGATCAGAAAGTTACAGTTCTTTGATAAAAACAATTAACTAGGTAGAGCTCTTCAAATCTGCCAAACTACGAAACCCAGCAACATATCATGCTTTTTTTCTTTAGACGGCTGAGGGAAGACAAGATTATGTTGTCAAAATATCAGGAACTTTGAGGGAATGAGCTCCAAGCACCTTACCACCAGCATCTGGGAAATTCTCAAATCCAGGTAGGGGGCCTACCTTCCCATCAACATCTACCTGTATAGGATACATTAGAAGGTGACCATGCAATAATGTGAAATTGGGATCTGTGTATCTCTTCCAGTTGGCTTCAGCAATATTATTTACTTTCTTCACACATTCTAAACTCTCAGGTTCCACAAACAATTCTTGGACCTCACCAAGATGCTCAGCCCAAAGTGACATTCTATATCCATATACCTGCAAAATGTGTTCATTAAGCTGACCAGCTCCTTGCCAAAAGCTGTAAATGAGGCCCTAAACCAAAGTTTGCTATACGAGGGAAAAGATCAAACCAACCTGTCCACGTGGATGTTTACTCTTTGCAGCCCATGTGTAGTGGGGTTGATATGCACCCATAGCTATCTCACTATCTTTTGAACCAGCCATGGATCTCTGGTTAATATTGGCAGATCCAATAATGACATACTCGTCATCCACAATCATCCCCTTTGCATGGACGTAAATCATGAATCGCTGAAATTGGTAAGCATCGGAGACCTGATAGGAAAATTGTGTGATAATAATTACACAAAATGGTACTCCGCTGTTGCTTAGAAAGAATAAATTTTCTCTCATTGTACGTAGGAAACTAAGTATAACTTCCAGACAAGTATATACATATGTCTAAAGGAAGGATGAAATATGTACTATAAAACACTTGAGAGCAAGAACAAGAACTTAAACTGAAAATCTCATAAGGTCACTAAAGCTACATGCCAAATGAAACTGGCGATCATAAAAGACACACCTAGGTTCCCAAGCCTTAGACCTTCAGGAGTTAATATGTGGAACGATGTCTGCCATTTACAAAATTGAAAATTGGACAACTGAAAACATTAACTTTACCTTGTGAGGATCTATTACAGCATTGTTAAGGAAAAAACCATCTGAAATATGATTAATAAACAAATTCAACTTTTGATTTTAAATATAAGTTGAGATGCTTTAGTCAAAATAGCATGGAAACAACAAAACAACTATTTCAAATGACTTTTTTCAACAACATTTAAAGGATGCTTAAAAAAAGTTTCAACTTCAATGCCAAAAAGGATCTGAATTTACATGCACACCAAAAAATCAATGCTAACAGCATCTAACTTAGTTTACAACCAGAGGTTACAACTTTTGGGTTATGAAATCTGGTTTCCTCCTATAGAGGTAAATATTCCTTCTGATTGCAGGCAGCAGGCTATTGTTGCCTGAGGTTTTATCCATTACCACTATCAGATCATTGGATAGCTTGTAAGCTAAAAGATAAATTTGAATGGAGAAAATCTTTGTTTAATAGTTTCACTTTGTTGACATTTCATGAGGTTAACAACAGAAATAGGGAACTTGAACATGCCTTATATCTGAAATTTCAGACTTCTACAGATATCAAATCTAAAAGCACTATTTTATGGATAATAGATAGACTAAATCCATCCTTCAACATATCAACTAAGATTATTATCAACAATAAATACACTACCTCTTATCTAGTTATCTTATCTTAATAGTTTGTTATCATATTAATAGTATCTTAGTAGTTTGTTATCCAATGGTTAGCTTGTAGTAGGCTTCTATTTTTCCTATAAATACTAAGATTGTGAGAATCTTCACTGTATAAGAGGTTTCTAGTTATTCAATAAAACAAGTAGATTGATTACAAATAAATTTGAGATTTAAAACTCTCTCTCGTTAATAAGTCCGAGTCTGAGGCGTCGAGAGCTCCCCCTGATGAGCTCCTTCCCTGTCCATCCTCCCTTGACACGATCCACGACCCGATACCACAACAAACTACGGCCCTAAGAATGGAGGACCACCATTTTAAGTTTCAATTGAGCATGATACTATAAATCAATTCCAAATAATATGGGACGCAAATTTGTGTTTGCCTAAAATAAATAGTAAAGCTATAGTCATAGCTGAAGTCAACCATAAAATTATATGACATCAAAATGAACAGCCAACTAGTTTATCTGTACCCTAAAACACAATGATTAATGTTATGAATGACTAACTTTAGAAAGCAAGAAAAGTATTACAACAATTACCGCTTCACCATTAATACTGGACATATGCTGTGGATTTTCTTCCCGGTTACCGAGACAAAAGAAATTGAGGTAATCACGAGGATGTGAATCTACCAGTTGCATCGATTTAATTTCCCGTGCAACTATGTCATACATCATTTGCATTGTCTGGCTCTGCACAATATGAACTTGCAAAATTGAGAAATATAGATTTGGCATATTCTTGCACTTTCTCAAACAACAAAGTAATCAAACTTTCTAGGACAATCAATGTGGGATCTGGCCACAGTTTGACGTGGGATTTAGGCAAAGGATAGGTTGAATAATATATAAATTCTAGCTTGTAAACTACTAAATAACTTGGGTTAACCATTTTGGGCAAAGTGAAAAATGGATCTAAAAGTTATTTGGATCAATTTGGCCCGTTTTGTTATAATAGATATCAGAGTCGCCCTGAATCAGAAAAATTATGCGAAGCTAGAGGATATGCAAAGATAGGGCTACCCATGTAAAACGAGAGAAGTGGCTTGAAGCATTAGCCAACTACAATATCTAAGAATTCGGTCCTGACTGTATCCGATTCAGCATAATAGAGTTGCGACGAGGACGTCGCAAATTTAGCGGGAAAGATTGAGGGATCCAGCCACAGTTTGATGTAGGATTTAGGTTCTGCAAAGGATAGATTGAATAATATATAAATTCTAGCTTTTAAACTACTCAATAACTTGAGTCAACCATTTTGGGAAGAGTGAAAAATGAATCTAAAAATTATTTGGGTCAGTTTGGGCCGAGCTGTTACAATAAAAAAGTATATTGTACTTGTAATTCTTAGCCATTCAACACTATCCTATCAGTTTGCAGAAACATCAGAAAATTTCCAACTAGAACAGACTCCAAGATCCAACAAGAATTTGGGTTAGACCCCATACTTATCATTTGAGAAAAAAGTCAAACCAGAAACTTTTAAATTTAAAAAAAAAGAGAGAGAGAGAGAGAGAGAGAGAAAGAGAGAGAAAAGTGGCATGCTCATAGCTCCATCAAGGATAATAACAGCAAAAGTAACAAAATACCCTTTCTCAGCCAAAGTTCATCAACATTTTGCTATGAGAAAACACCAATAGAAGCTATATAGTTGAATCATGCCAAGCCATGTAGCCAAGAGTCAAATTTAAACTAATCAAGTCCCCACACTTTATAAGATGAACAAAATTCCACTCTTGATCAGTAAGGAGGATCCCAGAAATAGTTCACAGTGAACATAACAGCACAAGAAAAATAAAAACACAATTTCTCGTCTTTGAAAATGTAAAGAGTTACTTTCACATAAAATTATTACAGCTTAAGACAACATTACCTGCCAGTAGAGAATTTCTTGCATGGTTTCAGATTTTGGATCACCCTCAGGCCACATTGGCAGCACAATATACACTGCAAATCTCTCATTGGCTCTAATTTTACTGGAGATCTTTAATGCCAACTCCATTGGTATCAGATTATCAGCTCCTGCACATTATATAAATAGATAGTTTCAGTCCAGAATTATTGCCCTCGCCCAGATATTTTTTGAAAGTCACAAGTGCAACATGGATAATAATATATGATAAAAAGGTGAGCGCCACAAACTAAGCAAGATAATGGTAGCCAATTCAAAACAAGCTACTAGATTGATAAAATTTCTGATTGCAAGTAGTGAATTCTAGCAAAACACCATTAAAATATTTACACCTGCAAAAACTTCATATTTTTCTATTTATCGTTGAATAAGGAAAAAAGTTGTAGAAAGCCAATACAGTAAGGTGTGATGGTCACTGGTGATCTAAGACAATTAATGACAGCCAATGACAGTCAAAGATAATTGGTTCTAGTTGATACATACACCAATGAATTAGTACCTATGCAATTCCCTTGTAGGTTTGTTCTCTTTCAAAAAGGAAAAAAAGAATTGCTCAAGTTCAGAAACTAACTCTGCATTTTGAAAATATTAAATAATTTTCCTAGAAGATGGCTTATTTTGCTTTGGAATTTGAGCCACAATATATTTTATATTGACAAATTCTCATAAATGCTCCAAAAACTAGAAAGTGTAGAAATTTTTATTTACTTGCTTTTTTCTAGAACATGGTTTCCAAGAAACACAAATACCAGATTCACAATATAGATAAAGTAGCATTTTGTACTGTTGATGACTGATAGAAACAAAAAGTCATCTTTCCTGTAAGAGGCACACTTGAGAAGAAAAAAATAATAGAAGCAGAGGTGAATATGAAATGGTGTTGAAAATTACTAGCTCCTATCTAGACCATGCCAATGCAATGAAGCAAAAAAAATAAAATATTTTTAAAAAAAATTGTTAACAAATTATCAGAATTCTAACCAGCATTTTTATATGATGGCCATCCATATGAAGATCCAAGAAAATACTGATTCTCAATGTATATGAAATGCTGAGCAGATCTGATTGCCTGGATGTATGCAGTTTGAATGCTCTTATCCACCACCTGATTTTTTGTTGCAATGAGGTTCTACAACAGAAAAGTGTCATTCAGAAGTAATGCCACTAGGATAACCTAACAATCAATTAACATTGCACATTCTGGAAAAATCAATTGTAGTTTATATCAGAAGCCAAAAAGAGGAAATAGTCAACTCATTGTCCAAAAACCTTAGTTTGACAATCATGGGCTTTTTTGGGAAATCCTTTTAATGAACCTGTGTCAATAGACCGAAAAATCTGCAACAAGAAAAAGAAATACAAATATAAGGAATAAGTCAAAACATAAAATAAATAACTTACGTCAAAAAAAATTTTTTTAAAAAATCATCAAAATACAACCTGGACATGCCAGTTTTCAGGATCTTCTTCATTGGAAACATGTACAATGGGATCATCCGGTGGAACTATTGTGACATCATCCTTTATCGTGAAGGGAGGACTTAGTATCCATGAAATCCGTTCTATCTTTATCAATGCATCATCATGCCAATGGGATACCCTTTTGAAACGCAGTCCAAACTCTGTCCACTTTGTTGCTTTCCTCCAGCGCTGCTCAAAGTTTATAAGAACATCATATGCAGCAGGTCCTTCAATTCTGCAATGCAAGTCATGCCATGGTTGCCTTGGAGCTTTGGTCCCAGCCTTATAAACACAACAATATATATATATATACAATGAAAGGAAAGATAGGGATATAAAAACAAGGGAAAGGGAGCAACAACTGCAGCATTCAAAGTACTTGGACTGAGACATATCAAATTACTAATTGGAGATCAGCACACTAGATTATTATGCTAAAGAAAACTCGTCCTTGAACACAGCTGATTGAGTGTGGAAGCAATTGATAAATTTCATTTGACACTAATATCCTGGTACTCATTTGATAAATTACTTCCAAGGTACTTAAAACAGAGAGAGGGTAATTGCATTCCCAGAGACTGCTGAAGTTGAAATGAAATATTTTATGGTAAGTCACTTACAGGAAATGTTGGATTATGGAAATCATCCTTGAATACTGTTTCAAGGTCACGAAACAATCGATGCTCAGGGTTGTCATATCGTCCATCACACAGATCAATACCTCCTAAAAATGCAGTCATCTTCCTATTATTACCAGATGCCTGAGTGTCCACAAGAACACATTTTTGGTGGTGTGTAAAGGCAGTTCCAACAACCTGGACAGAATCAAAACAAACAATAATGTAAATTGCTTCAGCAAAATCAAATGAGATTACAAAGGTTAATATCATTCATTGTCCCTAAACTCCCTTGTAACAAGGCCGACATTGAACTTCAATTTGGCGCAACTTAAAACAGGATCAATAAAATAAACCATCTCTCTTATCCACAGAAACTATTTCACTCCCCTCCTGTTTCCTTCCCCCTTAAATTCTCCCTCAAATTTTTCTCCCTCAAATTTTTCTCAAAGTTTCTCTCCCCCCTCACCTACTCTCACATCACAACAACGGCTCTTCCCCTTCACTAATCGCAGGCTCATCCCCACAGCTCCTGTCACTAGTACATCCTCTCACTCTTCACCGTTGATGTTCATGATTTCGGAGGAAAGAGGAAGTTTATTGAAGCTTTCTGGTAAGATAGGCAGCAGTCAAACTGGACATCACTTTCACCATGACCATCTTCTTGATGCAGTAGGAAGTTTTCAAAATTAGTACCCTTGGTGATAACAAGTCACCAAAATCTCATCAAACCGCCACACCAAGATTAGAAACCTCCCATATTTCCATTTTCAAATCTTTTTAATCCATCTCCTAATAGTTTTTTTCAATATTCTCTTATCTTTTTCATCTTAGCTGCTTTTTGGAATCTATTTCTAGTTCATCTAAAATTTTTCCTTTTTAAATAGCACTAATCCCTTATTTTAGTATTAGCATAGTATAGCTTTTCTTTTTCAAAAAAGATACTAGTATTTAGGTAATTTACTCTTGATTATATGCCGCTTATTAATAAATAAAAAGAAATTAAACTTTTAGGTTCTCTATTTCAAGGTTATTTAAAATTGTCCTTTTTCTCATTTTTCCAACAACAAAGTTTTGCTATTTGGGTTTATTTATTATTATAAAAAATTTAAGGGTAGTTCTTGAATGTCTAAAGTTTGGGTTTATTTTTGTTCTAAACAAGTTCTAAAAAATGATGCTAATGATATACTCTATATTTAGTTTGAACTATTTATATATTTATTAATACTTTATATATTGGCAATTTTATAAATTTAATTAAATAGATTTTTTTTTAATTATTATTATTATTATTTAGCCTCACCTCATTTACACCCTCAAACATCTTCAAGTCTTAGTGCACCTTGAGCTTACATGGAGAATCATAAGGACAGAAAAAAAAAAAAAAGTTTCCCTCAACCATGTCAGCTTTTTAACATGTAAACAAGCAAAATAAAGTTAGCACAACTTTATTCTTCACTAAATTATAATGATTCTGTTACAAGTGCTAAAGTTGATGGACAAGATCTACTGAATTTTCAATTAAAGAAAAAAACTGAGAGCAAGCAAAAAAGTAGAGCTTTAAATATAATAACCCAACTATACTGTTGTGTACAATTAAATACATGTAAAATCAAATCCATTCTCAAAACATCACACATGTTAAACGTTAATGGAAAAAGTAAAAAAACACGTGCAAACATCAAAACTAAATTATTGCTCTAATTACATGGCAACGATGCATAATTATTTAAACGATGAAATAAAGCTTGCCTGTTGTTTCAAAAAACCAAGTTTACTGCTGGCATAGCGAGGTGCCAATACGCAAATGACGGACGAATGTTTGAAGAATTTTCGTGTTTCTTCATCATGTGTCTGCATCAATCCTGCCTGAAGCCAATGGAATTTCAAAACATAACCATATCAGCACCTTCATTCACAAAAAGCGAGTCTCACCTTCCAATGTTCATGACTTACCAATTTTGCAAGCAAACCCAATGTATTCTATAATTTCCCAATTTGACTTGCCTTTTAAAAAGGAGCTCACAATCACAGGACCCGAAATATGATCACTGTTCTCAAATTTTTAAAAGCAACAAAAATAAAGCAAATTAAAAACTGCAACTTTTATCAGAATTCTCACCGTACTAATACCAAACTTGTCGTGCGAAGTCTTATCGTCCCAAATCAGCAACAAAACTCGGACTCCTTCCTCAGACTTATACTTGAGCAATTCACCAAGAGTCAAATCCCCACCTCGAGGCAATGGCCTGGTGGGCTCTCTCACCAGCTTAATCTTATAGAAAACAGACCACCCCACAATGTAAATCATATGGTGAGCCTCTGATATGGCATAGCAAATGTCCTCCCAACACTTATCTTGCCTATAAAACTTTCCGCCATCAATTTCGATCTCGGGCAACATCCCATCAAGCACATGAGCATCTTGATACATTGTCACTTTACTTCCTTTTCTTAATGGGAAGTACGAATTCCTCACTCCTCTATGTTCAGGATCACCGGCGATACCATGGCGGTACAACGGATTCTTTTCACACGATGTAAACTTCATTTCCACATGTAATGCAGAGTCCGGCTTCGGTGGCTTGCCGGAGGAGCCAATTATAGGGAACCAACCGCTGATCAACTCGCCGGTTTCGAGCTTTTGAGCAGGGATTTTGACGGTCCCCACAACGTCAGCTCCAAAAAGGTCATTATCCTTAACATGAAACGCGAGGTCAATTACCGGATGAGCCAAGGGAATGTAAAACCGTTGCTTCCACTTAGGGTTTTTTGCATTCTTAATCACGCGCGTGCGAGCCACAGTTGCTTGAGGGACGACGACAGTAACGTAAGTGTCAGTCTTAACGACGTTACGGTGGTGATGAATTTTCTCGTCATCTTCACCGGTCTCTTCGTCGGTGGTAGCGCCGGTGTTTGCGGCGGCATTGGAGTGAGGGGTACAACCAGCGAAACAATTGCGAGCGTGGGTAGAAACTATATCCATACTAGGCAAACTTCTAGCTTCAATAATGAACAAGTCAAGGTCCCCATGAAGATAGATTGGCTGTTTTTCACCCTCAGAGATCTCAGCCATGGAAACGAGTTGTGAACAGAGCAGAAGTGATGCCGTAAAGAAGGAAAAAAACTGCAGAGACAGAAATTACTGAAGTAGGAAGAAGAAGAGAAGATGGGTCATGTGGATACCGAGCAGAAACGAGGAAAGAAGCTGAAATGGTGAATAGGGACAGGGGATGGTGTTCTCTCTGTAGAGAGAATTTTTCTTACAGCAGAGAGAGAAAGCCTAGTGAAGCTATGGCGTGTTCTGGGATAGTGATATTTTAAGTGAATAATTTTTAGATTAAATCAAAATCGAGGGAGTGAGAATTGGTGTGGGAAAAGACAAGACCTTGAAAGGGAGTGCAAGGACATGGCATGATTTCAATTGGGACGTTGGACGATGTAAGACGAAGAGAGGCCAGTGAGACTGGTGGTGCCATGGTTTTAGTAAAATTAAAAATAAACGATGCTACGTGTCATGGTTTTGAGACAATGGGAGAATCTTCAAAAACATTATGAATTTTATGGAAGAAAAATATTGAACAATGAATCAAGTGTTTTTAGATATTTACGTACGTTAGTTTTAATAACTTACATTTATTATTACATTAACAAATTTAAAATAATTTTCAATTTTAAAAATACTATCAGTTATGAGGTTAATCTTTCTTCTATGCATTTATTTTGTAATCTAAATTGTACACAAATATTTAAATAAATATAAAAACGAATAAATATTTATAAGTTTAATATATTATATTCTGTATTAAATTTAAATATTTTTATAAAAATAAATGTGGCTATTGAAGTTGGTGTTAGATTCTAGTTAATACTTTTAAAACTTATGAAAATGATTAATTCGATTTTAAAAAAATTATTTTAGATTTTAGTGCTCTTTTTTATGGTTTTTATTAGATTTTAACTTAAATTTAAAATAAATTAATATGATTATTCATATTATATCACAAATAACTATATATATTATAGTTGTACTGAAGTGTGATTTATTTTTTAAAATTTTATATGTGATTCAGCAATTGAGTTTATAACTTAACTTTGATATAATATATCTTTGAGTTTAAAAAAATATATTTTCTCTATTTTATTTTTTTATATATACTAAAAAATATATTTTTATTAACTTTTTTATTAGATTTATTTTAAATATATTAAATTTTATTAAATATTAAAAATATTTTAAAAATTTATTAAAAATAAAATAAAATTAAATAGAATTATAATAATTAATTTATATATTATTGTAATATATTTTAGGATAATAAAAATTATAAAATGGGTAGAGTATATAATATTTTAATTCAAAAATATGTATATGTAATACTTTTAATAATATTAAAAAGAGATGTAACTAATTTATGATAATTAAATTTAAAATTATAAAATCTCTCTTTTCTTCAACACTTGACCTAAAAACCGCAATAAAATATCCCTGGGGCGATTCTCTATTGCGATTAATGGATCATCAATTGCTTCAATATTTATTTTAGAAAAGACCATTATTTAGTATCTGAAAAAAAAAATAATTTTAAAACATACGTTAAAATATTATTTAAAAAATTTATTAATTAATTTTTTATTAATTTTAATTATTAATTATCTTATTATTTAATTTAAATAATTTAATAAAAATTTATTAACTAATCTCTCAAATCTATAAAAAATATATTAGATATTTTTATAATATTTAATAAGTAAAATTAATAAAATAACTAATTAATAAAATTTTTAAAATATTAAAAATATTTTAATATATTTTTAAAATTAAAAAATTAATTAATAATTTTTTTCATAAGACTAAATATTAATTTTCCGGTGAATTCGATTGCCAGGATGATATTGATATTAAGGTCCTGTCACGTAAAAACTGATACTTGACAAAGCTTCACCCTTCATTACACTTTTAATTACTTTATCATTCAATACGCACATATTTAAATTTTACAAAATTTTGTACATTTTATTCGAGTGTTTTTAAAATATTTCTTAAAAGTTTAAAAGACTTTATAGTAATTACTTTTATTGCATAAAAAATATAGAAATATATTTTTAAAAGGAGAAATATATAGAAATAAGTCGCCATACAATTAAATAAAAAACAAAATAAAATCAAGAGTTCCCGAAAAATGCTCTAATTTTTATGCTAGTCAATTTTGATGTGCCGCCCCGTGACAAATTCGACATTCCCCAGCGGGTCAGACCTGTCTTCTTGAGAATATACATACTTGTGTTTATAATTATCTATTATTTGATATGAATATTAAAAAAAATAATGCGAGAGCAAATAAATTCAATTTCTTTTTAACTTTTAAATAAGATATCCGTATTTTATTAGGACAAAAAAAAAAAAAAAAAAACGAAAGACCTTTTTTTTTCCGGGTGTTGGGTGGGCGGGTGAGGAGTTGATCCGATTTGAGCAAAAATTTTATGCAGTCAAAATAGAAATTTACACTTCCTCAATTATTTGCTATTCCACCCAAATATCCCCTACATACAAATTCACAATTGGGGTGGATTGATACACCACTGGCTTTTAAAAAGAAAAGGGAAGAGATCTACTACGAGCTTTTAAAAGAAAATCTACCACTAAATTTTCTCTCTAAAACGACCAACATTAAAAAAAAAACAAAAAAAAAAAACAAATCAAATCAAATAGAACTTGAAGTAGATGAATACCCAAAAGGAACTAGAAATGAGAATTATTTCCGGTCTTGCAACTTCTAACTACTTGCATTAGCAAACACTCTACCCACAGATTCTCCGCAGCAAACAAACAAGGAAAATGCAGAATCCCAATATATACCCTCCATTTTTGTCAAAAACTAGGCCGAGTAACCATTACCAAAGGCAATCAATCTAAATCAACAATTAGCTGTTGTACGTCCATTTCTTACATAGGGGACAGCTTATACAGAAAATGACACTGAAATAATTGTAACCACCTAGGTAGTGAAGACTAATCATTTGACCTGAAGTTGAAATGGCATATGTAAAATAGCAGATGTCCACAAACACGTGAATAAGTTCAGTTCAACTTGAGTGCATTGTTTATACAGTAATCTGTGAAAGCCATGAAATCGATGTCTCCATATAGTCCACCATCCGATCTGCCCATGTTCCAGCCCTGCAATTTATTGAATGCTGCAATTTCAACAAAATTGAAGCTCAAATCAGCATATTTTGCCTAAAAAAATACGGGCACAACATAAAATATTCCAAGTTGTAAATGCTCATTAGAAAAGATGTCAAGTTCTGACCCAAGAGAATTGAACTATGAAAGAATAATGAAAAGCAATGGAAGCAGATCAATAACTAGTTTCAAAATCGAGCAGCTGACACTTCCAGAAACACGGTATAAATCACAAAGGGATACCATAGAAAGGAATTGCAACCAACACCTATCAAAGCATATCTGTACCCAAGCGGATCCCATTCACAATAGAAACGATTTAAGAAAACTATACAAATAAACAAGTTGGGACTGAATCTAAAAAAGGTTTCACATTTACACCATCTCGACTCTCACTCTCAGTCAACACTAAAACAACTATTTAACCTTTTACTAAAGCAATCTCCCAAGTATACTCTGCAGTCTACGGAGAAATTTTAGAAAATTTCATAGATGCACACAACTTTGCATCCATGGATCAAACAAGAGTTTAAAGGACACTTGACATTTACTTCCTAACATCTTCAAAGAAATCATACATCTCATTGACAGCACAACTTTGTAGCCAAGGATCAAACAAGAGTTTAAAGGACACTTGACCTTTACTTCCTAAGATCTTCAAAGAAATCATAAATCTGATCGACTGCTCCTATCATCCCTTATTGTCCCTCCCATTTCTGTCCCCTTTGTTGTTTCTGTCATCCTTTGCACTTGTCTGAGGAGTGTATTGACTAGTAGATGATGGTGAATACCCAGGTGCACTTGGTGAGTACCCAGCACTAGGACTGCACAGAAACGGTTAAAGAAGGTAAAACCATTGTAATTGGACCAATCCATTTAGACCAATGTATTTGGGAAGTTGGATTGAAATCCTGGCATACCTATATTGTGGGGAACTTGGGCTATAATCTGGGCTGACTCCAGAATTATATGGGCTGAAGAAACCAAAAGATAGCATGATTAGAATGCACAAAGAGTAAAGGTTAAGGTATGACTAACAAACCAGTAAACAGAAAAAGTAGTAGGAGCAGACAAAATAGCTGCCTATAAGAGTCACCTGCTAGGACTATATGTTGGGCTTGAAGGGGAATATGATGGAGAAGTCGGTGAATATGATGGTGAGGTTGGGCTGCAACATAAGATAAAAGAATAAAAAGGTAAGAGATACTAGTTCGCTATGAATGAAACTGGAAAAAGTCACAGTACTTGAATAAATCACAAAAGCAAGGAACTGACTACTGGAAGATTTCAGCCTACCTATAATTTGGAGACGTGGGGCTGTAAGGACTCGACGGTGACAATCTTGGACTGCTAGGTGAGTATGCCAGTGACGGACTGTATTTAGCTGACTGAGGATTGTAACTGGGTGAGGTCGGGCTATAGCTTGGCGATGTTGGGCTATAGCTTGGTGAGGTTGGACTGTAACCAGGGGATGTCGGGCTATAAGCAGGTGAAGTTGGACTGTATGATGGAGATGTGGGGCTGTAAGAAGGCGAGGTTGGGCTATAGGAAGGTGACGTTGGGCTATAGGAAGGAGAAGTTGGGCTGTATGATGGTGAGGTAGGACTGTATGCAGGCGAAGTGGGACTATATGCAGGTGAAGTGGGACTATATACTGGAGATGTAGGGCTATAGCTTGGTGAAGTTGGGCTGTAACTGGGAGATGTGGGGCTATAGCTTGGAGAGGTTGGACTATAACTTGGAGATGTTGGGCTATAGCTGGGAGAAGTTGGGCTGTAACTAGGGGAAGTTGGGGAATACGATGGACTTGTAGGAGAATAGGCAGGACTGGTAGGGCTATAGCCAGGAGAACTAGGGCTATAAGTTGGCGAAGTTGGGCTGTATCCAGGTGAGGTGGGGCTATAACCAGGTGAGGTAGGGCTGTATCCAGGAGACGTAGGACTGTAACCAGGGGATGATGGACTGTAACCAGGGGATGATGGGCTATAGCCTGGAGATGAAGTAGGAGAGAAAGCCATTCCACCTACATATGGTGAGAACTGAGCATCTGTAATGGGTGAAAGGCGAAGACTAGGGCTCAGTAAATAACTTGGAGACATCATGCCCTCATGGTAAGGTGTCCCTGAGACTGGGGAACGTGCAGGAGTCATGCCGAAATCCAGGCCATCCATATAACTGGGGAGCTGAAGTTCAATGGCATTCTTCAACATTTCATCATTGAGATACAAAGAACAACCTCCTGTGCCAATTGGTGCAAGCTGACCAAGCATAATATTTTCAGTGACACCTCTCAAATGATCAGTTTCAGCAAACACTGCAGCATCAAGAAGAATGTCTACGGTCTCTTCAAACGAGCATCTCATTAATGGCCCAGTGTCATTCCGATTGATACCATGGCGGGTGATTGCCATCAAATGGCCACGATAGGTCATTGTGTCACATAGTATAGCTAGATGCCTGTAATTAACATAAGAACCATCAAATGAAATTACCACCCTCAACTCATCCAGCAGCGAACGACGAACTGCCTCAATACCAAGAACTTCAATAACTTCAATCAGGTGATTGCTTGTTGTCCTCCTGGCATCAACATTCTCATTACACATAACAGCCAAGAGATTGACCCCCTCCGTGTCCAGCATCCACTCCTCCATTGTCTTAAATCCATCATTCTCGTCAAACTTGCTTACTTTACCATGTTTAATGAACACCTTGTTTATATCTGGGATACCTCGAAGAGCCATTTCTGTCAGCATGTTACTCTCAATCTTTTTAAGGAAAACATCATCCTCAGCTGACTCATCACTCAACTCCCCCTTTGGAGCTTCATCATTCATGATACGTATGCGAAGAATCAGTTTTTCAGCATTATCATCATTAAATATACAAGTTAAATCATCATCAAACTCAAGGTTGATCTTCTCAGCAATGTCAGCCATGTTCAGCTTCTTATCAACCATCATTTCACGGTTCAACTCTATACGAAGCAACCAAGGAGAAATTTTTTCCGGTGCAACCTCTTCATCTGGCATTTCATAATAAGACTTCACAAAATCAACATCCTCTTCAATTATGGTACTCATGGGATCTGGATCATACCATACTTCAGTAGCTTGAGTAACACTGCGGAGAGTGGTGTATTCTAAAGCACACTGAACACTTTTAGCCTTCTCCTTTGTTTTATTACATTCAGGAACCAGGAAGACAGAAAGTGAAGGAGTTTTAATTTTCTTAGCTACATTGATAATTTCCCTTAGCCTGGGAACACCAAGCGTGACATTCTTTGCACTAACACCAGCATAGTGGAAGGTATTGAGAGTCATCTGGGTAGCAGGTTCTCCAATTGACTGTGCAGCAACACAACCTATCATTTCTCCAGGGGCCACCAATGACTGTAAGAAGCGTGATTCAATCTCACCAATAACCCAATCAAATGCTTCACGAGTGAGCCTATATTCCTCCAACACCCTTTTACTAGCAAGAGTGCTGCGAAGCAAGATTCCAAAGAAAAGAGTGGCATTCTTTTGGGCTTCCACACTCAATGGATCCTCCCCAGGAACAACTTTCAATCTCTCTTGCAACTTATCGACAGCTTCTACGGCTTCCATTGGATGAATGTCTGATGGCCTTCTCGTATCAACCTTGAAAGTCTTTTGTGCATTCCAAATAAGCCTCATGAGGTTAACAGGCAACGGCCATGAATTATCACCAGTGGTTGCGATCTCTGTTCCAAGTTGGTATCTATCTGCTTCAAGTTTTTGAACTTCAGCATCAAACACATCACGCAATTCTCGAATATTTTTCAAATCCTCAATATGATCTGACATCATGTAAGAAGGGTTCCAATTTTCATCATCAATTTCATATCTGAAGACCCTATTAAATTCTGATTTCTTCATTTTTAGAGAATCCAGCTTCTGTGATTCTATCCAGACAGAATCCATACCATCTTCCCCATAGAGAAACTGAATAACATCCCCTAGTGAATTCCTAACAGTGCCATCATATTTAACCATGATATCCTCCATGGCCTTCACAAGCCGCCTCTGGATGTACCCAGTCTCAGAAGTCTTCACAGCAGTATCTATAAGACCTTCCCTACCACCCATAGCATGAAAGAAGAACTCTTGAGGGGTCAACCCACGCAGATATGAGTTTTCAACAAACCCGCGACTTTCTGGTCCATAGTCATCCTTGGTGAAGTGGGGCAATGTCCGATCTACAAACCCATATGGTATACGCTTACCCTCAACATTTTGCTGCCCCACACAAGCAGTCATCTGAGATATGTTGATGAAACTGCCCTTAGATCCTGCAGTAACCATGGCCTTGAGGTTGTTGCTCTCAGATAAGCTCTTCTGGGCACTGCTTCCGGCATCATCACGAGCTTTATTCAACACCTAGAAGATTGCAAATGTCACTGTCAGGAAACAACAAAATGTAACCAGACAGAATAATGAAAAGGAATAATTTACCACCTACCTGGTTCACTTTGTTTTCAAATGATTCCATCATAGTCCGTCCAGGTTCAGCCTCTAGCTCCTTGTTTTGGGCCTTCGTAATAAGCTCCTTCACTTCATTTTTTGCAAGTGAAATAGTTTCATTAATTTTCTCCATAGTAGCTGCATCAGCAATTGTATCTCCAATACCAATGCTAAAACCATTTTGCAAAAGCCAGTAATTCACAAGCCATTGTGTATGCCCCAAAAACTTGCGAGCTGCATCAGGACCAACCTCTTCCCTGCATGCATGAACATATTACCTAAAGCACCATACCACGTTTCTCCAAATTCTGCGCCTATAACTAGACATTCGAAAAAAAAAATCTGAAGAAAAGCATCTTTTCTAGATGTCCGAAAAATACAGAAATGCATACCAAATGACATGTATAAGACTTCCAGTTGAAGTCCCAAGAGCTTTCTTGCAAAGAGTTCCAGATATCAGCTCCCCTTTTTCTATTCGAACAAGAGTATCCCCAGGAGTAATAATTCCTCTTTCAGTGTCTGTGTGCCAGGCAGCAGTCCTGATAAGATTTATCTGCTTTGGAATGATAAGATTAAAAACTTGTTTTCCAGTCCAAAGTGGCCGTGGTTTCAGAATAGCAGGAGCAGGAATTTTCCCATCAAAATCCTCCCACCACATCAAAATGTTCATAAAAACATCCTGCAAGAAAGCAATGAAGGTCATTTTCTATCCAACCATCAAAAAGATAAATATACAGCTAAAATAGCCCAAGGCACCAGAAGTTGCTCTACAGCTATCACCTTCTCGATGAAGGTGTCCCTCTTGGTGATCTTACGGCATCCTAAAAGTGTATCCTGGACAATTCCCATTACAGGGCGATTTGATTGAGGTGATACAATGCACTTAGGCACCATCATCAGCTCCAACACCTCTGCTCTGGTTTCAAATGATTGCGGAACATGCATGTTCATTTCATCGCCATCAAAATCAGCATTATATGGTGAAGTAACAGACAAGTTTAAGCGGAAAGTTGAATATGGCATAATTTTTATTCTATGTCCCATAATTGACATTTTGTGGAGACTGGGTTGTCGATTGAAGAGCACAAAGTCACCATCATTCAAATGCCGCTCCACCTGAAATTGCAATTCAAGAGTTTATTTAAACTAATAACACAATAACAAAGGTGAAAGGGGGAAAAGAAGTACAAGATAATGCCTTGTAGCCAAGCTCCAAATGATGATCACTGCTTTTCTTCAAATATCGAAGATCAAGTCTTTGACCATCATCCCTTATGATATACTTTGCACCAGTTTTACCAGGAGGAGGATGTGGCCCATACTCAACTAGCTCCTTCAACCTGTTTCAATAAAAATCCTAATTTGAGAAAAGCAAAAAGAAAAAACAATATGGAAATTTTGAACATAAGGACATATGGACCTTTCAATGTTATATGGAGTGACAGTTTCCGGATAGGTGAGATTCAACGCAATACTCCAAGGCACACCTAGTTCATCAATATTAATAGTGGGATCTGGTGTGATGACTGTACGTGCAGAAAAATCCACACGTTTCCCCATCAAGTTACCCCTAATCCGGCCTTCCTTGGCCTTCAGTCTACTACAAATAGATTTAATAGGTCTTCCAGATCGTTGTGTAGCCTGCATAGTAAGGTAATTCAGCTGGTCAGTATAAGCTTTCTTATTACAGATATTTAGACATTATATTGCATTTGACGCAAATTTGCAAATGCCCCATAATCCATACCCTTGGCTGTCCAGGCAACTCATTGTCAAAATATGTTGCTACGTGAAACTGCAGCAACTGAGCAAACTCCGAAATGATATGTGCAGGAGCCCCACCTCTCTCCTGTTTCTTCAGATTCTCATTATGACGAATAACCATTGCCAATTGATGAGTCAAATCATCCTAGATTCAGGAAAGATAACAAATATGAATCACATTTGCTTTCTCATCACTAAAGTACAAAAATAAAAAAACCCAAAAACGCAAAAAAATATATATTTAAAAATTCAACATTCGCTGAATAAGCTTGCCTCACTCCTAGAGGATGTATCCATCATCACAGAGGGCCTCACAGGAGGTGGTGGAATTGGAAGGACTTGTAGAATCATCCAATCTGGACGTGCATACTTTGGATTAAATCCTAACAACTGGCAGTCCTCATCACTTATCCGTTTCAGAACACTAAGAACCTGCAACAGAAGTAGAATATTAACTTCAAGTGCAAGTTGGACTTTAAGGCATAACATTTCTTAAAGTTTGGGATAATGTTACCTTTTCTGCTGTAAGTGTCTGCTTTCTTTCCACGGGTTCAGGTAGCTGTTCCTGGTCATCATTTTTCTTCCTTTGAGCCTTGTACTCGGCAATCATTTTCATACCTTCAATGGTCAGTTTTGGCTGCTGAGCACCACAGCCACCTCGACTCTTTTTAACTGGTTCTTCAGTATCTTGACCTTGAACATCAATCTCATCTCCACCTTCACATTTAGCTTTATTCTTGGATGCATCAAGAATCTTTTTAAGCCTGTTCTTGGGATTCCTAATTTTCAAGGCTTGCTTAAACTTGTGATCCTCCTGCAGGAATCCAATCAAAAACAATATTGTAAGGCGGGTTACTGAGTTAACAATTTGCCAACCGATTTAGCAATTGAGCAGAAATAGATCACAGCTATAACTTTATACTGCAAAGACTCATTCATGATGCTACTAGTTCTCATTACAGTTGGTCATTCATCCCAGCAAAAGTTCTAAACAAGTTTGGCGCTGAGTACTATGTGAAAAACTTAAAATCTACTTATGGCATGCTTAGACAACTTGGTCAATACCCAGAAATCAACAAGTAAAAAATACTTCTAAAAAACTCCATTAGAAGGCACCTCGTCCGCCAGAATCTTGGAACAGTTGAAACAAACACATCGCATGATGCTCAGCACTGTTTTCATAAAGCCTATATGAAACATCGGCTTGGCCAACTCCAAGTGACCAAAGTGACCCGGACACTCGGCCATGTTCGCAGTACATGTTTCACACTTCATCTTTCTATCAATTGTACCCAGTTTAGGATCACTCAAACCCCCTGGCTTCGGCTTGCCCCTCTCTGTAGTTTCACTATGCTCGATCTGCACCACAGACATTTGCCTCTGCAACCAAACCACAAAAAGATCATTAAACTAGACAACATGAATACAAACAGATGCAATACAAAATCAAAGAAACATATAAACTAGCAGCAGCAACTAAAGGAGAAGTGTAAGTTAACACTATAAAAGATAATCGAACAATTTCCTTTTTTTTGTAATTTCTCAGCAGCCAAACAGACAAGATAAGAAACAATGGGAGAAATGAGAATTTACAATCTCGTCAGGGCCAATTATGCCGAACTGCACCATGCGAACTTTGGCGACCTCCGCCGGTGAGTATGGAAATCTCATATCCATTGCGATCGGATTGCTAAGTAAAAAATTAAACCAAAAAAAAAAAACCCTAACCCTAGGGTTTCAAAGAAAATAGGAAAGCGCAATTCGTTGTTTCTGTTTATCGATTAAAATTGAAGTATTTGTTCTTCTTTGGTATTTTGTTAAAGTTGATACAGTTTTGTAAGCGGGAAGGGAGAGCGGCTGCGCAGAGCCAAGGATCTCTCAGAGAAATTCTCTGAAGAGAGAACTCACGAAACGAAGAAATATGGATCCGAAGGGCATATTTATAGAGAAACTAGCCCTAGGCAACCGCCAGTCCTGCGGAAGCGTGTTACATCTAGCTATGGATACAAAACGGTGCGTATATAGTTTTAATATTTTTTAGAAATTCCAGTCATTTAATTTCACTTGTGATTATTCTTCTCTGTGTACAAACTCTTTACTATATTACTTTCATGTTTTTGTGAAAACAGAACGTAGAAAAAATAAAAGATATATTTACTATTATCTATAATAGATGTAAAAATGAAAAGACGAGATATTAGATTTTTTTTATTATATTATAATAATTATAAATTTATTTTTTTTATTTAAAATTTTAATTTAATTGGTTAATTATAGTATTATTTTGTTTAAAAAAATCATAGTAGTGTTTATTAAAATTCAAGTTGATTGAAAAACTATTTTAATATTTAAATTCTATATAATTAAGTGTTATTATAATCTAAAACAAGATTTAACAAAAAGTAAAAAAATTATTATATCCTTGATTGCTTAATTATAATTGTGTTCTATTTAAATTCAAATTATTTGAAAATTATTTTAACAATTAAAATCTAAATAATTAAATATTATAACTAATTAAAATTTAAAAGGAATAGTAATTATTTAATTTCAGATTCTTTAATTTTTTTTTAAATTGACGATATTCTAGAATTTTATTAAAATGTCTCTCCATCTCTATAAAAAAAATAAATTATTTTTTATTATTAAAAAAATAATTTTAAAAGGTTAATTTTTTTTAAAATGATTAACTTTTAAACACCGTTTATTCATAAAAAATATTTTCTTTTAAAAAATTTAGTTAATAAAAATATTTTTTATAAAAAAAATACTTTTAAAAAATAACTCCTTTTAAAAAAAAAATTCTTATTCACATTTTGAGATTTTATTAAAATTTATATATAAATTTATTAATAAATTTTATTTTTTAAAGTAAATTGATTCTTATATAATTCTCATATAATTTGATAATATACAAAAGAAAAAAGTGGTGGTTAAAGGTTAAAAACTACCATTTCAATATTTAAATAAAAAAAAATGCTTTAAGTGAGTGATTGAAGTGACGATCAAAAGCAACGTACATTAATAGTAAAATGTGTTTATTGAAATTATATCTTGCTTTTATATAAGATATTAAATTAATTAATATTTTTTTTAATTTAATTTATATCGATTAATGAATAAAAATTTTTATAATAATTAAAATTATAAGAATTGATCTATAATAATCTTCAATGATGAGAAGGAGAATCCGTCGAGAGTGCTAATTCTCTTTAGCGAATCTTTATCATAATCGAAAATTCAACTCCACTCTTTGAGTAATAAAAGCTTGATTATTTGAACTTCCTGATTATTCACTACTTTAACCAGTGAAAGATTGCTATCGTGTAACACGTATCACTGTATTAGCTAACAAATCTACAGATTTATATTTTTAAAAATATAAAATTAATGGCATTTTGATGACATATATTTAAATTAACTATTATAGTAAAAATTAAGCAATAGTACTTTTAAATATGATAATGTCATTTTTCTAGATAATGATTGAGATAAAAATATATTTGATATTTATGAAATTAGATTAATGATGTTGGCGAAATAGAATTTTACTATAATTGGCTAAAACATACAAAGCGTGAGTGAGGTAATGATAGGTACCTACAATACATACAAAGCGTGAAGTAATGATGGGTACTTATAATGTTCATTCCAACGTTCAAATCATAATCTTGAAGAATAAAAAGAATGTAATAAACTACTTTAAGTTTGAGTAGTATTAGAGATAACATATATTTATCTATATGATTATATCATCTTATATTATAAAAAAAATGGAAATAAACATAGTATTTCCTGATAATCCGATGATGATATGGCTGATTGATCGATAAGAGATATCGCCGTGGTGGTCCCGTGATCACATGCAATATGGAAGTGTACCTGATAACGATAATTTTGTATCAAGACTCGACCTATCGAGGAGGGCGCGAGTCATGACGACGATTCAGGTATTAAAGCGGTATTCATTTTATTCGGACGATACCGTATTTTCCACTTGTCACATCTTTACTACGTATTACTTGTCAGATCTTTACTACGTATTACTTATCTGGTAATGGCTCGTAACTTATTTTGAGTGGATATTATGTAACATCAAATGTTTTCCCACTAATCTTCAACTCTTTAGATTTGAAGGTGGCCGTTTGCCTTTTCGATTTATGACACATGGCACAATCTCGATAGTGAGCATTGCTTCACTTATTAGAGGTCTCCTTATTTTCTTAGCCCCATTCAAAGTGTTGTTAGTTATTTATAGTATAAGAACCATTATTTTTTTTTTTAAGACTCAAAGCATTTTTTCATGAAAATAACTATAATGCCTTTTCAGCGCCGTTGTTAGATTGTGCAATATTAATTCCAATGGTAAGGCTAGTAAAGTAGTTGGAGTGATAACTTTTTTCATAGCCTTCCAGACTAGTTCCTCCCATAATATGAGATAGATTTTAAGGATTTTGATATAATAGACGCTTTTGATATAATAAAGATTTTATTTAAGTCCTTTTTAACTCATTATTATCTTTTATAATATATATTCCATGTGCTTTTGTGTGCTTCATTTATTGCCTCTATTATATTAAAAAATGATGTATAAAATTAAATGAGTTAATAATTTTTTTAAAAAAATTATGATTTGGAGTTAACTCTTAAATATAAAATTTAAATTTTTTAAATTGAAAAAAAAATAAAGCATGAAAGACCAAATACTATAATATATATATATTTAAAATTATATGAATTAAATAGTATAAATATTAAAATTTATTAAAGATTTATTTGATAAAAAAATAAAAAATTAATTTTATAAATTATAAAAAATTAATTTTATAAATTATAAAATATTTTAATTGAATAATTTTAAAATAAAAATTAATTAATAATTTTTTAAAAATATTTTAATTTTTTTTTATTTTACATAAAACTATCCGTATACCACTGAATAATTTAAAAATTTTCAGCGTGCTTGGCCCAGTCCAGCTAGCCCCTGCAAATGAAATAAATTCTTACCGTTGCAATATGTTGATATCATAATTAGTCAACCATTTCTTTGTCTTACTAATAAGAAACATTTTTAATCCACAATTAGCTGTGTATAAGATTATTTATTAATAATAAGAAAAATTGAAATGATTTAAATTAATTGTAGAATTTAGAGAAATTTGAATTTCTGAATTTTTACTCAAATTATGTTTACTTGACTTTTCTTACGAATCAATATAAAATCTTATAAAAGAAATAAAATCATTATTAAAAACAAAATATTATATTCATATTTTGAACAAATTTATATTCTGTTTCAAATACAAACATTATTCATTTATTAATAGTTGAAATTAAAAATATATTATAATTTCATGATATTTAGTAATACAGTCTATTCATTTTGATCGTTTTAAACTCTGGATTAATATGTTTGAGTATCTGTTTGAGTATTATAATTTAAGATAATAATATTTATTTTCTTGACTTAAAAAAAAATAAAATATATAAATGCTAAGAAAATTTAATATTATGAGTAAATACAGTAAGTATAATAAGGGAAAATAAATTAATAACATTAATTACGAAATATTTCAAATTCTATATTATGCATAATCATTTTGGAAATTTTAGTCTATATAATTTATTAAGGAATTAAATTAGTACTAATATTTTATTTAAATTTATTTATAATATATTATTTATAGAACCATAATTAACGACTAAAAATTAATATTATAATTTTTATTTATTTTATTTTTTATATATATTAAAAAATAAATTTTAATTATATTATTTTTAAAAAATAAATTTTATTGAATACTAAAAAATATTTTAAGAGATTTTTTAAAAATTAAATAAATTTAAATAGAATTATATATATATAATAATTTTAAAATAATTAAAAAAGTGAATAAAAATTATAAGAGAAAAGAATTATTTTTTATTATTTTTATTAATATTATTAGTGATTTTTATAATTGAGGGCCGGCGACGTTAAAAAGCAGTCCGTCTATGGAACCTTCGAAGCGACGCGCTTTTGAAATTTCTAAGATAAAATCCATCTTTGGCTAATCTCATTGCTAATTCCGTAAAAACCAAGACATAGAAATTTCGACGAGAAGCCAAAACCTCTTTATATATCCTTTCCTTTCTCCTCCTCCTCTGCCTTAATACTCATCAATGGCTTCCATCTATACCTGCATAGAATGCGGTACGAATCTCAATCTAAGCACCGCTTGTCTCTACCCGCCGGATTTCTACTTCGAGGCAGGGAACAAAGGCACGCTCTCCTTCTCTTCGATCGACTCCACCAAGTTCAGGTTCGAGAAGGAGGACAAGATCAGACCGTTCTTTGAGACTCTTAATTACTGGGGAATTCAGAGAAAGAGGACCAAGATTATATGCAATAGCTGTGGTCGACTTGTGGGTTACGTTTACGATGATGGCCCTCCTCTCACCAACAGCCCTGGTCAGTTTCATATGGGACCTAGTCAGGTCATCCCTCGGGCTCCCAGGTACCGCTTCAAGACCAAGGCTCTTAGGATCGCATCGGAAACTTGAGAAAGTTCATGGGTTTTTGTTTCTGGGATTGTTGTATACTTGATGAGTGTTATGATTGCAGAACTTCCGTCTTGTGTTTCAATTCGTGTATATATGCTAGAAAGAAAATGGAAACATAGATATTTCTCCCCTTTTATTCAGTTTAATTTTTTTTTATTATTATTATTTTTGAAATCCATTAATCATTGTTCCTTGGTGTCTAAGATTATAAACACACGCATTCCTTTCTGAAATGATTGATTATGGATTACATACTGGCCTATATATTCCGGATGAGTTGAAGATAGTTCTCCTGCCTTCAAATTTGATGATATTGTACATGGTTATAGAGAGACTTTTTTGCTGGTTTGGCATATTACTGATGTCATTCCAAATTTTCCATATTTGAATGGATTTTGACATTGGAGATTTTGATTTACGAATCTGGAAGAACTGTTATGTGATTGGTCATTCAACTCGCCTCCCCTTCCCTCCATCCCTCTGCACACTTGCCTCTGGCTAGTTTTATATATACATTTTAGTTTCATGATCATAGTTGGAGTTAAAACTTGCATTTATATACCTGAACTTGATGAGATTGAAATTTGGAAGCTGTGAGAACTTCCTTTGCAGATTTGTTTAAGACTTCAGCACACTGGTTCAGGAAGTAGTAAATGATATGGGAAATATTTATAGGTTGCATTTTGGATATACTGGTATTTTAAATGAAAGAATTTGAATTTAATCAGTTTTATTATATACTTCTAGGGTTGGATATGTAGATTTAATGGATACTTAATTCATTTTTTGGAGTTTAGCTTATTTGAGCATGAATTTAAAATAATTATTGAGGAGATGTAGTTTCACTACATACTCAGTTGAACTGAAAAATAATCTTAAATTTAAACCTCTGCATCCAAATGGCATGGTGGAAAGCGGTTGACAGTTTTCTTTGTTTGCTACCACATGTACTTGTTCTTTGGTTCATGAAGTGCAAGACCATTCTTAGTGCTTGGAGAAGAATAGAACTCTGGATCTCCACTTACTATAATTGTATAACTTCTGGTCGATTTTCTTATGTTTGTTAACCAACATTTTGGCCTGTACTTCTATTATTCCATCTCAGAATTATTGGTTGAGTTACAGGGATAACAGAGGATGAATTATACCTTTTGTGTTTGTGTATGTGTGTGCATGTGTGTGTGTGTTTGAGAGAGAGAGAGCACTGCATTTGTGGCTTCATGGCTTAATGCAAGACTGGGGGAGAGGAATTTATTTATTTTCTGTATCTAATTTTGTCTCTGGGCTTTGCCTTCTGCCTATGGACGATGGCTTGTTCTATTCATTAGATTTCTAGAACATCTCTGCCTTGGTGGGTGGATGGCCATGTATATTTATTATAATTTTAAATAGGGAATTATGTCACCATTCTTGAATGTGGAGCTCTGGGTCATCCATACCCTTAATAAGTTATATCTACAATTCAATCTGTATTTGCCTAAGGTCAGTCTATTCTTCATTTGCCTCAAGCTGTTCAGATGCTAGAACTTCTGTATATTGATAAGCTCATACCCAACCTTCCTACAAATGATGAGGCAGATTTAACCAAGGAATTGTGACCAGCAAGCCAATTTGCCAGTCAATTGAAAGTTAGGTGTTGGTCATTGAATTAGCTTTTCATGGCCTTGATTGATTCCTCCATTTCTTTTAATCTCTCACTCCAGGTATTGACATAATTGACAATTGCATTGGCTAAAAGGATGAAGCAAAGTAACCTTGAAAAAGAAAATGGCACTGGCAGCACAAAAACAAAACCATCAATTGCCGCCTACTACTACCACTTCCAAGATTCTGGGTTCAAAGAACTGTGACTATAATTGGTGGCAGAAGCACATTGAGCAAGATGGTTACCTCCTTGCTGCTGTCAAGGCAGCAGCACGAGTTGGAGGTCTCAATCTCACAGTAAGATCTTGTACTTATATTTGATCTCCTGATGAATCACTCACTGAATGCACATATAAATGCTACTGAGATTTGTTTTTTGAACTGTTGTTCAACTGGGTATAGTAGCTGATAATTTGTCCTGGTAAATCGTAACTGGTTATGGCCTATAAGAAAAGGCTGTGCCAAAGGTAGCCTTCTGATTCTTGTTGGTTGGTTGCTTTTATGGACTATGGCTAATTAACATGGGGCTGATAGGGCTGCAATCACCAGTCATTTACAACTTAGCTAGACAAACTAAATTTAAACAATTTAATACTAACAATGTGTTTGAATGGGGTGAACTGTGAAGAGATGTTTGTTAACCCTTCCAATCCACTAATTTAGTGGGTTAAAAAAATGAGGGTTTTGGAGGTTTTGAAATCTCCAAAAACCGTATCCTTTTCAAATAACTTTCTTTCCAAACAAAGTGATTAGTTTAAAAACCATAACTCTGCGACTGGTTGTCATAACTCTGCGCAGGCTACCAAACCTCAGCATAAAGGTGATGCCCTTTTGTGGTCAAGTGTGGCAATTTGCTTGGTGTGTGGTAATAACTACGTGCCAATACTTGACTATTGGAGTATTGCGCCCACTGAACTAAACTGGTGCCCTTTTCTTCTTTCAGCTTTAGCTGATAAAACATGGTGGGTGGTGGTGACATTTGAACTTTCTGGACTTGCTTAGCCAACTTCATTTCTTCGGTGTAGGAAGAGGACTACAAGCAATTTGAAGAGTCATTGAAGGATGGTAATGGCACCAAGGAAGCTGAGGACAACAGTAATGCCACCCTTAACCTTCCAAAAGATGAAAACAAGTGCGTGTTGGCATAAGGGATTGGTAGGTTCACTTTCCTTAGCAGCATGACTACTATGTTGTATTGTTTTATCCATACTGACTCGTGAAAATTAGATGAAAGGAAATTGAAACTCTTTTTTTCTTTTTGGGTAATAGAGATGTCTTGTTCAACATGCGTAGGTGTAGCAAGAGCAAGTGTGCATGCTTGAATCCACACACTGAGTGGATCATGCAAAAATAAGCTCCGACCATGTTCCAAATTGTTTCTCATCTAAGCCCAATCCTCTCGTTCACACCTCTCTTTGGGTCTTTTGGCTCCATTGGCTGCTTCTATTCATCATGCTAAAAAAAAGAAAAGGGAAAATTACTTTTTAGTCCCTGAGGTTTAACGTAATTAACACTTCTGTCCCTCTATTTTAACGACCCAACACTTAAGTCCCTCACTTTCTCTTCCGTCAGAATTCGTAGTCCTTCCGTCCAAAATAGCCGTTTGGGATACGTGAATTGACAAAATTGACCTTCATCAAAAGTCCCTGTACTTCAAAATCACGAAACCCTATCGCTCTTTCTTCTCCCTCTTTCTTCTCTCTCTCTCAGATTTGTCCCTTTCTCTCGCGCTCTCTCTATCTCTCTCTGTCGAAACTAAACTCCTCTGTCTCTATCGAAACTTATACCTCTCTCTCGCGCTCTGTCTGTCTCGGTTGAAGCCTTGTCCCTCTCTCGCGCTCTCTGTCTCTTTCTCTATCAAAACTTCTCTCTCTCTATGGTCCCATTATTCCTTATTTCCTTAATTTTCTCGAGAAACACTGAACCCACCATATTCTGAAGGTGGAGTCAGTGTTCATATGAGCAGAAGAAAACGAAATCGTGGTCCATTTCAAAGGTACGAAAATCCCTTTTCTTTTATGGTGAAGAAAAATTTGTTGCTTTATTGTTTAGATTTTTTGAGTTACAATAAATAATTTTTTATTTATTGGTTTTTCTAGGGTTTACCGTTAAGATAATGGGTTTAATGATTTGGGAATTAATTTTGTAATTTCCTTTTTATTTTTGCAGATAACAATGGATAAATCTGAGAGGTGCGCAAGTTATGAGTTTTTTGTTGGATATATTAGATGTGCAACATGTTTTTTTTTTTTTTTTTTTTTTTTTACAGATTTGGTGAGTTTTAACTTAGTCCAAATTGGAGAAATTGTAATTTTTTGGACATAATCAGCGTGCAGCTTTTGATTTTTTTTTTTTTTTTTACAAATTTCATTTGCAGGTTTTAATAAACATGTATTGGTCTTCTTGAGATTTTTTGATATGCAGCTATTTTGGATAAATATTGGTCATTTCAGATATGCAGATATTGTAAAGCTATTTTGGACAATTTTGGAGAATTTAGATAGATTTTTTGTATATATTTTGTCATGTAATGAAAAAAAATTTATTTGTAATGTAATGGACTTGATCAGTGCTAATGTTGTCATTCAAATGATCAAACTTTTATATGAATGAATATTCAGTTTTTTTCACATCCTGCGTATACATTTACATTTCTTGTTGGTTACTTTTTTATAACATTTTTATATGTGAATAAGGATAAAGTATTTTGTAACAAAATAATATATACTGTCACTTAATTAACTAAAAGTTCACAATATTATAGTCTCCATACATTTAAATATTTAAACACTATAATCCTCATATCTTTAAATTTGCAGACACTTTAGTCCTCATATATTTAGTTTTTTAAACACCTACGTCATTATAAAATTAAATATTCAAACACTTTAGTGTATCGTACTACTGTAAATTTAAAATATATATTTACAGTAAAAAAGGTAATTTTTATTTCAAATTACTTTCATTTCTACTCCAACTACAACAAAAATCAAAACAATATAAATTGTTCTCAATTGGCACATAATCCCCCAAATATTTGCAATCTCATTTATAGTAACTCTTTGTTCTTCCTTCATTTTCTTCAAATCATTGTTCATCTTTACAATATTTTCTATTACCTTCTCTAGCATGTGAGGAAGAAGAAAGATATGAGAGAGTAGAAAGATAGAGAAGATGTGAGAAAGAAGAAAGATGGAAATGAGAAAAAAAAAAGAGAATCAACAATGGCCGAAAGGAAATAGAGAAGATATGAGGGAGAAGAAAGATACGAGGGAGAAGAAAGATACGAGAGAGTAAAAAGATATGAGTGATAATAAAGATGGAAAAGAGAAAAAAAAAGGAGAATCAACCATGGCCAAAAAGAAATAAAAAATATATGAGAGAGAAAAGGATGGATGGATTGCTGGAATGAAAGGTGTTTTAACAAGTTCATTAAGAGCATTTTTGGTAAAAAATCTCACCTCTCACATTAGACTCTTTGACCAAACAGGACGGAAGGACTACGAATTCGGATGGAAAATAAAATAAGGGATTTAAGTATTGGGTTATCAAAATAGAGGGATAGAAATGTTAATTATGTTAAATTTTAGGGACTAAAAAATAATTTTTCTAAAGGAAAATTGTTTCTATGCATTGTAGTTCCTTTTTCTTTTGGAGATGCATTGCCTCTAAATAAGTGTGGTTCCTTGTAACATTTGAAACTAGCCTACATATGTTAGATTCATGTTTTATCAAGAATTTTCCCTTTATCTCGCATGTTTAGAGAGCTAAGTCAAACGCTTTATCAGCTTCTTAGTTGTCATGCTTATCTGGAAGGAACTTTCTAAGAAGTCTTTGCTCAAATATATATAAAGTGGTCCTCTGTCTGCCTAATTTTCTTTTGAACAAGTCTCTAACTGCTCTTTTGTTTATATTAGCAAAGGAGATAGCATCTCTATTTTAGGGTGAGATGAAGTATTAAATAAAACATATATTATTATAAAAAACAGGTAAGAAATGAGATGAATTAGATACCTCATAATGTGAAATATTAAAATTTAAAATTTTAATTTCATTGTAAATAATAATCAGTGAATTAAATATTAAAAATTACGGAACTAATTAAAAACATTTAAAAACCATTATGATATTGAGGTTTTGATTACTTTATAGAAAATAGTATACATGTGAAAAATATTTAAAAAAATATTTTATATACTTTAATTTAAATGTTGAAACAAAAATGTGTTAACAAGATTTTAATGGTCGAAAAGCTTAGATGGCCTAATTTCTTTACTATGATAAAAAAATATTTTTAAAATTTTAAAATTTATAATAATTTAATTTTTTTAATTTAAATTAATTTTATTAATTTATAATTGATTAACTATAATTTAATAAAAAATTTAGTTTATTAATAAAATAAAATTAATAACTAAATTATTTATTGTTAAGAAAAATAGAGACTGAATTATAAATTTTGATAAATATTAGCTATTATACTACCAATTATCCTACTTTTAAATACCTCAAAAATAATTTAAAAAAAAAGATTTATATTCTTAAAAGCAAATTAATTACATAAAAAGCGCGTCCGGGATACAGAGTCCTCTAGATCTTGCTTTCTAATTCTCATATTCGATCTCTGATCTCTCTCGTTCCGTCAAAGGTCGATCTGTTTAGGTTTTATTTTTCGAATTTGGATCTTCGAAGCTCGATCAAAGCAATGGCGAAAGGTAGACACTCTCGCCTTCCAGCTCGAAAATCATCGTCGACGATGATTTTGACTGTGCTCCTCATGTTCACATTCGTCATTCTCATACTTCTCGCCCTCGGAATTCTATCTATTCCTAGCAATTCCGGTGATCCCTCTCGCAAAGCCAACGATCTGAGCACCATCGTCCATAATAAAGTGGACAGGTAAGATATTGTGCTCTAATGTTAGGTTTAGTTGTGTTGCATTGGAATTGGATCTCGTTTTTATTTGATTGTGTATATTTGCAGAATCGAGGGAGATGATGGTAAACGGGAGCAGTGGGTGGAGGTGATCTCGTGGGAACCTCGGGCTTTTATCTATCATAATTTTTTGGTTAGTTTTTTTTTTTCCTTCGTATTTTCTACTGAATTTATGACTTGGGATTACCTGTTTCAATTGAGTTTTGAATTCTTCTATGTTCTGGGATTGGCAAAAACATGCCATATTCAATGTGGTTTAATGGGATTTTTTATTTAGTTAAACTTCGGAGTTCAGACACACGCATTTTTTTAAAATAATGTCATCCGCAGTTAACTTGGCAGTAGAGAAATTCGTCTAAATATGGATGCAGTTCTGAAAGGTTGAATTATGAAGAAATTTGGAAATGATCGAGTCTTCTGTTTTATATGTTGCTTTCGTAGTTTAAGCCTGTATTACTCCCAAGTTTGTCTTCATGGTTGAAATGTTTTCCATTAGCATTTTTGATTCTTATCTTAGATTTAATGCTTAGTCAAGTGATGCCATCTATAGCAGCCACTGAAATTTGGATGATTACATTGGGCAGAGCGAAGAGGAATGTGATTATTTGATCTCTCTTGCCAAGCCTCATATGCAAAAATCTACAGTTGTTGACAGTGAAACAGGAAAGAGTAAAGATAGCCGGTGAGGTTTTTCATCTTTTTTTTTTTTTTCTTTTTCCTGTAGTATACCACCTATGTTCAATATGGTGGATGGATATTTCCAATAATCTTCTATTCATAATCTAGCTTATATTCCAAATTATTGATTTGCAGGGTGCGAACAAGCTCTGGCACATTCCTTCCCAGAGGTCGTGACAAAAAGATCAGGGAAATTGAGAAGAGGATTGCTGATTTCACCTTCATACCTGTAGGTATGCAGTTTGAGTTTGTTTCTGATCTTTTAACTGCACATAATTGTTCCCCAATAAATTCCTTTCTTTTTTGCTGCATGTCTCCCTCCTACTCCCGTTCTTTATTTTATTTTATTTTTAGCACTTAAAATATTCTTTATTTGTGGTCAACTTTGATTACTATCCCCAACTTCTTTATATTATTTTATTTTATTTTTGCTTTAAATCGATCTTGTTTTTGGGTGGTGATTTATGAATTTTAAGTACGCAATTATAATTTTGTAAACTGAAAAGGTGACAAGATGCATATGACCTTCTTGTAGAACTGAGCAGGTATATGTGCTGCTAACTGTAATATTAATTGCTCATCTTTGGAGCTGAGGAGAAAATGGTCAGTTTTCAGCATCCGCATAAGAGCAACAAACACCTGCTCCCACCTTTTTATTTGGTGCCATGGTCATCAAATGAAAGATGAAATAAGATTGATCATGCCTCGAAATTGGAGTTAACCATAGTTGATTAATTTCAATTCAAGTACTCAGATATAATATATTTGACTTCATTTTAACAAATCTTTAAGCAAGAAAGCAAGGATTTTATAAGTCTAGAAATTAAGAGCCCATTCAAAGGCTACATTTTCTTGTACTTTCTGTTTTTCATTATGATTTAGATGAATTATGATGTTTATTTTCATGTACAGAACAAGGGGAAGGACTCCAAGTTCTTCACTATGAAGTAGGGCAAAAATATGAGCCTCATTTTGACTACTTTATGGATGAGTTCAATACCAAGAATGGGGGTCAACGCATAGCAACTGTTCTTATGTATCTGTAAGTGAAAATGTTCTCTTTTCCGATGTACCTTCTTCATCCTATAATTTTTTTCCACTTTATTTTTTCACACAGATTAAGAAAGATAACTTCTTTTATTTATTTTTCAATTATTTCCCTCTTAAAAATATTAAATTTTATTAAATGCTAAGAGATATTTTGACAATTAATGAGAGGTTATTCTTGAAATAAGATCAAATTAATTAGGGTTATAATAGTCAATTTATATGTTAATTATATATGAAAAAGGAAAGTGGACAACAATTCTGGGACAACAAAAATAGTAAAGGTGGACAAAATTTATAGGACAGAGGGAGTATTTGTTTTTTTCTTTTCTTTTTCTGTTTGGTAAAATTTTATTTTTCTCTATTGTATGCAGCTCAGATGTTGAAGAAGGTGGTGAGACAGTATTTCCTTCTGCCAAAGGGAACTACAGTGCTGTGCCTTGGTGGAATGAATTGTCTGAATGTGGAAAAGGAGGGCTTTCTGTTAAACCAAAGATGGGCGATGCATTGCTTTTCTGGAGCATGAAACCTGATGCTTCTGTGGACCCTTCAAGTCTGCATGGTTAGTGCAGTTACTAACTAGTAATCTTTATTGGTTAGATTTCAGTGGTTTACTTGCTATTGTCCCTGAGCATAGACGTGCATTATTAAATGAGAAGAAATGCTTTATGCAGCTAGAGGTTCATTTGCTTGCTCAATTTAGTTATCTAATCTTTAAAAGATTGATGAGTTGATATTTTTTCCTTCCCTTCAGGCGGTTGCCCAGTGATTAAAGGGAATAAGTGGTCAGCCACCAAGTGGATTCGTGTGAATGAGTACAAAGTCTGAACTACAGTCTTAAAGGTGATTATCAGTACCCAAAATAGATAATTAGCAATCTTATTTTGCACAGTTATTTTATTATTATTATTATTAGTGACTACATTACTTATACTGATTGGCAACCAAAATCTGTTTTTGCTCAAGTGTTGAAACTTGCAGTAAGGAGGAAGAATGTTAGTAGTTGTGAGACTACTGAGTATTGACATTTTATTGACAGATTCTTTTGGTTATGCTATATTTTGTGTTTTAGTTTCTTGTGAATTCATTCTCTCCTTTTAAACTATACGAGCTGTAACACTTGAAACTAAGAATCACTGTGGATATATGGAGGTAAGTTTTGCTGCATAATTTGTGAAGCTAGCTTAATATAGTTCAGTAACAAATTTTCCTTCACAAGTCAAAAGCTCTCCTGGACAATCAAGCCCAGAAGCCTCCACTTATATGCATCTTGTTCTTATTGCTTAAAGCATTGTGCTTGTAGTTTTCTGCCTGTGCAGTGGGACTGCAAAAAATCATAATTTGATCCCTTATCACCACTGCTTTTCATTTTGTGCAGTTAATTGTATGACTAAACATCTGAATTGTAAGATGTCCCCCCTTCTCCCCCTGAGAGGAAGCTGAAGCACTAACAGGCGCCAAGTGTATGTGTAATCTTCTTCTTGTATACAGCTGAGCATAAATTTTGATATTTCACTGTTGGGAGCCTTTTCATTGGATAGTTTTATTTGTGGTTACAGCAGCATTAGATTGAACATTGAATTGCTGATATAGAAACACTTATTTCCTGATTTTGTAACTGAGTTTATATTTGCCTTGTCCAATAATGAATTTCCGGTATTTGTTTTATCCATTAATTAATAAATTTATGTGGAAGACGACAGCTTTCTCCTCTTGGTTGTCCATTTTTAACTCGCATACTGGCCAAAAAAAGCGAGCATTTTTAAGGAGGCATTCTGGTAAAACTACTTGCAGGAATGATAATTATGAATTAAATTAATAAAATCATGATATTGTCGTTTATAAACAGGAGTGATAGGTTGGGCTCAAGTATGAGTCTCTCTTCACACTGAGCTTGGGGCCCATTTACAATGTCCTGAAATAAAGCTTATTTATTTATTTACATATTACTTGTACTTACAATTTACATTTACTTTTCTCCACAAAACTCACTTAAAAAAAGTCTAGGTTGCTGATGAATTATGACACCATCATAAATTAAGAGATCCTCAATGAGTGGGTCTTATCATAGGTGAAATTTATTTTAATATTTTTTGAATTCTTAATAAAATTAAGTCTATTTAAAAATTTTTCAATCACTATCATATTTATATTTTATCTTTCGAACAAAGTTAAAGAATTAATCGAGATTTTAAATCATTAATTTTTTTTATGATAAGATTTACACTTTTTATTACTCCAGCTGCATATAATTTTACGTTTATTTAATTAATAAATAAACTCAAAATTTTTAATTAAATAATTTGAAAATATAAATTTCAAATATAAAAAACTAAACGTGAGAGTTGTGTTTGCTCAACAGTTAAGCAAAAAGATTTAAACCCACAGAATTACACTGTTATTGCCTACTAAACCAATAATCATATTGTCTTTTTTGGTTTATGTTTATTTATTGTCTTAATAATTCGTGAATCTCACCAAAAAGGTGAATCCATAATGCAATAAATCTCTGTCTTTATATGATAAAGGTAGCAAACCATGGCATTATTGGTCCTTATTTAGCTCACTCACTGATCAAGGCAAATTTAGATAAAAGATAAAATTAATATTTTTTAATTTTACTGTATAATTTAAAAGCAAATTTAGACATTTTACTAAATTTTAAATGTCAAAAGCTGCCTAGCATATTGAACTACAAAATCTCTAGTTCAACTTTCTCAAGTAATGTACTTTATCAATAATCTTAATCTGTACTTCATTCTTAATTATTGGGTGACCCAAATGGTAAATTCCAAAACCAAATCAATGAATTACATATACTCACAATTAATTAACACATAGTTTGGAAGTTTTATATTCTATTTAAGTATAATACAGTGATTTTCATATAATTATTAAGTAATTGATTAATTAAACTTGACTTAATGACTTTAAAAATGAAATCATAATATTTTTTATACGCAATTGAATATTAAATTTTTAGGTGTAGTGAACTTTTCGAGGCTGCTTGTAACTTCAACTTTGTATTGAAAAAATTGCAAGTAGATATTCCCTTGAATATAGGTAATTACTATTTTATATTAAAAATGAGATAGCTCTTCTCTAATATTCATTTTTAAGTAATTAGCAGAAAATGAGATTACTTGCGTCTTCAGAGACTGCATAACTATTAATACTAGATATTCTGTCACGAGGGATTTAATTACTCAATTTGCAACTGCAACTTCATGCCCATGTATAAATCATGTGATGTGCTATTGTTTGATGTGATGTATACTTTAGTTTAAATTGATTTTTTTTTTAAAAAATATGTAAATTGATATAGTATAAAGTATAATACTCCCATTTCATTGAAACACGTGTTTACAGTCTGTCGTACCTTATTAATCGAGATATAAATTGAATAAACCGAAAGAAAACCATAATAAAATGTTGATTTTCTATAAATTAATTTTATTCTGAATATATCTTAAGGTTATAAATATGTATGCAATAAATTAAATTGATATGATGCATGCGATAAATAGATATGACTAAATTATTCTATATTTTTTATTCATCGTCTATTATTAATAAATTGCCTAACATGTCTATAAAAAATATTCCAATATTAAAGTGATTTTTTTCTATCAAATAATCGAACTAGCGGTTGATTCCATCGCATTCAAAACCGATCTTTAATAATGTGTGGGATCATACCCAGTAATATATATACCATTAATTTAATTTAAGTTTAAAATATTCTTAAATTACTAATTTCAACATCATTATTCTCTCAAGAAAAATGTTTTATTAACTCTCATTTGTTTTCTACATTTACTTCTATTTAGTAGCCGAATCGAATCTGTTTTGTTTAGTGGCCTTCAAATCTCAATTCATCATGACTTAATAATTAATTTTATCAAATATGAATTAATGTAAGGGAGCCAATATTTTTTTTTTATGAATAACAAGTTGATGCAATAGTGGAGAGAATTGGAATTTCACTTCAAATTAAAATTAAAATTAATGATATTATTTCAAGTAATAAGTTCTAAAATAATCTATATATATCCTTTTTTCAAAATTTGTTGGACTTTTCTTAGCATAGAGGTTTTTCTTTTTAAGGTACTTGAGAAATGGGAGGAGTATGAAAATCCCAATGGCAAGAAGAGTAGAATAAATCTCTCAACCCATCTCTACCTAACATTCTTTGACTTGAGAATAAATTATGTATATATAATATATAATAATTGTCTCCAAATAGACTTTGAAGTTTTTAAAAAACTTGTTGCCTTGAGAATATTCTTTGTTGGTGCTTTTTAATTATAATATATTTTAAAAAAATTATAATTTTTAATATTTTAAAATTAATATTGTTAATAAACTTATGATTATATATGCTGTTAAATAATTTTTAATATTTTTAAACTAAAGTTTTATAGATTTAATGATGCATGATTCAGAAAAACGTAAAATACTGTTGTATTGAAAAATGAGGTTCTCATTTTTAAAAACTTTTTAAAATAATTTTAAAAAATGTGATAAAATGTTAATTATTATAAATGTTTTTAAAAAAAATTAAAAATTAAAAATGTATAATTAAGACACGAGAAATTGAGAATATCCAAATGCAATGTGAAATAAATTATTTTAGAAATAAAATTAAAACATTCAAATTATTTAGTTGTCATAGGAAAATATAAAAATTTAATTAAATTAATTATTCAAAACTTTTATATCTATAAATTAAATTTTAATTAGTATTTTATTTTAAAATTAAATACAAGTTAGAGAATATTTAACTTATGAAAATTACACTAATTACTTATAAATTATTTAAAATTTTAAATAATTATATATTTAATTAAAATATTTATAAATAACTGATAAGTTGTTAATATATTTAAAATAAGATAATTTAATTAATTAAATCAACTTCAAGTTTATATATGTGTATACGATCTCTCAAAGAAAAATTTCTATGCCCATGTTCCATCCATCGATTTGTCAGATTATGAAGGTTTTCATCATTTCCCTGTCTCTTCTAAAATTACTATCTATTACTTAAGATTTAAGATTTTCTTGGTCATTCTCAGAAAAAAAAAACAAGAAAAGATTTTCTTGGTCGAGAGAAAAAGAGAGAGAACAGAAAAAGAGACATGATGTTTCAAAGCAACCAGGTAGATAGAGAAAGTTGTGTCAGAAGAAAAATATAAGAAGCTTTAAATGCGAGGTTGTTGATGAATGATGATGGGTTCTTTTTTATTAATTTATAATTATAATTATTTTATTATTTTATTTCGTTTCTCTTAAGGCCTAAGCATACCCAATAATACTTTGTCAAAAAAAAAAAAAAAAAAAAAAAAAAGCATACCCAATAGTAAACCCACCACCTCTCTCCTTTTGTTATATATAAGTCGTTGTTTAAAACCCAATCTCTGTAGATCAACGGCACCCTTCAACAGAATCTTCTGTTTTCTACAATTGGAGGCCAAAAAGATGGATTTTTATCCATACCCATCTAGGTTTTATATGCCTTCATTGTCTTCATTTGGAGATTTTGTTGAAAAGGTTAAAGATATTTGCAATTTCGCGGTTTCTGCAATCATTGGGAACTTTTTCTCTGCGATCTTTACCTTCTTCTTTGCTTTAGGTTTGTATTATTTCTTTATTCTGAGTTTTCTTTGACATTGTGTGGATGTTCTTCGGAATTCTTCTTTTTAATGAAATTTGTGTATTTCTTAATTGAATGGGATTTTGATGCTTGGATCCGTTTAGTGTTCTCAGATGTGGGTTCTAATTTGGTGTTTCTCTTGAATTATTTTCTTTGTTGAGATTTGATGTATCTTTATGTTCCATGTGCTGTTTTAATTCCAGGCTTGATATGTCTTTTTAAAGAGACAAATGATATGGATATAATTGTCTTGTAGGGTTACAATTGTGTTTGGAAACATTTCCATTTTATCCAAAAAAGATTGGGATCATTATCTTTTTATCCATCTTCAGCAAACGTGTACTATTATAAGTGATCTTGTTGGGTTCCTTGGAATTAAAGATTTCAGCCTTCATTCCCTTTGCAGTTCTCTTTCTTTCATTATTTTTTGTTTTTAATAAGTAAAAAGCATTTGTTGTCTTTGATCATTTGTGCTAAAGGAATTGACTTTATTGTCTGCAGTGGGCACCTTGTTAGGAGCCATGACTGGAGCTTTGATAGGCCAAGAAACTGAGAGTGGGTTTGTTCGAGGGGCGGCAGTTGGAGCCATATCAGGAGCTGTTTTCTCTATTGAAGTATTTGAATCTTCTCTTCTTCTTTGGCAGTCGGATGAATCTGGGATTGGGTGTCTCCTCTACTTGGTGAGCAAATTAGCTTCTGTCCCCTCGTTAGTGTGCTTATATGTTCTCCTATAATCTCATGTGCCCTCGTTAATCTGATATCAAATTGGCAACTTGACTGTGGCAGATTGATGTTATTGCAAGCCTCCTTAGTGGGAGACTTGTACGTGAGCGAATTGGTCCAGCCATGTTAAGTGCAGTACAAAGCCAAGTAATTTGTTATCCTAGCAATTAATACATGAATATCAATAATCATGCACAATAGTAATTTGCTTACATCATTAATGTGTACAAATAGATGGGTGCTGTTGAGACAAGCTTTGAGGAGGTTCAGAACATCTTTGACACAGGTGGTGCCAAGGGATTACCTGATGCTTCTGTTGAAAAGATCCCCAAGATCAAAATCACAAGCAATAACAATATGGACGCTTCAGGGGAGAGAGTGGCTTGTTCTGTCTGCCTTCAGGTACTGCACGTTTAATTTTCCGGCAGTTATCATCATTCATATTTCAGAGGCTTGTACAATTGACATTGCTCTGTACACAGGACTTTCAGATTGGAGAGATGGTTAGAAGCTTGCCTCATTGTCATCACATGTTTCACCTACCTTGCATAGACAAATGGCTTCTTGGGCATGCCTCTTGCCCACTGTGCAGAAGGGATCTGTGATATGGTGGTGTTTTTATTTTTCTTCTGTAAATTACAAGATGAGAAATGGCTAGCATCCCCACTTCAGGGCTTCTTTTTTTCTTTTGTTTTTTCATTGATATGAGTAGATGAGTAGTTTATCTTGTTGCCTTGGTAGTTTGGGGTATGCCACGATCGTTATATTAGAATAGTGATATGTATAAAAGTTTTGAGTAATTGCATTTCTTGTTATGGATTCTTTTTATTTGCAATTAAAGCATGATGAACTTTGAGAATGTGCAATTCAGTGCAGCATTGACGTAAATTTAATGATTAATTTCAAAATGATATTTTTTTTTTTTGTGGTATCTAATTAATTGTAATTAATTTCAAAATCAAGTTATGAATTAGAAAAATTATTCAGCGTAACAGCCGTTTTCTTTACGCCTAATTATAAATTATAAAAATAATTAATAGAATAACAAGATTATGGTAATTATTTTATAGATTTCACTTTGGTGTTTTCTAGGAATTTCTGATCAATTGATTTGTAATTATAAATTATAAAACAAATTAAATGTGACACATTACCAAAATAGGATTAAATTAAAGAAAAGGAAAAAATAATTTATTTTTATAATGTCCTTAATAATTTTTTCTCATATTATATATTACTTTCATCTCATAATAATTGTCATTTTATAAAAATATTTTTGTTTTATATTATCTATCACTCTAAGAATTTAAAAATAACATTAATTATTATTTTTTATATGTATTATTCACTAGTATTTAAATCATTTAATACTAAAAAAACATTTAAAGAGAGCGAAGATCTTCATCTAGGTTTGGGGTTTTGTTTTGAAAATAACAAGAAATGAAAGGATCTTGAATCTCAATATTTGCTAATTTAAAAAAGTATGTTTTGCTAATTTAAAAAACATTTAAAGAGAGAGAAGATCTTCATCTAGGTTTGAGGCATTTTCATGTGATAAAAAGAAAATCAGAAGTTGCATGTCCCATTGAATGATTTGACAAATGTAACCCTTCTTTTCACAATTGAGATATCTTCAAAATCATTATTTCAATTATATATATATAAACTTAATTTTCCTTCTAAGTTCTAAGATATAAAAAAACGAACTTCAATATATAACCCCTTCATTTGAAAAATCATATAGAGATGGGATAGCCTCTCCTTTCAAAGTACAAGCTCAAAGTGTTTTGAGGTAAGCAGTATCAGCATTGATATTGATAAGAATAATTTGAGAGAGATCAGTGAGAAAAAGGTAAAGAAGACGTCAGTTGTACATACGTGATTATCTAAGTATATATAATTTTTGGTTTGAACTGCTCAGTCCAATTAGATATCTTCATGTCATAGACAAGAAAGACGTGTATTTTTGCAAATGGGACACAAATATCTTCCTTCAAGAGGCTGTTATAAATCTGGCATATGTCAACAAGAGCATACTATGAATGCTTTGACAGAATCTCTACACACACTATTTTAGTAACCAAGGATTAGAATCTCTACAAACACCATTTATCTTTTAGTAACCAATGATAAGAAATTCTCAAAACCTTACTATATTTTCATTTGTTCCTCTCTGGTAGGAACCTCAGAGCCCAACCCATCCATACAGGATAACTTGATGTAATTTTTATCTGCTGCCTTTGCATCTGCACTGTATGTTACAAGATCAGCATACATTTCCACAGATGCTTTAGAAAACTCGGCCAATGACTCGAAAACTGAAGAAAATCCTGTCTGAAATCCACTCAAAGCCATTTGCTGGGTCTCCTGTATGTTAGTGAGGTGCTTTTCCTTCTCTTCATCTAGCCTTTCACTGAACATATCCAATAGTTTTCTCCCTTCTGCCAAGTACTCGATGCGATCACGGATAGTGACCAGTGCTTCCTGCTCAGATATCTTGGATCCAAGGATCCTCCTCTCTGCTCTTTGGAATGCCAGAGACTTCCTGTCAAGTTCTTTGGCTAGGCCATCCACCTTCCTCTTTTGCTGCTGCTCTTTTCCTTGTTGATTCCACAGGGCATGAATATCCTTTGCAAAGCTTTTCATGGCATATGTTACAGCCTTGTCTGGCAGTTTGTCCAGCCAAGTTAGCCAACCATGACAGGTTACTAGCAATGGTGGCCCATTAATTCTACAGGGCGGGAGTGAAGACTTTCTCCTGCTGTAGAATTCAACTTCAGGAGCAATGAACTTGGACAACCAACCACGAAGAGCTTCAATGTAGGCCTTCTGTGTAGATACATATGCAGCAAAGCAGGAATGCCAATTATCAAGCTCTGCCTCAAGATGAAGAGTGGCAAGACGGTGAGAGTCATTACAGAACTTTCCATAAGCTGGACAGTTGAAGAATTTCACTTCAAGCATAATTTGGCTTTGAGATTTATGTGATTCCAACATTATCTTCCAGTTTCTCATTAGGCTGCAGAAGTAGAAGGATCAAATTCATCAAACAGCTGAATCTTAACTTCAGCGTTCTTAATCCTTGCTATAAATTTCTAACATCTTTTTTCTTACCCATGTAGCAGCTCAAGAAGTTGCGGCTGAAGCTCTTCATCCCTTAATTTATTTATTCTATCAGAAATTGACTCTACACTTCTTATTGCTACTGAGATCCTGGAATACAATTCTTTCAATTCAGTTGTAGGTTTATCCATGTAACAGAAGTCATCTCCTGTAGCACCTGGCTGCCTCAAATGGGAGCATTTTCGCTCATAAATTTTCCTGGTCTGATCTCCGGCCTGAGCACACTCATGAATATAACATTTTAATGGAGTTTGTAAGCAGTAACAAGAGATATCAAGCTATTGGCATGCCACAGCAATAAAAGAGATGGATACTGAGACAGAAACATCGAGTTTCTTGCATCAAGATCAATGAACTGATCAAGTGATGGGCTAGTTTGATGCGACATTACACATAGTATCTTTGTCATTGATTAAGATCAGACTGTTATTGAAATGATTAGCATAGAGTTCAAAACGTTGATGCATTTACCTTCAACTCCTGGTGGAGCTTCTTCTCCCAAGCATATAACCTCTCCAGAGTCAGCGAATGGCTTCCCGCATCCAATCCATAGTCATCAAATAGATCAGTCTTGAATTCTGTCCACATTGAAGAACTTATAGAACTAGATGTAAGGAGACTTTTACTGGAGGAGGACCTAGATAAAGTAGATCGGTTCCATGTAATTGATCTGATGATCTTATTTGAGCTCTCTGCATCCGAACATCAATGGTGAAAGAAAAAAAATGAGGACAATTTCTTAAAATTTACGTGAGAATTTGAAAGGGGAAAAAGAGGAGAACTGCCACTGACAGCGAGGTGAAAACAGCTAGAAAAGCCAATGAATTGAAATTTCATCCTAAAATAACAGGCTTAACTTCCATTATCACTGCCATAACAAGAAATGATAATTCCTAACAACTATACATTTTAGGACGATAATGTTTCAAGAGATGGCCTAGATTTACAATCACTCTTCATCCCAGATTAGTTGAATGATAGTTTTCTCAACAATCATTAATATAGCCTAGAATGTCACACTTCACTTCATGGAGCTATGCCTTGTTTAATTAATCAATTTTTGGAAGTTTCTAACCAAGACTACGAATAGATAATGAAGTGAAACTAATTATAAAATTCAGACCTGTGAGGATAAATTACTATTATTATTATTTTGAAAAAGAGAAGAACAAGAAGAAGAAGCCACCTTTGATCTCCTCTAGACCAGATTGCAATTGTACTCTGTTGGCCTCTAGCATCCTTGAAATATCCAACCCAGAATCGTATGCCCTGAAAAAATGGTCCTCAATATTTTTCAATGCTTCCAACAACTCCCTCCCACTTGTGGGTTCATCAATCACTCTCAGTCCAGTACTCTCCCCTTGGACTGCTACACATGCATTATCCCCATTTCTCACACCTGTAATTCCATTTTCCTCATGATCCACATCACCACTTTTCACATTCGCATCTTCATCCTCATTCATTACTTTCTCTCCATCCTCTTCCAGCTCTGGAATCCCTTCTTTCTCTCTTGCAGCCCTCAAATCCTCATCTGAGCTTAGACTGAACCCATTTAAAACCTCTGATCTCATTTGAGACATTTCATCAAACGGGTAAAAGTAATCCCACCCAAATTCCCTCTGCGGTGATGGCACTGGTGGACCATCCTCATCATAGAAGTGGCCACAAAGCCCTTCTCCTTCTTCACTTTCACTTTCATTATATTCTTCCTCGGAAACCTGCTCCTCGTGATGACCATTGTCATTATTATATTCATGGGTTTCTTGTAATTTTGTCTCTAATTTAGAAGAAACCAACTTAGAATCAGAACGCTGACATGCAACGGTTTCAAGGGTGGTTTCAGTTGGCCTCTGTTGAAGAACAATTGGGGTGGTGGGAAGGTTTTCGTTGGTGTCAACATTAGCAGAAGTAGCAGAAGGGTAAGTGATAAGAAAAGGAGAAGATGGAGAAGAATGTCTTGCCACAAACAATCTCAAAGCCAATGCTACTGCATGGAGAGACTCATTATACTTGAACTGAGCATCTGCAAATGCATACCTTCTCTCTACAGCCAACTTAAGTAGCCGTTTTCTTTCTCCACACAAGGACACAACATCGTCTTCTTCATCTTGCTTTGACAGACCACACCCCATCTCTCTACAAAGCCCTGTTCTTGGTGGAAAAAGAAGTGTGTTTTGTCTCGTCTGTGAAACAATTGCTGGTTTTTTGCTAAAATGGAGGAAGTCTGTGATAGTGATGGCAGAAAGGCAGTACTGGAAAAGTTGAAGAGAAGAGAACTATAAACATCAGCAGGCAGTAACTGATAGAAAATAATGGTGGATGATGAGAATGAAAGAGGTGATTTAGTTTGGATTTTAGCTGAGATTAAAGGGTCTCTCAGGTAAAGTTGAAAAACCAACAGCTGGGCATTGTCAGAGGAGGAGCGAGATAGAGAGGCTATTGGTCACTAAAACTCAGTGCTTGTGCAATGGGTGATTTCAGTCTCTTATAACACTATTAAAAAGAACATGACAACCCATTTATTTCACTGCCATATACATACGATTGTTTTTGAAAGATTTCATTTTTCCTCCTTTGCAATAGACTTAGCTGGCAACAAGTACAAACTGTAGAAGGTTAATGATAAGCCAGACAGTAAGTAGAAAGAATAGAGCAGAGAAAATGACCTCAAAGCTCAAAAACATGATAAAGAAAAAAGAGAAACAAAGAGACGAAGGTTTTCTTGCTTTATCTGCACTTTGACATGAAACTGACAATTAGCCAGGAGAATTTTTTTTTTTTAAATGAAGTGAATTAGTGAATTTGCTCTATTACTTGCGTGCAACGCTTCTAAAAGAAACACAATTGCAAGAAAATTTTATGTTGAAAACGTGTTTTGAGAGGGTGGAGCTAGCATCTCAGTCATTCTCATATGATGAGGCAATAATGATGACGTGAATGGCTTTAAGGTTGCTGGCTTGTCATCACTCATTGACACTCATGAACCAGAAGATCGCCTAATCACAGAGATTGAAGTGGGGTCTGGTTTTTAACATATTCTTGTCCTTTGTAAATTATATTTCTAAGAAATACATTGTCAAAAATAAATTTACTTATTATATTAAATTTATTTAAAGTTAAAAAACAAGAATGCCATAAATAAAATATGTTACTTTTAATCAGAAAAAAGCAATCTAACGATCCTGTTAAATAAATTAAAGTTACTATAATTGAATGGCTTACCTTTAAAAGTTTGTTTCCTAAAGAAAAAAATTTACTTTCTTAGCCTAAATTTAGATTAATGATAATAGTAATAAAATATTTTACTAGATTATTTATCCCAATTTAACAAGGTCTTAAGTTCATAATTGTTCTGTGTGGCAAGACTCATGCATAAAGAATTGCCCCTACCTACCCCACTCCCCATATTGAGGACCACCTTACACAGTGTAATGTGAACAAGACAAGATTTTTTCCTGAATTCACTAAAGCCTATAGCTAATGGATCTGCTACTATTTATACAATTTAATAATATAAATAATTAAATTTAAACAACTAAAGAGTTTTTTTTTTTTTTGGTCAAAATGTGTCCCTTCTACGAAGAGAATTGGAAAGTATACTGCCCATTCTATGCCTTTCCATGCTTAGGTAAGTAAAGATATAATAATTGACACAGAATATCATGGGTAAGTAATTAACATCACAAGATCCTCCACTAATGAGTGGGCATAACTTTTTATTAATAAAATTAGATTTTTCTAATTTTTTCTTTTTAAGCTTTCACTTGCCTAGTTCAATTAAATATACTTGTCCTTGAATTAATATTATATTATATTGATTGATAATCTTTAAAAGTGTAAAGTTTCATGGTTTTCAAAAGATTCTTGGAAATTATTTGTTAATCCAAACCAGTAACCAGGGAGTTGCGTACGTGGCTAGTTGAAAGACTGATAAAAGTTATACATATGTCGAGATAAAGTAACTACTAGCCAAATAAATTACTCAATTTTTAATTAATTTGTAGGCAGAGATCATGGCTCATTATGTGTTGTAACTAATTCCCACAAATATAAAATGAAATCTGCTACTGAATATTTCTGCAACCTCAAAATGGTAAAAGGGGTGAGGTGAAGCAGCCTAATTTCACTCCGGCATCAGCAAAATGTCGACATAAGCAAATTTATGAGCAGTCTTCTTTTTTTTTACTCACATTTAACCCATCAGAGGACAACTTTGAATTTAAAAAAAAAGAAAAAAAAAGAGCTCCTCCTTACTTCCAAAAGCAGAATTTGGTAGATAGGTTCCATGATATTAGTATGCCTTTAAAAATAAAAAGGATGAGAAAGAAGAGGTTTCCCAACCATTCAAGAGACCCACTTCCTAGTGTGGAAGCACAAGTACATAAACTTTGACCCCCAAGGGGCACATGTTTCATATAATTTACAAAAAGCAAAAACTCCTAAACCTCCAAGAGAGAGAGTTGCATGAATGCATCAAGAAAATTGACCTAAAGAAAACTAATCTTTAGCATCTCCTCTGCATTTCAGCTCGCTTCTTCCCCTGATTATATCCTTTCATTTCAGCTCATGAGCACAGGAATTAAAAAAATGATATAAAATACTTGTCTCGAGTTAAATTTTACATTGTACGTTAAAAAATTAATCTAAGGGTTGCACCTTCTTTTCTCTTGCTCTTTCACTCCAAGTGGCAGCTAGTACCAAGTAAATTCTAATATAGGTCCTGCACATGGTAAAGCATTATCAAATGTCAACTACATCAAGTGCTGTTAAGTTTCCATTGTTGTGCCACAAGGAGCTAGAGTTTTTGCTGGTAGGTTGACTCCACCCCCTCTCACAGATATGGAAGGCCCTTTGATTGAGCTGGCTCTGCTCACAAGATTCCAGTCAAGAAATACTACTATGACAGTGATATCATCGTGGAAATGGCGGCGGACACCGCGATCTATTTTCTTCAAATCCGAGTATCTCATTTCTCTCTTTTTAGCAGCTTCCTGCAAGGCAGTCTTCACGAGCCTCCTAGCAATTCCCTGCAGTCAGACAAGTATGAAAATCATTGGACGACAGATTTCTTCCCCATCGTTAATGATAGAGATAAAGAACGAGACATATAGAGACCAATGTTTGAAACAGAAACTCAATTTGTATATTCTGAGAATTTCAAGGATAGGGGAATACCACACAATACAAACAAGAAAATAATCTAAGGAATTCAGTATTAACTCTCCTAGCCCAGCTATAAGCCGATACCAACAAAAGATAATTTTTCTCCATTCTATTTCTCTCTGCCTGCTTTTCTCATATATCCCTTCTGCTCTGGTTGCTGGCCTCCTGGACACCTGAAGATTCTTTTCCCAATATTCCCGCATCTGTAACTACCTGTTGTCCTTTCCTCGACAACCCCATTCCTTCCAGAATTCCTTTGCTGCTGGAGCCTCTATATTTCTTTCTTGAGTACACTTATAGCTGCCTGGGCCCCTGTTGGACTGGCTGGTCCATCTGCATATTGTCCCTAACAGTTACTCATATTTTGCTTACTAAGATCCTATAATATCAGCTCTATCAAGCATCCCAATGGAGTTGTTTATATATTTACAGAACATAAAATAAGCCCGCATATTCAACGTCAATTTTGCAATTGCACAGCACTGGCAAGGCACATGGCCTACCACAGCAAGCACGTGCTATTGCGATATAATTCTCCAAACCTTAGTATCAATCCATTTGGTCAGGAATAAGAATAATAATTTTTTAAACACAGGGACTTGCAGAAATTTAAATATCTAGAAACAGATAGAAAGTAGTAGTATCCAAATAATAGAAAAATGAGAGAACTTTCTTGAAAACAAGTATATAACAAAATAAAACCGTCTATCAAAACTATAGGCAATAGATTTCTTGAACTGAAGGAGCAAAAGGATTAGTTTGACAAGCTCAGTAAACAAAAAAAGAATTGAACATAAAATCAAAAGATTGGAAGAAGCATGTACATCAATCCACATTGCAAATGGTGCTCATAGATCACTAAGTAAAGTTCCAAGAGATGCCGAAATCTCTGCTAGTAACTTGCATTTCCTATGTTGTCCATTTTCATTCACCAAACATAAAGGCAAAGTTGTTGTAGTATTGTTTACTCTGTAACCTATGAAGCCGAGTGATGTAACTACATTATATATATTAAGCAACAACTGATAGCCTGAAATAGAGTTCTTACGTTACGGGAGTGATTTTGAACTATATCAACAGCATCCTGATTGCTGAGGTGCTCCCAAAGCCCATCAGAAGCAAATATGAGAAACTGATCAAGAGGTTGTAGTTCATGCACAGAAATTGACGGATCAGAGCTTAAAATTGGCCGGTTGAAAGGTTCACGGAGGCGGAACTTCGCATACAAGGGCTCTCTGTTAAACTCAGCCTTCTTAAGATATACATCCCCAATGGATCTAGAAACCTGTGTGTAAAAGTTTATCAACATATTAAAACTCATCATACATGTGTATGCTCACGCATTTATTGATATGAAAACATATACTGCACAAACAACATGGTGATATATCTAAAGCCAATATTATGTAATAACTCCTAAATATATCAAAAAAAGAGAAGTAACAAATAATTATATCAAAATAGCAAAATTGTGTAGTAAATATGAATACATTTGTTTCAGACAACTAGTAGTTTTTCATTACAGCCCTATCAGCAGATATAGTTTGTCCATCAAAGAAAGCATCCTGGCATGATAGCTACACTTAACACTAAAATTGCATTAAACTAGTCTTCTGTAATCTCTGCATTTGTCTTCAGTATCCATTACAGAATTCAACATGCCAAATCTTCAGCATCCTTTGTAAGAATCAGATACCTTATTTCAGTCCACAAAAGGTAATTAACTTCATCCAGAAAATGACAACACTGAATATGACCTGAGACTAGTTGCTACTTTATCATGCCAATGAATGATGTTAATATCCTTTATTTTTCCAAAAAGCTTAACCACACTCCTCAATCAAACTATCCTATAATAATAACAATAAAAAAGAAACCCCCAACAACAATAGTTAAGATTAAAGGTTACCATCACAGCTTGTTTCTTCTTTTCCAAATTACTTTAAGCACTCATTACTTGGTCATATCCATATTGATTACTCTCAAGCCATCCTTTTATTAGAGATTTTTCACTTTTGCACATAGCAAATTAAATCTCCCTACTTGTTCAGAACCTCAAAGTTCAGAGGTGTATCGCTCAAATTCCTTTCCCCAGTCGTGAGGCTTAACTGTAACTGGTTTGTAAATAATTCCATCCCACTTGAAGCTCTACCAGGACAACTCTAACCAAATTAACTTCCCATAAAATAAGAAAGAGAAATGTGATTTCCATTAACTTTTAGTTAAAAAAAAAACATTATACAAATCTCCTTCAAAAATCAGAACTATTCACTATCCCAAGTACAAACATAAAGAACTAAATCACTCAAAATGCCAGCCATTGCATGTCTATCATATCATAGCTGTGATTAGGCGCCATGAACAATGAACAATGAAGAAGAGAACATCAAATCCTTAAACGCACATTGCCTTTGAGAAAAACAGACACCAACAAGGGCATTTGATGCTTTAAAGAAAAAGATCCAATACTCTTACATTGCTTCAAATTTTTTTCAGCATTTAATAAAAGTTTTCCATCTGATACTGAAAATGGCACAGATATCAAGATAAGACAAACTATAAAGGGCCAGTTATATGAAACATCTACCACAATTATCCAGGTTTACCTGTATCAGGCCCTTCACGCGCCATACATTATGCCTCAAAACCACAATCCGCGAATCATCTGGATGCATAGAATGCATCTCCTCCCTGACAGACTCTATGGCCGCATTATGTTCTGATGACAGCTGGATGGCAAGAACCTCCCCAGTTGCTTTAACAAGCCTACCAAGAACAGCACGTGAATCACCAAGGTTAGCAATGTAGAGGGTACCCCCACAAATGACACCCACCAGACAACAAGATCCAACTGCTGCAATCTGAGGCTTCACGGGCCATTGTTTAGTGACAAGAGAAAGAAATCCCTCTTCAGTCGCTTGATATGCTTTCTTAATCACATCTACAGACATACATTGATGTTCTGAGGTGAAACCTGCAAACTCCAATATTAGGAGTGATTCTCAACAATGAATCAAACCACTGAACCACGAATAACAAAGATACTAGATTACGAACAGATGGGGATTTGAAGGGGGACGGGAGTATGTGGTGGTTTTATTATTCTTTTAAGACATCAATCCAAATTCCAGATTGGCAAATGTAACTGAAAATAACAGCTATGTGGTAAAAACACATTCTCATGTGAAAAGCACCACAACGGTGTTGGTTTCTTACTCTTTAGATGCCGAAACAGATGATCACTAATGTAACGCGATGTCTCTGGCCCTCCATGGCCATCATATACTCCAATGAAGGTACCATAGGGGCCAGAGTCAAGAGTGCTCAAGAGACCGGACTCAAGCTGGCTCTGATCCTCAAGCAAATTATTGGCCTGCAAGACAGCCATAGAAAATTCACCATGCAAGTGCTTCCCAGTGTCTTTGTACCAAAGGAGCCCATCTTGCCGGCCCGCTGCATCCGAACTCGTGTGGGCATAACGTTCCGAGGACGGCCGCCAGCAGGACCTCAAAAAGTTCATCAACTTTGATAACATCCCTCATCTCACCGGGGACAGCCGCCAATTCCTCGACATCCAAAATTGGATGCAATACCACTCCTTCCAATAAACTCCACCAGTCTCCCCTCCTACACACCAATAACTGAAAGAGCTATAAAGAGAACACTTCTCTGAAGGAAGGCAGCAACAGATTCTCAAATTGAAGAGATAAGAATCGATCTACAGTTCAGTAAACAATCAAATAAACTAAGAAAAATAGATGCCTGAAAATCTAAAATCAGAAAACCATATCCATCTCCACTTAAAACAGCAAAATAAAAGTTATCCCTATGCTAACAGTGCTCCCAAGAGATTAAACAGATAAAATATACAACAGCTTGGGGTGAATGGCAAAAATAGAAAGGAGGTCAAATCTAAGTCTACATTCACACTTCAAAGTCATCAACCACACAAATGCTCATTCCAGCAGGTACAAAATTCTCGAGTTGATTAGAGCCAAACAAATAAAAAGGATTTGGAACTCAAATGTCAATCACATGAAACAGAAAGACATAATAAAGAGAAACTCACAATATAAAGTAAGGTTATCTGCACAGTTTCTGGTGAGCTACTGAATTACCGCATCTGAAAAATGATGAAAATCCAAAGGAACAAAGGAGAAATATACGTGGGTAAAGGGTTGGATCTATAGATCCACCAAATCAAAAGTGGAAGTAGATTTGAGGGGAAAATAAAGGAGGAAGAGGGGGGGGGGCTGCTTCCAATTGGCTTCTTGAATTCGCTTGCTTCAAACTCTGAAATTGTGGGTTTCGTTTTATCCTTGGTGGGTATTGGATAATACAGAAAAAAGAGAAGCAAGACTGAGAAACTGGAAGGGATTTGTGGGAATCGGTGAAATCGAAAGAACTGAAATGAAAAAACTGGGTTCTGGTCAATTTGAGCAGACAGAGTCCCGTATATAAGAACAACAAATCCACGGCTTAAAAGCCAGCAATGTAAGCCTTGGGCTCCTCTTCTACCATTATACACGCTAAATTACTCTTCATACAAAAACCAAAATCCTTTCTTCTTCTTCTTCTTCTTATTATTTTATCTTTTTAGCATAAAAAAAAAAAATCCTCCAAACAGCAATCTGATGGAAACCACTGATTTATGTGTTTTATTATTATTATTATTATAAGCTTTGAGCTGAATAAATAGACCACTAATTAATAGAAATAAAAATGTCATCAGTCAGTTTTTTTTTTTTTTTTAATTGTCATCAGACAGTTTTTGAGTCTATTTGGAAATAACGAATTTTGTCCTTTTTTAACATGAGAATGCCATTTCAAAATAAACTGCTTTTTTCTTTCTTTCTATTAATTAATATTTCAATTTTTTAAATAAATTATTTTACTTTTTAATTTAAAAAAAATTCAAAATTAAAAATTAAAAAAGTAAATTTTAAAATTTTTTAAATTTATTCAGAAAAATTTACTATCAAATTAAATTTATAAATATAAAATTTTATATACGATTATAAAATAAATAATTCATAATATTTTGAATTATGATACAATTATTTTATAATTACATTATTAGTATAACATTAAATTTTTAAATTTAAAATTGTCGTATGTTCTTCTTCTATCCTCTCAATATTAAGATTTAAGGGTGGTTTATTGCGTGGTGTCTAAGATATTACACTCCGAACAGCTGTGAAATAATTACCAATTTCACAATGAGAGAACATATTTTGCTGTTTTCAGTATGACACGTCTGAATACGCTGTCCAAATAGGTCGAATCCAGGAGAAAATTGAAAAACGTATCAATGTATAATGGAAAGCAAGTGGCAATCAGTTTATGGATTAGTCTAATAAAAATGTCATTGATTAACGCTTTCATTCTAATTGTTTTACCTCCTTATTTCGTAGATTTATATTTATTATTTTATTTTTTTAATTACATATAATGTAATTTTTATTTTAGTATTTTATACTTTCAAAATTATATTATAAGATTTTATCTATTTAATTGTGTTAAATATATTATTAAAAATATTTTTGAGATATAATTTAAAAAATTATTTTGATAAAGAGAGTGTTAATAAGAATTGTGGGTAATGAGATTAATCCAATTTTAAAGTATTTTTTATGCTAAGACTCTAATTTGTCTTATTAAGTTCTTATTTCACACTTTTATTTTATTATTTTTAGTCAAATATTTTATTTTATTAATATTGAAAGATCGCGATGAAAAAGTAAAAAAAAAATATTAGTTTAAATTTTTGTTATTTGAAAAAGAGATTAAATTATTTTTTACTGAGTATTTATCATGTTGGGAAGAACGATGTGTTTATTAGGCTGGAGAGCACTAATCTTAAAGATAGGGATATCAATAAGATCACGAGAAAAATAGTGAAAAAAATAAAGAACGAAAGAGATCAAACCACCCACCTCGAAAATTTTAGTAAAAATCATGAGAGGAGCAAAACATATCTTGGATCATATAGTCAAAATAACATGGAAGAGAGAAGGCAAAATAGTATAAGTGGCACAAGAGGAAGACCAACAAGCAAAAATTAAAAATTTAAAATTGGAAAAGGCAGAAAGAAATTTTGATAGAACTCTTATACAGCCGCATGACAATAATTAGAATTTTGAAATTTATTTCATAAATCACAAAATAATTAATAAACAAGTAAATAGATATTTAATAATTGCCGAACTTTAAATATCTAGGTATGAGACAGTCCAAACGAAAAGAATTAAGATAAAACTTAATGAAGGTTCAATATGCAACTCTAAGCCTTATATAAGTTTATGGCATGTCCACACAAGTCAGACTGAATTTGAACTTGTCCGCGAAATCCTAACTCCAAATATTCATTAGTCTCCATGAAAACACAGATTTTACCATACTCACGTTCCTATCCAAACGATATCAAGTGAATTTAAATATTATAATATATTTATTGGTCGATCATTTTGTCTTAATTGAGAGTATAAAGTAGCAGTGAAAATTATTAATTAATCTGATGTAATCTACTCGTATATTCTATATTTACTTGAACGTACCACGTGCACACTGCCACCGCATTCTCATTTTTTATCTGAGCCGTCAATCTGATTCTGGCGGTATTCTAAAACAGTCAAAAAGAGAGATTTTCAGAACCGGGCTTTTAAAGTTCCAACTTCAACTGTCACGCTAAAAAACACGAATAGTTAAACTGGCCCCACCGCCACCACCACCACCCCCTACCCTCTCCACATGCAACTGTAAAAATGTATCCAAGATCTAGGGTTTTAATGTGAATTTCTCTGCTCAATGCTTATCATATTGTTCCTTCTCACATTCCCATTCCAATTATGCTTTTTTTCTTGAAGTTTGTCTTCTTCTTGCTCCCAATTTTGTTCTTTCCTCAATGCTCTCATGGCCGCATCTTCACCTTCAAGATGCACCACCGCTTCTCTGACTCGCTCAAGAATTGGTCTCATTCCGCTTATAATCACTTCCCTTTAGGAAACTGGCCGTCTAAGGGAAGTTTCGAGTACTATGCTGAGTTAGCCCACCGTGATCAGATTCTACGAGGCCGTAAACTAGCCAATGTAGACGCACCGCTCGCTTTCTCAGATGGGAACTCCACTTTTCGAATTAGCTCTTTAGGATTGTATGTTTCTTTTAATTCTTGAATTGGATTTTCTTTATTGTTATTTGTGTTTGTTTTACATTTTTTTATTCAACTTTTTTTCACTTGGGGTGTAGTTTGCATTACACGACGGTGGAGCTGGGGACGCCGGGAGTCAAGTTTATGGTGGCGCTTGATACGGGCAGTGATCTGTTTTGGGTGCCTTGTGATTGCAGCAAATGTGCGCCTACTCAGGGCGCCGCTTATGCTTCTGTATGGGTTTCCTACCAATTTTTTCGGTCTGTGTGAATTTTGTTAATTGTGTGTATAGTATTTGTGAATATGATGCCAAGATAAGTACGGAGAAACTTCTTAATTAAGGCCTTTTATCGTGAAAACCTAGTGGGTCTTTTACTATGGGATTCTTGATTTGACATTTGGCATCCACATGTTTGCATTTTCTATCAGCAATAGTGATTAAGGCCTTCCACATTTTGTTAATTCAGCCTCGATCAGTTTTTAAACTTGTTCTCATTGGAGCAAATTTCTAAATCTGTTATTTCAGTTGCTTATTCTAGAGACAAATCCACTGAAGGAGCAAAACATAACTCTTTTAAAGAATGGCAAATGGTGAATATATATAACTCATTTAACTGACTACGCCAGAGAAATGAAATTGGGAACCTATATGCCTTTTTCTACCTTTACAGTAGAAAAACGTAATTAGATCAGAATAACAGCTAAAGATATTTTTGCTGCACCAGGTGCCTTTTGCTGCTCTGGATGCTAATTTAGCTCATCTATTTCCTGTATGTATTATATGCTCTGCAGGATTTTGAGCTTAGCATTTACAATCCAAAACAATCATCAACAAGTAAAAAGGTAACCTGTAACAACAATTTGTGTGCACATCGTAATCGCTGCCTTGGAACATTCAGCAGTTGCCCTTACATGGTCTCGTATGTCTCTGCTCAAACTTCTACTTCTGGAATTTTGGTAGAGGATGTTCTGCATTTAACAACTGAAGATAGTGATCCAGAATCTGTCAAAGCATACATCACATTTGGGTATATTATGCTTTTCCATTCAATTATTTATTTGAACATTGAGGACCTTAATTGATTACAATTTTGTTCTTTTATTATTGTGTTTTGGACCTGGCATGAGGTGAAAAGTGATATGAATTGTGCAGTTGTGGACAGGTTCAGAGTGGTTCATTTCTGAACACTGCAGCTCCAAACGGCTTATTTGGGCTTGGCATGGAGCAGATTTCTGTTCCTAGCATTTTATCTAGGCAAGGTTTAACGGCTGATTCTTTCTCCATGTGTTTTGGATCTGATGGAGTAGGAAGGATCAGTTTTGGTGACAAAGGAAGTCCTGACCAAGAGGAGAGCCCATTCAATGTAAATCCATCACAGTAAGTGGTATCTGTTATTTATTGATTGCTATTTTTATACTTCTTTGTTTTTTCTTTTATAAAAGTTTTAGCTAGTTGTTTTAGATCTTATCCCTCGTATGTTTTGCAGCCCAACCTATAATATTACTGTGACTCAAATTCGAGTAGGGACTACCTTAGTGGATGTAGATTTCACTGCTCTTTTTGATTCTGGGACATCCTTTACATACTTAGTTGACCCAACCTATGCAACAGTTTCTGAGAATGTAAGCATTTGAAATGTGGAAATTCAATTTTCACTTGATCTCTATGAGCATCAGTGTATGAAAGAAGTTTTATGTTCTTTTACAGTTTCATTCACAGGCAAAAGACAGGCTACGACCACCCGATCCCAGGATCCCCTTTGAATATTGTTATGATATGAGGTTAGACAATAAAGGCTTATCTGTGTTTAACCCCACACTTTTCCCTCTATAACTTTGTCTTTTCTCATTGAATCTGGGTAGTCCTGATGCAAATGCCAGTCTGATACCTAGCCTGAGGTTAACCATGAAAGGAGGAGGCCATTTTGCTGTTTCTGATCCAGTAATTGTCATATCCACTCAGGTGATATTTTGTAGATATCTTTTCAGCATTACCTGTGTTGTTTATGTGACACAGATAGTAAACATTTTTCACTCTATTTACTTGCAGAGTGAACTTGTATATTGCCTGGCTGTTGTCAAGAGTGCGGAACTCAATATAATTGGACGTGAGTGTTATATCTTCGAATTGGTTTATGAGTAAGAATGGATACATGCTAAATAGTATCAATAGAAATGAATTGCAAATGTTGGAGTATCAATCTTATGAAGTTATTATACTTGCAACAACCTGGACTTTTAACAGGTTTAAATTGAATTTCTTTATTGCCTAGTATTCCGGAATCAAATAAAATGATGATAGGCCAATGAATGATCAATTCTCCTCTTTTGCCTTTAGTTTTCTCTTTTAATGAATCCATTATCTGTGCACTGGGGTACTTCACTCTCTGAAAAATAAGAAACCAATACCTTTTCTGGTGTAACACTAGCTTAGGCTCTGACCCAAGTAGCATGGGGCACGTGGAATCCTGCGTTTGCTCAATCAATACATAGCTTGTTTCGGCAAAAAAAAAAAAAAAAAGAAACCAATATCTTCCTTCAGTGCACGTACTTAAGGTCTTGATCTTTTTGCAGAAAACTTTATGACTGGCTACCGTGTTGTATTTGATCGGGAAAAGCTTGTCTTGGGATGGAAAAAGACCAATTGTAGGTTTTGTTTCATATATTTACCCTCAGTGCTTTTGCTAGATGGTTTTAATAAGTAACCAAGCTTGTTGGCTCTATTTTTACAGGTTATGACATCGAGGATTATAACATGTTCCCAATGGAACCACATGCTTCCAGAGTGCCTCCTGCTGTTGCAGCTGGACTAGCCAACTATTCTATTCCACAATCAACAAAAGAGGCCAGGAATGGCTCTCACAGTCACAGTTCAGTTGCATCACCATTTCATTGTAGCAATTCTTATTTTGTAATTAGCTTCATATTCTTCTTTACATTATACAATTTATTGTAGGCTATTCTATTGTGATTCATTTATCAGGGCAGTTGCATGGGCATCTTTTAGGCCAGTTCCATATAGCTAGAAATATAACCTCCTTCTGTCCTAGTTATACCAGAATTTTATAACTTCTTTCTTACTTTCCTCGCGAGATCATAGGTAAAGCCAAAAATTGATACCAAATATGATCATAGTGCCCATTCAGTTAACATCATTTTGTAACTTCTCGTTTACATCAGTTTAAGCCCTTTGTCCTTGACATGATCACATCTTCCGGTGGTCTTTTAACTTGATTGTCGTATCCACTAGCATTGACCAGTGAGCTTGGATTAATTCCTACCCCCTCTTCATTAGGGTGAGTTATTTCTCAGTGGCCCTATTTCTGAAAATCAACAGGTTCCTCCGTTAAAAAAATGCCATCAGTGGAGCATAAGAGGATCTTATTACCTTTACATTGGCTCTCTCTCATAGCCACTGAACCCACTGACTTATCAGCCTCTTTCAAATTCGTTCGTCCCTTGCATTGCCCTGCCAATCTAAGTGATCAAGTTTGATTTCTCCAATTTCTCGTCACTGTTTCAATTTCTGTTCAGCTTACACTATGTTTGGGAGGAAGTTTTGCAAAGGAAGATAAGGTTTTCTAGGGTAAACATACAAGTCAGTAAACCATCATTTGCCATATAACTTCATTTGAAACCATCTAATTCAGTAAACCATCATATGCCATACACTCCTCCCAAACAAGATAAAAGTATTAAGGATGATCTTAGCTCCTCTTCTTCCAGTGGCTTCAATTCTAAACGCAGGTCCTCCTACTGTTCTCTTCCCATTTTCTTCTTCCCTTATTGTGACCATTGCCGGTAACCACAGTCTCCTCCCAATAGTCTTAGGATCCGTTTGGTTTAGCCGTTAGATTTGATTGTTGATAGCATATAGTTGATATAATTGATTATTACATTAAAGAAATATATGTAACAATATTAATTTATTATACAATATATATAATAATTAAAAATAAAATTTTAAAGTATAATTATTTTTTTGAACATATATAATATTTATTGTATAATAATAAATAAATATTGAAGTAAAAATTTTAATTTTATTAAATTATAATTAATAAATTCAAAAGAGTAATATGATCAAAATAAAAAATAAATTAAAATAATTACCGGCTAATAAAAAATAACTCTTATTAGAGCTCGTCTACGTGGCCACGAAGAGACGTGAGGAGAGCAGATTTTGTTTGTTGAGTATGTGATTAAGGAGATGTGCAATTGCAGATTGGGGTAGAGAATAGTGGAAGATGAGCTGGGAAGTAGTCGACGGAGGACTTGGGTTTGGGCGTGAAATAGTGAGATGAAATGCTCCGATCCAACGAGTGAAGCCTACAAATGTAGTATTGTCGCTTAGCTTTTTGTTGATGGCTCTAAGTGGTACGTGAATGGAGAGGGACTTTGGCACTGCATATGGGCATCCTTTTGGATCTTTCTCTTCAAATCAAGCTACCGGTTCTTCAAATCAAGCTACCCGTTACCCAAAATAGCATCCAGGAAAGAGAGAGTAATTCAAATACGTTCATAATTTTAAGAAGGACTTTAATCTTAAAATTTATTGTTTATAGTTTTAAGAATGACTCTAATATCTTAAACTTTATTGTATTTAGATGATATACATGCGAATATAGAGCTTTATTGGTGCTACATATATTTTGATAATATGATACTTGAAAATGTCAGAATATAATAATTGTAATAAAAAGATGGAATTGTCAAGAAAACCTTTTCACTTTTGTATTCAGCCATAAAATTTTAGTACCAAACATCCGATTTTGTAGATTCATGCACCCGAAGGAAGAGCAAGCACATAGTTGTCGGATTAGCTAAAAATTAGTTAATCATGTCTCCCTATTTTTTAAAAAAAGGCCCACAAGCGTTACAATAAAATTTGGCATCCACTATAACTAATCATAAAAGCTGTGACTTAAAACACAAGCTTTGACTATAATAACTTAAAATCGATTGCTAATCCCTACCCACCTGCCAATCTTCCTGTATCTGTTTTAGGCCCCCATTTTGTTGATGTGTTATTTTCACCTAGTTTATCATGCAGATATGCTAAAATTAGTTAAGCTGTGAAAAGGGTTTTAATCTTACGCCCAGTTGATTGCAGAAAGTGGTACACGACACTGGAAGAACTGGTGATGGGTCTTCACTCTTCAAGGAGATTATATTATACAATGGTAATTATGTAAGATATCCTACATTAATAAAAATTCAAAACTTCCGAGACAACTCAAATTCAAGCACCTCACCCTCATCCCCTCTTGGTTCTTGAATGGGTGATGAAGAAGAAATAATAATAATAATAAAGGCTTTGCCTATTGTTCATTGTAAAAAAGGAAAATAAAATATTTAAATTTCTATTTATCTACTCTGTTTATATATATATATATATATATATATTATTTTACCATATCAATCAATGGCAGCATCTTGCCGATATATGTATATTTAGTTCTAATGCTTTGAGAAAGTAGGCAGTTCTTCAAGTATTCCATCCATTCCAAGCTTCATTACAAGCTATTTAATTCTGACCTTACACTTCCATTACATATACAAGGTTGGAAGAACTGCGATCTTTTGTAGTCTTGATCTAAAAAACTTGGTTATTTTAACGGGAGAAGCAGACTTAATATGGTCTAATGAGAATTACCTCATGATAGCATCAAAGCACAAAACACAAACAGCAGTAAAAGTAATGAGCTTTAAAATAAAAAAAGAAAAAAAGAAAAAAAGTAGAAGTCGCTAGAGAGCAGACTTGCCAGGCACCATAACTAACAGACAAGGATCTTGTCCTAGAGTAGACTAGTGATTTAGTGAGGATGCTTAAGAAGCACTACTCCATTATTTAGATTCTTAATTTCCTTATTCATTTTGTGGGACAACAACAACCATGCCTCTATCTCCTATTAATCAGGCTTTATATAGCCCCATTATATAGATCAGCTTCCATGCCAAACCAAACTTGAGAGTTACCACGAACACCTTAGTATGGCTCCCATTTCCATATTACTCTTCAGTTCAATTCTCTTATTTTCAGCATCTTCAACAGGACGTGCACTGAGCTTCAATTACTATGAGAAAACATGTCCTGATGTCGAGTTGATTGTTACAAATGCAGTGAAAAATGCAATGGTGAGAGACAAAACAGTTCCTGCAGCTCTACTTCGTATGCATTTCCATGACTGTTTCATAAGGGTGAGCGCTAGAACAGAACATCTTTTTTTCATCCCTACTTTTTTCCTTGGAAACTGATTGTTTCCTTTCTGTTTTTAAGGGCTGTGATGCTTCTGTGCTGTTAACTTCAAAAGGCAACAACAAAGCAGAGAAGGATGGGCCTCCTAATGTTTCTTTGCATGCCTTTTATGTCATCGACAATGCTAAGAAGGAAGTGGAAGCTTTGTGCCCTGGCGTGGTATCTTGCGCTGACATCTTAGCATTAGCTGCAAGGGATGCTATTGTACTTGTAAGATAACAAAACAAAGCAAGCTATATTTGAAAAAACTGAAACATGAAATCAACTTTTGTCACTAAGATGTATAACTTTTCTGATTGTCCTTTCAATCAATTATGCAGTCTGGAGGACCAACGTGGGATGTCCCAAAAGGAAGAAAGGATGGAAGAACATCGAAGGCAAGCGAGACAATACAACTGCCAGCTCCAACTTTTAACATCTCTCAGCTGCAACAAAGTTTCTCCCAAAGAGGTCTATCCATGGATGACCTAGTCGCTCTTTCAGGTAATTAAAACTGTAGCCTGGTTATTCTCCTAGTGTTAGGTACTAACAAATGGTGCGGCACATTTTGAGTCACCCCATTTTATGAACCTCAAAAAAGAAAAGGAAAAAAGAACCTTCGGTTACTTATATTTTCTATCTCATCAAAATAACAATGTTTGTGGCTACGAAAATGCAGGAGGGCATACTCTAGGATTTTCTCACTGTTCATCATTCCAAAACAGAATCCGAAATTTTAATGCCACTCATGATATAGACCCCACCATGAATCCTTCATTTGCAGCAAGCTTAAGAAGTATTTGCCCAAAAAGCAATGCTAAGAACGCCGGTTCCCCTATGGATCCTTCTTCAACAACCTTTGATAACACATATTTCAAGTCGATCCTACAAGGGAAAACCTTGTTCTCTTCAGACCAAGCTCTGCTCACAAGTACAGGAACTAAAGATTTGGTTTCAAAGTTTGCTAGCTCACAAGACGCTTTCTCTAAGGCATTTGTGAAATCCATGATCAAAATGAGTAGCATCACAGGAGGTCAGGAGGTTAGAAAGGATTGTAGGGTGGTAAATTAAGAATCTCTCTGCGTGATCATGAAATGATTACTATCTTTTGATTGGATGTAGAACAAGAAATTTGTATTGCTAATAGCATCCATGGATAAGTACTTTGTTTTAGATTGCAATAGATAATGAAACATAGCAATACCCCTATAGCATGAACAGCTCATGAAGACAAAATAATCAAGAAAAATAATTAATGCACACAAATATCTTCCATGTTGAAATTATTGAGAAAACCTCAGCCAGTAATATAAATGCCAACTTAGAAACACAAACAATATCTAGAAAGGAAGTTAACTCTCCCAATAATCAGACTGCCTTTGATGAGCATTTATATTGTGAAAATAAAAGCTAAGCATAATCGCAAAAATTAACCCTTGTAGCTTACTTGAATGTCCCAAATTACCTTGCTATGGTTGTAGTCTCCTGCAACAGCAAGAAACAAGAATGCAATCGGTACAATTTTTAAACAGATGATTCTTGATGCTAAACCAACCATTGGTTACCTCACTATGTTCACTATTTAATACAATCTCCGCCAATTGAATGTTCCCACTTAGTCCAGATGCCTTGCAGGAAGGCATGAAAGAAAAACCATCAAGAAGCCTCGCACATCTTAATCCCCATTTCACCATCAAGAATTCAATGAGATGGTGCCCACTTCAAATTATTGCAATAAGAAAACAAATAAAATAAGGATTGCAAGAGAAGAATAGCAAGCAAACCACAAGTGCACATGCTATAGAGGATCAGATCAAAATTCAAAACAAATGGATAAGTACCTCCGATTATGATAAGTTGTTATAAAGACAGAGCCTGGAGAATTTTGCAGCAAGAATGTCACGGTGGCAAAGAGGTCATCAAAGGCTTACCAACACAAATGGCATTAACTTTTCAGCTTAAATTAGTCAACTGAAAGCAGGTAAAAAATTATACAAAATGTAACGGAAAAATAAATTTACCACTCGCTTCATAAAGTACATCAGCACCAAGAATAATTTTTGGCTTTAAACTGAATACAAATTCATCCCAAACCCCCCATGTCAGTCCTAGTACCTACAAGGTAAGAAGAATAAAGTCTTAAAAATAAAATGTCAAGGCCAGTGGAGGTCTGAAATAAAAAGTGGTCATTAATAATCGTTATGGTTACTTTACACTCAAGCTTATTTAGCTCGCACACTGTTCTAATATTTTCCAGCACCTGTCAATCCAAAACAACAACTAACATTACAAGAGAAGTTACAGAAGGCAAAAAAAAAAAAAAAAAAAAAAAAAAAAATCAACCAAACATATGAACTGGAAACATAGCCACATACTTAATGGGCCTCAAAAAAAAGAAAAAAGAAAAAAGAAAAAATAAAAAAGAGAAAGTAATACCTCCACTCTGTTCGAGTCATCCGTCAGAGTCACATCGGAACCCAACGCCGCAGCCGTCAACCCAGGCAAGGAAGTTCCGGCACCGAGCTGCAAGCTAATAATAACTTAAACCACAACTAGATAACCAGAACCATTCAACAAAATTAGATTATAGGAAATCATCGGAAATACCTCAACTACGGGGACACCGGCAAATCTCTCCCTCTGTTGCCAAACGTACTCGGCGAGGATCACACTGCAAGGCCACAGAAAAAGCCCATACTCTTCCTTCATATTCTGTTCGAAAACATTGAAAAATAATTTCAATTTCCCATTTCTCAGAGATTAAATTTTTCGTTGAGAAACTCAGAACCTTTGAGCACCTCAATTATCGAGACAGAGAAAGCAGGTTGTTCCAGGTTGTCGCCGAAAACATGACGAGATATCGTCGACATATTCCGATCAGACAGCTCTTCTTCTTCTTCATGGTAGTCTCCACATTTCATCTTGGCCGCGATATCAATCAGTTAAAATGTGGGATTGCTTAAGCCTCAAAGGTAAAGCTTCTCTGTCCAAATAAGTATTTACAGTTAACATATCAAGGCTTCAATAATTTTATTTTTTAAAATATTTAACAATTATTATCATTAAACTGATAAACAATATCAATAAAACTTAAATAACTAAATAATCTTTTAAAATATGTAAATTAAATTAATATATATTAATAATTTATTTTTAAATAATAAATTTTAAAATTATCTTTAAGGGAGTACTACGCTAATTTCATATTTTCTATTTAACAATACTTTATTTTGCTTTTTATATTTTTAAAGATAAATACAGCATGTAAAATAAGTAAATTTTCAGGATATTAATAATTCAACAAGAAAATTTTAAAAACTTAAAAAATGTCATACAATAAAAAATAAAATAAATATTTTTTAAATATAAAATTTATGTATTTATAAATTTAGTAAATATATTTACTTTTTAAATATATATTTTAAATTAAAAGGCTATTTTATTAATATCATTAACTTAATTATTTCATATTAAAATGAGTATTTTGATAATTATTACTAACATTACCAATAATTTGGACTGAAAAATAATCAAATAGATTAATTTATATACATAATGAAAAGTGAAACACTAAATTATTTATTTTAAAAGTAAATAGATAAAATTATATATAGATTTTGTCAAAGTTGTTGGATTATATTATAATTTTTTTAAAAATTTCTCAAATTAAATTTTATAAATATTAAAATTTTAAATTTTAATTTATTTAATTTCCGACCTACCAAATTCTTCGCACTAATTTGGATGACTATGTCAAAGAGAAAATATTTAAGATAAGTGCAAAATTATAATGATCACTAACTAATCTTGAATTATATTATTATGGAGTTGGAGTATGGTTGTTGATGACCTCTGGACTCATCTCACCCAAGTCTAGGGTTAGACCCATGACTTTAGTTCATTACCTAGAAATTTTCAAGCCACTCATACCAACTGAGTCCAGTCCGCTCAGCCTCACCGCCAGGCCGGCCTCGTCTTCACTGTACCTCAAGCTGATCCCGTTTGGGCCCAGTCTTGTTCCTATCCTCCGGCCCAACCCAAAACCCGAAGAAGGATCCATCCACCCGCCTCGTAGACCTGTCTACACGTGCACAGGGAGAATCAGAGGCCGTTACGCATGGGGTAGAGATCTGATTCCCTCGTACGTCCGTATCAGCGTAGCAGGGACAGATGGCCTAATGATACTCGTTCTGTTGGCACGTCACTAGCAGATAAAAAGAAACATATAAAAGGGGAAATGGTTCTCTCTATATTTAAGCTTTTTCTAAATTTTAGAGAGTCTATTGTAAAAACTCTATTTTCTGAATATCAGATCATCAGTTGTATACAGCAATTAATTTTAATTATATTTGGAATATGGTTATATTTTTTACTGAAAAGGGCAGGGTAATTCTTACCCATGTTCACTCAAATTTAAAATTTGTATTATTTTTATCACACAACTTTAACTTTTTTATTTTAATAAATCACTCAACAATATATTTACATATTAACATTTCCCTATATATTCTCCTTCATTCTACTATATTCTTCATATTTAATTAATTAATAATGATTTATTAATAAGATTATTTTATTTTAATAAACTTATTATTAAAAATATATAATTAGGTATATATTCATAATTTAATTTAATTTGCTTATTTGTATCTGAATTTAAAATTTACAAAAATTATTTTTTATAAAATAAGAATTTTAAAAAATTGTAATTAGGAAATTAATTATTAATATGTTTGTTATGATTTTTAGATAATTAACTAGGTAATAGTAAAAATCAATTATAAAAATGTAAATATAAAAATTAATTAAATTTATAAATAAATGATTAAATATTTGATAAAAATAAATAAATAAATATTTTCACTACTAATAACTAAAATTTATTAATGATACTTATTTTTTAAAACTATTATATTTTTATTTCAACAATTATTAAATGTTATTATTTTCTAAAAAAATATTTTATTATTAATTTGAATAATGAAGACTTATATTTCCAAGTATTTTGAATATGAATAATCAAACTCCTTATATTAATAAATTATGAAAATATTTTAATATTTTATTTTTGAGATATTTAATTTTTTTTATTAAAAGTAAGTTTTTAATAATTAGAGAAGAGCAAATTAAAATATTAAAATTAATTTTATTTAAGCTTAATTTGTATTAATAATAAAGAAAATAAATTAAAATTTTATTTAAGATAAAAATAATTTTATTAATAATTGGTTTTTATTTTCTTTGATTATGAGATGGAATATATAAAATGATAATTTTAACAAAAAATAATAAATTTTTATTATTATCTAGTTAATTTATCCATAAAATTCCAATAAATAATTATTAATTAATTAATTAAAAGATAAATGATGAGGGAGAAGGGATATAGTATTTGTTAATATATTTGAATGATTTTAGTAGATAAAAATTATATATATATTTTAAAGGAGAGATATGTGATAGGCTATACAACTGCTAGTAGTTATCATCTCCATAAATAGGAGACTTAGAATTTCAGATCTCGCCCACTTATTAGAGACAAGAAGGACTCTATAGGTTTTTTCAATTGGAATCTAATTTGGTTTATTTGGCTTTACATGTTTGGATAGCTGATTTCCTCTAATAGGAAAACATTGAATTTGTTATTTATTCATCAAACTAAATACTCAAAATTTTGTACTGTTTTTGCATTTGATTTAGTTTAGCTCAGTAATCTGTCGAACAATATCAGTAGACACTCTCTTATTGATTTACAGTTTCCTTATGGATAAGCCCAGATATCAATGAAGGCTAATGTTGGTAACACATCTTCCAATGGTGGCACTCCTCAGCCACCAGTATCACAACAAGTCATTGGAGAAGTTCATTTAAATAACCCTTCTCCTAGGGATCATTTACAAAGGAATTCTCAATTTCCTATTGCTAATGATTATCCACAGCAGCAACGCAATTCATTCAGGCGTAATGCTGGGCAACATTCACGTGGTGATGGTCCTCACCATCACAATTATGGGGGCAGACGCGAACACGATCGCACAAATCAAGCTCATCGAAATTTCAACAACAGAGATGCACATATGCAGCCACAAAGACTCGCAAGGTTTATAAGGCATCCACCACCTCCCCCGGCACCACCTACGGCAACCCCTTTTATTGGATCTCCGGCAGCGCGTGCTTTTAGCAGTCCCATTGGATTCCCCGGTAAGCTCCATTATATTTTGCTCTCATTATGCTTATGTGGATCTATATATATCAATGTCTTTCATTCATTCAATAGAATTGTATTATGTTGCTGGTCCACCTCCGGACCCTCTTGGAGGCATGCCTTTTGTTGCAGCGCCACTGCCGCCTCCTGCAATGTATTTTACTACTCCGGAGCCTCAATTGCATTCTAAAATACTGAATCAGATAGATTATTATTTCAGGTACTTTTTCATTTGATGCCTTTCCAGTTGGTTGCCATATTTATTTGCTGTCAAACACCATCTTATTCCAAGGTTATTGAAAATTTAATATTCTTTTATGCAGTAATGAAAATTTAATTAAAGATACATTCTTGCGTCAGAAAATGGATGACCAGGGCTGGGTCTCTGTTAAATTAATAGCAGGCTTCAACAAAGTGAGTTATTTTTGGGAGCTTGTGTGGTTTTTTAAGATTTTTTTTGTTCAAGCTTACTCCTGCGGCACTTTATTATTTGAAATCACATTAATTTATCCAAATAAAACAGTATGTGTCTATGTGTATGTCTCTCTCTTTCTGTGCGTGGGTCTTTTTATGTATAGCTTCAAGTTCATGTGATTTGTTGAAATATCAGTGTGCTTCTTTTATTCTCAGATGAACTTTTTACTTAGCTTCTGTTTGAGCTTTTTAGCCTTTTCGCAAATTTAGCCTTTTATTTATTTATTGAGTGTTAATGTTGTTTATATCGTAATTTTTTTTTGTTGCATTTACATGTTTGGGAGAAAATTGATAAATTGTTTAATATTTACATCTTGTTTTCGGTCATTATTCTGTTTTCAATTCCCTGCCAACTGCTAAAAAGTTGTATCACTGAAGAGTAATGTTTCATCCTTCTTTCCCTGCATTCTTAAATGCTACCACTGGAAGATTACCTTTTAAGTCCCAACTCACTCAGATGTATGCATTCATATGACAGTTAAGTACAGGTGTTTATCTCAAAGATGAAACTTCACTAGAATTCATGAATGGAAAATGCGTGTTGAAATGCTTATTCATATTTATGTATATGTGGCACTGGCATAGATGCACATTTGGGTGTAGCTGTTTCTGCATACATTCAGCTAGTTATTGTTAATGTTGACCATTTGTGGTAATCGGTTTGGGTTCTGTGTTGAGTTGGTATCTGTAGGAAAACAGCTGAAAGGTTTCAAAAAAATGGTGCCTACCTTCTACAAAGTGCTATGAGAAACATTTTTGTCCTAATCAGTTGGCAGGTTAAAAGCACACTCTTTCACATATCAATGTCCACCTATCACCTGATAAATTGTGTGCTTAATTGCTTGTTGGTAGCCATCTAATGAATGTTATGAATCATCGCCATGACAGCAATGATACTAGGCAAGAAGAGTAATGTTTTCATACTTTGATTACTAATTCATCAGATTATTTGTTTATTTATTTTGTTAGTCAAGCTTCATATTACTTCTGATTTTTTAAAAAAAAAAATTATTATCACAATAATTTATCAGCAATTTGGGATGTGTTATGTCATACATTTATGGGTTTTCATTGGTATTGGGACAGTTTTCTTTTGAATTTCGAATATACATTAATCTGTCATTTTGTTTCTTTCAATGTCAATTTGAGGTTATGCCATATATAAACCAGCCAAATCGAGGTTGGCTGTGCAGGTTCTGACGTTTTAACTTATGCTAATAGTTTTCTTTTTTGAAGCAATTAATGCAAAGACAACTCCTTCTTGTGGGTTACCTTTCAGGTTTTGCATTTGACTGACAATATCCAGTTTATATTGGAGGCTATAAGAAGTTCAACTGTTGTTGAAGTACAGGTATATATTTTTACCTGCATTTTCTTGATATGTTTTGTTGTTGAAGTTGGTGGTTTTCAAAAGTGAAGGAATTTTACGCGATTCAGCAATGTGCATATGTCCATGAGAGCTGCCTGTGACCATTCAATATGAAGCAGAAGATTAAACGCCTATGTATAGTGAAACTGAAGTTTCCTTTTGCAAGTAGGAGTTGGAGAAGCTTGTACTTAGGAAAGCAAACCCTGTAGTTATGCCTGGAGCTATTAGTATTCAGTATTTTCTCTGAAATATGAGCCACAAACTCGAATGGTTTTATAATATTCCCTTTCTGTCCACAAATAAGATGATGTGATAGGGGTAAAAAAATTTCAAATATCTGTCCCAAGTAGTTTGGCATTTGAAGTGCTTATCTTTCCTATTTTATGATATGTTAATATTTTTATTTTCTTCAACTCTGTTCTAGGGTGACAAATTAAGGAGGCGCAATGATTGGATGAGATGGATAATGCCACCTTCTGTTCAGTTTCCTAGTGCTTCTGGACATGCAACACTTGGAAGGAGTCCAGCAAATGTTCCTAATGAGCCATTCCTTGGTAGATCATCATCTGATGACTTGAGTAGCCAGTCATCTACTATTGAACGAACAGATCAAATGATTGTACGAGGAGGTTCCGATTCATCGACTTTAGCAAGAAACTTGAGCAAGTAAAATGTTTTCTTAAAAAGGAAAAAACAAAAAAAGAAAAAAAAAGAAAAGAAGAAAAAGAAATGAATAACATTTCATTAGTAGAGCTGGCTAGTATCATGAAATTTTTTGGGATATGTATGTTTTTGTGAGGGGTAACTTTTTTTAATCCCACAAGTATTGTGGTAGCCTGTTTGGTGTTATTAATGGGGAATTTTGGACATGCTTCCCCTAATTGCCTCTCAGTTGGTTTTAAAATTCTTTGGGGGTAAGATATCTCCATTTCTATGAGGAAAAACATATTATTTCTGAGAGATGGAACAAATAATATGGTTAGATTGCATTTATGAGATTCCGCAGCTTATGCTATGTCCACTATTTCTCTATATTCGATCACTTGATGATTTGGCTGTTTAGGTATTTCATATGTACACCTTCAAACCTTTTATCACTGCATAAAGATTGGTTAATTGGTTCTTGCAGAGTGTGGACCATTGAAATATCTTTCAGGGCTCGGCGTTTTTTCTTAGCATCTTAAATTTAAGAATTGGAGAATGTGGATTTTAGCTTTATCCAAGTTATTTGATTACATTTATATATTAGTTTTGTGAGCAATCAATAAAGTTTTGAACGTATAAAGCAGGGCCTGTTTGATTTCATTTAGTTGATGTTTTTAATGTCTTATATTTGATGTTAGTTGAACTCAGCTGTTGTTGCTGTTGAATCCAGGCAGGGCTAGTGTTGGGTCCAGCACCTTCTTCCATGTTATCTGCTGCGTTGGGCTGCTGGGATTAATTGATATAGAAATTATTAATAAATAGAACGTCAAGTTTAGTGTCTATTTTTTTTAAACGAAGAATTGCATTCTTAATATTTTAGGTAATAATTCGTTTTTCAGTTGACAAATAAAATAAAAGAATGATTTTTTTGGAGTTTATACTATTTTCTTGGTGTAATCCGAAATCATAAATGTGAAATCCACTAATTTGAGAACTTTTATTTGGCCTTAAATTATCAGCTCATCAAACAGTGAGTGAAATGAATGTTCGGCGGTACTCATTAGGGTGCTAGGGTCAGAATGGAAATGTCAAGCCACCGGCCTAAGCCAATAAGCCTAACTATTACTTGTTTGTTAATGGATTAAGTGGTGTTGCTTTAAAAATGTTTTATTCTTAAAACATTTTTAAGAATATGCGAATGCAAATAGCTTGGCCTGCAACTATTGGCTTGGCCTAGACATGTCTAAGGAATTTCCTCTTTCTCTCTCTGCAGTGGGAGGAACTTTTCTCTGGGTTGTTTTTGATTTTGAGGTAGCAGGCCTCTTTTTGCTGGTGTCTCATGGTAGGGGCAGCAGCTTTTCTTTTGTTGCCCAAAAATGGGCTTTTCTCCTCTCTTTTCGAGTGAGGCGGTAGATTGATTTTTTTTACATTTTTTTTTATTTTTTTTGGTTGACCGTTAATGGGATTATTTGTGAGGGAGTCATGTTGGTTCTTACCTTTGTGATTGTTGTGGTTTGTTGAGTTCTTTTATTATTATTATTATTATTATGTGGGCAAGATCTACAATACATCTTTTTTCTTTGTGGTGTTGTAAATTATTTAGAGTCTAGTTCTTAGTTTTGAAAGCAATACCTAGACTCGATCGTGGAAAAATCGTCTTCCCTAAGTAGGCTTCGGATTTATTGTTTTCCAATTTAATTTGGCATTACATGAGCTTTTCAAATCTATATATTAGCTACTTTTAATTTTGAAAAATTGATACTAGATCATTATAATTTTTCTTTTGAGTTTCAATTCATTATCTGTTGTTTGGACTTTATTAATAGAGAAACTCTATAACTTGGAGGTTTCTTTAGATGGAGGTGGTAGACTTGGCAAGAGAAGGGCGAGCAACATTTTGATTAAGGATGCTCAGGTTAGGGAATCGGGTTATATTGAGCTTAGATTTTAAGACTTTATGGTTTTTATGTGTTATTTATTGGGTCTTATAGTCATTTTCTATATGATGTATTTGTTCATGCCATAAGTTTATCTTATATTTATTAGACTTTCTATAATACTTTAATGATATTCACATATTTTTGGAAAAAAAAATTAGTGTCTTGACTTGATAACTTGCTTAGCACACGAATGCAAATGGTCTGTAATACATTTCGATTAATACGAATATAAATTGCTTAAATGAGAAAAGACCGCACCTTTTAACTCAATTGAATCAAGAAATATTAGGTCAATAGCTCTAACCTCCAAATAAAAGTGTTCTTATAAAAAAGTATAGCGGTTAGATAAATATTATTGTATAATTTTACAAGATGAAGTCTAAATGAAGCTTGTCGGTGGCAATATTGTGGGCAACAATCTCCTAATTATATACTACTTATCTAGACTATAATTTTAGTTTAAATAATTCCTTCATTTCAAAGTTTTTAGGCTACTTAACATTGTTGATTTTTCTTCTTTTGCTTCCGTATGTTGTGTTATGATTTTTTTTAGTTATGGTCGTAAGAGAAATCTTTTTCACCATGCTTCGGCTTTCTTGGTGGCAGGCCATTCTGGTGGTAGAAGCAACACAATTAAAGACGCAACGGGGTCTAGACTTTTTTCGGATTAAGTTTGTACCGGGGCTCTAGGGCTTCAAGATTACAGTAGGCTAAGTTTTATTTTGGGACCTTAGGCCTTAGGTTTAGAATTTGTAAATTTGGGCCTTAGGCCTATACTTGTAATTTGGTTTGATTTCTATTGGTTGTGGGCCTTGTACTGTTTCTGTTTAATGAAAATCAATTATATTCTGATAAGACGAAAAATACAATGGGAAGTTAAAAGATCAATAGCGTCTGAAAATTTAGATGAAATGTCAGTGTAAAGGATATATGTTATAGTAGGCAGCAGAAGGAGCATGTGGGTTCAACTTGTAAGGACAAGGGTAGGGTTGTTTTGTTTGATTAGTCATTAAAAAGGTGGTGTATGTGACTGTGAGTGCAGCTTTTTGTTTGGGTGGCACACTACACGACAAAAACAAATAACTTAATCTCATCTCTTTAGCTCCTATTCGTTCACGGTGTGTTGTGTCCAAGCTAAAATCAAAACAAGGCCCGAATATATATATATATATATATATATATATATTTTATCAGAAATAAGATTCCAGTTAAATGAATTGGAGAGAAGAGGCTAATATCATAATATTAAAAAGAAACGAAGTATATTGACGGTTAAGAAATAAACTGTTTGATTTATTTGTCTTTATGTATATATGAAAGAGATGGAACAAATATAATCTGCTAAGAATTTAATATCCTTAATAATACCTTGAATTTAAATTGGTGGAAAGATATTATCAATGATAGTAATGATGTTTTGAAAGTCTCCTTCAATACGAACACTGGTAAAACTTGAATGTTTTGTAAGCAAAACAGCCTCCCCATATGCTAAGGATTTCAACGTGAAGATATTTGAAATAGCAGAATATCTCTTATAACTCCAAATCAAAGTATTTCCCACATTATTGTGAGCTACTGCTGCTATAGACCCTATCTTCATTCTCTGGAGGATTTCTCAAAAGCGATATGATTGGTTCTTGAGCAGAAATAGCAATTTAAAAGTTTTTGTCAATAATAGATGGCATGGAGGATACTTTTAGCTAGAGGTAAATACATGGAGATTCCTACATTTCCACAAATGCCACATCGAAAAAACAAAAAAGAATAGGTCATCCGAGTTGTTACCTTGATCAATTAGATAGTTCCCAAAAATCCTTCATAGAGTGACCTACGAGTATAGATGATCACAATTGTAAGGGAGAGTGAAACTAAAACTGAATTGCTATTGGGCACTTAAAGAAAAGATGTGAATGAGTTTTTGGCTCTCCACAAAAAAGGCATTTTTGTGGTATATGAGGGAATCATCAATATATGTTTTCTATAGTTGGCAGGCATTCTCTCATACAAGTCCAAAGAAAATTATGTAGCTTGGAAGTCACATTTACTTTCCAAATAGATTTATAAAAGGAAGCAAGATTCATCGATGAATATGGACCAAGACCTGCATTTGAATTTGTAGAGATACTATTAATAATGGATTTAGCAATATAATAACTAGATCATACCTCATACTGGCCATTTCGTGTGTGATGCCAAACCAACTTGTCTTCATTCATGATCATAGCAATTGGGATGGAAAAGATATGAGGAATGTCATTTGGATGAAAATTCATTCTAACCCGATTCTGATTCCAAGAGTAGTGTTGATAGTCAATGAGTTGAGAAATCCATATTATGGAAGGATCATAATTCGGAACAAGTCTGGACGGTCGAGAAAAAGCTCTAGGACCTATTTATCCTCCTTACAGAGAATTGAGCGGCCATCATTCACATACCAACATATTCCTTTATCAATGACTTGTCTGCTCCAAATAATGCTCCTCCAATCCCAAGAAGATTTGCTGCCCAATTTAGCTTGAAGAAAAGAGCAATGTGGATAATATTTACTTTTGAGCACCGTAGTTAGAAGAGAATGTGGTTTCAAAAGAAGTTTTCAGCTTTATTTGACAAGTAGAGCTAAATTAAAAATTTCTAGGTCTCTAAAGCCTAAACCACCTCTTGATTTTGGTTCATAGAGTTGATTCCAAGCAACCCAATGTAGCTTCCTCTCTTCCTGTTTTTAACCCACCAAAATTTGGTTGTCATGCTGTTAATACTATCACAGAGATTCTTAGGAAGCTTGAAGCATGACATAGTATATACATGAATTGCTTAAGAAACGGCTTTGATCAAAACTTCTCTTCCGCTTTTAAATAATAATTGCTCCTTACATCCAGTTATTTTCTTTGGAATTTTTTCTTTGATATATTTAAATGTTTGTTGTTTTGATATAGAAATTAAGGAGCGCAGACCCATAAATTTATCTTGTCCCCCAACATTTGAAACTCTCAAGATATTAGCGATCAAAAGCGAAGGTTTTGTGGGGTATTCTTGCTGAAACAGAGAGTTGATTTCGCTAGATTGATGGTTTGGCCACTAATACAGGAGTAGTCCCGGAGAACTTGCATAATTTTTTCAGCTTGCAAGGTAGAAGCCTTAGTGAAAAAAATAGAATCATTAGCGAAAAGTAAATGAGTGAGAGAGGGACCTTCCTTAGATATGGATATTCCTGAGAGAGCTGAGTTTTTTATGATATGCGACAGTCTTTCAGTGCACAAGAGGTATAAATAAGGAGATCGTGGATCTCCTTGGCTTAATCCTTTGGATGGTTGTAGGATCCAACCTTTTGGCCATTTATCAATAAGGAATATGTGACAATGTTTACACACTACATGATCCATGTAATCCATTTTTCACAAAACCCCACTTCTGGAGTATAGATTCTAGAAAATTCTACTCAACACATTCATATGCTTTGCTGATGTCTAATTTGAGAGCCATTCCATAATTCTTCCCCTTCCTTCTCTGATTGAAATCATGCATAACTTAATGACAGATAAGAATGTTATCTGAGATCAACCTTCTTTTAATGAAAGCACTTTGCTCTAGGCTTATAATCCTATTCATGATAGGCTGCATTCTACTCGTTAAAACTTTGGAGATGATTTTATAGATGACGTTACATAGACTGATAGGTCTAAGGTCCTTCATAGTAGAAACATGATGAATCTTAGGGATTAAGGTGATGTTGGTATGATTGATCCCTCTAAGCATGCGATTGCTGTTAAAGAATTCTTCAACTATTGAGCACACCTCATCACCAACAGTTTCCCAATACTTTTGAAAGAAAAGTCCCGTAAGACCATCATCTTCTGGAGTTTTATTTGGATTTGTAGAAAAGGCTGCTCTTTTGATTTCTTCTCTAGAGATAGGTGTTATAAGGTTAGCATCATCCAGCTCTGAGTGGCGAGGATTCAAACCATGCAAGACAGTTCTAAAATTGCTTCAGTTTGAGGAAGAATAAATACCTGAAAAATAATCAAGAACAATATTAGTAATTTCGGATAAGGTATATTTCTACATACCTGAATTATCTTAGATTCTAGTGATGTGGTTACGCCTTCTTTATTAGGTAATTTTAGCATGGAAAAATAATGTGTTTTTATCTCCCGCTTGCGATCAATGTTATCTTGTCTTTTGTGCTCAGTATTTTTCTTCTTTATGCAATTTTATTTTTAGCTCATGTTCCATATGAAACTGAGCTCAAAGCTTTATAGTCCAAAGCTCTTCTCATTCAGCCTTATCACTGCACTTCATTATTGAATCTTAATTATTCTAAAAATGTTATAATGGCAGTAAATGACTCATCTGTTTCTCGACAACTTTGGGATATTTGGAAAGAAGCTATAAATATATATATGTATATGTATATAATAGAGATGTAGATTGCAATGATAGTGAGCAAAATGATGGAGCTCATGAAATCAGCATATGTTGTGTGATGGAGGCAATTATAGAGTGCATGCTTAAGCCTTCAAGAACAAAAGGTTGGTCCTTTTGTCCTTCCAATCAGCTGAGCTGCCCCAATTATTACATTTACTGTTCATAATAATGCAATATATATTATCACGACATATTATTTAAACAAATTATATATATAAATTCTTTTCCTTTATAGATTATCAACCATTTTCAATCATAAAAATATGAATAATTATAACTCTCAAACACATTTATTCTTCGCTACAAAACTTACTTTTTATTTTTATTTAAAATTAATATAATAAAATAAAAAATATACATTTATCATTTCGCTTTAATAACTAAATTAATTAAAATTCGAAGGAAAAATAGATCATCTCCATAAAATAAATAAAAGGAAATAATTAGATGTATTGATTCAATTAAAATTAATAAATAAATAGTAATTTTTCTTTAATTAGTTATTGACAATTAATAATTGGTAATCAGATATTAGCAATTAATGTTAAATAATCGAAGGGTCAAAAAGTTGAAAAATATAATTTACTCATTTTTCATTTTAAAAAAAAATTATTCAAAACGTTGGTAAAAAGTTGGAAAATTGGTATTTAATTGAAGCTTCAATTAGTTTATGATTTTTTTTCAGAAAAATAAACATTCAAAAAAATGATTAAACATTCATGGTCAAATAGAAAAATTAGTAAAATTCTAGATTTTGATAATTTTTTTAACACCATTATCTTATTAATATTATTTATTTTTTGACGTAAAAATAAAAAAATATTTTGTTAATTTTTTATGAAAAATACTTTATATTGAAAATATTTTCTAAAACTTATTTTTTATGTGTCAATTATTTTTAGTAAATAAATAAAGCCTGAACGGACTGGTAAATATTTTTTTTGGAAGTCATAGTTAAGTGGGCTTTGGTCATGCATAAATAGGTATGGGCCTAATGTTATGCTTATTATTTAACTTGAGCTTCAAGTGAAACGGCTTGATTAAGATGCGTTAATCTATGGGTTAACTTCCAATTAAAGTTCTTAAAAAAAATCAGTAATTAAATTTAATTAAAAGAAGACTGAACTGAAACTTAAATCAAATCCAGAAAGTTAGATATTCTATTGAACAATTAAATAATTAATAATTTTATTATTTTTTAAAATAATATTTGCAAATATGCTTTTAGACTGCAAATTCAACATCAATGACATAAGTTAGCCGACAATTATAATAATAATCCCATAATATTTTTAAATGATTAATTCATCATCATTTTAAACCTTTTAATTAAAATATTTTTTATATTTTATAACATTAAAATTTGCAATCATTGTCAAAAAAATCAGTTAACTATTTTAAATATTTATGCTATTTATCCCCTACAATGGTAACTCTACATATCATCGAGTCTATAATTTTAATTTTATATTATTAATTAATTTGATAACATTAAAATAAATTAATTAATAGTTTTCTTCATTTATAAATTATGTGATTCTAAAATAAAAATAAAATAATAAATTCATTAAAATTTAAAGAATCTAATAATAAAAATAAAAATAATAAAAGATACGGGCTAGAGCTAGAAAGATCGAGAATTCAACTAACCATGGTGAGGATGAGAGGTCGTCCCATTCCTACATGAGCGTGTAAAAGGAGCACTACTCTACAGTATGTGTTTCCGTCAAATCCTATGGGCCTACGGCGTTCTCTGTCATTCTCAATCTCAGGTACGACTGTCACAACCACCGTCACTCTTCTTTCTTTCAAATCCCATCCTCCAAACACTAGGGCTAGGGCTTGCCTGCACACATACACCTACAGTTCCTATGATCAACTCATCGTCTCAACCAATCAAATTCCTTAACCTTAATATATTCCCTTTAGCTAATCTTATTACATATATAGTCGATATTTTAATATATAGAGATTAATAGTACATTATATAAACTAAATATTAACCTAGTGACGATAGAGAGATAAATAATAACCTGAGAGATTTAATAAAAAATAACATGAGATAAATAATCTAGTTTTAATTTAATCTTTAATAAAAAAAACAAAATAAAATCATAAAATAAGTTTAATTAGTATAATTATAACCAATTAAATATAATATTTCAACTCGATATTGGATAATTAACCGTACACCCATATCCAAGATTACCTTCTATCCAATATTTGATGTCCTCCAAGGCTGGTAAAGAAACCAAGTAAGTACTCGCAGCACCATAACAAAAATCTCTTCCTCTTCTAAATCATCCTCCGCGTCTTCGTTTGCTCAGCCATTTCCGCCTTCCAATCTCCTCCATCAGAACCGCAAGCCTTCAACCATGGAAGAGGTCTGGAAAGACATCAATCTTGCTTCTCTTCATGATCACTCTTCCGGCGATCAAGACATCGCTGTCGCTCCCACTCGCCATAATCAGCATCGCAACCCTAACTTTATTCTTCAAGACTTCTTTGCTAGACCCTTTAGCAAAGATCCACAAACGAGAAGAGTGTCTGCTCATGCTCAAGGAGATCCTGCTCTATATGGCTCTCCTGTGCCACCGCCTGCTACTGTTCTCAGCTTAAACACAGGTCCTGGGTTCGATTTTCTTGACAACTCTGATTATCCACTTAGGCCTACCTCGCATTTGCCCAGCCATCCTGTTTCCTCTTTTAATAGTCCTTTCGAGGCTTTGGATTCATCTTCTTTTAGCAAAAAAAGAGTTCAAGAATCTGATAACAGTTCCTGCGATCGCCGGCATAAGCGTATGATCAAGAACCGAGAATCAGCAGCTCGATCGAGAGCTAGAAAACAGGAAATTACCTAATTAGCACTATTTATCAAGTTAGTTTTTCTGATTCTCCTGTTCAGTTTCTTCAAGTTATGAATCTGTTTCCGGCGCCATTTTTCTTCTCTTGCAGGCTTATACAAATGAGCTAGAGCTCGCAATAGAACATCTAATGGAAGAAAATGCGAGGCTCAAGAGACAGCAAGAGGAGGTGAGTTGCAATAGTAATCATAATAAATTCCAGGTTATTGATTTAAGGAAATAAATTTACCAAATTTTAACAGCCATGTGGAAGCTAATTGTGTTTTTTAAGTAAACTTTGTTTCCTTTTGTTTAATGTACGCAAGTTGATGTCGTGTCTATATATTTTTGGGCAGTTACTATTAGCTGCTTCCACTCAGCATCCCAAAAAGCACACTCTCCATCGAACGTCAACGGCTCCATTTTGAGTAGTGTTAGTGCTTTGGTTTTACCCAATCCGTGTCTCTTACCTATCACAGTTGAGTTTCCTTCCTTTTGGGGTGTGAGAGAGAGAGAGACAGAGAGAGAATGCGTATGGATTGTTGTTTATGAATGTTTTTGTGATGAAAGGGATGGATGTAAGCAAAGCAAGTGTAGCAAAGTGAGTAAAGTTTCCTAATTCAAAGGAGTGTTTGCAAAAACATCCTTAACAGTCAGGAGCATGTGGTGGGTCTTTGGTTTCCCTTTAGTATCTATCTCTATCTTCCTTTGTACGAATCATGATAATTGCAAAGATAAAAAGGAATCGAGTTCTTCTTTTTGGAGGGCAAATTATGTATAAGGAGGAGAAATGCACAGTGAAAGTAAAGATAAGACATTTGGTTCCTTATAAACTGTCCATCACTTGTTGTTGGCTTGGCTTTTCATTATTACACACACATTCACCCATTTATTATTTGCTTGTCTTGGCTTCCAAATTATTCAAAAGTTGAACGCTCATCTTTGATTCAATCACAGTCTCAATACAAAATACACCATGCCTCTTTGGGCAATGACACTGAGTTTTGGAGTTCTGATAATCCCTTTAATTATTCTTCTTTTATTTTTCGGTAGTATTTATATAGTCAGCTGCCGTTTGGATTATTTTTCTCTTTTTCTACATCAACCAGTAAAAAGTGCAATTATGGGAAGAAATCAAACCCATCCCTGAAAACTCTCACTTTATGCCTTGACATCCTATCTTGAGGGGCAGGCTCATTAATGAGTATATTGAGGAATATTGTTTTGACTAGGATTGGTTTGTTTCATGGAATTTTTTTTTTTTTCATATTTTCTGACACACTCAAGTCATTCTAACAAAAAAAATTCCATAGAAAATATTTTTTAATAAAATAATATATTTTTTATTATTTAATTTTAATTTAAAAATAAAATATATTAATAAATTTATATATATAAATCTTTCTAAAATTTTTAAAATGCAAAAAAGGAAGGTTTTTTTTTTTTTTTTTGTCTAAAAAACTACTTTTATTGACTAATGATGATAATTTAGCCTTGTACATTTTGGCCATAACTGAGCCCGGGAAAGGTCAAATCTTAACTCTATTAGTATTCAATATGTAGGTCTACTTCGTTCATAACTTGCTTTGACAGACTTAACTCGGATCGAGCCTATATATAAAAAGCTCAACTTGATTAACCTGTTGAATTCGTGGAGTAGTAGACTCGTAATATCTGAAATTAGTCCAAGATAAAATTAAATGGTCTCTTGACGATGAAAAAATGTGCAGTATATTCGTATATATGACTAAACTCTGTATGTATGACTAAGGGTGATTATGATAGAAAATACTAATACAGAATGACGATTACGCGTTATTAGAGGATAAAAGAAAAAAATAAAGAGGAGGAAAACCAGACCAAATTTATCAAAATATATCCTGAAGTTTTTTATTAGATTTCAAAAATCAATTGATATCCTCATTTCACTTACTAAAATCTACATAGCCAACTATAGTGAAAATCATATTGAAAATACCCTAAACAATTTAAGTTCAATTCAGGAAGGATTACAACAAAAATTGTACGTCCGTACATACAATCTAGAAGACAAAGAGAAAAAGGAATAAAAAAAAGTAGAGATGAAATAAACCAAACTAAAGTTATTAAAATATAGTTTTAGTCTACTCTTTATTAAATTTCAAACATCAACAAATTTTGCTGAATGTTTGAATATTAAAAAAATGTGAAAATTTATTTTTGTAAAAGTTATTTTGAAATAAGCCAAAACCTTATAAAACAAAATGTTTGATGCTTTTTTAAATATTTCAATTCAAGCTTCTTTCTTTGCGTTAACAACAATTTCTTTTGGCTACGAGGTGTGTTTTCCTTAGCTATAGAATAATTTTGATTTCACTAATGAGTTTTAGTTTGTTAGTATTAAAGTAATCTCCAAAAATTAAAGAAGTAATGTCATAAAGCAATAAAATAAGTGTAAGAGAAATGCAAATGTCAAGATATTGAAAATTATCATTTTCGTAAAAGAGTGCAGATAGAAAAAATATACTTGCTTCTAATTCCTCAGCAAACTAAAAGTAATTCCCTTTCTGAGGCCAAACTTAAAGTTTTAGCCAAAATTAAAACCCTCTGCACCCAATAAACCGTATGCAGTAAATACTAAATAAAAAGCAAAGAAGGTGAAGAGGCAAGGCTCATATGGAACTCGTTGTTCATAAAACAACCAACTCGTAATAATATATGATAATCAACGTGCACTTAATGTCTATTTTAATATCTAACTCTTAGAATCAACGTGTCAAAAACTAACCTAACGTGTCATTATCCCTTTAACAGATGATACTTCAGTACCTGGGACGTGCTTAGGATGTAATGATTTAACATTTTATTTTATTTTATTTGGAGTCAATGATTTGTCCCTGATATTTGAAGTGCTATAGTTGAGAGATCTAATAAGTTTGTGATTTTTTTTTTTTTTTTTTTTTAAGATTTCCTTTTTACTCGAAATCATTGTTGATGTTAATTCAACAAGCAACTAAAAATTCAATGATTTCCGCTCATGTCTCTGCCAATAAATGAAAAACAAAATAAATTATAAATATAACTCATTATTAATTTTTTTTCTACTAATTCAACTAATTTAAAATAATTTATCATTTATTTTTATTTTATTTATAAATTACTATACAAAATCACAAATTTTTATTTTATTTATTTTTTAACTTATTTAAATATAAAATTATATAAAAATAAAATTAGAATGAGAAAAATAAATAAATAATAAGCCAACGCCTCTAGATTTATTTAGGGCGGAAAAAAATTACAAAAGCCTCTAAACGGGGTTGCAGTGTACACTGTATGTCCGGATAAATGGAAGATAGCCGTTGAACGGAATTTTCGAACGGAGCAGGTGAATTCTAACTATGGCCGACCGATTTCCGCCAGAAATCGTGATCGAAATCTTAATTCGAGCTGAGGTGCAGACTCTTCTACGCTGCAGGTCCGTGTCCAAAAAGTGGCTTGCCATAATTGACGCCCCTGATTTTATCAAACACCAAATCAATCACTCCATCAAGACCAGCACCAATAAAACCCTCTTCGTCAAAGAAGAATATGGCCGATTCTATGATTACGACTTCGATTGCTCCGATTCATGTGGGACTATGGAGTTCCGTGAGCTACCAAATAGTTCCCGGACTCGTTCTGTTTCATTAGTCGGGTCTTGCAATGGTTTGATATGCTTGAGGAACGAAAGCAACGATGATATTCTCATAGTGAACCCGTCTACTCGAAAGCATCATTGGTTTCCAGGTTTTTTGCCTCTTAACTTCCATAGTTGTGTTAATTTGACCTGGGATGGAACTTGGTTTCGCGGGTCAGGATATGGGTTCGGGTATGATCGTGTCTCTGATGATTATAAGATTGTGAGGATTGCGCAAGTGCATAATACTGCTAAGAGTTGGTTCTTGAAATCTGAAATGCTGATTTGTAAAGTGAAAACCAAAATTGTAAGAGCAGTTAAAATACCTTTTGTAGTTCCTACTAGTCATAGGATGGGTGTGCTTGCTAATGAGGCTTTGCATTGGATAGCTTTTAGATATGATAATCCGAGCAGTTCGGAAGTAATTTTGGTTTATGATCTTGTGACTGATGAATTTCGAGAGGATCCACTGCCTGAGTTTCATGAGTCTGGAATGGATATTGGTTTATTAGGAACATGGTTATGCTTAACCGTTAATCATGAAGGTGTGGGTGTTGTTGTATGGGTGATGAAAGAATATGGGGTTAAGGAATCTTGGATTAAACTCTTTTCAATTTCACATACTGATCTGAAATATGGCTCTCTTAGACCTTTGGGTTTTTCAAAGAGATGGTTGGAAGTTTTGTTGGAGTTGGATGGAGACAGGCTTGTTTGGTATGATATAGAGAAGAAAAAAGCTGAAGACATTTTGCTTCATGGATCGCAAATGAGATATTTTGAAGCAATTATTTTTTTGAGAAGCCTTGCACGGGTTCCGGCTGATGCAAATTGAGTAATGGATGAGAAGCACCAGCATCCAAAGAGAAAGTGGGGAAAAAAAGTCTTGGAAGAAGGGTAAATATTAAACTTAGCTTGACACTCTTCAACTTATTTTTGCTATAATCACTAATTTTCATTTTGCTAATAAATACTCGTGTTATTGTTAGTACTTAGTGTCTTTAGCTAACGTTTTCTAGAATCTGTAACTTCTCATTCTGAAGTTGATACCTATTCAGTTCATTGATGATTTTCAACAGGTTTCAAGCTAAAACTGTAAGTATTACTTTTTAGGTACTAATGTCTTGGTACTGGTGCATGTTAGTATTACTTATTTAGTCTAGGCCTTTAGAGGTAATGTTATTCTGGCTTTTCTCAAGTGAACTTTCCAATCTACCAACTCTTCATGCTCTCCCCTAACCCTCCTTCACCTTACATACTCGGGTTTGACGCATTTATTAATGGTTCTAAGGCCCGTCTGAGGTTGAAGACAACGATTATGAGAAGCTTTGAAGACCAGTTAACAACATTTGTAATCATAATATGCCTAACAAACTCTAAATTAATTTTATGAATAGCTTTTGAGAACGAAAAATAAGCTTTAGAGAAATGCTTTAGTTTATACCTCATTCCCTCTTATGTTACTTGGTTATGTGGTATTACGTTGGCCAGAAATTGCAGGGAAACATGAAAGCTGTAGGTTCTGATCATTTTGGAGTTTAATGGAATTTATACAGATGAAAAGATCAAAATTTTGTTTGCTCCATAACCCCCTTCCTCACTTTTCTTTGCAGTTGTTCCCTCGTTTAATTCTTTCATGGAGTGCCTCTAGTCATTTTCACTTGTGATATACCTTTTTTTCTCCCTCAATTTTCCTGACAAGTGGGGTGTTTTCTACCTCTAGTTCTCCCTTGGCAATATTATGATTGGTTAGGGCATGAGATCTTATGTAGCTATGTATAAAAATTAAATCCAACATGTATTAAAAGTGATTACAGGCATTGTACAATATTTTCTAATCTTTTTCTGCCATTTTTTTTCTTAGGTTTTACACTCCTGATGCAAGGAATCTGCTCAAGCACATGAAGAGAGTTCTGAATGCGGGGTTTATACCAATTACTTTATCTTGTAAAGGTCGTGGGCAATCATATAGATAAAAGATCAACACAGCAGACTTTTTGAAGGGTTTAGGAATTGCTTGTAATTGCCAGTTTGAAATCTTTTGCTTATTTTATCCATTTTACTTGTAAGGTTATCTTGTGCTACTTTATTCAATTATTCGTATTATTAAAGCATCTTGTGACTCGCTAATCCTCATAATATTCAGCCCTTTCAAATTGTGCTTTATAATATGCAAAGGGTAGCTTGAGAAATTTTATGGAAGAGAAGGGCATAAGAGATCTAAAGAAAGGAATAAAAAAAATGTTTTCACAATTGGTTTGATGGATGAAGATAAGGAATTATAAATTTGAAGCCTAGTTAATATCGAATTAAACGTAAATTGATATAATACTAAATAAAAATTTATTAAATTTTGATTCAATATTTCTCCAGTAAATTAAAATCTTTAATTAAAATTTTGATTTAATAACAAATAATCTATACAATTAAGAAATTATTAACTTGGTACAACAAAAGGGTTTAGATCCGTTGTCGTCCAGCGGTTAGGATATCTGGCTTTCACCCAGGAGACCCGGGTTCGATTCCCGGCAACGGAATCTATTGCTTTTTTTTTTCTTTTTCTTTTTCTTTCTAGCACGGAAGCTTAGAAAGCAAGCAGACATGTATGTATGCTAACAGTCAAACAGTTAGATGTCTGTTTCTGGATTTTACTGGAAAAAGTTTGTAACAATTCACTCAAAAAAAATAAAAAAAAACAAAATAGGCAACAAAATTGATATACAACTTAAAAGCCAGCTACATGAAAAGAGGAAAACCATATTACCATCTCTTCAGTTAGTTGCTCTTCTCTCTTGTGCGATCTCTCCTCTTCCCCCATTGAAAACCGGCATATCGGACATGTTTTCCGGCAAACATTGAACCATCTCTCAATGCATACCTTATGGAACTTATGCAGACAAGGCAGCACTCTCATGTCAAGCCCTCCATTCATTCTTGACAAGCAAACACAACAATGTTCACCCTCAGCCTCCATAGCCTTAGCTGAGCTTGATCCTCCTGCAGATTGAAGCACGCCCTCCTTCGCATTCTCTGAAACATCCAATGCCATCGCCTCATAAGCTATTACATCCTTAATCCTTAGCTGCCTTCTCAGACCAATGAAGTTGCAGATAAAGGAGGCCAACTTCTTTAAAGCCATTTGGTTTTAGTGGCGGATTAGCATTAGCATTTTGTGTTCCCCTTAATAAGAGGGCTTAAGCAAAGATGAAAGTGTGTGCAAGTGAAGCGATAGTTTCTTATGTGGTTTGTCACTTGTTATTTTGAGTGCTTTAGAAGAGTTGTTAGATACGGAAGAACGATTTTGAGTTGCCAACAAAAAGCAGTTGTACCTAAACATGAGTGTTACTCTTGACCTTTTCATAGACATTACTAAATAGTAAATACCCACTTGCTCAGCTTCAACTTCATCCTTTCATTCACGTATAAGGAAGCGATCAAGCATTGAAGTATCATCTTGTCACCCTTGGATTCAGAAAATTTGTCCCACAAAATGGATAATCCTCAATAATATATATTGCTGCAAGCACCATCAAGTATTCATATACATATGGGAAATGCCCTATCAAATAAAGATTTGTTGTTTTCATCATCTTTCATTATATATATAAATGCGACATCCCTAATATGAGAATGATGCTCAAAATTCAGGAGTCCAAGTGCAGATCATTGTCCATGGATCTAAGCAATTGCATGAATTCTTTATCCGTAACAATATCAGTTGAATTGTCTGCAAGAAACGTGTCAGTGAAGTGGCTAATCCTCAATATTATCATTTGCTACAAGCACCAACGACAGTGATCCTGCAAGTCCATTTGGTGGTCGGGCACAAAACAAAATCTTTATTCAACTTGTTGACCAGGATTCCTGCTGTTTTATTCAACTTATACGGATATCATCTCAACATCAAAAAGCACAAATATATTTTTCATCAAAATACCTAGAGTGAGGAGCAAATATTTGCCATTGTATTGGCCATTGATAAATATACACTCGTTCAAAAAATACTGTTACAAGAAAATGACGAATAAATATCTAATATGCAAGTCTAACACAAGGCATGAATTAAATGAGCACCCCACCCCATTCTTCTCTTTCCTCACCCCCCACCCCCCCACCCCACCCCACCCCATTCAGCGGGATTTGCACTCAACAAATAGATACCTATATATTTAATATGCAAGTCTTAATATATCACGTAATTAGATGGTTATATAAAGTATAAACATCAAAATAACTTGATTAAATAATGGAGAACACGTATTGGGCACAGTACATCCAAAAACAGATCTGATTTGCAACATGAACCTATTTGAACCAACCTTAAAACAAAATTATAAACAGTTAAATATGAAAGAAGTTTACTGGGGCTTGATACATGATCAAACCTCAAGCATCTGCAGAAAATGATTCAGGGCATTTTAGAAGCCCGATGCAGTTTATGTTTATTTTCCTGGTAGTATTTGCTAATGCATATGGTCATAGAAGTTTTCATTTGTCTGCTGATAATACTACTTATAATGTAACACAAAATTGAATGCAACCCAATTCAACTCACCTTAATTCCAATTTGGGTTGGGTATGTGGTGTGGATCTGTTTTCTTCTCCTCTTATAACATGGCATTTGCTTACAAGTTACAATAAACACTCAACATTTCTCCCATTTAGGCCACCTAACCCCACCCCGCTTTCCTTCCTTGCTTAAAAAGAAAAGAAAAATGCATCTAAACATGACTATGATTCTTATTGTTGAAAATCTAACAATAATCACGAGTAAGCCGTACGGCATAGGAACTTTTCCATGTTGGGAGTCATTAAACTAGATACTTCAAACACTATTCTCTACAGTGGAAATAAATATCAAGCAGACCAAAATATAATGACTTTGATGTTGCATTTGTTGACGTAGACACCTCACAAATATAAGAAAAGAATTTGTATGGTGGAAAGAACAAGTTCACCGCATTCACATAGTTATCTTCTACCAATGCCAAATAGCATTTCAATACATCTGTTTGAGCTTATTGACTATCTCATCATTACTCCTAATTCTTCGCAGATGAATCAGAAGCGCGATCAGGTTTTGTGTCATTATCAGCTTCAATTATCTTACCATCCATTGGAACTAAGCAAGGGATTCCATCCTTTATCTAAGACCAAAAAATTAATTGCAAGCAGAAAAGGTTAAAAATAAATAAATAAATCAGATAGAGAGAAGATCATGTTGTTCTTAACAGACCCAGAAGAGATTTAGGGCTTACAGGATAAGAGACACAGATAGCATCACTGATGAGAGTCTTCGTCTTCTCGCAATACCTTTCCAACAAGGCCAAAAGCTCACTTTACAAAATTATAAGAAAAGGGGTTGGGGGGGCGGTGAAGGAAGAAAGAAAAATTGAGATAAATTATGGAGGACCTCAAGGGTTGCTTGGACAGTGGGCAGACCAGAATTTCTGAGAGAGTTTTGTTGATTCCATTCCCTGCTTCTTTCAATAGCGCTCTGCTAAATCTCACCATTTTTTCACCAAATTACTGTGGATGTCGCAGCCCTTCTCTTTCAGAGTACTTATGTGCTGTTTAGTATTTTAAGAGGGTATACGACACCGTTTCTTTTCTTTCGCCGCTGAAGCCGTCTCGCCTTCGTCTTCGCCCTCCAGCTGCCAGCTGAGAATTGCCCGATGGTATTCGTTAATGGCTCAGACCAAATCCAGCTCAAGAATCGATCGTATCTAAGTCCCAAATGAATAGCAAGAAATTTTAGAGGAGATCTCTAAATATGCAACCCGTCTATTCCAAATATGAGTCAAGTTGTGCGTAGGTTTACATGGTGGTCGCTGGCATATCAACAAATATATAGCGTTAGAAATTCATTCATCCGTGTATTAGCCACATGTATTAGGCCCATATTCTGAGTACATTTTTTAATTGCTTTTTATGCATAAGAAAATATTGTAGAAAAGATGCCCGAAACTGCAAGTAATTCTCTGAAACCCTCTATTGCAAATTGCACTGATCTAATTTACAATTTAGAGGTTGGAGGAAAATAGGAAGCTGACAAAAGTTGAACACACAAATTAGATTTGTTCAAACGCATATAACTAGTCCATTACAGGTCAATTAAAAGTCCTACGCATTAGACCCATAAAGTAGCCTTTCTGATAAGCATGCTGGTTCTCTAATTATCTATAATCCATCCTAATAATGCAGCGATACTTGTAAATAACAACGACATCCTGGCATCCAGGCTTCACTCAACTAAAGAGCAACAAAAGATTAACAGAAGAAAGAAACCAGCAACCGTGTGCAAGATCTAGCCTTGCTGGTAAATAATGCAGGAATTATCCGAAAAATATGATTCAATATGTGCATGCCGCTCATAAAACATATTTTAGTCAATTTTATCGTTATGTTCTTAATGTTTATTTATATTTTTTCTGCTTAATTTTGTGGTTTTAATCATATTTTGCAGATATTAGGTATAAAGAGACAATTTGAAGAAAATGCTATTAAAAATGCCAAAAAATGTCAAATATGAAAAGTGCAAAAAATGAAAGTTTTCAAATAAGAAAAGTTTTTAGAAAAATAAAGTTTTCAAATAAGTAAAGTGTTGAAGAAAAAGTAAATAAGGAAAGTTCAGTCAGAAGATTATTTGAAATTCAAATCGCAGATATTTCTTTCATTATTCAAAGATGCACACACTGCAGCAGTCAGACCTTCCTATTTAGGCAGCAAAATTTCAAGACGTACTTACCTATTCTGCATTCAGCATTCAAAATTCAAATGGAGGTTCCACCTAAAAAGGAAAGACCATATCTTTCCTCTTCTGCAGAGCATCCGCGCGCACCTTACTTTCCCTCTGAGAAGCTTGCCGCGCGCCACCTTCCTTCTACAGTGCATTCAGCGCGCCTCTTTCCTTCTAAATAATTTGCAACGTGATTCTTTCCTTTTTAAACACAACTTGGGCAGTAAGTACCTCTAGGGCAGCAAGGTCAGCCTCTACTCCTATTTAAGAAGCTCTTGACCAGCCAAATGACACTTCTTCCACTCTTGAACATCTTCTTCTCGGATTGCAAGACAAGGCCGAAGGACTCCACTCTCTTCTTCTTCTACCTTTCTTATTTTCTTTTATTTTTGATTTTGGTTCAATATATTCTAGTTGAAAATTGGTTGAAACTAAAATTGTTTTATGAATTGTGAGATCTGAACATAACTGTTTGTCTTTAGTTTATTCAATATTCATACAATTTGATGCTTGAATTTATTATTACTTTATTGTTTTGATTAAATTGGCCACTTAATTCTTGATTGCAAGATAGTAAATTATTAGTTTGAATAATTTTAAGTCCATAATTGCTTGAATTGTTCAAATATAAGAACACTTGATGTAACAACTATGAAATTATATGATCTAACAACATTTCAATTGTATGATCTAACAACATTTCATGCGTTTGAGTAGTTAGGATTGGATCTCTCTTACTATTTTCATAGTGTGGATACAATCCTTTGTCACTATTGAACCGCATTAAGAGAAGGGAAGGGAGAACATCAGATTTAAAATGCAGAGACTGTTAAAAACAGATCATGTAGATAGTAGACAATTGATTGAAAGGAAAGCCCATCCACTACTACAACTCCCCAGAGAATCCAAGAATTATTTACATTTAAATGCGCCCACAAGTTCAAAGCAGTAATTGAAACCAAAGAAGACTTAGTCCAAAAAAGTTCACTTTTACTATTAAGCCACACATTCCATCAAAATATTACACATTTGCTACTCTATACCAACCAGCATGTACTTTCATTCAAACGCCCACTGGTTCTCCCTACGAACCTCTTCCTCTTCCTCAGGGGTGAAGTCATTCTTGATGTTGAATGTCTTCCGGATCTCCTCAGGAGTCTTTCCCTTGATCATGTCTGCAACAGTCTGGCATGTCAAGTCCAGCAGGCCCTTAATGTTCAAATAGTTGGCAGCCTGGAAACATAATCAGAGGATCAAATAAGAGTTCTTGGCCACGCTACAACCAGGTAAACCTTAGATTTAAAATGTAATCTATCCACAAGCATTGTAAAAACTCTTAGCATTACAAAATATGAATATGAATATCTACAAGCATCGTAACAAAAACATATGAATTGTTCGGGACAACCAGCATTTCAGATGGACGCACTGTTCTCACTGGACTATGCCAATTGGAAACCTAAAAGTAACCTAATCAATCTAAAATGCTAATATCTCTATCTGTGCATTGATGACTTTGACAAACTTCATGAACCGATATGTTTAAAAGATTGGATTGAGAATCTGCCATCGCTTGGCACATTGTGAAAATCATAAATATTTCAAGCCATTTTCAGAAAGAGAAGACCATCCAATTTTAGAGGACAAATTTCCACATTTAAATTGTGGGCCTAATAAGACAACATAAGTATCTTCAGGAAATTAATGTCTCAATATCAATAAAAGGTTCTTCGCATTTCCACAAACAAAAAAGAGAAAATGCACAATAAATTAGAAAGTGTGATGTTGATTCGGTAATTAAAGTAATTTCATCACCACTTTACTCCAAGTAGAACTACAAATATTTCTCATATGTAAGTTTCCCTTACAAACAGCATTACTGATAAGTAAATGCGCTATTTTCTTATCAGTCAGTACTACACTGCTAAACTTATAAACTAAACATTATTAATAAATATGCATCCAGATAATACATTGTAAGGAAAACTATATTTTTTATACAAAAATCAAAATAACCAAGGATATTTTTCAATATTAGAATCCATAATATCATTCATATTACAATGTCTACCATACTTTTCTTTTCTATTAAAATGTCCTCAAGTCAAAACATATCCATAAATTCCATAATCTAAGAAACAACGCACCAAAGTACCAAAAATAAAAAAGGAACCATAAGCTAAAATCTATAACCTCTTCAGAGAAAATTGCCGAAATGAAAACCCTAGGCCATACTCATTACATAAAAAACACATCAATATCAAGTAAAATTCACACCAAAACAAAGCACATAGAACATATAAGAAAGGAAACAACAAAACCAGAAAGGAATCAAGCAATGATCAGATCTAATGGTTAAAGAAATGAAAAGAAAAGAACCGACCAGAATGAGATCGAAGAGTGTGGCCTGATCGACTTTCACGAATTCAGCATCCCAGGTCTTGAGATCGTCATCTACACTGTTGTTGCGATCATCAGACTTGGGAGTCTCCACGTGCCTTTTGCAGTACTCGATCACCTTAGCCAGGATCTTGCTCGTCACATTCGGCAGCGGGATACCGTTATCGGCGCAATCGTCCTCGATCATATGTTTGATAGTCTGAGACTCAAGCGCCACCGCCTCGTCCACCTCGAAGGACTCACCGTCGCTGCTCTTCAAGATGATCTTCTTGGACGACATTGTTGCGAGCGCAAACGAACAATAGAAGATTGGGTGAACCGAAAAGCCGCGACCCCTTTCAATTTATAGATCTTGTGAAACAATTTTAGGTATTCCTATGGGCCAGGCTGTATACGGAAAAATACTGCATGCTCACGTGTCCATTTTTTATTGGATACAATTATTGTTAAGGCCACGAAATGCAATGGGGTTAGGCGATTGAATTATTAAGTAAATGTTAATTTGTATTTTTTTGACCGAAAAATAAAATTTATAGATGGATCACAACGACTCAATTAAGTTAAAAAATACTACTCCGATAACCGCGTATGATCGAGGACGATTGCGCCGATTTACGTAAATATATGCTCATGATATACATTATAATATTGTAAAATTTATAAAATTGAAACTCAGTTGTAAAATTTTTAATTTAAAATTTTCATAAAATTTTATTATATTAAAAAATCTAAACGATTAGTGTATTGAGTTAATGATTAGTAGTAAATTTATACCTTTAAAAGTAAAGTGAGTAGAACATTAAATATGTCATTGTGTCCGTTTATTGTTTTGTGATATTAAAGTATGAAGTAATAGAAAAAATTTAATTACATTTATACCATCACAATTAAATGTGTTATGATTTTGAAAGTCCATTATTATTTTAAGTTATCAATATGCTTTATTTTTTAATTTTTAATAATCATGATATATATAAAATTGAAAACAAGAATAGCATCATTGCAAATGCAAAAAACATTTTATAAAGATTTGATCATTATAATTTTATTTTATTTTTAATTAAATTAATTATATTATTTTTATTTAAATTCAAATTAGTGGTAGAATTTTTATAACATTTAAATTTTATTTTGTTAAATTTATTATAGTTTAAAATAAAATTTTACAAAAAAATATATCCTTAATTTTTAAATAATTTTTATGCATATATATATATATATATTAAAATTTTATTTTAAATTGATTTTATTAATTTTTTTATTAAAATTGAATTAAACTATAATTTTAAATTAATGTAATTTAATTAATTTTTTTAATTTAAATCAAATGCTGTTGAATCTTATCGCTATTACTCGTTCAAATAGTAAATGAAATCGCTTCATTTTATATAATTCATCTTATGTCTTTTTATGTCTTTTTGTAACCTTCAGCATATCAATAGGTTAAGAATGGAGTTAGCTCATCATCTAGGTCAGAAATGTTTAATCCTTTGGCCCTGTTTAATTATGTGGAAGGTCAAATAACTGTGCACAAAAACTAATAACAATACAAAGGAACGACATCGTTTTGGGCGAGGGATAAGGCCAAACAGTTGTGCGGATGACACCGTTTTGGTACGTGCTCCTAGGGAAAAATAGAAAGCAAAAACATGCAAGGAAACACATTCGTTTCGAGAAATGGAACTGCATAACAATTAAAGCCCATCAGAAAGTGATGACATGCAGACCCCGTGAAGACCAAAAAACCAAATAGATAACAAACAGAAAGAAATAAATATCCGTGGCAAAATAGTAAACTCGAATCTAAATTGGTATGGTTAGACTGTAGCAATTGGTAAATGTACTTTTCTATATATCCCATTCAATAAGTTCTGCTTTTGAAAATAAAAAAAATGATAAAAATAAAAATATATTGATTTATAATTTTATAATTATAATCGTACGGCTATCTTCTAAATAACTATTTTACCAAACGATTTTCAATGAATTATGAGCAGATAGAAAAATTTCAATGCCATTAACGAAATGAAATAGAGAAATTTTTGGTATTATTTAAGACTACCAAGATATAACAGAGAAAGAAAGACTAAGCTTCACAGCGAGCCTGTGAAATTATCAGCAAGGCCCTCGTGTTTAAGAAAGAGTTCGTGAGATGTGAGTTTATCGAAGAGTTCTTCATAGGTGATGGGTGTGTCTCTGATAAGCGGTTGTCGAAACCGTCAAAAATAAACCTATTAAACAATCAACAATAAACTTGTAGATAGTGGCAATAGGGTCGAACCACAGGGAATTGACACCAATGATTTTTCTAATAATGACTAGGTCAAGTAAATAACAAGTAATTAAAAGAGGGGGGTTTTGAGTTGATGGATTAACACTAAATAACAAAAGAAAGCAATAATTTAAAGATGAGTAAATCAATAAGAGAAAAGCTTCTAGTTGAAGTATGGATCTATTTCAGATTGTTTAGAATTGATCATTGATTCTTTAATACTTCTATTTATCTCAATAAATTAGTTTAGGATGTGGAAGACGCTTCTCACAATCCAAATTCCTCCTTAGTTCTAGTTTGATTAGGAAACGTTCGCTAATCAAACACTAGTTAACAAGTTGCCAAGGAACGTCCTTGGGGCCTTTGGCATCGAACAACTGTTAACTGCATTAAGACTTAGAGAAACCTAATTCTAACCTTGCCAACCGCGTGGTCAAGTTTAGATCATGCAACTTGATTAAATTTGTGTTCAAATAATATAAGCAATTACGGACTTAAATTATTCAAACAATTGTTACTCAAGCAATTAAAAGCAATAGGCCTAAATTGATTCTAAAAGCAAAGCAACAATTATAGAAAGATCAAATTGTATAAATATTGAAAATAAATAGAAGTTTAACAATGGAGATTTAAATCTCCCAATTCATCACAAATCTGAATTTTCCAACTTCAACTAGAAAGGAAAGTGTTTAGCCACTCATGGTGGACAAAATCACAAAAGAAAAAAAAGAAAGAAGAGATTGCTGCGTTTCTGGAGAGTTTCTGAAGCTGAGAGATGATCAGAAGATCCTCTGCTGGTTTGGAGGCTCTCCTTTTATAGCTGAAGAATTCCATCCATCTAGGGTTTCAAAATCCCTTTTTGATTTGGTGTTTGACTCCTCTTTTGATGTTGAATTTAATTGCAATTGGAATTTCTTGGATGAGAAGCTCTTTCGTGGCTCTTGGTTTTATGTTGGTAGTGATTGGGTTGGAATTAGACTTCTGAAAATTCAGATTTCTGTTTTCTGCCCAATTTTCCGCTCTTCTGTCAGTTTCTGCTGTCAAAGTGATTTGCCCGGTGATTTGAGTGTTTTGAGCAAATTGCTGACCCATATCACTTCTGCCTGTTGCCTCCAGGTTTCTGCTGTCAAAGTGATTTGCCCGGTGATTTGAGTGTTTTGGGCAAATCACTGACCCAATCACTTTTTTGTCAATTTTCTGCACTTTTTCTCCAATTTTTCAATTTCTTCCTTTTCTGTAAAAACAAGATAAAAACCATAAATTAAACTAAAAAATGTGTAAATAAACAATAATAATTATGATAAAAATGTGGCTAAATTATGCTTGATCAAATACCCCCACACCTAGCTTTTTGCTTGTCCTCAAGCAACAAATAACTTAGTCAATCAAGCTCCTTTTTCTTTTGAGCCTAAGTACCACTTAATCAGCCCCCCTAGACTCCTAAATTGAAGTATCACAATATAGAATACATGCACCAAGGTTGTTCTTCTCTTTTCCTTGTTTCCCCTTACCTATCATGGTCAAAGGAAAGGTTTTTGATTCATTCATGCTTATTCTCTTTGTATAAGCTCAATGCAACCTCTAAGAGAGACTTGCCCTTCTTTGAGCATTTTATTTTATTTTATTCAGCAGCACTTTTTTTTATTCTTGCCTGAAAAAGTCACTAACCTTTTTACGCGAAGGTGCATATTGGTGATACCCACCCCCGGTTACTCAGTTAGTCACTTCTTCAAGTGGCTACTAGCTCTGTTCATAGCTTATTTGGCCATAGGAACAGGTTTCATGATTTGTGCTTTGTGCTGGTTTTTCTTTTTCTTTTCTTTTCATGACAGTTTGGGCAAATCACCTCATAGGGAGTTACACTAACTTTTTATTTGCATGTATTTATATTTTTATTTCCCTTGACCAATGCAAATTTAGAGATTCAATTTAAGAAAAGAACTTCCAAAGTGAAGGTAGCACACTATAATTGATTCAATTTAGGCTTAAAGGGGTGGAAAATCAATGGGGTCATGAGATAGGAAGCTCTTTTAACCTTGTTATCTATGCTGAGTAGAGCAAAAGCTAAGTCAAAATTTTGTGTGTGTGTGTGCAAAAAGTGAAAAAAATATGTGAAAAAATTTTGGTGTGTGTTTATGGGGCAAAAAAATGCAAAAAGAAATAAAAAGAAAGCAAAAAGATAATGTAAACGGAAAAAATATAACCTAAACCTAACAGCAAATACCCCCACACCTATCCCAAACATTGTCCTCAATGTTTAAACATAAATATGAAAAAATTAATAAGGAGAAGGAAAGGGACTGCCTGGGATGTGGGTGATTTGAGCAGGTGATTTGGACAAATCACTGGTCAAATCACTGTCGTGGCTGGTCTGTGGGCAAAAAATGTTGAACCAGCAGCTGCAACATGCTTTCCATGTGCTGCATCCTGTCTTGAGCCTCCACCGAATGGTCTTGAGGTGCCTTTTATGTCCTCCAAGGTCCACCCAATTGCTTTCTTGTGCTTCCTCAACAGATCAAGGAGCTTTTCCTCTTCTTCTTGGCTGAGCTGGTTAGAAATAATTGCTGGAAGTGAATTTCCAGCTCCCAAGTAGGCATATTTGAGGTGGCTGGGCAATGGTTTCAGTTCTGGTGCAGTTGCTGTTTGTGCTGATTTCTGCTGTTTGCTGTCTGATTTGGGCTGTGATTTGGGCAGATTATCTGGTGATTTGGGCAAATCATTGTCTGTCAAGTCTGTCTGCTCCAGTGATTTAGTCTGTGATTTGAGCAGATTATCTGGTGATCTAGGCAAATCACTGGGCAAATCACCCACATCCAGCAAGTTACAGCAGTCTGCTGTTTTTTCTACTTCAGTGATGTTGCTGTCCACTTCTCCTTTCCTGCAAAAACCATCATAAAGTAAATTTTCTTGATCAAAATCAAAAATTTCTTGACTTAAATCATCAATAACATCAAGGCCATAAACAGGAGAAACATCATTGGGGAATTTCATGGCATCATAAACATTAAATTTGATAACTTCCCCTTCAAACTCCATAGTCAATGTGCCATCATGCACATCAATTTTAGTTCTTGCTGTACTTAAGAATGGTCTTCCAAGTAGGATATCAGAGGTGATTTTGCCCTTGTCTTCCTCCATGTCAATAACATAAAAATCTGCTGGAAAGACTAATTGGTCCACTTGCACCAACACATCTTCTAGCACTCCCTTGGGGTAGACAACAGATCGATCAGTCAATTGGATCATAATGCTGGTGCCCTTGAGTGTACCTGCATTCAACAAGTTAAAAATAGAAAGAGGCATGACATTTATTGAAGCTCCAAGGTCACACATGGCCTTCTTTATTCCTATGTTGCCTATTTTGCATGAAATGGCAAACATTCCTCTATCCTTGCATTTGGTGGAAAGTTTTCTTTGAATGACAGCTGAGACACACTCCCCCACACTTACCTTTTTATGTTCAGCAAGTTTCCTCCTATTGGTGCATAGCTCTTTGAGAAATTTAGCATACCTTGGTATTTGTTTGATAGCATCAAGTAGGGGTATGTTGATTTCCACTTTGCGAAGTGTCTCCAATATCTCTTTTTCCTCTTTCTCCTTTTGGGATCTTGCAAATCTCTTTGGGAAGGGAGGAGGTACCTTGAATTTCTCCATAAGTTGCTGTTTATGCCTTTGACTGGATTTTGCATGGTCTGTTGATTTGGGCAGATCACTCTCTGCCTTCTCTGGTGATTTGGGCAAATCACTGCTGGACAGCTCAGTTTGCCCAGCGATCGGGTCAGTTTCTACTAGTGAATTGGGCAAATCACTGCCCTGATCACTTTCTGGCAGAATTTCTTCCATGGCCTGTTTTTGCAATTTTTTAGCCTTGCTGTCTTGTAGCTCTTTTCCACTCCTCAATGTGATGGCACTAGCATTTTGTCTTGGATTTATCTCAGTTTGGGAGGGTAGCTTCCCTTGAGACTCAAATTTGCTCATTGAAGTGGCCATTTGGCTCACTTGTTGCTCAAGATTTTGGACAACAGCAGGGAATGCAATAGTGGCTGATTCAGTGGTGTATGTTGCTGGTTCAGTAAGTGCAACATCTTCTGGTTCAGTTGTGTCAATTTTTGAGGTTGCTGGTGTTTGGACAGCAACAAGGGATGCAATGGTGGCAGATTCAGCACTTGCTGATTTTTGGACAGCAGGTTCAGCAATTGCCGGCGCAATTTCAGCAGTGGCAGGTGTGGCATTAGGTGAATTTGCTGGTGCAGAAAATTTTGCAGTAACCTGGAATCGGGTATCTAGTTCAGCTTCAAGTGTAGTTGTAACAGCCCGGAAACCGGTACCCTTCTGTAACGGCGCCAAACTGTTCGGCACTAGGATCCAGATCGGCTTAAGGCCGCCGGGACCCGTAGTAAGCCTGACATACTCTCTATACATCTAGACTAATCCCATACATGATCATTCTTTCATAAAACTTCTGCTTTTAAATACCCCAGGCTTACCCCGAGGGACTGTGTCTAAAACTTTGCTTACTTTTTTTTTTTCAAGCTTCACTCATGCATACTCTTACTCATTCAGCTTGGCCCATTTCATACATCATAAAAACATTGCTTTCAAAACTCATGATCATGTCCAACTGCTAGGATTAGCCAACCATAGACAAACCATAACTCTATACATTAGGCAAAGCACATCTCTAAACCATATCTCTTCTACTTGTCTTCACTTTACACCATCCTCTTTTCATTCACATCATTACTCTTTTCATTCATATCTTAATATACATCATGTCCACACTATACCTTACATGCATACAATCATAGCATAACATCACTTAACCATAAACATGCTCTATACCTCATCTTTACATAACCATATACATGTACATATACATCTCTTACACTATACATGCTATTACATAACTTCTTCATTACTCTTCTCTTTCTCCTCTTAGCTTTCTGCTCATAGCTTACTCTGATCACACTCTGGCCCTGCAATATTGGGAATAGGGGAGAGGGATGAGCTTTTAAAGCTCAGTGAGTAGAAACGATAAAAACAGTTCATTAAAACCTATGCTCTTATGCTATGCATCATCACATAACCAAATCACATCAAGGAAGAAGTTGTCACCTATAGCCCTCCACATAACTGACTCACTTGTAGCATTTACCGTAGCACAGTGCCTGGGGCGATTAGGCCTCTTCCAGGACTTAATTTTCTGAAAACGTTTTGTTAGGGCGATTAGGCCTCCTGACCATTTTCTGAAAAAGGTTTTGTCAGGGCGATTATGCCTCCTGACTATTTTCTGAAAAAGGTTTTGTCAGGGCGATTAGGCCTCCTGACTATGCTGACTCACTCACAAGGGCGGTTAGGCCTCCCTGCTCATATTCATCATGCTTGACTCATATCATGACATTTCATAACATACTGAGGGCTAAAGGATCATTCAACATTCATCCACATTCTCATCCAATTATGCAATGCAACACCTTCGTGAATTCTAATGCAACAACCTAATATTTCATGGCATTCATGATGCGTGCCTCATGCTCATATGCAAACAGTAACTTTAAAACATGCACAGTTAGTTCCACTCACCTGAAGCCTCTGCTCTGCTACCTCTGGGCCAATTCTATCTCTGAATCTAATCACCTCTTCTCTGATCAACTCCTACACCAAAGGACTCTCAAGAGGTGCCAAACATCTCTATCATAACGCTAATACACCTTCCCAAAACTCCTCTAAAGCCTCATAAACATGCATGAAAAATCATGCAAAGGAAGGCAAAACAGAGCACCTTCGGCGGCACTTTCGGCGGCCGAAAGTCTCCTCCAGAGACGAAACTCGGGTAGGTTCGGCGGCACCTTCGGCGGCCGAATGTGCATGACAGATCCGAAAGTCCAACTTTCGGAAGCAGCCTTCGGCAGCCAAAACCACCTCCACAAGGCATTCGGCGGCCGAAACTCACTTCGGCGGCCGAACCTGAGTTCTTCCAGAACCCAGTTCATGCACCAACACACCCCCCTAAACCTTCCTAACTCACTTAACATGCATATAACCTCACCAAATCTTGCAAAAACCTCTCAACATACCTAAAGGGACCTTAAAACACCCTTAACCTCTAACATCAACATCATAGAAACACAAAGTGCATAAAGGGTCCCTAAAACCCTCCCATGCACAACCATGCGTCTCTAACCCTTTTTCCCCATAAACTTCCTAAAACTTTCCATAAAACATGCTTAAAACATCATAAAACATAGAGATCAACCCTTACCTCTTGAGTTGGTGTGACCTCAACTTCAAAATATGGAGCTCCAAGCTTGACAAGCTTCCAACTCCAAAACTTGCTCAAAAACCTTCAAAACCAAGTTAAAGCTTACTAAACCTTTGAAGACTCATGAAAAAACTAAGAAATCATGCCAAGGAGGACATGAGCTCACCTTGGATGGGAAGAGGAAGAAAACTCCCCTCTTACACCGCCCTAAGGGGCTTTTATAGAGGGCTTGGTCAACCACGTTCGGCGGCCAAACATGCAGGCGAAACCATGCAATGTTCGGAGGCCGAACTTTTCTTTCGGAAGCCGAACCTCAAGCACTTTCGGCGGCCGAATGTCACCTTCGGCGGCCGAACCTGCATTTTGTCTCCTTAGCCTTTTTCTTCAAAACTCAAAACCTTTTGACTTCAAAACCATAAAAACACTTAACACATATAAAAACCCTTTCAAAACCTTTTACTTAACCCTTACTGGCAACTCCGACTTCCGAAATTTCCCCGGACTACAGGAATTCCGATGCCTGAGCTAGCCGGGTATTACAGTAGTGGTGATTTGTGCAGCAGACTCAGCGGCTTGGTCTGTTTCTTCATCATCGTCCCATAGATCTTGAAGCTCTTCCTCTCTTCTTAATATGTGCGCGTTCATTGAATTGACCGCTTGATCCACTTGCTGTTGGAGAATTTTCCTAGAAATTTCCAATTTCCTTACCATCTCTTCAAGTTCCATATTGGAGTTTTGAGGTGTTGCTTGGGCTTGATAGTTTTGGTAGTAGTCAGCCCTTGCATAGCCATAATTCGGATTGTCCCCCCAACATGGATTGTATTGCAGATCTCTTTGGTAGTCATGGTAGTGGTCTGTCCTTGTATAGCCATAGCTCATATTGTCTCCCCAACCTGAATTGTATGTGTCAAGGTAGGGATTATGTCTTGGTTGTCCATAGAATCCTGCATGTGCTTGTTGAAGTTGTTGGGCTTGACCTATACCATAATTTCTCACTATAGAGGTTAGTTCAGAAATTTGAGAAGAGAGAAAAGACATACTTACCGTAGCCATGCTTGTAAGGTCTTGGTAGTGCGTTCAATTTTAGGATCGTAAAGAAGAGCTTCTTTACGATCAGCCCTGATCATAAAAGGAAAATACGTTAGTTTAAATCAATTCCCCGGCAACGGCGCCAATTTTTGATAAGCGGTTGTCGAAGCCGTAAAAAATAAACCTATTAAACAATCAACAATAAACTCGTAGATAGTGGCAATAGGGTCGAACCACAGGGAATTGACACCAATGATTTTCCTAATAATGACTAGGTCAAGTAAATAACAAGTAATTAAAAGAGGGGGGTTTTGAGTTGATGGATTAACACTAAATAACAAAAGAAAGCAATAATTTAAAGATGAGTAAATCAATAAGAGAAAAGCTTCTAGTTGAAGTATGGATCTATTTCAGATTGTTTAGAATTGATCATTGATTCTTTAATACTTCTATTTATCTCAATAAATTAGTTTAGGATGTGGAAGACGCTTCTCACAATCCAAATTCTTCCTTAGTTCTAGTTTGATTAGGAAACGTTCGCTAATCAAACACTAGTTAACAAGTTGCCAAGGAACGTCCTTGGGGCCTTTGGCATCGAACAACTGTTAACTGCATTAAGACTTAGAGAAACCTAATTCTAACCTTGCCAACCGCGTGGTCAAGTTTAGATCATGCAACTTGATTAAATTTGTGTTCAAATAATATAAGCAATTACGGACTTAAATTATTCAAACAATTGTTACTCAAGCAATTAAAAGCAATAGGCCTAAATTGATTCTAAAAGCAAAGCAACAATTATAGAAAGATCAAATTGTATAAATATTGAAAATAAATAGAAGTTTAACAATGGAGATTTAAATCTCCCAATTCATCACAAATCTGAATTTTCCAACTTCAACTAGAAAGGAAAGTGTTTAGCCACTCATGGTGGACAAAATCACAAAAGAAAAAAAAGAAAGAAGAGATTGCTGCGTTTCTGGAGAGTTTCTGAAGCTGAGAGATGATCAGAAGATCCTCTGCTGGTTTGGAGGCTCTCCTTTAATAGCTGAAGAATTCCATCCATCTAGGGTTTCAAAATTCCTTTTTGATTTGGTGTTTGACTCCTCTTTTGATGTTGAATTTAATTGCAATTGAAATTTCTTGGATGAGAAGCTCTTTCGTGGCTTTTGGTTTTATGTTGGTAGTGATTGGGTTGGAATTAGACTTCTGAAAATTCAAATTTCTGTTTTCTGCCCAATTTTTCGCTCTTCTGTCAGTTTCTGCTGTCAAAGTGATTTGCCCGGTGATTTGAGTGTTTTGGGCAAATCACTGACCCATATCACTTCTGTCTGTTGCCTCCAGGTTTCTGCTGTCAAAGTGATTTACCCGGTGATTTGAGTGTTTTGGACAAATCACTGAACCAATCACTTTTCTGTCAATTTTCTGTACTTTTTCTCTAATTTTTCAATTTATTCCTTTTCTGTAAAAATAAAATAAAAATCATAAATTAAACTAAATGTGTAAATAAACAATAATAATTATGATAAAAATATGGCTAAATTATGCTTGATCAGTCTCTAGCGCGAATAGCAGCACTGATCTCACGGTATTCGGGGCCGAGACCACTGAGTATTTGGATAACCATTTCGGCGTTGCTGAGAAGGGATCCGACAGTGGCAAGTTCATCACTGGAGGTCCGAATTTCTCTGAGATATTCAGAGATGGATTTGGAATCACGGGTGACTTTGGCGAGGGAGTCACAGAGACTGTAGATACGTGTTTGAGATTTGTTGGAGATCTGTACAGGCTTGTTTGGAAGAGGTGGCGGTAGCAATGGAGGAAGCAATGGGTGGATAGACGGAAGCCATTAGAGCATTGCGTGTGAGATTGTCTTGACGCTACCATAATTTGTAAGCTGGGTTGACGATTTTTGTGCTGGAGTCAGTGATGGTTTGAGGAGGTGGAGTTTCAGATCCTTCAAGGTAGGGAGGAGATCGTAGCCACACATGAGTGTGAACACTTGGGCTTTTCATGTGGCAAAGTTATTGCCCTCAGTGAGTTTGATGGGCAGTTAAGAAGCGGGATTGAACATGATAAGTTGAGTGCCAGAGAGGATTGAGGCAGAGGGTGATTGTGAATGGTTAGTGGTAGGTGGGTTTGAGGTGGGTCCAGTGGTGGATCTGTGTTCATCAGCCATGGAGCGAGTATAGGGAACAGGAAAAGAGAGGGGGGACTCGTCAGAGTTTTATTGTGGCTCTGATACTATAAAGGATTCTAAGAAGGACTTGTCTTTATTATTCACGATGAACAGGTATTTATACATGCATAGAGAAGGTATAAAAGGAAGGGAATAATACAGTAATGATATACAAAATCAGTGATTATGTACAGAAGATAAGTCTGCATGATTGGCTCCTATGTTATGGGCAGAATTTATGCCTGTACCGTGGGATATTACTGAGATGTCTCTATTATTAGTAACATAAAATATTTACTACTGCAACTATTACAATACCATGAACCTGAAAATATCAGCAGCTTTCACTAAAAACTACATATCTTTTTACTTATTAAGAAGATGTTTTGCTGTTTATTATGTGTTCCAGGCGAAGCATAAAAGAAGATAAAATGAATCTTACTTTCAGCCTAGTTTTGTTCTTTTACGATCGATCTAACAGTGTTGGTAAATGTATATGGGCTGCACACTAAATATAAGCTATACTCTGCGTTATGAGATGACCCAACCCAATAATTTGGCAGAACAGAGTGAATGGGCAGATGTCCAAGGCTAAGTCCACCATTGAAATGCCATCTTTTTGCTGCAAGCCAAGACATCATTCACATTTCAATCAACTTAACGGTGCGGGAAGGGAATCTTGGTTTTCTGACAAAACTTATACTGGAGGCAGAATTTCGATTAAAGAGACAAGTCACAAGAAACTATAACTTCCAATAATATATTAATTAAGTCATTAAAATCAAGAGTACTAGTCCAAATCAGAATGTTTTTCCAGGCACGTAGATTTCCCCGTCTGAATCCTATAATAACGAGTTATTGGAGGAGAACTCTATATAAATCAATGAAGCAATCCTATTACTCCATCAATCCTAGCAGCTACTACTTCCAATGGCATTCACAAACAACCACCGATGCATCACTTTGGCGTTGATCTTCGTTTTGGGAGCTTTGGCTTCTCCAGCCGTAGCTCGTACTCTCCAATATGCATCCATGTATGAGAGGCATGGAGAATGGATGACTCAGTATGGACGCGTTTACAAGGATGCTAATGAGAAAGAGATGCGTTACCAGATATTCAAGGAAAATGTAGAACGCATAGAATCCTTCAACAAAGATTCAGGCAAACCATACAAGCTTGGCGTCAATAAGTTTGCAGATCTTACTAATGAAGAATTCAAAACCACGAGGAATAGATTCAAGGGGCATATGTGTTCTGCACAAGCAGGTCCTTTCAAGTATGAAAATGTTTCTGCAGTCCCATCTTCCATGGACTGGAGAAAGAAAGGAGCAGTTACTGCCATCAAGGACCAAGGCCAGTGTGGTATGTACCAACTTTCTAACAGATCATAACTGGATCATCAGTAATTATTTTTTATATATAGCTGATTGATCAGTGAAATTGTATACAGGATCCTGCTGGGCGTTTTCGGCTGTGGCTGCTGTGGAAGGAGTTACTCAACTATCAACTGGAAAATTGATCTCACTTTCTGAGCAAGAACTTGTTGATTGTGACACCAAGGGAGAGGATCAAGGATGCCAGGGTGGCTTAATGGATGATGCCTTTAAATTCACAGAACAAAATCATGGCTTAACAACTGAGGCTAACTATCCATACGAGGGATCTGATGGAACATGCAACACCCAGAAGGAAGCCAACCATGCAGCAAAGATAACAGGTTATGAAGATGTTCCAGCCAACAATGAGGCAGCACTAATGAAGGCTGTTGCAAAACAACCAGTTGCTGTTGCCATCGATGCTTCGGGATATGAGTTTCAGTTCTATTCAAGTGGCATCTTTACAGGATCTTGTGGCACTGAACTAGACCATGGTGTTGCAGCTGTTGGGTATGGAAAGAGCAACGGAATGAATTATTGGCTTGTGAAGAATTCATGGGGCACCCAATGGGGCGAGGAAGGCTACATAAGGATGCAGAAAGATGTTGATGCAAAGGAAGGGCTCTGTGGCATTGCAATGCAAGCATCTTACCCTACAGCATGAAGTTCAGGACCAAACAGCCTCCATCAACTATGTATATTATATAAATAATATAGTGTGGAAGCATCTTTTAGTAATTACTATGTGGATTGTTCATAATCTCAGGTAGTAGGTGTACAGTCGTCGTATCAGAACGAGCTTGTATATCTGCAACTAATTATTTATAATATGGATGTGAATATCTTATGCAAACTTTTATATTTGTTCCAGCATAATTAATTTCTTATATTATCTTATCATATGTGATGACCTCTGGGCTCACCTCACCCCGTCTAGGGCCAGGCCCATGAAAATAGCCCATTACTTAGAAATCCTCAAGCCACCCACGCGAACTGGGTTCAGTCCGCTCAGCCTCACAACCGGGCTTCATCTGGCTTTCTCCACCAGGCCGGCCTGGTCTTCACTGCACCTCGGGCCGATCCCATTTGGATCCAGCTTTTCCTATCCTCCGACCCAGCCCGGAACCCGAAGAAGGATTCATCCATCCGCCTCGTAGACCCGACTACACGCGCACAGAGAGAATCAGAGGCCGTTACGCATGGGGCAGAGATCTGATTCCCTCGTACGTCCGTATCAGCATAGCAGGAACAGATGGTCTAATGATACTCGTTCTGTTGGCACGTCACTAGCAGACAAAAGGAAACATATAAAAGGAGAAATACTCCTCTCTATGTTTAAGCTTTTTCTAAATTTTACAAAGCCCATTGTAAAAACCCTATTTCTCTGGATCTCAGATCATCAATTGGCGCCGTCTGTGGGAAAATAACCTGGTCCTCATGAGTACGGTGCGCTGAGCGAGCACGCTCAGGCCTGTATGGGGGAGAAAGAACCCTATGCAGGTGGATCATAGGGGTATCCCACATCGGAAAGAGGTTGAAAGGGAGAAGGTCTTATAAGTCTCTGCCCTTGAAACCCCAGTGGACGCGTTTTAAGCAAAACCGTGCGGCCTTGAGTCAAAGCGGACAATATTCACTGGTGTGGACCCAGGGCCCAGATGACTCAACGTCATCAATATGAGTCAGATAACTGATAATCACTAAAAAATCTAAGATTGACAGGGACAGTTGTATTAAGGACGATGATGAAAAATTGGAAAATATGACGACTGTGTCTCTGCCAGAAAATTTCATGATTTATCACATATGAGATGAAGTGCTTAACGCAATATCACATATCTACTTCAGTCAGAACCTTCATTTTGTTTTCTGATGACTCTCACAGGTTTCTATTTCTATAGCATGCAAAATAGAAATTCAGTTCCTCTAAGGTTTGGAATGATAGAAGATAATGGTTAAAAACCACAACCCTATCAATATATGTAAGACTTCCAATGAATTAATATAAAGCCTAAGGCTCTGTTTATTTTGTGAAAAAAAATTTCGTAATTTTTAGCGTTTAAGGTACTTCGAAATTTCAAGAATGGACTTTCTGTACGAAAATCTCATTGATATTCTTTGCTTTTTAACCTTGCAACAAAAATATGGAAAATAAGTTTTCCTGGAAATTTCTACATTCAGAGTTAATTTTCGTGAAACAAATAAAGTTTTAAAAATGATGATGTTTTCTCTGGATTGATTAATATCAAGAAAATACACTGCTAAAAATCAAGACATAAACCCTGCAATGAGGCCTTAGAAACTCACTCGGAACTTGTCATGTAAACTGCCTATAATCAAACACAAAATATCAGAACCAGACAAAGAAACAAGCTTTTAACTATAGTTATCTAATTTTAAATCTCAATTTTTTTTTTTAGGAATTGAATCTCAAGGGTTAATCCAAAGACTTAACATCATTTTCAGCCTTCTTTTTATACATCTTAAAATATGCAACCTGAATCAAAAACCTCTAGATTAGATTCTCTGTCATTCTTATATATGCTAAGAAATGTCTTGACACGACACATTCCAATAATTTTGGAAGAACAATGCCATTATCTCGCCACAAGACAAACAATTATTCACATTTCAATCAAATATCTTTTGCAGGAAACGGTACGGTGAGAGAATTTTAGTTTGTTAAAACACAAAAGACAAAAACTGCCACTGAAGACAGACTGCACCTCTAAATGATTAATGAACTAATAAATAAATAAATAAAAATCAATAATACTGGTCCAAAACAGAATGTCTTTCCAGGCACGTAGATGTTTCCCTACCAGAATGCTAAAACAGCAAGCTATTGGAGAACTCTATATAAATTACTGAAGCAATCCTGTGATTCCATCATTCTTAGCAGTTAGCAGTTAGCATATCATTCCCCATGGCATTCACAATCCAAAACTGGGGTATTTCTTTGGCATTGATCTTCATATTGGGAGCTTTGGCTTCTCAAGCCATAGCTCGTACTCTCCAAGATGCATTAATGTATGAAAAGCATGAGGAATGGATGACTCGATATGGACGCGTATACAAGGATGCTAGTGAGAAGGAGATGCGTTATCAGATATTCAAGAAAAATGTAGAGCGCATAGAATCCTTCAACAAAGCTTCAGGGAAAACATACAAGCTTGGCGTCAATAAGTTTGCAGATCTTACTAATGAAGAATTCAAAACCACAAGGAATAGATTCAAGGGGCATATGTGTTCTGCACAAGCAGGTCCTTTCAAGTATGAAAATGTTTCTGCAGTCCCATCTTCCATGGACTGGAGAAAGAAAGGAGCAGTTACTGCCATCAAGGACCAAGGCCAGTGTGGTATGTACCAACTTTCTAACAGATCATAACTGGATCATCAGTAATTATTTTTTATATATAGCTGATTGATCAGTGAAATTTTATACAGGATCCTGCTGGGCGTTTTCGGCTGTGGCTGCTGTGGAAGGAGTTACTCAACTATCAACTGGAAAATTGATCTCACTTTCTGAGCAAGAACTTGTTGATTGTGACACCAAGGGAGAGGATCAAGGATGCCAGGGTGGCTTAATGGATGATGCCTTTAAATTCACAGAACAAAATCATGGCTTAACAACTGAGGCTAACTATCCATACGAGGGATCTGATGGAACATGCAACACCCAGAAGGAAGCCAACCATGCAGCAAAGATAACAGGTTATGAAGATGTTCCAGCCAACAATGAGGCAGCACTAATGAAGGCTGTTGCAAAACAACCAGTTGCTGTTGCCATCGATGCTTCGGGATATGAGTTTCAGTTCTATTCAAGTGGCATCTTTACAGGATCTTGTGGCACTGAACTAGATCATGGTGTTGCAGCTGTTGGGTATGGAGAGAGCAATGGAATGAATTATTGGCTTGTGAAGAATTCATGGGGAACCCAATGGGGCGAGGAAGGCTACATAAGGATGCAGAAAGACATTGATGCAAAGGAGGGGCTTTGTGGCATTGCCATGCAAGCATCTTACCCTACAGCATGAATTGCTGATCAGGATCACACAGAAGGCTAAAGCCACACAAGTAATTAATTATAAATCAATAATACAGTTTGTGTATATTTGTGTGCTTGGTTTTAGTAACTACGTACTATCCTAGGCTGATTGTTCAACCTCTCGAGAAGGTGTACAGTCTCGTACAAGATACGAGTTTGCATGTCTGTATGTATATATTGATATCTTATTCCACTTTCATTTTCTATAAGTCTTAATTGCTTATTTTGTTCTTACAATCCTCTTATATTATGGAAAAGATTAATATGCAAAGAAACAAACGGGAAAGTCTTAATTTTGTATTCCACACTTTATAAAAGGGCATATTTGCATCCCCACCCTGTTTAAGTTGCGATCCTCAACTCTTTTTTTAACCTATTACACGCCTCACCGTTGTTTTTTATAATTCTTAAACCTGGATTGACTCTGTTAGCGTAGAGCGTGAGATCACGTAGAGGAGAACAAGCAATGAAATTATTCAGTGCTGATCTACCTGGCAAGTTGACGGAATCAATGAAGTTAAGGAAGATTCAGTTTAGAAATTCTGATACTTGGGAGTTTTCATTATAAGATTAGAAAATTATTAGTAGTATTATTATTTGACAATGATAAGTTTATTATTTTGCTTGTTTGACAGGAATACTTTTTTTAAGTTAAAAAATTAATTTCTTTTTCATTGTAAATAATTGAATTGATTAAAAATTTTAATTAATTTAATTTTTTAAATAAAATTTTAATTTCAAAAGAGGCTGAATTTGTTTTGATTTAATGTTTCTAACTAAAAGTGATTTACAAAAACTTCTCTGGTTATTGAAAAATTGATTCTAATATTTAGGGACTCCGTTAAAAGACTAAATTGTTTAAAGAAATTAAAATTTATATATATTCTAATGAATTTCTCACGTGAATGGATTTGTTGAACATGCAAGCGAAATTTAGAGTTGACAACTATAATGCCTCATGTTTAGCGTTTATTCTGATGGTCTGGAAACCCTGGATGTCTGGATACGCCACATGTGACAGCAGAGATGTGGCGTTCATCCCCCAGTTCTCATTTACGTGAGAAGTTTATAGACTTTTTTGCTCTCTACCAGAAAACTACCAGCTCATCGCTAATTAATTTCTTCGTAGCTTATTGATTAATCAAACCCTACACAGGATCTGTTCAAAAAGGAAAAACCTCCATACAGGATCCTGCTGGGCGTTTTCAGCTGTGGCATCTGTAGAAGGAATTACTCAACTAACAACTGGCAAAATGATATCTGTTTCAAAACAAGAACTTGTACTAAGGGAGAGGACTAAAGCTGCCCAATGAATGCAGCCAAGCTAAACAGGTTATGAAGATGTTCGATCCAGCATCAAAGCAACCAGTTGCCGCTGCCGCTAATGTTAGGAAATTTGAGTCTCAGTTTCATTCAAGAGGCATTTTTAGAGGATCCTGAGGCCCTGAACTAGATCATGATGTTGCTGTTGTAGGGGATGGAAAGAGCAATGAAGTACTGGCTTATGAGGATGGGAACATAAGGATGCGGAAAGGAGTTGATGCAATCTATGAACTATTGAGGGAAAAAAATAACAATAGGATGTTGTTCAGTAAGGTGAAAATGGGAACAAGCACCCCTCTCTCCTTCCCAGGGTTAACCTAGTAATCAAATACCGTCACACATAAGACAACAAATCACGAGTTCTACTTTTTTCCTAGGGAGGAAACCTTTAGTCCATGTGATCATCCAAAACCAAGTGATTAACTCAAACAACGCTATATTAAGTAAAATTTAGCTTATAATACATCATCTGTTGTCTATGGAAGTGATGAAAAAACAACTTTACCACATGGCTGACCAGCACAAGTGTAAGGGTCGTCAATGGGATAAAAGCAGTCCCGTACAAGTTTCATATAACAGTGGCAATTAGCCATTAACCTCTCCCCTGTTCGCAGCTTTCAAACTGTATAAATGTTCAACCAACAACAAAACAATGTGTTCATCACATTACCTAGGATTCCATGAACTGTGAGGGTGGTGGGCTTGTTTTTGTCTTCTCAGGACCTGCAAAAGTTGGTTTTATATCAAACATCAGGCAAACTTGCACAGTGACAGTTGCATATTAATGACTGAAGTTTCCACAAACCCAAGCAGATGTCCTGAAAAACATACCATAAACACCACGAATTTCCAATTCTCGCCATTCTTGCACAAGGGCACAACAACAACACATCAAATGGGAAAGAAAATCATCAACAAATCCTCCCTGCCAAAAGAAAAAAAGTAATATAAGAGGCAAAACATTTTGGAAATCCAAATTATCCAATCTAAATTAGGATCAAGATAAGCCATGAGGATGAACAACAGTGGATTCTAAATTCAAGAACCAACACTACTGCGATTACCTAAATATAAGCACTCGCTACTGGTGCCCCCTTTCAGTTCCCAACAAGATTGATTGTGAGATTTTGTCATCAAACACTTTTGGAAAAAACTATTAGACATCCCCTACATGTCCACCTCTTTTCTATTGGGTACTCAATTGGAAGTTATTATATAGAGACCCTTACTCCTTAATTCAATTAACTAATGCATTTAATGCAGATTCAGATTTAAAAAATCATGTAAATAATCAAATAGATTTATTTATGAACAATTATAGTAAAACATTATGAGGTAGAGTCGAGAAGTCCTGGAATCAAACTCCAAATCCAGTAATCCCCTTTTGGATAAGAAGGCAGCTGGAGTTAACAGAGTTTAAGGAGAGTGAGAGCTTACTTTATGTAGCCCCAACTCAACAGACGTCCAATCAGGCAAACTTGCAATTGTCAAAGAGCAGGTTAGAGATGAGTTAGGTGTTGCAATTGTAGTTGCTTCAGGCCATTCTTTTGGGTATTTAATTACCTTTACTTTGAAGATTTAATTATTTGTGTATTGTTATTTTTTAAGATTGTGGGACTGATTATTTGTTAAATATTGTTGCTTCATTGGAAGGTATTGTTTTGCACTATTTTTGGATTTTTTTCCCATATAAGCTGAATTATATGGGAATGGGATTTGATTGGATTGGGCTTTTCTTCATCTTTCAGTTTTTATGGTTCTATTCAATTCAAAACTAAATCAGCTATTTGAACACCCCTAAGTAGAACACAGTAACACACCTTCAAATCCATATGTCAATAACAAGAACAAAAATAGTTCCAGAGCTTTTAATTAGTTTTAGCCAATACTGTTAAGGCATAAGAAACTATGAATTGATCTATCAAACCTTCAAAATGATGTTTTAAGTTTAAAAATCATTGTAAATTAGCAATGATAATCACTGTTGCAGAAGCACTTATCAATAGATTGACATAATCCAGCTTTAGAGTCTTGGACAACAATGATGTCAACCACAAGACTATATTCTTATATCAGGCAGCTAGAAAGGCACACAAAGGGAAAATTCTACTATGAACTCACTTGTGGACTACCTACTCACATAAAGCCACATATGTTGAGTAATTTTCAGTGAGTAAGTGCAGGTAGGTTGGGTGGTGGGGTAGGGGCATGATATCAGTGGTTAGTCCATATGCCACAAAATAGACTCGGTTCACACCAAGAAAAGGGGAACAATTATTGATGTCTCACTTCCCTTAAAAAAAAGAGTATCACATATTGACAGAGTCACTACCGTGATATTCAACATTTTGCGAAGCTTTCTCCTGATGCAGCAAGTATAGCAACAACATGATAGTATCAATGAATATGCCATCAATTCGTTACACGCTTCTGCTGAAGCTGAAAATCACGAAAACAAAAATTTCCTGCATGATCTTCAAAATGTCTCAAAAGCATGCATAAAATTTCAAGGATATAGTACAGCTGACTTAAAGCATGCACAAAATTTCAAGGATATAGTACAGCTGACTTAAAGTTATTTGGGAAACTTAAATTTAAGTGCTCAAGGTTTTTATATGACTAAAATTAGGTCAAATTATATTAAATTACAGCCTGCCCCAAACATTTTTTTTTTCAAACATCACATTTAGGCCCAAATAATGCGAAAAGTTTATAACATATATAAATTTGTATCATACTGATCAGTTGATTTTTCCCCATTGTTTAAATAAAAACTACAACTAAAATTAAAAAAAAAACAAGTTATGACATCAATTATTCAGTTTTTACAGCCTATCTCAATCTATACTTCTCATCCAACTTCATATTTTCTTTATCTCTTCCACTACATTAATTTCATGCATTTTTGTTTTAAGAAATCTGAAAGTTAGGTATTATGTGACAGCTTATTTTATTTTTGTTAACATATATATGGTAATTTTAGAACAGCAAAAATTGGTATTAATATTCAATTGGGTACTTAAATACATTTTTTTCTCTTTTCTGGTTACTTTTATGCAAACAAGAACAAAAGGACTAAAATAAATTCCCACAAGTGGAGCATTCAAAGCCTAAATTTTTAAGTGATGGAACACCATGAATGATTTGATTCAGTCTAAAAATCAAAACCTATGTTGTCATAATCCAATTTCAAATCAACTAAATCAAGCCTTAATATAATTGGCGTCAGCTATATGATTCAAGCTACACTGTTCTGACAGTAAAATTACGGAATGAACTAGAGCCACTTACACATGTGCCTGTTGGTTGCCACAGTAGCAATCTTTGAGAATGTCCCACAAGGAAAGAAGAATGTCTTCAGACCTGCAGTTTGAGAAGAATGCCTAAGACAAAAATGGCAAATGTAACAAGGTGCTTTGGCCTTGGCCATTCAATGTTCTGAACACAGAATAGAAAAGACTAAGAGATAAAAGCACATAAAGACCCACATGGTTTTGCATCTAGACTATGTCCACAAAAGGAAAGCTGCAGAAAATTACAATAACAGTAAGAGAAACACATTAAAAAAGTTGAATCTATAGCACCTGACGTTGCAAAAAAACTTAGGAGAGCATGAAAAGGATCTAATAACGAATATATGATGCATGTGTATGCAGAGAGAGAGGGAAAACACTGAAAACCCAAATCAAGTTGAATTACAAAGAGGCATGCAATCAGATTCTGTTATCAACCACAATTATTCCATATAATTTGTTGGTTATTTTCTTCACTTTCAATCAGCAATTTCATGTGTAGGGAAGGATGAAACCTCTAACACGACATTGCCATAATAAACTGTTATGGATCAAATCCATAACATCAGCAGTCTGAACAACTAATAGCTAAACAATATTTCCTGCAATCCAGAATGAAAAAAAAATTATAGATTGTGATGCTGATGAGCAAGTTAGTAGCTAGCACTGAATTAGCAGACTACACTAATATAGACAGCCAAGGATAAGGGGAAGAGTCCCCTATTCAATCTAGAATGGATTATTAACATCACAATGATACTTGAAAAGCAATGATGAGGACAAGTATTGCCATTACTGCTACAATAGAACTTGTCAGCAAATAATAAAAGGGTAAGCAGTCACAAAGCATCCCACACTTGTATGCAGCCTTTAGCTCTGTTTGCAAACAGATTGTTTCATGACTTGAACCTATGACCTCCAGGTCATAAATGGAATAACTTTAACATTACATCAAAGCCACCACTACTTGCCATCAGATAATGAAACAAATAATCATCTGAGACAACTTACACAGGGAAGGTTCTGAACAGCAACCAAGTAAATCACTTTGCCATTCTTCATGCTGATATGAGCCCCTATGTGACAGCAGATCATCTCCTGAAGAAAATGAGGATGTGTTTCTGCACAGAAAAGCGTGGCATCAGACTTATTGAATTGCATTTGCTTTACAACAATTGAAGGTTGTAAACTGAATCTAGCATGTCGGTGATCATCTTGGAAATCCTATAACAAGATGAATTGATGAAAATTCAAAATGAGTTTGATTTAGATATAACAATTAGTATAATTCTGAGACTGCTACATGTTCTGCAAATTTGGGCTGAAACTTTTATGGCATTAACTATTAGTAAGCAAAGCCGTATCATTTTTTAATTTATATATATATATAAGCTAGATGGGAGTTGCATTTGAGTAATCTTCCATATCAATTCAGATCAAGCTATCCTTTAGCAAGTGAACCATCTAATCCAAAGTGCTTCAACTAGTTCAGATTATGATGTCGGTCAATCAGCCAGGCCAAAAGAATATGCAGGAACAATGCCATGACATGTGTAAAGGACGATGCCACACCTCAGTACATGTAGTATCTACAAACTACAGCTGTGCTTACACTTCGTACACAGAGAAAAAAGGCATCTAACCTTAAAGCTGAGTGAGAACCACTTTTCTTAGGATAGCTTTCATCAAATGAACAATTTTTGTCACTAACATCTGAATAATTGGGCTCCAATTTCTTGGATACTTTTATGGACGAACTCTTCTGCGGAAAAGAATTCACGGCAGCAGCTTCTGTGACATCAATCAAATGCTGGATAACTTCGCATTGACTCACATCCAAATTAGCTTGTGACCGTTGTAGTTCAAGCTGAAGTTTCTGATTTTCCTTTTGAAGAGCTTCATTAAAACCCAAGTTTGGGTAGGAACAAGAAAGAGTCTTTTTCAACACCACTGTCTGATCTTTCAAGGGTTCTGGTTTCAAGATCACATCTTGTACCCTTCTATCCTCTTCATCAAAAGTATACTCGAATTGATCCTTCTCAATATCTTCCAGTCTCTCCTGCATATAGCAAACAGAAAGTCATTGGTCATAGATCAGTTCGCACAGATATAAAATGCAGACAGGATAAAGCACAATTGCAACAATGAAGGCACTGAGTATATTAGTCAAGTTCTGCATAGATATGGGACAGAGAGCTGATTATCATGAGCTTTAAGGAAAGAGTTAGAGTAGAGTGCTCTAATTGTATGGTTAAAACCTTCTTTCTAAAATAGTATACTTTATTATGATAACGTCACCATTGTTGGAAAGCCAAAGTTCCAAATCAACAAGGTCATCCATCTAACACATCTGGCTGTAGAATTTTTTACTCCAGTTACCCACTGGCTACCCTCCAAAGAAGTCAACCCACTAGAAGAAAACCCTCTATCTGTAACATGCATACCAAAAAGTTACAAATAATCCATTGCAGAACTGCTTGAACCAACTGCAGATGCAGCTGTCTGCACTCAGTCACATGATACATCAGCAGAACCTAACATGGAATCTCCATTATAATATTCCAATTTGACACCCTTGGGTCAATTTATTGCCATTTACTTCCACCGTTAAATGTGTTAGAAACAAGGAATGGATTGGAGCAGATAAAGTACATCAAATAAAAGATGACAAAACAAATCCAATTGCGAGCTAAGTTGAGAAAAGGTAACAGTTGTGCAAAAGCAGTGCCTACAAGGAACGAAGAAAGATTAAGAGATCAACCTTCCATCATGTATGGTTTTCCTAACAAATAACTGAAAATAGCACATTACCATTTGAGATTTATATAATTACATCATAAAGAGAGAAGACAAGAAATTAAGTTTAAAGAAAGACAAAAAGCAATTATTCGCACAAAAGAGGTAATATCTTAATAAGATATGAGAGAGAATCAAAGCCAGAACAACTGATATACCCTGACACGAGCGTTGTCGACAAGAGTAATAAGAGGAACTAGTCGCAAGTACCGGTCGATCTCATTCTGTGCCTTTCTGAATTGGTAAACGATATTCCAACCCATGGCAAGCAAGTAGAGATAGCTTCTATCCTGACAACTATTGACCAAAATGTAAGACCTCCTCAAGGCATCTTCAAGCTGCTCCAAAGGCTCCCGTGTTTCCGGATACCTCTTAAGCTCCGAGATCTTGAGCTGTTCCAATAAGTTCCCAATCAATTTGAGATGCTGTGCAAACTGCCTGCAGTTCTTCTTGTGCATTCGCGCTGTATTCGCGGCCTTCACTATCATCCCTATCAGCCGCACTGCGTCGAAACCCGCGAGCTGGGCAAAATTCGCAATCTCCCCAAGATGCTCCCACGATGACATCCTCACCACTTGAATAATGCAACACAAACTCCTGCTTTAACCAAAACTTGAATGATCACTTCAAAACTCCACTTCCTTCTTTCAATATTTTCATCAACAAATTAAACTTCACATGCAAAAACAAAACGAACACCAGTTTTTTTTCCTCTTCAATTCATTTTACCTCCTCTAATCTAAGCCAATGGTCTCAAATTTGCTCCAGCTTCGACGCTTCAGTCACTTGCATTGTCAAATGGAGTGGCAGAGTTATCAGCTGAATAGGAAATCAACAGTGCAATACTAAAACAAGTATGAGGTTTTTGTATCCGAAAATTTCTTATTTCAACCCGGATCAAGATCAAAAGCTCATCCACTGGATCTATTCGGAAAACCGCATGGCCATTCAAGAGCTTTGCTTCTGGCGATCTTCAACTCCCAGAAGCCGATAGCAGAGTAACCAAGGAAAAGTCCGTTTCAACTTTGAAGCTCAACTGCCACAAAATTAAGCAAAACCCGAAAAAGTTTTTTAATTATGAATTGAAAAGAAAGGGAAAAAAACTGTAATGAGGACTATTCATTACACTTCTTGACTAGCTTTTCAAAAGAAAAAATAGTGAGATGATATAAATTAAAAGAAAAAAATTGAAAGGACCATAGTCCATAATCCATAAAGTCATGAAAACGGTGAAACCAACACTGAAGCTCACTTTTTTTCCATGTTTTAGCTCAGGGAAAGAAAAAGGAAAATTCACCAAAACTCGAAAACCTGCAGGGAATCATGAGTCAGACAGAGGAAAATTCAGCAAAAAAAGCTCGCTAAACCAGCAAACACTCAACTCACCTTTCACCAAGCACTGCTAACTTACCCTCTTTTTGTCCTCTTTGAAATGCGTATTTGGATTAATTATAATAAATATTAAACCAAAAGAATAGCAAAAATTAAGGAAGAAATGTCAAATCCCGTGAGAGGAAGAGCATTGAATTCTGGAAAAACAGGCATTGCATTGCTCAAAAAAGAGCTTTTTCCTCTTCTTCTTCTTCTGTGAAAGGATTTTGGAGCTATTTGAGCAGACGTCTCTGTATATTTTTATCGCTCACGGTTTCGGTGGTGTTTGTCCGTGGGTCTGCGCTCAGGTCTTTTGGATTTTGGCTAGTTGAGGCTAATTAGGCTGGTTGAGTAAGCAATAATTGTAGTACTCAGCTCCCTTATACTATTTTAACAAGAGAAATTCACTATTTACTCTAGAATTATTAAAAAAAAATTATTAGCTAATTTTTTTATTTTACAAAATATATTAAAATATTTCTAATATTTAAAAAATTTATTAATTAATTTTTTTATTAATTATAACCGTTAATTATTAGAAAAAATTTAAAATATTAATTTAAAAAATTAATTAATAAATTTTTTAAAATTATAAAAACTAAATAATAAAATATTTTATAAAAAAATATATTTTAAAAAAAAGTATACTATATAAATTAAATAATAAATTTTTTAAATATAATTAATACAAATAAAATAATATATTTTATAAAATTTTTAATGTTTTTTCTCTCAATATTATCATATTATTAAATTATTTTTAAAATTAATAAATTTTATTTTTTAATACATATTAAATAAAAATATATTTAAAAAATAAAAAATATATATTCTATAATTTCACTTCTTTTTATTTTAAAATCTAAATTATATTAAAATAATATATATAATTTAATGTAATTAAAAATAATAATTTATAAATACTATTAATAAATACTGATATGATAAATAAAATATAATTATTAATTAATATTTATTTAATATTTTTTAAATATATATATATATATATATAATTTCATAATTTCATATATTTTTATCTTAAGATTTATTATTCACATTTATATCAAAATGATATATTATTTTATGTTAATATTTTCTGTTGGTATCTATAAATTATTATTTTTTTATTAATGACATTATATTATAGATATTATTTTAATATAAATTAAATAAAAAATTTTAAAGTAGAAAACTGATAAAATCATAAAAGTACTTTTTTATACATTTTCTAAAATGTAATAAATAAATTATTATTTGAAAAATATAACTAATTTATAATCTAAGGGGATTAAAAAAATAAATATAAGCATATTGTTGTGGATTTTAAAATATACTAATAAAAGGTTTATTATGATTATCAATAATAATTGCATCCTATTTTAATTAATATCTAAAATAGATTTCTTACATACACAATAAATTTTACAATTTAATTATTTTATTTTAATAAAATGTAGATAGTAATTATATATTTTTCAAAATTAACTACTTAAGTTTTGTAGTTATAAAATTAACAAATTAATCATATTGATTTTTTATTTTTTTATAATTTAACAAAATTTAATATTTATACAGTAAATTAATTTAAAAAATAAATAATATAATAATTATGGTTTAACTAAGTTTTTTACTGAATAAATTAATTTTATTGATTCTTTTAACTTATAATAATTAAATAATTGGTATTATAAAAATTAATGTCTAATTTCGTTAAATTGTAGTTTATCAATGAATTGATGCAATTACTGGGAGGGTTTGACGGGTGAAATGTTTCAATAGGGGAGACGTAAAAGAAAAATAAAGAGAGGCAGCTCCAGCTGCCAGCTGGCATTTGGATGATCTTGTACTGCGGATATAGCCAATTAGTCGTCCTACATGTGCCCGGCAAGCCTGTGATTTAATGTTTCGCGGCTAAAATCGTGAATACTCAAGTATTTCTCTTCGTGTTTCCAAACTTCTTTTTTTTTCTCCTAATAGAATTCTTTGTTTCCAAACTAATTTTTGTTTAATGGGCAATCCTCCAACTTCCAAGTTATCCTATTAATAATCACTAATTTATAATATATGCAATAGTAAACTGTGTAGACTTTATTTTGTAATATAAAAATTTTTATTTTTATTCTTATTTAAATAATATAAAATATTATTTCACCGGGCTTTTAAATTATATTTAATTAATGTGACATTTATTAAATAAAAAATATATATATTCATTTATTTAATTATATTTATAAATTTTTTATAATATTTTAATTAAAAAACTAATTAGTATATTTTTTTAAATATCATGGATATTTTAATATACTTTTAAAATAGAAAAATTAATTAATGAATTTTTTATATTATAAATATTAAATAATAAATTTACCTATAATATTTATTAACAAAGTAAAATTAATTAGTTATAATAATAATACAATAATCTTATTTATTTTGATATGTAACGAAATAATAATTGACATCATTGCACAAGATATCATAATGTTAATTACCTTTAAAGAATACTAAAATGATTTTACCTCGCATAATATGATTCCAAAGGCACACTCACCTGATCCATGCAAAAGAGAAAACGGTGAAAATGAGATTAAGGAAATTTAATTGATATAGATAATAAATTAGTATAGAAGATTTATAATTACATATGAAAATTCAACTGTTGCATTAATTGTACTATTAATCTTAGAATTTAAACAATTGATTATTCTAAAATTATGTGGAAATTTAGAAAGAAAAAAAAAAAGGTTCAATCTGTAATCATCCACGTGTAATACACTATATGAAATGTCAAATTAATAGCAATTGAAAAAACAATTGCACATATATGTATGAGTGCGTTTCAATATGTGAACTGTGAAATGTCAAATACGCAGTTGTGAGGAAGAAACACATCGATTTATTATTAATATATAATTGTACGTAATACGCTTATATAGAATTAGAGCTTTATTGTATAATTTCTCATCGCAGTCTCCACATCCTCGTGCCTTGTACCGTTCCAGTCAGCGTCCAGCCCACTGTTTTCAAATATGTATGTGCTTCCACCATCTCCCATCTCAAAACAAGGCACGAAAGCAACACAACAGCAGAGCAGTTAGGGAACCAAAAGCTGAACTCAGAGGTTAAAATGTCGCACAGATAAAGGGCAATAGCGTAATTCACCCTTAGAACGAGGGCTAAATAAGTATCAACAAAAAGCAGGAGACGGATATTCTAGCAACAGCCATTTTTTGTGAATATGTGATAGCAGTCAAAATCACCGCCAACCGCACATGCACCTCCCAATCCTATCAATGCGCCTTTTGCTTCCTTCCCTTGATCGCTCTCAATCCTGTCTCTCCTGCGACCAGCGAGCATGGTCACCCTTTACCCGTATTAATCATTATTCATATCTTTATCAATTATTTTCATATCTAGGTTTGTTTCTTGTTGCTTGCTCCATTCTCGAAATTATTTTCCACCGAGTCGAAGGTTGCGAGATTTCACTAAATTTTTAAGAGTTTGGGATTCATTTTTTTCCCTTCATAATTTTGATCGAGCAATATGGTTTATTATAATTTTAACGAAAGAATTCATATTTAATGAATAGTTATCATAAATTTTAAACAAATTCAAAAATAACATAATTGATGTTTTAATACATCTTAAAAAATTATTACAAAAAAAATGTTTATTAAAATAGACTATAATTCAACAAGTATTAATTATTTTTTAATATATTGCTATTTAATATGTATTAAAAATAAAATTTATTAGTTTTAATAATAAATTAATAATGAAATGATATGAATATAAAATATATTAAGAAATATAATATAAAATTTTAAATGAATGAAATCTACTCTTCTGATTCTCAATTTTCATTTAAAAAAAAATAAAATGATAGAACCATATATGAATTTGTTAAGTTTGCAATATTGGTCTAGTCTTATGGAGCAAATAATAATTTATTTAACATTCCAAAATTTATTGAACTGTGAAAATGGCAGGAAAGTTCAATTCAAGTTGTGTTGCTATATATAGTTTGTGTTTTAGTATTTTTTTTTTCGTACTGATATTATAATTCACATTAAAAGTGTTTTAATTTTCTAAATTCTTTTTGCCTCGAAAAAGTTTGCAAATGCTATTTTTGATGGGTCACAGCCTCTTGAGATATATATATATATATATATATATATATATATAAAAACTTGAATAACAATAGAAGATCCAAAGACTCAACGACGTAAAGTGAAAGGAAATTAAGAAAAAGCAATGTGATGTTGTAGAATGCTTGATTAGTTCAATCTTTCTTTCTTTTTTTTCTTTTAAAATCAATTCAATATTTCTTAATTGGTTATTAATTGTTTTTTGGGTACATTTGAAATTTTAGTTTACGTATAAATTCAAGTAATATAAAATAAATATATTGTAATTTTATTAATATATATATAAGTTTTATGTATACCCAATATATTTAATTTGACTGATTGTTATGTATGTCTCAATGTTATTGTTATACGTGCTTTTATTAGCTAACAAATTGAACGAAGGTTTGTTCTTCCGCATGCCTTTGTTGCGTGCAGTATCTTTCAGTTTCTGCATTTGCTTCTAAGCAAATCAAGCATTGATGCCTAAACATGGCTCTTATCTTAGGTGACTTTTAGTTTAGGGGAGCATTCGAATTGAATAATTAAACCGAAATATATAAACTGAAAATTATAATGTTTAGTATTTGTAAAAACTAAATTAATATTAAATAGAAATCGATTTGAATTAAAGCGATTTAATTTAATTTGATTTATTAAACTTTTTAGTGAAATTTTTATTTTACACACCTATTTTTAATATTCTAAAATCTAATTAAAATATTTTATTAAGTCTAATATTTTTATATTATAAAAAAATAATATATTATTATCATTAATCGGTTTGATTTAATTTGATTTTATTAATTTTTTTAAATAAAATAAGTTGAGTTTAAATAATTAAAATTTTTAAAAATAAAAATGAAATAAAAAAGTCGAATTCAAAATTTCAATTTAATTGTTTTTTTTTTATTTTAAATTAAATAGTGCTCTTTCTGACTTTCATTATTATTTAAATTTTATATTCCAATAATTTTAACGCATAAGATATACTGAATAATCTATATATCTATATAAGAGTGGTGGGTAGAGTTTTACATTTTCTATGAGCAAATCCATCTGAACGACGAGATTCCAAATTATATATACATTTAAAGTTAATGGATTATCCCAAAATCCTGACCAAGTGTATGAACAAAACCTACTAATCTCATACTAGGCTCAATGCTATACTCATGGGTCGGCGGGAGGACCTATGTGTTACAGTATTTGTATTAATTTTTAAGTACCTTAAAAGCTGACGAATATGCGAAGTGGGCACTTGGAATCCATTGATGTAAAAAGCTTATTACTTGAGAAAAAAAACGGCCATTAATGGTTGGCATAAAGCAAAACCCAACATAATGTACTATTTGATCGCGTAAAAGGCATGAACACATGAGTCATACCCACGTATTCGTAATAAGTTGATTAAACTTAAACTAAGTTTTTTATTTAAAGTGCTTTAGCTCGAGAATATCCAGGTTGTGGACTGGCCGCTATTACTTCCACAGCATTTCTTTTTTTCCTTGGGTAAAAAAATTTCTGTTGAGATTCAAGAAAGTGTGGATCCTTTCAGTATAGTGAAATATGATTCCACTTTCACGTACATATCATCAGATTCGATCATTCATTTATAAATTGTTAATGCTTATTTACAGTTTTTGATTAGGCCAAGTTTAAATTTCCTAATAAATATTACCAAATCGAGAAAGTTAGTGAAATTAAACAACTTATAATTAGTGTGGGTTGTGGGATTTGTGGTGTTATTGGTCTCTACATTGTTATCAATAAAAAAGCAATCAAAACTTAGCAACTTAATTAAATCATCCCACTTACCTACCTACAAAACCTAGCCACCGAAACTTACTAATTAGCTGCCATTTTATGATGGTAACCGGAACCATGAGAATTACAAGAGACTCAAAGAAGACTAATCCAATTTGGTCCAACATTAAATTCATTAATTTTCTGTGACATCTAAACTCACTTACCCTTAATTGATGTTGAATATCCACCGGTTTTGATAAGGATATTTGTAGGCTTCAAGTGTAGAAAAACATAAGGCCAATCTCTTTTGCTTGATTTGCTTGAAAGGTAGGCCGCGTCTGCTTGTGATGTGGTCCTTGACATTCGACCTCTCCTGCCATCCTCCACATTTGTCTTCCACGCAATCACCTCTTTCTGGGGAGGTCCTCATCCAAACTTGGCCTTCAATTCTTAACGACGCACTCCAATCCAACTCTGTTCTTCTTGGATCAAAATCCAATGTCATATATATGTGTGTAGGGTTTGGATAGCCCAACCCAGCTCTATTTATTAACCCTTATAATATCATTTCTATTCAATGGACAGGTGAGATATAATCATTATTATTATTCAAATAAAATTTTTCATGGGCCCACTCATAACTAGGGATATCATTATTTTCTATACTTGTAAATAAAATCTATTTTATAATATTTGAATTATAGATAACAACAACAATAAGCATCAATAGAAAAAAAAAGGTGGAAGGAGTTAAAAGAGTAGCATAGTTGTGGGTATCTCATCTCAACTGACCACATGACAAATGGATGACCAAAACAGTGTAAATTCCAGGAGGGAAAACTTGCATGCCATAATTACTCTTTGAATGTCGTAACACTATCTATTACTCTTGACCATCAAAGTCCAAACTGCTACTACTAGGATTATGGGACTACATGTTTCTAGCTCCCATTAAAAAGATATTTTAAACTCACGAGCTTACTCTCATATAATTACTTGAAAATGAAATAGTGACGGTTGATAACGTTTTTCTATTCCAATTATAACGGTACTAAGTTTAATGAGGAGGTTTGGTGAAAAGGAAATCTTTGTTAAGAAAAGCCCATCCAAGCCCACTAATTCAGCGCCAGTTAGGCCCAGAAAGATGGAGAAATGATTCAACGGCTGCATCGAGATGCCAGAAACGGTTAAAGCGTGGGCCCGTGAACGCTTGTACATAGTGACTACAATACCCTTCACATTTATATCAAAGTAAGCGGCAGTCACGCGTAATTAATGATACGCGGGAGGGTTTAAGTTGACATTCAATTGCCTCACACGTAATATCTGATCAGACCAGGGTAATTCAGTCATTAAATAAATATTTTGATTTTCCCTCTTTACATTGTTTTTGAAATTAGAAGTAAAATAAAAAACCCATTTTTTAAGCAAGCAAAATCTATGGAACTGCGAAATCCACGGACTCACTGCTCCTCGATATTGACGCTTGAAATATTAAAAGAACCAACGTGTGCAAATTTTCACATTTAACTATCCAACCATAACTTGCCACGTGAACTCTAGGCGGGACTACTTTGTGCGTGTTTGGTTCTTTTAGCAAATGCCAAGTAGTCATTGTTGAAAATTTTGGCGGGCAATCTAAAGAAATTCAAATAAAGAGCAAACCCTAGCGGCCCCATCTCTTCTGTCTCTCCAACTTTCTCTCACTTCAAGATCTGTGCGGTGCTTGTTTCTTCTTTCAGCTTCCATGGATTTCGCTGTAATTTCTTGAAATATCTAGTTAGTTCACCTCCGTTTACCTCGTTAATTACGAGTTTTGGATTTTTTTTTTATTTCTTTTTTCTTCCTGCTTTCATTTGGTATTTATGCACTCGTTTAATTTCATTACCCATTTGATTTGATTAGTTGTTTTTTTAATCTTGTCATTATTAGGGTTTCTCATGTTTCTGTGTTTTTTTTCGCAGGTGGATTAACCGAAGATAGTTGTGAATGTTTCTAATTCGTGCGAGTTTGGATTGGTATATATCCTCTAGGTACTCGGTTTCCTTCTGCAAACATTGTAGATTTCTTTTTTAGCGCTGTTAATCCATTTCTTGATTTGTGAATAATTGAAGGAAGTTCTGTCATTTTGTGTTTCAGGTCTCAATTGATGGTGGCTTAAATTATTTTTAGGTCATTTTTGCTTGAATATAAGAGAAGAATTAGTGTTCAGTGTTGAGGAAAATTGGAAAACAAGGGGGGGTGAAGTATGGGAAAAGTTTCCCCAAAAGATAGGGATTTGAAAACCCCCAAACAGAAAAGGCGACTGCGGAGTTCTAGCAACAGGTTTCTGAAACCAGGTGCCCTTGCTCAGCTTCGCTATAGCAAGGCTGCGGCTACTAAGTCATGTACCGATCTCGGGAAGAAAAGGGTTGCAGTGTTCACCACCAAGAAGGCTGAGGAAGATGATCTCATGAATGAAAATAAGGTGGTTGATAAGAGCCCCTTGATGTTGTCCCCTGTGGATATACTTAAACAGAGTCATTTGGTAAGGACGCCAAAGACACCTCAAACTGAAGAGAGTGAGTCTGAGTCTAGGCTCGAGTCCCTTCCAATGGATTTACTGGTAATTATTATGTCTAAAGACCTCATTTATATGTGTGTTGCAGGTCCATTTCTAAATTCATGCATGTGTATATTTGGCTTGGCGTTTAATGTACAAAATGGTTGATTGACTTGTCATTAACAATATTAATATGAACATGTTTGTTTTGTACATAACGGCAAGAATCCTGAAGTTGTGTTGTAACCACAGCATATTCATTATGCTTTTGTTGGTTCCGAGATGGTCTTCATCTGTGGATGGTACTGTGAACATGACTTCTTGGAGAAACAGAATTTCGGAATCTATGTTGCGGGGATCTTTTTATCCTTAGTTTTCTGCTTTGGTTTCCCTTGACTATATGTTCTTAAATCAAGGTGTAGTTCCATGAAAAGTGAGAATTTATTAGTGGATGCTCTTCAATTTAGGAAGTTGTTAAATTAAATCAAATTTTCAATGGCAGTGTTGCAGACATCTAGTAGCATGAGAAAATTTCATTGTGTCTTTGAGATGTTGAGAGACAAATTTGAAGAATTCTAAGAAGATTATATTCTAGTTAATGTATTCATAGGGGCTTTTTTTGTGCCCCTTAGATTTTAATATATTTGTTGCTTGCTTTAGAAATTGATGTTCTGTTTAGCTCTGTCCGTGCTTGCTGCAATGGAAACTTGTATGCAATATTATATGGCGTGTTCATTTTTGCTCGGTTTAGAAAAATAAAAATTCTGTACTTAATTGCACATATGGTTAAACAGATAGAACACGTAATATCTCATATTTTGGAGTTGTGAGTTAAAGGTCAATGAGAGTGAAAGTAGAGATGATAAAACTATATTTTTGCCAATGCTATCTAGTTAATTCTATGTCTTTGTTTAGAATTCTTTATTCTGGCTGTTTTTGTGTGTACGATTTTCTCTAATCCTTTTTGATTTTGTATTTCCGACAGTTGTTGTTCTGCATCGAAAAGGTTGTGTCTAATTTTGTATAATATGTAAACTTTATATATCATTGATACCTGTAAACAGAATGCAGTTTTGTTCCCTATTCTTCTGAGGTTGCACTCTTTTCCCATTTTGAATCCATGGTTTTGACTTCTTTCTTCTTCATATTTTGAGGTTAAAATACTTTGTCACCTTCATCATGATCAATTGAGGGCAGTTTTTCATGTATCTCGGAGGATTAGAAGAGCAGTAAGTTTCTCAGTTCCTGTGTGTGGCTATGTGCAGTGTATTTCTGACAATTGCATGTGCTTGCCCGAGATCTTTGATTGAATTGAATGTAAGTGAATCTGTTACTCCTGTGCAGGTTTTGCTTGCGAGGCAATTCCATTTTAATTACACAACACCAGATCGCTCTCGGCAGGAGATGCTGAGAACAATGACCCCACGACCTACTGAACACTGGCCTTTTATTGGGTGGGTACCCAAAAGTTTTAGTATTTCTTTCCCTTTTCTTTTTCCTTCAAGACCTTTTCTTTTTAGGTCTTAACATGCTTATCCTGTTTCATTTCTGTTGATGTTGTTTGAGTTCTCACTGCAGCAAGAAAGATGGGAAGGCTGTATTCATTCCAAGCCCACACACTCCGAAAGCACCAAGACATGGTCCCCGGCCACCTTCTCGCATCAAGGTCGCTGAGATGAAGCAAATTGCTGCTGTTCTTTTCCAAGATTCAGCATTTCCTTCAAGATACATGGTACCATCTGCTTTGTCCAAGCCCCTATGCAAATCATTGGCTTCTAACAGGGTTTTATTTTACGAGGATGAGTTGTGCCAAGCTGTTGCTCAGAATAAGCTTCGTTGATTTCCATCCCGTCACCTGTTCCTTTTTGTGTATAGTTTGTTTCCTATCGCTTTAGTTAGTCATAGTTTGGAAGGGAGGTATGCAATTTTGTAGCTTTTACTGGGTAGTACAAGAAGATATTATGGGCTTTAGATTTGCATTAGAGAAAAAATTTTAGGTGTGGCTGTGGGAATAATATATTGAAACTAGTTACTTGTATATTTCTATATATATTTGGAAGAATGGTTTTCCTCTAGAAAAAAAAAGAGCGTCTGGTGTCATCGGTATTAATCAGTTCCATAAAGTTTTCATGTCATAAGAAGTGCGCTTGATATATTAGATCTGTGAAGACTCAAGGCTCTCTGTATATTTCTAATGCTTATTTTTCCCGGTAACAGTTGGAGATTTCTCATTTCTGCACTGTTGCCGTTGCCATTTGGTTTATGGATTATATGAAAAGCATTGGCCTACATGCATTTAAACATTAAAGTCGATGCCAAATTTGCTCATTTTTTTCCCTATGGAGGAGCTGGAAGGTTGGAGCTTGATTATAGTGTTTTCCTTCATAGATTATCTCGTATTTTCAAATATTTGGGCACATTCATTCATCTGCCATTAGATAAAAGGTCTATAATGCTCAGAGTATTAGGGGGCGTCAGTGCAAGGGTTTAGATCATCTAATTTTATAGGTTTATTTTCTTACTTATTACAAATATAAGAATATTAAGTAACATCATAAAAAAAATCTAATTAATTTGCCATTATTAATTAACAACAAAAAAATATATAATTTAGTTCTTAAATACCATCATTATTTTATTGGTCATTATAATTTGAAAATTAAATTAATTAATTACTGAGCTTTGATTTTAAAAGTATGGTTTTATAAGAGAAGGTGTTTTATGATTTTTTTTTTAATATTAATAACTTTTCATTGTTTAAAATCAATAGAGTTTTATTGTTTGTGTATCCCTTAAACTGCCTCTCGTTACTATAACAAGACTTTGTTCCTGGATAAATACTCTTCCTTCCGCAATGAGATAAAATTTACAGCCCGCATTCCATTGGGGAGGAACCAGAAAGAGCCAGCCGCAATTAGATTTCTAGCAGAGCGTCCATCTCATTACGTAAGAAATCAGATATTTAAATTCTAGCACTCTTCTCTTTTTAAATATTTTTTTAATAAAAAAGAAAAATGGGATGGCTTCTGTAAAGGACGTTCCTTTAAAAACTTGTACAACTAAAATACAGAGTACTTATTCCTTGCAAACTAATAAATGGGCATTTCTTCATCTTTTGGACTAATAGTAGTGACAATTGTGGAAAAAGAGAGAGAGAGAGAGAGAGAGAGAGGTCCCATCATCCGAACAAATAGTTAACACTCTTGAGGACAATAGTGATAAGGGTCTCGTAAGCCTTCTGTGTAGGATGAAAACTATCCCAGAATACATATTTAGAATCATCTTTGCAAGTTAATGGGTAATCAAGGTGATAACAAAGGTAAGTCACCTCTATTTTTCCTGTGCCGCAGCATCCTTTTGTTGCTTCTTGAAATCCTGCAGTATCCAAAAGCATCATCAAGATGTCATCTATGCGCATTTTCTATGCACAACAGTTGAATGTTGATCTATCATAATAAATAATAATAACAAAATTGTTGTACATATTTGAAAATTTTTGAAGTTAATGGGAAAAAATGATGATTTATTATTACCATATTTAGCAGGATTTTGGATGAGGAAAAGCAGAGGATTGTAGACGTCAAGATATGTAGCAAAAGCATGAGAAAGCGTTGAATTGAGAGAATGAATAGATGAGAGTAGCTTGGAATTGAAGAGAATTGCTGCTTGATTTGCATAATCAGCACACTTCCTGTGAATGCCTCCATGTATGGTTCTCTGAGATGGAACACATCCCATTGGTGGTAAGCCCAGAACTAAAAATATTCTTGCTCCAAGTCCATGAAGTTCCTGTCATCAATTACCGCCAATTGAATATTAAATATAATTACACTCACAAGCTTAATAATGCGGAATTTGGATTCTCATGTTTAGCATCTACTCTCATATTCTATATATCAAGGAAAAAAAAACTAAATACAATTAATTTTTTTTTTTTTGCGGCTCACGAGAAAATAAATTTCAAATTTTAAATTTGAAAAGAGTTGAGTATCCAATAATTGTTTTTTTGTTTTGTTGTATTTATTTATTTTAAATTTTATTAAAATTTGAAAAATTTAAAATAAAATATTTAATCTAAATCTAAATTTCTGAGTAAATCAATCTGAATACAATAATTATTAACTATTTCAAACTTATGATGGAGAAAGACTTTTCATTTTTCTTGTTTGAATTCCTTATAGAGAAAGATTAATAAAATATGCACCCACTAAAGCACGGCTTGATGGAGAGACTTTATGTTTTTGTTGGTTATTTAAAAAAAAAAAGTTCGAAACAGTTGATTTTTTTTTAGAAATAAAAAATCTATTCTATTTATGACTAACTTTAATTAATTCGAATTTAATTGATTCCAGTTTTTTAACAACTGGACGAGGATGTTGCTTGTCTCCTAGTAGAAATGGCCACCCATTGAATTGGAAATCATGATCTAGCTTATCCAATGCAAGACAAGTTACGGATAAAACTTGAAGCAAAGGTACCTGCAACTCATTAACAATATCTGAGAGAAGTAATTGCTACCTGGATAAAACTTGAAGCACAGCTAATCAAGAAATCGGTATACGAATCAATGGTGTAGTGAAATTGCCTCAACGCAGTAGAATAGTAAGTGTTCAGAATATCGTTGGTTCCTGTGCAGATTACGAATACGCTTTTGGATACTATTTTTGCTCTCCTTGCTTCTCCAACTGCTGAATCTATTCTTTTTATGTAGTCTTTGAACTGGTCCAGTTGATCAGATAAAGAAAATGCAGGCTGCAGCAAATCAACAAAAAATTAATAAATGTGGAACTAGACAGGAGAAACAAGAGCTTGCAAGATGAGTGAAAACTACCGCTAGAGTTGATGTAATAGGATCATAACCACAGCCGCCGGAGGCAAAGCTTACTCCGGTTAGGAGGTCTTGAAGTTGAAGATCCGGGTCAAGATAAGCCGGCAAGAATTTCTTTACGCCAAATGCTTCAGCTGATGAAAATTAATTAGTATGAAATGGTTTTATTAAGTTTTGAGTATTTAGAAACGTATGAGATTGATACCTATAAAGTCAGAGGGGACTCTGCCATTACTGAACCTTCCAGTTGGTTTTCCACCCATGAAGTCTCGACCATAAGGTGGGAAGTTGCACTTGGCAGTTGTTAAGATATTGTTGTTGTTGCCTGTATCAACTATGGAGTCTCCGAACACAAAAACTGCTTCAGCCTTTTCATTGCGAGGCAATTTTATGCTTGGGACTGCGGTGTTTAAGGGAAACAACCTTGCTACCGTCAGAAAAAACACGACCATAACAGAAGATGAATATCCATGATTTTCAAAGAGAAACTTCATGGTTTAGAGAAGTGGACGTGCTTCTTCTTCTTCTTCTTGTTGTGGGTAGATGAAGACTCCTAGCTAGCAATGCTTCTGATATGCAACCATATGCAATGTTGGCATCTATTTATTGGACTCGCAAGTTTAGAAGTTGTTGGCTAACTGTATAGTGTAAGTAAATGATGCACCTCCTTTCCTTTTATAGGTGGAAATTTAATTACCTCCCTACAGTAATAAATTTTAGAACCATTTTCTTAAACAATATCAATTCAGACATTAATATATATATATATCAGAATAAAGTAGACAAAGCCCTCTCTCTATCGTTGAAATATTTAGTGCAAAACCATCTTGTGTTTTCAGTAGATGTCTTCATCTCTCATGATTCATGTAATCTTCTTTTCCATCACACACGTGGAGATGTGATCCTAGAGCTATTTCAATGAAAGAGAAATCTTTTTCCCTTTTCTGCCCCTTTATCTCAAAAAAATGAAAAAAATAGAAGGGGGCAATGTTGGTATAATGGCAATTGTAATTTTCAAGCTGTGATAAATGTATCATGTGAGCGTTGAAATTATAAACACAACCGTACTAAATTTAGTTGATGGATTAATATATCATCCATTAAAGTTATAATAAAATTTTCCATTTAAAAAAAAAAAGTTATTTACCTATATAGTTTTACTTATCATTTTTTATTAAGAATGATATTAAAATCTAATTAAAATTATATGAAAAACTGATTATATATATATATATATATATATATTATTTTTATATTAAAAATGATATTAATATTATAAAAATCTGTCGAAATAATAACGAATTTAAATTATTATAAATTTATAACGGATTTTATATTTTGTTATTAATTTTTATTATTTAGCATCGGATTAATAAATTCGTGACTAAATATATTACTTAATAAAATTATTTATAAATTTAATAATTAATTTTAAAATTCATTATAAATTTATTTTTAAATTAGCTAAAAATTAATAATGAATCTCAATCCGTTAATAAATTTGTTATTAAATTAATTACTAAATAAATAAATTAAATGAATAAAATAGTAACGAATTTAATAACGAAATACAATTTATTACATAGTTAATAATGGATTTAATACTTTACTATTTTTTTAACAAAAATTTTAATTGTTATTTTTTAAAATCTAATTTTTTTTTAAAGTTAGTAACAGATATAATTTATTACTAAATCCGATACTAATTTGAAAATTAGCAACAAATTCTATAATTTGTTATTAAATTTTAGATAATAAAGTACTGCAATTTTATTTTAAAATTTCGCCTTTGTTATTTTTAATTTAATAAAAGAAAAAATCTGTTACTAATCTAAAATTAGTAACAGATTAAAAATTCTATTACTAAAATTTAGAGAATAATACAACATTTTTATTTTAATTTGTCCGCTTTTTTTTTTAAATTAAATAACGAATTCAGTCTATTACTAAATCCATTACTAATTTGCGTATTTATATACTTACCCACTTTATCTCCCTTCATTTCATTCATTTTCTTTTTTCTCTTCTCTCTTTATTCCTTTATTTTTTCATATTCTTATTTTCATCTCTTAATTATTGACTCCATTTTCTTCAATTTTCTTCCATTTCCTTCAAATTTTTATCATTATTAATTTTCCTTTTATCTCTTAATTTTTGTTTCATTTTCTTTATTTTCTCTCATATTTTTTTTCCATTTTCTTCAATTTTCTTTCATTTTCTTCCATTTTCTTTTATTTTCTCCTTCAATTTCTATCATTTTCCCTTCTTTTTTCTTTCATTATTCATTCATTTACTTTCTGTTCTCTCGTATATATACTCTAACATTTTTCTTTCATTCTTTTCTATATCTTCATTTTCTCTTTATTTTTCTTCATTTTTTCTTCATCTTTCTCTCATTTTTTTTCTTTTTTTCTTACTTTTTCCTCATTTTCTTTAATTTTTCCCTTTTTCCTTATTTTCTCTTCATTTTTGTCATTATTTTCTTTCATTTTCTTTCTTTTCTTATTTTATCTTTTCTATCTCATTTTTTTTACATTCTCTCATGTTTTTATTTATTTTTTAAATTTTCTCATGTAATTTTATAATAATTTTCTCATAAAATTAATAAAATTTAAAATATTAAAGCTAATATTTAATGTAAAATACAATGAAAAAAATTAATAGTTTACCATAATTAAATTATTATTTAATATAAAATATAATGAAATAAATTAATAATTTAATATAATTTTTTAAATATTTTTTAAAAATTAACAATAAATTTAATAATAAAATATAGATTTAATATTTTTTTTATTTTATCAAATTAATAACGAATTAATAACGAATTTCTATTCATTACTAAATTTAATAACAAATTTAATTTATATATATATATATTTTAAATTTTTATTAAATTAATAACGGATTTTAAACTTTTTACTAAATTCTATTATAAATTCGTTATTAAATCGATTACAAAATTAATAACGAATTGCTAATCGATTATTATTATATTAACAATGAGATTCATAATAACATATATAAATTCGTTACTAATCCATTATTAAATAGATTAGTAACGGAACTAATTCGAAAAAATTTGATAGCATAAAATCTAATGAAAATATCAAAATTTTATCTTTTAATATTTTATTAAATATTTTTCTTTTATAATTTACTTTTTAATAAGTGGCATATTTTCAAAATATTAATTTGGAGTATTTTCAAAATATTAATTAGATTTATCGTATTTGTATAGACATTTTAATTAAAGGATTTTATTTTTATTTTTATTAAAATTTAATATATATATTATTCTCCTTAATTTATATTTAGAAATTCTAAACCACAAATAAAAGCAGAAAGAGTGTAAATAAAAATTATACTATATAATTCTTATTTAACTTAATTATATACTCTTGATTTAAAGGTAAGGAGCTATTGCCTCTTAATCTTAGTGATAATATACTAATTATAGAAAGTTATATGCCTAAACATTTAATTCATTTACGTACTAACAACTAAAAGATATAGCATATATTTTAGTGATAGACATTAATTATTTGGAGGTAAAGGTACATATAGAACACCTATTACTCAACGCAAGCCAATATTAAAAAATTATTTTATGTAGACCAATTAAAAATTATATATATGCTTTATTTAACCTCTAATAAAATAATATAGATCAATTCTATATAATCAATATGGAGATTGTGATCCCAGACCTATTTCAATGAAATCTTGCTCCCCTTAGCTTCTTCTCTATGTTTCCAAACAATAAAATAAAATAAAACCTAATACACTGTTTTTTCACAGGGTGGAGTCGGTCGGCTTAAATTCCAAATATACATCAAGTGAAGTCAGGCGAAGTCGGACAAAAAAAAGTCAGGCGAAGCAACCTAGCATTACCAATGCGGCAAGGCAACCGTTCAAAAATCTAAATTCTTTCATTTTTCCTATATTTAATTGTGTCGCCAACCAAACGAATGCCACTGTGCCTTCACAATCGGACGTCCCATTTTATCAACAATCAATCAATTAAAGAGGGAATTTTGAAAAAAAAAAAAGAAAAAAAAAACCTTCACCTATTTCTCTGAGCAGGATGACTACGACTATTAGAGCTGAGGCTGCGAGAAGCGAATGAGGATGAAGAGAACGATCTAGAGCAAGGACGAGATCGAGAATGGGAGGACAAAGACCGAGAGGAAGAGCTTGATTCTGAATTTGAACCGGAGGAAGAGTATGACCATGATTTTGGAGCGGGAGTGGGAGGACAAGCCCGACCTTGAAGGTAGTTAAGGATGGCCTCGTGTTGGCTTGGCCATAGATACAAGAGCGACACGGTGGATATTTGATAAGAAGCTAGGTAAACTCTTAAGATAGTGAAAAGCAAGAAGAGACAAGAACCACATGGGTCTATCGATCCGCTCTTGGTGTCTCAATTTAATGTAAGCTTTGAGGATAAGAGCCAAAGCTGGTAGCACTTGAGGTGCCTAGAGATAATAAACCCACCCACTCGCTAGCTAAAAACTGCTCAGTCAAAGGAGAATCAATAAAACTACAGAATCAAAACATACTACCATTGTGGCTTGGGTGCCGTGTGCCACCAAGTCTTAATTGCCGGGTTGTCAAAATGGAGGACTAGAAAAGATATTTTTCAAAGACGGATGGGTGAAAAATAAAAATTTTCCAAGTGGGAGTGGATCTCAAAGGTTCCGTCCTTTGCGGCTGGTTATACTAGTGATCAGGTTTAATTTGTATCTTATTATCAACAGCAACATAAAATTAATGTTACATCGCGATAATTATATTTGAGATTCGTCTATTCAAATCACTGAATTATTTGAATATATTTTCGATAGTCCAGTATTACAAATTGCATGTGTGCTGGTACAGTTTTCCTCCAACCAAGAAAAAAGGGAAAATTAAAAATTGTCTTCAACTCGAATGGATAAAAAAAAGGAAAAAAAATCTTTTAAGACTACAGGAAAGGGCAAACAGACTGATTTGGATTAAAATATGATCTTTTAAGACTACAACGATATAATGGTGGAGTACCGGAAGAAAGAAAAAACAAAGCAAAACAAATAGTTGCTTAGTTGGAAAGAAAAACTCTCCGCGGGAGCCTTAGAAAAAGGCCAAAAAAGAAAAATCACGATCTTCGATATATATGCGCTGGAACACCAACCGGAACTATCAAGAAACTTGAAGATTCTGGCCCACCGCCACTAGTATCTCCTGCCGTATCATCGTATCGGGACAAAATTAGGGGCTCGGAGTACATGCATGTAATCTTTATATTCGTCCACGTGTAATAACTCAGACGTGTCTGCCCAAGCCAGCACCGCGCACATTTGCGCTTAATCATCAACTCGGTGCTATTTATTGGAAAACTCATGTGCTTGCGGTATTTTCTTCTGTTGGGATAGCGTACTGTAGTAAATACAATTTTGCTGCGATGGGTCTTCTGGATTTCTTCTCGGCTCATCAACATGATAGTAAGAAGCTGAAGAAAAGCAAGCAACTAAAGGTCACTAGCTAAATATATATTGCGTTCTTATAATAGTAGCTATAGTCCGTAATTAATTAATAGTATTTTTCTTTTATTAGTATTATTTAACAATTTCAGTAGGATTCTGTTACTTGTTTGAACTTCTAGTTTTGAATCTTTTGAGTATATATGAAAACAGACGGTGGAAATTAAAGTGAGAATGGACTGCGAAGGATGCGAGAGAAAGGTGAAGAAGGCAGTGGAAGGCATGAAAGGAGTGACTAAGGTGGAAGTGGAACCCAAGCAGCACAAGCTTACGGTCACTGGATATGTCGACCCAAACAAGGTCTTGCAACGTGTCAGACATCGAACGGGGAAGAAGGCTGATTTCTGGCCATACGTACCGTATGATTTAGTGCCTCATCCGTACGCGCCAGGGGCTTATGATAAGAAGGCCCCACCTGGGTACGTGCGGAACGTGGTGGATGACTCGGCGGCGCCTCTCGCACATGCCAGCTCTTTTGAAGTTAAAACCTTATCGGCCTTTAGCGATGAGAACCCCAATGCGTGTGTGATTATGTGAAATCATTTGCATCTAGTGTTAATTACTGTAGTTTCTTTTAAGTCTAAACTTAAAGATGAATGTGTGTTTTTGTTGTTTGGAGGAAGACTTAAAAGATGAATGTTCATGTTCTTTTCTTGGTAATTACCATATTTTATTGGAATATTATTACTTTTAAATTGATTTTGCATTGAGATTGAAACTGTGGTTAATCATGTTTTAACGGTTTTAAAGGCATCATAGTTTTTTTATTAAAAAACAATGTAAATTTCATTAAACTTTTAAAATATCAACTCAGAAATTAAGGAATCAGATTGAAAATATTATTAATTCGAGTAAGTTATAATATACTTAATATTAGTAGATTTATGAATAAAGTTAATAAAAATAAAAATTATTTTTAAATAAGAGATTTATAATAAAAAATAAAATTATTAAATGATGATAAATTTTAATAATTGAGATTAGTTATAAATTGAACTAAAAGTTGAGCGTCTGACTCTACATTCTCTAAAAGTTATGATCTCAGTTATAAAAGTATTAAAATTATTAAGAATTTGTTATTATGATCTTAGTTATAAAAGTATTAAAATTATTAAGAATTTGTTGTTGACGTATTATAATAAACTCACTATTTCATTCCTTTAAAACATAATTTATTCACATAATCTGATGTAAAAATAATGCAGTATCAACATTTAGTTTAAAATTTTCAATAGGTGACTTTTTTCATTGGACGCAAATCGGGGAATTAATAATCAACTCCTTACAACTTTTAACCCCCAATCTTGAAAAAGAGACTGCACACCTAATCACAATATGAGGTGGACACATTTTCTGCTTTTATACCATAGTATTTCTATTCTCCCATAAAACTCAAATTATCATAACCACCACGTGTAAAGTAGAAACAGAAATTGAATTGTATATCCAAACAAACCAATCACTAAAAGAGCATGTGGGGAAAGAGCCAACCAGATTCAATCATCATCCAACAATCACGAATAAAAAGACAAGTAACCAGAGTATGTATTATCGTTTCACTTTGACTAGAGCAAACAGGACAATACTCACTGATTTGAATATTTCTACGAATTAAATTAACCAAATATGGAATAACATTAAGGCAAGCCCACCATATTAGATTTAAAACTTTCGGTGAAGCCCGATTATGCCAGAATTTCTTCCACATTGATCTAACCGCAAGTAAGCAACTCAAGTGAGTAGTTTGTGTCAAGAATCTATAAACATTTCAAATCGAATATAATCTACTTTTCTCAATTTTTTATATCCAATTATTTGTTTGTCCAGTGATACTCTAAGGGATAGACAATATATTATGAGTATTAACCTTATTAAATATATATAGAATCAAATCCATTTTCTAGCATCCTCGTTGAATGAAATTATCTGTCTGTTGAGGAGTATAAACTTTACTATTCAAATTTAATGGCACCCATAAATCCTCCCAAATCGAAATGTTTATACCATATCCAACTCTTTTGAGAGAACCTGACGCAATCAACTTCTTACACTCCCACAAACTTCTCCACAAGTAGCTTGGATTATTGTCCTTATGTTACTCATAAAGCATTAAAAACTTTATTTCGCAATCAACAATATCCTTCAGTGACATGCATGCTAAATTCATGTGCAAGTAAAGCTCTTAAACTCTTAAAGACAATTATACATTAAAAATATGTCAACATATAATGAAATGGTTCAATTATGCGAGCAAAATGTGGAAGTTGAAGCAATCAAAGAGACTTGAGCATTTGTTACACGTGTGTAGCAAAATGGGTCCTCCCCGTTTTATTTTCCCCTTCAGAAAATTTTCCCCTTAACAGTAAATCTTGGTGGTGAACTTCCTACAGATTCAAAGTTATAGTCCCATAAAGAATTTTTGTCCTCATCTCCGCATAAAATACAGACGTATAATGACTCCACGACACTCAAATTTAGATTTGTTCTATTCGTGGGATAATAATCAAGATTGGGTAATTAATTTGAGATGAAACATGAACAGAATGAGAGTGTTTGACAGTGTTACCTTGTTTCTCTTTCACACTGAATGTTCATTATTTCTTGCAGTTCAATTTAGTCCATGTTAACCTAATGACTACACTGTGAGGTAATCCTTGTATTGAGACCAGTATTGATTATACTAACTATCTGCTATTATTTTAATATTTATTATCAGTTGAAAAGTACGTATACACTCGTTTGAATAATAAGTTCTCTAGTTTCTACATGGGTTTGCGGTACGTGATCGGGATGTAATCCTTTTTTGGAAATTTCTTCTTAGTGGCACTTTGCACAGTATGTTACCCTTTTTTTTTGTTTTTCTCACTATTTGGCTTCTGGTTTGAGGTCATTAAACATCATGCTTTTATGATGGATAGGTGCGTCTCTTCACGTGCAACGTTCCACTCGCTCTGTGATGGTTACTTCCCCTTTCCTCTCAATGTTGGGATATCATTTTAATTTTATTTTTTATTAATTTAAATTATGTATCATTCAACGTTTTTAAAAATTATAATACATTAATAAAATTTGATATTCTTTTATATATTTTTTAACATTATGTTAAATATCAAGTTTTTATTTATAAAACTAACTAATCGCTTAGTTAAAATGTTTATTTATTTTGTAAAAACAAAACACTTTTTAGTTATTTTATCAAATAAAATATTAACTTATTTCATATTTAAATTTATTGTTTAAATATAATATTATATATTATTTAATCTATATAATTCAAATATTCCTACTATTTAATTTAATATTATATATATATTATATAAAATTAATTTATTTCATTAATATTTATGAATAATTTGACCAACAAATAGTTGATTTAAAGATGAAAGGAACATAATATATAAAAAATAAGAAAAAAAGTAATCATTAAAAAAACATTAAAATCACATAAAAGATGTAAAGGCATAAACATGCAGCTTCAAACCGTAACACTTATGCTAATGATAACATGAAAGCGAAAATAAGGATGGAGAAGTAATTTCGTTAACTAAATTCACAGCTGAACTGGTAATTTTATGATTAATATTATTTTCTTTAATGGAAATAATTAATATGAGTTTAATTATATAAATTTAAAGTTTTTGATCTTTTTGTGCTCAATTTATTTTAATTAAGTTTTATTTTGAAAGGGACAAAAAGTGCAAAACTGAAAAATTAAAATAATGCATTTTAATATGTGATGTAACATTAAATATATTTTAAATAAACTAATAAATTATTTTTACCCTTTTAAATTGATTTAAAATATCAAAAAAATATATAAAAAGTTCATTTCACCTCATAAAATGAAACTTTAAAATAGTAATTTTAATTTGTGGTGTAACACAACATATTTAAAAAAAAAAAAAGAAAAATAAAGTACAATGTGTAATTTATCTATAGTTTTATAATATGTTATTTATATGATTTAGTATCAAAATAAATTCTAGTATAATGTAAAACATAAAGATAAATAGCTATATAGAGCATAAGCTAATACAAAAAATTAGTGCTCAATAAAACTTTCATTTCATAAAAAAAATTAGATTAATAAGAGATTAATGACATATTCTAATGTGATTAAGCAATTAATTAATAATTTGTTAAAAATAAGATTATTGACAAAACTTATGGAACATAGAAAGTGTATAATTTGCTGAGAGTAGTTTAAAACGATAGTTCAAATACTATAATCATTAAAAATATAATTTTAATAAATATTTGAATTTTCTTATGAGGTGATTGCATTGACAAAGATTTAAAAAATATTTCAGAGATTTTCACTTTGGATAACAAAATAATTTCATGGAAATATATTATCAACAATCTAAAATGATGTGATACCTTCTTATGATTGAAAGGAATCGTCAATATAAGTAAAATAATAATTTCAAATTCTTGAAAGATTTATTTAACAAAATTTTGGAAATTACATCAATGGTAATGAAAATAATTAAGATTTTAATAATTAAAATTTTGTTCAATACTCCAATAACATAAGTAGCTCCTCTCACATATTAATAGATAACGGTAGATAATTTTGATTTTTTTTTAAACAAAGAGAAAATATAAGTAAAGTTGAAATTTCAAAAAAGTTAGTTGCATATGAATATATATAAGAAAATTTTAATTTTTTATATATTTATTTTTGTTTGTCATAAATAAAGTTAAATGATATTTTTAAATTATTTTCTTAATTTTATTGTGTGCAAAATGAATTTTTTTATTTAATTAGTTATTGAAAATTAATTATATTTTATATTAAAAATTTGTATGAAATTATATAGAAATTATAAATTTATAATAAACCCATGCAACATGCAAAATGCGTTTAATAAATAAAATTCAACTTAACAAGTATATTATATATTAAATTAAAATTAATTTTATATCCAATTATATACAATAAAACTGTATTAATAAGAATATACATAAAAACCCATCAACCATCGCTAATTCGAGGTTTGATTTGTTTTTCTTTTAAAATCTTCCAAACGTTTGAAAAATAAAATTGAAGGCACTACGTAGTCACGAAACGGTACCGTGTACGTTGAGGTGGCAAAACCCGTAGTGTCAAGAGCCGCGCCTCATCAAGATCCAACAGAGTGGACGGCATAGATTCGATCAGCTCAATTACCTCCTACAGCCAATGGTAGAGACGAGGGCCGAACCTAGACCTGAAGAGCGCAGGATCACACCGATCAAATATATCAGTAAGTATTTGACAGGTAGTTGAGGTTAGTCGTGGAATACAAGCAAGTCAAAACGCAAAATCGATACGACGATAAAAATTAAGATCGTGTTGGAGTGAGAGAGAGAGGGAGGGAGAGAGATGATCGCAAACGGAGTGGAAGACGAAGAGAAATGGTTGGCGGCAGGAATTGCTGGCCTTCAACAGAACGCCTTCTACATGCATCGCGCTCTGGTAACCCTATATCTACTTTAATTTTTTGTTTCTCGAGAAAACCGAAGATTCGCTAACTTTTCTGCAAGGAGAGTGAGTTAAGTTATGGTAATCCTAATTTTCTCAGGACTCGAACAATATCAGAGACGTATTGAAGTATTCAGCACAGATGCTCTCAGAACTGCGGACTTCGAAGCTCTCCCCTCACAAGTACTATGAACTTTGTAATTCCTCGTCCTTTAAGATCTATTTCCAGATTTTTATTTATTTATTGATTTGATATTTGATTTCAAGGAGGAAATATATAAATTTTGGTTTGTGATATGCGCTTTGATGCCCTAGACATGCGATCATTTGATGAATTGAGGAAGCTGGAGATGTTTTTTAAGGAAGAGACGCGTCGTGGTTGCTCGATTATTGATTTGTATGAACTCGTGCAGCACGCTGGCAACATATTGCCAAGATTGTAAGTTCATTGTCATTTTCAAAATTTTTTCTTCATGCTCTTTCATGCTTGTATGGCCTGAAACCGTCCATACGTGTTGTCAGAAACTATGAAGAGAACACCTAAAGAACTATGCTCACAGAACATATAAGCAAGCAATTCCCTTAGCTCTAACATTATTCAATCATGATTCACCTGCTATGTTAGATCCTCACGATTGGTCGCTCATGCTCTTGCAAACCAAGGGTATTTTCTTATAACGATTATTGTTACACTATATTACAGTTTTCTGTTTTTGTGCCCAATGTCTGCACTGACCTGTTATCAGGGCGTGAAAATTTGATAAAAAAAAATGGATGCACTATTGGTATTAAAAGTTCTTAGAGCCAACCAACAATCTTCATAAATTTAGTCATTCTTTGCCAATTACACGTTAATTCAAATATGACAGCTTCATTAATTTCAATCGACTAATATAATCTAGTTTTTTTGTATCACTCAACTCTGATTTCATGTTTTGGGATGTAGCAAAAAAGATTGTGCGATGTAGATGGCTTTAAATGTTAAATAGAAATAACTATTAATATTCTTAGTAAATAATCCACATCTAGGTAATATATTTTCTAAAGAATATATATATACATATCTCTTAGAAGGAGCATTCTGGTTGTGTGTTGGATTGCTTAATTAAGGGATTTCACTTAATATAATAAATGGTACATGTGTCGAGTGCTAATGCTATTTTGCATCGTACTGTGGGCAATCTTTCAGGTATCTCCTCTGTACTGTAGGATCTGTGTACATAAAATCTAACGAAGCTCCTGCAAAGGATGTCCTTAAGGATCTTGTGGAAATGTGTCGTGGAATTCAAAATCCTGTACGGGGGCTCTTCTTAAGAAGTTATCTTTCTCAAGTCAGCAGGGATAAATTGCTTGACCTTGGTTTTGAGTATGAAAGGTAAGGATATCATATTACATGGTTGTTATTGGTTCTTTAGACTTTTAGGTAAGAGTGTTTATTTCGATAGGTTTGGAGAAAGAATTTAGAGGTGTTGATACCAGTTAAAGGACTAGTTCTAGTAAAGATTAGGTCTTGTTTAGATGACTGGTTCTAGTGAAGATTAGGTCTTGGTTAGATGACTCGAGGTAGATCTTTTCAAATCAAGGTTTGAATCAAGAATAGAATCATAATATTTGGTACAAATTATCAAAAGCAATATATATCATTACAAAAGATAATTCTCAATATGACATTTTGACAAATATGGAGTGATCATGTGACGCCTGGAAATGCTTTTGCATGTAAAGCAAGAAACGTGACAATAGTTAAACAATAGTTAACTAGCTAAAACTTGACAGAGAAGAATAAATATAAAGATGGAGAAAAAGATCTTCAGGTAGAAGAAGAGTACCTGTTGAATGTGTAAGTCCACCATTAGCTTGGCTGTGTACTTGTATATCAGTGGATTCATGCATGTGGCAAGAATTGTTTGGTTCTCTTTACTGTTTAGGTATGTAAAGGATTTGTTTGTTTGTTTATTTTGATTATCTCATTTCAAATTAACTGGGCAGGATGTAAGGGTCTTCTCACAGTAAGCTTTAAGTAAAAATATGACTTTTAAACTTATTGCTTCTTACAAATCTGATAAGCAAAGAAATTGCTAATCTACCATTTCATTCACTCAAGACGGCCTTGATTCAGGCTGTTTTGTGATTTAACCTATAGTCTATAGTTTCAAATCGCCAATGTTGGGAACTGATTTGAATTGAGAATCATATGATTCTAACAATTATATGGTTTCTTGTGTTGTATGTCTCTGCAGAAGAACAACACAAAACCATCTATTTAGTTGTATTAAGAAAATAACATATGGGCCCGTGCAAATCACGTTATAGCAGCTAGCTGATTGAATAATATTGGCATTATTTTGTTATTTCATTTTGTATTCCTTTAGTGGACTGTGATTGAAACTGACAGGTGGCTTTGTTCTCTGAATGTCTTTAGGGATGCTGACACAGTTATGGATGCTGTGGAGTTCATACTGCAAAATTTCACTGAAATGAATAAGCTGTGGGTGCGCATGCAACATCAGGTTGGTTGAAATACATATGACTACCTGCTCTCATGTTTGGCATGCATCTCAATGCTTGCATGTCGTAAAGGTAAAATATATCATGGGGGCATGATTTCTGGTCATGCAGGTCTTATACTGCTTATGAATCATTCATACTCTTAGCTGATCCTGAGTTGAGGCTTGCTGTCGGGCTTTCTGGTCTGCAGGGACCTGCCCGGGAAAAGGAGAAGCGGGAGAAAGAAAGGAGCGAACTACGTGACCTTGTAATTCCTATAACCTGTAAATGGTTAATTTCCACAATGCAACTGTGCAATATATGTTGTGTACTCATTGGCGGCTAAGTGTTTGCTTCCTGATATTTAATAGGTTGGGAAGAATTTGCATGTCCTTAGTCAGATAGAAGGTGTTGACCTTGACATGTACAAAGATACTGTGCTTCCCAGAGTCCTTGAACAGGTTTAACCCTTTGAGTCGTTTATTTTCAATTGGAAGGTGTTTCTATAGCCACCCCCCATCCTCAAAAAAAAAAAAAAAAGGAAAAAAACTCACGCACACGCACACAGAAAATGTATACTTGGCATGCCCGAGAATAAATTTTGGATCTTAATTATTTTGGCAGGTTGTCAATTGTAAAGATGAACTTGCGCAGTTTTATTTGATGGATTGTGTTATTCAAGTCTTCCCGGATGAGTATCACTTGCAAACACTTGAAGTCTTGTTGGGTGCTTGCCCCCAGCTTCAGGTATGAATTTGGTGTTGGTTGTTGTTATGCTGTGATGTATCTTTTGGCATGTCCTATGTTGGCTTATATCTGTTCTGTGCCATGATGCACACCTTCAGCTACTAAGTCTTCTCCTCATTATATATTTTATATTTCACAGCCATCTGTTGATATCAAGACAGTGCTCTCTAGATTGATGGAGAGGCTCTCAAATTATGCAGCTTCAAGTCCAGAAGTTTTACCTGAGTTCTTGCAAGTTGAAGCTTTTTCAAAATTGAACAATGCCATAGGGAAGGTAAGATTAAATAAATAATTATAGGGCCCATGTTTGTTTTCAATTTTTGCAGTAATGAACATTATTATTCCATGTCATTAGTAACTTCTTTTATTATTAAATTGTATATTTTCATTTAAACCTGCAAATATAATACTTGTTGATGTAGGTCATAGAAGCACAGATTGATATGCCTATTTTTGGAGCTGTGACTTTATATTCATCTCTCCTTACATTTACACTTCATGTTCATCCTGATCGTCTGGATTATGCAGATCAAGTGTTGGTATGTCTCTTACTAAAGTACCGTTCCATTTGCAGTTCACTTTTAGGTTTGTCAAGGGAAGTGATTTTCAATCACAACAAAGTTTGGGATGTGACAACTTAGTTGCCCTTTTTTCCCCGTCTCTTAGTTGAACAAATGCAGTCTGGTAACTTTGATGTAACTTCAAATGGTGATACATTTTTTCTTTTCGGACTTCAGTTTGGAATTTTTCTCCCTGAGAATTATGTATTGAGAACTATTAGAACTTTAGAAGCATTTTGAAGAAAGATAATTTACAAAACAAGCTTGAGATGGATTGTCGAGCAATTGCTGCACTTCTCCAAGTATTTCTTTTTTTTTTTTTTTTTTTTGAGGAAAACTGGACACTCTATTAAACCAAATCAGAAAGTACAACTTCACAAATAAAATCAGTAGGGACTGAATCTTACTTCTGAAGATCTGAACTAGAATTAGTTGTCATTGCCAACAGGTGGGTGACAAAATGGCTGACCTTCTAACAAATAATAGTGCACAAAACTAAGCATAAATTTTACAATTGTGAACAAGAGAACCAAAATATGAAAATGCCAAATGCCTACTGTGCACAGCTTGAACCCTCTGAAACTCTGTTTCAATACTCACATGATGGATTGTAGAATGTTGTACCATTTGAGAACTTCCTGAAGAGACATGGCTTCTGTTATCATTGGATCAGATGGGCCATACAACCATGATAGACAAGCACTTAAAACAGCTCCATGTGCTTCATGAACGATCCAACCTGCTTCTATGCATCCATTATTTTGGAAAACATTTCATGGATAAAGGCAGTTGCAAGATTTGTTTTGAAATGTCAGTTTGTTATTGGTGCAGAAACTGTTTTATTCTTCTGAAGAATGTATCAAAAGAGAATTTTGTTTTCACTTGTTTTATTACTGCTGTTTCCTGAGTGTTTTCTCCTTGAATGACCTAATCACATGGTTGTTACTTCAAAATTTTAAGTTTGAAGTGATTGGATGATGTGCTTGGCTGGAAGTGTTAACCATACTTGGTGTTGGATTAAGTTGCAAAACTTTGTAGTAACAAATAATGTGCTGTAATATTCCATAGCAAATATTTTGCAACCTTCATCCCTTAATGAATTATGTGACTAGCTGGCACGATGACATTAATAAGGAAACCAACTTATAGTTGCATCAATCTGAGTGCCTTCTTTAGATTTTTTTTTGTTGTGTATTAAAGAGAATCCTTGTCTCTATTGTTCAGGGAGCATGTGTTAAGAGATTATCAAGCAAAGGAAAGCTTGACGACAGCAGAGCCACAAAACAACTTGTAGCACTCTTAAGTGCTCCATTGGAGAAATATAATGATGTTGTCACTGCATTGAAGCTTTCAAACTATCCCCAGGTCATGAAATACCTTGACAGTGAGACAAATAAAGTTATGGCATCTGTCATAATTCAAAGTATTATGAAAAACAACACATACATTTCTACAGTTGACAAGGTATGTTTCTCCCCCATTCTCTTTGTTGTCTTTAAAATGAGCTCTTCTAATCTGACTTCTCTTTTTTTAATTTTTTTTTTTCATAATGTAGGTTGAGGCATTATTTGAATTAATCACAGGGCTTATCAAGGATTTGGATGGAATGCTTGAAGAGGTTATTTGGAGTTCATTCGACTTACGTAATATCTTGCATAAATCATAACCATGAGAAAATAGAGCTTTTAAATGCTGTTTGAATTTGCCATCAGTGCAATGCAATTGCTATTTTTGTTATTTCTTCTGTTATGGTTATTTAAATTCAACCATCACATGCAACAGTGTTTTCTTAATGTGAAGTACTATTATTCCACTTTTAGGTTGATGAAGATGATTTCAAAGAGGAGCAGAATTCTGTTGCACGTCTTATTCAGATGCTGGATAATGATGATCCGGAGGAAATGTACAAGGTATTGGTTTGTTGCAATGTGAGCTTCAATTATTAACTAAATTGGTATCTTAAACATTTTCTTTGATTTCTATCTTGTTTTTTCAATAATTTTTAATCTCTAAAATTTTTATTTTGTTATTATTGATATATACTTCAGATGATTAATGTTATTGGATTGAATTTTGGTCTGCTTTATATTAATTTTAAAGCTTTGTCAACTTCTGCTTAATATTGCAGATCATGTGTACAGTAAGGAAGTGGATCATGACTGGAGGGCCAAGGCGTTTACCCTTCACTGTTCCTCCTCTTGTCTTTTCTTCTCTTAAGGTTTGTTTCTGCCTATGTGATGAAATGATAATTGCAGTTGCATGACCTGAAAGAGGAACAACTTTTCTTTTATCTGCATTGGCAGCATGTATAATAGCCAGTTATTTGTTTTGAATCTGTTATATTTCATTATAACTGAAAAATTTTCCACTGCCATCTGCCAATGAAGGCTATTCCAATCTCACTCCCCAAGAAAAAAAGTTCCTCAATCTTTTCTTTCTGTCCCATAAATAATTCTTTGTTAGTGATGCAATCCCTGGTTTACAATATATCTTTATGAGCAGTTGGTTAGGACACTGCAAGGCCAAGATGAAAATCCGTTTGGAGATGAATCATCAACTACACCAAAGAAAATTTTTCAGCTTTTAAATCAGGTTAATTTTTTTTTTCTATGCTTTCTGCCTGTCAAGTATACAGACATGATAATATTTCTTACTTGGTATATTTGGTGGCCAAACCATTGTGTTTCAGACGATTGAGGTTCTATCAACTGTCCCAGCACCTGAATTGGCATTACGGCTGTACTTACAGTGTGCGGAGGTATAACCTGAGAATATTAATACTTGAGGGTCCATTTGGCAATCCTACTAATATCTTGATTTTTCTTTTCTGTGGTTACTTATTGATCAGGCTGCCAATGACTCTGATTTAGAACCTGTTGCTTATGAATTTTTCACCCAAGCATATATTCTGTATGAAGAAGAAGTATCAGTGAGTTGATACCGAACTTTGTAAATTATCAACCTTCATAGTTTCCTACTCAAATAAATTGATCTCTACTTGTTCATTTACCTAGTTAATGCACCCTTACTGTAACAGGATTCCAAGGCGCAGGTTACTGCATTGCATTTAATCATAGGGACTCTACAAAGGATGCATGTGTTTGGTGTTGAGAATAGGGATACGTTAACACACAAAGCCACAGGGGTAAATTTTTAAGGCATTTAGTAGTTTTAATGTAATTGCTAACCTGCTATACTCAGGGCTGTTTGTACTGACTACTGGTATGTTACCTTTGATTGGAGCAGTATTCTGCTAAGCTTTTAAAGAAGCCTGATCAGTGCAGAGCTGTTTATGGGTGTGCGCATCTCTTCTGGGTTGATGATCAAGATAACATGAAAGATGGAGAGAGGTGGGTAGCAAGCATTTAGCATTTGTGAAGGCCAAAAATGATCAGCATGATTGATGACGTGTTTGCAACTTTAATTGTGTACCAAGCATCTAATCAGCTAGTGCCTTACATGTGATGTCCTCCTATGACAGTGACATTTTACTGCAAAAAGGAGGGTGATGAGACCCATTATTTTGGGTCTCATTTTTTTTTCCTGATCTTGGGAGGTGGTGGTGGTGGGATTGGAGCTGAAACTAGAATTCTTTCTCCTGGTGTATTATTATTAATTTGCTATATGTTATTTATTTATGCCAGGGTTCTAATTTGTCTAAAGCGTGCTCTAAGAATTGCAAATGCTGCTCAACAAATGTCCAATGCTGCACGAGGTAGCACTGGATCAGCTACACTCTTTGTTGAGATCTTAAACAAGTAATTTTTCCATATCTGATTCTAATGAACAATTATTTATCTCGTATATTTTATTTTTGTTCTGAGTTGAAGATGAAAACTCTAACCTTCTCTTGTTTATGAAGGTATCTTTATTTCTTTGAGAGGGGAAACCCACAGATAAATGCTGCTGCAATTCAGAGCCTGATTGAACTGATCACGACTGAGATGCAAAGCAACTCCAGTACACCAGACCCTGCTGCTGATGCTTTCTTTGCCAGCACAGTGCGATACATTCAGTTTCAGAAACAGAAAGGGGGAGCGATCGGTGAAAGGTATGAGCCCATCAAGGCATAATGGTTTGATTCAAATATGATTGATGTCGTCGACTAGTTGTGTTGACAGGAGTTTATGTGATGTGCTTGTGTTGTTGGTTAAGTGGTTTTTTGATCCATGTCAATACCAGTCCAGAGTAATGTTGAAACCCTGTCTGCTTGTTTGTTGGGTTAGTACTGAATCATTTGCCACATGTTTATTGATGATTTAGGAAATTTAATTGTGAGCACAAAAGTTGCAACGGTGCCTATTATTTTATTGAGGTTTTTTATGATAACTATGTTTGGCAATGTTTTACACTTAATTGATGGCTGAACAGTTAGCTTGCTGATTGAATACCAGCTGCACAATATATACGCGAATTGATATGTTCAATGAGTTCTCATTTTTGTTTGGAACGTTACGAGGCTTTATGGGTTTGAAACTTTTTAGTTTGTGTTGGCAGAAAACAACCTCAATCTTTTCAAGGTACACTGCCTTGATAAATAGATTTAAGAAGTAAATAATTTTATTATATTATGGGCTTAATTGAGGGATATTTTATGAGTACTGATGACTTTTTTTTTTTTAATTATTATTCTTTTTTATCTAATATCACGTCAGTTTCGATGCGACAATTTTCAGAAAATCTCAATTATACTAAAGGCATGCATTCTAACTTGTGAAGTTTGATATTCCTAATTTACATGAAAATGTTCAATCATATTCAATAATGAAAAAGGCAAAAGAATAGCTATATTCACTTTATATTAAAAGGAAAATTGTTGATTCAATGGGTTAAATTTCATCCATAATCTCAATCTAGAAAGATTTTTAACTTTTTTTTTTTTTGAAAAAATTCAATGTATGTTACGAAGTTTTTTCATGTCAGTTTTCTCCGGAAGCGAAATGCTAAGTTTGACATTTTCTTACATAATATTTGGTTTGATTTAATTTTATTTTAAAAAATTGTGGAATTTAATAAAATATTAAATAGAATTTATTTAAAATAAATTGCATTTTTTAGAATTAAACGACTCGCAGAATTAAATTGCATTTTATATAACTCATTTTTTTTTATATTTTTTAAATTATATTAAAAAATTTTATATTTAATAAATTTATAATAACTAATAAAAATATAAATCTATTAAAAATGCAGCTTATCCGGTTAACAAGTGCATTTTTCAGATTTACTTTTTCAATTTCTAATCATAAAATTTTAAAAAAAAATTTATTAAAAGTATATTAATACATTTAAAATAAATTTCATAATATAATCGTTTACATAATAAAATAAACAATTTTATTAATAAGAGAAAATAAACTTAAATATTATAAAATTAAAAAATAAAGAAAATATATTATATAATTATTTATATATAATAATAGTAGATAAATAAAAAATTAATTTTATAGTTTTTATTTTTACCACCTAAATTATTGAGAGAAATTATTTTGGGAAGACATTTTAATCCAAAAGATGTGTAAATTTTGAAAAATTTATTTTAAATTCTATCTGATAGGAATTGATTTTAATTATAACCAATTTCATGAAATTAAATTTTTAAAATTAAATTTTAATTTTTAATTAAATCAAAACACAGAATTTATTAAATTTTATAAAAATTTAAAAATTAAAATTCAACCAACCTAACCTTAAAATTTATCTCCCCTCAATGGCTTATTTAAAATAATGTGTTACGCCCTTTTAAATTAACGAATACCGATTAAATTTATATGAATTGTAGAAATTAAAATCGATGAGCTATCTAAATTAAATAATTAATCAATTTTTTTAGGTTGAGTTTTTACGCTCGAGTTCTTGTGGACTGCGAAAGATTATGATTTTTGCCCCTATTTGTTTTTTATTTTGTATATGGTAGCTGAAATTTATGGCAAGAATTTGACCAGTGAAGGGTCTTGATCGTTTGTTAAATTAGTGGGATTATGTTTACCTCTCATTTGAATATTTCCACACTTTAATTAAAAATTATATAATTTTTCATTTGGGAAATTTCTCCATATAATGTTTCCGTGATGTTTTTGATCGTATCATTTACAGTTCGTTTTTTTAGCTAAATAAAATTAGCTAATTTTCTATATTACGCTTTTGTTGCCACATGGCGGAGACCTCGAATTTCTGTGGAATTGAGCGCTTATATAAGATTAAGCTTAAAATTCTTTAAAAAAAAACTCTATTTTTTTTGAAAAAATTAAAAATGTTAAGAAATTTAAAATGATTATTCTATGTTTATATAGCTTAAACATTAATACTTGTCAAATTTAAAACCTTTTTCGCCTGCACAACTGCGAGGTTCCTTAGTCCCTGAAGTCGGATAGGATGAGCTTCCCCTTTCTTTTTCCGGTTTTGTTGAAAGATTAAAGTTCATTGTGCGAAGAGATAACATGGCTCATACCCATATCAAGATCAAATGGCCAAAACTCACACCAAAGAACCCTAAGGCCTAGTTGGGTAGAAGACCCGACATAGAAGATCTGGCGGGTGATGAAGTGCAAAGCCAACACCATCCATTGAGCCTTCCGCAATTCACGGGGAAGTGGGAACGGAGAAGATATGATAAGCACCAAGGCCTCGCTCATCTAAGCCATGCAAGGCTAAAATTCAGAGAACCCACCAACCTCAACAGGAGCAACCAGGAGAAAGGGAAGAAGCTTTATAACGATAACCTTCAGGGAGGGTATAGGCAGTACTCACCAGCATTCCACTTTAGTTTGCCTTGAGGACAAGGATATTAATAGTGTCTTAAGAACAGGGTATGCTGAAGTATCGCAAGCCAAAGAGAACAGATCTAAAGCTTCAGTTATATACAATTACTACTATTTTACAACCACAAATAAGCACGTCCACACCCAAAAAGCCCACAAGCTGAAGCGGTCCCTGATGGACGGGACAACTGAAGGGCTGATAGAAACCCGTGATTGCGAGATTATTTGTCCCTCGCATAACATCTCGGAATCGTACTCGTACTTTGACAACTTTGATTGGCAAATTGTTATAATAAAATGCAAACCCAATGCAAGTTCAGATATCACCTATATTCTCAAACTGCAATATAATGCGAACCATCACGAAATTTACATTTCTAATGAAATATTAAAATTGCAAGCGCAGACTAGCGTTTATAAACCCACGCAGATGGTCTTCAACTATTTATTTATAGGAAAGGAAAAAAGAATAAGAATGATGACGAACCTACAATTTGTATCAGAAACCAGCAAGTTGCTAATAATTCAGAGCACAACACAGCCAAGCCCTTGAAATGATACGAATAGATAGAATCCATGCGAGGCAAAGGTTGTTTTCCTAACTGGGATGTTCCAGTCTACTAATGCATAAAAACATATCAAAACCGGGACTTAATAGAAGGAGGTGGGCAATTACATAACCAAATTCAACAGTTAGACTTCCACAATAATACAAGAAAGCAAAATCAAACCACCTGATGCTTCACAGAGATCCTAATTACTCTGTTGGGACCATAATTGAGCTTCTTTAAGAGCAATGAGAAGAGAAAAAGGGGAACACGGTAGCAAAGAGGCTGTAACTTCCTCATTTCAATCACAATATGGAACAGCCCCTTTGTGTTTTATTCTTCTTCTTCTTTTGCTTGGGTGGCTGAAGGACAACTCTGATAGCTGCATCGAAAACTCCCTTCACATTCTACAGGAAGAATATCACAAATTTCACATGGTTGAAAAGGACAAGTCCAATCAAAATGCAATAAAATATCTGCTGGAAGATCTATATACCTGCTGTGTTTTTGCACTGCATTCAATATACGCAGGTGCACCAATCAGCTTCCTCAGTTCCTCTCCCTTTTAAGTAAAAGGTAATATTGATAACAATGATTATGAAATAGTGATCGAGTATTTCAAGTAATCCTCAATAGATACAAAATACTCCAGTATATAAGAACATGCAGCATAAATCTTTACCTGAGCTGCAGTAATGGGTACAGCACCAGGGTGGTCTACGAAGAACTGCTTATCATCCCGTAGATCTGGCTCATTGGAAAAAACAAAAAATTAGGACCAACTCAAAGATGACATGTAAACATGGATTTTGGATAGAATGTTCCATGGCAAAACAAAAACAGGTATAAGAATGAAATGGCAAATAAAAAATGATCAAGTAAAACAATTATGAAGATAAACATAAATGTAAGAATATAATGAAAGAGAATTTATAAAAGTTAATTTCAGCAGGCTGCCATAGGATGTAAAGGTACCGGTATTATAGTAAACAAGCCTTGTTCACACTTCACACAAAGAAGCCAAATAAGATTAACAATATCAACATTTTTTAGGCAGTGGTATCAAACCCCATCAAAGTGGATTTCAAAAATGTCAGGGTTGAGCAATCACATGTACTGTTGTCCTTAATTATCCATTTATGATAGGCCAGAATGTTTTCTAAAAATTATGGCTCTCTATGCAAGTCAGTAATCATTCTAAGCTAATTTTTTTTCCCACAATCTCAACATCCAGAAATAAAAGGCACAGGGTTAAAATCCACAGCATCCACCGACTAATCAGTAAAACCTTCCATTGTTGTTCTCTACCAAGCACCCTTTTCTCATGTCATCAATTGGACAAAAAAAAAATTGTGTTATAATATCCTATGCCTGACAACTCAATTTCATAGCAAATTATTCACTTGCAAGTATGGATTACAAACATGATTACTAACAAGAAGGCTGTGCAAGTTGGACCTCAAAATACAGATCATGAAGCAAACTGCAAAAACATAGGCATCAGAATTCACCTAACTAATGAAACAGATATGAAGAAGAAAGAAAGGGTGCACATGTCCAGTATAGTATAAGTGGCTTAGCAAAAATCATCAGATATAGAATAATGAACTACCTGATTATAAGCAAACTATGCATGGCAGATTATTGAACCTTCAGATGATCATGCTAAAGCTAAATTGAACTTGAACAGGAGGATTGTGAACAAAAGTAGTTGACAAGACAAATCGCCAAGTATATACAAAGGGAAAAGATGACCACTAAGCATATGATATACTGTTCTGCAACTCTTTCAATAGATCACTAATGGTAAGACAATAGCATGTTACCAATACAGTGAAAAATTTACCAAGCTTTGTTCCAACGAGAATAATTGGGACCCCAGGTGCATAATGTTTCAACTCTGGAATCCACTGCAAATAAAGCCAAATAAGGAACTTGATCAGGATTATAATTCTCTTCATCTACATTCTAAATAGTGAGTTTGTCCTGAAGAAAAATGATATGGACTTTGTGTTATAGTATTAACCTTCTTAGAAACATTTTCATAACTGGCCTTGCTAATGAGAGAGAATGCCAATATGAAGACATCAGCTCCACGGTAACTTAGAGGTCTTAATCTATTGTAATCCTCTTGGCCTGTTCAAGTAGTAACAAAATCAGACGCAATATGAAACAGAAAGTTATGAAAAGCACCAGGAGAGAAAGGGATTTAAAGGAAAAGCCATGAATATTACCAGCAGTATCCCACAAACCCAGGTTAACAGTGCTCCCATTAACGACCACATTTGCGCTGAAATTGTCAAAAACAGTTGGCACATAATCCTATTCAACACAGAATGCAAAGAGTTAAGCCAATGGCATTATATTTCAAAAAATTACCACCTCAAATGCTTTATAGAAACAACGAGATTATCTAATGCTTAGCAACAATTACCCAAATCAGATAGCATGCACGTCATGATCTCAATCACGTCCTCAAAATGAGGAAAAGCAAACAAAATATTCGAAGAAAGGATGGAGAGTGCTGAGCGGAATGCAAAGCATTTCATACACAAAAACGATAGTCTGAAAGTATATCAGCAAAACTCAACTTTCATCAATGAATAAACTTTTTCATTTTTTCGGAGAAAAAAAAAGAGCATAGAACTGCCGATAATCTTTAAACCAATGTACAAAAAATTTCCAAATCAAGCAACCCACTTTCAATCAAAATGGGTAATGAAATTAGCCAGTTGAACAATCGACCACAATACCGTGTTCTCTATAAAACCCCCCACACTTCAAAAATAAAAGAGAGAGATATACCGTAGGGAAGGTGTTGCTAGTGTAAGAAATCAAGAGGCAAGTTTTACCAACGGCACCATCACCGACCGTCACGCACTTGATAAACCTCGAAGCGCTCATTTCGTTTTATTTTATTTTTAAAAAAATTCTTGATAGCTGATCTTCTTTAACAAAAGTTAAAGGGAAAAAACCTCAGATCTTTCACCTGAGGACCGTCCTCCCGATCAAAACACAAACCCTCCGCCAATGCCAACAACACTTCTTCTTGTGATCCCTGTTTCTTTTTTTCTTTTTCTTCAATTCGCCATCTGTTCATCGAGAACCGGAAAAAACAAAGAAAAATGAAATAAAAATTGACGGAAACCCTAAAACGAGAGAGTACGGATAAAATTGAAGGAAAAAAGAGAGAATCGTAACTGAAATTGGAGAAATTTGAGGGAATTGAGAGAGAGAGAGAGAGATAGAGATCAGATCTCAGAGAAGGAAAAGAGGCAGAAGCATTGTTGTGGTTTTGTTGGCCGGCAAATTATGCCGTTGAAGCGTTCGTTGAGCCAAACCAATCTTCGCCAACAAACCCTCCGATTCTTTTGTTTCTTTTCTGTCACTTTAGTTTTTTTTTACAATTAACGAATATTTTTTTCCTTTTTTGGTTTGCTTTTCCTTTCCCTTTTACGCACTAATCGGATCATGGGTCACGGACTGGACTGTGACCGTTCACTTTTAGGTTTCCGATCCTTATTAAATTGTTTTTTCTAGTGGAGCCTTAATTAATTAATTATTATTTTAATTTAAAGTGAAATTTATTGTTTTTAATGGAATACGAAAATTGAAGAAAGAGGAATAGAATTTGAGATTTATCATAGATGTATTTATTATTGGGCTGTAAATGAGAGTGAAATTTATTTATTAATTATTTAATTTTAAAAATATATTAAAATATTAACAAGATATTTTTAGTTGGGAATAATTTAGTGTGAAAAGTTTAACATGAAATATTGATTTGTTTGGTTTGCATGATACATAGTCTCTCTTTCTGGAGAGAAGTTAATTTGTGATTTTCGTTTCCGTAATTTTAAATTATTTTTTATTTTTTATTTTATTTTTTTATAATTAAGTATTTAGATAAAAATTAATAAAAATTTGAAGATTATGATATAATTTTATTTAAATTATATATTTTCGTTCAAATAAAGAAAAAAATTAATTTAATTAAATATAAATATTTTTTAAATTTTATAACACTTTTTATTATTATGATAAAAAATTATATATTAATTTTTTTTAAACTTTCCAATGCTCAATTATAATTATAAAATTGAGTAAATTATTATCATTCATCAACTTTTCCTACTATAAATCCAATTTTGATATTGAAATAATTATGTCTACGGAATGTGGACTTGTTATAAGGCTCAATCCATGAAAAAAAATGAGTTTTTTTTTTCATTGAAAAATAATAAAAAAAATCTATAGGGTCATATATTTTATGGTAGATATATGCTGCATACACACGTGAACCTGATAAAAGCAAAAAGGAAATACCACCCCTGGGGATGTGCTCTATTCTTGGTAGTAGCTCAACTTCAACCAACTGATCATAGATTAGAACTGTAAAAAGGCAGGTTGAGTTAAAGTTTAAGCAGGTTTCAGTTCAGCCTAAATTATATTTACTTAGTAAATTGTTTAAAATTATTGAACCTAAGACTCGCAATTAAATTTTATACCTCGCAAATGCCATAGCCCGGCCACCGCGTAGCGGTGAAAATGGAATTGATGCATGAGACGTCTGAATTAGAGGTTGGGGATGTCTGGTGGAGATTTCATTTTCGATAGGTGGTTTACACTTGCTAGATAAAAGTTTCAAACAGCTGTTATTTAATTTATACAACTACTGTTGTTTCAAGATGAAGAAAATATATACATAAATATATTAATCATTTTACATAGTATCAGCAATACCGATATATAATTTTGCCTCCCATCTAATAGTTAAACTAAGCAGAATATAATTTTACTTTAAACTTCGACATAGAATTTGAATTATCGTCGCTTTTTATTTTTTATTTTTTATATTTGTAAAATTTGTTAACAGCTCAGAATAAATGCAGTCTTTGAATGTAGATTGTCAAAATTCCAATAGATCTTAATTTTTTCAAAGTTTTAAATTTGATAATACATTTTAATCTTGCCAACGCGATATCACAGAGTCGCAAGTGGAATCTGATATGACAAGATTCAATTTCGGAAACCTTTTTTTTGAGCAAATACTAACAGTTGACGAAACAATTTCAAGAGGTAAAACCATGTTTTCAAAATTAATACAGATCCAGTGACTCGAGCACCCTGCGAGCTTGGATATGCAAGGCAGTTAACCTCTGCTCCGGGTCAAGGGTTGAGCCAAATTGACTCGCAGCCCATATCAAGGAAGCCGATTTTTCACCAAGTAGTCGCCTTATGTCTTCATGTATGGTAACCATAGGAGGCGTTTCCCTCCCATTAACATGTCCGATGAGTAGCAGCAAGAACTCCCCGCATTTTAACCTAATGAGAGGCAAAATCATGCTTAGCAGTAAACTTGGAATTGCAAGGTATAGCTCAGCTTTAGCAAACAGAACACGGGGGAAAAAAAATTGCTTTTAGTTCTGGCATTATTACTGAAATCTCAAGGACTTCCTACTTATTAGCTGCAGAATAGTCTATTTGACAGCCACAACTCACCAAAAGGAAGTCTTGTCTTCAAACACACCCTCCCTCAACTACCAGCAGACAAGTGTTCTTTTTTTTTTTTTATTGAAAAAAGAAGCTTATAATAGGAACTTCGTTGTTGTGGGTTCCATAAATTTCAGCTGTTCAGAATTTATATAGAATTCATGCCCCTCCCCTTTTACATTGTCACAGATATTTAACTTTGGTCACAAACATGCTGCCTCTTCACTTCTACTCACTATATCCGGCCCTGTCTCATATACTTTGTTTATAAAAAAGAAATAATAAAAACACATTGAATCCAGTAGTTCTTTCACTCTCTCGCCTTCATCAGATGCAAATGAACCATATCACAACTAAATAAAATGAGTTTACTTCATATCCTAAGCAATGAACATGCTTAATGCACACACTTTACTTACCTCCATTTCAAAACCAATGACAAATCCAAAACTGAAAAAGAAATCAACACTAACATTAACAGCTATAATCTAATTCTCAAACATCAGCATGCACCAGTGAAACCAAAGAAGGCCAAAAGAAGAAGAAGATCACTCAAGTCTTCCAAAACTCCCACCTCTCAGGTGCTCCAGAACTTTATTCCTTTTTGTTCTCTATTCTTAAATTTCATAGGACTGATGTTTTTACTGTCTTATAAGATACCTTACTGGTCGGAAACTAAGCTTGAATTTAGAGATTCCCTCTATTTTTTATAAGATTCTCTCTACTGATTGCTAAGCTTGAATTTAGGATAAACATGTTGCTTAAAATATACATTGGGTGGACTCAAAGATTGAGTGGAGAAACATGTTCATATAAATGTGAAGAAATGTAACTTGAGTTATTTTTTTTAATATGGCTGTCATTAAGGATATCTTTTAGATTGATTCAATTAGGTCCTGCTAAAGACAGGGACATGCTCTCATATGTTCAAACAAAAAATGAAAGAGGGAGACATGATCCCATATGTTGATTAAAAAAAAAAGTTGCTGAGAGGAAGTGCTCATTAACCACACGGTTGATGAGGACAGTTTAGTTACCTTATCTATGAATTTATTATAGAGCTGTTAAAATAGGAGTGCCCTAAGTAATAGTGCGAGAACTTGGGGGGTTTTTGGGTATCAATGTGTGTTTACTGGTGCTAACCCACTAAGACAATTTATTGGGTATATGCTAAGTTTCCCTTTTCCCCAGTGGTATTCTTGATATTACATATAATAGATCCATTTTGTCAAATAAGTAGAAAGAGTATTGAGATGAAGAACAATCATGAATACCTGAGATTTTCATCCACTTGCTTGTCTCTAATGAGCACTGTCACTTCCTCAATACCATTACAAACCTCAAAATCCTGTGTATACATTAACACACAACAGAAATGTGAAGCAGATAAATCAATTTTTTTAATCAATTAAAGATTATCATTCATTTTTGCAGAAAAAAAATTGGATATCATTAAGGTGCTTAAGTTTCCAAGGTAATGATATCAGCCTTAGTATCTCCCTTAAAGCTTCTGCACATGATTATGATGAACCGAAGTATTTAAGAGCAAAGTTTCATTGTGCATTGTTTAAGTACAATAAATAGGCTATAAGCAGCTCCAGGAAAAACCAAGCTCAAGGATAAAGCATATCCAGAATTTCACTGAAGTTGACATGGGCTGTACTTGAATTCTTAGTGTAGGACAGGTCAAAGTTTGGATGCTGTAGGAATTGCTATTGAAAAAAAACACTTTTTTAAATATATTAGTGAGAGGATATTAAAAAATGCTTTAAAATTAAGATTGACAAGTTTCAGTCATATAAACGCTAAAATAACGAAACAACTTTTTTCAAACTATTTTTTCAAAAGCATCTGAGATGGTGCTTCCATGCCACAGAATGCAGTTGAGAAAACAGAGTTCATAGGCTAGCTGGCTCACTTCCTGCTGGATCGATGGCAGAGAATAGTTATTGTTAGGATCCTTAGAAATGGATCCATCCTATGGGTCTATCATTGGAGTTTCTTGGAGATGAAATTTTCTTTTTGCAACTTATGGTTGCAATAGAACAGACTCCCTAGAGAGAACATGAAAATCTCGAGTTGAAGTACTAAAAAACTTTGAAAAACTTTCTCATAATTCTTTTATTGTATTGCTGCACTCAAATACAAGTGGGAGACATAACCATCCCTTAAATACAGGGAACCAGCAAGCAACACCGTGTATCATCCTCCTACCACTAAAGAAAAGCAAAAAACTAACTTGCATTATCCACATTATGGATTACCCACTATGAACATGATTTAACTAAGAATATGACTTTTGAAAATGGGCCAACAATTAACAACTTAAGAAAATGACAACAGAAACCTAGCAATAACACTGAAATCTCAGCAACACGTGACAGCATCAGTTGTCACTTGTAGTTGGATCTTGTGGAGGCTAGGTCGGCTAACAAGTTACTTCACCATTATATTAAAAGAAGCAGTAGTCTTGAAAATCTGTTTTGGCCCTCAAACTACAATGCCAAATAGGCACTTTGTGATCTAGCCTATGAAATAGGTCCAAGTTCAGCTCTAAATAGGTATACATCAATTGGCATAAACAACTTTTATAACCAGAACCAAAATTAAGTTTCAAGCATTAGTACTTTTTGGTATGAAGTTGCATAGAAACCTAGCCCATAACAGGAATAGGATCCCATCAGACTTAGAAAACTTAAAATCTTAGTCACAAAGCAATTTCTCTGGAAGTAGGGAAGTTATAGAGAAGATGAATAGGCTCAAACAACTTAAACATCTACAAAACAACTGCTGTTCACAGCAGTGTCATAAGCTTTCTGCAAAAAGAGAATTAGATCCTGGTCTTCATTTAATTCACTTTATTTGCCTGTTTAGGCCTTAATTTTAGTTAAAAAACTTCCAGCAACTTTTTCTGATTCTAGGCCCAAAAATAGGAATGCCCATCCTAAGTATATCAACTTGGATAAGCAACTTCTATACCCAGACCAAATTAAGTTTCACACATCAGTAATTTTGGTATTAAAATTGCAAAGAGACCTAGCCCGTAATAGGTGATCCCAGAAGACTGACTAACTTAAATCATTTAGTTTTAAAAACAGTTTCTCTGGATCTATGGAAGTTATAAAGAAGATGAATTGCCTCAAAACAACCTTACCATGCACACAGCAGAACTGCTGTTCACTGCAGCGGCAACCCTTCTGCTTCAAGAGCATTAGATCCTGGTCTTCATTTAATTTGTTTTATTTGCCTGTTGAAACCTTAATTTTGATTAAAAATTTTCCAGTAACTATTTCTCTATTCTAGCCCCCAAAAGTGGGAACATTCCCATCCTATGTCTATCTATATCAATTTGGATAAGCAAGTTCTGTAATCAGAACCAAAATTAAGTATAATAGATCAGTAAATTTGGAGTTGAAGCTGCCAAAGAAACCTAGCTCATAATAGGAATAGGATAGTTTTAAAGCAGTTTCTCTCTGGGCCGATGGAAGTTATATAGAAGATGGATAGCATCAAAACAACCTTCCCATGCACAGCACAACTGCTGCTCATAGCAGCAGCATAACCCTTTTGCTTAAAGAGCATTGCATCCTGGACTTCATTTACTTCATTTTATTTTCCAGTCAAAACCGTAATTTTGATTGGAATTTTTCCAGCAACTATTTCTCTGATTTAGGCCCATATTGGGAACATTTCCATTCTTAAAGCAAAAAGAAACATTAAAGTCCTTCCTTAAAGAAAGCTATAAAATTTCAAGTTCCCTGGTCTCCAGTTATCTATAGAAAATGATGGGAGAACTTAGTCAACAAACTACCAAGTATGTAATCTGAACCACATTTTTATTCTACACAAAGAAGATTGTAATACAATCAGAAATACTCAAGTAAACTACTTGGATTGGCTCTAAGAATTCCAACGTTCTGCCTATACTCCATGAAATACTTAAAAACCAAATTATTGTTCTGAAATCAACTGTTACAATAATATTTTTTTCATGAGATTACAAGAAATCCATTGCAAATGTGAGAGCAACAATTCTTGCCAACAAGTAAACAATACATGAGATTCAGCTTGAATTCAAAGCTAAAAATGGACATTTACTTGCAGGACATGAAAGCAATAAAGAAGCTCCGTCTAAACAATTTGACCAAGTATGAATATGAATAAGCTTGTAAACTTAACCCATTATAACAGCCAAGGGTTTTCTTACAATTTTGCGGGAAAACAAAATATACGCAAAAAACAGAAACTGATTGGCTTTAAACTGAAGTATAACCACAGAAAAATTACTTGATTAAGAATAGGCTTCAAAGTTCAAATAGGAAAAGTAAATACCATTTGATTGGATGATGAGTCCAGCATTATTGAGATTAGAGCATCCAAACAGGCACCTTGCTCCGATGCACCTCTAGTTGATAATATATGCAACAAAACCTGTGACTCAGAGATTTCCAATCAAAGTGGTCAATTTTTTGAATGAGCCCATCTAACAAAAAACAATAGAGATAAGCAGAACCGAAATTTGATATTATTAAACGCCAAAGAGACGATGAGAAATGTAAAGATGACAACAAGATTCTCGTAGAATGAACATTTCAAGCAGTAATTGTACTTTAGAACATTGACTTTATGAAATTGATAGGTAGAGCATAGTGCACCAACAGCAGTTTCGATTACTGATAATGTAGCTACCAAATGACAGTCTGTTACCAAATGCTAAACAAGGTGGCCAAGTAGGTCCTAAGCCCATGATTCATTTCATTATTCATTTTTCAAGTTCCATTTTAGAGATATACCAGACGAATTGCATTGTCCATCAATGGAAGAATGAAAATAGACTACAAGGACTACACAGATCCATTAAACAAATTCAATCCTAATTTTTAATATGTAAGATCAAGGATCCCATACATCTAAAGGTTCCTAAAGCAACGAAATAAGGCAAATAAACATGAAATAAAATTTACATCTATGCATAGCACCTCAATAGCCTTGTATTTATGAGCCAACACCGTGCTCTCACTGTGGAGAAGACAGCAACCTTCCAGAACTCGAAGTGCGAGCGCAACCTCTGCACCCGTTGAAGGACCAGTAATATTCAGAGGCTCTACCCCGAATATATGATTCAAACTTTCCACCTTGTCATCCTCTGAATCCTTGAGAGAATGTCGAAACAGCACTGGAACCACTGACCACAGCCGTTCAAAAATTCCCAATCATAATGGAATGTCCTTTTTTCTCTCAATTGAGTAAGTAAAATTGAATTGAATTGACTTTGCAGGAAGCAAACCTTGAAGTTCAGGAATAGATTGGGTTTGGCAGAAGAGGTTGATGGTGGAGTCGGACTGAACAACAGATCGGAGGAAGTTAAGAAGGGAGCGGAGGCCGCGGACGCGGAGGAAGGAGAATTCAGCGCTAGCGTCTCTGAGGCTAGTTCGAAGGGCGAGGGTGACCTCTCTATACAAGCGCTGCTTGTTCAAAGAGTTAACCAACTCCTCCACAGCGGTGGCCGACGCCTGTGCCTGAGGATCTGCCTCCCTGGAGCTATCATTCAATCCGGCGCTCCATAACGGCTTCTTCAGATGCATCGCTGCCTCTGCACTCGTTTGTATCCAGTCGGTTTTCTTTTTTTTTTTGCGAGTTAGCTTTTTGCTAAGGGTTGGAAAGATTGTCGATTTGGGATTGGGGAAAAAATTTTGGACAGCTAAAAATGGTACCTGCGTTTGTCAATGTGGCACTTGTCAAAGGGGTGCCCTAACGCTTCTTTGATAATTATAGTGGGGATTTTATAAAATATTTATCACGTTATTTATCAAAATACTGTTAAAATTTGCTTATATATTAATAATATTTTATAATAAATATATATCCACAATGATTTCGCTATTTATTACTGTAGTACACGTAATATTTTTTTAAGTAATTGATAGAAAGTAGTTATTATATGATGAATTTATATATTTATTTAATTCTCATCTGCACAATACCAATTATGTATATAATATAATGCAAAAAGGATATTTTGTATATAACAATCAGAATTTTTACGAGAGTAATTTATTTAATATGAAATTAAATATCAATATCGTAAAATTATTGTGATATTAACATCAAATATTGAATAAATGCATTGCGCACTTTATCGTATTTGTGGAGAGAACAATATAATAACTATTAGATTAAATATAAAATTTTTAAAGACAAAAGCAACATAATTTTTAGATGATGGGAATTTAAATCAATATCAAATGTACTACAATATGATGTTATCAAGCGATTGTACATCTGATATTGAAATGTCTGATAAAGATTAGTATTTGTAATTATGTACACAGACCATTAAGTGTAACCTTATGTATTTGTGTATGATTTATTAGTTTTATAAAAGAGTTATTCAGTTACTCACACATTGATTAACAACCAAATATAGTGACATTCTTATTTCTATTGAAAAGTGGCATTACAACGTCGCATTACTCATCATTGGACATATCAATATCTAATGCGTATATTAGAGATGATATTACATTATTTATCTCCACTTCCGATAGTGAGCGAGCATTAGCATGTGTTTGTTCATTAGCATGTGCTTATCATTGTGAGTGACTCACGCTTGACAATTGTGGCATTAAGCTTAGGGCAATCAATCACAAGGTTTTGTAACTCTTTAATGCAATAAGCCCATTTACGACATAGTCCGGTGTAATACTCTCGCGTATGAGTTTGTCTCTCTTTAACATAATCGTCATTAAATGTAGACAACATCTATAGTCGACCATTCCTGCGATATGAAGAACTACCATCCATTGTATTTGTGCCAACATCCTCAATAACTGTATAATTCAGTATATATATAGGAATTTTTTTTTTACCGACAATAATTGCAATGTGACTTAACAGTTCACTTTCATCTTCCAGGAATCAAGGCACCAAAAATAATATTTGCCATGTGACTTAACAGTTTAATTTCATCTTCTGTCTTTATCATTTGCACCAAAAGAAATAATTGATGTGTGACTTAACAGTTCACTTTTATTTTCTGTCTTTATCACTTGCACCAAAAGAAATAATTGTCATGTGACTTAATAGTTTACTTTCATTTTCTGTCTTTATCACTTGCACTAAAAGTAATACTTGCCCTCTGATTTAACAGTTAACTTTCATCTTCTATCTTTATCTCTTGCACCAAAAGAAATACTTGTCACATGGCTTAACGGTTCACTTTCATCTTCTGTCTTCATCACTTGCTATTCAAGAGAAATATTTGCCATGTGAATTCACTTTAATTTTTTAACTTCTTATTCTTCACCAATTATAGCAAAAGTAATAAGTGATACATGAATCGACAGTTCTAATAACCATTTGTAGGAATGGAGGCCCCACATGACAGTAGAATTTTCATCAATCTATAACCATGTAATACTTCAGTGCTACATTTGCAGCAGTCTTATAAGTCCTAAGTGGTGTGGAAGGAGCCACATGATGTTGATGTAATCACATGTTGATAATCTGCTGGCGTATTATATGGTCACGATATCAATGGCAAACTCATCTCATATCTTCATGCTAGTAGATTTTATGGAGCAGTTTAACTAGGTTTCTTCCACTTAAATCACCACCTCATCACGGCATTGGTTGAGTGATGAAAACTAGAGATACATACTTTCATGCCATCTCATGGAGAGTGTACTATTACATTTCAGGATATGGGAATGATATATGGATTGCCTATTAATGGCAATATTGTTACTGGGTCTATAGGACAGTCTTGACAATTATTATGTCAAGATTTACTAGGGTTGGTCCCTGATCGAGATGTAATGAAGGGCAATTCACTTGCACTAACCTGGTTGAGGGATAACTTTGACCACATTCCAGATTACACAAATGATGTTACTATTCAAAGGCATGCCAGGGCATTCATCTTACGGCTAATAGGTAGATCACTGTTTGTAGATAGATCTGCTCACAGGGTCTATCTAATATTTTTGCCACTTCTAACAAATTTTAACACAACAGGTCAATATAACTAGGGTGCAACGTGCCTTATTTGGCTTTATAAAGAGCTATGCAGAGCTACATCACTATAGGTGCAGTAAATGGGCGGCGCACTGCATATTTTACAAATTTGGGCCTGGGATAAAAATAAAAGCAATTGTGCTAACCATCTTCCAGATAGATTCAATTTCAGATACACCGATAGGCAGTCGGTTAGTGTTCTACCCTAATATAATACAGTTTTATTTTACTTAAATCCAACATCTTGTTAGTAATTTAAAACAATATACCATATAGGTGGAGTAATGCTAGAACTATTATCGAAATTACAACACATGTGCTAGTATAACTTTGGTACTAACTAGACCGCATGGAAGCCGAAAAGGTAATTATTCTTAACCTTTTAATTACATGTCAATTCCAAATAATAAATTTTAACCTTTTATATTATTTTATCTACGCAGTTTCTATGAGAGCCATACTCTAATGATGTGGTGGATGTTATGCCAGATTATTGTCTACAAGGAAGACAAATATGGTGATCGATTGTGCCACTTATTTATTTTCATATTATAGAGTGGTATCAATCTGACAGAGTGTTACGACAATTTGGGTTAGCTCAACCCGTTCCACCACCATCACGTCAAACGAATATTATGCATGGAATAAAATTTACATCTTCGGCCACAAACTGGATGACCGAATACCGACACTAGATAGCGCTCTGGGAATCAAGGCACTAACAAATTGTCGACAGTAATTCTCTGATCCAATCTTTACATATTCATTCACAATATATAGAATGGTACAGAAGAATTGCACGTCGGTTGGTATTTCAAAATGGTGCATTAATCTGCACAGTGATAACATTGTATTTCTTTACTTATTACAAAAATAATTACAATACTTTAGTTTTTGGATTGATATCTTATTAAATACATTTTATAGGAGGATAGTCTGGAGAACTACCACTTATGGACTAGTGAAGTTCGTCACCCGACAATGGATAAGATTGAAAGTACAGTCAATTTGATGTTTTATGCATTTAAAATGTTTGATCACATTTTTCAAATACCACCTCCACAGCCAACCCCACCTTCCCAACCGCTTTCAGATGATGTACATGACACGCTTTCAGCGTCTAGAAACTCTTAACAACATCCTCGCTAAAGTACTAGGCCTTCAAGGGGGACGGAGATTCCACGACCTACGCCAGACCCCAGTGTTATGCAGAAATTATCACCAGTTGCATTCTATCCATACGGTTCATACATATAATTGGGCCAATCTTCACACATGCCCACTTATGGAGATGATTATCAGAGTCAGTATACAGAATGGGCACCAAGATCTTTTTCTATGCCTTTTTAGTCATTTACTCTAACTCCTTATAATTACGATAAGACTGAAGGGGAAGGCATGGCTAGCACATCGTTTGACTTCTTCTCTCCTGCGTAGACGCATACTTCATCACAGTTTATTTTTCTTGTATTCCTCCAATAATCATTGGATGATCCCTTAAACCGACTTAACTTGTTTTCTTTAGATTTCCCTGAGTTATTTTTTTCAACCCCTCATTCAGGGGATGTTAGTTTTGCAACTCAAGATCCAGTTATTGGGAAGAGTTTAAGGTCTTAATCTCAACCTCCTGATTTAAATCTATCCATGGTAGACGATGATGTTGGAGATTCTGAGGAGAGCCAACAAGAGCCATCATTTGATGGGTGTCGATACAACATAAGGTGCCCTCAAGAGAAGAGACCACGGCAGTATGGTACAGATGGTCATCTACATAGTCATCATTAAAGATTATCCAGAATATTATTATTATGAATTTTATATAATTAAATTTAATTATTCTTATTATTATTCTTATTTATTAAATTAAATTTATACGGATCATTATTTTTATTATTATTTTTTCATTATAAATTTTTAACTTCATCTAAAAATTAATCGAAAGTATGAAATAATTGATAAATTAAAATTTTAATACATATAAATGACTAATAATATAAATTTATGGCTAGTAATATATTAAAATTTGTGGAATTTAAGTAAATTTTAAGTTTAATAATAATTAAATATATTAAAATAATAATTAAATATTTTAATTTTTTATTTTTATTTTTAAAAAACTACAAAATAAATTTCATGATTTTCTGCCGTGAGCAAGCAATCATTAGAGTTTGGTGCTTGTTTAATGTAACAGCCCGGACGTGATCCCCGGCACTGTTACCGTTCACGGCCCAGGGCTATCTCTCGCCTGGCCTCTTTGCCACCTCGGGCTTTCCACTGGCGTCGTGAACAGCTCTTAACATCCATTCACCCCTCACGGGTTCCTGGCAGGATTTGTCCCCTTGGGTTCTTGCATCGAATGCATCCTTCCCCAAGTGGATTTGACCCAAATTTCCCTTTGGAAATTAGGTCGCCTCCCCCACTACTCGAACCCTTGACCTCCCACTTTAAGGGAATAGTCTGGTGAGAGTGGGAGGTCAAGGGTTCGAGTAGTGAGGGAGGCGACCTAATTTTCAAAGGGAAATTTGGGCCAAATCCACTTGGGGAAGGATGCATTCGATGTAAGAACCCAATGGGACAAATCCTGCCAGGAACCCGTGAGGGGTGAATGGATGTTAAGAGCTGTTCACGACACCAGTGGAAAGTCCGAGGTGGCAAAGAGGCCAGGCGAGCGATAGCCCTGGGCCGTGAACGGTAACAGTGCCGGGGATCACGTCCGGGCTGTTACATTTAACAAGTGCCAGATTTCTTTAATATTATAAGAAAACAATTCATTTAACCGGCAGAGAATCTCTCTATCAGTTGACAGGGCTGGTACTTGCAAAACTCCAAATGTGCAAAATATTTTTTCTCAATCCTAAATTGACAAATATAAATCTTCAAAACTCCAAATGGGCAAAAACCCCATTCCTTGCATATTTCTAAGAAACCATATTACATTCATGAGAAAAGACGGCAGGGGTTTTTATTTTTTGCCCGATGCTCAGAACTTAAACATAAAAGGGTCCAAATTAAAAAAATAAAACCACTGCCTAAAGTCTACAAGTAGAGTATTGGCCTAAGTCCATCATCCGAGAAACCTTGGCAAGTAGTTGGTCTCTGACTCCAAAAACCATGACATGATAAAAGAAGGAAACCTTGAGTGCCGCCGTACCAAGACACGAACAACTGTGACATGCATGGCTTTAAGCCTATAGATTCTGTCCAACAGGGAGAGCTAAATTTATTGAGCTCCATGTAACTCTTTCTTGTACAACATGTTAGAAAAAAAAATCGTATTGGACACTTGTTCTTAAAAGATAAAATAGGTTATTAGAATTTATTTTTAATTTATAATCAAATAGAAAATATAAAGAAAGGAAGTAATAAAATAGAAAATGCGAGTATTTTTCTTTCTAAAAGTGTAGTATATTTATAGTGAAAAAATTAGTCGTACTGTTATAACAATTATTGAGATAATATAATCAAATCTGCACTAACAAAAAAATCTCATAAATAAAATTTTTAATCACTATAAAATTTTATTTGGTGAGTTTAAGATTTAGTGTATATGTTTTTAATTTAATGTCTTTTGGATTATGAATCAGATCTATATTAATAAAACTTAATATACAGAGTAATTAGTGAAACTTTTATTTTTTATGAACTAAAAACTCTTTTTGCTAGGCTAATATCCCATTAATCTCATAACATTCTATAGATTTTATTGTCAATATTATTTTGCGCTATAAATTATGTCACAATCTCATAGAAGCGGCTCCATTCCATGCTTATATAAATGATATTATCGAGTGTATATTGCAATTTATACACCATCCATAGAGGATACGAATATCATTAATATTTTTTAGTTCATCTCTTATCAATGTACTCTAACACTTTTCACTCTATAGAAAGAGTCAACGTTAAATAGTATTAACAGAACTAACAAATGAATTGTTATTACTCATATAAATATTTTTTTATGAGATTTCCCATCACAAAAGTTGAGTTCCTCTCACGGTTGATTTCAGATTAACTAAGTCTCATTCCGCTCAACGTTTCATTTATTAATTTTTGTCATAAAGATTTAGTAAAAGAATTGGCTAAATTCACTTATGACTTCACATGATTAAGAGAAATAGTTTCATCTTTTAACAACCATTTAATCACATTATGTCTTAAACGAATATATTTATTCTTACCATTAAAAATTTTATCTTTTCCAATAGCTTAGTAATAGTTGCATTGACATAGATGATGCTGGTTTTATTTTTAACGGAATATTTGCTAAGAAATTTCTTAGCCACTTAACTTCAATTTCAACGTAATAAACTCTGACTTCATAGTAGATTTAATAATGATAATTTATTTAGTTTATTTCTATATAATTGCTCCACTATCTAGATTAAATAAATAATCACTAGAGGATTTTATCTTATTTGAATTTAAATTTTAATTAATATCACGGTATTCTTCAAATGCAGTGGGACATCCACTATGTAGCGTAATGATTATAATTAAATTATGTGTATATGTACTCAATCTACATGGCATAAATTATATTAAATCTGAAAAATTTATTAAATTTAACAATCTCCTAATAATATGTACATATTTAAATTAAGCAAGAATGTCACCTTTATTTTTTTTTAATTGAAAATTAGCATTATAAAGTTTATTTATTGGTTTGACATTTAAATATCCAAAAATATTTAGAACTTCGTATCATGATAGAATTGTACATCAAAATGAGGTTATAACCATATGAAAAATTAATTATATATAAAAAGGATAAATAAAAAAATAAAATAACTGCATGTACGCAGTTAAAAGAATATATATGAATTTATTAATAAATAGAGGAAAAATTAGTTATTTAGTGGTATCCTGAATTAAAAGTAAGATTCAAAAGATTGTAAACAAATAAAGTGAGGTGAAACTATGATATCTAAATTAAAATTAAAATTAAATTTATTTAAAAATAATAAGTCTAATTTTTAAAAATAAATCATGATTTTTTTATTCAAATAGATTTAATCTCAAATTAATTTTCATATAGAGAAACTAAGTTACATTCCTAATGTATAATTAACAATGAGTAAGGTTATAATTTATACAGTCCATATTATAATCTAATTAAATGAGTGAGAATTTATTAATTTTCCACTAATATAAAATTTATATATAAAATGAATAGTCACATGTATTTAATATTTTAATACAAAGACTGCTTTATTTTTCTTCTTAATTTTTCATAAATTATAAATATTTATCTTTTTAAAATAATAATTTATTTATTTTTTTTTTGAAATGGGGGATGAGGGATTTGAACCTGAGATCTTTCAGGTTTAACCGGATGCACTTACCATCAGGCTAAGCCTGAGAGTGCAATAATAATTTATTTATTAACTTTTTAATATACATTTTCATCATATTATCGTTACTAATCGTTATTAAAATTAATAAATTTTATTTTTAATAAATAAAATATATTTAAAATAATATAAAATTTATTATATTAAATATATATATATTTTAAAATTATATTAAATATATTTTTTATTTCATATGAAAATAAATATAATTATATTTTTTACGACGGAATAGCTATTTTAACAAAATATCTGAAAGTGTTTTAAAAATAAATATTGATGCTGCCACTTTTAATCATTTTCATATTGAATTGGGTTTGATAATTCAAAACAATTTGGAAGAGTTTGTTTGTGCTAAGCAAATGGTGATTTTTGGTGATGTTGGAGCATTGCTGAAATTTTAACTATGAGAGAAGCTCTTAATTGGATTAAAAGTGAGGAATGATTCAATATGATTATGGAGTTAGATGTTCAATGTAGCGTTCGGGCTATTACTGATTTTAGTTACATGGATTACTCAAACTTTAATTCAGTTATTTATGACTATAAGTCTCTAATTGATGAGGTGAATAGTATTAGTGTTCATTATATTTTTCGATCTACTAAAAGGGTAATATATATATTAGTTAAAACTATCTATTGGACTGTAGATGAAATAAACTATTTCACTTTTTTTTTTTGAAATAGGGGTTGGGGGGTCGAATCTTAGACCTTTCAAGACTACAGGATGCACTTTCTACCGGGGGTAAGTCTTGGAGTGCATAAACTATTTCACTTTGTTATTTATATTTTACAGACTTAATAATACTTACCAAAAATTTTGAGCATTTACTTGAAAAAAACAAATAGCATACGGAAAAAACGCACTAATGGTGGCGATTTCGTTATTTTACCGATGCTTGAGAGTTGAGATCGTAAAAGTGTAAATGGGCCAAGCTCCCAAGTCCAGCCCATGCACCACCATCTCAAGCTTCCCCTGCACTCTTTCTCAAATCTTCTCTTACTAAAAACCCCGGGAAATGATCCTTCACTGGCAAAACCTCTGCAACAACTTCTCTTTGATTTTCCATTTCTCAAATTATTTATTGGTGGCAAAAAGCTTGTTTTCTCAAAATCTCCCTCTTTAACATTTCTTCACTTTTCCATTCCACATAGAAAGGGAATTCTAGCCATGGAAGTTTTTATTCAACCTAGGTTTGTCAATACAGAACCCTAAACATTTGGCTTCTTGCTTTCTTAGTCACGCTCATGGGGAAGAGGAATAGCGTTGTCATTTTATCATCAGATGATGAAGATAATGAAAGTTCACTCAGTTCGTATCAGAGCTATCCGAAACCGAAATCGAGGAGGCCGTTGATTACTCGTACGAATTCTAGAGAACCGAAGAAGCCTCGAATATCTGGTACGCGGTCTCGCATGAGCAAAGAATGCAGCAATGTGAATGAGGTTTGCTTATTACTATTCTTAATGTTATTATATTATTACCACTACAACTGCTACTTGGTTAATGTTTCAGTTCTATGACACTCGCATTTTCGTATGCAATTTCTTTTATATTTAAATAGTCTTACTGAGCTTGCTTAATTTGTTATATAGATGCAGTTACTCTGGTAGGAAAGGGAATGAAAAGAATTAGTACTATCTTTGTTAAATTTAGAGGTGCTCACAGATTTGGTTGTTTTTCTATGCAGATCACATTTCCTTGCGGAGATTTTGATGAATTTTTTTATGGGTCCAAGGTATCTGCTGGTATGCCATGGGCTGTGGCCTGTGATCTCTGTTTTGGGCGCAATTTGTTTTCTCAATACACACACAAAGACACATATAAGTTGCCTGTTAAAGCTAATTCGAAGGAGACGCTTGCATCAGGTTCTGGAAGGAACAACGTGAAGGAATTATGGGTTGATAAATACATGCCTCGTTCTCTGGAGGAACTCACTGTTCACAAGAAGAAGGTTGGTGCATTTGCTTCACATTCCCATACGTGAATTTCTGTATATGGTTTATCTTTAATTTGGTCTTTGCAGGTTGAAGAAGTCAAAGCGTGGTTTGAGGAAAGATTGAGAGATTCAAAGGTAACAATAATGTTTTCTAATCTGTTATGATAATGTTCAGATTCCTGAATGATCTTGAAAAGGAGAAAAAAAAGGAAATTAACTATGTAAATATTGCTTTGAACTAGAAGCTGGATTTTGACTGCATTCTGCAAAGAATGGTTTTACATTCAAGCATTGAAGAAAGGTTTTCAGTTTTCGTTATATTTGTACAAATCATTTTCATTAACAACTAAAATATTAATTACCAGAAAAAGAACTATTGCATTGAATGGTCATGAAGAAAGGCCTACTGTGTCTACTTTGTAGACCAAGGATTAGGGTTGCCCATTCTGTCGATTGGATTCTGACCTGTATTGAAATAACTGAATGGCCAAAGTGTGGAAAAATAGGCAAAAAACAGAAATAATTTGGTTTGGTTGATATGTCCTCCATGAAAAAATCTCCATCGGTAACTAGAAATCTCATTATCCTCATAAAATAAACAGAAAAAGGGTTCCAAAAAGAGATAATTAAAACCTTAGAAAAACAGATAATATGTAACAAAATAAATAGCAAAATCAATAATTAAAGTTAAAACAATACAAAATTGAATTTTCATATTATGAACCACAATCAACAACTGAATTTTTAGATTATGAACCGCAAAATCAACAATTGGATATATGAAGAATGGTGATAGGTAAAAAAAAAAAAGGGAAATCCGAGAAAATAACGATGAAGAAAGATGGAGAAAAGAGGAGAACAAATTATGCAACCCACTGTATGAAAATTGCCAATTGGAGAGGTAGTAGTTCAAACTAACATGCATGGAAGTAGTTCAAACTAGCATGCATGGACTTGTGTACTTGTCAAGGAGTCAAGGAGAGGGAAGACGACACAACAATTTTTTCTAGGATTCAAGGAGAGAGATGGATGGAGGGCAGTGGACAGCAACTGGCTAGGTTGAGGGGTTGCAGCCTTGCAGTGTGAGAGATGATGTGATGGTGGCAACTGGCAAGGTTGGGTTGCTGCATGAACGCTGGGATGGTGGGCTCGCGGAGAAGTTTGGAGCTGTCCAGTGGCTCTTTGCCCTCTTAAGACATATTTTGGAGGCTTTGGGCTTTTGATGAATGCAATGTAGGGCTGAGACTTGGGGCTTTTGATGAAACTTGAAGGGAATGTTTGGCTGGGCCTTACATTGGGGAAAGTGTAGGCCTGGAAAAGGTTGGACTTAAATAGAGATGTATTAAATCGGTTGCTTCAGTTTCTTTTTCCTACCAAATTAACGAAGTAAACTGGAAAACCAAAATTCTTTAAAAATAATAACCAAAACTGAATTAGGATGGTTTGGTTCAGTTTTTTTGTTAGAACTGAAGTTTTGCTCACCACTACCAAGGATCATCCGTGGGAAATTGTTTTTAGTCCTTCGGTGTGCTCCACCATTTTCTTAATCAGTTCAGAATGCTACTATTGCCCAAGTACAAATTTTTTATGATGGTAATTGGAATTATACTAAGAAAAAATGGAGAAGTGTGGCATAAGGTTACAGAATTTTTATTTTTTATTGTGTTGCTTGCGATTGATTCATTTTTAGAAAGTTAGGAAATACTCGGGGTTTGTGTATGGGAAAGTTTATGGCAAAGTAAAATTTATTCTAACTGTTTCTTTCTTTCTTTTTTTTGTTTTTTTTGAACTTCATTGTGAATTTGTGCTTCTGAAGTTGCCCCCTTTTTTTAACAGGAAAATCTTAAAAATCATGTGCTTGTCATAACTGGGGAAGCTGGTGTTGGAAAATCTGTGAGTTTTTAATTTTCTATTCATGCACTGATGTCTTTATCCTATATTTAATGTTTTTGCAATAGGCCATATCAATTCAGAAAAACTTTAGTTCTTCAATCTTTGCTTCTGCAGTGTTGAATGATATTCTGTTGTTGCTAGTAAATTTTGGCCCAAGTCTATCCCACTTGAAATGGAGTTGCTTATGGCCTGTCTCTGTTCATAGTGATTTGGATGTGTTGAGGCCTTGCATGTGTGTGTGAATTTCCTGGAACTTGCTTTCAGTATGAATTCCATTAATTTACTTTTGGTGGATAAGAAAGAGTAATCTCAAAAAAGGTGCAACTAGTTTATGGAATTAATTTGGTAATGTCCCATTGATGAGCAACCTTTCTTCCTTTCATGTAGGCAACTATCCATGTGATTGCATCTCATTTTGGAGCCACATTATGTGAATGGAATGCACCTACACCCACGATTTGGCAAGAACACTTGCATAATGCCAGTGCAGGTAAATTATCATGGAGAAAGAAGCTTGTGTTAGTCTTTGGTCTACTTTTATCTCTATTATGCCATTGCGTGCCTAAAAATTTCTTCTTGCTGAGCGAAATGCATTTTCTCTTGAAGGGTGAATACCGCCGTGTTAAACATGTATAATTTATGGCGGGCCATCTGATTAAGGGCTTTAAGAATGGGAATTAAGTTAAAGCTTTTACTATATGTTGTTCGTATAGGAACAAGAAGTTCAAATTTTGATCTCAAACTTACAGCATTATTTATTTTATTTTCTGGTCTATATTAGGGATACACTACACATCCAAGTTGGAAGAATTTGTGAACTTCATTGAAAAAATAAGGAAATATGGAGTAATTCCTTCATCAATTTCTGCCGAATCAAAATCACCAATTATACTCTTAATTGATGATCTTCCTGTGACACATGGAAGAGTTGCTTTTGAAAGACTTCAGAACTGCCTGCTACTTCTTGTAAGATCAACTCGGATACCAACAGCTGTATTGATAACAGACTATGGTAAAGCTGATTCAGCAGACCATACTGCACGTTACATGGAAGAACTTCAGTTGTCCCTTGAGAGTGCTGGAGCTTGTAAGGTTACTTTCTTAAACAAGTCCATAGAAAAATTAGTAGTATATTGTTACTTAATGCTCAATTGAAATTGATTTGGGAATTTTCAGGTTGCTTTTAACCCAATTACAAATAATTCCATTAGGAAGGCACTTTCAAGAATATGCAAACACGAGCAGTGTAATATGACCTCTGAACAGATTGATCTCATAGCAAAAGCCAGTGGAGGTGATATCAGACATGCAATTACATCTTTACAGCTTTTCTGTGTGAAACCAGATCTGGGGCTTAGTGTGCCATTGTGCAATTCTGCTCGTAGTCACTCAGATAGAAACTCAGATGAGCTTGATGCTTTGATCAGTGGTTTTTCACTGCTTTTTGGTAGAGATGAGACCCTCTCTCTATTTCATGCCTTGGGAAAGTTCCTGCACAATAAAAGGGGAACTGAAGCTACAATGGTATTAGGTAATCATTATAAACTTGCATGTCTGTTAAAGTTTAGTATGTCTTTATGTGATTTTGCAAGTGCTTGTAAAATGCGTGCATGTACTATTCTTGTTTTGCTGCAGTTTAATGGTGTCATTCTACATTTATCTACAAAATTGTTTTTCTTTGAGCATATATTCTTTTTATTTACTGTAGACCCAGATGCATTTTTTGTGCATGACAAGTTTGCTCGGTTACCAATGAGAATGGATGCTCCGGAGAAGGTTCTTTGCCAAGCACATGGGCAAGCAAGGCCAATTGCTGATTTTCTGCATGAAAATGGTAACCATCTCTTTGATGAGCACATACACATAAGAATTTTTTACATGACTTTTGGGTTTGTGCATTATATATTTTACAATATTAGTTCCAGCGTTCTGTTTTCTTGCAGTTTTAGATTTTATAAGTGATGAAGCAATGGATGCTGCCTGGGATGTAGCTTCATATTTGAGTGATGCAGACTTGCTTCTCTCATCTTTCCATGGAGTCTTGGCTAGATATAATGAGGCCGAGAGTGTTCTGCAATCAGCTGCTGCTTCAGTTGCTGTCCGTGGGGTGTTGTTTGGAAATTCCAATCCTTCACCTTCCAGGTCTTTGTTATATGCTTGATGCATTTTGATTGGTTAAACAATATATTACAAGTCTGAACGATAAGGGAAATCCTTTTGAAAATGCAGGTGGCATGCTATTCGCAGGCCCAAACTTTGGCAGGTTGAGCAAGCACTGCCGCGGAATCAGGCATGCTGAATTTCTGTTCTCTGCATTTTTTTTTGTTGACCAACTCATGTTGTTCATTTGGCTTTTACTATGTCAATTTATTATTTTTTGTTACATCAGAAGGAAACTATTCCGTTTCAAATCATAAAGCCAACGAATAAGTGCAACCTTTTTTCCTCAAATGCAACACATGTAATTTATAAGATGATCTTGAACCTCAACAAGGAGCTTTTCTGACAGTTTCGAAGAATTGGAATCCCCCATCCCCAAGCAGTAAAAGAAAAGAAGTTTTGGTACTCATTTGCACTTGCTGAAAGGTTGCTTGAAAACTGTGTTTTTCTGACACCATTGAAATTAAGAATTTCTACATTGAACAGTTGCGCTGTGAGTCATGAACTGTTAGTAAGGACTTGCTTTTCTGAGTCTTGCCCTGTAAGCAAGCATTTTAAAGCAAATTGCATACTTGTTCTGTGATCACCTTGTGAGCTGCAATATGGTTGCATGCAGAAGTTGCATGTGGCTTGCATGATGAACTTGACTCTTAATAAGCCGCCTTCTATGTGTTTATGCAGAAAGAGACTATGAGCCAAAGATACATTGCTAATGGTGGATCCAGCTTCTCTAGTGTGTCAGATGTAGCTACCGAGCACCTTCCTGTGTTAAAATGGCTTGGGCGTGGAGCCTCCTCAGGTGTTGAAGTTCATCATGTGCGTATGCACCAGAAAGAGGCATGGGATGACAGTACTGAGAAGCTGAGTTTGGACAATGAAGAAGGCCAGTTTTCTGATGATGAAATAGAAGATTGGTAAGGATTTTAAGAAATAGCGATTGCATCAGAAGCAAGTATAGTCTAGATTGGTTCTCACATTCGTAAGCTAATCCAGTTGCAGTTTTCGTTCTCAAGCCTTCAGAAATTGAATGTAAACTTTTTCTTCTTTCTCTAGGAACACACCTTGTGCTTTTGAAAATTTCTGTTCAGTTTCTAGTTGGAGGTAAATATTAAGTGGAAAAGGTTGGTCCGGGAAAAAGTTTATTGATGTTGGTAAACCAATTGGATTTTGTTATTTAATTCTAATGTACAGCCAGTTTATTGGGAATAGATCAGTGGAAGATATGGGCTTTTTAGATTTTTAATGTTAAAAAAAAAGTATTTGGCTTTTTTGACTTAAATCAAATTTATTTACTAAATAAAGGTTTGACGGCTCGGTAGGTCCCTTTGGTGCACTTCGTGCGTGCAGGCTCCACGCAGGCTTTTTTTCTTTAAATTATTTTTTAATTTTTTTAATTAATATATTTATATTATATTAATTTAATAATATTATTTATTATAATTATAAATAATTTAATATTATTTTTAATATATTAAAATAGTGGCATTATAATTAAAAATAATATCAATTATAAATTTATTGATACGTAATTATTATATTTAATATATTTTATTATTTTTAATATATAAAAATACTATAAATGTCAAACGTTTGTAAAAGAAATTGTATTGAAAATATTAATATATTAAAAATAATAAAATATTTTAATATATTAATATAGTAATCATAACTAAAAATAGTATCAATTAGATGTTTATTAATATTTAATTATTATATTTAATATATTTTATTATTTTTAATATATAAAAACATTATAAAAATCGTTAATAAATAATAAAAAAATTAGAGTTGTTAAATGATATTATTCGATATTATTTTATGATTAAATGTATATCAAATCATTGACTCTATTTAATATAGTATTATTATACTAATATATTAAATTTATTATTATAAAAAAAATATTTTTTAGTCTCTATAACATAATTAACACTTCTATCTCTTTATTTTGACGATCTAATACTTAATTCTCTTACATTCTTTTTCGTCTGAATTCGTAATTTCAAATGCCTCTCAACGTAAAATGCCTCCATCCTTTTTCTCCCTAATATTTTCTCTGTTGCTTTTCAGAAATGAAAAAGTTTTATTTGCATCAACTCCAATAGCTTTTGAATCATAATGCACAGTTTCAACTGATAGTCTTGTAGCTTGTGCACAAAGTTTGGCCATTCCATCCAGAGTCACAATATGATCACTTACACAATTTAATATTTTGTTACTTGCAATTTCTGAGCTCTCAACAGCTGCTATAAGTATAAAGGACAAGTCTCTAATATGAGCAATATTAGTTAGTTGTATCCCAGATTCAAAAATGGACACTGTCCTTTTATGGATAATCTCTATTTAGAATAAAATATCGTCAATTTTGTTCTTGGACTAGTCCGCTACATACCTGTTTGTGAAGATTGGTTAGCATTGGTTGCTTATATTAATAATGGGTTTGAGTCAATAGACATAATGTTGACAAATCCAGAAGCTCTTTCGCAAAATATAACCCAATAACTGCATGACCACCGCTGTTTGTATAAGGACCTTATTCTTTGCAGCACTAGTTTTGACAGTGAAGATTGAGGTAGAGAGGCGCCTTGAAAATATAGGGTACGTAAAGTAAGTTGAAGAAATGGAGAGAAAATAAGAGAGAGGGGAAAATTGAGAGGAAGGAAAAGAAAGAAAAAATAGAGAAGATATGAGAGAGAAGAAGATGGAGCGAATAAATAGAAAAGATATGAGAGAGAAGAAGGATGGAGGAAGAAATAGAGAAAATATGATGGAGAAGAAAAATGGAGGATTTCAAGTTGAGAAGGGTTTTAATAATTTCATTAAGGGTATTTTTGGTAAAAAATTTCACCTCACCTTAGATTTTTTGACCAAACGATTATTTTTTACGGAAAGACTATAAATTCGGAGAGAAAGTGAGAGATTTAAGTGTTAGGTCGTTAAAATAAAGGGACAAAAGTGTTAATTATGTTAAATTTCAAGGACTAAAAAATAAATTTTCTTTATAAAAATTATATTATTTGTAATAATATTATTAAATTAATATAATATAAATATGTTTTTATAGTATAATGATAATTAAAAAATAAAATAATTAATTTTTTTTAAATAAAAACCTGCCGGAGCAGGTATAAAATTTTTAAAGCCAGTTTAAAACCTGCTGCTGCAGGCTGAATGAACAAAGCCAGCATTTTACTAGCTTTGTTCATTTATATAAAAAAAATGGTGTCTGTTTATGTAGATGATCAAATTTTTATTTAATAAATAATTCTGAATCAATCTCAAAAAAATTAAATAATTTTTTTTAATACCAAAATCTTAAAAAGTTCGGAAGATATCCTAGAATTTTGATGTTTGTGTATTAATTAGGTATTGTTGTGGGCTTTTTAGCTGGAAAAAGTTTTATCATGACTACATTAAAAAAAAACCTCTTATTAATTGAACAATTAGCTTTTCACTAAAAATAATAAATAAATAAATTAATTTTAAATCTCACAACTAAATTAAATTTATTTTTTTAAAAAATAAAAATAATATTAAATCTGTAATAATTATTTGTTGAGAGTAATTGAAATATTCATATTAACTTACTTTAGATTGAATCATTTTTAAACTGTAGAGGCACCTGATTTGCAGAAAAAGAGACAATACAATTAAAGGGTAAATTTCACATCTTTAATAGGGATGTAAACCATTAAGATATTTATAAAAATTAAATTAATTGAATATAATTTATATTAATAATATTTAAATTTATTTTTAATTTGATTAAAAATTAATTTAAATTATTTAAATTTATTTTAAATTTAATTATTATTATTCGAATAAAATTTAAATTTATTTAGTGTTATATATTTTAATTAATAATTTATTTAAAAATATTTTTTATTTAAAAATTTTAATATTTTTAAAAAATATTTAAAATTTAATTTTTAAATAAAAAAATATAAAAAATTATAAATATTATTATAAAATATATATTTTTATATTAAATTAATTATTTATATAAATAAATTTAATAATAAATATTTATAAATAAAATTTAAATTCAATCTAAATCTATAATAATTATTATTCTTTAAACTCAAATCCGTATGCCTCACTCTGTTTCCAACAAAAACGACACCGTTATAAATTCTTTTAAATGTAAATAAATGACTCGTTCTAGTTTCGATAAAAGAAAAAAAAAAAAACATAAAAAAAATGCTTGAAATCGAAGGGTGTCTGTGTTCCTATTTGTGCATAGCCTTACCAACAAATTAGCCGATACTCATTTGTCACCCAACCCTAAAGAGTGTACAAGGGATTTCTCCTGAGGTAAAGTTGTTGCTTCTCCATCTATCTCTAGGTCTTAAGAACGGTTTTCATTTGAATTTTGATATGTTCTGATTTATGGGTTTTATCTGAATCGTTAATTCTGCCAATTGATGCTTTATACTAAGGTAATGCAATCATCATCATGATGACCGGGGTGGAAATTAGGAATTAGGTTGCAAATCATCCATTTGATTGGATTTTCTTTCAGATAAACTATTCATATGAGCTACAGATCTAGCTGGTACTTGCTTTGCTAGAAACGGTATTTGATGTTTGCTTCTGTGAAGCTGAGCTTTACAATTTACTTGAAGAGTATTTTTGGCGTTTAGTAGTGTTTGAAGCTTCTAAGCTTCCAAATCCAATGATTCTTTTGATCCTAACTAGAAAATTTTCAGTTTTACCAAAACTTGCCGCATGAAATTCTTTCTTTTTGATTTTGTTTCTAATGCAGAGTTTAGATGGCAAGCCGAGTTACGCGGTCGAGGCAACAAATAACTCAGCAGCCAGAACCACAATCGCGGGCTAGGTGGACAAATGGCCTAACTAAGATATTTGCAGACTTGATGGTTGAGCAGGTTCAGAAAGGGAATAAAATAAACAACAATTCTTTTAGTAAGAAAGCATGGAATATAATGTCTGATGAGTTTTATCAGAAGACTGGCTTGAAATGGGATAAGGAGCAGCTCAAGAACAGATATGCAGTTATGAGGAGGCAACACGCCATTGTAAAGTCACTTCTTAGTCGAAGTGAATTCGGTTTGGATGCATCTACTGGGAACATTATTGCCAGCAACCAAGCTTGGAATGATTACATAAAGGTATGCTCCTTCTGTCCCTAATTTGCTAATCTTGTGGCCAAATATAAATCTCTCCTGCATTAGATGGAGGAATCTTCCATAACCCCATACTTGGTGGTGGACTTCTTGGCTAAAGTGGAATTTTCATATAAATTGAAAATATTAATCTTTTGTATTTAAGAGATGAGCCTGCTAGAAATTGCACTAATGACTATATCCTTGACAATTCCAAGGAATGATTTGTGAAGTAAATTTTGGTTCCATAGTAGCCAATAATGTTTATCCACATTATAGGGTTGGAGTTCCTCCAAACTGGGGGCAGGAGGCTGGTCTATGTTTCTTTAATTGATCTTCTCCAACATCCTTTGAAACATCCACATCTAGGGACATCCTGATGCTGAGCCTATAAGAGGCAGTGGGTGCCCAATCTACAAACAGCTCGGTGTGATATTCTCTGAGCCATTAACCAATGGAAATCATGACCAGCCTGCTGAACAAGAGGAAGAGGTTCCTTCATCAGTCCCCCTTAAGGAGACTTTGAACGCTGTCCAACAGGAAGAATCCCCTTCAGAATCTGAGGATGAGGATGATGTGGCAGACAATCAAGAAATGGTTCAACCTGCCACACATGTTGCAACTACTACAATGCACAGTACTAGTACAACTACTGGTGCAGAGAATATAACTGCTGGTAATCGTAAACGAGGTCGCAAGGGGATTGATGATGCTATTGCAGGGGCTATATTGCACATGGCAGCTGCATCAAGGCTAAGGACAGCTGCCATAAAGCGAATTAGTGAGAGATACAGTGTAGCTGATTGCGTTAAGGAATTGGATGCAATGCAAGGTGTGGAAGAAGGAGTCTATTTTGCTGCTCTGGATTTGTTTGACAACCCTAATGCAAGGGAGATCTTCTTGTCTCTAAAAGGTGAAAAGCGGATGATTTGGTTGCTTTGCAAGTGTAATGCTAGCCAAGTATCATAAGTTGAAAATAGGAATTATCATGCGCACAGTTTATAGGCATGACAAGAAACAAATTTCCTCTTTGACTTGTTAAGCTCAGTTTTGTTTTGAATCAACTTGTTGATGTGGATTTTATGTTCACATCAACCGACTGCACAAGAATGGTCACCATGCACGAGATACCTACTGGCATTTTGCTTGACACAAAAATTCGTCTGAGCTAAAAATGCAGCTGTTGAAACAATTTATGAAGTATATAAATAAAGGATCTTCTACTTATTTTCAACTTTTTCTGATTTGTTTTTTCATCCAAGGAAAAATCTTCTGAGAAAAAGATTGTTCTCCACTACCTTCAGAAAAACTGGCACCACTGTTCTTATTTTCATAGAGGCTGCGCGGGAAAAACAGAATATCTTTTCAAATACCACCAAAAGTGCATTTTCCTTTTCCCATTAGAACATGCTGCAGGTATTTCTGCCAATAGATAAATAAGATGAAATTGCATTTATTAAAGCTAGATTATATGGGGGAGAAAATAGGCTTGTTTCCTCGATTAGCTTACAAAGCCAGTGCAGAGATTGGACAAAGCGGGTCCTAGAATTTAGGAGTACAAAGCATTTGATTTTTTTTGTTTTTAATGAGTGTTGTGAAAGAACACGCGTATGGCCTTCACATCATATCCTACTAAAAAATAAGGCAACGAATGGATTTATGGACACTTTACAATTGTCTAGCTTTAATAAGGCGAGTACTTGATTCTGAGTTAAAACTTTTGTGGGTTTAGATGATTAGATAGTTTTATCAGGATTAGGATAAATGATTAGATTATATTACATATTAAATTGAAATTGACCAATCAAAATACAGAAAAATTTAAAAAAATACTTAAAATTTTCTGAAAAAGAAAAATGGAATGTTAAACATAAGGAAAGTTTCTGAACTGTCTTTGTTTAAGCTTTAATATAAATATATAGATTTGTTGTTAGCCAATTTGATAAGGATTTAAACTCATAGTTATAAACTAAAATAAGAACGATAAGGATTTAAACTGATGGTTATAAACTAAAATAAGAAAGGAAAGAGGGTACTATTAGAAATTGAAATGGACAACGTATAAAATAATGATGATACTTTGAAGACTAACAGAACATGTGATATTTGCTTAATTGCAAACGGCTAATAATGAAGGATTGCTAAACCTGTACAGAGTCACACCCATGAAATTCTGACAAAAATTCCTCAAGCAACAATGGACCTACAAGACTTCCTGTCTGCACAAATCTTGGCATAGACTTTCCTTGTTCTAAATCCCAGTAGCACATCCAGCCCAAATCCAACGATAGTGGCAACAGCCATGATAATAAAGATGAGGAAATAACAGTGAGGTCCAACACATACGTTGCCACCTCCAGTTGAACTGGTTGCTTCAGCATCATAGAGATAACCAGCAAGCAGGCCAGAGAAGAGGAAGGAACCCAAAGGAAGATTGAGGATAAGGATGTTGTACAACAACCCATAGTATTTCAGACCAAATAGTTCCGAGGCTACTGGGACTGTTATTGTCAGACGAACACCATAGCAAATTCCTACCAATATTGAACCAATGTAAAGTGATCCAGGCAAGGCTAATGCCATCACCACAAATCCGAGACACATCACAATTTGTGAAGCTGCATTCCATAGAGGCCTTGGGGTCCCACATTTCCTGCAAATAAGTAAAGGACATGACTTAATTGTTGTTGTTGAGGAAATAATCTGTCTCAAATGATGAGAAAAGGGAAGGAAATCAACTTACCAGAGGTAATGTTCTGATACTAGGCCTGATAAAATTCGTCCGAAAAATCCCCATATGCTGGTGAGTGACACAAAAATGGATGAATCAACATATCCTAGAGCCAGCCCCATCTGCCCCATGTTGTTCATCACACACATCCCAGTTCCCACACCACAAAGAAACGATAAGAACAGAATCCAGAAGTCAAATGTTTGTATCATTTCAAGAATCGTGTGATCCTCCCCAATCAATGGCCGTTGCTTTATCCCAAAGTTCACTTTCTCTGCCGGCTCTTGCTTGGTTGATGAATCTTTTCGATCAACGAGTAATGGTTCGTTAACTTGTTCAATATCTGAATAGCATTTCACCGTGAGCAAAGCCGAGTATAAAGGAACAAGTAATGGGGCAGCAAGCAGGAGTGACAGTCCTACTGCAAATGCTAGCGAAAGAACATGGCCATGATTTCCAGTGATGTCAAATGCCAAGAGATAAACAGCTACTACAATGGCAATGACATTGAAGACATTGAAAATTCGAGTTTCTTGTTCTCCTTCTGCCGGATCTGCAGCAGGTATTGTTTCCCGGAGGAAGAGAACAGCAGTAAGGCAAACAATAGCTGGAACAATGGCAAGAATAAGCAGAAATGTAGAAGGGTTGGAAGAGAAAAGAGCAGTGCAGATATCAGTGAAGATTGCTGTGCTGAGTCCTACATAACCCTTGAGGATTCCAGAGACTGGACCACGATTTTTTGGGAAGTTTCGCATACAAGTCACCAGTACTGCCGTGTTCATCCATGTTGTGCTATTGCCTCCCATGCACAGAAATATACACATCTGTAGCAGAAAACGATACATTTATAGCCTGGTGATGATTAATGGATAAAATAAGCCAAAACTGACATTTATGAATTCCTTGTATACCTGCCAGTATGGTAGAGGATGAATCCGCTGGCTGACAACGAGCCATTGAACCCCATATCCTATAAGTCCTTCAACTGATCCTATGATAAGTAACACTGCAGTTGACCACCGATCTGAAGCAAGCCCCGATATAAGCCCAAATGCCTTGCCAACATCTTTAGCAACAGAAAGATTATTGAGCTCCAGTTGAGAGAGAGCCATGAGCGATTTCAGAGCATCAGAATAATTGGAAAACGTGTAATTGTTACCACATATTGCCTGCACCCATATGGCAGTAACAAATCCCAGCCATTTTCCAGCTGGTGATATAGGAGGTAACAGTGAACACATAACTCAGAACAATGGAGAAGAAAAGGAGAAGAGAATTTGCAAATGTATTTGCTTTTAAGTTGCAGTTTGAGGTGTGGCAGGATTGACTAATCTATTTATACTCTTTGTTTTACATTCATTAATGTTAAAAGTATATCTTGTCTTGAATTCAATTATTAAGAGCTTGTTTTAGACCACGGTTTCGCAATTCAGGGAATGTTTTAAAAACATATACTTAAAACAAGTGAAAGAGACATTGTGGCCTAAGTGGGGACAATATGAAGCTATCTGCAAGAACTGTTTCTCTAGTTACATGTGCTAATTCATAGCATATTAAATTAAATTGAGGGGCCGCAGACAGTGATTTAGATAAAGATAAAAGTATTATATAAAGAAGAGAAGCTGACAAGTCAAATCCAATTGAGAAGATGAGAAACGGGAGATCATCAATACAACTTCCCAAACCAAGGAAACCCCCGGTATACAGCTCCCACCAGTTCCCTACTAATCTCATCCAGGACTAGTAAATATGGAAATCATTCTGTGGATTTTTTATTCCTATACACCATTGCATATTTTAAAATTACAGGTACTATGTTAAGTAATAACTAAATAATATTATTTACAACACTATTTAAAATTGCAGAAACTAAAATTCACTGCTTTTATATAAATTCTTTTTATCCCATCCAGTTGACCATTTTTCCTTTTAGTCCCTTTTTAATAGAAACCCTCTATCAGCAAAGATGCCCCTTATGCATAACTATAGTTTGCCAGATTTTCCTATCTAGATAATTTCACACTCAAGTTTATGGGTAATATAAGAGCGTGTTGCTCTTATTTTGTTAAAATTTTCTTGGATATTTTTTATTAATATAAATTTTATTTTATTTTTAATATTAGAATGAAAAATTGATATGCTGAATTTAAAATTTTTCAATTCAATTAAATACACGTAACTCCGGATTAAGTCCCTGAATACATTAATATAAATTTTTATTAGTTAACACTTCACATTAACTTTAATCTATCATATTCATTTTTTTTAAAAGTTCTTTTTACATTTAACTATTTATATTGTGAGCTTAGTGATGACTAATTTTGAATAATACAATTTTAAAATTATGTAGATTGAATTAAGTAGAATTCGTATTAAACTTATGCATTTTATTAAAATTAATTATGTGATTAATTTATTTTAAAAAATCTAAAATCATTATTTTAGCCTTGATAGCTTTTTGGAATAAATTATTTATAGAAAATAATTTAAATAATTTTTTTTATAAAATTATGTATACTTTTTAAAAGAAAATTTTTAATTCGTACATTTCAAACATTTATATTTACAAAAAAAAAAAACTCTATTTAATTAAAATTTTTATAAATTGATTTCAAATGTGAAAATAAGAGTGATTAAATAGTATAAATAATTAAAAATTAAAAATTAATAATATAAATAGGTAAAATTATAGAAAGTAAATAATGTAAATATTTAAATTAAAATATATTGACCAACTTTTTTATAGAAAGATTACGAATTTTGATATTATAAAAATTTAAAGATATTTTAATTAAATTATATAAAGATTTACTTGAAAAAAGATTAAATATTATTAAGTAAAGTATAGAAAATTAATAATAATAATAATTTATCCAAATAAAAATGTGTTGACGCTTGCCTAATATATACATATGAATATATATACTGACAAAAAAAATATGAATATGAATTAGAATATGACTATATATATATATATATATATTTAACGTGTCAACTTTTGGTTAAAACGGAGGGGAGTGTTGGCGTATTGGAAATGAAAGGTGGGTACCACAGAAATTTCCTCTATCAATTCAATCTTAATTTATATTACAAATCAGTGAATCACTGGGTCTCCTACATTCGCAAAATCCCTGCATTCTCTAAGGGCTGAACCCCTTTTTCCTGTTCCGATCGTTCTCTCCCATCCCTATCTGATCCATCAGCGAAAATGAACGATGCAGATGTCTCCAAGCAGATCCAGCAGATGGTCAGATTCATCCGCCAGGAAGCCGAAGAGAAGGCCAACGAGATCTCAGTTTCTGCTGAAGAAGTAACCCCAATTTCGATGACAGCAATTTTTTTAAGGATTATATGCATATATATTGTAGTGAATTATCGGATTTTTGCGTAATTTAGTTTGATTTCGTTTATCTGTTTCCACTATATAGTAAGCGTGGAATTAATGCGATTTTAAGGCATCTGATTTGATTTGATGTTTTGGTAGGAATTCAATATTGAAAAGTTGCAGCTTGTAGAGGCAGAGAAGAAGAAGATCAGGCAAGAGTATGAGCGTAAAGAGAAGCAAGTCGATGTTCGCAAAAAGATGTAATTAGCTTTTCGGTTTGTTTAATTGCTACTTTGATATTAGTATACACTTACTGCGTTGTAATATGAGGAAATCAGTTTTAGATCGATCAATTGGTATTTGTAGTTATTTTCTGTGGCCTGTGCTCAGTGAAGACAATCAGGAAGTAATTGGCCATGAATTGATTTTTTTTTCCTTTTGCACAACTACGGAATTCTTTAGCCCATATATAGACTAGCCTGCCTGTTGAATAGAGGTTTATAGAACGGATCCCAACTTCAACCAGTGCATAACTCAACCGTAAAATTGTACATCAGTAGGTATAAAATGTGTTGTTTTACATATTTGTGAGTTTTATGAAAAAAAATGATGATTCAGTTTGTAGAGTGAATCAGTTAGTTGAGTTTGATTATGAAGAGACCATTGTCACAATGTGTGTAGAGTGAGAGCTACCTTCTTCTGCTCTGCTGTCCATTTCTTTTGACAAATAATAGAGGCCTCCCTTTTTTCACCAAAAAGGTATGAATGAAATTTCTGGTGTTTATTGTTGGCAGCGAGTATTCCATGCAGCTTAATGCTTCTCGAATTAAAGTTCTTCAAGCCCAAGATGATGTGGTTAATTCCATGAAAGAGGCAGCAGGAAAGGATCTTCTGAATGTGAGTCGTGATAATCATGTGTACAAAAAGCTTCTGAATGATCTGATAGTTCAGGTAGGTGAATACCTGAGCTGACTTTCTATTCCATTTTAGTGGCTAAATATTTATGTAACGAAGAAATTTATTCTTTGCATAGAAATTGAAATAAAGTCATAACTGTAAATATCAGTAACAATCTGGTGTCATCATCACAGCGTGATATTTAAGTCACTGTGAACAGTCTAATTTTATCATTAGTCTCATTCTTGAAGATGGGCCATTGCTTTTCAGTATTTTATGGAATGAGTTATTGATGTTATTGTCAGGATATGCTTAATAGTAGTGACATATATTTTCTATGAGAAAGGAAATTCAGTTAGGTTTTTTTATATCCCAGAGTTTGCTCAGACTGAAGGAGCCTTCCGTCCTGCTGCGCTGCCGAAAAGAGGACCTGCAGCTGGTGGAGTCTGTCCTGGCTTCTGCAAAGCAGGAATATGCAGAGAAAGTAAAAGTTCATGCACCAGAAGTCATAATTGATAAAAATGTCTATCTTCCACCTGCTCCTAGTCATCATAATGCGCATGGTCCTTACTGGTAATTTTCTCTTTTCATCCCAAAGCCTAAAGACTTTAGAGTGCATCTATTTCTTTTCATGTATCATTTGCTATTTGTATGGGATTATCGGAAATTGGCTGTTGTTTTGGGCTAATTTTTGTAGATTTCTGGTGGCCTATATAGTAATGCTTATAGGATTTTCCAAAGTCTTCTACTATTTATAGTTCTGAATACACGTGGTTAATTCTAGAATAGCTAGCTGCTGAAGATAAGCCTGGGAATTGGATCACATTTAATTTTCTCAAACATTTTCCTGTTATATGAAATACCAATGATGGAAAGTATGTTGAATATAACTCGTTTTATCCTTTAGCTCTGGAGGTGTGGTCCTGGCTTCTCGAGATGGGAAAATTGTGTGTGAGAATACCCTTGATGCACGGTTGGATGTTGTGTTCCGTAAAAAGCTTCCTGAGGTATGCTTCATTAAACTTTTTTTACTATTTTCATAAGTTGGTTCTGTTGTTCCAGCACTCTTTAGATGCACCATCTTTTGCTTGATTTTTTTTTTAATAAAAAAAAGTAATTCACGTCCAGAACTGAAAAGGAAAATGGTCGTTCTTTGATCAAGAAAGAATAATCATGCTTGTGAAGTTCCCTGGTACATCTTGTTGAATATTTCATTATCTTGGCGCTGTGCAAAATTAGAAAAAGTGGTCTTTCACTATTTTGTCCGACTCAAGATCTTTAACAATTTGGAATATTTTGGTTACACTTACACACATGGAATACCCTTTTTTTCTTTTCTCCATTTTGTCATTCTAGATCCAAGAAAGTTGGTTTATATAGTTTCTCTTCTATTGCTTGGGTAATCCTATGAAGAGAGAACTTTTGCAAGATTTCAGTAAAGTGCTGGCTTGTAGTTTTAAAATATGAATAGAGGTGTGAGCAAACCAGTGCTCAATGAATACTCAATAAGGACTTGTGTCTGTTTAATAAATGAATGAACATGAACACAGATAAGCTTGCTCGATTATGTTTTTGAACAGACTATGTTTGTGTAGTTAATCATTTAAAACTTAACAGGTAAGCGGTTTGAAACTATCAAAATTTAGTGTCTACTGTCTAATGAGTATAGTGTTGCCTCTAAGTCATATTAAGTTATGGATTCTCGCAATAATATTTTGTATTTAAAATAAATATTCCAGTGTAAGATATTTGTTTTGGAATATGAGTTCATGAATAAGGAAAAATAAAACATGAGAAGACATGGAATTTTGTATCACATTTGACTGGAAAAACAGTATGGTTTTTAAACTGCTAATGTTTTCAAAATGCTTCACCTTTATAAGATTTGTAGCTTCACCAAGTCCCATCTGTCCATGATTCCATTTCCACATGTGTTCATTAATCTGAGTAAAGCGACTCTATTTCTGTTGCTTTTTTCCCCACGTAGACTTTCAGAGGTTGATAGTGGGACTTAATTGTTTGGTTGATGTTTTGTCATTTTGCTTTTGAATATCAAGTTTGTTGCCTTTTCTGGTTGTAATTCACCCAACTGTTTTGGGCGCATAACAGTTACTGTATATATGGGAAACAGAAGTATATATGTACATTAATATTTTTGTCATATGCCCCTCTTTGTCAGAAAATTGCTGAAAGTTAGTAATTTTGGGATGGCCAATCTTCAGCAGCTATGTTTATATGGTGACTTTGCATAAACTTACCATTTGCTGAAAACACATGATAACATCCTTGTAGAGTTTGAGTGCGGCAATTACTATAACCTTGTTTGCTTCCCTTTACAGATCCGCAAGAGGCTCTTTGGTCAGGTGGCTGCATGAGGGGTTGGCTTAGATCTTGTTTCACCCCGGATATTTATGTCCAGTGGTTAAAGATCAGAATCTATTATCCATTATTTGGTCGTTATTTTTTTTTCCTAATATTCATGTTTGCAGAAACCCCGTGGTTTCTGAAATTAGGAAGCTGGTACTTGTTTAGTTCTGGTAATTTTTATGGGGCATGGCAATGCACCCTTGTTTAATAATAAACAAAACATCTAGTCTTTTGCTCAAGATTTATGTTGTTGAGTTGCTTATTTATACGAGTTGTTAGCATATCGATCATACCACGGTCGAGAGTATGGATGCCCTCGTTATTTAAGATAGTAGTTGCACAGCATTATAACAAAGATACAAGCGCAAGCTTTTACAATGAAGACCTAAAATCCAACCATAGTTTAAAAAGTTTGCAGGTTGGAGCTTGATTATCCTTGAGAATGTGAAGATACACAATTAATGGACGTGCCCAGCATGTTTGAGGGACTGGTTTTACTTTTCTGTGGCTTTTTTGATAGTGTTATGGCTAATTAAAAGTTTAATCTATTATACTTTTAACTTCTCATCTAAATTAGCTATTCTAATTTAAATTCAATTTAGTCTAAAGTTTTTTTTATTATATTTCTTTATTTATCAACTTAAATACAAATTTAAAAAAAATTCAATTTCATTAATTTTTTTTATTTAAATTCATATTCAATTGACTCAAAAAATGGGAAAAAATTTCTTAAACTGAACTAAATTTAATTTAATTTAGAATTTCTAAATTAATTTGAACAAAATGTTTAAATTAAAACTAAATTGGAGGTGAAAGTGAGCATTATGATGGGCTACACTAAAATGTTAAAATTAATCTCTTAGTATTATAGTTGGTTGAGCTTTTACTTTTAAGAATTATTTAAAAAATAAACATAAAAAGGATGCGTTAAAGCAATTTTTTTATGAATGATAAGAATAGAGATAAAATAGCGTGCGACACAAGACTAATTAGCTTGTTCAATCCTAAAATCAGCATCTCCTAACCCTACATAAATCAATCAATCAAAATTCGACATTCTTTGCCTTGGAACTGTAGTCTAAATTCGAGTGGGTTCTTCAGAGAGTGATGCTTTGATGGTTCCTCGCTCCTGAACGATGACGCATTAACCCCACAGCATGAGACCAATTTCAATACCCGCAGCATTTTGTTCTACGATAGCCTATCACACCAACCAATTCATTCCCATCTACCAAGCCAAATGCTTTGACAAGTTTCTGACAGAAATCAATATTTTCACAGGATCATAGGACGATCATCAACCAGAAGAATCTGCACTAGCCTTTACCTTCTGATAGCTTAAAACTAGCGACAGAAATACAGTAGAAAACAGAAATAGCAGATTCATCTCCCATGGAACTACAAACCTCGATTAAATGGCCAGTTTTGTGAACTTTGCAACAAAAAGTCCACTGGTTTGTGAAGTTACCGGATCAAAGCGCAAGGTCTTGGGTATCCGCCCACTTTTACATGGCCAATCTTTGGCAGCATCTATCTCCTGCAACTCTGTAAGACCAGTAGAAGCATTGTTATATAGCAACACTATAACAAGCTCTTTTTTGTTGTAATAGAATCTGAAAGCAGACAAGGTCTTTGGACTTTAGGAACTGCAGATATTACGAAATTCCTCTAGTTAACATTAAAAAATAAGAAAGAAAGAAAAGAGAAAAAAGAACAAAAAAAAGAAAAAAAAACTCTATTCCAACCGACATTGAAACTAACTGCTCCATCTAATTATGAATGGTTAAACAAAGAAGAAAGTGATGGAAAATTAGGAATTCATGCAATTACATCCACCTCAAAGTTACCTTGATAAACAAAAGTAAACAACCAGGCACAAGCACAACGGCTAAGAACTACATTGCAATAATAATGTTAGAATCGCATGGAACTAGTTCTGCTATAAATTATTAGGGTTATTCTAGTACTTATCCCAAATGAAGGATAAGATATTTGCTTCGACCACCACCCCACCCACAACCAAAAAAAACCTTATGGCCTAAGATGAATTCAATTTCATGGACCTACAATTGGTAGGATAATATGCTGGGATGGGCAGCCATTCTAAATTTGATCATGTTATCTAAAAAAGTGTAAAATTAGGCAAAATAATATCGAGTTCATGATTTATTATCTTTAGGAATGGAGAATCTTACCAGCAGAAGCATTTTCCTTGAGAAATCTTTCTACCACGTCTTCATTCTGAGAAACTGTTAAACTGATAATACAAAAGGTAAATGCATGTAAATTTAATAACAATGATGAGTATTTAGCAAAAATTGGATTTGAGTATGGAACGCACCTGCAAGTGCTGTACACAAGCAAACCACCAAGTCTTAGCAGCTTAAAACCATTTGTTAGAAGTTTGATCTGCAACACAAGACAAACACATCTAATGTGAAAGAAAAAGAAAAAACACCCGCATGGTTGAGAATATGCTTTGATAAAAAAAAGAAAAAGAAAAGAAAAACTATAAAGCACACAGTTCAATTTCCCAGACTCAGGAAATAACTGAAATGGAACGAACAATGAAATTACAACAGAAGCTTTGGTCCTAAAATGCACAGGGAAAAACCACACTGAAACATTCCCTTAATGGTTCAGTGCTTACTAAATGTTTACAGTCCAAGATGGAGACAATTTAAAACAAATAAACCATTATATAATGGCCATTAGTCCATTAAACTACCTTGATTATGTAATAGATGAATTTTCCATTAAATTAGCTAAGGTGTTACGTACATTTCTATTCTTAGTCCATTATACTACCTATGTAATTGTGTCATTGTCTCACTGAGAATTAGAATTAGGAGCAACACAATTGGAAAATGGTTATGATGTGATAGAACAATACAATAAATCAGTAACCTGAAGGTTGGTCAAATTATCAGTTCTCTCCGCATTCAATACACGTTGATGGAGGGTTTCCCATCCCCAATGCTCATATTTTTGAATATGTCTAATTGACCCATCATGAGTGCATTCTGCATCTACAAGAACCTGAATTAAATGCCAATTGGTCATTAGCTTCTATAGTTCAGCAGAATCTAATTAATAGGAGAATTGTACAGTTTAAAATTGAGTCATAACTCCACCTTATCATAGCCACGGCTCAAAACTTCACTCCTACACACAATTTGATATAATTCACTTTTGCTAGTCCCAAGTACTCCAGAATCCCGCCCATAAAAAATTAGTTCCGGACTATCACTTTCTGCAATCAATGCTGAAGCAGCTGGTTTCCTTGCTTTCCTTGCTTTTTTCCTTTCTTTCCATGGTCTCCTTGAAGTCCACTCCGTGAATGTGTCTTCCTTACATGCAGATTCACCTGTTCAATACTAGACAGAATGACAACACATCAAAAACAGGTACCAACTGAGAGTTCCTTAAAGTTGAGGAGATTCACTTTGAAGCTAACATAATTGCACAAAACTACTATAGAAGCTGCTTACATGACCTAGAATGTGAAAACTTTCTCACAGGACCAAGGGAAAATGTTGTTCCATCAGCAACAAACAGTCTGCATCTATCGCCAAGTGCATATTTCTGCAGCATTGTTCTACAAGCAGCTAGGCGATGCCTCGCAATATCAACCCCAGTTACAGATCCTGAATCACCAAGAAGGTCCGCTATCATGCAAAGTTTAGCACCTGATAATCAGGAATGTATTACAAATAAGCTTCACAAGCACTGTATCAGATAATCTGATGTGTCATGATTAAATCTACTGGGATCTATTGACTGCAAAAGAAGTAAAAGATCACTTACCAGGAGCAGCGCAGAGATCAAGAACATTATCTCCTCCTGAGATATTCAGGGCTAAAACAGCAGCCCCAGAAGCCGCATCAATTCCATAAATCTGAATGACCATAAAAAGCAAATAAGATAATAATAAAACAACCTCAATAGACACAGTGGCTAGATAAACAGTTATAATCAAATGCCAGAAAGCCGTAAAAGTATTGCTAAATGAGTCCAATAACAAATTCAGCCAAAATTTTAAGCCAATATTAAAAATTTTCCATGCCACAGGAACCAAATTCTTATTAAGTGGTTTATTACCTTCCCTTCCTTGTATGCCTTTGAATTAGCAATCTGAAGGTGAGGCGGAAGAGAAAAAAAACCAGGTAACCAAGCAACTCTCTCAAGATTACAGTTTATCTCTGCCTCAATCTCTCGAAGGTCACCTTCGCTCCCAGGCTTCAACCTTCACAAGGAAACAAAAAATTAACCACTAAAATTAGGAAACCATTAATTCGAAGAACAAGTAGAAAGGAAACTTGCAATATAGAAGCATAAAGTCGCAGGAATTAGAATTGTATGATTTTGAAACTCAAGTACCTTATATAGCGAGGGGTATCGCTAGCAATATAGATAGAAGCGTCAAGCCCATTTGCTTGGAGGAAATCGAGGAAAGCTTCTGGCAATGGTAACTTGGAAACTTCTTCCATCTAACACAAACCTAAAGCCTTTCTGATTCAGACTGCTGGATGCTGGCGGTGGCTCTCGCATGAGCAACAGCGGCTGCATATAATGAATTAATCGCGTCAAAACGACATACCGTTTTAGAAGTCAAGTCGCTCTAAAACGGCAAGCCGTTTCAATGGCATGACGAACCGTTTTCGCCTCTTAAACCAATAAGCATCGCCTGTCGCCTCGAGCTCCCACCTAACTACTCGTCTGAAATCCGATGTTCTAATTTGAATCAGCAGGGGCGTGAAATTATTTCCGACTTTAGAGAAAGAATCGATAAGAGAGGATGAGAGAATCCATATTCCCATGCGTATCGCTATTTCTTTATTACGTTGCTCAATTCACTTCTGCTACAGTTGTTCTAAAATCCTTCTTCTTTTCCTTCCCAGACCTTCCCGCCAAATTTGGTAACTTTCTTTAATCTCTTCCGCTGTTTGGCTGCTTAGAAAACGTTGGGAAACACGGGAATATTGAAACTTGGAACTAAAGTCATCGCTTTCTTCTGTGTTTTTAATGCGATGTTTATTTTAGTTTCTTAATAATAGCTTCTTTGTTCAGCTGCTGGAGTTAATAGGTCTGGCGTGTGTGGAGCTTTGCATGTGGCGAATCCCTTGGACGCTTGTTCTTCTCTGCATAATTTTTTTGGGTCCAACGAAACTGAGCAAGTGAAAATTGCCTTGATTGTCAGAGGTGAATGCCCTCTTGAGAATAAAATTCTAAATGCTCAAAATGGGGGATTTGATGCTGCCATTGTCTATGACGATAGAGATAAGAGGAATTTGGTTTACAGTGAGTTTCCATAGCGACTTACCATTTATTTATTCATTTATTTTTAATTTCCCATTTAGCAATAATGCCTGGGTTGCATTTGTATCCATTGAAGATATTTCCCTGAACACACACACACGCACACAATGTCTTTGCGCGTGTTAATTTACTAACATAATTGAGGTATGTTGTCAATTTTGGTCATTGAAGCATTAGCTGCAATAACATATGGAGGTTTTTAGGAACTTAGTAATTATTGGCTGTTATTAGTTTATTTTTTATGCTTTTCTGAAAAAAAAAAAGTTTTGGCTTCTTTGCTTATTATGGAATATGCAATCCCTTGCATGCAGTGATGATGAACCCTGAGGGCATCAAAGTGCATGCTGTTTTTGTTTCTAAGGCAGCTGGTGAAATTTTAAAGGAGCATGCTCGAGGAGAAGAAGCTGAATGTTGCATTTATCTGTCTCATAGTGATACAGCATGGACTGTTTTAGCAATATCTTTTCTTTCTCTTCTTGTTATTTTAGCTTTCCTCATGATAGCCTTTGTCTTGCCCAGACACTGGCTACATTGGCAGCAAATGAATTTTCACTTCAAAAGTGTGGATGTGAGGATGCTGGAAGGCCTTCCCCGCTTCACATTCAACTCCACTCATTTGAATTGTAATCACAGTGGAGAAACTTGTGCCATTTGCCTTGAGAATTACAAAGATGGGGAAATTCTTAAAATTCTCCCTTGCCAACATGGTAAGGCTTCATTTATTTTTTCCATAACAACACTTAATCAAACGTTATTGTCTTAAGTTGTGGGTCACTTTTGTATATACACAAAGACTGCACAATTCATTCAAAAAGGCAATTTAATTGCTGATGACAAATTAAATTTACATGCAGAATTTCATTCAAGCTGTGTGGACTCATGGCTGACTAAATGGGGGACATCTTGCCCAGTGTGCAAGTTTGATATGAAAACCAGATTTATATATTCTCAGGCAAGTGCACAATGATCACTTTTAGATTCTAGCATGGTGATGGAATTTGTCTATTTACTTTTCTGAAAAGGGGTGGGGTGGGGGGGTGGGGGAATGGTTCTTTCAGCAGGGTTAATCTGTTAAAGTGGCACTTGTTCTGTGCATCGGTTTTATGAGTGCAGTCGTCAATCTTATTTTACAGTCATGATCCTTTTTCATAACTCATCTACCGAATTGCAAAACCAATAGTAAAGTAGCTCTTTGGTGGTTAAGTGAGGACTTGCATTATCTTGTTGAAGTATTAGAGAGTAGAAACTATGTTTTAAGTTGATGTAATTAGCGTGATAAACTCCTCCAGCATCCTCCTGGCAATGTTATTAAGACAAGAGGTGACGCTAAGGTGATAAGGTGCTTTGTGGCCTTAGGCAAGAGGTGAGAGGCGGGCAAGGGTCTTTTTGAACAAGGCTTCATAGCCAAAATTTATATATGTATACACACTCGCACACATATACACAGTTTTAACTTAAAAATATCACAATTTAACTAGCTTAGTAAGTTACAAAAAAAAAAAAAAAAGATATTGGAAAGAAAAAAATATTAAAAATTAAAAAGAAAGAAATTAAACAAAGTAACATCCATCTATAATTGCAATAAGCTATAAAGCAATAAAAAAATGTTGCGGATATAAAGAAACAAAACATTTCTGCTATAGTGACATTTTTGGAAGAGAAGAAGGGAAGGGAAGAAGAAAAGAAGAGTAGAGAAGAGGTGGATGAGAGAATAGAAGAAGATAGTAAAATTAAAAAAAAAAAAAAGAATAAAGAAAAAAGAGGATCTTCTGTGTGCCAGGTCCAGAAGCACGAGAAGAGAGGAAGAGAGAGAAAAAGGAAAAAGATTATAAGGAGACAAAGAGGGAGAAGAGGAGAGCAAAAATTAAAAAGAAAAAAAAATAATGCTGCTGTACTAGGTCTTACAGGGAGATAAGAGAGGAAGCGAAATAAGGAGAAGAGGAGAGAGACATACCTGGTTGCTGTCATTAGGAGCAAGAAAGAGGAAGAAATTTACTTTTTGGCTACTGGGAAGTGTTATATGTTGTTTGAAAGAGATGGAGAGAATCTAGGTTTTCTTTATTTATTTATTTTGGCTGTTTAAGCATTGCCTCTAGCAAATTAGTGGTCCAAGGCAGCGAATGGCACCTCGCCTTGCCTCGCGCCTTTTTTTGCCTCTAACTTTTCGCCTCTAACAACACCGTCTCCTGGAGTTGACTTGGGGGTTAGTTCTGGTCCATAGGGAGGCATTAGAGTTCAGTTGTAGTGATATTCTTGCCCAATCCTTGATGTGAAGAATGGGAAGACTATATTTGAGAATAATTCATATTGTATTATGGATTTAACTCCAAGTTACAAGAGTAAATACATTATTGCATTTCCAAGTTGTAGATACATTATTGCATTTCCAAGTTGTAGCTGCCTGTCATGACTCATGAGGTCCTTATGTCAGTATATTGGCACCAAGTCAATAGCATATGAGTAAAGGGAAAATTTTATTTGAACATCCAAGAGATGGGGTAAAATGAGACACATCAACATTTAACATTTCTTTCTGGTGACATAGAGGAGCAAGAATAAGAATATTAAGAGAACCACAAATGTTGCTGTGTCAAATGTTTTTGGAACTGACATATGGAAAATGAATTGTGTAATTTTTCCACCACCATTTTAGAAACTCAATAAAAATCTGCCTATGTTTCTTGAAAATGATTCCTGACAAATTTGATTTGCCTTTAAGCAAACTAAGGTTTATTCTTAATTAATGCTTGCTATATGCTTGATGCAGATAAAGAGGGGAATCTAGCTTCTCAATCAGTAAATGCAATGGGTGCTTTCACTAGCTTTTTAATCAGGTATACAGATCAACATGCCTTAAGAGACGAATGTGTTCATTTCTGACTAAAGATAGAAGCATAGCACTTCATTGTTGATGGAATAGATGGGTAAAAATAACTTGACATTCTTTTCGAGAGAGAAAAATAAAGTGAGATTGGAAGCTTATTCAGCCAGATAAGCGGTTACATTGAAAATTCTCAATCATTGATCCCCAGGCATACTTTAAATTGATTCATTTTTATAATTAATTAGTCTTCTTATGTTACAAATTCATGGCTGATCCATTTTCCTTGCTTCTGTCACAGATCTTCTGCTTACCTGTGACGTCTTTCTGAACTGCGTCTGTATATTATATTTGTCGGTCTACTGTCTCTACGAAGTTTTAACTGGACATATGATATGCTGCTGCTGCTGCTGCCGCCCCAACATATTTTGACAACCACAATAATCTTTACCGTGGAGCAATTCCGAAAGATTCTTCGGTGCTCAGGCTAATGCCACGTGTTTTTATTTTTGTGTCCTATATTGGGAATAAAAGTAGTAGATAGAGCTTAGCTACGAGTCTTCCTCCGTGGTGGCTTGGTTCGTAGCTGGGTGTTAACAGTTTCAGTTGTATATAACTCATAGTTTGTATTATGCAAATTCTTTTTTTTTTTTTTCTTGTATAGCTTATGCTATGGTTTAATTTCTGCCTCATTCATTCCTAATCTACTGGTTAAAGCCTTAAGCCTTCAACTTGAAATATTTTGCTGTTGGGCAAGTAGTTCAAACCGCTTGATTTTGTAGACTATATCTAACAGTCGTGTTCCAAGTTTAAGTTAGAGATGGTTAATTGAAAATTTGGAAGCATTCCCACCTGGGGATATGCGCATGGAATCATTTCCGAATCATTTTTTTTTAATAATTTGTATTTGAATGATGTCGACAAAGACAAAACCTACCCACATGAAACAATCCAACGTTACTGTAAGATATTTGTTAAGTTTTTGAGTGCTCTTGTGAAGGACAGTGAATGAACGTCAGTGGGCACTCCATTCATGATTCATCCATGTCGTTTTCACAAATTAGGTGTCATGTATCTTGCCCATATCTTTGGAATTGTTACGTTTATCAATGTCTTTATCAACGTTTCTCACTAATAACTTCTCCTTCCTCTTTTTTAGTTATTTATCTCTTTTCCATAAGGAGAAAATCAGATCGGTTGGATTCATTTTTGGGTTTTAACCATTTATGCTCAGCCCGAGTTATAACAATGAAGTGTTATTCTGCTTTCTTCCTACATAAACCGAAATACGTGCTAAGCAGCAAACTGCCGTTACTGAGTCCCCACTTCTATATCAGCAGCTGGTTTTCTCAGGCAAACCCAGCAAGGAGCCACCATATCTCGAGGTAAAAAGTTTCAAGTCCTCTTGGTATAGAACGCCAATTCATCTTCATGGGCTCTCTGTATAAAAGGTTAATGGTTATTTTCTTATAATCTTACAAGACATTTAAACACAAGTTTCTTTGTCGGATTAGCTGATATGGGATCCCCTTTTTTTCTCGTGGGCTGTTTATTCTCCTTTTTATACATTATAGCTTAGAAGCTGAAGCCATCACTGTTGATGTTAAGGCAGCCAAGGGTTTTCTGGAGTCTGGCTACGTTTATCTAGATGTTAGGTGCATAGTCTTCTTTCCCTTTCTTATTATATAGTTTTTGATTTTGGATTTTTCAATTTCGTTTCTTAGAAATTAACCCTTTTTTTAATATTAATTTTAATGTCCTTAAAACCCATAGGACAGTGGAAGAGTTCAAGAAAGGACATGTGCAGACAGAGAAGATACTCAACATTCCTTACATGTTCAACACTCCGGAAGGTGTAAAATAGCCCTTTTATTTATTTAAACCAAACATGTGAGAGATGAACAGGTAAACAGCAATTTAGATGATATTATAGTTTTTTTTTTTTTTTTTTTTTTTTTCCCTTCTTGGGTTTCAGGTAGGGTGAAAAATCCAAAATTCTTGAATGAGGTTTCAGCAGTTTGCAAGGAGGAAGATCATCTTGTTGTGGTATTCATCCAAGTTCAAGTTCATCTTATCACTACTTTTCTATTTTAATTAAATTGTATATCAATTATTGGAAAAGCTAATTTTACATTAGATAACTGCATATATCAAATTGTATTTTTCTCCGTCAAAAATAATTTTTTTTACTTTGATAAAATTAAAATATAAAGATTAAACTATTTATTTTGGACATGATTTAATAATTAAATAATATTAAATATTTAAAAATATTTTAATCATTTCAGAAATAATTGATGGAAAACTAGACGGGTAAAAATAATTTATCCTTAATTACTTACCTGCACAGGGCTGTCAAAGTGGAGTCAGATCCCTGTCTGCAACGGCTGATCTTCTCAATGCTGTAAGTTCATAAAAACTGCAATTTGGCTAAATATGTTATGCCAAATTTTGTTTAAATGTGGGAGGCCTTTGATAGTAGTCCAAAATCCAAAGCCTTTGGCTCCTAATTGACCTCGAAATGGATTTGGAGTAATCCTTTATTTGTTATTGTGATTGGATATAAAAAGAGTAAAGATGATGAGAAACTAAATTTGTTGAGATTGGGATGATAGGGTTTCAAGGATGCCAGCAACATGGGAGGAGGTTATATTGCTTGGGTGCAGAATGGGTTTCCCCTAAAGGTCGAAGAAGAGGAAAAGGCTCAACTCTGATCTCCATTATTTGAGTTGACATGGGCTTCCGGTATTTGCTTTTGCTTTTGCAAATATTATTTTCAGATAAGCACTTTTTTTTTTTTTCTGTCCTTTATATTTAAAAAAATGCATTTTGGCGGACCATAAAATGCATTATTTGAGTTGACATGCATTCTGTCTTTTATCAAAAGACCAAGAGGTAGGCCACCAGATTAACGGACCATAATCAACTCATTTTACATTAAAAAAAATATAAAATATAAAATATAAAAATTCTAAAGCTTATCTATTTAATTGTAATTTTTATATAAAAAAAAATAAAGCACATTCTATGCGCCTAATGAGGTGTGCCAATCGGGTTTTCATAGTTTACTTTATAATCACGACTAGCAAGTCCCATTCATGCTGGTCATGGTGACTGATTTCTTTTTAAATATTCTGTCTTTCAACGTCTATGAGTAAGAAAATTTCTCTTTTTTTTTTTTTTTTTTTTTTCTTTTTCCTTTTCCAACAAAAGATCACAAGCATTTCGCCGGCTTAAAGACCATAGCTTATATATTTGCATGGGGGCAGAATGCATAAACAGGGAGACTGTAGATGAATGAAGATGAGTTCGAAAAATGAGCAACTCCCTCTCAATTTTACGAGTCTAAGGATAGGCCCCATTTTCGATTATGAAAGAATTTCTACTGCTTTTTATTTTCATTTCTTCGATTTCGTTTCAACAAAACATATTTTCTCAAATTTTTGTTGCTCTCGGTATAAGAAATGATAGTAATCAAAGCGAAGCTATTATTCAACTTAAAAATCACCATACAACCTCAGTAAAAAAAAAAATAATCGCCACACAAACAGTAAATCAACTCTTGAGCAAAACAATAGGTAAAATTAATATTCCTCACACTTGGACTAACACTAATTGCCGCTTATCTAATTTTTAAATATAGATTATTAACAATAACGCACGACGAATTGTAATTTTTTTAAATGTATCAATAAATTATTTATTTATACCTACGAGAAAAATTAGCTTTAATTTTTTTTATTAATTATTTTTTTCTCATTTACTTTATATGATATTTTTACAAATACTCGAACACTGTTTTTTTTTCTAAAAAATATTTATATATACTAAATAGAGAATAAATTTCACCCATCATTCCTAAATTTATATTTAATAGTGATATAATATTATTGTTTTTAAATATTTAAAAATTATTTTTGAATCTATAAAATAAATTATTTGAATTATTATATTATTTTCTGTTATTAGAGCTCATATTAATTGAATATAAAACCAATAGATGATAAAATAAAGTGAAAATGTACATGAAGTATTAATAGTAAAAATATATATTGCATAAATATATATTTAATTACATTATAATTTTACTTCAACATCAAATCAAAATGAGACCTACTTAATTCAATTATTGAAGTACAAAACAAATTCTCTAATAGCACCTATTTTCTATATCAAAACTTGCAGTCCCTCAAAAAAAAAAAAAAATCATCACATTTATTATGTGTTGTATACTAAAACACTGAAAATCCATCACACAGTCATTTACTCCGAGATAAAAACAAAGAGTCATATCCAATGTGTATCGCATAAAATTAAGAAAAAATAAAAATAAAAAAAATCCATATTAAGCTTCCAGTTTTTTGCCTTTGTTTGAACCTTTCCCATTTATTATATTTGCAAGAGATCTTGCCATCTTGGAGTTCCCTTATTTCCTACAGAATTGTGCCCTTTAATCTTAATTCCTGAAAATTATAAAAAATAATTATATATATATATATATATATATAAATTACAATAAAATAGATACACATTCAAAAGTTAAGTCTAAGTAAAGTCTAAGTTAGTGATTTATAAGTTCAAGAACAATAAATAAAATTTATCTATTTTTATTCACTCATCAAATATATTGCATCAAATAAAAATAAAAAAATTAGAATAGTCGCATCAAATAAAAATCAGAATGAAATTTAAAAAATTTTATGTTACAATTTAAAGCTAAGAGATAATACTATTATCACACTATTGAGTTCAGATACGATGGATAAAATTTACCATGGCGCACAACCTTCCGATAGCCATGACGCATTACTAACAATAGAACCAAATAAGCATCGAGTTTCCCACCAAATATCTCAAAATTATCACAAAAAAATAATTAAACTTCTCCTTTCTGGAAAGATAACCAGTTAACCACAAGAAAGAACAGAAAAAGAAAGAAAAAAAAAAGCGTACGAATTCTCATCTATTTTCCATCTTAAGCTATCAACAGACTTTACGTAACCTACCAAGACAAAATTATGAAGGGGGGAAAATTGAAGAGATCCCCTCTCCATTAAGGAAAAACCCAAAAAAAACAAAAGGAAAGATGCCAGCTATGATTCAGCTGCTCCAACATTCTCGTCTATTTTTTCTTCTCTAGCTGGAAGCTTGTTAGCTATCTCATCCTCCATGCCTGGTGCTTGCACAGGCAACTCATTCTCAGCGGTCGGAAGCTGATCAGCTATCAATTCATTCTCGCTAAAAAGATCCCTTTGGACAGGGACGCTTTTTTGTTGCTGAGATGAAATGACATTAGCAATGGCTCTGAAAGCTGCAGAAGCTTGATTACTATTTTCCATAGTCTCCTCATTTATACCATATGTATTGGATTCGTCTATGGAGTTCTCTTCTTGCCGTGGAGGGGGAACAAAGAAAGGTATCCTACCTCTCTGCCAATCATGAAGGACCATCTTTGCTGCAGTCTTCAGGTCAGGTTCACCACCCTGAAATCAACATACTCATTAACATGCATTTGTGTGATATTTTCTAAGATGCTTGATTTTGCAACTAAGAAACTAGAAGTTAAGCATTAAAAAAAATGAAATATACCTTTAAAAGTTTGCCCGTTAATTTGCAGAGCTGAATCAGAAAATCATTCTCATCATCCCTGATAACAGAATGTCATAATGGTTTATTCACAGCATTAATCTAATTTCATTGAAATAAATTGATTTCAAAATCCAGAAAGGGACTCGAAAAGAAAAACTTAAGTTTTTCAAGGCCTAAAAATTATTTCACCTGATAGATCACAAATACAGCACAGCAGTTCAGGGAAAATATATCTATGTCTCTCTTAAAATCAATTGGAGTTAAAACAAAATAAGGTGCATTATCTCAAAACGATATTGAAGAAGTGAAAATTGGCACAACTATTTACGGCTGCAGATCAAACTATGATGAGGAATATGTTTAAACAAACAAGGCCATAATGCTCTGGAAACGCATTTGGATTCAAAGGACCTTAAGCACTTGATTACACAGAACAAAGCAATCATGACTAATGCTAATGGTAGCTTACCAATCTTCTATTTTATATGCTCTTTCAAGGTGCTCCTTCTTGACACGGTTCAGGACTTCTCCTATGTGTTCAGCAGCATCGTGCAAGTTTGTGACTCTTACCTGTAAAGGACCCCAGTCATGCACAAATAAGAATAGACAAATAGTTATTAGATCAGCACACTTATGTAGAATATAATGAATCCACTTGGCTCATTTTTCAATTTTATATTTTAGTTCTTGTTGGTCCAAGTTCTTTTTTTCATAATGATAATTTGCCTCCACCTAGCATCTAATGAGAAATTCAGAATTCACAGAATACAACTATTTCCTGTCTCAAAATAGGCATATGCATATCTTTTTAGCAAAACATTGGTTCAACGAGCACAAAATGAATTAATAATAAGACAAGACAAAATGTGAAATTAGAAGACAAAAACAGAAAATGTAAGACCTTGCAAAAAGAATTAATAACCAGACAAGACAGAATCAAAACATTGGCTCAACGAGCACAGAATGCATCCAGATAATTGCTTCATAGGCAAAAAGACAAGACATACCACTCCCTTCAATACAATATCAGTTTCAGAGTCACTGTTCTGGTAAACAACTCCAGGGCAATCAATCAAGAAGATCCGTTTTGTCAATGTTATATATTGCCAGACCTTAGTCTCCCCAGGGATAGGAGCAACCTTGCAAACCTAAAAAAAGAAGAAAATAAATTTCTCAATGAAATTGAATCACCTAATGGCTTGCATCTATATCTAATAAGAAAAATAAAAGTGAAAAGAAGTATTTACATTCTTAGTGCGCAGTGTATTGATAACAGATGACTTCCCAACATTAGGATAGCCAACAAATCCCACTGATATTGCTTGCTTGTCATTTTTCAAGCGGGCAAATTGTCTCAATACAGATAGAAGAGAACCCTGAATTTAACAAGAATCAGTTTGACAAATTTGGATAGAGAATCCAAACTGCTAAAACAAAATGGCTGACACTTATAGATAATAGTACACAATTTGATAAATCTGAATGTAGAAAAACTCTTCTTTTTCTATTTGCTTCATATATTTCCTAGCATTATTATGATCTTATAAACATGCAGCAGGCTAGCTGAATAGTTCACCTAAGAGTAAATTGGCAATTGAAATTAGAATGCAGGTCTACGTAAAGGGGGTGAAACTACATCATGTAACAATAATACCTACAAGCAAAATGCCTAATCTAGATATCAGAAAATGGTAAAACTGCTAATTGTTGGATCATATGTAAAAAAAATGCCATGTCAGTTATCATTGAATCACAAGACGTACAAACATCAGAAAGGAGAGCCCAATGCGTCTAAATTCAACATTAACATGTAATGATGGAGAGGCATTAACAAGTGGAGCAAACATTGCAAGGTTGAAGAGCTATGACTCAGCTTTAATACAGATTTATTTTAGATATCTACATTTGTAATAGTTAGTATCAAATTATCAATATCAGTCGTCTAATTTAGTTGCTGAGCTGTAACTGATTAATTACTTCTTAGTCTTTTCTGCCTTAGTTTCTTTCCTTGCTGTATATAACACAAGTCTGTTACTGATTGATGCGACAGAAATGAGAATTGTTTTTCTCTTGCTTCTCAAAGTTGCAATAGGCATGCTACAGATTGTTGGCTTACAGGGAAAAAGCACGCCATCGTATTTAACATTGAATTTTAAAAGGCAAAAGCTGCAGCAACCACAGTTTGGTGCATCTAAATTCCACATTGATGTGTACCTTGCCAAAAGACTTATTGATGCTTGCATGGAATGCCAGTGTTGGATATTCCTTGGATAATATCCGCAACCACCCTTTTGTAGCCCAAGCCGGAACAAGATCACACTGGATAGAGTAGCAATTTTTAAAAAAGTTTCGGAGAGAACAAGCAAAAGGAAGAAGAGTAATTCCTCATCATAAGATGAAACACAGAATATGCATATAGACCTTGTTCAACAGAAGAATCATGTGTTTATGCTTGCAATGCTCTTTCAAATGCTTCTCCAAATGATAGCACCTGGTGCCTTGGGGATCCCTTGCATCTAAAACCTGTAACATACAAACAAACAAAAAGGCTTGAGAATCTTCTTTGACTCTCAAGTAAGAGAGGAGCCTAGACCCTAGACACTAGGCAGTCAACACAAAGCATATGCAAGTGAAAGTTGGAATCTGAACTTTCCAGAGAAAGATCCATAGATTCGATCTGCATAAGCCTGAAATATAAAAGCAGGAATTGACATAATGCACACCACCCTAGTGTCATGCAATTCACATCATATATGCATTAACTAGCAAAAACAGAAAATAAAGCGCAATCTCAGATTCCCTAGACACTAGGCAGTCAACACGAAGCATATGCAAGTGAAAGTTGGAATCTGAACTTTCTAGAGAAAGATCCATAAAGTCGATCTGCATAAGCCTGAAGTATAAAAGAAGGAATGGACATAATACACACCACCCTAGTGTCATGCAATTCACATCATATATTCATTAACTAGCAAAAACAGAAAATAAAGGTCAATCTCAGATTCCCTCCCTCCCCCCCCCCCCCATCTATTAGCTTTCTTCATGAATGACAAACCAAAAGTTATATGTTCTTTCATTTGGTTGAAGGAAAGTAGAATAACCTGAACAACAACATCTGATGAATCTATAACTTTGTACAATTCACCCCATATACGCTTACTTTGGCCCTTCTCAAACATTGTATGCCGAACCAATTCTCTAAATCCGTATTCTTCACTTCCTTCTGCAGATGTATTAGTACCATGGCTCAACTCAAAAGCATCTGCAAAGTTACAAAGCAAATTATTCAGTACACCATTCCTTTATTTTCTTTGGTGATCTCAGCTATTCAAATAAAACATTATGCATATAAAACAAACCAAAAATTACAATATGAACAGGATAAACAGGCAATTTGCTGGCCTGCTCCCTAGGCTAACTTTCTCCATCCCACAAATAAGAAGAATTAACCAATTCATTTACCCTGAGAACCATCAGTTCTCTTGATTAAAGACTCATAATCTGCTGCCAATAGCTTTGGGCGCCTCCTCTTCCTCTTAGGTCCAAATGCATCCTCAAAAGGCTCTGTGTCAAGAAGATGTACTCTGGCTTGCTTCACATATTAAAAGCAAGAAACGAGAAACACAAGTTAAAAATGCAACTCAGTATACAATTTTCATGATGATATATCACATAAAAGTTTTAAATGAGACAACTGGACAGAGAAAACTCTCAATTCCTTAATGGGACATGTCAAACCAGGCTTGAATTCATAGATAGTACATTTGAAAATGTGCATAATATGGAAGGAAATGACCTCCTAATTTAACGCAGTCCATTAATGAATGGCAAAAAGCTAGCCATAAACTAGATAATAAGCATTATATATAATTTTAGTTTTGAAACAATTGATCAAAATGGTCAATTGCTATAGTTTGACACACACCTAGATCCAAGTGATCAATCTAATTGTGGTACTTAACAACAGCAAAGCTAGTTCCAATTTGCAAAAGTATCCATACCTTCTGGTGGTCATTTAAAAGGGATAGTGGCAGCTTTCTCTCCTTCAAGATGACATTATAGCTGCTTGACATTCGATTTTGGAGCTCTTCACGGAAAAATTCAAGCTCCTTTTGATTCACTACTCTTGTATTTCCTACAACAAAGCCAAACATTACTTCTCCAACAGACTGTTTTTAAAAGATAAAACTATTTAGTAATGGACTATAGTATCGCTGCAAAAGTGAAGCAATATAAAGATCTATCCATTCAATTGACCAATCAACACAAGCAAGTAACGTAAAAAGGAGTCAAAAAAATTAAAATGCATCCAAATCACAAGTTTGCTATCCAATAAAGCTTACCAAACCATCGGCGATCGGGTTGGATACGCGTGTTAGGGAGCTCCTTGGATTGCAATTCGTGCTTTAAAATTTTCCCCTTGCTGTCACGCTGGGGTTTGGTATTGTACATCTTGAGGCGGCGAACGGTGGCGGCGCTTCGCGAGTCATTATTCGTTCCATTACTGCGGTTTATGTCCAGAGAATGCTTCGGCTTCCCGGACACGTTCGTTTTCTTCTCCTTCTTCACCATCTTATTCACTTCGCTTCACTTGCAGCTACAATAGCTGCACGCAGAAATTGAGAGGTGACGAGTAACTTGCGACTGAAACCGCAGTCCGGTCTGAGAACTAGGGTTTACAAAAGAATAAAATATCGGAGGGGAAATGAGATTTTACACTTTCTTGTGGGGTCTCAGAGAGATTTTATAGTTGACTTCAACGTTGCAAATTTTTTGTTGGCCCGAATCTCTTGCTTCGGAATCTATGAATTTTGCAAAATCTAATTCAGTTATTTTTTTCTATTTTTATATTTAAAATAAAAATAAATAAATTTTTTAATTAAACAATAATTTTTAAATAATGTATAATTATATACGAATTTAATTGAAATTTTTAAAATTTTTTCATCTAAATAAAACCGAAATCTCTGTCTTATTAATTGGAAATTATTGTGCGAGTGTAATATTATAATTGGTTGAATCTGTATCTCAAATTCAATTGTTTATTAAAATATTATCAAATAACTACAAATTTTTCTAAAAAAACCTATAAATTTCATAAAACAACATCATTTTGCAAAATAATATATATAGTTATCCAAATATAAAATTAGTGGTTTTTATTGCAATTAGCTTGAATTGAATGCTTACCATTAAAATGGACTTATATAAGTAAAAGATTATTATAAACTCAATTTTACATAAAATTATTTTAGTAAAAATATTTAATTTTTTTACTTGTAATAATAAAAAAATAAATTTAATATGCATTAATCATCCCAAATTTATCATAATGCACTCATCCACCCTTACTCTTAATTAATGCAAAGCTTATTTTAAATGAATTTATCTATGAATTTTAGTTTTTTTATAACTGTTTTATTTATTTTATTTTATTTATTTTATTTTATTTGTACTTAATTATATTCGGTTTTAGAATAGTCATTAACAATAAAAGTTTATTATATAAAAAATAAAATTGTAAATGTCATTTAAATTGTCATATATTTTAATCCAAACGAATAAAAAAAAAATAAAATGTATTTTTCAAGTGAAAATTCAACCAGCGGAGAAGCAATACCCAAAGGCGGGATGAGGGCGGGAAGTTGCCAAGGTAAGTAGGTAACTACCCAAGAAAACGAATTCGCATTGCACTTCCACGTCCTGTGTTCGCACGCGAGATACGCAACTCCTCCCTGCGCGTTCACTTCACGCCCATCCGCTTATACAGTCGAGTTTCAACCCTCAACGGTCATAACTGCTCTCAAGCAAAAGCGATAATCCATCCCTTTCCCTGTTTCCCTTCAAACAAAAACAATGGCGTCTCAAAACTCTAATCCCCCAAAACCCCTATATCCCGAAGTGATCCTATCAAATCCTGATTCCCCTTCTCATCTACACTCAAAACCTAATTCTGAATCCTCCTCTTCCAACCTTTATCCTACCATAGACATGCGCGATCTCGTCGAAAACCTGTTCCCTGACCCCGAAGAATATAATCACTGCGCCCCCTCTGCCCCGCCGGTGGCCACGGAGGAAGTATTGATCAAAATCCCCGGTGCCATTCTGAATCTCATTGACAAAAACTATAGCGTCGAGCTCGCTTGTGGAGATCTCACCATTGTCCGCCTCTGCCAGGGTGGTAATATCGTTGCCGTTCTCGCTCGCGTCGCGGATGAGATCCAATGGCCGTTAGCCAAGGACGAGGCCGCAGTAAAACTAGACGATTCGCATTACTTTTTCTCCCTCCGGTTACCCAATGAGCATCAGGGTTCCGATTCGAGCAGTGACGAGGAGGACAAGAAGAGTAGAAACAAGAAAATTAGTGATTCAGGTGATATATTGAATTATGGTTTGACCATTGCATCAAAAGGGCAGGAGGCGTTGTTGAAGGAGTTCGATGTCATTTTACAGGCTTATAGCTGTTTTACGGTTCAGAAAGTTTCGGAGAAGGCGAAAGGTAAGGGAGAGGCTTTGTTGGATGAATTGACACCGAAGGAGGCTTCACCGGCGGATTTGCATTATGAGGAGAAGAAAGAGTTGTTGGAGGGGCAGTCTGCCGCATATTGGACCACATTGGCGCCCAATGTGGAGGATTATAGTAGCACTTCTGCTAAGGTTATTGCTGCTGGTTCCGGGCATCTAATTAAGGGCATTTTGTGGTGTGGGGATGTGACTGTCGATAGGCTGAAATGGGGGAATGAGATCATGAAAAGGAGGATGAGTCCCAGGTCGAAGTCAGAGATTAGTCCTGACACTATGAAGAGGATTAGAAGGTGTGAAAAATAGTAGCAGTTTAGAGTTTACTTTGTATCCTCTGTTTATTTGCTGGTGCTTGTCGACTTGCTTGCTTTGTCTATATTTGTTCTGTTCTATCTATTGAAGCATCGGAACCATTTTCCTTGATGCCCATAGACAGTGGTCTTTACCTTCATTATAGACTAGAAAGTGGTAGATGCGACTTTTTTAACTGTGGTGTTACCAATTGAAACAATTGCAAAATGATATGTTACTTTAATTATCTTGCAGAGTTAAGAGGATGACAAAAAGGACAGAGAAAGTTGCCAATGGAGTTCTTTCCGGAGTTGTGAAAGTATCTGAAATTTTCACTAGTAAAGTTGCAAATTCAAAAGCGGGCAAGAAATTCTTAGGCCTTCTGCCAGGAGAAATTGTGCTTGCTTCCCTTGATGGATTTAGTATGTTGCCAGTTTTAAACTTTTCGTTTAATATTGCACATTCGATAACAATTAGCATTGGATTCGATTTATCATTCTGTTGTTTTTAGCTGCATTACATCTTTTGGCTTTATAGTTTAATAGTTAAATAATTTATGTGGGATATGGCTCTATGTGGTGCCTTTTGTAAATATTTGCTCGTCCATATTTCATTGGCCCTTTCCTTTGCCTTTGCTACATCTGGATAGCTCATCTCAAAACTGTGTTCAAAGGATGTTCCTAAGGTTTGAGTAAGATATGAAGTAATATATGAACCCTAAATGATTTTTCATCTCCTCTCATATGCATGCAACACAGCCAAGAAAGAAATAGAAGGAAAAACAATAGGCACTCGACCAAGGCAAAGCAAACATAGGAGAGCAACTAGATCCACCACACAAGATTACCCTCACATACAAGCCTAGATCTGAGACCTCCAGAAGAAACAAAGAACAAAAAACTATTTACGATTCATACCCGGTGAGGGACTAGTAAAAATCCCTCCTTGGTAGGGGGCAAAGAGGAGTCGCACGAGCTGCACGCTCTCGGCGGGATGAAGGAGACTCAGCTCCTACGGAAGAAAGAAGAGAAGGGAGGCAGAACGTTCCTCTCGCTATAAACTTAGAGAGAGAACCTCTATGTCTTTATAATGGTAGGATTATTTTAATGTTGTATATATGTTCATGTGTCAGGTGATATATGTGGACTCTTTAGTCATTGTTAGAACATGATCCTATGTTTTCCTCTGTCAGGTGATATATGTGGACTCTTTAGTCATTGTTAGAACATGATCCTATGTTTTCCTCTGTCTTGTCCTTCATCTGCATATTGCTTGACCTCATCTTTTTCTTTTTTCCTTTTGTCTTTTCGAATACCGTATTTGCAGCATGTGTGTCTGTTTGGGCATTTCTTCCTACAGTGTTGAATTTCTTCAGATCAAATATAATTGTTTTTTTTTTTTGACCCAAAAAAATATATAATTGTTTGTGTTCAAGCTTCCTAGATTGGACTTTTATTAATTGTTCATTTAACTATACGGAAACTTCCGATAATCTTCGTTATATTTATCATTTATTTGCAAATAGGCAAGATGTGTGATGCTGCTGAAGTAGCTGGAAAGAATGTCATGTCAACATCATCCACTGTGACAACTGACCTTGTTAACCACAGGTATGGTTCTCTTTATAATGACATGGTTATGATGCCAATTACTTTTACCAACAAACTGAAACAATTATACGTCGTAAAATGCTTCCTCTTCAGGCTGGAGTTTGATATTTTGTTTTAAATATTTTCCAAATTGAAATTGAAAATTAAAAATCAAGTTCATATGTTTCCCAAATTTAAGCTAACCTTTGAAAACTAGCAGGTTAAACCGTTTTCCATATTTTACTTCATGCCAAAGACTTATTCTTATCTAAGTTCAAAACATTGAATATAAGCAGACTAGCTGACTATGCAATCTTATTTTTGTACCTTGCTGCTTTTGAATCCAAGTAACAATTTTTGGAGACATTGTAGAGAATAAGCTGGGCTAGAACATCAGGACTACGCTGCTTGAAGGTTTTTATGCTGGGTGACTACTGACTAGAGACATCAAGATTATTATACACAGGATTGGAATAGATAATGCCCATCTTAACCTTGATTGACTAAATTCTTTTCCCGCTCAAACAATTTTATGAATTTTCCCTCTTCTCATCTTTGGGTTTGAACTCAATCATTTGTGTTGCTGCAGCTTATAGTCGAGGATTAGCGGTTAACAACTTAAAATTTTGCGTTCGGCAATTCTATATTTGTGAAACTTGCAAAATATCTACAAGGATTGTGGTGACATAGTTGTTCCAACAACTCAACTTTTCCCCAGTGGTTTAGAAGATATTTCCAGTTGGTTACTTTTGTCTGAAACCATACTTTTCTATTTGTCTCTGTATTCTGAACATTGCTTTCATGTGCTCCTTTCTTTGGCTTTTTGTTTAGCAATGGATATATGATGTGTTTGTGGAGATGGAAGGAGAACAATATTGTTACTATTCTAGTGAGAAGTTATAAAATTGGATCTTTTGCATCGCAGATATGGTGAACAAGCAGCTGAAGCTACAAATGAGGGTCTTGATGCTGCTGGACATGCGATGGGGACTGCATTGGCAGTATTTAAGCTTCGAAAGGCACTTAATCCAAAAAGTGCATTAAAACCCAGCAGCTTGGCTAAGTCTGCTGTTAAAGCTGCTGCTGCTGATATCAAGGCAAAGAATTCTAAATGACTACAGATGGCTATCATTGCAGAACTTCAGCCGTAACATTTGAAACTACATTCTTTCATTTTTGCTGTTTGTTGTATATAATTATTGTTTGTTAATTAGAAATTTTTTTCATAATTAATGTGTAATTATTGTATTAGTTTTTACAGAGACTACTAAAGTTTACTATAACTTGGATTTGGTCTTTTTTGTCTTTTGGGTTGTCAGCTTCACAGGATATGTTCTGATATCCGTGGAAAAGTTTTAGCTGAGTTCATAACTTATGGCCTTTTTTAGGTCTATATTTATTGTTTATTTAATGTCTTTATTTCGATTGCCTCAACTTTAAATTTACATTAACACCGAGAAGTTCCCCCCCTTAGAAGACAACAACAATCTCTTGTTTCTTTTCCTTTAGTTAACAATCGTTGTTCTTCTAAAGTTCTTCTTTTCCCCCCTGCTTTTGCCATGTGTTCTGCGTACATTTATTTGTAGCTTGAAAGAAGGCACGTTTAATATGTGGAACGACATCATTTTCATTGCTTTGCTTTATGAATCATATATTCATATAAATATTATTAATTAGTCTTCTTCCTACACTGATCTTGATAAACAAAAAGAAAATCTATCTTAAACAAAAAGAATTGGGCATTTGCTTTGCAGTCATATCACATATCAGCACGGGGTTCTTTTTCTTTTGAAAGAAAAAATATATATATATTCTCTCTCTCTTTTTTAGTAGCTACTTATTGAATGATGGAGTCGTATACAATCACAGCCCATATCAAACTACAACCTGTCTTTAGCAATTACCAAACTAAAAGTGGCTGGTGGACCCCAATTTTCGTTGAAAATTGCCATGCGTAAAATCACATTTAGAGTGTCACCTACGTCCAAGTCCTCGTGTTTATCTTATTAATATATGCATATGGATTTTGGAGCACCAAGCACACTACTTGTTCTTTTAAATACTCGCTTTAAATCTGCACCTCTTACATCTCTCAATGGTCATATAGAACTTTTTTAGAAAGCAACGAATCAAATGCTATCCATGAGTGGAAAACCTAACCAATATTTATCAAAGCTTGTTCATGCTTATTATCTTTTTTGTCATCGCATCCCCTCTTTGATTCTTTGCCTTATCCTGATAATGGGTTTTCTTTTAAGTGTTTTCAATATAACCTTTGTGATTAGCACCTACTATCTTACCAAAGATTTTTCATCCTCTTAGCTTCAAATTCCCTTTTGGGCTTAATAATTTTTACTTGTTATAATTCTTAAAATTTTAATCTAATCAAAAGTTGCATCATCAAAATTATTAGGAGAGATTATCTGTGCGTGTGACATTAGTTTGATAAGAACGGGATGATGAAGAGGTGGTTCTCCTACTCAGAAGCTAATAAAAATGCCACTAGGTAGCTGATTATGTAGTGACCTAATGCCAAAGATATTGTGTTGGCAAAAGGGACGAAGGACTTATCCTGGAGATTTTGGGCATTAGGTATGTCTATTTAGTGGCGAGCTCACCTCACCTCTCCTCTGCTAAAGTGGTATTTTTTTTTTTTTCCCTCTTGAGAGATGATGGGTTGGTGAAGTGGATTCACACTAGCTGTGTTCTACTTGCAGATGATAATATATTACAATTACCACCACTTGCTTCTAAGATAATATCACCACCTGTTTTTAATTTTACTTTAGTTATTTTAAAGATGGCATCCATGCATTAATATTAGGAGAACATGTAATATGGGATTACTGTATAATCTCCTTACTTTTTACTGTATATCATTCCATTACATTTGAAAAACAAGAGACACTTGCATGAATGTATTGTGGATTGGTATTTGTCTTTTCCGTCCAATTTATTTCAATTGAATCCACTATCAGAATAACTACATCCCACTTTCAACTTGTTGATTACCACGGGTCACATAAAATTTGAAATATTAAATAAAATTACATAGGATAAATATTCTAATAACATATAAAATAATTATAAAAAGAGTTCATTGTTTATACACAATTTTTCAATCAATTTTCTCATTTGATCATTCCCTCTCACTTGTTATGGAAGATTGAAAGAAATTATTGGGTAATTTAACCTATACAAATTTAGAAGTAAATAAAAATTAATGAATAAATGGAAAATGGTGTTCTTAATAATAATAATAATAATAATAATAATAAAGAAAAAAAAAAGCCAACACTGAATGAAGAAGAGAAGATTAACCGAATGAAAATTTATGTAAATCTGGTCCAAATAAATACAAGACACATGGTTCATATGTCTTGCGTGGAGACCAGGACTAGGTTCACTAAGAATTTCCTAATAAAATTAAGCTATGGGAATACATCATGAACTAACGTGCAGAGGCATCCAAGTGAGAAGCAACAAAAACTGTTTTTGGGTTTCAAGCAATTCAGAAGTCCTTCAAGGTCCAGCGCGGCCTCAAATCCACATCATTTTCACCCAACCAATTAGACAAGAACATCGGATTCATAACGTAACGAATGAAAGAGCATCCTGATTTTTTTTACGTTTCCCGTTGAAAGCTACTGTCTTTCATTTTCCTTCTTATTTTCTTGCAATACTGGTTCACCTTTTTCAAAGTGGTCAGTCCACCCTTCTTCACTGAACACCTCAGTCCAAAATCCTCAGAAGTCCACATCAATGGATATTTGATGGTGAGTACGAGGATCCTCTTTGTGAAATGCTTGTTTTCCTTTTGTTAGTGTCTGATATTTTAAAACAAATTGGGCAAGTTGGACATAGTCCAGCCATGAATTTTCTTTACTGTATCTTAACCTACTCAAGACTGCAACCAGTGTTGATCAATATCTAAGATCAAGAGTGACAACAGTCCAGAATGGATTCAAGTCGTGGGTTTTAACTTTTTTTCTTTTCTTGTTACAGCAGCTGTAACTGTTCAAATTAGGAAATTTTATCACCTCAATAATAGTATTAAGCTGTTTGGTTGTCTCTTCTCCCCAGAGTGGGACTGCTTAAAAAACACAATAAGTGTGGGTCCAAGCGGACCCACATCAATATATTTCCAGTGAGTCCCTCCCAAAACACAAACAGCTCTCATGTCCAAAGAATTTTCAGGACAATAAAGAGTGGCCTTGGAGCTGCTGAATTTTCACCATTTTTTGCCTAATCTTTTAACATTGCTGAATTTAGCCAAGGCAAATGAATGCGGGATAGGAGTTTTGGCAAGGTTGTTGTGGAAGAGGAATAAAAAGCCACTCTCCCACTTTGGAAATTGCAGGAACTTGTGCCTTGCCTTGAAAAAGTGGGAACTGACACATGAACCAGCATATTAGTACACACCCCACTTAGGATCACACACTGACACAGCATCTTTCTTTGATTGACTCATCACACGAACAAAGGCAGCATAAATTCTTGCTGAATGATAAACTGTGTATGGTTTCAGAAATGGCAGAGAAGGCAGATAGAATAGCTCCTACAAGTCCTGAAGGTTCACCAACTATAAAGGGTTATTCTCCTTTGAGAAAGGTATTTGATAAAATTCTGGGTTTTGTCAGTTCTTGGAGAAGGAACGTAACTCCTCGAGGTGGAAGAATTTCCCATAGAGATGTCGAAAGAGATGAGTTCCAGTATGCAAGTACTCCTTGTCTCTCATCATACTACAGTGTCTTCGTAGTTCGTCTAGCTATCATGGTTAGCGCACTCTCTTTCTCTCCTGCTCTTTGCACTGTTTTATTAGAAAGAAAATCGGTTAAAAATTATGAAATTCAATCAACTTAAATGAGTAAATTTTCCATTGAGATGTGAGTACAGCATATTTATCAGTGTCATGTCAGGGATAGAGCTGTAGAGACAAACGAAATTAATTACCAATCTCATCTTGATAGATAAGCCCTTTTATTCCAAGTTAAATTCTTGTAATTGTTTATTATGCAAATTCTTTTTTTTTTCATGTGCTGAAGTGAGAAATTGCAAGTAGGGTTAATAAGTACATTATTCTCTCTTAATGGCTTTTATGCAGGTCATGCTAGCAATTCTGATTGGCCTTCTAACCATTCTAACCTGGCATTTCACAAGGAGTTATACAAAAAGGTCACTAGACACCTTAGCTTATGGCCTTCGTTATGAACTTCTACAACGCCCCATATTACGAATGTGGAACATTTTGAATTCTACTTCTGAAATAACTACAGCCCAGGTTAAGCTGTCTGAGTATGTAATCAGAAGGTACAGCAAGCCAGTTAGTCAAGCAGAACAAGTTGAGGTTTGTTATTTTGTTTATTTGGTACTTAGAATAGCATTAGTAAGAATAAAACTGAATTTTGAGATTGTTTAGCAGCACTATAATTATTTATATATATGTCTATTTGTTTTCAGCTGTATCAAGTAATGAGGGATGTGACATGGGCACTGTTTGCAAGTCGCAAAGCTCTCAATTCCATAACTATAACTTACAGAAATGGCTTTGTTCAGGCTTTCCATAGAGATCATCGGAGTAACAACACGTTTTATATCTACTCCAATCTTGTCAATTATTCAATCAATACCAATGAGCCCTATGATGTTGATAACTTGTCCTCGCATCAGGAGTGGAATGACCAATCCATTCATGGTAACCTTTCAGCAATTTGGTACCGTGAGCCACTTGATCCCATGACAGGTGAAAAGAAAGGAAAAGCAAGTCAAATTCCACCGGATGATCTTATAAATATTGCAGGCTTTTCACAAGTACCAGATGGGGCAGCTTCCTGGCATGTGGCAGTAAGCAAGTATACAGATTCACCATTGCTTTCAGCAGCATTGCCTGTAAGGGATGCTTCCAACAAGAGCATAGTGGCTGTTGTAGGGGTTACTACTGCACTCTACAGTGTTGGCCAGCTGATGAGAGAACTTGTTGAAGTCCATAGGGGACACATATATTTGACATCTCAAGAGGGTTATTTACTAGCTACTTCCACAAATGCTCCTCTCTTGAGAAATTCAACAGTAGGACCCAAGCTTATGATGGCTGTTGATTCTGAGGATAAAATAATAAAAATGGGAGCTCAGTGGCTACAGAGAGTATATGGAAACAAGTTTCCTCCCGGGCACATTGTTCATGTAGAGGATGCAAAACTTGGCCACCAGAAACATTATATTGATACATTTTTCCTAAATCTAAAGAGACTGCCTATAGTAAGCATTAACCTATTCTTCTATGCATTACTATGGAAGCATATACATACCTAATACCTTCTTAATCGTTAACAGTATAAGATGAAGACTAAAAATATTCTCACTTATGGTCTTACTTCTTAAGTTGCACTTACCACATTTTGTAGCATTTAGCAAGAATACTCTCTGTGCAGGTGGGGGTTATCATCATTCCAAGAAGAGATATAATGGGAAAGGTAGAAGAGAGAGCCTTTAAAACATTGGTTATACTGATTTCTGCATCTGTATGCATACTAGTAATTGGATGTGTCTGCATATTAATTCTTACAAATGGAGTATCGAAGGAAATGAAACTGAGAGCAGAGCTCATAAGTCATCTGGATGCAAGAAGGAGGGCAGAGGCATCAAATAATTACAAAAGCCAATTTCTAGCAAACATGAGGTAAGCAGATTCAGAACCTACAAGGTACTAGCGCTTGGCATATTTTCTGAGCTTAAAAATTCAATACAAGTGTTCTACAACAGTAAGAAGCCCAAAATATCACAGAAATTGGATATTTTGGAACCAGTTCCATTGGTTGAATTTGTTTCGGGACTTCTGTCCTTTAGAAATAAATGAAGTGGTTGAGGTATAATAATTGACTAAACAGAGCAACATATGACAGTTCACTCTACTGATTCAAAAAGGATAAGGCATAAGTTAGAGTAGGACTGTAATAGAAAAGCAATAAATTCATAACATGTAGTTTTAGGCATCCAACTCATATCTTTGCTCCACAGAATTCTTCAGAGATGTAATATGCATCACAGGAATTTCATTTATCTTTGATTTCCTGGAAGGAACTGTTGCCTGTGTTGATCCTTCTAGGATTAGCAGCAGTGAATAAATTTTGTTAATGACAAATGAAATTGATCCTGTTTTGGTGTAAAGTCAACATGTTTGATGGTTTCATGTTCATTATTTTTCCACACTCACAATGTAAAGTAAATATTTATTCATGTTTTGTATTACAGTCATGAATTGAGGACTCCTATGGCTGCAGTGATTGGGTTGCTGGATATTCTAATCTCTGATGATTGTCTGACAAATGAACAATATGCAACTGTTACTCAGATTAGGAAATGCTCCACAGCTCTGCTTCGGCTTCTTAACAATATTTTAGATTTGAGCAAGGTGAGGTATTGGCAAAAGCCAAGTCTTAAAACCACCTAAAGTTGCATTAGAATTTTGAAATCCCAAACTTAATAGCTGAAATTTTCTTAAGGAGGTCCACATCAATATTCATTTGTTTCATTTCAATGCTACTATGAGATCATGACTTGCAACCAGTTCCTAGATCAATTAGTTTCAATTGAAATACTGCCGTTCTATTAAAAAAAATATACAATTATAGTTCTTTTAAAAACAATTTACAGGTTGAATCTGGAAAGCTAGTGTTGGAAGATACTGAGTTTGATCTTGGACGAGAACTTGAAGGACTCATTGATATGTTCTCAGTGCAGTGCATTAACCACAATGTGGAGGCTGTTTTAGATCTTTCTGGTAGAACTAATTTAAATATCAATAGATATATATTAGCCTCTACTTTTCTGTTTCTGATGTTCATTTCTGCCAATATTTTTATTCTGCAGATGATATGCCGAAATTAGTTCGAGGAGACTCTGCCAGAGTTGTGCAAATATTTGCAAATCTCATAAGCAATTCTATCAAGTTTACAACATGTAAGAGCAACATCTTGTATTGCTAACTTTGCTAGCTCTCAAAAAAACAGGTCATCCATTTTGTTAAGAAAGAAGGAAAGATAAAAATTTAAATGAACTCACATTTCACCCACCTGAATAATACAACTGTTTGTTGGGTTAGACAAACTTGAGATTGAAGAAAATGATCACTTTTGCCTCTCCATATGGAATTCATTTAGAAGAATGGAGTAGGTGGCTGAAACTAATTTCAGAGCCTATGATTAGCATCTGTACTGCCAAATGTTTTCAGTAATCAATCAATGAATTTACAATCAAACAAGTCCATGATCGACAAAAAACGTAGTTCCAGTTTTTTCAAATGAAAAATTGAAGGACTTGAGCATCTTATGATCTACTTCAAATGTGGTGCAGCGGGTCACATTATTCTTCGTGGTTGGTGTGAAAACTCAAGTACTTTCAGTGATACCACAAAGTTTCCTCTTGATCAGAAGAAGGCACGGTGTGCAATTAAGCCAAAATTGAGGCATCAGGGGAACCACATAAAGAAGGCCTCTAAGAAAGAAAAGAAAGCGATTCTTTGGTTTGAAATTGATGACACAGGCTGTGGTATAAACTTTGAAAATTTTGAGAAATCTCTACACACATTTTAAAAGCACATGTCTATTTTTGGAAAAAAAATATTAGACTGTTTCACATATTTTGCAGGAATTGACCCAAGCAAATGGGAATCAGTATTTGAAAGCTTTGAGCAAGCTGATCCCTCAACAACTAGATTGTAAGTAGCAAAACATACCGTTGAAAAGGATCAAACTGCTGACAACTGTTATACAAGTTCTTGAATTTTGACTAGTGCACATGTTTATTGCATAGAAATTCATAGTTGAACTGCCAAACTAAACATATAGCTAAAAGAAATGAAAAGGTTTAAGCAATCCATAAAATCAAGAACTGAAATTCATGGAGATTCTAATCTACTTTTGACGTTTCTGTACTGTAGGCATGGTGGCACTGGTCTCGGACTCTGCATTGTTCGAACTCTGGTGAGTTAACTCCTAAATATGTATAATTCACCTGCATTAAAGAGAAACTTGGACACACTTTACTTAATCATTTAACACACCCATTGGTTTCTTACATGTGTGATTCTATGACGTTTAAAACTTATCCTGAAATTTTTTATTATAAGATCTAAATATTTTAAATCTCATTTTAAATTTGTTAAAAGAACGTTGAGTTCTCATTTTTTTCATGCTTTGATAATCTTTTCAATTTGCCAACTGTTTCATGATGGCAGGTTCACAAGATGGGAGGAGAGATAAAAATTGTAAAGAAGAATGGACCAGGAACTTCAATGCGGCTTTGCTTGCTTCTTAGCACAACTGCAGATGGTGTGGAACAGCATAGCCTAGTAGATTTAGCGAGGCATAATGTTGTGGTGAGTAATATTACCCTCTTTGGAAATAAATTATGATCCTCTCTCACAATTACTTCTTCACAATAATATCAGTCAGATGGCAGAGATATCAGTAACTGTACACATCACAAAGGAGCCGAGAAGAACATCCAACCATAGCGTAAAATTTGAACGAGTTCAAGAAGGAACTGATCTTAGTTTCAGTTTGTCCACTTTCAACCTTAGGGGGAAAATGCAGAGTTAATGAATGCATGCCTAAGATATGCACGACACACAATCAAACCTTTGCAATGTTTTGGTCTAAATATAAAAATATATACATAACAAAAGGTGGTTGTCAATTCCAGTCGCCAAAGCAAATATAATGCATGCATTGACATTTTATGATTGTTAATGCAGGTTTTGCTAGCACTATATGGTTCCATGGCCAGAGGTATTATGTCCCAATGGTTGCATAAAATTGGACTGCACTCTATAGGAGTATCTGAGTGGAATGAGTTAACACAGGTTCTTCGGGAGCTCTTTCATAGAAGAAAACACAATAATGGCTTTGAAGCTCAGTGTTCTCTAAATGAACCATTAAAAGCAGAAGTTCTTGATGCACGCAATGTTCGGGGACCTGTGTTTGTCATAGTTGTAGATATAGGGTTGCTTGACTTGAGCACAGATATATGGAAGGAACAGCTTAACTTCCTTGATAAGTTCTCTGGGAAAGCCACATTTTCCTGGATGCTAAATCATGATACATCTAATGCAATAAAGATGGAACTCCGAAGGAAGGGGCATATGTTAATGGTAAATAAACCTCTATACAAGGCAAAAATGATTCAGATTTTGGAAACTATCATAAAGGAACAACAAAAGCATAGTTTGAATGCTGTGAGAGCTACAACAAAAGATGATGATATGCATGAATGTCTTGACATCGATTCCACTCAGTTTGACAATGCCAGTTCTGAAGATTCTGATATGGCTGAGATGGGTAATTCTAATGCTCAAAATGCATTTGTTCATGGAGGGAAGCAAAAGGAAAGTGGAAGGATCACATGTACATCACAGTATCAGACATTTAAGGAGAGGTTAGTTGATCTGACTGATGTGCATTTGGAAGAAAATAACTTGAGGGAGGATGAATGTCAAATCAAGCCCAAATTGCCTGACACCACAGAGGAAACAGCTATATTGATGAACAACAAACAAACACCATTTTCAACAGTCTCTGAAAGTGAAAGTTCAAAAGACCAGGACCAACAATCAGAAATTAGTTGTCCTAAAGGGAAGGCTAATTCATACTCGAGCAAAGCTGTGAATGAACAGAAAGATCTAGAAGGCCTTCGGATCCTCTTAGCAGAAGATACTCCAATTCTGCAAAGAGTTGCAACTATCATGTTAGAAAAAATGGGAGCTACAGTTGTTGCTGTTGGAGATGGAGTGCAAGCACTAAATTGCATGCTTAGTACAAAAGAGGATAGAAGAGAATCTCTTTTGCAAGATGAAAATAAAGGTTCGCAATCTGAAATTCAGGACTCCCTGCCATATGACTTGATCCTAATGGATTGTCAGGTGAGAAATGCAATGCACTTTAATCAAAACTTGTTTGGAATTGGATATAATATAAATATTAAACTAATATAAGGCTTGCATTTTGGGATCACGCTTCTAGCTCTTCAGAGCTACATCTGAAGCATTACTAATGCATACTATAAACTGATAAAAGTGCATTAATATGTTCTGTTTAATATGTAACATATCAATTTAGTCTACTGCTTAAAATTATAATTTTTTTCGGGGTTTTAAGGGTTCTAATTTACTGTCTAAATGAAAAACCAGATGCCAAAAATGGATGGCTATGAAGCAACCAAAGAGATTAGAAAATCAGAAGCAGGAACAGGATTGCATATTCCCATTGTTGCATTGACAGCCCATGCAATGTCATCTGATGAAGCCAAGTGCTTGGAGGTGGGCATGGATGCTTATCTAACAAAGCCAATTGACTACAAGCTGATGGTATCCACCATTCTATCACTTACTAAAAGAACAACATAACTTTTTCTCCTCACTTGTTGCAAAAGCTAACAAAATGTTTGTCTCAAGTGGTTTTTGGATTTCAAGTTGGATGATTTCACTCAAAATATAATGTATGTTGTATATGTGGAGGTATCATCCAATTTTCCACGTGCCTTGAGAAGAAGCTGGATTTTTCCTTTCAAGTTCATTTGCTTGCTTGGTTTTCTATTGCTTATTTGCTGAACACATTACAATAAGTTTGCTTGCTTGATACTTGAAACTCAATAAGCTTGCTGATTAATTTATAGTTTAGCAGAAATGCTTGAAGGGCTGCATTTATACCCCAAAATGGTAGTGCTCATCTGCAGATGGGATGCCCAATTCAAAGGATCAAGCTAATGATTGATCAACTGATCTTATTTTCTTCATTGACTCGGCATGCCACTATTACAATCTTAAATTGACCTCTGGCTAAAATTATTAACCTTTTTTAATTTAATTAAAATTACCAAAAAAATTACTAAAATAAAAAAACACGTCCCTTTATTTAATCTAATTTCCATCGTAAACAAGCTAGTGGACTTTTGTTTTCTTGGATCTTTTACAGAAAAACTGTGAGATTACTCAATAATAAGGTGAAAAGCTATGTGGAAGATGAGGAGGACAAGTCATCTCAAAAGAATAGCCATCTTGTGCAAGAAGCATCCAACTGCCAAATGCCCAAATGTGTTTGATCAGAAAAAAGGGAAAAATAAAAAACTTCAATTACACTCTTACTGTCAAATAAGAAAGAGAGGGGTTTAATTCAATTTAAATATAATTAAGCAACTATAAGGCTACGAATAAAAATGAAAAAAAAAAAAAAAGAGAGAAATTTCAAATGCTTCAAAAAACTGTCAAGGAAATGAAAATTGGCCCATGCAGGTCTCGAACCTGCGACCTTCGCGTTATTAGCACGACGCTCTAACCAACTGAGCTAATAGGCCCGCCGGTAGATTCTCTCGATAATCTTTCAAGACTGGGCCAGGAAAGAAGACTACGCGTATAACTGAAAGTTCTTTGGTTTTCAGTTTCTGCTCTTTTTATTTATTTTTTCTTTTTTTGGAATTCATGTCTGTCAAATGTCGTTTGGTTTAGTTTCTCAAGCTTACAAGGAAATCAATCCATGTTTAGCATTTTCGTTTTCCGGTGCATTTCATATGAATTGAACTATCATAGCTACAAAATTTTCTCGTCTGCATAATATTTTTACCTTCTAAAGGGCAGCATTCTTGCTTCTTGAGCAAAGGATGCCTGTTGTTCAAATAGTGGCAGTTGCTTCCTTGTGAATAGGTTTGAGCATCAGTTAATTCGGTTGTTAACGGCAGTGAATTAAAATTTTAAAAATAAAAAATCAAATTAAACAAATCCGATCGATTCTGTTCGAAAATCAGTTTTGTATTGATTTTTATGTATTTTGTTTAATTTGATTTCAATTTCTTCTTATTTTATGAATGATAATCAATTGAAACAGTCCGATCCAAATTGATTAAATAAGTTAATTAGGATCAAATATTTTTTATACTCTTACGTACAATGAGCTTAATGATACTTATATATATATATATATATATATATATAATACATGATAATTAATGTTTAAAATGTGGTTTTTTTTATTTTATTAAATTAGTAATATAATATTATTTTAAAAAATAATAAATTTTTAATTGATATTAAAATTAAAAAAAAAATTATTTATGTCCAAAACATAGCTTAAAAAAGGTATTATCTATAATTAGCATTGAAAATTTCCATTACTTATTCTTATCAAACATTTTATCAAATTTAATTAAAACTTATGATTTTATAATTTTAGAAATAATTTACTATTGTCAAGTTAATTGTATTTCACGTATCAATAATTTAGTTTCAAAAAATTCTAATATGCAGTTTAATAATTAAAACTTAGTTTTAGCTAAGTATAAATATTTTAATTTTATTTTGTAGTGAAGGAAAGTGTTTTGCTAAAATCTGAATTAGTCCAAATAATCAAACAAAAAATTATTATGTGAAAATTAACAAAATAATTTCATTAATGAATAATTATCAAATTAATTTCAATATAAAGAATGCAAGAAAGAGGGTGGAGAAAGGTGACAGGTATTTGAAACTAGATGAATATTTTTAAAATAAAATTATAATAGAGTGATTTCATGATTTAAAATTGTGTTTAAAAGTAATTTTTTAAATTTATAATTAAATTTATGAATTTAAAGTTATATTTAAAAGTAATTTTTTAAAATTATTATTTTAAAGTTGTGTTTAAAAATATATTTTTTTAAAGTTTAGATGCTTAAAATAATGTTTTTTTTTTAAATTTAGATATTTAAAAGTAATATTTTTTAAAATTAAAATATTTATTAAATTAAGATTAAAATTGAAGTATTTTGTAAATAAAAATATTAAAATACAGATGAATTTTACCTATTAACTTGCGATGGTCATGATTTAATCATGCCGACTTGCAAATTTTGATATTGACTTAAGCTGCCTTCACATTTTAGCTGCGTATTTTCATCTTCTCACCTGCCTTGTGTAGCCATTCATCCTGAAGGACCTAAACCATTCAAAGTCAACAGAGCATGGTACTCTCTGGTAGAAGTCATCATATAAATCTGAGTCGGTTTGCAGTCTTTTTCATGATAAGGAAAAAGGAGACGGTTAGATATTTGTTAGCATCATCATAGTCCATTGGTATGAAATCACTTAACTTCTTAAATAAGAGAAAACAGTATGTCATACACGCCATTTTATAGAGACGAAATTTTCTTGTTTAGTTGAGATATTTTAATCGATTGAAATTGTTTAATTGACTCTTTTCGTTTACTTTATTTAAAGTTCTCCCTTGAATTACTTTCTAACAAATGAATTTTTTGAATAATAAGATATTTTGAATTAAAATTTTAGATCAGGATAGTGTTAGTAGATAGCATTGCCCCTGTCAGGATCAGAGGCTTTGCTTGCAAACATGGTGCAGAACAGAAGAGCATATTTACTACTATTATTTTGTGATTCTCATGCATTGTTGGTCTGAAATTAGGTTTGATTTTCACTTTGGACCCAGAGATAGTTCAGGCATGAGTATGAACTATAATAATTACCATATTTTACACTTTTATTTGTTAATTCTTTTGTAGGGTAGTATGCATAAATGCCAAACTTTGGCTAATATATTCTCGGTCTTTAAAAGCTGGTGGACATGCAAGGACTAATGGAGCTAAGTTCAAGTAACAGAGAATTAGGGTATCAACTAATGGTTTTAGAGTAAAAGATAATGATGAGGGGGAGAGAGAAAGAGGCAGCATGGGCCTAAAATGTCACAGAATCTAGATTCTGTTCACATGCGGTGTTGGTTGGTAGAAATTATGTAAGATGTTGAGCTGTCAACTGTCTCTCCATTTATGTATGACTTAAATAGATTACCTTCCTCTATCTACTTCTTCATCTTCATTAATAAAAAATTTAAAAAGAAAAGGAAGGGGAAGAATAAATGTTGAGACAAATGTTCCTTTAGCTGGGCAAATTAATAGTTTGTAGGCATTAGTAATTTCATTCTGAAAGAAGATTATTCAAACATAATACAACAATCCCCTTTACATGCTCCCTTGTAAACAGTAACCAAGCTCTCTACTGTAAGTCTCACCTCCATCTCCATTCTTCATGTGTAGCAAATCATCACTGCAACTGCATTTCTTACTCTTTTGCAATCCCAGTCTACAGTAGAAACAGAGAACTTCCCTATTCAACGGTTCAGATTGGTGTTGAAATGGGGGACATATTTTAAGGTCAAGATTTAGTTCTTGGCATTTTCTTTCATATGGGTTTTTCTGGTGTTTGTACCTGAACCCACCAGCAATATTCTCTTCTTTCAAAACTGCACCAAGAGAATTGCTCATGCTGTCAACATATAGTTCACTGGTTGATCTATGATTTGAAGGATCAATGCCTCTGCTTAAAAGTTTTCTTCTCATATGGGTATTCCAGTAGTTCTTGATCTCATTATCAGTTCTTCCTGGTAACCTACCTGCTATGAGAGACCACCTTAACACATGCAGACAGAAAGCCTTGTTAATATTTCTTATAAAACTATCATAAGTATTTAAAATTTTCAAAGTTTTGGACCTACTTGTTTCCAAGGAGGCTGTGCAGTTCAATAATGAGTTCATCTTCTTCAACAGTAAAATTTCCTCGCTTGACATCAGGGCGAAGGTAGTTAATCCATCGAAGACGACAACTTTTTCCACAACGAAGAAGGCCAGCAGCTTTAGGTAGGGTTCTCCAGCTACCTTGACCATGAGCTTGAATGTAGGCAACAAGACGCTCATCTTCTTCTCTGGTCCATGCCCCTTTGTTTATTTGAGCTTTCTCACAGCATGGGGACCTGCCCATATCTCTTTGGTGCTTCTTGGAAGCTAGATTATGGGTGTTTAAGTTAGCAGCAGTACTTGAGATGGGGGAGATTTACTGCACCTGGAGCTGAGCTGATTCCATAGAGGTAATGGGATTGTGAAGTTTTATAGTTGTTTCTGAGTATGGATAAAACTTCCTAGCACCAATTGTTTGTAGATTATGGTTGGTGGAAGAAAAAGGGCTTGGAGGGTACCTGGAGACTTTATTGGCCTGCCATCTCCTCTTCTTTTATCTGTTCTGTTTTTGGAAAATTATGTCAAGGGCCCCATTTTGAAATTCATTTGGGCTCGTGCGATGCTTACTTTCAGTTTTAAGAATCACCCAATGAACATAAATACCATAATTAGTACAATAAACACCAAAAATAATAATTAAACATAAGAATTTATGAATAGAATATTTATTTTATTTTAAAGATAAAATAATAATTATATATTATTATTGACATATTTGTTACAATAATTTTCACTTCTGTTTCTAAAAAATTATATATGAATATCAGAATCTGTAATAATAATAATCAAACACAGAAGTCACTTTCCAGTAATCCACAATTAGGTAGAAAGATGAAGGAGCTGGGTCCTCCGGAGTGTTTAAGATAAGCTGCTCTAAACGTGATTCATGGTATGGAAAACAATTTGCGAAGCAAGTTGCTGTGGAAAAGGACCCTTCAAAGAGTTACACAGCTACCTATTTTATGCATATTCATTCTAAAATGTGAATGCAATTACACTATTGCATTCGAGAAAATAATTTGTTTTATTAAAATTTGTATCGAATAGACTCACAATATAAAAATAATAAAATCTACATAAATAATATACATTACCATATAAGTTTGATATTAAAAAAATTGTCTGTAATAAATATAAAAAATTAATAAAGTTTCTGTCTAACCAATAGTCATCATCTATTTTAAAAATACAAAAAATTGCAATTTTAAATCAAAACTATTTCCAAAACATCACATTCTCCTTCCCTTAATCAAAATCCAAATAGAAAATAATTTATATTAATATTAGTGAATTATAACTATATTCACTTAATAATATGGTTAGACAAATTAAATAAGATTTCTTTTGTTGATTGAAATCAACCTCAGAATTTTTAGCATGGTGTTTCAAATTTTCCCCTTCAAATAGCAAAAAGAAAACAGGGTGTGGGGTTTGGATGGTATATGTAGAATAACAGGTCATAAGTCCAAAATCCCAAACCATTTTACAAATCCACCTAAGACTCAATTTGTTTTTCCTTAGGAAAATACTGTTTTTCATATTTGTTTAGTATTTAAAATAATTTAAAATATTTTTTTAATTAAGTTAAAAATAGAATTATTTAAAAAATTATTTTTTAGAACTTTAAAAATTTCATTAATGATATTAATTTTTTCTACCGTTTTATCCATTTATGTAATAGTTAAATTATATCATTAAATTAGTTAAATTTTGCACATGATTTTACTCTTTTCAGATTTATTTAAAATACACAAAAACTATATTTTATTACTGATTAATTGAAATTATTATTATGTTACTCTTATTTAATTAATTAACAAATAAATTTAATTAAATAAATCATTTTACAGTTTCCCATATATTCTCACTCATCAAACACAACATAATTTTCTAAATAATAAGGATTATCTTATAATTTAATCGGTTAAGAAATGAAGTGTTGTGTTTTTTTTTTATAGAGAAGGTACTTGAGTGAAGAAGAGTATAAAACCAATGAATTAAATCAAAGAAAATAATTTTAATTCTATTTGATTTCATTTTTTGTGCATACTTCAATCTAATTTTTAAAATTTTATGTTTTAATTTTTTAATTAATTCAATTTATTTTCACTCAGAATCAAATCAATCAATTATACACTCTTGATTGTGTTAACAATGATTTACTTTTTTTTTATAAATGCCCCAGCAATCAACATTAATTACGGTTAAACGGTGAATTCGTAATTTTACTGATCAATTTATTAACTAAAAGTTAAGGTATTAATATTTGTATTTATATTTAAAATTAAAAATATTTACTATTTAAATTTTAAATATTATAATTATTAACGAGTCAATTTTTATATTTTTAAAAGTTTATTAAATTTTTATTTTCAGTCAAAAAATAGTCTTTTAATTTTTTTATTAAAAATAAATAAAAAATAATTAAAATTTTTTAAAATTTAATTTTATTCTCAATAAATCCCTTTATTTAATTTTTAAATATTATCATTATTAACGAATCAATTTTTATATTTTTAAAAATTTATTAAAATTTTTTTACCTTTTCTATTTCTCCTCTATTAAAAATAAAAAAATTAAATAAAATAATTATTTCATTAATAATGTTATTCTTAGAGCCCAAAGAATTATTAAAAATTTTATAGTATAAGGTAAAATGTCCCGCATTAAATTATTAAAGTAATATTTAAAATAATTTTTCAAATTATCTGAAAATTGTATTTTTAATTTCTTGTATCACCAAATAAATATTTCATGATGATAATTACTAATTTAATAATTTGGCTTTTCTTTTTTCCTTTATATACGTTTGATAATTTTTTTTTAGATTTTTCAGATTTACTCAAATATACTTATCATTAAATTAAATTCGTTAATGCTATATAATTTTAATAATTAATTTATTTATTATTTTTAGAGTTATTAATGGCTCGGATATATTCAAATATATATTCGAACCGAATTATAATAAAATAAACTTAATAATTATAATTAAATTCAAAACGAATTTAAATTTAAAAAAAATATTCAATGCATGTTTAAATTAAATTTAAATTTTATATATAAAATAATTATTATCCGAATTTATTTATATAAATAATTAATTTATTATAAAAATATATTTTATAATAATATTTATAAATTTTTTATATTTTTTCATTTAAAAATTAAAATTAAAATATTTACATAAAAATATTAAATTTTTTAAAAGAAAATAATTAATAAAAAATATTTTTATATAAATTATTAATAAAAATATATAAATTAAACCGTTTTAATTTTATTAAAATAATAATAATTAAATTTAAAATTAATTCAAATAATTTATATTAATTTTTAATTAAATTTAGAATGGATTCAAATATATAATTTTTAAGAATATTCTAGGTATTTATCTCTTTCACGTATAAATATAAAAATTTAATTTTTTATATATTTTTTTTACAATTCTTAAATATGAAAATATGTTTAATTAGTGGTACTATTATATGGTGCAAGTAATAATAAGTTGAAAAAAGTATTTTGTCAGAAAAATATTAGTAAAAAGAAGGCATATATAAATGAAAAATGAAAAGAAATCTAAGGCTCGGGGCTGAAAATACAATTAAACAGAACAAATTCTTTAACATACCACAGAACCTGTAAATTATTGGGAAGTCACAACGGCTACTACCTAAAACGGTAACCTCAACGGTCGAAAATTTTAAAATTTCTTTCTCTTCTCCGCCTCTCTAAATCACCACCTTCCTTCTTATCCTTCTGTGTAGTTCTCCATAAGCTTTCTAAGCATTCCCTTCTCTCTCTTACCTCTCTCATCTCTTCACTATTATCTCTAGTGGCTATACAGGCAAAAGGACGAGAAAAGGGAAAGGGGATATTATTTTTGCTTTCAAATATGCTGCAAGACATGTGGAATGCTCCTCCTGGTTTCAGACCAACCAAATCTGCTCCCACCTCACCAGCCAAGCCTCTTGGGGTCTCTAGAATTCGTTCTGAGTCCTTTCATGCCATCCACAAAGTCCCCGTGGGCGACACTCCTTATGTGAGAGCAAAAAACGTTCAAGTAAGCCTTTTCTGGTTTAATTTGAAAGTCCTTCAGATACGCGTTTAATTTTATTGTTTTTTAGTAAACAATTTTCTTGATGGGTTTTATCTGTTTCATTGTTCTGTTTTGATTAGTTGATAGATAAAGATCCAGAGAAGGCTATTCCTTTATTTTGGGCAGCTATAAATGCTGGGGATAGAGTGGATAGTGCTTTGAAAGATATGGCCATTGTCATGAAGCAACAGAATCGGGCTGAGGAAGCCATTGAAGCCATCAAGTCATTACGAAGCAGATGTTCAGATCAAGCCCAAGAGTCCCTTGACAATATTCTTTTGGATCTTTACAAGGTCTTTACTAATTCTCATTGTTTTATGTACTTGTATGGGTCATTCATTGGTTTTGTGATTCTTATGTTCTAATTATCTTACAGAGATGTGGAAGATTGGATGACCAAATAGCATTGTTGAAACGCAAGCTGTACTTGATTCAACAAGGGCTTGCCTTCAACGGAAAACGCACAAAGACTGCCAGGTCGCAAGGGAAAAAATTTCAGGTCTCTGTGGAACAAGAAGCAACACGGCTACTGGTAAGAAATGATCCCTCTGCACTTCAATCTCCAAAACATTTTATTTTGTACACTTTTTGAAGTTGGTTTAATTCCTTATTTCAGGGGAATTTGGGATGGGCATTGATGCAGCAAAACAACTACGTTGAAGCAGAAGATGCCTATCGTCGGGCACTTTCTATTGCACCTGATAACAATAAAATGTGCAATCTTGGTATATGCTTGATGAAGCAGGGAAGAATTACAGAGGCTAAAGAGACACTGAGACGAGTGAAACCAGCGGTTGCAGATGGCCCAAGGGGTGTTGATTCCCATCTCAAAGCCTATGAAAGGGCACAGCAGATGCTCAATGATCTTGAATCGGAAATGATGAACAAGGGAGGAGACCGGGTTGAACAGAGTAGGCTCTTTGATTCGTTTCTTGGTTCTTCGTCCATTTGGCAGCCACAGCCTTGCCATGATCATAAAATTTTGCCAATGTCAAATGCAAGCAAATTTCAAGACGATTTTGGCGATGAAAACGTTGACTCGAATATAGTAACAACCCAGGCGGTGCTTCCACAGCAAAAAAGTATCAAACAGTCTGCTCTTTTTGGGAATTCACTGAACGTGGATGCACCTCCTTTTTATTCCTTGAAAACGGTGAAAGAGCCAACTGGGAATCAATTCCATGAGACCCTTAAGAGAACAAGATCAGGAAATGCTACTAATTCAAAAAGAGGAAATGAAATGGGGGTGGTCAATATGTCATCGGTGGAGCCGGACAAGCCTGAGACCAAGTCGAGAAGGCTATCTGACGAAACAGAGGAGAGATTGTCCGAGTTGTTGCCAGACAACAAGGACTTTGAGGATGCCATTCTTGCAGCAGTTCTGGGTCCAGCAAATGAAACAGGGAAGCCGGTAGAAACTGTGACAACCACTATCTTTCAGACGAAAATTGAAAAGAGGCTAAAGGTTTTCCAGGACATTACACTTTCTCTCAGCCCAAGAGCCTAGCCTGACTGAAGTCTAATCCACCTTAGCTAATTATAAATCGTAAAAATTTCTAGGATGGAGATGAACTTGTTCTCCTTGACCCTAGTTCCTGTAGGAGTAAGCTGTGGGGTTTCCTCAAGCAAATTGCTTCTATTTATTTGTGTGAGCCAATAAGAGCATGTATTATTTAACCCTTTTATTTATCTTATGAAACAATAAGGAAGATTTCTCCGTGCTATATTTACAAATCACAATTTCTTATGAATCCAGTAACTATATCCGGGTTTGATCAGGATCTACATTTGGGCAAATGGCAATTGCTTTAGAAGATCTCCAGATACTTCACTTGAGTCTTTTGTGAACCTCGTAATAGTAACTTAATATTACCATAGCTGCAACTATAGCAACTCCCACAGCACTCTGTGCACGAAGTGTAAACTTTGCAGCTTTGAAAGCCGGAGTAAAGCCCAGCTCCGACAGTTTCTTGTGCGCTGCGGCATAGTCTGTAAAGAATGCATCCTCATCCTGCCACAAAGTAATTATGCAAATCACAAGTTCATTTCACACCTACTAGTTATCACTGAAGCAGAAAGCTTTATTTAGTCTGATTAATTACCTTTGCATATCGCTCAACATAAGAGCGGAACTTGGGATCTTCCACCAGAGCCTTATCCGTGGGGAGTTTTAATACCTCGGAATTTTCATTCAAAAGCTCCCTGATTAGAGAGTTGACAGCACATGAACAGTCAGTTTCCACATATTGATGCAATATATAAAGTCATGCAACTATACATGATATACATTTCTTACTTGAAGTAGGAGTTGTCAAACTTCAAAGGCTCCTTTGTCCAAGCACCTTCGAAGCCTGATCTATCTCTATGTGCCTTTCCCTGTGAAAGCAGGCAAAAACATCAAGTGCAAGCTTGTTTAAAACAATTGAACTCCTATTTCTGAGAAAATTACCAATGTGTGACCGCCAGAGAGTGCCACAATTTCCATGTCTGATAGACCCATTCGATAAAAGACATCTCTTAAATGCGTTGCACCTGAAACCATATTAAACTAGAACAGTATCTTGGATAAAGTGGCATAATGAAATTCATCTCCTCTCCATAACTATAGTCAGAGACAAACCCTTTTTTGCATCAGGAAGACGACCTTCTTCAGGAGATTCAGTTGAATCCTGTTAAAGAAACAGAGTTACTAAACCAGAACTATTAGGTGGTACAGAGTTCTATGATAAGAATACCTTTCTTCCTGAAACAAAGTCGATAGTTGGTCCTCCAGTGATCTCAACTGCAACAACCCCAGCAAGCTAAAATTTACAAAGAAAAAGATTAAAAAAGTTAAATTTATATCTACAACAGGAGATAACTTTCATGATACTGGTCATATATATTGCCCAAAACCAAGTTTTTCCCTTCATATTACTGGTCTAGATATAATAAGAGGAGAAAATCAGAAACTTGAATCTGATTTTCTCCTTGAGATAATATATCTAGAATAAAAAATCTAGTGTTATTGAACGTAATTATATCAGATGAACCCAAAGTAAGTATAATCACCTGATAGAGGTCCGCATACGTAAGTTTGGGGTGTTTGGCCTTGATTTCCTCTGAAACAAACAGAGCCCAGAAGCTATTTTAAAGGGGGGAAAACTTAAAAAAAAAACAACCTTAAAAAAAAATCCATAAAAGAAACGAGGAAAGGAGAGGTCACCCATCAAATCAATAGCAATTTTAAGACCATTATTAGCTTCATGTTTGTACTCTTTCTCGTTCCTGATGGAACCATTAGGTCCTCCAGTCTTCGTTTTCGCATCGTAAGTTCCCGCGTCATGCCACCTGCACAAAAAATTTCCGTTATCAATTTTCAGAACTTGGCAACTGCATAAGAAACAGAGGATAATACGGTATTTACGCTAAGCGAAGCATGAGAGGGGCGCAGTTTTTGCTGGACATAAGAGCACGAAGGTCCCGACGAGCCTGCTCTATCTCCTTCAAGTACTCTGAATCCACTATTGGTGCTGCCATTTGTGCAATTAGAGAAGAAACCAAAAACAGAGCCTTGCTTGACGATCAATGAGAAGAAGAAGAATAATAAGAAGAGTCCAGAAAAAAAAAAGATGGGTATTGCTTGAAATTGAGGAATGGAATATGACAGAATCGAAGCGAAGGTATTGACTGAAGAATGCAAGCAAAGGATTGGGCTTTCTGCCCAGCCAGGGAAGGTACACCTTTTAATTAATCTATGAATTTTTTTTTGGCGAAGAAATAATTATGATTTAAATTTATTAGTACTGGTGAGGAACATCTCATTTTATGAGTTAATAAATAATAACAAAAATAATAATGGTTTAATCCTTGAAAAGAAAAATAATGGTTTAACCAATTATTTCTCTATTCTTTTACTCTCTTTTTTTCATCTTTATCTTTATACATTTCTATTTTTACTGAAAATTTTGATTTATTTAATTAAGTTTCATCGGTTAATAATAAACAAAATAAATTATTTTTATTAAAAACAATAAAATTTTATCTTAAGATTTTTATAAATCTTTTACTTTGTAATGGTGATTTGTTAATTAGTGCATATACAATGAAAATATAATTATTTAATAATATAATGACAAAAAATTAAATATTTGAAAGATGACTCAAATAATATATCGAAATTCACTTTTTAAGTTTAAAAAAAAATTAAATTTCTGTCTGTGGTCCCTTTATGACTCAATACCCTCACTTTTTCCTCTTCTTTAAACTTAATTTCTTCTTTCCCCTTCTCCATAAAAGACAACCTGCGTCAATTGACTATCCCTATTAAAAACTCCAGAAATATTCCGATCGTCACTTATGATTTCTATATGGTGTGGATGTTTCTCACCTACAATTCAATCAATTTTTAGAATATATAGATCTTTTTGACAGATTTATGACATTTTTTAGAGGGGTATCTATTATACAATTAGAGGCAAAAAGATATTTGTTTCGATTTTTTAATAATGTTGATTTTGAAAATATAGTGAATGGGTATGTAATACCGGCTAGAGTCCGACATCGGAATTCCTGTCGTCCGGTGGAATCCAGGATGTCGAAAGTCTCTAGAAGGGTAAGATTTATATTTTTCTAGAGTAATATAGTATGTTTTACTGTTTTAAAGTTGAAATGAAATGAGTATGTGAAAGAAAAGAACCAAGGCAGAAAAGCCAGGTTCGACCGCCGAACGTGACATTCGGCCGCCGAACATGCATGGCTTTCGGTTTCACGTGTGGCCACCGAAGGTGGTCTGGCCAGCCACCTATAAAAGGTCCTCAGTCGGTTGAAAGGATAAGAATGAGTTTATCTTTTCACTTTTTGAGGTGAGACTCTGTCTTCCTTAAGTTTTCTTCATGTGTTCATTAAATCTTGTAAAGATTTGATTGATTTTATGTTATTTTGAAGGTTTTGAGCTAAAAACTTGAATTTGGAAGTTTGGAGAGTTTGAAGGAGAGTTGCTCTAAAACTCCACGTTAGGATCGTTCATCTTCTTGGTTTCAAGAGGTAAGTGAAGATCCTGAACTTGTTTTTATGATTTATGAAGGTTTTATGAGGTTTTGGGAGAGAGTTGCATGACTAGGGTAAAAAGAGAGTTTTTGATGTTTTTGTGAGAAAAGCTTGTTTATGTGTTATGCTTTGCTGTTTGTTGGGTTTTTAGGGAGTTTTTGACCCCTTTGAGCATATACTTGGGTGTATACATGATGAGGAATTGAGGTGGTTGAGTTTGAGGAAGATTGGTGCTTTTTGGCAAGAGGCAGAGCAAGTTTCTGCCTTGCTGATGAACTCAGGTTCGGCAGCCGAAGGAACATTCGGCTGCCGAACCCATGAGGAGGTGGCTTCGGCTGCCCAAGCTTGCCCCCGAGCATTTGGACTTTCGGCTCTGGAGGGGAGTTTCGGCCGCCGAAGGTTAGAGACTTTCGTCTCTGGAGTGCCTTTCAGCCCCCGAAACTTGCCCCCGAAAGGGTTCGGCTGCCGAAAGTAGAGATTCGGCCGCCGAAGGTGCTTGAGTTTCGGCTCTGGAGAGGACTTTCGGCCGCCGAACCTGCCGTCGAAAGTGTCCTGTTCAGCCTTCCTTTGCATGCTTTGCATGGATGTTTGAGTGAGATTAAGGGGATTCTTGGGGCGTTTAATAGAGTTGTTCATAAGTTAGTTTGGTCCCTCATTTGCATCCATTTGTGTAGGCACAGACCTAAGGAACCAGAGAGAGCAGCAGTGAGTACTGCTCCAGAGGTTTTCAGAGCCTGCAAAGTCAGTCCAGAGAGCCAGAGGTGAGTGGAACTAAACTTAATTCGTTTAATTGAAACATAAAATGCTTTTAGCATAATTCATGCATCATGAGTATGCAGTAGGTTGTTTGCATTAGAATCCACGAATATGTTGCATTGCATAGTTATTTGTTGATGTGGGTGAATGCTGAATGATCCAATAGTCTCTGAGAGAAGTCCAGGAGCCTTTGACTACGCCTTGACAGGTATAGAGAAGTCCAGGAGCCTTTGACTACGCCCTGGCAATGGTAAGTACACAGGTGTTATATACACGTATACATATATGACAGGAAGACCAGGTGCTCGATCTACGCCCTGGCACGGTAGAGCTACCGGGACTATGTGGTGACAGGTTTACCCTTGATGTGAATTGTCTGTGATATGATGCATTCCATAAGATCATGTGTTACTGATTTGTTTTCCTGTTCTACTCACTGGGCTATAGAGCTCATCCCACTCCCTTAACCCCAGTCTTGCAGGTTCAGAGTTCAGTGTACAGAGGAAATCCAGCAGAGTACAGGAAGAGAGAAGAGTTTTGTAATAGAATATTGTGGACATGATGTAAGATTAAAGAGATGTAATAGTTGTGTATAAAGTTAGAATTGTGCTTGACTTAGTTATTTGTGTGTTGTACATCTTTTGTATACATGGTCTGTTTATATAATTGTTTGTCAGAGTATGTGAAAAACCAGGTTTAACAGGTATGAATTAACCCATCTAGAGCAAGCTCTAGTCAGGGGTACAGAGTACAGAGATAGTGCATGCACAGGTTAAGTCTTGGTCCAGAGAAAAGTTTTTATTTTCACAGAAAATGTATGACCATGTATGAGTTTTTACAGGTACTCAGAGAGTATAGCAGGCTTGCTACTGGTTCTGGCGGCCTTAAGCCGATCTGAATCCTAGCGCCGGTGACGGTCCATTTTGGAGTCGTGACAGGGTAATCGATTCCTGCTTGTTTGGAAAGAGATACAAGGTCATGTGGAGATTTTCTGTGACTTGCGGTTGAGGTTGAAGAAAGAAATCAAGTTTGGTTGGGATGATTTCCTCAGAGCACTTGTTCGTCGAAACCAGAGATCGACAAGCTTGTGGCTGCGTGATTCCGGCAATTCTGCTCCGCCGGGTGAGGAGATTGCAGTCCGAATAATTGATGATGCTAAAAAAGGCCAAGAAACGCTAAACATAACGTTGATACAAGTTTTCCTTCCTCTCAACAGGATGTCTCTAACAATACCCCTGCGAATGTTAATTTGATAGATAATAGTGAAGCGGCTCATCCTGTCAAAGGTCGAAATAGCCGAAAGTAATGATCGTCTGGTGTTGAAACTGCCGAGGACTCGGCAATCCTCGGACAGTTAATACATTAAAAGATTTAGTTACTAGTTACAAGCCGGACATTTTATTTTTGATGAAAATAAAAGCTCTTAGTTATCGTATGAAATTTTTTCGTAGTTTTTTACATTTTGATAGCTGCTTCTCAGTCAATAGACAAGGATTAGGAGGAGGCCTTTCGTTAATGTGAAAGAGTCATGTGTCTGTTTCTGTGGTTGGCTTTTCTTTAAATTTTATTAATTCGATTATTTTGGAAAGTAATATTTATTGGAGATTTAGTAATATTATGGATTTTCGAAAAACAACGACGTCAGTCTTGGAATCTTATTCAAGTTTTATATCGTAGAAACTCTATTCCGTGACTTTGTTTGGAAGATTTTAATGATTTATACTCGAGAGATAAGAAAGAAGGAGGAGCATTTTTGTCAAATTATCTTACACAGATATTTGATTTTGAATGATTGTAAATTTTTGTTAGATTCTAAAAGACTAAAACTGGTATTTTTGTTAGATGAGTTCGTTATAATACTATTCTAACTGCTCATACTTTGATTAGAAGATCTATTATGATTAATTATTTTTCTATTTGGGATGATATCCCTCTTCATTTGATGAAATTTTATTAATACAATCAGTTTTATTTTTAAAAAAATTAATTTAGTAAATTCATAATAAAATATTATTTTATGTAATAAACAATTATAAAAATTATTTTGCTCTTTTAAATATTCTAAAATCATTTTTAATATTTATAAATAAAATAAAGTAAAATATTGTTATTAGATATTAATATTTTATTATATCACAATTAATTTAAACTTAAATATAAAATTTAAAAAATTTATTTGAAAAGTTAAATTAAACTTGTTTGAATTTGTATAAAATGAAGTTTCTAATTGGAAAAGAAAAAGAAGTTCCTAATTGACCATATGTCTCGGGCAATGAAATAAATAGGGCCCCACGCCTTGTAACGAACCGCCGTTATTTTGGGCCCACTCAATCCGCCTAGTCCTAACCCTAAGTTACCAAAATTTCTTTTGTTGAGCACTTTGACGAAAATTAAATTTAAAATCTCATAGCCATATACATTGACTCAATAATTTTATTAATTTTCAGTATGATTTACAATTTTACTTGAATGTATTATAATAATTAAATTATAATTACTTATGATTAAAAGTTATAATTAAAAAAAGGCCTTAAACTTATTTAGACATTATTTAATATTATTGTTAGAATTACCACTGAAATATTATTTTAGAAACATAAATAAATGAGAAAATATTTAAAATAAATTTAATATATTCTAATGATAAAAAATAAAATTGAAGTAGTCTATTTTCTTTTAGAAAAAAAGGAATCTAAATTTTACGTTAAAGAATGTTGTAATAAAGAGTGAAGTGAAATCAATTTATTTTCAGCTTCAATTGTTGGTTTCCTTGTGATACACTTAAATGAAACGTACCAAAGAAAACGATAAATCATACTTTAGCTATGCTTCCCAACCCCACCCTACAGACACTTATAACTGAATATTTTTTAAATTTAAAATTAATTTTAAAAAAAATTATATAAATATAAATTCACCATGGACTCTACTAGGTTTTTAAATATAAATGTAAGTTTAATAATATGCTTTTATCACTTTGACACATTTATTTAATATTTAATATTTTAAATTTTCTTGATTAATTTGTTTTCAAATTTTAGAAGAGATAGTAAATTTTAATGCAACGTTTGAACAAATTTGATCTCACTTTTATCTATTATATTAGATAATATATTAAATTTATAATATGAGAAATATTGCTCTCTAAATTAGTACTAGTTAGTAAAAAAATTATTATGTACTTCCTCATATATAGATATTTAAACGATCATTTACGTTTTTTTTTCTGAAAATAATAATATAAAATATTATTATTATGATAAGCATATAGAAAAAGATATAGAAAAAAAATAAAAGCTAAACTTATTATCACGTACACATAAATAAAAAAATAAAATCAATTCTTTTATTTAAAAAAAAAAACTATTAATAAAATAATCAATTGAATTAAACATTTTAAAAATTCTTGATTCCAACTTAAGAATAAAGAAAATGGAGCAAATGGGAGCAAATGCTTTTTTTTTTTCCTCAAAGTTAAGATATATGTTTATGAAAGAGAACCCCATAAACTTCTCAAAAGACATTCATTCATTGTAGCAAACATAAAAGATCCAAGATACAATGGAACTCTAAGGCTTTTGAAACCGATTATTGACTCGACATACAACCCAAGGAAGCATTGCTCACCATCTATGCGACATCAGTAGCCTCTACTGTCAATAGACTAATCAGAAAGAAAACTCTACTAACATTAGCTAAGCCCATACAAAAATCTATTTGAAGAAGAAGGGAGATGGACCAATTCGAGCAACCAGCAATCAAAGTCTCCCAAGATAGGCGAAAAATAACATTGTCACCAAAGAAAGCACACATGTAGCCCTGAAACAAGATGGAATGGTGAGGCCATACGTCACCAAAGGAGAAGAGGAATCTTTTGCGATCAAAATCTAAGCTCCCATTGCCCAAATCAATGAAGGAAAGCTCCATGCATATGTATGTTTTACTAACATAAATTTAATTTGTAGTTTTAATTTAAATTATATTGCATCATTTGTTAATATTATTAATTAAATTATCAACAAATTTCAATAATTAATCGATACTTTTTAATTAGCAGTAATAAATCATTATAATTGAAATAAAAATATTAATAAAAATCATTAAGTTTAATAAAAAAAATAAAAAAATAAAATAAATGTTATCAGATTATTTATATAATTTTTTGAAACATTTTTTTCCAATCATTATTAATTTGGTACAATTTTAAATATTTATTTTGTCAAAATATTTTTTTTTAACATGCAATGATACTTGCATTAAAACATTTTGCCAAAACATTTGAAAGCCATAGTAATGCTTGCGTTTCCGAATCACGAGTCTCTCATTTTAGAAACGATTGCCATATTAACCTCTTTGGAGCCGTTGAACTGTAAATTTACCAGAAAACCCTTCACTCCCCTGCTTTCTCAGATTTGGCTTGCCGTACCCCTCGTCTTTGCCATCTTGGCAGTTTCAACTGGCTGCAAACGAACATTTGGCTTTATTATTAATTATTTATCAGGAAAATGCTCTGCATGTTGTTGCAGGGTATTTCGAAAAAGTAAAATATCACAAGGGCATTTCCATCACAAAAATTCAAATATAAAATTGCTTTGGCTCTGAATCGAACGTTCAAGGTCTCTCTGCTATACCTCTCAACACTGTTTCACTCTTCCACCACCACCGTATCCATCCACCAGAGAGATAAGCCCTCGCACGAAGAACAATTGTGTTATTTGAAAAATGCAGAAGCTTTTCTAGCAATATGGATAGCTTGTGATTGCTTTGAGAGCTGCAGAGGCAAGGGAAGAAAAAGCAACTTTACCCCCAACTTTGACAGAGCAAGCACGGAAGACCCTCCATTGATCCAAGCTCACTATGAAACCAAATCAACAGTGCTTTCGCCAAGATTTTCCACAGAAAAAGCTTCCAAACCCCAAAAGAAAAGAAAGTTTCTTTTGCTTTCTAAAGTATTAATTTACTTTCCCCTTTCGTCTCTAAATCAAGTAGAGCACCGCTTGATCTGATAGAGAACGAGAAAACAAAAATCAAGAAGATGGGTTGCTGTTATTCTAGATTAGAGAGAGAAGAAATGGTTTCCAGATGCAAGGCAAGAAAGAGGTACATGAAGCAGTTTGTTAATGCAAGGCAAGCTCTCTCTGCATCACACACAATGTATCTCCGTTCATTGCGTGCAACTGGTTCAGCTCTACTTCAATTCTCCAATACAGAAGCCAATCTCCACATCCATCACCACCACCACCACCTCCCACCAGTCTTACCCTCCCCATCTCCTTTACCACCCCCACCGCCACCTCCTCCTCCACCAATGAGCCCCAGCTCCGACACATGGACATCCATAACCGCCTCTCCAGCTCTCCCCCCGCCTCCTCCCCCACCGCCGCCTCAGTCTTCAAGCTGGGACTTCTGGGATCCTTTCGTTCCCCCACCTCCTGTGACGTCACGGTCAGTAACTGAGGAGGAGTGGGAAGAGGTGACGACTACAATGGCATCTGAAGTGGCGGTCACGGCGACAGGGACGGCGGCCAGCCTAACGGCCCCACCATCGGTAATCAGTGGGTTCTCGAAGGAGACAGGTAGTGGGAGCGGGAGTGAGCTTGCTATGGTGGTTTCGAGGAATAGCAAGGATCTGTTGGAGATTGTAAAGGAAGTCGATGAATATTTTCTCAAGGCTGCTGATGCTGGTAGTCAGCTTTCTTTGCTTTTAGAAGTTCCAAACCCTAATTTTTCCAGTCAAAATAAAGGAGGTAAATGATTTTCTTGGATTTGCATTCTGTGCATTTGTATTATTAGCTAGCCTCTACCCTACTTTTACCGAGTTGTGTTTGGTTGCGAAAATTAAGGAAAATGTCTTTTCTTTGTTTTTTTTTAAAAATTATCTCCTTTGTTCATTTTCTCTTGCAGGTAAAATTTATGACTATGGCTGCAATTTGACAAATCCATCATCATGGACATGGAGTTCAAGTCAAAAAATGGATGGGTTTGGGAAGATGGGAGGGGAAATGGTTGGAAGCACTGAAGGAACTAGTCACTGTTCCACTGTAGAAAGATTGTATGCCTGGGAGAAGAAATTATTACAGGAGGTCAAGGTTAGATCTTCAGTTCTTTCTAGTAGATTGACCTTAATTAACCCATAATTAGACTCCCTGATACTTCAAGAAGAGTCAAAAAGTGGGCATTGGCCTGTCTCTATCTATCTATCTTGGAGATGATGATTTTTTTCCCTTTTCTTTTCTGTTGTTTATTTATCTATTTATTTTGTGAGTTAGAATGCTGAGAGTATAAAGATTGAGCATGAGAAGAAGGTGGCATTGCTGAGAAAGCTAGAGGTGAAGAGGGCTGACTATGTAAAGACAGAGAAGACAAAAAAAGAAGTGGAAAAATTGGAGTCACAAATGATGGTTGCTACCCAGGCCATTGAAACTACCTCTGCTGAAATCATCAGATTAAGGGAGTCGCAGCTCTACCCTCAACTTCTTGAGCTTGTAAAAGGGTTAGTCTTTCTTGTACTTCCTTAATTGATTCTAATGGTACTTGCATTTTAGAGAAAATAATTAGTGGACAAATTGATATGGACCCACTTAGCCACTCTCGCACTGTTCTATACAGTAATGGCCACGGCCTGGTTCAGAACCAGGACTGCTCTTGGAGACCAAAATCAGTTTTGAATCAGGTCGAAATTGATTGGTTCGGTCAAGCTTCAGGCCAAAACTTCAACTGTTAGATTTCTTGAAAACCAGATTGAATCTAAACTGAAATTGAAATTTGGATTGGAACCAAAATCAAGATGGCCTCTTGTCCCGTTAGCCAAAAGGACAGTGGTATTTCTGCAATTTGCCAGTTGGTATTTGGTAGTTGTAGTAGTGAGCACTGACCGAAGGAAGAGAGAGAAGATGTTGCTGTACAGAAGTTGCTTTTGACTGCTTTTTAGTTTTTTACTGTCTTGTTTTACCCTGCCTTTGCTTGCTTTTGTATTAAAGATTACAGTGATTCAAACTGTTCTGTGTACGATTAATTAGGTTCTGTGACTTCAGCTCAGTCCAGTGAATCTTTATTTACCTTCACGCTTGAACTTTTGTTGACCCATTGTCTTCCTCAAAGAGGCAATCTTGTGGCAATCTTCTGAGTGGGATCACCAGATCACATGGTTCTGTTATCTTGGCTATAATGTGCATGAATGTAGAGTTATATGAGGACTTTAGGGATATGTGCATTTGTTGCTTCTTAATAAATTTTCTGTTTTGTCTTCCTTTGCCTGCAGATTGATGTGCATGTGGAGAAGCATGTACGAGGCTCATCAAGTTCAAACCCACATCACTCAGCAGCTTAAATACATCAACACCATCCCATCTACTGAAACCACGTCTGAGATTCACAGGCAATCCACTCTCCAGCTGGAACTTGAAGTTCAGCAATGGCACCAATCCTTCTGCAACCTAGTAAAGGCACAGCGGGATTACATCCAGTCCCTCACAGGCTGGCTTCGGCTTAGTCTTTTCCACTTCAGCACAAATCCACTTTTCAGAACCAATCAGGAATCTGAAATTTACTCTCTGTGTGAAGAATGGCAGCGTGCAGTCGATCGGATTCCAGACAAGGTAGCATCTGAAGGAATTAAGAGCTTTTTAACAGTTATTCATGCCATAGTTGTTCAACAAGCAGAAGAACATAAGCAAAAGAAGAGGTCAGAATCAGCATTCAAGGAGTTTGAAAAGAAGGTAGCTGAGCTTAGATCACTAGAAAGCAAGTATGGTCCATACTCGATGCCTGAAACAACTGGCAACACAGCAATCAAGGATCCAGTTACGGAAAAGCGAGCTAAGGTTGAGATTTTGAGAGCAAAAGCGGAGGAGGAGAAAACTAAGCATGAAAAATCAGTGAATATAACAAGAGCAACGACTCTAAATAATCTGCAAATGGGATTCCCACATGTCTTTCAAGCGATAGTGGGATTTTCAAGTGTATGCATGCAATCATTTGAATCTGTGTACAACCAAGCTAAAAATACTGAACAAGGAAATGATGTGAAGAGAATATTACCTTGAGAAGACATCTAGATTTAGGCCGAAAGGGAATTGGTTTTCTGTATATAGTTGCAGGAACCTACTAGGTTCAAATTTGTTGAGAACTTTTGTTGGCATTGGCAATAGTGGTCGACTAGATGGATCTCAAAGAAGAATCGGGAGACTTTGGTAGGGTGAGTTTGCTGGTGGAGACTTTGTTATGCCATGGAGCTACAAGTTTTGCTTTGGGTTTTTACTATACCAGTGTTGTTCAATGGTTTTGAATTTTCTGTTTTGCTTTGAAGATTAAGTTTAATGTGTAGTTTGAGGTTTTAAAATGGTGAGTTGCTTCTTGTGTGCAGATCAACTAACTAAGAATTTTCGTATATGGAGTTCTTGGTGTTTATATATTCACCTTGTATCTTTTTTAATGACAAACAAAAAGAATTAACCCGTCTTTAGTGAACTGACTGCTGTGCACTAGAAAATAAGTGTTGTAGATTTTTTTTTTTTTTTGGCATGCCTGAGGAAAATGGGTTCATTGCAAAGAAAGAGTGTACACGCCCAAAGGGCCAAGAGATATAACAATAGACCAGAGTCCAAATACATTTAAAAACCAGAAGCCCATGTCCAAAGTAAGGATCAATTCAACACCAACTATGCGTACTTGACCTGAAACATAGGAGCCGGTTGGAGATTACTGCCACGGTGTCAGGGTTCTAAAGTTTTTAGTACTAAAATATATTTTTTTTAATAATATACTTTCTAAGAAGTAATGTTGAAGAAAATATAGTAGGATTAAGGGTCTAGAATTTTTTATATTAAAATATAATATTTTTAATAATATAATTTCTAAAAAGTAATGTCGAAGAAAATAAATATAAAATAGTAGTATTAAGGGTCTAGAGTTGTTGATACTAAAATATAATTTTTTTAATAATATAATTTCTAAAAAGCAATGTTGGAGAAAATAAGTGTAAAATAGTAATATTAAAAGGAGCGCGACAATTTTTTATAATTTTTTTTATTTTATTTATTAAGAGGTGTTATCTCAAGTATATTGATGTCTTCTCCTATTATAATTTTATTTATTTTTAAAGTTTTGTAGGGATTATAGTTTTATTTGTTCTTAAAGTTTTTTAGGGGGAGTTACTAACTGACCACCAATGAGAGTTGTGCCCAGTTGACCATTGTAGGTTTAAAGTGTTGTCGAGTTGTACCTCTACTCTTTGTAGATCATTCCCTCTATTTATAAGTGATGTGAGGATTATTGCAAATATTGTATTGATTGGAATATCTAATTACAATTTTGCCCTTTAAATAAAATAAATAGCTTGTTCATGAGTTTTCATGACTAATTATTTTCTCTTGTGGCTATTGTGAGGCTTGCGAATGTATATCGCATAGGGCTTCATTGGAGTCTTAGATAATCTTGACTATCGAGATTGTCTGAAATCACAGATTATCTGGTGAATCTCAAGGCTGAATTGGTTTAAAGGCGTTCAAATCAAATACCGCACGATCCCAAATAGGTGCTGAAATACGGGCCCGTGACATTTAGTATCAGAGCAAAGTTTCGATCAGTGAACAATTTGAATAATAGGATGAGATCCTACTAGAGTGTCTACTACCCAAGAGAAATGGGTTAAAGAGTTGTGCTTGGGTTAGGGAATGTCCCACCTCGAATGGGCTGACATGAGAGAGGAAGTCAGTCCTTTTCATCATATGAAAAAAAAAAATATGATGAGATACGCGCAATGCGGCGCTAAGGAGAAGGTGTGTGCATATTGGCTGTAGTGGCTATGTTGACTAGAGGTGTTGCACGCTCCACAGTGTGTATTAATTAGAGAAGGAGTAATGATCTAGTTCTACACATTCCATTTAAAATGTCTTTGGAGACGGGATAATGACTAGGTACTACACGCTCATTTAGTGACTTTTGAAGAGAGAGTAATGATCTCGCAATATAAAGATAAGGGTGAGGATGAGCTAAGAAAGCTTGAAGCTATCTAAGAGTCCTAAAATCAGTGTAACAGCCCGGCCCCTTTCGACCGGCCCTGTTACCGCTCACAGCCCGTGACCTTCCTCTGGGCCCAGCCACTGTGAGCAGCTCTTAACATCCCTTCACCCTCACGGGTTCCAGGCAGGATTTGTCCCTCGGGGGAGCCATTACGGCCCGCCCTAGCCCGAGTGGATTTGGCCCAATTCCTTCCTCTGGGAATTAGGTCGCCTCCCCCACTGCTCGAACCCTTGACCTCCCACTTTAAGGGAATAGTCTGGTGAGAGTGAGTACCAATTGTTCCAATTGGTACTCACTCTCACCAGACTATTCCCTTAAAGTGGGAGGTCAAGGGTTCGAGCAGTGGGGGAGGCGACCTAATTCCCAGAGGAAGGAATTGGGCCAAATCCACTCGGGCTAGGGCGGGCCGTAATGGCTCCCCCGATTTTTTTATGTAACAGCCCGGCCCCGTACGACCGGCCCTGTTACCGCTCACGGCCCAGGGCTATCCCTCGCCTGGCCTCTTGCCACCTCGGGCTTTCCACTGGCGTCGTGAGCAGCTCTTAACATCCCTTCACCCTCACGGGTTCCAGGCAGGATTTGTCCCCTTGGGTTCTCGTCAAACGCATCCTTCCCCAAGTGGATTTGGCCCAAATTTCCCTTAGAAAATTAGGTCGCCTCCCCCACTGCTCGAACCCAATTGGTACTCACTCTCACCAGACTATTCCCTTAAAGTGGGAGGTCAAGGGTTCGAGCAGTGGGGGAGGCGACCTAATTTCCTAAGGGAAATTTGGGCCAAATCCACTTGGGGAAGGATGCGTTTGACGAGAACCCAAGGGGACAAATCCTGCCTGGAACCCGTGAGGGTGAAGGGATGTTAAGAGCTGCTCACGACGCCAGTGGAAAGCCCGAGGTGGCAAGAGGCCAGGCGAGGGATAGCCCTGGGCCGTGAGCGGTAACAGTGCCGTGCGTACGGGCCGGGCTGTTACAATCAGCACCTTCAAGAATGGAGGCAGTGGCCTCCTGTGATAGAATTGAGGTAGAAGCAGAGGCCTCCTTGTTAAAATTGAGATAGAGGCCTCCTGAAATGAAATTGAGGCAGAAGTCTCTTGAAATGAAATTGAGGCAGAGGCCTCCTGTGTTAAAAGTGAGGTAGTGACCTCCTATGTTAAAATTGAGATGGAGGCCTCCTGTTAAAATTTGAGCCAGAGGTCTCCTGAGAGGAAATTGAGATAGAGACCCACTGAAAATGAATCAACACAAAGGCCTCTTGTGTGTTTTGCAGGAGCTGTACAATGACATTAAATGTGATAGAAGGGAAACTATGTTCATTACTCTGGAAGTGAGCTAGAGGATCAAGTATCAGTGGCAGCAATTACAAGCTAATTCCTATGAGAAGGCCAATGAAGTGGGTCAGGCTGAAATGCATGGGAGCTGTTAGTCAATTCCAATGTGGATGTCTATGAAGTAGGCAATGTTTGAACTTAGAGAAAAAAAAAATTCATTGTGGTGCTTGTGAGGTGGTGTAATTAAATGATTTCCTCTTCACTATAAAATTATTTCTTGATATTATAAAAAATATATATATATTATTGTTGTATAGACAAGTTGATAATAGTATTCTTGTGTTGGATCAAAAACGCTAAAACTGTGATGGTAAGTTGGAAGGGAAGATTCTATGGACAGAAATGTTCAACTCACTCCCATGAGATAGGGAGGAGAGAATAGAAAGTCAATTTTACTTTGATGACGTGGTAGTTGACTCATAAAAGTGTAGGGGAGTGTTGACAATAAATTTAAGATATATGATGGAGCTTAAAACCTTTCTAAAGGAGGTTGAGGTAGCGGTCCGATTTTCGGGTCGTTGTTGATCATGTATGGGATTATAGAGGTTTTCAGGTTTCATGTTAGGCTTGCTACGGGTCCCAGCGGCCTTAAGCCGACCTGGATCCTAGCGCCGGTAGCGGTCCGATTTTCGGGTCGTTACAGTTGAAACTTGGAAGAATATAGTATGGAGCAAGGGATGACCAATAGTTAGTGTGTTACACTAACCAAGAGATCAAAGAAAGTGCAACTCTCCATATCATACAAACAGTTGGCCCAAAACAAATGGGCCAAAGCGTTAAGTGGGGGAGTGGACAAAAGTGATAGACATTACCATAATAGTAGTGAGGTGTTAAATGCAAGTTTTGATGGAAATAGTGAAAGAATGCATGGAAGTCGAGTAACCCAATAGTTGTGTAGTCGAGCAAAATGTGATGTTATCGGCGTGAAAGGCTCCATCAGGTATTGCAGGATGTTAAAAGAATGAAGGAGATAAATTCTGATGATGACAACAAAAACTATTTCTAAAGTGACAGGTGGTGATGGAGCTCCAAAGTGATACACTTGAGTGCGAGACAAAGTATGAGAGGAGACCCTCTCGAGTTAGTCTGGTATGGTATGTGAAGTTTCTTGATATGTTATTTTCAAAACTAATTATTTTGTATGTCTTTGTGTTGTCGCAAATCAAGTTCCTCTTTTGTGATGGAGTCAACGAATTTGCATTAACTAATCTTGAAAAGTATAGTGTGTAGCTTTCTTGAAAGTGAAAAGAGGGGGTAATATGCTTGTTGCTAGAATCAAATCCAGTTTCAGCTATTTAGTTGAGTAGAAAAGCAACCTAAGGAGCCAAACGGTAGAGAAGAGGAGGATAGCAAGAGGAATACTAGTATGCACGTCGAAGAGGAAACTTGAGATCGAGGTAGTGAAATGCTACGTCCCAATAAGGGGGTACCCATCAGTAAACTATTACTATAGCATCAACATAATATTAACATTTGTTTCTTGTGTAATTTGTTGTCATAAGCTACTTTGAGTATTATCTTGCTACTACAAGTATCAGATGTGTATGTTGTAGGTTAATAGCCTTGATATCTTATTGTGTGGTGTGAGTCTTGTGCAGGCAGATACGATAACCATATAGTTTGGTAAAGGAATAGAAGGAGGAAATGAGTGCAAGTCAAAGCCACGTAGAGTTAAGCAAGTCATTGGTGTGGCAGCCCAAAAGTAGTGGTCGATATAGAGAAGAAAATGAGTACACCAACCGATAAACAAGTTTGTAGAGAAGACTAAAATGCCAACCTCAAGTCACATTTGCAAAAAATTGAAGACTTCTAGTACCTTAGTCAACAAGATAAATGATTCAGCAAGGATAAGACTTTTGATGTTGGTATTCAAGCAAACAACTTTTATGCTAAAAAATAGTAGGAATTCTTATGGAGCCGGTCAAAGTGAGGAAAAGAATTGAACATCCAAGCAGGTAGTTGAAGACCCCGGATAAGCTCAGTTGACGAGGACGTCGACCGTTTAAGTGAAGGAGTGTTAAGGACATAGAGTTTTGGAGTACTAAAATGTAGTTTTTTCAACAATATAATTTCTAAAAAGCAATATTGGGGAAAATAAATATAAAATAGTAGTATCAAAATGATCGCGACAATTCTTTGTAATTTATTTTTATTTTACTTATTAAGAGGTGTCATTTTAAATATATTGATGTCTACTACTACCACAATTCTATTTGTTCTGAAGACTCTTTAAGGGGAGAAAACAAATAGACTCTTTAAGGAGAGGGACTAATTAGTCACCAGTGGCCATCATGGGTTTAACGTGTTGTCGAATGTGCCTCTATTCCTTGTAAATCATCCATCTATCCACAAGGGATGTAAGATTATTGCAACTGTTATATTGATCGGAGTGACTAATTATGATTTTGCTCATTGAATAAAATAAGTAGTCTATTTATGAGTTTTATAATCAATTATTTTTGTGGCTGTTGTGAGTCTTGTGAATGTATATCACCTGGGATTCATTGGAGTTTTAGATAATTTCGACTATCCATATAGTCTAAAACCACAAATTATCGAGTGATCTATAAGACTGACTTGATTTGAAAGCGTTCAAATCAAACAATATATGGTTCAAATAAATGCTAAAATATGGGCTTGTGACACACGGCTTAGGCTTCAAGTTCAGACCAGAAAGATAGCACAGCCAAAACAACCGAGGAGGATGACCAGAAAAGTAGCACGGCTCTCTAAGCAAGGATTGATGAAAACACACAAGCTTCAGATACTCAAAAAGACTGAAGAAAACTATGTCGCCCCTTGTATTATTTGGTTCGGCTTCTGTCCTTGTTCTTGCGCGTCGGCATGTTTGGTTGAGCTTTTCCCCCTTTTCTCATACTTGCTTGGCTTATAAAATGGATGTGCGGCATTGATGGTTGCCTTAGACTAGGGTTCTTTTGGGCCTAGCCTCACTTTAGTTAGCCTGGACCTACTTGCTAGTTCAGACTCCTCTTTTTTTACCATGGTGTGTATTATATCTTGTATCTGTTGGATCCATTCAATTCTATTGGGCCCGAGTATTATCTTTAAAAAAAAAAGTCAAGAAGATAATCAAATTCAGATCCTTATGTCGGTTTGGCGCCAATTAAAAGAGTCTCGGACCGAAGATCCTCATTTCTATGTCTTTCTTCCCCTTTTATTTCTTGTAATGAAGGGGCAAAATCTCCTCTCCCTCTCTCTCATTTGGTTCGGCTTTGTTTCTGATCCTGCGATGTTTTGGGGTTGAGGTGCGGGTTTACGCTTACCTTTTTTCTTCTTTAACTTTTATGCTTTGAACTTTTTATTCGATTTGATGAATTATGATACTAACAAGAATGTCTCGATTTCTTTACTAAATCTGCTTGCATTTGACGCAAATTGTTAGTTTCATTTTTCATGCAGTCTTTTCTTGATGTATTCTCTAGGGATTTTTGTTGCCGCAATCTCCTAATTTTCTTTTGTAAAGCTATCGTTTCTATTATTGTATTTCCGTTGATTCTATTTGTTGCTATTTAAGCATGGTTTTGAGCAGAAATAAAATTTTCTCTGTATCATATGTAGATAGATGTGTACATTCAAGCCGCCATTGCAGTGTTTGGTACTGGAAGTCTTGAGCTTGAGCTCATAATTTTTCGTGAACGATGTAAGAGTAAGATTTCATTTCATAGGTGTTGTAACCCTAGGGGATAATGCTTTAGACTTGGATAACTATATTTAGCATAAATATGAGTAGATTTTGAAATTTTTTTTTTTTTTGGCTTTCTAGGAGGGAATAAGCAATGTTTTCAATTTTGATAATGACTTCATCTTATCAGTTGGCAGGAAAATGCAGCAGATCCTTGTGGTGTAGTGTATTGTAGTTCTGATAAACTTCTCCAACGGGATTTGTCACCAAATAATATGCTAATTGAGAGGCAAGATAGTTACGCATGCGGACTTGGGGTTGGCCAAAACAATTGCAGTTCCTGCAAAAGACTATTAACAGTTGTATGTATTTCACTTTTTACTCTTGTTATATTAAATATGGAATTAACATTATTCTTATATCATATCATAGCTGCCTTGAGATGGCCGGCCATTGCCCGTTGATATTCTATAGATACCCATAGATAGTTTATATCCTGGCTACAAAGGGAAAGACTTGCAGGGATTTTGACAAGTTCTTCTGTTATACCCTGTACAGACAGCTTCCTGAAAATAAGAACATTACATTGGTGACAGTTATTTTACAGGTAGTAGCCTTGTAGTAACATTCACTACAGAAGGAAAGATTGTTTGAGGAGTTCATTTTGTGATTTTCTTTCACCTTTTCCCAAGTAAAAGCCCAAAGTTGTAGAATGCCATGTATGTTTTCCCCCCTTTATACATTTCCTTATTTGATCCTTTTTTTTTTTTAAAATTATTGTGTGTTATCGTGCAGGTCCTGGCAAAAGAGTGCATATATTGGTCTTGAACCAGCTGGGGTAGGTCTTCTTTCTGCATGTTTAAGTATTATTCTTACATCAATTGGCCTATGATAAACAGGTCAGCTTAAAACTAAAACTTAGGCCAAACACTCTGGACTGTTCCCTTCTGTACGAGACCATGAAAACTTGTATGCACCCGCCATGTTTTAATTTCATATATAGCTAGTTTACATTATCATAGGGATTGTAGATTGAAGCAATTTGTGGACAATAAACTAGACTTTCAAAGACAGCGGAAGATAGAAACCGAGAACAACATGAAGAGGGCAGTGCTTTTTTTTATTTTTTATTTTTTTTTATTTTCAGTTTCTCTTTTTTTGTTCATTTCAGAAAATACTTTGCCCGAGTCCAAGTGAAAGAAGCACAGCTCCTGATGCTCTTCGTCACCCATAATTTGAAGGTGTTTAGATTATCTTCACTTTCCCTGTCATTTAATTATCATCTATGCATTGCAACTATAAAATTGTGTCCTATTTTTTCTTAAAATTGAACATGAATTTTCTTTTGATGAGAAAATTATTTTTTATGGACTAATTTTCATGATTATTTCAAATATTAAAAATAATGAATACTTTCTTTTAAGTTTTATTTTTTTATTTGGATCTTTAATTATACCGGTAATATAAAAGAAATTACAGAAAATAAATAAAGAGAAGTGCAACAGTAGAAAAATAAATTAATTTTTATATGATTCATCTGCTATACAATTTTTATTTATATTTTTTTATAAAAATATTCAGTATTATTGTTTATTTTTTTTACACTATAATAATATATAAATTAGTTGTTATAATTTTATTTTATTTTAAAATTTTTTTAAAAATATATTTTAGTATTTAAGAAAATTTAACGTGTTTAATATGGATATATTAAAAGTTAGCAAAATAAAATTTTTTTTAATACATAAAAAATGAATAAAAATTATAGGATATTTTTTTTAAATATATTAAAATAAAAAAATTATTCTTAAAATGAATTCGAAGTTATAAAGTGATATTTTAATTAATTATAAGAAGTTAAGAAACTTTCTCTTCTCTATTCAATATTTAATAAAAATGTTTAGAGAAAGCAATTTTAAAGGGGCCTTTCAACAATCAGCAAGATTAGTGTTGATGCTCGAAGCAAACTGAAAGAAAATAAGCAAAATTGCGGAGAGAGCATCGACCAATACGGATAAGAGCAAATTGCTATTTCTCAACTTCAACTGGCCAATATATGGATGAAAAGGAAGGGATAGCAAATGCCAAAGCAGCTTCTTTGAGATGGGGAATCCTTCGTCAAGCCCTCCGTCGTCGTTCTCCTGCTCGAAATTCAGGTAGGTTCTTCTAGTTATCTTTAAGCAATTCGATTAAATCTAACTCGCTGCTTATAACTGAAATTGATTTTTCGGTCGTGCGCGTCTTCTTACTTTTGCCCTTTAAAAGCCCAATAATAAAAAGCCATTTACAAACCTCTTTGTGTCTTTTCTACGTGCGATAAAAATTTTTGAAATATAAAATTTTACAACAAGAACAAAAACAGTGAGTGAGGGTATAAACTGGAATCTCAAAGAAAAACACCTTCTTTTCAGGAGTAATTGCCTATGGTAACTGACACGTGAGTTTATTTCTTTTCCTCGCGTGCGCTGGGCTGCTTCTCTTCTTCTTTCATGCATTTCTTTAAACATGTTCTAGACTGTAAATCGGAATGTCATTGCATTCAAGTGCAATAGGACTCTGTTTTAACAGAAATAAGATACAGTATTTGAGTTGGGTCTTTATATGGAATTTCTATGCAGCCAAAGGATGGACGGGCGTGCTGACCTCAGTGTAGTTACAATTTTGACAACACTGGGCTTATCTGTAAGTTCTCTTTCTCATGTACTGGGTTTGTTTCCAAAGCCAAGTTCAGGAATTTGATCATAAACAAAGTATCTATTAGAATTGTATGAAGTTTAAAAATTGCACATTTTATTGATATAGCTTTAAGGAAATGATTCTTTTTTTTTTTTTTTGAAAACAGCTTTATGGAAATGATAAGTAACAATAATGTTTCATAATTTTCCTGCCTTGTTTTCATTATGTGGAGTCTTTCTCACCATGAATTTTTCTCGGCTATAAAACTAAATAAAACAAGGAGGGAGATGGGGACAGAATGTGGAAAGGATCAAGAGCAAGACACCGTTTCACCCTTAATCACCCAAGTATTGTTTTCTGTTCACTTCTTCTTGTTTGAACTTGACAAAAGTGTGAAGGAAGTAGTTTACATTATTTTCGTAGAGCTAAGTACTGAGAGAAGGGATAGCAGTGTCTCAGGCATGTTTGAGGTTGGAACAGCTTTAGGGATTTCTGACTTCTGAGACCATATTGCTATTTTTTTTTCCTTTCTTTTTTTTTTATTTTTTTATCAAATCAAACTGGACTGTTTTGAACATACAAACTGAACCAAACAGAATCAAATACCATTCTTTTGTTTGGTGTTTGACATGCCATAGTCTTTTCTTAACATAGAAATTCAACTGAAACCAAACCAAATAAAAAATATCAGTCTTTTCTGGTTTTGAAATAGTTTGAGCCAAACAAGTCCTTTTTCTAGTTCTTCCTTAAGTACTAAAGTTAATAGATAACCAACTCAGATGGCCAAAAAAAAAAGTTTCTATATAGTAAAGAATTTAAATATTACAAAAGTAAATTATTATTATTATTATTATTATTATTATTATTATTATTAGACAAGTGTCAGTTACTATTTGGTTTGGTTTATATAAAGTGGAACTTTTATTTCCTTCAAACCATATTGTGCATTTTGCTTGTTTTTTAAGTGGTAAACTAAGCCAACTACTAAATTAAGATAGGTGTCTTACAGATTGTTAGATTTAGTAGAATGGTGCATATCTTTAAGGGTGAAATTTTTTGAGTGGGGGGAGGAGGGCTTGCTTCTGGTTCTTGAATTTTGATGAAATTTGAAATATTTCAAGCAGAAGGACCGTCTTTAATTTTTGTTTCTATAAAATATCAGTCTTATTTTATTTGTGAATTTCCACTTTACTCTCCAATATTGGTTCAACTTCTTTAACTGTTGTGTTTCTACTAGCTAGTTAAATAAATGGCAGTTGGTGTACATCTCCATCAACAGGTTCTTGATATGGTGTTGGATATACTGGAAGATTCAAATTCAAATGGTGGCGGGAGAAATTTCAATTGGTTTAGCTGCCACATTAATTATTACTTTATCTTGTGTGTGCTTATGATTTTAAATTCATCTTGTTATATAGGTCAATGGCCGTCGGAAGAAGTCCTTGCTTATTTTTGCTTATCACATGCAGACATGTTCAGTTGTGTAAAATAGCTTTACCATGGCATGCTCATGTGTGTAGTTGTTGAAATTTTAGGAGGATCCTCGTCCTTCCATGTAATCTTCTTTCCTCTTTCTCAATTAAATTTCTTCTATTAATCCAAAGGAAAAAAGAGAAGAAAAGCAAAAAGAGGGGTTACTTCACTGTAGGAGATTCTGTTCACTAGGGAAAACTTATGCACAGGTCTGTTTTTCACTTCTGAAGTCTTCTACATCTACTTATTGTGCCAATTCCCTGTCCAATTTTCTAGGTCAAAAAGAGTTATTGAGCTTGGCTCAGGTTATGGTTTAGCTGGATTAGTTATTGCTGCAACTACTGAGGCATTAGAAGTTATAATCTGAGATGGAAATCCACAAGTGATTGATTGTATCCTTTTCATTTGCACAATCTAATGGTTGATGTGTGTGAGAACTTTATGATTATTTATTAACTTTTAGGCGTCATTTATTTTATTAAAAATAACTTGTCTCTGATATTTTCAACTTCAAAGATAGTCATGTGGTCAGTAGATTAATGAGTATTCATTTTGTGGTTCCCTTATAAGTTTCTTCTCTTTGAATGAGTTTCTTAAGGGTTGGAAATTTGTTTGTCTTCACAAGAACCATTTTCTGTTTAGTCAAGAAAACATTTTTTGTTGACAAAATTTCTAAGTGTCCCAAATGCTAGAAAATGTGTCCTAGGAAAATATTTTATGTAAAACAAATGGAGCCTTGGTGCCTAAGAAAGCAAACATTTAAGTTTTAACTCTCTAATTGAGTAGGAGTTCTACCAGCAAATTTTCTTCTCAAATATAAGTGAAGCAAGAAATTAACCAGGCTTAATATTGTGAAAGTAAGAAATAAGTTTGAAATCTATCTATGGTTGTTAATGAGATGAAACATTATTGTTAATGCAACTCATAGTTTTCTATTGCACATGCAAATAGAGTGATAAATGGTAGAATTAGTTGGTGAGGCATGTTATGAGAAGTTTGGATGTCATAAATGTTTCTCACAAGTGACTGCTGGCTTTCCATGTAAAGCATCATCACCTGCTGATGTTTGATTGGTTTGGTTCATTGGAGGAAAGCCATAAGCAATGGCTTATATTTTAGTGTATTAGTAATCTTAGGGCTTGTTTAGCTTTGTTGTTGGGGTTGTTGATAAAAATATTTTCTTATGTGTATTAGTTAGGAAATATTAAAGTTGATTTAAAAGCAAATTTTATTTGACATGTTTTAGTTATAAGACCACTAGAATAATAAAATATCACTCCTTTTTTCAACATCTATTTTTTTTTCTTTTTCCAAAAAAAAAAAGCTTTTTGGATCCTGAACTTCAACTCCAAACAGGGACTTAATGTGGTTTGATTTCAAGCGGCATCAACGTCAACACATAATTTTATTGCAAATATATATATATATATATTAGAGTTAATTGTTTAATTGTTATTGAACTTCGTGTCCTCTTTTTATTCATTGAAAATTTGAAGCCATTTTGCAATCTTAAATGGAGAATTAAATTGTTTTTGCCTCATCTATTATTCATTCAGAATTTCAATTACTCAAACTGTACTCCCAAGTTTTGTCTAGGATTGAGTTCTAGACCTGCTTTCAGCTTGGCAGCGAGTAAGATGTGGAGTGTTCCAACCTGATCAAATTGTTGCTTGCTTGCAACTTCTGTTATGCTGCATCTTGGACAAACCATCCTTTATTTGGTGGTATCATTCTTATTTGCGGACTTTCTTCCACCATTTTGATCTTAGACTGTTTTAAATTAGAGAAGACGATTTGCTTTGACAATGATTATCGGGATCTTGAATTAGAGTTTAAATATGCTTGTTTTGATGCATCTCTTTGGAGATGTAATTTCTTGCTGTCCTAAGGCAGTTATACTCTTGGTTAGTTCTTAACATCCAGATATTCAGCATAATATAGATGCTAACTCTGGGGCATTTGGTGGTACAAAGGTGAGAACTATGGCATTGCATTGGAATCAGGAAGAAGCTTCAAGTATCTCTAACTCTTTTGATATCATTGTTGCCAGCGATTGGTAGGTTTTGCCTCTTTTAACTTTCCATTTCAATAAATTTGCATGAGATTTTATTTTTTCATTTATGGGATAAATAATGAAGTGAAATTGAATTATGAAAACTGGATCAATAGATATTATATCTTAAAAACTATTAAATTTGTTGCAAGCGCCACATAATTTCCAATAATCTCTTGTTTGTAATATCGGATAAGAAAGGATTTAAAAGGTTTCCCATGCTACGGTGGTAGTCATGACAGATCCAATCTTTTTGCTTGTTCAGCTGTACATTATATGCCACGTTCCCTAATTAATCTGGGTAATGCTTTTCTCATTTCTATCACTAAATTTACAAATGCTCTGTCTAATTCTTTAAGATTGCAACAGTAGCTGAAAAAGGGGCTTGTCCCCAATTCAAATTGTAGGAAACATTTCCTCATGCAAGCACACATTGACGTGTAATTTTCCTTTTTACGTGAACTTATTGTCTTCATATTCAGTAACATGATATGTCATTTTTTAGAGCACCTTTTTTAAGGAGTTCCACAAAGGCCTTGCTTGTACCGTCAAACTCTTACTTAGAAATGCTGGGACCTGAGAAGCAATATTCATCAGCCCTAAAAGAGGTGATTCACTGGATAAGTTTCTGCAGGAAATTGAAGAAAACGGCTTGCATTACTGCTTAACTGAGAACTATGATACAGAAGTTTGGATGCGTCATCAAGGTCCATGAATAGTGATGAGTTACATTATAAACTTTTGAAGTCTTTCATTCCATATATATATTAACTAAGGGACATTTTGTTGGTGGCCAACCAATTATTAGTGGTAGGCAACGATACACTTGCCTATTGTACAGTTAGCATTATACTAGCATAGTCTCTCGGTGGTCCCATGATCACCGAAGTTGCATTCTCTCAACATTCTACTGTGTAGGTCCCCCTGCTAGTTTGTGGTGTGAGAAGTGAAAAGGACATAAATTATAATTATAATTTATTATGATTTCTTTTTGAACTTATCAGTACAATAGGTCCATGAAGCTTTTGAAAGGAGATTCCTTATCTTCATTTGAGCATCCAAGTTAAAAGCATTCAGATATGGCCGTCCATGAGTAAACAAAGACCCTCAAGCTAAAGGATGACTAAGAACAATGTCAAAAAGCTATTTGATGCTCTGTGGGTACAAAATAAACTTTCATTGAAGGAAGGAAATTTCCCTATTTGCTTTTTAGATGTTCCAGCAATGAACGTGCTGTGTATGGGGATACTTGATGAGTGCTAATGCTCTTTTGTATTGCTTAATGCAATACGATAATAATTACTGCTTCTACGAGAGTGTTAAGTTGCTGATTTATGCACCAATGGCAAGAGGTTTACGAGTTGTGAGGGTTCTGTAGTGTTCTCTTTATTGGAAACTCCATGGATGAGGTTTCTTGGTTGCTTCATGACTGCAGAGTGGCATGCTACCGAAATGTCTTCAGCTGCCACTTTGTTTGGCTCGAAGATTTGTCCATGGAAGTGCCTTTATGTGTCATTCCTTTCCCTCATCTCCTTAAAGGTTATTGGCTGGGGATAATTCGCCTTTTCTACTGTCGCCAAAATGCATTTCCTTCCACGTCATTTAATACTCTTTCCTACTCTATATAAGAATAATCATTTAACTTTTGTTTAACTTTTGATGGCACTGAATCGAATAAATTAAAAATTAAAATTTTAGTATTTATAAAATTAAATTGAATCAAAATGTATTTATAAAATTAAATTGAATTGATTTTGATCAGAAATTAAATGGAATTGAATTGATCTGATTCAGTTCGGTTTGATCGATTTTGATTTTTAATAAATTTTTTATTTTTTATACTTTATTTTTAATATTTTAAAATTTAATTAAAATATTTTAATTTTAATATAATCTAATTTCTCTATATTATTAAAAACAATATATTATTATCGCTAATTAGTTTGGTTTGATTTTTTCAATTTTTTTCTAATTAAAATTGAACTGAATCGAAATAATTAAAATTTTTAAAATTAAAAATCGAATTGACTTTAAATGAATAAAAAATCAAATTGAATTTTCAAATTAATTCGATTCGATTAATTTTTTCGATTTGAACCGAATACTGTTCATCTTGAACATTTATATAATTAACAAGAATAGGAGTTATATTTTATAAATTTTATTTAAAAATTATTAGATATTAGATATAATTCAACTAAAAATAAAAATAAGTGTTAAGATAGTGGATTTAACATTTCAATTTATTATACCATACCATTGTGTTTATATAAAAGTGGATTTGTTTTCTACTTTTAAAATTTGAGTTGGTTCGCACTCACAAATTTAGTCGGGTAGTAAATAAGTGCATTTGCATTCGAATAAATCTGAGAAATTTCAGATTTTATTCCCTTGATCTCTAATTTTTAATTTAATAAAAAAAAAAAAAGAATTTGAGTTTATCATGCCCCACACCAGTTGATTAAGCATAAACTCTCACCTCATGTTCCTCAGGAATCTACAAATAGGGCGTCAAATTTGGATCATCTCTACCTTTATTTCCTTGTCTTACGATATTGATTGCACCAAATTTCTCCCAAATAGGCCCATCTCAAATTTGTCTCATCGTCATTAATTTTTGTTGAATTTAATAAATCCCACTCGTTTAATTTGTGATCTGTCGAATCAATTTCCTCCCTACTATGTGACATGAAACCAACCATTTTTGCTTATTTCATAGTAGAAGGATGTATTGGCAAGTAACTGGGATTGGTTGAATGCATTAAGGATTTGGAAAGCTGATCAAGGCTTTAATCATAAGACAAGACATGTTTCCATTTCTACACACTTACCATTTTTATTTTTTATTTTTGTACTTTTTCAATAATGGACTCTCAATTATATTGATGCTTTCTTCTAACAGCATCTCCTAATCCCTCAAGTGAATGGCTCCATGACTGAAGGTGACGATTTCAATTGAAATATTTATGTAATGGGCAAGAGAGTAAGGAAAAAAAAAAAAAAAAAAACTACTTTATCTCTTTTATTGAATTATTATTGTTATTATACAATTTAGCATGACTATAGGAAGGACGCCTTATTGTCAGCTGTTTTTTTCTTTTTTTCCTTTTTCCGAAAAAAGCCCATCTCTTCAAGCATCTGCTTTGGGGAAAAAGAAAACCCTTTTTGTGAGAGAATATTGGGTTTGGAGCATGGGTGGAGGAAGCCAATGTCACCTTACAATCTTTTGTGCTCGTCAACAAGATTCTCACTTCATTTATTATATTTAGAGCTTAGAGGTAGAATTATGTAAAGGCATTATAGTAAATATTAGCTTTTTTTCAGAATTTTTTTTAACTCTCAATATATATTTTTTAATATTAATTAATTCCGTCTGAATTCAATTTTGATATCTGTATCAAAAAAATCCATTGATTATAAGAGATTATTCTATAATTAACCTAAAATTTCATACTGTATTAATAATTTTAGTTTTTTCTTTTTATTTTTAATAGGAAATTCCTGCTCTGCCAATAAAAGTGATAGATTTGGCCCACTTCATTATCATTTTATAATAAATGGAGAAATTACCTAGCTATTTATTGTGGTTAAAAATTTACAGTAAGATCACATGATTTGACAAAACTACAAACAGAGCTCTCTGCAAATGCCTACCGTTAACATAAAATATTTAGTCACCAATAAGTATCCTATGATATTATATTGGTAGAAATTAAATGTTGGATATGATTTTGATCATAAAGAAGAGCTCCATATCTTATCTGCCACAAATTTAATTCCTTTTTAGCTGAAAGCTCATAAAAACAAAAACTCTGTTGCCTAATCTTCTTCTTCTTTTTATTTTTTTTTTTTTCACTTGTCAAATTCCACTAACTTGTAATTGGTATATCTTCAGAAACAATCCAAGAAAGTAATGATTGTTCCTCCTCTTAATGCTTATTTGCTTGCCCCACATTACATATCTATAGTTTTAATTACTTCAATTTTTATATATATATTAGAATTTGTTGATAAAATTTCTGATTGAAAGGAAAATAGTTTTATTTTTTAATTTATTTGTAAATAAAAAAATAAATCCATGTTTGTAGAATTACATTTATGGTATTTTACTTTACCATCATTAGATATACCTCCTTTTGCTTGCAAAATGAGCTTTAAAGAGGAAAGAAAATGTGAATCATAAAATTAATTTTCAATTTGGACATGGAGTAATTAGTTTTAGATTTTATGACAGATTTAAACTGTTAATTTTAAATTTTATGACAGATTTAAATCGAACTTAATTTTTATTGTCGACTGATAGATAACCACAATAAATTGCATTTTAATTATTTTTTAAAATATTTTAAATATTTTCATAATTTTGTATATTAAAATTTTATTTTTATTATAAATAGTCTTTCTTTATCTTTAAAAATTTTTTAAATTTTTTAAAAATTTTAATAAATCTATTTATCTTTTTTTTATCTTTTCTCTTATATCATTTCAATCAAATAATATTAATTAAAATTTATTAAAACTTTTTGACGGAGTTTAATTAATTTTTTATTAATTAATTTTTTTAATTAAATAATATTAATTAAAACTCAAAATTCCTTTAATCAAACGATATTAATTAAAACTTCATTTTATTAATTAATCTTTTTTAATGAAATGATATTAGTTAAATTTCAAAACTCTTTACGAAATCTCTAATTAATCCTTTAAGCAAACGATATGAATATGATTAATTTTTAATAAAAAAAATATTGATTACTCTCGACTCAAAAAATCGTTAAAACTCTGAATTAAATCTAATTAGTCATTTACTACAAAATTTAGTCCATTACTACAAAGCTTCGTGATTCCCACATAGTGGCCTTCCACATCAACTCATTAATCTGAGTCTCAGCAGTTTACACTTTATTCTCTTTCTTTCTTTCCTTTTTCTTTTTAATTATACAAATGAAAATAACCTCTGCAGGTCACCTCTCAAAGACTCGTTTGTTTCCTCTACTTTCTTGAATTATTCTTCCTTTCCTTTTGCGTTTATCATTGAAGGTCACTGCAAGCTGCAGGACCACGGAAAAAGAAAAGCAAAATGAAGGAGCAATTAATACAAAATTCCATTTCTAAACTAATTAAAATCATGTGTTGAACATTAAATATGCATAATTATGGAAGTGGGTTTTGCTATTTTCTTACATATTTGGATTGATTGGTCCCCCTATGTTATTGATTCCTTCTTTCTCTCCCTTTCTTTTTCCATCAAAGTTTGGGTCGCTCATCCAAAAAGTTACCACACACGACGAGGGAGAGCAAGAGCAAGACTAGCTACAATTTTATATTGTAGCAAAAAATGAAAAATGTGAACAAAACAAATGCAAATTGCATATGTGAAATGGATTGGCTTCTTCTTGAATCTCCTGTGGCCAAGCTTGCTAGCCATGAATTTGCCAACTCTGCCTCCTGTACTGCCCCTGACTCCGCCCCTCCTCCTCCTTGTTCTTCTGCCGTCCCTGTTGGCTTCGGCGACGAATCTGTTGCGGATTTTAGACTGCACAACAGTATATTCCAACCCATAAAACTTATACCTCCTTTCGTCTCCACTCAACACTAATAATTAATATCATAAGGCCAAAGTGATTACCTGGGCAAATCAGGGCAAAATGTGATGGTGTAATCAGCACCAGTACACGTAAAAGTACTGGACGCGTCATCGAACGCGTAGCTGTATGATTTCGGACACGCGCTCTTGAACATTTCTGAGTACGTCGAAGGTTTACAAGTTGTCGGTGTATTATACGCCCCACTGCAACAGTACTCTGGTTTCCCGAACGCGTCGCAGGCGCTCCGACAAGCTGCTCCGCCTTCAACTTTGAGCTCATTTGGGCACTTCTTATTGAGGTCCGTCACGCATCCCGTCGACATGCAAGCGCCTGAGCCTCCATTCACATCAACTACCATTGGCAAGTTATAGCCGTCGACGAGACTAACGTCGTAGAAATCTTGTGTACCTGTTCCGAGGGTGAATTCAGCTAAGGTGGCAGGCGGAGTAGCACTATTGCCGTTGCATTCGAGTTGGGAGGAGCCACAGTCGGCAGTGGCGCAGGAACCGTGGCCTGAAGCGTCAAATTTGCAGCCAGTTCTGGCCCAGAAACGACCGGACCAACCTGTCGGCGCCTGAAAAGAGCGAGAGCTGCCCTTGGGAAGCTCAAAGCCTGTAGTGTCCAGTTCAGGACTGCCAAGAATTCCAGGCCACACACTGTAATCACATTTGTTAACAAGTGTGAATGTAGCACCCGAGGCACCTGAAAATTAATATTATCCCATAATTAATTACTCAATTTCAGTTAATATTGAAGAACAACACACTGAATTTAAAAGAAACAAAGAAAGAGAGAGAATCTGCAATTCACCTTCGAAAATGAAGATAAGAACCAGGCTGATGAGGAATCCAGTTGAAGGACAAGAAATAAAAGAGAATGAAGAAGCCATTTTATTACTAACTTCAACAAGTTAAAGAAGTCTGCTGGTTCTTGTTAATTATAGAGTGAAAGGAGAACAGAAACAGCAACAGCAACAAATTAAGAGGAAGGCGATTAAGACCCACAAATCTTAATTTCCACAAGATCACAATCCATAATCCATCTGTATCTATCAATCCAGTTTATTAGGGAGTGGATGGAATTTGCAGGGGAGGATGAGAGAGCGAGTGGTGGTGAAGAATCTCAATCATCGGATAGAGAAGTCCTCTATTTATAGAGAAATAGGAGAAGAGGAGAAAAAAAGAAAAGAAACGAAACCTTACAAGCAGAGAACCATCAGAAAAGAGACCGGCCCATAGAGAGGCGGAGGAGGGGGTCCCACACTCCACTTGGGTAAGAGGTTTCCTGTGTTTCTAGTGTAACTAAAAATATGGTTTAATGGGTTACGTGTCACCAATCCGTTATTCAGTTGTTACAGTTGTCTGCCATGCAATGCCACTATAGTACGTCTTGTCTTGCGTTGAAAACTTGTAATCATCAAACCAATCCCGGCTCTCAGCTGCAGCGGATCCCTATTGTTCCAAAACTAAAACGCCGTCGTTCTTCGCTTGACCGACCAAAGAGGATCTCTATTGGGAATGAAAAATGTGCAGAAATACCTACATGTGATGCGATTTGATGTCTCCTTCTTATGAGAAAATAATTTATTGCACATGAAATTATTGTGGTTCATCATTTTTTAATTATTTAATTTTTTTTTTCTGGCCAGCAAAAATAAAGTTTACATATTATAATTATATTTATTTAATGCAATTAAAATTCATATATGTTTAATTTTTTATATTTTTGTTCATATAGTTATTTTTTTTTTTTTACAAATTGTAGGAAAAAAATTTCATATAGGAAATTATTTCAAAGAAATGACAGCGGTCAAGTAATTAATAATTCATGATAAAGAAATACCAAAATTATTAAATAAGGATTAATGTGGAAAAGATATTTAATTTCAGAATTATGCTTAATTTTTTATTAATAAATCTCTTCCTCCCGCTTAATGAATTTAATAATGATATTTGAAATCTTTGTTAATTGTGAAATTTGAACTTGTAATAAAAAATAATTGTACTGAAAATGTAGAAATTTAATAGTAATTTTTTCTTGATTAGTTTATATTACATATTTTACATCGCACAAGTTGAAAGTCCAAAACACCCAATACATAATTATAAACTAAGATTAGTAATTGACGTTTTTTATTATTGATAATTTAAAAAATTCACCGGATTTTCTTCTGAGCAAAAAAAAATTGAAAAGGGTTGATTATTAAATATTATATAGTTCCAAATTCTATTTATTAGTTAATAAGAAAAGCTTTTTATTTTAATTATACATACTTTTAAATTATAAAGAAGTGATGATCGATTTCTAAAATCAGAAATCAATACATTACCATCACAATAAACACCCTTTAAAAAAATTTGTTCAACAGAAGTTGTTCAAGAGAAGTTAAAAGAAAAGCAACATGAAAAATTATTAATAAATTGAGAAATCATTGCAAATCGAGAAGCAACTTTCTTTAAAAGTTACAGCAATAGCCTTTTACTTCATTTGTAAGTTAGACTATTGGTGAATACTCGTTGAAGTTAGAATTTATCTTTTTTAAAATTTTTTTATAAATTTTAATCAACGAAATGCTTGCAAGAGTTTTTAATTATCAGTTTATTATTATCTTTCTTTTTTTAAATTCAAAAATTCAATTTTAATATCCGCTATCTAATTCAAATTAAAAATAATAATGATAAACTTACATCAGCTCAGAGTTTCATAAATAATGATAAATGAGGTTTAAAATTACGTTTCGTAATATAATAAAGTCTAAATACGACATGAATATATTAATTAAATTCATAGCAAAAGTGTAACATAATATTGAATTCAATGTAATTTTATTTTATTTTTTTTAAAATAAAAATTAAAGACAGAGAAGTATAAACTGTGAGACCTCTCAAATTTATTTAGATATACTTATCACAAAATTAAATTGATGAGTTCACGGAATTTTATTTTTTAAAAATTTGTTTTATAATTTAATTTAATATTTAAGCCTTCTTTAATAGAAAGTAAATTAAGGAATTATGAAAAAAAAATTATTAATTAGTTATTTTGCAAAAGTAAATATATTATTTATTTTTAACGGAAGTAATTTGGGCCAGTCTACCCTTCTATTATTAAATACACTATAATTATTTCATTATGTTTTATATTATAATATAGATATTGCCACAACATAACATTCGGTTTAAATTGAAAATGCTGATTTAAACTAATTAATTATAATAACATATTATTTTTAATAATATAAAGAAATTAGATAATATCAAAATTAAAATATTTTAATTAAATTTTAAAATATTAAAAATAAAATGTAAAAAATAAAAAAAAATTATTAAAAATTTAAACTGATTAAATTGAATTGAATTAAACTAAATCAGACCGATTCAATTCGATTCAGTTTATGAGTAAAATGAATTTAATTTTTATAAATACTAAAATTTTGATTTTTGATTTATTCGGTTCGATTTGATTTTAAATCGAATTGACTAAATGTTCACCATTAAATACGATCACTATTATTTTTTTTATTCGAAAATAAAATTTTTTTTAAAAAAATTAATATATCAAACACGTTAATATTTTAATAAGTTCTTTAGAAATATAATTCTTTTTATAGAGTATTCTGAATTAAATAAGTCATTTATATTTTGTATATAAACAGTTGCTAAATTCACTAAACTAAGGCAATCGCTTTCCGGATAAAGATAGATTAACTACCTTTTCATATAGGTAGTCAATAACTCAATGGCAAAGGTTTATATATAAAGGCCAATTCTATAAGATGCCTTAACATAAGCAGATTGAAAAGGATGTTATATTAAATAAAAGGCATACTATGACAAGCAAGTTTCTTACCTGTGTTTGTTTTAACTTATAAATTAGGTAAGTATTTAATTTATTAATTTTAAAATCAAATTCATCTATTTATCAATATTATTTTTTGAGTTAGTAAATTTTTTAAAAAAAGTGATGTAAAACTTTGCCGTTTGAGTGCAATTAAATATTTAATTGCTAGTGCCGTAATTGATGCATTAATTGTTTTTGTTCCTTTTGGGGTATGGGTCATTTTTGAACTAATGTTTCACTCTGCTTTCAAATTGACTTGCTTAGCTTCAAATGAGATTGAAGGAATTGATTTTGGGTTTGGTGTATGTTGTTATGGAAAGCTAAAGTTTCATCCTAAGTGGGAAGTCTAATTGGCCACTTCAAAACTAAACTAGGAAATAGTGGAGAGCTTTGTTGCTGAAAAGGGTTGGTCATGTGGTGTATTTCTTGTGTTCACATCTGAGTTATGACTTTAAAGTGTAGTGAGTAGTTGTGGTTGGATGAATTGAATAAGGTAATTTGCTTCTGCCTTTAAGGTCACACTTCACTATGCTTGTTTTTGCTGTTCTGTTGTACCAATGTGATAACTGGATGAAATTATCACAAGTCAACAATGGCTTCTTATCAATAATATTAGGGAGATTTACAATTTAATCCCTGAATATTGTCATTATTAACAAGTCAGTCCCTATATTTTTAAAAAAACGTCATTATCTTTTTTCTCCGTCAACAAAATAGTCATTCCGTCTATTTTTACCGTTAAAAATATAATAAAAGACTAAATTACCCCCATTATTTTCCTCATCCTCTTCCTCCTCCTCCTCCTTCCTTTTCTTCTTAATCAATTATTCCTCCTTCTTCTGCTTTTCCTTCTGCTTCTGCTTTTCCTTCTGCTTCTGCTTCTTCTTCTCCTTTTTCTCCTCCTCCTTCTTCTTCTTCTTCTTTTTCTTCTTTCTCCTTCTTCTTCTTCTCCTTCTTCTCCTTCTTCTCCTTCTTCTCCTTCTCCTCCTTCTCCTTCTTCTCCTTCTTCTTCTTCTTCTTCTTCTTCTTCTTCTTCTTCTTCTTCTTCTTTTTCTTCTTTTTTTTCTTCTTTTTCTTCTTTCTCTTCTCCTTCTTCTCCTTCTTCTCCTTCTTCTCCTTCTTCTTCTTCTTCTTCTTTTTCTTCTTTTTTTTTCTTTTTTTCTTCTTTCTCTTCTTCTTCTTCTTCTTTTTCTTTTTTTTTTTCTTTTTCGGAGGAGGAGGAGGAGGAGGAGAGAAAAGAAAAGATAGGGACAATTTTGTTGACAAAAAGAAACGATAAGAACATTTTAATAGATGTAAAAAAAGATAGGGACTATTTTGTTGACAAAGGACATTTTAATAGATTTTTAAAAATATAGGGAATGACGATTTCGTTGACGGAAAGAAATGATGAGGCAAGACTATTTCGTTGATGGAAAAAAACAATAAGGACGTTTTAATAGATATAAAAAAAGATAGAGGCTATTTTATTGACGAAAAGAAATGATAAGGACGTTTTAATAGATATGAAAAAAGATAAAAACGTTTTAATAGATTTTTGAAAATATAAGCACTAACTTGTTAATAATAACAATATCCAAGGACTAAATAAATGATTTTATTTGAAAGTAAAATTGGATTTTAAAAATTTTCTCTCTCCTCCTTTATCTAATTTTAATGAAAAAGAGGACGAAAGGACTATTTTGTTGACGGAAAGAAAAACAAAAGTATGTTTTAATAGATTTCTAAAAATATAGAAACTGATTTATTAATAATTATAATATTCAGAAACTAAATTATAAATCTCCCTAATATATATATAATACAGTAGTTGCCTATTCATACTTGATATGCGTGTAAAGGAAATATGGATAATATTTCCTTCTTTATTAAAGTTTTGCGGCATCCCATCCCACTTCGACCCATTTCCATATTAAAATCATTAATTCTTTCAGGAAAGGCCTTGTTTCGCTTATTTTTCAACGCAGGCAAAAGGCTGATTAATTTGAGAAATTAATTACTAAAGGAGAGATGTAATTCTAATTTCACAAATTACAATTGGTTTTTCTATCGTATCTTTAACCATTCTTTTTTACTAAATATTTTACATTTAAATTGGTTGTATTGGGGAACATTAATTAATGGCTGAAATTTAGTTTAATATTTTCCTAAATTCTAAATTAATAAACTTTCCCTTGTAAAAACAAACCATACGAGACAAGTTCATGTTTCAGACCATTTTTAGTGTTGGGGTTTCTTATTGTAGGCTAATCTCGTATGTGTAGCTTGCTTGTGTTTCATTCTTGCTTTAGAGGTTCTTTTGATAAGATAATGTTTTAGGGTTTTGACACCTGGTTTTTATGCTGTCTTTCTCTCTATTATTAATAAAATTGTATAGTTTTTCCCAGTGAACTTTTTCAATTTATTAGTAAAATATTTCATCTTAATTAATCATGTTAGACTATTCCATAAGCATTTCCTTTGAAAAAAAACAAAAAGCATTAAGGCCGAGTCACCCACATACGTTAATAAATATTTATTTGGTGTTGAAAAAATAAAATAAAATAATAAAATTTGAGTAGTATTAAATATTGTGGTTAAAAATTTATTTTGCAATCCTATAATTAAATAGATTTTTTTGAAATTTAATTTTTAAAATTAAAAAAAATATATTTTTAATTTATGATCCAATAAAAATATAAAGAAAAAAAATACAAAATGAGTTATGCGTACAATTGATAGTTCATAACTGATCTAGAGATTATATCACAATATCATAGAAATGGTCTCATTCTGCACTTATATATGCGATATCATCAAGTGTATATTGTAATTTATATGCCACTCATAAGAAATGTGAATATCATTAAGAGTTTTCAATTCAACCTCTTATTAATGTAGTCTAACACTTCTCACATCATAGGTAGAGATAACGATAAATAGTGCTAGCAAAACTACAAGTGACTTGTTATTACCGTATGAATCTTTTTAATAGGATATTCAATTATAAAAATTAAATTTCTATCACGGTTAATTTCATATTAGTTAAGCCCTACTTTTCATAATATTTTATTTATTAACTTTTTTCTTACAAATATAGTAAAAAAATTGGCCAAATTCACTTTAGCTTCACATAACTAAGGGATATAATTTAATTTCTCAGCCGCTGCTCAATTATATTATTTTTCAGACAAATATGTCTATTTTTATTATTAAAAATTTTATTTTTTTATAATAATTATTATCATTTTGCAATTATAATATACGAATGATATTAATCTTATTATCAACATAGTCGTTGCTAAAAAACTTGTTAACTACCCAAATCACATTATCATCTAAATTTAGAGTATAAACTCTAACTCTATGGTAGTTTTGACAATAATAATTAATTTCTAAATAATTGCATCACCAATAAAATGTATAATTACTAGTAAATTTTATTTCATTTAAATTTCAATTTCAATTAATATCACCGTATTTTTTTAATACAATCATTATATAAAATATTATAACCCATGACTTTCAAATAATTTTTAAATTTAACTAAAATAACTCAATGATCATGATAATCTCAATTTATATAGTGTAAGTTATATAAGTCTGAAAATTTTATTAAATACAATAATTTTTTAATAATATATATATATCTAAATTGAGTAATAATATAATCCATATTCTTTTTTTATAATTAGTATTATATAAGGTATTAATTAGTTTAACATTGAGATACCTAAATTTTAATGCTCTTGCAATATAGTTATACTATTATTTTAATTTTAATATTTCAAATCACATTTGCTTCCTTTTTATATTTTATATCAAATTTATAAATAAAAAAATATTTAATTTCACATGCTATATTATAATTCATGTTAAATATAAGCATATTATTTATATATAAACAAATAATATTACATGGTGATTATAAAAAATAAATAATTTTTTTTAATATCCAATTTAATAATAAAAAAAAACAGGTCATCCTATTTATTTATAAAAATAAATCATTTACTCTATAAATTAATTCATATTGCAAATATTAAAAACGAAAATTTTATTATAATAAAAAAAAACATTGGTTATCATTTTTAATTTTTCATACACATAATTCTATGCATCTGTTATCATTTTTAATTTTTCAAACACATAATTTTATGGATCCGTTATAATCCATTTTCAATTATTTATTTATTTATTTTCATTAAAATTTATATTTAAATTGAGTACATAAATTTAATATTTTTTGGAGACATATTATTTTCAGTAAATAAAAATATTTAAATAATAATAATAAAAATTTCATTGTTTATCATTAGATTTTAAAAAAATCGAGATTCTAAAATTAATTTTCCATTATTTTTTTCCAGCAAATATAAAATTATCTCCTCACCGTTTACGGATAAGATTTTATCTCACCGTTAAAGAATAAAATTTTCTTCCATTATTAACGAATAAGACTAAATCCTTAAAATAATTAGAAAATAGAATAGAATAATAGAATTTGAGTCATGTTGAATATTATTTTTAAAAATTTATTTTATGATCTCCAAAATTAAATAATTTTTTTTGAAATTTAATTTTTAAAATTAAAATAATAAAAATTTATTTTTAATTTATAATCTCATACAAAATTAAAAAAAAAAAGAAATAAAATAGAAAATGAGTGTCTTTTTTATGAAAATGTAAGTTATTTATAATAAAAAAAATAGTTGTGATAAGCTATTATAAAAATTTTAAAATAATATAATAAAATTATAATAATTAGATTTAATATTAAATTTAAAAATTAAATTTACAATGGTAAAAAAGTTTTATAAATAAAATTTTTTTACAATCATACAATTTTTAATGATCACTAAATAATTTAAAATTTAAAATTATTTTACAACACACTATAGTTCAAAATTTAAATTTATTTTACAAAGAAATACAGGAGTAAATCCGGCCGTGTCCTCGTCTGTAAAAGGAATACATTGGGCGGATTCTGAAATCCAACCATACCAAAAACAATAAATGGGGGGGACTAGTTTTAGAAGTTTATTATGCATGGTTGCTTCCTCGAATAATGCAGTTAATTTATTTTAAATTATTATGATTTTATGAATTTAATTATCCAATAAATTAGGATTTTAGAAAATATTCAATGGGTCAATCCTACATAATACATAAATACAAGCACGTGTCTAGCACAAAAAAGTTCATATTATATATTAACATATTAAAAAAAAATGAAAGGTGAATATTATTTTGATGGTCTTTCTTGAAAATAACTATATATATATCATAGACATAGAGTGATAACAACATTCTCATAAAGTATATGAACATATAAATTTAGAATAAGTAAATAACACATTAACTAAATTTATGAAACGTTACATATTTAAATTAAAGTTTTTTTATTATTAAATTGGTGTATATACATCTTGTTATAAATAAGAAATTTCTATATCCTTAATTAATTTATAGCTGATCTGCAAGAATGGTGATGGATGAGAAGACGTTGATGTAGTGATGGACATGAAACAAATAGAATCAAACGAATTAATATCGTCCCACCACATAAATTAATAACCATAATTATTATGATTGCAGATGATAAAGACTCACACTCCCTCTTCTAACCATCACTTAAATATAATATTCATGCCCACTCTCACTCTTAATCTCAGCCATATGTTTTATCAACTGAAAATTACCTCAAACTCCTTACCTAAATATAACAAATTCCGTATCACATATAATTGAATAACCAAGAAAATCAAGGGCAGATAGTGTAATAAGGCCCAAAATAGGTACACAGACTGGGCGACCGTGCCAAGCCTAATTGGTGGGATCCAAGCACCCACAGAGCTAATGGGTTCAGTCCTCTGTCTAAAGCCCACCCTGCACCCAATGAAGCCGTTTAGATTAGTTGCTTGGTCATTAACTGGCACCACCCAGCACCCACTACTTGACCAATTTATAAAAATAAAGGACGCCTGCCCAATAATCAACGTATTACTAAAATTAATGAACAACCCAACTTATTAAATTTCAATAAAATAACAAGAATGTAAGACTAAACTCAAAAGAGAAGCATCTTGTTTGAGTATTAAACAACAATTAACTTTCGTCTCAAATAAATAATAAACAAGTAATTAACTTGCTACGCTAATAACCTACACCATTCATATATTATTAAATAAATTTGCAACTTGCCTTCTCAAAGAATAGAAAAAATTTAGATATTAATCCATATCTATCTAATTTTTATTTTATAATTTTTACTTTTTTAATAAAACAAATGTTAAATAACAAAAACTTGTTCATGCCGGAAAATTTTTTAGTAGATTGATGGTTGAAATTAGTAGGAAGATTGTAATAAAGAAAGAAGGAATATGAACTAATCAAAGTTGGCATTAATTGGCAAAAGTTAATATAGAAATAATAATTACACAATCCAACAAATATTCACATTCATTGTACGCCAAAAACAATAAATTAAAGCATCCACTTGTTGCTGTGCTCTCATTTGGTTTTACAACTACGATGTCTCTGTTTCTGCATCTCTTTTCCAATCACAAACGTGACTGCTGACGCAGGCAACACTTTTGTCCCTTGTTTTCTATGCTATTCCCAACTTCTATCCAAGTTCAGCAACAAACAACAAAACACCCTGTATGCAGGCCATTCTCCAAGTTCATCATCTGAGACGACCCATCTCAAGTTCCTAGAGATATTTGCATCTGATTATTGAACTCGGCCTGTTTTTGCAAGTGGTGGCGTGCGGCATGGTCAAAAAAGCAGCTGCCACAACCGCCAATTTGCCGCCAGAATGGTGATGGCACCGCCAATTAGATAGGGTGACGTCCTATGAGTGCCACCTGAGACTTCCACAGCTTCTGGATACTGCCCATTTGCCGACTTTACACTGCAACCACCGTCACCAAATTCACATTAAAGAAAAAAAAAGAAAAAAAAGACGTGCTGCCCATTTGATAGATAACATAAACTTAATTTTTAGTTAATTATAAATAGTTGATCATATAAACTATTGAAAATTTTAAATTATTAACTAAAAAATTAATGGGTCATATATTATGTGGTTAAATTTAGGGGGTAACTGTCACCTCGTAGAAGAAGGAGAAGGACAAAATGTAATGGCATAGTTGGCTCCTGCGCAAGTAAAAGTGCTGGTTCCATCGTCATAGGCATAGCTGTAAGCTCGAGGGCAAGCATTCTTAAAGAACTCCGAGTAAGAGCTAGGCTTGCATGTATTCGGGTTCCCGTATGCCCCACTGCAGCAATATTGCGGGTCCCCAAACGCCTCGCACGCGCTCTTACACGCCACGCTCTCTCCATTATCGCCGTCCATTACCTTCAGCTCCGACGGACATGCATTGTTCAAGTTCACACCACAGCCCGTCATCGTACAATTACCTCCGGTTCCCCCTTGTGGTGCTATTAGCATTGGCAGGTTGTATCCGTCCACAAGGCTGACATCGTAGAAATCAAGGCCGTCAGCTCCATTAAGGGTGAATTCTGCAAGGGTGGCAGGTGGGGCAGCGCCGTTACCGGAGCATTGGATAGTAGAGGAGCCACAGTCACCTGTCAAGCAAGTAAATTTGCCTGTGGTGGCATCTTGGGTGCAGAGAGTGCGACCCCATAAACGGCCAGACCAGGAAGCAGGCACAGAGATGGTGTTTGATTCACCTGGTTGGAGAGCGAAGCCTGTGGTGGGAAGTTGTGGGATGCCAGCGTTTGAGAGTATGCCCGGCCAAACTTGGTAGCTGCACTTGTTTGAGAATGTAAATGTAGCCGAGTATGCTCCTGCAAATTTAATACAAAACATAAATGAGTAACTTGCCAAATTAGCCAGGCGGTGACTGAATTCACCATGAGAACAATAAAAAGACAAACGCAAAATGGGAAGACTAAATATGGCCGTCACCTGAAAGCATGAGAAGAGAACTAAGGAAGAATAGAGGAATGAGAAGCTGAGTAAGAGCCATGGTAGAGGATTGGGCGGGGAAACGAGATGTTATATCTATATATAGGTATAAAAGGGTAATGGGAAAGAAAGTGGAATTCATGTGCTGGGAGTATGGAGCATAGGGACCTATTTATAAGCAAGCACATGCACCCCAATTCTATAGAAAGTTTGCGTGGTTTCTTAAGGCACCAATGACAGACCAACGCAAGGGAGAAAAAGGACAAAATTACATAAATAAAGAAATGTTAAATACGTACGCCAGGCTTTTGGAGCTAGGCAAAGGATAGCTTGATGGTCTGCAAACTCCAAGGTAAGCCACAAGGGCCTCCAGGATTTACCAAGAACAAAACAAGCCATGTTTCGAGCACATGATTAAGTTAACTTATGTGTATAAAGTGGTAGATTTCATTTGAGGAAAGGTGTTGAAAGACGACAAAGAAAAAAAAATCGTTCTCAGATATCAAACCAATCAGTTGAACGGAAAGTTGATACTTTTAACTGATTCAGGCTTAGGGTTTAAAGGTGCTGTACTCAGCTGGTCAGCCTTAACGTGTAAAGATGAAGTTAAAATTTATCAGGTGACCTTTGGAGATCGGGAAACGACTTGCAACTTGCAGTTTTTTAAAAAATAGGCTGAACCAACCACACACAAGTAAGCAACTTGACCATTGCTATTTGCTCCAGCCTAACCTCTTGTCTACAGTTCGGAAAATGTCGCTTAGCGGCTACATATTGGATGAGCCCATTCTCGGATTTGTGGGTTTTATCGATGGTCAGGCCATGCCCAACTTTAAAATGCTAACATCATTATCCAAGGCAACCTAAAGCTATCCGAATCCTAGCACGTCCATACAAGGATCAACCATCAAGGGTTGAGGAAGGCCTATCAACCATTCTGATCTGTGGCTGGCAAACAAGCTGAATCCTGGCATTTGAAAAAGCCCTACCCGTAATTGATGTAGTAATATACGTCACAAAATATTGCCAAAGATACAGGAAACGAACATTTTTGAGATATGAAAAGAAACTGACCCCCAGAGTTCCTAGTCATATAGAAAGCTACTCTTGCTCACTTTTCTCATCTCACTGTACTATACAGAGAGACGCACACTCCCGATTATGAAAAATGCAAGAAGTTTGCTTCGTTACCTTATAACTTACATTGAGAAAAGCACAGCACATCATATTCGCTCTTCGCCCTTTGACCACATCAAAAAAAGAGACAGATAATGATTTCCTTTTTTATTACAATTTTTCAACCATTTGCTATTGCAATCTGATTTTTATTACAATTTTTCAAACACTTGGTATTGCATTCTGATTTTAAAAAGGGGCTAAAATAAGGTTGATCAATCCAACTAAAAGATAGCAAGTAAAGCAATGAAAAAGCTACTTGTAAAATTAGTGTGAGAGTCCCTCTTATCTTTTTCTGATAAACGCAGATAGAGAGAGAGAGAGAGAGAGAGAGAGAGACTTTAAAATACCGTAAGGAGGCTGAAGAAATATAATGACACTAACAGCCAGCCCAATGAAAAAAACTAGAATAGCATCACAGCACATCTAGTACTCGAGAAGGCAACTCTTGGGAGGAGGAAATAAAAATAAGGTAAAAAAGGAGACTAGCTTCTATTCATCTTTCTTAAATGTAAATGCTTAAGATATTCATATCATCCCCATAAAAGTAAAAGACAGTCTATATTCTAAGTAATTTTGATTCATCAGATCATGACAATGAAATCTTCTGCCATTCCCCGTATCCAAAAATTTCTTCAAAATTTCTACAGACCTGTCATATTCCATGTTGAAACTTGAAAGTACGCAAAGATAGACAAATCTACCAGTGCTTCATATACAGTCCTGCTAGGTGCGCATTGCAAAGGCATATCTTAGTTCTTCACTACTTTTGTTGCCAATACTATCAAGCAATTTTCACTAAATAACTTGGAAGAATAAAGTTTAGATGTCATCATCGAAACCGCCCAAACACATAAAGGACAAAAATACATGTCGAAATATATTCCATAAACAAGGAGCACATTAGGAGTTTAACTATGTATAGAAGTAAAATGTATTCCATAATCTAAATTTCAATGATGTCCTAAAGCGCCCGACATGACTTGGTTTCATGCCTTCTTTTATAAAATGATAAATTTATCTTTAATAATAATGATAGTAACAGTCATTTTATGAAAATTTAATCACAATCAACAGGATATATAGATAGCAAAATTTCAATCACAATCAACAATTAGTGAGACCACTTAAACTTTTTTTATAACACAGTTAATTCGTATTTAATTATGATTTTTATAAATTTAAGAGTTCAACAGGATATGGTGCTAGCTCAGGTACCAATGACTTGAATTCTGAAAAAAAAAAAAGCGTATAAACATGTAGTTGGCCAACACAATACAAAATACATCCCCCAATGATTTTGGTGTGTTACATGCATCCAAGAGCTAACCTCGCATGTAATGTGTTGCAATCATATAAAGTTTGGGCTAAACCAGCTCTCAACTGATGCATTATAAAAAGCTCAACGGGCTTATTTAAAATAGATATCAGAGACATACCTATAAAACTAGTACAGGCAGTCTATTCTAGAGCATCAACATTTAATTATCAACAACCAATTAAGAATAAATAGATGTTGGAGAGCATTAAAAATTCTAAGTCGCCAAATTAAGTTGATAAAATTTATGACTCTGAGCTTTGATAACAGCTAGCTGGCCCTGTCGGGGTCAGCTGCTCAAGCTCACTGCTACGTATCAACCATCAATCAGCAAATACCAATCAAGACCCCGTATACACAAGTTGTAAATAAAATATTACTTCCGTTCAGCGATAGAACAAACACGTACAAAATGAAGTTGGACAGCCAATGACCATTAAGTCATGCAATATCCAAATTGGAAATCCTGATAACGACGACATATCATGCACCAATTCCACCATCGTTACAAGTTGTAGGCATTTAACAGAATAAAAAATTGATTCACACTTGATAAAAATGAGAAGGCTCCTTGAGAAAATTATCAAACAGTTATGAAATAAAGCCTAATTCTTTATCCGAACCACCATATATTCGTCAAAACTGGAGAAAATTCCGCTACTAAATAGAGGATTACCAACTTGCATCAGCACAATCCTATGTATAAAGTGAGGGAAGCAAAAGAAGCAAAACCCCATAAGTGATAACCAAGAAAGAAAGAAAGAAGAGAAATATGTACTATTACTCTTTTTTCCCCTCAATCAGGAGTTGTTAGGGCAATCCCTAGCAAAATGACCTTCCTTTCCACAATTGAAGCATCCACCACTGCTAACACCACCGCTACTACCAAACCTGCCAGTACCACCTCCCCTAGCACTAGTACAATCTCTAGCCAAGTGCCCATAACCTCCACAGTTATAGCAGTTTCCACCATCATTACGACAATCCCTAGCCAAGTGTCCATACCCTCCGCAGTTAAAGCAAGCACCGTTGCCGCTGCCACTCCCCCCGCCATTATTGGCTCGCGTACAGTCCCTTGCAAAATGCCCGGACTGGCCACACTTAAAACAACCACCATTATTACTATCACTGCCTCCTCGATTATTACAATCTCTAGCGATGTGACCAGGGTTGCCACAGTTGTAACAACCCGCCGCCCCGCCACTAGCACCATAACCGCTACCGTTATTCCTCCTGTTCCAGGAACCGCCAAAACCGCCGCGCTTGGAAAACCCATCCCCACCCTTGGCAGCAGCTTGAATGGGGCCCCCACCAGGGGAAGTGACGTTAATAGCTTGGTATTTATCAGCAGAGAGAGAGACTGTAAATTCAACTACATCATCCTCAGCAAGAGAGCGATAACCACCGTCGGATTTGATAGCAGTGTGATGGACGAAGAGATCCTCGCCACCATCATCGGGCTTGATGAAGCCAAAACCCTTCCTATCACTGAACCTGACAACCCTTCCGGTGGATCTCACCGCCGCCTGCTCCTCGGCCATTGATGGGATGAAAGGAAGAAAGCCCTAGTGACGGATAGTGGGATAGAGCAGGGAGTATACTTTTTGAGGGCTCTTTTACGTGAGAAGCGAGCAAGGTGTAGAAATTTTAGGTTTTTATATAGAGAGAGGAGATTTAGAACTTTGGCCCTAAGACAACCCTAATTGCCAAATAGCCACCGCCTATTTGCCTGCTGAATTCTACTTTAGCTGGGGCTTATTATTAAATAAACACGCTTTACTTTGATTTGGTGCTCCAAGGTCCATCATAAGCCCCTTCTCCCTTAATGCAGTTTGGGCTAAGTCACGGTTTTTATTTAGCTGGCCCAATCTGTAGTGTGGACAGTTCAACACTAAATTAATATTCTTTTGTGAAATTAAATAATTTTCTGATATTCAAAACTATTGTAATTTTTCCCCAAAAAAAAAAAGGAACTCTAAAATTATTTTGTATCTTTTTTAATGCAAATCCGCGTCTCTTATTACACTTTATTTTTCAGTATTAATACTTTTATTAAAATTATGTACATTTAATTACATTTGCATATGAAATTGAAAAAAAATATATCGTACAAATTTCCCATATCTACCCATAATTTTTGTTTTTTACAATTATTTTTCGAATACTAAATTAAAATCATATGGAAAAAGAAGTCGGCTTCCATTAATTATTCTTGATCTTTGATTCCCTTAGAAATGAGAACTTTCTGTAAGAGCCATAACGTTACAATGCTTTGATTTATAAAAAAAGGGCAAAAAAATTTAGTGAAAAATTGCAGTCATATTGCTTATCTACACAATGCACAGAGAAGATTCTTGTACAAGTAATCTCTCCCTCTCTCTCTCTCTCTCTCATTAGTAGACCTCAACGTTCCATTGCTCTGCTTTCTTCAATGATCTTTTGTACTCCAACCAATCAATGCCTGAAAAAATGAACCAAAGTTGAAGTTAAGAGGCAAATTTTGTATAATCATCTTATTTAATCTCATCAAATTGATGTATTTCTTACCATCTCTAGCTGCAAGTGATAGCATTATGTCGTCAATTCCCTTTTCCATCCCTTTCAATCCACACATATAGACATAGGTGTTATCTTTCTTTAGCAACTCCCACAGCTCTTCTGCATATTGAGCCATGCGAGTTTGGATATACATCTTTTCTCCTTTCTCATTTGTCTGCTCTCTGCTTACTGCAAAGTCAAGCCTGAAGTTGTTCGGAACCTTCTCCTTCATTTTCTCAAATTCCTGCCAATCCACCATGGGGAATTTTAGTTCCATTTGTAAAACATTTCATGTGAATTAGATTATCAATGGAGTTGTTTGCCTCACCTCCTTGTAGAGCAATGAACTACTTGTGGGAACACCCAAGAAGAGCCATGCCAAGCCATTGAACTAAAAGGCATCAAAACACTTTTGTTGATCATTCAATGATTATTTGAAGCTTTTAAATAAGAAAAAGAACTAATATCCTATTTCGTTAACGACTATCTTCAGGCATGTTTTGTTCTTTATTGAAGGGGAAAAATGGTGGCAGTTGTTGTACCTTGTAATCATCATGTTTCTCAAAGAACATTTTCCACAAGAATGATCGGAAAGGCGCAATGCCAGTGCCAGTTGCAAGCTGCAGGGATAAAATCCAATACAAGAACGATTATGTTAAGATCATAAACTACTGTTAACCACAGAGGAGATACATTGAAATGACTGATATTGAGGTTGCTTTGAAGTTTACCATGATGATTGTGGCATTGGGATCTTTTGGCATGAGCATTTCTTTTCCAACCGGTCCTGTAATCTTCACTTCTGATCCAGGTTTCAAGTCACCTGAGATATAAATGAATTCAAGAACTGTATTGTTCTAGGCGCTTCTGGATTCAGGGCATAGCATTAAAGTAATTTTACAGAAAAGGGAATGAAATCTCACACAAGAAATTTGAGCAGACTCCTTTTACAGTTTCTCCTTTTTCATTGACATACACAAGCCGCTTCACACAAAGAGAAACCTGAACAAATATGATTATGTTAGACCAACATTCAACTAAAAACAGCAGAAAAAGAACTCAATTTGCAAAATGGTTTGGAGCTCACAGTTTTGGAGTCTCCAAAATCACCAAGAGCACTGCTGGCAATTGAATACAATCTCAGCTTATGAGGCTTCCCATTCTTGTCGATACCATCTGGAATTACCCCAATAGATTGCCCTTCTCTGTAGGGAACCTCTCCTAAGCAACCAAATACACTCAGCTCAACAAGATGCACAATATATTAATGAATCAGCTCAAAAGCATCATAACAAGAAATCATTTCGTTAAATCTTCAGTATTGCACCTTTGTATGTGGCAACAATTCTGCAATATATTGTATCAATTGCGATGATTTGATTAATATATCAAAAATTCAACAGTCTACTAGCGAGTTGAAAGGCATCATTTAGAGATTCTATTAGATTCCAAACACAAATTTATCGATACCCTCAGTGCTGAAGACCATGTGCCAAGTTTCTCCAGGAGCATCATCACCAGTGATCTTAGTATTCAAAAGGCATCTGCCAATATAAGGGTTTTTAGGCTTGAACTTGTTAACGACAACATCTTCCTCCATTTTCTTGGATTCCTTCTTAACCTTAGCAGGAGCCTCAGTGGTAACCTGGGCGCTGATGGAAACCACTCTCCCACCAGCAGAAACATCTTTGTAATAAAAAGGAACCTGAATATGAAAATCCCCCATCTCATGAGCTCCATCATTAAAAAAAAACGCCAAAAAACATGTTCCCCAAAGGATCAGAAGATGCCCATAAAAGAGTATATCACATTACCTGCTTAAAGGTGATTCTCTCTGGAGCTACGATGGAGGTTCTTGAGGAGAGAGAGGTGGACTTGGAGGAAGGAAAAGAGACTGCAGCAGTTACTGCAGCGGCCATGGTTGTGATGATGAAAAGAAAGAGAAGAAGAGGAGGAAAGGAAGCTCCTTCAGGGGATGAATAGTAGTGAGGCCAGTGTAGGATTTTTGGGTTGGAAATGGATTACAGTTGCGTGGATGAGATTTTGAGGCCAATGCAGTGGTTGATGTGAGGATAAGTCAGTACTCAGTACTCGAGTAATTTAGTGTATGACTCTCGCGCTCTTTAAAACACCAGTTACAACTTTATAAATTCTCACACAAATGCCCCAGCTTTTTTTTTTTTTCTAATTTGTCCAACAGTATGTTAATTTTGATTACTATTTGCTTCATCGGGACAGCTGTTTTTTATGTAAATTTAAGCAGAAATAGAATGATTAAAAAAATAACTAAGAGTTTGAGAATCAACAACAATTAAAGCTATATTTATTTTACCAATAAATCCAAAAAACCTTTTTTCGATTATTTCATTGCAGTGTTAAAAAATAAAATGATATTTACGTAACAAAAGTTTAGTAGCAAAAATAACTTTTTATTTTGTAAAAAAAATATTTTCTTTAAAATTGTCAATTTTCTCTTTGATCATAAAACATTTTTTATTTATTAATTTTCCAAAACATGAAATGACTTGGATTAATTAATTATGTCAAAATTGTGTAAAATTAACTAAGTGCATAAAGGAAATGCATGAATCTATATGTAAACGTGAGTTCATTCTCATATGATATTATACTCTGTGTAGCTTTACCATTTCAAGAAAAAAAGAAAAAGAGCAGTAGCAACAGATATCTAACCATTGCAGAGTACTAACTGTACATGCAATAAATTTTACACTAGCAGATAAATAAGATCCCTGGACTCTTGATCTTACATAGGTAATAGTGGTTTTAGTGTTTCATCTCGAGTGGCATAAGATTGCTTGGATCTGGATGCCCATTCTGAGCATAACCATCTCAAGCCCATAAGCCAACTCCGTCATCACAACACAACACTAGTATTGCTGAGAGTTTCAGATTTTGCCGTTTTGGGATTGAGAACCCACAAGCTGGATCATGTTCTTGTCCTTTCATCGCTTATAATTTTCTTGGAATGGGATGAGAAAATAATATATATGAAAGAAAAAAAATGGCAACAGAAAGCTTCATGGACAATGGTCATGAGCAGGCTGACCTACCTTGGACATGGCAAATTCTAACCTGCTTTTGGCCTCTTGTACCAATGAGCGCACCGTTTCATCCTCGTCAAGTAAACTTGCTTGGATGCCCATATTAACACCTTCAATGGCTCAATCTCTTCACTATCAGGTACATGCAGTGCAATGTAGCTAAACACAACTAATGCTGATTGCTTCAGGTGAAGATAATTATCTCCAAAATATATCATCTGGACTAAGTGCTTCACTCCTCCACTGCTTATAATGGCCTTGGAATTGTCCAGGTGAAGATAATTATCTCTGAAGGCAAATTTTGCAAGAGCATTTGAAGCTTCCCATGAAACTTCAGCTCCTTTTCCATCAAGTAGTCGTACCAGTGAATCAATTATCCTCGTCTGTGATTCGAAATGCTCTGGCTAAATTGTTTGAAATTGTTCAATGTTGAATCTTTCTTCTGTGTCGGCTAACCAAATCTTCTCTTTTCCGGACATGTTTTTCGCATCTTATCTCTTTCCCTAGCCGTTCCAACTAAGCTAAATTATCTCCAACTGCCCAATAATTCCAACAGGATGCTATTTCTATTTCTGGAAACTGTATTATCTGCCAAAAACATCCCATCTCATTTTTCAGTACAGGTCCTACTATTACTGAGAAACAAGATTTTTATTTTGAGGGAGGGGGTGGAGGAACCTGCTCAAGTGTCCGAACTTCAATCCACCTCCAGCAAACTTAAGAAAGAGAATTCTTAGGGCTTTTTACAAAATTAGGGGTTGAAGAAAAATTATTTGTAGATTTAGGGTTAGAAAAAAGTTATTTGCGAATTTGGGGTTTGACTGCCAGATGGCGGCCGAAAAAGGAGTCTGGCGCCTATTTAATAGGCGCCAGAGCTTGGCGCCATTTAAAATGGCGCCAACCTTTTTTTTTTTTTCTTTTTAAGAATGGCCTGGCGCCACTTAGAGTGGCGCCAGGCCATTCTTTATTTTTTTTTTCTTTTTAAGAATGGCCTGGCGCCACTTAGAGTGGCGCCAGGCCATTCTTTATTTATTTATTTATTTTTATTTATTAAAATGTTAAAATATTATAATTATATTAATTAATTAATATAATAATATATAAATATTTAAAATTATAAAAATTAAATTTATTTTTATTGGACTGCTATTATACAGTCGTACATAATAATATTAATGTCTTAATATTTTGGAGAGTTATGAAATATATTATTATATAATTTGATAATCGTCGGACTTTTCTCACTCTAGGGGAAGCTAAACCCGAAAAAGTGAAATAGGTCTAAGGTCTCAGAAACTCATTTCATTTAGTCGGTCCAGCATCTTCGGTCTTGATACAGACAGACACGAGGCAGATCGGGTTGTCCGCGAGTCTGAGTTAAGCACGAGAAGTCCAGCTCGGTGATGTGACTTGAAGAAGAAGAGTAATTAGATAATATTAGATATTTTTATAATAATAAATATTTTTTATAATTTTAATATATTAATATTTAATAAATTTTATTATTAATTTTTAAATAAAAAATTACTGTATTAATTTATTAAAATAATAAAAAATTTTATCAATAAATAAATATAAAGAACATTATTGAATTATTTTTATATATCTAATTACCATCGAATTATTTTTATATATTTAATCATAATATAATATTAATTTTTTATTTAAAAATTAATAATAAAATTTATTAAATATTAATATATTAAAATTATAAAAAATATTTATTATTATAAAAATATCTAATATTATCTAATTACAACCGAGCTTAGATCGCTAGTATGGAAGTATCAGAACCTCTTTTCACGTGACGGCTATTTAATTCTTATAGCGCGCATGCGGGCAGAGCTGCGAATTGACTAAGCTTACTGTTCTTCTTCAAGTCACATCACCGAGCTGGACTTCTCGTGCTGAACTCAGACTCGCGAGCAGCCCGATCTGCCCCGTGTCTGTCTGCATCAAGACCGAAGATGCTGGACCGACTAAATGAAGTGAGTTTCTGAGACCTTAGACCTATTTCACTTTTTCGGGTTTAGCTTCCCCTAGAGTGAGAAAAGTCCGGCGGTTATCAAATTATATAATAATATATTTCATAACTCTCCAAAATATTACGACATTAATATTATTTTGTAATTATGTATGACTGTATAATAACAGTCCAATAAAAATAATTTTAATTTTTATAATTTTAAATATTTATATACTATTATATTAATTAATTAATATAATTATAATATTTTAATATTTTAATAAATAAAAAAAATAAAGAATGGCCTGGCGCCACTTAGAGTGGCGCCAGGCCATTCTTAAAAAGAAAAAAAAAATAAAGAATGGCCTGGCGCCACTTTAAGTGGCGCCAAGCCATTCTTAAAAAAAAACAAAAAAATTGCTGGCACCATTTTAAATGGCGCCAGACTCTGGCGCTTGTTAAATAGGCGCCAGGCTCCTTTTTCGGCTGCCACCTGGCAGTCAAACCCCAAATCCGCAAATAATTTTTTTCTAACCCTAAATCCACAAATAATTTTTCTTCAACCCCTAATTTTGCAAAAAGCCCAGAATTCTTACGGCTCCGAAATCTAAAAAATAAACGTAAATTCGTTAGGTTTCGATTTTATGATAAATTTAAATCGGATTTAAATTTTACTGTTACATCCTATAGATATTTATAATAATTTTTTGAAAAAAAAAAAAAAAAACGTACGATTGATTTTTTAAAGGGTAAAGAGTATCGCAAATCTACCACAAAATTTAATATAAAAATTATATGGACGGTAACTTTTACATTTTAATTATTTTTTTGAATAATTTTATAATTTTATTTTTTTTCTATTATAAATAACATTTCTTAAAAATATAAACTCATTTTTTTTAATTTTTAAAAAATTTCATAAAAATTTTTTATGTCTAAATAGTAATTTATCAAACCATACCGTGAAGCGGCAGCCAAGCAAACGACTCGAATGCTTGAAATATATTATATGGAAAGAAGAAAACTAATTGTATGTACATTCAAATGGAATGACAAAGCTGAAAGAAATAAACAAGAAAATTATATGCAGTGAACATAACAAAAGACCATATATGTTGCTACAAATCAATGGAATCCCCTTGAACCTCTGGATTGATAAAGCTCCAATTTGCTTTTGGCGTCTTCTAGCAATGCTTCAAGTGTTTCATCTTGAGCCACAAACGATTGTTTGGATGCCCATTCTAGCACTGTAAGCACCTCAGCCTGTGCGAGCTCCTCGCTGTCTGGGACATGCATAGCTATGTAGCATAGGAGATATAATGCTGACAGTTGAACTATAAGCTCGCCAAAATAGACAAGCTGGATTAGGTGCTTTTCCCCTCCAGCTTGTATGATTGCCTTGGAATGATCAAGGTGGAGATAGTTTTCTGTGCAGGCAAACTTTGTGAGAGCAATTGAAGCTTCCCTATACACCTCATCTTCTCCCTCATCTAGAAGTTTAACCAATGGGGCAATCATTCTGCTCTCTGTTGCTCGAAATGTCCTGGCCAGGTTCCCTATAGTCTCGATGCATGGTATAAGGAGGTTATGATCAGCTCTTTCGATGATTTTCAGCAACTGATCAATAATAGCTTTGCACGCAGGCGAATTGTGTTTGAATGTGGATCTTCTCAAATCAGTATCTTGCTCTGCCACTGCTGTGATCTCCATCAAAGCCATGGCTGAATGGTATTTAACATCTTCTGTACCTTTCTCCAAGAGAACTACAAAACACATCAATGCTCTCGACTGGGTGATGCTACGGCATATAGAGGAGTTACCCTTGGCAAGCTGGGATAGTGCTTTAGCTGCCATTGCTTTCATTGTAGCCTTGGTCTCAGGATCTTCAAATTCCCTATCTTTAGAACTTGTATCAGAAGGTTGGTTACGCTTTTGCTGATCATCATTATCATATTTATCCATTGCTTTGCTCGCGTTCAAGTGATTTCTTGCCATTACAACTGCAAGGACTGATGTGGCTTTATTGATAGGAATGGTAATCTGAACATGCTCGTCTTCAGCTGTCTCAAATACAAGATGGCCAACTAGCAACCGAATTATATTATGATGGTCAAAAAGATCTTGGCATTTGGGATAATTCGCCGCTAGCTCAGAAACAGCCCAAGCCACTACAGCCTGAACTTTCATAGGACCTTGTTTAAGCATTTTCGCAAACACAGTACAAACACCTGCGTGGATTATGTATTCGACGCTTTCCTGGTCACGACCCAGTAGACCAATCGCTCTTGCGGCGTTCTCTTGGCCTTCCATGTTCCCTTCTTTGACCAATTTCAGCAGAGGCGGAATCCCTCCTTCTTCAATAATCAGCTTCCCGTACCGATCGTTGTCTCTCGCCAGCGAAACCAGCGAAGCAGCAGCATCAGATCTATCATCCACTGAGCCAGTATAGAGAATCGCAATCTGTTCCCATATAAGACAAAGAATTGGCTCGTTAGCAGCAATCGGAGGCAATCCCAAATACTCGTCGTCAAGATCATCAGCCGACGCCGATACACGCAAAAGCCAAGACACGTCACCGATCGAATTTTCCAAGTGAGACAACATTTTACGAAACGCGGTTGTCGGAATTATGGTGAAAACGCGTTTCATGACGTCATTAGCTAGGCATTTTTGGACCAGGGCCAGAGCCTTGTCAAGGGTTTGCTCTGTTTCGTAAATTATCCGGCGAGCAGGCCGCTCGTACAGGACGGAGCTGGTTCGAGCGGCTCGCCGGAGTAAAGAGGCGAGCTTTTCCGTCTTGAATTTGAGTTCAGCGCATTCTTGTTTGAAAGTGGAGGCTTCATCAGCAGCTTTGATTACTCGGTCAGCTAAATGGATAGGCTGTGACAATAATTGCTTCTCCAAGCCCGCCATGGATTAAACTCACACAGCAGGCCAACACAAAAGTCAGAAACCTTTGCAGGTAAAAGAAGTCAAAATAAACAATCAAGAACACAAATCTTCAAAATAGGTGGTTTTTGACAAAGATCGGGTCAAGAAAAAAGAGGTAGAGAAAAGCGACAAACCCAGAAAAGAGAGTGAAATAGCTTGGTTACAGGAGATGGATGAATTGGATTATTTGATAATAGGAGGCTAAAAGGAGGAAAAGTCTTAAAATTTAATTAAATGCAATTAGGTATTATTATTAAAAAATTAAAAAAAAAAAAAAAAAAAAAAAACATGTGTTTATAAATGAGGGAAATGTCCTTGTAACACACATGGAATAAGCTTTTGTAGCCCAAAAGCCCCATTTTGAGATGGGCTCAGCCAAGTCCATAGCCCCCACCTATGATCATATGTCCATCAAAGAAAGGGAATGAAATGAATTAAAATTAAATAATCTAAAATCATTTAATTTGTATCTGCCAATGGCTTAAAAATATTGGAAAAAAAAAAGGATAATATATCTAAGAGATTTATGGATATTATTAAATTAAAAATTGATTTATAATATTAAAGTTTAATTATTAAGCTTTAGTAATGTATTCTATAATGGTATTCAATAATAAAACTTTTTAACCCATGATTTTGTATTTGTTATTAAAATTTTATTTTTCTCTCTCATTAAGTTAAGAACATATTTTGTATTTATCAAATTGATACATTAAAATCTAGTATCAAGTAAATTATTAATGTTTTTTTTTTATCACTTATACAAAAATACTAAAATCTAGTCTGATTTGATTTAATAAATTAAAATATATTATTTATCTAATAAATTTGCCTTCACATTTTTATATTTTCAAACTCCTACTAAAACACAAAAATGTTGCTTATGTTTTTTAAAAAATAATAATAGCATGCCTTATCACCGTAAAAATTCAACTATTTAACATTTTGTCCAATTTCATTTAGTTACCAATTGATTCAAAATGATCTATTTACATTAAAGTTAATTTTCAGAAGTGCACTTTAAGATAAATTATCTTTTAGAAATTATTATTTTAATATATTTAATTGATATGTCAAATTCTCAAAAAATTAATGCAGTGTGATTATAAGAATAATATAAATATCCACGCTCTACATATATGTATAATATTTAATTTAAAAAAATTATAAATTGGCCAAATATATAAATTTTGAAAAGTAAATATTCAACTCACATAATAATTAATATATAATTTTTTTATGATAATAATTAAAATGTTATAAAATATAAAAAATATTTATGGTTAATTTAATTGTTTTTTTATTTATTTAAATAAATATATAACTTAAATAAGATTATATTATAAAAATTTTCACATATTATTATCTATCAACAACTATACCCTTTAATTTTCTATTAATTTTTACCTAAATATTTAATTATGAAAAAAAAATAAAATAGAAAGTGAGAAAAGTAATTTAAATAATTTCGAAATTATTTGGATTGGGGAGGGAAATTTATAAAGGAGAAGTAACATAAACCAATTTCTCCGCAAATTGTAGAATCATGCGAACCAAACAAGTTAACTTTTCATATTTCCTAAGGAGTTTAACTTTCTTATTAAGTTATTCCAATCAAATATAGTTTTATTAAAATAAACTATTATTAGAGGTGTTATTTTTTGATTAAAAATAGAAAAAATAGTAAAAAACAAGTATTCTTAAAATGAAAATTGGTAAAGATTGAAAAAGTAGAAATCACAAAAAAAAGTGAAAGAATTAATGAAGCGAATCCAATCCAATTCAAATGGCCTAAGAGCAATTTGGAAAAAACTATCATTTCAAACACAATTAAACCCCACTATGGGTTCAACCGTCTTACCACACGCAGATTTGAACAAGCTCAAAATTTGAATTCTTTCAAAATACTGCCAACACATCTTAAAGGTTGGCAAATCTTAAAGGACCTCTCAAATTTTTACGTCTTTCAGATTTCGTGTGCATATAATAAATCCCAGTTTCAAGTTGCAATTGGTTGGCCTCTGGAATCTTACGATTGCATTTTCGGATCATGTCATGGTTGGCATCAGTTCATTTTCCATCTTTTTTTTGTTTTTCTTTTTGATATTTTGAGAAAAATATCATACATAAAAGATCACCAAATAGAAGTTCATTACAAGAGTCTACTAAGACATCCCAGAATTTGAGACTATCAAACAGAATACAAGTTCATTTTCATCCACCTTAAAATTGTGAAAATTCCAGAGAATAGTGGTTCCCATTTTACCAGATGGGTACAATATATCCTCAACTGACACAAGCAAATCCTGATGCCCATAAACTCTTAAGGATTTGATTTGCCCCCATGAAGGAAATGGTTAGGAGATCATATGATTTACTGTAGTTTGTTTGAAATTGTTCAATGTTGAATCTTTCTTCTGTGTCGGCTAACCAAATCTTCTCTTTTCCGGACATGTTTTTCGAATCTCATCTCTTTCTCTGGCCGTTCCAACTAAGCTAAATTATCTCCAACTGCCCAATAATTCCAACAGGATGCTATTTCTATTTCTGGAAACTGTATTATCTGCCAAAAACATCCCATCTCATTTTGCAGAACAGGTCCTACTATTACTGAGAAACAAGATTTTTATTTTGAGGGAGGGGGTGGGGGGGACCTGCTCAAGTGTCCAAACTTCAATCCACCTCCAGCAAACTTAAGAAAGAGAATTCATACGAGGGTCCAAAATCCCAAAAATGAACATAAAAATCATAGCGTGAAGCGGCAGCCAAGCAAAGGACTCGAATGCTTTGAAATATATTATATGGAAAGAAGAAAACTAATTGTATGTACATTCAATTGGAATGACAAAGCTGAAAGCAATAAACAAGAAAATTATATGCAGTGAACATAACAAAAGACCATATGTGTTGCTACAAATCAATGGAATCCCCTTGAACCTCTGGATTGATAAAGCTCCAATTTGCTTTTGGCGTCTTCTAGCAATGCTTCAAGTGTTTCATCTTGAGCCACAAACGATTGTTTGGATGCCCATTCTAGCAATGTAAGCACCTTAGCCTGTGCGAGCTCCTCGCTGTCTGGGACATGCATAGCTATGTAGCATAGGAGATATAATGCTGACAGTTGAACTATTTGCTCGCCAAAATAGACAAGCTGGATTAGGTGCATTTCCCCTCCAGCTTGTATGATTGCCTTGGAATGATCAAGGTGGAGATAGTTTTCTGTGCAGGCAAACTTTGTGAGAGCAATTGAAGCTTCCCTATGCACCTCATCTTCTCCCTCATCCAGAAGTTTAACCAATGGGGCAATCATTCTGGTCTCTGTTGCTCGAAATGTCCTGGCCAGGTTCCCTATAGTCTTGATGCATGGTATAAGGAGGTTAGGATCAGCTCTTTCGATGATATTCAGCAACTGATCAATAATAGCTTTGCACGCAGGCGAATTAGGCTTGAATGCTGATCTTCTTAAATCAGCATCTTTCTCTGCTACTGCAGTGATCTCCATCAATGCCATGGCGGAATTGAATTGAACATCTTCAGGTCCCTTCTCCAATAGAACTGCAAAGCACAAGAGTGCTCTTGATTCAGTTATGTTGCGGCAAATGGGAGAATTTCTCTTGGCAAGGTGCCAAAGTGCTCTAGCTGCCATTGCTTTCATGTTAGCCTTAGTGGCAGAGTCTTGAAGTTCCCTGCCCTTAATGTTAACCCCAGAAAGCGAATGACTCTGTTGATGATTTTGCTTCATGCTATTGTTTCCATTGTTACTGGCCCCATTACCATTATAACCAGTTCGTTGCTGCGGCGGCTTGGAGGCTGTATTCAGAGCCATAGTATTGGTGACCACATTGTGCAACTGATTTGGAGTCTGATTACCCGTAGGACGAGGAATTCGACATGAATCATCATCAGCTGCTATAGGATTTTTCACATTTTGAGCAGTTGGCGAACTATTACTGGCCATAACAACCGCATGGATCGAAGTGGCTTTGTGGCTAGTAATGGCATACTTACTATGCTCTTGAACCGTCTCAAATGCAAGATGACCAACTAGCAACCGAATTATGTTATGCTGGGCAAAAAGATCTTGGCATTTGGGATAATTCGCCGCGAGCTCAGAAACAGCCCAAGCTACTACAGCCTGAACTCTCATAGGACCTTCTTTGAGTATTTTCGCAAACACGGTACAAACACCTGCGTGGATCATATATTCGATACTTTCCGGGTCACGACCCAGTAGACCAATTGCTCTTGCTGCGTTCTCTTGGCCTTCCATTTTCCCTTCTTTGACCAATTTCAGCAGAGGCGGAATCCCTCCTTCTTCAATAATCAGCTTCCCGTACCGATCGTTGTCTCTCGCCAGCGAAACCAACGAAGCAGCAGCATCAGATCTATCATCCACTGAGCCAGTAGTGAGAATCGCAATCTGTTCCCATATAAGACAAAGAATTGGCTCGTTAGCAGCAATCGGAGGCAATCCCAAATACTCGTCGTCACGATCATCAGCCGACGCCGATACACGCAAAAGCCAAGACACGTCACCGATCGAATTTTCCAACTGAGACAACATTTTACGAAACGAAGTTGTCGGAATTATGGTGAAAACGCGTTTCATGATGCCGTTAGCTCGGCATTTCTGTACCAGGGCCAGAGCCTTGTCAAGGACTTGTTCTGTGTCGTCAAGGATCCGGCGCGTAGGCCGCTCGTACAGGTCGGAGCTAGCTCGAGCAGCTTGCCGGAGTAAAGCAGCAAGCTTTTCAGTCTTGGATTTGAGTTCAGCACATTCCAGTTTGAAAGCGCTGGCTTCATCAGCAGCTTTGATTACTTGGTCAGCTAGTTGAATAGGCTTTGTCAATATTTGCTTCACCAAGTCCGCCATGGATTAACCCCCGGGGGACCAACACAAAACCCAGAAATCTTCGCAGAAAAAAACTTTAACAAGAGATTATTATGACAAAGATGAGGTCGAGAAAAAGGGTTAGAAAACGAATAAAGCCCAGAAAGAAAAAGGCTTGGCTGATTGATATGACAGAGGAAAAGAAAAGTGTGAGGGATGAGCTGGAGAAGCGATGTTTGCTTCGAGGGATTATTGACATGGAGTTTGGGTTAATGGTTTGGGGAGTATATGAGATGCAGAGATTTGAATGGAGGATTATTCAAAGGAGACGAAGACGAATCTACTGCTTCAAATCAATGGTGGTCAAGCGGACGGGTTTTACAAGGTCAAATGCGTATTTTCCTCTGGTATTGGGTCAATTTATTGGTAGCAATGGGAAATTAACCCTCGCATTCGTAAAATGCAAATTACCTGAACTTTAAGAATTTATAGTGAATTACTATGGAGAAAAATATGTTTAAAATATATTAATTTAAGAATATCCAAATTAATTTCATTTTAATTTTATCCATAATAACATTAAAACAATAAAATAATTTTTTTAAACTGCTTTATTTGTGCTTTTTTGTTAATTTTTAATTTGAAGTTTAAAATAGAGTAAATGCTACAATTAATCCACAATATAAGATCAAGTAATATATATTTGGAACAAAAATCAATTATTGAGAGAGTGGAAGCTTGACCAACTATCCACATGTGATGATTTAAAATGAATTTAAGTTTTCTAAAAGTAAATAAAATTAAAACCTTTAAATGTCAGCTATAAATTGAGTGTGTGGATATATCTTTCTTAGAGTATCAAATAATATTTTGTTTTGTTTACTTATAATGATATTCATTAACGTGTCATATACATATATATTATATTGCCAAACTTTTTAGGGTATATATAAATTTATCATATTAAAATGGCATGTAAATTTTGAAATTTGACAAAGAGTATTGGTGAATTTGACAATGACAACTAATAATTGTAATTATGAAGAGAAAACTATCTAATAATGGGGTGGGTGGTAACATTTCGCTGCGATCATAATCTACTATAATTCAATATATAAGTCTATTTTATATATTTTGAATTTTTTTTAACGAGTCGGATTTAGTGCAGACCAATATGTAAAGGTTTGATAAAAAAGAATCCATTAATTTTATAGATAATAAATCTCTTAATTTATGAGATTGATAAAATTAAATGACTGTTTGACAGTAAAAAATAATACAAAATATCCATACATACGGCTGGTGTGACTATGACATAAGAGCACGAAATGCAGGACAGCGATTACATGTCATTAGAACACAAAAGAGAAAGGAATAAATTAAACTTATAAAAATTTACTCTAAGCCTATTTTAATATAGTCATGGATTTTATTGTTAGAAGGTAAAAACATACTCTTAATTTATAAAAACTAAAATAAATCATGAAAATAAAATAAATTGTATTTTATCTGATTATTTTCTTTCTATTTTAAAAATAAAATATAAAAGAAAAAAAATAGAGAAACCCTTAACTATTAATTCAATTTTATAAAGTGGAGTATAATAATAAATTTATCAAAATGTAATTATTTTATTTTCTTCCAATATATTCCCAATAAGTAAAAACAAATATATTTTTTCTTTTTTTAAAAATTTTCACTTATTTAAGAAAATGACAAGTAGAAAATAAAGTTGATATTCCACTTCCTATTTTATTTTCTTTCAAAAAAATTTCCCAAACAAGAGGTAGTCGTTATTTAGAATGATACATTTTGAATTTTTATAAAATTATATATAAAATTTATTTTATTTAAAGCAATTTTTTAATTAAGAATTGCTTCATTTGAAATTGAAAAATTAATAAAAAATAATTAAATTGAAATTTAACAAAAAAATTTAACTCTAAATGAAGTAAATGCGTTATAGTTTTATATATATATATATATATATATATATATATATATATATATATTTTTTTTTTTTTTCCTTTCCCTGTATGTAAACCATTTTGACAAATTCTAGAGATGAGGTTAGCTGAGGCAGCTTATGATCATGATTTGATAAATGAAATTAATAAGTCAAATTAAGAATAAGATGCCACAACCACAAATTAGATTTCTTTTTTTCAGAAAAAAAAAATGAACCAAACTTATTATATAAAACACATTTAAATCATGATTAAGTCATTAGGTACCTTCAACTTTAAAAAAAAAAATAAAATAAAATTAATCGTTCACTTCACTCAAAAAAATATTAATAGATGTAAATCTACACATATATTAAATTTTTTTATTTTAAATAAAAATTAAAAATTTAAAAACAGAATATAAAATTATTTATTCAAATATAATTATTACTATACTAAATTTGCAAGTCTATATATAAATTTATTAAAAAAAATTTACGCCTTCTAATTTTTAGCAAAATTTTCTGACACTGCATATAGTTATCCGATTATTATAATTAAAAAATTATATATATTTTTATCAACCAATAATTAATTTTTTTAAATTTATTTTATGAAAAATATTTGAGTGTAAAAAGATGAGGAATTATTTTATTTTGGTCACATGGGCCAATTTATGGACGCAGTACGGCTGGCTCGCCAAGCTTAGAAATTTCGCCAACAAAATCATGCAGAGGGTAATGACACTATAATACACATGTACCCGAATTCCTCACATGCATTCCTACATCTTCAATCAATGCATTTATAATTTCTATATTCATAATTATATTTTTTTATATATTGCAGTTGTGAGTGAACAATAATGGCATTTTTTTTTGAAATAAAATAAAAAACAACAAAAATGGGATTTGGGATGTTCTGGCCAGTTTTCTGAATTTGGAAGAATGTCCGTTCAAAGGAAAGTAGATGATTTGACTTTGGCTAACCCCCAAGAACAAATTTCAATAAAATTACTTATTTATTGAAAAATTAAAATAAAAAACTAAAAATAAAGTAAATTATATTTTAATTTTTAAATTTTAAGATAATTAATAAATTAAATTTTTATATTTTTAAAATTGAATATTGAAATTTTTCTATAACTAATATATTTAAATGAAAACTGTTTTTGCAGATAAAAAATAAATGATTAAAATATTTAAATTTTAATAAAATTAAAAAATAATGAATTTTTACTTTTTAATATTTTTAATTTAAAAAGAGAATAATAAAAATATTTTTTTAATTATAAAAATAAATAAAAAAATTAGAATATAAATGGATTCATCATAGAACATTTTAAATATTTAATTTTAAAATATAAAAATTAATTTATTAATTATATTAAAAATCGACTAATCCATAGTTTATGTATTTAGAAAAGATAATAAAATTATTTTTATATTTTTAATGAAATTTAAGTATTAAATTTTAAAAATATAAAAATCAATCTTATAATTATGCTAAATTTTAAAAATTAAAATATAATTTAGTCTCAATAATGTTTATTTATGTTTTTTCTGCCGGTGATCAGTTATATAAATTCAATATTATTAATCTTCTAAAAAATTATAAAAAGTTTAAACCTGTTTTATTTTGCGGAAAACATTTTATATTTTTGTTATATTATTTAACAGATGAAGTACTTAAAATTTTATTTAATTGCTAATAATTTATAATTTAAAAAAACTAATCTTAAAGAAAAATAACTTCAATAAAAAATAAATTATTTTATAAATTTTTAGATTTTCAAAACATTACAGAATTTTTTATATGTAAATAACATTAATGTCTTTTTATTTTTTCCTCCCTCTGTTTTTTTTTAAAATGTTTTTAAGTGTTTTGCATATGAATTAAGGGTAATAATAATTATATTAAATTTTAACAAAATTGAAATATTATATTACATTTCAATTAAAATATCTGCACAAATATGATGAAATTAATTAATATTTTATAAATATTTCACCTATTGAAGAGTAAATTAAGAAGGAAAAATATATAACGAAACATTAAAATCTTATTTAGAAAATAAAAAAATTTGAGAAAATAATATTGTAATTAAATAATGGAAAATAAACATTAAAAAATGCATTTGATATGTAAATTATTTTAAGCAAAATAAAATAGGCTTAAATTCGAATAATGGCCTTATTAAAAAGCATATATGGCAGAGATTGAAAATCCACACTACAGTGTCTGAGTTCTTCTTCTTCTTCTTCTTTTTTTTTTTTTTTCTCCTAAAGATAGGTTGTGTGTCAATCCGAGAAGAAGAATTTCGAAGCCCGCAGACAGTGTTGTTTAGAGAAGTACAGTTGGGAAATATATATTTAATGAAGTTAAGCGTCTGCATGTCGTGAGATGCTAAGGAAAAAAAAAAAGCATTTAGCACGAGTTTGTTTGAGCTACACCCCACAGCTTCAAGGTCAGGAAAATTCTCACGTAAGCTTTCTTTGTTATGGATATGACACAAGTGAATGTTAATCTCCACTTTAATCCTTAAGGCCTATCATATGGACTATGTAGAGATTGACATTCACTACCATTATACAACTTATTTGGACTGAGATTTAATCTTAAAATTTGACTATTTTAAAATAATTTAATTACATTAATTATACAATATGAAATTTCAATTTCAATCCAAAGAAGAAGGGTGTAAGAGTTTCCATATACATATTTGTTGCTTAAGTGGGAAACAAGTTAATTTTGTTTGGGAATCTTTGTTATCCTGTGATATAAGCTGGAAGACAAGAGGTGATGAATATGGACCCTTTTCCTGGCTTTATACAGGCAGGAATATTATTGGATAGTGGGTTAGGCCCTGGAGCCCTCATCAGATAGAGAGTCAAACCTGAAAAATGCACTCATGCCCTTCACGCTCCCTCATATTCCAACCCGGTCACTGAATTGATCAATTTTTCTTTTCTTTTCTTTTTCCCTCTTCATTTACTTTTTCTTTTTTAACGCCTTCACTGCTTGTCAAACAAAATCTATATCCAGTAGCTATAAGACTGCCCCTTCCCAAATAGCCAAGAACTGGGACGATCCACGAACCTTGTCTGCTGGCAATATTCGGCTGTCTTTACCTTTACGGCAATATTTTCACAGATGATTGAATGTGTATATATATATGTACATTAGAGGATACAAGGATAGGAACATGAATGCGACTTCCTTCTCCATATATATAAATATGAATATGAATGCGTACGTAGAAGCATATGATGTAGTATGTCGGAGAAGTCCTATGCATGGCTAGCTCTGCAGAGGGTACACGTCTTTCCTCGAAGCTCCCTAGGTATGGGTTCAATTCAATTGAACAACTGCGGGATGTCACTATCTGCCAAATTAGGACAGTAACCTAGCAAGCTACAAGCATCTTCAGGGAACAGAGGTTGCGAACGTGGGCTTCTAAAGCACTTCAGTTGATAATTATCTTATCAACAACCACAAATTCAACAAATAATTATATTTGCCCTATATGTCCTTTTATCTTTAGTTACTGGGTTGGGTTCTATGCTTCTGCATATTTTACCTCTCTTATGTTATCAACCATCAAGAAACAACGAAAAATATATGATAATTTGAGTGTGTCCATGATCATATCTTTTCTTCGCCAAAATTAGTTTTTGATTTTGGAATAGTTGGATATATATAGATTATGATATTGACCATCTACCAGCATCAACATCTAACTGTTGCATGCACCTGAAATTTTCCAGATGATGAGGGTATATGCTGAAAGTATTCTGAAACAAATTGTCTGATAATTGTGTAATTATTTCATTAATTCGAGCTCTTAGCTTATAATCCTGAAAAAACTCCCATCTCACCAACAAAAGTTGATTGATGTCGAAGCACATTAGCATTTCTGCTAAACTTACGTTCCATTATTGGAGTTTGCTATTGTGTATGGTGTATTTGAAATGAAGCATCAATGGTTTGTCTTGTTTGTGATGAGAATCGTCAACTGTATGTTGTGTGATAAAAATGCTGAAGGGCAAAACATTGACAAAAAGCAGCTGCTGGTTCTAGGAAGCTACGTACGTCTCTAAGTGGTGCAGTCATTGGATCACCTATACGACTACGACTTCAAGACACAACAAACAATAATAATTGAGAAGGACGAGGGAAGGACAGAAGATGGGATCACTGTGCAGCCACGGGGGTCCCTTAAATAAAGATCCCAAACAGGTGTTAGGTGGGATTGTGGGCTGGAGACCCCCTCCTCTTCAACGTGAGTCCGCCACTGAGAAAGTCAGAAAAATATTAAAAACATGACGTCCAAGTATAAGTCCAAAACTTATGCACGTGATCCACATTCATTATTATAATCTTTCCTTTCCTTCGGGATAAGGGAAAGTCTCTGTTTAGTTATCTTATGTTTTTGCTTCGCATCAGGAGATGGTCTATCCTCTCCACGTAAATCTGTTGATCCGTCACCGGGTATGAGCAATTCTTGCAAGGCACGTCGGAGCTAGAAGGCCCCGTAGATGGCCTTCTCCATGGCTATATGAGAACAAAACTGCTCTCTTTCTTCCATAGTTTGTGATGAAGAGTCCTACTTGTGTGCCTAAAATTGTGATTCTCCTTTGGAACTTTTGTCAACGCAATTTCATGTTGTCGAAAGGCATGTTCATGTTAAAGGACGTGTTCTTTCGCTAAAAACTGAGACACCCTAAGCCCTAAGGGATGTTTTCTATGGCCAAAATGCATTTACCTGTAGTTTATTCTATATAAAGAGAAAAAATATAAAGTATTTCTTGAGGTACCATTGCAAGAAGTAATAAAATATATCAAATGATACACTTAAAGAATAAAAGTGTGTGCATTTAAATTGCCTTAATTTTTATCATTTAGCATATCCCATTCAATCGGAATATTTAGTTTTTCAAATAAAATTTACATATGTACTATGAAACCTTTAATATATTTTATGTTAAATATATATAATTATATTAGATATATTAGTGGTTAGGAGAATATTTATTCGGTTTGAATTAAAAAAATTAATTGAGTCAATTTAAATTCATAATTTGATTCGGTTTATATAATAAATCAGTTGGTTTGATTTTAATTTTAAGAAATTAAACAAAAACCAAAACGAGGGATATAATTTTATTAGAATAATTTCACATATTTTCACATGTGGCCTAGTGGCGTATGAAAACACTAGGACCCTGCACGCCATAGTTTCAACTCCCAACCTCGTGGGTTTTCCTTCCCCTTTTTATCTTTATTTTTTTTTTCTTTTTTTTTTTCTTTTTTTTTTATGGTAAATATTTAGTCTTCTGTTTTTTCTTTATTTTTTTATGATAATTTTTATTTTTCCGCAGACGAAAATAAAAGTACTTTTCCTCTTTTTTTTTTAAACTTTTTTATGATAAATTTTTATTCTTCTTTTTTTCTTTACTTTTTTATGGTAATTTTATTTTTTCGCAGACGAAAATGAAAGTCCCTGCATCAATTTTCTTTTATTTTTTTATAGTAAATTTTTATTCTTTCACAGGGAAAAGATGAAAATTCCCATATCAATGCCGATCATATGATGAAGCCCTCACCGATTCCTTCACGGATGATGCCGTGGGAATTATGATAGATGCGAAGTTGATGGTGGATTCTATTCCACTTGCTCTACTTTTTCTTGCGCAGTGCATTTTTTTTTTCTTTTATTTTTTTATGATAAATTTTTATTTCTTCATAAAGAAAATGAAAGTCCCCGTTCGATGTGGATTGTATGATGAAGCCATAAAGTTTTAGTCTCCTTTTTTTTCTTATACTTTTTTATGGTAATTTTTATTTTTCCACATACGAAAATGAAAGTACATCCATTTCTTTTTCTTTTTCTTTTTCTTTATTTTTTTTATAGTAAATTTTTATTCCTCCATAGAAAAAAATGAAAGTCCCCACATCAATGTCAATTATATGATGAAGCCATGATCGATTCCTTCACTGATGATGCCCTGGAAATTATGACGGATGCGAAGTTGATGGTCAATTTTATTCCACTTGCTTTACTTTTTCTTGCACCGTGCCTTTTCCTTTCCTTTTTTTTCTTTACTTTTTTAAGATAAATTTTTATTTCTCCACAGACGAAAATGAAAGTCCCCATTCGATGTTGATTGTATGATGAAGCTATAACTGATTCTTTCACAGATGAAGTTGTGGACATTAGGATGGATGCGAAGTTGATTTTTGATTCCATTCCACTTGCTCTACTTTTCTTTGCGCTGTTGAAATATTTTCTTTTTCAATCTTCACTCTAGAAAGCAAGCTCATGAATAAAATTTTTATTTTTTTATCTTTGTTTTTTTCTTTACTTTTTTTATGGTAAATTTTTATTCCTCCACAGGCGGAAATAAAGGTTCCCATATCAATGCTGATTGTATGATGAAGTCATGACCGATTCCTTCATAGATGAAGCCGTGGACATTATGATAGATGCGAAATTGATAGTCGATTCCATTACACTTGCTATACTTTTCCTTGCGCCGTTGAAGCATTTTCTTCTCCAATATTCACTTTAGAAAGCAAGCTCATTAATAAAATTTTTTTTTTTGTCTTGAATATAATTTATGTGTAACTTTAATTGATACCTACAAATGTAGGTGATTATTTGATACTTGAATTATGTTTGATGAAATTTTTAAGGGAAATTAATCATCAAATATAATTGTATTTTAATTTAATTTTAAAATTTGATTTGTTTTTAATTTTGTGTGATATATATAAATATGAATTATTAGTTGATGCTCGATAACTGTTCGAATTGATAAAATTACTCAAAACAAATATGATTATATTTGTCTTTTTATTTGAATATGTATTTTTAGTTGATTTAATACTAAATTGATTTTCGAATCAAATAGAAATTATACACTTTAATTCAATTTAGTTTCCCTTACTAATATGGTTCGGTTCAATTTCACTAATTAATAATTTTAGTTATTTTAATTTTATATAGTTCAATTCAATAATAAATCGAACTTATCGATACTCGATCTCACTAGTAATATAAATAATAATTTCATAATGAGCCTATTATTTTAGATAATTATTGTTATATTGTATCAATCAAGAAGTGAAGGTCATTATTAATACTAATATGCAGACGTAAAGGTATAAACTTTTTTTAATGTTATATTTGCTCCATGTGATGTAATTAAGTTGGTAAGGCATTTGAAGTTAATTTCAATAAGAATCGATCGATTTTTATCCTTAATCTAACGCACACAAAAAAAAATTAACAATTTATAAAAATGTGATGGAAATATAAATTGATCGAGAAGAAACATTATGAACATTAACCATCAAAATTGAAATATTTTATTTTAAATAAGGGTAAGTGGCAATTATACATAGGCAAACAATTGCAGACACAATGACCCATGCAATGAAATTGCATATTCTAGGTAAGTAGCTAGCGTGTTGTGAATTATGAAAGTGAGAGGGCCCAATCCACTGCCTTTTAATTTCATTGTTTCCGAAGGATGCACATGCACAGGCCCAGGCCCCCCCTTCTTCCTGGAAGCCTCCAATTCCAGTGTCAGAATTCGTGGGTGACGCATAAAGAAAAAGATAAAGCAAACAGCTTTTGTCAAACTTGAAAGGGAACTTGTCTTATCAAGACACTTTTCATTCGATGGGATTCAAACTAATTTTAGAGTAAGTTTAAATATTTTATTAATGCTTATCATAAATAAAATCTTACAAGTTCTATAAGCAAACAAGTTGGTTAGTTTCAATATTTTGGTGAATAAAGTTTGAAGAACATGAAATCATGTCTTTTGCTCATGAAGAATTGTTTTTAAAAAAAATCAATGGTAAATTATTATCGGCATTCCTTTTCACCCATGTAAAGTTCAACAAAAGAAAGAAAGAAAGAAAGACAGAGATAAAAGAAAAGAAAAGTAAAGAGAAGAAAATTGGGCCTGTAGTCACTTAAATGGGCCTACATTTCTTGTCAAGGCTCAATTTTATCAAACAACGGAGGAATAATCTAAATGGAGCTAGGCCCAATCGGAGAAAGAAATTTTGCAGTCTTGCGATTCCATGCGTTGAGAAACCAGTTTTGGAGGATAAGCAATGAAATAAAATAACCAATGTTTTAGCCCTGATGTAATTTTTATAAGAAATAAAAAAAAATAAAATAATAATTCAATTATGATAGTTTTAATATAGTATAAGAATAAATATAATAAGTTTTAAATTAAATATTTATACTAAAATTTAATGCATATGGATTTTTATTTTAAAACAATTTAAACATTATTAATTTTCTATTTTCTTTTTAAATGAAAATTAAAAAAATAGGATCCGAAACTTTTTAAATTTACTTAGATGTATTTATTATCAAGTTAAATATATAAATATATTAATTTTTTTATATATTATTTGATAATTAAAATAAAATATTTATATTTTGAAACGTTAATTTTTCTTTAAATTGGTATATTTCCGATTTGTTTTGTGAAAATAATACAAATAAATTTGAACATTGAGTTTAAACTCTTGAACTTTCCGGAGGTATTAAGCCCTTTAGTTTTCATGATTTAATAATACAAATAAAAAAAAACTGAAATCATATAAAATTAAGACAACTTTTATTTATAAAATATCATTTAATTGTTTATAATATAGTACAAGTAATCAAGGAAAAGAAAGAAAGAGAAGGACTGTAGCGATGTTCTAGAATCCTAGACCTTTTCTCAAAAGCAATGAGCCAATAATGTTGCTCATTTGTCCCCTTTGTTAAAAAAACAATAAATATTGAAAATAAATTAAACTTTATTAATCGACAACTGGGTCCCACACTAAAGGATATAGTTGAAAAAAGTTATAAATTAATTAATTTAATTTTTTAAAAAAAAATTAAGCTTCTAGAAGAGTAGCTAGCGCAGTGTCCATTTCAAGTAGGATTGATGAGCAAGCATTGTGTGGGCGTTGGGGGTTTGTTTATGGAGCAGGACCACCCACATCTCTTGTTAGTCAAGATGCTTATCTCCAAGTCCACCCCATGTGATCTTCAATTTGTCTTCAAGATATGGCTTTCCCACTAAATTCAGTTTATTATTTAGATAATTCATATATTCCCAAAAAAATTAAATTCATAACTTTCCCTAAATTTGCATTTATTAGGGACCTCTATCAAATAATTTGTTTTTTTTTTCCACAAAAAAATATTTTTTAAAGATTGTTCTTATCATATAGAAAAGGATTTAAGAGTTGTTCTCATGACAATTTCCTTCCATCTCCTCCACTATCACTTATCTTCTAGAAACAGTGTGTTTTCATGATTGGGCCCCACATTATCACCATTTTTTTAACAAAAAAAAAAAAGAAAATTGAAAAGAGATTTTTGTTGGTAACTAGAAATTCTATATTCCAGAATTGCCCAATGATTCATTATCGATTATATATATAATTTTATTTTATAATTTTTATTATTTTTTAAAATTATTATTTATTTTCTTTTTTTAAAGTGAATTAGATAATTTTCTAAAAATAGAATTTTAAATTTTAATTTTAAACTCCGTCCTTTGCCTTATTGTGCGGGTGTGCCTAACATGGTGTGAGAGCAATGATAAGCATAATCCACTATACAAAAAACGGACGGCTAATAGGAATAGATATGGTTAGAGATGAATTTGGAATCGGAAGAAGTTGTTTTCCATCACGTTTGAATAATTGTGCTAATAGCATTCTTCACAAATCCAAACGTCTAGGGCTGCCCTTTCCTTACCGTCATAACAAGAGCATGCAATTTTTCATGTTCGTAGGTTGCCTTAAATTTCATCAAATCAACGCCACTTGTGTGAGCGGTATCTGGTTTTCCGTGTGAGCTTTATAGACGTAAGTTTATCATTTCCGTTCCAGTAATTAGCCACTTCAATATCCAAGAGTTTGCCTCTACTTTATATTAATAAAAAAAAAAACTCAATAATTAGCATAAGACAAACATATTTATTTTTTAAAAATAAGACAAAATTCATCTAATTTACTGTCCATTACGTAGAGAAATTTGGGTGTAGATAGTGAGATTTTAAATTAATAATAATAAATAGTTCAACTTGTTAATTGATTTATCATATATATTGTCATCAGATTTTTTTTTAATAACTAATAATCAAAATAATACACTACATTGACAAATTAATTTTTTTTTTGCCATAAAAATAGCCGTGATGACAGTATGCATGTCGAGTATTGTTAAAATATAAAATATATATTAATAGAAGATAAATTCCATTAAAAAAAAAAAAAAAGAAGAAGAAGACATATTTTTTATATATATAAAATTTAAGCTCATATAACTAACGGGATTCAAATATGATTAATAAATTATATTTAGTCTTTTTTTTTTAAATAATTTATATGTAAAAAATATAGTTATAAAAATAATTTTAAGAAAAAATAATTTACTTTCAATTATTTAATTAAAAAAATTTATATAAAAATTTTTGTGATTTTAATAAATTTATCAACATTTAAAAAATAATTTATTCTTTTAATAAGCGGAAGTTATATGTTTAAAAAACTTAATTTTCTTTTTGATCACAAGAATATTATTTTATACATTAATTTTCATAAATGCCTCCAAAATTAAAAAAAATAGGGAAAACACTTTCTTAAAAAATATATTCTTAAAATAAACAAACCCTTAATGTCTGTTTGGTTTTTAAACAATATTTTTATGAAAAATACTTTTCATATTTTTAACATATGGGATACAAAATAAATGTCAATAAAATTTTTATCGTTAAAGAAAACATTAAGTTATTTTTAAATTGAATAATTTCTTTTTCTAAAAAAAATAAATTTTAACAATTTTATATACCGTTTTAAAAAAAAAACAATTATATATACATGATATAAATACATATGATCAATTTAACGATGTAAATCGATAACAAAAAAAATTTTGATGGAAAATTTTCATTAAAAAAAAATTTAGAAAAAATTTCACAAAATAAATAAGTTCTTATAAAAGATGATTTAATCAATGGATTTTAATTAATTAATACTAAAATTGTTTTGAAAGCTAAAAAATTTGAAGTTGAAGTTGATTGGATAATTTAATGTGATTGGAAGGGTTCTTCCGAATCCATCGACATATTAAATAAGAAATTATGAATCAAAATTGTCTGCCTACTCAATCGAATAGTTTTTAAGGTTATTTAAAACGTATTTGTTTCTTACCTCCATTTTCCACGGCTGATGTCTTTGTCATGGAAGAAGGAGAAATAAAGAAGGGGGAAAATGAATAATTAATTTGATTAATAAGAAAACTATATTTTATTTTATTTTTATTTAAAAGAGGAAAAAAAAATTGCCAATTGGTATAATGTTCTAGAACATTGTCAACATGATGTTTAATTATAATAAAGTTTTAATTTTCTTCTTTCCAACTCGTCCTATGCATTTGCTCTTAATTAATATATACTCTATTTGGGGTACTGTACTTGCAACTAGCAGCCTATCGAACCGATAAATTGGTAATTTCTTACCGCTGAAGGTAAAGGATTAAATTGTTGATACAATGATTATATATTGATGAAATAATTTTTGAATTTAATTTCTAAAAGATTTTAATTTTTTTTAAAAAAATTAAAATCATGGAACAATAATGAATCTACCTCTCTTTATTTACAAATTTAAAGATTGTGAAGTGAAAAGCTAAGCTTAAAGACCATGTTTACAGAAATAACGCATTCCCAAAAGACATTATGAATTCATAGAATTAAATTTATTTTCCTTAATTTAACAGTATATAATTAGTATCTCCGCTGTCCTCTCCGCATACTGCTCCGATTAAAGGATTTGCTCCGTTTAAACCTGGCAGCGGGCATATGGCGGTTCGGTTTTGAAAAATTACCATCGAATATTGAATTTAAAACTTCGGAATTTTAGACCATAGGAAAGGAAGGAGTAGAAGGATATTAAAAAAGAAAAGAAAAAACAAAATTGTACAAATCATGTATCATTAGATATTATACTTGTTGGGTCAAACTTTGCTACATGATTTTTTTTTTCTTTTCATTTGGTATTTCTTTGCAATAAAGTCACAGCCAGCCGTCGGAGCTCTGATGTATTCGCCGGAGCATATATCAATCGACAAAAGCTCTTAAATTGCACATTCAACGGCTCTAGTTTTCTGTCGAGAACTTCCAAGTGGTGGCTCAAGGCTCAAGCAAGTTAGAAGTAGCACTTGCGCATATATACCGAGTTCATATTCCCAAATCTAGAAACTGCCGATTTCTTGCCATAATTTCCGATTAGATAAGCTCAGTGATGTAGCAAGTGGAACCGATCTGGCTACCAACACTGATCCGTCTCCCAATTCCGGCCATGATACCCGGAAAAACTGGTGGTCAACGGCCTGTTCCTTCTAATAAACTTGCGATCATAAACGGCGCGTTTCTCAGGATCTGATAAAGTGGAGTATGCAGCATGAATCTTCATGAAGTCATCGGCCGAGGTGTCCTTCCGATCCAAAGCGGCGACGTCAGGATGGCAAGTCCTCGCCAATCGCCGGTAAGCCGTCTTGATATCTTGGCTCGTGGCTCCTACTGGAATCCCCAGAATTTCGTACGGCGACGTGCACGATGCCATCCGTTGAGGACTCAGGTAAAGATTGGGCCTTTCCTTGTAAGCGGTGGCGGTGTTAGAAATAACTAGTGGCCGGGATCTGGTCCGGTGAGGCGCAGGGGCGGGAGAACTGATGGGAATTTTGGAGAGAGGGGAGGGAGAGATAGAAAGCATGGTACGGTTATTTGTGGTGCTGTAGTGATTTCGAGAAGGAATTAAGGGGATATATATAAGGTTATAAATTTAACTAGGGTTGAGTTAAAAAAAAATATATTATTTATTTTTCATTTTATTAAATTTTGTGATATCAGTTTTGGAGCTGACTCAGCAAATGGGTTATCCCCTTTTTTGGTTTCATTCTCCTATGTCCTTTTCATTTATTAGGTAATTTTGTAGATGAAAAGCACTCTCCTTTTCTATTAAAAATAAATTTATATATTATTAAGTTAATAATTTTTAAATTATTCTATTGAAATTAAAAATTTAGTTTTAAAGGTATTAAATTTTTAATACATATTAAATAAAAATATAAAATTATATTTGTTTGACAACAAGAATAATAAAATTTCTCAATAACAATATCATGACAAATGGTTTAATTTAATAATTATATATTGCATGGGCCCTATAAGAAAATATTATTTTGTTTGTGTGGCCGCCAGACTTCTGGCCCATATTTTTGTCGTAATCCGGTGGATGGACACGAGACAGGAAAGGGATCACCTTTGTTACTTTGCTTGAGAATCCAATTTGGAAACTTTTACACACCTCTTCTTGTTCTTCCTCTTCTTCTTCTTCTGCTTCTTATTCTTCTTCTGTCCTGATTTTTGAATATTAAATGCAAGAATTTGAGGGGAAGAAAAAAGAAGACAGAGAAAAGATGATGGAATTTGGAAAATTCAAAGGAGAATTAAGGAATTTAACTAATAAACAGTGATCGAAACTCTTAAGTCATTCTACAAATGGAAATTTGAATGAGTTGTACCTTTTTTATTTTTCAAACCAATAATTCTTCTATTCAGTGTGCCTGATTTTTTTGACATTACTTTTCTTTCTTGGATTTTCATTTCTGTGATCAATTGTCTTGAGAAAGCAAAAAAAAAAAAAAAAAAAAAAGGAAATCTATTTTTCTAACACATTGAATTCCGATGAAAATATTGTACAAAATTAATGTGTTATCATCCTACCAAAATGGACATTTCCTCTTGTTTTTTTATTGCAAGTAAAATAAATTATTATTTTATCCTGATATAAATTTTGTTATTTTAATTTGTTTTTTCATAAGCCCATTTTATTTAACTTGTTTTATTTAAGAGTATGTGTTGGTTTTGGTTGATAGATGATGAGTTGTAAAAGCCTCATGTCATCGCAGAAGATAAGAGCTTTGAGTTGTCTATATGATTGCTATATATTATATATTATCATTAAAAAAAATCTTAATATTATATAGTTTTTGAACCCATAATTAAGAGTCAGTAAAAATGTTAATTTAATTCCAAAAAATATTAACTAACTTAATTTAATTTGATATTTCTAACAAATTGGTACAATTTGTTATTTTTTAAAAAATTAATATATATTCACCCTATTTGTTTTCTAGAAATAGTGATAAAAATGATAATCTCAAATGAATCCAAAAATATAAAAAATAAATGGATGTGAATTTATTTAATTATTTTTCATATAATATAATTTAATTTAAATAAAAATAGATTTTAATATGATTTATTATTATTTTATTTATTTATATGTGTTATTGGAGTCTTAGTCTTCCACTGCCAAGGTGATGATGCTCCCACAATGTCACATCGTGGTTTAAAATATATATATATATATATTTCATCCGAAAAAATCAAAATTAAAAATATTTTATTTTTAATCAGTCGCTATAAGTTATTTTTAACTTTAATAATATAAGTTAAAACTCCAAGAGGATTATATTTTTTTAAATACCAATTATATTATAAATGGATTTAAATTTTAGCATATTCCTTAATCTTAAATATTTAATTATCTTCTCAACTTATAAAATATTAAAAAATTATCAGTAAATTGATTTAAGATTTAAAAATTTTGTTATAATCATGAATTTGAGTGAAATTTGGAGGATCCAATAGGCCACTAATAATTCAATAACTATATACCTTTATAATTATTTTTTTGTGAGATTGAAAATAAAATAAGTTATTTAATCTTTCAATTGACATAAATGCAAAATGGTCGGTTTGAAAAATTCAAAGGGCGCACAAAGTTTCTACTATCTTGAAGATTAAAAACTAAAACCATAGAAGATAAGAACAAATTACTAGGAGCCATCCATCTCCCCCTTCGCTTTCACAAATTAACATTGATTCTTAATTTGGTATTGGGTTTGATGGTGACTTCTCCTCTTGCAATTTGCAGGCATATGAACAGACAGATTTAAAGTTAATTATATTACTTTAGTAGCTATACCCACAAATATCACTTTCGATTTTAATTGGAGCCTTACTCAGCTTTCACGATTCTTCTTACACTATTATGATTAAAACACAAAAAAAGGAGAGAGGATCCCTTCCTTTCTCTCTGTTTCAGTCCATCTCTTAAATCCATATGCAGCTGCCATCATCACAATGGCAAATTCTTATGTGAAATAAATTTAGATTTTAAAAATTTTATTTATGATATTTTTTTTACTATTATAGATTTAATTTTTAAATTTAATATTAAATTTTACCGTTATAATTTTATTATATTATATTAAAATTTTTATAATAATTATTTTTTTCACCATAAATGGCATGCATCCTCATAAAATAAAACATACCGGCTTTTTATATTATTTCTTCTCTTTTTTATATTTTTTATTGAATTACAAATTAAAAATATATTTTTATTGTTCTGATCTGAAAATTAAATTTCAGAAAAATATGTTTAATCATGAGAGATTGTAAAATAAATTCTTAAGAATAGTGTTGAATACGATTCATATTTTATTATTCTATCATATTTTTTCAATAACTTTTAAAGATTTATTTTTTATCTTTTAATAGTGGGAGAGAATCTTATTTTTCAATGATGGGAGGAAATAATTAAAAGTCTATTTCAGGCGATTATTGAAAATTGTTGTTGTTAAAAGCTGGTGGTAGACAACGAAATTAACAGCATTAGAAGCCGAACCTTTCCATTTCAAAACATCCAGTTTCCAATCGGAAACAAAGTCACACGAGTTATTCTTCATTGTTGTTGCGATAGAGCAATGGGATATCGTCAACAAAAATAACTATTTGTGTTTAAATTAGGGACAAGATTGAATTGATATAAATTGAGAAAAAGATACTCGATTATCTACGAGAAAAGAGGCACATGATTTGGTATTATTCTGAGTATGGAATCCATTGAGTTAATTTTATTTAACAACCAATTTTATTCGGGAATTTAAAAAGACTTTGAGGGTTCATTTATATTTCTTTGTCTTTCTTTCTACTTTTCATTTTCTAATCAATTGTTTAGATTAACTATACTAAACATGTTTATATGTTTTTTGTGCTTATATTTGGAGTGAAATACATGGAAAGTGAACTGAATGGCATAATTAATAAAATTTATAAAATTATAAAATATGGGTAAAACAATAACATTATCTTAAATTTTGAAGATCTTTTAATTGCAGAAATTGCATATTATACTTTTTCTTTCTTTTTCATTAGATTGTGTCTAGATTTCTTTGGAGACTATCAGTGCTTAGTCTAATCTTAGCTTTCTAAGGTGTGTTGTATGTTAAATGGCTATTGTCTTTGGGAAAGGAAGGGAAATTTTTTGTATTTTTAGTTATTGACTCTAAAAATATTTTTTTATCATTTTTTATATAATATATATTATTAGAATTATTTATTTATTTTTTATTCTATACTAAATAAATTTTTAGTAGCATTAAGAGTACTGTAATAGAAGAAAATAATAAATATAATAAATTGATAAGGCTCTTATGAATTATAATTTTTTTTATAAAATTAACCTAAAATTTTTGTAAGTATGCAATATTTTGTAAAAATATACTTATATTTAAATAAAATTCTTAAATTTTTAAATAGTTTGAAATTAGCACTTGAACAGCGATATAAGATATTTTACTAAGTTTTGATTAGTGTATATGTTTACAAAGTTTATACATAATGAATATGATTATTTATTTATATGTGAATGATATAATTATATTTGATATAAGTTATAATACAACATATGAAACTAAATGTTTTCCTATTCATAAATTTGATATAAAATATATAAAGAAAGCAAATGTGATTTGGGATATTAAAATTGAAATGATGGTATAAGAAATTTAGACATATATAATGCTAATATTATTACTCAATTTAGATATGCACATATTAGTAGAAAATTGTTGTATTTAATGAATTTTTCAGACTTGATATAGCTTATACTACGTAGATTGAACATATTTATAAATAATCTAATCATGATTATTGGGCTACCTTAGTTAAAGTTAAAGAATTATTTGCGAGGAGAGCTTTGAGGAGCTCAAGAGGATATTGACAACGGCACCAGTGTTAGCTCTGCCTGTCAGTAATGAGGATTTCACAGTGTTCTGTGATGCGTCTCGAGTGGGATTGGGTTGTGTTTTGATGCAGCAGGATAGGGTGATTGCTTATGCTTCTAGACAGTTGAAGAAGCACAAGTTAAATTACCCCACCCATGACCTAGAGATGGCATCAGTTATTTTTGCACTCAAGATGTGGCGGCATTACCTCTATGGGGTTAAATGCGAGATTTTCACCGATCGTAAGAGTTTACAGTACATCTTGAGTCAGAGAGAGCTGAATTTGAGGCAGAGAAGATGGGTAGAATTGCTCAGTGATTATGATTGTAAAATCCAGTATCATCCGGGTAAGGCGAATGTTGTGGCAGACGCCCTAAGCCGGAAGTCACTAGGCAGTTTATCTCATATAGCAGTAGAGCGGAGACCAGTCGTGATGGAGCTTTACAAGCTCTTAGAAGAGGGGTTACAGCTAGAGTTGTCTGGTACAGGTGCGTTGATAGCACAGATGAGAGTGTCACCTGTGTTTCTGGAGCAGATAGCTCAGAAACAGCACGAGGACCCAGAGTTGATGAAACTTGCCAGGACTGTGCAGTCAGGCAACAGTGCAGAGTTCAGATTTGAGAGTAAAGGGATCCTCCGTTATGGGAGTCGACTTTGTGTACCAGATAGGAGTAGTGTGAAGGAAGACATTATGAGGGAAGCTCATAATGCGAGGTATAGTGTTCACCCACGAGCTACCAAGATGTACCAGGATCTGAAAAGGGTTTATTGGTGGCCAGCCATGAAGAAAGAAGTAGCGCAGTTTGTGACAGCCTGTGAGGTTTGCCAGAGGGTGAAACTAGAGCATCAGAAACCAGCTGGAATGCTTAACCCACTGCCGATTTCAGAGTGGAAATGGGAGAACATAGCTATGGATTTTGTAGTGGGTTTACCAGCAGCGTCCAACAGGATAGACTCTATATGGGTGATTGTGGACAGACTCACGAAATCTGCTCATTTTCTTCCAGTTCGGAGTAACTATTCTGTGGATAAGTTGGCACAGGTCTATCTGGATGAGATAGTGAGATTACATGGAGTTCCAGTGTCTATAGTCTCAGACAGAGGACCTCAGTTTACCTCCAGATTTTGGCGAAGTCTGCAGAGTGCGATGGGCACGAGGTTGGATTTTAGCACTGCGTTCCATCCACAGACTGATGGACAGTCAGAGAGGACCATCCAGACCATAGAAGATATGCTTCGATTGTGTGTGTTAGACTTTGGCGGTTCTTGGAGGCAGCATCTACCTTTGGTGGAGTTTGCCTACAAGAACATCCATCATGCTAGCATAGGGATGGCTCCTTATGAAGCTTTGTATGGGAGGAAGTGCATATCCCCTGTTTGCTGGGAAGAAATAGGAGAGAAGGCTCTTGCAGGGTCAGAGTTAGTAGAGATTACCAGTAGAGTGGTGCCCATGATTAGAGAGAGAATCAGAACAGCTCAGAGTAGACAGAAAAGTTATGCAGACGTTCGCAGAAAGCAGTTAGAGTTTCAGGAGGGTAATATGGTATTGCTGAAGGTGTCTCCAATGAAAAGAGTGGTTCGTTTTGGAAGAAAAGGTAAGTTAGCTCCACGATACATTGGACCCTTTGAGATCTTGCAGAGAATCGGGAATGTGTCGTATAAGCTGGCTTTACCTGCTTTTATGGAGAGAATTCACCCGGTATTTCATGTTTCTATGCTACGGCAGTTTGTGTAAGATCCGAGTCAGGTTCTGAGTGAGCCTGATGTGGAGATTCTTAGAGATCTCACCTATATAGAGCAGCCAGTATGGATTCTAGACACGCATATCAGGCAGCTAAGGAACAAGGAAATTCCGATGGTGAAAGTTCTGTGGAACCACCATAATCTAGAAGAATGCACCTGGGAGACGCGTGAGTCTATGCTTCAGCAGTATCCATATTTGTTTTGAGGTTAGTTTCCTCTCTTTTATGTGTTAGTTATTTGTTTTCGGAACATTCGAGAACGAATGTTCTTAAGGGGGGAATAATGTAATACCCGGCTAGAGTCCGGCATCGGAATTCTACTTTCCGATGGAGTTTCGGATGCCGGAAGTCTCTAGAAGGGTTAGATTTATGTTTTTCTATAATGTTTTGGTATGTTTCATAGTTTTAAAGCATAAGGAAATGAGTTTTTGAGTGAAATGAACCAAGGCAGAAAAGCCAGGTTTGGCCGCCGAAGTTGAGGTTCGGCCGCCGAACATGCATTGCTTTCGGTTTCACGTGTGGCCGCCGAAGGTGGTCTGGTCAGCCACCTATAAAAGGCCCTCAGTCGGTTGAAACGATAAGATTACCGTTTCTTTGACTTGCTGAGGCGAGACCCTGTCCTTTTTAGAGTTTTCTTCATGTTTTCATTAAATCATGCAAAGATTGGATTGATTTTTATGTTTATTTGAAGGTTTTGAGTTAGAAACTTGAATTTTGAAGTTTGGAGAGTTTGAAGGAGAGTTGCTCCAAAACTCCACGTTAGGATCGTTCATCTTCTTGGTTTCAAGAGGTAAGTGAAGATCCTGAGCTTGTTTTCATGATTTATGAAAGATTTTTGAGGTTTTGGGGGAGAGTTGCATGAATAGGGTTAAAGGAGAGTTTTTTGATATTTTTGTGAGAAAAGCTTGTTTATGTATTATGTGATTGTGTTGTTGGGGTTTTTAGGTAGTTTTTAACCCCTTTGAGCATATACTTGGGTGTATGCAAGTTGAGGAATTGAGGTGTTTGAGTTTGAGAGAGTTTTGTGCTTTTGGTGAGAGGCAGAGCAAGTTTCTGCCTTGCGGATGAACTCAGGTTCGGCCGCCGAAGGTACATTCGGCCGCCGAACCCATGAGGAGGTGGCTTCGGCTACCCAAGCTTGCCCCCGAACTTTTGGACTTTCAGCTCTGGAGGGGAGTTCGGCCGCCGAAGGTGCCGCCGAAGGTTAGAGATTTTCGTCTCTGGAGTGCCTTTCAGCCTCCGAAACTTGCCCCCGAAAGGGTTCGGCTGCCGAAAGTAGAGTTTCGGCTGCCGAAGGTGCATGAGTTTCGTCTCTGGAGAGGACTTTCGGCCGCCGAACCTGCTGCCGAAAGTGTCCTGTCTAGCTTTTCTTTGCATGCTTTGCATGGATGTTAGAGTGAGTTTAAGGGGATTCTTGGGGAGTTTAATAGAGTTGTTCTTGAGTTAGTTTGGTCCCTCATTTGAGTTTATCTGTGCTTACACAGACCAGAGGAACCAGAGAGAGCAGCAGTGAGTATTGCTCCAGAGTGTTCAGAGCCTGCAGAGTCAGTCCAGATAGCCAGAGGTGAGTGGAACTAAACTTAATGCTTTTAATTGAGAAATAAAATGCTTTTAGCATAATTCATGCATCATGAGTATCCAATAGGTTGATTGCATTAAAATTCACGAATATGTTGCATTGCATAGTTATTTATTGATGTGGGTGAATGCTGAATGATCCAATAGTCTCTGAGAGAAGTCCATGAGCCTTTGACTACGCCCTGACAGGTATAGAGAAGTCCAGGAGCCTTTGACTACGCCCTGGCAGGTATAGTAAAGTCCAGGAGCCTTTGACTACGCCCTGGCAATGGTAAGTACAGAGGTGTTATATACACATATACATATATGACAGGAAGACCAGGTGCTCGATTCTACACCCTGGCACGGCAGATTTATCGGGACTATGTGGTGACAGGTTTACCCTTGAGGTGAATTATCTGTGATATGATGCATTCTATAAGATCATGTGTTAATGACTTGTTTTATTATTCTACTCACTGGGCTATAGAGCTCATCCCACTCCCTTAACCCCAGTCTTGCAGGTTCAGTGTGTAGTGTACAGGGAGATGTCCAGCAGAGTACAGGAAGAGAGAAGAGTTTTGTAATAGAATTTTATGGACATGTAAAATTAAAGTGCTGTAATAGTTGTATATAAAGTTAGAATTGTGCTTGACTTAGTTAGTATTGTGTTGTAAATCTTTATAGACATGGTCTGCTTATATAACTGTTTTACAGAGTATGTGAAGAACCAGACTTAACAGGTATGAAATAACCCATCTAGAGCAGCTCTAGTCAGGGGTACAGAGTACAGAGATAGTGCAGGCACAGGTTAAGCTTTGGTCCAGAGAAAAGTTTTTATTTTCACAGAAAATGTGTAACGTCCTGAAAATCGGACCGCTACCGACGCTAGGATCCAGATCGGCTTAAGGCCGCCGGGACCCGTAGCAAGCCTGACATGAAACCTGTAAACCTGCATAATCCCATACATGATCAACAACATGCATAAAAATTAAAACTTTTCTTTCCATATACATCAACCAAACTCAACCTGCATAAACATTAACATAACATTGATCCCTCTGTGGGATCTTATCAGTGCCCCCAATGAGTGACATAACATATGCTGAGTTGGTTTACATAAACATCATAAAAATCTCTAAGATCATGTATTAAAAGGGATACAACAATCTATGGTCAAGCACACCTCTAACATCCATAAACATCATTACATAACTATACTGTACTTTTACATTACATCGTACTACGATTTGTCATGTCCACACTCTATCTATTACACAACAAGCTTTACTCTAACCGACCTCCTCTTCTATCTTGTACCTGCAAGCCTGGGGGTAAGGGAGAGGGGTGAGCTAAAAGCCCAGTGAGTTGAACTATAAAACATAATAACACTATGCTCTAATGAAATGCATCATAACACAGACAATTCACATAAGGGTTGGGTGAACTTGTCACCAATTAGTCCAAGTAACTCTGTGCCAGGCCGTAGCATGGGGTCCTGGTCTTCCTATCATACATACATTACTTACCATTATCCCAGGGCCTCCTCTGGGCTCCTGGTCTTCGAGTCCCATAACCGTGCCAGGCCGTAGAATGGGGTCCTGGTCTTTCCTTACTCTGTGCCAGGCCGTAAAATGGGGTCCTGGTCTTCCTGTCATGGACTAATTGGGTCATCCAACATTCACCCACATCAACAACAATCGATGCAATGCGGCATATTCGTGAAAACTAATGCAATCATCCTATTGCATAATCATGATGCATGAAACACGATAAAACATTTAATTTAAAAGATTAAGTTTAGTTCCACTCACCTCTGGCTGACTCTGACAACACCGAAGCAGCTGGACTCACTGCTGGGGTCCTCGGTTCCTCGGGTCCGAACCTACACAGGTGGACTCAAATGAGGGACCAAACATACCTGAACATAACTATAAACTACTCCCCAAAAACCCCCTAAAACATCATAGAAAAACATGCAAAAGAGGCCTGGACAGGGCACTTTCGGCGGCAGGTTCGGCGGCCGAAAGTCCCTCCAGAGCCGAAAGTCAGGCAGGTTCGGCGGCACCTTCGGCGGCCGAAACTCCCAGACAGAGGCGAAACTCAAGCATGTTCGGCGGCACTTTCGGCGGCCGAAACTGCCAAACAGAGATGAAAGTCTCCTTTCGGGGGCAAGCTTCGGCAGCCGAAAGGCCGCTTCCCCAGCCATGTTCGGCGGCCGAAAGTCCTTCGGCTGCCGAACCTGGTTTCTGCCAAAGGGCAGAAACTTGGCTCCCAATGCACATTTCGCCCAAACTTATCAAACATGTATCAAACCTATTCTACAACACACAAACACAAGCATACATGTTCCTAGGGGTCTCAAACCATCATAAACCCCATCTACAACACATCAAGCATCCACATTGTTCAAGAACACACATTTATACCCATAAACATAACCATAACCTAAACATGCATTCTAACCCATAGATCTTGCATAAAACTTATTTAAAACATAAAACGAGCTTAAGATCGGCTCTTACCTCTTGAAGATCGAGAGGGACGACCAAAAACTCGGAGTTGGGAGAGATTTGGTTCTTGAACCTCCAAGCTCCAAAACTTTGCTCAAAAGCTTAAATCTTCAAAACCAAGTTAAAACAAGTGAAAATCTTGAAAGATTTAGAGGAAGAACATCAAAAATGGGTGAGGGACGGCGGAGAGCTCACCTTGGCCGAAAATGGGGAAAAGCTCGCTCGTTTTCGGCTAAGGGACCCTTTTATAGTGGCTGGCCAGACCACGTTCGGGGGCTGAATGTGCCTCCACATGCATGCCATGTTCGGCGGCCGAACCTGGACTTCCCTCACTTATGCTTTCGGGGGCCTAAAGCACACCCGCAACGCATGCATGTTCGGCGGCCGAACTTAAGGTTCGGCGGCCGAACCTGAGTTTTCCTCAAATGCTATTTTCATGCAAAAAACTCATTTTCTTTCATGCTTACAACATAAAACTCATTAAAACATTTTATGAAAACATGATGTTTCCCCTTCTAGAGGCTTCCGACATCCGAGATTCCACCGGACGGTAGGAATTCCGATACCGGAGTCTAGCTGGGTATTACAAAATGTATGACCATATATGAGATTTTTACAGGTACTCAGAGAGTATAGCAGGCTTGCTACGGGTTCTGGCGGCCTTAAGCCGATTTGAATCCTAGCGCCGGTGACGGTCCATTTTGGGGTCGTTACAACTATACCACTCAACTGATTCATTCAAATCTAATGGGTGATGAATGGAACGTTCAGACTGAGAGCAAATGCTGTCGTTTCTTTTTTGTTGAAGAAGATGTAATATACGGTCCTATTAATGAAAATTTTATTTTTGAATTAATTATGAGAGTTTGAATCTTATATTTTATAACATTTTTACATCAATTATCTTTGTTTATTTAAAATTTTGATTCCAATATGTAATGAAAATTTTTTATTTAAAGCTTGACAATTCTCTATCTTTTCAAATATAATTTCACATGTGTGGTTGAAAATAATATAAGTTACCCTTCCCTTTCATTTTACATAAAAAAAATATTCACACATGATTAGTTATAAATTAATTAGTTAATATGTTTGAAGTTAAAAGGGCATAATTTATAATTATAGTCAACTTTTGTATAACAGCACCAAATATTTATTTTTACCTTTTAGTCACATAAAATCATGAATTTTTTTTTTCACAAACTCCAAGAGGCTTAGAATTTTTTAAAATATAACACATAATATTAATTATATACATTTTAATTTCTAAGTTATATCATAATTTACTAATCAGTTCTTGTATTTTTAAAATCAAACACTTAAACTCTTCTATTTTCATTATATCTAAATGTACAGTCTTTATTTAATTTTCTATTAATTTAAAAATAAATAATTCTATAATTCTATCTAAATATATAAATGTGGTCCCTTTATCCATTTTTTGGTTAATTCAAAGATAAATAACAAATCAAATCTCTAAAAATTATTTTTTTTTCCATAATACCCTTATTGCACAACAATTGATTTTCTAGTAACCATTTCACTCCGGTTCTCTCTCTCTCTCAAATGTATTTTATGGGACTTTGCAAAAATGACATAGTAACTCAAACTCAAATCAACTTGCTCAGGTGCAAAGAAACTAATTTTAACAGCATGAAACAGGAACTATCAAGCAACTTTTACAAGTATTTTAGGAATTATAAATAGTAACTATATCAGCTCAAAAAAAAGTTTTACACGATATCATAGATAAGAGTGACCCAAATCAGAATCCACATTTGATTCAAATGACAAATGCAAATGTGAATCTGAAATCTCCTCTTGCTCTTTGTTTTCGCTCTAATTATATGCTATCATCCACAGAATAAGAAATCAATGTCTATATGGACGAGTTCTTGTTCTTTGACTTAGATTTCCCTTCTTCGGAAGGGTAACGTCAAAAAGGGGACCTAAGAGATGAAGAAGAAGCAATCACGAGCTCCCCATCGACAAATCTCTAAATTGCCTCGCCAACATTACTCAGGGAGTGAAAAATACAAGATGTGAGCAGCAGCAAAAGATTAATGGTGGTCAAATGTAGCCTTGGTAAGTTCCTTTCGCTTTCTGCAACAACTTAGTAGCGGCAAACCAAAGGAGTGAGGATTTGATGGATTGGTCTAGCAAAGATATTTCTGCAGACTCCATGCAAGGGTAAGATTGATAATTTGTGAAACTTGACGGGTGAAGGAGGACAGGTTGGCATGAAGAGGTACAGAGCTTGAGAGATTATGATTAAAATTTTTGGCAGGAGGAAAAGAATTTTAAGAGATTTGACTAATTATTTACTTTTGAACTAACAGAGAAATAGATAAAACGATGATCATGTATTTGGATAGAATGAAAATAGAGGTTTAAATGTTAAATTTAAAAAGTACAGGAATTGATCCTTAATTATGATATAATTCAGAAATTAAAGTGTAATTTATCATATTATAAATTGATATGAAATGTATTTGAATAGAATGAAAATAGAGGTTTAAATGTTTAATTTAAAAAATATAGGAATTGATCCGTTAATTATGATATAATTCAGGAATTAAAGTGTAATTTATCACATTATAAATTGAGATGAGATGTATTTGCATAGTCTGAAAATAGAGGTTTAAATGTTCAATTTAAAAAATATAGGAATTGATCAGTTAATTATATTACAATTCAGAAACTAAAGTGTAATTTATCGTATTATAATACGTAAAAATTTGGAGGATTCAATAGGCCACTAACAATTCAACAGCTCTATATCTTTTATCTCCCACAGATAACAGGAAACACATAAGCATAAACACCAATATTGGAGGGATGCAGAATCGACCTAAGATTTAAAGAAACATAAGTTACAGTGAGAAGTCCATAGATCTTTCAATCATTGGAGAAAGATGTCTCGCTTTTTGGATTTTCAAGGTTTCTGCTAACCTTTCACCGAACCTGAACGGAGAAAAATCCATATTACTTTTTCTGAAACTAACAAGAAGAGAGTAAATAGGGCTATGGCTTTCACTTTGAAGTCTTGAGTGAACCAAATCAATCATCTTTAATGTCTTTAAGATAATCAAGATTTTTCTCCTCTAAATATACATGCTACAGCAAGTGGAGAGGATGTCGGTCTCCAAATTATCAAGAGTTCTTGTGATTTACATAATAATCGCTTAAAACAGACAAGGTTACGTGATAAGTATCTATTAAATCAATACGTGATTTCACTTATAAAAAGAAAAGTTTGAACAACCATAATATCCGAAACCTAAAAAAATGAAAATACGAGAGTTTCAGATCAGTCTCAAGTCGAATAGACTCGTCCTCTCAACTTTAAGGCGAGATTTTATAATTTATTAAAAAATATTAGTTAAAATGAAAATGATCTATTTTTATCTATGGGCTACATCAACCGAATTGAATATGTGATTGGTAATAATTTAAAAGTTGATAATTTCGAAAGCTTAAGATAACATTGTAACATTTTTTAAAAGGCAATGATTTTATTATTTCTTTTAAAATTAAAATTTATAAAAAAAAATTTATGTCATAAATTTATAAATTTTTATTATTAGGGTATTAAAATATATATATATATATATAGTACACCAATTTATCTTAATCTAATGTTGAATTCATCTCCTATTTTTTTTTAAAAAAAAAATTCGCTTTCATTATTATTGTTAAAAAATATATGATTAACATTATGATAGATAGTTACGCAAAGTTATTTAGAAAAAAAGCATATTGTAAAAAATAATTATAACTATTTTATTACTTTTATAGTTTTATAACTAAATTATGATGGCATATAATTTCAAATTAAATTTTAATATGTTACGATTAATATATTCAATAAAGTTATTTTTAAAAAAAGTGATGCCAAATAATATAATAAGCCTAAGAAAGAAATTAAAAAAAAATATATTGGATATAGTTTGAGTCGAAATAAATTTAGAATAAATTCTGATAATAATTATTAATGATAATGATAATAACATAAAATTAATTTTTAAATATAATTAATAATGACAATTTAACATTCTAAAAATTTTAAATTTATATTTTTCATAAAAAACTTATACAATTTAATTTTAAAGTTAAATCACAAAAGACCTTTGAACTTAAAAAATTTACAATTGTACAATTTTAGAAATTGCCGTTTGAACCATGGACTTTTAAATTATTACTAATTTAACCATAAATTTCGCTAATGTAGGAAAGACTTAGCAAATAATGTGATAATTTTATTAATTTTTTTCATTGGTTGTATATATATATGTGATAGAATTGCAAAAACTTAGGAAATTGAAGGGTTTTTTTGGCAATTAACTATTTTTAGACTAATAATTTAAACTTTTTGACCCATAATAAAAATTAATAATAAATTATTATAAAATAGAGAGTTGTATATAACTTGTGAAATAAAAGAGGCGGAAGGGCCCATTCTCGTTGCAAGTGGAAGTGTTTGATAGATCCAACTCCAAATTTCCCTTACCACTAAACCAAAGGACAGAGGCTTATACCCAGTCAAGCCTAGAGTTAAGAGATGATTATGCAAGAGATTATTTGGATGACTCAGCTTATGAACTCATCCTTATTACTAACTAGATTGAAGAAGATGCTAACCATGTATTGTCTATTCCTCTTGATATTTGTGAGTTCTTTGGATAGTTAAATTCATATATCATCTTGCTAGAAAGTAAGACGACTAATAGAAAATATAACAATGCCCATCTCCTTCTCAACATTTAGAATTTATTTGACATTGAGTTTGGAGAGAAAAAAAATATCTATTAAAAAAAAAACACATTTTTAGATGCGGTTTAAAAAAAGTGTTTTATTATTTTGTTGTTTTTAGGATTAAATTATATTAAAAATAATTTTAAATTAATTTTTTAAATAATACTAAAAAAAAGTATTTTTTTAAACAGTAACTCTAAACCGTAATGGAAAAGAATTTGATAAATTAACCTCCCAATCAAATTAGCAATTTTTTTTGGGCTCCTTGCTTATGGAAAAGTTGCCAACGAATCTTGCCACACTATTCACCCTTTTCTCCAAAATGTCAAATTTGTGGAGGTCAAGAGACGATTAAGCATATTTTCCAGGAAAGCCGACAAGCTACGGCCGTGTGATTCTTATAATCGATTTAGTTACTCTCTACTTTCATTATGGTCACACCGTGATGGATTATTGGAAAGAATTAGCTCATTTCTGCATAGTTTTAATGATGGTTAGGGTATTCATATGTTTTGGCATTGGAAATCAATAAATAATTTGGTCTTAATCCTAATATACCTTACCCATGCCTCTTTCCTATTATGACGATTACTGTGAGGCTAATAGATCATCTCCTTCTGCCAGTTCTTGGGACACCAAAAGTAGAGAACCGTGGAGATCCCCATGAGAGGATGATAAAAGTAAACTTTCTGCCATTGATAAGATTGGAAATAGGGAGATAACTTCTGTTGTTTTGAGGAATCATTCTAGTTAGAGTAACCGTTTAATCGATTCACATTAAAATTAAATTAAATTAAATTAATTAAAAATTAAAGAGAATCGAATCGAATTAAATTAAATTAAAAAAATTAATATAAATAAAAAAAATATTCTAACTTAATTCAATTTAATCGATTATAATTTTTAATAGGCTTTTAATCTTATACACTTTATTTTAAGTGTTTTATGATTCAATTACAATATTTTATCTTAATTAAAGATTTTTGATATTATCAAAATATTATAAAATTGATAACTAATTTATCCAATTTGATTTTTTTAAAATTAAACTGAAAATAAAATAATTAAATTTTTTAAAAATTAAAATTAAATATAATAAAAAATTATAAAATTAAATTAAAAATTTTAAATTAATTTAATTTAATCAATTATTTCAATTTGAATTGATTAAGGTTGACATAATTCAAACAGAAGTAAATTTTCAGATAATTTTATTTAATTATTGTTGTAAATTGCTTATTAGTTGGAATATAATAATTTAAATAAATTGAATACTTAGATATATTCAATTTTGTTATATTTTTTTTAATTACATCTTATGAATGACAAAACTTATAGAGAAATTAACAAAAGAACTTTGCTACAACATACAAAGTCGGTACTCGACATTGTCCAGCCGATAAAATGATACTATCCTCGAACTGAAAGGACGGAATTCATGCTCTCTCTCTCTAATTAGTCTAGAGAAGGTTTTTCATCTTAAATTTGCTCTTCATCTCTAAGCCTCAATCCTCCTCATCTGCCAATCCCGTTTAGGTGGAGAACAACTCCTCCTCTACTCTGAAACGGCTTCTTTCCTCTTCCATTTCAGATTGGTGTAAATATTTTTTATTAGTTTCGACAGATCAATACTTGATTAAGAGGGAATAGTAAAAGATTTGCCTCATGTTTTTTTTCTGTTCTTGTTTGTGTTGCCCTTTTAATAAGATATTATAAAAAATAGGAACCGTTAAAATCCTAACCCGTGTACCTAAATGAACGTGCATCCTTTTCATCCGGTTTGACCGGTAGTAAAAAACCCGACTTTCTATGAAAATCAAACCACAAACATTCTTGAACTTTACCATGCCCAGAGCGGATAGGCCGACCACTTCAAAACCGGTAGTAAAAAACCTGACTTTCTTTGAAAATCAATCCACCAACATTCTTGAACTTTACCAATACCCAGAATGGATAGACCGACCACTTCAAAGTCGGTACCACAAAGGGAAATTAAATATAGAAACCATCAACCTCAGTAAAGGCCGAGCAGGATCTAATATAATCTGGGGATAAATACGTAACTTTCTGCAAGAATTTTCACAAAAGTGTATCAAACTAAAATGTGGCACAAAGCAAGAGAAGGCTATTGTTTGACAATGTAAGCTAATACTCGAGTTAAAAATTAAACAATAAAAACGGAATGATCTAAATATTAGTTTAAATATCCAATGAACATACCTCCAAAGCAGCTTCTGCAGAAAATTTGTTTTCTAAGACATTTACTAGATTAGATTCTCGCTCTTGCACTTGATGACTTTTCTTCCAATTCAAAACTTTCAGCACTGGATAACCATTAGAACAGTCATAAAATATATAATGGATCAAGATTCTTTCAATGTAAAATCTTTACATACTCTCATGCTCCTTGGAGTTTACGTTAATAAAGTTAAGGCAAACTCAGAAAACTTACGTTTTCTCTCTAACTAAATCAACTGATTCTGGGATTTTTGCGCCAGTCACTCAGGCTAGTCAGGTCAATTGTTGGGTACCGATTTAAAGCATTTTCTCTGAACTGAGAAAGATTTGCAAATTTTGAGAAAGGATAGTTTGGTGTCTGGCCAAAGAGCTGCCCTGACATGTATCCCTTTGCAAGCATCTTTCTCAGTTATGCACGTTTATTCATACTGCAAGAACTATACAACTATTAGAACTTCAATAACAAACATAATACGAGAAAATTATTTTACAAAAATAATTTGTTCATCTACAAACATCCAGATTCCAGTGCAATTCGTGAGCTACTTCATCATTCAGAGAATCCCACAAATGCAAGCTGTTCTATGAAATTTAGTATATCCAAATGCCTACATCAACAATAAACTATTGTGTTTGCACGTTCAAACTAATTCCTAACAATTTTACTACCAGTTAGGAGTATCAAGAGCAGAAAAGTAACTAAATCAGAAATTTAAATAAAACAAAATACAACCACAGATTTCCACTCCATATCATCAGTAGAACAAAATTTCCACAAAAGGAAAAAACTATCGTCCAGCATTATCCCCACTAGTGTACCAAAACACTACAATCCCTACAGAGAAAAACAATCATCACATACCCGCCAAAATTTCTGCAACTCTCCCATGAAAAAAACATTTCATTTTTTTTATAAGATATGTACATGTGCGTTAGGCTTTGGAATTTCCAAGTGCTAACACATGGAAACGACAACGTTCCAGTGACCAAACCGAAAGCCCTATCAGCATAATGTGAATGATAACAAAACCAGAAGCAGATGCAGAAGTTCAAAGAAGTAAAAACGAAAATCAAAACAGAAGCACAATTGCATCGAAGAACAACACCGATTGAAAGATACAATGTGGTTAGTTCATCAAAGAGACAAGTGGAGTTATCGACAGTCGGATAAGGAACAGTAATTACCGACAAAAATCGACAACCAATTAAAAAAAGCCCTAAAAAGGAGAGTAGAATTAGGATAGGGGTTCAAGGAAAGAAAATAGACCTGCGCAGACTTTTGGCATCAGCTGCGGAACCCATCACTCAAATCCATATGCAACTGCCATGCTTAATCAACTATCTATTTAATCACAATGGCAAATTCAAATAAACAACACACAATGGAAGGCAGCTGCACGATCATGGCAACACCATATGAGATCAACATTCAGGGAGAGCGAGAGCTTACGTGCCAGAACCAAATTTAGAAAGCCTAGCTAAAGTAATACCTGGTGTAATCAGTGACCGAAGGAAGATGGCAAGGGGCGTATTTCAAGTTTTGGTGAACAAAATCTCCATGCTCCATTTAGGATTGTGATTAGGAGGCCGACATTACATTCTTAAAAAAAACACTATTTTTTAAGTAATTATATTATCCTATTATCTTACCACAAACGCGCGCACACACGCACATACTGCATTCTCTTTAAATTTCTTATGAACACATTAAATTTAACCTTAAAATAATTTTAATGTTTAATAACAAATATATTTCAAAATTTTATTTTATCAACATACCCTATTATCATAAGAAAAGTAAAATAATAAAACAGTTTTTCTCTCATCATCTAAAATATTTTTTCCCCTTAAAAAACAAATTTGGCTCTTCAACCATAATGCCACAGGAGCAACAAAGGGAAAGGGCCCGCAGTCATGGAGTAAACCAATATGAAGATATTGCCATTCCATTGCACAGAAATAAGTTACTTGATTCATATGATGATACAGCTCAAATGCGAGCTGACAATCGGAAACTTCCAATGAGACTTCAAGAAAAGGACTACAACAAAGAGATAAGAGAGGAGCAAAAGTCTACAACAAAATTACAGGCTCATTTACCATGTAAAGTTTTCGTCAGTCATTTCTGCCGGGATTTTGAAGAAGCCCATTTAAAATAGCCACAATTAGCTTCAGGATTGGATGCAGGTCCCTGTAAAAACAAATAAGGAAAAATCTCAAGTTATTTCATTTATTCATTGCTAAATCTAGTTCATAAATTCTTTTGACTTCTTTTCTTTTTGGGTCGTAGTTACTGGTATACTTCAAATGACCTTTAAGTATAGCCAAGTAAATCCATAAAGTCGGACCGCAAGAAGCATACTCAACTTGATAAAAACTCAAATACTTGAAGCTCAACTTAACTTATCACCATTACAAGTTAAAGTGAAATTCTTTACAGATCTCCTATGAACTCAAGCTCAAATTCATGAATTATTATTTAACTACTGAAAATAAAATGGACTTAGGGCTATTAGCTCAAGCGGGGAGGATTCTAAGACTTTGCAAGGAACATATTTCCCACATACCTAACAGATATACAAGATTTAACACATCTTTCTCATGCTCAGGACTAATTTGTGGAGCATAAAAAACTTTTAGAAAGCCCAACATCGTTAAGGAGGCTCATGTATCATGATAAGAAAATGGACTTGAGCCTGCTCATCCCCAAGAGCTATAGCTCAATGGGAAGGATAGCTCAAATCTTTAAAAGAGACATATTACCTACTACTTAACAGGTGTGATATTTACCATGGATTACTCACGCTCAATGCTAACATTTGAACATAAAACACTTGTGGGAACTCAACATAGGTTAGAAAGACTAAGATATCATGGCAAGAAAATGGACTCGGGTGTAACTCACCCTAAAAAACTAGTTCAATTAGTTCAAGAGAGAGGAATACCTAAGACTTTATAAGGCACATTACCCATATGCCTAAAAGATGTAGGATACTTTAAATTTATATAAACACTTGTATTGTTGATTAGGCTCGACAAACATTCTAATACTTGAACTCATCTAGACTCACTACTTGAGTTCAAATGTTTGTGGGAAGTGATAGATCAAAATAAATAAGATGTCACAGCAAGAAAATGGACTTGGGTGTAACTCACCCTCAAAAACCAGCTCAAGAGAGAGGAATACCCAAGTCTTTATAAGGCATAGTACCATATATCTAACAGATGTAGGATACTTTAAAATTATATCAAAACTTGTATTATTGATTAGGCTCGATAAACATTTGACAAACATTCTTATACTTGAACTCAGCTACACTCAGCACTTGAGTTCAATTGTTTGTGGGAAATGATAGATCAAAATAAATTGCAATCCTAGGCATTAGGTTCCAATAATACCCTATCCACCTGGGGACTGGTGGGGAAAGCCTCTTTCACTTTAATGAAGTTGGTGCTAACCCCATTATATCATCAATTCTATTCTGATTATCCATGAGGCCTTCATGTTTTCCCTTCAGACTTTTTTTTGAACTACCTAAAGCATAAAAGCAAATTCATATGTAGCAAGTAATATAGGGAATGGTAAAGTATGAACACCTCAGCTCGAGCACAGACATAAAATCTGCGGCCAAAAGTAGGACCTGGTTTCTTCACTATCCGAGCAACACACGGTTCCTTATGGCCCTTGCACAGAGGTACGCTATTCTGCATGAGTTGTTGTATCCTTTTCCACTCCTGTAAAGCAACATTGTTTTTCTCTTTGTCTGAAGGGCCATAATTTACCTCGTTCTGATTTACCTCGTTCTGATCCTGAGGGTCCGTAATTGATTCATAATGTTTGGCAGAGCTGATTTGACCATCCTTAGCAACAGTTTCATTTGGGTGACTATTAGAGTCGGCCACATCTGCTTGACTAAGTGAAACATCCATTGAAGAGTGTTCAGAACTATTGCTGATGTTCGAACTTTTCTGGAAAAATGATTTCAGGGAAAGCTGGGACCACTGACTTTTTCTTAACTTTTTCTTTGTTTTCTCTTCAGGCACTGAGCTATCATTGCTTCTGTGCAACATAGTAGTGGTGTTGGGGCAGGTCTCATTAGTGATATCCTTGGATTTCTTGCCTGTTCTCAAAATGGCACCTTCAGAGTCTTCATTCAAAGAATATGAGTCACTTGTGGTTAGCCCATGTATGCTGCATCTGTTGAACGATCCTTTCATGCTTTCACTGCATTTCTCTATAGAAGCATTTTCCTCTGAGAATGAAGTTGACATCCTGCAAGATTGAACTTGTGTAGATGCTTGTCTTTTCAATAGAACAGACACTGCACAAGTTTAAGGATTTCACAACTACTAAAAGATAAAGGGGAAACAATTGGCATGATACAAACTATCATGAAGGAACAAGGGAATTTTCTCACACCAAGAGTCTGCTGGAGACCATGAATCATCGGGAGATATCTAGCAGATAAAGAAGGGGTGCCATGTTGAGGAACGACAGGGATTTCTACCAAACTTGTACACATTGGAGCATGATCAGAACCTTCCAATTTTATTCCCCATCCTCCCTTCCACCTATTGTAGGGTCAGCAAATAACGTTAAGATCATTGCATTTGCACAAACATGCAGAGAGACAAGAGACACCTCCATGAATGAATGTACACATGCATGACCATGCCCGTGTCCAAGACAAAACATACATATGAGCTAGAGAAAGAAAGAGCTTTGTAATATTATTAGCCAATAGCCACAGAATAAACAATACTGTATAATGATATAGTAGGGTGAAACATAGACCTCAGCGTATTTCCGGGTTTCCAGCGTTTATACTCTGTCAATATGTCGCACTCCTTGACATGGCAAGTAACAAAGTTATGACCTTGCAACTCATAGTCTTGATGCAAGCATGACCCAGCAAAAAGAATGTGATCGATTCTACTCCCATAATTAAATTGTTCAGCTCCAGTGTTTGATGGCCAGCATGTGTACGCTTCTCTTCTGTAGAATAAGTCACCAAAGAAGAACGGGATTTCAACACAAGGGACCTTGAAAAATAAATTAGCTTCCAAAGATCAGATGATACTTTACAAACTAAACAAACTAGGTAGGTACAAGCAAATTGAGAAAATTGCAGTGACACAAATGACAAATTTTCAATTGAAAATATATAAATGTTGAAAAAAAAAAAGATTTCTTGTGAGATGCCTTAAGGCCATTTTAAGTACAGAAAATTGCTAAAACACATATGCCGAGACATGCTACATTATTAGAATTTCAAATCTCTTTTTTGCTGACCAAACAAAAAATTGAATACTCAAATCCTGATTTCGAACAATAAACAATGCCATAAGAAAACAATCAATCATTAGTCAATCAACAAGAACCTAAATGCATATCAGGCTTAAATGGTAAACCTGTCAGGATGTTTTGATCTGAAAACATCAAAAAAAGGGCCTCCAGACTCAACTAGCATAGATCTAAACCATCTTCTGAACCTACATAATTACAGAGAACAGTAAGATGATCCAAATATCAAGGCCGCAAGCACTGCATAGAAAGCAGACAACAACTCACTCATTCTTCTCAAAATCTGGACCTGCATCACAACGATCCATGGCAGTGGGAGCAATATTGAGATCACCAACAACAAATATCCTCCTTCCCTCCTGCCGAAGACTCTCCCATCTTTTCTACAACAAATAAAACGACCTTTCTCAGGTTTTTGATGCATAATCTCCATTGAAAAGGAGAAATAAAATTTCCATTTACCTGTAGTATCTTGAAGAACATGAGCTTAAACTGTATCCTCTCGGAATCGTCACTTTCTGCTCGAGGCCCATATATATTGAAAAGCACTGCCAAATACCCCAAAAACATTTTTTTATCACAAAATTGTCCATTGAAAAATTGAAAATTTCAACCAAACTAAAAGCAGCAGTACCAAAATGACCATGATCGGTGATGATACAACGGCCCTCACCATCAACCTTGAGGAGCTCATCTTGATCATACTCCTCAAGGCCTTGTGCTACTGCCGGCATTTCGGCTTTCCCATTTCTAGAACTATCCACAAGCCCAGTGAAACCTTCCTCGGCTGCAACCGGCAATGCCACTTCGTCGCTCGAAAAAGCGGACTTTACACGGCAAAAAGTAGCAACACCTGTAAGAAAAGGAAAGGAAAGAATAGTATTTAGAAAGGAGAAGAATGATAGTTATCTTGGTTGAGGCAATTTAACAAACAGGTTACCGGAGTAGCCAGTGCGGCCTTTGTCATTGGTGCGAGTGCAAGAAAAGAAGGACTCATAGCCATCTGCCACAGCTAAATCCGAAGTAAGCTCCTGTCTTCTCAATTTGGTTTCCTTTTCAGGCCAAATCAAAATCAAGAATTAGATAGTAAATTTTTCACAGAGGAGAGAAAAAAGGATAAATTTTTGAGGGGTAGTAATGCCTGAAAGCAAATGATATCGGCATCGAAAGAATCAAGCAATTTGAGGAGAGAACCAAACTGGGAGATGCGTTGCCTCAGGCCATTGACGTTGTACGTCACTATCCTCATAATTCTCCTTCTGCCCAAAAGCCACCGCCCCGAACGAAATATGTTGTGTTTCTGTTGCCAAGTCCTTAAAATGGAAGCTAATAGCCAAGCGGCGTCGTTTAACAACATCATCAATCAGGGTTTTTTTTTGTTCCTGGCAAATTATAAGCTGGGGGGACACCCGCCAAATACCGGTTCAGAAGATTATTATTATTACTGTTATTATTATTGTTGTGGTGGTTATTAAAATATTTTTAAATTTTTAAAAATTTATTAATTAATTTTTTTATTAATTTTACTCATTGATAAAAAGATTAATTAATTAACTTTTAAAAATTTTAAAAATTAATTAATAAATTTTTTAAAATTAGATAAATTAAATAATAAAATATTTAATAGTAAAATTAATGGATAAAATAAGTAATAAACTTTTAAAAATATTAAAAATATTTAATATATTTTTTAAAATTAAGTGGTTAACTAATAATTTTTTTTCATATTACCTAAATTAAATAGCAAATTTTTTCTAAAAAAATATAATATAGTCTATATCGTTTGTTATTGAAAATAAGGTTGGCAATTTTATAATTAAACTTAATATTTATCCTTTTTTTAATATAATTTTTTAGATGAAAAAACCTATCATTTTTGTAAAAATAAATTTATATTAATATGAATTAAATTTAAAAAAAATAAATATAATTAATATTAGTAATATATATTACTAAAAAATAAAAAAATAAATGAGCATATTTTATATTTCTTAAGTTATAAATTCATAATTTTGATATTTATATAATTAAATTGATTGAAAAATATTTCTCTCTTACTTTTAAATAATTGGTTATATAATAAAATTAGATATTATAAGTTCATTAAATATTGATTGATACATATACTAACAAATATGTTTTTTATAATATTAACAATTAAATCACTCTGATAAGTTATGTATAGAAATTTGCAGGAGATATATTTTAATTTTGTTAATTTTTTTATACTAAAAATTATTTTTCTTGTAAAGATTTTTTTTTCTAAAAAGTATATCTAATTTAATTTTTATATTTATTGAAAAATATAGTTAACATAATTAAAGTGATAAATATTGTTTGATCTTTCACTTGCATTACTAAATTAAACAACTTAAATTATTAAATTATTTTAAAATTAACATATAATAAATAAATTAAAGTAAACTTATATTTATAGGACAGAAGAATATCAAAATTTGTTTTTTTAGGGTAAAATTTTGACTTCGCTAGTTTAACGTTTATATTTTTATTTTTTAAAAATATAAAATATCTTTTCATTTCATAATTTTCCTTTATTATTTTAAAATTATTATGCATTTTTTATAATATAATAATATATAAATTAACTATTATAAATTTATTTTATTTTATTTATTTTTTAAATTTTTTAAAAATATCTCTTAATATTTAATAAAATTTAATATATTTAAAAAGAGTATAATTAAAAAATTAATTAAATTGTATTTTTTAATATGTATAAAAAATAAAATTAGAAAAAAATTAGAGAAGAGAAGTATTTTATAATATGGATATTTATTTTTAATTATATTATTTTAAAAAAGAGTGAAAATATGATCTCAGCGTTAAATATTTTATAATTCAATACGTGTGTGAGGTTCGAGCGATAACAGAGTGAGAATATTATCTCAGCAGTCTGGAAGCTTGCTGCCTGAGCTAGAACAGGGTGGTTCTTATAATTCATTACTTAAATTCATATGAACCTCTTTTCCTTAATAATTTATTGGCTTCAATATTAAATTTATTCATTGTACTGATGATGAGAAGTATACTAAATTTTTTATTTAAAAATGAAATATTAAATGACAAGACATATCATTTACTTTCTTAAAATTAATATTTAAAAAAACTATTATTATTACAATAATAATAATAGTACTACTATGTATCAATTCGAAAATAGACTAATTTAACTCAATTAATAATAATAATAATATAATAATAATAATATGAATAAAAAATTTATTTCTAAAAATTCATTCTAAATAGGCCGTATAAAATATTAAAATTTAATATTCCTCCCTCCCTCGGTTCTGACGCGACCACGGAGCCTGGAGCCGTGGACATACGAGCAAAGCCTCCACGAGCAAAGCCCACCTCTCACTGTGGTCTGTGTTTGTGCTGCTATGTAATAATAAATTATTATTATTGTTATTATATGCAAGGCGAACGTGGTGGGCACATGTCGGGTGGTGCATCGTGGAAACCACGAGTTCCCTTTCTTTTTCTTCGCTCTCTCTTCTCTGGCCTCTGCAGCTTCCAATCTTTCTTCCCCTCTATCTCTTCCATCAGGTTTCCAATTGAATTGAAACCCTAGAATTTTTTTTGACTTTTGAATTTTAGCTTTGCCTTTTTATGTGCTAAACATATATATAGAAAGAAACTGGGAAGAGTGAGGAGTTTAACTAAGATGGATCAATGGAAGACAACAACCAACGATTTCTCTCAATCCGTGACAGCAGATGTAGCTCCTTCGACTTCTACTCACACCTTGCCTCCCTCCAACTCCATCCCTGATCACAGGTTTCTTTCCTTTGTTCTTCAAATTTATAATTCTTGTAATTTTCAGTTGTTTGCTTAGGCTCTATTCCGGTGGGTGTGCGCTTAATGAATAACATTTGAATTTTAAGTCGATTGCAAATTTTTTTAATTTGATATCATGAAAAGTGAGTTGATTGCTTGATCTTGAGATTCTTTGATTTTTTTCCCCCCTTCTTTGAACAAGTCTTTGTGATGAAATGTGAATGGGGTTTTGTATCAACATTGCAACTCTTTGATAGTTCAGGTGTAGATTTGGTAAATTCTATTATTTTTCTTTTAGCTTTTCAGTTTTCTGTTTCCTTTTTTTTGTGCTTCTCTAATGTTATAGGCACGATTCTTACAGACAGAGGCTGGAGCCGGAGGTCAAGGATCCAATTGCTGCAAGAAAGGTTCAGAAAGCAGACAGGGAGAAATTGAGGAGGGACCGTCTGAATGAGCACTTCCTTGAACTAGGAAACACATTAGGTAATATGCTGGTGTTTTTCGCTGCCTTTTGTGATGCATTCAGATGCCTGGTTCACTGACAATTGTTTCATTTCGCCCAGTTATTCTTTAGCTAAAACAGTTAAATGGCTGCTTGTTAACCTAATGCTCATATATCTTTCTGTGATTTAACCAGCACATGTTTTCCTGCAAAGTGATATGTTCTTTCAGTTTTTGGTTCAAATTCACTAAGGTAGTGTTTTTGCCCATTTGACGCATCATGGTGGACCATTTTCTACAAGTCTAAAGTCAATGCTGTTTTCATTTGCCATTGGCTTACTGCAGTAGCTGTTAAAGGTGTCATTTGGATTAAAATGATCCATTTTAAATATGACTCTGAAATTATGTTTAGTTTCTGTGTTTAGGTCCTGATTAGTTTGCTTCTGCTGCTGGATCTCTTATAAAGCAGTGTTGATATGTATTGATAATCAATGTTTTCACTAAAAAAATTGAATATAATAGCATAAATTCACTAAAATAGATATAGCAGAATTCTGCACTTGCTTTTTCCCTGGTAAATGTGAATTTGCTTATTCTTTTGCTAATTACCTGTTAATTTTTCACTCAGACCCAGATCGACCCAAGAATGACAAGGCAACCATTTTGACTGACACAATTCAAGTGTTGAAGGATCTAACAGCTGAAGTCAGCAGACTAAGGGCTGACTATGCTGCACTTTCAGAAGAATCGCATGAGGTGTTTGACTTTCCATTCAGTTGCTGAGTGGTCGACTGTTCTTGGATTGCTTATCTGATAAACTGTTTTGTGTTGAGTACAGCTAATGCAGGAGAAGAATGAGCTGAGAGAAGAAAAGGCATCTTTAAAATCTGATATTGAAAATTTAAATTCTCAATATCAACAAAGGGTCAGGGTCATGTTTCCATGGCCTGCCGTTGATCCTTCTGTTGTCATGGCTCCTACTTATCCATATCCAGTCCCTGTACATGTCCCACCTGGTCCAATTCCCATGCATCCCTCAATGCAGCCATTTCCCTTTTTTGGAAATCAAAATCCTAATGCAATTCCTAGTCCTTGCTCAACATTTATTCCATACCCAGCTACTGCTAATCCTGCAAATGAACAGCCATCTGTCCAATATGCTTCCACTTCCCATATTTCAAGCAAACTGGATTCCAAAAGCAAGTCAGCAGATCACCCAAGGGGCAGCAATTCGGAAAGATGTGATGATTCTGATGATGTTGCAACAGAACTTGAACTGAAAATGCCTGGATCATCATCCCAACAGGTTGGTTTTAGTGTTAGCCATCATTCTTGTAGCAATGCTCTCCACGTCAACAACAGAACTTATTGAAAAGATTTATGCAGGATATGTCAACTGGAGAAAGGAAAGGCAAGCATTCACACAGAAAGGAAAAAAATATTACAAATGGTAGCTCCTCAAGCAGGAATTCTTCACCTCTTGGTATTCAGGATAGCTCCTCTAATAGTGTGGGAGATGTCCCAAAATCTACTGATTAATGTGCTGGTTGGTTTTCCTGTTGGCTTTCTCAAAATCCTAACTGGCACAAGTAGTATATCTCATTGTCACTCATGGGAATGCAACAAATTTGATGTCTTGAGACAAAATTCTGGGCTTGGAAGCAGGGTGAATCATGCTGGTAACTGGTAAGCAACGGAGGAAATTTGGTTAATTGCCTAGTTGTTCTTATTACCTGAAGAACTTGAGGTGGGTTCACCCTTCACTTCTCGCCTACTTTTACGCAGGTAACTTGTCCAGAATGTGTTCCATTTTCTGACTGAACGAGAAGATGCTTCTAACGTGCCTGCAGATCCTAGGCTTGATAGCCTGCTGGCCAGTAGGCTACCAGTGGATAAAATTCTGTGTAAACAAGTAGTATGAAAGTGCTCTCCCCTTTAACTGACCATTTAATTTAATTTAGTGTTAAATTGCCTCCTCTTTTTATTTATTTATTTTTTTTGGTTTAAACTTATCTTTTCTGTATATATAGTCCATTCGCATATGAAATTATCCATTGCCAAATTGCCATTTACAGGTGTTGCAGTGACGAACTGCATAAACTATATACGTGTACATATATTTTTGTATATACCAAGTCCGTTCTTGATACAAGAAATATAGAGTTGAAGCAAAGCCATTTTACCCATCTTGGTAGAAATAAACTATACCATGAAATAGAAAATGAGTTCTTTACGGTAATTGCATTTTAACTGAGAGTTTCTTATTGGTTATTTTTATTTCTTAAACGTGGTCTTCTGTGGGTCTTGATTTGTTATAGACCATTCACATCTCATCATGGACAATCATAATACAGTAATTTCTTATTGTCCAGCCGCATCTGTCAGATTATCATTGTTCCAAAGATGGTTGATTTGTTTTGCCATCTCTTATTCCCGTCAAGCTGGGCTGAACTTAACGGATTTGTATCCGTGATTTCATGAGAATGGAAAGGGAAGAGAAGTAATTTCTTTTTTGTTATTAATATTGTCATTTTACTGGTGGTGGAGATGAAGCATCAAGAAAAACAACACGTTGATGCTGAGAAACTATTCTTAATACTGTTAGGTTCAGACCAATTTTAAATAGAAGGCAATTTGAAATTGAAACTGCAGAATAAAAGATCATACAATTTAAAATAACAAAATAGCAGAACCTGCTCTGCGTTGTCTTGTACTCAAATTTCACACGCCTCAATTACTTAAACTTCTGTCAACTGAACCCATTTTCTAATGGACCTGTGAGGTTTTGAAGAGCATATGCGGAGGAAATCAACATGCAGTTGCTGAATCACAAAAGTGCTCTTTAGAATGTACCAAAATTTACACTCCAGGGGGGTTAGCCAAGTTGAATATGCTCCCAGACAAGGCCATCGCCACTATGCACAAGGCGGGTAAATCGGTATCATCATAATCCAGATTTTTGCACTTACTATGATCGGTAGAGTAGCATTTTTTTTAGCATTTTTCTTGTGAAAAAAAAAGGGGAAATACAGATCGAAAGTTCATGATTTTCACAGACACTAAGCACAACAGCTTCCTAAAACACCAACCTTTCCTTGGAATTTTATTTGCGGTTAGATATTAAAGTTCGTAGGGCACAACAAAGGAAGTCCCAATCCTCCAAAAGAATGTACAAAAGTTGACCACCACACGCAGAGCCATCCTCTATAGAGAACCAACACCTCTCCACTAATAAAATACCTCCTCTTCAACATAAACCTTTGTGGACCACTGGAAACTGACGATTCACCAGAGGTAAATGGAAACCAATGGTGCAGAGTACTCCCTCTACAACTCTCTGTAATCTTCAAGTCGGTTTGTTATCCTCACATTTTTCTCAATCTTCCAAAACTCCATTTCTGCTCTAAATTTTCCAGGAATTTCGATGGGCAGATGGGCTTGGTAAATTTTGGGAACTAATACTTGCTGTTCTCAGCAATCTACGGAATTCCGAAAGGCTTATTTTACCATCTTTATCAATATCAGCCTCCTCAAGAAGTGGGTCAATGGAACCTTTTAAGCCCGTGTGCTGCAAGGCAATAAAGCAAAAGAAATATTGGTAACTTGATCAAAAGCTAACCAAGATCAATTGCTCAAAACAAAAATAAAAAATAAAGTTCAAGAGCAATCACTTGCACATCATCTGCATAATATATATTTGTATTCATTCTTATTTTTCAGCTTTGGATGGGTGTGGAATCACGATGGTGGATTTTTGGTGAAAAGAAATACTAACCATTCTCAGTTCTTCTGGTGTTATAAAACCATCTTTATCAAGATCAAATTTCTCAAAAGCAGATTGCGAACGCATATGCCATTTCTCAGAATTGTGTTCCTCTAGTTGATGCACATGTAGAGCAGCAGCAACAAACTCGGAGAAATCAACAAGTCCATCTGTATTGCTGTCAATCTGCATCAAACAGATAAAACCCCTGTTATATTCCAAAACACAAGGAAACATTGTTCACAGGCAATGTTATTTCATTGAACTGTCACCAAGTTTGGAGTTTCATCTTCACAATCTATCAATTAAAAAGATTTTATATCTAGCTGGAAAACAAGTCATCATCATTATGTCCAAGTCCCATGAATCCTTCAATCCTCATATCCAGCACAAAAAGGAGAAGGAAAAAAAGAGAAAAAGAAAAAAGAGTACAAATGTCCAACCCATTTAAAATAAGGATGGCATCTTGAACAAGTTGAAGGCTAATTCCTCTTCCGTTATTTATTGAGAAAATGTTCTTCCTAGACAAGACAGCACAAATCATGCTTACCGCTTGAAGAATCTCCAGGACTCGGGAGTCTTTCAACTTCCAAGGAAGGTCTTTAGCAAGTGCCTGCATTGAAACCATCCTAGTTCAATAAAATGAAGAGAGTGTCCAACAAGAAACATGTTTCATTCAAACTAAAATAGATGACAAGAATTTCAAGTATAGATAACAGCATATAATATTGAAAGATTAATATGAAAACAAACATACCTGTCTCATCTCTTCAAGACTAATAGAACCATTTCTATCGACATCAATTGCATCAAATTGATCCCGAAGATCAGCAAGCTCCCCATCATCAAGTGTGCCAGCCAATGCCTACAAGGCATTAATTATTTATGAAAACCAATTTTTCCTGTAAATTACTTCCTAAATAGGCAGTCCTAAAATATCTAGAAGACAATCCTGCATCACTTTGAAGCATCCAATAAAAAGGATGTGTGCATTACCCTTAGAGCAAACTGTTTCAAACGACTGTACTTCACAAATTGCCGCATGTTACTGAGAACAGATATGTCAATGGGTATTTCGGATGCATCCCCTCCTTCTCTGACCCATGGATGAGCTGCAAAGAAGAAAACCTTTTAGAGCCAAACTGGTCCTGTTTGTTTGTAACTCATCATAATTTATCAGCATTTATTTCTTTCCCATGCAAATAGTTGGACACATACATAGGGCCTGAGCAGCAGTAAGTCGGACCCGAGGATCCTTCACCAGTAACTTCTTTACAAAATCTTTAGCACTATTACTTATGCTTGGCCATGGTTTGCGGCGAAAATCAGGTTTATTCCTCAAGACCTGCAGACTTTAGACATCAGTATTCTGAAGATGGGGATTATAAACAATGAAGGTAAAATAAGGTACCATGCAATTCAGTTCAGTATAAACTTGAACTGCTGCAAAGAACACATAAAGAATCGGGTTTTTATAAAATATCACCAGCACATATTATACTTTAGAAAACAGTTCTCTGAATTTAAGATATCACCATGTAAAAATAAACCTTTTATGGAATGAGTATAATCATTCAGAAAGCTGAGAAGGCTGCATAAGATACAGGATAATAGCCTTAATAGGAATTCCTAGTTTTGCTTCAAATAGACAAACTGAGAACTGGAGCATAAATGTGAATAATCATGAGACAAACAGAAAGCACAGATGTTTTGAAAACGTGATTAAAGCAACATGAAATCTAATTTTGTTACCAAAAACCTTTAGCCATCGTTTTGTAACAATCACAGGTGGCAGAAAAGAAGACAAAAAAAAAAAAGGAGAAGCTGGTATCTAAAATTAAGATTGTACTGCACCTCCTTAAATATACCATCCTCAGTTTTATCCCAAAAAGGACGGCGCCCACATAGCAAAATGTATGTAATAACACCAATACTCCAGACATCTGATTCAGGTCCAGACCTGCGCTTTAATACTTCAGGGGCTACATAGTAGGCACTGCCAACAATATCTTTAAACTTCTTGCCTGCAACCATTGAATAGTATGAAATATGGCTTCAGAACTTTTTGAATAGAATGAGCTGAAATGCTAATCACGGATTTGACAAGAACAGCAAACTCTCTTAAGTGTACGATAAAAGTGTATATGTATTTATGCATGTGTCAATTCGTGTGTGTGTTTGTGTGTGTGTGTGTGTGTCAACTCTCATCTTAATGGACACGTGCCATAACAGCTTTTCCTTCAAAAACACAGCAAGACTTTTGGTTTCCCTTCCTCCACCCATCAAAAGTAAATAAAAATGAAAACCTCCCCACTGCCCCATCTCAAAAATAAAGTTTTGGTAATTATATATAAGCAGATCTTTGCACCAGAAGCCACTAATTACCTGGTTTTATGAAGTCTGACAGGCCAAAATCTGTGGCCTTCAGAGGTGAGTCCACCTTGGTTGACTTGAAAAGAAAATTCTACAAGCAAAAAAAACATAAGCAACCATTGTCAGCACCCATGATTATAATTATGCCCAGCATGCTATCCACGATAATCAACTCTATTATACCTCCGGTTTCATGTCACGGTGTACCAAACCATGTAAATGACACTCAGCTGCAACTTTGAGCATCTGTCGTACAACTACTGCTGCATCTTTCTCAGTATAACGACTATCCTTCCTGATTGAATAAAATCAAACATTTATATGAAAGATTCTAGTGAACAAGATAATAGGCCAAATTTTTGGACACATATTTAAAAATATGATTGCACAACTGCAGCAAAGAACAATGAACTCCAGAAAGAAAGATTCTTACTTTGCCAGTATGCGATCCAGCAGTTCACCACCCTCACATAACCTAATAAACAACAGTGTAAAGAAACTATAAAGTTAACAACGTAGTGTGACAGTGAATGACAAATTCAGATTAATATTCACTCGGAAAAAAAAAGCTATGGTAAGGAGCATCAGAAAAGCACAGCTGGAGGAGATGCACTTTTATAAAAACTTCGTTAGTAATGGATTGAGGCATAGTCAAAACAGAAGGTATAACCATAACACTTACTCCATTACTATATATACATAAGAATCATCCTCGAATGCGTCATAAAACTGAACTACATTCTCATGGCCAGCAAGTTCCCGTAATATCTTGACCTCTCTCTTCACATCCTCAACAGCAATAGGAAGAACCATCTAGCATCAAAGACAAGTATTAGCTTTAAAATACACCAGAAAAGCAACTTCTCTAAGGTAAACACATTAAAGGACAACATTTCTTTGAGAACTAAAAGCTATAATACTAGTTACATCCTAAGCTTTAAATCCTTTAGCAGTTAAAAGGTAAATCTAGTCTCTCGGCCCTCGGTATTACTTGTTGCTTAATTGGGGACAGCAAAAGACCTAGACATGCCAACCCTCCAAAAGGAAAATGAAGTGGATTTACTGTATTTATTTGTGTTTCTCTTTTGATGAGGGCAAAAGAAAACGTGTGCCTCTAAAACACACCCTGTTGCAGAAACAAATAATTGCAACTCAGAAAAATGTGATCCAGAATTTTAACTAACCAGAAGGCCTCTGGTTAATACCAAAGCTAGCAACCAAAGCAGTTCACGGTGATCTTTTGATAATATCAGTACTCAAATGAGTTAAACCTACAGCCAATCCCAGGAACTTGGATACCATAAGTTGCAAAGTTTAAAAAACACTGAACACGGGAATAAAAGTGAGCATGGACACCCAACAAGAAAAACATGAATCTTCAAATCAACCGAGAATAAAACAGTAAAAATGTCTTGGTAGAAGCTTGATGTTCAAGCAAAAAGGTTATAATCTCAAACTATAAAAATAAGAATATACCTACACTAAAAGCAAAAGAGCCTTCAAGAATCTTAAACTCAGTTCCATTGTTCATAGCCCAAAACCATCAATCGGAATCTTTAGCAACCAAAACACAAATAAAAATAGCAATAAAAAGATTTAAAAAGAATTCCTTTAGATTTCTCTTACACCCCATTAACCAGACAATCCCTAAATTAAATAGAAATCTAAAGTCGTTTACAATATACCGGCATAAATGAATCAGAAAAGCCTCGTCAGAAAGATGCAATATAGGCTATAAAACACCAAAGAAAAAACATTGACAAACCAAAAAGACCCAATTGACAAAAACAAATTACAAAGGCAAAGAGAAGGAATACCTTATTTTTCTCAATCCTCTTGACGGCAACGCGATCTCCACTAGCTTTATCAGTGGCAACATAGGTGTACCCAAATTGGCCATGGCCCAATAGTTTTCCGGTCATATATCGCCTATCAAAATCCTTGGCATAGCCAAAATCCGTGCGTTTACCACATGGGATCACCCCACTTTGTCGCCTGGAAGTCTGCTTCTCTTTCACCTTATGCTGCTGCTGCTGCTGCTGCTGTTGTCGCTGTTGCTGCTTCGGCTTTGTTTGCAGTTGTCTACTCTCGGGAGTCCCATTGTTAGTACTATTGTTGTCATCCTTATTATTCTTTTGATCCGACGATTGTTTATTCGTGGTCGTCGATTGAGTCGTATCAGTTCTTTCCTTGCGGTGGTAGTGGTGGCCAGCGCTGGCAGTAGTGTTGTTATTGCTGCTAGAACCACTGACTTTGATGGTGGAAAAGCAGACACCCATTTGATTCTATCAATTATTAGCAAAGCTTCTTAGATGTTTTTGGAGAAACAACCACGAGAAATGTCAAAAGCAGAAGTCCTTGATCATATTTATATCAATATCCAACTGATAAGAGAATCGATGATGGGATGCTCAGAGGGGAAGAGCAGGAGAAGATAGGAGGAAGAAGAGGAGAAAGAGAGAGGTGGTGAGTGGTGGTGAGTGGTGGTCCAATGAGACTTTCTCCTTTTTCTTTCTTTTTCTTTAGACACATGAAGAAATATAGAGAGAGAGAGAGAGAGAGAGAGAGAATGGGAAAAAAATTGGGTTGCATAAGTTTACTCCGTTCCCATTCTGTGGACGGAGATGGTAACGGAAAATAACCGTGGTTACTTAATTGGTTAATTTACAATATGGTACATATGTTTCTTTCTATATATATAAAAAATTTGACAGTAACTGAAAATAGTTCTGTTCTGTTCACTAGCTCTTAAGATTTGATCATATGATCCTGAATTTTTTACCACTTAATATATTTATTAAATTACATAATTATAAACTACTAACTAGGAAAAAATTAAAAAAAAATTATATTTTAAATACTTGATATTATTAAGGATTTAGTTTATTAATATATTTTATCAGTTTCATTTTGTTATTATAAAATTCTAATTTAAAATTTTTCACTTTTACATACAATTAAATATTTTATTATTTATTAATAATATATTAATTAAATCTCAATTCAACTACCATGAAACCTCAAACCCTACAGATTTATTAATCAAACCGAATTTAAAAACATTGCAATTAACCCATACAATGTATCACATGTCATTAATATAAAATGGATACTATTGACTCTACTACAATTTTTGTCCCCACTTTAATATTTACAAGTAATTAATACTTAATTATTATATATGTTAAAATTATAATAAATTTTATTATTATAAAATTAAAATATATTAATGATTTTTTATTAATTAGGTATCCACTCCAATGCAAGGTCAATAATTGAATGCATCATATATTTTATTAAATGAATATAATTTGAATAGCTGTAATTTCATCAAGCTCAACTGTGATATATTATTTCGAAGAAAAAACAATGATTTTGCAGTTGCAGCAGCAGTGGTTAGAAACCGTAAGGGAGACTTGATTGATGTTGGAGCTAGTTCCCCAATGGCAGGAGCAGCAAGGGCTACGTCACATTAATTCGCTAGTAAATTAGCCTCTCATATGAAAGTCTCTTGGGTTATTTTGAAAACTGAGTGTGGAGTGGAGTGTTGTTTAAAGACGTTGCCATTCAAAGCAGGGAAGCAAGCTGGAATATTTCAAACCTCTTTATAATAAATCAAAACTCTTACATATGATTTTTGAGCATGACATCTTCTCCTAGTCAAGACGTCAGTAAAGAAAGTAAAATTTTGAAATTTCGAGTCACCTAGGTAATAATTTATCGTATATTGTATGATATTTAATATGCCTAATATTAAACTTTAATTAAATATATATTTAAAACTCATAAAAAACTCATAAATCAAATCAAATTAAATATATATCAAAATTTCATAATAAGAATAAGACAATTAAATTGAGAATTATGAAAGAGATTCGCCTTTTAAGAGATTTAATTCTAATAATCAAAATTTCAAAATTTGCTTCCGAATGAAACAATTAAATCAGCTAGATAGATTTAGTCCAAAAGATCAAAAAAATATACATGTTTAGTCCAAACATTTTTCATCTCAAGGACTTTTAATGCAGTCTTTTATTATCAATAAATAAAGATGATTTAAAACATTTATATATTTCTTATAAAAGTTAATATTTTAAAGTTTTTTAAATATAAAATTGGAAATATTTTTCATCTCTAATATTTAAAACATTAAGGAAAATTAATTAATGAAAAAATTTATAATTAAATAGAAATTTTATTTTTTATTTTTAAAAATCTTATTAATATTTATAATAAATATAAATATTAAATTATTAAAATTTTATATATAATTTTATTGTTTAAACTTATAACAAAAATGAAATATAAAATATTTTCGAAATGTTCTTGAATTATAAATTATTTTTTACAAACCAAATGGCTAGTTGGATTTTAGTAATCACTATAAAAAACAATGTTTTCAACAGTCAAACAATGCTTTGAAAAAGTCCAAGTCAGAGAGGGTGCTGTCTCAGTCAGATTTGTAAGTGCGTGTAGTATTGTCGTGTAGACTGTCTGGCTGCCGATTGGTTCATTGTTTATTTATTTTCATAATTGTTATTAATTTTTTTAATTATTTTAAAATTATTATTTATTATTTATTTAAATTGTAATCACATAGAAATTATTATAATTTTATTTTATTTTTTAATAAAATTTAATATTTTAAAGATGATATAATTAAAAAATTAATAAAAAATATATTTTTTAATATTTATAAAAAAATAAAGTAGATAAAAATTATAAAATAATTTAAATATTTAATATTATTATTGCTTTTTTCTTTTTCACTAAACTAAATTAAAAGAAATTGAATAACCTATTGAATTGAATTTGCAACAACTACATACTATACGAAAGCAAAGAACTTAGGACTTATTTATAGTTTTTAAAATTAAATGCTATTTTTAGATTTTGAATAGGTTCAAATTTTTAGTTCATTGGTATGCACTAATTACCCAATTACCTAAATTACTGACTAGTAATACTAAATTAATTATCTTTGAACTATTAATTATTTTTAAAATATTATATTAAATGAATAATACATATTATATTACAGTTAAGAAGGTAAAGTAGAAGAGGATCAAAAAAATCAATTTAAAATTTTATGTATGATAAATTTAAGTTGAATCCACAATCACCGTCGGTTCAATCAGACCTCATAAATCAATCCAAACTAATCAATTCATAGAAACTCTACCCACCGCATGATACAAATTATTCATCATTTCAATATTGCATACTCATAACACCGCCATAATTATCAATGTAAAATAATATAGCATAAATAAAGTGAGACAATGATAACAATAGAAAATAGCAAAATCTGCAATAATAACCTTTTTTAAAAATATTAACAATAGCAATTTAAATAAAGATCGGAGTGTTATAGAATTAAACCGATCATTGATTAAAAACCTTTAAAAATTTCCCACATTGTGAATATTTTAAATTCTGATGATTTAATTGAATCTTCAGGTCTTAAACACGTGTTATTTGGATCCATGTGATCCAAGTGGAAAGCTAAAGACACTACCTGTCACTCATGAGACATCTCATGTTGATATGAAACGAGTAATCGATAGGAAAATTAGGTATGATTTAATTTAATTTATTTTTATTTTTTAATCTAAATTAATTTAAAATTTTAGTTTGAAGTCATTTTAATTATGAATAAAATTTTATAATCAATATATTTAGATAAAAAATAAGTTTAGTTACATAATTTCTGGATCAATTTTTAGTTTTTTTTTGCTAAAATTGATTTTAAATTGTATTCTTATATTAATTTAAATTAATTTTATATAAATTATGTAATTAATTTAATAATAAAAATTATTTAAAAATAAATAATTAAAATTTTTATAACATCAATTATGATATTATTTCACCTAATAAAAAACAAACGAGAAATAAAGTTTTCGGGGAGTGACCGTCAATCCAAGCGTATGAAAACAAACTATAAGATAAAAAAGTAAAAGTGAAAAATAGGAAGAAACACGTGTCACCACGTGGTTGCTAAAAAAGTGTAATTAAAAAAGAAAAAAATCTGTATGAACACAATAATTCAAAACGTGTTATATTAGTCTATTATTTATCTAAATTATAGAGCAAAGTAGCAAACTAATACGTGTAAGTTAATTATTATTATATATATAATTACTTAGAGTTGCATTTATTTTTAATTTTGATAAGATGTACGCAGTTGAGATTTTATAATGTCAATTTTAGAGAAAGTAATGTGAATACACCAAATTCTGGATTGGTTAATGCTTAAAGACTTGGTCAGATTCTGATGCTCTAATCCTGATGTATTATTGAGTTTGAAAATCGTTTCTATACGAAATCAACGATTGACTTGGTGAAAGTGACGTTTCCACTTGCTCACACTCACAAGCCTCAACTTTATGTATTATGTAATTTAAAAGTTAAATTCATATATTAGGCAACCCATTTAAGATGTAATTTTATCTTTGTTTAAAAAAAAAAAGACACTGATGGTAATGAAATCAAATTGGTAAATGTGAAGAAATAAAAGTGGGACACATTTTAGGTTATGATGAATTATTAACCACAGATTCAGATTCCAGCAAATCTATGTATCTTTTCGCTTTGCTTTCTTGTCGCTCTAGTAGTGTCTGTCCTTGTCATCTTGTAATTGCATTCACATTCTTTAAAAAAAGATGAATCTTACCAATCAATTAAATTTATAAATAAACTAAGTTCAGCGTGTCTATTTCTGGTGAGTCGGTACATTGACAAGTGGATTCATTTTTTGACGGTGAATATCTCCTAGGTCAGTACCACCGTACTTGCCAATGGTAAGGTGGCACGACCTTTGATCACCACTCTCTTTAAGAGGTGGAGCAACAATGTTTTCTTCATGGCCGACTTGTGATCATTTGTTAAATGAACAGTAAAAACGAGTGGGTCTTGCCATTATTTGACAAAAGAAAAAAAAATATTCACATAGATATGGAGCTTAATACTCCCGATATGTTTTATATTTATTAAAAAAAGTTAATTGTAATTAGATCTGTTCACCCGGTTCAGGATCCTGCCCAACTTGGATCCGCCCAGCCCATGGCCTTGGGCTCGAGTTATTATTATTATTACCCAACAGAAGAACTCTGTAAGCATAAACCCAGAGCGAGAGATATTCAAATTAAAACCCTAACGGCTAGTTTTTCGCTTTCTTTATGCTTTTGCGTGCGCTCTAACGGTCATGTGACCGTTTAAACCTCCGCTGCCAAATTTCCCTTTTATAAACCCTCCGGACTTTGCCCCTAAAACATCTACTTTCTCTTTTCGCTTTTGAATTTGCTTTATCGCATCTCTTCTATTCTCTTCTTCTCTATATCACCATTTTCTTGAATTTAATCATCAATGGAGACTCCATCATCGACAAAAAGAGTCACAAGATCGCAGACTCTTGCTGCTCTTAACAACAACAATATTCCCATTTCAAGTGAGTGATATCACCTTTCTTTTTCTACTCATGAAAGTTTCTAATGAAATCTTATCGCTCTTTTCTTCGAATTGATCTTGATTTTTTGGTGATGCAATTCGGGGTTAACAAAGATTTGTTCTGTGATGCTGTTTCAGGGAAGATTGAAGATTCAGAGAAGGGTGCTTCAACAAGAAGACAACAACAAGATCGCTCTGCACTTATTGATATAACCAACGATTCACCGATCGTTGGACTTGCAATGGGCAGCTTAGAGACACCTTCATCAGCCATAGTGAAGCAAAGAAGCAATAGAGTCAAGAATACGCCTGGCTCTGGAGAGGCATTGCTTAGAGGTCAGGTGAAAACCCTGTTGCAGAAAGTTGAAGAAGAGGCTGAGCTGTCAAAGATCTCACTAGAACATCGTCCCGTTGTCCATGTTCAAGGATTTGTCAGTTCTCCAATGGGACTGCTTGCTCCAACTCCTGCTAATACACCGCAAGTCCATGATCTTTCTGAAGACGATCGAAGTATTAGTAGCACGCCGTTGCCAGTAGTTGAAGAGAACATTTGTCAGGTTTGATTAATTTACCTTTTTTCTTATAATGGTTTTTGATCCGGATGATCTTGATTTTGGTCTATACGAAATTTGAAAATTTATGTGGGTTCTTGTTTGGTGATGTATTCTTGATGGGTTTTTGGGATTGCAGGTGGTGAGTGATATCTTTGATGGGAGAAAGGAAGAGAGCCTTGAATCTCAAAAGAGTCTAACAAGGTCTTTAATGCTTGACTTCTCTGAAAAATCTGAAATCACGGACTCATCATCAGAATGCTCCTCTGTAGTGACCACTTGCAAAGTGGACAATCCATCCACAACAGATGATGACAGTGCCTCTAACTGGTCTATTCAGGTTAATGCAAGCACCCATGATGAAGACGAGGAGGAGGAAGAAATTGAAGAAGAAGCGGAAGAAGAAGAAGATTATGATCCTTGTGATTATGAAGAAGGTGATGATGGAGGACTGCTTGAAGCACTGTGCGAAGGCATTGGCAAGATAAGGGTGAGTGAGTGCAATACGGCGGCTGCTAAGTTCACGGGGAAGCATACAAGATTTAGGTACAACAGTGATGATGAAATTGTTGAAGAAGAAGTAGTAGAAGCTGCCGGTTCATCATCAGGTGTTTTGCATTTGAAGGGTCTGCCAACTCCCAAGGGGAAGCATCTCTACTTTCCTGAGGAAGAAGAAGTTTGAAGTAACGTGGTTAAAGTTGAAGGGGGGTGGTGTCTAACTCGACACTACATGTTTGAGATTTGTTGCTCTTTTCAAGGTTTCTACGTTTTGACATTTTTTGTTTTTAAATTTGAAACTTGATTGCTATTGAGAAACTTTTTTAGTCTGAGATTTTGTTGAAAGATCACTAAATTGAAAGTGGTTGTGGTATAATTAATAATTCTGTACTTCATTTCTTTGATCATCAAAGATTAGTTCTAATATATTCACTATTGATTTCTTTAAATGAGGAATTTTTTCTCTTTATCTTTCTAATCAGGCAAAAGAAGAAAAGAGGACGCAATTTAATAATTCTTTTGATGGAAAAAAAGATAGAAGAAAGCAAAAACTGAATCTGATCAGTTTATTTTCCTGTTTTTAATTTAAATTTAGAACAATTTATCTCATTGCATTGAAGTTAATATCTTCTACATATTTTGTTTTGCATTTTTTCTAACTTTTCCGGGATTTTTTAAAGATGGATTCAAAAAGTGAGTTATTTCAGGAGAACTAAAAGGCAGTTCTTTTCAAAAATTGAAAACTTTGATTAATAAAGCAACAATATTACTATTTTTTTTCAATGATATAAAAATTCTGTAGTAGAAATAATCTTATAAAATATTTTGAAAATACGAGTTTAATAAGTTTAAACAAGTAGCATTACTCTAATCCTTAATGGGGGGCCGAAAGGGAGGTCGCTGGCAGTCGCAATCAAAGTCGTCTTCGCTGCTTCCCAGCGACAGCAAAGCCTCTGCCCTTATAGTGACGGCGCCTTCCAGATACTAGGCAAGAATAGTTTGGCATCAGAAACACAGGCAAGGCAATTAAAGCATCAAGTTTAAAGGTAGTGCCATAGATGAACTCAGTTGATCATTTTGATTTGAAAAATACATCAAATCTTTATCATTCCATTAATTTTAAACTATTTAACTTTTATGATTTTTGTGGTTTGAACAAATTCTTTATTGCAAAAGATCTACTAATTAATTGAAAGACTAATCATAAATTAAACATTCCTTCCATTAACTAAATGATTTAATAATTGACAAAGTAATCAAATACCAAGTTAATTGATTTTTTTAAATGATTAAAATAGATATATACTATATCTTGAATGATTTATTTATTCATTAAGGTAAATCAAAAGAAAAGAAAAGAAAATAATATGAAAATGATGATTTTTTTTCAAAGAGGTTTTTCAATTGCTCAGCGGATACGAGCTTTTTTTTTTTTTTTTTTTTTTGAATTATCGTAACAGTGAGATCTACCGATGGATAATAAGTTGAACAATGACGTTGAAATTGAACCATTTAAATACCGACGGATTACAATAAATCAAATGTCAACTAGCAGTAATTTCCACTCATATGTACATAAAAAATTTACGATGGAAAAACTGCTACTGACATTGTCCGTCTCAACAAAGTTTAAAACCACGGATGCCATGTGGGATCCATCATACACAAGTTCCTCGGAGTCAAGGCAGCTTCAACCAGCTCAGCCACGCCCCTCTGCACTGACTGTGGTGGGTCAACCGCGTTTTCCTCCTGTGTGCACCACATAATTTTTAAAAACACCAAGGTTAGAGAAGATTTTAGTATACTAGACAAAGAAAAAGAACATATGACAGGAGGGATTGAAAGTATGAGATATTAAGGGTATTTCTAATATTATTCTATCAGAGGCCTGTTTCAGCGTTGCAAGCCTTTTTAAGACTTTTAACACTATTTATGTTATAAAGACAACTTTTTTTTTTTTAACATAGGGAAGGGCATTCTCTCGCTGTAGCATAGAAAGATGGATAACTTTATGTTGGACACAGCAAGGAGCAATTGGACACCAATATACATGAAATACGCCAATTATTTTCATCTAGAGATTTTGACAGAACACAGTTCAACGTCAGAGCATTCAGTATCACAACACCAAATGCTTTCATGAAATTGGCTCAAGTAGTTACCTCTTCAGAGAGAAATTGTGGAGCAATTCCGCTGATCCGGTTGATAACATGATCAACATTGGCAGTGACCTTATGTTTGAAGTCAACGGGATTCATGTTACCGCCTCCAGCAACAGGTGCCATGGGCATCCCAAGTGGTCGTCTCCAAGACCAAGACAGCAGCTCATCGCGGAAAAACATTGCTAATTGATGCCACAAATGTTGGTTTTGCTGCCATAGTGCAAATTTAGAAAATTACTGTCCGCCAGAGACGCATATAAGGAAATTACTATCAAATTGAATTCTAACAAAACTCACTTTAGGTGAAACAACAGCCTGTGCTGCAGCACACATCGCAGAAACAATAAGCCCTTCAACTCCAAAATGAGAGAAGAACGCCTGCATGTTCCTTGTAAGACGAAAAGGTACTGGTTCATTAAACTCAATCATTCCATTGGCATCATACGCAGGATGAAAATCTGTCTGGAAAATTTTCCCAGTGTTCTTGGCAAATAATATCTTATTTGGAGACCTCCCTCCTATTTGAAGCATGAATGACATGAAACTTGAGAGTGCCAACTGGATGGCAAATTGTTTCTTAAAAGCCCACATATGGTTGCCACTCAGAAGGGTCTTGTACATGTACTGAGAAAAGATGCTGTCAGTCACAAGAGTTTTTGTTATTTCATTATAAGCTTGGTGGCGGAGATCTACAACAGTCTCAGGTGATATGTGCCCAGATATAGCTTGGTTCAATTGCTCCTTGAAGTAGGTAATTGGGAGATCTGCTTCTCGGTCATTCCTTGCACAATGGTTCTCATAGACCTCAAGGAAAGTGCTGTACATTAAATCATCTTCAACCATGCGAACCTATTCAGGTAACACAACGCAATCAGGAGAACAATTTAGATAGGCTGCGGTGTGCTGTGCATTGAAATGCACACGTCATCAGTAACACACTGTACTAAGGAGAACAATTCAGATAGGCTGTGATGTGCAATGAAATGCACAAGTCAGCAGATAAAGAAAATAAAGTAAACATGGTGGGTCCATTTTATAAAAAAAACCATTTAACTTTTAAAATCTCAAGGGAAAGAGTTGTTGAAGGCAGAGTTTATTACCTGGGACCAAACAGGAATGATAATTGGTGTGTGAATACATATGTGACGACGTCTTGATTCTTTGTGCTTATCAAACATCTGGTTCATAACGCGGAAAAGCTGCAATATGCGTTCATCACTTCTGGCATTAGGTGTCAAAGATGTCTGAACAATAAAATGGCGTTGTGAGCCATCGGAGCCAATCAAAGTCAAGCGCCGGAAGCTGCTTCCATGCCTTCTAACAATAGGAATATCAGCTCCAACCCTATCTAACTTAACTGTATGGTCTGGGGCAATTTCCTGGAATTGGTTATATAGGTTCATAAGAACAAGAATAATTCCATGAAAGATCCAACACAGAGAAAATCCATTCAGTTAGTAGGTTAGAAATTAGAGAAGGTTCAAAAGGCAATAGGTGAGTTGGAATAAATTCCAGCGATAAATTAGCATCAGCTCCCAGGCCCATTTATCCATACCACCTGCAAAAGTTTTGATAAGTTGCTAGGTATAAAAACAGAAGGATTACCTGATCACTAAAATATTGTCCAGGAACCTCTACATCAACAACATGAAAATCACGCAACACCCTGCTTTCTTCTTCAAGCTTCAAGACGGCAGGAAACCTGTCCTCAACGTTGCTCTGAAGGACATTTTTCCAATGTTTCAATCGCTCGGTAAGCTCAGCAAGGGTGGCAGGGAAGGTAACTGTACTTTCTGGATCAAGATCACGCTCAAAATCCTGCTTGTATTCTCTCACAAAATCGACATGCTTGTTCACAGCATCAGCAGAGAAGCAAGCCCTGCAAACTCCAGAAAGTTCCTTCTTGAGAGATTGAGGAACTTCTGCTGTAGTAGCAGTGGGATACTTGTAACAGCGGTGGAGCAGCGCATTAACCACTGCAAGAAGTCTCTCCTCCGGCAGAGTAACAAAACGTGAACCAATTTCTGTGAGCAGGACCTGCAACATTGAAATTTTAGCCTAAACCATGTAGTTGGTAAAGCAGTCAACCTGACAAAGGAAATAAATCATGTTGTCGAATTCGAAAGCCATTCTCCTCTTACACAATAAAAAACAAATGAAAATGATAAAAAAAAAAAAAATGGAACATGGATGCAGTATCAAGCCAATGGAGCAAAAACGAATAATCATTCTTCTTTTGCCTGTGTTCCCAGTCAAAAGTATACCAGCATAACACACACAAGTATACTATGGAATATGGATGCAGATGAAATCTAGCACTGAAACAATCACCTCAAGTTCACTAGCCAAATTAGTGTGTTTGCTTCTAAGAGCCTCCATTATGTCCTTCGCAGCATCAAAAGCACTGCCAGCTGAAGCAACAAATCCCAAAGCACCACGCCTTAATGCATTCTGACCACTGTCATTGATAGTTGAAGAATTTTGCTGCAAAGGTTGATCATTCCCTGCATGGACACTGCTCTCAACTGTTGTGGCTGCAGACCTTTCAGGTTCCTGGGAGTTCCCACCATCATGAGACCCAATTCCACTACCAGGTTGAGGGCCTTGGTGAACTTGACTGTCTGGGGTTAAAGTGGACCCACTATGACTCACCCTTGCATTTCCATCAGACATTCCAAGAGAACCAGCCCCGGCCCCAGATACATTTTGCTGCATTCTTTGCTGAGCCATTGCCAGTCTGCCCAGTTCAGATTTATTTGCAACATCACGACGCTCAAGCAAATATGTACGAAGCCAGTAATACAAAGCCTACAATTTGTAGATGGGGAAATATTAAAACTGTTATGAGAAACAACACGTATCAATTCAGTTAACACACAAACCAAATGTGAGACATCTACCTGTGGATACACTTGGGCAATCTTCAATAAAACAAGTTTGCAGTGAGGTGCCTCTGCCCTCTGCAAGGAAAGTAATAGTTGCGGAATCCAAGAAAGCCAAACCCAGTGGGGTATTTGGTCCAAGTATTTATCAAATGCCCTCCCCACAGGTTCACTGGGTGTATCAAAGCTCAGAAGATACAGAACCCGAGCTAGATGGCTTCTGGAATTGGAAACACCAAATTTGATACCTTGAAGGAAGCAGCTAACTGCATATTCCAACCAAATCTCATCGTGCGTTTCTTTAAAAGCCTGCGAAGACAGATTGCAAATCAGTACTGTGTACATAGCAACAGCTATGACATGAAAAGTACATGAAAATGAATACCATATCACAATAGTTTCCCCAGCTTATCCATCCTTTTGGCAAATTTTTGAAAAGACTGATGGCATTGGAATATGCAATATTAGCACTTTCAGAGTCATTTAATTTTAACAGAAAATCCCCCTTGAGACGAAAAATCTCCGCTTTGTGTTTCACAGGAAAATATTCCAAGTTAGTGCTGTTGATCAAATTGAGACCACTTGTAAGTTCTCCCTTCATCTCCAGATAAGCCTTTGCTTGTTCTCTTATCTTGACAAAGGCTTCCTAACCACATGCAAAAAAAAAGAAACAGCGGGACAGTTCAACTACATGAAAAAAGCAGAAAGAGATATCAAGGGAAAATAAAAAACTAAAAGAGCATACAGATACTTAGTTGAGAAGAGAATGAAGCCGAGGTAAAAAATAACATGAAAACTATTAGAATTGGTTATTTCACAAATGTTCTATACAATAACCACCACCCATCTCAGGGGTTGGTCACAGCCTTGCTTTCCAACTCATTTAAAATGTAAACTACTTCATAAAGTATAGCTTTACCCACGGTCAAAGTCCCTTAGCCTCTAAACTCTCAAGTCTTTCATGAAAGCTATTTGTTTATCAGTAGTCTAAGCTAAATAAAGAATTTCACATACCAATCTAAATTAAAAGTTAACCATACCAATGAGGATTTGATCTGCATATTAAGTGCTGATCTTAAGAATATAAATCAGCAGATGATAAGGACCATTCTAGAGCAGCCACAAATTCACAGCACATAGTTGAATGGTGATATAACCTATCAAAAGACACTGAAAATTTTCCAAATTCCAAAAAACCACCTCCTACATTTCAGACACTCACATAGACAGATTGTATATACCTGGACTTCCATGGTTGAATGGCCATACATCTTTTCAAGGATTATCACACAGACATCATAAAGCCCTTGCTTACGAGCAATATGAGCAAGCTTATTTACATTCCATGCTTTATCACGATATCCAAGGTGATGAAGTTGTGAATTTGTATTGCCAAAATCCTTGAAGGCATCAATGACAGCATTATACATTTCATTCCTCCACTGCAGCAAATCATACCAAACAGACATGTTATCCCATTCATTTGGTGTTCTTAGTCTCCAAGTCTCAAGAATGTCCTTGAGATCCGCATAAAGATTTCCATGCACCCCAACAACAGAACTGCCAGAAAGTTTGTTCCCATTGGCAATGTCCACCAGAATTCGAGCAGACTCTTGAACTTCAACCAGCTGCTGGAATTGCTGCAAAAGAGGGATCCTAGCATGAACAGACATTTCAGGCAACTGCCACCAATGTTCTAATGCAAGATCAACACCTTTCCCCACTATGCTTTCAGCGTCCCCAACTCCATTTGCATTTCTATCGTGAAGGGCAAAGAAGGCCTGAATGAGACGAAGTTTTGGAGTTTCTTCAACCTGAGCCTTGGGAATAACATGATCCTTCATATATGTCCAATCAGGTAACTTCCATAGGGTATCAAGAAGAATTTCATAATTCTCAACACTTTTACCGAAGTCAACTAAGGCATCCCACTGACTCAGCTGGCTTGCACAATAAAGCCATTGTTCTTCCCAAAGACACATCTCAGCCTTTGGTACTGTATTGTTATATGTGCCTTGAGTTGCTTTAACCATGGCCTGGTAAAAGAGGCTTTGAGCACGCTGCCAGTAACCATGCTGGACTAGTGAAAGTCCGGCTCTGGTTTCTGCTGTGATTGACCTTTTCTTCCATAATCCACATCGCATATCTTCTTCATTGAGCAAACGATAAAGCTCAGCCAGCGACTCGGAGCACTTTGTGTCATTCATAAACAGCATAACATGACTTTCAAGTAAAGCCAGGGCAATATGCCAAGCATTGTAAGTCTTCCCAATATATTTAATGAGTTCACTTGGCATCCTAGGTTGAGGGTGGCTCAATTGAAGGCCTTCTAGAAGTGCTTGCACAACATTTGGTCTGCTGGCTTGTTGCTTCTTGTGATAATCTTTTGATAGGAGAGTAATCATCGGTTTAGCTAATGTTACCTGCTCTTCCTTTTGCAAGGTCACCCAGACAATGGGAAATACCAGCACCCACAAATGGTATGCAACATTAGCATCTGTATGCGCCAGCTCTCTCAATGGAATAACAAGATCAGCTACCTGAAAGAAGTGAGAAGAAGTTAAAGTAATAACAGATTCAGGTATACTAGTTCCTAACTCCTAATAAAGCTCCCTCTCGGGCAATACTGCAAGACAAGTTAAAACTGGCTAAACCACCAAACAGGTGGGGGCATGTCATTCGTAATATGCAACCCTGTAAATAGACAATTCATTGGTTCTTTCCTCCCAACAACTAAAGAGAAGTACAATTCTACAAATAGGAATGGGACCAACAAGTACTATTATTTGAATCCACCATTGCTAATTGATTAAGTTTATATCATATATTGGTAAAACTAGAATACACAAAATAGTAACAGAAACCACTTCCTTGTATTGCCAACAATCAATGTTCAAACTATGGAGAATTAGATACTAAAGAATATGATATAACAATCATTAAGTTCAGGAAAGTTAAACCCAAATGCAAAACCTGAAGTTTGCTCATCTCATTCAAAAACTGAGCATGCTTAAGGACAAGGCTATCAAGTGTTAAAGGTGCTTCCTCAGTACCCCCCGGAACATCAGTAACCTGTTGCAGCATCCCAGACCCATCCGGAGGAGAATTTGAGACCAAGAGTGGCAACAATCTAGCAGAGTTTGGAGCAAGCGTGATGGGTTTATCTTCGACTAAGATAGCTAGAAGCAGATCAAGACCTTGTTTGAGCCAGAAAACATCACTTAGAGCTTCCCAGTCCTGAACTTGGATAATATATTGCAGTCTTGTAAACAATGTTTTCCCTAGAGATTCATGATAAAGTGAGAAGAATTTCATCCTTATATCAGGATCCTTTGCCTGTAAACTAAGCATGAATTGTCTTTCCACCTTCTGAAACACCTCTTGACGCAAGGCCAGTGGATATCTGGTAGTCAATGAACATATTATTCAAATGCATATAGCATGCAAATCTTCCTTTAACACAAAATATTACTTACTTGTTTGAATCAGAACAAATTCCATAAAGAAGCTGAAGATATTTTCTGTTCCACTCTTCCAAAGCATCAGGTTGGAAGTTCTGCTTATCAACTTGTGAAAGCTTTTGCAGAAAAGACACTATTTCCTTAGGATTAAGAAAAGCACTAGAAGGGACTGCTCCCTGTTTGTTTGAGTCATCCTCAATCCACCCTTTTATCACATCTAGGATGCACAGTAGCACACTAGCATCAGTTCCTTTCTCTGAGAGCAAAGAATTCAAGATTTGAGTTACAGATCGTTTGCAATCTGTGACAACCATGACCTTTTCATTGATAAGCTTCAATACAGATTTCAGATTAGAAATGACAGCACCAAGATCAGAACCCTGATGAGAAGAAGAGACTGCTGAATCTGGATCTGTTCTCTGACCCTGATGAGGGAATATATCAGATAATGTGAAGTGCAGAAAGAGCATATTTTAAGAGAGAACAATTTGAACAGACAGACAAGAAGTAGAAATAAATACTTCACTGACCCAGAAAAAAGAATGAAAAATTCCCCAACCTATGCAAAATAAGTGTACTTCATGTAATTTCAAAAAAGAACAAAATCACTGTCGCGTGTGCTTTAAGATGAAAAAGTAAGGAAGCTGGAAAAAGCCCGGGCCCGCTTACGGAAAGTGGAAATAGAAGCAGATCAGTTTCGAACGAATGGATATTCTGAGATACAAGAACATGAATCAAAGATAGACTGTATAAAGGGAGATGCATGAATCAAATAGTTTTTCAGATGACAAGTCACAATCAAAATTCTGGAAGATTAATAAAGAAGGTACAGCCTGCCTTCATATAAAATCAGATAAAACTGGAGAAGCTAAATCAAACTCAATGTTTCTTGTGAGATAACAAAATGTAACATTATCAAAAACATTGAAGCCAAAACCCAAAAACTCAAGAGTTGGCAAAAAATGCAAAATAAACATGATATATCAATGGCATACCTGTCTCAAATGAGAGCCTGCTGATGATCCCATGTCGCGTGCTAGGCGTTGAAGGATGCGACACAAGTTAAATGGATCAGTATGTTTCTCCACCTCTGTCAAGGTTTTAATGACTAGCAGCACAAAGCTAATTGAATTAGCAGAGTTATCCTCACTCGACGCCTGGGAAGCTGTAAGAATATTGATATGCTTCTGTATCAGTTCATCAACTTTCTGATACAAAAGCTTCACATCTGTTGGCGTGGTAGCTGCATCAGGTGGAAAAGCAACAAAGACCATCTTCAACAGAGAGCACAGTGACTTTCCAGCATCTAACATTTTATGTTTGAAACAGGGTTCCAGAATCTGACATGAATAGAATGAACAATAATTAGGATTTAGAACATAAATAACAATAATAATAATAATAATAATAATAATTAATACGATGATGATGATTGTAAAACAAGAGGGAAATTTTTAAAGAAGAAAAAAAACTTATTGCTGCAGTACATACTTGAGATATTTGGTTGATGTTATTTCTAATGAACAGATGTGGCTGCTTATCCAAAACCTTGTTCATAACATCCAAGCCTTGTGCAAGTTGCGTTGAAGGGTCCTTTGACTGTGATGGCTGAATGCTGCTGAGAAGTTTTTCCAAATAATTGAATTTAACATTGGCATTTGGCCACACCTCCAGAGCTTGTGAAAGAAGATCTAAGGCTTGCTTGTACATGACACTTGCTTCTTTATCCTTGGGTTCTATGACCAAGGCGACCTGTTTCCACATTAATGAACTTTCATAATTCCATCACTAATAACAAACCTTAAAGCAGGTTAACCAGAATCAGTATGGTAAATAACAAGAAGAAGACAGCATTTTCCATTGAGCTACAAGAGTACAATAACATATTTGACCAACATTAGCATACTTAAGCCAAATGACAAAATAACTTAGAATTTTGTCTCAAATTTCAATTTGTGGAAAGGTGCAGCATGAGCTGCTTTGCATCTGCATCAAACACAAACCATGCCTCCTGTTAAAAAATAAATTTGTAATTGATAGTCATATCAGAAACAACATAAATCATACCACAAGAATACAATTCCATGCATTCTGTAAATCTGACTATGCATATTTTGCCAAACTCCTGCCTATTCACAGTTCACGCATGTTCCACCAACTAGTGATTAGGCGGGGAAGTAAGATTATTTGACATAAAAGGAGGTGAAAATTTTTAACAGATTATTTGACTTATAGGAGGTTAAAAAATTTTAATGGACAATATTTTCTTCTATTTCAAAAAAGAAAGGTTAATGCATGGAAGAATAAATGGTCCCAACAGGATGATCTTTGTATTTGGCCTACAAACATATTGTGATTATATCTACTCATTTCTATTATCAATGATCTCAATTGAGATGTAATAAGGGCTAAATCTACAAGGGCCTTTAGTCCACAACCAGCAAGTGAAAACTTCAACAAAAAGGTAAGCATATATCTTTAACAGAGCTTGCTCATATTCTAAAGAAAGTCTCACCCTTATGAGAAAGTTTATAATCATTTCTTCCATAGCAGCATTTGGTTTAAACTCTTCATCTGGTTGGCCACCAGATCCGGGGGTTTCTATATTAGGTATTGATGATGCACCACCAGGTGACATGACGCACAGGGATTGAAGCCCAGGTTCAACTTTAACTCTCTTACTTGGATCTTCAGGGAATGTAGATCCATCCACTGCACGCTTTGGATCAGCACTAGCAGAGCCAGAGTTAAATCCGTCATTAGACTGACTTGGGAGATCACTATCAGGCACAATTTTCATTTCATTTTGCCTTTGCCTCTCCCAACCAACAACCAATCCAGCGAGTTCAATGGCAAGGCGCCTGTTTTCTGCTGTAGTATTATATGGCAATCCAAGCCGACTGAGAGAATTGACCATCTGAGGTACAAACTGTGCTCTGCAGCTATAGAAGAGATCTGAATGGCGCACGATTAGCTGGAAAATGTGAATCAGATTTGGAATAGAGTGACCTTCTTCAACCAGAATTTTTTTTGTGTATCGTATCCAAATTGGCATGCGAGAATCCCCAAGAGGTAACCTTCTTGGTAATGCCGGCATTAGAATATCAAGGGCCTGCTTGACCAACAGCTTGTTTTCAGGCTGGCAAGTTCTGAGAAGTGCAACGAAGACCTGCATTTGTAATTCCATTTCAGAGTTGTGAAGTCCCATAAGAGAAAATGATAAGACGCAAATACTACATATTTATTTGTCTATGTTTATCTTTGTCATTGCAATGCATGTTCATTGTCAGAAAAACAGAAATCAGAAAAACATCCATAATAATTCTTCCAATCGATGCCATTATGTCAAATGAATTAAAAAAAAATTAAAAAGCTGCCGGAAAGGGGTGGGGGGCAATAGAAACAGATATACATTAAATGCTATTTCTGATTGACTTCACATACCTGAAGTATTATTTTTTCTGGTGCCTGATAGGCCTCCAAAAAGTGGCAAACATTGACAAAGGCCCACTGCTTACTAGCGCTGTCTTCACGTTTCAGATGATTCCAACCAAATTTAATTAGTTCTTTCCTATGATGAACCAGGTCATTTTGCAGATATTTAAGAAGTAAAGTGGCAAGCTGCAAAAGTTCTATCCTCAAAGGCTCATCATATTCAGCAGAAACCTGTCATAAAGCGCAGAATAAGCAAATTTTTTATTGCCTTCGACGCAAAAAAGAATATGTAAACTAAGAAAAGACAATTAAGAAATTCTTTAAATGAATATAAGTGAAAAAAATTCAAAGATACCTCTTCTGGTGGATCAAGAAGTTTGTCAACTATTGTCTTTATAATACCAGGATCAACAACCTCCCAACTTTGGCTATTCTGGAAGGCATGTGCAAGCATTGGAAGAATGAGCATTTGCATGACCACCACCAAATGATCATGAGCAAGTTGTTTTGATTGGAAAAGGTTCAAAAAATGCAAGAGAAGTGCTCTCTTCAAGTTGGGTGGATAACCTTCAGCAACCTGGTATAGAGAAAGAGTGTGTGTTAAACCCATAACCATCAAATCAACTACTAAGCAAAAACCAAGAAGAAAAAATTAAAAGACCAAAATCAAATTAAGTGAAGTACCTCAATAATATAGAACTCCTTCAAAAAGGTGTAGTCAATGCGAGTATGAAACAAGAAGATAGATAGGATATCAAAGAGAACATTAACTTCAGTTTTGTCATTTCGCAAGTAATTCAGGAAGCATTTGACAAGCCATTTGCTTTCTTTAACCTGCATTAAATAAAGATCCAGGGAACATACGACAATCACTCTTCATCAGAAAACCCAAAACTGAAACTACAAGAGAAAAAAAACAAGTCTTTATAATTGAGCAAATATTATAGAATATACAAGCTATTCTGGCTATCCAAACTAATCAAGTTAATATTTCTGTCTCTCTTCAAGATGTATGCAGCTTCCACCAGATTCATGACTATTCTGTTCAGTCTCAGGGACTGCTAGTCTGCTACCACTTATGCTTCCAAGTTCCAACAACTGGAAATTATTGTATCATATGCCAAGCCAACCAAGTGCAAGCACAAAAGATGAATATTAAAGTATGTGAGAGAAAGAATGCTTCCATTCAACACGCTTGAAGATGGTAGGCATAAGATGACAGGGAAAAACTAATGCAATGCACAGCAATTGAGAGGAAGACAGAAGAGAGAAAACAGTATTGAGAACCAGAAATTGGAGCAACTGGCCGCTGACTCACTCACTCAGGATTCTAGTTTTCAGCATTACAAGCTGTTCACCATGTATTTGGAATGATTACAACTAATATTTCACCATTTAATACAATATTATTGTCTAAAATAATCAGTAAAATTGCCCAAAAGGAAATATTATTTTTGCCCATATAGCATATAGTAACTAAACTTACTTGCACTAAGTTCAGCTCTTGTTCATTGTGCAATCGAGAAGTTCTTGCAGGCGACTTCCACACAAGTACTAAAGTATCAAACACTGTGCGATTACTATGCAACCACCCAGGAATCAATTTGACCAATGTTTTAATAAGTGCAAGCCCTTGAAAATAAGAATCTGAAGTTGCTGCAGGGGAAACAGATGGTAAATTAGAACCATCAGACGGAGGGGTAGTAAGGCTTTCATCACCCATTAAAGCACCAGGTGCAGTTGAAGATCCAGGTGTCATTGCTGCATCAGCTTTTGGCAGAAACTCAGGAAAGGCACTTGCGAGTATCTTCTGAGGTGACTTTGCAAGTTCATCTCTCAGTGGTTGGCCAGCATCAGATCGTATTATGTACATGAACCTGCATTTACAACAACACTCACTAATGCAAATTTTTCAATTCCACAGTAAATGACTTCACACGAGCATCTTATTCTTACCGTCTGAAGTATTTTGGATCACTTAAGCGAGCAAGAAAATAATCAACAGCAAGTGTTGCATATCGATTTAAAAATTTAGTTAGAGGAAGGCAATACGGACTATTAATTTCACTGTATACTTGTCCAGCAGGGAGAGCTCTTTCCAAATCAATGCACAAGGTTACAAGTTCATCAAGAAACTTAGACGCAGCATGAGGAAGCAGGTGAAAAAGCTCAATAATAGCTGCAGAACACCAAAAGAGAAGGCATGAAAATAGGAGTATGTCCACATAAAGCAAATCATGAACATGCAAAAATAATGCCTAGGAATACATGTCTATCTTTATAGACACATACGCAATCCACATGTCCAAGTCAAATAACTCCTATTTCAAGTAGACAGAGATACTAACCTGCTGCAATTTTAGGCTCTTCGCCAGCTTTCCATGACTTCAGACTCTGGGAAAGCTTTTCAGGTTCTAACCATTTCTTAAGATGCTCCAATAGCTTGCCACCCAAGGTAACATTAAACCAATTGGAGAGAAGTTCAAGCAGGCGGGCAAGACCCTGCAGAAGAGGCATGCTAAGGTTTTTCGTGTGTGCCAAATTCACTAGAATTGGCCTCAGGCTGCTTTGCAGAAGTTCTTTAGGCATCCTTTGCTGATTAATAACCTAACAAGAATAAAGCATATCTTCTAAGATAGGGAAATAAATTTAGATAAGTGAAAGAACTTAGATAAACAGAATAATGCAGATAGTATCTCATATAAGAGTTTTACAAAACCTGTCGTAGGCCCTCCTTAGCAACAGCGACAATTTCTGGCGTGCGGCATGTCAAAGACTTGAAGAACATGGAAATGATCTTAGCACGCAGTTCAGCATGATTTGGAGTTTTGAAATCTGCCCATGCCATTGTAGTACAGAGTAGCTCTATGCAAGCTGTTCGAAGTTTATTTAATGAAGTGGCCATTTTAGGATTCATAAACTTCACAACCCATACACTTTCATCCGCCTCAGCTATTTGCAGTGCTTCTTGAAGAAAATTAACCAATTCTTGAGTCAACTTAAGAAGAGGGGGTCTCAGGGCCAAGCAAAAGTTTAAAGCTGTAACTGTCCCAACCTACAAGCCAAGAAATCAATTTAGCAAAGAAAAGTAATTAATTATATCAATGAGCAATAGCAACAAAGAGTACCTGTTGATCGACAGTCTTTGACCGTAATGGCCGCATGATAAGAGGTTGAAGCAAAGGCTGATACAAAGGCTCAAGCAACTCCGATACCTCACTACCAGTCCTACTAGCCAAAAGTGCCAAACAAGACTGCACATTCTTTCTCACAATAATAGATGCATTGGGATTGAATAATTCTGAAGCCAGAAACTCAACTACCCCTTGAAAACTTTGCCTGCGTGAGTCACTGTTTGCCTCATCAACATTATTCACCACCCGAAGGACCTGTGTTAGCACTTGACTAGTCTCTTCCTGCTCTTTGCTTGCATAAAGAGGAAGCTTTTTGAGGACATATACCAGACCCCGTACTATTCTGACTTGGAAAAGACACAAAGTCTCAACAGTGACTTTCCCTACCAAAGCACCAAGTCCCATAACACCTCCCATCTGTGCTTCCCATGTACTTCCATAGCAGCAATGTAAAAGGCGAGGTAGAAGTTGCTCAAAAACTGGGATGCGAACACTTGGAGGTGGTGAATACACAGGATTCATTGATGGACTAGAGACAATCATTGGAGTTCCTGGGCCTCCTCTTGACATCAAAACATCAGCATGTTTTGAGCGCGCAAGGAACAGAAGCGTTTCCGCAAACAAATTTAGAGCATTAAGAGCAGCTTTGGCATGGACTCTATTCTCATCTGCTAACACATCAACCAAAGCATCTAAAAATATCAAAGGATCCAACTCTTTCAGATTGGAAGTGCTATTTTTTGACCTGGAAGCACTAGCATTTGAAGAAAGCATAGGACCCCCAATGGTAGCAGTTGGAATAGAAGGGTTGGCTGAGGTATAATCAATATGAAATACCATTGCAAAATGGCGACAGATATTGACAACAAAATCATCTTTGGAGTCATGGAGTTCTGGTTCTGCACTAGCAGCAATTATGGTCATCAAAAGAATCTTAAAAACTGACTTCTCAGCCAAAAGTTGGGTCTTTGTCTTCACACCTAAGTCAGCCTGCCACAATTTGCCCGTGGTCACAATGTAATATTGTTCACTTTTCAAAGCAAAAAAGTATATAGCAAAATTTCAGGAAAGAGGCCCTAAATAAGAACATGAACTAGAGAAACTTCAGTAAATAAAACCAAATTACAATCAAGCATGACACCTAGGAGTTTTTCTTTTCTTTCATTCTTTTTCCCCTCTGCTAGGGTTTGTGGAGTGTCATGATTAAGGAAGGTCTTATTAAATTTTCCATACAATCACAGATTTTCTAGAATTTATAAATTGAGGCATGTTTTGACAGAAAACGCACCGAAGATGATGCACTCATGCACAGCAATAGGGGCATTATAAATACTGTGAGTATTTCAAGCAGAATGGAGTACCCTTTTTTTTCCAATGAGAGAATAAGGATAACAATAATAAAGTATATAGTTCAGTATACCATTTTGAATTACAGAGGAACCAAAAAGATAAAACACAAACCGATAAAAGAGGAAAAATAAAATAAAATTCCCTTCCAAAATGCTCACCATATTCCTAAAATTAATGCATTTATAAGCATATTATCTCTGTTTTTCAATCTCTTTTTTAGTCAGCTCAAAAGAAAAATATCTCTTTTAAATAAACAATAATCCATCAACATATCCCTAAAACCCTAACCAGGAACCTAATTTGCCATAGTGGCATTCAACAACAAAATGAAACAATATACAGTTTAGCAACTAGAATAAATCATCCACAGGTATTTTCAATTAAAACAAAAAGAATATCATTACTGTGAAAGAAAACGAACTTGATAATGTTGGATTGTGGTGCACTAACAAATGCAACTTATAGCAGCATCATAAGCAACGAATTTTTAACTGACCTTTATATCTGATGTCTCTGATCTGCGCCAGGATGAATCAAATGAAGAAACTAATAAGGTCGACAGCTGCCTGGTTGTAAATCCCTCTTCAGAAACACTGCCAGGCAAATTGAGCTGGGAAGATAAACAAACTCGGAGAAACTTTAGAGCCTGTTTTCGATAGAAAGCATCCATGCCACTGTTTTTATGCATGACAGCTGCTACAGCAAGATTTATGCATCGATCCAAAGGCACCAAAAATGGGGTTGAGGGCTCAAATGTAAGAATCAACCGAAGCCCATGCTCTGGGTTCTCCTTGCACTCGAGGGCAAGAGGCTCTTTAAGAAAACGTCTGTTACGGCCACCTAGCTTGCCAAGGAGTTGCAATGCTTTTCCACCCCAAGGGTAGGGTGCAGGCCTCAAGTGGGACCATAAGGCTAAAATAACCTCTGACATTACATTAGCCATACTAGGTTCTAGGAAATCAGGATTTAAACTATCCACCCAAAACTCGAGTGTTCTTAGACCTAAACTCACCAAGTCATCACTCCCCTTTAGACACAAAACAAGAGGCTTCATAAGACGGGGAAGATATGGTAGCAATGCACTTAAGCGTGCAGGCAATGTCAAGCATAGCTCCAGCAGAAGGTCCCTCATATCTTCCCCAGTTGGACCCTCAAGCATTGTTAATAACATATTTAAGCAGGGTTGCAACATAGGGATCAGGTCTCGGAGAAGAAGCTCAAATTTACATCCAGCAAGTGCTCTAAACATTGTACGAAGAAGCTGCATGTAACCAAGTGGCTTTTCAACTTCAGTAGCATTCTTCATGCAAACTTCCATTATAACAGGCACATGTGGCTGCAAAATACGTTCAAAATCTGCAGGTGCCTTAGCAACAGCACCAAATATAAATCGAAAGAGATGCAGAACCAGTTTAGCAGCAGGTGAATCTGGCTGTTTCAGAACATCGAGTTTGCTGCTAACCAGAAAGTTAACTAAGACATCAGCAAATGGCCGGTACACTTTTTGAGATTGCAAAAGAGAAGAAAATATGTGAACCAGTTGAGTGTTGCTAATCATGCATTCAAAAAGCTCAGGCATACACAATGAGAACATGTCCATAAGATCTCTAGGTTCCATAATAGCCAGAATCTGGGAAAAGAGATTTAGCATGTCTCTCTCCTCATCCTTCTCCTTAAAGAGGGCTAAGCAATATACGCCACTCTTCAGGACGCCAGAGGCTTTCCATACCTGGTTGTAATGCCCATATTTTATGTCAGATCAAGCTAATCTTCAAGAAGCACACACAGGGTACTGATTGCAAATATTTAATACCTCATCTTCTCTCATTCCTTTGAATACTTGAGGAGCAGGTAAGTTAGATGATGGTGAGACAAGTGCCTGCGAATGTGTTCCATGCGTGAAGGGAGAAACCTATAACACTGGAAATATCAGATCAGAAAATCTATAGAACATGTAAGCAACTGCAAAACAGACAGAAAGAGACCTGTGATCGTGGCAAGTGTGCATGAGTGATGCTCCATATGATAGTCTTCATTCCTGAAAAGAAACGAGTTAAAGAGTCTTAAATCTAGAGAAAAATAAATTAAAAAGGATGAACTAATATGAAACCATATACGTCAAATTTGTGCAGAGTAAGCATCAACATTCTTAAAACTCTAATACTGGGTTTCAGATAAAGTTAATTTTACTAGTGGACCACAACGATTACTGAGAGAAGAACATGACATCCTCTTAAAAAATAAAAATAAAATAATTAGCAATAACATAACAAAAGCAAGCTACCAACAGGCAAATGGTAAGGAAAATTTGACAGCTAACATTTCCTGAATCTCCACAAGTCACTATCACTCAACATGAAAGGAAATAAGGAAGAAGAATGGAAGAGTAAATTACCCATAACTAAAGTCTTGATCAGATTCTTGCAATCACTGACTTCCTTGGAATGTTCCACTGGAACTTGCAAATTCAAAACTGCCTGCAATTAAATATATGTCAAGATCTAAAGGAACAAAAGGAAAGGCCCAAGGCCAAACATGTGATGATCTTGGAGAGAAAATATCAGCCTATGTATTGAAAGATGACACTGCAATAATCCTGCATAAGAAGGTGCACAGTGCACCAGAACAATCAAAACTTTCCTGCCAACAGGAACATACAGTACAATTATGAAATTCTGATGCTACACGCTATACAGTATATACTGAAACTCAAAATGTTTTTTTTTAACAAAAAATTCTTTTGTTAGTAGAAAAAGAAATCTCAGTACAGATGAAAGAAGGGAATTATAACATGGAGGATAAGGAATCATCTAAACCTACATAGGACATATATATATAGATATTCAAAGAAGAAGTATTGCCATCATTATACAGGACATCACAGAAAGAAACAAAGAAAATATATCAATTTCGAGACACATTGAATAGACTCAAACAGATTACAATACTGTAAAACCCCAGAAAGCACAAAACCCCCCAAAAAAAGTCAAAAACACTACTTTATTCCACACAAAATTGAAACAAAGACGTGATCCTTAAAATATTAAGGTTCCTCTTCATTGGAAAAAAAAAAAAAGAACAAGAACATATTCTGAAGCATTTAGACATCCGTCTCACTAAATACCGTCCAATTTAAACAAACAAAATACCTGAAATGCTCCACTGATGGAAATAAAATAAGTGCAAACCAGATAAATAAAGGCATTTCATTTCAATCATCAACTAAAAGTGAAGCTATCCTATTTATAGATGTAATTTCAGGTGATGGATGCTTCATGGTTTCTTTCCTCTTCACCAGCAAAATTCACCATGATAATTTTCAGGTGAGAGATAGTTCATGGGCCCTTCATGTAGGTTAACAATACTGATTATTCAGACTAGAACTAGATTTTGGCTTTATTTGAAAGCCAGAATGAGTACAAATTTGGATGGAAAATTATGACTTGTAAAGGAATAGGTTTAAGAAGTAGAAAAAAAACAGGAAAGAGGTATTCTGGAGCTATTTGCCAACAGAACTAACAAAAACTTCCCATAAAATTTTCTTTCTGCAGAAAACAAAAAAATTCCTTCTCACTTGATTTTGGATCTCCAATTCTTACTTCAAAACTTAGGTGGACAAACTGAATCGATTGATGAATTTTTGGTTTGTCAAAGAAAATAATTAATAATTTAGAGTGGGTATGAAATGAGTTTTTCTCTATTTGTTATATGATTTAATTCATATAAATACATGGTGATGGAGGAGGGAGAGAGAGAGAGAGAGAGAGAGAGAGAGAGAGAGAGAGAAAGAGAGAGAGGAAAAAAAAAGAAAGAGGACTGAATTAAAAACTGATACCAAGAAGCATTTAGATCTCCAAAAAGTTGTTATGAGTAAACAAGCAGCACAGTAAATAGACTAAAATTCATTTGGTGACTCGGGCAACTCATATTCTTATTCCATATAATTAGATTGAAAACATAATTAGCACAATTCTCCAGGGAAATCATAAAACAACCTGCACAGGTAGTTCAAGCTTTGACCTCAAAGTAGCTCGTTCCCTCCCTTCCTCACCTTCTTCCAATAGCTATCACCAAAAGAAGAAAGTGTATCACTTTTCACATTCTAACAGGAAAATAAGTGAATAGAAATAAGCAATTGAAGTAAAAAATTCCACTCCAGAAAAAAGAAGAAAGTCAATCCCACATGATGAAAGGTTGCTTCTACATAGTAACTTAACAATGATCAGAGACTTAATAGACCATCTACAAAATTAAAACCTAAAACTAAAAGAAAGATTTCACAGTTCATGTATCCAAGCAACTAAGAAGGTATAAGGAGAAAACAGATTTCTATTAGCAAATTACAATTTAAGGCGAGAAAAATTCAATCTTTGAATTCTTAAAACTAAAGGCCCCAAAAGAAAACAGGTATTGTGAAAATTTAATGGGGGATATAAATACCATTTTATCCACTCTCAAATGTAAATCAAAGTCCAGCCCCATCCAGATAGACAAGTACACACTTCTATAATCAGGAAACCTACTAATAAAATCATCAATATCTCTTAGAACAAGTTACATAAGCAGGTAAAAACCATGTCAAGACCAACTCCACCCAAAAGACGAAAAACTATAAATAACTCAAAGGTCCATGCTCCAGAATTCGGGAAATAAACTATGTACTAAGCCCCGAAACACATTGCAAATTCACCAAAAAGAAAATGAGGGAGGAAAAGTATACACAGACTTATTCTACAGTTTCAACTTTGCCCACACCAAACCCAACGGTGAAGCTAGTGTCAATTCACTCAACCTTGAGTTCGGTAGCTAAAAACTATAAACCTTTTTAAAGGCAAGTCATAAATAACAAATCAATTACTATTCCAGGAATGCATCTAAGATTAGTATTACAAAAATACAAAATGGAAAACCAATCAACAAGAACGCATACCTGTGGAATAGTGCGCTTGAAAGTGCTAAATTTTCCAACAAAGGCATCCAAAATACGCCCCTATTAGGAAACAGATATTATTCCATAAACAAGGTAAAAAATCTACAAAATAATTGAAATACAAACCATAATCTAGCATAATTGAAATAAGTACAAACCAGTAGAATCCGAGCTTCATCCATAGAAGGTTGGTCCACACCTTTCTCAAAAATTGGTTCTACCTAAACCCAAACAAAACCATAAGATGACATCAGTAACCAATAGTAAATACAACAAACTTAGACCCATGTTAGCCAGCTGTAGCATCTATAGACCAGAGCCCGAATACGCACCAGATTCAACATCAACCGGGCACAGGTGGTGTGGATACTGAGTGACAATGAGGCATCATGCATGTTACTTGAGAACAGGTATATAATCCGTGATAACTGCAACAGAGTAACATAGCAGACAGATTTTCCAAATGAGTTATTACTAAATAGATGAATTAGTGGGTTTTATTTATTGTTATTTTCAGATAAAAAAAACCAGCAATCTGAATGAGTAGTAATCTGGTATAAAAATCTTTGCAATATATAATAGCACTGCTATCACCCCCCCCCCCCAAAAAAAAAAAAAATCCACCGTTGATTTAGAACCCCTCATAAAAGCATCACCTGCGATAAGGAAAGATCACTCCGAACATGATGAACAATCTCTGCCAGAAGGCTATAAGCCAATGGCCTCAGTGTCTCATAACACGCTCGACCTGTTCCAACTAGAACCCTGGAACAAAGAAGGAAAACTTTTTTCAAAATACATATATATATACATATGCAATGGTATATCCAACTAAATTACTGACTAAAAAAATTCAACCACTAAAATATACAACCCATCTAGGGCAATGCATCAAGCAATCAAAAGAAATCCAAATGATTTGCCTACCAAAGTCTGAAGGAAAAACTTAGCATGACTCTTGCTAACAAAATCAACAAATAGACACATAAACAAAGACAATCGACTCCATTATATAAAAAAAAACAGCACATTCATTATGCACTGCATATTCATTGCAACCCCCACAACGAGATCAGGCTTTAACAATAGAAATCAAATAAATTTCCTTATATCAAAATGATTTAATCCATGGTGGCAGAAGTTTTCACAAACCAGTAATTTAATGTGCACGTTCATTTGTTTTTCTCTTGCTCATGTTTTCCTTTCTAAAATTTTCATTTAGTTAATCACTTAACAAAGGAATACTCATAGTATGAAGATATGAAAGTATTGTTACCTCTGCCTCCACACTCTCCAACTAAATTGAAATTTCAAATTTTCTAGCATCTCATGGCAGTTTGTGCAACTAAAGAATAAAAGATCAATGAACTTACCTCTCTTCTAAAAGTGTATCAATTAAAGGAAATAAGCCCCTCTTGAAATCTGTCCCAAGGACATGCTTTAAAGCAACTAACAATTCCTGCATCAAAAGCTCAGATATCAACCTGAAGATAAAAAGAAGAAGACAATTGTCAAAGGGGGAGAAAATAACAATAATTTGCATGTGAACTCTTTCACCTTTCTAATGGATACAGAATCGGAACATGTAACAAGCAGATTCACAATGCTTTTACAAATGCTTTCTTCATGAGGCCTAATATAATCAGCAAAACTCTTCAACAAGTAAGTTAAGAAGGAAACTGTCTGCAACCATTGAAAATAGAGAACAATCAATGAGATCTTTCAAAAGAAACAAATACGTTAAAATATAAATAATAATGCTGCACTAGTATGGGTATAGTATTTTCATTTATGCCTCAAAGCTCAATTTGGTGTCTTCTACAGACATCTATTTTACGCCTCACTTGTCCAACTTTTGGGAAGAGATCAAAACTGCAGTCTGCAATGCACAATTGCAAGGATATGACTAATAGTCTAAGTAAACTTAGATGAATTTGCAAATAGAGGTCCTTGAGAGATTCTGCAAATATTTTTGGAAGATTTCTGCTGTATTAGAGGAAAACAGTACATGTCCAGTATGAATATCAATACAGTTCTTCATATCCTTGAATGGACTACCAATAGACTCGCCACCCTTGAACTACTTTTAATTGAATCTCAGGTTGCTTTGAAAGTTATAATCAATAAGATAAAAGTTTTTCCTTAATGGCATCATTCCTGAAATCTCCAAGCTGGACAGAATTACAGGATCATCCAAATTGAATATCCTTGCTATGAGGATATGATTCCCACACTTGAAGTTTCTAATCATTTCTTAGAAAAATAATTGCTTAAATTGAAAAAGCAAAAAAGCTTTCCCTTTTTACACAAACTGGATACAAAATTTAGCTGGTTTATCAATTGACAAAGTCTTTCTCTCACCTAGAATCAGTCTAGGCATAGTGACAACTCAGCAATACAATCATCTATTATACAATAGATATTAGAAAAACTTCAGTATTTTGAAAGAAAACCTGCAATGGTCATCATGAGCAGCCAATGCATACCTTAACCTGTGCACCCTTTAGTTCAATGAAGTGACTCTTTAGATTAGAAGGAACCTTGTCAGGACCCGGAACAGATATTGCAGCAACCATCAAAGGCAACAAGTGAGGAATATTAGTTTGAACCAGTCGACTATACAATTGAAACAAAAACATCACCACAAGTGGACTCTCTGTAACAATCTTGAATGAACGGTTACTTGGGTTAAGCTGCCCATTTCCAACAAATGCAGTACCAGTAATCACTTGATCTGAAGAAGTATCCATCGGTTTAATATCCTCCACTGCTGGTGTTGTATTATCAAAGAAATGACTAACAGTCGATTTAAAATTATGATATATCTTGCATACAAAGTCTAAGAATGGTTGAACTTCATTTTCTAGCGATGGCCTAAAATTCCTAAGAAGATCAAAGATAATCCGAATGCAAATCAATCCATTTTCCTCATTATCTGTTGTAAGAACTTGCATTGCGACCTTCAAGAGGTCCTGAACAAAAGGGCGGAGAACTTCACTGTGAGGGAGGCGATTAAGGATTTCCACAACAATGTTTCGAAGCTTGTGCTCAGGATTATCTACAAACTGGGGCTTCGTAATTTGTAAAAGAATGACTGAGAATGCCCTGAAGTAGCACTTTAGGAAATTCAGGTACTCTGCTGTGTGGGCAATCTCAAGACTATCACGTACCTCCATCGCCATCTGTAGCCTTGTCTGAATTGCTGTTTGAACATTAAGAGTGGAAGAATTACCAATACATGGCATTATTTGCAGCAAATTTCATTAGTAAAGAGGGAGAGAGATTGAAGAGTGCTTGTGATTCACGTCATAGGATGCAACTAGTGGGCAGAAAATGTAGGAAAATAGGAACTACCATCATTGTAATGGGGCCTATTTGATCATGGGAACTCTATTTTTTTCAGTTTTCTTTCCTCTTCCAATTTCTATTTATCATTGGATTAAGGATTGCTATGTCCATTTCTGCTCCTATTATCTAACTCCATTTTATATTTTAAATTTAGGTTGTGTGTGGTACGAGATCAACAAAATGGGATAAAATGTTATAAGAGTATAATTTCCAAACGTAAATGCTGCCAAAATAAACTAATAACAGGAGTTGGTTATGATGGCGGCAGTGTAACGGTGAGGAAAAAGTGCAGTCACAACTCACAACATAAAAAGGAAAGCATAGTAGACCAATTTATTTAGTTTCACCGTAAGAAGCAAAATTTTATGAAACACAGCATGTCAGTTCCACTTGGTTACTGAGAAAACGTGAGAAAAGAAAACCAAATTTAACTTCAATAAGGAATATCCACTTATGCGCTTCAAATGAATTTTTCATTTTGTTTAGCAAAATTATAAATTACATTAAAACTATTCCCCTTTCCTCCAGTTTTCATAAACCAAGCAGCAAAAAAAAATGAAAAAATGAGAGAGATTGAGAGAGCGTACGGAGGTCAGGCTCCACTAGATGGCGAGAATGTTGCTCAAAATTCTGAATAGGACTCATGGCGTCCCCGAGCAGTCGAGACTTGAGAGGAAGGGAGAAAAAACAACAAAAACCTAATTCGCTCCTTGGGAGAACAAATACTTCCTTGTCAAATTTCGCGCTCTAGGGTTTACAGCGAAGGAGTATTGGCTTGGCTCTGCTGCAATTTCTACTTCAATAAGCAAAGGCTTTTGACAGAGAAAAAGAGAGTAGTGTGATGTTGTAGAGGTCTTGAGCGTTATCGCAGTTGATTTACGGAGATAAAATGGAAGGGGGAGTAAGGGTTTGATGGCAGAATTTAGGGGTTTTACATGATTAGCAGAAGGTCGCACTTCTACTACAAATTTTTCCTCTGGAATGCGTTTTTTCTCAAACCCTGGAGAAAGAGTCGAGAATTTTAACAGAAAAAAATAGATGTTACGCGATATATACTCCGTACATGTACCCACCTCCGCTGCAGCGGACCCATGACTACGGGCCACAGATCCAAGTTGCATCTAATAATAATTGTTGAGGGATTTAGGATAAAGTAAATTAATTTTTTATTAATTTTTTAATTATACTCATTTTTAATATAAAATAAAAACATTAAATTTTATTAAAATAATAAAACTATTATTAATAACATATAATTTAAATTAAATATTAAGAAATATATTAAATTCACATATGGAGATAATAAACCATTCATAAGCAATTATATTCAAAATAATATAAAACTAAATAAAGTTATAATAATTAATTTATAATATAAAAAATAAAATAGATAATATTTAGACAGCTAAAAATAATAATATAAATAAAAATTATGAATGGATGAATTATTAAATTAATAAAAATTTATTTTTAAATATATAAATATAATTTTGTACATGTTTTATGAATATAAATTCATTTTATTAAATGAAGAAATGTGATAGTAAAAGTAATCAGTAATGTATATAGGGGTGAGCACTGTTCGGTTTGAATCGAAATAACCGACCGAATCGATTTAATTTAATAGTTTGGTTCGGTTTTAAAATAAAATCGGTTCGGTTAGGTTTTAATTTTTAAAAATTTCGGATTGGTCGGTTCGGTTCGGTTTTGGAGACAAAATAGTTCGGTCGAACCGAACCGACCGAATTTAACGTTAAACGTTCCGTTTTATTATAGGGCTATATCACTTCGGCACACTTCCCAGTTTCCATCCCGTATACAGCCACCGACCTTCATCTCTTTCACAGACCAAATCTCTTCTCTCCATCCTTCGCGTCTCCCACAGCCACCCACCCCAGTCGCCAGTCCCACAGCCACCGGCCGCGGCCACCCACCCACTCGCCAAAGCCAGAGTCTCTTCTCTCCATCCTTCGCCGCTTCAGTCCCGCAGCCACGGCCACCCACCCACCCAATCGTCAGTCCCACAGCACCCACTCACCGGCCACCCACCCTGCCACCCACTCGCCAAAGCCAGAGTCTCTTCTCTCCATCCTTCGCGTCTCTCTCTCACGGCCATCGCTCGCGTCTCTCTCGTGAGGGGCTCCTTCCTTACAAATCCGATGTCGCAGATCGTGTTGTCTCCGTCGTCAAGAATTTTCAGAAGGTAGATCCTTCCAAGGTAATTCCTTTCTATTTTCAAAACTACTCCTTATGCTTTCACTATAAATACCCTTTTCTGGATTGTGCTTTGTTTAGTAATCGAAAACAATGGATTAGAAGTTCCCATAAAAAATTTTAAAATTGAGTTTCTTTAGTGATATGGCTGTTAAACCCACATATTCAAAGCTGTGTATTTTTCTAGGTGAATTTGTTACCCAGAAGTTTTTTTTTCAATTATGATTTATTTTTCTAGAATTATTTTGTAAGTTCCTTTTGGTTATATATCAAAACTGTTAAACTCACATATTCAAAGCTGTTGTTGTTTTCTTATTACTATATTTCTGAATGTGGGAGCTCCTTTATTATAAGAAATTTATGGGTCGTTGCAAGATTGTGGGGAGCAAAACGGTAATGTGCAATAGAACTGTACTTTAGTGCAAAACCTGAATCGTCATCTGTTGGACAGTGTAAGGAGATACAGACAAAAATCGATTTCGAATCGAACCGAACCGAACCGAATCTGTTGGACAGTGTAAGGAGATACAGACAAAAATCGATTTCGAACCGAACCGAACCGAACTAGTTCGGTTCGGTTCGATTCGGTTTTCTATTTTATTTGGTTCGGTTCGGTTTACAATTTGAAATAATTCGGTTAAATCGGTTTTGGCCATTTCGATTCGGTACCGAACCGAACCGACCGATGCACACCCCTAAATGTATATATACCTTCCATGGCAAGCATTTTTGGTGATCATCTGCACCTTATTAAAAAATTCTCTAACATTGTGTTCACTTTAATTTTCAAACTAAAATTATATAAAATTTAATTAAATTATATAAATTATGGCGTTTGATTTGATAATTCAATTAAATGTGATATAATTTATGTTTAGTCTAATTCTATAATTGAAACTATTTATTCTCAATTTCTAAGTGAAAAAAAAATCATTACTAATAAATTTGTAAAATCATTAATAATATATGGATAAAATCAAAAGATATTAATATGTCAGGTAATTTTCACTCAGTCACTCAAATTTTAATATATTTTCATTTTAGTCATTTATTTTAATTTATTTCTTAAAATTTCTTAAATTTCAATTGAATTTTCATTAAATTCCTTCTTAATTATAATTGCAAATTTTCAAGTTAACATGAATTAATAAAAAAAAAAAATACTATGTTCTATTATTTATTTTATATTTTTATTCTTTTTCTATCTATAAAATAAAAAAAATTACCTATTTTCTCTTTCTCTTTTTCTCTCCCTCCTAATAATATATAATTTTATTTTACAATGTATAAAAAAATAGAAAAATTTAGAATTACTTAAAATTATTATAGCTACTTATAATAAAAGAGAAAAAAATTAAATAAAATAATTTTTTTAAAATCAATACTCCTTATACCTTAATTAATAAAAAAAAAACTAAAAGTAACATCACCTTCCTAATAATATCACTTATTGCATTTTTTAAAACAAAATCAAAGGAATATAATATATATATATATATATATATATATAATTTATTATTTTAAAATATTTTAAAATTTTAAATTTTAAAATCTTATTCCACAATAATAAAATATTACTTATTTAAAATTAATTTTATTATAAATATGTATAAAATTACGTAAATAACAATTTAAAAAACTTATTCATTAACCTTTAAAATAAAATGATAAAAAAATAAATAATTTTTTTAATAAAATTTTATATTGTTATTTAAAATAAAAAAATATTACATATTTAAAATAAATTAATAAATAATATGTACATTAAAACTTGATTTATAAAATTATCTAAAAATTATTCATTAATATTTAAAATAAAATTGTATATAATTAATATTTTTATTATTAATACATTTTTTTAGTGTGATTCAGAAGTAAAATATAAAAATAATTAAATTATTAAAATAAAATAATTAATAATTAATCATTTATGTGAATAAATACATAAAAAAATAAAATAAAAAAGAGAAAAGAAAAAAATGGAAAATGGATGATAAGAAAGATAGAAAAATATATTTTTTAAATTTATGTTAATCTGGAAACTAGCGGAATTTAATGAAAATAAATTAAAGTGTTTAATGAAAATAAGTTAAAATGCGAAGAATTTTAAGAAAAAAATTTAAGTTGAGCATCTAAATTAAAAATTTACTAAAAATTGATTGATTTTTGATGAAAATTATCCTGTCTCGTAATTTTAAAATTATAAATCAAAAATTAATTTTTTTACCTTGGACATATAACATCATCAACAATTTCAGTTCTTAAAATTTTAACTCATCAAAATTAAAAGTTACTCTATAAAACATGCCGTTAGCTATGAATACTTTTTCAATAATTCAACATTTTAATTCTTAAAATTTAATTTCTATAAATTTATAAATTTCTTTCTCAAAAAATTAAATCAATAAAATCTTATTTATAAATTAAAGTAACAAATTAAAAATCATAAACTTACTCTCCATAAATAAATAAAAATTTTAATAAATTTAATATTTTAATTTAATAAATATAATAAAAATAAAAATAAAATATTTTTTCAATCTTAAAATATTTTTTTTCTATTTTTCAAATCGAACGTCTTAATTTTTAAAATTTAATTCCATCAAAATTTTTTAAAAAATTAAAATATTAAATTAAATCTCTATAAACAAATAAAAATTTTAATAAATTTAATATTCAAACTCAATAAATATAAGAAAAATTAAAACTAAAATTTAATAAAAATTACATGATTTTAAAAAAAATTTAAATTTTGATGAAATTAAATTTTAAAGATAAAAGTGTTGAATTTTAAAAATATAGGGATAAATTTATTAATTATATTATATTTTGAGAATTAAAAAATATTTTTTAATATAAATAAATGAAAAAGAAAATGCAAACCTATAAAAACAATGCAAAGCATTTCAGTTTTACTCTTACATAGAGTAGGTGGCTACCTACTTTGGATACTCCTTTTCTGAAAATACTCCTTACTATTATTCAATGTATAAAATAATATAAAAAAATTAAAATAGTGTAATAATTTATTGAAATATTTTTTTAATTAATTATTATAATAAATGATAATCGAGTGAAAAATATTAATATATGTATTTTAGTCGCAAAATATTTTTAAATCAATTTTATATAATTCATTTTAAATTCTAATCAATTCTATAAAATATTAAATTTTAATTATTATTTAAATCAAAACACACCAAATATGAGTTTGAATTGAAATACATAAAATTTTAAAAATTAAAATCGAAACAAACATGGCTTAACATTGGTAGAAAATAATCCTTTTTCTCTTTTGGTACAGTGGATCTTCTGCCCAATTCATGTGTATCGTTATTTGTTAAGGAGATTTACAATTTCATTTTTAGATGTTATTATTATTAATAAATTAATTTTTATATTTTAAAAAATTTATCAAAATATCTTTATTTTTTTTGTTAATAAAATAATTTTTTTTTATTATTTTTTATTAAAAGTAGAGAAAAATGTTTGAGAAAATTTTTAAAATTTAATTTTATTCTCAAATAAAATTTTTATTTAATTATTAGATATTGCTATTATTAACAAGTTTATTTTAATATTTTTAAAAATTTATTAAAATATTATTATTGTTTATTTTCATCAATAAAATACTATCTATCTTTTTTTATATCTATTAAAACGTTATTATCGTTTATTTTTATCAATGAAATATTTATTCTCTATATTTTTAAAAATCTATTAAAACGTTTTTATATTTTATCATATCTATTAAAACGTTTTTATTATTTATTTCCATCAACAAAATAATTTATATTTTTTCTCATATCTATTAAAATATTCTTATTATTTATTTTCGTTAATGAAATAGTCTATGCTTCTTCTCTTACTCCTCCTACAAAAAGAAGGAAGAAAAAAGAAGGAAAAAATAATAATGATGGAGGAAAAAACAAACACAAGAAGAGGAAGAAAATGATGATGAAGAAAAAGAAAAAGAAGAAGAATTATTTTATAAAAGGAAAAATTGAAATGAAATTAAAAAATAAATGAAAAGAATAACTATTTTATTAACGGATAAAAAATGAAGAATGTTTTAATATATTTTTAAAAATATAAAAATTAATTTATTAATAATAAAAATATCTATTAACTAAATCCTAAATCTTCCTATTTGTTATGGGTTGATTTTTATATTATGAATATTTACCTTTGGAAAAAAAAAAAATCTAATAACTGCCGGTTTTGATGAATCTATCCGCCTATATGATGTTGCCGGTGCAACGTAAGCCTCATGTTTCCACCTTGCAAAGCCAGAAAATGAAGAGACCAAGCACATCAGCAAATAAATATTTCCACCCATGTACGACCAAACACAACAGTAACCCAAATTCAAGCCTCCATCCAAGGGATCAGCAAATCCCTACTAGGCCCAACAAATAATTAACATATCCACTCCCGAAAGGATCTAATCAAAGGATCAAATCAACCAAGTTGGAGTCTTGAGCAAAATTCCACACTTCTGCCGCAAAATAAAAGAACAGAGGTGGTGTGGGCTATCAACATTGAAGAAGGACCAATACAAAGTTGAGATGAAGGATACGAGACACACAAACACCCAATCACCCTGTGCTGAGATGCGAGATTCAGCAACCTCTTTCATTTAACAAAGTGGCTGCAGAATTAATTTGTCTAAGCATGAAATTCAGGTTTGGAAAAAATGTAATTCCCAGCTGCTCACCCACCGAGATATCTGCACCGCTTCCTCATGTGGGTCTAAGTTCTTTTTTTGCACAGTACATTTTTGCCTATGTTCACCACATATGTGATACGCGAAGCTGTTAAGCCACGGAACTGTTTAATCCTTCTATGAACTTGGAAGTAGTGAAATTGCTGCTTGAGTGGAGTTATTTGTATTCATATAAACTGGCATATTTATCTTTGTACTTTACTGTAATTGCTGTATATGTTCTAATCTATTGCCATGAGTTACTGAGCCATCAATAGCAAAAGGTATGGGGTTGATCTGGTTTGCTTTACTTCTTATCCTACAACTATTATGTACTCCTCAAAAAATGGATGGTACAGGGACGGTAGGTTTGTCAGAATGACCTTTGCATTGTAATATTTTGTTGTTAGGATAATTTGTTTTATTTGTTAAAAACAAATAATTCATTTATGCATGCATCATCTCAATCCCTCGTTTGAATTTTGTAAGAATTCAATTCAGATTATTTATTTTCCTGCAATTATCTTAGAATAAAAGAATTCAATTCTTTTTAACTTAAAAAGTTTTCATCAAAGATGAAATCATGCATTATTTTTCTAGAATTCATTTGAATTCTTTTTCTTGTAAACCAGGAATGTGTTTAGATTATTTATATGGTTCCATTGTTTCAGAATCCCTGCGACTTTTCTCATTGAATGATAACAAGTACTTGTGGTATTTTAAAGGTCATCATGACAGGTATTTTCCTAGAACTGACCTTCAGTTCCACTTTGATGTAAACATTATCCTTATTTATGTCTAGAAGTGACATTTCATGAATTTATTCAAAGGGTTGTCTGACTGAGTTTGTGGTCTCCTAAGGAATGCTTTATCTCTGGTTCCTAGACTGAATTATTCTGCTTTGGGATCAACGGGCTGAAAAGGGTAAGGTTAATATTTTGACATAGACACTCACCCCAGAAAACAAGCTTTATTATATGCAAGGCAATCCTGCTACAGCATATGGTGATCAAGGGCTAAACGGCTAATATTTGCAATTGCCATTTTCTTTTCGTTGGTTTTTTTTTTTTTTTTTTTTTGGGGGGGGGAATACATAAGATTGTTTGACATTAGCAAGTGTAAAAAGGTCAGACTATAGATCTAATGAAGTATGGAGGGCTAAGTACTACAAAGTTTTTCCATCCCTTCACTGCTATTTGGCATGTACTTAATTGTTGAAAAGCAATTCGTTTTAGGGCTCTTTTGACATCTTTCCTGTTCAAGGGGATGTATCCAATGCAATGACGGGAGACTTATGCTCTTGACAACTATGGATGGGCACTCATGTCCTTGATTCATTTTGGGGAACATTTGTAAGTCCAGTGCTTAAAAACTTTCACCTAAAACTTCCTTTAACATGCTTCTATGTTCTCTTTTATATTAGTTATTCACATATAATGCAAGCCATTTTCAATGACTTCTACATTATGGGGGGGCATCTTTCAGCCCTGAGGGATTGTTTGTCTATCAGGTATTGCATCTGCCATCAGTTCACTTGGAGGACAGTAATTTGAATATTTTTGGCTTATTTTCTTCCTCTTTAGTTGGTTGATGCCTTTAAATATGTTTGTTCAAATGATGATGTGTCCGATTGGACCTTAATTTTTCTTTAGGTGCATGACCAAATGACTGATCCTCTCTCCTTTTCATTTTTTTTTCTTCTGCTTTTTTTTTTGGTGGAGAGGCATTGCTGTGGTTTTGAAATGGATGCGTTTTGGGTGAACCTATATGGAACAATCTCTTGGGTTTCATTAATCATTTGTGGCTTGGAATGAAGAGCACTCTTAGAGAATGGAATATATGTATTCTTGCAATACCTGGCATAAGATAAGTATTCAATGGGCCCATTCCTACAAGTGAAGTGGCATTTCACTTACTATGGAGCCCAAATTTTCTTTGGTTTTAGAGAAGCCTACCTGTTTTTACTCCTAATAACTCTATTGCTTCTGATATCTTGACAGGTTCAGGTGATGGTCGTGTCCATTGTAAGGAGTGGGAAAGAAGTACGATAAACCACTTTCTCTTGCACCCTAACACTATCTCTCTTTACACCGTCATATTTTCCATTTCAGAATGAGCTAATATATAGCATCCCTTAAATTGTTAACAGTATATCAGTCGCGTAGAGTTTTGGGGGAATATGCACTTGACATTTCCAACACATTCAAAAGGAGCTGAAATTTTCAAGCTCTTGCTATTGTGCCTTCCAACTGAATTTATTTTGTGGAGCCTCTTAACTAAGTCTGACATTGTTGGATACAGATTTAACAGTAACAAATGGATATTGCTTGAATACCAACACTTTTTGAGTTTTTGAATTCTGCTATGTCAATTGCTGATGCCTGTATACTAAAACAATTTTGTCAGACAGAATATAGTTTTTATGCCTATAACCTAGTGTTTTGACTTTTGAGAATTAATTACCTAAGGTTGAGTCCTGGTGCTTCTTAAGGTTACATTGGTTATTGTGTCCTTTCAATTTGCATGTATTTAGGCCATTATATGTTTGTTGCTGTTGAATTATTCAACAAGACCAAATTGATTTGTTTAGGGGCTTAATAAAAAATATTTCATTTGCTCGGCATGATAGCAAGTACTTGAAAAGTTAAAGAGCTTTTTTGCCTTTGATATCTTATTTCCAAGAATTAATGGGCGTACAATGCATGAATCAAGGATTAAATAGATTATCAATTCTTTTGTTTGATGTGATTTATGTTGAATTTTAACTTAAAATTTCTTAAGATACCCTGTTGTGTGAGGGTTTGGATTTTGGAAGAAGCATATGTAAATTAATTTAGTTGTGCCATCTTGAAACAAGCAGTGTAGACATTTAGAGTTCAGGCCCTTCATGGGGAAGAGCACAGGTGTGGAATATCATTGAGATTGTTTCCTTTCTAGTTGAGAAAGCAGAAACTTGTAAGTTTAGTCAGAACGTACATCAGATTTCTCAATCCCTTCCAATACTAGCAATATAAACTAGATGTGATTTCATTGTCTTCTAGTCAAACTAACTGCTCAGTCCCGTTGATATTCTACATGAGAATGGTACAGCTTTTGATTTACACCTAAAATATCAAATGTGGACAACTTTCATCTGTCTTGATTTATTATTTTATTATATTTATTAATTATTTTTATTGCTTGTTAGTAGACGGGTAACATGTTTTCTGCACCATGCAGGTTGCAAGTTGGATGACTTATGAAACTGAGCCTCATGTTATAACATGATGGGCCCCTGGGAGTCTTCTGTTTGCGACTGAGTCTTCTGAACTATCATTTTGGATTCTAGACTTGTCTAAATTGGCAGCTCATGTTGGAAGGATGTATAATTACCCCTGTTAGGCCCCCAAAATATTTCTAAGCATCAAGCGGTCCCGAGGTTCCCTATTGCTACAATGAACTTATTGGTGGACTTTGGAGTTGCTGCCAACTCTTCTTTGTACTCTCTTGCCTCTTCTAAAGTAGTTGGTATCCACCCAACGGACAGGCAGCTATGCTTTGTACAGAATTTATCTATTAACTTAAGCATTTGTATGTTAAGGTTGTAGATGATCCAGTTGCGTGCTGACCTATGTAGGGTAAACATCATATCAGTGGGGTGGCCCTAAGGTAGTATGTCAAGGCTCAGGTATTGAAACATTTGTACAATGTTTTGATCATATAGTTATTAGTTATACGATGTTTTCTGTTGGAATACAATATCACACCTTCTACCACAACTTCTGATTAGCATCTGGATTCCTGTCTATAGGCACACTGATCGCTAATGTCAAGGATTGATTCTGTTAATGACAGTGCTTAGTTGACTAAACAGTAATATTTCCTTTTTCCCTGAAGCTCACTTGCATGTTATCTGTAGATTTATCAAACTCAGGCATTTGTGTATATGAGTAGCTGTTCTTTACTTACATTTGTGATCATAGAATAGAGCTTAGTGCATCGAGTCAGTGTGCATCTTGACCACTCAAGGTTGTTTCGGAAACTTCGCAATGACTTTTTATCTATCCATTGCCCCTCTCCCAATGGGTTATGTCACAGCTGCCATGTATCTCCAAATCACAACATGGAAACTCGACCAAATTAACTAGTTTTATGTAGGGGTTATATGTAGGAATAATGTATTTTGCTTAATTTCCTGGGGATTGTGTTGAGCATATGTGATGCTATGGGAGCAAAAACTTGGAATTTTCTATATTTTGTTGCGGCTTTAAGTTGTGGCCATGGAAGAAATCACAAGAACAGTTTTGTGTTTAACCTTGATCACCTAATGACACAAGGTTTTGTTCTGATTGGCTTTCATAATTACCTAGAATTTTTGCACATTATATGCATATAATCGAATGCAAGCTCTCAATGATATAAGAATAAGGATGGGGCAGGTTGGTCAATCCAAGAGTCCAACTGAGGTAAGAAGTCAATAAAAACTTGGAGGCAAAGTTAGTCTCTGTTGATGAGTTTCGGAGGGAAACTGTTAAGAGTTGTAACTGCTGAGCTGAGTTGTTAATGGAAGTTATTGAATTTGAGAGAGTGTTAGTATTAAAAGAAGAGAGAAGTCTTGTATTGACATCCTGTTTTTTATCAATAAAATACCAATCTTCTTCTCTTAATCCTTTCTCTTCTGCTTTCTTCTCTTCTTGTTCTTTTCTAATTTCTGTTTCTCAATTCTGGGAATAGCCACAGTTAAAGTTTCTATGCTAATACTGGGAAGCATAGTTGAAATAGGTTTCTAATCCACAGAAGCTGCTAAAATGCAAAAATTGAGGTGCTATGAAGAGCTTCCAAGTATAGGGAAGAGGAGTACTGAGAAACTTCGTTGAGGAGATATGGAACATCTATATTACAAGAGAGACTTCTCTACAAAAATATGAGGTAGGTATTTTATCCAATAATGTTAAAACTGAGGTGGTATAGTTAGTGGTATATTATATGTAATAACTAGTTTATGTTTTAAATTCTTGAACCAAAATTAAGAATGGTTAGCCTGTGTGGAAAATTTGTTATCTTGCTGTTCTGTAAACAGAAGGCTTTTATGAGTAATAGATCATTTGTTGAAAAGCCAAATATTGAAAAGTATTTTGAGCTAAGATGAAAGGGGATAAGAAGAGGCATTCACTCATTGTCTAGTATATATAAAGCAATTTATGTACAACAAACATGCGTATACAATGGCAGAAGTTTGAAAATAGCAGTTACTGACCAAAATAGCAAGAAAACAAACTAGGATTGAGCCCTTAGGACTCTTTTTTCATGAAATTGGCTGAAAATCATGATCCCATGTCATGCCTCACATTACTGGTATAGGACATTACGTAGTTGAAGCCTGAAAAAGCTTTGAAGATCTGGTTGGATCCACAGCTAAATCTCTTTATAGTCCGGCAACCAGGAACAGAAGTATTGTCTATAGTTTCCTATTTCTCCTTTATCTACCAAAAGCTGAAGGCCCCACATAACATTAGGGTCACTCTCATTGCCATAAACTATGTAAAATTTTGTCAAACCAAATAAAGGAATGCATCCATTATCCAAAATCTTGTTGATCCACGGAGGCCTTTTCCATCATATGAATCTCGTCATAGTGTGGGTCAAGAAAATTTGAAGACAAATAAATAGTTATTGGTTTGTCTTTGTAATTCCATGAAAAATATTTTTTACATATAAGAAATTTTCCACGAATAATTAACCAGAGTCAAGAAAGGCCAGAAACTCTGAATTACATTTAGAAAAAAAAAATTGTTAGAGAAGAAGTTGCCCTCTTCCTAATTAAAATAATTTCAGAAAAATAAAAAGGAAAGCAAAGCATTTAATTATTATTTACATGATACGGAAGGGGCTCAAACTCCAAAATATAAAGAAGAGAGAAGAGAACTGTAAAGGGTGAAGGTGAAGCCGCAAAATACGCGGGAAGAAAGGAGTAGGTTGTAGTGTAGAAATGGAAAATGAGAGATAGGGTAATGATTAGTGGGAATTTTTAGGGTTAATGTTATAGACTATACACTATACCTTAAAACTGTGAAAGTAATGCCCTACCCTCTCTCTCTCTCTCCCTTTCCTCCGAGATTGTAGTGTACCTTCTTTCAATTTTTATATTATTCTCAATCTTCACATGCTTTTGTTTTAGAATATGTTCGTTTTAATTTCGCACCACTTTCTAAAATTCTATTCAATTTCATACTTTCTACTTAAAATGGATATTAAAGAAAAAACCAATAATGAATAAGTAGTAATAATGTAATTCAGTTGATAGTGATAATAGTAGTTAGAGTTGATTTTAAGATTGTAGGCAATGAGATCGAAATTATTATGTTAAAGCTCAATATATAAAGATGGTAATGACTAATGATTTTTATTCATGTGAGATATCCGCTAAACATATTTCATTTTTAGTGTCACTGCTTGATTTCATGATCTTTTACGAGTTTGATTTCCCAATTATCAAATTTTATTCTTTTATTAAAGAGACTGCAGTTATATTCAAAATAAACTCTGCTTTACTAAGAAATGAGCTGTAATTGTTTCTACTTGTATTGACATGTATGTCGTTGAGAGGTTTGAGAGTGTCATGGATGCAACCTCGTATTGAAAATGCTGCGAGTGAGGCTTCAATAACTAAGCGTGAGAATCAATGAGTTTAACTCATTAACGAGACTTCCTTAATATACGTAAGTGCAACAAACCCAAAAGTGCAATATGTAAATAATTACATATTTTCCTAAACTTTATATATAATTACATAATTTTTTTTACCATAATAATTAATACATAACTATAACATATATAAACTTGTTATTTTCAAACCAGAGATAAATAGAAAGATAAAAGGTTTTAGCAGGCTTAATGTCAAATTTCAATCATTGAAATGAAGGAATGAAAACCCTAAAAATATTAGCAGGAGCTTTCCTGATTCACTGAAAAAGAAATCAATTTCACAGGAGCTTCACGTTCCACATTTTCATTATCACATATGCATCAAGAAAACCCTATTTAGCAGCTATAGCTTAAGCTCCGTAAATTGTAGGACAGCTCCATTACTGATTTGATTACTCATCTTCAAAGGGACCCACTCAAAATCTCTGTCTTCAAATCACAACTCCACGCTTTGCCAGATTTTTCAAACATCTTCAATGCTGCCTTTGAAAGTTCCTCTCCGTCTTTCATTTATAATTACATATTTATTTAGCGAAGGTGACAGGAAAACCATCTACACAAAGCGTATGCATGCACCGTTTGATCATGATCTTCTTCTTTATGGTGAGTTTGATCTTTTCTTAAGTGAAGAACGTGACTCCTGTATCCCAGTAGTAAATTAATGGATATTCTACAACATTGATTATTATTTGTTTTTACTTTAATTGCAGATATTGTTAGGATTTAACGCCTGAAACCTCATAACTCCAGCAGCAACAACAACGAACAAAAAGCAATCAGCACGAAATCAGAGGGCCAACAAACAATCAACAACCAAAAAAGCAAATTCCCCCTTAATTTACTGCTCCAATGAGCAACTCAAAGCAAAGCTATCAGAAATCAGAACAGAAACATGAGATGAGACCATCATCCCCTAAATACATTATTCCAACCACCATTAATAATTTATGCATGATAATCGTAGTCCACTAAATTATTAACTCAATAACTTCTTTCCTTACTTTTCTTTCTTTTTTTTTTCTATAAGTTGTAAAATAAATTTTATTAATAAAATTATCCAGCTTAAAAAGGTTTGATTGAAGTGAGACTCTTTCCACTGTTATTAACTGATTTCATTCTATGATTTTTTTTTTTTAAAAAAAAAAACTTATTTTTTTGTAAAGATTTAAAATGCAAAATTTTGTTAAAAGCCTTGTCTAGGTTTGAATATCTCAGACATCGAAAGTGATAATTCTGTGATGATATACTGGAAGTGTAGAACTAAATAATAATAAAATAAAAATATTATTGCCAAAAAAGAAAAACCCACAAGGTTAAGGTAAGATCATCACACTACTAAGTTCTTTGGCTGTCAGTACACGTCAAGCTCACAACAGCATTAATTGAAGTTCTAAACAAGTGCCAAAGCAAGAAAACACCACAGGCTTAATAGCACATAGCACCCATAATTAACTGCTAATACCTAAATTAAGCTAGTAATTACAATGACATTTGATTAGTATTAAGTGGGTGATTAGATTAGATGGAATCCCGTGCCTGCCCATTGCTGTAAGAGTTGAGGCTAAGTTCGAGGGAAGTACGCGAAGCGTTGTTTCCATCGTCAGAGCCATAGCAGTAGTTTTCGGAGTAGCAGATGGGGTGGTGCTTCATGTTGCAGAAGCCATTGATGTCTTCTCTCTGGGTAGGGAAGAGAGGGAGGGTTTCAATCCCTGGAGTTGCTTCCTCTTCTTGATCTTGATCTTGTTCTTCATCTTCTAGGGTTTCATTAGTTGATTTTTGCTTGTCAAAGAGAGAGTAGGATGAACAGTAGGGATCAATGCCAACCCACCCACAGTTGGGGCTCATGGATCCACCAACACCACCGTTGGCAGTAGCTGATATTGAGCAGTCCTGGTTCAGGAGAAGATGAAACCGGGTTCATTCTTACAGCTCAGAGATAGAGTGTGGCTTGGGTTCAATGTACAAACATGGTTTTTTAGTTAAGAAACCACAAGTTTCAGCCTTTTTATGGATATTTGAAGAAGAAAATGCTTTTTGAATATTCAGAAACAATATATTCGCATGGATATACATAGATAGATACACATATAGGGGTAACTTTTATGTTGTCTTCTTGCCATTTTGAAAAGTAGCAAAAATTAGTAGAAAGGCAAGAGCATAAGTGCACCAACTTCATCAATAACTCTATCAAGACACAAAAGTCACAAAACTTTCTATGGTCATTATTTACCACTTACCCTAAAACTCTTCTCCATGGTTACAGATCCATACCCATAGTTTCCCATCTGTCCAACAGGAAGCCCAGCAGCTGAGGATGGAGATGCAGAAGAAAACCCTGTAAATCAGAGACACACACATGAAAAAATGAAGAAAAAATGGCAAGAAATAAAAGGAAAAAAGAGAAGAGAAAGAGGGATTAAACCAACCAGGAGCAATGTTGGGGTATTTGTTGTGGAAGGAATAGTCTTCAGGCTTCCAACTAGAAGCATTCGAAACAGTTCTTTGTTGCATGGGGACATCAGTGGTGAACCTTTTCTTCTGCCTCTCACGAGCTTTATGGTTCTGAAACCAATAAAAGACATTCTTGCCTTCAATCTTACCGTACTGTCTAAGCCTAGCAGATATCCTCTGAATCTGCTCTGCACTTGGGGACCTAACTCCACTGTTGTAGTAAAGGTCCTTCAATATTCTTATTTGGTCAGTTGTGGGAGTCCACCTAGTACTGCTTTGCCTGCAAAGAAAGTTTCCTTTGGCACCGCTGCTATTGTCATCGTTTGGTTGTTGTTGGTTTTGCTGCTGCTGCTGTTGTTGTTGAGGTTCCATGATGGATTGAAAAAGAAGAAGAAAACAAAGGGAAGCAACAAAGCAGATTAAGAAAGAGTACACTGAGAGAAAAGAGAGAAAGAGGGCATGAAATGGAGCTAGAAAGAGTGAGGGATATGAGTTATTAAAGGGTAAGAAGAGGCACATGGAGGAGACGAAGAGGATATCAGAGAAATATCTGAGAGAGAAGGACTGAAGTTGACAGAGAAGGGTTCATAAAAAGGTAAGGGACAAAAGAGGGCTTGGAAAGGAAGGGTATCAGTGGAATTACTTGGATCAAAAGGCATGACGAGGTATGATTAAGCAGTCTTCGGCCTTTCTTGATAGAGAGAGAGAGAGAGAGAAGTTGAAATGTATAGAAGTGATATATTGGATTGGAAAGAAAGAAAGAAAGAAGAGAGAGGCTTCTGAATGAATGAATGAATGTCATAAAAAAATGTTGTGTGATTTAGAGGTCATGAGAGGAGGGCTATTCTTTTAATGGAGATATGGTTCTGTCTTCCATCAGGCCAAAAAACCAGACTAGAAGATATTCTTTTGTACTCATTAGAGGGATTCCTGGGGCAAAACTGTAAAATGGCATTTTGCCCTTGAATGGGACCCAAAACAAAGGGAAATATGTTAAGGGTTATTCAAGTGTAGATATATAGAGGGGTGTTTCTGATCATAGTTACTAGGAGCCACCTTTATGTCACAATCTTTTCCATTAGAGTCTGTGTGTTTTAGTGCTTTCATTACCCTACATCTCAAGCTCTCATATCCTCTGCAAGAATTCCAGGGATTTTTAAGCTTCTCATTGGGTATGCTATGGCCTTGGAGACTAGGGGGACCGCTGAATTCTATAATGTGCAGTGTAAAAGCAAACCCTGCCTTGGCAAGTACACATCTTTTATTTATTTTTTCTTTTTTTCAAAAAAAAAGGGGAAAGAGGAAACTGTAAAAGAAGAAGATGTTACATCTAGTGAGCTTAAACATTCAATAAAAGGAAACAGCTTGGACTTGGCAAGAAATCCTTATTTTCCTCTCAACCCATGGATTAATATAATCACATATTTGAGTTGAAACTAATAAACCCACTTTTAATTCAGAGAGAAAGTAGATTGAATGAATGTAGCACCATGTGTAAGAAAACTTATTTCAGTATCTTTTGTAGCTTAGCAGGCTCCCAGAAGTAAATGCAAGAGAGAGCAATAAAGCGAGGCGCAAGGGTTTCTGAAGCTCTTGCATAGAAGAAGACCATCATGTATAGCTCCATCATTCTCTCTGGCGTTTTCTTTCCCCCAAGTATGCATGAACGTCCATCGAAAACTATCCATATACTGCATGAGGCTTTGTCATCTCTATTACTCTTTCAAAGAGTGAGCCACATTTTCACTGCCGAAAGTTTCTTCTCACTCTTGCTTTACATGGGAACATTACAATCAATTTTTCTGACCACAATAAGTGCCACACGTATACTTCTCCATTTCCTGATACATTAATATTACACCCTTTTAATTTGTTTTTGCAAAAACCCTTCTCTCTTTCCAAAATATCCACTGCTTTTGCTTTTCTTTTCTTTTCTTTTCATATTCACAATTCTTGAAAGGGAGATTCTTAGTGGTGTTTCTATAAGCCATTTTAAGCAAAAATATCGAATTTCATGTTAAGTAGTCAAATGAAATTTATTGTACACCGTCTAATTTAAATTTTTGAGTATATAGAAATATCAGTATAACAAAAAAAAAAAAAACTTGAATTGAATTAATTGTTTTGTGTACTAAATGTTGGCCCTATTAGTGTTAAATTGCTGATGCATAGAATTGTAAAAATAAAATCAGTGAGATTTTTCTTTTAAGAAAAAGAAAAGTTATATATTTCATAAATAATAAACAAAGTTTACAATACTTAAATGGGTTTTTTTTTTTTTACATTCATCCTTTTTTTTTTTTCTTTAGAAAAAAATCCAAACAATTGAAATGAACCCTTATATTAAATTGAGGTCTTTCTGGTGATGAATACTTTTTTGTGTGTTTGGATCCAAACAATTGTTGATCGATGAAAATGATTGTCCTGCACAATTTTATTTCTCCAGATATTATTCATTATTTTTAGGGTTTTTAAGAAACTTATCTTCACATTTTTTTTGGAAATAAAAAAAAAAGATAACTGATCTTAAAAGCCTATGTATGATAGGCAATTTCATGATAATGAAACTAAAAATAAATTAATAATTTTAGAATTATTTATATTTTACTTTAATTTTGAAATTATTTTTATTTGATAATTTTTCGGTGTCCCGAGTGTCAAAATAAATAATATATATATATATATATATATATATATATATATATATATATAAATTTAAAAAAAAAAAAAACTGGAGTTTTAATAAAATAAAGAAAAAAATTATAGTACAATCTCAGAAAACATATCCCTAGTGGCAAAACCAACTTAAATCCATAAAATGAGTTATTATCAATTAGTTATTATCTTACTAAAAAAGACTGATTTTTCGTTTTAAATCCATTATTAACAGCAAAATTTCATCCCACTTGAGAGAGCTGTGAGCCCATGGCTCTTCTTCTTCTTCTGTTCTGTTGTTGTTTTCTTGCTTTCTTGAATGATTACTCACTGCCAATGGCGGTTACCTTATTCTTCTCTTTCGTATTTTTTTTTATTACTATTTAGATTCATATTCTTATACAACACTATGGGTAATAACAAACATGAATTAAATAGTTAATAATTTTTTTAAAAAATATATTGATTAACTATTTTTTTGAAAATAAAGAAATTAAAAGTTAAATTTTCATTAAATATATATAATAAACCATAAATGTTTAAGAAATTATAAGGTAGAGTTATGGAAAATTTGCTGTTGGGTGGTGTAGTAGAAGTTGGAAAGCTGAAGAAGCAATCAGGCAAGAGCAGTGAAAATTCTGATGGGAAACAAACAAGTGTTTTATTAGTCAGAAGAAGTGAGGAATAAAGAAAAAGTGGCATCATTTCATTATTAGTTAATATTTATTTTTTAATTGAATCTCCTTGAATTCAAGTTGTAACAGTCTCATTCCTTTTTCAACAATTCTGACAGTTGCAGTCTCTCTATGGGAAGCTCAACTTTTCAGATTGTGTTATTTGTTTGATTTTGACACTTCCATCATGAGATTTTGCTTTCCTTATCATGCATTTACATTGGGTTATGAGTTGGGTTTTTGTTATCATTTTATTCCTTTCCTGTTGTTTTAATAGTGAAACAATTTCCTATTTTTCTTTTTTTTTTTTTAAATTTAATTTAATGATCATGTTAAACGGTGACATAATAGAGAGGTGGTTGTGGTTGATTTCTTGGGCAAATGATATATATAAGTCATTCTCTCGTGTGATGATGAAGTTTTAAGGAGGTTGATTTGGCAGAGGCAGAGAAGAGAAGAGAAGAGAAGAGAAGAGAGAAGGCTAAAGGCTTCCATCAAAGAATCAGAAAGTGATACTGATAGGGTGCTTACCTCATGAGGAGGGTGGCCTAGTAAAGCCTTGAGGCTTGAGAGGTACACTTCCTTTTCTTTCGGGTAATCATCCCATTGCTCTTATTTTCTCCCCCATATCTCCAAAGATCATTCCATATCTCTTAACCCTCTCCTACCCTCTGTCTACCTCTCTCTCTCTCTCTCTCTCTCTTTTATTATTCTATACTAACAGACTCCCTTTTAATTTCTGTTCCACTCTTTTTTTATTCTTTCCTCTTTTGTTTATTTAGTCCGAAAACAATTTTCAAATTGTTCAGTTTTAATCCTATTATCTGCAATTATTTGTAACATCTTGTTTACGCTTTCATAACAACACATTAATCCATGGTATGATGTTAAAAGCTCTTAAAGAAGCTCCATTCACCCTTGCATACACCTAAATAGTAACCGCAATAGCTCGAATATATTTAGATTTCTATTAAATTAAATTTAAAATATGTTTAAGTTAAAAATTAGTACTTACAACGGGCTTAAACAAAATTGATAGGTACTAATTACTTGAATACGTTTATATAAATTTAAAAAATAAAATAATATATTAAAATTTTAAAACAAAGGTTTTAATAGATTAATATGGCCATGCTCTCAAAGATGTTGGAATGCTTGCCCATTGTCATGGACATGAAACTAATACAGCATAAAAAGCCAATTTAAATAACATAACTCCTGTTTCTTTACAAAAAAAAGGAAAACAAAGAAACTAGCCTAAACATATCGCAAGCAGACTTTTTTTGAAAAAGAAACAGTTGATAAAGACGGTCAGTCCCCCAAGACGGATTTGAGGCTTCCTTATGGAACCAAATCCTTGAGCAAAGAACTCCACAAGTTTATGAACGAAAACCACCACGCAGGTCGAAATTTTTCGCATCATTCTTGCATGGTGGCCATCTGTTTACCTGGGCTAAACTACCTAATTCTAAAACTGCATTACCGTAGCAGTTTCATTTCCACTTGTTTCTGCCCCATTATGATACAAATAAATGAAAACATTTGCCAGATGCAAGTTGAAGGTAAGAAACTAACTAATTATTAACATATTTACCATAAACAAACAAGCCTAAAAAGAAGTAGAATTGTACAAAACTTTCACATCTCCCTAATAATATAAATGCGTATAGACGAGACAAAAGCATCCCCAAAGTTTTAATGATGCAGTGGCAATACAATCCCACAATGAATTAATTAACTGGCATCTCAAAAGATCTAACCCTTCACATACAAGCAGCCTCAAACAGACGACTCCCATCACAGGCTTCAAACTAGCAGATCCAATCAAGCGGGTAGCAGCAATTAAATCACACATCACGCAGAACCCGACCAAATACTCTGAAAGGATACAGCCGCACAAAATTGTAGCATATCATTATCCCAACAACTCCATAGAAAAAGCATAACCTAGCATATTGTTCTCAATTCCAATCATCCCACTAAAGAATTCCTTTGACACAGTTACACAGGTGAATAGATATATAAATGCCCAAATGATATTTTTCCCTTAGCTCTTTCACACTCAGAACCTTTATAACAACTTCTCCGCATAAGACCAAAATATTCCCACAAATAAATCTAAGCACACTCGCATCTGTAAGTTACACTTGGACCCAACAGAAGGGTTTGATCTCATCCATCACCTGAACCTCCGCCAATTTGCAGACCGTTGCCTACTCCGAGATGAGTACCGAGGTTCTGATTTGGAGCCATTCTCTCCAAATCCTCTAGCTTCCATTTTGCCCTCCATCCCAATTGGCTCCCTTCTCCTATAAGGCTCGGACTTGGGAGAATCTAACCTCTTTGTTTTTTCCACGTCATATGCTAATGGTTCAATTCCCTGCAAATCAGGTTCTGGAACAAAGCCAATAGGCCGTTTTGCTTCATCCATTTTTCTAAATGTAATAGATATCCTAACATAAATAGAAAGAAGAAAAATTAGTTCACAGAAGTCTAACTAAAAAAATAATCATAACCAAACAGGGAGAATTAAGTTTCAATTGAAACCTCTTTGTAGGAACTGAAGGCACGCAATGCTTAGAGATATCAGCTGCATTTCCATTTAATACAAGCACAGACCTGGAAAAGAGAGAGAGAGAATATGTTGACCTTAAGATTTTGGTTCCTTCAAAAAAAAAAAAAAAGGGCAAAGGTGCATACCAGGCAACAATTGAATAATGCAAAAGATTTAGGAGAGAATGAGAAAAATAATTAAGGGCAATGGATTCAAGTCACACATTAACATAGACTCACCCCACAGGCAGAGGGATTGCAATTGATCCAGCAAACTGTCCAGCACCAACAACCTTTAGGTTTGATCCAAATACTATATTGCACTCACTAACAAATGACACCGTGCAGAAAGGCCGAAGAAAATCATGGTTGTCAATATGTGGAGGTATACAGTCCCCTTCATCGTAAATATTAACAATACAACTATCAGGCACACAGGTTGGAGGGAGAACATGCCATCTGATCAGCCTTCTAATTATCACTTTAAAGAGATTAGGTATGGGATCAACTAGTTCATTGTGGAGGATGCCAGGTGGATTGCCATTTTTGTCCTGCCAATAGAATATTGAAATTGCAAGCATGGTTGTCAAATTGAGATCTGAATCATGAATAAAAACCATAATTTCTAAACTGAGAATTAAAATGAATCATAAGATTCCAAGCAACTTCACAAATCAGTTAGAATTTACAACTGATACATTATACGTATAAAACAAGAAGTATATGCATTGGACAATGGAAAGCACTGAATAATTAAGTGACCAAAAAGGTGATTGCTTTTGAGGTAGGTAATATGGATCCCAATCCTACCATGATCTAGTCTTATTAAGCACATTTTTCCATTATCTAACATGCTCTATTTACATAACAAAAAAAGTAGAATTCCATAGTTTTGGTTGAATATACAAATTTAGCTCTTGACCTTTACACGAAAAGGTAATTGGCACCCTGAGCTTTTCATAAACTTTTAACACTGGATCTTTACAAGAGTAACTATTTAACCTCTATACATGGACAAGAGTCGCATGTGCTTTGAATCTTCATGAATTAAACAGTTACAATTTATAAAGTTCAAGGATTTAATAATTATACTTTATAAAGTTCAAGAGTTAGATAATTACACTTTTATCTAGATATTGGTACAAAAAACAGGTCAAGGTGTCGACTGATTTTTGTGTAAATGTCAGGAGTTCAATTATGTATTTAGCCCCTTATTCTTTATCACTTTGCATAGCAAAAGAAAATCAAACATAAGAACTAGACTACTAGTAAGTTCCATTATCACTTCTTATAAATGCATTATTTCTTTTTCCCTTGGAAAGAAGAACAAAGAAAGGAAACAAAGAAAAAGATGACGGAGGTAAAAGGGAAAGTAGGGGAGAGAGAAATGATTTAAAAAGAAAGGAAAGAAACAAATGGGACTAGGAGGAATTGATGAAAAGAGCAACTAAAGGAGTCAAATCTAGTTTATTTGAAAAATCCAAAGAACATATAGTTGAATCAAAATGCAAGTTACATCTAATATTATGCTCAATATCATTGCACATGCTCAATTCAAATCATCTGCTTTTTGAATATTGAATCATGGATGATACAATTCTTCTAACTAGGATTGCAAGCTCTTTAGCTTTCACAAAGATACTTCTTAACCACCATATTCATTGAATCACCACGAGCAACTTATTGAAAATTAAAAAGGGTCAGGACTTACTGGTGCATAATTGTAACAACAACCAAATTGGATTGTTATGCGCCCTTTGCCCCTCATCCACTTCTGTGGGGCTGTATACGTTCTTTCTGCACGCAAATTTCAGAATATTCCATATTTATAATTAGTAAGAACTATATCAACACAAATGGAAGAAAAAAAAACTACTTCTATGAAATTTTTTATCCATTCACATCACAAAATGATGAGAAGACAAATATTTTGGATAACAACAAAATGACATAATTTTGCTTTTCAATCAACAGTGAGATAGGAATATCATGAAAGAATACGAAGCAACCATGCATACCATATATATCTTGAATATATAAATTTTAGATTATAAATAATTACCCTTCAGCTCAACATCAACCGTGCTATTCCCAATCAAAACATAATTCTATGATCCCATCCAATCGTGCTATATTTTTAGATGTGAAACTCACAAGTCATAACCCTAGGTCAAAGGAGACACGCCAAGTTGAGTTAAATTAATTGAAACTCATGGACTTGAAAGAACATAAAATGTCAAATTGGTTATTAACAAATTTTATCTTAAGGAAAAAAAATGGCATGTTCACCCATTCCCAAACAAATGATGGCACTGTAAATTATAGTAAACAACAGCCAATTCACATGAGTAGGCAAAACAATGACTACATTGGTCTCTGAAACATCAATATCAGGAGAATCGGGAAAAAAACAGTTAACTTCAAAATGCAGGTGCAATGTGGCATTTCAATTATTCAGCCACTGCCAATAGACCCGACCCAGGGCAGGTTCAGCACCTGAACAGGACTGGACCAGCCCAGCTTAAACCAAGAACTAGCTTCTGTCAATAGCTCAAGGGCTGAACCAGACTGGCCATACAGAGGCCAGTTTGGGTCCCCTCCTTCCACTAGCCCTAAACTGAAAGCAGACCAATGCAAACCAGATTAAATGGGGAACCAGCTTGGGTTAATGGTTCAAGGGCCTGAACCAGACCGGCGATAGGGAGGCCAGTTCGGGTCCCCTCCTTCCCCCATCCCTGAACTGGAATCAGACCAGTCCTTTTTTTTTGCTTTTAAAAGAAAAAGGAGAGAGAGAGAGAGAGAGAGAGAGAAGAAGAAGAAGAAGAAGAAGGCCTTAGCCCGCGCCACATGAACCAAACTGTTTTCAAATCAGAACTGAAACTGTTAAGGACCAGAACCTGAACGGGCTGTAAAAGTGACCAACTGGTCTGGTCCTGGTTCATCCTCTGGTCAGGCCTTGAACTGCCAGGCACAAGACCAGACCAGTAGCCAAGCCTAACTGCTAGTCATTATACAATGATAGAAAACAATCAAACCAACATAGGCCATCCTTCTGTTGAGAAGGGAAAAAAGAAAACCAAAGCATTTGGTATATAGATCTACAGTGAAACAAAAACACCATAACTGAGACCAAAAGCTATCATAAACTGCAGGAGGAGAAAAAAAGGAAAATGACAGGGTAAAAGAATATTAAACATTCCATGATTTCGCTAGAGAAAACAATCACATCAAGGTGCTGATTTTTCACTATCCCCGCCCTTTTGGCCCTTTCTCAGGTAGGAATGACCTTAAATATATCAGGAGTTTTATGAATCTAGAGGCTTCTGGCAGATAAAATATACCACAAATTTTGATAATGGAATAAATTTAGAATGTTCCCACGCTGCTCAACCATATATTGATTAGAGCTATTGTGATTCTTCAGTGTTACGCAACATAAACATGCATTACTTTAAATTTTAATTTTAACAAAATTGGCGGCATGTATAGAAAAACATATGAGGTGACATTCATGTTCAATAATATCAACCAATCTCAAAAGGAAACCCATACCTATGGTTTTAATCAAGAAGACGCCAACATAAGATGAAGAAAAAAAAAATTGTTTTAGAGAATTTGCATATCCCCTTTTGTTTCCTTTTGATAGATACAAAAGTCATTACTATATATAAGAAAAAAGGTTTATAATAGAGTTGAAAGCAACTAACCTTTCAGTTCTCCTTTCATCCCCAACTCCTGAAGTTCATGCACATAATTAACTATCCTCGTCTGCTCTACAGCGCTGAAAACACAAGTGTGGAGTTCAAGTCCCTCAAGAATATTAACAATCCTCCCCCTGACTCTCTCCAAACAAATAAAATCCTTCTTCCTCTTCACACTAGTAAACCTAATGTACTCTCTTTGATCTCTCGACAGCTTGGGCTTCTCAAGCTCCTTTAATACCTTAATCTCCCCAGTCAAAGCACTTCTATTAACTATCGGCTTATTCAAGTCCTTCTGTTCCTCCTCCACAAGTTCATCTTCCTGTGCCATGTCAGCCCAAGAAATCCGATGGCTCGAGGCTTCAACCAAAGGTGCAGCACCAAGAATTCCACTAGTAGACGCTTCCGAAACAGGTTCAGACCACCCATTCGCTCCATCTTTCCAACTACCTAAAGAATTCGCGTCATCTCCATCCCCATCTTTCCAACTTCCCGAATCGTAGTTACCATCGTAACAATTCTCATGCGATTCAGCACTGCTCAGGGCCGCAGTCGTTATTGTTTTATCTGATTGTGAAGGTTCCGCTTCGGCATCAAGTCCTACAATTTAAAAAATAAATAAGTTACTAGAATATCAAGACACAACAAAATCATTGTTACAACTCCCAATATTACTTTCACTTAATCCCTCAAATTCACAATTCACATCTAAATTATAACCACTCCTCCCAAAATTTTGTTTTTTTAGAAAAAAAAAAGAAAAAAGAAAAGAAGAAATCAACTTGCAATATAGTAAAACTACCGTCCCCCTCAATTAAAGGACAATTAGGGTAATGAGAATACCAAGGTCGAGAAAGCGGATGCGATCAGAGAGGACTTGGGTACAGTGGTGACAGAGATCTCTGGAGAGAAAAGGGAGCCATGTGGTGAGGAATTCTGACGCAATTCGGAGCTCGGAGGGCTGATACTGCAAGAGGAAAGGATCGTCCTTCCTGACCCGGTCGAGATCGGACATGGCTGAGTTACGATTGCGAGTCCGATAAAGTGATTTTTGCTGGCAGAGGCTATTGATACCCTTTGGCCTTTGCCACGAAGTTTATGGAGTCAGAGCACGACCGTGTTTTTAAAGGAGTGTATATTGTGTTAATGTTCGGGTAGACTACTTATGGTTTTAAAAGTTCTTATTTTCCTAATTTATAAAATTGATGGATTTTGAAGATATATGGTTTCAATTTTAAAATTAACATATTATATAAAATTAGAAAAAAAATGTACTTAGATTTATATAATTTTTTAATATATAATAAAGATACTCTTATATTTTATATTATAAAGAATATTAATTCAGAATTTTAATTTTATTATAAATCATATTCCAAAAGTAATTTATCTAAAAATATATATCTATATTTCTATGCTAGAAAGAGGAAAAATAATTAAATTAGGAAAAAAAAAAGTAGGTAAATATATGACAGGTCATTTGGATTCGATTAGTTACTAGGTAATAATTACAATTAATTAAAAATCTTAAATAAATTTGGCAATTGCATGAGGATATCAAGGATTCCTATTCATATTAAAGGAATACCAAATCCAAAAATTTAATATAAAATCAATGTCAAAGTTTTTGTTTAATTAATTGATTGATTAAAATATATATACATAAAAAATTTATATGATTAGTTAAAAAATAATAATTTTAATTGAATTAAATTTATAAATTTACAATGATAATAGATAATTAAATTTGTTTTAAAAATAATAAGAATTTGCTACGTATAAATCTCGAGTATATCTATCTGTGTTTGGTCAAAATCAATAGCAAAGCTTTGGTAAAAAAAAAAGAAATCAAATATATGAGATTATAATTCATTTTAAATATATTTCATTTTGCATGATTTAAAAGATAGAATTGGAGTTATGTTTAAAATAATTTAATCATTAAAATTCGTTGATCTACTTTTTTTTAATTACCCTCAATAACAAAATAAATTATAATTTTTCTATAAAAAGAATATCATATCTGCTAATTTTTTAACGAATAGCAAACAAATATATCATTTAATAGTATGCATGTAGCAAGTATATTTAACAAAAGAATATAGTATCATCAATTAGCAAACCAATTTCCTCCCACTCTCTATAAATCGTAAGAAATATATTTCTCATTTTCAACCATTTTTCTCATTCCTTCCCCATTTTCTTTTGTTCACAACATCTTAAATATTTTGCTTTTCAATTTTCCATCCTCAGCCATTCCAAATGAGCTCAAAAAATAGTGAAAGCCCGGAACTAACACCTTTATACTTTGTTTGGAAGAAAATATAGTGAAATAAAATTTTTTAAAGTGTCTTTATAAAATAAAATTTATCATTGTTTTTAAATTTTAATAATTTTTTATCATTTAGAAGAAGGAGAATTTTTAAAGTTATTTGAAAATTTTTAAGAAAATCTTGTCAACTCACTTTAGTGGATTAAAATCAGAGGTTTTTGAATGTTGGAACAATGCCGCTCCATATCCAGCTCCATCAGTCATAAACATCCAGAAACTCCGACTCTAGAGATAAGGTTCAAACGACGTTCAAGAGGAACAGGAACACAAACCGAAGCGCATAACTAGCGAGGGCACAGGTTTTGTGATTTGCAGTATTGAATCTAATCTGGTACTGCACTAATATCAGCTTTTCTACCCATTTCCATTGCATTTCAGCTCAGAATTTCTTTTTACTCACAGCTTCAAGGCATCGTTGAGTTCCGCACCAGTAAAAATTCTGAATATGCATCTTTTCCAGATGTATGAATATATAATGTTTGAAGGCAATAATGAAACAGAATACCCCGATAAAACTGGAATAAAATTATGGCAATTACTCCAATGATCAACATTAAATGAATCAATACACCAATTGACAACTACAATACTGTAGATGAAACAAGCTCTCAAGAAGGAATGGCATGCACACTGACACACTTTTCTATCAAACAAAAGTACCAAGTTTCAATACATTCTTTGGTATTCAAATATCAGCCAATCTAATCTACAATGACTAATGTATGTAATAGAATGATGCATCAAGACTTCCACTTTCCGGCAAAAAATGAAAGAGAACTTCGAGGGGCAATAGAAGCTACAGCAATCTAAGCCATCCGATTCACAGCTACACGGCATTCATTGGCTGAGAAGTTGCCTGCACAACAGCATCTCTCTGTGTCTTACACCTATAGTAGAACTTCCAACATTCAGCAAAAAGCACAATGTATAATTTCCCCCCATCTGAACACTTAAATAGATAAATGAAGGACATAATAAAAAACAACTACTTAAGTTATTTTGCTTCCTTTATTTTAAGATGGACAATGGATTTTAGCTGGCAATTTCAAAGTATTTTTGCATTGAACATTATTGGCAAACAAATCCATTGAAGATTCAACGTAACCATTTGGACGCACTAGTACTGTGGAAAACAAAGAGGTGATGGAAAATTGTAGCTGCTGGAGAAGTTATAGTGCCTTCCACAGTTTTCCCTACTGCAAGGAAATGAATATGCAAAGAAAGAAAACAGAAGGGTTTGAAGGGAAAGGCCAGAGGGAGAGGGTATGGTTTTAGGATGCATAAAATAATGAATATTCCATTCACCAGCCGATGATGTATAAAAAACAAATATCCAAGATTAAACACTAAAGTTGTGCAGATTTACAACAACTCCTCTCACCAAACAATGTTGACTAATTACATTAGTGATATATAGTCAAATTTCCCGTAAATTCACTTCATACAAAAACTGAAACGCAAATAGTTTTGAAGGACATAATATAATCACAGATCAACTAGATGATATTCATAACAACCAGCTTTCAATATGCGGTAAAACAAATCCATTTAGAAACCAACCTATTGCACTGCGATCGAGATGCATAATTATGATTATGGCAATTTGTACACATCCAATCTCCATTACGCCATTGCTTTGCTCTGGTAAGGAAGGAGGAAAGAGTATTAATAATCAACCACAGAAGCAATTGGCAATATCATGCAGAAGATATAGGAACTCAGCCCTCAAAACATGCTCCAAAAGGCCAAAACAATCCAAGCTGGTGACAAATGTTTTAGAACATTTCTTTCACATCCTTATGTAGAGTAACCAATTAATCCTACAACTTAAATCACCATAGTAAATTTACTAATCAGCTTCTGAGTTTTTATTTGGTTTATGTAGAAAAGGATACTACCTTGCACTTGTCCCCCACAATTAATATGCCAGGAGTTATCTAAACAAGTCCTAGCTTTCAATATCTTTGCAGCAGAAGATTATATTGTTGCTCCAGTCATGGCCATTTTTTCATAAGATTACCAACTAAATTGACACAGCAATAATTATTTAATCAGCTTCAAGAAGAACAACATAAAAGTAACAAAAAAGCTTGACCTTCACAGTTAGTCACATGCTAAAAGCTAAATGTGCTTTATCTGTCATAATGTGTGTCTAATTTGACAAGTTGAACAATATGGAGTAGCTTAATCAGCATTACCCTTTTCCAAGGAGTGCAGGCGTTGTTAATTGAAGTGGGAACTGCACTGGCACCTGCCAATTTGGAGCTGCACCAGAGTTAACAATGGGATAGGTGGCATATGATCCTGGTCTTGGATCACCACTGTTCCCTACTACTTGGTTGAATACTGGATATGTTTGTTGTCCTTCATTTGTCTGATTGTTCTGTCGAAAGAAATATAAAATAAGAGCCTAAGGCAACCGTAATTATGAAGCCAGAACTTGCAATAATATATGAAAACAAAAAGAAAGACATGTTAAAAATCATTCCTTACATTTCCTAAATTCAATCTCTTGTTCTCCCAGTCCTGAGTAAAATCTTCAGATGCCAATCGCTTTGTTCCAAGTGCTTTACGCCAATAAAGGAGAAAAGAAAAATAGGTATAGATAAGATTGTGAAAGGAACACATTCCAAGGAAAGGCAAGTGTTTGACCATAAAAGAACAACTAAAATTACTGTAAAATTGTCAAGATGGAAACTTAATTAATTATAAAACTATACAAATGACAGTAGAAAAATGTTAATGACATTGCAACTTTGCTGCAGCTATGTACTGAAAAGAAAAACAACAACAACAACAATAATTGTAATGTCGCTTTCCTTCCAACAGCAGATACAAATAAAAGCAGCCACAGTTCTATGCTAATTCTTTACCAATTACAATGGAACAAAGAATGGGAGAATACCTGGTGGCACAGAAGCATTGCAATTTTTACACTGCAAATGCATAACAACCAGATCAGACACAAATATATCTGAGTGGAAAAAGAATTCTAGCTCATAGAACACTCAGTTAACATGGCCATACCTGTGCGCGCGAAGAGTAATTATGGAAGCCACAATTACACATCCAATCACCATTTCGCCATCCTTTTGGAACTGTTGGAGGTTGATTCACAGTGTTTATATAAGGAGGTCCGGAAATCTGGTTTCCACCTATAGGCCAAGTAGAAGCTGACTGAACTCCATACTTATCAGGTCCTCCTGCAGACCAGGTTGAAGCCAAGGGAAGTGGCTGCGGGAGTGCACCATTGCCAGCAAATCCAATATTCATCTTTTGTTCCAATCCTCCAGGGGCCCTGGCAAAATAATGTGAATAAGTTGGGAGAGAAGCTCCAGGCATTGCAATTGCTGGCATTGCTGCTACCTCCTTTGGTTGCCCGCATTTTTTGCACTTTTCTCTTGATGCATAATTGTTGTTAGTGCAACCTATTGATCCATTGCCATATACATGCAACCCAGAATGCAGCCACGAAGATGGAAAGGAAGCCATGTATACGCACACCAACCAGCCCATACGATACCAAAATACACATAAAAAGTGAAAAAACACAAAACACTCAACCTAATTGATAGCAAGTTCTTCATTTTAATTTGACCAAAAATATACAAAGAAATAGCAAGATAAGATGATAATCAGAAGGGGAAAAAATTATCATGCTCTCAACAAATACACAATAAATAAATAAACAAAAATCAAAATTTGAAGACTTCCCCAAGAAAAAAGAACTTAAGCCTACCAACACAATACGAGATTGAGTTTTGATGATAGTTCTTAAAATATATTTAATATGTGAAAAAAAAAGGGGCATGCAACTGGATCATCAAAAACCTTGCAAATAAAAAGGTTTTGGGAAATGGTTATTAACAAAGCCAGTTAGCTACTGTGATTGTATTTTGTGCAAACTTTCTTAACTAACTACATAATACAACTCTGAAAAATGTCCAGAAAGCTCCAGCAATAACTATTTCAGAAACACAAAAGCCCATCCATCTTCACAAAGATATTAGTAAGTAACGGGAATAACAACCAACAGTATAAGCATGATTAATAGCTCACCCCTAAATACAATTACTAAACCCCTTGCTGCAACTATTTAATACCTAAAGCGGAAACAAAAGTAGAATCAAACCAGCTAAACCCTAAACCCCCCCAAACAAAACCTATTGCGCCATAATAACAATGATAACAAAAATAAGCATATATAATTATCTCAAAAACAGAATAACAAATTAAACCCTACTGTTCCCATTAAGAAGATAAAATACCAATAATAATTCAGTCCAATCACCACAAGTATAGAATTCCAATAGTTATAGAGACACGAAAAAAAAAGGTAGTGAGACTAACCGGTGCAGATCCAATCGCCTATGCGAGGGAGCCATTTTGAATCAGCAGGGGTTTTGGTGTCAACGAGAAGACGAGGCTGCTTGCACCTATTGCAGAAGGATCTGAAAGCATAGTTCCTGTTCTTGCACCCACTGCACTCCCAATCTCCTTCTCTTCCTTCTCCCATTCTGTTTGCTTCTATTCCTTCTCCTTCCTCTTTCTGTGAATCGTTGACGGTGATATTTGGTTAAAAAGTTTGGTGTTTTTTTGAATTTCTGCTTTTTCAGGCTACGGAAAAAGAAGTTTGGTCTCTGATTCGGCGAGCCAGAAAACGATGCTTGAAACTGGACTTGAGGATCGCACGTCCGTCGCTCTTTACTTGCCCCCCCGGCCCTTTACGATTTGGCTTTAAAATTATTATTTATTTAATCGTTTTACCAATAATTAATTTTTATATTTCATCATTTAGGGTAATTTAGAGCCTTAAATTTAATTTTTCATTTAATAAAATAATCATTTCGCAAATAAAAATTATATGTTGCTATGAATCCACCATTAATTAGATATCATATATTTTTAATAGTCAAAATATCCAATATTTTTTTAATAAAAAATTATTTTTATTCATTACTTTAATAATAAAAAAATAAGAAATTAGTATTCTAATTTTACAAATTGACAAATTATAGATTTTATCAATTATTTTTCTTATTTGTTATTTTAAATATAAAACTAATATTCTGTAAGTATAAAAATTTTTATACATAAAAATCAATTTAAATAGACTTCACCTATAATTATAAGTATACAAATTAATTTTTAAGAAAAACTATAATTTTTAATTTTTGTATGTGCAAAATATTAATTTTATATTTTATAAATTAAAATTATATACTATAATAATAAATAAAAAATTAATAGATAAAATTCATAAATTCACCAATTTTCAAAACTAAAATGATAACATCTCAATTTTTATTTCTAAAACATGGATAAATATAATTTTTTATTACAAAAAATATATTAATCAGTTAATGGATATTTTGACCATTTAAAAATGTATAATCTTTAATCAATGGTTAATTTCTATTAATATCTATATTTTATAGATGTAATGATTATTTTATTATATAAATTAAATTTAAAAATTATTTTATAATTACAACTTTAATAAGAGATTATTTACAAGAGTTTTTATTAAATCTTAAAGATATTCTTATAAACTATCCAATCATTTAATACCAAAATTTTGGGTTGGAGTGAATTTTTCACTATACGCGACCACAAGTCGGTTTAAACAGTAAATCGAACCAAGTTCTTGACTCGTGAAGTGGCCTTAATATTTATAAAAAAAAGTGGATAGAGGGAATAGTTTCGATTCTCATTTTATTTTAATCTAAGCTGAAATAGACCCAATTTTTATTTTTTTAAAATTACATTTGTTGTCTTTAATTTTTTATTTTAAGTAAATTCTATCTCATAAGGCAATATTTCTGTACGGATTATAAAAATTTCTAAATCGGATGGAATTAGACTCGGATCAAAATCATGTTAAATTAAACCACTCATAATCAGTGGCAAAGCCACCTTATCTTTAAGGTGTGCTATTGTCCACCTTATTTATTTATTCCTTTTGCAAATATTTATGTAAAAATTTAATATTATTTAAGTATTTTTATTTTTTTCTTATTTGATTTTTCGAATTCTCTCAATTTCAATATTTAATTTTTATTTTTGTTAGAATATCTAATTCAAAAACTATATCATTTTTATTATTTTAACTATTAAATCATTGTGTTTATTCAATCGCTATAAATTATTTATGAAATAAAAATTAAAAAAAAAACAAAAAACCACAATTTTAATAAATATTGAACATGAGATAAATGTTCTATATAAATATATTTTATGTATATAAAACAAATAATTAAATACATTTTAGAATAAATTATAAATAATATATTTTTTAAATATATAGAAATAATAAATTTCATTTATTGTAGTTTAATTTGAATAACAAAATTTTATTTCCGTTCGTGCGGGCATTCTTACTTATTTTAATCTAAAATTCAATGCCAATGGCCAGGCAATGGGGTCGAAATCCCGCTTAAGCTTCGGCGAAGCTTTTCATCACCCCTCGATCCATGGAAAATTCCAGAGAAACAATGCGCAAAGGGGTGGAAAGTTTGGAGGGCATTTCATTTCATACTGAATTGTTGAATTGCGTAGACTCTTCCGGTGCGATGACTCAAGCCATTGGGTCAACAATCCCTGCCCTTTTCCATGTAATTTATCTTTGTAGGATTTTAAAATACTGTAAACATAGTAGAAAATTTTGGTGAAATGAAAAATATATTTTTTTATATAAACTTTACCTTAAATATTATTAAATAAAACATTTATTATTTTAACATTTTATAATTAAAATATTAATTTAAATAAAATTTTTAATTATAATACTGTAAATTACATCAGTAAATTTATTTATACTCTATCATTAAACTATTAATTTATTAATGAAAATAAATATTTATGTCAAAAAATATACCCAACAATTAATATTTTAGTATAATCATAGATAATTCTATATATATATATATATATATCAAAATTTATTAATTTTAATAATTATATATATTTTTTAACAAATATACATCACACTATAGTTATAAAATCAATTGTACTCTGTTAATAGATGATTGATCCGATAAAGCAACATGATGGTGCCATGTGTTGGAGCCAAGTGGCTCGGCGGTTTTACTGATGGAAGAGGTAATTCGGATGGTTTGCAATAGAGAAGCAAGTCATGAGCTAACGGGAAGTATTCTAGTGTTGGCAATATGATGCTTAAATTAATGAAGATGATAAGAAAAATGTTTAAAAATGATAAATAGAGAAAGAAACTTAAAGAATATGTTAAATACAAACATCTTATTCTACATGTAATATAAGTGTATTTATACTTGCAATATATTTATTAGACAAATTATTAAATATATCTAAAATACCATCTCATCATCATATTAAAATAGTACTTCAACTAATGAAATTACAAAACATTAATAAAAAAATAAAAATTTAGTTAATTTTTTAACTAATAGCGAAATTAGACTATTAAATTTATCCTGTTAAAGTTAATATGATAAATATTATTATTATTTTTAAATAATGATAATCACAATATTTATTTTTTAGATATAGTATGGTAAAGATTTTGCACCGCTGCTTATTGATACTAAGTTGAGGATTAAAAATACCATTGTTTAAGTGTCAATAGTATTCAGATGGTGTTATGTCTTGAGTGTTAACAACATGATAACGTTATAAATTGGAGAATTGTTAAAGTGTCAATCGTATTTAGGATAATTGTTAAAATACTTATTCGAGAAAAATATTAATTTTAATAAAATAATTTAATAAGATGCAAATAAACTCGTGTGTGATTTGTGATATATTAGTTTAAAAATTTTTACTTATTTGGGATAAAATCATTAAAATTGATTTTTCTTTTTATTATCCCGTATAAAAATGGTTAAATTTATTTTTTAGTATCACTTAATTAATATATTTAAAATTAATTTTCCTACAGAAAAAATATATATATAAATAAGAAGTGATAAAATATTTTTATCTGGCTTTTGTCGTATGCCTCTCTCCTAATGTTTAATTTTGAAAAAAAAACTGTAAAATAAAAAATTGGTGATCTATAGGAGATTTATAAATTAGAGTAAAATTTTAATAATAAATAAAAGATGGAGAGAAAGAAAAGGAAGAGAAAGAATAAGTTAAAAAAAGAAAATAGAGAGAGCCCCATTGAAGAGGAAGAAGACCACTTATCATGATCCGGTGGAGAAGAAAAAAGGAAAAATGGCCCATTCTAAGGTTAGTTCGACCAGCCCCTACAAAATCTCTTTTATCTTATTAAATTCTTTTTATAAAAAAATATTAGCATATTTTTTAATATATTCTGATGTGGATTCCATCTTTTAATTAAAATGATATTAGAAAGAAATCAGAAAAGATAATTCTCAACTATATTATTACCAAATAATTCTCAACTACATTATTACCAAATCAAATAAAGTTAGAATTTTTTTTTTTAAATGGGATTAAAGTTAGGATTAAAATCTTAATTCAATCTACTCATTTATTGCTTATTTGAACTAAAAATTTTATAAAAATTTAATTTAATTAATTCATCTGTTTAATAATTTTTACTTCATAAAATGAAAAAAAAATCAAAATTTGAAACTGAAAAAAATCATTTAGATAAAATCTTATGCAACAGCCAATTATAATTGCCCTAAATTATTTTTACACTAATTTTTTATTTGATTCAAAATATTTAATTTAAATTATTTTAATAATTCCGAGTTAGTATTATAAGTTCTCATTTTGTTTTATTTTCTAATCCCCACCTGGGATTGTACCCACCAGCCGTTGGTTAATTACAATTCTTAATTTATATTTCTTTTAAATGTTTTTTTTCCCAAATAAAGCCTTTAATAAAAATTCAAATCTAATTAAAGATACTGCATTAAAATAACTTATTGCATAATAAAAGTAATAAACTGCAAATGTTGCCCTTCCTAATTTTAGCTTATTTATCTCCTCAGTAATTATGTTAATTGAATTATCATTGGTTGGGTCAATAATTCTATGATTAATTATGTCAAGCATGGCCATGACCTAACCTAATGACTCGACTCGAGAATGGGGCCTGTGCCCAAGCAAGCTACCTACCTTGAAAGATAATGCCGATTACTTACAGGTCAGCTTGGCCTTTTGAGATCAGCAAAAGTTTTAACTTATATAAAATAAATATCAAAAGAAAAAAAATATAAACTTAGTCTGCATTTAACCAAAAACACTTTTCTTTCACTGATTGGTTGATGAAGCAATTTCAAACAGCTTTCCTCGTCACTGTCCAGTACTCCCCTCGAAATCTATGCACCAGTCCACTCGAGCTTTCCTTTTCAACTCTGTGCGGAGCCGAAAGTACTTGGAAATACACCACTCCTTTTACTTCATTATCTATTTTGGCATTTGCGTCCTCCAACCATGTTCCATACTTGGACTAGAAATTTGCCTAGTGGAGAAGATCAAGATCAAGATCAAGATCAAGAGCTATGGGAGCAAGCTTATCTGTGCTAGCTTCAATAGCGATTATTCGTAGTTCATTCAATGAGTTCGTTCCTCAAGAACTCCGCAGTTACTTGTGGGAATTCAGTCGCCGTTTCTCGTCGGAGCTTACTGTAGTTGTTAAAGAATCACATGAAGGATCAACAAACCATCTCTTCAATGCTTTAGTTACATATCTTGGAAGTAATGCTTTTTGTACTTCCTCTGCTTCTGGTCCTCGACGTCTCACTGTCGGGAAGAACGAGAGCATGAAGATTTTAACTTATGGTCTAGACAGAAACTCAGAGATCGTTGATGTGTTTCATGGTGTTCCCATGAAGTGGGGATACTATACTGATTTCAACTCCACGCTTCACTATGAGTTGAGATGGTATGAGCTTCGGTTTCACAAGCGATACACTGATATGGTCAAGAATAAGTATCTGCCTTACATTCTTGAAATGGCTAAGAGAATTAAGGATCAAAATAGGGTGGTGAAGTTTTTCACTACTCGTGGAGGGAGAGATGGCTGGAGCTCTAAAGGGATCAACCTGGATCATCCCATGACATTTGAAACACTAGCCATGGACGGAGACCTCAAGCAGAAGGTGGTTGAAGATCTTAATACCTTCATTCGAGGCAAGGAGTATTATAAGAAGATTGGTAAGGTATGGAAGCGAGGTTACTTATTGTATGGTCCTCCAGGAACTGGGAAATCAAGCTTGATAGCTGCCATGGCCAATTTTCTTAACTTTGATATTTACAACTTGAATTTATCTGCTGTTAACTCTGATTCTTCTCTTGAGCATTTGTTGCTTCATATGTCCAATCGTTCAATTCTTGTGCTGGAGGATATCGACTGCTCCATCATGCTACAAAACCGTCAAGCAGGAGATCATCAACCAGATCATAATAATCAAATTCCTCGGCCTCAGGTTCTATATCTATCTACTTGATTGCCTCTTAATTTGCTAAGACTGTTGCCAGTACTAATCTAAATCCTAGAAGATTGTTACAAGTTCTATTTGCAGAAATATTTACTCTGTTTTATTCTCTTCCTTATTTTCTGGCTAAGGCCTAAAGCTGTGTTTGTTGTTGTGTAAAGGTAACGCTCTCTGGCCTTCTGAATGCCATTGATGGCCTACTTTCTTGCTGTGGAGATGAAAGGGTCATAGTTTTCACTACCAACTACAAAGATCGCATTGATCCGGCCTTGCTGAGAGCAGGTCGTATGGATATGCACATATACCTATCCTACTGCACATTCTCCACCTTCAAGCAGCTAGCAGCCAATTACTTGGATATATGGGAGCATGATCTCTTTAATTGTGTTGATAAGCTCATTAAAGAAGTTCAAGTTAGCCCTGCTGATGTCGCAGGCGAACTGATGAAGACTAAAGATCCTACAACTTCTCTAAAAGGGCTCATTAAATTTTTGGAAATCAAGGTATCTTTTTATGTTTTTCATATTTAGTTATACCATTTGCAATTGATTTCGCTGCTGATTTGACATGATTAAGTTTCTGTCTGCTCCTTTTGCTTGTAGAATTAGATTCATCTGTTATCTCCGTGATAGAAATTGACGCATATGACTTAGTTTATGAAATGGTAGCATCTCAAAATCATAAGAAATCTCGGTTTTCTGAAGTGTAAGATTGATTGATTAATAGCATACCTTCACCCCAAGCTTCAGCATATTCTGCTCTGCAGTCCTTGTATGTGCACTGCAAAGCATCTTGCGGATTGCATAGTTCCATGCCCAATGTTATTTGTTGACTTTAAATTTCGTTTTGCTGCCTGAATTGTCTACACCAGAAATCAGAATCAAAATCCGCATCTTCTCCATTGGGATTGGAAGGACATGAGAATAACTCAGAGCTTGACAGTAACAGCCTTAGCCAGATGGACGAGCACCAACTTCAGAAGTCCTGTAAGATCACTGATTCTGGTGATAACACCTTCCAAGACAAAAAGGATGTTAAATCTCATGCAGCTCAGTCTACTCCATTGAAGGAAAAAGAGTATACAGTGAAGGAGGAATTTGAGCCTATCCTAGAAGCTATTCTCTCAAAGCATGGAGACATTGCTGCCAATTGCTCCTTCCACTCTCTCCAATGCCGTTCATCCTTCTTGGAAATTGTCTGTGGCATCGTGCAAACATTACAAACAACAGAGATAAAAGATCTATCAGAATTTCAAATCAAGTCCATGTTGAGCAGCATACGCGATCTAGAATCTGCGCAACTGGACGTTGGGTGGGTTCATCAGAGGTTGGAAAAGATTATCCAGGCTATGCCACTAGCTGAACAATGTGCCACACTGAAGGAAGTCAAGAGTGACAATATGCAAGGCATAGTGGAGGACAGAAAACCTAAAGCCTGCAATGCAGGGACATTAATGCCAAATTGAATTTCCTTTTCTTTTTTTTATTTTTTCCACGACCCATTGGTTGATGGGCTGCCTTGCTTTGACTCGACGCCTTCTCATTCTTCTGGGTAGGCTGGGATTACCTTTTCTCTCGGTCCATTTAATAAAGATTGCCCATCACAAAAGGACCCATGGAAACATGTATACTGGATTTGGCTGTTAGCCTTTTCAAGAGTAATGGGGCCATTTGGTACTCAAAAGAAAATGCGCAAGTAACTGCAACTGGATTCTTGAATAGTTTCATGTTTACTCTGTTGACAATCGGCACTGCACTTGTTTTTATTCACCAAAACACCCATAACCCATTTTAACAAGCATCTACATATAATAAATATTGGACATTTTAATACGACAAATCCACATTGAGGCAAGAATTTCCCCTCTTCCAAGCACTCATTAAACAACCACACTGCAAATTTCAAAGCATTTAGTTATAGTTGTTAAAAACATCCAAGAAAGCACTCACATAAGCATAATATAGAAAACATAAAACAATATAAACAAGATTTATGTGATTCTACTGTAAAGGATGATGTATGATAAACAGAGATTTCAGAAAAAGATAGTTTTAATTTGTGTGTGAGTGAATTTAATTTTGGGAAAATTACTTCTTAGTCCCTCAGGTTTAACGTAATTAACACTTCTGTCCCTCTATTTTGGCGACCCAACACTTAAGTCCCTCACTTTCTCTTCCGTCCAAATTCGTAATCTTTTCGTCCATTTAAACCGTTTGGTCAAAGAGTCAAAAGTGAGAGGTGATAATTTTTTCCAGAAATACCCTTCTCTTAATGTGAAATTCCTTTTTTTTTTTCTCTTTCATGCTTTCTTCGGTTGAAGAAGAAGAAGAAGAAGAAGAAGAAGGAGAAAGAAGAAGAAGAAGAAGAAGAAGAATAAGAAGTTGCAGAAAAGAGGGTAGGAAGAAGAAGAAGAAGAAGAAGAAGAAAGAAGAAGAAGAAGAAGAAGAAAGAAGAAGAAGAAGAAGAAGAAGAAAGAAAAAGAAGAAGAAGAAGAAGAAGGAGAAAGAAGAAGAAAAGAAGAAGTTGTAGAAAATGGTAGGAAGAAGAAGGAGAAGAAGAAGGAGAAGAAGAAGAAGGGGTATTTGGGTTTGGGTTTAATGAGTGTTAATTTTGTCAATTCACGTGTCCCAAACGGCTATTTTGGACGGAAGGACTGCGAATTTGGATGGAAGAGAAAGTGAGGGACTTAAGTGTTGGGTCGCCAAAATAGAGGGACAGAAGTGTTAATTACGTTAAACCTGAGGGACTAAAAAGTAATTTTTCCTTTAATTTTAATGGTTCACGCCTTTTTATATTATTTTTTTCTCTTATTTTCTGTGACGCATAATTGCCATATAGAGTCGTACGTATGAACATACCTGTCTTTTCGCCATTGTCAAACGACCATTTAATTTACATTCGTCACTTATACTAATAAAACTGTAGTATAATTGAGCTTATTTCTCATCATATTAGGGGTTGGATTCTTCTTTAATAAAACCGAACCATACTCTGTACAAACGTAATTTGGATTGCGTGATGATAAACCCGTAAACGTGTAAGATTTTAATGAATTTTAGACCATACTTTTCTACAAGAGTTCGATCACGGCTTGAGTACTAGAGTGCCATCCGTCATCAATGTAGAATTAGAAATAAAAGTTTCACTATGTGGGAAAGATCAAGTCTACTAGGCTTTTAGAATATTCAAACATTAAAAGTTTTCACTATATGATGGGAAATGGGAAAGAGCAGTCTGCTGTGCTTTTAGAATATTCAAACATTAATGTCAGTGTGAACGTTACAATATTACTATAATAGGTAAAAATACACTTTAGTCACAATAGAATTATAATTATTTTGGTACATACTAAAAAATTTATATTTAATAACAGTTAAAGTAATCAATTTTGTTATTGAAACTAATAAAAAAAAGTAATCAATTTTATATTTGTCTTTCATAATATATTCTACATTAATAATCCTCAATTATTAAATTATTATTGAAACTAATAAAATTTACTTTTTAGTATATATTAAATAGATTATATTAAGAAGATAATAATTAAATTATCTTAAAAACAAAACAAACTATAATTTGAGATGAACTATATATATTTTTATGGTGAAAGAAAACAAAAGGAATAAAATAATTTTTAATTTAAAATTTTCATTCAATAATTGTAATATAACATATATACTTATTATTATTATTTCTTAGATTATTAGTTATTTTAGTTTTTCAGATTTACTATTAATCCTAACCCTCCTAATAGACTATAAATTTCATAGTTACTGCTTGTAACCAAGCATGTTGATCTTATTGATGGGCTTGTGAAGAATGCTTTTGCTGCCTCTTCATTAGCGGCGGAAGCGTTGGGTGTCCTGCAGGCGTGCCGTTTAGCAATTAAGATGAAAGCATCCAAGGCGGTGCTGGAAATACAGTTCCCTTCCTGCAGAACCAGTTGAGATTGCTTGGGAATTACGGGCTCATGTGTTAGTTCCTTGTTTCACTTGTTATTTGGTAATAGATCAGCTAACTAGGCGACAGATATTCTGGGGAAGTTGTTTTACAGGGGAGAGATTTCTAGTTCCTGGCTGGCTGCCCCGCCTGCTTCCCTTTTGCATGTTTTGGTTTCCGACAACGTTTCGGTCTTGTAGTGCAAAGTTTTTTTCGAGTTGAAAAAATCACTTGCTTAGTTAACAATTTAAATTTATTGTGTTCCAAATTTTAAATCGTCTTATCATAATCCCTTTGCTTTAAATATTTTAATTGCATTTTATTTCTAATATATTATAATAAACATTTACGGTTTTTTAAAATAAATAAATTATTTATTTATTGGATTTTTTCAGGAGTATTTATAGCAGACTTGAGATAAGGCAAAGATACACCGGATAAATGATTACCATCAAAAAATTGAGGAAAAAAACGTAGATACATTACAGCTAAGCGAAATCTACAAAGAAAATTAAGCATACAATGAGATAAAAAGCAAGAAAAACCTTTTTTATAAAAAAAAGAAACGAAAAAAAAATAAATATTTTATTGCATTTTTATTCATAAGGCAAGGAAAAGGAGAGAAAAATAAAAGAAAGAGAAGACAAGGACGAACAAGCCTCTGCCCAGTTAACTCTCTCCTCCTCCTTCTCTTCCCTTTTCTCTCTCTTACCTGGTCCCTGTTTGTCTACTCTAATCACGCAGAATCAGAAACTAAATTCCACCACGTCTAGTCACAACCTAAGGTTTCGTCTATATTTCGATTTCTTCTCATATACATTTATATATATAATTTTTATAAAAAATTTTACGCTTTAAAAATATTTGCTTTATTTTCAATTTTCCTTTTTGTTTTTGTCGTTTGATGCGTGTAAACCGTTTTTGTCGATTATTGTCTTTGTTTTTTAAGATTGTAGGAGTATTATTTGAGCATAATCCGTGTGTTTTGCGCTTCAATTGGCGAGTTTTCACCTGTAATTAGGGTTCGTTTCTGTTTGTCAAATGTAATTCTTTTTGGGTGCTTTTTTTAGTTTGGATAGTCGAATTGAGCTTTCAAATATCTTTTCAAGCTGTGTATTATTTGGGTAGTGTGCGTGTTTCCCTCCTCATCTCTCCCTCACGAGAAAGGATGGGACTTTTTGGAGGAGGAGGAACTTCTTGGTATTCATTTTTGCATGTCTCTAGATTAATCACCAGAAGAGTACACTGTTGGCTTTTGGCTTTAGAGAGTTATATGAAGGAATTTTGTTTTGGGATTAGGTGAATGTTGCTCTTTTGCTTGAGCTATTTCAAATATTTATAATTAAGAAGCCTGTTTGGTGTCAATTCTTTTTTGGTGCCGTTGTCCATGCTAAAAATTTTGTATCTTGAAAAACAGGCAGATGAAACAAGCAAAAACCACTTTTTGTGGTTTTTCACCCGCTTTAGCAATGTGCTTCTTTTGGTTTTCAAGAGATCAAGTAACAATAATCATTATGTTTCCATAATGCAAATTTTTTATAATTGGACACCAAAAACAGTATGGATTCCTAAAGCCTGTAAAATGTGCCATTATATAGTATAGGGAAGTGTTTACTGTTTACCATAAATGCATTATGGAGCTGTGAAGCGCTAGTGCTGTGGATGGTATTTGTACTTGTATGATATAAGTTATGAGAATATGCATAATATGGATAAAACTTCATTTTTCGGATGACGCCTGGATCCTATCCTTTTCTGCAAACATTCTGTGCCTCCACTTTTTCTTTTTGGTGGGTTGGGGGGAGGGGGCGTCAGGGGTGGGCAGACTTGTTGGAAGTCAAGTAATCCTCTTTCTCCTTATTGCACTGTAAGAGCTTTAAAATCCACTATTCTGCACTAGTTTTGCTACTTGCTGACTATATTCGTAATTCAGCAGTTGATTTTAACCATTGTGTTTTATGATGCTTTGTGCTTTTCTGAAGTTGACAGATTGTATGCATCCCCTTTGTTTGGAGTTGGTATTTGAAATATCTCAATTTAAATTTGGAGTTCTCACATGTTTGGTGACTTAGGAAGGGGCATGGCAACAGGAGAAGATGTTGATTTATCAAGTTTGAAGTCTCAGCTAAATGAAACTCATGAAATGTGGAAGTTGGAGATGGAACGACGCCAGTCACAAGTGGATGCATTACAAGCAAAGCTTATTGAGGTAAAGGCTTGCATAAAGGGGTCTGAGGAAAATGCAAAGAAGGAGTTGGAGGTTCTTTGGCGAAGAGTGAAAACCAGTGCCACGTTATGGACCTACTTAAAATCAAAAGCAAGAATAATGGCTGTTCCTGATTTAGCTCGTACATCATGTGGCATCAAAGAATTAGAAGGAGTGGGACTTGTTGACAAGAATGGTACACCCCTTTCTAGTTGGTCTAGGTCTGTTGATCTTTCTCCTTTTGACAGTCCAGATGATGAATCATGGATTAGACTTGGTGAGCAGCATGGTAGCTATGATGAACATGATGAAGCTTATATTGGTGAATTACACAATTCGGTACAGATGGTATCAGATGTGATGGAATCTCTTATTAAAAGAGTCATATTGGCAGAATCTGAAACTGCAATTGAGAAAGATAAGGTAACATTAGGTCAGGAAGAAATTAGGAGGAAGGTAATCCAAATTGAGACCATGTCTTCAAAACTAGAGGAGATGGAGAGGTTTGCTCTGGGAACAAATAGTATTCTGAATGAGATGCGTCAGAGGGTTGAGGATTTGGTTGAAGAAACCTCTAGGCAGAGGCAAAGAGCTGCAGAAAATGAAGAAGAGCTTTGCCGTGTTAAAAGGGACTTTGAGTCATTGAAATCCTATGTTAGCAGTCTCATTAGCGTAAGAGAAACACTTCTATCATCAGAGAAGCAATTTCAAACTATTGAGAGACTTTTTGAACGGTCAGTAATTTCACAAGTAATAAATGCACTTGAGAATCATTTTCTTAGTTTTCTAAGTTTACTTGGTCTTCATTAGGTGGTCTTCCTAAGGCTAAAAGGCAGGAATGTAGCATGCTTAACTTTTCTCCAGTGTTCCTGCCAACACCCAAAAAGAGGCAAAATTTGCAAAAAATTCTTGGTGAATTGCTCACAGGCATGTGGAGATGAAAAATTCTAACCTTAATAATGTGGCGTTTTTCTATCAGGATTGGATATAAGACATGTTTTCCTGCCTTGTGATGGCATACCTGACTAATACTAATGTTGTATAATGTGTTTTCTCAAGTCATACATTTTCATCAACCATTAGCAATAGGCCTTTTTAATTGGGATTAACCCAAAAAGTAGTTTAGGGCCAATAGCTTGCGCCCCTCAAAATCATAGTAAAGTCAAAATTTATCCATGTATAATTTCATTGGCTTTTTAAGCTATTCCATCGTTTATATATGATTTTGTTTGAGAAAATAAAAACTCATGCTGACTATCGATTACAAGGCAATCTAGAGCCAAATTTTGATACGACTTCCTTACGTCCTTGTTGGTTATATCTGTGTGTTCATCTCGTGTTTTTTAGCCCAAGGGTTCACATCTGTAAGGTCCTCACTCGTACATAAGTTGTATGCGATTAATTGAATGAATGGATGCGCTATTGAATTGTTGCACTCTGGTTCTCTGGTCAAAGCTAGTTTTGCAGCTGTTTCTTTTCTACCAGTTGCTTTGCTAGCAGGATTACTTTAGAATCTAATTTTTTTTTTTTTAATTTGTGGAGCAGGCTAGTTGCAAAGACAACTCAATTGGAAGGTGAAAAGATGCAGAAAGAGGCTGAAGTTCAGAAACTTATGGAAGAGAATGTGAGGTTGACTGCTCTTCTCGACAAGAAAGAGGCTCAACTTCTGGCCATGAATGAACAGTGCAAGGTATTGGCTCTAAGTGCTTCAAATTTATGATTAGTTGGGGCGATCTTATTGTACCTTCTGGTGGCTTGTGGATGGTTGTTTCATTCACGCTGAATTTGTATAATCCACCACATAAGAGTCGGGAATTGAGTGATGAAGAATTGTGCAACACCTCGGATCATTTTGCAAATTGTAACATTGTGAAGAGCACAGTGAACATGTTTATTAGTTTATTCTTGTGCTGTTGGAAAACTCAAGCTAGAAAGCGTTAATCAAAACAGTTGTTCTGTGTGAATGAGAATTTGTGTTATTAACTAAAATAGATGGTTATTTGTGCTGCTTTACATAAATAATTTTGGATTAATTTCTATTATCTGTTAAAGGATCCGCCTCATTTCAGAAGTTGGAATTTTCATTTGATTGCTGTTAAGTTTTCTACTGAATCATTGATAATGATTCAAGGGTAAAGTCTGCTACCCGCATTTTCGTAATTTTGTTTAGAAAAAAAATTTACATTTTTTCAAATTTGAAAATGCTTTGTAATTCCGAAGGTTTGCCTATTTCTTATGGAAAAAAAATGACGTAGATGCTTAACTGTTATTAATTGAAAAAGAAAATGTTGAATTTGAGAATTGATAGTTTTTATCATTAATGAAACTTTGCTTAGTAACATCATAATGGAAAGAGCAATGAGCTTAGAAGGGTTCTTTTATTTTAATCGAGAGCTTTTGGGAGATAGCAGCTTCCTCTCTCTTATTGATAGATAAAAGCTTTTTAGTTTTTGGTTGTAGTTGTTAATGTTACTAACATTATAGATTCCTTATTTCTGTATTGTGGCAATAATATTTTTCCACAGGCATCCTTCTACCTAACAGAGTTCTCAAAGTAATCTCAGCCAAACTTTTCTTAAAATTCCACTGAGGCACACAATCTATTTTGGACATTTTATGCATACACATGAATCTGCAAACACATAAGAAAATGAGTAACAAACTCAAGATAAAAAAAGTATATAAAAAATTAAGCAGAACATATTTTATGTATAGAATATTAAAATACTAAAACATGATGACCGTCAAAGTTTTTACAGTGAGATTGGACCTGAAAAAGAATATAAGCTCAAAGTTCATCGGAACTCCCTAAAACAGAAGAAGAATATAAACTCAAAACTTATCGGAACTCCTTAAAATAGATCGGCCTTATATTGCATATTTCAATATGTGATTAAAGCAAACCGGACGGACTCAACACATGGGTCTATCAAAAAATGGCCTAACCTGGTGATATGATGGAAAGTAAGAGAGCAGATTTAGTCATTTTGCAGCCTTATCAATATGCACGCTGGAGAAATTAAATGGCCGTATGGCAAAGAAAGCTTACTACAAGCGCACTGAAAGAATTAAATGACATTCGTACATACGAAATTGAGTAATAAAAACATGTGATATTTTAATAAGCGGTGATTATGTGTCATTAAAGTAAAAGGAGGGAGACTTGATCTAGGCTAAGAGTACAAGAGAAGATTGATAAAAGAGTATAAGAGAAGATTGATAAAAGGAGAGAAACTTGATTTTTCTAGAGAAAGCTTACATTTATACGGTAAATCTATTTTCTTATAAGAATAAAGAAGAAAGTCTACAGTATTTCATGTCCAAAACCTTAAACTCAACATTAAAGCTGCATATGCAAATGCCAAATGGGTATCTTCATCTTCAGTGTGATTTACTTGCGCAACAACATGCACATTGGGGAGAGAGGTTTATGCAAATCTCCAATAAATCAACGTGAAAGAATTTTCTTTTAATTCTGAACCTTTCTATTCGATTAAATATAATGACGTAAATATTTCAAATTCACACATTCTGATTTGGTTTAAACCGTAAGTCTAATGCCACATCAACTTATAAATTAGAGAATACATTGCAACCAATTAACAAAATTTATTGCATGATTCAAAAAAAAAAAAAAAAATTGTTGGCTACACCATGCACTCATTTAACAAGATTTTATTATTTTAAATTAAAATATGAAATTTATTATGGTTTTAGATTTAGAGGCGCCAATTAGTTAATATCAAAAAACTTATGTGCTGGATAGCAAATTATCCTAACGAATTTTAACTATTTCAAGATTTTGGAGCTTCATATTTTCTGGAAAATCCCCTATTAGAGTAGAAGCAAGCTTCAGTGATTCCCCCAATTTTCCGGGCAGGAAACTCTATAATCGAACGCTTTCCAGTTGTTCGGCCCAAAAAAAAAAAATCAGTTGTGATTGAGGAAGGAGTGGATGCTTAACGCAGCCTCATTATCTGTGAGGCCACTTCCAGGTGACTTCCTTCCGGAAGATGATGAGTCTGCTGCGAAGCCTCTGCGCGTCGAAATTGGCAAAGCAACTGAAGACAGCGGAAAGGTAATCTTCATATTCACTTTCATATCTCTCCACTCAAATACCCATGCGCTCGCTTCATTCTAACTGTCAAAAATGGTATTTTGTTGTTCTTTATTGATGTTCATATTGCACCTACTTGTGCCTAATTTAGTAATTTTATTTTTACATTTTTCTTATTCTTCACTGATTGTATGCGATTCTCTATCTGCAGTCTGTTCTGTCAAAATTAACCGAGGCTTTGCTTGGATGATGGTTTTGTATTGTGTTGTTCCACAGATAACCATGTTTTGGAAGATTGTGTTGTAGATTGTATTGTTTTTGGTAGTTAAATTCCATGGTTATAGAACAACGAAAACTCATAGATTCTTTAACCTCCAAATTAGTGGTTTTGCATTCTTGTAAAAATTTTGTTTATTCTTTTGCCCTAGTATATTTTATATATGACCAATTTATACTTACAATAATTTTTTATTTTAATTAAGCAATCCAACCTCTCCAACCTAATAATCATTCTTATTCATATATCATTTTGTGAATGTCATGTTATTATCAAGGATTTAGTAATATTTAGTAATATTAAATATGATATTTTAAAATAATTGAACAGCTCTTCACATTGTTGTAAATTGGAATAAATAGAAACTGTGTATTAAATTATTAAAAGTGAGGAATTAGTGATCAAATTGCATATAAAAATAAATGAGGGTATTTAGGTAACTTAATTATTATTTAGAACAATACTGTACAATCAAACCAAACAAGTAATGATTATAGAACCATGATAAACCGTACAATCTTTGCAAACATTGGACAGTTCAATACATTATAAAAACATACAATGAAAATAATACAATGAAAACCTATACATTAATTAAATCATGGGTAATCATCATCCAAACAGGGCCTGAGAGAAGTGGAATGTGTATGAAACTGTGCTTAGTTGGAGTATGAGATTTTCTGAAATTGAGGCTAAATTTTGATCTTCTTAGATTAGGAGGATACATGTTACAGCAGCGCTCCTATCCCTTTTGTTAAATTGCTGCAATATATTTTATATGTCACTAATTCTCTCCGTTGTTCAAGTCTCAATCACACAAGTGGACAGTGTATATACGTGGGGCAACTTATGAAGATCTGGGAGTGGTGATAAAACGAGTTGTACTCCAATTGCATCCTAGTTTCAATAATCCTATAAGAGTGGTAGAATCACCTCCTTTTGAGTTGTTGAAATGTGACTGGGGTGAATTCAAAATTGTCATCACTCTTGTCTTCTGTAGGATGTCTACGATGAGCAGTTGGACTTACTTCCTTAATTTGCTTGACGAGGCAGATTCGTTACCACTAGTGGTTCTCCTTTAGGTATCACCATTTGAAGTTGTACCCTGAAGATGAAACCGGTCCTCAATCAACCAAGAAGCCTATTGTTGTGGAATCATACAATGACATTCTCTTCCCTGATCATTCTGAAAATTTTTTGGCTTGTGTGCAGAATCATCCTGCAGTGGTTGTGCCTCGGTTGCCTGCTGGATTTACTTTGCCTGCTCCAAGTAAATTTCTTGCTACACTCTTTGTTATGTGGACTTATGCCCCAGTAAGTGAAGGTGCATGTCCGAAGATAGATTGAAGTGAAGGAGGGCCAGCCAGGGTCAGTGCCCCCTCCCCACACACATGCACACACAAAAAAAAGTAAAACTCTGTAATACTTTCCTTTTGATGTTACTGATCCTAAATGCTTAATATCAAGACCTTCTAGTGTTGCCTCCGTCTCCCAGAGAAGGGGTGGGGGGGGGGGGGGGGAGGGAAGAACACCCAACTGTAATTTTGGGGCTTATTAATAAGAATGAGCCAGTAATTAAGCAACTTCAATATGGCATAGGTAGGATAACTAATTTAAAAGTTTAGCTGCATATATATATATATATGTATTTTGTTTTTCAAAATGCTACTTTTTTCATGTAAAATAAAATGAAGTTAAAGGGAAAAGAAATAGCATTAGATTTTCTAATAGTTACAGTTTAAGAAGAGGATGTCCTTAATGATTTTACTATTCAATGCGTAATTTCTTGTCTATTTCTGTTTTTTTGTGGTTATGTAAATTGTCATTTAATCATTTCTTAGCACTTTCTATAGAGTTCTATTTAGTTTTTTTATGGTGCTTATTTTGCACAATTGATTTTGTGTAAGCTTTTTGCTATGTTGTTCGTTGTTAATTATATATTAAGGTTTCTAATGAATGTTTTTCTTCCTTTCCTATTCGTTCTTACCCTTGACTATAAGAGCAATTTTCACAATGTTTAATTTGGGGCCTACAAGTTTAACACAAACGCTTAGCAATATAATTAGTAGCACATTAATTGCTTATTAGCATTAAAACAGTTAAGACACTTAGGTCCAACAAGGTTAGTTTTTTTTTTTTGGAAAGAATCTCCCCTGCCCCCCTCTAAAAAGAAAAAAAGGAAATCTCACGGATCCATCCTGTGTCCAAGCATTGGACTTGTCAATATTTAAGATGCTTTTTTGTTTCTGAATGTCAGGCACCCATAAGCTTATACATGTAATATTGGTCTTGGAGTATTCAATGCGAAGGATCCAAGTAGCTTAGGTACTAAAATTGTGTAGTTATATTTGCTGATTTGGCATGTTGTAGGCTTGTAGCTCTGGTTGAAAGTTTGAGTGGCAAGGGGAGAGGGGATACTAAGGATCATCCGCTAAGTCACTGGTTCTTGAATTTTTCAAAGGCAGATGAGCTTTTGAAAGTTGCTGCAGCTCATCAGCAGGTTGCCACGTTTGGGTTCAAATGAACCTTGTCAGCCAACTTATAATGGTTTATGATAGTTTTGAATGAACTTGCTGCACTTTGACTTGAAAATTGTGATGATGTTTATCAAAGAATAATAGAATATAGGCCCTTGTACAAACTTACACAGATGTTTGCTTGTATAGCTCTTCTTTAGCAATAAAATTTGTTATTGACCAAAAAAAAAAATAGGCCCTTGTTCATCTGGAAAGTAGACCTATGGTGATCTTCTCTCTCTGTGCTGCTTTCTTTTCTACTTATCATGTTGGACTTTTTGAGATGATGAACCCTTAAAAAATGATCCCTTGTTTGGCATGTTCATCTGTCTCTTAAGAGGATGCTCAAGTAGAATGTTTGTAATGCCAATTTTACTGCTGATATAAAAGCTCAACAATACTTTAAATTCTTTATAGTAGTCTTGAGAGCTGAAAAATTCACACCATTGGATGGGAGACAATAGAGATATGTTTTTGATCAAAGAATTGAATGTAGGAGATTTTCCTTTGGAAATAGCCGAAAGAAATTGATTTAAATTGCAAGTCACTACATCAGCTTCGTAATTAATATGGCAGCCTGTCGTTGATATGATTCTTGGGTAGGTGACTAGTGTTATTAAGGAGAGGCTACACTAAGGTGATAAAAAGTACCTTATAGCTTTAGGCTATAGGCAAGAGGTGAAATGAGAGGCAAGAGGTGAGGCGGGGGCTTTTTTTGAAATGATGCGCCATAGCCAATATATATATATATATATACACATATATATTTATATAGATAACGTGCACACATGCACTCTAACATAAATCTATTATACTTGGTTTTATAAGTAATAAAAAAAAATACTAATGAAAACAAAATTAAATTAAAAAGTAATGAACAAAAGAATTAAAAGACATAAAACTATAGTAATTGTAATTATAAAGAAATAAAAATTAAAAAGCAATAAAATACAGCACCTGTTAAAAAAAATCAACAAAAATAATACAATTATTTAAAAAGAAAAGAAAGTTACAGATGTTGTGTTAGAGTTCTTAAAAATAGATCGAGTTATGGATCTATTGCCCGAATTTTTTGGGATGAAATTTATTTTTTTGCGATCTATGTTTGCAATGAAATAGTTTTTTTAGAGAACTTGAAAATCTCTTGAATTGAAGTAATCCAAAATTATATTTTTTTATTAAATTGTTGCACTTAAATACAAGAGGAAGATATAACCATCTCCTAAAAACAGGAAACCATTAAGCAACATGGAAGATTATCCTCCTATCACTAAAAAAAAAATAAAAATTAACTTGCACTATCTATATTATGGATTAACCACTAAGTACATGACTAAACCACTAACTACATGACTCTTGAAAATGTTGATAACTAACTTGTAAAAAACTAACTTGCATTATTTGCTAACATTACTCTCTTCTCCTCAAGCGCAAACTCAGAAAATTTCTAGGAATTATTCAGCCAGTAGTTGGTCCATTGCGACATTTTCTAGGTCGTCATCTGCTAAATTCAGTCAGAATAATTTCTTGCACTGATGTCCTTGAATAAAGGGTTCATCACAGTTAAAACAAAGTCTTTTTCGCCGTTCCTCTGTCTCATTGAACCACATTTTCTAGGTCGTCATCTGCTAAATTCAGTCAGAATAATTTCTTGCACTGTTGTCCTTGAATAAAGGATTCATCACAGTTAAAACAACATCTTTTTCTCCGTTCCTTTGTCTCATTGCGGTTCAAGTACTTAATGATTTGGGTACATTTTGCTTCTTTATTGAGATGAATGATTGGTTGAAGGACTTGCAACACATATGAACCAGTTTTTCCGTTCGTAGAGTCTTGACATGCTCATAGCAGTGACTAGTTCTGTTGGTCAATGAAGTTCCACCTCCACATCAATGTATTCTTATAACTCACTGAGATAAAGTTGTATTTTTTTATTCTAGATGAAGTTTCCTGTTCGAGAGACAATAACCTCAAATTGGGAACCTCAAATTGGGTTTGGTAGTCAGCAATTATTCTTGCCTGCTTTAATTTTGCTAGCTCCTCCAATTTGTTACTACAGATCGGTGGCCCAAAACGGAAATTGGTGCTTGAACTCTTCCCAACTCAAGTTAGAAATATCTGAGATAAACTGCAAGAACCACAATTGAGTTGTACCTTCTAAATGGAAAGAAGCTAGATTGACCTTTTCTTCTACATAAGTTTGTTGGTGTCGAGCTCACACCTACTCAGCCATCTTCTTGATCATTGAAACGAGAAAAATCTAATTTGGTGAATTTTGAAATAATCATACCATTGTCTATCTGTACCTGCTGATCCTACTACTCCATTGCCTTTGGATGAGCGAGAATGGCTGCTTCGCTCGGTCACAAGTTGGGTTAAAGTTGGTAATGTCACGAGTAAGAGATTCCAATTTAGCACTTAGTTCTTCTTGGCGAGCCTTGTTGGCAGCTTGGTTTTTCAAGAATAAGGTAAGAATTCGATCAAATTGTTGTTAGATTAAGTCACCCATAACCCCTTAGTTCTGATAATAAAATGTTAGAGTTCTTAGAAATGGATCGAATTATGGGCCTATTGCCTGAAATTTTTTGGACGAAATTTTCTTTTTGCGACTTGTAGTTGCAATAGAACAGACTACTTAGAGAGAACCTGAAAATTTCTTGAGTTGAAATACTAAAAAATTTTGGTAATTTTTCTCATAATTTTTTTATTGAATTGTTGCATTTAAATACAAGAAGAAAACATAACCATCTCTTAAAAGTAGGGAACCATTAAGCAATATAGAGGATACCCTCCTACCATTCAAAAAAAGTAAACACTAACTTGCACTATCTACATCATGAATTAATTATTAAGAACAAAGTCTAACCACTAAGAATATAGCTAAACCACTAACTACATGACTCTTGAAAATAGGACGACTAACTTGTAAAAAACTTACATTATTTGCTAACATACTGCCATGTTGGGAAGGGGAGAAGAGATTAATTAGAAGAAGAGAAGAGAAGAAAAATAAAAAGAGAGAATAAGGAGAAGTGGAGAGAGAGAGACCTTTTGCAAGTTGGAACTTAGGAGTGGGAGAGAGTGTTTAGGAGAGCTTGAGATTGTCTTGTGGCTGCTTTAGAATCTACAAAAAGAGTTACTATGGATTTTGCTTAAAACGCATTTAAGAAAGGGAAAAAAAGGCTATTGTTAAAGAGGCAGTGCTTCATGCTCTTGGCGCTTGGTGCCTCTCTTCACTTGAGTGAGCGCCTCAGTGAAGGGGGCCTTGCCTGGTCCAGGCGAGGCAAGGCAATGGCACCTTGCCTCATCCGAGTACCTTACTAGCAGCTTAATAACACTAGGTGGGACTAACATTTATTTCGTCATTTCATTTTAGTTAAATTTATATTAAGCGGTGTTATACATTCTTATTTATATTTTGATTCAATAGTGAGAAAGACATTTCCATAGAATTGTGTGTATGAACTATGAAGAGAAGTACTCTTTTTCTCTTGTTACATGGATAACCCTGGAAACACTTGCCTTTACCAATCGTATGACACCTATCTAATAGATAATTGCCAAGTGCCATGTAATTAAGTGACGTCTAATTGATATGTTATTCACCTGTACTTGGTTTAGGCAAGTTTTTTGGATAATGATGGCTTGCTTATCTCTTCTGGTCAACAGTCTCCCCTCTCTTTCATTTCCAAGATACTCTCGATAATGGTTGATTTCTGAAAGTTTTGCATACTGTTCAATGCATGCGGATGAATTTTAATAGCCAATTCCCTTGGTTCGTGGGTTTATAAAGTTCATATGGGGAGATTCCGATGGTCTCTTTGCTAACATGAAAAGATAAGGCTGACTTGCCAAATTAGAGAGCTGGTGGGCGATTTGGATAACTTTGGATTGCCTTGTCGATTTGTGCCTATTTAAGTGTTTTCAGGACAAACCCAACTTTGCCTTCACATGGTTAATCATTTGCTAGGGTGAGGGTCTGCATCCACCAGACGGATATCAGTGTTTTCTTTTTTTTGGCTTCTTCAGTGAAAATGATGGCCATCCTCCCATCTGTACGTCTCAATTGCCTACTTATTTTATTTCACAGAAAATGGATAGCTGACTGCCCGACTCTTTTGCCTGTGCTGATATCTTGTAATTTCAGCGGATTAATTGAGTGCAACCACGTAAATTCGTGTCTGATATGTGATGCCTGGTGGTCCACATGATGCACTGTTTTTGGAATTGCACTGCAGGGATGCCTGTCCAGTGGAGTGTGAAAGAAAAACAAAAGCAATATACAGCAAAGACAGGGAAGATTGATCACAAAGGTAGCTTTCTTAGCCTTACGTGAGAAATAATTTGTGTCATCCCAGCAAAGGGGGAAGATATATACTAGTGGTTCTCCGTTTTAGGAGGAATAAGTGTCCGCTTGCTTTATTTCCTATATGTGGCTGTGTTGATTGCTGTGATATTTAGTTTAGGCAGGGACACATGGGCAGTCCTACCCTCTTGTCTCCTGCAGATTTTTCTGAAAACTTGTGAACATCAAACAACTCACAAGAGTTTCTTAGATCACTCTACATTTTAATTGTACCAACATAATTAAGGGAGTGAATGAATGCTGCCTTCCAAATTTGGCTCTAAGGAGAGCGTCCTTTCTAGTTGACTATGCGACAGGTTAGCCAAATTTGGAAATGGGGCATATGGATATGGTTGGTATAATCTATGAAGAAATGGGTGGCTATTTCTTTTACATTTTGTTTATCTTTTTCATAGAAGTCTTTGTTCAAGAAAATTGCAACTGTGAATCAGTGTAAAGAATAAAACAATGGAGCATGTTGTGTGAAGATTGGAGCAGTAACAATTGGTTAATTGAGACTCCTTTTTTCTAAATTTTATGAGAATATATATAAAGTTGAAACTCGAATGGTTAACGGTTGGATTAGCACCTCAATTGGTTAGACAAAAATGAAGAGGCTAAAGCAAAATGTGGTTGGCCTCGCCACTCTCCCAGTCCTGTACAAAATTACCAGAACTCTGTCTCTTTGATATGACCCTAAACGATATTTATTCAAATAATTAAAGGGGACCATAGCATTGATTACTTATCCTTAAGTTTGGAAAACTTAAATGCTCCGCCAATCTCAATATAATCAGTTTCCCTGTGGGCGGTCCTTCGATAAAGCCAGCCACCCCCGAAAGTCTCTACTCTTCATTAATTAATTTAAAATTTTAAATCCAAGTATATTGTTTTTATTTCTTTGTGAATTACTTCATTTCACTGTGTATCGTGTGGTTTGACCATAATATTACATTACTACAACTTAAAAAAAATTAGTTGCATATAAATTTATAGAATAAAATCTCTCTTAAATATACAATGAATGATTACATTGCTAATTATATACAGAAATATTCAAACTATACATTTAAATTCAAGTTGAATATTTGTTTATACATAATGTTTTTAACAAAAAATATTAGGAAAAAGATTAATCAAATTAAAAAACTCATAATATAAATAAATTATTTAATACAAATGTTTTACGTTGATTATTGATTATATATAATAATATTTGTTATTATTAATTATTATAATAAAATTATTGTACATAGTAAAATTTTTAAATGATAAAATTATATACATAAGTGCTCATGTGAATGGATAAAATAATTTATTAAAAAAACGCATAAAAGGTAGTGGTAAGTAGTATTTGATTTAAATTGAAAATAAAATCTGATTAAATTGAATTAATTTAAAATTTTAATTGGTAAGGAGTATTTAATTTAAATTAAAAATAAAATTTAATTAAATTAAATTAATTTAAAATTTTAATTTAATTTTTACGTAAAAAATTGATAAAATTAAATCGAATCAATTAATAAATAATAATAATAATAATATATTATTTTTTATAATATAGAAAAATTAAATGGAATATTTTAATTGAATTTTAAAAAATAAAAATAAATTATAAAAAATAAAAAATCCATTAAAATACCTAAATGATGGAATTGAATGAGATTGATTTTATTCAAATCAATTTATATTTAAAATTAAATTAGTTTAATTTTTATAAAAACTAAAATTTTAGTTTAATTTTGAAATGTCAAAGACAAAAGAGTTAGAAGAGCTTGATGTCTTTAGAGGAGGCAACAAGGTAGGATAAGCCCAATGGGGCTACAGCCTGTTTGCCATTGTACTCACTCACCATCAAAACACACTTGGTCTATTCTTTGCCCCACATGTCTTTCATCACCACTCTCTTCTCCCTCTCCGCCCATAATAAATACCCTCTCAACTCATTCTTCCCCATCACCACTTTCATGTCTTTTCTCTTCTCCTTGCCCCTCTCCTCTCTCTTTCCCCCACCACCAAAATCTATGGCTATAACAAAACCCAACAAGTTGCCTGGCCGCCAAACTGGAGCTCTCAAACAAATGCTCAAGAGATGCTCAAGTCTTGGGAAGAAAATAGGGTATGATCAGCAACAAGGGCTTCCTGATGATGTACCAAAAGGTCACTTCGCTGTGTATGTTGGGGAGAATAGAAGCAGGTATATTATTCCAATATCATGGTTGGATCACCCTGAGTTTCAGAGTTTGCTTCAAAGATCTGAAGAAGAATTTGGGTTTCAACATGCGACGGGTCTTAGAATTCCTTGCGAAGAAGTTGTTTTTCGCTCCCTCACAGAGATGATCGGATAAGATATGGAGGGACTAGTAATGAAGAAAGATATTTGATATATAGGGTCGTTTAGGAGATTTAGAATTATCACATCAGCATTTTATAGTTTTTGAACACTTAGACTTTGTTCGGTTGGTAACTCACTGGATAATTTAAAATTTTCATTTTTCTTAACTTCCTTTGAAGTTAAAAACCCATTTTCTCTTGGTGCCGGAAAGTTTGCTTCTTTAATCTAGTTAAAATTTCTAAGTCCTAATAATCCATTTGAACCAAACTAGGGTTAGATGTGCATGAATAGTATCACTTTCTTGTCAGTGGAGCTAAGGTTCTTGGCAGTTTCAGAGATGCAGGGTTTTCTGCTATGTCGCTGGGCTGAAATACAAAAAGCTTCCAATGGTGCAAGTGCAACTACTGAGAAAAGAAAAGGGTCTGTTTCTTTTTTGTCGAAGAATAAAAGGATATCGAAATTCACAATTATTCATCGGCGTTATGTAATAATAATAAAAAAAATTGGTTAAGAGTCAGGCACTATTTGTTTTACTGAAACATAAAAAAATTATTAAAAATACTTAAGACTGAAAAAAAGTTATGTAATATTTTTCCTTCCTTAATAAAAATTAAAATGTGGACATTAATTTCCATATTTTAAATTTCTTTTACCGGTTTCAGTTTTTTTAAATAAAATAGAGGTATAATAATTATTTATTATAAAAGTGAATAATTAAAAAAAATTCAAATGTCAATAATCAATGCATTTATTATTTCTTTATTTATTGTAGGTAATTCTAGAGGTTAGACCATTTGACTAATTTAAAAGAAAAAGAAAAAAGAAAAAGAAAAATGAAACTATCAAGTTTAGCCTACAATATTTTCTATAAAAGAAAACTGCTCTATTATTTATTAGTTGGCATGTTTTATCTTTTATGGACCGTGTACGGACCATACCCGATTGTCCAACAACTCAACGGTTGAGATTTGTCTGAAGCCTCTAGTTTTATTGAAAAGAAGGCCCATAAATTTTGCATAAATAGATTGGTTCCGCTTCTCTTTGGTTTTGTACTAAAAATAAATCAACTATTTATAAATATTAAACAGATCAAATCAAAAATCAAATCAATTGAAAATTCCATTGAGAACTATGAACAATTTAGTTCAGGTTTTTAATTATAATTGATATCTGCTGGATCCTAATGGGTATAAATAATGATGTGAGGTATTACCCATATTTTAATTTTTCTCCTTCGGATTTCTTTGACTGCTAAATTAGATTATTCTGTTTTCCCTTCATGCTTCCATCTCATGTTGTCTGTACGTAGTGATCCAAATTTAGGACCTGGGATTGTTCTCGACATCACCCCAGAAAAGATTTTGAAATTTTCATTTGATCCATGTAAGATCTTCTTGCTGACTTAGTCAGTAACATGAGCGCAGTGCTGAAGTGAAGCTGATTTTGAAATTAGTAACACATTTCTTTACTTGGGTGTGCATATCTCCATGGATCTGTGGATGGAAAATGATTTAAATTGCATATGAACTGAGAATGTCTTTTGAACAGTGGACTTTGGCATCCACGTTGCACTTTGGACGACTTACGAGGCGGAGGCCCAGATTAAAATGCAGATGTACTAAAACGAGTGTGTCAGGGGAGAAAGGACCCATAACCCATTGCAGATGCATTAGTGAGTTTCTTCCACTTGCTGCAGGCATTCTTGCTATTGTGTGAATCAAGTATTTCAATTCATTACATGGGCTATCTTGTGAATCGAGTTCTAATGCAAGAATGCAGCATCAGCCCTCTTGGTGTTGTGTGAGCACCCTAGCTGAAGGAGTAGCTCAGGAAAAGCTACTAAGGCGATTTAGAATTTTCTTTTAATTGAAAACTGAGGAATGGAAAAGTAAATTTTAAAATTTTTTAAATTTATTTAGATATATTTATTAATACAATAGAATTAAAATGAATATTTTTTCAATAACTAAAAGTGTCTCATTTAAATTGAAAAGAAAAATAAATATGTACGCTCAAATTTATTAAATATGGTTTTGTTTTACCAGATATTTTATTTTGCTAAAACCTAAACCCACTGGTGCACTATAAATATCTATTTGATGTAAAGATCTAACTACAGTATGCCACGTGGCAATTGTCATCTTCTGATCGGAGCTATTAATCTGATAAGAAGAAGGCCTGACGCATAAACGCACCGTCCATAGCTGCTTCAGTTGGGTTCCCGAAGAGAGCACAAAACGAGATCTGTTAAAATAGAGTCCGATAGAAAGAAAGAGAAAGATTTGATCTCCTCTGTTGATCGATCCACAGAAAGAGAAAGAGACAAAGAAAAAAGCAAGAAGAGGAAGAAAATGGCGACAGCCAATCAGGTCAGGGCATCTCACATACTTATAAAGCATGAAGGCTCTCGAAGGAAGGCGTCCTGGAAGGATCCGGAAGGTCTCGTTATCAGGAACACCACTAGAGACTCCGCTGTCTCTCAGCTTCAACTCTTCCGTAACGACATCATTTCTGGCAAGGCTAAGTTCGAGGACATCGCCTCTCGCTTCTCCGATTGCAGCTCCGCCAAGCGCGGTGGCGATCTCGGTTAGTTTTTTTTCTCCCATCCCTTTGCTTCTCTTATTTTGCGTTAGAGTTAAGTCTTCCCAGAATTATTAGTTTCGAGATCTGCATATTTAGCTTTAATTTTACATAGTTGTGCTACTTATTTGGATTTTTTACACTACCGCAGGATGAAGGGTTTGATTTCTTCAGTTAGAGTTAGAGTTAGAGTTAGAGTTATATGTTGTTGCCTAGGTATTGTTGTTTCAATTTTCAATTCAGGATATTTGCTTTTTAGTTTGCACGAAATGCTTTATTTTTAGTTGAGCCTTGGTTCTGTGATGAAGTGGCATAGGATCAATGGCTCGTTTACTGTGATGCAGTTACAAGTAGTTGGTTTTCTGAGTGTGTATGTGGTAGAAAAATCGGTGAATATAATGCTTAGCTCCAATTTGGTCTCTTAGATTATTAACTCTGGAAATATTTTCAAGGTGCAAATTGAGCTTCTGAATGAACATTCAATGGGTTATTCTTGTGCAAGAGTTGAATGAGCCGAAATAGTTTGCAATTTGTGGAGTGCATCCATGAAATTGCAATGAACACATTAACTTGCAACGGATGCAACTCATTGCATCCATGGATACCCTAGCACGAATTAACTTGATATAAAGATTAGTTTAATCAATGGTAAACAGTAGTTTACTTTGTGATACTCACATTCGAAGGGTATGATTCGGTAATATAATTCTCTAAGTTCCTCTCACTTTTTTCCTTCCCTTTCTTTTGAACATAAGGGTCTGCAAACTTGCTTTGATATTGCTATTAATATGACACGCATTTGTGTGAGATGCTATACATATTTCTTGAGTTTTTCTTTGTGGAATTAGTATCTTAAGGTAATCTGATTCTTGATTGTCCTGGTTCGTCAGATGTTCCAAATTTAATAAAACAGCTATTGCCCCTCTGCCATTTTGATGGAAGATGGAAAATTGTTATTTCAAATTAAAAATTTGTAAGCTGTTCCCAAATTAGCCAGAGTTGTAGATTTTCTAGCCTAGCTGGTCCAACTACCTCAATTGCCCCTCAGCCATTTTGATGGAGGATAGATTCAGCAACCAGCCTTGTTGATTTCCGGTGCTTTTATGGTTGGCAAGTATCAATTAATTGAGGAGTTATGGGGTTAGAATTAAAGGAGAAAGGAATATTGAGGTTAGGAAACCAATTTGTGGCTGTTTTGAAGCTGTGAACACTACCTGTGTTACTGTAGCATAATTATGAAAGAAAGAAAAGGAGAAGAGAGAGAAAATAGATAGAGCAGATTCTTAGGCATTTGTGCCTTTAAACCAAATCAAAATACTGGAGTTTCCACTATCAAAAGCCTAAAAGGTAAAGAACTCGAGTTACATGTGTATATATAGAGATATAATTGCTAATCCTCCTCCTTAGAAATATGAATGTCAATCTAGGAAATTCTAGACCAGTGCTAAATAGGAATAAAGTAAACTTTCTAACATGATAACGCCCTTTTTGGAAAAAGAAAAATTCTTCCTAAATTGGAATAACAGAAGTTATATGATATTCCTAAACAGCAAATTAACCTTAAATGAGAAATCAAAGTTATAATAACTAAGAACTAAATCAGAGTGACTTACTTTCCTTTTTATAGACTGAATTACTTTTCTCTCACCCGTAGGCTATGTTTCATTGAGGTTGTGCATGTGCAATGACAACCTGGGGAAGAAATATAAAAATCATGTACTTTATCGAGAGGGTGCCTCTTCGTCTTCTTTCTGTTAAATATAAAGATCGAGTTGCATGGTGGGAGGCTCCCATCCTGGTGCCATGAATGTTTGACCTCTTAGCTGAGGCCTAAAGTTCTAGCCACTGACCTCCTTGAGCTCTTCTCATCTTTTATGTCTTTCTGCAAGTATTTTGAACCATGATGTGATTCGGATGATCTTGATTTTCTACGACGGTAATGGAATTCAATTTTTCAATCTAAACAGTGTGTAAATATTTTCTCAGGGCCATTTGGTCGAGGCCAGATGCAGAAGCCTTTTGAAGATGCAACATTTGCTCTTAAGATTGGTGAGATAAGTGACATCGTGGACACCGACAGTGGGGTGCACATCATTATGAGAACTGGTTGATTATAGGGTATTGAATGTACCGAATGATTTTTCGGTATACTTTGCAAACAGATTCAAGTACGTCAAGATTTTATTTTACTTTATTTTATTTCCTGTTACCACCATATTGTGATGCTGCCTCTTGGGTTCTTATCGTGTGAGATTTTTAACTCATTAACGCGTTATTCTAAAAATATATGGTAGTGGTTTGGGATAATTTTTCTGACGATTGGATTTTATTTTAAGCTTTGTTCATATCGAGTTTTTAATTGTATCACGCTTTTTATTAGTAGCGAGACACGAATTTAGGAAGTTCAACATCTGGGAGCTTACTTGTGTAGGTAGTAAACGTGATCTCAAGTTCCACCGTTAATTAAGCTTGGGCAGTTTTGATGTTCACGAGATTCATGGAATTTTCCTTTGTATATGTTAATGATTAGAGGATGGGATTGACTACAAATACTTTATGGGTGCAATTAAGCGTTTCCAATTTTGATGCTCTGCCTTAAACTAGAATGGAATCAGCATCTGCACTAATTTTGAACCCAAAATCCATCTTTAATGTGTTCGAAAAACTCGAATGGGTGTGCTGAAGTATTAAAAATCAAACACGGCTTTAGATGATACACAGCTTGGCTATCATGCCTCTCTCTCTCTTTCTCAAGTAGACTCGGATTGGACGACTCAAATCAGAAGGGCGCTATATTTGGAAAGAGATTAAACAATGGGGAGAGAATATCAATAAGAAAATGAAGAAAAATGTAGAAAATGGCAAGGATACATAAAAATTCTCCTCTTTCTTTTTATTTACAAAAAATGAAAATCAGATTCTTGAATTTAGCAAAAATAAGGTCTTTTTTGCATAAATAACGCTCTGGCCAAGTTAATTTTAAAGTGCTAAATTCACTATTTATCTAGATTTCAATTTTAAAAAAATATATATGTAAAAGCTCAAATTGATCATAATGTCAAGAGGTCAAGAGTGAAAAATATAAATCAGATCATTATTATCAAATCTCTAAATTTGCAAAAGATTCACTACTTGATATACATTATATTTTATGAAATCAATTTTTTTATTTTTTTTTTCAAAGAAATGTTAATTAATCTATTTTAATACTAATTAAATAGATCAAATATTATAAATATTTAAAATTATAATATATTGAAATATAATTTTTTTTGTTTAAAAAATGACAGTAGGATTAATAAATAATTGAATTATTGATGAAAAAATATAGTACAAATTTTATTTTTTTACCAATTCAATATAATTTAACAAAATAATTACTTCATAAAAATATGTATTACTGTATATAAAATTTATAAATTACCTTCTTATATTTCAGTCCGTATTCTTGATTTCCAAATTGAGGTGAAGATGTGTGGTGCTGTCGGTGGCTCGCCTGTTTTGTTTTCCAAATAATTGAAACGCTAATATCTGTCTTTGTACACTGCAACCTAGGCCAGTGCTTTCCTTGCTTTTCCTGGATTTTTCCATAACTGAAAACTCCACACCTCTAGTGTAACCCAGTTCATACAACTTATTTGGTAAAATTAATATTTCCTTTTTAATTATTTTCATGTTTTATATAGAAAAAATTTGAGAATTTTATTATTTAATTTATGTATTATAGGGAGAAACTCATTAATTATTTTTTTTAATTTTAAAAAATATACTAAAATATTTCTATATTTTTAAAAATATTTCTATATTTTTAAAAATATACTAATTAATTATTCTGTTAATTTTTAATCATTATATAATTTATTATCTAATTATTATAATATACAAATTTATTAGTTCATTTAAATTTAAAAAAATATTTACTAATTAGTTTATTTAGGTTGAAAATATCTAAATTTTTCTATGATTAAATTTAATAGATGAGTTAATTAATAATTTTTTTAAAAAATTTATAAATATTTTAATATATTTTTTTAAAATCAAAAAATTAATTATTAAATAGTAATTTTTCTAAAAATTATTAGAAAGTTAAGTTTAATTAAATTGAATTAAATTGAGCAAAAACTAAATTAAAAATCAATTAAAATAAAATGAAAATTTATTAAGTTTAGAATATAATCCCTAACCTTTGAGAATCGTCTATTGATTTTCAATTATAACCTAAAAAACTAGGTCGCCCCCATTCTTAATCCAATAGCGACATCATTCAAAGTCAAATCTAGTGACCGAGCAACTGCAATTTAACGAATAACTGTATTTCAGTTAATGAGTTTAAGCTAAAACATTAAAATTTCAATTTTAATATTAATAAGTTAATTACAAAAATTTATTTTAACGGATAAAACGGTCATTTCATGAGAAAATTAACCTTTCTATTTGAGTAATTGTAAAAATATTTTATATTAATAAGTTAATTCTCAAAAAATATAAAAAAAGTAACTACCATAATATAATAATGAATTTATATAATAATATATATAATATAATTACTCTTTTTGTCTTATTATTTATATATATATATATATATATATATATATTAAGAAATATTTTTTTATTCTTTTTTAATAGTATTTATTAAAAAATATTAAATTTTTTTAAATATTAAAAGATATTTAATACATTTTTTAAAAATAAAATAAAATAAAATTATAATAATTAGTTTTATATTTTTATATTATAAAAAAATAAATAAATTATGATACAGAATTGAGTATTTTCAACCCCTCTGTGAAGATGGAACTTTAAAATCCCTAAACCTAATAAATTGATTTCACCCTCCTCATTTCACTCAATCTCTCAATATTGTGGCCCAATATCACTATAAACTCACGGCACCTATAATTGACTGGCGATAAACAACAATCGTCGAGTGTAATTCACTGAAGTTTGCTTTTTTATGAAAAAGAGTTCTTTGCATTTCTATCATGAAAAGTATGAATAAAATAATTTCCACTCAATTCAGAGTAGGGAAATATGAGATTATTAGCTTTAATCAGTATCCATTTCCTCAAGTGCAGCCTTGGCAGCAGCCTTGGCTTTCTCTAGGAGTTCATCTGGAATCTTCTGATGCAATTTATTTGATTCGTCACAAACCCAACTCGTCTTCAATTCTAAACCATTGCCCTTCGTTTCATCATGCACCTTGTAAATGATTTTTGCTATTTCAATAACCCCTTTGCTTCACCATGCACTTTGTAAAGTTTCAATTGCTTCATTAGAGAATGGAAAGAAAGCTAGTAAGTGGAACTGTTGATACCAACAAAATCATAATAAATGTGATTGAAAAGAACAGAATTTATTAAAGATACTAAGAGGTTAGAACTGATCCAAACTTATACCTAAAATATGAGCAGATTGAGAGTGACAAAAAAGATTAAGAAGGCAAAGATTTTGATGGATATGAAAGTGAAAAGAAGATGGTTGTGCTTTAGCTTGATTAATATATGGATTTTCAATTTATTGTATTTATAATTTTCGATGCAGTGAGAAAAAGATGGGGAAAGTAAATTTTTGAAACCTGAAACTAGAGTAACAAGGAAGTAAAATTTTGGGAGATGAAACTAGGGTAACAAAAGTGTTGGACATTGGGATTATTTTTAGAATTATAAGGATTTCTCTCTCCATTATTTTTAATTATTATATATATATACACTTCCACTCATATTAATAAATCCCAGAATTTTTTCCTTCCAACTAAATAAGATTACAGAGTTTCAGATAATAGAACACAAATGAACATAAACAATTTTTTTTCTTTTATTTTAGACTAAAAAACACTTAAAAATATAAATTAAGTATCCTCCTTAAAACATAAGGGAGTTATCTAAATGGCTCAAATCTATGGTGACATAATTAATATACTGGATAAACTCAATCAGCTATCTGATTTGATCTGAATCAGTAGAAGCAGCCAACAACACAAGTCTAATCAAGGCTGTTGCTGGGCATCCATATAACCAGCATCAACGAGCACTTTCTCCCTCTTAGCAAGTTCAATGTCTTCATCCACCATCATCTTCACCAGCTGCTCAAACCCCACCTTTGGTTTCCATCCCAGCAATTTCCTTGCCTTGTTTGAATCCCCTTTCAAATTATCCACCTCTGCCGGCCTGAAATACCTTTTGTCAATCACTACATGATCCTTCCAGTTCAAACCCACATATCCAAATGCCACCCCCAAGAATTCCTCCACCGTATGCGACTCCTCCGTCGCCACTACGTAATCATCTGCCTTTTCTTGCTGCAGCATCATCCACATGGCTTCTACGTAATCCCCAGCGAATCCCCAGTCCCTTGACGCCTGCAAATTACCCAGAAATAGTTTGCTCTGCAATCCGGTTTTAATCCTCCCAACAGCTCTAGTAATCTTCCTGGTCACAAAATTCTCTCCACGCCTTGGAGATTCGTGGTTGAACAAGATCCCGTTACATGCAAACAACCCATAAGCCTCCCGGTAGTTAACTGTGTACCAATGCGCCGCGCATTTGGACGCTGCGTATGGAGATCTGGGGTGGAATGGAGTGGTTTCAGATTGGGGAGGTGGAGTGGATCCAAACATTTCCGACGATCCAGCCTGATAATAACGGATATGACTTCTTCCCGTGGCAGCGATATGAGATCTTACGGCTTCAAGGAGACGGAGAGCACCGGTGGCTACCACATCAGCAGTATAATCAGGAATTTCGAAAGAAACAGCGACATGGGATTGAGCAGCGAGATTATAAACCTCGTCGGGAAGAATGGTATCTAGCCAGCGGCGAAGAGAAGAGGCGTCACTGAGATCAGCATAGTGTAGCTTCATACGAGCCTTGTGGGAATTGTGAGGATCGATATAGATGTGATTGATGCGCTGGGTGTTGAAGTTAGACGAACGACGAATCAACCCATGAACCTCATAACCTTTGTTGAGGAGAAATTCCGTTAAGTAGGAGCCGTCTTGGCCGGTTATGCCAGTGATCAGAGCTACTCTGGGCTTTTGTGGGGCTTCAGCGTCGCCATTGACGGTGGGGGTGGCAGATCCAGATCTGGGTGCGCCGTTGTCTGTTGCCATTGAAACTTGGGCGGCTCGATCTGGAAGTGAGAGATGAGAAATGGGTAGCAGAAGGATTTGATAGAGGAAATTGGCAGATCAGAGTAGGCGCTTTTGGGTAATGGAGGGAGTAGGGGTTTAATAGAGGGATTGGAGATGGCAGCTAAGGTCACTATGGTCAATGCCAGACAAGAAAGAGGAAATTAGAAAATTAGCAGCGTCGGTCATCCACACTATATATATTTTGCGGGACTTTCTATTCTTATTTTATTTAAAATATAGTAAATTATTTTGTTTATAGAGATATTTTAAATTAATTAATTTAATAAATTTTAATATATTTTCTTATAAAATACTCATTCAGATAAAATGTTAAATCAGCCAAAAATAAATTTACATGAATTTTGTAACTGAAAATTCATTTGTGACAAAAACAATTTTAATTTGATGATGTTTTGGAAAAAGACTGGGCCCCTGAGTGTTTTGGACAGTGTGAGAATTATTATTATTATTATTTTTAAATATTTTATAAGTCGAGTATATTTGAGGGAAACTGGGTACTGCACCATGCAAATATTCTAGACTGCAGCGGCTTTGCGTCAGTAAATTTTGCGATATGGGACCAATCTGGCAGAATCAGCTGCGAGTTTTTTGTTTTATTCACTCACTATCATTCAGACTGTTCCATTTCAAATCAATCTGAATTTGAAAAATTAAAAATAAAAAAAATCAAATCACTTGAAATTTTAAATTGAATCGAATCAACGAAATGAATAAAAATTTAAATAGACCCCAATTTAGAATCTCTATATCTCAAATCCCAATCACATTTAATAAATACATGTTGTATAAGAAAAATCTTAAATCAGTTTCAACATGCAACGCAATTCCAACCAATACGCCCAACTTCAGATCTCAAATGATATAACAAAGCTTAAACAGATCACATGAGGCACAGTATTTACATAAGTCTTTCTTTCCCTAACAAAGCTTAAAATTAAACACTAAAGCATTGGATCTAACGCCGTCTTAAAGTAGTAGGGAAAATCTGGGGCATGACACGCGTAAATGGTGGTGAGCGGCCGTGTGGGTGAAGTTACTTGCTAGTTTATCTGCCAATTTAGTAATAGAATTAGAAGGTGGGGTTTCGCTTTGCTCAGTGTCTGCACCAGACAAAGGCGGTTACATCTGAAACTCATGTCGGTGAGAGCGTCGTAATTTCTCTCAACATTTACGGATTCCTTCATGGATTTTACCAATAGTAACTTACATTATAAAATTAAGATCTATAGGATATGAAAGCCCAATTCTTTAAAACTTTTTTCACAATTATAGCATCATATTTTATCTTAATGGTATACAATAAATTTTAGTCTTTTTAATTTTATTATAATTATATTTAATGTTTAAAATTAATTTTGATTAAAAACACATATCATATTTACATAAATTTTTATAATTTTCACTAAAAATACATGAAATATTACACAATAAAAATTAAATTTTTATATTTTTCTCTATTATAGTCTCACATGAAAAGGTCAATTTTTCACAATTAATTACCTCTAAAATTAATTTATGGACCATTTCAAAATAAATTAATTTATGGCCAAAATCTCATGTTTTGTCTGTCATTAGAATGGCAACAAATCTGATATATAAAAATTTAACTTCTTTTATCCAATATCCCTAAAATTAAACTACTTAATTTTTAATTTTATGAAAATAAAAAGTCCCTGTATCTATTTAAAAATAATTTATTGCAATTTTTATTGGCCAAGGAGAGAAACCCCTGCTCTCTCTTTATTATTTCTTTCCCTCTTGGCATATCTTATAATAGAGATTTACTTTTTCATTAACTAAATAAACAAAAATTTCCTTATTTTCTTAGCAAATAAAAAACACAAATAGGATTTGATTTTTGTATACTATGTCAACATAAACACTATAAAGGAAACTTATATTCAAAATTTTGGATTTCATTTTACTTTTTTAATAAATGAAAAATATGGAGAAAAAAAAAATTGTTGCTTAAAAAATAGAATTTTAAAAGTTATTACTCTAATTACTTGAATTCTGGAAAACTTCCAAGTTTAATACTTTTTTTAAACTAATCCAAGTTAAACACCCCAATCATTTATTTCTTAGAAATATCTATTTGATAAATAAATATTAAAAATTTACAAATTTTCATAATTATATTTTAATTTTAAAATTTTCAACAATAAAATCAATATTTTCACATTTATCTCAAATTTTTTAATTTTAATCAATTTTAACAAAAAAAATTCACATAAATTATTATTTTTAAGACCTATTAAATAAAAAATTAATTTATATTTATACTTAAAATTTAAAATTTTAGAGAATAAAAAACTAAATTTTTTTATTTGTCACAATTATAATCCAAATAATTAAATTGAATATATAAAGTTAACATTTTATATAAATATCATAAATTAATAAAAATTTAAAATATGAAAAAATTTATAAATTAAAATACATAATATTTTATTTTATTTAATATTATTGATATGAAATATAATATTTTATATATCAAAATTATGAGCTACAAGCATTTAATCAAATACTTTTGATATATAAAATTTATATCTGATATTTTATATAATACAAATTTATTTATAATAAATATTTATTCAGTATAATATATTTAAAATTATCTATAATAAATGTAACATAAATTTATTTTTAATATAAAATTTAAATTAAAAAACTATATATTTTATTAATCAAACAAAAATTTAAGAATTATATTATAATTTAGTATTAATCTTTTCATTTTATTTTAATTATTTTGATTATAATTGTGACAAATTTGGAAATACTTTGATTTTATTATTTAAAATTTAAAATTTTATATATAAATATCAATTAACATAAATATTTAGATTTTCTTTATTCAATAGATCTTAAAACAATAACTCACTGCTGTATTTTAGGATTTAGATATACTATCCAGCTAAATTTTGGTGTCAGAATTTCAACTTTCGAATGAAATTTCTATTGCAATCCGGAATCTCAAAACTGAAAACTTTAAAAATGGTAAATTGAGTTTTTATAAAATAAATTTAAAATTTTTTATGATGCGTTATAAAAAGAGTCTTAAAAATATTTTACGGTTCGACCGCTGAAAATAGTTTTTTCAGCCATCTATAAAAGAGGCTCTGCTTGAAAAGGGAAGAGCTTTTTTTCCATTTTGAGCAGAGGTGAGTCTCTTGCCCCTCTTCTTCACAAAACCTCCTTTTAGACGGTTTTCTCATGAGTTTTACCCTTTATTTTGAAAAATTGAGTTTGTTTTTTGAGTTTTAGCTTTTGGAATTTTCGGAACTCATTCATTCTTCCACAACATTTTTTCTTTGTTGCTGTTTGGTGTCTCCTCCAAGAGGTAAGTTTAATTCTTACTTCTCTTCTGTTGTTGGAGGTTTTAAAATAGGCATAAGTGTTTCTATTATTTGAAGATTTTTAAAAGAGCCATAAGTGTTTCTATTGTTTGAAGATGCATGCAATATCGTTTTTATGTTTTAGAGTTTAAGTTTCTAGTTTTGATAATGGATGAGTTTTTTCTTGTATTGTTAATGCACGATAAAGTTTAGGTAAGTTTTAAGTGTTCCTTATGTGCATTAAGTGGTAAATGATTGTTTTTGAGCTTATGTGTATAAATTTGGAAGTGTTTTGGTGGCTATGGGTTGAGACATAATTGGGTTTTGTGTAACGACCCGGAAACCGGTACCCCTCTGTAACGGTCCGAACCGCCACTGGCGCTAGGATCCAGATCGGCTTAAGGCCGCCGGGACCCGTAGCAAGCCAAACATACCTCCTACCACCTGGTGAAATCCCATACATGATCAAAACTTTAACATAAAAACAGAAACATCTGGTGTAAATGCCGAGCTTGACCTGTATGCGACATAACTGAAAACATAAAAAAAACCCCTTACTAGAGCCCTCAAAACTCTAGCTGGGTCAACATAACATACATCAAGCCGGAATCACATCCAAAGAACTAGAACCTAACATGTGCATGCATCAGACCACAAACATAAGACCTCTACTAGGATTCTCATCAATTACCATAGCGTGGTAAACAACACATGCCACCGGTTTAGTTCAACACAACTCAGCATCTAAACCATAACATACATCATGCATTAAACAGGGACTAACCAAGTCTTAGGGTCAAGCACAATACTAATCCATAAACATAACTCTGCTTAACTTTACATTACATTCTCTTACAAATCATTATCTCAAAATACATTACATGTCCACACTAAAAGTACTAAGCTATTGCTATTACAAGACTTTTACCCTTGACGTCCTCCTGGACTACTTCTGACTTGCAAAACTGGGGTTAGGGGAAAGGGGTGAGCTAAAAAGCCCAGTGAGTAGAAAAAAAAAAAACAGTTCATTAATTACATGCTTTCATGAAATGCGTCACAACACAAATATATCATATCACGGATTGGACCTAACCCCAAAACATCCCTTCCAGTCTCAGTATGCCCGGCCCGGCCGGGTCTCACAACCTTCGTATGCCTGGCCTGGCCAGGTCTTACAACAACTGTATATGTATGCCTGGCCCAGCCAGGTCTCACAACATTTCTAGGGCTAGTGGGGTCATCCTTGGTCCAATCTCCATCAACAGTAATTAATGCAATGCTTCATATTCGTGTAACTAGTGCAATCAACCTATTACACATATAAACATGATGCATGAGCATGCTTTAGGCATTTGATTTCATAAAATAAAGATTAAGTTTAGTTCTACTCACCTCTGGCAGACGCTGAACAGACTCTGCAACTGCTAACACTGATGGCCTCCTTGATCCCTCGGGTCCGATCCTACACAGGTGGACTCGAATGAGGTGCCAACACACTCTAAACAACTCATAAACAACTGCCCAAAAACCCCCTAAAACATCACTTAAACATGCATAGAAAACAATCATGAAAGGGCTGGACAGGGCATGTAACGACCCCAAAATGGACCGTCACCGGCGCTAGGATTCAGGTCGGCTTAAGGCCGCCAGAACCCGTAGCAAGCCTGCTATACTCTCTGTGTACCTGTAAATCTCATACATGATCATACATTTTCTGTGAAAATAAAAACTCTTTACTGAACCACGGCTTAACCTGTGCATGCACTATCTCTGTACTCTGTACTCTGTACTCTGTACTCCTTGACTAGAGCTTGCTCTAGATGGGTTACTCATACCTGTTAAGCCTGGTTTGTAAAACATATACATATACAGATCATGTACATAACAAAAGATTTACAACACAACATAACTAAGTCAAGCACAACTTTAAACACAACTATTACATCTCTTTAAAGTTACATGTCCACTCTAAGCTATTACAAATCTCTTTACTCTTTCTGTACTTTGCTGGACTGTCCCTGTACACTGAACACTGAACCTGCAAAACTGGGGTTAAGGGAGTGGGATGAGCTCTATAGCCCAGTGAGTAGAACAGTAAAACATCTCAGTAAAATATGATCTCATGGAATGCACCATATCACAGACAATCCACATCAAAGGTAAACCTGTCACCACATAGTCCCAGTAACTCTGTGCCAGGGCATAGAATCGAGCACCTGGTCTTCCTGTGATATATGTATATGTGTATATAACACCTCTGTACTTACCATTGCCAGGGCGTAGTCAAAGGCTCCTGGACCTTACTATACCTGCCAGGGCGTAGTCAAAGGCTCCTGGACTTCTCTATACCTGCCAGGGCGTAGTCAAAGGCTCCTAGACTTCTCTCTATACCTGCCAGGGCGTAGTCAAAGGCTCCTGGACTTCCTGTCTGGAACTATTGGATCATTCAGCATTTACCCACACCAACAATATAGTTATGCAATGCACCATATTCGTGGATTCTAATGCAAGCACCCTATAATCATGATGCATGAGATATGCTAAAAACATTCCATGTTTCAATTAAAAGAATTAAGTTTAGTTCCACTCACCTCTGGCTAGCTGGACTGACTGACTGTGCAGGCTCTGAAAACTTTGGAGCAGTACTCACTGCTGCTCTCTCTGGTTCATCTGGTCTGTATAGATACAGATAAACTCAAATGAGGGACCAAACTAGCTTATGACCAACAAAACATAAATCTTACCCTCTAAAGATTCCGACATCCTGGATTCCACCAGACGACAGGAATTCCGGTGCCGGACTCTAGCCGGGTATTACAGGGCACTTTCGGCGGCACCTTCGGCGGCCGAACCCTCTCTCCAGAGACGAAACTCGGGCACTTTCGGCGGCACCTTCGGCGGCCGAAAGTCCCTCTCCAGAGACGAAAGTCAGGCACTTTCGGCGGCCGAACATCACCTTCGGCGGCTGAAAGTCTGCTTTCAAGCCAAAACTCAACTTTCGGGGGCAAGGTTAGGCGGCCAATCCATGCATCCAAAGGCAGGTTCGGCGGCCGAAACCACCTTCGGCGGCCAAACCTGAGTTCTTCCCAGAAGGGCAGAACTCAGCTTCTCATGCATTCAAGCCTCCCAAACCTTCCAAACACCCCAAAACAACACCCAACCTCACTAAAGCATGCATAAACCCTTAACCATGCACAAAGGAGCTTAATAGCTTGATTAAACTCCAAAAACAACATCAAAACATACATAGATAGCTTATGACCCACATAGGCCAAAACCATCAAAATAACCCATAATCTCACTTGCTCTTTCCCACTCATGCATACACTCTCCCACATGCATAACCTAGCCTAAACATTCAACATAGCATCATATAAACATACATGAGCATCACATAACATACATTGGGCATAAAACCCACATAAACCTAAACATGCATATCTACCCATTAAAACTCCAATAAACTTACTTAAAACTTCATGAAACGTAAAGGAAAACATAGATCCACACTTACCTCTTGAAGATCGAGGGTTTGTGCGAGCTCTAACTTGGAGGTGTGGAGAATCCAAGCTCCAAAAGCTCCAAGCTCCCAAAACTTGATCTAAGCTTGAAAACTCTTCAAAATAACCATGGAACTCATGAAAACATGAAGGAGATGAGGAAAAACGTGGAAATGGCCAAAGGAGGACAAAAACTCACCTGAGCTGGAGAATGGAGGAGAAAACTCGCCCATTTCCGATCTGAGGGCTTTTTATAGGTGGCCTGGTCAAAGACCTTCGGCAGCCTAACGTGCCCCCTAAACTCATGCATGTTCGGCGGCCGAACTTGAGGTTCGGCGGCCGAACCTTGGCTCGTTCAAACAAGACTTTCGGAGGCCAAAAGCACTCCCGAAGCCTTCCCATGTTCGGCGGCCGAACTTGACTTTCGGCGGCCGAACCTGGCAAATGCCTCATTGGTCTTTTCTTTCCAAAACTCATTTCCTTTTCATTTAAAACCATGAAATCAGTAAAAACATTTTAGAAAATACATTTTACCCCTCTAGAAGCCTCTGGCATCTTCAGAATTCCAGATTCCAATGGAGATTTCGTTGGAAGGTAGGGATTCTGATGCCGGAATCTAGCCGGGTATTACATTTTGTATTGCAGAGCAACCCAAGCTCGGTCGTCGAATCTGCCTACGAAGGCTGCCTTTTGGCCACCTAACCTGCCTCCAAATGTTTGATCTTCAGATCTGTAAGGAGACTTTAGGCCGCCGAACTTGCCATATTTTTTATATGCTTTCTTATATATTTATAGAGGTTGCTTAGGGTAATTTTAAATATTGTAAAAGTTATGTTTAGTCCCTTATTTAAGTCCATTTATGTAGGATCGGACTTGGGATCGGAGATCGTAGGGGTCAACAATGAGACAGTTGTTTTAGAGCAAGGCTTGCGTCAGCTAGAGGTGAGTAGAATTAAACTGAACTACTACTTTAAAGAAATAAAATGTTTTATGCATGCTCAAAAGTTACGAATGCCATATACATAGATTAGGTTGTTTTGCATTAAAATTCACAAATATGATGGATTACATAATTTATCATTATTGTGGATGGATGTTGGATGACCTACTAGCCCTTAAGCATGTTATAATATGTTACGATAGATACGGAAGTTCAGGTCGAGCCCCATTCTATACCCCTAGCATTATGTAAGAAAATGTCCGAGTTGAGACCGATTCTACCCCTGACACTATGAATATGTTATACTATATTATGTTATGTTTAAGAGAAAATCCTAAGGAGTATCCATTGTGGGCTGGACACTATTGAAATTTATAGGGGATTACTGATGACAAGTCTATCTTGATGTGAATTATTTGTGTTGTGACGCTTTCATACGATCATATGGTCTATTAAACTGCTTTTGTTTATGTTTCTGCTCATTAAATTCTTGTAACTTATCTCTTTCCCCTAACTCCAGTTTTGCAGGCCCAAAGTTAGTTCGGGAGATCAGCAACATTGTATGGTATAGTTCTATTGTAATAGTATAGCTCTGGATATGTAATTTCATATTGTGAATTAGAATTGTACTTTGTCAAAGTTTCCTTTTATAATCTCTTGTCTATGATTTTTTTATGTAAAAGTTTTAAAATATAAATTATATTTGAACCAAGTTTAAGGCATGTGACTATACTGAAGTATTTGATGAGGGATTTAATATGAGTTTTATAATTTTTTCTTTTCAGTTATGATGCGTACATATGTCGAATTTTGGTTAATGAAATGAAAATATTTTATATATTTGTGTTATTATATATGAGATTATATTAGGTATAACAGAATGTATAGTAGGTTTGTTATAAATTTTAATGACCTTAAGTCGATTTGAGTTTTAATGCTGGTAGCGGTTCGATTTTCGGATCGTTACATTAGGTAAAAGTATTTTCACAGCAATTGTGAAATTATTCACTTAAAATTATTAAAATAATAGTTTGACAGTAATTTAAAATTAATATAATAAAAATTTATTTATTTTAATATAATAACATATTTTAATAACATATTTTAATGGTAAAATTCATTTTATATTAAATAAAATCATAATTTTAGTAATATTTTTTATTTATTATAAAAAAATAATTAAATAATTATTTTATATTTAGCTATATAAATAAATATAGCAATTAAAAATCATTGCTATTAATTTATGGTTATAATTAAAATATATAAAATAAAAAATTAACTTTTTTTAGTAGTGATTCATTCGGCATGACAAATGAACTAAAATAATATTGATCAAAATTAATTGAGATTAATAGGTAAAATTGAAGTAAATATGAAAGAATTAATTTGGTTATTTAAAAATTTAAAATTTTGTATTTTTTTTTTGAAAAGTAAAAAATGTACAATAATAAAAATTACTTTGTTGCTTAAAAAATACTATAAAAAATATATATATAAATATATTGTAGGAAAATATAACAGAAAGGATCGTGTAAGATTATTTTCATATTATAACCAATTTATTAATTTGATCAACAAAATATATTTTATTTATAATTAAAAATAAAAATACCATATTGTATAATATATTAATTTAGCTAATATAATATTTAGCAATAAAATATTGTTACGATCATAAAAAAATAGAATAAAATTGTTTCGACCTTTCTAATTTTGAATGCTTCTTCTCACAATAACATGTTTTATTGATTTATAAATTATAAATAAAAACAAAATGAGTTTAAATTTAATATAAAACATTCAATACATTTATTTTTAATGGTTTAGGACAATTACACATAAAAAAATAGGTCAAGGAAAATATATGTATTTAATTATATACATATAATATTTAGATTAAAAAAACTATTTAGTTAATAAAATAAAATAATAATAATTTTTTTTTTTGAAATAGGAATTGGGGAGTAGAACCTTAGACTTCTCAAGACTACAAGGATGTACTTTCCACCAGGTTAAGTCTCGGAGTGCATAAAAAAATAATTATTATTATGTTTAAATTAACTACAGACAAGGTTTTGTTAGGAGTTCAATTTGTGAAAATAATTACACAACCATAGAATTTCAGTAAGTCAAATTATGAACATATTTAAGGCAAAAGAAAGAAAACGGATACTGTTTTTCTTCTAAAGTTTATTTCGTACCCAAATGACAATCATTTTACCACATTTAAGCATCATTAGAATCTAAATTTTCTAATCTTCAATTTCCACAAATTTCTACCCTCAAAACCCTAACATTCCCAGAAAAATTTAGCCCCAAATCCAACCAAAAAACACATCCTTCATGCTTGTCTTTGATAAACAAAACCAAAAAAACCTGTGGACTATCCTATCTACAATGCTTTTATGCACCGTGAAACTTGTATAATAAACAACGATTTGATATCTCTCCACGTGTACGTTCTAGATCTCTCCTTGGACACGTTGGCTATCTCGAACTTATCAAATCAACCAATCACAATGCCATGTAACAGACCATCGCCTCGCTATAAATATAGCAACTGGTTTTTAACTTTTTCAAAGTGGCATCGGATAAGCAGCTTTGTTTGTGAGTCATTCCTTTATCTTGTTTGTTCTAGCTGTGTTATTTGATATGGCTGACGAGAAAGAAGCAGAAGTGGTAGCTCCTGCCGTCGAGCAGGCGCCTGCCGTAGAGGAGGAGGAGGTCAAGCCGACTGAAAAGCCAGTGAAGGAGAAGAAGCCAAGAGCTCGCAAGGAGAAAAAGCCTAAACAGCCCAAAACCGCTTCACATCCTCCATATTTTCAGGTGTGTTATATGTTTTGATTAATTTATTGTACGTAGTTGTAGTGCTTTAAATCTTTTTTAATTTTGTGGGATACTCAGATGATCAAGGAAGCTCTGTTGGCATTGGACGAGAAGACTGGCGGATCAAGTCCATACGCCATAGCCAAGTACATGGAAGAGAAGCACAAGGCGGTGCTACCTGCAAATTTTAAGAAAATCTTAGCTTTACAATTGAAGAACTCGACCTCCAGAGGAAAACTTATAAAGATCAAAGGCTCTTACAAGCTATCAGAAGCAGGCAAGAAAGAGAAAGGCACCGGAAAGGTCCCAAAGGCTAAAGGTAAAGCAGATAAGGAAGCTAAAGAAACCAAAAAAGCAAGAAACACTACCACGACCACGACCACGACCACCACGAGAAAGACAAGGTCTGTGAACAAAAGTGAAGCTGCAAAGCCTGCAGCTAAGAGAGTGGGAACAAAGAAGACAAAGAAATCAACTCCTGCGAAGCCTAAACAGCCAAAGTCAATCAAGTCTCCAACCGCCAAGAGAATGAAGAAAACTCCAGGTGCTGCTGCTGCTTCTTAGATGTAAAAAATGAGGGAATGATGACGTAATAACGTTAGGGCTGTATGGCATGTGTAAGTAAGGGATATGGGTTGAGTGTGTGTGATTGTAATATATGGAAAAATTTAGGGTTAATGGAAGTAAGTTTTGGTGGTTTTGTTTTTGATTGATCGGTGTATAGGCTCTGGTTTCATGCTTTGCAAGAATCAAGAGTGAACGATCGATATTTGCCGCCACCCTCTCGTAACAGTCTCGAAATTGGGGAATGGAGGGGATTATTGGAGGGACGTACTGTTATGCCACGTGGACTCTTATTGCGCCTATCTTTGCCGACTGTTATGGAAATTGGTGGATGTGATCGGTCTCATCAAATTCAGTAGTATATTTAACGAGTAATATTATCATCGCTTCACTGAATCTATCTAATAATTGATTCGCTGTTACCCTGATTTTTCTGAAATATTTTCATTTGCGGTCATGAAAATTAATTTGGGGTACAGCTAAACACTCAGGGTCCACATGATTAAACACCATATTGTAGCTTTCGTCATCTTGGGTTGTATTGGGTGCTCTTGAAAATTTGTTTTCTTTGCGCATAGCTTTCTCAAGTTGATCATGGAGGTCACTGCAATTTGGGGTACAGCTAGACCGTGATTAATGGCATTGGTTTAATATTACATGTGATTAAAGCGAAGAGATAAATGTGAAACTTGATATTGGCATGTTTAAAATCCGAACACAAGAATGGTGCCTCAATAACTTTTCCTGCAAAATTCTTAAGCTAAAAGATGCTTTAAGCTATTAGATTAATGTCCTGTCCTGTCCTCTGTTCTCTGTCCTGCGATGCTGCTGAGCAAGTTTTTATGGTCGCTTACCAGTCCTGCCAAATGCCTTTCCGACATTGAAGCTTTAATGAGATTTTAGTCTTTTCAATCTTTTACGCGGCCTAAGCTCAGCTGTACTGAAAGTAAAGGTTCGGTTCTTAATAACAAATCCATTGTGCTTTGCAAAATCCACTATCCAGCCCAATGAACTCAAATGCAGAAAATCGACCCAGGCCTCCGTTTTTCACAATGGCTCCATTGTCTAACATCGGCCCAATTGCTCTTGGAATTTAGCCCCGGAAATTACGAAGCCCTTCACAACGAGTATATTTTTTATTATATAAGTTTATTTTTAATACATTCATTCCGTGTGAAATTAAAAAGTTTATAAAAATTTAATTTAATTGAGGTGGACGTTAGCCTTACAGCTTGTGTCCCAATATACTGAAATTGCATTAATGGGAATAGAATCCAGATGTGGACTTAATCTATGCGTGCGAAAAAAGCCGAAAAGCTAAACTGGTTTTAAAATAAACGAACGAATAAATAAAAAGGTGGTCAAAACAAGACGTTAAATTTGATTGTTTTTTTTTTTTAAATGAAGCAATTATACAAAGGCTCCTCTTCATGTGGAAAGAAAGGTGCTATTCTAGCATTTTAAAAAATTTATAATTATTAATTTCCCAATAAAATTGGTTTTTTCTTTTATCCTCATCCTCTTTTAATTTTTCCTTAGTATGAAAAGGACACAAAAAAAAAAGTGTGGGTATATTGATGATTGCCATTATTGGCATCACTCATTCATTGTTCTCATAAAAAGAAAAAAGCTTGCTTTGGTCAACGATTATACTAATTTGCTGATCTCTTGTTTGGGGCATGAGCTTTCCCCTTGCGCAATAATTCAATCACTCTGTATCTGCATTTTTCTTTAAAAAGGATTTCAATTTATCTTCTTAATTAATTCTCTTAAAGGATGAAATGTGTACAAATGGCTTAATTAAAAATAAATATCTCACAATTAATTTAATTAAAAAAATATAATGGAGTGCAAAGCCATAAATAAACTGAGCAATTTGGGAAGGGATTATTATGTCAAATATATTTAATTAATTAAAGAAAATTATCCGTTCCCGTACCACACTGTATTAGTGATGTGTAGCACTAAGAGGACATGTGAAGCTAAGACAACCCTCGAGGGCTCAATAAAATAAAATTATTTATATATAAAAAAAATTGTAAATAGAGACGAAGCATAGTGCCCAACAGGGAACGCATGCCAGACAACCCATGGCCCCACCAATTCCACACCTACTACTTCCCATGCTTCTTCATTTTTCCAATTTTCTTCAAATTCAAGCTCTCCTTCTCCCTCGCCATACTTGGCCCGCTTCATGTCGGTTCCGACCCGTTATCTGTACATGCACATTTCAAAAGCCTCAAATTTTATTTTTATTTTTTATAATTATTATGTATTTTACCCGAACAATCCTAATCTCTTGTAAGTAATAGCCGGAAAATTCCACGACAGCCGCCTCTGGCTCCGAGCTGCCCAAGATGACTTTTACCGCCAATCTACTGTCACTTTCCAGTTCCACTAATTTAAGTGAGACTGCTCTCTTCTTTATATATCTCTCTAGCTCTTCATTCGGCGGCCGATGCTTATTGTTTCGGTTATGGCAATTTAAAAATTGTTAACTAGAATGATTTTCTCATCCAGGAGAGAAGGGAGAATATAGATTAATTGACCACTCATGCACAACCGCATTTTTACAAGAATATATAATTAATTATACTAGTACAAATAGAAGCTTGTTTTCTTTTTTTCTTATGAACTCCCTCTTCTTGCTTCATTTCTCAAATATGCATATTCCAATATCACAGTCGTCAGAGCTTGAAGTTAAAAATCCATTGAACTTGTTCTCGTCATCTCTACCACTCTGCAATAACAGCAATGACATGTCTGAACCATATTCTCCTCCAAAGCTTGAAACTGCATTGTCACCATCGTATTTGTCTTCTTGACTCAATTGAGAAGCTACAAACTTGTCAAGGGCTCTCCAGTCAGTTACTTTCTTCTTGTTACTGTTCACGTTGCATCCTCTAGCTTGCTCTTCTTCTTCATTGTTATTGCTATTGTTATTATTGTTCTCCAATATAAGAGACATCGAACTTGGCCTCTTTATCAATGGCAGAGATGGGCTGGCTAACTGAGGAAGCTGTACAAAATTTTCACAGTTCATAAAACTTAAGTTATCTGCTTCTAGTTCTTGCTTGCACAAGAAATTCTGTGCCAAGAAATTCTGAGGCTGCCTCGATATATAATCAATTGGATCAATTACTGAGCTAACTACACTTGATTCATCATAGAAGTAGCTTGAATCCCACCCTTCAATGTTCTTGTTTTGCCCAGTTGTTCGCTTCTTGAAAGCGCGACAAACTACCCATCCTTCTTCCTGCAGTAACTTGACCAAAACCTTGATTAACATAATTATACATATCAAAATATTTTTCTATTTAATCTGATTTCTAAATTCTTACAAGCTCAGAAAGTTTGATTAACTATATAAAGAGGTTTACGCATGAAATTCAAGTTGGACTTTTTTAAGTCTCTTTTTGTTTGGTAAAGAGAGGTTACTTTGATGGATATGCAGGGAGAGTATTAGTCAAAGGTAATTGATGAACAGGATAGAAGGGAATTGGAAAGTTTCCTTTGACAAAGAAAAGGGCGAAAGAGATAGAGACAATCCCATACGAGAAAAGGAACGAGAAAGCTAACTTTTTGACTTAAAAGATGGTGGAAGCCATCCTTCTTTCTGAATTCATATATCCAGCTAGTAGCTACCTTTAAATTTGGACTAGACTTAACTCATTTAAAAACTAGTTTATGGAAAGAATCGGCTATAGCTCATATAAGAGTCATATTATCTCTTTTCATGAAGGATCAAGCGATGTGAGATTCAACGGCTACGGTGCTCATCAATGCATGAACAGAAATATTACATGTCATGAGTTTTATTTCTTATGAATCGAAAAGAAACTAAGAATCTAATGCGTTTGAGAATTGATGTGGGTTGTGTTAGGTTGGGTGCGCAGAAGGATTATTTTCCAAGAGCTAATTATAATGTCCCTTAGAAAAAGAGAGATAGAGGGAGGAGACAGGTGTTAATTTAAAACTTTTCATACAGTAACTGATAGTAATGGATTCCTAACAAACCCCTTTTATAGACTCTTGAAAGAGGGAAAAGAGAGGGAGTTCCCAATACTTAGGTCAAATAAAAGCTAGTGAGAGAAAGTGATTAATGAATAATAAGATGTGATGATGAGATGATACTTGCCTGTGGAGGACCATTCTCGTCGGATTCAAGCCTGTATTCATGCATGATCCAGTCACTTTTCTGGCCATTTGGTGCTCTTCCTTTGTAGAAAACAAGAGTTTTCCTCATGCCAATCAGTTTTGTTTTGTCATAAACTGCCTTGTCTCGCCCTGTTGCCTTCCAGAACCCAGCCATGGTAGCTCTATTAGTCCTCGTCCCCGTCGGATACTTCTTGTCCTTGTGGCTAAAGAAATACCACTCGTTCTGCTCTTCATATCCGATCCTGCATCTCTCTGCTCATTTCGAAACATTCCAGATTAACGTATCAGTCACTGTATATATAAAAAGTTTAAAAAACCTAATAAAGAAAACGAAATATTTAGTGATATGAAAGAAAAATCTCCCGTATACATCTGGGATTATAAGTAGAGTGCAAGTAAACAGCATTGTTCAGTAATAAACCCTAATACCGTCGATCTAATTAGCTCAACCTTATTATGGATAATCTCTACAACAAAAACGAGAAAAACAAACTGATAGCAAACCTTGTAGATCCCATGGTTCAATCCTGTACAGATCAATATCTCTAATAACATCAAGATCAATCTTCTGCGACGCTACTTTCTTTCGCAAATAATATCCAACGAGCTCCTCGTCCGTGGGATGAAACCGGAATCCAGGTGGGACACACGATTCCATTGACTCCATCATAGCAGCTGGGACTGCATCAAATTCACCACCACTACCAACATTACCATCAATATGCTCTTTCATATATCATCTTTAAATCATAATAAAATTGAACGAACTTCTAAATATTATGAAAAGAAATACATGAGAATAGGGAAGCTGGCTAGAACCCATCAATTATGAAAGAAGGAAGGCAAAAAGAAAAGAAAAATATCAAAAGAAATAATCAAGTACCATCCAAAGAGAAAGGTGACAAGTGTTATCAAGAATAATCATCAACTCATTTGGTGGTGAGCAACAGTCACACCATATGGTAATTATCTATGCAAAGAAATTAGCGTGTGGTGGGAAAACAAGAAGAGAACAGTGTTTCACTTACAATGATTAATTTTTATAGGGATAAATTAAAGAAAAAGATGGAGGAGGGGGAGGAGGTGGAGGTGAAAAATAAGTGATCATGAGAGTTTGTATAAATATTTGTTTGATAAAAACCAAGAGGAAGTTGGAGGAACTTAGCCCTATGTTGGTTGTGCAGGTCTCAAGAAACGGACAACTCGAGGTTTGTGCTAATGATGTTGTCTTGTGTTGGTGAATGCTAGAAATGATGCATCAAGAACGGGGTTTCAATTATGATGGTACAAACAATAGTAATAAAAAAAATAAACAATATGTACATCGCTAAAATACCCAGATAATTTCCTTTTAGAAAAAATAAAATAATAATGGTGGCTAAAGAAAAAGATCCTTTTTTTTTTAAGGGAAAAAACCCACCCTTCTGGAAACTAGCAATATATTTATACTAATTAGGTAATTATATATGAGAATGCTAGAAAACCAAGGAGAGAAGAAAAAGAAACATAAGCTTGTAAGAGAATTGGAAATTAGTGTTTTTTTTTTTTATTTGAGGTTGTAAAGACTAAAGAGAGAGTTTAGAAGATGACGTTATCACAAAATTAGCATGCGTTTCTCGAAAGAGAAAAAAATGAAGAAGAGAGAAAAAGGGAAAAAGGGGGACACTAAGTTTATATTGGATGAAGCCTGAAAAGAGAATGGGGATAGATACTAAAAAGGGAAAAGAAAAGCACTCTTAAGGTTCTTGCAGAGTCTGTGTCTCATTGCTGAAATGGGCTCTGTCCATCTTGTCTCTTTGTCGAGAATTTCCATGGCAGAAACTGCCCCTCTCTCCCTTTTTTCTTCTTTCTTTGATAGACTCACTAGGAGAGAAAAAAAGAAAATGCAGACCCAGAAAGAGAATAATACTTATGGTAAGGCCTCTTTGTCCTGACAGTAATTTAAACCAAGATAAATATAATTAGTCCCATGTGACCTGTAATGCTCATCCAAGATTGGTAAGGTTTGTTTGTCAAGGAGTTAGTGTTTCACAGAGACAGCAGGGTCAAGCTTAATTAATTTGGGTGAGGTTTTCTTGTCAAGGTGTTAGCTACGCTACTAAGTGACTAGGTACTTTTCTCTATGACAGAGAGAGAGAGAGATGAACAGACTGCTGTATGAACGTGCACTCAGTGAGAAAGGATAATGAGCTTGAGATTTTACCTAGATTCATCATGGCAAAGAAATCAACTTTCTAACAATCTTTTACCAAATATTTAGTCTTCTTGTATTCTTCGATCGGGTGTGTTTATGTTTTGACTTCTTTTCTCTGCTTGGAAATGTAAGGGATGTGGTAGTGCTACCTCGCTCTTGATAGTGTAGATCAATAGCAAAGATAAGGAGAGGTGATCAGAAAGATACTATTGACCACAAAGTATGCAAATGACAAAAACCCATTTGCTATTCAAGATGAGTAAGAGAGAATTTTGCAGCAAATTCCCATTTGGAAGCTGGAGGAGGAGAAAGCAAACGTGCACATCATTTGAAAAATAAATAAAATAAAATTTCTTTCTCTGCAATGAGAAGGAATTTTCCATGCAAGTACAAAGCTTACCTCAAGAGAGATGGAGCTGTATGTGGGTTGGTGATGGATAAGAAACTAACGGAGAAGGAGAAGAGAAATGAAAGAAAGGAGGAGATGAAATTAATAAGAAAGAAAAGGAGAGAAGAAAAATTCCATAAGGAGAGCAGAGGGAAGAGATTATATAAAAGAGAAGGGGAAGGAAGGGAGGACCGCTCAATTGCGCATGGGTTGATGGCTGTCCCCAGCCCCCTCCCCCTTGCTTCTTACGTCATTCCCTTTTTCTTTTTATTTTCTCTTCTTTCTTATTATATCGTATGATGTATCTTTGCATTGCAACTTATCTAGCGAGTTATTCGTAAAATAAATAAAACAAATATATATATAATTAAATTAATTTAAATTAAATTTGTTATATGTTAAATATAATCAGAAAATAATATTTCCTTTTTAATTTTTATAATTCTTAAATGAACTAGAAATATTGCCAAATTAATTCTGAACTTTTAAAAAATTTTATAATTATATTATAGGGCTAATTTTGATTAGTGAGTTAAAGGAAATGATACATCCGCATCGTGCCGTGTTTGCAATTAATTTAAGTTTATGAAACAAATTGTCAATATCCAATACATCATTAATCTAAAATATTAATAAATAAATTTTCTATTAAAAAAATAAATCTATTTTCATATATTTTAAATTTATGATAAATTGAATTCATTAAAGATTTCTAAAAAAATTTTAATTTTATAACTTTTAGCTTATGGTAGAACTGTAATTTTTAAAGTTTTTCAATCTTTTAGCAATATTTCCAAAAAAAATTTAGAATTTTCTTATTAATATAAGAATATTTAACTATTTTAAAAAATAATATAGATAATTATTATGTATGCCAATTTTTATTAGTAATTCTTTTATTTTTAAAATTTTTTATATCATTAGATTTTTTTAAATCTTACAAATGGAAGATGTGATGACTTCAATTTTTTTTTTTTTCAAATCAAAAGGCAAATGATAGGGATATATACATATATTCTTAAAAATATTTTATTTATAATTTTTAGTATTTAAAACATTCATAAAAATTAATTAATAAAAAATACTTTCTTTTCTTTTTTAAAAAGAAAATTATTTTTTTACTTTGAATTAGTATTTCTATGTACAAATTTATTAATATTTTTATTTTTTAAATTAAAGTTAAATAAGGAAAAAAATAAATGATTTAATTAAATGGGCTACATAAGAAGTTGTCTTCGGTGTTTCCTAAAAGCTAGAGATATTTGGTAAACCTGATATACTTTTTGTACTACTTCAGGTCAGCATTTCAATTTTATATTTTCCTTTTAGGAATCAATTTTGACTTCACCTGATATTAATTTTTACACTGTAAATATATTATTTTTTATTAGTAATTTTTATAAAAATTTTGAAAAATGAGTAAATATCTTTAAGATAAGATATTTATCTTGATGGATTGAACTGTAATAAAATAAATAAAAAATAAAATAATGGATCCATGATTTTTCTTTAAAAAATATCATGAAATATATATGTGAAAATGTCCAATAGTAAAGCAATACAGAACTAGGAAACTTGCAGTTTTATTGGCTCATAGAGAAAAGGTAAAGATGACGGAGCTCCATCCTGCTTTACGTCTACGGCCTTTTGCTTTTTATTTTACTTTTTTTTTTTTTTTTTTTTTTTTTTTTTTTTTTTTTTTTTTACTTTTACTTCTAATCATATATGGCGATATGATCTCGCGATACACTAACAAGGCCATAAAACTCCACTTCACCTTTCATTTTCAATTTTCTGGGACACTCCTGCCACGCTGGCGCAACGGACAATCTGCCGCCTAATTCCCACGACTGCCCGTCTAACCGAGCTATTCTCCCCCGGCTTACATGGCTCATTAATCGGCTTTGCTTTGAATTACCGTAAACACCCTTCTACTCTCACAGAAACCGACCAGTGCCACTGACGACACACGTTAAGGTCGCCACTGAGTTTCTCCGGAGGCGCATCCAGGGGTGTTTTGGTAATTGCAGAGTTAGTGTTTGGGAGACGGAGCCTCGGCGATAATAGGAAATCAGGGAAAACATACGTAGAGGAGAACAGTGGATTCCACGTGGCGGAAGATGGGTTTTGTACTTTACGTAGAAGATAAACAACGAAACAAGACAAAAATATGTTGGAAAGGACAGACTTCGTTTAATCAAACTGAATTTCTTCGGATAATCGAAGCTTTAACTATTTAAGAATATTACTCACTGTTTTAGTGCTATTCGCTTTATGCAGTCATGAATGCATTAATTAAAATGAAGGGGATTAGTGTTTGCTGCGGATCTTTGGGTATGCTTGAAGGAATGCATGGACGGAACCTGAAGGCCAAAACATATACAAAAAATAATTTTCTTTTGGGAAATAATTAATTTTTCAGTTGATTAGATGACAAATTTTGCTTCTTCATTGATGGATTTATATACAATTTAACCAACTATGCTTTGATATTAAGTTTTCGTTGCTGCATGATGTCTAAGGTTCTAGCCGTATATACTCGTGTGCTATTGTGATGTAGCTGGTCATGCTTCTTTCAGTTATTTGTTCAAGCTTCGAGCTCTTTATCTACCAAAAAAATAAAAAGAGAGGTCAATTTATTTTATTTTTATGTTATTTAATGTATATATATATATATTTTTATTTAAATTATTTTTTTATAAATTTAAGTATTGATATTACACTAAATGAATCCAAAATATACCATATCTTATCATTATACGACGAATCATGTGATAAAATTCTAATAATACATGACATTTAAATTATATAAGTATCACCCATATAAAAAAAGACTCGATAATCATAGTGGTCAACATTTGAAATGATAGAAAACTCGCTCTTCTATGTCTAGTCAAGCCTCTCATAACATCTAAATTATTCTTAGGATATTATACAACATATCTCCATTACGTCTATATTCATGGAATTTTTTATCCACTCACCGATACTAATTGAATTTTTAGAAAATTTATTAACTAACTCTATTTTTTTACAGTATGAAAGCTAAATATAAATAGAGTTCAAGATATACATTTTTACACACACTTTTTAATTTCAAGCAATTTGTTTAGATTTACCCTTTTTGATAATCTACTTATTAAGTATCGGAGTGTCTGCTCATTGGAGCCAACCAATTCACTTTCTCTCTTTTGTAGAGTGATAAATTATTCTCGATTTCTTTTCTACCATATTAAATATTTTTGCAAATTAACCCTTTTTTATAATTTACTAATCAAGTATCAGAGTGCCTCCTTATTAACGCCATTCAATCTTTTACAGAGAGATCATTTTCAACTTTTTTTAGCCACATCAAATATTTCTATAAATTAAAGGTCAAGCAATCTACTTACGCTCGTCCTTTTCAATAATTTATTGATGAAATGTTGGAGTGCTTTTTTATTGATATCAACCAGCTTACTTCCTCTCTTTTGCAGAGTGACAGATCATTTTCAATTTATTTTTACAAATTAAAAGTGAATTCACTTTTATTAGTTAACAAAATCTTGAGCCAAAAAAAAATATTTTTTATATAATTATAGTATATTGACTCTGGAACAAAATTCTCCACAGCCCTTTAAAAAGAATTAGTAATAACCCATTAGAAATTTTTTTAATATATTACACTCATAATTTAAATTTTTTTCCTTACAAAAAAACTTTTACAAACTTAGGAATTAATATTAAGTTCAAGAATATGAATAATTCATTTAAAATAAACTCATTAAATTATTTTATTTAATTCACTAAGAGAAAATAAACCTTAACTTTGTTAAATTTTTTATAAAATCAAATACGATAATCTTTTTTAATTGATTTAAATTTCATTATACAATAAGTAAAATCTCAAATCAAATATCGATCGTATAACGATATAAGTTAGTTAGATGTGAATTTTAATTTACGTAATTTAAAAAAAAAACGATTTAATGAAATGAAAAAGATAAATTTATTAAAAATAAAAGAAATGACAAGCAATTGGTCTATGGAATCCACATTAATGAATTAATTATCTATTATATATATTTGGGATTAATTAATTAAAAACAAGTCACATATTGTAAAAAAGAGGTGAGGGAGTGGAGAATCTACCGACTTAGTTGTACTTTCATCTATTTTTATTATATATAGATATAACAAAAAGAATTAATTAGTTGGTGGTCGGCTATACCTAAATATCCTAATTGATAAATTAAATTTATATACACTTGTCATGGAATCTTACTTTTTGATGGTTATTCTTTCTGGTCACGTCATCAGCTTTATATAAAACATTATTCCAGCTTTCATGGTGTCAAAGAATATGGTCATTTTCGGACTTACACTTCCTATTCGTTTCTTTATAAAACTTATCTTAATGTTGGTTCAAATTTTATATATATATATATATATATATTTCACAGTTAATAAAATATTCACTTATTCTCTCCTCTAGTATCTCCTCCCTCAGCAGAACAAACTCATCTCCTTCACTCATTCTCATCTCACCAATATTCACATCGACATCATAGACTCAACCATCAAGCACAAAATCCAACCTCCTTTATTTCAACAAGTCTCATTCCAAAGGTGAAGGAAGCGAAACAGGTCTAACAAAGAAGAAGAACACGAAGGGGCTGCAAGTGAGGCGTTGAGGAGAGGAAGACTGGCATCGGTATATGAGGAGACCATCAACAACGGGCTGAGAAAGGTAGTCGTTAGCTTTGGAGGAGAATCAGATGAAGAATGATGATTTGATGAGAGCTTGAGTTAACTGTATATAAATGAGAGATAGCGAGAAAGAGGACAAGGACTACCTACGTACGCTCAAGCGTTTTACCGGATTTTGGAGTAAATAATTTGATAAAATATTTTCAAAATTTAAAATTTTATTTAATAAATTTAAAATGAGAACAAAAGTAAATAAAATTTAAATTTGAATTTAATTATATTTTTAATGTTCAAAACTGTTTTAAATCTAATTAAAATTTATTTTAAATTATCTGAATAATATTACTACTCTAACAATTAATTTTATATTTTTAATTAGTAATTTATATAAATATTAATAACTTTTATATTAAAATGTAAAATTATAATGCTAATAATCCATCTAATAGGAGTAAATACCAGAGCAACCTATCGCAGCAAAGCTGAACGTGGAAAAGAGAAGGTGCACGTCGGATGGGCAATTGTGGAAATTGAGCCAACAGCCATAGCGAATAGGAGAAGAGAAAAGTAGCCGATGAATATGAAGAAGCTGGGTACCTACGCGTGTACAAGTAGGACGGTGGTGATGGTCGGCTTTGGCCACCAATCATGCGGCGGACCGCATCATGGTAGTCATTACCTCCACCTCTTCCCCAGTGGTCCCCACCACCAGCAGCACCACCACCTCTCAAAGCTGGGGCGGTGAGAGCTAAACATCAAGCTGCTCTCTCTCTCTCTTCTGTATGATTCATTTCATAAAATATTTAACAAAAGCCATGAATCAAAAAAATGTGGAGACAGATAATTTGAAAGTGTTAGCGTAACCAGGTAAAGGAGATCCTTTGGGACCTATTTGGATATCTCAACCCTTTTTGACACAGACCCTTCTCCAACCCCTTCCCTCTCTCTCTCTCTTCAATATCTCTACTATTATTTCATCGTTTTGAATATACACTTTACGATTAATTTTACGTCAGTTTACAAAAAAAAAAAAAAAATTCCTTTAATTTATGATTGATATTGGTAGTTGGTGAATAGAAATTAATTACCTAGAATGTTTGTATATAGTGTGTAATTAGCAAGACTACAACTCTTCATCTGCACTCCTCTTTATACTGAGGTGTGAATCACAAGCCTCTTTCAAAGGGGACACAGACTATGATTGCACTCTCTTGTACCCACTAATTCTAACATTCCCACTGATATGAAATTAAAATAGATTTACTTTTCTATTTGGACCAATTACCCTTTTCTAGATTGATGGAATTAAACCCAAAAATATATGTAAAATATTAGAAATTTGTCATTCTGTGAGATAATGATTGATCATCATGTAATTTTTGAGTGGATATATATATATATCTAAAGCAAGTTATTCATTGAGAATTGCTATATATACTTTCTCAAAAGGTTTGCGTTTTTAATTTTGTTAATTAGCAAATAGAAACTGATGATCTGAGATCCAATAGAGTAGGGTTTTACAAGGGTTTTGTATTACAGAATGATGGTTAATACAGCTTTCTTAGACTTCCCTCAAAAACTTAGTTTGTCTGGGGAGGGTGCTCCCCTTTTATCCTTTTTGCTTTGCTCATGGTGAAGTGTAAAGGCCTCTCCGTGATTGGGACACGCGGCTCTGGCATGCAGATTTGGGTGTACGAGGGTATCAGCCGCCTGCTCCATGCGTAACGGCCTCTGATTCTCTCCATGCGTACATCCGTGCGGATCTGCCAGGCTGTCTGAGTTGGGTCTGGACACTGGGCTGGGCTGAGAGTCGGGCCAGATGCTGAGCCCAAGAGGAGAGGGCTTGCTTGGCGCGGGTCGGGCCGGCCTGAATGGAGGAGATGGGTGAGCCCGGCCTTTGAAGGCATACGGGTCAGGCTTGTCTCGCGTGTGTGGGCCTCTGCTTGATGGGCTTTTGGCTATAGTCGAGGCCCTGGTCCGGAGTTAAGAAATCCAGCGGTTATCAATTGCCCCTTCACCTTCTCGGCAGTTATTGCTCCGACTGTCGAGGGGGTGAATATCAAAAACCATTAATACCGCGTCTGTTCGTGTTCAGATGCCTCCATAAAGTTCTTTCATCTTTCTGGCGTTGCGCAGTCTTTGAGTCCCATCTGCCTTTTCCATCTCTGGCTTTTCTCTATTCTTTCTGTTCTCCGCTGTTTCTGCTTTTCTGTCATCATTATCTGGGCTTGTCTTTTCTTTCCTTTCCGAGGAACGTCTGGCTTGGCTAGCTTAGAGTCTAGTATAACTCTATTTTGTGCTTAGGCCTCAGACTTCAAGTATATATCAACGCCAGTTTTTCTTCGTTTTCAAACTCTCTGTTGGTACAAGGGTTGCCCTCGTTGCAATTTTCTGTCTGCTCCCTTCTTTCGGCGAGATCGTCCTGTTTCATCTGTGGAGGATCCATCTGACGCCTTCTTTAAGTGGCCGGAGGTAATCCTGAGTTTTTGTGTTATTTTGTTTTTCTCTGATAAGGATTCGTTCTGACTCGTATCTGTTTTTGAACTTTTTGCAGTGCCTGAGATAAAAATGGGTCAGTTCAAAAATTTTAAAGATTTAAGGTTACCTTCAGGGGGTCTGAACGAGGCTTTGGAGGTTCTGCTGCTAGGACAGTCGCTGGGTGAGGCTGTTCGGCAAGTTGCTGAAACGGTTTCACCCAGGTCGTCTGGCCGGCCTCCTCCTTTGCGTGTTGTTCGGGCTCCTGAGAGGTGCTGGCTCCATATGTGTTTCAAGATGCTGAGGGTTCTAACTTGTTCCATTGCTCTTCAGAATATTTCGCTGATTTCCCTGAATGTGCGTGGTTGTATCGAGCCTCACATTCGGGTGTAGGTTTGCAACATTCACTTGTTCCATTGCCCTTCAGAATGTCTATCTATGATGGAACAGTGAATGTTGTTCAATACCTGTATCCTGCGTGGCCTTGGTGTGAAGTATCAATATTATGCGGAACCAAGGTCCACCGCACCTCCTGCATCGCATTTGGGTAACCGAATGCCGACCTATGGGGGAAACGCTTTCTCTGAATCAACGTCAGGAGCTTCCTTACAGCGGCGAGACAGATCTTGGCCTTTCTGCCGAATTCACATATCGAGCTGGAGTATCCTCCGGACCGAAGACTTGAATACTGAGGTCGGATGTAGTCGACGAAGTACCCGGATATGTAAATCCATTAAGAATAGTCTTCCATTCTGTAATGTAGGTTCGGATATGTAAATCCTTAAAGGATAGTCTTCCATTCTGTAATGTACTTTTCTTTTAATGAAATTCCTATTTTTCGTTCATACTTGAGCTTGTCTCTTTCTTTGTTGTGGATGAAGTACTTGTATTGTCTTCTTTGTAGTTCTAACTAGCTGAACTTTGTTTCTTCCGAACTAAAATAATAATACTCGGGAACTTCCGCTTTTAGTCGACAAACCGAGTTCCGGATTGTCCCAACTCATTGGGAGGTCGGCTTGCTCCCCCGAGATATGCTGTCCGACCTACGAGCTCGGACTTATCTTGAGCTTTGTGCTTCTTTGGTTGATCGAGGTCTCAAGTTGCGCTTTCCGAACTGGACTGACCGATCTGCGAGCCCTATTTTTCCGAGCCAAAATACTTAGTCGTGAGCTTCTGCTTTCGATTTTCTTCTCCCGAGCTAGAATACCGAGCTGTGAGTTCTGTTTTTAAGTTGAACTCTGAGCCTTTAGCTCTGTATGACTCCGAGGTGTCCTCAGCGCCCCGGTCTCTCAGTATTTATTTTAATAACAATCGCGTCAGAACTTATAATTTTCTAAATAATAAGCAAGTCTGACCTGGACTGTGCTCCTGTTCGCTCGTACTGTTGAGTCTCTTCACAACTTGCCCCTTTATCCCCTTTATTGATAAAGAGGTAAATCTTTGTGGGCTAAGTTACTTTGACTGACGAGTTGGGCTTCTTATGCGGCGCGTGGGCCCTTGAACCCTGGGCCATTATGATGGACTTGGCCCCTGTTGTGTGCAGAGAAGCCCAGCGGTCATCCTTTTGCCCCTCTTTTTGCCCCCTTTACCTTCCCACCGGTTAGCCAACCGTCGGGAGGGTAAACTTCGAGGGTAATTAATGATCGCGCCGCTCCAAGACAAAACTGTACAGATTAAAGTGCTGTTTCATTATTTGGCTGTCATTTCGAATTCCTTCTGCCTTTTGAGGAAAACAACTCCTTTCTGCTTTCTGTCTTCCTGCCATTCCTTCTGCGTTTTTACCTTATTTCATTCTCAGGTACGCTTCCTTGTTCTTCTATGGCGATTTCAGAACTCCCTGATGTTGTTAACATTGAGTCCCACATTACCCCTGCTAACATAACTAAATACATTTCTCGGAGGCTTTTGGATACTCCTCTGTATCTGATTCGGGCACCTCTCCCAAATGAGAGGATAGTCCTTCCTTATCCTCCTCCTCCGGGTTTGGTGGATCCTCAAGAGTATCGTAGTATAGTGTTCTTCTTGAAGCAGAGAGATTTTGGTTTACCGCTTCCTTTTACTCCTTTCTTTATTGAGGTTTTTGATTACTTCATGGTAACTCCTCGAATGTTATCCCCAAATTCCATTTTGTTCATGTCTTGTTTCGAGTCTATCTGCCTGGGGTGGGGTTTTGCACCCACGGCCTGTCTGTTTGTTACCTTTTTCCGCCTGGTAAAGGCGGCTCAAAACTTCTATTACTTTTCCCCCCGTAGGGGGCTGTCTCTCCTCACTGGCTACAAGGATTCTATAAAGGGATGGGTAGAGAATTTCCTTGTGGCCGAGCTGAAATCAGGTTCCGGCCGAGAGTGGGAGGTAGATTTAAGGTGGGGAGAGATCTATCCGGGTTGCAACGACCTACCCGAGTTGAGTATTATTGAGCAAGTAGGGTTGCTCCGGCTGACTTCCGTTGATCGGAAGTATGACGTCGAGAAGTGTTTGTACGTGTCTAATCGTAGGGACGTCCGGTCCATGGGTATAGCACTCTGCCCAGTTATTTGGTTTCTCCTTTGCTTGTAATATCAGGATGTATGCTAACTTTCATGATTTCGCATTTTCGCAGCTTCGGAAGTAAAAATGGACGAGGTCAAGTTTCCCAAGAACTTTGTCCTATCTCGGGACAATATTCATGCAATCGTCGACGCCTTTTCAGCTGGTCGTTCAGTATCTGAAGCTGCTGCGGAAGTGGTTCAAGCTACTTCCTCCAAGAAGGTTAGCCGATCTCCAGCCAAAGTTCCCTCTCAAGTTGCAAAGCCGAGCTCTCGCAGTTCCAAGTCATCCAGGCCATCTGGCCGTGGCGGACCGAGCTCGCCTTTGGAGTCTGCCGAAGGGTCTAGGTCTGCTCCAGCCTCCTCAGAGGCCGTGATAGAGGCTTCCTTGGTTATCACGGAGCAGACTTCTGTTGTTGAGCAAGTGGAGCGGGGTACTGCCCACTCTCCTGAGAAGGTATCTGGGGGTAAAGACAAGGAGGATTCCGGGACAGGACTGGAGATCGTCCTTATTGAGGACCGAACTCCAGAGGATCTCACCCAAGATGCCCCTGCCCCTGTGAGGACTGAACCTGAGGGTTCTGGGGTCGTTCCAGCAAAGACCGGGGACAAGCGCCCAGCTCCTCCGAGAACGTCTGTCCCATCTCCAGCTAGGAAGAAATCCAGGGCTACTACAGGGTCTTCCATGGCTCTTCCTCCCATTGGGAAAGGAAAAAGTGCTGCTGCCGAGCTTCCGTTACCTTCCTCTGGCAACGCTTTGAAAGCGTCGGACATTACCTCTGAGTCTCCAGCCAGTGCTGTTGCTGACCTGCTCAGAATGCAGATGTTCGGCGGGGTTACACAAGCTTCGGATCCCCGTCTTCTTGCCCTGACTGGTCTCTTAGCCAGTTCTACTGAGGAACAGGTATCTTTCCGATCTCGTTCTCGTGAAGAGCTCGGGAACACAATCAGGGAGATGCTACTGATGGTAAGTCATTTTTCCCTGTCTTTTCAGTTTGTTCTGTTTTGTTTTCTTGACTGTTGTTCTCCTGTGCCAGGTGACGGGTCTTGTCACGGAGGTGGATATCCGTGATCATTCCTTCCGGGAGTCTGTAGACCGCCGGATTGAGGAAGCGCGTAAAGAGGAGAATATATCTGCAACTAATGATGCGAGGGGGAATCTGGCTGCTGCTCGAGAACAAATCCAGACCCTCCAGGCGGAATTGAACTCTGCATTGGAGGCCCTTAAAAGGGCTGAGGAGGAAACAGCTGAGACAGCGAAGCACACCTCGTCTTTAGAAGATGAGCTGTCTCGGACTCGCAAAGTTCTCCAAGAGTCTGATGAGAGGGCAACGGCCTTGGAGGCTCGCTGCAAGGGAGTTTCGGAGCAACTATCCTCTATGGCGAATGCTCTTCAAGAGAGGAATGAGGCTTTGGGTCAAAAAGCGGAGGTCCAGCGCCAGTATGATGCCTTAAAGGCAGATTTTGATGGACTTCAAGCTCATATGAAGGAGGAGAGAACTCAGAAAGAGGCGGCCCTAGCTCGGGTGCAGGTCCTCGAGCAGGAGTTGAGTGCAAGTTCTGACCGTATCAGAGATCTGACTTCTTTGGCTGAAGAATTCAAACTTCGTCATGATCAACTTAACCAGGAAGTCAGGGCGTTGGAATGTAAAGCTCAGCTGGTACGCGAGCAATGCATAGCGGAGTATCAGGAGTCTGACGAGCTGAAGGAGAAAATCGTTCAGGCCGGTGAGTCGGCTGTTCAGGACTACAAGGACTCTTCTGAGTTTAAGGAGTTTGTAGCTGAGGCCTGTGAAGCGCATCTTGGTAAATATTTAGCTTCTGGTGAAATGAAGAGGGCTATTGTTAATGAAGCCCTTCGTTTTTACTCAACCGGCTATAATCGTGGTTTAAGAGAAGCTAGGTGGGCTCCTGATACCCCGTTGTCAGAGCTTCGCAAGCGTGAAGTAGATTCAGATGGCGAGCCAGTAATGTATGGAGAGGATGATTTACCTATGCCCCGGGGAGATTGCCGTGTTGGTGGCCGGTCAACTGTGTCTTCCTCGGATGACGCCGAGCTGGAAGAAGAGGACGTGGAAGTCCTTGGGTCGAAGGATGACGACCCTGTTGCTGAGGAGGAGAACCCCAACCTTGGGTCGGAAATTGCTCCTGCTGCTGATGTTGAGAGCTCTGATCCAAGGGATACTGAGCTTCCTGCAGATGTTACTGCAAATAGGGATAGTGTGGGCGAGGGAGTTTTAATTGATGTAAGTCCTTTAAGGACTATCTATCCTCCTACTTCGCCTGAGAGGTGAATTGTAATGATTTAATAAAATATCAATTTTTTGAACTGTCCTGGTTTTTCATATGCCTTGTAATGTATTCTTATAAGTGCTGTATTGACCTTTAGCTTTTAGCTAATAGTGTGATCAAATCTCGTACTTTGGTAAACTGACTTGGGCTTCGGATGTAGCCTTCTTCTTCTTTATGCCTTAGACGGTTAAGTTTCTAGAGAATTTTGGTTTTTTCCTTGGCCTTCATGCCTTTGGGTTTTTGAGGATATATGTTTATCCGAGCTGGGAGCCCGGCCTTTTATCTTGGCTAAATTTTTAATCGTTAGTATGCATTTTGGGTTCGGCACTCTTTGGCCGTCGTGCCCCCTGCCTCTTTATGAGGTCGGAACATGTTTACTGGCTGGGGTGCCCCGAACTTTTCCTCGAGGTCGGAACCTTTTTTTTTTTTTTTTTTTTTTTTTTTTTTTTTAGGGTTCTCCGTATCTTCTGCGAGGTCGACAATATTATGCCCCGAGCTTTTTCAGGTCGGAACCCGCTTTTTACGAATTTGTCCCTGCGTATGATAGGGGAAATTTTCATTTTTCGGGAGGCTCTTAAATCCTTCACCGACCATTATTTTCAGGAGATCTTACGAGATCCTGTTTGTTTTTTGCTCCGGGGTGATCCTGAGGATCCTGGTCTTTTTTTATTTTATCCGGGAGATCTTGGGGATCCCGGTCTTGTTTGGTTACCCGGGAGATCTTGGGGATCCCGGTCTTGTTTGGTTACCCGGGAGATCTTGGGGATCCCGGTCTTGTTTGGTTACCCGGGAGATCTTGGGGATCCCGGTCTTGTTTGGTTACCCGGGAGATCTTGGGGATCCCGGTCTTTTTTATTTTATCCGGGAGATCTTGGGGATCCCGGTCTTGTTTGGTTACCCGGGAGATCTTGGGGATCCCGGTCTTGTTTGGTTACCCGGGAGATCTTGGGGATCCCGGTCTTTTTGTGGGAAAATATTATTCATAAAGATAATCACATTGTATAAACAATTTTGCTTATTTTTATCGAAATACAATGCTTTTCTTACAAATATTTCAAGGGAAGTACCTTTTTAGATGCTGGATGTTCCAAGCGTGGGGTTCAGGATTTCCTTGCGTATCTTCTATTCGGTATACTCCTGGCTTGACCACTTTCGTCACTCTGAAAGGTCCCTCCCAGGTTGGCGCTAATTTTCCTGCAGCTGCTCTTTTCCCTGTAGCTTCTAGGTTTCTTAAGGTCAGGTCGCCTACCTTCAAGCTTCTTTCTCTGACCTTTTGATTATAATACCTCGCTGCTCGTTGTTGATAGGCAGCAGTTCGGATTTGAGCTTCTTCCCTCACTTCTTCCAGAGCATCCAGGTTGCTTCTCAATTTGTCCCCATTAGTGTCCTCACTAACGAATTGGACTCGATGAGTGGGAATCCGCAACTCGACTGGGACTACGGCCTCTGTGCCATAAGCAAGTGCAAATGGAGTTTCCTTTGTGGGCGCTCTGGGAGTGGTCCGGAGTGTCCATAGGATGCTATTGAGTTCTTCTGCCCAATTCTCCTTTGCACCATCTAACCGCTTCTTCAACCCTTGGAGGATAGCTCTGTTGGTAACTTCTGTTTGACCATTGGTCTGGGGATGAGCTACGGAGGAAAACTTATGCCATATTCCCATGTTCGTCGTGAAGGCTTTGAAAGTGTTGCAGTCAAATTGTCTACCATTGTCTGAGATAAGCACTCTGGGTATGCCAAATCTACAAACGATATGCCCCCATACGAAATCTATCATTTTACGAGCTGAGATGGTGGCTATAGCTTCTGCCTCTGGCCATTTAGAGAAGTATTCCACGGCCACCACTACAAATTTTCTTTGCCCCGTAGTCTTGGGGAAGGGTCCCAGGATATCGATTCCCCATTGTGAGAAAGGCCACGGACTGGATATGCTTGCCTGAGGAGTGGCAGGGGTCCTGATGGCATTAGCGAATCTTTGACATACGTCACATCTCCGAACAAACTCTTCTGCTTCTTTTTTGACCGTGGGCCAATAATATCCCTGTCTGAATATTTTGCTGGCTAACGTCCCTGCTCCCTCGTGGGCTCCGCATAGACCTCTATGAATTTCTTCCATTACCTTTGTGGCTTCTTCCGGACTCACACATCGGAGCCATGGGCTGGACTTTCCTTTTCTATACAAAGTTCCCCTTATTACTTGGTAGTTGGCCGCTCGAGCAGCTATCTTTCTGGCTTCGTCTTTATCCTCGGGGAGCTCGCCCTTCTCCAGGTACTTTAGATACGGGGTCATCCAGTTTGAGCTCTGTTCCACCTGCAGTACCGTGTTTGTTTTTTCAAATGCAGGGGTATGGACATGCTGTATGTACACTTCATCGGGGAGCTGCTCTAGCTCCTCTTTAGACAACCGACTTAGCAGGTCTGCCTCCTCGTTTTCTTCTCGAGGTATTCTTTGAAACCTGATGTTGATTCCTCGACTTGTGAACTCGGCTTCTAAAGTTTTTACCTTATCAAGGTAGCTTTGCATGATGGGGTCCCTGGCCTGATACACTCCCATCACTTGATTGATTACCAGCTGTGAATCACTATTTACTTCGAGGTCGGTTACCCCTATTTCCGAAGCTACCAACATCCCATTCACCAGGGCTTCATACTCGGCCACATTATTAGAAGCTTTGAATTCTAGCCGCAAGGCATAACACACTTTAAAGCCCTCCGGCCCTTTAAGCATTATCCCAGCACCGCTGCCCTCAGCGCCTGATGCTCCATCAACATACAACTTCCAGCTGAATTCTTGAGAAGGCTCTCCCTCTCCCCCTTTTTTCGACATGCTTGAGGCTGATTCTCCTTTCTCCTTGTTGAATGTACACTCCGCTATAAAGTCAGCCAGTGCTTGAGATTTTATCGCTGTCCGAGGTCGATACTCCAGACAATAAGGGCTGATTTCCACGGACCATGCCAACATCCGTCCTGAAGTTTCCGGTCTGTGTAGTATCTTCTTTAAGGGTTGATCCGTCATTACAACTCCTTGATGACCTTCCAGGTAAACTTTGAATTTCCGGACCGCTAACAACAGGGCGTAGGCTATCTTTTCGATATTCGAGTATCTGACCTCAGCATCTCTGAGCACCTTGCTAACATAGAAAACAGGTTTCTGCTCCCCTTCTTCCACCCTTACTAAAACCGCGCTGACGGCCTGTTCTGAGGCTGCCAGGTATATCAGGAGTTCTTCTCCTTTTAAGGGGCTACTGAGCACGTGGGGCGAGCTAAGATATTTCTTCAACTCTGCAAAGGCTTTTTGGCAGTCTTCTGTCCATTCAAAGTTTGGCATCTTTCTTAATTTCTTGAAGAATGGCAAGCATTTCTCTGCCGATCTCGACATGAATCGGTTGAGCGCCACTACTCTCCCGGTTAATCTTTGTACATCCCTTACACAGGTCGGATCCGGCATACTTAGTATAGCTTCCACCTTCTCCGGATTAGGCTCGATCCCTTTTCCGCTCACCATATACCCCAGGAACTTCCCTCCCCTGATAAAAAAGGCACATTTTGCTGGATTCAACTTCATTCTATATTGATCCAGCACCCCAAATACCTCCCTTAAATCGGCAACGTGTTGCTGGAAAGTTGAACTCTTGACCACCATGTCATCCACATACACCTCCACGTTTCTGCCAATCTGGTTTTTAAAGATCTTATTCATCAATCTTTGATAAGTTGCCCCGGCGTTTCTCAACCCGAAGGGCATAGCTCTGTAGCAGTAAGTCCCATCTTCGGTTATAAATGAGGTTTTTTCCTCATCCGAGCTTTCCATCGGGATTTGATGATAACCGGACATAGCATCCAAAGAAGACATGTAATCAAAACCGGCCGTTGAGTCGACCATTTTATTAATATCGGGGAGGGGATAACAGTCTTTAGGGCAGGCCTTGTTTAGGTCGGTAAAATCTATACACATCCTGTATTTGCCATTAGCTTTTTTGACTAACACAGGATTTGCTAACCACTGCGGGTACATTACTTCCCTAACAAAACCTGCCTCCTCTAGCTTCTGCACTTCCTCCCGGGTGGCCTGTTGTTTTTCTCTTCCCACTACTCTCTTCCTTTGCTTCACCGGTTTAGCTTCAGGGAGGACATTCAGCCGGTGCGTCATTACCTTGGGATCAATTCCCGGCATATCAGAGGGCTTCCATGCGAAGGTCGGCGCGTGACTCCGGATTAAAACCATTACTTCATCTTTCAGTTCTTGGGTGAGGTTGGCATTGAGGCTGAAAACTTTGCTTGCTTCTACTTCTGACAGGGAGAAAGTCTCCAGTTCTCCAACTGGCTCTGTCCGGGCCTCCTTGGTCTCATCCCTGACCTCCAGAACTTCCGAGTCAAGTGCTTCTCCAATTGAGCTCGGCTCTGCCACTGTAGCCAGGTATACAGCCCTTGCTTCTTCTTGACAGCCCCTAACTACTCCCACTCCTCCTTCTGTTGGGAATTTGAGTGCCAGATATCGGATGCTAGTGACAGCCTCGAAATCGAACAACGCCGGCCTTCCCAGAATCACGTTGTAGCACAATGGGAGTTTGGCTACCACAAATACCTCGTGATGAGTGCGAGCTCTTGGCGCCTCTCCCAAGGTGACAGCCAGTTTCACCTTTCCCTCAACGAACACCGGCGCACCCCCGATTCCTTTGATAGGTGACTGGTCTCGAACTAGCTGTTCCTCCGGAATTCCCATCTGCTGGAAAACCCGGTACGGCAGTAGGTTAACCTTACTCCCGTCATCTATCAGGACCTTCTTTACTCGGAAATTATTGATGACAGCCTCAATGACTAGTGCGTCATCGTGAGGCATCTGAATGCCTTGTGCATCTTCCGGAGAGAAAGTAATGGTCATAGGAGAATGCTCCATGATCTGCATGACTTCACCCTGGCTGATTTCCCCTTCTCGATTTCTCTTCTTTCCTCGACGGCTCATCCGTCCTCCTGTTCCTCCAACAATCATATTAATGGTCCCGCTGGATCCATCGTTCACTGGCCCGGCTCCTGTTTTCCTCGGCATCTGGGTTGCCGGTCCGGGCTGAGGTCTCTGCCCCTCCGGTTTCTTAACGAAATTTTTGAGATGCCCCCTCTTTATTAACCTTTCAATCTCCGTAATCAGCTGGAAACAATTATTCGTATCATGACCATGCGTCCGGTGATACTGACAGTACTTGTCAGGGTTTCTTTGGTCTGCCTCCGACCTCAGGGGTCTTGGCCACTGGAGAAAATCCTTATCTTGAACTGCCATGAGCACTTCGGTTCTGGAGGCGTTAAGGGGAGTTGGCTTTTCAGGAACCCACGGAGGAAGCGTTCTTGGTTCAAGCGCTCGTGGAGGGGGAGGAGGCCTTTGTTCCCTTCTCTCCCAGGCCTGCTTATACGGCTCAGGCCTCTTCCCATGCTTCCTCTCATGTCTCTCCGGCCTTTTCTCCTCCGGGGCTTTTTCTTTTGTTGCCATCCCTTTGGCAAATCTGCTTGTCACTAAAGCATCATCCTGCCTTATGTATTTCTCCGCTCTCTTCATTAACTCGGCCAGTGAGGTCGGAGGTTTCCTGCTCAAAGAGCCGAAAAACTCGGCAGAGGTTGTTCCCTTCTGCATAGCCTCCACTGCCCTTCCTTCGTCTAGCTCGGGAATCTGCAGGGCCTCCGTGTTAAAACGAGCAACGTATTCTCTAAGCGATTCTCCTGCCTTCTGCCTCACTGTTTCTAGATAACTCGTCTTTCTATCTGCTGGCACCCCGGCTATGAACCGGCTGATGAAACGAGTGGCCAGATCTCCGAAGCTTTTGATGCTTCCGGCCTCCAGACTATTGAACCATGCTCGTGCTGGTCCCGAAAGCGTTGTTGGGAATACCTTACACATCAATGCATCCGATAGAGTTTGCAACTCCATGAACGTTTTATAGTTCATGACATGCTCCCTCGGGTTGCCAGCTCCGTCATAGGCAGCCATTGACGGCATCATGAATTTCTTGGGGACAGTCTCTTGCTGTACCACCTTCGAGAAAGGAGAAGAAGTAGGCAAGGAAGTTAGGCTTTGATCCTTCTTACCTAGCTCGGCTAAGAGCTGTTCTTTCAACTTTTGCAATTTTTGGTTCATCTTCTCGTCTCCCGAGCTACCTTCCTCTTCCTCTTCCACTTCCGTTCCCGTCTCCAGGGTTGTTTCAGCGGCATAGTTATCTGCCTCCTCATTTTCTATCATTTCTTTCGCCCTCCTCGCATGGATTCGGGCCTGTGGTTCTTCTCCTTCTCCGGCATCATGGCTGTTTGTTCGGAGGTGGTCAGAGGTGGGTCGGGGCTCATTGGTTCTGGGTTCCTCTACTACTGGGAGTGCATTCACTGGGGTGCTAAGACCCCTCTGTTGCATTATCTGCCCCAACCAGTGAGCAGTGGTTTGTAACTGGAGAGCCATGGTTTGAATGTCCTGGTTGGACAGGGTCATAGTGGGAGCATTCCCTGCCAAGCTTGGTGGTGGATTAGGGGGAACAAGTGTTTGGTTATTCATCGCTGTGGGGCTAGAAAAAGAAAACTGCTGCCCTTCTTGGGCAGAGCTCAGGTCATTTGGAATGTTAAGGTTACTTTCTTGGTGGTTTGCCATCGTGGATCTCAGTGGGTTTTGAAAGTGGAAACTCCGGTGATGAAAAGATCTCCTTCGTTTCCCACAGACGGCGCCAATTGATGATCTGAGATCCAATAGAGTAGGGTTTTACAAGGGTTTTGTATTACAGAATGATGGTTAATACAGCTTTCTTAGACTTCCCTCAAAAACTTAGTTTGTCTGGGGAGGGTGCTCCCCTTTTATCCTTTTTGCTTTGCTCATGGTGAAGTGTAAAGGCCTCTCCGTGATTGGGACACGCGGCTCTGGCATGCAGATTTGGGTGTACGAGGGTATCAGCCGCCTGCTCCATGCGTAACGGCCTCTGATTCTCTCCATGCGTACATCCGTGCGGATCTGCCAGGCTGTCTGAGTTGGGTCTGGACACTGGGCTGGGCTGAGAGTCGGGCCAGATGCTGAGCCCAAGAGGAGAGGGCTTGCTTGGCGCGGGTCGGGCCGGCCTGAATGGAGGAGATGGGTGAGCCCGGCCTTTGAAGGCATACAGGTCAGGCTTGTCTCGCGTGTGTGGGCCTCTGCTTGATGGGCTTTTGGCTATAGTCGAGGCCCTGGTCCGGAGTTAAGAAATCCAGCGGTTATCAGAAACTATACCTACATGGGTAATTGATATTAAAATTATTATTTTTTTATAAACGATGAAAGATATAAATATCTAGCAAAAGAAAGAGTATTGGAGGTACAACTTCCATACTCGATCTCCTAGCTTCCTCGAGGAAAAGCTATACACGAAACACAAAAAGAAACAAGGAAAGATTTTTAATGATTCCCCAGCAGATCGTGAACCTTGCTTCCATGGTGAACAAAAGTCATTAACGTGAAGTCCAAACCTCCAAAAAAGCATATTCAAGTTATACGAGTTGTGTAAAAACCTAATTTTCTCACTTAGATATTCTCCAAGAAAATGACTAATTAAGTAAAAGAAAAAACATTTTCACTCAAAGCCCAAATGGGTATCTGTCATGTGTTGATTGGTCTCTATATATTGCATAGTAAGAAAGTAGAGTTATGATGATATTGATGGATAGAAGTAGTTCATTTGAACTGCAACTCTACAAAGCATGAATGGAGATTGAGATACATGGACCATTGATGGAGAAAGAATTGGTGAATATGTAGAAACAGGTGGCAATGATGGTCACAGGCGAGCAGAGGGGTCCTGCAAGAAGCAGTGATATGGTGCAGAAGATATATATGTGGGATAAGTTGAGTGGCTCCAAATGTGAATCAAGGAGAGGCTTATAAGTCTGGCTCTGGGTGGGGGTCCAAGTTTCATATCAATGATTAACGCGTAGGAATTGACAGGTTAGATCCATATCTCTCTCTCTCTCTGTTGCTTGAGTTTCACTTGCACAGACATGGGCTCTTGTGTCTGTGATCTTTTCTTTTGGTTTCTAGAAATGTACATTTTGCCTTCATTGGACATGTTGCTTCTTCCTGCTTTGTCAAAAAGTTGTGATTCTGGTAGCTTTGCGATTCCTTTTGCTTTTTTTTTTTTGTGACCTTCCAAGTGAAGAAACTTTCTTATTAGCAAATCAAGCTTTTGGCATATGCATAATGATTGATATAACCCACACTAATTACTTGCACTTACACTTTTTGTACTTGTGTTAATTGCTCACCAACCTTCTTTCCTTGTTTTTACACTTTTATCCTTAATTTCAAACTGAATTAAATTGAAATAGTGAAGTCATATTTAGCTCATCAGAATAAAATTTACAAATTGAATCATATCAATCATTACATCAAAATTCAAAATTCAAATAAGAAAATTTGTTTTTTTTTTTTAAAAAAAAAAGGGAAAAATCTTGTTGAATTGATGAGATGATCCCATTCATAATATAGAGTTGTCTCCCTCTGGCCTCAATATCTACTTGGTTTCAGTGTATGATCTCTGATATGAACGTGTGGCTCAATATGTCTTCAAATTTTTTCCTCAAAGCCATCATCTCCATTTCATAATTATGACAGAAACCCTAATCGATTGGAAAAATGTCTTTAAGATTAAACTTTTTTTTAAACCATTTGTGCTCTTTCAGTTTTGATAAATAATTAATTAAATACGTTAATGATGAAAGTAACAAAATCATGTAATTGTCTTTTTATCCAAAACTTAATCACACTGCATTAAAACTTAAGCAATATTCTCCCACGTACTGCTTGTTATAATGTGAGGTTAAACTTTAATAGGCTATAATTTATCTACTACTATGTGATTATAGTAAAACATATTATTTGTAAATTTTATTAATAACATATTTATTCTTACACTCACAAATTTAAATAAAAATAAATAAATTTTGTAAATCAACTTTAAAAAATGATGACCGTGAGATTTCTTCGTCCGAATCAGAGATGAGGCCCACGATATCGGCCCATTACTCACACATCTTCGAGCCCTTAGTATGATTAAGGTCTGGTTCGTTCAAAGGGTAAAGCCGGGCTCCCTCTTGACGCGCCTCAACCGGGATGGCCCAATCTCCGGCTCCATAGGGGAGCCCCTCTTCAGCCCAATCTTGTTCCCTTCACCCGGTCCAGCCTGGCCGGTCCAACCAGGAACCCAGAGTAAGACCCATCCGTTCATCTTGCAGACCCGCCCATCCGTGCCCAGGGAGAATCAGAGGCCGTTACGCATGGGGCAGAGATTTGATTCTCACGTACGTCCATATCAGCGTGGCAGGGACAGATGTCTACTGATATTCGTTCTATTGGCACGTCACTAGTGACAAAAAGAAACCTATAAAAGGAGGAATTCTCTTTTAGGTTTAAACTTTTTCTAAGTTTTACAGAGTCCATTATAAAAATCCTATTTCTCTGGATCTCAGATCATTAAAAGATTTCAGATTTAATACTTTAATTCTCTACTCCAATAAATATTTATTAAAAACCTCATTTACGATTAATTTGAAATAAATTGAATCATAAATATTTACTTGCAATAATTTATTTTATTTAAAAAAATAATAAGTTAAAAAAATTATGTATTTTTTTCGAGTTGATCTCATTAATATGCCAAACGCCTACACTATTGCTTTTCTCATTGCTTAAAAACTTAATTAAAGACTTCCTATAAGAAATAATCCAACATTTTTATCCTTATACTGATTTTAAGACCTCTTTTAGGTTGACATAATTTCCTTTCCAACTCTGTTAATTCTAAATCTGACACACCGAATTAATCGTGGTTACCGTGTTCAAGAATCAATACATTCAATCACGCTAGCAATTGTGCCTTCAATCGCACTAGCAATCACACCTTCAATCACACCTATGATAGTATATTGTCTAGAGTCCTAATAGTGAAAGAATTATATGAGCCTTTTTGTAGAAGAGCAAAAGACAGGGGCGAGAGAGAGGTTAGGAATGAAAGGATATGTTTAAAATTAAAATATATTATCTTCTTTTATAATATTTAAATAGTTGATTAACAAATTAACTGGATAGAAGGATTTCTGATTTAAACGGATATAAAATTTAAGGGTTAAAATATTTGATTTTAAAAATAGAGAGATTAATTCATTAATTACTTTAAAATTTAGGTACTAAAATTTAATTTATTCATATTTTTAAATAGTTTTTTTTTTTAATTTAAATATAAAAAATTATTGAGCCTGAGATCGTATTATGTAGCCTGGTTTACGATCAAACGATGTCGTTCAAGTCTTTTTTCGCTTGCTTGTCCAATGAGATTCTTTAATAAACAAAGACGATATGCAACCACGCAGCCCAATTTTTTTTTTTGGGGGGGTCTACGAACCAAGGTCCATTACGCTAGTTCTGTTGTCGTTTTAGTTACGTGGGGCCAGCTGGAAACTTCCCCTTCCCGACCTACTGCTCTCACTGTCTGACTCTGTCCCATCCCAAATAGACGGTACGTGTCTCTGTGACTGCGAGGAGATTTGAGCGTCTCGGACCAGAAGTCGCAACCCTCATCATCTTCCATCTCGCCCTCAAATCTGTTTTCAAATTCCCCAATTTCTAATGGCCTCTGGATTTAGCGGCGATGAAACAGCGCCTTTCTTTGGCTTCCTTGGCGCTGCCGCTGCCCTTGTTTTCTCTTGTAAGCGAACCATAATCCCTATTTCTTAAATTGCTCGTTCATGTCTTATCAATTAAATCTAATTATGTTCTTATTGTTTAATTGTTACATTTGGTTTCGTTAGGTATGGGAGCTGCCTATGGGACTGCCAAGAGCGGTGTCGGAGTAGCGTCAATGGGCGTGATGAGACCGGAGCTCGTGATGAAATCAATAGTTCCTGTAGTCATGGCTGGAGTCCTCGGTATCTATGGTTTGATCATTGCTGTTATTATTAGCACTGGGATTAACCCTAAAGCCAAATCATATTACCTCTTTGATGGTTACGCTCACCTTTCTTCGGGTCTGGCTTGTGGTCTCGCTGGCCTTTCTGCTGGTATGGCTATTGGTATTGTTGGTGATGCTGGCGTTAGGTAATTATTCTTCAATCCCTTTACAAGTTTTCATTCTGGTTATTTTGTTTTGTATTTATTTTTATTCTCTTTTGGTTTCGTTAAATCTAGGAATTAAATTTTCTCCCTGTGCCCCTTACAGATTTTTGGATTGTTCCCGACTTTGATTATTGTTCTGTTTGGATATATTTTTAAGCTACATTAGTTGCTTTTAAACTTGGAATATGTTAGCATTTAGCTTGCAGTGAAACAAGAAGCCATGTTAAGGCTTAACGTCTTATGATATGCACAAAGTTCTTATCCTTTTCTGGTGTTTTCTATTGCTCTGTGCCAGTGGTGGTATTTTAGATTGCTTTTAGTTAGGGAACCATTTCCTTTTCCTGCCAAAATCCAAAATTTTTACATTGTTAAAGAATGTGAATATTCCCATTTCAATGTGCCTAGTCTATCACATTCTGCATTGTCTTTAGAAAGAGCATTTTCTGCTTTCTATGAGCTTGCAATTGACAGGTGTTTTATTCCAAAATATACGCACTTCCTGTTGCCAAACATATCACAACTAGTAGCTGATGCTATCTTCAATAGGATTCAAATAAAATCCAGGGTCTCATAAATGAAAAGTCAATTTGGTTTTGATTTGTGTGCTTCAATAACGCATTTACTATGATTATTGTCATGAAATTCAGATCTTCTTGTATCTTACCGGTTTCTTAAGGATTATGTTGAGAATTTTGGTTGTTTTAGCCTCATCATATAGCTAAATGAGGATAACACAAGGTTATCATGTGGAAAGGGTAAATGTGACTGTTGCTTAAAACTTTTTGTCTACTTGTGAGGTGCTGAAACTAATTGCTAGTCGAGAGAATTTAGTCTACAGTAGTCAAAGTAATACCTTTCCTGATTACCCCAAGACTTTTCAAATTGCCTTATGTTGTATTGGTTTCATAGTTTTCGTGTTAGATGCGAAGCTCTAGATTCAGCACTAATTAAGCATGTCTCTATGCTTATTGAGCACAGGCTCTTCTTAATCATTGTTTAATTTAAAGGTACTTGTAAAATTCTGCATGTGTAGGTTCCAACCTTGAAAAGAAGCCTGGCTAAAATTTTTCTTCTTCTTTTATAGGGCTAATGCACAACAGCCAAAACTTTTTGTTGGCATGATTCTCATTCTAATCTTTGCTGAGGCACTGGCTCTGTATGGACTCATTGTTGGCATCATCCTTTCTTCCCGAGCTGGCCAATCCAGAGCTGAATAGGATGCCTGGTTGTTCGCATCACTTCAAGTTATTCTGAGTTTGGTGATGCGAGTTGATAGTGCATGTGTTTTATCAAGTTATTTGTCATGCACGTGATTTCCTTCAAATTTATTAGTGGGCCCTTCAAATAAAGTTGGCATGATTCTTGATATCTTTGTTGTATTCTACATAAAAATAGTTCAAACTTGCAAAACTAGTGTCCGCGTTTTTTGAGTATAAACTTGTCTTTTCTTTTTCTTCTTCTTATTTTCTTTTTCTTCTTCTTCTTATTTTCTAATCATCGGCTTGTGTGGTATTACGATTGAATAGTTTTACCTCACTAATAGGTTATGTCTTTTTCTTTCATGTCCCATGTGATTTTATATTTTGTTGAAACATATTGTGAAATGTGACTTCGATTTGGTGATTTCATACCACCTTGATGCTGTCCTAGGTTTGGCTTGAGGTAAAATCACAAGGTCTTACTGCTCCTTATGATCCTTCTGATCAATCCATAAGGTTATGGATCACCAACATTTGAGGATTGTTACGTGGGGCCATACATGGGGAAGGTTTATGACTCATTGTTTAGGTCTTTAGCACATGTACATGATAAAATTTGGATTTATTTTATACTTGCTTCGTGGAAGCACAATCTCATGGATAAACAATCGCAAATAATCCCAAAAATATAAGCTCCAAGAGTTTGAGTAATGATTTTACTGCCTGATAATAATTATTTTGGAAGTGCCCTCCCAGATGCTTCTTTTGCTGCTAGCGGATAATCTCTCCCATTATGTTCTGTAGTTTTCGACTTGGTCTTGTGATATTCTGCCTATGTGAACATCCACCAGATACATATTGCAGGTTCGAAAATCACAGGTTGCAGGATCTCACCTCGTGCGACTCTGCAAGGAGTAGGATGTGAAAAGGTCATGCATCTATATTAGGCTAAACCCATTATGTTTTGGGTAATTGGATGTGAAAAGGTCACGTCCATAGGTTAAAATAAACTTTTATGCTTTGATTTATAAAATTTAGATTCGATGAAGAGCATATCAAAATTCATCTTTTGGCTCTTATGCGAATGTTCAAGTTTGGGACAATAATGGCTGCCAATTTATGAGTTAATTGATGAGTTGACATGTTTTGACGAACAATTTGGATGATGATTTAAAATAAAAGCAAGATCTAAAAGGGCTGATTATTTAGAAGTAACCAAGTGATTTCAGAATTTGGAGAATTGCCGACGTTTGTGGTGGTTTTGGATGGTGGTTCACCATTGGTGCAACATTTGCGGTTTTGCTCCTAGGTTTTCTATGGATGGGAGTGGGTTGTTTTGTGATTGAGATTTATTGGTTGTAATTTATTTTGCTTTCCAATTATAAATTTTTGTACTCTCTTCTTATTGGAGCTTATTAATGTAATTTTTATGTGCATGTTAAAAAATGTTTACTTGATATTTATAAGAAAACAATAACTAAATTATTTTAGTCTTAACTAGAAAACTAAATATCTATTCATTATGTAAAAATAAATTTATAATTATTTTTAAACGGACTAACCATACACCATTAATATTATTAAAATAATGAATTTCATATTATATTTGATTATATATCATCAACTCATCTCATATATTATAAAATTGTTTTATTTTATTTTTAATGCACATTAAATGGAGACATATTGAAAAGCTCATATTAAATAATTTGCTTAAAAAGTTAAATAACATAAAATTTGGAACGAATAAAAAAAATCAAATGCTTTTTTATGAGACAAAAACCAACATTGATGGCCTAAACCGTTGGATTTTTGAAAGTAACGAAATATTTTATTATCTGAAGTAAAACTCGGAATATAAGGTTAGAGGAGATTTACATATTATAGGGTATTAGTTAAATTTTATTTTTGAATTTAAATTTACATTAAATTAATATATCACCATTGAAAAGTGCATATTGATTGTACTAGCTTCCCCACGAAATCATATTACATTAAGTTAAATTTTAGCTTCTCAATTTTTTTATTTTTATTTTAATTTATTAAAATAAATATGATAAAAATTAATGAATTAATAATTAATTTGATTTTTAATATTAAACCGACATCACAAAAATATTTATTTTTAAAAATTAACTGTCACTCATAAACGAATACACTATTAATTATTAACCTTATTTTGTTAGCTACATATCAAATTATTAAAAATGAAATTTAATAATATAAAAATATGAGAGAAACACATAAATTTATTTGAAAAATGTTATAGGTTCCATATAAATGGAAATATTTTCTTTATTCTATGTATCCATTTTAACTAATTAAATAATTTAAGTGTTTATTATTTTCTATTGGGACAAAGAGGCTTTGGACTATTATTTTATAAATGATTAAATGTTAAGCAATACGTATTTGATTATAAGTGTGACTTCTAAAGAAACAGAAAAGTAATTTGAAAAAGGAAAGCTCTAACAAAAAATAAGGAAAAGGAATTTGAAAATAAAAGGAAAAAGAAATTAAAAAAAGAGAAATAATGGTTTCTTAAATCAAATAGGAGAGGGAAAATAAAACTCCAAGTTGGTGAAAATAAAGGTAGCACAGAAAGGACAAATCATTAATATTTTTTTTAAATGTAGCAAAAAAAATTATTATAGATAAATTAGTGAAATTATTTATTATTGTAAATTTAAATTATTTATCAATTAATTACTTATTTTATTTTTATTTCAATCGTCACTATAAAATAAATTACTACAGAAATTTAGCATTTTAATTTTCATATTATTGTTATGTGCATCTCAGAATATCACATTAAAAAGACTGTATTCATATAAATAATTGTTTAAAGCTAGACGCTATAATCACATTTAAATTATAGCAATTAAAATTTAAAATATATTAAAAATATAAAATATATAATAATTATTTATTCTGTTTCATAATTTTTAATATTTTTTTTATTATCTTAAAATTGTTATTTATTTTTTAGACCATGATAACTATTATAATATATTATAATATTATTTTGTTTTATTTTATTTTAAAAAAATTTCTCATGAAAAAAATTATTGACCGAACGCGTCAATTGCAAAATTGGATTAAAAGAAAAACTTTTGTGGCTGCTGGGATTCGAGCCCAGGTCTCCACGGCCACAACGTGGAATTCTTACCACTAAACTACAGCCACCCTTCGTGTCATATTAGCATACGTTATTCTATTTGTATTTAAAAACAAATTCCATTTCAAAAGTTAATCGGCCTTCCACAAGAATAAGGAGTGTTAATCAATTTCTTCTGTTAGCATTTCCTTTTCATAGTGAGAGAAGGAAATCCTCAAGGACTAAGTATTATAATTCCCGCACATATACACATATAAATATTTGTTCTTTCAGACGATGACAGCGTACAACTACTAGTTTAGAAATCATAAGCAAATCATCTAATTCAATCACCATGCAGTGGGTTCGCGGCAAGTGTTTAGGGAAGGGATCTTATGGCTCGGTGTTCTTGGCCCATCCAACCACCCCTGATTGGCCGTTGCTTGCTGTTAAGTCTGCCTACTTCAGAAAATCTTCTTCGTTAATGAAAGAAAGGAGGATCCTGCTCGGTCTTTTTGGCTCTGAAGGGATTGTCAAATGTTATGGATCCTGTTTGAGTCTTGAGTTTTTTACCACAGTTTACAACCTACTAATGGAGTTTGCACCTGGAGGCTGTCTTTTGGACTTGATCAACAAAACTTATGGAGGAAAAATACCAGAGGATGATGTGAGGCAGTATGCTCGAATGATTCTTAAAGGTTTATCTTCCATACATAAAAATGGATACGTTCACTGTGATCTTAAGCCTGCCAACATCCTAGTTTTCCCTTCTGAACAAGGATTGAGTCAGCTCAAGATTGCAGATTTTGGCCTCGCCAAAGAACTTGGTGAAAGAGATTTGGGAAAACCCTGTAGTTTCCGAGGAACTCCCTTGTACATGTCTCCTGAATCCGTAGGGATTTCTGTGATAAGACCAGCTTTGGATATTTGGTCTCTTGGTTGTGTTGTGATTGAGATGATCACAGGAAATCCACCATGCAAGGGACTGGGCATGCAAGGGTTATTAAACCGTTTGGTGCTGGAGAGTAGATCGCCTGACATACCTGAGAATATGTCAAGGGAAGGGAAGGATTTCCTAAGCAAGTGTTTCACGAGACCCTACTATCAGAGGTGGACAGCTGATATGCTCTTGAATCATCCTTTTATTGTCGGGGAAAAGCTTACTTAACCGAGGAACAACTATCACAACAATTGGGGTCATTATTATCTTTATTATCACCGTTTGTATTTTATTTTATTCTCTTTTGATTTCATTAAATTTAGAACTTAAATTTTCTCTTCGTACTTCTTAAAAATTTTTGGATTGTATTGGAGATTGATGAGATTTGAGTAGATAAATTTTTATGTGGACAAGAAAAGTAAAGCCATATATATGCATGTTGCAACTCTGGGGCCATGTTTACTAAAGGAAGCAACCTTTCCCAGGGAGAAGCTGCTGCTGGAAATAAAAGAGGTGTGCAGAGAGCTAAGAGAAAAGAGTTGGAAAGAACTAGAAAAATGAGGAAGAAGAAAAAAGTCTATGTTCCATGGTTGTGATCATCTTTGTTTAGTTATAAAATCTTCGTTTTTTAAACTTCTTGTTGCTCTATTTGTGTTCGTAATTTTTATTATTTTTTTGTGAAAGTAAAACCATGTCTTATGATATTTTTGTTGTATCCTACATAGAAATATTTCAAACTTGCAAAATTAGTGTCCACAATTTTTGGTTATCTACTTGTATTTTCTTCTCCTTCTTCTTGTAAAACTATTATGATTGAATAGTTTTACCCCATTAATAGGTTGTCTAGGTTGTCTCTTTCTTTCATAGTTTTACCCCATTAATTAATAGGTTATCAAACCAAATGTTATGGATGATGGATCACCGACATTTGAGTTGCATGCAGCCATGCATGGGGAAGGCTTATGACTCATTGTCTAGGTCTGTAGCATATGTACATGATAAAATTTGTATTTCTATTTTCTACTTGCTTCATGGAAGCACAATCTCATGGATAAACAATCGCAAATAATTCCAAAAATATAAGCACCAAAGAGTTTGAATACTGATTTTACTGCCTGAAATTAATAATTTTGGAAGTGTCCTCCCATATGCTTCTTTTGCTTGTAGCGGATAATCTCTCCCACTATGTTATGTGGTTTTAGACTTGGTGTTGCGATTTTCTGCCTATTTGATCATCCATTGAATTATAAAGCTTATATCAAAGTCTATTTTTTTATTTTAATGGTGTTAATGGTCGAAGTAATTAAAAATAATATGGGTTCACATTTTATAAGTTAATTGATGAGTTGATATGTTTCATTAAATCATTTGGATAACGATTCAAAATAAAAACAAAATTTAAAAAAAATAATCATTTAATAAAAGTAATTAGATGATACATTTCAAATGAAATTCTTTAAGAGAATTATTTCCGATTGATAGACTTGGTACATGTAGACCTGTGAAAATTCTTCAATTTGAAATTTCTGTGAGAAAATTATTTCCGATTGAACTCATTCCTTAAAGTTTATGATAATAGCCCGCTAATTCTCAACTGGACAATTAATACTTGTAAAATGATCAAATTGACACCATAAACAAGTTGGAATTTGATAAATAAATTTAATTAGTAGAAAGTATGGAACTATACAAAATAATATATACCCAAATTAATAAATCATTACTACATCACAATCCTTCACAAATAAACATTAGAAACTCATTAAAGAGAAAAGGAAAAATAAAAGAAACGGATTACGTAGCATTTCTCATGTGTGAGCTTGTTGATGATGAAACTAAATGATTTCATTTCCAGCAGCCCCATGTTAAAATTTGAAGCTTTACGAACTTAAAATGTTCCCAATCTTTGATATTTCTTCTCTTCTCATTGCTGAAATGAGATTGAGAAAGGGAAGAGATACTACAAATGCAAGCGGATATCCCTTTCCTCTCTCCCTCCTCCCTCCTCCCTCCCTTTTTCTTTTTCTCTTTTCCTTCTTTTCTTTTTTCCTTTCCCCCTCCCTTCTGTTTCCCGACTCTTCTTCCCTATAATCCTTTTCTTCCTTTTTTGTTTTTCTTTAGACAACTGAGTGACACAACCATCTATTTTTATCACATCTCACATTCGCATTATCCATTTATAGAAAAACAAAATTATATATAATAATTAAGCACGAAACTATTAATAACTTAAACTAACAATTTGAAATCAAGTGAATATTTGAGTGCTTACACTTTTACAGAATAAATTTTATTATTTAAAATATTTTAATAGAAATTTAAAATATTTTGAAACAATTTTTCTGGATAATAAAGCTTTTCTAAAAATATTTTTATTTTAAATAATTTTCTTAAGACATTTTTTTCACAAAGAAAGTTCTTTGAGTGTTTTTAACAAAATTCTTAGACACAAATACCATTTATTTTTGTTAGAGAAGTAAATTATGTTTGGTTCAATTTGAGCCTCAAATTTTGTAGAATTCAATTAAATTATATATTTTATATATTTATTTAAATAAAGATTACACCTCAATTATTAAAATTAAATTTCATATTGATTATAACTAAAATTATTTTTTTTCAATTTTGATAGAATTTAAAATAAATTCCACAAAACTTAATTCTCTAACACTATTTAAATTTAAGTCAGAAAATAATTAAATTATTTGTCTTAATTAAAAAATTAAATATTTATTTGATTACGTAAAAAAAAATATAAATATTTTCAAATGGATTAAAACACTATTCATATAATTTGACGATTGCTGGAACTCTTTTACTTTGTGCGAGACCGGTCACTACAAGAATTTTGATGTTTACTAACGGATATTTCCGTTGGTAAACATTGAAAATCCGTTGGTGATCAATATCACTAACGGATCACCAACGGATTCATTCCGTCTGCAAAATCCTCGTTGGTAAATTATTCACCAACGGAAATTTCTATCCGTTGGTGACACCAACGGATCACCAACGGAATTTTCCGTTGGTGACAGTGACGGAACACCAACGGAAATTTCCGTTGGTGACAGTGACGGAACACCAACGGAAATTTCCGATGGTGACACTAACGGATCACCTACGAAAATTTCCGTTGGTGTCACCAACGGAAATTCCGTTGGTAATCCGTTGGTGATCCATAAAATTGAAAACCCGTTTATTTTTATACATTATTATGTGTTCCCGGTAACGTTACTTGGCCTCCTGGCAATCAATAACTATGAAGATAAACTCTGATTTGTAGACATCAAAGTAACTCTTGGTTATTCTTAAAACCCTGAAATTATCTTGAATGAAAGCATTTATATTCAGAATCAATTCAACAATGAGAATAAATAAAAAGCTAGGTTCATTATGTTACAGGCTAGCTTGAGATGTCATCAGTTATCTTCTACATCAAACCAGAAATAAACACAAGTTCGAGAACAGATGACTCGAACTCGCTGCAAAGCCAGCTTCCCACTTGTAACAACAGCCTTGGAACCCCCTTCTATCCGAGTTTGAAAAACAGAAACACCATCACAACTAGTCTTCACAGAGGAGGAGAAAATCTCACTCCCCCCAGCTGTAGTCACGATTGGGCATGAGAGATAGTCCAAAGGGTTTGACTCACATTGAAGGATGCAGCCATCTATAGTTAGCCTTCCACTTCTATGAAGCAAGCAACAACCAAGCTCTGCCTTCACTGTTAGGTTCGCCAATTTGCAAGTGGACAGGAACTCCAATGCACTGCAAAAACAATAACAACAGTACCAATTATGTCTTGTGATGGAAATTAAAGGATAGTGACCTGTAAGAGTCTACTCTAAGATGTTGGAGAATGAAATTTTGCAGTGAAGAGCTAGGCATGGAAATCTGTAAATCTTTATCAGTCTGATAAACCAAGCAGCAGACAACCACATCTCAATTACTCAAGAATTGCATGCATGTCAGAGCCTTAATATTGATATTTAAGGTAATAGGATGATATTGAATGGGTACTTTTGTGATAGCTACTAACTATGATAATAACTAATTTCAACATGTTTTATGATGCTATAACAGGCACAATAAGCATGAAAGATATTGCTCATAGCATAAGGTCAAGAATGCAGGAAGTATCATCCTTCACTATTGGTATACTGGAATAAATGCATCATCCCTAAACTCCAGTTCATGGTCACTTACATGCAATGTACGGATTGTCCTAGTTAAACTGAAATCCAATGAGATACAAGATAAGGGCAAAGCAATGCAATTGTCGTCCTGCATACCTGTCTGAACCTCGGGAACACAAGAGTGTTGTTTCATCAGGAGCCTCACCTCCACCAATCTGAACAAAGTAAGTTGAGATAAACAGTGAACAGGTGGAAGAATTAATAACTCCAGAAGTTAACTTTTACTTTGCTTTACGAAATCAAAGAACAAGATTAACAAATTAGCATAACAGTGTAAACACTTCAAGTGCACCTGCTGGAAAACTTCAGTCACAGTTGTGCTGGAAAACCTTCAAAAAAAAAATGCAGAAAAATTAAAATATCACAGTTGCATGGAATAAAAAAAGAATAAATAATTTAAATAACTACTCCAATTCACCTAGTTAATTCTAAAGATTTGCTCAAAGATACCTTTACTTAAGTCAACACATCCATACTCATCAGAGAGAACAATAATATCAATAATTTAACCCACAGAGGTGCAATAATATCAATAATATCAATACTCATCAGAGGTGCAATTTGAAGTGCACATGCAGGTGCACTTCCAATTGTGCACTTGCTGGTGCACTTGCGAAGTGCACCAGCAGGTGCAATTTCAAAATGCACCTGCTGGTGCACTTGCGTAGTGCACCAGCAGGTGCATTTCCAATTGTGCACCTGCAGGTGCACTTGCGAAGTGCACCAGCAGGGGCATTTCCAATTGTGCACCTGCTGGTGCACTTGCCAAGTGCACCAGCAGGTGCAATGTCAAAATGCAAGGGAAAAAAAAAGGGCTTGAAAAAAAAATCTATGATGGGAACGACTTGAGCAAAGAAATTAAACAAGCATAAATGTATCATAAAATTAACAAGCAAAAAATTAACAAGCAAAAAATTAAACAAGCAAAAAATTAAACAAGCAAAAAATTACAAAAAATCTAAGAAATTTGAAATCGTGGAGTGGGAAGTTCGACGATGGATGGCGGCGAACCTTTTGATGGCTGGTGGACATTGGATGAACAGGGCAGTGAACGGCCGAGAGGTTGGACCCAAGTTCCGATTTCAGTGAGCCCGTGGATATTGATGCTGAGAATAAGCTCCGTTGTCGACGGTCGATGGCGGCGAACCGTTGATGGCGGCGAACCGTTGATGGCGGCGGACGATGGATGCACTTGGCAGTGAACGACGGAAAGGTTGGAGGCAACTTCAGATTTCAGTGATTTTGATTTTAAGGAATTAGGGATTTCATTTAAGGACGTGACCTGATCAGGACCAGCGAATCAAAGAGAGGCGAGCTGCAGAAACATGTGCAGCTCGGGATCTGCAGCAGATCAGCAGAACATGAAGCGGGCCGCAGAATGAACCAACGGCGTGTGTCAAACCTATGTTTCTTGATTAACGTTCCTTGAGCTCCGTCTGTCGTGGACGGTGACCGGCGAGAGGAGGTGGTGCCTCTGGCGGGAGGTGAGCAGCAGCCTGATGGAGTACGGAGGCGACGGCGGTGTGGAAATCAGTGAGAGAATAGGAATGGCTGAATGGTTCATCAATAAGCAAACACACGATTTAGGAATTATTTGGCTCCACAATTCACTAACGGAAAGCTTAGTCCGTTAGTGAAAAAACGAAATAAATAATAAATTCACTATTTCACCCACAGATTTCTAACGGTAAAAGATCCGTTAGTATTTTTCTAACGGATCACTGACGGATAAATTCATCCGTTAGTGGAGAATATATTTCAAATAGTCCGTAGGTGAATCCGTTAGTGTCACTAACGGACTTTAATCCGTTGGTGAAGTCCGTTAGTGATCTCCTCCATTTTTGTAGTAGGTCTTAAGAATACAAGAACTGACCCAAAACTCACAAGGTCTCTTAAACCGATTAACCCAGTATTTCAGAGTCTGACCCATATAAGCAAAGCAGGCCGGCTTCTCTGGGGCCCAAATCCAACGGGAAAAAATCAGTATGGTGATATCATTTTGCAGTTCTGCTCACATGTACACCGGAAGAAATTAAATAAACGTCTAGCATGGAGAAAGGGGTTTAGATACTTCCATACATACAAACCTGCATGACAAAGACATGCGGCACTATAGCAGAAAGGCCGAAAGACATCACTAGCAAATAAAAAAAAAGGGATAAAAGGAGAGAAACACCTTTCTCACAAAAAGAAAAACTTATACTCACGCCGTAAAATTTTATTTTCTGAATTTAAGATCATCATAGTTATTTTAATGAATTTTATGTTATATTTAATTATATATACTTAACTCATATAGCTTTACTATACAATTATTTTATTTTATGTTTTATGCACATTAAATAGAAATATAAAGAAAAGTTCATAATAAATTAAATTTTCTATTTTCATAATTTTTATTTATTTAATTATTTTAAATTATTTTTCACTTTTCATTTTAAATTATAGTAACATATATATTGATTATTATAATCGTATTTAATTTTATTTTACTTTTAAAATTTTTAAAAATATTTCTTAATATTTAATATATTTAAAATAAATATAATAAAAAAATTATATTTTATCTATGAGAAAAAATAAAATAAATAAAAATTATAGTACCTTAAATTTATTTTTATGAGACAAAACAAATATTGATGGCCTAAACTGTTGCATTCCAAGTAATGAACCATTTTACTATTCAAAAGTAAAAATACACTAAATTTATTGAAAAATCTCATAGGTCCCGTTTAAATTAAAATATTTTCTTTATTTTGTATATCTATTTTACTTTTTCATCTTATAATTTTTATCACCTTACTTTTTCACATATATTAATAAATATAATTTTTTATTAATTTTTAATTATATTTATTTTAAATATATTAAATTTTATTAGATATTAAAAAATATTTTAAGAGGTTCTTTAAAAATAAAATAAAATTATAATAATAAATTTATATATTTTCATAATTTAAAAAAAAGTGAATAATAATTTTAAAATAATCAATAAAAGAAAGATATAAATTATAAAATGGATGAAGTAATTAATTAATTTAAATATTTATTATAAGCATGAGTTCAACCAAAACATAGAAGTAAAGTTGAAGAAGGAAAGTTAAAGAAAAAAAGTTTATAAGATAAAAAGAAAAATAATTTTAAAATAAGAAAAATAATGCATTTTTGTGATTCTTTTACTACAAATATAATATTAGTGATATTTTAACTGTGATCATACGAATAATTGTTTGCTGCTATAATCACATTTAAAATTAGCAATTAAAATTAAAAATATATTGAAAATATAAAATACATAATAATTAGCAATTTGAAATGTAAAATTATAAAAAAAACTATCAATAACTGACATAAGTATTTATCTAAATAAGCCCTAAATACAAATTAAGCCTAGAAAAAAATTTTGTGGCTGCTGGGATTCGAGCCCAGGTCTCCACGGCCACAACGTGGAATTCTTACCACTAAACTACAGCCACCGGTCGCGTCATATTAGCATACGTTATTCTATTTCTATTAGAAAACAAATTCCATTTCAAAAGTTAATCGGTCTTCCACAAGGGTAAGGAGTGTTAATCAATTTCTTCTGTTAGCATTTCCTTTTCATAGTGAGGGAAGGAAATCCTGAAGGACTAAGTATCATAATTCCCGTACATATACACATATAAATATTTGTTCTTTCAGACGATGACAGCGTACAACTACTAGTTTAGAAATCATAAGCAAATCATCTAATTCAATCACCATGCAGTGGGTTCGCGGCAAGTGTTTAGGGAAGGGATCTTATGGCTCGGTGTTCTTGGCCCATCCAACCACCCCTGATTGGCCGTTGCTTGCTGTTAAGTCTGCCTACTTCAGAAAATCTTCTTCGCTAATGAAAGAAAGGAGGATCCTGCTCGGTCTTTTTGGCTCTGAAGGGATTGTCAAATGTTATGGATCCTGTTTGAGTCTTGAGTTTTTTACCACAGTTTACAACCTACTAATGGAGTTTGCACCTGGAGGCTGTCTTTTGGACTTGATCAACAAAACTTATGGAGGAAAAATACCTGAGAATGATGTGAGGCAGTATGCTGGAATGATTCTTAAAGGTTTATCTTCCATACATAAAAATGGATACGTTCACTGTGATCTTAAGCCTGCCAACATCCTAGTTTTCCCTTCTGAACAAGGATTGAGTCAGCTCAAGATTGCAGATTTTGGCCTCGCCAAAGAACTTGGTGAAAGAGATTTGGGAAAACCCTGTAGTTTCCGAGGAACTCCCTTGTACATGTCTCCTGAATCCGTAGGGATTTCTGTGATAAGACCAGCTTTGGATATTTGGTCTCTTGGTTGTGTTGTGATTGAGATGATCACAGGAAATCCACCATGCAAGGGACTGGGCATGCAAGGGTTATTAAACCGTTTGGTGCTTGAGAGTGGATCGCCTGACATACCTGAGAATATGTCAAGGGAAGGGAAGGATTTCCTAAGCAAGTGTTTCATGAGAAAATACTATGAGAGGTGGACAGCTGATATGCTCTTGAATCATCCTTTTATTGTCGAGGAAAAGTTTACTTAAACCGAGGAGCAACTCTCACAACAATTGGGTGATTATTATCTTTATTATCACCGTTTGTATTTTATTTTATTCTCTTTTGATTTCGTTAAATTTAGGACTTAAATTTCCTCTTCGTATTTCTTAAAAATTTTTGGATTGTATTGGAAATTGATGAGATTTGAGTAGATAAATTTTTATGTGGACAAGAAAAGTAAAGCCATATATATGCATGTTGCAACTCTGGGGCCATGTTTACTAAAGGAAGCAACCTTTCCCAGGGAGAAGCTGCTGCTGGAAATAAAAGAGGTGTGCAGAGAGCTAAGAGAAAAGAGTTGGAAAGAACTAGAAAAATGAGGAAGAAGAAAAAAGTCTATGTTCCATGGTTGTGATCATCTTTGTTTAGTTATAAAATCTTCGTTTTTTCAAACTTCTTGTTACTCTATTTGTGTTTGTAATTTTTGTTATTTTTTTGTGAAAGTAAAGCCATGTCTTATGATATTTTTGTTGTATTCTACTACATAGAAATAGTTCAAACTTGCAAAATTAGTGTCCACAATTTTTGGTTATCTACTTGTATTTTCTTCTCCTTCTTCTTGTAAAACTATTATGATTGAATAGTTTTACCCCATTAATAGGTTGTCTAGGTTGTCTCTTTCTTTCATGCTCCATGTGATTTTATATTTTGTTGAAACATGTTGTGAAACGTACGTGACTTTGGATTTGGTGATTTCATACCACCTTGATGCTGTTCTAGGCTTGGCTTGAGGTCAAGTCACAAGATCTTAGTGCTCCTTATGATCCCTCAGATCAAACCAAAGGTTATGGATGATGGATCACCGACATTTGAGAATTGTTGCATGCAGCCATGCATGGGGAAGGCTATTGTCTAGGTCTTTAGCATATGTACATGATAAAATTTGGATTTCTATTTTCCACTTGCTTCATGGAAGCACAATCTCATTGATAAACATCGCAAATAATTCCAAAAACACAAGCACCAAAGAGTTTGAATACTCATTTTATACTTATTTGACCATCCAGTGAGTTATATTTTTTGATTTTAATAGTGTGAATGGTCGAATTAATTAAAAATAATGTGGATTCATAATTTAGGAGTTAATTGATGAATTGATATGTTCTATTAAATTATTTGGATAATGATTCAAAATAAAAATAAAATTTAAAAAAGTTAATTATTTAATAGATGTAATTAGGTGATGCATTATGTGACGCATTTCAAATGAAATTCTGCGAGCGATTGATGGACTTGGTATATATAAACATGTGAAAACTCTTCCCCTAAAGTTTATGATAATAGTCCGCTAATTCTAAACTGGGACAATTGATACTTGTAAAATGACCGATCGACACCGTATACAAGTTGGAATTTGATAAACAAATTTAATTAGTAGAAAGTATGAAACCATACAAAATAATATATACCCAAATTAATAAATCATTACTACATCACAATCTTTCACAAATAAACATTAGAAACTCATTAAAGAGAACAGGAAAAATAAAAGAAACGGATTACGTAGCATTTCTCATGTGTGAGCTTGTTGATGATGAAACTAAATGACTTCATTTCCAGCAGCCCCATGTTAAAATTTGAAGCTTTACGAACTTAAAATGTTCCCAATCTTTGATATTTCTTCTCTTCTCATTGCTGAAATGAGATTGAGAAAAGGAAGAGATACTACAAATCCAAGTGGATATCCCCTTTCCTCTCTCCCTCCTCCCTCCCTTTTTCTTTTCCCTTTTCTTTTTTTTTCTTTTCCACCTCCCCTCTGTTTCCGACTCTTCTTCCCTATAATCCTTTTCTATTTTTTTTTTCTTAGACCACTACGTATTTATAGGAGTGACACAACTATCCAGAAGTGAGCAGTATTCGGTTCAAACTGAAAAAACCGACCGAACCGAATTAATTTGAAAATTCGGTTTAATTTTTTATTCAATTCGATTCGGTTCGGTTTTTAATTTCAAAAATTTTAGTTATTTCAATTCGGTTTCGGTTTTGATTAGAAAAAATCGAAAAAAATCGAATCGAACCAACTAGTGATAATAATATGTTATTTTCAATAACATAGAGAAATTAAATCATATTAAAATTAAAATATTTTAATTAAATTTTAAAATACTAAAAAATAAAGTGTAAAAAATAAAAAATTTATTAAAAATCGAAATCGAATTGAATCCGAGCGGTTCGGTTCAATTTAATTTCTGACCAAAATCGTTTTGGTTCGATTTTCATAAATACTAAAATTTCAATGAATAAATCGATTCAATTTTAAACCAAACCGACCGAATACTCACCCCTACAACTATCTTTTTTTATCACGTTCCACGTCATTCGTTTACAGAAAAAAAGAATTATATTGAGCCTAAAAGATTAATTGTTTATTTAAAATATTTTTTCTTGATAATAAAGCTTTTCTTAAATTATTTTTATTTTAAATAATTTTTTAAGATATTTTTTTTTACAAAAAAAGTTCTTTGAGTTAACAAAATTCTTAAACACAAATACCATTTATTTATTTGTTGTTAGATCGAAGTACATCATATTTGGTTCAATTTCACCCTTAAATTTTATAGAATTCAATTGAATTATATATTTTCTATATTTATTTAAATAAAAATTATAACTCAATTATTAAAATTAAATTTCATAAGATTGGTTATAACTAAAAACCAATTCTTTAAAGTTTTGATAGAACTTAAAATGAATTCTACAAAACTTAATTATCTAACAATATTTAAATTTAAGTCAGAGACTAATTTAAATTTAATTAGAAAATAATTAAATTATTTTAATTTTAACTAAAAAAATTAAATATTTATTTCATTACATAAAAAAATAAATTTATAAATATTTTCAAACGGATTAATGAGACTATTAATATAATTAAAATAATGAATTTTATGTTATATTTAATTATATATACTTATTTTATTTTATGTTTTATGCACATTAAATAGAAATATAAAGAAAAGCTCCTAATAAATTAATCTTTTCATTTTATAATTTTTATTCATTTCTTTTTTTTATTCTAAAATTATTTTTTACTTTTTTTTAAATTATAATAACATATATATTAATTATTATAACTCTATTTAATTTTATCTTATTTTTATTTTTTTTAAATTTCTTAAAATATCTTTTAATATTTAATATATTTAAAATGAATATAATAAAAAAATTATATTTTTTAATATATGTAAATCAATAAAATGAATAAAAATAATAAAATGCTAAATTTATTTGTATGAGACAACAAATATTGATGGCCTAAACTGTTGGATTCCTAAAAATAAATGAACCATTTTACTATCAAAAGTAAAAATACAGAAAAATCTGACAGTATTTATTTTATTTTTTCATTTTACAATTTTTGTTCACTTTATTTTTTTTATATATATATTAATAAATATAATTTTTTAATTATATTTATTTTAAATACATTAAATTTTATTAAATATTAAAAATATTTTAAAATATTTTTAAAAATAAAAATAAATAAAATAGAATTATAATAGTAAATTTATATATTTTTATAATTTAAAAAAATTGAATAATAATTTTAAAACAATAAAAAAATAAATATTATAAAACGGATAGAATAATTAATTAATTTAAATATATATTATTTTTTATCGAGAGAGAGGCTTTCGACTATTATTCTATGAGTGATTAAATATTTAGCAACTATTTATTTAGTTATAAGCATGAGTTCTATCAAAACAGAGAAGTAAATTTGAAGAAGGAAAGTTCAAGAAAAAAAATTATAAAATAAAAAGAAAAATAATTTTAAAATACGGGAAATAACGCTTCCCAAAAGTAAATAGGACAGAGAAAAAAACTTGAAGTCGGTGAAAACAAAGGTAGCCGATAACTTATGAAAAAAGACAAATAATAAATTAGTGAAATTATTTATTACTGTAAAATTTAATTTATATCAATTAATTACCTCTTTGTTTTTTTTTATTTCAATCGTCACTATAAAAATAAATAACGGTAGAAATTTAGCATTTTTTTTTGTTATTGTTATATGCATCTCATAATATCATATTAAAAGTTAATTTTATAAAAAAATTATATTAGTGATTCTTTTACTACAAATATAATATTAGTGATATTTTAACTGTGTTCATATAAATAATTATTTGCTGCTATAATCACATTTAAAATTAGTAATTAAAATTAAAAACATATTTAAAATATAAAATACATATTAATTAGCAATTTGAAAGGTAAAATTAGTAAATCGGTCAAAACTGATTTATCTGAATTTATTCAATTTATAGATCGAACCGAACTAAACAAGCTAGAACACCAAACTGAATAGAATTGATTCAGTTCAATTTGGTTTAAAATCGATTTTTAAATTTTTTATGAATTTATTTAATCAGTATTTTATTTTTCTAACTTTATTGAATTATATTATAATTTAAACTTAATAATAATTGATTTGAATTTAATATATTTAAATAATCATAAAATCCAATCAATTAATCATAAAAAAATATGTAAAAATTATACATTTGCATATATAATTTTATAATATAATTTTATAATGTAATCAGAAAATGTACAAGAAAAAGACATCTATTTAAAATATGGTATCAAGAAATTGTAATGCACGGTAAAGAAAATATTGTATTTCAGGTAAAAGTGACAAACAAGTCCAATAAGATGTTGCATTCTAATCTGTGTTCCTCGAAATCGGATGCAACTGTTGGACGCATTCATGTCTGTTTTAAATGTTCAATATGCAACCCATATGCTATCATAGTCCTAAGGCCATTCAGAAGTAAACTACTGCAGTGCACTAGATATTAAGGAACTAATTACTTGAATTCTTTTTTTTCCCAGCTAGATGGCACAATCATTGCTCCAACGAACTCCAACATTTGGGGGGAAAGGTCTGCTATGGTGGATTGAATTCACAAAGCTTAAAGGTATTACAATTCAGGGAACAGGTACCATTCAATGCCAAGCATCAAGCATCAAGCCAACAGTAAGGACCATTCAATGTCAAGCATCAAGCCAACACCCAACAGTAAGGACCATTCAATCATTGAATTTCAATCTCTAAATATTTTTCTATTATAACTCTTAACTATTCAATTCTATTGACGCTAAGATTTTATGAAAGTTTTAATGCATTGGTCACAGGCATTACAATTTAAAATAGTTTACTCACCGAAATGATTAGATAGCAGAGAGACGAGTCGTGATGGACGGCTGAGGATGACAATGATTTGATGAGAGACCAAACACAACAGAGAAAGATGGAGAAGAGTTGAAGATTGGGTTGAGATCTGAGATAGCGTCGAAGACTGTGAGAGAGATACGTACTCACTGACTGAGATGACCAGATGGCAGAGGCAAGTTGTGATGGATGGCTGAGGACCACGATGATTTGATGAAAGACCAAACATGACAGAGAAAGATGGAGAAGAATTGAAGACTGAGATGAGATCTGAGATAGCGTCGGAGAGATCGTGACTGTGAGAGAGAGATTCAAGCGAAGGTCGTGAGAGAGAGAGACGCAAGGGACGGAGACAAGACTCTGGCTTTGGCAACTGGATGGGTGAATGGCCGCATGACTGGAGGACGAGAATAGAGAATGACTTTTGGTGATTGGTGAAGTGGTGAGGAGTCGTCGCAGTGAGTCTGCGGAATCAAGTTAAGATGCTTCAACGGAGTGAGAGGAAGGTAGGTGGCGAGCCGCGTGACTGACTTTATATGCTAGAAAGAAGTGATACGCGTAATATTTAAGATTGAGAATATAAATTTATAATAAAACGTAATATTTATGGTAAAATTTAGTCGATTCAGTTCAACTGAATTATTTTATTTTTAAAATCAAACCATTCGATTAGTTATTTCGGTTCCAACTAAACAGTGCACACCTTATATATAGGGTTATAAATTAAGCCTCTTAAATTGGATTCAATATTCTGATTAACGCGTCAATTGCAAAATTGGATTAAAAAACAACTTTTGTGGCTGCTGGGATTCGAGCCCAGGTGAGGCTTAATTTGGATTCAACATTCTGATTAACGCGTCAATTGCAAAGTTGGATTAAAAAACCAATTTTTGTGGCTGCTGGGATTCGAGCCCAGGTCTCCACGGCCACAACGTGGAATTCTTACCACTAAACTACAGCCACTTTGGTTTTATTGCTATAAAACAAATTCAATTTCAAAGTTAATCAGTCTCCACAAGAATAAGGAGTGTTGATTAATTTCTATTAGCATTTCCTTTTCATGGTAAGAGAAGGAAACCTGAAGGACTAAGTATCATAATTCCCGCACATATACACAAATATCTGTTCTTTCAGACGATGACAGCGTACAACTACTAGTTTAGAAATCATAAGCAAATCATCTAATTCAATCACCATGCAGTGGGTTCGCGGCAAGTGTTTAAGGAAGGGATCTTATGGCTCGGTGTTCTTGATGTGAAGTGTAACGGCAAGTTTTTCTCTTCTGCAAGAAATTGATAGCTCTGATTTTCTAACCATCTGACTAGCAGAATAAGATTCTTGGCCAATTTAAGTTTTTCTGCATCACCTTTTATATTGCATGTTTCTCAAATAGTTAAATGGAATAAGAAAAATTAGCACAAAGCAAATAATAGTGACCGTTGCTACACCAAATCTTGGTTTTGGTGATATTTTTAACATATTTTGTGCATGATATTAAAGTAATTTAGGATAATTTAATTATGTCCATTAGCTAATTGCTCAAAACCATTATTAACAACATATTTTGAATTTTTAACAAAGTATATAAATCATGTTATAAAAGCTTAGATTATAGTGAACCAAGAACAACTTAAATAGTATTTAAAAATGAACAAAAAAAAAAGAGATCAAATAATGAAGGATACCATGGGAGCTAGACCATGGATTGAACCTCCTGTGGAATCAAAGCAGCCGGCAAAGCTGCAATCTTGTTCTTGGTAGGCAAAGAAGGTAAACAATTAGATAGAGTTTTCTTGGAAGAAACTTTGTGAAATGCATTGAAGAAAGAAGCACCAGCAAAAAGAAAGCAGAAGCAAGCCACAGGAATGGCAAAAACTGTGCTGATAGCTATGAAGGTGGTTCCAGGACTGTCTTCTGCATCTATATACTTTATGTCCATAGTCACTGCCAGAACTATAAATCCTCCAGTGCCTGCAGCTTGGAGACCCATTAATACCCAGAAAATAATTGAACCAAATAACCTGTCTAAGCAATTGCCATCCATAAACAACCCAGAATATTTTTGCTTTCTTTTCTTTTCCTTTTCTGGTGAGAAAAATATAGAGAAAACAAGGAATAACAATCAAACTGAGGAGGAGCTGCTTTAATCCATACAGCTGCTTTGGAAATGACGAATAGCATTTCTTTTTTTTCTTTTTTTTTTTAATAATATTGTGGCATTAGAATTTCACCAGATGGGGTGCAATTATTTGCCTAAAGAGACAAGAATAGGTGGACATTCAGAAAGTGGAAAATATATGAAGAGTGAGACAAGCAAGAAAGACAAAAAGAATGGAAGAAAGCAACGTAAATTTTGTAAAGAATAGCTAATTTTGAAGACTTGGCAATGTCCAAATTAACATGAAGCGAAGTGAATTGGCCTGCAATGTGATCATTTTCAAATGGGACCCTGTTATGATAAAATTGCTGTACCTTTTAAATTTTCTGTTCTATTTGGGAAAAGGAAGAAGGGAAAAGGATCATTGTTTTTTCCATTTTTTAAATGATTAAATCTTTAGGGAAAGGATCTGGATTCATGGCTCTTTCTATAATCATCATTAATTTTGTAACTAAGGTTGAACTTTTGTTAATCAGTGATGGTGCTGCAAACTTCTGGCGAACCATACAAACAGTGTTTAATTCCTATATTTATACTTTTAATCACTCAAATCCAGAAACTCTCGTATTAACTTCGCACAGAATCATCAGATTTACACGTAATTTCTACCATGATCAGATTTATAGCCTCTCACAATCAGTAACAGTTTGAGAAAATTCAAAGGAAAAATGCCTTTACTCGAATATTAATCTGTGTATTGCAGCTGTCAAAATCATTGATTAGCCATGAAATTTTTACTCTATGGTACTCCACAAAACAACCACTAATCTCAACCCCAAACTAGATCCAGCTATTATAAACCAATAAAAAACTTACAAAATAGACAACACACTGCGCAACCATATAGAAAATTTCCCCCTGCTTAGGTTCTGTGGTGCAAAATTGAGAAGCCCAAACATTTCCTTCAAACTTTGCTCTTGACCTTCAAATCCAACCAGTTTTGCAATAAGAGTGGCACCCTGTGTAATATGGTCCATGTCTGTTGTCTTAGTCCAAAGATTCTGGACCAACTTCATCCTTCTATTGCTTGAACTCAATGAAATACCCCACTTAAGGAAAATATCCTCTCTCTCTTCTTTAGAGAGTTTCTTCTGCATTTGGCTGCACAGCATCTGCCTCTCTTGATTCAAAGCCCTCTTGCTGTTCACAATATATCGAAAAACACATTATCTTACTGTGCTTGCATACCTATGGCGTTCTCTGTGTGTGTGTGTATTTGCTGTTAAATATGAAACAAATATACCTTGAAGTAAGACTTAGAATTCTTCCATCAACCAGAGTTTCTTTACCCTGGGAAAATGTGTCATTCAGGAAGGAGAGCTTCCTGAGCTCGACCTCCATGTAGAAAGAATCTGTTGGATCACCCTTAAACAGAAGGAAGAAGTAGGTCCTGTGAACCAATGAGACACTGCAAACATGCCACAGTTCAATAATCTCCCCTTGGAGCCTCTTAAATTCTGAAGCCCACTTCATGGCACTGTCTAGGTCATCTTGGATTGGATCCAACCCTACATCTTTTACACTCTTTGCTGATTGAATGACTTCTGATTTTGTTTCTTGTTCCTATCAACCATGATTCAATATAAAGTGAATGAGGAGTTAGCTCATCAATCAATCAGATGTGGAAAAGAAAGGGGAAAATGGATAGACTGAGAGGAGAGAATACAAATAATAATAGATAAAAATTAAAGATGTATGATACATCCCGCTACACAGCTGAATAAAAATTAAAGAAGTATCATGTAAACAAAAACATGGCCTCAATGTCCTATTGTTATCTAATAATGAGGTCCATAATTGACCGACACATTGATAAAAAAATGTAGGAAGAGAAAAGGTTTTGAGCTTTTAGAAAAAGAAATCATGATAAAAGAAAACAAATACTCACCAAATGATCAATCAAGTACTTCATTCCTGCATCTGAGTTACTGACGCTGGAAGTGCTCTTCCAATCAATTGCATTTTCAGTTGTCTGCATTTGATAACCATCAACAGCAGCACTACCCACAGAAGTCAATGAGCCATTGCTTGATGATTCTTCAGCATCATGGCCCTTCTTCAGTGCAGAAAAATTTCTTTGAGAACCCTTATTTCTTCCTTTGAAAATTTTCCCAAACCCCACAGGTGGTGTGCTTTCATTCTTTTCTACCTTCTCAAACAAATATGCCGGTGCACTCGTCAATCTTGCTCTGCAACTTCTACTCCTGATCATCTTCACACTTCTAGAACTAGACATGCCTTCTTCCACCAACCATGGAGATGGTTTTTCTGGTGACGGTAATATAAAATCAGAATACAAGCAATTCAGCTCTTTCTCTTCCTTCAGTTGGGGTGACTCTAATTCTTGATTTTCTCTATCTTCATTCTCGGCCTCTGTCAATCCTGAGGTGCCTGTGTTTACATTAGGCGATGAAACATTTGATTCTGCATATCTCTGTGGGCTAGACTCTGACATTTGAGAATTTCCATGTCTTTTTTCACTTGACTCATCTGTTGTGATGCACTGAACTTCCTTGCAGAGATTGCCTGGATTTTCACAAGTCAGTTCTTCGGTATCCTTCCCATGCAAACCATCACCAACAAGACTAGAAGTGCAAATTGACGGTTTCGGAGTTTGAACAAAATTCTCTTCAAAGTTTACAAGTTGGATGAAGTTCTCATCTGAATTGCTACTATTGTCTCCAGCAAAGCACTGAGAAGCGTTAAAAGACCTGATGCGAATATCTAGGAAACGAGGATCCTCTGATGCAGATGAATATGGCACTGAATTTTCAGATTTAAATGAATTTTGCACTCGCAATTTAGGGTAATGATGATCTGGATCTGCCTGGACAAGGAACAGAACTTAGAGAAGACAAATGGAGATAATGGATGCTTTTAGCAAGATAAAATGACGAGGGAGAGGTGGGGAGGTTGTGCATACTGATATTGTCGAAGATCCATCATCTTCAACCGCTCTTAGGAGATTCTCCACCTGGGAATTAACCAGTTCTAGTTGCTGATTCAGCTTCAAAACCTCTCTCCCTAGCTGCATGAGAAGATTAAAACTGAAAATTCACAATTTAACCAAAAAGAAAATTTGTTACATGAATGAAAAAAAATCATTCATGTGAATCCCGATGGCTATAGACATAATTGTTTGGCACTAATATTGAAACGATAAATAAAAAGAATTATAGAAAAAAGGAGTGAAGGAGGAGAAATCAAGACTTTTTGCAAGTTGCAAAAGTTTTTGAGAAAAGAGAGACAGATTGGACTATTTCGTAATAGGGGATGCTCCCAGACCTAATTCAATACATAGGTCAATGTAGGCTATACGAAGTTTCAATATGCAATATGGGAGTGTGAGAGAGGGCCGGTTTTCAATGGAATCAACTTCATATTTTGGTTAAGTTAACTTCTTGTGTAAGCTTTCTTTATCTGCTCTGGTTGAATTCTAGCAAATGGAGGGCTCACAATAATTTTGTTTTTCCAAAAGCCCTCATGATTTGCAGTCATCCAGCTGTGGTGACTCGAATAATATCAAACTCCATATATGATCAGCCCATGGGTAGCCTCTCTGGCAATTGGACATGTTTCCTAGTTGCTCAACTTTCTGAACCTTGGATTTTATCCCTAACAATTACCCGGGACATAGATGGAAACTGGTTTGCAAAGTTCCCAGGGTTGACTGGGTTGACTCACAGGAATGGGATTCACCTTTGAAACATATATGATAACATGGATATGTTTGCACGTATGCACATGTCTGTTGGATGAAAATATGTTCATGTTGGAGAGATAAAATGTGCAAAAGGAGGTTTATAGTTCACGCCATTTGCAGAAGATGGACATACTGAGAGCAAAAATGCAGGAAGAGAATTATGTTTTGAAGCTTTAACAGTGTGGTCTCCTGATAAGCACAAAGAGAATAAAATTAAATAGGCTCTATGAGGCGGATATATGATATAGCTTGTGCATTTAATATTTATTGATATTTACCTCTATTTCCTTAATTCAAGTGTTCTCTCATAATATCAAGACGTAGACAGATGGTAAGAAGTTAACAGGTACTCAATGTGATGCAATTACCTTTTCAATCTGAAGGTCTTTTTCTCTCAGCACTTTTGTGTATTCTGATGTGCTGAAATTAGATCCTGTACTTCTCAACTCACTCTCCAATCTAGCTAATTCTCTTTGCAGTTTCTTCACGAGTGCCTTATCAGATACAACAACATTGACACGTGCATTGGTTGTCACTTCTTTAGCACAATTGGCAAACAGGAGGGTGTTCCTAGATTGCTCAACATGGGATCGTGCTGGGCTTATAGTACAGATAATGGCAGTCCTAGCATTGCCTCCTAAGGAAGACTGTAATATGCGGGTCAGCTTTGAATCTCTGAAAGGAATGTGACCATTTCTTCCTTTGCTGCATCCAGCCATAAAGATATAAATCAGAACATAATTTTATATTCAGTTTATAGGGCTTGATTTATGCATGCACTAAAGGGAAGAAAGAAAACAAAAAGATAAATTAATAAGCTCCAGAAAATGCAAAAGATTTCAACATACCAATTAGATGAAGAGTTATGTGTGTGTATTTAAGAGCTTCTAGAAAGACAGAATGACAGTGGCAGACAGAATGACAGTGGCAGACAGAATAACAGAGGCGGAAACGTAGGAGATTTCAATGGTGGTAGAGGATCTCAGCGTCCTGGAAAAGTAGTTCCTACTTTTTGACTCTGGCGGAACATTTGTTATTACTGCCGTGAACCTGGACACACTAATAAGACATGCCTAAAACTTCAGAATAAGAATAAACAATCACAAATGGCATACATAGCAGTTGAGGCCTCTTTTGATCAGGGAATTTTGATATCTGCAGATGGATATGCACAATTCACTCAATACTAGGCATTTCTGAAATCTTCTAATTCTCCTATCACTGCAATTGTTGAGTCAGGTAACTCTATTGTATACCTTGTGTCTTCAACCTCAAAATGGGTTATTGATTTTAGTGCTACCGATCATATGTCAGGTAATTCTACTTTTTGTCCAATTTTAAATCTCATACATCGTCTTCTTATGTTATTCTTGCTAATGGTTCTAAACCTTCTGTCATGGGTTCTAAACATGTCAACTTAACATCTTCTCTTTCTGTATCCCTCTGTGTTATGCCTTCCTAAATTCTCCTTTAATTTGCTTTCTGAAACAGCGATGAAAAAAGAAAGAGAGAGAGATTTTGAGAGAAAGAGATTTTGAGAGAAAGATTCCTGATTATACCCCTCAAGCCAATTGGGTATATATACTACTTACAAAAATAAATTAATTCCCTAATTATAGCCTAATCATATCCCAATTATATCACACAATCATATCCCTAATGATGCACACAATCAATACAAATCTAGGCTATTTACATAAAGTATCTCAACACTCCCTTTCAAACTGGAGCGTACATGTCATATACTCTAAACTTGTTACAAATATATTCGATTTGTGAACCTCGAAGAGATTTTGTAAAAACATCAGCTAGTTGGTCATTTGAGTTGATAAAGCTAGTAGAAATGCATCCCGATTCAATCTTTTATCTAATAAAATGGCAATCCACCTCTATATGCTTTGTCCTCTCATGAAAACTGAATTTGATACAATATGGAGAGCAACTTGATTATCACATATCAACTTCATTTGGCCAGTATCACTATATTTTAATTCCTGAAGGAGTTGCTTTAACCAAATGAGTTTGCATGTTGCTAGATCCATAGCTCGATATTCTGCTTCTGCACTTGATCTTGCAACCACACCCTGTTTTTTACTTTTCTAAGATATAAGATTCCCTCCAATCATAAATACAATATCCTGAAGTAGATCGTCTATCTGAAAGAGAACCTGCCCAATCTGCATCAGAATAGTCAACAATTTGTGAGTGATCCTTGTCCTCATAGAGTAGACCCTGTCCTATAGCTCCTTTGATATATCCAAGAATGTGAATGCCTGCATCCCAGTCACTACTGTAGGGGGTTTGAAGAAATTGACTAACCACACTTATAGCAAAGGAAATATCTGGTCACATGATAGTGAGATAATTGAGCTTGCCAACTAATTTTCTGTATCTAGCAGGATTTTTAAGTGGCTCCCACCGTTCAAGAACAAGTTTGACATTTGGATCCATGGGAGTGTCCATATGTCTACAGTCTAACATGCCAGTTTCTTCCAATATATTCAAAGCATATTTCCGTTGAGAAATCGCAATACCTGTTTTAAATTGTACCACTTCAATCCCTAAGAAATACTTTAATTTCCTCAGGTCTTTTGTTTGGAAATGACTGAACAAATATTGCTTAAACTGAGATATTCCATCATGATCATTTCCTGTAATGATAATATCATCAACATAGACTACCAAATAGATGCATCTATCACCATTATGACGAAAAAATACAGAATGATCAAAATTATTTCGAGACATTCCAAACTGTTGAACTACACTACTGAATCATCCAAACCATGCTCTTGGATACTGTTTTAATCCATACAAAGAGCGCCGAAGATGACACACTAAGTCTGACTCCTCCTAAGCAATAAACCCTGGAGGTTGATCCATGTAAACTTCTTTGGCGAGCTCTCCATGAAGAAAGACATTTTTAATGTCCAGTTGATAAAGAGTCCAGTGATCTTGGCTACTGGAGAGAAAGTATCACTGTAATCAAGTCCAAAGATCTGTATGTAACCTTTAGCTACAAGGCGAGCTTTAAGGCGATCAATTTTGCCATCAAGTCCCACCTTAACTGTGTAAACCCATCGACAACCAACAATAGATTTGCCAAGCGATAAGGATACCAGTTTCCAAGTTCCATGGTTATGAAGAGTAGTCATTTCCTCAACTATAGCATTACACCAACCAGGATGATCCAATGCTTCTCTAACTGTCTTGGGTATAGAGGCAGCAGACACAACAGAAATAGAAGTATAATAGGAAGAAGGCAAATGATGGTAACTTACAAAATTATAAATGGGATGAGGATTTCGAGAAGAGCGAATTCCTTTTCAAAGAGCAAGAGTAGGAGTAACTGTTACTGAAGGCATGAACAAAGTAGGTGATGATGGAACGGGAGGTGAGTCATTAGAAGTACCTGCATTAGGAAGAGAAATGTCATTGTTATTAGTAGATGGGTGAGATCGATGTGTGTAAACCTAAAGAGGTGGCATAGAGGTGGGAGATGGACACACTTGAGGCAAAGGAAGATAAGAGTCGGAGGTATAGGCAAAGCTCTAGGAACAAAGGTTTTATGTGCTGGACTCGAAGAAAAGTAAGGAGAGGTTTCAAAAAAGGTGACATCTGCAAACACAAAATATCTATTAGTAGTAGGATCATAGCATTTATAACCTTGTTGAAGCAGTGAATAGCCGAGAAAGACACATTTAACCGATTTGGGCTGGAGTTTGTCTTTGCCAGGAGTATGATCATGAACAAAGCATATACATCCGAAAACATGCAGAGACAACCGGATGAAATTGTGGTTAGGAAATAGAACAGAATAAGGACTTTGATGCTGCAAAACAGAGGAAGACATTCGGTTAATTAAGTAACAGGCAGTAAGAAAAACTTCCCCTAAAAAACGCAACGGAACATTGTGATGTAGGAGTAAGGTGTGTGTTGTTTCAATCAAATACCGATTTTTTTGCTCGGCAATCCCATTTTGTTGTGGGGTATGAGAACAAGAAATCTGGTGAGTAATACCCTGAGTAGATAAGAAATGAGTGAATGAGGAAGACAAATATTCTCGTGCATTGTCACTTTGCAATACCTTAATGTGAACACCAAATTGATTATAGATTTCAGCATAAAATTTTTGAAAAATAGAGAACAACTCATAATGATTCTTCATCAGAAAAAGCCAAGTGCAATGAGAATAGTCATCAATGAAGATAACAAAATATTGAAATTCCAGAGTTGTACTAACCTGACTTGGACCCTAAATATCTAAATGAATAATGTCAAACATAGAAATGGCCCTATTATTGACCCGCTTGGGAAAAGAAGCTCGAGTTTGCTTCCTAAGTTGACAAGACTCACATTCTAAAGAAGGCAAGGAAGAGAGACTAGGAATCAATTTTTGTAACTTCTTCAGACTTGGGTGTCCCCAATGACTATGAATGAGTTCAGTGGAGGTGATAGACACAAAAGCACTTGGAGGGTTAGACATAGAAAAATAGTATAATCCGTGTGACTCATATCCTGCTCCGAACATCTTTCCAGTACTTCGGTCCTGCACAACCACAGATTCAGCAGTAAAGATGACTAAACAGTGAAGATCTTTAATCAATTTACTAACAGAGATTAGGTTGTATGGACATTCAGGGGTGAATAAAACATTGAGCTGATGTTGTATCCACTGCTTTTTTTTATCAAACGCCTCTGTTCTTCATGGTGATATCTCTTATAATATTTTGTTTCCTATTGAATCACGTATCTTTAGTTGTACTTGTTTTGTTTGTGATATCCGTCCACAGATTACTAAGTTGGATCCCAAATCACTTAAATGTGTCTTTCTTGACTACTCTCGGCTTCAAAAGGGGTATCGTTGTTTTTCTCTTGATCTTAATCGATACCTTGTGTCTGCTGATGTAATATTTTTTGAGTCCACTCTGTTTTTTCCACCATCGTCTGTTTATGACACCCAGGGGGAGGAAGATGACATCTTGTTATACACTATTCGCTCTTTGTCTCATTCTCAGACTCTTCCTTCACCTTCCGCTTATGTGTCAGGTCGTCCTCCTATTTTCCTTGCCTCCAGGAAATCGGGCTATTGGGTGTAAATAGGTGTTTGCAGTGAAAGTAAACTTGATAGATCTGTTGCTCACCTCAAGGCCCGTTTAGTGGCTAAAGATTATGCTCAAACTTATGGAGTTGATTATTCTGATATATTCTCTCCAGTTGCCAAACTCGCATCTGTTCGATTGTTTATTTCCTTGGCAGCTACACATGTTGGCCTTTGCATCAACTGGATATTAAAAATGTTTTTCTCCATGGTAACCTTCAAAATGAGGTTTATATTGAGCAACCACCTGGTTTTGTTGCTCAGGAAGAGTTAGGCAAGATTTGTAGATTTCAAAAATCTCTCTATGGCTTGAAACAAAGTCCTCGGACATGGTTTGGCAGGTTTAACGAGCTGGTCCAACAGTTTGGAATGAAGATGAGTAAGTGTGATCACTCTGTGTTTTATAAAAATTTTGATAGTGGAGTAATTCTATTATAAGCTTGATTTTCCTTCCTGTTTAGTTACCGTCTCTCATGTATAAATAAGTTGTAATCTCTATTGTGATATACAATAAATATTATCTTTCTACATGGTATCAAAGCCTTTCTCATAGAGATTTTTTTTCTCTTTTCTCTCTCGTAAAGTTTTAAAATTTTTTTGGAGACTTAGGGCTCCGTTCATTTGGGTTATCCATAAAGGGTAACATTTGGATCTCACCATCGCTGGAGTCACCACACCGACTCCTTGTCAGATTTGAGGTTTGTTTGCCGTTCGGGTGTTGGGTGGAGGTATTTTATTTGGTACTGTTCAGGGGTACTGTTCATCGGCACTGTTCATCGGTACTGTTCACGTGGTACTGTTCATCGGTTCTATTCACGTGGTACTGTTCACTCCGGGTACTGTTTTCTGATTCTGTATTTCTTTTGTTGCTATCGTTTTTGGGTTGGTTGTCCTTATGGTTGAAGTTAAAACCACCACCGTAACTGATGTGATTCCCTATGATGACTAAAATCACGGAACACAAATTGAATGGATCTTCCGATCAGGGAATTTTGATATCTGCAGATGAGTATGCATAATTCATCCAATACCAGGCATCTATAAAATCTTCTAATTCCTCCTCTATCACTGCAATTGCCGAGTCAGGTAACTCTACTGCATGTCTTGTGTCTTCATCCTCCAAATGGGTTATTGATTCTGGTGCTACCGATCATAAGTCAGGTAATTCTACCCTTTTGTCCAATCTTGAGTCTCATACATCGCCTTCTTATGTTACTCTTGCTGATGGCACTAAATCGTCTGTCATGGGTTCTGGTCATGTCAACTTAACCCCTTCTCTTTCTTATCCTCTGTGTTATGTCTCCCTAAGTTTGCATTTAATTTGCTTTCCGTGAGCAAACTCACTCGTGCATTGAATTGTTGTGTCTCATTCTTTCCTGATCACTGTGTTTTTCAGGATCTTTCGACGAAGCAGATTATTGGTAGAGGAAGTGAGTCAGAGGGTCTTTACGTCTTGGATCAGCAACTACCTCGATCTCCTCGATCTCTGGTATGCTCCACGCGTTTAACACCTTTTGATGTTCATTGTCGTTTAGGGCATCCTTCTCTCTCGGTTTTGAAGAAGTTATATCCACAGTTTCATTCTTTGTCTATTCTAGATTGTGAGTCTTGTCAATTTGCCAAACATCATTGTTTACCTACACTGTCTCGAGTCAATAAACGGGCTTCGTCTCCTTTTGAATTAGTCCATTCAGATGTTTGGGGTCCTTGTCCTATTGTGTCTAAGTCTGGCTTTAAGTATTTTGTTACTTTTGTTGATGATTTCTCTCGTACTACTTGGTTATTTTTAATGAAGAGTCGTTCAGAATTATTTTCTATTTTTTGTGCATTTTATGCTGAAATCCAAACCCAATTCAATACTTCCATCCGTATATTGCAAAGTGATAATGCTAAAGAGTATCTCTCTGGGGAATTTCAATCTTATTTGTTACAAAAAGGAATTCTTCATCAGTCCTCTTGTGTTGCCACTCCTTCACAAAATGGAGTTGCTGAAAGAAAAAATCGACATCTTCTTGAAGTAGCCAGAGCCCTCTTATTCCAAATGAAGGTACCTAAATGTTTTTGGGCTGATGCTGTATCCACTGCTTGTTTTTTGATCAATCGCATGCCTTCCTCCATCCTTCATGATGATATCCCATATAACATTTTATTTCCCACTAAATCTTTGTTTCCTATTGAGCCACGTATCTTTGGTTGTACTTGTTTTGTTCGTGATGTTCGTCCACAGGTTACTAAATTGGATCCCAAATCACTCAAATGTGTCTTCCTTGGCTACACTCGACGTCAGAAAGGGTATCGTTGTTTTTCTCCTGATCTGAATCGGTATCTTGTGTCTGCGGATGTAACATTCTTTGAGTCCACTCCGTTTTTTCCGCCATCATCTGTTTATAACACCCAGGAGGAGGAAGATGACCTCTTGTTATACATTGTTCGCTCTTCATCTCCTCAGACTACTCCTACACCTTTCGCTCATGTGCCAGGTCGCCCTCTCATCTTTCATGTGTATCCCAGACGCTTAGAGGACTCTGACTCTGTTCTGCTACCCGCTTCTTCGTCGACCGATCCTGCTCCGACTGATCCTTCATTGTCTGATTTGGATTTGCCCATTGCTCTTCGCAAAGGTAAACGTACTTGCACTTATCCTATTTCATCTTGTGTCTCTTATGATCAATTATCCTCCTCTTCTCGTTGTTTTGTCACTGCTTTAGATTCTATTTCAATTCCCAAAACTGTTATTGAGGTTTTGTCCCATCCTGGTTGGCGTGCTGCAATGGAAGAGGAAATGATGGCCCTTGACACTAATGGTACTTGGGAGTTGATGTCCTTGCCCCCAGGAAAGCGGGCTATTGGGTGCAAATGGGTGTTTGCAGTGAAAGTAAATCCTGATGGATCTATTGCTCGCCTCAAGGCCCGTTTAGTGGCCAAAGGTTATACACAAACTTATGGAGTTGAATATTCTGATACATTCTCCCCAGTTGCCAAGCTCGCATCTGTCCGATTGTTTATTTCCTTGGCGGCTACTCATGATTGGCCTTTGCATCAACTGGATATTAAAAATGCTTTTCTTCATGGTGATCTTCAGGAGGAGGTTTATATTGAGCAACCACCTGGTTTTGTTGCTCAGGGGGAGTCAGGTAAGGTTTGTAGACTTCAAAAATCACTTTATGGCTTGAAACAGAGTCCTCGGGCATGGTTTGGCAGGTTTAGTGAGGTGGTCCAACAGTTTGGAATGAAGATGAGTAAGTGTGATCACTCAATGTTTTATAGAAATTCTGATAGTGGAGTAATTCTTCTTGTAGTATATGTGGATGATATCGTTATCACAGGAAGTGACATTGCTGGCATCACATCCCTAAAAGAATTTCTTAAAACACAGTTTCATACAAAGGATTTGGGTTCCTTGAAATATTTCTTAGGAATCGAAGTTATGCGGTGTAAGGAAGGCATCTTCTTGTCTCAAAGAAAATATGTTCTTGATTTGTTAGCAGAAACAGGAAAATTGGGTGCTAAGCCTTGTAGTGCCCCAATGACCCCTAACCTTCAACTTACCACAGAAGACAGTGAGCCATTTGCAGATCCTGGAAGGTATAGAAGATTAGTTGGCAAGCTGAATTATTTGATGGTGACTCGTCCTAATATTGCATATTCAGTGAGTGTGGTAAGTCAGTTTATGTCTTCTCCTATTGTTGCCCAGTGGGATGCTATGGGACAGATTCTTTGTTACTGTTATAAGTTATAGAAAGTAAATATGTTAATATAGGAAGTAAATATTGATAGATGGGTCAGTTGCTTAATCCTAGGGATTGTATAATCATAGACTTGATTTTCCTTCCTATTTAGATACCCTCTCTCATGTATAAATAGATTGTAATCTCTATTGTGAAATACAACAAATATTATCCTTCTACATAGTATCAGAGCCTTTCTCATAGAGATTTAATTTTTCTCTCCCGTCAAAGTTTTTTTTAAGAAAAAAAAAAAAAATTTTTTTTTTGGAGACTTAGGGCTCTGTTTATTTGGGTTACCCATAACGGGTAATATTTGGATCTCACCATCGCTGGAGTCGCCACATCGTTCCCTTGTCAGATCTGAGGTTTATTTGCCGTTCGGGTTTTGGGGGAGGTGTTTTTATCGGTACTGTTCATCAGAACTGTTTACGGGTACTGTTCATCGGTACTGTTCACGCCGGGTACTGTTTTCTGATTCTGTGTTTCTTTTGTTGCTGTCGTTTTGGGTTTGTTGTCATGGTTGAAGTGAAAACCACCACCGTAACTGATGTGATTCCTATGATGACTAAAATCACGGAACACAAATTGAATGGATCTTCCAATCAAGGAATTTTGATATCTGCAGATGAGTATGCATAATTCGTCCAATACCAGGCATCTCTAAAATCCTCTAATTCCTCCTCTATCACTGCAATTGCCGAGTCAGGTAACTCTACTACATGTCTTGTGTCTTCATCCTCAAAATGGGTTATTGATTCTGGTGCTACCGATCATATGTCAGGTAATTCTACCCTTTTGTCCAATCTTGAGTCTCGTACATCGTCTTCTTATGTTACTCTTGCTGATGGCACTAAATCTTCTGTCATTGGTTCTAGTCATGTCAACTTAACCCCTTCTCTTTCTGTATCCTCTGTGTTATATCTCCCTAAGTTCGCATTTAATTTGCTTTCCGTTAGTAAACTCACTCGTGCATTGAATTATTGTGTCTCATTTTTTCCTGATCACTGTGTTTTTCAGGATCTTTCGACGAAGCAGATTATTGGTAGAGGGAGTGAGTCAGAGGGTCTTTACGTCTTGGATCAGCAACTACCTCGATCTCCTCAATCTCTGGTATGCTCCACGCGTTTAACACCTTTTGATGTTCATTGTCGTTTGGGGCATCCTTCTCTCTCAGTTTTAAAGAAGTTATATCCACAGTTTCATTCTTTGACTACTCTAGATTGTGAGTCTTGTCAATTTGCCAAACATCATCGTTTACCTACACTGCCTCGAGTCAATAAACGGGCTTCGTCCCCCTTTGAGTTAGTACATTCAGATGTTTGGGGTCCTTGTTCTGTTTTGTCTAAGTCTGGCTTTAAGTATTTTGTTACTTTTGTTGATGATTTCTCTCGTACTACTTGGTTATTTTTAATGAAGAGTCGTTCAGAATTATTTTCTGTTTTTTGTGCATTTTATGCTGAAATCCAAACCCAATTCAATACTTCCATCCGTATATTGCAAAGTGATAATGCTAAAGAGTATCTCTCTGGGGAATTTCAATCTTATTTGTTACAAAAAGGGATTCTTCATCAGTCATCTTGTGTTGCCACTCCTTCACAAAATGGAGTTGCTGAAAGAAAAAATCGACATCTTCTTGAAGTAGCCAGAGCTCTCTTATTCCAAATGAAGGTACCTAAATGTTTTTGGGCTGATGCTGTATCCACTGCTTGTTTTTTGATCAATCGCATGCCTTCCTCCATCCTTCATGGTGATATCCCTTATAACATTTTGTTTCCCACTAAATCTTTGTTTCCTATTGAGCCACGTATGTTTGGTTGTACATGTTTTGTTCGTGATGTTCGTCCACAGGTTACTAAATTGGATCCTAAATCACTCAAATGTGTCTTCCTTGGCTACTCTCGACGTCAGAAAGGGTATCATTGTTTTTCTCCTGATCTGAATCGGTATCTTGTGTCTGCGGATGTAACATTCTTTGAGTCCACTCCATTTTTTCCGCCATCATCTGTTTATAACACCGAGGGGGAGGAAGATGACCTCTTGTTATACACTGTTCGCTCTTTGTCTCCTCAGACTACTCCTACACCTTTCGCTCATGTGCCAGGTCGCCCTCCCATCTTTCATGTGTATTCCAGACGCTTAGAGGACTCTGACTCCGTTCCGCTACCTGCTTCTTCGTCGACAGATCCTGCTCCCACTGATCCTTCACCGTCTGATTTGGATTTGCCCATTGCTCTTCGCAAAGGTAAACGTACTTGCACTTATCCTATTTCATCTTGTGTCTCTTATGATCAATTATCCTCCTCTTCTCGTTGTTTTGTCACTGCTTTAGATTCTATTTCAATTCCCAAATCTGTTATTGAGGCTTTGTCCCATCCTGGTTGGCGTGCTGCAATGGAAGAGGAAATGATGGCCCTTGACACTAATGGTACTTGGGAGTTGATGTCCTTGCCCCCAGGAAAGCGGGCTATTGGGTGCAAATGGGTGTTTGCAGTAAAAGTAAACCCTGATGGATCTATTGCTCGCCTCAAGGCCCGTTTAGTGGCCAAAGGTTATGCACAAACTTATGGAGTTGACTATTCTGATACATTCTCTCCAATTGCCAAGCTCGCATCTGTCCGATTGTTTATTTCCTTGGCGGCTACTCATGATTAGCCCTTGCATCAACTGGATATTAAAAATGCTTTTCTTCATGTGATCTTCAGGAGGAGGTTTATATTGAGCAACCACCTGGTTTTGTTGCTCAGGGGGAGTCAGGTAAGGTTTGTAGACTTCGAAAATCCCTTTATGGCTTGAAACAGAGTCCTCGAGCATGGTTTGGCAGGTTTAGTGAGGTGGTCCAACAGTTTGGAATGAAGATGAGTAAGTGTGATCACTCAGTGTTTTATAGAAATTCTGATAGTGGAGTAATTCTGCTTGTAGTATATGTGGATGATATCGTTATTACAGGAAGTGACATTGCTGGCATCACATCCCTAAAAGAATTTCTTAAAACACAGTTTCATACAAAGGATTTGGGTTCTTTGAAATATTTCTTGGGAATTGAAGTTATGCGGTGTAAAAAAGGCATCTTCTTATCTCAAAGAAAATATGTTCTTGATTTGTTGGCAGAAACAGGAAAATTGGGTGCTAAGCCTTGTAGTACCCCAATGACCCCTAACCTTCAACTTACCACAGAAGACAGTGAGCCATTTGCAGATCCTGGAAGGTACAGAAGATTAGTTGGTAAGCTGAATTATTTGGCTGTGACTCGTCCTGATATTGCATATTCAGTGAGTGTGGTAAGTCAGTTTATGTCCTCTCCTACTGTTGCCCAGTGGGATGCTCTGGGACAGATTCTTTGTTACCTTAAAGGGGCCCCAGGGCGAGGCCTATTCTATGGTAACCATGGGCACTCAAATATTGAATGCTTTTCTGATGCTGATTGGGCAGGCTCGAAAGTTGATAGGAGGTCAACTACTGGGTATTGTGTTTTTGTGGGAGGTAACTTGGTCTCATGGAAAAGTAAGAAGCAAAATGTGGTCTCCCGTTCTAGTGCTGAATCTGAATATCGAGCCATGGCAGAAGCCGTTTGTGAAATCTTGTGGGTACGTCAACTGTTGGAAGAAGTTGGGTTTTCAAATTCGGTGCCTGCTAAGTTGTGGTGTGATAATCAAGCAGCTATCCACATTGCCTCCAATCCAGTATTTCACGAGAGGACCAAACACATCGAGATTGATTGTCATTTTGTTCGTGAAAAGGTTCAACAAAAGATAATATCAATAGAACATATCCAAACTGGAGAACAATTAGGAGATATTTTCACTAAAGCTCTAAATGGGACTCGAGTCGATTATATATGTAACAAGTTGGGCATGATTAACATTTATGATCCAACTTGAGGGGGAGTGTTATAAGTTATAAAAAGTAAATATGTTAATATAGAAAGTAAATATTGATAGATGGGTCAGTTGCTTAATCCTAGGAATTGTATAATCATAGACTTGATTTTCCTTCCTATTTAGATACCCTCTCTCATGTATAAATAGATTGTAATCTCTATTGTGAAATACAACAAATATTATCCTTCTACAGTTACCTTAAAGGGGCCCCAGGGCGAGGCCTATTCTATGGTAACCATGGGCACTCAAATATTGAATGCTTTTCTGAAGCTGATTGGGCAGGCTCGAAAGTTGATAGGAGGTCAATTACTGGGTATTGTGTTTTTGTGGGAGGTAACTTGGTCTCATAGAAAAGTAAGAAGCAAAATGTGGTCTCCCGTTCTAGTGCTGAATCTGAATATCGAGCTATGGCACAAGCCGTTTGTGAAATCTTGTGGGTACGTCAACTGTTGGAAGAAGTTGGGTTCACAAATTCGGTGCCTGCTAAGTTGTGGTGTGATAATCAAGCAGCTATCCACATTGCCTCCAATCCAGTATTTCACGAGAGGACTAAACACATCGAGATTGATTGTCATTTTGTTCGTAAAAAGGTCCAACAAAAGATAATATCAACAGGACATATCCGAACTGGAGAACAATTAGGAGATATTTTCACTAAAGCTCTAAATGGGACTCGAGTTGATTATATATGTAACAAGTTGGGCATGATTAACATTTATGATCCAATTTGAGGGGGAGTGTTATAAGTTATAGAAAGTAAATATGTTAATATAGGAAGTAAATATTGATAGATGGATCAGTTGCTTAATCTTAGGGATTGTATAATCATAGGCTTGATTTTCCTTCCTGTTTAGTTACCGTCTCTCATGTATAAATAAGTTGTAATCTCTATTGTGATATACAATAAATATTATCTTTCTACATGTGGTATAAGAAAAGTATTTTCTTATCTCAAAGAAAATATGTTCTTGATTTGTTGACAGTAATAGAAAAATTAGGTGCTAAGTCTTGTAGTGCACCAATAACCTCTAATCTTCAACTTACCACAAAAAACAGTGAGTCATTTGTAGATCCTAAAATGTATAGAAAATTAGTTGGCAAACTGAATTATTTGATGATAACTCGTCCTGATATTGTATATCCAATGAGTGTGGTAAGTCAGTTTATGTCCTCTCTTACTGTTGCTCAGTGGGATGCTCTGGGATAAACTCTTTGCTACTTGAAAAGCTCCAGGACGAGGCCTCTTCTACAGTAACCATGGGCGCTCAAATATTGAATACTTTTCTGATACTGATTAGATAGATTTGAAAGTTGATAGGAGGTCAACCACTGGATATTGTGTTTTTGTGGAAGGTAACCTGGTCTCGTGGAAAAGTAAGAAGTAAGAAGCAAATTGTGATATCTCGTTTTAGTGCTGAATCTAAATATCGAGCCATGACACAAGCCGTATGTTAAGTCTTGTGGGTACGTCAACTGTTGGAAGAGGTTGGATTTACAAATTCGGTATCTGCTAAGTTGTGGTATGATAATCAAGTAGCTATCCACATTGCCTCTAATCCAGTATTTCATGAGAGGACCAAACATATCGAGATTGACTGTCATTTTGTTCATGAGAAGGTCCATTTAAAGATAATCTCAACAGGGCATATTAGAACTGGAGAATAATTAAAAGATATATTCACTAAAGCTCTAAATGGGATCCGGATTGATTATATATGTAACAAGTTGGGCACAATTAATATCTATGCTCCAACTTGAGGGGAGTGTTATAGATTATAAGAAGTAAATATGTTGATATAGGAAGTAAATATTGATAGATGTGCTAGTCTCTTAATTTTAGGGATTGTATGGTCATAGGTTTGATTCTCTTTCCTTTCTAGATAAGGTTTTTCATGTATAAATATATTGTAATCTCTATTGTAATTGATACAACAAATATTACATTTCTACAGCTATCATAGTCAATTCTTTACAATATTCCAAGAAAGTCATCTATTTGTAAAACAAAAAATCCAGATCTTGTTTTCACATGAATAGTTAAGTTTCTAGTTATATACTTCTTATTATAATCAAATTATAAGCTAATTCAATCTTTGTTTTCTGAGTTAGTGAGGAGTGTTCAAATTTCTAAGCACTAGACACTCAAGTAATTGGAACACATTTAATGGTTTTGAACGAGATCGTCCATTTGTTTATCAACTACTGCCAGAGAAAGGAAACAGGAAAAATGGGAAGTCTTCGTAATGAACAAAAAGTAAGCAACTATAAGAAAATAGGAATGGATCTAGTGCATATTTACACGCATCAAATCATCTCCTAGCGGTAAATCTTATATATATTGTGAAAAACAGATTGCATGAAAACTAATCAGTGCACCTTGTTGGCATCATTATAATGCATGATCAACTTTTATTCTGCAAGAGAGTTGACACTTCATTCTGATTTATTTTCCCTTCTATTTTTGAACTGGTTTGAAATCTGAAGACACGATTGAATGACCAATGCAAATGCAAAGATGCAGCAGTTTATGGACAAAACCTCATTACGTTCAGTGGCTTCAAATTGTGCAGGCATGTATTTCTAAAAGTGCATTGGTGGATGACAGGAAGATGAGATAAGGCCATAAGGGATGCTTTTAGTTCTACATAAAGTGATGAAGCATAATTGCTGTAATTTCTCGTTAGACTGCTGCCAATAACAATGATGTCAAAACTTTGAAATATGATAAATGTTAAAATAACAGCAAATACATCTGATGGGATAAATTGAGTTCTCAATATCATACTTAAAAAACTAAAAAATTAGCTGGCAGCAACACCAATTAAGTATCATTGAAATCTTAAAATTTTGAAACATGTTGCAAAGTACCTCACCTTAGCTTACGGATAACAGTCCCCAATGTCAGTAAACTGCGATTTATGTGGCACCCTTCCTTTAACCTCATGCCTGCTGACAGAGACTGAGATGCACGCTCACTTCCCGCTAGGTCAACAAAATTCTGCAAACAGAACCATTATTATTACAGATGTTGAAGAGAATGCAAGATAATCATAGTTTAGTTGATATATTGTTTTGTTTTATTCTTTGCTGACTTATGGGCATAATTGTCCTTTTATAATCTGAGCACCTGTTACGCTCCACGTGAGGAGTATATAAGCTCCTCTAAAACTAAGTTTCGGATTTATCTTACTCTTGTAAAAACTCATTACATCTTGAATAAAAGGAAAAAGGCATGCTTTTCCTTCTTTCTCTTCATGGTATCAGAGCAGGTTAGGGTTTGCACCTTTCCCTGTCTCTTCCGTTCATCCTCGTCATTCCCTTTTTAAAACAACCTTTACCGAAAAGAGCCGGCTTACACGCCAGGTGAACGCCATCACCAGTCCTACACCGAATCTGGCTTGCATGACAAGCAGATCTCGTTAATCTTTCCGTTTTCCTTCAAGACGGCCTCAACTCAGTCAGATCTACAAGCTTACACCACGATCTGTGGCTAAAACGGACAAATCTTGTCGATCATGGCAGAACGAGGGAATACCAGTAAAGAAGGCAAAATCACGGAGGCGAAGGACAAAATCCAGATCGGAACTCAGAATCTTGGAGATCCTCTGACTCTCCAGTCTTCGGACCATCCAGGTATGGTTTTAGTATCTGCTCCTCTGATAGGGACAAATTTTAGGTCTTGGTGTAGAGCCATTAGGATAGCCCTAGGAGCCAAACAGAAACTGGAATTTATAGAAGGCACCGTTACAATACCTGATAAAGGATCTGATTCCTATGAACAATGGAAGCGATGTGACTTTATGGTCACATCCTGGATTCTAAATTCTATATCCAGAGAGTTAGTCGATGGCTTCATTTACACAGCCTCAGCTAGGGATCTCTGGCTTGAAATTACCGAAAGATTCGGTGAGTGTAATGGAACCATGATCTATGAGTTGCGTAGGAAAATATCCTTGATATCTCAAGACAATGCCTCTGCATCTGTCTATTTCACTAAATTGAAAGGGTTTTGGGATGAATTGGGATCAATGGAGACCCTTCCTCCATGCACCTGTGGAGCATCAAAGGCAATTGATGAAATTAACAATAGAAATAGGCTAATGCAATTTCTTATGGGCTTGAGTGATGCCTACGGAACAGTCAGAGATCAGATCCTGGGGATGGATCCTCTGCCCTCTGTAAATAAAGCCTATTCTATGGTACTGAAATTTGAGTCTCAGAAGGATATTCTGGGAAACATTAATGGGAACACTGAACCTCTAGCCTTGATGAATAGGACATATAAACAATATCAAGGAAAACAAAGGGGACCTGGCCCAAAAAGGGGGCATTGCTCCTACTGTGACATGGATGGACATGTCAGAGAGGGCTGTTTCAAGTTGATAGGCTACCCTGAGTGGTTTAAAACGAAAATTAAGAATAATGGACAGCCCTCTAAAGCAAATAGAAACATAGGACATGAACGAAAGGTTGTGGCAGCTGTTGAGGGCACCCCACATAAAAGGGACACACCTCTTGACATGCCTAACACATCTACTCAGATAAATGACCTCAATATCATGATGAACTCCTTACAACAGGAGGTAAGCAAACTGATGAAAGAAAAGGCTGTGCTCACAGCAAATACTCATCAATTTGACTACAACAATGAATATCATTCAGACTCAGATCCAGCTATCTTTGCAGGTACTTCTAACTCTAAGTCTATGGCTTGTGCATTTATTCATAAGCACTATAATTGGATTCTTGACACTGGTGCCATTGACCACATGTCTTCGAATCAATCATTCTTTAATGAGTTAGAGCTATTAAATAAGCAAGTTTTAGTTTACTTACCTGATGGGAATACTATGAAAGTTTGCTACACTGGTTCTATCACACTTTCAGATTGTATGCACCTGAAAAATGTCTTATTTGTTCCAAAGTTCAATTATAATCTTCTTTCTGTTAGCAAATTAATCAAAGATTGTAAGCTAAGCTGTTTTTTTCTTCCTTCCTGTTGTATTATTCAGGACCTAATGACTAAGAAAGTGGTTGCTGTGGGCAAAGAAGAAGCAGGATTATACAGATTGAATCAGATGAGTTTTATGCCCATTGAAATTGATAAACAATTAGTTGCTATTCTGAATACTATGCCTGGATTACATTCCTTTGTAAATACCATGCTTTCTACACATTCTATAAATAAAGAAAGCCAATCTTCTCGAACTGAATCTTGTATGTATGCTAGTAATATTGTTGATTGGCATGATAGACTAGGGCATGCATCCCTTGGGAAACTCAAACATATTGATGTGCTTAAACACACTAAGGGTACTCCTTTACAGTGCCAAACCTGTCCCCAAGCCAAGCAGGCCAGGTTACCCTTTTCCCTTAGTACCACTGTTGCTAAGGAACCTTTTGATCTCCTCCACATAGATATTTGGGGCCCTTATAACATAGAAAGTGTCACAGGAGCAAAATACTTTCTCACTTTAGTTGATGACAATACCAGGGCCACCTGGACCTTCTTAATGCGCCTTAAAAGTCAAACTGTTCATATCTTATCTACATTTCTGAATATGGTGCAAACTCACTTCAATGCCTCTGTCAAGACAATAAGGACAGATAACGGATGTGAATTTCTTAGTAATGATTGCTCCAGACTGTTAAATCAAAAGGGCATAATACATCAAAGATCTTGTCCTCACACTCCTCAACAAAATGGAGTGGTTGAGAGAAAGCACAGACATATTTTAGACATGGCTAGAGCTCTCAAAATACACTCTCATGTCCCACACACTTTTTGGTCTGAATGTGTCCTTACTGCCACCTATTTAATAAACAGACTTCCTATGGCCCAATTTGGGTGGCAGAGCCCTTATGAGCGTCTCTATGGGAAAGCCCCTGATTATTTCCATCTAAAAAAATTTGGATGCCTTTGTTTTGCCACCAAAACAAACACTCACAAAGACAAATTTGGTACCAAGTCCATTAAGGCAGCCTTTATTGGTTATGCCAGTAATCACAAAGCTTACAAACTCTATGATCTAGCTACTGGTGCTATCTTTGTTAGCCGTGATGTTGTGTTCTATGAACACATTTTTCCCTTTAGCACACAATCTTTGCAACCCCCTGTGGTGCTGCCTATTTCCATACCTGATTCAGAGCCTGTCACATCTATATCCTCACCTTCTCAGCCTTCTCCTGATCTCTCTGGCCTCCGAAGGTCTTCCAGAGCCATTAAACCACCAGCGTGGCTGGATGACTTTGTTGCCACGGCAATCACCACTGTCCATCCTCCCATTTCCACCATTCACCTTTCACCTTCATATCAAACATATGTCCTGAACATTTCTCGCATTCCAGAACCTGCCACCTACATTCAGGCATCCCAAAATACTGATTGGGTTAATGCAATGCAACATGAATTGCATGCCCTCGAACAGAATAACACCTGAATCCTTACAACCCTTCCTAAAGGCAAGAAAGCCATAGGTTGTAAATAGGTCTATAAGGTCAAATGTAAACCAAATGGTGACATTGATAGATTCAAAGCCCGGTTGGTCGCCAAGGGTTACAATCAAATTGAAGGTCTTGATTATAAAGACCGGTTTTCTCCTGTTGCCAAATTGGCTACAGTTCGTATTCTCATAGCCCTTGCTACTCATAAACAATGGCCTGTGTTTCAACTTGACATAAACAATGCTTTCTTACATGGCACCTTAGATGAGGAAGTCTATATGCTTCCACCACAGGGTTATGATAAGGCTCTGCCCGGGCAAGTCTGCCTCCTCCAGAAGTCCTTATATGGACTTAAACAGGCTTCTCGGCAATGGAATCTTGAGTTTACAAGTTTTTTGCAGACACTAGGTTTCACCCAATCTGCCCATGACTACTGCCTGTTTGTTAAATGCACTACTGACTATTTTTTGGCCTTGTTAATATATGTGGATGACATTCTTCTTACTGGTACCTCTACTGTTGCTATGACTAAGGTTAAAAATGCTTTACATTCCAAGTTCACCATTAAAGACTTGGGGTTTCTGAAATACTTTCTTGGCCTAGAAGTGGCCAGATCATCTACTGCTACTCTTTTAAGCCAAACCAAGTATATTTCTGATATTTTGAGGGATGCTGGTATGCACTCATGCAAACCAGCCTCCTTTCCCTTGCCTAAAGGGCTGCATCTCTCTCTGGACACAGGAGATATTCTTCCTGAACCCCATGCTTACAGACGTCTAATTGGGAGGTTGCTATATGTTAATCTTACACGGCCTGACCTCAGTTATGCTGTCCAGCATCTGAGCCAGTTCATGCATCAACCCCGCAAGCCTCATTGGGAGGCTGCCATGCATGTCCTTCGCTACTTGAAAGGCACTATACATCAAGGGCTATGCTTTCCTGTTACTGCCACCATGCCTCTCACAGCTTACTGTGATTCTGATTGGGCCTCCTGCCCCTTTTCGCGCAAATCTCTCACTGGATTCTGCATTTTTTTTGGATCCTCATTGGTTTCTTGGAAAACCAAGAAACAACCCACTGTCTCAAAATCATCCGCTGAGGCGGAATATCGTGCTATGGCAAGTACTGTTTGTGAATTATTGTGGATTTCTTATATTCTTCAAGACTTGCAGGTGCCTACTCAGCTGCCAATCCCTCTCCACTGTGACAATCAGGCTGCCTTGCATATCGCTGCTAACCCGGTGTTTCATGAACGTACAAAACACATTTCGATTGACTGCCACATTGTCCGTGAGCAGCTTCAGCGGGGTTTCATTCACCCTTCGCATGTTTCCACCACTGCTCAACTTGCAGACCTGCTCACCAAGCCTTTATCTTCTGATCAGCATCACCACCTTTGTTCCAAGTTGCCCCTGGTCTCCATCCCAGTTCCAACTTGCAGGGGGCGTGAAGAGAATGCAAGATAATCATAGTTTAGTTGATATATTATTTTGTTTTATTCTTTGCTGACTTATGGGCATAATTGTTCTTTTATAATCTGAGCACCTGTTACGCTCCACGTGAGGAGTATATAAGCTCCTCTAAAACTAAGTTTCGGATTTATCTTACTCTTGTAAAAACTCATTACATCTTGAATAAAAGGAAAAAGGCATGCTTCTCCTCTTTCTCTTCAGATGTTGCTGTCAGTTTTCCAGATGAAACAGAAAAGGGGAAAAAAAAACCTTTTAAGGATTCCTACCACGCTAGCTGCAAGGGTGCTTGACTTGTCATTGCCTAAATCCCCGCATGCAGAACTTTCAATTGTCTGACAAAACTCATTATCAGTAAAACAATACAATAATTAATTTTTTGCAGTGCGAATTTAAATTTCATAGAGAAATGAACATTGCATTATACCAGTCTCAGAATTTGATGAGATCTGGAACTTGTTTCATTCATGGATGTCTCCCCTATTTGTCTCTGAGCTGCAGAAATACACCTGGACATTGTAAAGTATGTAGACACGGGTCTTGAAGTGAAAGCAAAAATTAGTTAAGGGAATGACTTGCCTTCACACACAGATAGAAGCTCTTTGAAATGATTCCAGTCCCTTAGAGTCTCCTCTGAGAGTCTCTCAACAACTGTCCCTCTCTGTTAACATTGACAACTGTTATTGCATTGGAAAATGTATAATACCCGGTCTTAACTGTACAAAAAACTAATATTACCTCAGGGTCATCTAGAAGTCGAAGAGGAGTTGTATCCATACTAAGGAGGTCTCGGACAGATTCATTGTAAATTTCCATAGCAGAAAACTTCAAAATAAACTCTCTATTCTTGTGCTATAGAAAAAGAAAACCAGAAAGTTCTCATCAAATCAAGGAGAAACCTAAATCACTTGATAAAACACTAGATTAAGAGTGACAATTTTGCATTACCTTGTCTATATAATCATAAATATCTACTACAGTGTACTCGGTAATTCCATCCATAGTATATGTCTTTCCACTACTTGTTTGTCCATATGCAAATATACTTGCTGAAATAATTATCAATAGAAGGAAAATGAGAAGATAGGAACGTAAATATGAAATTGAGGAAAATTTCATCCAACAGGCACATGAAAGAAATCAGCAAGAGACTACTTACAGTTTATACCATTGACAACTGAAAGTGCAACCTCCTTAGCTCCTTCCTCATACACCTGCCTCGTGGAGGATTCAGGCCTAAATACTCTATCTACAACCAACAAATTAACCAAAGAACAGAAAAGGGAAGCAAAATGTAAGAGGATGGTATCATGAAAAAACATGTGGTGTCTAATTAATTGCTCAAATAACCTTGTACAAATACATTACTCAGAAGAACATTAATAAACACATGAAAAAAAAAATACAATCAACTTCACAAAATGCCAATGGAACAAAAATATTTCTCAATGCCTAAAAGTGCATAAGTAAGCATTAGTAGATTAATAGAAAATAAACAAAAAAATCAAAAAGAAAAAAGAAAAAAAAAAAGCAATATGATCCAGGTACCCAACAACAGATTCAAAACATTATTTGAACAACAGAATAAAATTTTTATCAGTAAACTAACTGTGGTGGGATATTAATCCTTCTATATATCAGCAATTTTTGGCATCTCTGGGATGCATAATTGGAGATGCAATTAAAATATAAAAGAAGATTATATTAAACTGTGAAATAAGCAAATTTCTTACCAAATGTATAGACAGTTGGGCACAAGGAACTCTCAGGAACTGAAAGATTGTTCCTGTATATGACAGTGTTATTGTTGATGCATTCCCAATCTGATACATCATTTCTTGCAGTTTCCTTCTCATTCAAAGGCCTCAGGCGGACTGAAACAAGAGTTTTTTCCTCATCACCACTGGACCCCTTTATCGGCTCCTCATCAGCGGCCCCCATCTCTAACCTTTGTCTCAACAAGACTGAAAATCACATAATATGTAGGGAAGTCAATGTATGCTCATATAAACCACACAAATATATAACTTTGCCTCTTTCCATCAGCTCCCTCTCTTTTCCTTAATGTTTAGCTAATGTATTAAGGTCGGAATTTGTTTAATAAAACAGGTTTGCTGGACTCATGGAGAACATAAGGGCCACGCAACCTTAACTGCCACAATCATATACATCGGCAAACTAATCATGGGTTAGTGCTAATTCACTGAAAATTTTGGTCAGTTCTTTGTCTCAAGCAAGAAACCCTTTTTTTTTATCATTTCTTAATTAAAAAATACAGACATGAACATACATATAAGCCCATTGGTAAGCTATCATTCTTGGAGTCAAACAAATGGTTGTTGTCCAATGTGATTGACGAATTTGGATTTTTCTTAAATGGTCCTAATAACAGTGCCAAACACCTCGATCTTCCCTTGTTACCTTTACACCATCTGGATATCGAATATATTTCGTAGTATAATATAAACATAAAAGAACAAAATTGTAGCAGTGAAAGTGATAAAAATAAAATAAAATAAAATTTCGTTTTCAACCTTGGAGAGTGAAAATTTCAGATTCTCTTTCAGGAACTATTTGTGGCCTCTGGAAGAATCCTCACCGACTCCATGTGCAGATTATCTGTATTACAACCATCCACACCAAATTGAGACGAGGGCGCTTGGACTTTCTGCTCCAAGATTTTCGTGTATTCGGCTGTTTCGATATCGTCTAAATATAGCCCAGTAACGAGCAGAACTCTCATCACAGGTACCCGGACTCCCAAAAAGCAAATATTGTTCTTATTTTAACCAATATTGCCAAAAGTGAGGCCTTACGAATCAAAATATTGCCTGCATCTATCAAAGGAAGAAGAAAAAGAAGAATATGCATGAAATTGGAGTTCAACAAGTCATTTGAAAATCCAAAATCTTGAACCAGGAACCAGAAAAAGAAATTCAAAATAAAGTTAGAATTCAAAACAGGTATGAATTGAATTCCAAACAGAATCCAATTAAATGTAACTGAACAATGGCTTGACAACAACGGCAAATGAAATTTGAATTTTTTTCCGCGAAATTCTCAGGATCAAGTAGTTTCAAACTTTAAGAAACATTTTCAAAATCATTCGAGAAAAACAAAAAATGTAGACGATTATTATTATCTAACCTGAAGCAGCTCTGATTTCATTAGAAAAGCCGTGAAAATTGAAAGCAGAGAAAATGGAGATCGAGAGAAAACGGATTCTCTCTCTCTCCCCCTGGCCTGTGGGGAATTTTGCGGGAATGGTTTATATGAGAAAACGAAAAATGGAAAATTGGAAAATTTGGAAATGGGATTCTTGCGGGTTAGTTGCCTCCTTAGGCTCGTAGTCTTAGCTGATTTTGGGATGTTGTCAGCCTTCGATGTGAAACTACCGCGCTAATCTAAATTATAAAGCTAAGCTAACCAATTTCAAAAAAAAAAAAAAAAAAAAAAGCTAAGCTAACACATCCATTAATTAATTTGCATATTTAGCTTAATTAAAGTTAGTATTATTATTATTATTTTACCTAATTTGCTTCATCCTCAAGCCTAAATAATTCCCTGATTTCATTCGTTATTTATTTGTTAGTTCCATGTTAACTAATAAGATCTTTTCAAGTTTGATCACTGGATAAATGGCTTTATTTGGTTTGGTTTAATTTGATTAAAAAGTTGTTATTATTGTTAAAAAATTTAATATTAATCTAATATTATCTCTCTTACATGTACTTAATGTATTTTCCGAATGATGCAATAATTTTATACTATGCTGCATATACGAAAATTATATATTTATTTTGATTTTTCTTCTTGAAATAGAATTAGAAAAAAGTTTTAAAAAAAATATGTGAGCCATTGACAACACCAAAAGGCAATTAAAGGACTTCAGTTGTTTCCTATCTATATTAATTTAATTTCAGTATAGTGAATTTGAGAATAAAATATATGATAAAGTCTTTTTTGTAAACGCTAAAACTCCAAGGTTGAGAATAAGAATGATTGTAGAGATTGTGTAGAGAGTGTATGAAGAAGGGGAAGGCTAATGGCTGTGTCTCCAGTAATGTTGGATACTATAGCTAAACTAGCAGCCTTTTTTGAATGTTGTTGGCTCCACAACCACAGGCAGACTCAGACAAACAAAAAAGCTGCATACAATTGCAAACCGTAAGAGTGGGGACTGTTTTTGACCAAACAAACACCCCATGTGATCACAAACAGCTACTAATTACCCTTTCTTTTTTTCTCTAAAAGAAAAAATTTCATAAAATTTGCTTTCAGATTATATATTTTTATTTTATTGGCTTATTAAATAAACCAAGAAGAATATTATGGTTATTTTTATCTGTGTAAAAGTTCTGCTCATCCTGTTTTTATATTTTTTTATATATTTAATTTTTGTTTGATTTTGAATTTGAGACTTATCAACCTGTAAATGACTTAATACAATATGTGTTTTTATATTATTTTATGTAATTTTTACCCCATAATCACATTTACGTTACAATGGAATACTAACAACTAATCAAATGATTGATTGACAGCTTAGATTAACTACTCAACTTGCTAGTTAGTTACTTATTCAGTTCAAATCTCAGCTCATTAACTACCTTTAAATATATATATAATTAAAGGGGAAAATTGTGAAGAATCTACTTTTGAAAAAGAAAAAAAAAAAAAAAAGCAACAAAATTTATGGATATGCAGTCATTTTCGATTTTGAATGGATGAGCTGTGTTGGACTTCAGAAAAGCAGATGCATGTGCTCATTTCCTTATATTATCTTTTAAGTTTGCTTCCTTCTCCCTTTTTCTCATTTAAAACAGTTGTGGTTTGCATTCCTCAGGTCTCTATGCGGAAAATAAGAATATAATTCCGATTTTTCGTTAGTAATTTCATCTTCGGTATTTTATCGAAGAAATGATTAGTAAATATTTAATAATTTGTTTTATCGATTATTTTTAATAATTTAATTAATAAATTTTATATATTTTTTATTTCATACAAACCTTTATTTTAATTAAACATCATTAAATAATTATCATGGGATTTTCTTATACACCCTTAGAAACAAATGTGATGATAAATTATTAGTATTATTATTATTATAATTCATGCTCGTTAATTAATTTATATTATCAAAAAATATAAAATAATTATCTCTTAAGTTAGACTATGTGAAAAAAATATAGAATAATTAATATTATTAATTAAACGAATTCCATGCACATGAGAATAGTTGTGACTTAGAATATGAGAATGGTTTTGTAGAATGTCGATGGTCTGTAAAATCTTGGAGTGTTTCAAATTTGTCATCGCCACAATAATTACATATGATTTGATATGATTCTCCATAATTGAAAACCTAACAGATTTGTAAATTCCCTTATATCTTCTTCTTCAATAAATTAATTAAAGATTCGTTTGATTTAAAATATATTTTTTAAAACATATCCATTCCGACCATTATTCCTTATAATTTTAAAATATTATATTATGAATATTTTTATATTATTTATATTTTAAATACTATTTTATTTTATATTTAAAGTATAAAAATTAAATTATTGAAATGTATAAAATCACCAGGGCTGCTCCTTCCGCCTCTAGACCATTTAGTAATTTAGTCCATCATCTAATAAAGGAGCATCATTCAAAAAATAAATCCTCAATATAATACGGCCCAGTGGGAATGAAAAGCTAAAATAAAAATAAATATTTTATTATATATTTAAATAATATTTTATATCTTTGTATTTTTGAATTGTTATTGTTTTTTATGCTTCTTATAAAATTTCATTATTTAATATTTTTATAAAATAATTACTTTACATATTATTATTATTATTTTATAAATTGATAAAATAAAATACACACCTTTTTATAGAATATAATTCTTAAAACTTCAAAAAGTATTATATTTATATATTATTTTAAAATATTTTCATTCTACCATTAATAAAATATATTATCGTAACATAATTGATTTATAAAAAACATATATCATGTTATATAAAATTTTAATAAATTTTGATTTTTTAAAAAAACAACATGACTTTATAAATAAATTTATTAACTAATAATAAATTAAAAATAATCCATACAATTATCATTGAGACAAACAGTATATATCAAAAACATATGCAATTAATTTTACTAATTAAAATCAAATCAGTTACTATTTCAATAAAAATATTTAAAACTATTTATTTAAGTGTTTTTTATTTCTTATTTCAATTTGATTAAATCCTCACAACTTATGTATTAAAGTTTTTCATTTCAATTTGTACGTTTGAAATTTTCTCACATTTTAATTATTTAAAACTAAGAATAGTTTATTTTTATTAAAAAAAATCTCTACTCGTTTATTTGCCTATTAATTATAAATTATAACACTTTAATTTATTTCCTATTAAATTATATATATATAACATTTTCAAGGAAAACAAAAAGAATTAAATAATTTATTAGTAGGGTATAAGTAAATAATTTATACTTGCAGCACAGTGAAGGGATTGTAACTTGTAATAATAATAATAATAATAATAATAATAATAATAATATTTTTTTCGAAATTAAATTTAATATGTTTTATTATAGAAATAATAAAATTAGTTTTAATAATATTTTTTTCAAAATATTTTTTTATATAAATTTTGTAACACAACGCTAAAAAAAATTAAAATTTTAAATATATCTATGCATAGATGATCCGACGTATGTAAAAAAGGTAAAAATAACTAAAATCAACAAATAGTCTTGCATATCATCTGAGTATGACCATATGCAGAAAGTGGAAGCGTTGATTAATAATTGCAGATATGGGAATCAATCTATGCATTATAACTACCGAGTTTAATTCCAATTAAACTAGAAATAAAACATACTAATTAACATTCCGCAAAACTGCATTTCTGTCGCAAAACCCTCCTTGCAGAGGCATCGATGAGGAGAGATTGTTGCCGTTTTCGTCGTCTTTGTTAACTGCGTTGCATTGCATAGTGAGAGGTGGCATGGAAGAGAGGAAGCCACCGTCATCGATGTTCTCCGCCAAAAATTTGCTGAGCTCATCTTCAGGGAAAGTTCCAGTCCCTACGTCCATATCTAAGAGGAGTGATGTTAGATCATAATCTGATGGAAAGTCAAGAAGGGAATTTAATTCTCCATCTGCTAAAAAGGCAGCTCCATCTTCAGGGAATCTACTTGAGTAGTCAGACGATACTGGTAGTTGCTCCACTACGAAATTTGAAGGACAAAAACTAGTGCTGCCAATGCTCTCTCCGTATAAGTCAACCGGCTCCCGCTGCTTCATCTTCTTTGAGTTCTGATGTCCTTCCTCGTCATCAGCAATAGATCTTTGTTCCTTCATCTTCTTCGTTGGATGCTGATTCCCTTCCTTGTCATCAGCCAAAGATACTTGTTTCTTTTCAACGTACGGGACTATTGCCTCACAATTTGAATAATCAACACCAACTTGTTCTTTCTTGTGAAAATCTCTTGCATGTTTGTTATAGATTCTACACAGCACAGCTTTTCCATCAAGCTGCAAAGGAAAAATGCAAGAATCGGTCATACAAAATTGCACAGAATCAATTTAGGACACGATTTTCATTAAGATTAATTAAGGAGTAACAAAAACCCTAAAACAAATCAACTTTAAGGCTTTTACTTACCCCTTCATCGCCTAATGAAAACTCTACCATAAGCCAGCGCCCATTGTTTTGGCCAACGGATTTCAAATTTTTCTTATCAACTTCAAATATGAACGTTTTCTTTGCCCAACGAGTCTTCCCTTCAGATTGTTGAAATCGATTTGTTGTTTGGCCTTTCCAGGTTCCAGAACCGGCCCTTCTATCAATCTTGGCTTTACTCATCCTCTTCAAATTGGTGAACACATAATAGAACCCATCAAAGTTCTTGACATTGTCCAAGATCTTCCATGGATTCCCGGCATAAATATCACATTCGGTGATCAAACCAAGAGGTAATGCTTGTCTGTCCAACTTCTTTTGAAGATAGAAGTGAACGAGATCCTCGTCCGTAGGTTTGAAGCGAAACCCACAAACCCATGGGGACGACATATTTTCTCTCCGGTTTTCTTCCACTCAAAAAAGAGATATATTTTCTTTTCTCTTCTCTCTGTTTCAATCTTTCTTGGCACTACAAGTTGTATATTATTTCCGGCCGTTTCAAGTTTTATATATATAATGACTTGTATAGGTTGCTTGGGAACTAAGTAATAATTCAAATTTTGAAGTTATTTTTTTTATAAATTTATAAAATAAAATAAAATACACTTTTTTATTGAGTATAATTCTTAAAAATTCAAAAAGTATTATATTTATATATTATTTAAAAATATTTTTATTGTACCGTTAGTATAACATATTTACCGTAACACAATTGATTTACAAAAAAACACATATCTCAAATACCATTTAAAAAAAAAAAAAATAAAAGCGTTGAATAAATATTCTCTAATAATACTGAATTTTGATATAACTTTAGATCTAATTTTTACTGGGCATAAGTTTAATGTAAAGGTACGCAGATGATCCATTGAATTTTGATTCCATTTCTTTTTTTCTTTTAAGCCTGTTCTTATTTTTGTTGAAAAATATATTCTGTTTTTTTTTGCTCTCTTCAGTGCTTGATAGAAATTTTATTCGAACGATATTCATAATTATTTATTTGAACGACTGATGCATTTCTAAAAGCCTTCAAATAGAATAGAAGGCAATGACCAAAGGAGTATAAACACAAAGCTAATTGTTGGGATTCTCTTAAATAAACAGTAAAGGCAATCATATTTTCACTGTGACAGAAATTGAAAAGCCATGTGTTGGCTTTATGGTATTTTAATAGAATGTCTGTCCTGTTACATGGTTAATGGAGAACAAATCCCATTACCCTCTATCACTCTCTTATCTGTCTCTCAGATATGCTCCTCAGCTGTTAAGAATAGCTAAGGGACTGTTTATTTATATAAAACTAGAGCGTTTTCCTGAAAAATGAAATTAAGAAAAATGAAAAAAGAAAATTTGTGTTTACATATGCCAGTTTTTAGATGGAGAACTGAATAAGTAATTTTCTAGCATTTAATCAAGCTTTTGAAAACAAATTTAAGGTCTTTTCCACTGTTTCCTTTTAATACAAATTTTGTTTTTTTTAACTGTTTTACAAATGGAGAAGAATAGTTCTTTAACGCATCATCATCTTCAACTGAAAGAAGTACGTTTTCCCATGCATGCATCTTCACTTTTTCTTGAATAGGTAATGTGCAGCCATCCACTCTTCACCATTGTTGTATCCAAAAAGTTCTGCAACAGAAATAAAGAAAGTTCTCCAGTAGACAGTCCACTTGAGAGCTTGATCCTTTCCATAAGTTGATTCCATTATTGGCTTTACTAAAGCAGAGTTCTTGTCCATTCTTTTTAGCCATTCCTCACTGCAAATTTTTTAGTAAATCTTAAAAACAGTTACTGCCTATTGCCTTAAGATAGAATACAAATATATCCGAAATGAAAAGTAAAGTTTGATGTTGGTCTTTGATGAACTGCAGAGTTATTATTCATCCTCTCACCTTGTGCATAATGTTTCCATTCACAAGCCAATGGTTAACAACTGAAACATCATCCTGCACAAAAGTTTTCATAAATTAAGTTGTCTTCAGAAAGATTAAATGTATTAGAGCATATGTGTGTGGCAGCTAAGTCATAATTGCACGACTAATGAGCTTCAGCTCGGTGGTATTGGAATCCATCAGCACTGTGAGCTCTTGGAGCTATTTATCTATATATAAGTCATGATTGCACCATTTTTATTGGATCAGTTATAGTTATAATATACTTTCTTCATTTATGCATTCTTTAGCTTTAGTATGCTTCTCCACTTTCACAGAACTATTCATAGCCATTAAACATAAATTCTTTTATGTTTTGGAAGGATAAGACTTGTTTGCTGATGAGATATACAGAGCTGACATGGAAATAAAGCAACAGATCTACAGAAAGCTTTTTAGATTATGAAAATTAGTGCACAAAGCTTCAACGTAATCTAAAAAGTGCACAGGTTGAGGATAAATATTTGCAAGATGGACTTTGTCCGGAAAATTTCTCTGGCAAGTCTACAAGGAACCCCAGTTTAAGTGGAGAAATGCGAAATGGCTTTAGAGTTGAACTCTGAGGGAAAGCTTTTCATTTAGACGTGTTGTGTTTATCTACGTAATGGTTTTATCAGTCAGAACGGAGATAGACATATAGAGTTACCTCTTTTCTATATAGAAAGATTTTGGGTGGTCATGTTTGGTATTGCACTAGATAATGGAGGTTCTAATGTGGTTAATTGCTTGCTATTTTATGAGTATCCAAACCCATTTTTAACTTCCCTTTCTGCTTGTTTGTACTCTACTTTCATTATACATTCCTTGTTTAGTTTTCTTGTTTTGAATTCCCTACAACCACAAGAGCAGTATAAAATTTTCTAATTCTCATTTTTAACTCAAAAAATGATATAAACCAAATATTTAATATTAAATGTAAAGACTCGAGTATAATATATACAAGATTAGAGAGTAAAATGTCCTTATTTATTAGCTTCTTGAGTTCATCCTAACATGAAGAGAGAGATTCATCCATAAGTTATAGCTTGAATTATTATCATCCGAATTAAGTTTTCTGCATTGTAAGAGATTACATATCCATGTGTTAATTGCAATCTATAATCACTTTCCCATTAACAGACGTTACACCACAATCAAAATTTGCGGCTTGTGCATTATTATTATTATTATCATGAGCTCCTAATATTCTGCAGGAAATATAGTAGCAGATATCACATTATACTTGCCTTGTGTCATATATATATAGTATAGATGGCATGAAATCTCTGGCAAAAAGAAAAAAAAAAAAAAAAATAGACAGCATGAAATCTGTACAAACGTCAATATTGTCTAAAAACAACAATATATTCCATCGGGAATGCCAATCATCATCTGCAAGAGTATGTAAAGACAATTTGGAGAAAGTGGAATCTTTGATTAATACTTGTTACTACCGAGCTCATTTACAATGAAGCTGAAAATTAAGCATACTACTTAGTGTATGGTTCCTACTCAATAATTAACATTCCGCAAAACTCTCCCAAGGAAACCAGAAGTCGCGAGAAGGCATCGATGAGGAGGGGTGGTCGCCGTTTTCGTCGTCTTTGTTTTCTTGGTTATCTTTGTTGCATTGCGTAGTGAGAGGTGGCATGGAAGAGAAGAAGCCACCGTCGTAGATGTTCTCTGCCAAACATTTACTGAGTTCATCTCCAGGTGAAGTTCCAGTCCCTACGTCCATGTCTGAGGAAAGAAGTGATGATAGATCATGATCTGATGAAAAGTCAAGAAGGGAATTTAATCCTTCATCTGCGGAAAAGGCAGCTCCATCTTCAGCCGGCATTGCTGGCTCAATCATCAGATTTGATTATCGGAAGTGATCAGGGCCAGCCACCATGTTTGATGTGAAGTCAGACGCTATTGGGAATTCCTCGTCATCAGCAGTGCAATTTTGTTTCTTCTTCTTCCTTGGGTTCTGATCCCCTTCATCGTCATCAGCACATGATGTTTGCTTCTTCGTCTTCTTTGTTGGATTCTGATTCCCCTTGAGCAAATCCCTTGCATGTTTGTTGTAAATTTTACACAGCACAACTTTACCATCAAACTGCAAAACAAAAATGCACATAATCCATTTAGGGCAAGATTTTCATTAAGATTAATTAAAAAGTAACAGAATCCCTAAAACAAATCATCTTTAACGCTTTTACTTACCCCTTCATCGCCTACCGAATACTCTACCATAAGCCAACGCCCATTGTTTGGGCCAACAGCATCTGAATTTTTCTTGTCAACTTCAAACACGAACGCTTTCCTCGCCCACTGAGGTTTCCCTTCAGCTTGAGAAAATCGATTAGTAGTTTGGCCCTTCCAGGTCCCAGAACCGGCCCTTCTGTCAATCTTGTTTTTACTCATCCTCTTCAAGTTGGTGAACACATAATAGTATCCATCAAAGTTCTTGACATTGGCCAAGATCTCCCATGGATTCCCAGCATAAATATCACAGTGGGTGATCAAATCAGGAGGCAATGGTTGTCCGTCCACCTTCCTTTGAAGATAGAAGTGGACAAGTTCCTCGTCGGTAGCCATGAAACGAAACCCACACAGCCATGGGGATACCATATTTCCTCTCTCGTTTTCTTCAGCTCTAAAGAAGGATACCGTTTTTTTGTCTCTCTTCTCTCTCTTTCAGTCTTTCAGTTCTTCTCTCCGTTTCAGTCTTTAATCTCTGGAAGGAAGTCCATATTAGTAATGACCTTATATATTGTTGCTTGGGACCTAATTAATAATTCCCGGAAAAAAAAAATATCGGCCAAATAATAGCCCAGCCCAGCCCAACCACCCCCAAGTTTTATGTATTTATCTCCACTCAATTTGGTTTTTTTTTTTTTTTTTTTTTTTTTTTTTTTTTTTTTTTTTTTTTTTTTTTTTTTTTTAAATAAAAGGGGATATTACGCAGATATCGTTGGATTGTCAACTATCTCTGATAGTTCTGAAAGTGAATGCCACAAAAAAATTTATATTCATTTAAATATATATATTCATTCAAATATAAGAAGTCGGTTATTTTTAGAATTGAAAAGATCAGTGGAGTTTTTTCTGTTCTAGTTGTTTAAGGGAGATATAGCTTTATTCTAAGAAAACAGAACTTAAGGGAATTGTGTAGTTAATGTCCAGTGACTAAGCTTTTATCCGTTCCTCTGCTTTTGTGAAAATCGAAATAGTATATACTCAAATGGACTGCCTCAAGCAACTACTTCCTTGATCAAAAAACAGAAAGTTCTCTTGTTATGATTTGTCTACTGATGAACAAAAAATCCTTCCATTCAAGGATATTTGTTTTGGGGAAATGGACAATTTCTTATTAGAAGAAAAAAATAATCCAAGTGTTAGGAATTGTTGGTGCAAATAAAAGAGGGAAAATCACAAAAAAACGTTTTGTGATTTACTAAACTGTGGTATTCTATGTAAAGCAAATGATGTCTGTTGCAAGAAATTCTTGTTGCTGTTATAAAGTTTTTGTGGAACCTTAGCCAGATATAATGAGGCCAAAATGTTTCTTCAATCAGTAGTTATTGATGATGCTTTTTGAGAAATTCTCATTCTTTTACCTTCTAGGATTTTACTCTATACTCCAAGCATTTTGATTTACAATTAGGCAGCGAGTCAGAGTTGTATATGCAAATTCTTTTGAGCAGTTCTGGTTGCATTTAGTGTGACGAGAGCAGATGATTTTTTATTTTTGTTTGCAGGATAGAATACTCTCTCAGCTGAGAATTAACTATTTCCTCCTGGTATCATCTACTGAAATTTGATTATGTTTTCTTTCTTTCTTTTTGCCTTTCATTATTTTTGTTGAAACATAGGTTGTTTTTTTCCTGGCATCTCTACTATTTGCTAAAAATCATATTCTAACGACATGCATTTCTAAAAAGTTTCGACTAGAATAGAAGGCGCTGACCACAAAGTATAAATACAGTACGAATTATAGATATTCTCTTGAATAAACAGTAGATACAAGCATATTTTCACTTTCACAGAAATTGAAAAGCCACATGTTGGCTTTACGGTACTTTAACAGACATAAACCCCAAACTCATATTTCTTTCTTACAATCTTATTATTAAACACACCCTCATGATCAAATACAAACTCTTGATGATGACCCAATTACCATATAAGGGAACTTGATATTTATTGAAGAAAAAAAAATGGAAAGTTTCTTTCTTTTGTTTTTTTTTCCCCTCTTTTTCCTTCCAAATCTTGGAGCTGATCAGAAAGAAATGTTCATCATGTCCATACTCAAGCTCTCCATCATCACATTCTCCATAAACCCACATTTGTTGGGCGCTGCCCTTTTGAAGCTTCCCATATTTCTGGGCCTGAATGAGCAGGAGGAGAGTGGAATAATTGGAATGTTCTCACAGTTGCAGATTTCGATCATGTACCCATCTGGGTCGTGAAAGAAAACCTGATCCACCCTGTTCCCATCATCTTCCACCACTGCTGTCACATACCTCATTCCCATTTCTTGCAGCCTCCTCTTAACAAGTCCAACATCACTACACTGTCGAATATTAATAACATTTCAGAAAAAAAAAATCATTACTACTGTGAAATTGAATATGAAATTGCTTTTTCGAAATGGTATCCTTGTAGTCTTTACTGATCCTACCTGGAAGGAGATGTGATTATCCTTGGGATTAATTGGACGAGGTTCAACAATGGGGTCAAATTCATCGATGGCTGGGTTCTCAATCAAATGTATCCCAATCCCATAATTATACAACCTACATGTATAAATCGAGAGGATAATAAATATGAATTTAAAAAAAGAGTAAAAGAAAAGGAAAGAGGCATGAAACAGACTAACCAAGCTCCATTGAAATTAAAAGAGGAGGGTCGTTTGGTGAGAACAAATCCCAGAACATCCTCATAGAACCTCATAGAAGTCCACACTGATCTGCACAACAAAGAAACATGATTCAAGGAGAGAAGAGGCAGTGCCTCACAGCTGCTCACTTCCTCGATCTCCATTGTTTTTTTCCTTCTTCTTCTCTCTAAGGCTCTAGCTATTACGAACTTTCTAATTAAAGATCTTTGATTACTTGCTCAAACATGCTTTACATGCATTATCTTCCTTAGTGTGTATGCATCACATAACTACCACACCCTGCTTTTATAAAGCCGGAAGTGTGGAAAATGTCTTACCACTTTCAATTCAAATTTACTCTTCCCGTTGTGGGTTATGAGGAACTTTCCTAGCAGATTCTCTCTTACCAATCAAGGACAAATTGGAATGCATTCATAATTTTTTTCATGCCTTTCACGGATAGTAATTTTTTTTTTTTTTTAATCTTGCTGTTATTTAAAGTATCTCGGTATCTATACATGAGACACAAGCCGAAGTGGCCTGTATATCACTTCTCAATTTCTAAATATTTTTCTATTAATTAGAAATTTCGAATTCAAATACCAAAATGAAAAATTGGAAGGGAGATTATTACATATACAATAACACATCAATTAAATAGGTAAGTTTCAATTGTTGTGATCTAACCTTATTTCATTTTTCTTAAAAGTGTATTATGTTTGAAATAATTAATATAAAGATATACTCTACATCTTCACATATGCTTTATTTATTTATTTATTTAAATATATTAGGATTAGTACATAAAGATTATTGTTTTAACTATACTAATTATATTTATTTAAATTATATGAAGGTGTATTAAAATATTTTATATTACTATTATATAGAATAATATAAAATTATTTTATAAAATAATATATTTTTTTATAAATTCATTGTCTTAATAAAAATAAATAAAATATTTTACTTTTAAAATTCAGATTTAAAACTTGAAACTATTGATTGATGGAGAATAGATTATAATATTTTATTTTATTTTAAAAAATAATATAAGAAAAATATTAATTAAATATATAATCTACTGCCGTAGCATAAAAAAGTTAACTATAGAAGAGAATTAAAAATTTAATTAATATGCATGATTTTCAATTTTAGAGTAAAAAATTTAAAATCTCAGCAATTAATCAAGAATAAAATCATATATCAACAAATGTATATAAGCTATGGTGTGAAAGAGATTATATTAAGTGGATTTTATATAGGGAAATTTATATTTTTATAGAGAGTAAAAAAATTAAAATTATCACAGATATAATAAATTATAATAATTTAAATTTAATAACTTAATTATTTAAAGTTTGTAATTTTTTATTTGAAGTATTACAAACACTATTTTATTTTTTATTATATTTTAATTATTTATATGTAATTATTTTTTATATAAATTATTTAAATTAAATTAAATTTTAATTGAATAATATTTTAAGCAATTAATTACATTAATTCTTTAATTATTTTATATTTTATAATAATTAATATTTTTATAATAATTTTAATCAATTATATATATTTATTCTATATAATTATTTATATTAGAAAAACAAAAATATATAACATTTATTAATTAAGTTATATTAAATATGATTTAAAAAAAATTATGAAATCAATACACTAATACTATTGTGAGATAGTAAAAAAAAATTTATACTATAATTTATTTTTATTATCTAAATATATTTTTATATGGTAGTTCCTCAATTTTTGTAAATATATTTTTAATATTATTTTTATTATTAAAATAAAAATATAATAACTTTTTTAATGATAAAACACAATAAAATTTTTATTATAATTTTAATAATATATTATATTAAAAAATAATAGAAAATTAAAAGGTTAACAACAATCGATATAATAAAATGTATTTATAATATATAAAAAAAAAGAAAATCAAAAAGTCATTCAATAGATAAAAACAATAAATTCTATTTAACATATATTAATTATTATTTTATATAAAAAAATTATAAATTTACTATGTAGGGTTAATAATACATTTAGCAATTTCTCATATATGTATTATTATTCAAATAAAATATGAAAAATATGTAATATTAATTAATTAATAATATTGGTTATAATTTTTTGTTCATTTTATTTATAATAAAATAAAAATAAATATATATGTTAAAATTTTTATTTTATTGTGATTAATATATTATACTAAAAAATCACATACTTAATAGTAATGATAAAAAATTAAAAAGTTATATATAAATTATAATAATAAAAATAATAAATTTTATTTATTATAAATATATTAATTAGTCAAAAAAATAAAAAATGATAAAATTCATTCATATGAATATATTGATTTGTAACATTATTAAATATAAAAATATAATTTTAAATTAAAAATAAAATATATTAAATATATCACTTAATATAAATATATAAATTAACATAATTATATAAATTTAAATAATGTTATTTATCAATTTTTTGGACTTATTTTAGAATTTAATTTTATATATATAAATAAATCAATGCAAATTTTAGAAAAACAAAAAAGGAAGAGGATTCATCAACGATTAGAATGCAAAATTGAATAAAAAGATACCGTTTGTAGGAAGGTTGTTTGAGCGAAAGTACAAATTATAGAAAAAAAAAAAAAAAGAAATTTCTTCGATGTTTCCTTTTTGAAAAAAAAAATGAAAGAAAAGAATAAATATATTGATTACCTCAGCCAAGCGTATTGTGAAGTACGAATCCGCGTTACGGCCTAAAAGCGTGATATAAATTTTAAACACATAAGCGAAACGTAATTATGAACTTTGTCTAGTGGAAAGATGAAGATTTGATGAATGAACAAATGCATCAGCAAAATCTGATGAATGAAATATATATATATAAATGGAGAATTTTAAAGTTGAAAATTTAATGAAAGGAATTTCCTTTAATATTATTTTAGATTAAAAAGTTTTTAAATCTCCAAGTATTTTAAAATCAAGATGATCATTTTATAAATTTTAATTTGATAATATTGAAATCATTTCCAAACATATGAATTCGAAGTTAAAATTTAATTGAAAAGGGTGACTTTTGTGATATTTTTAAAAAATAAAAAATGACTAATTTTATTTTTTAGAAAAATTAAAATTTATTAAAATTTTATATAACATAATATATGTTTTTTATAAATGAATTATGTTACGATAAATATATTTTACTAATAGTATAATGAAAATATTTTAAAATAATATATAAATATAATATTTTTTTAAAGTTTTAGGTCATATATTTTATAAAAAAGTGTGCATTTTATTTTATAAATTTATAAAAAAAAATTAGAGAATTGAAATTATTATTTATTCTCCAAGCAACCAATACAAGTCATTATATATATACTCTTTCCCAGAGATTAAAAGACCAAAACAAAAAGAAGAAAAAAGATTAAAAAACTGAAACAGAAAGAAATAATATACAAACGGTAGTGCTAAGAAAGATTGAAACATACAAATCATAGTGCCAAGTAAGATTGAAACAGAGAGAAGAGAAAAGAAAAGATATCTCTCTTTCGAGTGGAAGAAAATCAGTGAGAAAATATGGGGTTTCAATGGCTGTGTGGGTTTTGCTTCAAACCTACCAACGAGAATCTCGTTCACTTCTATCTTCAAAGGAAGTTGGACGGACAACCATTGCCTCCTGGTTTGATCACCGACTGTGATATTCATGCCCAGAATTCATGGAAAATCTTGGGTGATATCAAGAACTTTGATGGGTTCTACTATGTGTTCACCAATTTGAAGAGGATGAGTAAAGCCAAGATTGATAGAAGGGCCGGTTCTGGAACCTGAAAAGGCCAAACAACAAATCGATTTCAACAATATGAAGGGAAGACTCATTGGGCAAAGAAAGCGTTCATATTTGAAGTTGACAAGAAAAATTTGAAATCTGTTGGCCAAAACAATGGGCGCTGGCTTATGGTAGAGTTTTCATTAGGCAATGAAGGGGTAAGTAAAAGCCTTAAAGCTGATTTGTTTTAGGGTTTTTGTTACTCCTTAATTAATCTTAATGAAAATCGTGTCCTAAATTGATTCTGTGCAATTTTGTATGACTGATTCTTGCATTTTTCCTTTGCAGTTTGATGGAAAAGCTGTGCTGTGTAGAATCTATAACAAACATGCAAGAGATTTTCACAAGAAAGAACAAGTTGGTGTTGATTATTCAAATTGTGAGGCAATAGTCCCGTATGTTGAAAAGAAACAAGTATCTTTGGCTGATGACAAGGAAGGGAATCAGCATCCAACGAAGAAGATGAAGAAACAAAAATCTACTGCTGATGACGAGGAAGGACATCAGAACTCAAAGAAGATGAAGCAGCAGGAGCCGGTTGACTTATACGGAGAGAGCATTGGCAGCACTAGTTGTTGTCCTTCAAATTTCGTAGTGGAGCAACTACCATTATCGTCTGACTACTCAAGTAGATTCCCTGAAGATGAAGCTGTCTTTTTAGCAGATGGAGAATTAAATTCCCTTCTTGACTTTCCATCAGATTATGATCTAACATCACTCCTCTTAGATATGGACGTAGGGAGAGGAACTTCCCCTGAAGATGAGCTCAGCAAATTTTTGGCGGAGAACATCGATGACGGTGGCTTCTTCTCTTCCATGCCACCTCTCATTATGCAATGCAACAAAGTTAACAAAGACGACGAAAACGGCAACAATCTTTCCTCATCGATGCCTCTGCAAGGAGGGTTTTGCGACAGAAATGCAGTTTTGCGGGATGTTAATTAGTATGCTTTATTTCTATTTTAATTGGAATTAAACTCGGTAGTTATAATGTATAGATTGATTCCCATATCTGCAATTATTAATCAAAGCTTCCACTTTCTGCATATGGTCATACTAGCAAAATCATACGTATTACTCATGCAGATGATAATTAGCTTTTCTAATGCAAGAGGATTTGTTGTTTTAGTTGATTTTATTTTTGTTTACACGCGCCCGATCATTTATGCACACGACATATTCAAAATTTTAATTTTTTTGGTCTTATTTTACAAAATTTATATAAAAAAATATTTCGAAAAAAATATTATTAAAACTAATTTTATTATTTCTATAATAAAACATATTAAATCTAATTTCGAAAAAAATATTATGACTTATATATAAATAAATGAATGCATAAATGAAGAAAGTATATTATAACTATAACTGATCCAATAAAAATGGTGCAATCATGACTTATATATAGATAAATAGCTCCAAGAGCTCACAGTGCTGATGGACTCCAATACCACCGAGCTGAAGCTCATTAGTCGTGCAATTATGACTTAGCTGCCACACACATATGCTCTAATACATTTAATTTAATTTTTTTTTTTAAAAAAGGGGTTAGGAACTCTATCTTTGTATTGCTATATATATATATAAAATTTTAGGAGGAGGGGCAATGTTTGGTCCGCCCCTGCTAAGGCATGTAATTGCCCTCACATAGTGTGAAAGAAAAGAAAAGAATAAAATTCACAATCTTTATATAGTTTGATCATAAATTTTATGTTTACAAGCAAGACTTGCATGGAGTGGAACTTGTAGTCCAATGGCGAAAAAAAGGTTATAATTAGGTTTTCTTTTCGTCACCTCAGAACTAATGAAATATTCTATTTGGATCCAATAACAAGTTATTAGGCAATCATAGTTCAGCTGTGAAAAAATATATCCAAAATTAAACGCACACCATAAGAGCTATCTTTAATTTCTGAAGACAACTTAATTTATGAAAACTTTTGTGCAGGATGATGTTTCAGTTGTTAACCATTGGCTTGTGAATGGAAACATTATGCACAAGGTGAGAGGATGAATAATAACTCTGCAATTCATCAAAGACCAACATCAAACTTTACTTTTCATTTCGGATATATTTGTATTCTATCTTAAGGCAATAGGCAGTAACTGTTTTTAAGATTTACTAAAAAATTTGCAGTGAGGAATGGCTAAAAAGAATGGACAAGAACTCTGCTTTAGTAAAGCCAATAATGGAATCAACTTATGGAAAGGATCAAGCTCTCAAGTGGACTGTCTACTGGAGAACTTTCTTTATTTCTGTTGCAGAACTTTTTGGATACAACAATGGTGAAGAGTGGATGGCTGCACATTACCTATTCAAGAAAAAGTGAAGATGCATGCATGGGAAAACGTACTTCTTTCAGTTGAAGATGATGATGCGTTAAAGAACTATTCTTCTCCATTTGTAAAACAGTTAAAAAAACAAAATTTGTATTAAAGGGAAACAGTGGAAAAGACCTTAAATTTGTTTTCAAAAGCTTGATTAAATGCTAGAAAATTACTTATTCAGTTCTCCATCTAAAAAATGGCATATGTAAAATCTTTTTTCATTTTTCTTAATTTCATTTTTCAGGAAAACGCTCTAGTTTTATATAAATAAACAGTCCCTTAGCTATTCTTAACAGCTGAGGAGCATATCTGAGAGACAGATAAGAGAGTGATAGAGGGTAATGGGATTTGTTCTCCATTAACCATGTAACAGGACAAACATTCTATTAAAATACCATAAAGCCAACACATGGCTTTTCAATTTCTGTCAAAGTGAAAATATGATTGCCTTTACTGTTTATTTAAGAGAATCCCAACAATTAGCTTTGTGTTTATACTCCTTTGGTCATTGCCTTCTATTCTATTTGAAGGTTTTTACAAATGCATCAGTCGTTCAAATAAATAATTATGAATATTCTTGGAATAAAATTTCTATCAAGCACGGAAAATAGCAAAAAAACAACAGAATATATTTTTCAACAAAAATAAGAACGGCTCTAAAGAAAAAATGAAATGGAATCAAAATTCAATGGATCATCTGAGTACTTTTACATTAAACTTATGCCCGGTCAAAGAAGTTATATCAAAATTCAGTATTATTAGAGAATATTCTAATAAAAACATTACAGAAAAACTACCTGACCATTCAACGCTTTTATTTTATTTTATTATTTAAATGGTATTTGAGTGGAGATAAATAGATGACACTCAGACTATTATTAAAATTTTATATAATACGATATGTGTTTTTTATAAATCAATTGTATTACAGTAAATATATTATACTAATGGTACAATAAAAATATTTTAAAATAATATATAAATATAATATTTTTGAAGTTTTAAGAATTATACTCTATAAAAAAAGTGTGTATTTTATTTTATTTTATAAATTTATATAAAAAAATAACTTGAAATTTGAATTATTACTTATCTCGCAAGTAACCTATACAAGTCATTATATATATGGGTTCCTTCCTATAGATTAAAAGACAAAAAAAGAGAGAGAAAAAAAAGATTGAAACAGAGAGAAGAGAAAAGAAAAGATATCTCTCTTTCGAGTGGAAGAAAACCGGAGAGAAAATATGTCGTCGCCATGGTTTTGTGGGTTTCGCTTCAAACCTACGGACGAGGATCTCGTTCACTTCTATCTTCAAAAGAAGTTGGACAGACAAGCATTACCTCTTGGTTTGATCACCGAATGTGATATTTATGCCGGGAATCCATGGAAGATCTTGGACAATGTCAAGAACTTTGATGGGTTCTATTATGTGTTCACCAATTTGAAGAGGATGAGTAAAGCCAAGATTGATAGAAGGGCCGGTTCTGGAACCTGGAAAGGCCAAACAACAAATCGATTTCAACAATCTGAAGGGAAGACTCGTTGGGCAAAGAAAACGTTCATATTTGAAGTTGATAAGAAAAATTTGAAATCCGTTGGCCAAAACAATGGGCGCTGGCTTATGGTAGAGTTTTCATTAGGCGATGAAGGGGTAAGTAAAAGCCTTAAAGTTGATTTGTTTTAGGGTTTTTGTTACTCCTTAATTAATCTTAATGAAAATCGTGTCCTAAATTGATTCTGTGCAATTTTGTATGACTGATTCTTTCATTTTTCCTTTGCAGTTTGATGGAAAAGCTGTGCTGTGTAGAATCTATAACAAACATGCAAGAGATTTTCACAAGAAAGAACAAGTTGGTGTTGATTATTCAAATTGTGAGGCAATAGTCCCGTACGTTGAAAAGAAACAAGTCTGTTTGGCTGATGACAAGGAAGGGAATCAGCATCCAACGAAGAAGATGAAGAAACAAAAATCTACTGCTGATGACGAGGAAGGACATCAGAACTCAAAGAAGATGAAGCAGCAGGAGGCGGTTGACTTATACGGAGAGAGCATTGGCAGCACTAGTTTTTGTCCTTCAAATTTCGTAGTGGAGCAACTACCAGTATCGTCTGACTACTCAAGTAGATTCCCTGAAGATGGAGCTGCCTTTTTAGCAGATGGAGAATTAAATTCCCTTCTTGACGTTCCATCAGATTATGATCTAACATCACTCCTCTTAGATATGGACGTAGGGACTGGAACTTTCCCTGAAGATGAGCTCAGCAAATTTTTGGCGGAGAACATCGATGACGGTGGCTTCTTCTCTTCCATGCCACCTCTCACTATGCAATGCAACAAAGTTAACAAAGACGACGAAAACGGCAACAATCTCTCCTCATCGATGCCTCTGCAAGGAGGGTTTTGCGACAGAAATGCAGTTTTGCGGAATGTTAATTAGTATGTTTTATTTCTAGTTTAATTGGAATTAAACTCGGTAGTTATAATGCATAGATTGATTCCCATATCTGCAATTATTAATCAACGCTTCCACTTTCTGCATATGGTCATACTCAGATGATAATTAGCTTTCCTAATGCAAAACTATTTATTGATTTTAGTTATTTTTATTTTTTTACATACGTCGGATCATCTATGTACAGATATATTTAAAATTTTAATTTTTGTTAGCGTTGTGTTACAAAATTTATGTAAAAAAATATTATTAAAATTAATTTTATTATTTCTATAATAAAACATATTAAATTTAATTTCGAAAAAAATATTATTATTATTATTATTATTATTATTATTATTATTATTATTACAAGTTACAATCCCTTCACTGTGCTGCAAGTATAAATTATTTACTTATACCCTACTAATAAATTATTTAATTCTTTTTGTTTTCCTTGAAAATGTTATATATATATATAATTTAATAGGAAATAAATTAAAGTGTTATAATTTATAATTAATAGGCAAATAAACCAGTAGAGATTTTTTTAACAAAAATAAACTATTCTTAGTTTTAAATAATTAAAATGTGAGAAAATTTCAAACGTACAAATTGAAATGAAAAACTTTAATACATAAGTTGTGAGGATTTAATCAAATTGAAATAAGAAATAAAAAACACTTAAATAAATAGTTTTAAATATTTTTATTGAAATAGTAACTGATTTGATTTTAATTAGTAAAATTAATTGCATATGTTTTTGATATATACTGTTTGTCCCAATGATAATTGTATGGATTATTTTTAATTTATTATCAGTTAATAAATTTATTTATAAATTTATGTTGTTTTTTAAAAACAAAATCAAAATTTATTAAAATTTTATATAACAGGATATATGTTTTTTATAAATCAATTATGTTACGATAATATATTTTATTAACGGTAGAATGAAAATATTTTAAAATAATATATAAATATAATACTTTTTGAAGTTTTAAGAATTATATTCTATAAAAAGGTGTGTATTTTATTTTATCAATTTATAAAATAATAATAATAATATGTAAAGTAATTATTTTATAAAAATATTAAATAATGAAATTTTATAAGAAGCATAAAAAACAATAACAATTCAAAAATACAAAGATATAAAATATTATTTAAATATATAATAAAATATTTATTTTTATTTTAGCTTTTCATTCCCACTGGGCCGTATTATATTGAGGATTTATTTTTTGAATGATGCTCCTTTATTAGATGATGGACTAAATTACTAAATGGTCTAGAGGCGGAAGGAGCAGCCCTGGTGATTTTATACATTTCAATAATTTAATTTTTATACTTTAAATATAAAATAAAATAGTATTTAAAATATAAATAATATAAAAATATTCATAATATAATATTTTAAAATTATAAGGAATAATGGTCGGAATGGATATGTTTTAAAAAATATATTTTAAATCAAACGAATCTTTAATTAATTTATTGAAGAAGAAGATATAAGGGAATTTACAAATCTGTTAGGTTTTCAATTATGGAGAATCATATCAAATCATATGTAATTATTGTGGCGATGACAAATTTGAAACACTCCAAGATTTTACAGACCATCGACATTCTACAAAACCATTCTCATATTCTAAGTCACAACTATTCTCATGTGCATGGAATTCGTTTAATTAATAATATTAATTATTCTATATTTTTTTCACATAGTCTAACTTAAGAGATAATTATTTTATATTTTTTGATAATATAAATTAATTAACGAGCATGAATTATAATAATAATAATACTAATAATTTATCATCACATTTGTTTCTAAGGGTGTATAAGAAAATCCCATGATAATTATTTAATGATGTTTAATTAAAATAAGGTTTGTATGAAATAAAAAAATATAAAATTTATTAATTAAATTATTAAAAAATAATCGATAAAATTAAACATTTACTAATAATTTCTTCGATAAAATACCGAAGATAAAATTACTAACGAAAAATCGGAATTATATTCTTATTTTCCGCATAGATTAGAGACCTGAGGAATGCAAACCACAACTGTTTTAAATGAGAAAAAGGGAGAAGGAAGCAAACTTAAAAGATAATATAAGGAAATGAGCACATGCATCTGCTTTTCTGAAGTCCAACACAGCTCATCCATTCAAAATCGAAAATGACTGCATATCCATAAATTTTGTTGCTTTTTTTTTTTTTTTCTTTTTCAAAAGTAGATTCTTCACAATTTTCCCCTTTAAATATATATATATATATATATATATATGCAAGAAATAAAAAAGATAAGAAAATCATTAAGAGATGCATGTGAAACTTCACGTGCGTGTTCTACTTCTCATTTTACTTGATCATTAAAATAAGCAATTTCTTCGGCATTTATTGTATTTTTGTGCTTGAGAATTTGTGTTGTGGAAGCAGCAGAATTAAGTGTGAATGAGCTGAGATTTGAACTGAATAAGTAACTAACTAGCAAGTTGAGTAGTTAATCTAAGCTGTCAATCAATCATTTGATTAGTTGTTAGTATTCCATTGTAACGTAAATGTGATTATGGGGTAAAAATTATATAAAACAATATAAAAACACATGTTGTATTAAGTCATTTACAGGTTGATAAGTCTCAAATTCAAAATCAAACAAAAATTAAATATATCAAAAAATATAAAAACAGGATGAGCAGAACTTTTACACAGATAAAAATAACCATAATATTCTTCTTGGTTTATTTAATAAGCAAATAAAACATGATAAAAATATATAATCTAAAAGCAAATTTTATGAAATTTTTTCTTTTAGAGAAAAAAGAAAGGGTAATTAGCAGCTGTTTGTGATCACATGGGGTGTTTGTTTGGTCAAAAACAGTCCCCACTCTTACGGTTTGCAATTGTATGCAGCTTTTTTGTTTGTCTGAGTCTGCCTGTGGTTGTGGAGCCAACAACATTCAAAAAAGGCTGCTAGTTTAGCTATAGCATCCAACATTACTGGAGACACAGCCATGAGCCTTCCCCTTCTTCATACACTCTCTACACAATCTCTACAATCATTCTTATTCTCAACCTTGGAGTTTTAGCGTTTACAAAAAAGACTTTATCACATATTTTATACTCAAATTCACTATACTGAAACTAAATTAATATAGATAGGAAACAACTGAAGTTCTTTAATTGCCTTTTGGTGTTGTCAATGGCTCACATTTTTTTTTTTAACTTTTTTTAGATTTTCTAACAATAATAACAACTTTTTAATCAAACCAAACCAAATCAAATAAAACTAGTGACCAAACTTGAAAAGATCTGATTAGTTAACATGGAACTAACAAATAAATAACGAATGAAATCAGGGAATTATTTAAGCTTGAGGATGAAGCAAATTAGGTAAAATAATAATAATAATACTAACTTTAATTAAGCTAAATATGCAAATTAATTAATGGATGTATTAGCTTAGCGCTTTTTTTTTTTTTTTTTTTGAAATTGGTTAGCTTAGCTTTATAATTTAGATTAGCGCGGTAGTTTCACATCGAAGGCTGACAACATCCCAAAATCAGCTAAGACTTCGAGCCTAAGGAGGCAACTAACCCGCAAGAATCCCATTTCCAAATTTTCCAATTTTCCATTTTTCGTTTTCTCATATAAACCATTCCCGCAAAATTCCCCACAGGCCAGGGGGAGAGAGAGAGAATCCGTTTTCTCTCGATCTCCATTTTCTCTGCTTTCAATTTTCACGGCTTTTCTAATGAAATCAGAGCTGCTTCAGGTTAGATAATAATAATCGTCTACATTTTTTGTTTTTCTCGAATGATTTTGAAAATGTTTCTTAAAGTTTGAAACTACTTGATCCTGAGAATTTCGCGGAAAAAAATTCAAATTTCATTTGCCGTTGTTGTCAAGCCATTGTTCAGTTACATTTAATTGGATTCTGTTTGGAATTCAATTCATACCTGTTTTGAATTCTAACTTTATTTTGAATTTCTTTTTCTGGTTCCTGGTTCAAGATTTTGGATTTTCAAATGACTTGTTGAACTCCAATTTCATGCATATTCTTCTTTTTCTTCTTCCTTTGATAGATGCAGGCAATATTTTGATTCGTAAGGCCTCACTTTTGGCAATATTGGTTAAAATAAGAACAATATTTGCTTTTTGGGAGTCCGGGTACCTGTGATGAGAGTTCTGCTCGTTACTGGGCTATATTTAGACGATATCGAAACAGCCGAATACACGAAAATCTTGGAGCAGAAAGTCCAAGCGCCCTCGTCTCAATTTGGTGTGGATGGTTGTAATACAGATAATCTGCACATGGAGTCGGTGAGGATTCTTCCAGAGGCCACAAATAGTTCCTGAAAGAGAATCTGAAATTTTCACTCTCCAAGGTTGAAAACGAAATTTTATTTTATTTTATTTTTATCACTTTCACTGCTACAATTTTGTTCTTTTATGCTTATATTATACTACGAAATATATTCCATATCCAGATGGTGTAAAGGTAACAAGGGAAGATCGAGGTGTTTGGCACTGTTATTAGGACCATTTAAGAAAAATCCAAATTCGTCAATCACATTGGACAACAACCATTTGTTTGACTCCAAGAATGATAGCTTACCAATGGGCTTATATGTATGTTCATGTCTGTATTTTTTAATTAAGAAATGATAAAAAAAAAAGGGTTTCTTGCTTGAGACAAAGAACTGACCAAAATTTTCAGTGAATTAGCACTAACCCATGATTAGTTTGCCGATGTATATGATTGTGGCAGTTAAGGTTGCGTGGCCCTTATGTTCTCCATGAGTCCAGCAAACCTGTTTTATTAAACAAATTCCGACCTTAATACATTAGCTAAACATTAAGGAAAAGAGAGGGAGCTGATGGAAAGAGGCAAAGTTATATATTTGTGTGGTTTATATGAGCATACATTGACTTCCCTACATATTATGTGATTTTCAGTCTTGTTGAGACAAAGGTTAGAGATGGGGGCCGCTGATGAGGAGCCGATAAAGGGGTCCAGTGGTGATGAGGAAAAAACTATTGTTTCAGTCCGCCTGAGGCCTTTGAATGAGAAGGAAACTGCAAGAAATGATGTATCAGATTGGGAATGCATCAACAATAACACTGTCATATACAGGAACAATCTTTCAGTTCCTGAGAGTTCCTTGTGCCCAACTGTCTATACATTTGGTAAGAAATTTGCTTATTTCACAGTTTAATATAATCTTCTTTTATATTTTAATTGCATCTCCAATTATGCATCCCAGAGATGCCAAAAATTGCTGATATATAGATTCTACAGTTAGTATCCCACCACAGTTAGTTTACTGATAAAAATTTTATTCTGTTGTTCAAATAATGTTTTGAATCTGTTGTTGGGTACCTGGATCATATTGCTTTTTTTTTTCTTTTTTCTTTTTGATTTTTTTGTTTATTTTCTATTAATCTACTAATGCTTACTTATGCACTTTTAGACATTGAGAAATATTTTTGTTCCATTGGCATTTTGTGAAGTTGATTGTATTTTTTTTTTCATGTGTTTATTAATGTTCTTCTGAGTAATGTATTTGTACAAGGTTATTTGAGCAATTAATTAGACACCACATGTTTTTTCATGATACCATCCTCTTCCATTTTGCTTCCCTTTTCTGTTCTTTGGTTAATTTGTTGGTTGTAGATAGAGTATTTAGCCCTGAATCCTCCACGAGGCAGGTGTATGAGGAAGGAGCTAAGGAGGTTGTAGATAGAGTATTTTTCAGGAAAACGCTCTAGTTTTATATAAATAAACAGTCCCTTAGCTATTCTTAACAGCTGAGGAGCATATCTGAGAGACAGATAAGAGAGTGATAGAGGGTAATGGGATTTGTTCTCCATTAACCATGTACCAGGACAAACATTCTATTAAAATACCATAAAGCCAACACATGGCTTTTCAATTTCTGTCAAAGTGAAAATATGATTGCCTTTACTGTTTATTTAAGAGAATCCCAACATTTAGCTTTGTGTTTATACTCCTTTGGGCATTGCCTTCTATTCTATCTTTTAGAAATGCATCATTCGTTCAAATAAATAATTATGAATATCGTTCGAATAAAATTTCTATCAAGCACTGAAGATAGCAAAAAACAACAGAATATATTTTTCAACAAAAATAAGAACAGACTTAAAAGAAAAAAAGAAATGGAATCAAAATTCAATGGATTATCTGCGTACCTTTACATTAAATTTATGTCTAGTAAAAATTAGATCTAAAGTTATATCAAAATTCAGTATTATTAGAGAATATTCTAATAAAAACAGCGAAGAAAAACTACCTGATCATTCAACGCTTTTATTTTATTTTATTATTTAAATGGTATTTAAGTAGAGATAAATAGATGACACTTTAACTATTATTAAAATTTTATATAACACAATATGTATTTTTTATAAATTAATTGTGTTACGGTAAATATGTTATACTAATGGTACAATGAAAATATTTTAAAATAATATATAAATATAATATTTTTTAAAGTTTTAAGAATTATACTCTATACAACAGTGTGTATTTTATTTTATTTTATAAATTTATAAAAAAAATAACTTGAAAATTTGAATTATTGCTTAGTTTCCAAGCAACCTATACAAGTCATTATATATATGGGTTCCTTCCTATAGATTAAAAGACCAAAAAAGAGAGAAAAAAATGATTGAAAACTTGAAACGGCCAGAAATAATATACAACCTGTAGTGCCAAGAAAGATTGAAACAGAGAGAAGAGAAAAGAAAATATATATCTTTTTCGAGTGGAAGAAAACCGGAGAGAAAATATGTCGTCCCCATGGCTTTGTGGGTTTCGCTTCAAACCTACGGACGAGGATCTCGTTCACTTCTATCTTCAAAAGAAGTTGGACAGACAAGCATTACCCCTTGGTTTGATCACCGAATGTGATATTTATGCCGGGAATCCATGGAAGATCTTGGACAATGTCAAGAACTTTGATGGGTTCTATTATGTGTTCACCAATTTGAAGAGGATGAGTAAAGCCAAGATTGATAGAAGGGCCGGTTCTGGAACCTGGAAAGGCCAAACAACAAATCGATTTCAACAATCTGAAGGGAAGAGTCGTTGGGCAAAGAAAGCGTTCATATTTGAAGTTGATAAGAAAAATTTGAAATCCGTTGGCCAAAACAATGGGCGCTGGCTTATGGTAGAGTTTTCATTAGGCGATGAAGGGGTAAGTAAAAGCCTTAAAGTTGATTTGTTTTAGGGTTTTTGTTACTCCTTAATTAATCTTAATGAAAATCGTGTCCTAAATTGATTCTGTGCAATTTTGTATGACTGATTCTTGCATTTTTCCTTTGCAGTTTGATGGAAAAGCTGTGCTGTGTAGAATCTATAACAAACATGCAAGAGATTTTCACAAGAAAGAACAAGTTGGTGTTGATTATTCAAATTGTGAGGCAATAGTCCCGTACGTTAAAAAGAAACAAGTATCTTTGGCTGATGACAAGGAAGGGAATCAGCATCCAACGAAGAAGATGAAGAAACAAAGATCTATTGCTGATGACGAGGAAGGACATCAGAACTCAAAGAAGATGAAGCAGCAGGAGCCGGTTGACTTATACGGAGAGAGCATTGGCAGCACTAGTTGTTGTCCTTCAAATTTCGTAGTGGAGCAACTACCAGTATCGTCTGACTACTCAAGTAGATTCCCTGAAGATGAAGCTGTCTTTTTAGCAGATGGAGAATTAAATTCCCTTCTTGACTTTCCATCAGATTATGATCTAACATCACTCCTCTTAGATATGGACGTAGGGACTGGAACTTTCCCTGAAGATGAGCTCAGCAAATTTTTGGCGGAGAACATCGATGACGGTGGCTTCTTCTCTTCCATGCCACCTCTCACTATGCAATGCAACAAAGTTAACAAAGACGACGAAAACGGCAACAATCTCTCCTCATCGATGCCTCTGCAAGGAGGGCTTTGCGACAGAAATGCAGTTTTGCGGGATGTTAATTAGTATGCTTTATTTCTAGTTTCATTGTAATTAAACTCGGTGGTTATAATGCATAGATTGATTCCCATATCTGCAATTATTAATCAAAGCTTCCACTTTCTGCATACGGTCATACTAGCAAAATCGTACTACTCATGCAGATTATAATTAGCTTTTCTAATGCAGGACGATTTGTTGTTTTTAATTAATTTTATTTTTGTTTACACACATCCGATCATCTATACATACTACATATTTAAAATTTTAATTTTTCTTTGGCCTTGTTTTACAAAATTTATATAAAAAATATTATTAAAACTAATTTTATTATTTCTATAATAAAACATATTAAATTTAATTTAATACTCGTATTAATATTTAATAAACAATCTTTTCACAACAAAATTCTGGTATTAGTGTTAAATTAATTAAAATGCTTTATGGGCTAAAACATTTCTACTTGACATTTCTAATGGTCTAAACATCAGTGAAAAATAATGAATTTTATTATTATTATTATTATTACAAGTTACAATCCCTTCAGTGTGCTGCAACATTTTAAAAATATTAATTATTTATCCAGAAAATTGAAGAAAAATTCAAAATTTCTTAAATTAAGGAACATGTGAATAGAGAGTATAGATTTTATCTTCTGCTTTCAGATAGATAAATAGATATATAGATGGATTAAAGTTATTTATTATTATATTGTTTTTAATTTTTTAAAATAAAATGTCCATTATTGAGTTTCTTTCAGGGAATATTATAAAATTATATTTTAATTTTAAAACTAATCAACTCATCTTAATAGTGTAAAACGAAGCAGATCTGTTTGTGTGTGATATTCTTGTAAGTTTATAAATTAGATTTATTAATTGAAATAAATAAGCTAATAGATTTTTTTTTTTTTGAATAAAAAATAAGCTAATAGATTAACTTTACAATTTAATATTTATAAGCATTAAATTTCTATGTTTATAATCAAATATTTTGGTATACTATGCTTATCTAATTTAAAAATTCTATAATGCATCACATTTATATTTTTTTATAATTTTAATAATAAATTTACTTATTATTAAAAATATAAATTGCTTGTTAATATTTTAATTAAAAAAACGTGATTATTTAAAAGTTGATAAATAAATGAGATTAAATCAACCGCATATTATATCAATTTTAATTATTAATTCATTTTAAAAGTTAAACCTTTATCTGTTTAGTGATTTTATTCAAATATTTTAATTTTAATAATTTAATTTAAAATTAAAATATTTTATATAAATTATTTTAATACCCACGGAGGAAAAAAACAAAACACACCTCATAAATAATTAATAAACTATTTATATGATCAAATGTTGTCCTAAGCCTTACTCTTTATAAAATTCATAAAAGGTAATCGTAACAGCCTGGCGTCTAAGGGAAGAAATCTTGGGCAGGAGAAGTAAACATCAGAAACAAGCAAGCACAAATCAAGCAATGGGGACGATGAGGGTGGCTTCCTTAGCTTTGGGGCTCTCATCCTTGTTGATTCTGGCGAGTGTGTCCTATGTCTTTTGTGCACCTGGTTCGTTGCTTCAGCGCTTGTCCGGAAGCAACAATTACTTGACCACTGAGGAGCTATGGTTCAATCAGATTCTCGATCACTATTCTCCATATGTACCTTCTATTTCTCCCTCCTTTTAGGTTTTTCTTTCAAGTTCACGATCTGACTAGTCAATTCGATGTTAATCAATTTATTTATTTATTTATTTTGTGAATGAGCTGGGAATTTGAGCTCTAGATTTTTTTTTTTTTGGTTCGTATTGTATTTGTAGGATCGCCGTGAGTTTAAGCAGCGCTACTATGAATTTGTTGAGTATTTCAGAGTTCCAGATGGACCCATTTTTTTGAAAATTTGTGGTGAAGCTTCATGCAACGGCATAGCCAATGACTACCTCAGTGTAAGTTTTTTAAGTTCTGTAAAGTTGCCTTAAAAGGTATTTTAGGTATTGATATCTGATCGAGCTCAGAGTCGATTTTCGAGATTCACTCAAAGGTCAATTTTGAGCGTTTCCAATTATTTAAACAAATCCCACATGTTGTAAAAGTGAAAAGGGTGTGAATTCACTACCCTACTATTATTGTTTGCCTTATATATGTTCATATAACAATAATAATACAAGAGAGAGATATGAATTGTCCTTGCAAAATACAATTTTTAACTTTCTGTGCTATTAGTAAATTCCTGGAATTTTTACATTTACTGCTTCGTAGAGTAGGAGAAAATTTAATTTCAAACCTTGTTATCTTACGCAGGTTCTTGCTAAAAAGTTTGGGGCAGCCATTGTTTCGCTTGAGCATCGTTACTATGGTAAAAGCACACCCTTCAAAACAACTGAGACAAAGAATTTGAGATATCTTTCATCTAAGCAGGCGCTCTTTGACTTGGCTGTTTTCCGTCAGCAATATCAGGCAAGTTAGATTTAGTACTTAATGAATCAACTAGTTCCAATCAATACCTGGCCTCGCTCTGTCTCACCGTATGTGAATGTAAATCAAGATCAACCCAATGTTGTGAAGCAGATTTATTTTAGTCATGCATTTTAGTTTTCTGCAATTCTAGCATAATTGCAATATCTGCATCTTGTTCTGGAGGTTTGTTCTCTTTTTATATGCTGTTCACATTAATCTCAGCAAACTAAAGTGCAGCTGCTGCTTCTGAAAATATTTAAGTGTAACATACTTACCATATTGTTATGGTTATCCATGGATGGTTGCAAGGTTGCCTAAACAATGCACCACATTTGGAACAAACGTGTGGTAGAATTCAACTGATTCTATTAATAGAACTTTGTTCAATCGACTTACTTGGAATTACGTAAAATGGTATAGTTCAACTAAACTCTAGTGACTGAAATAATTGAAAAGTAAATTGAATTCTTGTAGTTCCTTATATTACCCCTAATTATAATGTAACAAAGGTGCTTTCAAGAGTATTTTTTATTTTTTCAGTAATAGTATCACCTCTACCAAACTGAGAGAATGTAATTCTTGCAAAATGCCTCATTGTAACCACCCAGGATTGAATCTATCACTTCTAGAGGTTTCCAAACACAAAACTTGAGAAAATAGAATTAATATGAATTGAAGACACTGAGAGAAATTACTGTTCTATTTCTTCAAGATGTTAATTCACTGTGTATGCATCAAGGCATCACTTTACCGTATTCCTTAATTTGTGCAGAAATTGTCATATGGTTCTCTATTCTTGATTGGGAATGATTTTGTTATTTTCTTTGTCCTTGAGGAGCATAGCTATAATTATTATGGTTATGCATGGATGATTGCAAAGTTGCCTAAACAAAAGTGTGCACTGCATTTGGAACAAACATGTGATATATGGAACTTTGTTCAATAGACATACTTGGAATTACATAAAATGATATAGTTCAACTGGCCTCTAATACTGAAATAATTGAAAAGTGAATTGAATTCTTGTAGTACCTTATATTACTCCTAATTATAATGTAACAAAGGTGCTTTCAAGTGTACTTTTGGTTTTTTCAGTAATAGTCTCACCTCTACCTACCAAACTGAAAGAATTTAATTCTTGCAAAATGCCCCACTCAGGATTGAATCCTATCACTTCCAGAGGTTTTCAAACACAACTTCCGGCAAAAAATAAAACTTGAGCAATAGAATTAATTATGAGTTGAATACACTGAGAGAAATTACTGTTGTATTTCTTCAAGATGTTAATTCACTGTATATGCATCAAGGTATCACTTTACCATATTCCTGAATTTGTGCAGAAGTTGTCATATGGTTCTCTATCCTTGATTGGAAATTATTTTTTTAATTTCTTTGTCCTTGAGGAGCATAGCTATAATTATAAATTATTATACATTAGTGGAGTACAATTTTTCACTTTATGCTATTGTTTTTTTCTTCATTTTTCTCGTGTAGGAATCACTAAACTTGAAGCTCAATAGAACAAATATTGAAAATCCCTGGTTTGTTTTTGGAATATCGTATTCTGGAGCTCTCAGTGCATGGTTTCGTCTTAAGTTTCCACATTTAACATGTGGAAGTCTTGCAAGTTCTGCAGTTGTTCTTGCTGTTTACAACTTCACTGAATTTGATCAGCAGGTGAACAAAATGTTGATTCTGTAGCATATACATTAAATACATCTTGGAAGATGTCCTTGTGCAGGCTCACCTTTAAGTTTAATTCTCTTCATTATGTTTTTTTTTCCTTTTGGCCCTTATATGGTTCCACATTATGAAAACTTTTGTCTGTATCTGCTTTCCTGTAAGCCTTTTTTGCCATCTATTTTTGGCCAGATTGGTGAGTCAGCTGGTGTTGAATGTAAAGCTGCATTACAAGAAAGTACTCGACTTGTCGAAGAAAGGCTGGCATCAAATAGGAATGCAGTAAAGAAATTATTTGGTGCAGCTGAGGTTTTTGCTTTATCTATGTTTTATAATTCATTGTTTCCTAACACACACAATGAGATGATCTATAGACTTGATGAGGACTTATTTATGTTCCTCATCTCACAGGTTAACCTTTCTTTTGCAGCTTGAAAATGATGGTGATTTCCTGTATTTCCTGGCAGATGCAGCTGTTACAGCAGTATGAGTTATTTCCTTTTCTGATTTTGTTGCTTACTACCAGATCTTGTAATTTATTAGGATGGTGTCCTAATTTTGCAGTTTCAATATGGGAATCCGGATAAATTATGCACCCCTCTTGTTGAAGCAAAGAAAGCTGGAGAGGACTTAGTAGTAAGCCTTACTTTCTTCACTTGATATTATTCCTTAGGGTAAATCACAAAAATATCTCTAAAATTTGAAAAAATGTACACTTGAAATTTCTGTTTTGTAAAAGTGAATTATTTGGCCCTTGACTGTTCAAATCAACTGTATTTCAGTTTTTCAATTATGCTTTAATCCCTCACCATTTAAATGAAACAAACTTCTAATCCTTGAGTTCCATAGTTATTAAAGGCGCATCTCAACCTCAAGGCTTAGTAGGCTCCAACCTTAACGCCTTAAGCACCTAGACGTGCACCTTGTTCCATTGACAAAAAAACAAGCCCTTTTTGACTTGAAATTTGCCAATCTACCAGAATCCATTCTTGATGACTAAGAAGTTCTCAGACTTAGAATCGCTAGTGAATAGTGATAACCAAACACTTTTAATTTGTTTCTCATATGTTGTTTTCAATATTCTTTTATTATTTATCTTATCTTAGTTGTGTTTTGTACTCTTTTATTATTAGATTCTTTGAGATTAGTAATCTATTATAGTATTGTGATATTGCTTCTTTTTTTTTTCAAAAAAGATATTAAAGTGCTATTTAAGTAATATATTTCTTGGATATGCTATATATGTCTAAAGAAGAAATATTAACATGTTAATTAGGTCCTATACCTGTTGGTTATCTAGAATTGCTTATTTATTAAACTTGATCATTTGCTCCTCACTTCATTCAGACATGCGCTTGTGCCTTGCACTTAGGTCCTAGATCCCTTTGTGTCTTAGTGCGCCTTCAACCTTTACCGACTACGTTGAGATCTCATATATTATACCCAAGTCAAAATTAAATAAAGTGTACAATATATAAAACATAGTGATTGAGAGGTTGTTTCATTTAATTGTTAGGGGCTAAAATGTTATTTTGTTTAAGAAATTGAATAAAGTGTACATTTTAGCAGAGATCTAAAGTATAATAATTTGATCATTGGGCTAGTAACCCAGTGATGGAGTGCTTACCTTGTAATGAAGGAGGTCAATGATTTCAAGCTATTGCAGCCCCTTTCTACCTTTAAAACTTTCTGCTGTACCCAAAAAAAAAAAAAATTGTAATAAATTTGAAAAGTTTAGAATACAATTTATTTAAGAAAAGCGAGCATCTGAGTTTATAACTGTATATTTTGGCGAGTAACGGGGGGCTTTATGTAATTTACCCTATTCTTTAAAAATGAATAAAGACATTCTTTAAAAGAACCTTCGCTTAATATATTTTGTTAGTTATTGTCATTCACCAAACCATCTAGGACTTGCTTCTAGTTTTCTTGCATATCCTTTCTTAGGTAGAAGTTGAGCACTGTATCAATCTTCTCGGTACCAGGACTGGCTAAATTAATCTGTGAAATGCTGTGAGAATTTGCATATGGCATAATGCCATATTGGCATGTCCTACTTGAGAACTAAATGATGGATTAATCTTGGACAATTGATTTACCGTACAGTTAATTAAGTGATTCTTGCTGTACTTTTAGTGCAGTGCATTCCTTATATCGTTCTTTTTCTTTAAATATAGTCCTTACATCAGTTAGATGCTGGAAAATTTTACAAGTTCATACTTATTTGTGTGCTGGAAAACAAATAGTTCTCATCATATTGATTCCACTGCTCAAAATGGATTAATTGCTCAGTAATCTTCACTTAATCTGTCAGTAATATTCTCTTGGACTAAATTATTTGATTGCTTTGGCTATTGGCTAAGTGCTTGTTGGATAGGATGTAATGAAATAAAAATCAATACTGCAATCCACTAAATATTCATTTCACTATGGTAAATTGCATTCAATTGCATTATATCAAACATGCACTAAAGGGATGGTGTTGGAATAGGATAAACCCAAGATTTATGAATTACTCATTGATGTTCTGTGCTGCTTGTAATTTCTATCCTAACTAGGATTATATAATTTTTCCCCTTCTCTCTTTTAACACGATAATACAATCTATTCATTGGCAAATCATGAGGACCTTTTGCTTTAGTTGTTAAGTATGCTTCAAAAGTCAAGTTGAAGAAACATTTTGACTGCAGGAAGCTTATGCCAAATATGTTAAAGAGATTTACGTGGGAACTTTTGGTGTCAGTGTTCAAGCATATAATCAGGAAAATTTGAAAAATACTGCTGTTGCTGAAGATCATTCTGATCGGTTATGGTGGTTCCAAGTTTGCACTGAAGTTGCATATTTTCAAGTGGCACCCTCAAATGACAGTATTCGCTCCTCAAAAGTTGATACAAGGCAGGTTTTTAAATCCGTTATGTCTTGTATGCTCTAAATATGCTTAGGGCCTCTATATGTCTAGTATGTATATTAAGCAGCAAACATGGTAGTGTTTGGTCTTCTATATTCCTTTTTCTATCTACAAAATTGTCATTCATGTTGCAGATACCATTTGGATCTATGTAAGAATGTCTTTGGAGAAGGCATCTATCCTGAGGTTGATGTAACAAATATATACTATGGGGGCACAAAAATTGCAGGTCCAGATGTTAACCATTTTATGTTGTTTTATTTATTTATTTTACTTTTTGTGTCTCTATATATGTATCATTCACCATGAATGTCAGTCTTTTTTGTGTGTCTTGTTGGATGGCTTATGATGCGATTTCTCATTTTAAAACAATTAGTTGAGTTTTGAAACCAAATTAAATAGAGGGTATTTGACCATGTTCTTGTTTCCAAATAAATAATGCTATATTTGCTGAAAAATAAACTACTAAATACTTCAGAAAGAAAGGATTCCATGTGTGAAGCATTGGCAGCTTTAGAAGATAATTTTATAGCAATTTAATTGAAAAAAAAAAAAACATTTAGTTGTAAATATGCTATTCATCTTCATTATACTGTTGTTTCCTTAACAAAACCACCATCAAACACAGATTTACGATTGCTTGTGTACATTTGCAGGCTCCAAAATTGTTTTTACAAATGGTTCCCAAGATCCTTGGCGTCATGCATCAAAGCAGATTTCATCTCCTGATAGTAAGTTCTTGAACTTTTTTTTCAGAATCTTTTCCCTGGGGGAAAGAAAAGTGGGAGAGACGTGTAGAGTTGGTATTATGCTTTATTTGGAAAATAATATACTAATCTCTTCTTATTTTGCTCAACTCAACAACAGCTGTGGTGAAGCTGAGTGGATGTTAGTATCCAAAATGCCTTTATTCAGATCAATTTGTTGTCCACTTTGTTATCATATGAAAATTTCAGTTATTGTGACCCTGCTTCATAAGTTCTTGAATTTTGTGCAGTATCAGTATCATAATTCTGCCACATATTTGAACTTGGATTAGATTCTTAGTTGAATTGCAGCCTGAGCTCTTCTAAAGCACCCTGTAGATGTAATTATTTTTATCATTATCTCTGCTGGTCCCTGCTGTTCTAACACTCATATTAGTCGCTGCTATATTGACTTCTAGATAAGTTATATGCGAATGATCTGAAGACCATGATATGCAGAACCATGATGCAAGTTATACATGAATGATCTAAAGACCATGATATGCAGAACCATGATGCAGCATCGTGTGATGCAATAATGTTCAGAAAATCCATTTATTTTCATGAATATTGATCGGCTTTTAAACTTTACAGTGCCTTCATACGTAATCACATGTCACAATTGTGGTCATGGCACAGATATGCGAGGATGTCCCCAATCTCCTTTGAACCTTGAAGGTATATGTTGTTTTCTTCTTCTTTCTTTTCCCCTTTTCAAATAAAGATTTATAGATTTGTTTTGGAAATCTGGCGCAGGATCATAACCAGGCTTATTATCTTTAAAAATTTTCCTAATCAACTTTGTTGGCTGCTAGAAGCCATTTCTCTTTCAAATGGGTCTTGGACCATAGCTTACTAACATCTTTAAACTATGCTATATATCCTTCAACTTTTATTCAACTCATCAGTGATTGTCTGCTCTTCAGTCTTCTCAAATAGTTATTCCGTTTCAGGTAATGCCCAGAACTGCAGTTCCCCAGAAGCAGTTCACAAAATAAGGCAGCAGGTCATTGAACAAATAGACTTGTGGCTGTCTGAGTGCCAGGCTGGTAGTAGGAGTTCTATATGATCGAATATAGTAGAGAGATGCAGGAATATGTGAATTAGGCAGTTAGCCAACCTTTGATCTCATGTATCAACTTCTCAACAGATGTTATGTAGCTCATCTACGAAGAAACTTCAAAGAGACATGTACTAGACTGCGTAAGTTTTGTTTATGGCACTTGTGTATCATTTCCTAATTCCTTTTAAAGGAATTTGGTTAGATTTCCAGAGTACACTATTTAGGTCATGTTATGGTTTTAATGAGAATGAATGCAACACTTTCAGGCTTACCTTATACCTGTCAATAATATAATCTTTATGATCAAAATTCCTTTTCAAATAATCATTTCCGGTGCCTTCCAACAACCAGAAAAAGCCATTCTAATTGATTCTTGTGGGTTCTATCCATTTGATGCCTCTGACCATTTTTTTATCTATTTATTTTTCTTATAGTAGATCATGTGTAGAACTGAATTTCATGATTACCCACAATATATCATAACCAATTATTGGATATTTGCAGTTAGGTCATGTTGCATATTTTGTATAATAGTTCTTTCAGAAGCATGTCATGTTGTATTGCAGGATTGGTCTTGCAATTAGGTTAGACAAGTTTTTCCAAGGGTTTGTTTGGATTACATGTTGAATGTAGTCGATAAGTGTTATAGTTAGTTAATAGCACTAGCTACATGTTAAATGTTTAATAAAATTTATAGAACTATTGTTATCGTATATAAAATAACTAATAGTGGTATACTATGTTACTTTATTACTTTATATTACTATTTCCGTTCACACCTGAAAAGTAATAACGGTGATACTTTAACATTCACCAGTCCCTGGCCTCTCTACCTCTTCTAGGTGTAAACTATATTACTTTTTCATGCATACCTAACAGTCGTCACCCCATTCACTGTACGATGGAAATTTCCATAAGCATTTTGCATTGCTTTTTTAGGTGCCCAGATGAATTCCCAGGTAACAATTACATTACAAAGTTTGTGTATGCAGACATCCTCAAAAGCACGAACACACTTTAAACTAAAGGAGTCTCCATGGGTAGAATCCTCATCAACATCATTTCTTCTATACCCGCTGGTTCTAATGGCCTAGTAAACATATCCCTTGACAAACATTCCCTTTTTGGCTTCCTCTGACTCCCCCTCCCCTGTATTTGCCAAGTTGAGCAAGAGAGTTGGCTTTTGCTCGGACGAGCAGGGCCTCTTGAGCTTCTTTCACATTCTCAGGTCCTCCTCCCCACTTCTTCAGGCAAGTATTTTGAAGGGCTCTTGCATATGAGAATGATACATGCCACAGGTTGGGGGCTTGGTTCATTGCATTCAAGTTCAGTGTTGCCCCCACTTCAGATTGCCCGCCGGACAAGAACTGCCCAACCACACAACAAAATAAAACAGTTTAGCAGCTGACTTTGGAGTATATGTATATCAGCAAAATCAAGTCCACTCCTGCTCGAGAATGGTGTTCAGTCACTTGCCATGATTCCTGGAACAGATGGGGGAATTCTTCGGCGGAGGAGCTTGAGAGTGTAATCAGCGACCTGTTCAGGTGTGGCCCTATCCTTGCACTCTGCACCAGGAGTCACCATGCTGGGCTTGAGGAGGATCCCTTCAAACACGACATTGTTCTGTGCAAGATAAAAGAACACCTCAGCCCAAACCTTCTGAGCTACATCGAAGGTCCTGTCAATCCCATGATCACCGTCAAGCAAGATCTCAGGCTCTACAATTGGGACCAATCCATTGTCCTGCAGAAATCCAATTAAAAACACTGTCCAGAGGCTAAAGTTGACGAAGGAGAAGGCAGTTGATCTTTTGTTACGTTTACCTGAGAAATAGCAGCATAGCGATCTAGACCCCAGGCTGCTTCCTTCGCTGCAAGTGCAGATGGGCCATTGGGAATGCTCACAACTGTACGCATTTTATGTCAGATTACAAAATTTTCAGAGTCACAATCATTATATACATAAGCACTTGCCATTGAATCTTATAAGAAGAAAAAGAAGAAATTCAAAACAGCAGTTTATAGGAGGATAATAATGAATTACCATTTGGCAAAACGAGAACCCTGTTGGTAGTAAGCAGCAGAGCGAGAGGCAAGGCCATCAAGACCTTGGCACCAAGATTCATCATTGGAACCAGCCAGAGGAGCCAGTCCCTGTAGTCAGGGGCGGAGGGAGGAGCTTCCCTTTGATAGGGCACCGCTGCGCACTGCTGCGGCACCACCGGGTTACGCCGCTGCGGCACCTTCATCCCCTTCAAAGCATTTTCCGATCGCCGGTATGGCACGTGCCCCTTGTCGTACCCTCCCTCCGCCCCTGCCTGTAGTACCGTCCATCATCCACCTCTCAGCTTTATAGCAAACTAGGGAACCACGATCATATAGAAAATGCCCATTGAAAAGAAAGGGCAACTTACCTTGTCAACCTTGATGCCTGGAACAATGTTTTGCTCCACAAGAAATATATTGGCCAAGGCCAGGGGCAGTAACAAGAACGGTCCTATATGCCTGGCGGTTAGCCTCAGTGTTCTCTAGCCCAATTGAAGCCAAACGCTTTCCACAAGTGGCATTTGACTCATCCATGGCCAAGAGATGCAATAGTTTTCTACACGCATTTCAGCAATTCCCATCTTATTTCAGTACAAAGCTTAAACTTTAGTGCTGATTGAGACTTGAATATTTGAATCATTTCTAATCAAAAGTTGTAAGTTCCACTGATTATATAGTAGAACTAATTAAAAGAGAAAATAAATGAATGGAGTTAGGAGATACCGCAGTCTTGACAAGCTCATCAGCATATGAGCTAGAACGGACGGAGAGGGCAGAGGAAGCAACGGGGTGACACCTAACTGTAGAGACAGAAGGTTGGCGAACGGCCTGACCCTTGAGCCACTCTGACTTGTCTAGAACTGGTGAGGTTTTGAGGAGAGAAGCAGAGGCCATTTCTGTCGTTTGTAGAGTATGGTCTCTTCTCTCCCTCAACCTCAAGCTATGCCTTTGTTGGGCCTGTCTTTTAACGCAAACAAATTGCTGTATTTCAGAACATTTATAGTTGCAAATCCTTAGCTTTTGATATCCCATTTGAGGCTGTAATGCAATGGCCAACCACTGATTGCCGAGTAGGATGATAAGTGTTTACTTGGCATGATACGTCTTCATGGTTGATATAGGGACGGATGAAAACAAGTATGAAAATTAGTGGTTGGGTCGTCAAAATTTTTGAAAAATTAAAAGAAAAAAAAGGGAATTCCCTGTTGCTAATATCTTTTTTGAGGTTATGTTTTCACTTCATTTGGCCTTTCTGCTGAGGATAAAATCACCAATAGGAAAGGTGTGTACAATTGATTCATTTTGGGAGCAGTATTTATACACCCAACGAATGGGTACAACAAAGAAGAAGAAGAAAAGGAGGTATTTATTGTGTGTATGAAAATTTTCACAGCAAAACATAGTAAATTTGAGTCAAATTTCAGTGAGTAAATTACAAAAGGAAGGGATCATAATGCCAAATGTTTGTGAATCGAGTTATTCTTATCATCTTCATTTGGTTCGCGAGTCATAAATGTTGTGTTTAAAATATGAACAGTAATTGAAATTGTGAAAAGAATAAGAGAAAATTATTTTTTTAATTCCTCAAATATAATATAAGTAACATATTTATCTCTTTATTTCCAAAATTAATGGTTAATTCCATCAAAATCAAACTCAATAATTCTTTAAGTCAATTATTTAAAATAAGTTTAAGAAAAAAATACTAAAATTTTATTTCAAAAATGCTCTTATTAATAACAAAAATGTCCTGTACTCTTCAAATTCCTAAATTTCTATCCGTTTTCTCCTCAAATCAGCAAAAGGAATTCTTAACCTTCTCTTCCAGTATTCATAATATCGATCCCTTTTTTTCATAGTATGCTCCTTGCTTTAGCAAACCAAGTGGAGAAGGCGACAGCATCAGTTGAGGTGGTGGTTGGGTCGTTCCCAAATTATGCCCAGCTACGCTTACTGCCCACCCACCTACAAAACTACACGGGACAACTCAAGGCATGGAACTCATACCCTGTCAACAGCTGGTGGAAATTTTGTTCCAAGAGCTAGTGCTTTTGGAAATGGAAATGGAACAGCAAGAGGTGGATCCCAAGTGCCCGTGTAGCTGCTTACAAGGTGTGTTGGCGGCCGATTAATGGCAGCGGTGAATGCTTTGATGCTTGTATTATGGCTGCTTTTGATGCCGCTATAAGCTATAAGTGATGAAGTTAACGTGCTCTCGGTTTCTCTCGTTGGTGATCTGCTGATTTCTTTGAGATGATTGTCATGTATTGAAATGATTGTTATATATTATTATTATGGATTTAAGCTTTTACTTCATGAAAACCTGATAAAAATATTAGGTAAGGAAGAGAAATATCAACACTTTATTCTCCATCGGTATTCTTTTAATAAAATTAAATTTTAAGAATTGAAGTGTTAAATTTTAAAAAATAAAGTGATAAATCTGTTAATCATAGATGAAAAAATAATTATTTCAAAGAATAATCATTTCTTTAATTGATTCAAAATTTACTTATCTATTCAACACTAAACAATTATTCTATCATAATTTGTTTAGCTTTCGCCGAAGAATGGGAATAACGTCACTGATTAGTTCTGCCCACAAAAACAAAGCAATTGATGGACAAAAGGCGGGGCTGCATAAAAGGGTCGTGTTGCTCGAAACACGAGTGGGGGCCCTCGAGCTAAAAGATCTCACAAGTCTGTACCGATAAGCATAATAAATTGTGGTTGAAGTGGAGTGGTAAAGTGCAAATCACCCAATAAGACATAGAAGTAGCCTTTTGTTGATGGGTCCAAGTTCAACATCGGAACATAAAGATCTTCAGGGAATTCAGGGACTACAAAAGCCATCTTAGGCCATCCCAAACCACCAGTTGCAGGGACACCTTTCGCAGCTCAACTGCTCAAGTAAACCAGAATGTGGACAGAAGCCTTTCAAAATAGGTATTCACCAAGTGGCCTCATAACAAGCAAATGAAACTCACTAGATCAACCACAAGGTAATGCTTCACCACAGAATGGATAGTTGGATACAACTCCGCTTGGTACCGCAACAAAACCATCATAAAAATGTGTAAGAAAATGCAAGAAACAATGAAATAAATGCATAAACTCATCTTTTACTTTGATCTTGTTTTACACGCTTTATCTAAACAGCAAAACAGTCATTTCCACAAATCTTTTCTTCCTAAATGGGACACTTGAAAGATTTTTAAAATGCTCTGGAGTATCAATGCTACAGTTAGGAAGATGATTCAAATTAGTGAAAACGCAAGATTGTTTAACCACTGACCACTCACAAGGCATAACAAAATTGAGGTCTTGCAATGGGATCTGCTACTTGGAGAAAACTGGCACTACTTCAGATAGGTAGATGAAACCCAGAGGAGCACATAAGTTATCAATGAGGTCGTAACTTCGAAGCTCCTAAGTCCTTTAATGAAGGGGAGTGGTGGAATCACAGATACCATCAAGAATGTTCCCAACAGCCATGAGAAAATAAAAGCTCCAGCACTGCACCAAAGAAACAAACTGAGATTCAGAACATTTTACATTTCATAACTCAGGGTTGAATGGCAAAGAAGATTTATGACTGCACTTTAAGGGGAAAAAAAATTAAATAAAGAACATAGATTATGCCCAAAACTGGTGGCTCAAACGCCTTGCAAATTTTATCTTCCAGGTCTGGTTTGAGTCAATTCAAAAGCTGAGAAGGGAGTAGAAACTCAAATAAACAAATGAAACTAGCTTTGGTGGGCTGAAATAGGCTATTGTTTCAAGTTTGCAAATAAGGTTCCAGTGACAAAAAGAGGAAAATTACAAAAGATACTAGGTATCACAATTTGAAGCCCTTTAAAATTAAACCCAAGGTTATATTAAGCATTGCACTTCAGAGTTAAATTGCATCATACAATTGAAAGTAGCATAAATGTTGAAATTTTTATTGTTTGAAAAATTGAGTAATGAGCATGATTCTTTATAGGCTCAATGTGACGCCAATTCCTTCATAATTTGGAGTTCCAGAACTGCTCCTTGTCCTCCAGGGATTTACACTTCAAACAAGTACTAACAAGTATAAAATACAGATAAAATTGAACACATTTTCCAGTGAAGCTGAAAATTGAAAATGGAAAATAGAAAATCATTTTCTAGAAATAAACAAGCCTTTTATGCTTTTCCTAAACCAACAAGAATTCTGAATAAGAAACAAAGTGAAATTCAAGCCCAAAAATAACCCTGAAATCATCTAACTAACCTTTTCTAGCAAAAGTATAAATTATAAAATTACTAATGAAACCCAAAAGATTGAAATAGCATTTCATTCATTTCAATAGAGAAGTTAAAGTGGAGAAGGAATATTTCTAGAATGATACTTGTCAAAGCACCACCCTAAAAGTAAAAAATCAAACATCAAGGACTTTTAGAAGATATGATATAGATATAATGACGACGCAATAGCAAAAAGAAAAAGGCAAAAGAAAAGAGTAATGATACAAAATGTCATCAACGTACCCGTAAAGAAAAGCTCTGATTTTACTCTTCAAACGATCATATATAAAATATATTGTAGCCATTAAGGAAATGGCTACCTGAAGGGTTGGACCTTCTTCAGTTGGGAAGAGGACAGTGAGAATTCCAAGTACTAAAAATGCAATTGATGTTTTAATGATGACAAGCATCGATGGAGTTTGAAACCTGCTTGTCACAGCCAGCACAAATCGGGACTGCTTTACTTCCCTAACCTTTTTCTTAATGTCAATTTTTGGGTTCTTCCTATCATAAAACTTCTGCATGATTATTTTGTCATGAGCAGCTTCAATTGCATCCACACTAGGTTTGTGCCCAGCATATTTATGTATGAGGAAGTTCCTTGCAGCTTGAATTTCATCTTCAGAAGCCTCTCTGCTGATGCCAAGCCGTTTGTATGGGTCCCTTACATGAATTCTAGGAAAAACAACTGAAATTGAAAAAATATTTGAATGTTGCCATTTTGAACAGTATCTATCAAACATGACAAGCTAGGGCCACCTTAAAATCAGTCAGGTAAGAAACAAAATCAGAAAAATCCATTGATTTTTAACAAGCATATATTCATTTATTGCATAGTATCCAACCAACAGTCATAGGCACTATCAAAATGGAAGCAACAATAATAGCTTTCATAACTTCTATACTACAAATCTGAAATAAAAAACATTGCAGACATGAGCACCAATGGCTCAAAGGGGCCAAGCAAAAACTGCTTAATGAAAACTATCACAGGTGAAGCCCGGAATTTCTACTAACAATGACATTTAAATGTTTGCAAAGTTGCAAACACAAAATTCCCCCCAACAAATTCCTCCTGTTACTCACTTCTCAAGCCATCATGATTTCACAACTGGAAGCTAGGCTAATAACTCCACAGTCGTACCACTAGTGTGGAGATCAAAGTCACTTGTGAAGTAAGCAAAGATCATGCTTCAACAAACTCATCATCTCATTAGGATAGACTACTAGAATTATGATGGTAAAGAATGTATTAATGTACTTGTGATTCACTTAGGAAATTTACACACCATCTGAAAGGTTCAGTGTTAAGAGATCAAAGTCACATGTGAAGTAAGCAAATCATGTTTCAACATGCTACTCATCATCTCATTAGGATAGACTACTGAATTATGATGGTAAAGAATGTAGTAACCCAAACCAGTGCAGTCCAATGTTTTCCAAAAATTAAAAGTGCCATTTTTTATTTAATTGCATTATTGAAAATTAATATAAATTTTTAAATTTAAAAATTAAAAAAAATATTTGATTTTTAATATTTGATTTATAAAATAAAAGATTAAAAGTAATTTAAATAAAAGAATAATATAATAAAATATTTAATATATTAAAAATAATGACTTTATTACCCTTACAGGAAAAATAATGTCATTACCATTATATTAAGGTCCAGAAAATGCACATTCTATTAGTTATAAAAGCTGGTTACACTAGTGACTAGAACAATTTTATTAATTAATTTGGAACAACATTAACAAAATAATGGTGTATTTTGGATGTTACTAATTACATGAAATTTCAAACCACATTGAGAATTTGGACTTGATTGCTAAAATAGTAACAAAATGTAGAACGGAAGTGTAATTTTCACAAAGAAAAATAATCATATTAACCTGAAATTATGGGCAAACTTAATGGGTAGGAAATGTAAGCAAACAATTTATTTGTAAATGGAAAATTCGTATCAAAAATTACAAAGAACTAAGCAATACAGTCATGAAGACAGATTATACGATCAAGAAAGTAAATGGTACCAGGCTGATCATTTGTCATATCATCACCGTAGGAAGCACCCATCGCACTTTGCTTCACATTACATCTTTTTACAGAACCAACCCAATAACATCTGCGTGATTCCATTATATAAGAAGAAGAAAGAAAAAGAAAGAGAGGGGGAAAAAAATATCACGAACACATCCTAGATGCAGAGTTTAATACTATACAACATAAACTCGACGATACCTATCTAGACGGCCAAGGTTTAGTTCAGCTTTAGCTGCTCCAGCAGTAGGAAAAGCCGACCTTGGCCTGCCAAATAAGCCCAAACCATTCACAGGTATCCGTAGACAACACCTTGAGGGACTACCAGTTACTCCAGACACAGTCATCTTGACACCGAAAAAAAACGAACACCTACCAATGAGAATTCACAGATTGCTGCATTACAAATGCAATGGAGATAAGATAATAATAGAACAAGTAGTATCAGAAAAATCCAATCTTATGCAATTTCGACTACTCTTAACCAATGATTTTCAATAAAACGGAGAAATTGACTAGAAAATAGCGATACCCAAAATTAAGAAGAATATAGGAGCATAATTACCTGATAAAGAGGAATTAGGGATAACTGGAAATAGTAGAGACTGTAAGTTATAATCTGGTAACTGCGAGAGCTATTAGATTGAGCTCCCACTTGGCGCTGCAAAGGATAGAAGGAGAGAGAGGTCAGAGAACACTAAACCCTGCTGCTCAATTGAAGAGCGAAATGGGCTAGGGGTCAAACAGTCCAACTCGAGTTAAAGGAGTTTTTGGTTTTTACATTCAAAAAATAAAAATTAAAAATTAAAAAGGGGTTGGAGATGAGAGTTGCGGCTGACATGCGATCCAACCTAAGTGAGTGCATATAAATCAAAGGTGATAGATATACCTGGTTCTGAGGATACGCAATCTGATCCTTTCATACGACGGCGTTTACATGGTTAAAGGATCTCGAGGTGTACGGTAATCACGACGTCGTTTTCTCAGACGCAAATGCAAGAAAAAGGAAGTCTTCCGTTGCCGGGAATCGAACCCGGGTCTTTCGGGTGAGAGCCGAATATCCTAACCAACTAGACTACAACGGACTTGTTTCATACATTAATTGCACAATAAACTTGTTATAATTTATTTTCTTACTCATCCCAATTATTATTATTTACTTATTACTAAAACATATTAAATTAATTTTTTATTTAAAAAATATATTTCATTAATAATTAATCATTTCTATAAATAAATTCGAAAAATATGTGTCTAAATTATCAATTTAAATTTGTATCAAATATGTTTGCATAATACTACTTAAATATATCTTAATAGGGATAGGCATGTTAAATATTCAACAAAAAGAAAATCAAGAATTGAAGTGATAATTGATTGGTTCAGTTGAATGTTAAATGTTTTTTTTTTTTTAATTTAATTATATTTTCATATTCGGCTGCACTAAGGAAGGCAGTTGCGGAACCAAATTATCTTGAAGTCCAAAACTGAAAAATAACTTGAAAAATTCTCAAGAATCTAAGCCAAGTGCTTCATTTACTTCTTAGCCAACAGGGCAAATAGTGCTGTGTTCTGCCAGTCTGGTCTACCAAAGCCATTGAAAATGAAGCTGTTTTTTGGTTGTTATTACTTAGCAAATAATGCAAATTCATTGGTTACTCCAATTGGGTTTAGAAGGATTCTGGCATCTGAAGAAGCTTGCCAGAAATGGCTGAAGGCAAAACAATTGGGTTCTCTCAAGCATGCTTTCTTCAAGAAAGCAAAAACAGGTTCAAGACATGTTTCACTACAAAAGTGAACAAAAAATCAAGATCATGAGATTTTATTACCGCGCAAAAAGCTATCAATTCTAAACCAGTTGTCAACAACTGCAGGGTGGCCATCTGCAGGAACTAACAGGTAACACTCCACTGCCCTGAGATCCTGTATCTATTAAACATTTCCTTTTTAACCTAGAACGTTATATATGTGTCATGTATAGTGGAATGGATGGAAATTTTCAGGGATGACACAGCAGACAAAATGGGGCAGGGAGGATATCCATTGGATGCCTATGGCTTTACAACATTTGCCATTAATTCTCCTTATTTCATTGCAAAGAACATCACCTTCACTGTCAGCCTTATAGTCTTTAGATTAATTGTAACATGTTGTAGCTTCTTTCTATGTAAGCTCCTTACATATTATCTTGAGAACTACCTTTCTGATTCAAGCTTAGGATAGCTACTTATACAATTTAAAGTGGTTCACTACAGAACAAGGCCCCATCGCCACCCACAGGAGCTCTAGGAAAGTAAGCAGTACTCTCCAAATGTCAGCAGACACAGCAGCATTTATTGGCTGCAAGTTCATTGAAGCACAGTACACCCTTTATGATCACATAGGCGAACATTACTTCAACGATGCTTCACTGAGGGTTCAGTCGATTTAATATTCGGAAATGGGCTCTCATTAAATGAGAATTGCCATTTGCATGCTATCGTAAATAGTTTTGGAGCCTTGACAGCACAGAAAAGGGAAAGCTTGCTTCAGGAATCAGGGAACAGGATTCTCCTCCGTCAATTGCAAGGTCACGGGGTCAGGTATCATCTACTTGGACGAAGCATGGGGCACTTTCTCTAGGGTTGTCTTCGCATAAACTTACATGGACAATATCACTTCTCCTAGGGGATGGTGTGTCTGGGAAGAAAAAAACAGGGAAATGTACATGCCTCTTATCCTCACTCGCAGTTCCAATATTCCGACAATTCTAGCTTAGATGGAACTTAAAATTCAAACCATGCAAAATTCTTGAATCGCATGGTCTATTTACCAAAACTATCAGCAGACCAAATTTTAATCAGTTTCTGTATAGTGAAGGATTTTAACTTATTTGTGCTACGAAAGAGTGCAGGGCTGTACTTATGGTCAGTACAAGTGTTCAGGGCCAGGGGCTGATTTGGGAGGAAGAGTGTCATGGTCTAAGGAGCTCACTGAGCAAGAGGCCTGGCTGTTTATAACAGTTGGTTTAATTGATGGCCATGAATAGCTTCTCAGCTCATGCTATCTTTAAATGTCTACAGAGCACATTCATGTCACCAAAATTACAAAAATAGCATTCTCTAACTTTATCTATCCAATAGAAATTTCTTCCAAGTGTAGGCGTAGAAGAAAAGCCAAAGCAATTCCACTCCATGCTATCATAGTGGGCTGAGAAGAAATTCAAAGTAGAGATATCTAAGGAAGACCACGCAGCGTCATGTCTGCCTTAAATTCACAAAACCCACTACTCCTTGTTTTGTTCTCTGCAGGATATCTAATCACAGTGAGACAAAACCTCAACCCCCTCTGCCACCATTTACAGCAAGATAACCTTTTGCCCTGCAAATTTTGGCCATTGGATCTCTTAATTTCTGGGTCCCACGTACGGCCTACTGGGTGGGGTAAGATATTGTTTTCCATTTCTTCTGGGGAGAACTTTGTTGGAGAAACCAAAACAAGTGAAGAATAATTTAATACCAAATTATGGAAGAGTGTCTCTGTGAGTGAGTGAGTGAGTGAGTGAGTGAGTGAGTGAGTGAGAGTGAGTTTTTTTGAGAGAGCTGGTCAGCTGGGAGCCTCCCTAGGTACATATATTTCTAGTTTTATCAAATTATATTTTATTAATACATATAATTTAATTAACTCATATAAATAATAATAGCAATTACAAATATATATATATATCATGTAATTGATTTTAATAATTTATATTTTATTAATATAAATTATATTAATACAAAGATAATATATAATATAATTTATTTAAATAAAATAAATTATAATAAATAAATTAAATTAATTATATTATATTTTATAAATATTTAATAATTAATTAATGACTAAAATATATAATAATTATATATATATATAGTTATTAATAGTAAATTATATATATATATATATATATATATATATATATATATATATATATATATATATATATATATATATATATATATATATATATATTGATCTATATATAATTATTTTAGTAATTTATATTCTATTAGTATAATTCTATTAATATTGAGGTAGTATATATACATAATTTATTTAAATAGGATGAATTTTAATTAACTAATGAAATTAGTTAAATTATACTATTATAAATATTTAATAATTAATTAGTGATTAAAAAATATAATAATTTTATATTATTATTATATATATAATAATAATAATAAATATATATAATTTATTTATTTATATTTTTAATAGTATAATTCTATTAGTATATATATAATCTATTTAAATAAAATAAATTATAATCAATTAATTAAAATGATTAAATAAAATAGTAAAAAATATTTAATAATTAAATAATATTATAATTATACATATTTAATTTTATTAAAATTATATAATATATAAAATATATTATTGAAACTATATATTAAAATTATAATGTTATTATAAATTATTTAAATATATATATATAGATATATATATCGACTCTTCATTATATTTCAATTCAGTATGGATATGGTATGATTCTCTAAAAAAAATTAAAATTAAATATCTAAATAAATTTAATTTAATTCAGGTTGATTTCTATATTATCAATTTTTTTTTCAATTTCGATTCGGTTCAAAATCTTTAAGAACCGTGCACCACTCTAGTGGTGCATATTCTAAACAGCTACTTCGACACTCAAATCGGTAAATAAAAGATATGATAAAATGCTTAGAGTTTTAGTGTTCAATAATGAAATATATTTATTTCTATGGGTAGGAGATTAGAATAAATATAGTGTTTCTATAATAATTAGTAATTTGGCCGTCTACTTAATATGAAATATTCTCAATTATTTAGGTAAAAAATTCACGATTATAGTTATAATTGAGATATATCAAGTTATATTTAATAACGATAATTTTACATCGAGACTTGCATTTTTGAGAGAGGAATAAATCTTTTAATAATAATTCGAATGATGAGATATCCAAATTTTTTTATTTTAAAATAGACTACATTTTTAATTTACCACATAAATTTATTTTACGACAACAAATCATAGCTCACATTTTTTTACCGTTATATGTAGCATTACTGATTTAATTTTAAATTTTTTAATAACATCATCTAACCTTTTCTTTCCTCAAAATTTCATTATCTTCGATTTAATTACCATTATTAATACTATAACTAGATATTACAGGCTTATATATCAATCTAATCTCCATTTCCAAAAAAAACAATCAATCTAATCTAATTTTCATTTAAAATTACTCAATTTTAAATTTTATTTAATATCATTATTCACTTTTTTTTTCGTTCAACTTTAATTTGAGTAATATAAAATTTTTGTTACATGTAATTATATATTCATATGTTACAGTAAATTATAATTATTTATCTTTTTTACGTCTCTCCTAATATTATATCAATATTATAGTATTATTATTTTATATACTTGTATATATTTAATTAAATTAAATTTTAATTTAAATGAAATAATTGAGAAAAAATAAAATGAAAGCCGTGGAAAATATAAAAGAATATTATTTTCCATACAAATAAATAATAAAATAAAAGATGAAAAAATCATTTTAATTTGTCAATATAAATTTGTAATAATTAACTTTAAATTAAAATTTACACTTCTTTAATAATAACCAAATAATTTTAAAATTTAAACTATTTTACACTTCTAATTTTAGTGAAATAAATTAAAATTATTCAAAAATAATAAATATGCTATTAAAAATACTAAAAAAATACATATGTTTGAAGAGGGCAGTGCCACCCTAATCCCCTGTCTCCAGCCTCTGCAATTTCTTAAAATGATTTAATTAATAACATCATAAATTGATAAGTGTTTTATTTAATAATAATAAAAAATAATATACAATATGTATTTATTTAATATTATTAAAGTTACCAGGAATAAAATATTATTTATTTTCAAATATAAAAACTGCTATTTATAGTGTATTAATTAAAAAGTATTTAAAATTTATATAAAATTATATTTTATAATTATAATATTGACAACAAGGAAGCTTCTATGGGTCGGAAGTATACGACAAAGCTCAATGTCTTTATCAAATTGGTTCTAACTTGCGAAAGGGCCCTTCCCCTACCTTCCCCTAATGATCGAGACGGAAGCATGAAATGTGAAACGTGTAACAATATGGTTGGCTCACGGCTGTAGCAATTGTGGTATTTGGGCCTAACTAATGGCCTGTTCGGCAACCAGTTTTTTAGCGCATTGCTGAATAAAGTGATTAATTAATAATTTATGAATATTTATTTATTTTTAATTGACAACTATTAAGAAGGTTTAAAGTTATTAAAATCGCTAATGTTGCTGAATACGATGACGTTAGAAAGAAAAGAAAATGACATTAAACAAAATCAGTTTCATATTTAATTATAACAAAGTACAAATATAAAAAGAAAAATATTTCATAACTTTTCTTTGATTCTGTAAATTTATTGATTATAAATACATTAAAAAGAATTGTGCTTTTGCTTATATGATTATAAATTTTAAATATTTATCAAATTTTATTTTAAATTAATATAAATCCTAATATTTAAATTAACTAATTATTTTCATGCATGAATTTTAAATTAAAAATAATTTAAAAATTAATCAAAATTTCCTCTTTTTCTTGCACGCATCTTTCTCCTCGTCAAAATCCAACATCCCAATATAAAGGTTCATCCAACCAAAACTTTCCACTTATTTTTGTTTATTGTTCTTAATCTTTGCAGCTTTTGCTTTCTTCGTCCTCTCCTCATGCTCTTGCTTGCTTTTTTGGGTAACTAGTTTTTTTCTTTTCCCTTTTGTTTTTTTTTTTTCTCTTTCCCCCCAAATGACTTCAATTCAAATTTAAAATTTGTAAGTTTTATAATATTATAAAATTCTACTAAATTAAAGTTTACTATAATTATTCATTTTATATTGCCGTAATAAATATAAATTTTAATTTATAAATTCATATGATTTGTTAAATAATTTGGACTTTATTATGACTATTATTTATGTAATAGTTGGATATTTAATATAAAAAAGAAAACACTTTTTTTATTATTTTGATTTTCAATGAGAAGAAGAAAAATCTTACAGGAATTTTTAAATTTTATTGTTGATATGAAAATTTATTATCTTGTTGTTTGATTTTGGTAGAATGTTATTCTTCTTGTAATTCCTGTTCAACAAAGAGTAAAAGCTTGAAAATAATAAAATTATTTTCCTTAAATATTAGGATTGAAATGAAAAGAATATTAATTTATAAAAAAATCATTTAAAATTATATACTTATTTACTTTTATATTTTTTTTTTTAAATAGATTTATTTTTATATTATATTACTAACGTTGATAATAAAATCATAATAATCTGGTCAATTTTAAGTAATTATTAATTTACACATAAATTACAGTTGTGTGAAATCAATAAAATGTAACCACTAATTTTAATAGATACCAATGTTAGGAGCACGAGAAGCATAATATATATATATATAAATTTATTTTATTTAAATTTGATTTGTAATTTAAATGTTTTAATTATATTGAATTTAACTAATTAAGACCTAGTGGTGCCCAGAGTGAAAATTTTTTTTGAAAAATGAAGAGAAAAAGAGAAAAGCCAGCGTGCTAATTTTTTTTGGCTGATGGTAGGACGGTCTTCGAAACTCTCTTTCATTTTCCTGTTATTTTGTTTTGTTTGTTTTCTTTCTTTTTGGTGTTGTAGTGGTGTTTGTTGTTTTTAAATTCTGATTTGCTGTTATTTTTTGATTTGTAAGTTATTTTTGGATTTGTAAATTATGTAGGACGGAGTATTTGATTTGTTTCAGAAATTGTCTTTAAGTGTTAATGTCGATATTTTAGAGCCACGTTGTTACGTTCGACGAATAATACTTCAAACGAGCTCTATGATATCTCCTCTCTCAATGTGGTAGTCGCTCTATCGAAGATCTTAATTTTTGTTGTTCTATTTTAAATTTTTATAGATGACAAAATGTCGATATTAATTAATTTGTTATTGGTTTGGTCCTAATTATTTAATTTTCTCTTCATCGTTTGACTCATTTAGTTGATGTATTTGTGCTGTTGTGTGAATTGCTCTTTAAAAACATGTATAGAGTGTTTGTTTGTTTTTTTTTTATTTTTTTTTATATATTTTTTATAATTGTAATTGTGACAATGAAATGATTAATTAGCGATATGATATATTTTTTTAGTAAAACGCATATTTGAGTTGAATTGATTTTGATTAATTTATATATTCACTATTTAAATTAAACTAATTTTCAGTTGATTTATTTTATTTTGAATTGATTTATTTTGTTTCAGGGTTGAAGTGAGTTTTGGATTGAGGTTTGAATTGGGTTTTCCATTGTTTGACTTGAATCTCTTCTATTAACTCTAAGAATCATTTAATGCAACACTATTTACATAATAAAAAAATAATTAAAATACGTTTTTAATTATTTGTACCTATTTAGATTTTAAAGTGCTAATATTTTTTTAAAATTAATTTTAAGTACGAATTTTAATAAACTCTTTTTGTGGCGAACTTTGATTAATGGGACAAAAGCTGATTGAATATAAATTGTGAAGACCATAAAGTAGCAGAAAGTATGGTTTGAAAGAGGAAGTCCAAAAGTCTTATAATTAGAAAGGTCATAAAGTGTGTATATACAAGAGATTGATTTCTCTTTTTCTTTTAATATAAAAGCAAAAGTTCATGATAAGTATGCCATAATGAGGTTTACAGTTATAAGATCAGAAAAAACGACAAGTCGTTTCTCTTATTACAAAGATATATAAGACACGCCTAAAAAATAAATTAATTCTATATATGCTCAGTACATATTATTTAATCTACAATTTGAGTTAACTAATTAAGTTTATTTGAATTTGTATTTAAAATTATAATTTTATAGTTCTAATTATGTACATAATTTCAAATAATTAAATTATTAAAAAATAATAAAAATAATTAAACTACGGTAATATTAATATTTATGTCATTTATCTTTTAACATATCCTATTTTTATAGGCACTTTATCTATTATTATTATTATTATTAAGTCTGAATATATATTTGTATTTCTATACTAATTAGAATTTACTTATTTAAATATCTAAATTTATAAAAATTATAATAATTAAATATAAATTAATGATATTTTCATACCTTTCTAATATTTCTATAAATAATCCATTTAGTAATAATATAATTACAAATCCAACTCAATTTATGAAACAGTACATTATCTTATTGAGGAACATTTCTCCTGTCTAGTTTGGACTCCAAGTCTCCAAGTCCTTACTTAAATTACGAGTCAAACATGATAATGTTTATATTAACTCAAAATTCATTAACACTTATATAATTTGAATTATTGCGTGCTTTTCATCATCAAATTTCATTGAACTTACATTAAAATTTCCAATTTATTTATTTAAAAAAATAATTTAAATAAATTAGTATAAAATTATGTATGATTTATTATTTTATTTTGAATTAAAAAATTAATTGATTTTATTTTAAATAAAAAATTATTAAATTAAATTATTTCGAAATTCTCGGTTACACTTTGAGATTAGTTAAATGCTACATCAATATCAACAAGGTTGTGGTGTTTCACAGGCCAAACCATATTGTCTTCCGAATCATAAATCCTATTTATACATTTAGGTCATCCATCTTTCTTTCTCTCATCACATGGCCAAATTTAGCAACTTGTTGCATTCACATTCATTTTCTAAGATTGCTACCACATTTTTTATGCCATTTATTGTTAAACGAGAACGTGTGGAAGCCGAAAATTAAAAAAAAAAACATCATAGATATTTATGTAGTTTGTCTCTTAGTATACAGTTATGTATGCTAACTTGTAATTTTTCACTGTTATTAATAAAATTATATTATTTTTTTATCTCAATTACACTTAAGAGAAATTACACATTAAACTGCTAATAATATATATATTAATCAATTAATTGCATTATCATTAAGACGTAAACTTAATTTATTTAATTATGATATATATTTAAAAAAATGTACTAAACTACCATTTAAAAAAAAAAAAAAAAAACTATATATGTAGTAGCCTATGCGGATAAGAGTCAATTTCTCTCGAATTGTATAATCTTTCTCCATCTTGAGTGAAAAACATCTCTTTATAATAAGTAAAAGCAAAATACTTTTTTTACACTCTTTAGTACACTTACTTCTTATATATTTTAAAGGGAAAATTACTTCTTAGTCCCTGAGGTTTAACGTAATTAATACTTCTGTTTTTGGCGACCCAACACTTAAGTCCCTCACTTTCTCTTCCGTCCAAATTCGCAGTCCTTCCGTCCATTTAAACCGTTTGGTCAAAGAGTCAAAAGTGAGAGGTGATAATTTTTTCCAGAAATACCCTTCTCTTAATGTGAAATTCCTTTTTTTTTTCTCTTTCATGCTTTCTCTCTCCAGTTGCAGAAGAAGAAGAAGAAGAAGAAGAAGAAGAAGAAGAAGAAGAAGAAGAAGAAGAGGAAAGAAGAAGAAGAAGAAGAAGCTGCTGCAGAAAGAGTAGGAAGAAGAAGAAGAAGAAGAAGAAGAAAGAAGAAAGAAGAAGAAGAAGAAGAAGAAAGAAGAAAGAAGAAGAAGAAGAAGAAGAAGAAAGAAGAAAGAAGAAGAAGCTGCTGCAGAAAGAGTAGGAAGAAGAAGAAGAAGAAGAAGAAGAAAGAAGAAAGAAGAAGAAGAAGAAGAAGAAGAAGAAGAAAGAAGAAAGAAGAAGAAGAAGAAGAAGAAGAAAGAAGAAGAAGAAGAAGCTGCTGCAGAAAGAGTATGAAGAAGAAGAAGAAGAAAGAAGAAGAAAGAAGAAGAAGAAGAAGAAAGAAGAAGAAGAAGAAGAAGAAGAAGAAGTTGCAGAAAGGGGAAGAAGAAGAAGAAGAAGAAGAAGAAGAAGAAGAAGAAGAAGAAGAAGAGAGTTAATTTTGTCAATTCACGTGTTCCAAACGGCTATTTTGGACGGAAGGACTAAGAAGTTGGACAGAAAAGAAAGTGAGGGACTTAAGTGTTGGATCGCCAAAATAGAGGGACAGAAGTGTTAATTACGTTAAACCTCATGGACTACAAAGTAATTTTTCCTATTTTAAAAATGCTTATTGATTTATAAATACATATTTTAAAAAATAATATCAATCACACTCTAATTAGAAAAATATTTATTTAATAATAACTGAATTATAATTTATAAATATAATAAATTTAAATTATAGTTACAATTTAATTTTATTTTAATTCGAATCAATCATTTAATTATATTTTTTTATAAAAATATTAAATTTAAAGAATTTATATTTTTATCAATATGTTATTATGGTTAATAAAATGGACATGTGTATTGATCCTATTAATAGAAATTATAAATTTTTTAGATGGGTTTTCTGGAAAAGAAAAGAAGAAAAAAAAGGAAAAGGAAGAGGAAGCAATGTCTCCGGCGAGACAAAACCAGAGAAAGAGAAAAGAGAAAATGAAAAACGGGGGGTGAGGATGATCTGATCAAAAGTGAAAAAGCAAAGGAGCAAAGAACAAAGATGACATGTTTAAAGCATTTGGAAACAAATTTCCAAAAAGGCGGTCATAACACATACCTGTATGACCCATATCTTTCCCTTTTTCTCTGTACTTGCTACCATTCCACCACTAAGTCACTCACCACGTGGTGCTCATTTGGCAATTAAATCATTATTCTACTGCCGCGTTTGACGCCTCCCTACCTGTCCCTCCCCACTCTTTCATTCATTCATTCATTTCCCTTCTCCCCCATTTCTCCAACTGGCCTCCCCCTTTGGACGCTTTCGTTTCGTCCTCATCTTCTCTTCCTCTTTCCTTCTTGTATGTTTTCTAGTCCCCCTAACTTCTATATTTTATAAAAATCTTTTACTTACTAGTTCGCCTAAAAATATTTTTATTAATTTATGGGATGAATATGTGGAAAAATATTTTAATTAATTTTTTTAAAAATTCGAAAATAGAAAAACGGCTGGGTGTAAAATTCATTGCCCACCCACCACGGGTAATAAAATTGAAAAGGAAATGTTTTAACGCGCACACACATACACACACATAAACACGAATGAGGAAAATGCCCTGTCACATCCTTAACCAGTCCATTTCCATGTGCGCACTATAGTTTTTCCTTTCTTCAACGATGACCATCTCCTCCAAAATCCCAAAATCAAACTTAGGGTTTTCTGAACTTCAATTAACCTCTTCTTCTCCTTCTCTTTTGTCTTCTTTCTTCTCTTCTCGATTTCTGTCTAATCAGTCAGAAGAGTACAGTGATTCTCTCTAATTTTATTGAATTTTATTCTTTTTCCAATACATGGACCAACAGCAGCAGCAGAAGCTGGAGGAGTGTAGACCTTGTATACAACAAGATGAGGAACACCGGATTCTTCACAATTCTTTACCTGATTCTGACCTTATGACCATCGATCAACGCGAGACGATTCGGGAAATGGACGATTCGCAGCTTGTTGGACATTCGCCTGCTGTTGCGGCACTCCCACGAGATGTTTCTATGGTGGATGTCGAGGTTAGAACTGTTGCTACAGTTCCAGTTGCGGATGTGGGTACGATCAAGAGAAAGCGCGGCCGGCCTCCCCGAATTCAAGGGAAAACCGGGCCACCACCTTCGTCTCAGAGGAAGAAGAAAGATGAGGAGGATGTTTGTTTTATTTGTTTTGATGGTGGCAGTCTTGTGCTTTGTGATCGCCGGTGAGTTGCTTTGTTTTTGAATTTTTCTCCTTCTTTGCCGTGAAAATTTGCTTATGGAGGAGGAAATTTAAGCAACATCTTTAGCTCTAGTATTAGTTTTTTTTTTTTTCCTTTTTTTTTGTTTAGTTAATCGGTACTGTGGAACCGTCTTCATACCTAAATGGATGCATTTTTGTTTTTCCAACCTGAGGTGATAGCAACTTATTATTATTATTATTATTTTTTTTGCGAAGTTTTTGGTACTAAATGTATGTTTATGGTAAATATGTAGTTTTTGCGATATTATTGACTTGCTTAATTGTTTTGGGTTTCTATGTTGTAGGGGTTGCCCCAAGGCATATCATCCAGCATGTATCAAGAGGGATGAATCATTCTTTCGGTCAAAGGCTAAATGGAATTGCGGTATGTGTCCAAATCTCAGCGCATTGTTGACATGTGCAAGTTTCATCCTACATGCTTTAGTTACCTGTATTATTCTAAGTTAAATTGCATGGCACTTGATTGGATTTTAGTTCAATTATGAACTTAATTTTGCATGAACACAAGCTTTTCTTTGTACTTGTAAAATTTCTGGTGCGGATTATCCTACTGTTACTCGTAAAAGGGTACATTACATTGGATGCTAGCTATAAGTTGTAATATTAAGTGCTTAGTTAAGTTACATCTTCCATTTACAATGGCATTCTTGTTTCTCAAGGGTAGTTGTCATAACAGTCAGTCTTTATGAATTTGCTATTCTTTGTTTGTACTATTAAGTTGAGTTCCCAGCTAGAGACCATCTAATTAAGATCTTTTTCAGGATGGCACATATGTAGCAGTTGTCAGAAGACTTCACAGTATATGTGCTATACTTGTACATACTCCTTGTGCAATGCATGCATCAAAGGTGCTGATTATGTGTGTGTGAGAGGGAATAAGGGATTTTGTGGAACATGCTTGAGAACTATAATGCTGATTGAAAATATTTCGCTGGGAAGTACGGAAATGGTATGTTAAATTCTCTCTTTGGCCTGCTTAGTTAGCTTTATTTATTTAATTGCATGTTTGAAGGTCACCAAAGCATAAGATTATAGGAGAGAACTTCTTAATATATATATATATATATATATATATGTGTGTGTGTATGTATGTATGTGTATTTTTGGTACCTTACTCTCTTGCAGGTTGCCATTATGTCTTTCATCTAGTCTTTTTCCTTGTTTTTGTCATCAGTACTATTTTAAAGTCTGCTGTGAATGGCTGAATCTTTTCTTCCTAAATTCTTTTATATTCTCTTGTATACTTCAAGTTTGGTTGTCCATTTGTTTGGAGTTAATTGCCATAGTATATGCCATTTTTAGGTGATTTGTTTTGCATATAATTTTTGCAGGTTCAAGTGGATTTTGATGACAAAACTAGCTGGGAGTATCTCTTTAAGGTCTATTGGGTTTACTTGAAAGCTAAGCTATCTTTAACAGTAGAGGAGCTAACTAGAGCTAAAAATCCTTGGAAGGGAGATGAGTTAGCTAAGGCTAAAAATTATTGGAAGGGAGCTGGGGTTGTGTTTCCAAAGGAGGCATCATCAGGTGAAATTTATCATGGTTATGATGAGAAAAGCTCTTGCTTAAACAACTTCTGCAGAGATGTGGAGGCAGATAATTCTAAAAGACGAAAAACTAAGGATCAAATGAACCTTATTAATGAGAAACACACTCTAGTCGTGGAAAAATCTGGTATTGACAAAGTCACACCTTTGCTTGAAGGGACAACTTGGGCGACAAAGGAGCTCTTGGAGTTTGTAGCACACATGAGGAATGGGGACACATCCATGCTATCTCAGCTTGATGTCCAAGGTCTTTTATTGGAATATGTAAAAAGAAACAATCTCCGTGATCCATGCCAGAAATCTGAAATTGTTTGTGATTCAAGGCTCATAACTCTGTTTGGAAAGTCACGTGTGGGTCATTTTGAAATGCTGAAGCTTCTTGAATACCATTTTCTTATAAAGGAAAATTCTCCAGCTAATGATGCTGTTGGTGGACAGTTAGAGGCTGCTGGAAGCACTGAGAGTCAATTGATTATGGGTAATGACGGAAGGTGTATAACACACAAGAAGATGGATGAGAGGGGACCAGAATGTAATCCAAATCCAGATGAATATGCAGCAATAGACGATCACAATATTAACTTGTTATACCTAAAGCGTGGTTTGATGGAGAATCTAATGGATGATATTGAGAATTTTCAAGAAAAGGTTGTTGGGTCATTCGTGCGAACTAGGGTTTTGGGTGGTGATCAAAAGCAAGATATGCATAGGCTTGTCAAAGTTGTAGGTATTATTCATATGACCACTGCTGCTAGTTACCTTTCATGGAAGAGAAAGCCAGTGCTTCAAGATTTATCTTTTATAGAAGGAAAAAAAGCAATGCTTCAAGATTTATTTATCTGTTTGGAAGTATAAGCATGACAACATTTTAAGTTTTTGATGATTATGTGTTTAGGTACTAGCAAGGTGGCTGAATCATATAAAGTTGGCTCAAGAACGACTGATGTCATGCTTGAAATATTAAATTTGGACAAGAAAGAGGTTATATCAATTGATGGAGTTTCAAATCAGGAGTTTTCAGAGGTGAGTAAAGGCACAATACCATTTTTCTTGATAGAAGTGAGTTAACACATACCATAAATAAGTACTTCTCCTTCCTTTAGATGTTTATATTCTGCTCTTTCAAACCTTAAAAGTTAGCAGAAAATATTTCTTTTGTGTTTTCCATTGTCAGTGTTTTTTAGATCTATTTATGAAATTGATGAATATGTTGCCTTCTTGGACTTTTTAGATTTAAGGTTAGGAAGATAGAAGTTCCTCTCTCTTTTTTGTTTGTTAGCTTCTTTTGTCTTTGCCTTTTCTCCCTAGAAATTTCTTCAGCATAATCTCATCCACTAGGAAACTTGTGTGTTCACTCAATACTTGTGCAACTTGTATTTTAGTGGATTGACCAATGGAAAAAGATCCTAAAGAATTAGGGATTTAATCTTGGTCACAGTTTTAGGTTTATACATACCATACTTTACTTGGGGGAGAACCTTTTATTATATTATATTATATATGTAGCATATGAACTGAAAACATACTTGTGTCATTATGTGGGCATACTGCATACATGCTGGGAATGCATATTTTTGTCTTGGCATGCATTTACATGCTGCATAGGAGTTTCTCGAGCAAGTAAGCAACTATAAATATTTGTTCTCTGTAATATTCTTATTTATTCTCTGCCTCTGCATTCTATGGTGGCAGGATGATTGTTTATCGCCAGATTTCTTTTCCCTGTTTTTTTTTTTTTTTTTTTTTTTTCACCTAATTGATATTCAAAACCCAATATGAGCTCGATGAAGCAGTTTCCACTATACATTATTAAGGATTTTGACCTTTCTGTTCCTCTACTTATTATTCTTTTGGAGAGGTTCATTAGTCATCATTTCATTTTTTTACTCTTTTTTCCCGCATTTTTTTCTTGTGTGTGTATCTTATCAATATTTATGGTGTTCTGACTAATCAAATAAATGAAAGAAAAAGTTCTGTTGTCATTATCAGAAAAGGTAATATATAATGTAGACTTTTATCTGCATAAATAAGATAACATATTTAAATTAGTGTGCGTTTGACTATATTGATTATGCCTATATACTATGTCTAAAGCATAAATACTTGTGTTGGTTGGGCCTAACTGCCTATGCAACAGAAAATGAGACACAGGTCTCTCTTCCATAACATGTTATGGGACACTTGATTGTAATAGCATGTAGCAAGCATGACATAATTGTCTTTAATGTAACTTTACTTCATACTTGCCTTCCCTGGGCCCTAGATCACCATGAGACTCATGGGGAATAATTCTTTCTAATCTCTAGCTTTATCATGAATGATTTCTTTTGATTGTAGTAGGTCTATCATTTGCATTCATCTTTTGGCCTTGAATCATGTGCTGATATACACTAACTACACAAGAATTACTATATACTACCTTTTATATTTGGCAATGGGACTATCATGTCAAATAGCAACTTGAAGCCTTGTTAAATGAAGTGTACAAGTTTTCCTCTGGTTTTAACATGATAATTTTGTCCCAGGATGAATGCAGACGTTTACGTGAGAGTATAAAATGTGGGCTTGTCAAACGGTTGAAAGTGGTTAGTATGTCCACAACGTTAGCTTCTATTCTGCAGCTTAAATTTTACGTGCTCCCATCCCAATTATATATATGTTTTTTGGCCTTGGCTATAGGGTGAGATTCAAGAAAAAGCAATGGCACTTCAACCTGTGAAAGTTAGTGATGTGAGTTCCAGCTGGGCAGTTTCATTGCCCAAGATACATGCTGACCCAAATATGGATCCAAATCATGAATCTGGTGAAGATGCTGAAGAATCAAATGAAAAGAAACAAGGTTCTTAGCCTTGGTTTGCGAAATTGAAACAATTTTTCATTTTGTTCTCTACAAGTATAGTTGGTTATTTTTAAACTTATATGCAGGTGAGCATGTGAGGCCAAGATTAATCGATGTTGGCAGAAAGACGGCAGACCTCAATTATTCACTAAGAGAAGTTGATGAGAATATGGTAGGAAACAGTGCAGGAAAGAATTTAGTTACTTCTTGTGAGAGAAATAGAAACATATTCAGTACTCTTGTTCACGAGAGAGTTGATAAATCCACATGGAGTCAGGAAGGGGATGCATATGGCCTTAATCTGAATGCTTCAAGGGAACAGTTAGGTGCCACTGATGATTGGCATAGTCAAGCAGCTGTTCAATCTGATTCACTTCCGGAGGTTGCATCTACTGTTATCCCATCACCACTTTCTTCAGGGAGAGAGCAACCTTTTACTGATTTTGAGACAGAAAAACTGTGGCACTACCAGGATCCCTTTGGAAAAGTTCACGGGCCATTTTCTGTGATCCAGCTGCGGAAATGGAATGCAAGTGGGGTTTTTCCTGCTGATTTCAGAGTATGGAGGATAAACGAGAAGCAAGATGACTCTATTCTTTTGGCTGATGCATTGGTTTGTCGGCTTTCTAAAGAGTCAGTGCAGCACAGCAATGGCTATTTACTGCCTCAGGAAGCAAAGGTTCCCTCTAATGATGCACGTATAAAGTGTGAACATGGGCTCAGTGAGAGTACTGATGCCACTTGGATAAATGGTAAAGGAGTCGATCATGACCAGAAGCCTGTGCAAAATGCTGTTAGTGTCAATGGTAATGCTGATGATGAAATTGTAAACAGTGGTGAGTTGTCCAAAGGTGGAAAGTCTTGGGCTAGCCCCTCACCTTCATCTTCTGAGAAGTTTTTTGGAAGTTTGTTGCTTCAATTAAGGGAAGGACATGTGGATGAAAAATGGACTTTGAGTCCAAGCAATGCAGATGGGAATTCATACAGGACTGCTGAGGGTAAAAATAATGTCAAAGAGAGTGATGAGCAACGAGAACGAACTGACAGTGAGGATTATTCAAGCCAATCCTCTGGACAGAACTGGGGTTCTCAACCAATAAACAGTTCTTCAAGTGGATGGGACTCCAACCCTAGTTTTGTGCCTGTGGCCAAGTCTACTGATAAATCAGAGCAGAATCAACAAATAGGTTTCTCTGATCTGCTTAGACAACCACCAAAGCATAGTGATGGAGGTTTGAAAGGTCAGAGCGCTAATAACAAACCTACTGTTTGTTCAAGTGTTCCTGTCCAAGACTCTGGGCCAAGTTGGAGCACTGCTTCCAGTTTAGTGGTTGGTGGTGGACAACGTCCCGAAGTAGCTGCTGACTGGGGTAGCTATTCTACTACTCCTGCCAAACCTTCTGTTGAGGAGTGGGATTCAAATGTTGTGAGCGCATCTTCACTGAAACCAACTGAAGGGGATCATGCTGCTACTCCAACTTCAGGAACTGACCAACTGACTCATTCTTCGCCAACACACCCAGCAATTGACGCATCTAGTTGGCATCCGATTGTTCCTGAACCCAATGAGTTCTGCTCTTTAGTTGATGAATCTGTTTCAGATCTGTTGGCTGAGGTTGAAGCAATGGAATCTCTTGGTGGATTGCCTTCTCCTACTTCAAAAATGACACATGGTGGGGAACTGACACCAGGTTCTGATGATGATTGCTTTAGTCCTGTTGAGCCATTTAGCCCAGCACCTGATCCAGGTAAAAGTGATGCATTGAGTTCCACTGGTGATGTACAAATGCCTCCTCATTTGACTTCTTCTGATGAACTGCTTCGGCTATCTCTCATGCCTTCTCGAGCATCTCAACTTTCTTCTCAGATGACTGTGACTGCTAAACCTCACCATCTATCCCGGATGCCTCTGCATTCGATTGTACCAGATGACAATTACAGGGCATCTTCTGTGCCGTCTCAGTCGACCTTAACAGAGGAACCACTAGGATTGTGGCAGACTGGTATTCTTAATCCTCAAAAAAGCTTTAGTGGGCATTCGCCTTCAAGTGCTGACACAAAGCCCAGTGATGTTTCAGTTAATCAATGGGAAAGACGCCCAGAAATACAACCTCGGGCATCTTCAACTGTTAAGCAAGGTGACACAGGGTCAGGTATCCGGGGTGCAACTCCATCAGCAGTTAGCCAAATGGAAACTGGTTCTGACACACGGCGTGCAAACTTAAATAGGAGGGCACCTCAAGGAAGTACAAACATGACATGGGGAACTGGTCATGGGTCAGTTCAGCAACAAAATAGTTCAGTTCCAGCTGTTTCTACAAGTAATATAGGTGTAGGCAGCTGGGGAAGCCAGCCAAGAAATAGTGGAGACAACAGATATTCTAGTCCAAGAGACCACCGTAGTAACTATTTTCAAGATCGAGAATCAGGTTTTGGTAGGGATAGATCTTCATGGAACAGGCAGCCGACATATGGTTTTGGAAATGGAGGAGGTTCTTCCAAGCCTCAGGGTAAGGGGCAGCGAGTGTGTAAATTTTATGAAAGCGGGTACTGCAAGAAGGGGGCATCATGTAGTTATTGGCACCCTTAATAATATTAGAATCCAGTTTCCACGCAATTATTGTGCATTCAAATGTAATCATCAATTGTATTAGGAAGTTTGGCAATGTCATTGTTCTAATTTAACATGTAAAATCATTAAAAAGTGGCACAATATATTTGTTCTTTGGTTAGTTCAGTTTAGAGCTGCATGTTGCAGCAGTCAGCAGATATAATTTTTTTTCCCCCGTTTCCGAGCAATGCAGAATGTACTCTAGGAATTTTTCTGTGACAAATGATTGCAGCAATTTGTGCTGTGACCTTGAATATTGTAACGATAAATCTGTGCTGCATTTGCTTTACGAATTTCAGCTTGATGCCTGCCCTGTTATGGGGATTGCAAAGGTAACAATGCCTTCGCAGGGGTTCAGTTTAGTAGTTTCTTGATCTCCAAGGAGCTTGTGCAGATTTCCCTTTGTTTGGGAAGAGCATTTGGGGAAAGGAGAATACAGAGGAAAATAACATGCAACATTATCTGAGTGGATAAAGCAGCGAGAAAAAAAGGAATTATTTTATAAAGCAGCGAGAAAAAAGAAATCATTTTACTGGGATATAAATTTTATATATATAGATATTAGTTTTACTAACGAGTTTCACTCTTTTGAGAGGAGACAGAGAAGCTAGAATAAGATAAAGTTTTATAAGATTTTTCATGATTTTAAATTTTAATAATTTTTTATTATTTTTAAAAAATATTTAAAAAAACATTTTCCATCCACTAATTTTATAGATTGAAAATAAGAATTTCTTATTTTAAAAATCTTATTTTAAAAACCAACCCGTGCTGCGAAACACAGATTCTATACTTTTAAAACTTTAAAAACGTTCATCATCTTAAAAAACATCACAAGTATTAACATATACCTATTTGACAAAAATACTAAACATCACGAGGAAGAGGTGTGGTCAACTCAGAGCGTCATGATGAAAGCGACGTCGTTTGCCACGACTTCCGAAGCATGTCCCTGTAAAGGAACTCTCAACTTTCAGATGTAGCTCAGTGTGTGACGTCTACCATTTCAACAATAGAGAGCTCTGAAAAATTCCAAATCATGGCGACTGCAAAGACAACGACGACGTCGACGTCGTTGCTCCCACCGACTCAAAGATACGCTGCCGGAGCATTGTTTGCAATCGCTCTTCACCAAGCCCAAATCCATCAAACCCAACCACTAGGCGTGCCTCCGGACGATGAACCAACGGAAGGGGAGCGAATCAGTAGTAGTAGCAGTAACAGTAGCGACTCAGTATCCGAGGACCCTGATCTCTGGGTCCACGAGAACTCGGCTCTGCTCCGCCCCGTTTTCAGGTCCCAATTCCTTTCTCTTCAATTCTTTTATCTTGTTCTTCTGATTTTGCACTAGTTGCCGAATAATTAATGGATCAAAAACATCAGCCTGTATTTTATTCAAATTAATTATTTAGTATTTGATGGTTTTAAAAATCACAACTAAAATGTAAAATCAAACTCTTTAGGTTGCTATAAAAGAAAAACACTAGTGCACTTATTTTAGCCGCAGTAGGAGGGACTAAATAGTATGATTAGTTAAACTCATAGGCACTAAACAATACAAATACTTAATGTTAAAATACGTTGATTAATATTTTCTTTAGAGTATGATTGAAGATTTCGATTTTACTGGTTTAAAATGGTTTCAAAAAACAAGAAGTAAATAGTAATGTTTGATAAAGTAGTTGGTCTTAATAGCAATTTATCTATAATTAATTGTTTAGCTGTTGTTGGGTGGATTGGACCAAATCAGAAGAGAAGCAATCACTGGATTATTTGATTGTTTAATGGACAGATTTCTAGATGTTGATTCTAATGCGTGGCCAGGACTGGAGGAGACTGCTGGCTCTTCTCCTGCTAAGCATCATGTTGGAGCAGTATGTCCTTTTTATTGTTTTTGTTCTTTCTCATCAATAGAATTAGGGTTTAACAATTTTTCATTCTGGTGGTTCCCTTCCCATCAGTAACATGTAGAAAGATAATGTCATATTTTCTTTAGGTCAATGTGTTTGTATAATATTTTCTCCACTTGGTATTTTCATTTTCTTAATCGTTAGTGTTTTAATCTTGCCCTAGTTCCTGAGGTTACTATCTGAAGATAGCGATGATACTTCTTCTCAAGGTTCAGATCAGGAACTTGCTTTGTCCAAAGCTGTTGATGCTATTGCAGATCACATGGGAAAAAATGCTGATTCTTACAATTCTAAGAAGGAGAAGCATCGGGAGTATGAAAATGAATGTCGTGAAAAATTGTCTGCTGGTGAGGTGCAATCACACTCTGAAACAGTGAAGATGTCCTCAGAAACTGCCGAGGAGAGGTATAGTAATTTGATTGGTGTTAACTATACGCAGCATGGTGCTACCAGTACAGTTGATCAGAAACCCATCGAAGAGGAAAAAATGCTTAGTTACCATAAGAAAATAAAAGTTCTATATGAGCTTCTTTCAGCTTGTCTGGCAGATAAACGTGGAGATAATAAAAAATGTGCCAGGAGAAGAAAGGGCTATGATGCTCGACATCGTGTGGCTCTGAGGTTACTGGCAACTTGGCTTGATATCAAGTGGATAAAAATGGTTTGTATATGCCAACAATTCTTCCTTTATCTTGCAAATCCCGAAGTTATAATTCTTTATCTTCTCTTAGGAATGTCATAATCAAAATATGCAGATGGAGTTTATTTTTTGTGAGAAAATGGTATGAAAGGTTTCTGCTCTTTGGTTTATGGTTTAGTTGTAAAGATCACTCTTAAACTGTGGAGTTGTTGCAAATAACCCTATGTCTATGTTTGTTACTGAACTTGGCCTCAAATGCTCTTCTTTTAATTTGATGAACTTAGGAATAAAAACCTTTGTCTTTGTATTCAAATATTCATGCTTTCTGAATTTCTGTCACTTAAAATAATGTGTTAGGCCTTCTAGTATATTTTATCATGGCTTGTTGTGTTAGGCTAAATGAAAAAAAAAGTTCTTTTGCAGGAAGCCATTGAGACAATGGTTGCTTCCTCTGCAATGGCTGTAGCAAAGGAGGAAGAATCAAAAGAAGAAGCAAGTAAATCAGCTGAAAGCAAGTGGGCTAAATGGAAGCGTGGTGGTATCATTGGTGCAGCTGCAGTTACTGGAGGAACCTTGATGGCTATTACCGGAGGTGTGAAAACCTTGTAAATTTTCTGTTTATTTTAGTTTTTCATATTAGCCTTGAAAAAATGATGGCATCTTTCTACAGTGGTCTCTTACCACTTCATTATTTTTTCTTAAAAAAAAATAAAATTAAACAGGATTGGCAGCCCCAGCAATTGCTGCGGGATTTAGTGCTCTGGCTCCCACATTGGGCACTCTTATTCCTGTGATTGGAGCAAGTGGATTTGCAGCAGCTGCTACAGCTGCAGGAACAGTTGCTGGTTCTGTTGCTGTTGCTGCATCATTTGGAGGTAGATGCTATTCACGTTCTTTAGGCCTCTAAAAGAATTTTCCTCTACCTTGTTGCATTTTACTTCTATTTATTAGGATGAGGCTGTTGTCAGACCATTCCACTGTTCTTCAGCATGTGTTATTTTTTTTCTTTTGGTGCTATTGCTTAAAGAAAATTCTAAATGATCTTTTGAACATTTTCCAATGTCAAGCTTGATCATGGCTGTCTTAAGAGCACAATGTTATCTTGCTGATAGGGGTCATAAATATATATGCGTATTTATTATTTTATTTATTCATTTTAGCCCTTTCCAATTAAGCTGCCTTGTTGTTGTGGTGGTAACTTGGTACGTTCTCCAATCATTCTCAGTCTCATTGTAGTTTGGATTTGCTACATAGATCATTTTCCTTCTCTCTGTTTGTGGCTTCATCAGGTAATATCCTAACAACATATTGCTTAGGATCCATTTCATAAAAATGCCCTAAAATTCTGCATTGGTCATTGAACCACAATCCTATGATCCAATTGAGGTTGAATCATTTATGGGTGGAATTGTATGCTAAACAATATAGATATGGTTGGGTGATAGGATAAAATGACATGCATTGATAATCTGATAATGGACATAGCAGATTAGATCGGTAGCAAATCCTATTTTTTCCCCCCCAATCTTGCAGGGGAAGAGCAATTGTAGATTTTCTATGCAAGTAAATGTGATCTTGATTTCAAAGATTAAAAATGTTATGTTATTGTGATCTTGTTAATTCAGACTGCAAAAATGTGGTCAAACTTTCTTATGATATGATTATATCTCCTTTTATTACAATAATTTTTCTGTTATCTGTATTGAAAGAATGTTACCTGATTGTGGACTAGTTTCATTCCAATGCTCTAATTTGCTTACATGTTGGAGAATTTACTGTCCTTTTGTTGTTACTTTTATTCAAGCCAGCTGCTGGAGCTGGACTTGCTGGGACAAAAATGGCTAGGAGAACTGGAAGTGTTGATGAATTCGAATTCAAAGCTATAGGGGAAAACCACAACCAAGGAGTAAGTATATAATTCTTCCACATTTCTGTGAGAAACTCATCTACTGTGGACATGCTTTTATCTTGGCAGGTATTGTCTTTATTTGATGAAGCAAAACTTTAATTCTAATTGATATTTTCTGTCAGCGATTAGCAGTTGAGATCTTGGTCTCAGGGTTTGTATTTGATGAGGAAGATTTTACAAGGCCTTGGGAAGGACATAATGACAACTTAGAGAGGTATATACATCTAGACCGCCTTTATTTGTGTTGGAAATTGATCTTCATTATGTTTTATTCTATCTGAATACGTCAGTATAATTTGATAATTGAAAATTAAATAATCATTCTGATGGTTTCTTTTTAACTGTTGCCTTTTTTCTTTTCCTCAGGTAAAATTTATACCTGGTTTTAATTGTTTGTTTTAAGTGTCACAATGAGTAAAAGATTAGTTCTCTGCTATTGGCATTATTCGTCTTCTGCATGTTTCTTAAGTTGCATTGCTCTTTTTGTCCTAATATCTCGACAATGAGTTATTGTTCATTTTTAAGTGGTAAGAAGTTGAAATCAGAATGATATTCTTTATCAGCCTTGGAGAAGTTGATTGCTGTTTTGACATTGCCTTTCTTTTGTTGCAATACAGAGACTAACTTGCTGAAGGTTTATGATATTGAAATGGGTTTCACAAGACACATCTCTTATGACTTATAAATTTTTTAGGTATGCTCTGCAGTGGGAATCTAAGAATCTGATTGCTGTGAGTACTGCAATTCAAGATTGGCTTACTTCAAGTAAGACATGATGCTATGCGTGCTAAACTACTACTCCAGTGGTTACACTTCTGAATACTTTTAACAACCATTCTTGCTCTAGGAATTGCATTTCAGTTAATGAAGCAAGGTGCAATGATGACTGTTTTAAGCACCCTTTTGGCAGCATTGGCCTGGCCAGCAACATTACTTGCAGCTACTGATTTTATAGATAGCAAATGGACAATTGCTATTGACAGGTTAGCTCCCTTTTATGGACTGTAATAACTTTACGCATTTTTCGCGGAATAGTATAATTTTGTATTCAACTGTCTGGCTATTACTTCCACTTTCAATTGATTTTGTTTTCTGCCATTTTGTAGAGCAGATAAAGCGGGAAAACTTCTAGCTGAAGTCTTAATGAAAGGATTGCAAGGGAACAGGTAAACAGGACAACTTGCTATCTAGTTCAAAAAATTGTCAAGCTAGTGCCCTAAGATTTACCAAAAAAAAAAAAGAAAGAAAAACTATATTGGGCTGTCTACTAATCTTTCAGGCCAGTGACACTTGTGGGTTACTCACTTGGAGCTCGAGTGGTTTTTAAATGTCTTGAGACATTGGCTGCAACTGAACATAATGGTAATGCTTATTATTTATTAATCATATGTTCAGGATTGGTTTTCAAAATTGATAATACAATCCTTAAGTAATAATTCTGAACTCTGGCAGCTGAAATTGTAGAAAGAGTTGTTCTTCTTGGAGCACCCATCTCTATTAAAGGCGAGAAGTGGGAAGCCGCAAGAAAGGTGATTATTGTTATGTCATGCGAAGAATGCTCTTCTGTTTCTCTATGGATGTTTTCCTTTGTGAAATACTTTAATTTGTTATCTTCTGCATAAGGCTAAGTTACCCTTCGCTGTTTCCTAGATGGTTGCTGGGAGATTTGTGAATGCATACTCCACAAATGATTGGACACTTGGAGTTGCTTTTCGTGCAAGGTATGAATTATTTGCTCTAGTGGTGATTATATCTTTGTAATTAATATTCATAATCTGCTTATGGCTACTAAATGATTCAACAAATGCTGACATTTCTAAGCAATTCAATGTCTATTAATTAGGTCAAGTTGCAATTTTAGTGGTCCAATTTACCTAACTTTATTCCCAGTACCAATCTGAGCAATGAGTCAACGGATGGGCTTCAGCTACTCTTATCAAGCCTTTACCCAAGTTGCCTGAGTTAAGGAACTCGGGCCAAATCTCTTTGGTTGGTGTCAAACAATTACAGGATTTTGGGAGTGAGTTTGTGGCCGAAACAGTATCGCTTTTGGCAAATGATAAATATTCCTGAAATTAAACATATTTTTTGCATTCAAAATAGCCATTCACAATCTTATACATAGTTATATTGCCCTATCTAGATGATTACAATTAGATTTTGATGACCCTTTTCTTGTTTCTTCTTTTAACACCAATTGTGAAAATGAGAAATAATTATTTGTTCATTCATTAAAAACTAATAATTCGTGTTTGTTAGCAGTCTACTCACTCAAGGATTAGCTGGAATTCAACCGGTCAATGTTCCAGGGATAGAGAATGTAAGTTTTTCTTTCTTTCCTTTCAATCTTAAGGGCCAAGGAATAGTGCACTAAATACGCATATATTAAAAAACTAAATTCTTTGTACATGTGGCAATTTATCTTTTTCTTTTTCCATTGTTATTCCTCTTATATTGATTTTATTTAGCATCAATGTATATTATCTATAGTTTCTTGTACTTCTTAGAATTATATAGTATCTGCTATATTTTGTAGAATGAAAAAAGTTATTGTATCATAAAATTAGGTTGTTATTATCACCTACACGTCACTTTTTTAACATTATAAACCATCTTTAATTATTTTGAAGATTTTATTCTAGCTGTTATCTTGTAAAGCTTAATCTATTATCCTATATTTAAAAAATTATATATAACCTGAATATATTTTATTTATAACTCAAGGAAATGTTATTGTTACTTTTTTAATTTTGATATTAAAATTTTATTGTTAAAAAAGTAGATACTAGAACCATGGCTCAGGCAGTTGACTGGTATTTAACATAAATGGATCTTTTTACAAAATAATAATAATAACAATAATAATAATTTGCGCTGTGCAGATTGATATTACTGATATTATTGAAGGCCATTCTTCTTATCTATGGGCGACACGACAGATTTTGGAGCAGCTTGAATTGGATGCTTACTATCCTGTTTTCAGAAGCATCGCTCAGCAGGAGTAGAAAAATATTTGGAAATATTGATTTACTTTAAATTTAAACTAGACTTGCTGGAACCCATGGATGCAGATTGCTTCAAATGCTTGCATTTGCATATGTCATTATTGGGGAAGAAGTTGTTTCTGGGTGTGCTAACTCAGGTTAGCTTGTTTCTCATGGTTCACAATTTATTTCATTTTGTTGTTTTTCTTGTACATATTCCGAATGAACAGATGCGTATCATGTGGGTTATATGGATATATGCGTATATCGGCTTCATTTTCTTATGTTTGTTTTCATAAATTATTCATTATTCATAATCTTTTCTTACTATTATTTATTTGCTAGATCTCTCTTACTCTGCTAACTATGCACTGTTATAATCTTGGGAAAAAAGAAGCTTCCTCCCTTGTTGGAATTGTGGTTTCATGATCCACTTCTGAAAATCTCTTCTACCCGAATTCAAAAAGTTCTGAAGATACTTTTTCAAAAAGTCATTTTTTTAAATTTAAATATGAAATTGGTAAAAATAAATTAATTGAATTAAATTTTTATGAATGTTTTAATTTCAACCGGGGAAAAATAAATGAGTTTGAAAGGAAAAACAATAGTAATAAATCATTGTGCAAAAATTTCCTTACAAATTTTGGGCTTTCAACTACAATTTGATGGAATTTTCTCATATACATATAATACAATCTTAAGTAATGCATTTGCTTCTGAGTTATCATATTGTTATTAAAAAAAAATGTAATTGGAGCTTTGTTAAAAAAATAGCGGCTTAAATACATTAATTTAAAATTACTAAAAACTGATTAAAAATAAATTTGATATATTTTTTATTGTGAAAACTCTAAAATAACATTTTAAATTACTTCACTAATTTAAATGATTTTAAATTATTTTTAAATTCATGCTTCTTCTTACTTAATAACATTTTTTACTCCCTAAATCTCAACGCTGAAAAAGCATTGACATTATGGTTTGAACGTAAAATTCATTTTCATTGAAAAAACACCAACTTTTAAAGTTTTAAATAAAAATGTTATATTATTTTAGTATTTTTATAATTATAATTAAAAGTATTATAATTTAAAAAATTAGATAGAATGATACGATTTTACTCTAAAATATAAAGTACTTCAAAATTTGCATATATTTAATTTAAATTAAAGATATTTGACTTAACTTATTAGATTTAATTTATAAATATTAAGTGCTTATGTGTTAATTTAAATTTATAATTGCTTTCAAATTTTAAATTATTACGTATTTGATATAAATATTTATAAGTAATACGTAAATATTGATATATTTAATTAAAAATAATTTACAAATATATTTATCATGAGAATGATTAAAAAATAAATTATTTTTTTATTAAATGAGTGTATATATTATAATTTTAAATTTTTAATAAAAATATTATAATAATTTAATTAGTTAAACTAACTATAAATGCTTATAAATGTTGAAATAAGAAATCGAAGGACAAATTTATTATTTTTTTATATTTTAAAATGCTTATTAACTTATTACATCACTTTAAATAAACTTTTTATTTAAATTTTAAAATTTATATATTGATTTGACCTATTTATAAATTAAGTTAATCACTTTCTTAATTGATTTTATTAAAAAAGTAAAGGCACGATTGAGTTTAATTTTAAATTATTTTTTTAGTTCTCTAAATTAATATGGTAAAAAGGCTTTTTTTTTTTTTTTTTTTTTTTTTTCTAAGAACTCAACATTGATAAGTAGGTCCTACTCTTAGTATTACGAAACGACATCGTTTATCCAGGTCGCGATATGCTCGACCTCTGCGCCCTTTTTGCTGCCCGACACGAGTACATAAGGGAGCGAGGGAAGGAGGGAGCGACGGAGCGAGAGACCAGAAGGTGGGATGGATAGGAATAAACAAGTAGGCGGAGACGAGGGAGCAGAAAACGCCCAAAATCGAACAGAAGCTGGAGGAGGAGGAGGAGGAGGAGGAGGAGGAGGAGGTTCCAAAGGTAAATCATGCAAAGGATATCTCTATTATTCTTCCATTCTCAAATCCAACGGCACCAATCCTCGCTGTATCGGCATCCCTCGTACTCTCCAACAAGGTCTATTTCTCTCTCTCTCTCTCATTTTATGTTTGGTTCCTTAGAAACTGTCAGAAGATATACAAAATCCTCAATTATGACACCTTAAGTTGATTACCATTTTATTTTATTTTATTATTATCTGGTGTTTTGATTTGCTGTTTCATGCGATTGTTGCGCCACTGTAATGGCGATTCTTATTTAATTGTTTTGTCTTCTGCCGCAATTCTCAGAGTTTCTTCTCGAATTTATAGTACATCAATTTCGTTTAGGATAAAGGAAAGCTTAGCTATGGATCTCTTTTCAGTTTTCTGCTACAAAGGCAACCATGTTTTCAACAATAAGCTTTTTCCGAAGCTCTTTTCTTAAGTTAAAATTCTAGATATTTTGCAATTGGCTTTTGCGTACTGCAAAGGAGTTGCCTGGTCCCTTATAAAATTTACTTGTCACTCTGTCAGTGCCAGATAAGTTAATGGTAATAAATTCTTTTTCTTATGATTCCTTGTAACCAAGTGGTTGGTTGACGTTGCCAATCTGCATTTGCGTCCATGATGCCGTGAGTTAATTGTCAATGTGGTGTGAATAACATGCCAACAACCCACAAAGGCATTGCAGATACGTGGAATCTTGCAACCATGATATTATTTTATAATTAATTTAGCTATTTAAGTTTTAAATAACTGTACTATTTGCACATCTATACTGCAAATGTTAAATTCACTGAATTCTTTAGTTTGTAGTTTTAGCTATACAATGTATTGGAGGTCACAATTTCTTTTTAAGTTGAATATACAAGTATCTTTTTGGATGCCTTGTCTTAAATCTCTTCACTTCAACTTTATCTCCTTCTAAGGCCTTCAAGTTGCATTACATTACAATAAATGGAAGAACCAAGCTAGAATATAAGATCCTTGTACCCACAGCAGATCCATATTCAGTGTTTGCTCACTTCATCTTCAACCAAGGCATGGATCTATAGTGAATATGGCTTTTCTCAAGTATTGATGAGAATGTATTCTTGAGCACTTATACCAGTGTTTGATGCCTTGAAGCATGTGCATTCCAGTCATGCACAAGGTTAGAAGTCAATTCAGGAAGAAGAAAATGCCATTAGGATTTTTTCTTTTTTTTTTTTCATCTGATGGGAAATTAACTAGCAGCCATAAGGTGCAAAACCTTTCTGACTTTCTCAAACCTGCCTTCTTTTTTATTTATTTATTTATAGCCCTCTGAATGGGATTTCTCTTTCAAGAGCATTTCCAACATTCAACTTCAAAGATAGTTCTGATCATAGAGATGACATGGAGTGTAGCTTAAAGAAGTGCAACTTCTACAATCCCTAAGTTGCCTAACTTGATTCCCATGGTATTATGGTGTTGAGGACCAAATTAGCTGGGTTTGTTGGACAGAGCAATTTTTTGAATTCCAAGGGCTTCCATTGAGCAGGTGCTTCTTGCTTCTTACATTGTAACACTGATGCATAACTGCATTGTCATATAAAAATATTGATTTGGATTGGACCAACTTAAGAAGGTTTGAACAAATGATTTGGCCCCATTCACTTTGAAGACTTCTTTGGTGATCTTAGGAAGTTGGAATAAATGGCAGCATCAAATACTACTAATCTTGCTTTGAGCATTTACTAGGTGGAGGAGTTTCTCTTGCACTCTCATAAGTGAGCTGCTTTGTAGAGACTGATAAGTGGAGCCAGTTGCTTGGCTTCACTAATGGCCTTATATCCACTTTGAATTGCAGGCATCCAAGCCAAATCATGTCTAGGTGACCAGAATTGGTCAAAATTGAAATAAAGTAATATGTTGTTAGTTCGTTGAATTTTTCCCTCTCTCTTGCTGTCCACTGTTGTCTAGGTAAAAAAAAAAATAATAACAATAATTCAATTTCAACCATCAGTAGGCCCGTAAAATATATTTGAAACTAAGTCAATTGGCTTAATTCTTCTTTTAATGTGTGTTTGTGTGCAATATGGTGCCTTGCTTGCTTTCTTGTGCAAGTGCTGTTAAGGCACTTGCCTCAGGATTCTGATCGTGCTACTCTCATTTTGTAATCTTGGTCAGGATTTCATGGTGAAACTCTTCTTTCTTTCTTTCATGTATGTTTTAATCAAGTATCTCTTGCATAAATACTGATACCAATGTTTTGATGACCAGTTCCCAACATTGTTGGACACTCTGAGTCAGAAGCTTATAAAGAGGGCCGGACACTTACAGATTTTTATTATGCTTGCGCTGGGTACTCAGTGTATATCAACAAAGATCATTCAACTGATAAGCAAGTGACAAAAACACAACTTCCTGTGTGTGTGGGCCTTGAGGTTTCTCTTTTTCATCTCTCTTTGCATGTCAGCCTGCAAATTTTTGCGTCTGCTTTTTTTCTTTTTTCTGTTCTTTTGGGTGTATAACTGTATATGGACGGTTTGCTTTGTAGCACTGTGTGTGTGTCTGCTTTTTTTGCTTGTCACCTTGGGTGTAAATGAATCGAGTCAAACCAGGTGTCAAGACATTTAGACTTGGTTGGCATAAATTTAGGTGAGCTCAAGATTAAACTGAGCTCAAATTTTAATAAGTTTATCTAATATTCCGATAGAGTATAAACCTCAACAAAAACTTTACATGTTAATAATAAAAATGATTTTCTTTGGGTAATTTTTAACATCGAATGAATATGAATTTATAGGTCCACATTAGAAGTCACAAGGCTTCAATTTGCAAATAAAGGAAGGGCCTACTTTTCATTTAAGAGGAGGCAACCCACTTTTCACTTTATTTATGGTCAACATACAGTGAAGTTTCGAACGTTTTTACATGTTCATGTACCTGTGTTTTAATTTTAATTTTGTTAAATTTGGGCCATGCCTAACTCACCTCAAAAGCTAGCTCAAGGAGGAGGATTGCCTATGCCTCGTATAAGGGGGCACATTACCCCTTTCCACAACCGATGTGGGATTCAACACACCCCCTCACGCCCAGAATTTTTACTGGTGCGTGGCACATTTATGGGGCGCCCAACATCGGATGGGGAGACTCTGATACCATGTTAAATTTGGGTCTGGCCTAACTCACCCCAAAAGCTAGCTCAAGGAGGAGGATTGCCTATGCCTCATATAAGGGGGCACATTACCCCTTTCCACAACCGATGCGGGATTCAACAAATTTAAATATTGCATATTACAGCAATTCATTTTATTTGTTGACATCTCGTAACACAATGTAGCTCCAAGATAACTTTCTATACTTTTTTTGCTACTAACAATTTTTTACTACATAGGTTGATCACCATCTAGTTTTAAACAAGTAGCTAAACAAACATGAGAGAGCCTGTTACCTATATTTGTGCCTGTTCAATTAAACAGCCTTAAATTTTTTGTTTAGACTTGTTCATTTAATTTACAAATGAAAATAGGTGATCTTTCACGTAGCCTGTTCATGAACTATAGACGGAGTCTACTACTTTGATTACACTCTTAAATTATAGCTTGTTGTTTTATGTTTTTTTGGTGTTGCTATTGTTTATTTTATTACCATTTATCAGAAAATCATCATGATTCACCTTGGTGGGTTGGTTGGAGTAAGGTGGGGATTGAATTTTTCTTTTTTAGATTATTAACTGCATTTTTATAAGGTTATAACCGATTTATTGATTGCATTCCTCTAATATATGATGTTATGATCTGGATGGATGGTATAGAGAGTGGATTTTGGTGTAATTTGACAGTGTGGGTTCAATTAGGATGCAGCATAAATTCTTAAATTTAATCTGGCAAGTGACAAGTTGGCTATTGTCTTCTATGATCTCCCTAGTTTCTTAAGAACAAAAAGTTGCAATCTGACTGACATGAGTTTATGCAGCTTCTAGTAGATAGAAGAGTTGCTACTGCTGATAATGCTTCAGCTTCAGCTTCAGCTCATGTTCATGGCAGAGAAGGTAAGGAAGTCACTAATGCTTGCAAAATCTTATTTCAGGTTGACTTCAGAGTATCAACGTCTCTAGACATATTTTCTCAATATGGTAGTAAATGTGGCATCCCTGAGCTTTCATGCTTCAATGCAGCATGATATATGCTGGAATAATACATCTCATTTAAAACATTGATAGATCTGCATATATGTCTATATAAGCTTGGTTTGGTTCTTTTATTATTCGAAGAAATTCTTTATATAGAAATTGATGTTTCCTTTGCTTTCTGATTTTTCTGAATGACATATTTATTACATTTTCATGTGCGGTTTCATTCTTGATAATTGTTTTGTTGAAGGTGGCCGTGAAATTCATCAGCCTCGAACGGAAAAACCCGCCCATGCTTCAGGAGACGACTTCCTGAGCAGGCAAGCATACTTTTGTAACAGTCTATCAATATATGTGTCCACTTCAATGAGTAAATCCAATATATTCCAAAACTGCAGGTATACAAGGAATGCAAGTCTGGTTGCATCAGGGGTGGCTAGAAACATGCGAAGGGTGGGGAACTACATAAAAGAGAGTCTTGATGACATTTTGTACCCATACAGAAGGCGACCAAAATGAGGCTGTAAATTTTGCATGACTGAAGGAAGAGAATTAAGCAGATGAAGTAGAATAATGCTTCACCTGTTATTTGCATTTAATTATGTACTTTCTCCTAACACCACTTTCATCCCCATCTGCACCTCCTCTTATCAATGGAATACTGGGCAACTGGGTTAGTGGTAAAGGCCTAAAGAGAGATGTTTTATTGTTGATTCTCAAAAACAAGATATTATGGTTAATGTTGCCTATTGGATATCTGCAGAGAGGAGTTGGGGGGACAGATTGCGTTTTTGTAAAATATAAAGGCTGATAGTTCCTCAAATACATGATCATGTAAGCATTGCCTGATGATCGGTACTGCCGCATATGTGCCTGGGATTTTAAAAATGTTAATGGCCAAATAATTTTTTCCATTTTATGGAAAGTTTCTTTTTAAATGACCAATAATTTGATAATCAACAGCGGTTGAATTAGCAAGGTTGTGTTATGCAGTCTATAATTGTCATGAATGTCAAAAGTCATGACTAATACTAAGAAATTTAAAATAAGTTATCACAGTTAAAGGACATAGTTTTTAGAATTTTTATTTTCTCAGTTGGTGTTTCTGAGTAAGAAGGGATAATAAGATGGCAGCAGTACAGGGCAAAGGATGAGACTTTGAGGTGTGTGCCAATTCCGAGTTGTCTCATTTCCAAAGTAATCACCATTGGTTTTATGTGCAGGGTTAGATTATGTCTTTTAGCTGGTGGAGTCATTAAAACCACGAATATTGCGTTTTCAGACGAGAAATATTTTACCCATTAAATGGAGGAATGGAAATACTAAGATTGATTTAATTTCAATTTTTAAGTTTTTTAAATTCAATTGAATAAAAATTATATGTTTGATTTGAATAAAATAAAATTTTAATTTTAAAAAAATATCCTATAAAATTATTTTAAGTACAATAATTTTTTATTAAATTTAATAAAATTTAAAATAAATTCTACAAACTTACATGTTAATATCTTTTGCACTAAAATATTATGTCAAATAATTTTCTTTCAATAATTTCTCTTTATATTTAATTAAATTTTATTGGTTATAAAAGATGAAATAATAAATTAATTTCTATTGATTTACTATTATTATATTTTGACAATTATATAACTTTTTTAATTTTATAATATCTAAATTTATTTTTTTCTTATTAATAAAAATATTTATTTTATTATGTAAATCACCAGTCATGAAAAACTATTTGAATTTATTAATATATTTTAATGGATTTATATTTTTATTAATTGTTACAAATTTATCAAATACAAATTTTTTTGATAGGATAATTTTTTTAAAAAAAATCGTTTAAGAAATAAAATATGAGTTATATGGAGTTTAATTAAATTCTGTATTTTAAGCTGTTATACCAAATGGATAGAATTCATTTTAAATGAATTCTATTTGAACTTTCATTTGTAGAAAATAATTTATATTTAAAAAATATATTTTTATATTTTTTGAATAAAATAATTTATTTTTTATTATTTAATTTTAATTTAAAAAATAAAATATATTAATAAATTTATATAGAAGTTTGAAGATTTTTAAAATATGAAAAATAATTTTCTCTTTTAAAAAAATATTTTTTATTTATTAAATTTTTTAAATATCTAAATATTAGAAAATATTTTTCTAAAATATATTTTTCATAATAAAATAAAACTTAAAATTTAATTAAATTCCATATAGTTTTATAAAATGAAATTCAACTAACTAAACACTATCTAAGCTTCCATTTTAAAAAAAAAAAAAAAAAAAAAACACTATCTAAGTTTACCGATTCAGGTGGTTTTTGGTCCATTTTTTTAGGAAAAAAAAAGCAATTTTAGATTTTATAATTTATATGTAAGTTTTTTTTTGTCCAGTAATTTATATGTAAGTTGATATGCATATATAAGTTTTGTTTATTTATTAAAGTTTGATGAAGATTATAACAATCAGTAGATTGCAATTTTTCATAGTTGAACAATCTCAAACTATCAATCTCAGATATTGTCATTTTTTTACATTTTAAAAGTAAATAAAAATAAATTAACTTTTTAAATTGATTACTAGATTGTATTATGTAAAAAATAAATGAATATTACATATAAAACGAAAATATTTTCTTAAATTTAAATAGCTTAACATATTACCCATGAAATCTATATTTTGGTAATTTTAAATTTTATTTTAGAAATTTAAATAGTTTAAAACAATAAACTCATACATTAATAAATTTTCTTAAATAATTTTGTAATAAATTAATATAAATAAAAAAAAAAACACAAAATAATGTTGCTGGATGGAATGTTAGTAATTTCAACGTATCATTAGATGAAGGATTTCCTATAATTCGGGTCACGTTTCGGATGGGGTAGTCCATTCAGCTAAAGCTTTCTCACTCCGGACTCAGGCCTGTTTGTTGCTTTTTCAATGCTGAGTGGGCTGATTTGTAATTTGCTATCTTTTGGACCGTGGCTCGTATTTTTCTGCATATCAATGAATTTGCTGCCTTTCGGGGAAAAAAATTAATATAAAGAAAACGTTATGTTTTTTAGAAAAAGAAATGCACGTTTAACATTCTCCGAGTCTAAGATTCGCCTTCTAAACAGGGGAAAATTCATTCCAATTTCACTCCGAAGCAACCGCGAAATCGAACTCTTTGATCTCTTTTTCTCTCTCTATCTCTCTGGCATTGGGAGAATCGCCAAAATTGTCAACAAGGAGAAGAAAGGGCATTGCCTATTATTCTATTTTAGGGTTCCGAATTCAACTCCATTTTTCCCCATTTCAAAGTCTTATTTCCCTCATTTGATTTCGTTGTGCATTTGGAAAGAATCTTTGAGTTTCGAAGCTCAAATTTGTAGATCTTTGTTTTGGATTTTTTTTTTCCTTCAAAATATCGAATGTCCGCTGTTGCTGTTTGTAGGCGGGTCGGTCAAATTGGGACCAACTCAGGGATCTTTTTGGGTAGAAATAGAGGATTTGGTGCTCCTTTGAATTGCGATTCCTTTGTTTCGATTTCTGGGTCTAGGCAGATTTCTCAACTCGTCAAATCTAACGGGAAAAGATTGTTTCTTGTCGACACTCTAGCCCTTGTAATTTCATTGCCATTTTGTTATTCGTTTCAATTAATTCGAGAAATGCTGTGATTTCGTTGTAGCGTTTTTCGTTGCCCTAATTTAATGGTCAAGTGTATTTGGAATTAATTTTCTGCATTGCCTTTAGGTCAGAAGATTGGAGGCACAGGGCGTGCCCTCAAAGCAAGCTGAGGCGATAACAGCTGCCATAACTGAAGTTTTGAACGACAGCTTGGAAAATGTCTCTCAGTCGGTTGTCTCAAAGGCAGAGATGCAAAAAGTAAGGTTCTACATTTGGTTGTTTATTTTTCCAGTTCTGTTTTTGGGTAACTGCAATTTGATTAAAACATCATCTTTGTAAATGAAATATGCTTGTAGGAAATACTCTCTCATTCTGGCTTTCTAATTTGTGGTTTCATTTTGTTTGTAGAATGAAATGATTCAAGAGAGCACTTTGTCCAAATTTAAATCTGAAGTCCAGAGTTCGCAGGTATGGCTAGTTTTAGTTCTATTTTTATACTTAAAAGTGTTGGGCTTTAGCAGTTTAGCCACAATGCACATGTTGGGTTCGTGTTATTACAATTGCTCTACTTATAGAATCTGTCGCCATACATGAATACGACCTTAACCAGTAACTATGTGCAATTCCCTAAGGAGTGACATCGGCTCAAAGATTAAGTAAAGAAAGAATGGGAGCATTTGGTTTTGTTTAGCTCAGACTGATCCATATATTTTAAATGATCTAGCAAAGATCATCTTCCTTTGAAGGTCATAATGCTCATGCATGTGATTCTCACATCTCCTATGATATCTAAAGAACAATTAAAAGCAATGCCAGAATGTGATGTTTTTTTCTGATCCAAATAGTTTAAATGAATCTGTGTGAAGAGCTTTGGGAAAGATCTTGAGTGGCCTATCAAGTAATGTTGGGAAGGAGTAAGATTATTGTTATCAATTTTGAGGTCTGAACAAATTTAAGGAGATAAAAATGGATCAATGTTAAAGAGCCTCTTTCTTTTCGTTTCTTTCAATTATTTTATTATCCTTTACAATATTAGCTTTCTGTATTGTGTTATACTAAGGAAAATGATCTTCATGTAGCGTGGGATCATAAGGTAAAACAATCAACTCTAGCACCATGTCACAAAAGTTCAGCGTGTTACTTTGTTTGACTCTAAAGTGGTAATGTTAGAAAAGTTGAGGTATGAAGAGAGAGGGAGAGAGACAAAACCTAAGGCATTGGTGCACCCAACCTTGGGTTACTAGTTTTAACAGAGTTTAAGGGTTTGTTACTTGTCAATTTTTAATCATTATAAATAAATATTTTCTTAATAATTATTCAATTTTAGTTATGGAGAAGTTATATTGTAATATTGGTTATAAAAAAGTTGCTATTTCCATCTGGAAACATGATTTTTGTCATAAAAAGTGAAAAACAAATTCAAATTATTTTCCAAATCTTAGTTAAATTTTGAAAATTGGCACATGTGAATATGAAGCTTTGTTATCCAGTTTTCTCCTAAATCTCTTTCAGAAAATTGCCTCAGTTTCAATGTGCTTTAATATTGTTGGAGAGGGCAATAGAAAAATGGGGATGGGGGACAATTTCATGATCTTTTGGCTTCTTGTGTTCTTGAGTCCGATATTATGTATAATAATGGCATAGAGTCTAAATAAATTTTGTTTGCTTGCTGGCTTTGTGAAATATCTATAATATAGGAACATCATTTCTCTTTGCTGCAACATGAGACTGAAAAACTCCGGAATGACATTGAGAAGATGCGCAGTGAACTGAGGTTTGATCTGTAGAGTTAACATGCAGACTGTTGTTTGTTACCGTGTGAATCTCCATTCCTTCTATTACTATTTTCATGTTTTTAAGACAATGGACGTGATACAGGCATGAAATTGACAAAGTTACTGCTGGGCAACGGTTGGATTTGAATCTTGAAAGAGGGTAAGGAAAGCAACTTTTGGCTGATTTCTTGTTTCCGATGAATACTCAATGACATGGTTTCTTTTTTTTTTTTTTTTTTTTTTTTTTGTCTTTTGGTTTTCGACCAACACAGGAGGATACGTGATGAGCTAGCAGATCAAAATGCTGAAACCTCTAACCTCACCAACAAACTTGATAGAGTAAGTATTACTAGTGATTGACAAATCATGAAGTTTTTATGCTTGCACCTTTCTTTTTTTAAAAAAAAATTGCTTTTGTATAATATAATATAGGAAATTCACGCATTAAGGGCCCAATTGGAAGCTGCAAAATATGATGTGATAAAGTATTGTATAGGTACTCTTGTTTCCATATCTGCTGCTGGTCTCGCTGTTATTCGAATCTTGATGTAAACCTCATTTGTTGTATAACCCGAAAGGGAAAAATAATAGCTCTTTTTTTGAAGCTATTATTTCATGCAAAATATTATAAAGGCGTAGAGGTTAAAGGATTTTTTTTTTTTTGGTTGTATCTGTGTCACAAAAACAAGAACAACTTGATGCAGATAGAATTTATGTTGTATTCCACTTCGATCAAAGGATATCTTTGGATATGAAAGATGTGCCTTTAATTTAATTTCCATCTTAGTGGTTTTTTAACTTGGTAGTCTTTTACTTTTAGCTACCAATTCATTCCTAACAGCTAACCTTTGAATAATAGACGCCAATTGATGGGCTTTCTTTTGTCTATTTACTATAATTTAACTATTCTCCCAATTGGATTATAATTAAAAATAGTTATTTGTTTTATCTTCTAGCTCACAAGATTTTGAAATCGTCAATTCTTCCATACCCATGAACAAAAACAGAAGAATATTATAGATATTCAATGGTTTCTTTAAAAATTAATTAATAAAAAGTTATTATTTAATTCATTAGTAAAAAGTAAATTTAAAAACCTCGTAATTAATCTCTATATTAGAGCGAGATATGGAAGCGTCATGCAGAGAGAGTGGTGTCCCATTGTCCATCCCTCCATTTCAGTGAACTCAAACCTATCGCCTTTGCCTTTTGCCATCCGCATCCGCTCTCTCCTCTTTAAGTTCTATTTGTTAGATTGCGTCCTTCAACGTTTAAATTTTCTTTCACTGTAATTTATATATGATTAAAATTATTAATTAACATGTTTTAGCAAGTCTTGCATATCAAACTAAATGAATGGGTTTAATTGCATTGTAAATAGATCTATAACTATATATAATTTATGGTTTTTTAATAATTTAATTAAAAATGTCATTATGATTATTAAGTTAATTATACAATTTATTAGTCATGTCATTAAATAAGTTTTAGATAATAATTAATAAAAAGATATATAATTTGTTAGTAATTTAAAACCTAATATATAATTTATTTTAATACATAGTGCTTCTCCTTTCTCTTGTTGGTATCTTCTTTAGGGCTGCTCTTTTCCACGCTGCAGTATGGTGGTCTGACTGAGATTATGTTCCTCTCTCTTTATATCTGCATTCATTGACTCGATGGTGCTGAGTATCTATGGTTGTTGAGTTGCATTTTTAATGTTTTTTTAGATTGGCTTTTGAATTGTCTTCTTCCCCCGTGCTCCAGTCTGTTTGCACGGTCCTCTTGCACTATAATTATGGGAGTTAAGTTTTACCAGTATCAATGAGCTTTCTCTCCTGGTAACTGTGTTTTTCAATCGGGTCATATTTTCAAGTTAGATATTTAGGGTTGTTCATTAGGCATGAGCTTTTGAGTATGATTTTTTTTTTTAAAAAAAAAAGATAGAACCCTTATTTTATTAATCTAGGCTATGAAAGTCTCAACCTATCAGCATTCAGTAAAAATTTAATAGTAACAGGAGGCCATTGATGAATTTTCAAATTAAAATCATCACCAATAATTAAATTAGTCAAACGATCCGCTACCGCATTTACTTCCCTGTAAATTTTTACCATCTTGATTTCCCAGCTTCTATTGATAAGATCACGACAATTCCTCACCAAATTAGCAACTCTAAAAACTTATGCACCTCTATCTGTAAGTAAATCTAACGCGAGTTGAGAATCCGTTTGAACTTCAATCTTCTTCCACCCTGAATCCCATGCTAATACTAAAGCATAATATATTCCCCATAGCTCAGTTTCCATAGCTCAGCTTCCATTGCTCCACAATTGCCCAAAAACCGTTGAAAGCTCAAAAGCCATCTACCTTCATTGTTTCAAAAACAACCTGCACAACTTGCTCTTCCTACTGACAATAATGCACTACCATCGAAATTCACTACCACCCAGCCTGTTTCTGGCGGCTTCCACCCAACATACTTCAAAGACCGGTCTGTCGGTCCAGACCCAGCCTACACCGAAAACCTCCATGCGTGAACATATTCTTTTGCTCGAAACTGAATAAAGGACGCATCAATAGTATTCTGGTCATTATTCTCATTAAAAATCAACAAGTTTCTTCGCTTCTATAACCACCAAACAGCCGAACTAAAAAGCACATCCCATGGTATTCCATTAGCCAATAACCCTACTTTTTCTATATTAGCAGATAGCCATAAAGGCACATTCAAAATATCAAAAAATGGAGAAACTAAATTGGTAGATAAAAATGAATTCCAAATTTGTTTCACATGTTGGCAATCTCGTAGAGCATGCAAAACAGATTCACTTGCAACTCCACAAAGAGGACATAAATCATAATAAATAAATTCTCGCTTTCGACGTTGAACATTAATCATGATTTTCTCATGTGCCACTTCCCACAAAAACACTTGAATTCGCTGTGGCACTCTAACCTTCCATAGCCCTTGCCAATCCATATTAGATCCTGGCACTTTTAATAAAACGTATCAAACCCTAACTTAACTGTATATAAGCCAGAAGAAGAATGCTTCCACGCAAAACCATCCAAACACGACATATCATCAACTAAAGTAATTGGTTGGAAATATAAAAGGACATCAGTAGGAAGAAGAGAATTTAAAATGTCCCAATTCTAGCCTACATTAGGAATCCAAAAATATCGAACACAAACCTGCATATTCAACTCAATCAACGGTTTAAGTGCAAAATTCCAAAGAGGCCCAACCGGAAGCCAATCATCCAGCCAAAATCTAGTGTGCATCCCATTATTCACATCTACAACTACCCCTTTTCAAAGTAGCTCCAAACTATAACAAAAAGATTTCCAATTGACTGAACTATTAGCTTGCTTAGCGACCTCCCAATGAACAAAACCTGACTCATATTTATTGAAAAGACACCTAACCCACAAAGCTTGCGGATTCTTATAAGCTCGCCAACACAACTTTCCTAATAGAGCTTGATTCATTTGTCGCATATTTCTGATGCCAAGACCACCTAACCGCTTCGGCAAGGACATTGTATCCCAATTAATCAGATGTACAGCTGGCTTCATATCCTTCCCATGCCAAATAAAGGTCTTGCATATTTTCTCCATTTCATTGCAAAGCGATATTGGTAAAAGAGCACTCTGCCTCACAAAAACAGGAATAGCATTAAGAACTGATTGAACTAACGTTAGTCGTCCAGCTTTTGAGAGCTCTCGCCTTCCAGCCATCAAGTTTGCCTCTCATTTTATCCAAAATACTGCCATATGTCGAGACTGAAATCCTACCATGAATAGATGGCACACCCAAGTATTTTCTCAAATCAGCAGTCAAAGGAATACCTGACCTTGAAGACAAAAGTGACGCTAAATCACTATCAACAAAAGGCGACAAATAAAGAGAAGACTTAGCTAAATTCACTTTCTGCCCGGAAGCCTTAGCAAAGTCATCCAAACATGATAAAATCAAATCCGACTGTTCCACAGAAGCTTCTGCGAACAAAACCATATCATCCGCGAACATAAGATGAGAAATCATCGGACCATTACTCGAGATAGGAATCGACTTCCATCTGCATTGACGAACAAGCTGTTTAAACATTCTCGAAAGTTGTTCAATACACATAACAAAAAGATATGAAGACATTGGATCGCCTTGTCGCACACCACGAGTCGATTTAAAAGATTCTAACTTCTCACCATTCCATAACACTGACATAGAAGATGTTCTAATACAATTCATAATATTAGAAATCCAAGCATCGGAAAAGTGGTAAGAACCCAGCACCCACTGAATAAAATCCCAATTTAGTCTATCATAAGCTTTTTCAAGATCAATTTTAATCGCCATAAAACTCCCTGATCGCTTAAACGTTCTCATAGTATGCAAAACTTCTTGAAACACCACAATGTTATCAATAATTTGTCGGCCAGGAACGAAGCTACTTTGTTCCAATCCAATGAGAGAGCTCAAAACATCTTTCAGTCTGTTAATCAACACTTTTGTAACAAGCTTATAGAGCACGTTACATAAGCTAATTGGTCTGAACTGAGAAATAAATTCTGGACAAACAATTTTAGGAATAAGAGTCAGCACTGTTTCATTAACTTCATCTGGAAACTCCCTCCCGCCCAAGACCTCAATAATAAACGCAGAAACCTGTGAACCAACCGCAGACCAAGATTTCTGAAAGAAAACTGCTTGTAGACCGTTGGGTCCTGGAGCCTTGTAAGGAGACATAAGGCGCAAAGCATCATATACTTCATCATGAGAAAAAGGACGATCCAGAAGCAACCATTGAGAAGAAGAAAGAGCAGGCCCATCAGGTCTAACAAAATGGCTGCAGTCAACCGCCAAATCTTTCGAATATAGCTCCTGATAGTAACCACTAGCAAGCTCTTTAAGTTGACTAGAATCTTCAATCCACACATTGTTTCCATTTCTCAGCTTGAGAATTTACTACTTCTTGCGTTTAATCACAGTAGAAAGATTATAAAACCTTGTATTTCTCTCACCAGAAACAATCCATTCCTCCCTAGATTGTTGAAACCAGTACAATTCTTCCTGTTTCAAAACATCTTGAAACTGTCGTCTCAGATTAAATTCTAGTTTCACTAAACCTCTCGTTCGCCGGATAGCTAAGCTTTTTTGAACACCATCAATTCGACGGATCAACCTCTGCTTATTATGAAAAATATTCCCAAACTCAGATCGGTTCCACTGGCTTAATGAGCCTTTGGTTGATTTTAAATTATGAAATAAAGAAGTATTTTGCTTCCAGCCACGGAAAACAACATCAACAAAATCTTTGTGAGCTGTCCAAGCCGCTTGAAAATGAAAACGACGAACAAAAGAATTTGTGACTCCAAAGCAATTCATAAAAATAGGACAATGATTAAAATGCAACTTTGGAGCATGAATAATTGTAGCTCTAGAAAATGTCATACGCCAAATCTCAGTACACAAGCAACGGTCTAATCGAGCAGCTTTATAAGAAGAATTAATATCATCCTCACTCCAAGTAAAAGAAGTACCTTCAAAACCCAAATCAATAAGTGAGTTATCAAAAATCCATCGCTGAAAATCACTAGCCCCAATATTGTGAACATTAACATAGCCGGTTTGTTCATTCTCACTCGTAAAAGAATTGAAATCGCCTAACAGTAACCAACTTTTCTCACTTCCATTGAAACCCAGAACCGAATGCCACAAACGTCTTCGTAAACTAATGTCAGGGCTGGCATACACAAAACTTACTAACCACGAGTCCCCATTATCAAGTAACACATTGCATGTAACAAATTGCGGATTTGTTGACACAAGCGTTAACTTAAAAAACGTTTCTGACCATAAAATCCAGATGCCCCCACTAAAACCAAAAGTCTCGACACGAACCCAATTATCATAACCTAGCTGTTTACAAACATTATCAGCTGAATGGCCAGAAATTCGAGGCTCAACCAAACAAAAAATCTTAGGCTTATAGATACGATTATATTCCTTAAAAGCTCTCAGAAAATTAGAAGAAGCAGCACCCTGACAATTTCAAACTCCAATAATCATTAAAAATAAGAGAGAAAAGAAAGCCATGAGGATGACTGAACCTATAATAGAATGAAAAATCTAGTGAGACCCCTCATTAGAGGGCATCTTACCAATTAAACCACTCTTCTGAAATTCATTCAAGGAAGTCTGAGCAATAATTATCATCGCATCATTATCAAGATTCATATCCTGATTACCATCTACATTAGCTGCTGGGATATTAGGACGGGTTGGATGAGGAAACGAAGGATTATTAAAATTATCATGCTGATTCCTATCCAATTATGTTTCTAAATTTGCAAGTCCCACCAATTTCGGGTTAGAAACAACCCAAGTCTTTGACTGATTCGTTCTATTATTCCCTTGAACAACTACATGGTCATCTTGTGCAGCAGCTTTTCTAGAAGATCCCTCTGATCCACTCGAAACCCCTCTAATTTTTAAAACTGAACTTTGCACAGCAGGCCCATTAGATCTCACATAGGAATCTAAAGCAATATTGGGAGTCTCCTCTCTTGTCACAGTAGAAACCACTTGACCCTTCCCTTTAGAATCCCATAGCTTTTTCTTGCCCAAGACAGGACGAAAATCTTGTACCACTAGTGGAGTCGCATTATGTTCTACATGAGTCTCAGAATCACGGAGAACAACAAGAGAACTAAAGGGGTTATTATTGGTCTTCATCGTTGATTTACCCTTGTTTGACTCCTTCGGACCATGATCACTTGACCCAAATTTAAATACATGTTTTTCCTGAGGACACTAATTACGTCTTCTATCTTTCTTAACCAGCATCCAATCACAAAAATCATCTAAAACAGCTGGATTAACCACCTGATTCTCGGGTAACTGAGCTACCTTAGGAGTAGGGTTACTATGAGCCAAATTAGGCACATTCTCTACATTCTCTGGCTGCAACTCTTTCCTCAACGAAGGACAATTATCTTTCATATGCCCAAAAATTCCACATGAAAAACAAACCATATGCAACGCCTCATATTCAATACGTCGAACTCTCCGGTTCAGCTTGAATTTTGACAAAAGAGGCTTCGTAACATCAACTTCAACACATAATCTCGCAAAATGCCCTCTTGTCACTCGGCTAGTGTTATTATCCACTCTGATAGGATCTCCTATCTTCCTCCCCAATTGCATAAGAAAATCATCATTAAAATATTCAATTGGAAGGCATGGAAATCAGACCCAAACTGCCAAGCATTCCAAAGAAACATTAAATGGATCAAAATCCGGGCACCATTGGCGAACTAACAAATAATGATCAGCTATAATCCATGGTCCACCCTCCAGTGCAAAATCAAAATCTTCCCTACTATTAAATCGAGTAAGGAAAAAATTATTGTCCAGAGCAATTAAGTCCATAGGGGATTTAGGTTTTCAGAGTTCCTTCACCATTCGCGATAAATAGGCATACCCTATTGATCTTCCAATCAGCTTGATAATCAAGGAGTTCTTCCATGGTTTACAATAATGAGATTTCTCAATTTTAGTAAGTTTAATATTAGGGCACTTTTCATCCTCCTCATCCTTTTCCCCATCAGAAAGCTCATACGACTCCTCATCATTCACTTCAACTGTGTCAGCAATCACAGTCTTGTTATTAGGACTTCCATTGACTAGCATATCCCTAAACGAAGGACCCATTAGAGACGGTTGTCCAACAGACTCAAACTTTCCACTGTCTTGTTCTTCTAAAGAGAAACCTCCTTCACTATCCTTACGCTTCCTATGGCCGCTATGTTGCAAGAAATCATCCTCTTCCATACCCTCGTTGCCGGAATCTGATATTCTGGTGGGATGGGGACAGAGATTCGCCGTGATCCGGCGTTGATTGAAGATCTGGAGAAATTTTTTTTTTCTCGGCTGATCCGCCGTCCGATACCTAACTTATGAGTATGATCTTTTTAGTTTAATTAGCCCTTCATTTGTTTTAAAAAATATTTTTCTAGGAAAATATATTCTCTATTTCCTAAAGTTTAGAGCATTATGTTTATCAAATCTTCTTAATTAAAGAAAAATTAAATTATTTTTAAGGAAAATGATAATTTTTTTTTTAAAAAAAGTAAGTCATTTTTAGAATGCAATAATTTTATTAATAATATTATTTATTTTTCAAATTGCAATTAATAAAGATAGAAAATAAAAAATATTTTTTTAAATAAATTTAAGAAATAGAGTTTTAATCCACAAATTCTCATTTCACATAAAAAAAAAATTGACTTATTAAGAGATTAAGTTATATATGATATTTCAAAATCCTAAAATGCTCACCTTAAGCTTCCTGTCTTTCTTCTCATAAACCAAGCCTTTACAATTTTCACCTTCTGCTCACTATTTTGTAAAGATGCTGTGAGATGGAATATATCCATTCTAAGTTATAGATTGAGTGCCTAAACTCAAATATTTAGATTTTAAAATTAAAAAAAAAAAATTAAAATAATAGAGAAGTACATAACTCATAATATCAAAATATGATAAATCAAATAGGTTTATTTTGCGTTTGATCTATAATAAAAAGTTAATTTTGATGGTTTGAGTGAATATTAAGCATTTAAGATATAATATATCCACGAGATCTTATAGCTATATATATTTTATATGGTTTTAATACTTAAATTTGAGTTTAAAATCTATTTAAATAATTTGAGTTATTGGTAATTTGAGAAAAAAATAAGTAAATATTGGAGAAAAGAAGATAAAAATCGTATTTTGTATAATAAAGAAGCTGTAAAAGACAGAGATGTAGGTATAACTTTAATACATATGAGAAACTAGAATTCATTCCAGACTCTAATTTTTTGATGGATAAATGCATTTTGCCATGAGTCATGGACATAGCCAATTCTGATAGAAATTGATTTGGAAAGAAATTACCAACACAGGTGATTGAAAGGAATTTTTCTTTTGGGTCAACGATCAGTCACCTCTTTTTATGGAATAAACACATTAGAATTGAAGTTGAATTCTAGAGAGATCAAAATATATTTTTATTATTTATTTTGAACTTTTAGAAATCAGGAAATTATTATTAGTATTTAAGAGGTAGTATTTTATGAATAAAATCATCTTCTGCTTTAGATTAATTTTGAAAGACTATATATATTTTCTTCCTCTTATTTACCAATATTACAATTTATTTTGAGAAGAAAGATTTTATTTTTAGTAATGAACATCAGTGTACGAATATTATGGTAATAACATTATACGATAATTACTCTCGTGTTTTATATTATAACTTAACTAATTAAAATAATTTTTATAATTTTAAAATTATATTTAAATATTTTTATATTTTAATTTCCTCAATTGAATATAATTTTCGTTAAATTAAACTCATTTTTCTATTTATTTATTGGCTAAAACATAAAAAAATTTATTTATATTCTAAAATCACCCATATAAGAAAAAGAAAAAAATTTATTTGATTTGCAGAGATATCAGAAAAAAAAGAAGAAATATTTCTAATTTCTATACAAATAATATAAAAATCACAATAATTCTAAAATAATAATAAAAGAAACTAAAAAAATTCAACACAAACAAAACCAGAAAAGTAGATTTATTTGAGTGTGCTTGATCTACTAATATGATAGAAAAAATAAAAGTTTCAAAGAAGTCGTAACACGTTTGTGAGGAAAGAATTAAGTTATAGTATATCTCACAATCAATATCTCATATCCATTTTATTCTTTATTGCAATTAGTCCATTTTACAGTTCCTATGAGTAATGGCTGTTAAAAAATTTAAAAAACAATCAAATGCTTATCTTGAATCATACTCCAATAACTCACTTTTATAAATTGTTCTAATTTCTTAAGCTACTTTTTACGACATGAATCGACAGTGGCCATTAAAAAATTGTACTAATAAGAGTTTTAAGTATGAGCAACATTGAGCATCTTATCATGCAATCTTGCTATATAAACCTCCTTATCAGCACTTTGTTGTGATAAAAGGGTAAAGTATTTCTATCAATACAAACAATCAAATCAAGTTACTGTAATTTTGAGTCTAATATCCCGTACTATTATCTGTTTTCTCGACTCTCAAAATCCATTTAATCTAATTAATTACATTTTGCAAAGATGGGTTTATAGACTTATCAAAATTCATAGCACCACAATAAATGTATTCAATGAGAAGACGATGTTCATCACCAAGAATTAAAGTTTTCATAAAGTTACTGGCGGCATGAATCCTAAAATCACAAGACTAATAAATCCTAAAATTGGAATCAAAACTCCATCCTCCATTTCTGCTATCGTTGTCTCTACCAAATCTCCGACTTATTCTGCTTTTTTTATTGTCTCTGCTATATAAAAACTCAAATTTGAAAGATTTCAAGTGAGGAAGTTTATGGCGGATAGAATGGCTAAATTTGTAAAAGGAAGAGAAAATAAAAAGAGAGGTTACATGGAAAGTAATTTTGCAATAGAAATATCTCCTCTCACTTTTGACTAGAGTTTCTTTGGTTTGAAAAAGAAGAAGAACGATAGAAATAAGAATTGAATAGGACAAAATAATTCATTTTAGGATAAATATAAATGAGACCATTTTAATCTTTTTTTATTTGAATTAACAAAAAACATGAATTTAATTTAACAGAAATTCTTTTCCGTGAATAAAATTAAAATATATGAACATTTTAATATAATTTTAAAACTATAAAAATATTTTAACTAGTTAGATCATAATATAAAAATACGAAAAGTAATTATCTCTAACATTATAAATAACCACATATGACTGAGATTACATGAATGCTTAAATTGAAAGTTAGAGCATTAATTGTTTTCATCATGACTGTAACTTCTTTAAACTATGCATCCAACTCTGGGATTACATCCATGAGTTAAGCATAGAAAATTAAGAAAGGAAAAGTGAGAGAAGTTGTTGGACTTCATTGGGTAAAATTTGAATGTATTATATATATTTAATTGGAACATAAAGATTTCTGTTGTGTGGTAAAATTCCAGAACCGTACATGTGGATAGAAAGAATTTTTATTTTCAAAGGAATGAATACATGCAAGTTATGGAAAAAAGGAGCATTTGCTACCATAGCTTTTTATATACAGAGTCGAGACAATAATAATTTAGGTGTAAATAGTACGAGTGATTCGCCCTTTTGCCTTGTAGCGAGACAATGGATGGGAGATGGACAAATTAGTTTCAAGTCCAAATCAAACGTTGTTGTCGTTGAAGATTGAAGATAAAAGGCAAAGGCAAAGGCAAAGGCAAGAGCTATGTGCTTCTAACCAAAATCCAAAAAGATGACTCGAGCTGACAATATTCTTGCATATGCGCCACTCTTCTTTTCCCATTGTTATTCTGTCAAAGAAAGGCCACAACTCCCCTTCAGACATTGCCCATCAACAACTAAATATCCTAATTTCTCTCTCTCATTATTTTAATTTGGTTAAAAGAATTAAAAGTATAATAGCCCTTCTAACTTTTCTTCCTTTAGGTTTATAATTTCTTTGGGGAAAAAAAAAAAAGAGTTGATGCTTTGGATAGGATGGAGATATTATTAAGAGAATAATTAAAAAACTTTCTGTTTAGGTAGCCTGCTATACACTCATAATCCCATATCAACTTTTATATATATAAAAGAGAAAGAAATAAACAAGGTACAATTTAGTTTGCAAACTTTATTTGAGTGCCACTAAAATCAGAAAGAGTAAATGAAAGAGAAATGGATATTCCATTTCTCCCATGGTAATTACCTTTTCAGATATTATTCTCCCTTTCTTTTTTTTTTCCCTTCAATATATATATATTTATCTTTTATACAAGTGAGAAAAAAAAAATCCACTGCAAATTCACCCTGTACGGTTTTGCCATCTGTTTCCTAAATGTTTCTAAATTCAAATCCATATTCCAAATCCATTTATTTTCTTTGTCTAATTATATATATGTGTGTGTTTTTTAGAGCGGCGGCGACACACGCAGGTTGGGAACCGCAATGAGTCGGGTTGCCCGAGGAGCGGTGAGTCCGAATACATCGCTGGTGTCAATTTCACTGGGTTTCATCCCATCAGGCAATTCCCATGTAAAACAGTGAAGGAGATTAGCCACTGCCAAATCAAGAGCGTAGAGTCCCAGTTGCATCCCCGGGCAGGATCTCCGACCCGAACCGAATGGAATGTACTCAAAATTTGAACCTTTAAAATCTGGCGCTCCTTTCAAGAACCTAGATGGCCTGAAAGTTTCTGGGTCCTCCCACGAGTTCTTGTCCCTTCCCATAGCCCATGCATTTATCATGACCCGAGACTTCGCCGGGATGTAATATCCGGCGACTTCTGCATCCTCCACTGTCTCATGCAAGAGAAGTGGGATTGGTGGGTGAAGTCTTAGTGTCTCTTTCAGTGTGCATTTTAGGTATGTTAACTTCTTGAAATCGCTCTCCTCTACGCGCCGCTCTAGACCCACCACCTCTGCGAGCTCTTCCTGCACCTTTTTCAACTCTTCTGGAGTCCTGATCAACTCCGTCAGGGCCCACTCTATCGCCGATGCCACCGTCTCTGTCCCACCAAACATGACATCCTGTCGTATTCATTTATATGTGGTGCACACAAAGGTCGTCAAAATCCAAGTAATTAAATCCACCTACTTATAAACCACCATAGGACAAAAACTTAAAAGAATTATGAACGTGTGTATGTGGCTGTATAAATTTTGAAAAAGAAAGAAAAGGGTGTCGGAGATTTGAACTACATGTCAGATGTTGATGCTACAAGGAAGGACAAGTGAAGAACCGACTCCTAACGGAAAATTAACGATATATTTGAAAAGAAGGTAGCTTAATTACCATGATAATAGCTTTGATGTTGTCTCGAGTGATTTTGAAGGAGTTCAGGAGATCGTCTGATTCGTTTACTTTAGCTTCATCGCTGTAGAAAGCTAGCAAATCATCCACCATATCAGTGTTATCATCAGAGACAGAGACATTATCCTGCTTCCTTTTCTGCATGTGTGCATCGATGATCAAATCGATGAATCTGTCAAGTGATTTACGTGCCTTGATAAGTCTAAAATTGAGCTTGAGGCCATGTGGGTCAATCCATCCAAGCCAAGGAATGAAATCAGCAACGTTGAAAGCACCAAAAAGCCTGGAGAACTCCTGCAAAATCCGAATAAACTCTTCTTGTCCTTCGTTCTTGAAACCGAAAGCAGCCCTATAAATAATATTCATGGTTAGATTAGAGATCAACTCTCCAACATTCAGCGGCTTGCCTTTGTTGGCTACAACGGTTTTAACCATAAAATCAACCTCATCCCTCACAGACTCCCACGACTCGGCCCTTTTACGGCTGAATAGCTTCATGACGCAGAGCTTACGCATCTGGCGCCAGAAAGGGCCGTAGTGAGCGAAGGCCATATCTGCACGGTCATAAGTGAGATAGCTGATGGCTCTAGAGGCAGGTCTATTAGAGAAAATGGCATCTTGAACTTGAAGAACTTGGCGAGCTATATCAGGAGAAGAGACAGCCATCATATGAATGTTCCCCATGCGAAGATGGAACAAGCCACCGTATTCTTTAGCCAGTTTAGCTAATCCCCGGTGGGTTAACTGGTCCATCATCAGCATGTTACCTATAATTGGCAAGCCTCTGGGCCCTGGAGGATATGGCAATCTTCGGCGAAGGCGAGAGATTAGGCCTAGTAGGAATAGTAAAGGAATAATGAGGAAAATAGTGAAAGGTAAAGGTTGCAGCGCTTGGAGAAGAGGTTCCAAGGTGGGTAAACTTGTAATGCTCTGTCTGAGTGTTTCCATGGCGGGTAAACTTGTGATTCTCTCTGTGAGTGTATACTGCTAGTTGAAATGGGAGCAGCTGGGTTGCACAAGATATTATGGTGTCTTTATATAGAAAATTTCTCCACCACCTCTCTTTTTCAATTTTCCTAACCCAAATTATTTTGCAAGTAATTAATATATATTATATATTAGTATTTATGATGAAAATATCCCATATCAAATTTTGTGCTCTGATATAAATCCCTAGTGATTTTAGAAGTGAATTATCTTTATGTCAGCTCTATATTAAGATAAAATAATCTTATGAAACTGACTTTTATATATATATATATTCAAAATCTTTCCTTTTAAATTATAAAGATATCACATATACCTAAAATTCGGCCGAGACTTAACTTGTTAAGTTGATTAATATTAGACCTTCTTAAAACTTGAGATTAGGGACCATCCCATGTGAAGAGATTTTTATAGTTCATAAATGTCGCTTATATCTTTAATTTATGTAATTATAAGCAATATTTCACATAATAATAATAATAAATTATACTTTAATTATTAAATTTTAATTTGACTAATCTATATTTTTAAAATCAAATAATTAAATTTTTTTTTATTATTCTATTTGAATACATCGTCTTTCATTTCAAAGTATATTTTTTATTCTATTCTTTAAAGAATAATAGTAAGTGGAGAAATATTCATTTTAAGTTGTTATGGGACATTTTATGATGTGAGGTTATGAAATGATGATGGAAGAATTAGTTTAGTCTTATTTTTCTTTGAAGATATAAATGATAAATTGTCCAAAATTAATGAAGAGTTAGTCAAAATAAACAAAAAAAATCAAGAAAGATCAAAAAATTGTTTTAAAAATACTTGAAAGGATTGAATATACATTATAACTTTTTAAAAATTTTATTTATAATTTATATATTTTTATTACTCATGTCAAAAAAATATTTTAGTTGTATGAAGTTTTTAAATGAATGAAAATTTCAAAATTTTTAATGATTAGGTGAGAAATAGAGAAAATTAAAGATTATAGTAAATTTGAGAAAATTTTATATTTTAATTTCATCTCATGTACTTTTAATATATAAAAATAAAAGAATTTAAATTTTTAAAAGTATTTGAATTTTAAAAATAAATAAAATTAAAAATCACAATAAATTTTGAGAAAATTTCAAATTTTATTTTATGAAAAGATTTACATATTTAAAATTAATTAAATTTTAATATTTAAAAAATTGAAAATGACCATAAATCTAAGAAAATTTTAAATTTCATTTTTAAGAATTAGTGTATTTATTTTAAATTATTTTTTAATATGTAACTTTAACCGTGGATAGAATGAAAATAAAAAAATTAAAATGTTTAATTTAAAAATATATGTCGGTATATTGATTTTATTAAAATTTAGAAATTAAAATATAATAATAAAAATAATATATTATTATTATTATTATATAAAGGAAAGAGCAAAGGACAAAAAAACTATTCAGTGCTTTGACACTTTTTCAAACAAAATTTTATGATTTAATTTATAACAAAGAAAGATTTTGTAGTTCCGCACGTGTGATAAAAATGCAACTCTTCCCTCTAATATGCTAGCCGTGGCTGACGTGGAATTTAAAATTCAATTAAAAATAATTTTTAATGATGATAAATTATATTTTAATTTTTAAAATTTACTAAACATATAATTTAATAGTTTCTATATTTTTAAATTTAGTTATAAATAGTTCTTTTAAATATAGTTCATTACTTTTACAAATTAATAACAAAAATATTATAACTACTTATAATTTTTACAAATTAAAGTCCATTCGTTCATTAAAATTTATCCAATATTTAAAAAATAAAATGATAAAATAAGAAATTAAATTAAGAATATTAATGTATCCAGATTGAAGCTCAAATAGCCCTTGCTTGTCTAACTCTACTCTTTTCAATGAGTTTTTTCATTTAATTATAACAAAAAAAATATTTATTTAATTATTTTATATATATAAAATATTAAAATTTAATAAATAAAAAAATTAATTTATAAATGTAAGGATATATCAATTTGTAAAAATATAAGAATTAATTTTAAGCACTCCAAGACTTAGTCTGGTGAAAAGTGCATCATATAGTTTTAAAAGATCTAAGGTTTGATTTCCTGAACCCAATTGTGTGAAATATTCTTTGTAAGCACTTACCTTTTGCTCATCTACCCATTAGCCATCAATTAATCATATTATCTGTGGCAAAAAAAAAAGTTCATAATGTAATTAAACCAATAGGATTTTGATTGAAATGATGATTTTAGCACTAATAAAAGTATATAAATTTAAGTTTTAGACTTTTAACTATAAGAACAATAAATATACTCTGTATCAATTTTACTATTTCAATTTTTAATTTTTATTTAAAAATAATAATAAATATAAATTTATTTTTATATACTATAATTTATTGAATATTTCTTACTTAACTTTAGATACAAATATATTATCCATTAATTATTTTTATAAATTTTTGTATTTTAAACTCATATACATTAAATATAATAAAATATTTATTATAATTTATGTAGCCCTAGTAGTCTTAATAACAAAATAATTTCCCCCCCATTAATAAGCCCTATTTCAACCAATTATTTCTTTATGTGCCATTATTAATAATAATGATCTCTGATCACAAGTGAAAAGCGAGAGATTTTGATGCCCCACGTTATTTCTTATTACTACTTACTCTCTGTGGTTAGACGTCCAAACCATTGACGGTTTCATTTCACCTTTCACAATTTTATTATTATTATTATTTTTACCCTCTCTAATTACATGTTAATTATCATATCTAACTTTCACAAATATCATCAGTCAAACTTAAGAGTAGCACTAGTCGTAACATTTTTTTAAAAATATATATATATATATATATAATATTTAGATTGCGTGCTTTAGCATCACTAATTTCATTATTAATCAAGTTTCACTCCTTTCCCTCTTTTAGTTCTTCAACAAATTTAGATAATAATTTTTCGTCCTACATCAATTTTATATTAAAACCCATGTTATACCTAAAAAATATATATAAAAAAATATAATAACGAGATCCATAATCTCTTACATAAAAATCAATTTTTAGGAGAATCTTTGAAGAATGATTAAAAAGAATAATAAGACAATGGAGATATAGAACTATGCATTCTTTTTACGGGTGGAATCCATTTGAGTCTCTCTAAGATTAATCCTCTTTAGAATTAGTACCTCTTCTTAGAACTATTACCTCAAAAAGAGCTTGCGGGTTGAAGTTTCTACTATCAAGTATAGTGGATGTGGTGGCATTGGTTCCATGATGGAAGAGTTTATGCTCTGGTTTGCTGTGATTGTGAATTTCTGTAGAAAGAATGTAATAAACATAGGAAATTATGAGTTGAGATAAATGTTGAAAAAGAAAATATTTTAGATATAAAGAGTTTTCTTTTACCATTGATTATAATTTTTTTTATTGATTTATCAAATTTAATTAATAGAAAGACTTTTAATTTAGATGGTTGTAAAATTCAGGAGATTTAATTGTTCGATTTTTAAAATAGTGAAATCAATCCATTATTTGTATTAAAATTTAAAAATTAAAATATAATTTATCGAATGAAAAATATTTAAATAGTCTCGATAGTTTTAGACTAATTTAAACTTATTAAATTTTATTTTCTAATCAAATTATATATTATTAATTAAGCATACTTATCATCTTATTTTGAATTATATAATAATTTTTCCGTTGTGTTGGTGGTAGAGCAAACAAAGAGGGCGGGTGAATCATTTACCTACAACTGAAAGCTAAGGGGCAGAAGTTAATCTAGATGAATGGGACAATACAGAAAATTTTAAAGAGTATAAAACAACCAACATCGCCCATATTTGATTATGAACCCTTTGAAAAACTTAACTCCAATCTTTTAGTGTCTTCATTATAGGTTGCTACATATGTTTGTGAAACATGGAAATTCCATTGCTACAAATATCCCAACAATAAGTTTTTCTTAATTTTGGATGGATGGTTTTCTATTCACACTGCTTATAATGGTTAAACAAAAATAAATAAAGTGTTATTGATCAGCTGGCTAGCTTGGGAAGTGAGATTGCCGAAAAGGTTGACAGTTATGAGAAGAAGCATCAAATTCAAAGGAAGTGACATTCGATTTAGAGATTAATTACACTTTTCAAATGCTTCAACACTTCACACGTCACCATTTATTTAAATTTTGATCTAACCTTTATATAATAATTAAAAATTTTAATTACAGTTTAATATCTTTTATGTTTATTTTAATTTTAATTATTCTTTCTTCTTCTACCAATAGAAAGTAGGATATTAAGAGTAAGATAAAAGTAAATGATAAGGTCAAGTTTTAAAAATTTATGTTAAGATTAGAAAAAAAATAATACTCTTAACATTCTCAAATTACTATATAATTTTATATGAATCAATTTCTAAAAGTGACTAATAAAAGTAGATTGAAAGACCATTTTATCATAATATTAAATAAATTTAAATATTTATATATGATTAATAATAATATATTTAATGAAGTCACCATGAAATCTCTCCTTATCTCATATAGGCTTTTTGATTTGAAACTTTTTCCGCGAGATGGATTTCTTGATGAGAAAGAGAATCGGTTCCATAAACAGCAAAGTAAGAAGCTACCTCAAGCATCGATATTGGATGGAGGGAAAATTTGTTAGAGATGCTTAATATACCTCACTCACAGAAAACTTGCTTGTTACAGCAAGAAACCCACGGAATGCAAAGAGATTTAGCCTCATCTAAAAGAACTAGTTATGGAGATGATGCGTTTTGCTTGCTGCTTCGAGGAATCTTATCATAATCTCTTTGTTCCCAATTTTGATTTAAGTTAATTCCTCAAATTATATTTTGTCAATGAAATACCAATCCTTCTAGAATTGATAAACTAAAATTTTCAACAAAACATTATGATCACCAATTTAAGCAAGCAAGACTTGGGAAAGGTATTAATCAAATCTTAATCAATATTAATAATGGTTGCCTTCGACTGGTGTCAAATAATAGTGAATGATAAAATTAAAAAAAAAATTAATTCGCAAATGATGAGTCAGCATAATCCTTAATTCACACAAGATGTGCTGTTTAGGTATTAAATCAGTGATGACATGATTAACGCGGCTTCAGGCATGTGAAAATGAAGTAAGCTTGTTCAATTTCCATCTAATAGAATCAAATCACCCAGGACATGATCCGTGGGGTTGCTCGTGTGTGATATTTTCTAATTCTGACATAAGGAACAACTTTATCGTGTTCTTCTAAGTATGACTTGTGTTTTGGTTATGTTACTACATGACAGATAACACGCGTGGTATTTTATCCCATGTGACTTTTCTTGGAAAATCATTTTGTTTTCTCATATTGTCTTAAACGCACGGCCCCTACACGAGTCGTATTCTAGTTCGTGCGTTCTAAGGCAATTTGAGAACGGGTGGAAATTCGAGTTAGCAGACCGTGTTTGTGCCATATAAATTTAATATCAATACGATTAAAAGTGGATATAAAAGGCGGAGGATATGGTTTGAATCGATTAATGGATTTATACTATAAAATTTGGGCAAGTTTGAAGTTTGAGAGGTGCATTTAATTACAAGTGCAAAGATTCAGTGTTGATATTCACAACCGCTAGCTGCTTTCAATTTACATATTGCTTCGACAATGCACCTTATTCCTTCTCTTTGCTATAAATAATTTCTATTCTACCGACTCCTAAAATCAAACTTAATGTAATAAAAAATTATTATTCTATTTTTTTAATTTTCAAAAATATATTAATTAATTCATTTATTACTTTTAATTATTAAATATTATAAAAAATATAAAATATTAATTAATAATATTTTTATAAAATTCATATACTAATTAATAAATTTTTTAATATTTTAAAAATATATTTTTTATAGTAAAAAATCAATTAATAAATTTTTATATACAGTAAAAACTAAATAATAATTTTTTTAATATAATCATTCATCATAATTATGAACATGATATAACCAAATTTAATATAAGTAACTTTACAAATATTGATAAAAATTAAATACCATATAAAAGTAATTTTAAATATAAATTTTATTTAATTTTAGAATTTTACTATTTTAAATATTACTTTATTAATCAAATAAATAAATATTTTAACCTCACCATGTAGTACTTCAGGACTACTGAATAATTACTCTTACTTTAATATTATTTTTTTACTTTATGATTTTTATTTGCCAAGATAACTATTACAAAAATAGATTTAAAATAATAAAAAAAAATTATTATTTTATATATTTAAATCGTAATTATAAATTAATAATAATATTTTAAAATTTGCTGCATCAGTCTTTACTCTTATAATAAAATAACGATTTATTTATTTTTTACAATATATAAAAAAAATATTAAAATTATATTTTTATTAAATATAAAATAAATTATTTTATTAAAATAATTTTATTTTTTTATAATCATTTAAACGGCTATTAAACTATTTATTTAGTAGTATTAAAGTTATAATTTTATAATCGCGGCTATTATAATATTATTTTATAAACTTTTAATTATATTAGTGATAATTTGTACAAAATATAATAATTGCATCTCATAATATCCATAAATCTTTGGATTATATATATATAGATAGATATATATATATATATACCTATATATATAAATTGATATAACTGATTTCATCATATCCTGTTGACCTTTATTCACGTTTTTCTTTTTATTTTTCTTCCTTTCCTCATCCTTCTGCAATACGAGTTTTCAGAAGAAGCAAACTTAATGTAGTTGAATATATCAAATTTTAAACATTAATTGGAAGTTTTATAAATAAATAATAACATTTTTTTATAGATTAAGAGTTAATCTATTACCAAAATTATTATTTTATTAATGAATAATTTATTAAATAAATTGACAAGACATATATGCAAAGCACTGCATAATTAAATTCTTCTCTCTTCTTTAAAATATTTATCAATATAAATGAAAAATCCTTTGATCGGAATAATCGATAAATTTATTTATTGTTGATATTATCAATTAAAGGATCAATTTATGACAAGGTTATTGTAAGTACTGTATTTTCAATTTAAAAATTGTGATAAAAGTTTTGTTTATATTAGATTTATATGAACAAAGAATACATGTGGTTTTATAATTTTTTATATAAATTTACTAATATTATTATTTTACATAGACTCAATATAAAAAAAAAAAAATTCTTAAAATTATTTCACTAATCACCAAGCGGAAATTTGTTGCGAGTCAGAAGTCTGATCAAAAGCCCATTTTGAAACGTAAAAGAACAAAAGGCCAATAAGCCCATTTTTCTCCTGCCATTATCATTCTTATCATAAAAAATAAAATCTTATATATTTATTGGTATGACCAAATTACACCTTCTAAAACTTTTTTTTTTTTTTTTCTAAATAATGCCTACAGCCAAATTAGATCACTTAGTAGCTTAGGAAGAAATTTCATTTGTAGTAGTGGATTGAAATAATTAATTTGCAAAAATATTGCCATTTAATTTCCAACAATAAAGTGCAGTC